>NC_090828.1:46762789-51562789 GCF_028021215.1 Eschrichtius robustus
ATTTTTCCCAGAGGTACTGGAATTTCCAACAAGAAATTCCATCATTGGACTGCATCTACAATCATATTAGGAATATTACAGTACCCACTAGTAAGTGTTAGAAATAAAAACACTATTTTATCTATAAAAAATAGGTTTTAAGCTTTTTTTAAAAAAAATTACCACAGTAAACAAGCAAAGAAAATTCTTTAAGCAATAAACACCTCTATATAAAACTACTACTGAATAGCTTGCTGAACATGGTATTAGAGAAATGTCATTGTTTTCTTAATGTAAATTTTTAAATCTTTAAGAGATGTAATTTTATTTGCAGCAAAAATTACAAATTTTGTTATTCTACTTACTTTCATAGCAAAATGCTATATGCTATCTGCCTCTAATACCTCTCTCTCCCTCTCTCTCTCTTTCTCTCTCTCTCTCTCTCCTTTACACACACACACACACACACACACACACACACACACACACACAAATATAGACTTTTCCCATAAGAGACAGAGTAGAGTTCAAATTTGAATTTTATCTATCATGCCAAAGAATTTATATCTGGCTCAGGTGTCATCCCAGCCCTACAAAAATATTGCAGACAAATCCCCAAGATTATATCTGTGAATCTGGATGCATTCTTTGTAGAGTACTTTTGAAACCCATAAGTGAGGGTGAATAGACCATGAGTGATAAATGATGCGGGCTTTTTGGGTAAAGACAGCTCTATGGGCTGATTCTGTTATTCGCAATCTCTAAAATTATCTTTAGAATAGAAAAGGGATGATATCAATTATGCTTGAATGTGTTAAAGAAGCATGCTTCCTAAAGGAAAAGAGAGAATTTCTCCTAAGTTAATTTTAATATATCATCACGGGCTGTTCAGGAAATAACTCTACCAGAATACATTTTGAGCTGGCTTTCTATATCCATTAGTTTAAATTTATCGGTAATCTTGTTAATGAACAGGGGATACAATCTAGGTTTCCTGAAGACATCAGCGCATCAGACTTTGCTACGTTTTTTAATATCTGAAAGGAACCAATCTCAAAATTATCTCAATTGCCCACCAACTATAAAAAAGATGATGATGATTAAGGAATTGACCCTTAGTGGAAATATAATTTCCTGAGACACTTTAATAAGAGAGCTTACAAAAAATATATTAAACACCAAAAACTGCCATGATTTAAAATTTTAATCTATGGGATTTAAATAGCTTCCAGAGTGTCTGACATATCATAGATATTCAAATGTTTGTGCATTAAATACAGTAAGATTGAATTTCCAGGGCCACCTCTCTTGTTCAGACTCCCATCATGTCACAGTTTGATATTGAGTTAACCTTCTAAATCAGGTAATGGCAAGCTTTTTCTGCAAAGGTCCAGATAGTACATATTTTCAGTTTGTGAACCATGCTATGTCTTCTCAAATATTCAACTCTGCTGTTTTAGCACACAAATCTTACATAAAAAAATGAGTGTGGCTGTATTTCGATAAAACTTTCTATACAAAAACAGATAGTGAGTCAATTAGGCTCCTGGGTCCAAGTTTGTTAACCTTGTTTCCACTGGCCTTCCTTCTCCAGGTTTCCTGTTTACATACTTCCCATCCTGTGGTTACGACATGTGAACCAAGGTGCACTGGAGCACGATATTGAACTCACTGGAGTGCCCCTTAGGGTATTTTAAATTTTCAAGGGAAACATGGTAACATTTGTCAGAGGCCACCTGAACTACTTCTATTCTGTGGCTTGGACATGACTACTTGATAAACAGAACTATTAGATATTTTTTTTTTTAGCCTGGCAAGGCCTAAAAAATTACTGAGACATGAAGAAACCTTGAATTAAGACAGTTTGGAGATCTCTGCTCTAGTCTATCCAATTTCCCTCGTGGATACAATTTCCTAAAATATCATTTCAATATGATTTTTGACTGCTCCAAATCCCTCAGTAACTTCTCACTGATTACAGAAAAATGAAAGCAAACCAAACAAAACTGCCCAGTTTACAGATCCCTGTCTTAATACAGAACCATAATTCAAAGACTAACTCAAAAATCAATTAATCCAGGAAATTTTGAAATATGGGTCTTTTGGGACAGGTATTCAGGAAAGAGATATTACAAAATTAAGGGAAAAAGTAAACAAAGTATAGTTGAAGAAACAGTGAATAAATCAATATGATTCATTAGAGAGATTTGAGGTAATTCAAGAGAGAGACAAGAGAAGGAAGTGAGCCACATAACAAAGAAAAGCACCAGGTAAGACACAGCAACATATGTACAAGAATGCCTTGTTAGAGCATTATATTAAAGTTCAGTTCTTGACAAGCGATGCTTTATCAGCAGACCTGGGCCAAGCCATGAAGGGCACTGTGTGCCATACAATGGGGTCAGGATATCAGTACATATGTAGAGAAGATCAATTAAAGGGTTTTGAGAAGGTCAAGTTTTGGTTTTGGATTGCTAACTAGAGCAGCAATATGGAAGAAGTACTGGAAAGACTGGAGACTGAATCAGAAAGAGGAGTACAAAATCAAAATCAAAATTAATGAAACCCTTACTCAACTGTCAGGCAATACCCTAAGCACTTTACATGTACTCACATCTACTTCCCAGAGTAAACCTGTGAGATAGGTACTATGATTATTTTTTTCTATTTTACAGTCTAGGAAACTAAGGCATAGAAACATGAAAGTTATAGAGTAGGTAAGTAGCATAGTTGGAAATAGAGCCCAGTTGGGTAGCCCCAGTACCCATGCTCTTAAGAACTATATTTATTGACTTTCAAAATTGTACATGAGAGATAATCTAGGGCCTACTTACCATAGTAGTAATGATGTGAAGGGACTGGAGAGCCAGAAACATTTGACTGATAGGACTTAGTGATTAATCAATAAATGTAGAACACGTCTGTGATGTTCCTTGGGCTTCAAGCTGTGGTGATTATATGAATAGTAAAGATACAAGAGGAGGAAGTTTGTTTTGAAAAATAATTTGTTCAAGATGAAACATGCTGAATTTCAGATGCTGAAATATTCAGGCATAGAAATTCAGGAAGGCGTTTTATATATAGTTCAACAGCTATATATATCACGTCTGAAAAAAAGCTGAAGTTACATACTTCAGAATTGCCAGAATTGCCAGTGATGGTAGTATATGCTGCGTAATTGCTTGTGATCATCCAGATAAAGAGAGTAAATTGTGTAGATCACGGATAGAACCCAAGATTACATTAGCATCTAAGGGACAGTTGAAGAAGAAGACCTGCCCCCCCCCCCGCAAACAGCAGAAAAAAAAAGGAGTCTTAGACGGGTCTTTTAAGGATCTACTAGTTGTACTACTTCTTCCTCACCTTTTACCTACATTTCTAACAGGACTCAAAATGCCTGGTATACATTCACAGCCCTTTATCTGTGGTTCCTTTCCGATAGAACACAATGCTATGTTCCACCTAGTTTTGCGTTATAGCCATAAGCCATTGGAGTTCTATAAATATATTGCTAGTTTTTATTTCCATGTTATGGGGAGTTGCTTCAGAAACAGGAAGAAGGAACTTCTAGAGAAGCAGAAATAGTGGGTCTGAACTCAATACTTGTATCACGGACAGATCACCAAAGTGTTTCTCTGAATGATAACCTGAATGTGAATGAACAGGGCACCACTTCTCCAAGCCTGGCTCTGGACTGCTGAGAATGTTTCTTATCTTCCTTATTATCTGGCCTCTCCTTAAAACAACTAGCCATTAACTGAAGTAACCTGATCAAATGTGTTTCTTGCAAATTTGAACTACCTAACTCACACACAAACATGATGGCCCACAACATATTTGTGCTCTTTTTTGGACATAGTTGCCAAAATCATAATGTAAACCAGTTAGGCATGAACAGGAATTGTAAGGACACTGGAACTCTTCACAAAATCAAAAAGGAATGTTGGTAGGCCTCAGGAATAAGTAAGAGACTTTAGAAACCTTCTGTATCACCAGTCTCAGACTGTGAACAATGGATTCCCTCTTCTCTCTTATTCAGAAAACTAGCATTTTCTTACTTTCTAGATGAAATGGTAGTAAACGTGGCTTCACAAAGCCCTTAAGCTTAAAAACTTCAGGTATTAGAGAGAGATGACTGTAATCACTTATAGTCACAAGTTCAAAAATTCCAGAGAAGAGAATCATTAGTTTCTTTAGAGTCACTTATCCAACTTTGGAGTAATCAATGCTCAGGTGATTAAATAATACATAATATAACCAACCATCTGTAAAACCACTAGAAAAAATTATTTGCTGACAATCTCAACATGTCTATTCCATACAGGTATATAAGTTATGCATGTCTTCAACTGGGCTCTAATCCTCTACATCAAACTTGCTTTCTTCCTGTATTTCTTGTCCTGATTTGATACAAATTATTGTCAAGAGCTTACTGAAGCAGTATAATTAAGGTTTTTGAAAGAATGTGAGGTTGATTTTTTTTTTTAATGAGATAAAATGAACAGGAATAAAATATGGAAGTGTAACAGAATGTGCCTGTCCAAAAGGAAAAAGAAATAGAAAATTTGTTGAAGTATAAAAGTTATGTGCAATGAAGAAAAAAACCTTTTTAAACACATTAAAATAAAATTGAATATTGGAAACTATTCATTTAGATTTTTAATAGTTGTGAAAATTACTTAATTGGTGTATACTTTTTCCCTTTGCAGGTCGTCTTAGTTAAGCAATTTGACAAAATTGCATTTCGAAGTACAAATTCTCAATTCTCACTTACGTGTAGAACATGTCTATTTGTTTATTGACTTATTAATCACTGGATAATTGTTTTCAGTACTGTTTTAAGTGTAATAAATTTTTCTAATTCAATAAATTGTGAAATTTCCAATAGCAAAATAAAATCTACAAAACTATATCTTAAAGTTATTTAGAGTAAAATTAAGTTCATTCACATCCTTTCTGCTATTATATTTCAAATTATTTAATAATATGAAATGAGAATCTTCCTTAGAGCTATTATAGCCCACCAATTTCAATTATATAAACATTTTCAATATATATAATTATATTTTCATTCTGATTTCTTACATAAGAACTTCATTGAAATTTTCATTAAATACTGCCTTGCCTATGTGCTGCTATATACATACATGTTGTCTAAACTTTTGGAGTAACAGAAAGTGACCATCATCACAGTAGTTATTGATATGATGGCAAATGCAGCTATATGAGTAGCATGACACACTTGTTAGGAGAACAAGCTCTGCAGTCATAGTGCCTGAATTTTGATATTGACTTCACTGCTTACTAGGTACATGACCTTGGTAAGTTAAAACATTTTAAATAATAATAATTCCTAAAAAGTACTAATTGGTACTATGTATTAATTTATAGCTTACAAATTTTATCACATGTATTATATAATTTTATCCTGAACAATAATCTTGCGTGTGGGTATGAAGATCCCCATTTTACAAATGAGGGAGGGAGAGAAAAAAGGAAGGAGGGAAGGAAGGAAGGAAGGAAAGAAGGAAGGGAGGGAGGGAGAAGGGACAGATTAAATTACCATTCTGTGCCAAGTATCAGGCTAAGGTCTTTCATGTAAGTCAAGTACTATAACCTTTTTTTTTTTCTTGGCGGCTTGCAGGATCTTAGTTCCCTGACCAAGGATTGAACCCATGCCCTCAGCAGTGAAAGTGCATAGTCCTAACCACTGGACCGTCAGGGAATTCCCAGCCAAGTACTATTGTTAATATGAATTTACATGTGAGAAAACTATGGATTAGAGGGGATAAGAAATTTGCTCAAAAACCCAACAAGTAAATAGAGAAAAAGGAATGAATGCTTCATAATTTGCATTTTAAATATTTCCTTGTGTTGTTATTTTATAATATGTACACAGATCATCTGAGGTGTGTCTATTAATTCCTGATTGATTTTATAGAGGGATTAAAATGTATATCCTTCATATTAATGAAAGCACAATCACAATGATGTTTGACGTGAAAATACAGTTTTTATTATGGTTTTAATGATATGCTATATACAGTAAGTTTTCTGAGCAAACACATTTTCTGTACTATAATGAAGTCACATAAAATAATTTCACATATTTTTCATTTTAGAAATTATTTTAGACATCATATATTAGAAAAGGAGAAATATTATTACATCTAACTTTCTTAAATTTGATAAAAATCAAATCACTAATTGTTTTGCCTCTTGGCTCTTCTAATGTGTAATAGATTTATAATGGTAATCAGTCTCAATTCCTTTCTGGATGTAGAAGTGGTATAAAAAATGCATATGAGAAATGTAATATTGTCATAATGATGTTTAGAAACATGTTGAAGATGAGGTAGCTGAATAGTAGTGCTACCATTTGGGTGGGTCAGTCTTTCTTTTAGTAATTTCTGGGATCTTCCTTAAAAAGAGTTAGTAGTTGTTAAGAGAGTAGATCCTAAGAGTTCTCATCACAAGGAGATTTCCTTCTTTTCTTTTTATTGTGTCTATATGAGATGATGGATTTTAACTAAACCTACTGTGGTAATCATTTATCAATACATATAAATCAAAACATCATGTTGTATACCTCATACTTATATAGTGATATATGTCAATTATTTCTCAATAAAACTGGAAAAAGAGAACTAGTAAATGAGAACGGTATAGCCTCTTAAACTTCTACTAGATTCTTCTATGGTGTTGATTCCTGCCCTAAGCTCACATTAATTTGTCTTTACATCATGTATATCAGTTTTTATTTGCAGAAATCAGTTGCTAACATCCATATAAAGCTACTGAATCAATTGCTAACATCTCATCCTAAAGTTATGGAATAAATTCTACATCTAACATTTTCATTTCAAAATCATTTGGCACATGCACCAACATTGATTTATACGACATTTTGTTACTTAAATCACTATAATTTTCCAGACTCTTCCTTTTACAATAAAAACCTAGTTAGCCAGTTTTTTCCTTAAATGGATGCTGAACAATATAATTGAAATGCTTTAACTTTCAAAAAAAAATGCATGTTTGCTTCAGAGCAGGAAAGTTTTTAAAAATATCTTACCCCCCTTCTATTCTTTATTGGATAAGTTACACTGGACCTCGTGAGGGATTTTTAATCACTAAAAATCTTGCAGTGCTTCATATTATCTTTCTCAGCACAGCCCATAAGAGAGTAGTAGAATAGATTGAGGTGAATGCAAGGTGAATGTCTTGTGTTAAGACTTTTGGCATAAAATTCCTAATGATGATTTTTTACTCCCATCTCACCAACAAGAAATGCTGATTAATTACAGTTCTAGATTTACCAAATGATGAGCAGAGAAATTATCTATGCTATGTTATTAAGCTGTTTTCATTTTTCACTTGCTTTTTAACTTTTTAACTCTAAGGTGGTATATAAAACACATTGTTTATTTTAAAAACTATCTGTCTCAAATTATCTCATACCTTAAACCTATTTGGCGACATGTAACAATGATACTTACAGTATGTTGCTCACAAGGTTTTCTTGGGGATAAAATGAAAGTATAAATGTGAATGTGCTTTTTTAAAAAAAGTAAAAGACACAACATTATCTATTATTTTGAAACCTTTCTGGAATTAGTTGTTATGGTAAATATGTGTTGGTTAAAAGTTATATATGTCAAACTCTAATTTTCAAAGAAATACGTGTACTTGGGATAAAAATTCACTAAACTCTAGTTTGATAATTTAGATACATTTCAGAATTTAAAGCCAGTGTCATCATTATTCTAATAAAATGGAAGCACAGAAGTTGTAAATGTGTGTGTGTGTGTGTGTGTGTGTGTGTGTGAATACGCATTTATTCTATAGCTTCTATATATAGGTATGTGTATATATATATTATATAGCATTGGATATCACTTATATATTATGTAACATATATATAATTCATAAATGGCACATATATAATATTTAGCATATATATCTGCATAGATATATATGTATATGAACTAGATTTGTAGTTATAAAGATAGTACCGCAATCATATTTTTGGTACTACACTGTTACATACAATTTACATATACTTATTTAATTAGAGTTTTCATGTGTTCCTTCAAAAATATAAGGCCATATTAAGTAAATAAACTTTTTCCCATTTTGCATGTGAAGAAATCGAGGCTTAGAGAAGTAATGTACTTGCTCATGGTCACAGTTATCATTGAAATTCAAATTGATCTGGTGAAAAGTATGTACTCTTTGCATTGTATCATGTTATTTTGACTTTTAAAAATGCCATAGTTCATCATTTCTTTCTATTTAATTATTTTTCCTAATTTCTTAATATATTCCTTAGTAGCTTATTCATTCTAAACTTTAAAAGTAGGTATAAAACACCTTTGATGATTTTATCATGTTAGGTTAAAAATTTTACTCATGGTAATTATCAATTATCTTGGTGTGTTTGCTAGGCATACCTAAGTTTTCTAAATTACATAGGTTAGCGATGTATTATACTCACACACAAACACTTATATAAATTTTATACAACAAGAAAGGATGTAAAAGATAAGAAACCATGGTATAGCTCTAGGATATAAGGTCAGTAAACTTGGCTATTATGAGATGTCACTAAAATGTTTCTCCATAAAATAGGATTAATATATTTTTTCAATCAACAGTTCTGAGGATGTAGGAAGATAACATATGTAAAAAGGTTCCATAAATTGTAAAGACCTCAATAAGTGTTAGAGTAAGTTATACTAAAATTAAATCTTGAATTTTGAATAGAGTGTGAATTATATGATTATAAGTATAACTTTACTTAAATATATATACTATAAAATATATAACCATAAATTACTCTTACTATATAGCTATCAGTTATATAACAATGTATTATAAACCTTGGCACTTTGATAATCTAAACATTTGATAATCTACTAGGAATTAATTTGCATTGAGGTTTGTCCTTTCCATCATTATAATATCAGTAAAAGAAACTCATTTCACTCTGTTATAAACACATTTGGAAAAAATTTTAAGATATATTTGCTTAATTTCTCTTGTAGTTTTGAGTAATTCTGTTGAGAATGGAATTTTCAAATTAAATAATTATTAAGAAAGTTACAATGAGATTTAAAATATATGTACTGTACTTGAAAATGTCTCTGAACACTTCAAATCATTAAAGTCTATATAGTGTATTAGTATTTCACACTACATGACACATTTGATTTTAGAGAAGACTACTGATACACCAGAATTCAATGTCAAAAATTGAAATATTTATATAATTTATGTAACTAGAATAATTTATTATACCATAGAACATTTACATTTGTTTATAGTTTTTCCCTTACATAATGTCTTGATATTTCCAACCATTCTATAACAATTGCAGAGCAAGTATTTTCTCAACTTCAAAAGTCAAAGATATGTACTCTAAAGTACTTTGCCTGAGGTTACACAGTTATCCTGTATATGACCCAGAGCTAGAATCATGATCACCTAAATCTTTATAAATGGAAGCAAGGTGTTTCCTTAAGGGCTAAAGGAGCTGATTATAGTCATTAGACTTGTTATAATCTCTATATAAATGGCATCAAGCGGAAATATCAAGTATTTTAAGTACAAGCTTTCCTATTTCCATGACAACATTGTAAACAAGATAAAGTAATGCTGACTAAATAAAAGTATGTTTATTATGATACACCACTGGATAGGCATTTGATAATATTCAAATAACACTAAATAATCATTGAATGCATGTGATATAAATTTTGTTATTTCTATACAATATAAACTGAAGTGATTTAACATAACAATATTCATCCAGTCAACAAGTCTTTACTGTGTGTTCAGTATGTGCCAAGCACTGTTCTAGGTGCTTAGAATTCATCAATGAACAAAACACACACATATTCCTGCTTTTTTGGAATTAACTTGTTAGAAAGAATGAGTAACTTTAAACAGTAAACAAAATAAAGTATGTTGGGTGGTAATAAATTATATTGGAAAAAGAAAGCAAATTGAGCAGTGTCAATGAGGGGTGACAAAAATATAGTGGAGGGAGGGGTGTTGGGTAGCAATTTTATAAAGCATGGCCAAGGAAAGCATCAACGAGAAGGTGAGCAATGACTTCAACATGATAAACAGTAAATCATACAGATTTACAGGGAAGGGGGTTCCAGGAAGAGGAAACTACTGCAGCAAGGGCCTATTGTCCTGGAATATTTGAAGAAGAAAAAGGTCAGTATGACTGGAGAAGAATGGGCAAGAGGGAGAGAAATAGGAGGTGGGTTGAGAGAGGAAGCAAGAGACTGGCTCAGAGAGCTTTGCAGAGCTTCAACATCTGCTGCTAGTGCAACAGGAAGTCCTCAGATTTTCCTATGAACCAGAGGAGTAACATCAACTGATACATGTTTTATCAAAATCACACAGTGTTGTGTTGATAATGCAAAGCAGGGGGGCAAACTGGAAGCAGGGAGACCAGTTAGGAAGCTAATGAACTAATTCAAACAAGAGATGATGGGTAGCTTGAATAAAGTGGAGATGGTGAAAAGGGGTCTGATTCTAGGTATATTATGAAGGGAGAGCAAATATGATTTCATGACAAACTGTATGTGGTATGTCAGAGAAAAAGTGAAGTCAAGAATGACACTAAGGTTTTTGTGTTAAGTAACCTAAAGGATAGAGCTATCATCACTGAGATAGGGCAGGCTGTGATAGGAACAGATTTAGGGTAGAGAGATAAGAAGTGTTCAGTTCCAAGCATATAGTGTTTCATATGCCTATCAGTTTCATCAAGCAGACAATTGGATATGTGACTAGAGCTACAGAAAATGGTCCAAACTGAAGATATAAATATGAAAGTAGTTGGCACAGAAATGGTATACAATATCAGGAGACTGAAATCAGCAAAGGAGAGAGTGTAGGTAACACAGAAAAGAGCCAGTGACTGAGGACTGGATCACTATAACATGAAGAATTCTAAGGGAAGAGAAAGAATCATTAAAACATAATTGAAAAAAACAAAAGAAAAGTGCTTCCCAGTGAAGTAGGAGTGAAAGCAATGAAATGTGGTTTTCTAGAAGCCAAGTGAAGAAATTATAACAAGATATAGCACACAGTAAACTAAATGAGTACAAAGAATCAATCGTTGTCAATATAGAGTTCAAGAATAGTTTCATTGGGGGTGAAGGAGGAAAACACTTTTTGGGGTGATTGAATAGAGAAACGGAAAGAGAGTTATTGGACACCGACAATGTAGAGAAAATTCTTTTGATGAACCTTGCTGCAAGAAAAGCAACAAAATGTAAAAAAGTTTATGTTTGTTTATTGTGTTTTTAAAAAGACAGAATAAATAATACATATACCTATTTCTTGTTTATATGTCATTGGGGATGATCCAGTAGATTAGGGAAAATTTATGATGTAAGAGAGAGGATAACTGTAGGACCAAAATTCTTGAGCAGGAAAGAGAGGATGGGATGTGGAGACCCAGTGGAGGGACTGGTTTGAGATGAGATCAATTTAATATGATGCATCATACTAACACAGCATTGTAAATCAACTGTACTCCAATAAAAATTTTTAAAAATATGATGCATTGTATAATTCTATATAGTATGCACCCTAAGTCTTAAATTTGGTTTCTATATATTCAAAGATATTTGTAATTTAATGCAAATTAATAACTGGATAAAATAATTTGTTCATATTTCCTGTAAAGATGGCAACAAGATCTATCTTAACCTTGTAATATACAGCTGAGTACAGTTAAACTATGTTCAATGTTTAGACATGACACATGCATTAAAATGACTCATGCAACTAATACTTTCTGAGCATTTGCTGTATCCTTTAATTCTTTCCTGAATTAAAAGCACTACTCCTTGTCAAGGCCTGGATTAAAATAAGGCTAATTAGAGGTTGTTGGATTTCACATCTGTGTATAATTGCTTTAAGTTTTTGACTAGACTATGAAATAAAAGATGAAATAAAAGATTCAATTCATAACCCCATGAGTGAGAAGAACTTGAAAAAAAAAAGGTGTTTTTAAATTAAAAAAATGTAAAGCATCAATTAAAAATACTTGGGTTTTTAAGACACTTTGGAGACAATTATGATATGATTTTCAATGTCTGATTTCTTAATGAGCCAGAATTCTTCTTCATAATAATTTTTGCTTCTTGAAAAGAGTTAATACTTTCTTTTCACTTTGTAAATGCTATGAATTGATCTGTTAAATATTCAGGCATCTCTCCAGGGCATAACAGTCAAAATTGTTATTTTTGAAAGGATTAAAGCAGATATATAAAGAAAATAGATAAAATTTTAAGCTATACAGTCAAAGGACTATTTTCATAAAAATAATATTTTATAAATATTGATCAGAGTTAAAATTGAATATTAAATAAACATATTGCTTTAAAAGAGACATATGCAAATATTTTCCTGGAGTAGTATAACAAAATTTTTGTATAGTTCCATTTCTTCTTTAGATATTAGATTTTACATTTGGTCTAAAAACATAATAGTTATATCTGTCCACCCTTGTCCAATTAGTTTGAATTTTCCATTCCTTTGTTAAAGAGTATATTTTATTTTCTGATGGCTTTATAATTTTTAAGTATTATATTTTAAATATATATTTAAATTGTCTTGATATTATGTTGCATCCTAATGTAACTTTTATATTTATTCATGTATATTTATAAATACATATACCTATTTCTGAATATCTCCCATACCACAGGAAAGTTATTACCACCAATTTGTAGCTGTTGAGTGTCCTTCAGTCCTTTTTGTACTTATGACTATTCTTTTCTGATAGTATCCCATCTTCAATACTTTATTCCTTTCAAATATTATGTTATTATCTAGCTTATATGTTCTTATCTATCATTATCTTTTTCTCCTCTTAAAGGCATTTGCACCTTCCCCAAACTCCATTTTCCGGTGTTCTAGTTTGTGAAGTTGTCTGCATTCAGAGCCTCTCTTTATTACAACCTGATTCTAATTTCATACCTATTTATATTGTTTTTATTATCTGCATATAACACAAGAATGTAATTACCATGAAAGAATCTGTTGTTGGCATATAGTTGACTCTTAATAAGTACTGGTTAACTGAGTAAGTGAATGAATATTTGTGCTCACATAAAAGGATATGCTCTGCATTAATAAGAATATAAGTTCAGCTTCTGCAGCAAAGAATCAGAATAACAGATATAGTAAATATCAATATGTCAGGGATTCAAGTTCCTTCTAACTTATTGCTCTGCCATTTTATAGAATTGCTCAAATCCATATGGTCCACAGGATCACAACCAAAGCTGTGAGAAGAGGCAAAAGACACCGTGATCTCTTTCACTTCAAGGTCATGTATCCATTACTTCCATTAGCACTACATTAGTCAAAATTAGTCACATGTCCTCAACCTGCTGCTGGGATTCTAGTCTTTATTCTAGGTGGGCCAGTGTCCAGGTAAAATTTAAGAATCTGTTACTAAAGCAAGAAGGGGAGGTCGTAGCAGCTTCTGTCCTTTCACCTGTTTATAAACATTTATTATTTTGCCTCATTTTTTACTTTCAGCCTTTGATTTAAAAAAATAAACAGACTGTTTATACTCTTAGAAAATAAAAGTGCAACATAATCAGCTCATTTTATCAAATAAGAAAATATAATAGGTTAAGTTCTTAACAATTGCATCGGATGAAACCAAAAACTTTTCCTTTGTATTTTCCTTCTAATTTTGATTGAAATTAAGAATGCTGCATAAATACAGAGAAAATATCTGAAATTAATCAACTATATGAAACACAAATACACACACACCATATATGTACATATATATATGTATGTGCATGGTATACACACATGCATGTACACACACACACACACACACACACACACACATTACTTCTCTACTCCTAAAGGCATCGGTATCTTCTCAAAACTCCACTAGTCTAATGTACCAATTTGGGTAGTTTTTGATAGCTATCTGCATGAAGTGCTCCTATTTATTATTTTTATGAATTTGCTTCTATTAGGGTGTTTTAAACTTCTCACATCTGCTCCAAAAGATAGATGCTGCACACCTAACCATACATTTTTAGGAGACAATAAAGAAAGGCAGAAAATAGGCAATTGCTTATAAAACACAGAGAGCCCTAAATATTGGGGTAAGGAATGTGAGATAGGTCATTGATGATTTTTGTATGATGTTTTGAAAGGACGTAGATGAAACAATGTAATGTATATTATGATTATAAATCATATATACACTTATTAAAGAAATACATAAAAACAATAATGAAAATAGGAATGTGCAAAAGCTTCATGCATTGTAGGAGATTGTGGCCCCCGATACATAAAGTTTCTTCACAAAGTAACTAGAAGTCATAAATCATTATCAGCATTTTTATTAATCTTAAAAATCAATCTTAAACAAGTAAGAATGATATAGAGAGTCAGCCTGTGGTAAACAGAGGTATGACAGGGTCATTTTGTTGAACGGTACTTAAGAAGACCAAATATTCCATATACTCCTCAGGGGCTTTTTCTGACCTTTCTTATGTGGTTGAACTATACTATTTTTTGCCCCTGGAAGTTAGTTTACTGTAAGTCACCTTTTAATGTTGTACAGCCACAAATCCTTTAGGAAGTTAATAAAATAGTTCTTAGTGGCTGTTGGTTGAGGCTTATTGAAGTGATTAAACTGTCCTGTTCTTAATTGCAGAGTACAGACTGCTGTTGAAGCGTTTTCACTTGTAATAAAATAGTCTCTGAAGAATAATGACAGGATTAGGCAGGAATTATTCACCTGTTGTCTTCTAAAGGAAATGCTTTTTGTTTCCATGGAGACATGTTTTATATCATATGATGAAAGGTACATGAAAGAAGGAGAGAAGTTAAGCGGTACAGGGTTTCATTCAGAGGGGTTAATATGACACGAGGACTGATATGGTTCCAGTGGAATCATTATTAGTGCAACTGCATAAGTAGCATTCTCTCCCAACAGTTAATTAAACATCAGCAATTTTGCCAATAGCATAAAACTGGTGCTGAATATACACACTTGATTTTTTTTCTCGATTTAATGTTACAATTAAGGTGTCTGCTCCTAAGTTTCATCATTGAGACTAACTCTACCAGCTACAAGCTCTGATCTACTTGGTGAACGGATGATTGTTTATACTCATAGTGAAATAAAAAAGGAAAATAGAATCTAGTGACAAATTACTGAAATACTTTAATAAAGGTATAATGTTTATACAGCATTAAATGTTTTTTCTCCCCAATAAGAATGAATACACTAAAAAATAAGGTTGAAATATGCTCTAGTCAGTGTTAAAATATAGATAGAAATAACATCATTATCATCATCGTCATCAATATTGTCATAATCAACAACACAGCCTAATCAAAAGTATCACTAATGGGTGCTTATTATGTTCTAGACTTTTGTGTTTTTTTAAACATATATTAGCTATTTGATCTTCACAATAACTATATAATGTAGGCACTATTATCTTCTTTATATTTTAACTGATTGTAACATAACTTTGTCAGAGACAAATTTTGAAAAAAGATCCATCTTATATATAAAGTAAATAAGTTTCAGCTGTGCTAATTAACAGATGAACCATCCATATTACAGTTATTTGTTCTTGTTATGAATATATCCACCTTGCCCTGTTGCTAGAGAGCAAAACATTAGTTATGTTCCTAGCAGAAGGTGCAGAAAAATGGAAAAATGGAAATAAGTTTGGTTGAGATCTTAAGACATTCCAGGCTTTGAGATACCATTTAGTGCATATGATCTCATTTCAGCCCTCTACAACTCTTGTAAACAAATTGTTCTTGGATGGGCAAATGTATATGCACCAAGCATGATATTTAATACATTCAAAGACAAGCAGTTAATCAATGCTAGAGCCTGACTTGGACTCAGAACTGAATACCCTTCCTATGCTCCCATAACACCTCTTCAGATTACCCAAGTCTTTGTGTCTAGATTTCATATTATCTATTTCTCTCTTCTGTGTGCTATTAGGTCACAGTCTCAAACCACTAGAAAAATGTTCATGATTTTCTATAATCTGTTTCAATGTGGCTATTCTTTGTTTTGTATCACTGAAATATTATTAATTTTCATTATATTTTCAGCTGTTTCAATGTTCTATGAAAGCATTTTAAGACAAAGTATTTGTTTTACTTGTCAGGAAAAAAATACATAGCAGTACCTCCATTATTTGATATTTGACTACTACTTTTTAAAAATAGAGATAAAAACAAATAATTTAGGGTTCTTACAGATTGTTGCAAACTTAAATACATTATCAGAGAAATGAAATTTTCTCTTCAGGAAATTAAAATAGGGTTTTTTTCCCTATTTCTGCTTTAGACATGATGCTAGTTAAAGCTGAAGAGTGGAATGACTAATAACTTTCAAATACAGACTAAGAAAAGTGAAAGATATATAGGCTCATGTATGCCTCTCAGCTAAAATATGGCTGATTATACTGCAAAGTGAACTGCCAACATACTTATTATAATTTATGAATACATTGTAGAGACAATCTTTTATAATGACTCACTAAAAATTGGGAAACTCTAAGTTTCTACTTCATTCACCTTACTGTGTTTATGAAACTCCTGAAGTAGGAAAGTTGAAGGGCACCATTGAGATCAGAAGCAGCTATTTGTGGCCTTATGAGCAGTTGATATAGATTCATGACTCTCTCTCTCGGTCCAAATATATATATAATTTATATATTTCTCATGCACCTTGTAAAAAATTAACAAACAAACACCTCAATTAAACAGAGTTGAGAAACCAGAAGGGGCAGTTCTCATGCCCTGAGACAACAGCAGAGCCCAACAGATGGGAGAAAGACCCCTCTTCTTTCCTGGCAAGGATTCAGTCAATGAAAAGCCATGAACTCATTGTTTACTATAATCCTCCCAACTTCCTCTCCTATCTACAAAAGCAGTCTCCTTCCCTTGCTGTGAGGGAAATGGGAGGTGGCTCACCATGGCTGCAGACCCTGAATTGCAATTCTCTGCAGATCCCAAATAAATCCATCATTGCTGGAGAAATATCTGGCAGTCTATTTGTTTCAGGTCAACAACCTATTCACATTTACCTTATTTGGTCATAATATGTCAATATTACTCCATATAAATCTAACAAACTCATCTCTTTTATAGGAAATATGTTATTGGTATGTTGTGATACACCTCTTCTTGATAAACAGTGTGTTTTCATTTTATTTTTTTATATTTCCCACTAGATACAGCAGTTTTGATGTTTGAAAATGCACAGAGAAAGCGGTATTTGGCCTGATCCTTGAAAAATGCATAGATGTTTTCCAGAAAAAGAAAGGAAATATATCTCAGGATGAAGGAATAAATTACATTAGTAAAGGTATGGTATAAATTAGTACAAACACAATGTGCTTCAGGGAGATATAAGGCATTGCCAGAAAATTAAGCCGGTGTTAAAGACTGTGAGAAGAGTAAGGATAATAACAAATCTGAAAAAATTTGGATTTTCCCTAGTGCCAAATGTGAAAAAGAACCTTTTTGCTCTCCCTTGTCTTACAGCATTTCCTTTTAATTTAAACTTGTAAATCCTTTCATGTAAATTCTTTCTCTGTCTCTTTGAATTGTATGTAAATCTTTTAAAAGCTAAATAAGACTTTTGCTAGTTTTTCACCCCAGGAATCTTTCTTGAGGTTCTTGGAGCCATCTTTTTGAAATGGGAACATCAGGGAGGATTTCAGCCTGTCTCCCTGTTTCTGTCTTTCTAGAGACCTGGCTACAAGTGGCGACTTCTTTTTTGCCTTAAAGATAAGAGATTATTTTTCCTTTGGATAAAATGTGTAATGAATTGTATCAGCCTACCTACATAAATGCATGAGATCTCTTTCTGTCTTTGCAGTTTCTTTAGTGGATGGCCTGTGATGCACACTGCAGTCTGGTTTAATGCTTACTTAATAACGAAACTATTTTCTTTATTTTTTTACATTTGTAGAGAGGATTTCTGGGATAGAAGGAGATTTTATTTTTAATCATTTCCCCAACACAAGACAACCAAAAAACTTTGTGTTCCTTGCTCAGAACTTCTAAAAATGAAGCTCATTTTTAGAAAAGTCCATTGGAGTTTTAAAAAGTGATGTATGAGTAGGTAGCTGTTTTAGAAAAAATTATAGTAGTAATGCGGATATTGGTTTATCAAGAAAGGCTAAAGACAAACACATTAAGAAATATTAAATTAGTTTATGCAAAAGGTTAGAGACTAGATTAAAGTAGTGATTCTGGAGACAAAAATGTCTAGGACAAATATAAAAGCCTTTGTGAACATAGAATTCACAGAATTTAATGCCATGAATACCAGGGATGCTGTGAAATTAACAATAATTTATGACAAAATATTTGATATTAGCTTTTGTAACAAATATTAAATAATAATAATTAGCAGTACTAAGTGACCACTGTGTATCATGAATTGCTGTAAATGCTTATATGTATAAAATTACCCGCAACACAACCCTATGAAGTAGATTCTATTACCATGTTACAAATGAAGGTATTGAGACAAACTTTTAAGCAACTTGCCAAGGGTTACAAAACAGAGCTGAGGATCCATGGTACTTACTGTAACAGGATTCGAATGAAATAGATATATCAATCAATTGAACATAAATAGGTCAATATAGAAAGAATTACATGGTGAACCAAGCAGAACCCTGCGGGACCCTCCAAGTACAAAGGCTCCTCTATTCCTCTGCCTCTTGTTTGTAGAAAAGCTGAAGTCTCCCAGGCCTCCCTGAGTCACAAAAGAGCAGGCTCAAGCAGTTAATGATTAGGACAAAGAGTCACCAACTCAGTTTCTGATGCACATTCCTGAGTCATTTTACAGATACTATAACTACCACCAGAGGGAGAAAGCTAACTGCATGATAACCAGACTGCAGTTGTGACATAAGCTTCTCTGTCTTGAGCAGTACTGAATCTATGGCTAGCACAATTCCAAGAACTGGCCTTAAGAGAATGGGATTAACACTACTGTTTATCATAATCTATATCTTTGTGGGCATCAAAATAATTATAACTTGTTCTGCCCATATATGTAAATGGGCAACTAAAACTGTCAGCAAAGAGATGCTACAGACCTATATTGACATCTTCCACTATAAGAATATGGCGCCTTGTGTCAGCATGAAGAAGTTACAGAAGATGGACCTTTGTCCATAATCCTATAGAAATGGAATGATATTCTGACAAGTGGGGATTTGTAAGCAGCTTTTGACAGGAAAGAACTCTTTGCAGGAAAGAGCTCTCTGCAGAAGGCCCCTTTTGTCCTGTCACTTTATTAAAGCTATATTGTAATTAACCTTAAACCAGGCACCCCCAAGCTCTACTCATCTCCAGCCTAAGCACACCTTTCAAATCTTTTGATCACACAATACCTTGCCTAACCTGTTGATTCTTTACGTAGATCAAAGAAGTAAAAATGAAGAGTAAGTAATTAACAGATGACAAGATCACTTCCGTATCTTCTCCTTCTGTAATCTCACAAACAAACTGTGTGAACAAGATAGCATCAAAACAAAGATCACGAGGAGTCAATAAGCTTGCACACAGTGGGAGATAGCCACAAGTCTGATCTCTGAGCTACAAGTATCTCAATAATTAACTGAGATTACTTCCCCTTTTCCTTTTCAAAACTTTCATGGCCCAGCAGAATCTTCAGTGTTGGTTTTAGGTTATAACTTTGTCTTCTCCCCGATTGTCAGCTTTTCTGATTAAAGCAACTTTCCTTTCTACCAACACTTGCCTCTCAAGTTTTGTTTTTGAGCAGCAAGCAGCTGAACCTGAGTTTGGTAACAATGTGAGTAGGTATGAACTTGGAATGCTGGTTGGTATAAGACCAGTTGAAGAAAAATATCAATAGAACCATTAACCAAGAATATTCTTTCACACAGAGTGCTTCCTGGAAGACTGACTTATTTATAATTTTTCTAAAAGTTATAGACTAAAAAGAGTACTAGGTGTTAAGGTACTGGTGTGTGCACTAAAACATTAAATATAAACCACTAATATTGATAAGAGACATGAAAACTAGCAAAGGAAGTGTCCATGCAGATATAAACTCTCTTGGAAAGAAACTAATAGAATATCTGGGGAACTTTTCCCTTCTCTTCCTTATCTAGAAAAATACTAGTAAAAACTTCAGCAACGTTTGAGTAACTATGAGTAACTATGAACTACACTACAGAAACAATAAGTAGTGTGTCTGAAAATGTGTGTGTATATACAGATATATATGTATAATGTGTATAATGTGTATATATATATGTACACATATATATATATATATATATATATATGTTTATATATCATATTATTCTAAATAAAAGTGACCAGGCATAATATGGATAAATATATCTGCTAAAAATCAAAATACCATTTCTGCTATTGACCTCTCCGAATGTTTCTTCCTTGAAACAACACCAAATAAAACCTATTGGTTGTTTAATTTTCTATTAGTCTTATCAGTCAATCTGAGATGTCACTAATTAATCTACTTTGTTGCACCATGATGCCTAAGGGGATTTTGCAAATTTAATTTTGCAGTATAATTACTTGAAAAACTATTTCATAAAATCAATACAGCACAGTAATCCCTATATGAATAAAACAGATATGCTACAAAATAGCATTTGTTTTATTTCTAGAAATTCTTAACTCTAAGGAGGAATATTTATGAAAGGCATAGAGATGGAGTTCAGGATGTCAAGCAAAGAGCACACATATAACATAGAAATTGTTAAATATGAAGCAAAAATCATTAAATGTAAGCAAAATATTTGGAATCTTTGAACAAAGGGAGAAAAAGTGCAGATTTAGTTTGTGAAGGAAAGATATTGAAAGGAGTATGACAACAACATCTCAAGTAACTCTAAAAGAAGCATCAGATTGCCCACAGAGTCATCCAAGTGGGTCTAGCATAATTTTATTGTGCCCTCTAATTTACCAATCCAAAATTACCCACTCTTGCAGATACTTTAAACTAACTTAACAAGTGAAAATGTATCATTTCATCATTTGGAATAATAAATACTTCATTAGTTCAAAACATAAATTTCACTATATGGGCTTTAGAGAAGCCTCAATCAACAATAATATCAAATGACAGTGAGACCTCTCTCTTCTTAAGAGGAAAAAAAAAAATCAAATACCCAAATGAAAGTAAGAGTCTCCATTGTTTATGGTAAAAAGATGAAGAAAAGAGAACTTTAGCAAGAATCAGAAAAATCTGGATGAATCATTATACATAAAATGGTACTTTTTTTTACATTTAACATTCATAACACTAACCATAAATTGCTGATGATGTGATAGAGCAATTATTAAAGCTTACATTGCTTTATATGTATTTTTTAAATATAAAGAAATTAAGTGGACTAAATCACCTGGAAAACCATCTGTTGAAGCTCCTACAATACTGGATAAAATATATCAAACCACAATCACAACATATAAAGCAATACACGTAGATTCCAGAAACAAAGAATTGTAAACACAGATGGAAAGTGAATATGTCCATGTATAAGTCCTGCTTGGTAGACCATGAATTTTATTTCAGGGCTATTCAGGCATAGGATAAATATTCTTGGTTCCATTCAGAGTGATTATTGGAACTGAGACCTCCCATAGGAAAGAAGGAACTTTAAAGAGCTATGTGAACAGAGTTCTAGAAATATGGATCCCCTGGCATGGAAAAAAGACAGGGATGATTTGCTATGTGTTCTTGGGCTGTGAGAGTGAAAAGCATTTCTCCACATGGCCTGAGGTCAGAATTTATATTATGCAAATATATTATATTACGTGGTTTCCAAACTCAGAAGTTGACAAACGTGCATGAAAGTGATTACAGGCTGTGACAAACTACAGTATCTGCCAAATACTCCAGAGGGAAAAAAGCTCATGTGAAGCTGAACGGAATTCTCACGGGTACAACTTCATTTGATGAACTCACAATGTCTTACACTAAAAAGCATATGAATAACAATTCACCATCAGAATCAGGAGACAAAATAAATACGTTTAAAATCACAAGAATTTTAGAAAAATAGGACCTTTTTGTGTAGAATACAAATTCATATGTTTAAATAATCAAATATATAAAGAAACTAAAACCATAAGAAAAGAATAGTCATAATATGTAAAACTGAAAAAGTAGGGAAAATTGAAATCGAGGCAAATTAGAAATAATGTTTGAAATATAAAATATACAAATTAAAAATAATTAACATATTGAATTAGAAATTTAATCTATTAGGTTAACCTCATGTTAGATAAAACTAGTGGACTAGAAGGTAGATATAAGGAAATTTTTTAAAAGAGAGGTTAAAAGACAAGGTGAGGGAACTTCCAGATTCCAGTTCCGCATGTAAGAAGCTTGGAAGTGGCCATTCCATTCTAAACAAGTAGAAAGCTGATCAGACTTAAAAATCAACAACTATTCTAGAATCCATAAGAAAATAAGGACATGAGGCAAACTGCTGCCCCTGAGATTGGAGATACAGATAGGTGAATACAAGGGGTCATGGCTTACCAGAGCAGAGATTCACAGGGGAAAACTACAACAGGAATCAATGCCAGAGTAGGACAGCATGAACTATAATTGATTAATTGCTGGAGGCTCAGTGTGAACAACTTTGACAGCTAACAACTCCAGGGGGACCCACTCATAGGGGATCCCCTACAATTTTGTGAGATTTATCTCTTGAAGCCTGACCAGGTTCTCACAGTAAACATTAGAGAAAAATTCTCTAGTGCTTCCAGCAGAGGGAGGGGGAAAAGGAACCATTCTGAAATACGCCAAGGCACTCCATTCTTAACAAGGCCTGCCCACAGGAAAAATTAGTTACCCAGAGCCTAACAGGCTGAGGTATTTTTAGAGCCTAATTGACCTGAGGGAAAGGAAATACTCAACTCTAGCCTTCCACATAGAAGAAAAGAAATACCCAACTGCAGCCCACTCTAGCCATCCTGTCCCATCTAAGGGGAGAGAAAAGAAAATGGAGAAACGCTTATGAAGCTCACAGTTCAGATGCATAGGATCACCAAAAGACTGATATCTAATCACAGGACCACAGAATTCCTCTTTTCCCCACACACCTTACTACTACATTACTAAAGCCTATTTACAGCAGTTCCTTTTACTTCACATTATGTGCAGCTATCAAGAAAAATTTACAAGGCATACCAAAAGGCAAAAAACATAATTTGAAGAGACAGAGCAAACATCAGAACCACACATGGCAAGGATGCTGGAATTATCAGAACAAGAATTTAAAACAACTATCATTAATATGCTTATTGTTCTGATGGATAAAATAGACAGCATGCAAGAACAGATGTAAGTAGAGAGCTGGAAATTCCAAGAAAGAACCAAAAAGAAATACTAGAGATCAAAAACACTGTAACAAAAGAAGAATGCCTTTGATGGTTTTACTAGCAGACTGGACATGGCCGAGTAAAGAATCTCTGAGCTTAAGAATATCTCAGTGGAAATCTCTAAAACTAAAGAGCAAAGTGAACAAATACTGAAAAAACAGAATACTCAAGCCTGTGGGATAATTTCAAAAGATGTAAAATACATATAATGGGAATACTAGAAAGAGAGAAAGGAACAGAAGTAATAATTGAAACAATAATGACTGAAAATTTTCCCAAATTAATGTCAGACACCAAACCACATATCCAGGAAGCCCAGAGAATACCAAGATAAATAAATGCCAAAAACTACTACCTACTCACAATATTTTTAAACTACAGAAAATCAAAGATAAGGAAAAATTCTGACAGAAGCAAGAGGAAAAAATTACTTACCTATAGAAGGAAAAAGATAAGAAATATATTTGACTTCTCACAAGTCATGCAAGCAAAAAGGGGATGGAGTGAAATATTTAAATTGTTGAGAGGAAAAAAAACCATCAACGTAAAATTCTGTATCTGACAAAATTATCCTTCAAAAGTAAAGGAGAAATAAAGACTTTCTCAGACAAACAAACATTGAAGAAATGTGTTGCCAATAGACCTGTCCTGCAAGAAATGTTAAAAGAAGTTCTTTAAAGAGAAGGACTATTACATAGGTCAGAAACTTGATCTACATAAAGAAAGTAAGAGCATCATAGAAGGTATTGAAAGTAAAATAAAAACTTCCATTTTTATTATTCTTAATTGTTCTAACAAATAACAGTTTGTTCAAATAATAATAGCAACATGTATTCAATTATGTGAGAGAGATATATATATATATATATATATATATATATATATATATATATATATATGCATACACACAGACTCAGGTATAAGTAAAATGAATTACAGCAATGATACAAGAAAGAGGAGGGAAGAATTAAGATTCTTTTGTTATTATAAGGTACTCATACTACTTGTGAAATGGAACAGTGTCATTTGAAAGTGGACTTGAATTAGTTGTAAAGGTATATTGCAAATTTAGGTCAACTACTAAAAACAGTTAGAAAAAAATAAGTATAACTGAGATATGCTAAGAAAGCAAGAGAAAGTGAAATCATATAAAATGCTCAGCTAAAACCAAAAACTACAGAAGAAGAGTGGAAGCCATAAAATAAGACTAAAAAGCATGGGCAACAAACAGAAAACAGCAATGAATATGGTAGATAATAATCCAACTATTTCAATAACCACTTTGCACATCAATAATCTAAAAACAGTAATTAAATACAGATTGTCAGAAAGGATCAAAAAAACATGACGCAAACAATGTTGTTTACAAGAAATCCACTTTAAAATATTAGGAAACATATAGATCAAAAATAAATGGATGGCTTGCATTTCTCTAATAATTAGCCATGTTGAGCATCTTTTTATGTGCTTTTTGGCCATTTGTATGTCTTTTTTTGGAGAAGTGTCTATTTAGATCTTCTGCCCATTTTTTGATTGGGTTGTTCAATTTTTTGATGTTGAGCTGCATGAACTGTTTGTATATTTTGGAAATTAATCTTTTGTTGGTTGCATTGTTTGCAAATATTTTCTCCCATCCTGTGGGTTATCTTTTCATTTTGTTTATGGTTTCCTTTGCTGTGCAAAACCTTTTAAGTTTAATTAGGTCTCATTTGTTTATTTTTGTTTTTATTTTCATTATTCTAGAAGGTGGATCCAAAAAAATATTGCTGCGATTTATATCAAAGAGTGTTCTGCCTACGTTTTCTGGATAAAGAAGATGTGGTGCATATATGCAATAGAATATTACTCTGCCATAAAAAAGAATGAAATAATGTCATATGCAGCAACATGGATGGACCTAGAGATTATCATATTAACTGAAGTCAGAGAAAGACAAATATCATGTGATATCACTTATACGTGGAATCTAAAAAAATGATACAAATGAACTTATTTACAAAACAGAAACAGACTCACAGACTTCAAAAATAAACTTACGGTTACCAAAGGGGAAAGGTTGGGGGGAGGGATAAACTGGGAGTTTGGGGATTAACATATACACTCTGCTATACATAGAATATATAATCAACAAGGACCTACTATATAGCACAGGGAGCTCTACTCAATATTCTGTAATAACCTAGACAGGAAAAGAATTTGAAAAAGAGTAGATATATGTATATGTATAACTGATTCACTTTGCTGTACACTTGAAACTAACACAACATTGTAAATCAACTATACTCCAATATAAGATAAAAATTTATTTTTTTTTAAATTTTATTTTACATATTTTTGAAAGCTAAAAAAGTAAATAGATGGAGAAAAATATACCATCTTAACAAAAGTAAAAAGAAAGCAGGGGTAGCTATATTAATTTCAGACAAAGCAGACTAAAAAGCAAGGAAAGTTATCAAGGATAAAGAAGGGCATTATATACTGACAAAATGGTCCGTTCGCCAAAGGAAATAAAAATCCTTAGTATGTGTGCACCTACAACAGAGCATCAAACTATGTGAGACAAAAACTGATAGAACTGCCAAGAGAAATAGATAAATCCACTATCACAGCTGGAGACTTCATCACTGCTCTCTCAGAAATGGACAGATCCTGCAGTCAGAAAATCAGTAAGGACATAAGCTGAACTCAACACCACCATGAATTAACTGGATATAACTGACATTTATAGACTACTTCTTCCAACAACAGCAGACTACAGTCTTCTCAAACTAACATGAAACATCTAGGCCATAAAACGTACTTTCATAGTTTTAAAAGAATATAAATCATACAATATCTATGCGCATACCACAATTGAATTAAACTAGTAATCAAAAAGAAAACAATAACTGGAAAATCCTCAGATATGTAGAGATTAAACAACACATTTTCAAAAAAAGTCTCAAGAAAAAAATAAAAATATTTTTAACTAGATGAAAATGAAAACACGACTTATAAAAATTTGTAGGATGCAGAGAAACCAGTGCTTAGAGAAAAAAATATAGTATTTTATCATAAAGTATTTATTAGAAAAGAAGAAATATCTAAAATAATAATCTAAGATTCCACCTCAGGAAACTAGAAAAAAAGGAGCAAATTAAATCCGATGTAAGCAAAAGAAAAGAAATAATAAGAGAGTAGAAATAAATGATATTGAGAACAGGAAATCAGTAGAAAAGAATAAATGAAACCAAAAGCTGTTTCTTTGAAAAGATCAATAAAATCAATACACTTCTAAGATTTTAAAAAAGGGAGAATACAAATTACTTATATCAGAAATGAAAGAAGGGAGATCACTAAAGATCACATTAAAAGGATAATAAAGGAATACTGTGTCTACAAATTAGAAAACCAACAGGAAATGGACCAATTCTTTGAAAGACACAATCTGACAAAACTCACATAATAAGAAGTAGACATCTGAATAGGCCTATATCTATTAAACAAATTGAATCAGTAGTTATTAACAGTCCAAAACAGAAAGCACCAGGCCCAGATGGGTTCACTGGTGAATTACACCAGCTATTAATAAAGAAATTATACCAATTCTCCATAATCTCTTTTAGAGGATATAAGCAGAAGGAATACTTCATAATTCATCCTGTGAAGCCAGCTTTACCCTAATACCAAAACCAGGCAAAGACCTTACTAGAAGAGAACTGCGTATCAGTATCTTTCATGAACATAAACCCAAAAAACCTTCACAAAAATTAGCAAATAGATTCCAACAATGCATAAAAAGAATAATACACCATGACCAGACGTGATTATTCCAGGTATTCAAGGCTGATTCAAGATTTGAAAATTAATTAATGTAATCCATCATATTGATAGGCTAAAAAACACCACATGATCATATCAGAGATGCAGAAAAAGCATTTGACAAAATCTAATATCATCAAGATAAAAACACTCAGTAAACCAGGAATAGAGGGGAACTTCCTCAACTTATAAAGAATATCTATGAAAAAATCTAAACCTAACATCATACTTAATGATTAGAAACTCAAAGCTTTCCCACTAAGATAGGTACAAGGCAATTATGTCTCCCTCACCACTCCTTTTCAACACTGTGCTGGAAGTTCTAGCTAATACAATGAGATAATAAAAAGAAACAAAAGGTATACAGATTGAGAAAGAATAAATAAAACTGACTTTGTTCACAGCTGACATGATCCTCTGTAGGAAATCTAACAGAGTTGACAAAAAACTACCGTAACTAATAGGCAATTATAACAAAGTTGAAAGATAAAACGTTAATACACAAAAGTTAATTGCTTTACTGTAATACTAGCAATGAACAATGTTATTACATAACATGATCATGGGAGTGGCATCTCATCACCCTTGCCATATTCTATCGGTAGGACACCAGTCAGTTTTTGTTTGTTTCCGTATGTTCTGTGGTTGGTTTGGGCTTTACAGCATACATTTTAACTTACCATAGTTGACCATAGATCAATACTGCACCACTTCAGACGTGATATAAGAACTTTATAACAATATACTTCTATTTCCCTTCCCTGTCTTCCTGTTATTTTTGTTATAAATTTTCTACATACGTTATAAATTCCACAGTGTATTATAACTATTTTGATTTTATACAATATCTTTTAAAGTATTTAAAAAATAGAAATAAAGCATTTTATATTTACTACATATTTCCAATTTCCAGTGCTGTTCATTCTTTTGGTAGATTCAAACTTTTATCTTTATTCTGGCTCACGGACTTTAATATTTTAGGCCCACTGGTGATGAATTCTCTCTGCTTTCTGGTGATTCTTCTATTTCAGTAGTTTTCTCTCATGTATGTGTCTATCATGCCCAGCCAAAGATAAGGGGAATCCTCTGCAGATTGCCAATATGCCACCTTCTCTTTTGCAAAAGCATACTTATACATCTTTCCCTGTGCAAATTTACCATTTACTCTGGAATGTTAACCCAAGATTTTAGCTGCTGAGTTGGACTGTGTGTACAAGTGAAATGATACTGCCAAATTGCTTTCTAAAGTGGTTATTTTAATTTATGCTCCTAACAACAGTGTATGACAGTTACCATTTCCCTGATTCTTCACTAAACCCTGCTACATCCTCTCTCTCTTATCCTGTCTTTCAATCTCTCTCTCCCATCAATCTCTCCCTCTCCCTCTCTCTCTCCCTTTCTCTCTCGCTCTCCCTCCAAACCTCGTTCATCTCTCTTCTCTAGCACTTTTTCCCACAAATTCTAGCCTCCTTGACCTCCCCAAGCTCCAATTTCTGTCTCCTCAAACAGGAAAACTGCTGCTCTCTATTTGGGCTCCCCGTCTCTGTGTTAAGAACTGGAAACTCTCTACAACCCGTCAGCTGATGCAATCATAGGGCTCACCCAATTTGTCTTCTGACAGATTTCCTTAACAGATCTGGTAGTATTGGCTCACTGGTAATGGATTCTCTCAGCTTTAGTATGTCTGGGACCACTGACCTATGCTACCTACTGTCCAATGTCAGAAAAGCATCACCTCTACCCCACACCACGTGTTTTGCCTAGTTTTCTAGTTGTTTAAGGTGGGAGGGTAAATCTAGTCTTTGTTATTCCATCATATCTTCAATGTGGAAGTTTCCTAATTTATTTCTTTTCTGCTGTTGGTTTTAGATTTTCTGATGCTTTTTTACTTGTGGAAAATTAAAATCAAGTTAGTTTTGAAAGAGACAACATTCTCCTATAAATACATGCAAGAAACTGGTTTATCTCCACAAAATTGAATATATTTTGATATGTTAAAGGAAATAGTGAGATGAACTAATAATTTCTTTAAACTTTCCTTAAACACAGGAGAAAGAAATACAGGAATAGTTTCCTTCAACAGATTAAAAGAAAAAGCAATATGCTATATTATTCTAAATATTTAAAATAATCTAGTTAATACAATCCAATCAATGATCTTTTTGCACCAAATATGAATCAATGCAATTAATACATATAAAAGAAAGGGATTTATAATATATGACACAGTGCATATTGCTGTAGTTAAGAACACAGCTACCATGTGTGACCCTGGAAAAATTAAGTATCCTAATGAAACGGAGCAGGACCTTATGGTCCTTCCCTGCCATGTCCTCCGCCTGCCTTTTGTCTGCGGAAAAACTTTAGCCAAAGAGTAAGTTTAATCAGATACGTGAAAAAATACAAAAGCAAAGGAAAACAGTCAAACAGGACAAAACAATAATAGCTTGGTCAGTAAGCAAAGTCAAGGACCTTTAGTCCCTTCTCAAGGGCTATAGATAATAGTCTGAGCCATATCCTGTGAGCTGTCTTAGAGATACTGAAACCCTCACCAGGCAGAAGTTAACTACACAATGGCCAGACTGTAGCCATGACATATGCTGTCACAATTCTGAGAACTGGCCTCAAAAATGTGGGAACAAACCAACCCTGGAACTGAAGATTAACTGTATTTAAAACAATCAAGATGATGCTGGTCAGACCACCACATGACAAATTTCAGGATGACTGTCAGAGCTGACCATGCTGTTTCTGCATGTAGCCTCCTCCCTCTGTCTATAAGCCCTTGCCCACTGATTGTCAGTGGCGGGGAGTCGGCCTTTGGACGGGAATCTGCCCTCCCCCACCACCACTGCCCTGCCGGTTGCCAGCATCCAAAATAAAGCAAACTTTCCTTTCCACCAACTTGCCTCTTTATTGGCTTTTGAGCAGCAAGCAGCCAGACCCCACTTTCAGTTACACCAAGTCACAAGTAGTATATAAGAATAGCTATTTAGAGTAGTGCCTGGAAAGTAACATGTATTTGATAATGCTTATTTTCACTATTTCTAGTCAATGAATTATAACTGTCGTTTCACCATTCTAGTATGAAATATAATGATAAAACAACATACCTTGCTCTATGACCATATACACATTGTTTCATATGTTTATTTACAGCTAATGTAACCTGATATAATCATTCCTAACATCTTTAGAGAACTCTAAAAGTTTACAGGGTTTTTCCCAATGTAATCCTTCTAATATGATCCCCCAAATACGTAATCCTCCAACAGTCCAGTGAGATAGATGTTATTAACCTCAAATTACAGGGAAAAGCATCAGGGCTCAGAGAGCCTATGTGATAGATCTAGATGTGCATCAGGCAGAGCAGGAACTAGAATCAGAGTCTTCTGATACTGTAACTTCTTTCCCTTGTAATATAGTTCACTTGATGTCATACCCTGTATTTTTTTAAAAGGCAGTTTTAACAATACTTATAAAATTTTATGTATATATATATGTATTATATATAAATGCTAATAAAATATATGTAGACACATATGTATATATATGCATATATACATATATGCACTGTAATAATGAAAAGAATATCATCTTGTTATATTACTAGTTTATAGTTAAAAATAGAAATATATATATATTTTAAAGAATGAACATTCTCTAGCTGTGACTATATATACTTATAACACTCATAGAATAAAAATATCATGCAAGTTTGGTAGGAAGAGTATATAATAAATTTATAGTAATTCATGCTAATCATTACTATGACATTTTAAAAAATAAAAATTTATTATTGATACAGAGGAAGTGTACCAATAAATTATTTATCCAAAAGATTTCTTGTTTCAAAATGAAAGTAATATTCTGGTATAATCACTATACTTAATTTTAACATAATTATCTTGAAGGTAAGCACAAGCCAACTGCATAGAGCCAATTCATAATAAAAAAAAAAAAATCCATGCTTGATTTTGTTGTTAACTTGCTCTAAATTTAGAGATGGTATTTATATCATATATATGATTTCAGTGAATAGATTTTCAAATTAAAATAATACTATAATTGAGGCAAAGTTATTAAATACCATCATACGAAAGGATGAAAGCAACAAACACTAAATACAATTTGTCATGTTTTTTTAAGAAGGCTATTATGGAAAAATTATTGAAATAATGTTATCAATGTATTTCTATGCACATATCTGAGGGAATCACCAATTATACAATACTTAACAGTTTGAGATCCAGGTACTCTAATTTGCAAGTAAATAAACTGTGTTAAATTTTTCACACAATATGGTGAATTTTAATTACCAGAACTACTGCAAGCACGTGTTTTAAAGCTTTGTTTCTATTTCTGTCTTTAAAGAATACATATCAAAGTGAGCAGATGTTGTAGATGGAGTGGATAGGAAATTCAGTGAAGATACGTTGTGTACAGAGACTTCTCATATGTATTGCCTTTGATTTTAATGAGACAAAATGTAACATATTTACATAGAAGTTATTTTGACACACTATAGGTAAGTCTAAAAATTATGCATTTTTTATCTGGTTAGTGACATAAGCTATGAATATTGAATCCTGCTTTCCATTGTATTATTTAATATTTTTACTGAATTAAAGTGTGCATACAATAAAATGTACACATCTTTTGTGCTCAGTATGATGAGTTCAGGCAAATGCATATACTCCTCTAACCCACACTTCTTTCAAAATTGGCTATTTCCCACGTGCAGAAATTTCTCTCAGGCCACTTTCCAATCTGTCTCCACCCCACTCTTCACCAGAGGCAAACACTGATCTAATTATGAGCACCATAGGTCAGGGGTCACCAAACCCCGGGCCGCAGACTGGTACCAGTCCGCAGCCTGTGAGGAACCAGGCCGCACAGCAGGAGTTGAGCGGCGGGCGAGCGAGGGAAGCTTCGTCTGCCACTCCCCATCTCTCCCCTTCGCTCCCCATCACTCAAATTCCCGCCTGAACCATTCCCGCCCCCCCCCCCATCCCCCAGTCGGTGGAAAAATTGTCTTCCACGAAACACTTTTCCCTGGTGCCAAAAAGGTTGGGGATGGCTGCCATAGATAACTTGACCTCTCTTAGAAACTCATAAATGCAATCATACAATATTTATTCTTTTATGTCTGTTTTTGGTTTATCTCAAAATAATGTTTTTGCTAATCATCCATGTTGTTATGTGCATCAGAATTTCTAAAATTTGTATTGCTGAGTCGTACTTAATTGTATGAACCTACCACAATTTGTTAATCCATTCTCTTCTTGATGGACAATTGAAATGTTGTCAGGTTTTGCTTACTATAATTAAAGCTGCTATGAAAATTATTGCACAAGTCCTTTTGTGTATGTTTTCATTTTTCTTGTAAAATGTTTAGGAGGGGAATTGCTGGGTCACAGGGTAAATATGAGTATAACTTTATAAGAAACTGACAAACTGTTTTAAAAAGTTGTTGTAACATTTTATACGCCCACCAGTAATGTATGAGGGTTCTCCTTGCTCCATCTTTGCCAAAATCTTTAAATAACTGCTTTTCAATTGTGGCCATTCTGGAGATATGTAATAGTATTTCAAAGTGTTTTACATTTGCACTTCATTGCTGACTAATAATTTTGAGCATAATTTCATGTAATTATTGGCTATTTGTATACCTTTCTTTGTGACATGTGTGTTCAGTTCTTTTGTATTTTTTTTTTAAAGAAGTTTTTTTTTTTAAAGTTTATTTATTTATTTATTTATTTATGGCTGTGTTGGGTCTTCGTTTCTGTGCGAGGGCTTTCTCTAGTTGTGGCAAGTGGGGGCCACTCTTCATCGCGGTGCGCGGGCCTCTCACTATCGCGGCCTCTCCTGTTGCGGAGCACAGGCTCCAGACGCGCAGGCTCAACAATCGTGGCTCACGGGCCTAGTCGCTCCGTGGCATGTGGGATCTTCCCAGACCAGGGCTCGAACCCGTGTCCCCTGCATTGGCAGGCAGATTCCTAACCACTGCGCCACCAGGGAAGCCCTTTTTGTATATTTTTATTGGCGTGTTTTTTCTATTTGAGTTGTAACAATTCATTATATATTTTAGATACAGATTCATTGACATGTTTTAGATACCAACCTATGCCTTTACATTGTTATGGTTGTGTTCCGAAAAACAGAAGTTTTAATTTGATGAAGTCCAACTTATCAATTTTTATTAGCTTAGAGACTGTCCTTTCTCTCTAATTTTGACTGCTCCATGAAGATAGTCTCCTATATTTTCTTCCAAAATTTTTATAGGTTCAGATTTAACATTTAGGCCATAATGCATCTCAAAATAAATTTTCGTATATAGTGTGAGATAGGTTTCAAGGTTTATTTCTTTTCTCACATATTTGCTTATTCAGCACTATCTCTCATTGAATTTTCACCATTGATTTTTTTTCTGGTGTCTCTGTTGCATACATATTGAAAATATATAGGTGATTCTATTCTGGACTCTATTCTGCTCCATTTTTATATTTGTCTACCCTCACATCAATAATATGCTGTTTGTACTACTATACCTTTATAGTAAATGTTAAAACTAAATTATGTCATTCCTCTAGCTTTTTTCTTTTTCAAGATGGCTTTAGCTATTCTAGGACCTTTGCATTTTCACATGAATTTGGAATCACCCTGTCCATTCTAAAGTAGGTCTTGATGTGCTTGATTGAGATTGTATTGAATCTATTGATCAATTTGTGGAGGATGGACAAGTTAACAACATTGACTTTTCCAATTCAGTAACATAGTATATATCTCCATTTATTAAGATTCTTTTAAAGTTCTTTCAGCAATGTTTTCTAGTTTCAGTGCGATTTTACACATCTTGTTACATCTTTCCTTTTATTATATTATACATTTAAAAAATTTTTCAATTATTTATTTTTATATATGGAAACATAATTGGTATCATTGAATTATATACTGAGACCTTGCTTATTTCAGTTATTAGTTTTAGTTGTTTTGTATTTATAGATTCCATAGATTTTCAATAAATATTCATGTTATCTGGGAATAAGGATGATAAAATTCTACTTTCTCCCTTCTATACTTCACACTTTTTATTTATTTTTCTTGCTTTATGTACTGACAAAGACATCTGTAAAATGTAAATAGATGTGGTAAGAGTGTACTGCTTCAGATAATGATCTTGAAAGAATAGTAAGCATTTGCAATATCCTTTCTCCATTTGTACACTGTTTATTCCTTGTTTTCTATTCTTTCCCTCCCCACTAGCTCCTAAGGACACCAGCCAGCCTTTTTCTAATTTCTTTTAATTTGTTTAAAACTACAGTGCAGGCTTCCCTGGTGGCGCAGTGGTTAAGAATCCGCCTGCCAATACAGGGGACACAGGTTCAAGCCCTGGTCCGGGAAGATCCCACATGACGTGGAGCAACTAAGCCAGTGTGCCACAACTACTGAGCCTGTGCTCTAGTGCCCACGAGCCACAACTACTGAGCCCACGTGCCACAACTACTGAGGCCTGCGCACCTTAGAGCCCATGCTCCACAACAAGAGAAGCCACTGCAATGAGAAGCCCGCGCACCACAGCAAGGAGTAGCCCCCACTTGCCACAACTAGAGAAAGCCTGCACACAGCAACGAAGGCCCAATGCAGCCAAAAATAAATAAATAAAATAAATAAATTTATTAAAAAAAAAACTACAGTGCAAAAAAACAACAACAAAAAGACTACAGTACATCTAATTATCTCATACATAGCCAGACTGACTCTTCAAATTAATGGTAATTTATTCATCTATGTATTCATCTATCTAGAAATAAATCTTACTTTAGCTTAATGACATTTTTAAATGAAATACAAAAGATTGAGTAAGGGATGGTACCACAATGATGCATATAACTGACCTTGAGTAAGAAATACACTTTATACTGGATAGTTAGTAATAGAATTTGAGAATGGTAATGATGACTCCAAGGTTATTATCCCTGTTCTAGTATTCTTTGCAGAGACTTGCTTCTGGTAGAAAAGAGATGACTTTGGCTACCAACAAAAAAATAAGTAAAAATATGAAGCATCCATGAAAAAAATTGTCAAAAAAATTAACTTTTCTTTTGGGCACCTTGATCCATGAGCTCTCTTACACATTTTTTTTTTAACTCAGAGCATTTCAAAAACCTAGGCTTCTGCTTGGAAATATGAAAGAAAAAATTTCCCCATACTTTTTTAATAGGTTAAGTTGGAAACATTGAAAAAGTTAGATACTTTAAGGAAAATTTGTACATGAAATTGTAATAAGCATTATGCTTATGCCGTAAACTTAGGTGGGCAAAAAATGTCACACTACTTTATTTCCTTTAAGCCAACTAATTCTAACCCTAAGACTCCATTCCGCTTTTGTCTACTGGGATTCCTTAACCAATTATGGCCACTATTATGAAAAAGTCCTTGGAGTTTGCATCTCAACAAAAGTCAGAGTTGTCCATTCAGTGTTGTTTCATCTCTTTATTATCTATTGCCTATGAAATGCCCATTAGCCAAGTTTTCATTACCCTTTGAGGACCAGGTGTCCAGTTGTTTCTGCATCCAGTTTGGGCACAGAGATCTTTGCTGAGGCCAAGAACTCAGGGGCCAGATATTGAGCATCTCTGAGCACATCAGTCACCATTTTCCTTTTTCTACTTAATATTAGAAATTACTTAATACTAGGGTAAAACTGTGTGATATTTCAAAGCCCCAATTGTGTACACAGTTTACTGTTATCCAAATTCTTTCATGAGCATGATACAATTTATAAAACTCTATGCGTAACTGAATACTACTTTTTGTAATGAAAGTAAAATTGTATATTTAAGTATTAGGTTAAAAAGCTGACAAAAATAGGTAGCATATATGTGTGAAAAAATGAATAGAAACCAAATATTAAATATTTATATTTAGCATGAATATAGCACAAAACTAAAAATACGAAGATAAAATGTAGCAAATTAACAGATAACTATTTGTTACTAAAAATATACACCCATTAAAAAATAAATAATCTTAAAATACTAAGTCATGCAGGTAAAATATATAATTACTTATAACAGTCTATTACATGTACAAGAATAACAGCTGTAGTGGTCTTAACATTTTCACATTGTACTTACAGTTGTGGGTTAGGCCTCTAGCAGGTGAGCTACGAATAAATGTAAATGACTACCAACAGGCTTTGTAATTGGCAACAATCATTTCTTTGAAAAATATATAGGGGACATCAAAACATATAGAAAGGACATAATTCAAAAGCTAATATATGGGTGATATTACACCCTGTATGCTGAACAAATTTGTCATTCCACAGTCACTTTTTCAGTCTTACCACTTCACCCCCATTCTCATTCTTCTATCTTGGGGCCCTGGCCTCAGAGCCTTGGCAATTATGTCTACTGCTCATGAAATGATCCATTTAGGTGGGTTTACCTGGTTTCCAATTCCCTCCACCAGCCATGCATAGACCATTAGCTTTCCTTTTCAAACATATTTTATACTATGTCAGTTAGACATGTTATTTGGGAATGATGAATTTTGAGAGTTAACAGAAGTGCAAAACGCCCTACTCTAGGAGCCATATCATGGATGGAACAAAAAGAGCTTTGTCCCAAGTCTTTGCTATTTAAACATAAACATTCTACTCACTTAACTTTCCTGGTTCCTAAAAATATTTTATTCAACCACTGTAAACATCTAACAGGAGAGCTTGCTCAATAACTCCCTAAATGGTCTTTTTTGCCCTTACTTTCCTTCCTCTGATAAAAGACCCTTGGCCACGAAGACCCTTGCTGGAACACTGGAGTCCAACTCACAAATTTTTTCATACTAGAGCTGGTAATAAATGTCCCTTCCTTCTCTGACAAGGGAGTTTTCTGGATGTTAGTATAAAGTTGTCTATGGCCATGTCTCCAATGAAGATGTCAACATGTAGAGGGGAGCAACAATAAAAGAACAGGTTCTAACAGTGAATAAAAGCTTATTTCCATTGCTACTGTCATCCATGACTTTCCTTATTTCCTTATTATTATTATGCAAGTAATATATTTCATTTTTATTGAAAGAGACAGAGTCCAGTTTCTGGTAAGTTACAAACAAAAAGCACCATTTATTTTTATTCCAATAGTTTGTTTATTTTTGTACATTTGTAAATAAAAATTACATATATTTCAGTGAAATAATTCAGTATCTCTCCTGTTCTGGCTTTTATTTAATCTTAAGAATAATGATCTGTTCCTTCATCTAACACTTTCTTTAACACTCTCCTAGGGAAAAAGGAAGAGAAAGAGTGTGTGTATATCCAGGAATGCTGGAAGAAACCTAAGAAATCATCCTCTTCAGCATTTTTGTTTTACAGAAAAAATCTGCTATAAACTGAATTTCTGTGTCCCCCCCCCCCCCAAATGTTTATGTTGAAATTGTGCTCTTTGGGAGATGATTAGATCATGAGGGTGAAACCTTCATGAAAGGGATTAGAGCTCTTATAAAAGAGATCCCACAAAACTTCCTAATCCCTTCCACCATGCGAGGATAGAAGAAGTCTGTGACCTGGAAGAGGGCCCTCATCCAATCACACTAGCACCCTGATTTCGGACTTCAGCCTCCAGAACTGTGAGCTAAATTTTTGCTATTTACAAGCCCTCCAGTCCATGGTGTTTTGTTATAGCAACGCAAATAAACTAAGACAAAGTCGTGGAAAGATTCAATGACAAAAATTGTTAATATTCATTTACAATATAGTACTGAATAAAATTTGTTTTTGTGCGTTAAATTTCTTTTAATCTCATTTACTCTTCTAGCTTTATTTTGTCTTAATCCTTATTTTTTGAGGGGAGTTGGTGATGGTTGCTAACAATTGAAATGGAGACATGTATACATTCTTTAAGAGAGACACTCCCTTTTCCCTTATGACTTTATGATAATGACAGCTAACTTTTACTGAGCACCATTGTAAGGGCTTTTAATGGTGTTGTTGTTGTTTTCCATTTATCCCTTGCCACAACTCAATTATATAGGTACTGACAAATGGAATGTGTATCAGACTATTAAATATTTTAGTGACTGGTGAGAACTATTCTAGGAGATAGTAGGTTATACTGATATTTTACTCCTAGGGTTAATGAGACTTGGAAGAAATCTGTTAAAATCTCTAACCTGGGAGTAGTCAGTACACTCAGTCACACACTCTTCAGACTAATTTACAAAGCACTCTCTTGAATGATCTTTGACCTTTAGTCCTTGTTATTAAGATGGAGGAGTAAGTGGAAGAAAATTATAAGTTAGATCATTGAAGGCAAATTTTAATTCTAGACCAGACCAAAAAATAGAATCCTTTCTCTCTAAAAAGAAAAAGGAAACAAAAAATAATACTAGCTATGGTATAGTTATTCCTTACTTGAAGTTTTAATTAGTTCTCCGTTTTCTCTCTAAGTTGACTTTCGTAAGAAAAAATTCAGATTATTATTTAACACAAATAATTCTAACTAAAAATTTTGACATAAGTAAAATACAAATTACCTAATATAGTTTTCTATTAGAAGCTCTGTCCATCAAGGATATTTTTATAATGCAATGAAAAATGAAGTGAACTTATAGAAGAGCAAAGAATTGAGCACCAGGTCTTTTCTATCGAATTTCACAGTCTTGTTTCTAGCTTATGAAAGATGGGGTTAAATTGCCAAGCCATTCCCAATTACTTAAATCTGTTGTACCTCACTTCTCTTGCCTTCAAGGTAAAAAAATATCCCTGATATGGCGTAAGTACGGTCTATGGCATGAGGAAGGTTGTGTTTTACAAAAAACAGACTTTTAGGCAAAGGTTTGTGTCCAGAATGTTTATCAGGGATTAACTTGCACAGTGGAAAGGGAGTAAGCAGAATCATCCAGAGGGAGAAGTAGAGCTGTAATGCAGGTCCAAAAGTCTCATTTGACCCCACTGGGGAGATCTGAAGCTGAAATGGACTGCAAGAGCTGTCTGGTGTCAGCATCAATCAGTCATTGGATCTCGGCCACCTCAGGAAGGACTTGACCTGGGGTGCATTGCTCCACACCATTTATTATACAGACGGTGTTTTTCCCACTGACTTGAAATGTCACTTTATAAATATACAAGGTTATATGTTTGTCTATCCATTAATGGTGCTCAAACTCTTATTTGCTTTTTCTATTTCATGGTATTGGTTAAACTCTAGTAGCATGTGACTAGTTCTGATCAACAGCAGGTGCGTGGAAGTCACTCTGGACCTCTCAGGAGCCTGAAGCTTAAGATGTATTGTTTTCACCTGTCCTCATGTGCTTCTATTTACGCTTCTGCTGTGAGAGGGACATGTCTGGCTAACTGGATGGCCCAAGGAAAATAAGGATGTGATATATAAGGAGAGATATTAAATCACATATGATTTTTGTTTTTATATTCAGAAATGATATTAGTCTACATTTCTCTTGTTCTGTGCTTGTTGGTTTTGGTATCAGGGAATGATAACCTTCTAAAATAATATATCATGCAAAATTGTGTATGTCTATGACAGTTTATATAATATTATCATTGTGTTTTATCAACCAACTGTGTAATTTTTATCAGTTATCTTTATCTTTTTATTATCTTCCTTCTAGTCTTTTTTAGTTTGTTTTTAAAGTTTCATTATTAATTTCAAGCTTTTTGAATTTAAGAATATATACTGTTCTATAGATGCAAAGATCCTCAAAAAAATACTAGCAAACAGAATCCAACAGCACATTAAAAGGCTCATACACCATGATCAAGTGGAGTTTATCCCAGGAATGCAAGGATTCTTCAATATTCGCAAATCAATGTGATAAACCATATTAACATATTGAAGGAGAAAAACCATATGATCATCTCAATAGATGCAGAAAAAGCTTTCGACAAAATTCAACACCCATTTATGATAAAAGCCCTCCAGAAAGTAGGCAGAGAGGGAACTTACCTCAACATAATAAAGGCCATATATGACAAACCCACAGCCAACATTGTTATCAATGGTGAAAAACTGAAAACATTTCCACTAAGATCAAGAACAAGACAAGGTGGTCGACTCTCACCACTATTATTCAACATAGTTTTGGAAGTTTTAGCTACAGCAATAAGAGAAGAAAAAGAAATAAAAGGAATCCAAATCAGAAAGGAAGAAGTAAAGGTGTCACTGTTCACAGATGACATGATACTATACATAGAGAATCCTAAACATGCTATCAGAAAACTACTAGAGCTAATCAACAAATTTGGTAAAGTAGCAGGATACAAAATTAATGCACAGAAATCTCTTGCATTCCTATACACCAATGATGAAAAATCTGAAAGAGAAATTAAGGAAACATTCCCATTTACCACTGCAACAAAAAGAATAAAATACCTAGGAATGAACCTACCTAAGGAGACCAAAGACCTGTATGCAGAAAACTATAAGACACTGATGAAAGAAATTAAAGATGATACAAACAGATGGAGAGATATACCATGTTCTTGGATTAGAAGAATCAACATTGTGAAAATGACTCTACTACCCAAAGCAATCTACAGATTCAATGCAATCCCTATCAGACTACCACTGGCATTTTTCACAGAACTAGAACAAAAAAATTCACAATTTGTATGGAAACACAAAAGACCCCGAATAGCCAAAGCAATCTTGAGAAAGAAAAATGGAGATGGAGGAATCAGGCTCCCTGACTTCAGACTATATTACAAAGCTACAGTAATTGAGACAGTATGGTACTGGCACAAAAACAGAAATATAGATCAATGGAACAGGATAGAAAGCCCAGAGATAAACCCACGCACATATGGTCACCTTATCTTTGACAAAGGAGGCAAGAATATACAATGGACAAAAGCCAGCCTCTTCAATAAGTGGTGCTGGGAAAACTGGACAGCTACATGTAAAAAAATGAAATTAGAATACTCCCTAACACCATACACAAAGATAAACTCAAAATGGATTAAAGACCTAAATGTAAGGCCAGACACTATAAAACTCTTAGAGGAAAACATAGGCAGAACACTCTAGGACATAAATCACAGCAAGATGCTTTTTGACCCATCTCCTAGAGAAAGGGAAATAAAAACAAAAATAAACAAATGGGACTTAATGAAACGTAAAAGCTTTTGCACACCATAAACAAGATGAAAAGACAACCCTCAGAATGGGAGTATATATTTACAAATGAATCAACAGACAAAGGATTAATCTCCAAAATATACAAGCAGCTCATGCAGCTCAATATCAAAATAACAAACAACCTAATCCAAAAATGGGCAGAAGACCTAAATAGACATTTCTCCAAAGAAGATATACAGATTGCCAACAAACACATGAAAGAATGCTCAACATCACTAATCATTAGAGAAATGCAAATCAAAACTACAATGAGGTATCACCTCACACCAGTCAGAATGGCAATCCTCAAAAAATCTACAAACAATAAATGATGGAGAGGGTGTGGAGAAAAGGGAACCCTCTTGCACTGGTGGTGGGAATGTAAATTCATACAGCCACTATGGAGAACAGTATGGAGGTTTCTCAAAAACGTAAAAATAGAACTACCATATGACCCAGCAATCCCACTACTGGGCATATAACCTGAGAAAACCATAATTCAAAAAGAGTCATGTACCACAATGTTCATTGCAGCTCTATTTACAATAGCCAGGACATGGAAGCAACCTAAATGTCCACTGACAGATGAATGGATAAAGAAGATGTGCCACATATATACAATGGAATATTACTGAGCCATAAAAAGAAACGAAATTGAGTTATTTGTAGTGAGGTGGATGGACCTAGAGTCTGTCATACAGAGTGAAGTAGGTCACAAAGAGAAAAACAAATACTGTATGCTAACACATATATATGGAATCTAAAAAAACAAAAACAAAAACAAAAATGGTTCTGAAGAACCTAGGGGCAGGACAGGAATAAAGACGCAGACATAGAGAATGGACTTAAGGACACAGGGAGGGGGAAGGGTAAGCTGGGACGAAGTGAGAGAGTGGCGTGGACTTATTTATACTACCAAATGTAAAATAGATAGCTAGTGGGAAGCAGCTGCATAGCACAGGGAGATCAGCTCAGTGCTTTGTGACCACCTAGAGGGGTGGGGTAGGGAGGATGGGAGGGAGAAGTAAGTGGGAGGAGATATGGGGATATATGTATATGCATAGCTGACTCACTTTGTTATAAAGCAGAAACTAACACACGATTGTAAAGTAATTATACTCCAAAAAAGATGTCAAAAAAAAAAAAGAATATATACTGTTCTCTGAGAACTGCATTGGGCCATTGTATACATTTTGTTATTCAATACACTGCAATTCAATCTTAAATAGTTTATTATTTCTATTTTTTCCTCTTTAACTGAAGAGGTATGTAGAAATATATTCTTTAATTTCCAAAAGAAAATAAACTCTGTATATTTACTTCATTTCTTTTTATTGTTGCTTGCCAGCAAATATGTAATATTCAATATTTTTAATTTATTGAAACTCATTTTGCTAAATTCTACATGTTAAATCTTATATTTCAAATATATTTGAAAATAATATTGATATCATGTATTCTGTTTCCTAGATTCATAATTCCATGTGTTAGACATGTGTTTGTATCTCTATACACCCTCATAAATGCATTAAAGAAGCTTTTAAATTATGACATTGATATTACCTATATTTCTCCACTAATTTTTCTATCAGTAAAATTAGATTCAGGGGCAGATAGTATAAATACCTATATATTTTCAATATATAGGATTTATTATTAGTAATACATGATTAATTACATGATAAAATGTAAGTATGAAGAATTTGAGTAGTTTATGGACTTTGATCCTTAATAACAAGTATTTAACATTTTTACCAAATATAATAAGTAAAGATAAAATTACATAGTGATCCTCCATACATTAAATATATAATTTAATTGCATTAAGGAGAAGAGTTACAGATGATGGAAGATGTATCTTTACTCTTTTTTTGCACATCTGTTTATATTTCTTTTCAAGTTTAGTCCAGGATAGCCTGAGTATGATGGGCACTGATTAATTCACGTGTCCTTGTAACTACAAAGATGGATATTATGGAAGAAAATAAATAATTCCCTGAGTGCTGTCACATTCAGATGAAATGATTAATTCAAACAGTTTCAAAACTCTTCACTTCTGAGTCCTTGGTCCTCAAACATGGGACCTTGACACTGTCAAAAACAGTCCTAAATAGAGGAGACAAATACTTTCATCCCCAAAATTGTACTTTTCACATCACTATTGAATTATTGGGCTTTAGTTTATAAGTCAGTCTCTTTAATGCATAGCTTGTGTGAAGCATTTAATCATCGCTTGATAAACTGACCAAAAAATTTAACAAACAGACCTCACAGAGCTGCCAATCACTTGATTACTCTTGGCCTCCCTCTCATCCCACTACAACTGCAGATTTACCCATGTTTAGCAGCACAATTCCAATTTATGGAACACACCACACAGAAAAAAAAGTTATAGATCTGTTGAGGACCAAAGAAATATGATTGGCAGTAACTGATGTCCACTAGCCATTTATTGCCAGTAAAGTGTGATATGTACAAGAAATGCATTCCATTCTTGATTAGTTCTGTTAATTGGGGTCAAAAATAGCATAATCTGTTTGAATCTAAAAATAAATTCTTAATATTTCATTATGCAAATAACATTATTTCCCAATCTAACCTCTAAATGAAGACTCTAGGAAGTTTTACTTTTTTTATGTGTAACAATTTGAAATGCACTTCACATTTCTGCCCCTGTCAACCTTTTGGTGGAAGCCTAAAATCAGTTATATGACCATGAGCAATTGGGTGGCCAGAAAAAAAGTCTTTATACTTCCTCTAATACCTCATGGGGATGAACAAAGAAAAGATAAACAAGTGGTACCTCTCTCAGGTGAATTTTGTAACCAGACATAATTTGACTAACCTGCTCCATTCAGTAGCTCGCTGCTTCTCACAGAGGGCACTATATGGCAGTAGGTTTACCAAGGAGTCTCTTTGATCTTCTGCTGTACCTCGTAAGTATTCCATCTGGAGGATGGAGATGATAGCAATTAAGGGGGACAGAGGTAGAGAGAATGTGCACACTTGTGAGTAAAATACTGTGGAGGAGAAAGATAACCTGTTTAACGATTGCTTGTCCATCATCGTACCAGCAAATTCCCTATAATTTCAGGGAAAGATAAGCTCCAGCAGGAAATCATTCTCCCTACATATAAGACTTACATAGCTCTAAATATTTTCCCATTGGCCAACCTCAAAGCCATTTTTAAAAAATATATCCACAAAGTTCATTCCTGCTTTGGGCCTTTTTATCTGTTGTCTCTCCTTCTGGGATATTCCTATTCTCCTGCTCTTCACTTTCCTGTTTCCTTTTCAATATTCAGGTTTTGAACTAAATATCTGCCACCTGGAAAGGCACAATATTATTTAATGTAGCACCTTAATAGACCATTAAATCTGTAATCCAATACTCCATAGTCTTATCAAAGAGGTAACTGTCTTAACAGCAGTCATCACAAAATGAAGTTACCTCATCTAATTGTTCACTTGTTCATTTTCTGTCTCTCTATACTGACATGTAAGGACTTGTCCACTGTGAAACCCTTCTTCCTAGAACAGTGTCTGGTACCAAATTGATACTATTAAATGCTCACTGAATAAATCAAAGGAACACAGAATAGGTAACTTACTGAGGTAGAGGGATCACTGCCAGGAAAATAAGGCCTAAATCTTACTGGGCATGACCACACATTGCTGACTGGTGGCAGAAAAATCAGAAATACCATTACCCATTGGCTAAAAATCAATAAAATGAATTCTACAGATATAAGAGATCACATCAGAGAATCAGACTTGATATTATATAACCATATGTTTAGTTTTTAAACTAAACATGATAAAAGATTTCAGCCATGTTTGTAGTTTATGATTTTGAATATTTTTCAGAACCAAGTGAAAAATCTAGTATACTTTATTAGTAATTAACTATATTAATTTATTTAGCTGAAAAGATATCCTTCATAGATTATAGCCTCTTATTTTTAGTTGCACATATGGTATTTCTCTGATTTCCTATTCACGAGAAATTGTACATTTTACTTTGTCATGTGGTGGTAATTTTATTTGGAATTAATAAGTATTAACAAATACTTATATAACAAGTATGAAGACAATTTAGTCTTAAAACACAATTTAAATACTATTGGAAATATCAAGACATACATTAGCAGCTGCGAATAAAAAGTGGTTTTAAATGTGAAGAGATGATCATGTGGACTAGATTACTGCTAGAACCTGTACCATTGCAGCATTCACTTAATTTTTCTAACTTGTCAAACTATTAGTGCTTTAGATTCCTAGCAGTATGTATTGCTTCTTAATCCCAAACCTGAATTGCAAATATCATTAATGTATCATTCCATTGTTACCACCACCATTATCAAAATCACCCATACTTGCCATTTAAAAGATTTTGAAGAAAAAAAAAAAAAAGGAGGATGTTTATCTTGTTATAACATATAATATGTATCTCTAACTTCATCTCCATTTACCATTAATTTCATTTTACCTGCCCGACAACCAGTTTCCTTATCAACTAATATTGAAATATTGATTATTCCTACCGATGGGTCACTGAATGTGGAATACCCTCTTCTCTGTCTGGAAATTCCTCTCTCTTCCAAATTTTGTTTTTATTTCCTTTAATATCTCGTTCAAGTAGCCAATGCCTCAATAAGGTGTCTTTTTTACTTATAGTACATAGGCTTTCTGATTTTGAAATTCTCAGTGTTTGTAAATTTTATATCTATTATTATCTTTTGTTTTTTATTTTTCCTTATTGGTATTTTATTCAGGTCCAATGCAGTGATATGCTCATTTATTAAGAAGAACATATATAATAAATGAAAGTGGAATTGATATTTAATCAAAAGAGAAGGAAGCAGGTAAATCAAAACTAAAGACAATCTCCAAATAATATTGTCTGTTGAGTTTATGTGTCTGTACACACATAATACAGTTTCATTAGGTATCTAGGAACATTCTTGGAGTAACATATCTTCTCAGAGATGTTGAATATGTTTTCCACATCTAACCCTTGCAGAGATGGCAAGAAAAGTGTTATTAACACATAGATTTGACCTGAAATCTTTCAGCTTTGTTCAGTTGTGGACTCCAGATTAAGATCTAGAAGAACTATTGGCCACACGGAACATTTTCAACTATAGATTATGGCATGTGCTTGCATCCCAAGATTATAGCAGGACTGCACAGTAGGGAATCACACACTGCCAGAGGATTTATTTCATTTCCCTTAGTTGATTCTTCCAGTATATAAGATCTAGCTCTTATATACTTACATATATGGTGCCAAAATTGTTTTTTCATAAAAAATCCTGTTGTATCAGTACTAAAATTCCAATAGAAAGCAGAATAATCATCACTGTGTTGAAATATCATTCAGAATTTACCTCCCAAATAGTCTATGTTGCATAACCAAAATAGGTAATTTTTCTTCATAGGTTCTTATTTCAAGGTCTGTGATAATTCTCAAATTCTCTAATTTGTCACTAAATCTTTTTCAGTTCCTTCAGATTTTTTTTAAGAACTTTAGTCTATTGTTTAAACATATTACTGATATAGAGAAAAGTCAATGAGGCTCAATATAATATACAAATAGTATAATCTTCTTTTAAAAATTGTTTCCGACCTCCTAGGATTGCGTCTGGAGAATGGCTAGTATTCTGCCAGCTTCGGAGTTGGGAGGGAAAGCAAGCCTGGCAGAGGTACCCATTCCATTCCCAGTTTGCTCAGTAGCTGGTGATTGGAAGATACTCTGCAACAGAGTTAAAAAATAAATAAATAAATAAAAATATAAAAAAATAAAAAAAAATTAAAAAATTTAAAAAATAAATAAATAAATAAATAAAAAAATAAAAATAAATAAATAAATAAAATTGTTTCCCCCAAAGATTTTAAGTCCTTTTTTATTATTTTCACTTATAGTATTACCTTATTCATCTTAAAATTTGCAGCTAATTTAATTTTTTGAGGAAGTTCTTTCAAATTTTACATTAGCACTTTATCCAAAAATGCCTCAAAAGAAAATAATAGTTTCTATCGAAGGTGATCTGCATCTTTGATGCAACTTGATTTATAATCTTTGTTCATTTTTTGTTGTTGTTTATATTTTTAATTCTGTATTGAATTATAACAAATACAGAGGAAAGTACACAACTCATAAGGCAACAGCTTGATGAATTTTCACAAAGTGAACACACCTGTGCAATCAGCACCTGGATCAAGACACAGAGTATCACCAGCCCCCAGAAGCCTCCCCATGCGACCCTCGAGTCACCACCCTTCCTTCGTCCCCCGAATAACCACTATCTTGATAACTAACACCACACATGAGTTTTTGCCTTCTTTGGAACATATTACAAGTGAAACATAGATGGTCTTCTCTATTCCTTGGTCTTCATTCCTCGACATCATCCCCACCAGTGACCTTTACCTTCACCCCACCCCTTGTGACCTTGCCATCATTAATAACTATTCCTACATCTTGTTGGCAATGATTCCACTTTCTGACCATTCACTTCACAGGATGTGCCCTTTGTTCAGAATTTCTTTGATCTGTTGTCTCTGTGAAAACATCAGGTCTACCCTGTTCTCACCATCCATCACCTTCCTGTGCCCTCACTCCTTCTGGTTCATCTAAGATTCAGTGCTCTCCAAACTCCCTGGCCTCTTCTCATTCCACTGCATTCACTGGGCAAAACCAACTCAATTTAACCCAACTCTCCACTTAACGTGCACCTGCCCCCAGAGTTGAGTGTGGCTTCAGGAAAAGCACACACTGGGCTGACCGGTCTCACTGTAAGTTCAAGTCTTAAGATCTCAGATTGCACCACCAAGCTTCCCTGGTAAACTTCATTCCATTCTCAAAAATAATGCTTTCACACTTCTGCTTCCCTTTTCAAGCTTCCCATAACGCCTCTGTTCTCCCACTCTCAGCTCATTACCTAGACTCATATTTCATGGAGTAAACAGAAACAATTAGACAATAGTTTTCTCAGCTTCTCACCACCTAATCTTCAACCTACCTACCTCTGCACCCATGCCCTCTGCCTTCTCTCTTTGTGCAATGTTTGATGTGTCCCTTCCCCTACCAGAACTCAATCCCTCACTTGTGCCCTGCCTCTCACCTCCTCCTGCCTACTCAAAAGCACTTCCCCCGTAACTCTCTCCTCTATTACACCATCGGCTTCTTCCTCTGCACTTGATAGGTCCTACCAGAGTACAAATACACCTCAGTATCTGCCATCTTAAAAAATAACACTCTTTTTGGGGGCTTCCGTGGTGGCGCAGTGGTTGAGAATCTGCCTGCCAATGCAGGGGACACGGGTTCGAGCCCTGGTCTGGGAAGATCCCACATGCCACGGAGCAACTAGGCCCGTGAGCCACAACTACTGAGCCTGCGCGTCTGGAGCCTGTGCTCCGCAACAAGAGAGGCCACGAGAGTGAGAGGCCTGCGCACCGCGATGAAGAGTGGCCCCCGCTTGCCGCAACTAGAGAAAGCCCTCACACAGAAACGAAGACCCAACACAGCCAAAAATAAATAAATAAATAATTAAAAAAATAATAATAATACTCTTTTTGATCCCTCATCTCTCTCCAGCTACCACCCCAATTCTTAACTCTTCTTGATCAAATTGTCTAAAGTGACTGCCTCTGCATTCTTATCTCTTGTATTCCCCTTTACCTTCTTCAGCCATGTGCCTAAACTCCAGTTCACTATTGAAACTACTCTTGTCAAAGTCACCAGGGACCTCCATGTTGCCAAAGCAGTGGTTTCCTTTCAAAGACCCACACATTTTTTTGTTGTTTCAGTCCTGATCTCTTTTCTGAGTTTCTCACTCATACAATATAGTGCCTACTCACTATAACACCAAGATTCCCGGTAGGAAACTCCAGCACTGGTACATATCAATTACGTACACTGAATCATATCTGTTCTGTTTAGAAAAATGCCTCTTCTCATCAACAGGTTCCTATGAGAACATCAGCTGTTAATTATTTTAGTATCACTCCTTACTTCTGAAATATAACATGTCCAAATCCAAACTCTTTACCCTCAAAACTGTTCCTCCTCCACTCTCTGCATCTCAGTTAAACGGCACCACCACTACTCAGTTGCTGTGTGCTCTTTATCCTTCTTTTGTTTGTAGTATGTCCTCCTTCCCTCCACCCCTCCCTCCCTCCCTCCTTCCCTCTGTGGCTTATACTTTAACCCTCCTCAGCTCTCAAAGAGCTGAAATGGCCGGTAGCTTCCAGAAGAAAGCGGCTCTTTATGTTTCCTTTCGCAGCCTTCCCCGCCCCTCCGTGGCTCTGACAGCTTTCAGTGGCTCCTGCAGCCTAGACACGTACCCTCACCTTATCCCAGACAGAGCGCCGTGGGGTAGGCTCCTGAGACCACGACGCTTACAGCATATCTGCCAGCGCGTCTTTGCTCTGCTGCCCAGCTCGCCTCTCAGGTCTATGCCCCCGCAGTCACCTCCCGGAGGCGCGCGGCCCACTTGTCTGTCAGGTGCGCATGTCCGACGTCCTCTGTCAGGTCTTCACGTCGGACGTTGTCTGTCAGATCCGCACGTCCGACGTCGTCTGTCACGTCGCCCGTCGAACGTCATACCCTGGACCTGAACGCGCCACATCTAAGGTCAGTGTTTATTTTCTGTTGTTATTATGTGTGAGGGGTGTACAACACAGAACTCAGCTCTAGGGCAACTCTTATCTTGATCTCCTGTTAGTCGTGTATCTCCATGTCATAGCTGAGGAAATCTATATTGTTGATAAAATCCTGTGAACAGGTACCTGAAAAAATGGTTAAGGTGGAATCATGAGAGAAAATGAATTCTAATTTAAATGTTGAAGGAGAAAATTATTTACTTGAAGAAAATTTGTGATGGATCCTTTCAAAAGTTAAGTATATCTCAGTTTGCAAGTGGATAATTTTCAAATCAGATTTTCATAGACTGAAATAGACTGAATATACAGACAGCACTTGCATTGTTTTATGAATATAATTCATGGCACTTTATGTGGGCAACAAAATTCTACCTGTTTCCTGGTTATTTGGAGAAAACAGTGTAAGGAAGGAGACAGAAATCACTAGGCGTAGTAACACCTCTCTATGAGACTTTTATTTTTTACTGTGTTTTATGAGTTGTCAGAGAAATTGCACCTTGTGATTAATTTAAGAAATAATGCAGCGTGTCCTAATACAGTTATCCATTATTGTTCAAGTCCTGTTGGCAACATTGTTTCCTGGAAACACTTAAAAAGTGAAAGCATTATAAACATTTTGCACTCACTGTTGATTCTTGCTACTGGTTGCCTTTTAGTTTTATTCTCTGGCTCAGAAATTTCTACCCTAAATGTTACAGAGATAAAAGTAATATTTTCATCATTCGCCAAAGATACATATTAATACTTAAGATTAAAAATACCATTCTTTGTGTTCCAGAAACTATTCTGCACTTGATAATATGAGTAAAGTTTCATTCATTTGAAATATATAGAATATTATATTATAAAAAAAGTCAGGGTATTGCATAATTTTGTAATATGTTATGGTATTATTATATGAAGTCTACAAATTTCTCAATAGGAATACTTGATTTCCTTTAATGTGATTAAGTCATTTCTTAATTTATCTGAGCCTATTTCCCCGCAAAATAAGTAAATAAGTGTAAAGTATACGGTAAGATAAACTACAGTGGTTCATTAAACAGGCATGTTTTAATGGAAATATATTTTTCTTGTCATAGATTTTCTAAAATCTAGATATAAGTACCTATTATAAATATTGAGACTTCTTAATGGAATGTCTGTTGACACTGATGAAGTGATTCGTGCATTTTTACAATCACAAATAAGGGAACAAGAAATTCACAAACCTCTGATTTATTTTAATCGCTTTATGTAATTTGGGTTGAGTTTTTTTTTTAAAGAAATATGTTAGTACTTAGAACAAAATAGTTCGATGACATTTATTTTAGTATCTTGTCTCAGATACATTATTTTGTAGTGATTTTAATACCTAGCTTATTTTCAGTAGCCATTTGTTTTCCAAATACACAATATTTTATTTCTGTAAACACTATCTTCATGAAAACATTTTGCATCCTCCAGGACATAGATACGACGGGTCCAACCTTCTCCCCAAGAAACAACCAATTTAAAAGTATGTGCGTGGCAGGGACTTCCCTGGTGGTTCAGAGGTTAAGATTCTGCGTTTCCACTGCAGTGGACGCAGGTTCTATCCCTGGTCTGGGAACTAAGATCCCACATGACGTGTGGTACCGCCAAAAAAAAAAAACAAAACAAAACTTTAAATAAAAGTACTGGGGCTTCCCTGGTGGCGCAGTGGTTGGGAGTCTGCCTGCTAGTGCGGGGGACGTGGGTTCGAGCCCTGGTCTGGGAGGATTCTGCATGCCACGGAGCAGCTGGGTCCGTGAGCCACAATTGCTGGGCCTGCGCATCTGGAGCCTGTGCTCCGCAGCGGGAGAGGCCGCGATGGTGGGAGGCCCGCGCGCCGCGATGGGGAGCGGCCCCCGCTTGCTGCGGCTGGAGAGGGCCCTCGCGCAGAGACGAGGACCCAACGCAGCCATAAATAAATTAATTTTTTTAAGAAAGTACTAAAGACAATAATACACAAAATTACAAAACAATTATAGAAAATAAAAATCCTCTCTGTAAACCTCCCAAAGTAGCAAAAGATAGTTATATGAAGTGACGTTTCAGTTGAAGTGAAAATATTCTGAGGAGGATCATAATTCTAATCTGCTGTATGCAAGATTTTATTTTTCAGGGTTGTGAGAGAGGGCAAACACAGCCAGCACTTGTAAAGGACTTACTATGTCCAGTCTTTAAAGGGCTTTGCATCTATACATAGTATAGTCCTCATAACAACCTTGTGACATAAGTACCATTATATCTCTTTTCCATTAATAGGGAAATAGGTACAGAGACGTTAAAGAACTTGGCAGTAATCACCAAACAAATCAATGGTCGAGCTAGAAGTTAAACCCTTAGATCTAGCTTCAAAGCTTCTTTACTTTTTACTGCTTTTTTACTTTTTACTTCTGTGCTATGGTATCAATTCACACGAATTAGATTCATACACCTATATTTTAGGGAATCTAGGATACTTTCACGATGACTGTTTCTTAATCTTGTCACAAAGTGTCAACCGAATTTTTCACGCAACCAAGTTATGTTAGGCCCTTCTCTGTTAGGAATTGTAATCTTGCAAGCCACAAACTTTGGTAATATGTACTCTTATTTTAGAGAGGTAAAATTGTGCGGGAAATGCATATGAGAATTCATGAAATAGATGGTAGCCCTTAAATATCTTTAAATAAGCCTTATTAATTTTGACAGGTCCAAATAGTTAACATTTTCATAGAACTAATTCCTCCTTGCCTGTGTCAAGTCTTTGCTCAATGTTCACTGTCAGTGGTATTTTCCGGAACACTCACCACTCACCCACAGTATTCCTAATTCAGTATACTCCGCTCTGCTTTTCTTCTTTTCCATAGTTTTATCATTTTGTAACATGCAATAGATATTATTAGCTATGTTGAATATCGATGTCTGCCTTCGCTGACCACTGTCCCCTTAGAATACAAAATCATTGAGGGAAAGACTGCTGTGCTGTTCACTGATGTATATCTAGCACATAATCATAGTCTGGTACATGCCAGAAATTCTATATGTATATTTTTTAATGTCAAGAAAAATTTATCATCATCAAAAAATAAATTCATACTGTGTGATCAATGTTCTTATAAGACTGGCTAGAGTTACATTTCTTATTTTTATCTGAGATATATCTGTACAATTTGCTTGTGTAGAAAAAGTGTATAACTCTTATGTATTTAATGTGACGTTAAAACTGCCAATATACATCATCAGTGATCATCCAGCTGTTGAATAATTCTTTCAGTTTACAATCTGGTTAGGGAAGAACCACACACTAAGCTGAACAGTAAAAAAATAAACTAATTGGCAAATGTGCTTAACGTCTCCAAATCTCAGTTTGCCTATCTATAAAATGCGGTTTGCCTATCTATAAAATGCAGACAGAAATAGTACACATCTCATAGGGTCATTATGAAGAATATGTGAGATAACTATGTCAAGGATTAAAAAAATAGTGTTAACTATGATGTTGTTACACAAGAGTAGATGACAAGTTCATCTGGATGGTTATTTTGGGGGATATTTATAACAGCACTGTCCTTGATGAAGATTTTTTTCCCTAGATTCACTTAAATAGATTCACTTAGTTATTGATTACTTCTCTTTAAAATGTCTTAGAATGGCAATATGTAACATATGTAAACAGACTATATCTGTGTCCATCACAACATTCTAACCAAACTTCAAAAATATATCTGCACAAACATTTGTTTTCCCCACCAATAAATTTCTAGTACTCAATCTCATACTAGTTGATAATTATGCCTTTGAGACCAATGGACATCAAGGTGCCAGTAATGTAGATTCTGTTTGCGTATGTGTAATACAGTTATGATAGAATCATAACCTCATTTTTGCAAGAAACAAAATAGTTTCTCAGACTTTGCTGCGGTAGACCAGTATCAATCTGAATGAGGCATCATACTGTAGTCCTTAAAATAGCTCTGAGAATGGAGGGTGATGATATATCTCATACAAAGAAAATGATAGAATTTTCTTGAGAATGAGACAACTCATAGGTGAAGAAAACCTGAATAGTCACTCTACAACAGATCGACTATATGTTTATGTAAACTCTGCATGGTGACCATTTTGAATTATTTGCATACAGAAAGACACTGAGCACAATTTAACAATTAGCCTATAAGCAAAAAGTTAAATCAGACACAGAAACTATTTCCAGCTTTCAGGAATATGAAAAAGATTAATAGAGCATTCGACATCTAAAATACTATTTATTAACCCAATTTTATAAGTTAATCAGTCACCAGTCCTCTTAATACTAAAAATTATACATGAGTTGGTAGATACTTTAGTGCTCTAGATAAATGTGATCATTTTTTTGTATAAAAAATGTTCTGTAATGCTGTGATTCTCAAACATTGATATATGCCAGAAACAGCTGGAGAACTTGTTTAAAATGCTGATTTTCTGTACAGTTTTAACTCTCCTGTGGCTCAGATTCAATAAATCTGTCATAGGTTTGGGGGAATCTGGATTTTAATAAGCAAACTCACTAATTGTGGTGCTGTTGATGGTAGACCACACTTAAAGCAAGACTGCACTAAGCCTGTTATTCAAAAATTTAACTTTTTCTTGGTGCAAGGAAACAAGAAGTTGAAGAAATGTGAGTAAAGATATATAGATGCTTTTTGGACAGTAAATTCACCTGAAATTGGAGCCCTTGGCACAAAATATCTCTCCATCAAAACAGTATGTTACTGTGTCTTTGCAAAACAAAGTACTATACTCTTAGAGAAACTCAGTTTGAAAATCATGGGGGATGTGGGCTAGAGCTGAGGTTTACTGCAGTAACAAACAACCCCTAGTATCTGAGAGGCATAAAGCAACAAAGATTTACTTCCTGTTTATACTCTACGTATATCATGGACATTGCTTATTGCAATCACTCAGGAACTCAGGATGATGGAGTGGCTGCCTACGCATGTGATGTTGGCTTCTATGTCAGAGAAAAGGGGAAGGCTCTAAGAGTCCATGTTTTTGTAAGTAAATACTAAGTTTTGGCTTCAGCAATTAAATGCTTATGACTCATTGGTCAAAACTAGGCACCAGGCTATTTCCAACTGTAAGAGTCAGGAGTGCAATCCTACTATGGGCCTGAAAGGTGGGGCAGTGGGGGGAAATGGGAAGATTTGGCTAACAGCAATTATGACTATCAAAAGTTGCCAAAGTCTCTTCTGAGAAGTGCTCCTGTAGCCTAATGTCTGAACAAAGTCAGTGAACCATTTATCTGTTAACTAAAGACACTTTATGACTCAGGGAAATCTACAAGTGAAAAATGCTGTGCATGAGCTGATTAGACACCAACATTATGTCTACTCCAAACAGATGGCAGAAATGTAAAATCTTCTGAAATGGAAAGAAGAAGCTTTAATTATTGAAAGATGTTCTGCATATTATCAACAGAGAAATCTGTCCTATTGACTAATTTTTTTTCTAGACAGCGATTCATTTTCTGACCAGTGCAGCTTCACTAGTTTTTCTGTAAACAAAATTCATCATCACAAACTGCCCTTTGATTAGTTTAATTAAAATTTCTGCTTCACAGTCACTAAACAAGTGAAACTTAAGGAGTGGGAAAAGGTCAGAAAGTTGCCTTACCATTTAGTTATTCAACAGAGAAAAACATAAAATTTGTTTAGATAGTGGAAGATACCTAATTTTTTAAAGCATAATTCCTTTCCTAAACAATTCCTCTAAAATTTTTAATAGATTCCGCACTTAAAATTTTGTGAGTCCCTTTATCTGTTGAAGCAATACTTTCTTCTTCACTTTTTTAAAATAATTCTATTGCTTTTATAATTTTGTTTACTTTTATCTTATTTATCAAGACACTACTTTTCCACTGTACAGTGAGGAGTCAGTGTAGCAATTGTCTGTGTTTTTATTATTAATGTATTTACCTGAATCCATTCGGTTCTTAAAAGGAAACCAATGTCAGTAAAATTTTAAAAGTATTCAAATTGTGCTTGCAAAAGAACAATTTAAAAATGTCTAATTTAAGAGGAGTTTCAAGTTCCATTTTCTAAGATGGAACATGTCTAATGTATGAAATATATATAAAAGTGATTTTAAAGAGCCAGTTATTTCAGTAACCTCTTTCATTATTTTTATTAACTTCATGCTATTATAAGGTCTCAATTCTTTAAGGGAAAACTAAAAGGTAGACATTTGAATGAGATATAATGTTAATAATTATAAGTTTGAACAAATTATTGACGAACTTGAAATTATACCATAGAGCTAATGGACAATTTAGGGTTATATTTTCTTCATACTGATCAAGGCCTAATGTACATTCTGATTTGATACTAAAAATAAGTTCAGTTTCATAAGTATCAGTTAATTAAATGAAATTGTAATGTAGTCCTTGTAGACATCAATAGAACAAAGTGTATGGAGATTTTTGTCATGATCCCATATGTCTTATTAGTGATAACAATTTTCACACTGCATTCACATTCACAAAGAAATTCCTTGAGGACCTTCCAGCATTCACTAAGTCTCCTGGAGGCCCTTCCAGCTCCTCCTTATTGCTGAGTCTCAAACTCAATGTCCCATGCCTCAGATTTCTGCTATGGCATCATGCCACTTTTGATATCAAAAACTGTGCTAGTTAGCTATTGCTGCATTAAAAAAAAAAAAATGAAACGAAACTCAAAAACAACTTATTATATCACAATTTTGAGATTCAGAAATTCAAGTAAAGCAAACTAGGAATAGCTTATTTCAGCTCCCTAGTGATTATTAAAAATTTAAAATACACAAAATAATTTTTAAGAAGGGGAAAGGACAAATGGGAGTAAAATGTTTGTGTGTTTGTCTGAGAAGTGATAAAAGTACCTATTTATATATTAAATTGGAATAAATCAGGGATATGACATGTAATCTCTAGTATAATAATTAAAGGTTGTTAAAGAAAGTTAAAAAATCAAGATAGTAGAGGAAATAACTTATATCTAAGGTTAATGCAAAAAAACATAATGAAGGAGGTAAAACAGAATACAAATCAAGTGGATCAAACAGCAAAAATATAGTAAGATATTAGATTTAAACACAAACATACTAGTAACTACACTAAATGCAAATAATATTTCAAATAAAAGACAAAGATTGTCAGATTTTTTAAATTCAGTCATATGCTGCTTACAATAGACACACTTTAAATACAAAAATATAGGAATATTGAAAGTAAAAAGCATGCAAATATCAACCAAAAAAAGATGATGTAGCTATATTAATATCATATAAAAGTAGACCTTAACCAAAAAAAAATAGTGATAAAGAGGGATATGTGATAATGGCAGAAGGGTCTTAAATTTTATGTGCCTAATAACAGTTTTAATTTTAAAATGCAGACAAATTGATGTAGATTATAAAGAGGAGACAAACCCAGAGTCATACTGGAAAACTTAACACTTTTTTATTTCTAGAATTGAGGTATCAAATAGACAAACAGTTTATTAAGAATATAAAAGATTTGAGGATCAAAATTAATCACATTGACCTAATTGACATATATAACACATTACACCAAGCAACTGCAGAATGCATACTCTTTTTCAAGAGCACTGGAACATTTACCAAAATTGACCAAATGCTGGGCCTCAACAGATGTTAAATAAATTATATAGAGTATGTTATCTTACCAAAATGGAATAAAGTTGAACCCAGAAGCAAAATATAACTAGGAAATACCCAAAACACTGTAAATTAAGTTATACACCCTGAAATAAAAAGTCATCAGTCAACAAGGAAATCATAATGGAAAATAGAAAGTATTTTAAAAAGTATGATAGTTAAAACAAACACATTAAAATGGAAGGGTCAACACTAATGGAGGATTAGAGGGAATTATATACCCTTTACTGAATGAGAACAAAGAGAACCAAAAATCAGCTCTAATTATCTGTGTCAAAAAATGAGAAAAATGAAAATTAAACACAATGAAATGGAAAGGAGGCAATAATAAACATAAAAGCTGAAATTGAAGAAATGCCAAATGAACAGATAACAGAAAATTAACAATACCAAAAGTTTGTTCTTTTGGTTGTACTATAGCAAAATGGACACAAGACAGAAAAATCTAAAAATTGTTTGTTTTAAACTCTTCTGGCCTGCCTCACCTCCACTTGGTTGATCTTTTTGTAGACTCCTAAATATATTACAACTCAGAAGTGCAAGTTTGAGGAAGTTAACATCTCATGGAGCAACGCTTGACCAATGTTTCAGAAGAGCTAATAAGGAATATTTCTCATTTCCAGGACTAAGGCAGACAGTTCTGAGATGCATTCTTCACACCTACTTACCAGGTTCCAGGGAATCAAAAACGCTCAGTTCTCAGAGTAGTTAACAGTTTGATTATGCAAATCTGCATTGACTTTCCTCTTTCTCTCAGTTTCTTCACTCTTGTTTTATGGGATGCTTTACTAATTAAGTTACCTCCACCTAAGTCTGCTTTTTTTTTTTTTTTTCAACTTAGAAGACAGTCTAATATATTTCAAGTAACTTGTATCTGTAATTTAAAAATTCTCACAAAAATTCCAGGCCACATGGTCTCATAAGTGAATGCTGCTAATCATATACACATTCTCCCAGAGAAAAGGAAAAGAGGGAAACTTCCAAACATTATATAAGGCAAGCATTACTTTGACATCAAAACCTGACAAGGAGATTTTAAAAAAAATCAAACCAATCTCTCTCACAAATATAGATACAAAAAATCCTAAAGAAAACATTAGCAAAGTGTTCTCTTTTAATACATAAAAGAGGACAATGGATCACAACCCTTTGGCATCATTGCAGTAATATAAATATAGTTAAGCATTTGAAACTTCATCAATATTATTCACCATATCAACAGAATGAAGGAGAAAAACTATACAATGATCTTAATACATGGAAAATAAGTATTTGAAAAATCTAATATTCTTTCATGATAAAAATGCTTAGCACGCTATAAATTAAATGAAAATTTCATAATCTTTTGAAGATATCAAATTATGTAGGTCCAAATATCCTAGAGCAAATACCATACACAATGATGAAATGTTGAAAATTTTCCCTATAAATATGGGAATTAGTCAAGAGTGCCTGCTCTCGTCATCCACCAGAGGGCAGATAGCAGAAACAAGAAGAACTACAATCCTGCAGCCTGTGGAACAAAAACCACATTCACAGAAAAATAGACAAGATGAAAAGGCAGAGGGCTATGTATCAGATGAAGGAACAAGATAAAACCCCAGAAAAACAACGAACTGAAGTGGAGATAGGCAACCTTCCAGAAAAAGAATTCAGAATAATGATACTGAAGATGATCCAGGACCTCAGGAAAACAATGGAGGCAAACATCAAGAAGATGCAAGAAATGTTTAACAAAGACCTAGAAGAATTAAAGAACAAACAAACAGAGATGAACAATAAAATAACTGAAATGAAAACTACACTAGAAGGAATCAATAGCACAATAACTGAGGCAGAAGAACGGATAAGTGACCTGGAAGACAGAATGGTGGAATTCACTGCTGCGGAACAGAATAAGGAAAAAAGAATGAAAAGAAATGAAGACAGCCTAAGAGACCTCTGGGACAACATTAAACGCAACAACATTCGCATTATAGAGGTCCCAGAAGGAGGAGAGAGAGAGAGAAAGAACCCGAGAAAATATTTGAAGAGATTATAGTCAAAAACGTCCCTAACATGGGAACGGGAATACCCACCCAAGTCCAGGAAGCACAGCAAATCCCAAACAGGATAAACCCAAGGAGAAACATGCCGAGACACATAGTAATCAAATTGGCAAAAATTAAAGACAAAGAAAAATTATTGAAAGCAGCAAGGGAAAAACGACAAATAACATACAAGGGAACTCCCATAAGGTTAACAGCTGATTTCTCAGCAGAAACTCTACAAGCCAGAAGGGAGTGGCATGATATACTTAGAGTGATGAAGGGGAAGAACCTACAACCAAGATTACTCTGCCTGGCAAGGATCTCATTCAGATTTGATGGAGAAATCAAAAGCTTTACAGACAAGCAAAAGCTAAGAGAATTCAGCAGCACCAAACCAGCTCTTCAACAAATGCTAAAGGAACTTCTCTAAGCGGGAAACACAAGAGAAGAAAAGGACCTACAAGTACAAACCCAAAACAGTTAAGAAAATGGTCATAGAAACATACATATCGATAATTACCTTAAACGTGAATGGATTAAATGCTCCAAACAAAAGACACAGGCTTGCTGAATGGATACAAAAGCAAGACCCATATATATTCTGTCTACAAGAGACCCACTTCAGACCTAGGGACACATACAGACTGAAAGTGAGGGGATGGAAAAAGATATTCCATGCCAATGGAAATCAAAAGGAAGCTGGAGTAGCAATACTCATATCAGATAAAATAGACTTTAAAATAAAGAATGTTACAAGAGACAAGGAAGGACACTACATAATGATCAAGGGATCAATCCAAAAAGAAGATATAACAATTATAAATATATATGCACCCAACATAGGAGCACCTCTATACATAAGGCAACTGCTAACAGTTATAAAAGAGGAAATCGACAGTAACACAATAATAGTGGGAGACTTTAACACCTCACTTACACCAATGGACAGATCATCCAAAATGAAAATAAATAAGGACACAGAAGCTTTAAATGACACAATAGACCAGATAGATTTAATTGATATTTATAGGATATTCCATCCAAAAACAGTAGATTACACTTTCTTCTCAAGTGCGCATGGAACATTCTCCAGGATAGATCACATCTTGGGTCACAAATCAAGCCTCAGTAAATTTAAGAAAATTGAAATCATATCAAGCATCTTTTCTGACCACAATGCTATGAGATTAGAAATGAATTACAGGGGAAAAAATGTAAAAAACACAAACACATGGAGGCTAAACAATACATTGCTAAATAACCAAGAGATCACTGAAGAAATCAGAGGAAATCAAAAAATACCTAGAGACAAATGGCAATGAAAACACGACGATCCAACACCTGTGGGATGCAGCAGAAGCAGTTCTAAGAGGGAACTTTATAGCTATACAAGCCTACCTCAAGAAACAAGAAAAATCTCAAACAATCTAACCTTACACCTAAAGGAACTAGAGAAAGAAGAACAAACAACCCAAAGTTAGCAGAAGGAAAGAAATCATAAAGATCAGAGCAGAAATAAATGAAATAGAAACAAAGAAAACAATAGCAAAGATCAATAAAACTAAAAGCTGGTTCTTTGAGAAGATAAACAAAATTGATAAGCCATTAGCCAGACTCATCAAGAAAAAGAGGGAGAGGACTCAAATCAATAAAATCAGAAATGAAAAAGGAGAAGTTACAACAGACACCGCAGAAATACAAAGCATCCTACGAGACTATTACAAGCAACTCTATGCCAATAAAATGGAGAACCTGGAAGAAATGGACAAATTCTTAGAAAGGTATAACCTTCCAAGACTGAACCAGGAAGAAATAGAAAATATGAACAGACCAATCACAAGTAATGAAATTGAAACTGTGATTAAAAATCTTCCAACAAACAAAAGTCCAGGACCAGGTGGCTTCACAGGTGAATTCTATCAAACATTTAGAGAAGAGCTAACACCTATCCTTCTCAAACTCTTCCAAAAGTTGCGGAGGAAGGAAGACTCCCAAAGTCATTCTATGAGGCCACCATCACCCTGATACCAAAACCAGACAAAGATACTACAAAAAAAGAAAATTAAAGACCAATATCACTGATGAATATAGATGCAAAAATCCTCCACAAAATACCAGAAAACAGAATCCAGCAACACATTAAAAGGATCATACACCATGATCAAATGGGATTTATCCCAGGGATGCAAGGATTCTTCAATATATGCAAATCAATCAATGTGATACACCATGTTAACAAGTTGAAGAATAAAAACCATATGATCATCTCATTAGAGGCAGAAAAAGCTTTTGACGAAATTCAACACCCATTTATGATAAAAACTCTACAGAAAGTGGTCATAGAGGGAACCTACCTCAACATATTAAAGGCCATATACGACAAACCCACAGCAAACATCATTCTCAATGGTGAAAAACTGAAAGCATTTCCTCTAAGATCAGGAACAAGACAAGGATGTCCACTCTCACGACTATTATTCAACATAGTTTTGGAAGTCCTACCATGGCAATCAGAGAAGAAAAAGAAATAAAAAGAATACAAATTGGAAAAGAACAAGTAAAACTGTCACTGTTTGCAGATGACATGATACTATACATAGAGAATCCTAAAAATGCCAACAGAAAACTACTAGAGCTATCAATGAATTTGGTAAAGTTGCAGGATACAAAATTAATGCACAGAAATCTTTTGCATTCCTATACACTAATGATGAAAAATCTGAAAGAGAAATTAAGGAAACACCCCCATTTCCCATTGCAACAAAAAGAATAAAATACCTAGGAATAAACCTACCTAAGGAGACAAAAGACCTATATGCAGAAAACCATAACATTGATGAAAGAAATTAAAGATGATACCAACAGATGGAGAGATATACCATGTTCTTGGATTGGAAGAATCAACATTGTGAAAATGACTATACTACCCAAAGCAATCTACAGATTCAATGCAATCCCTATCAAATTACCAATGGATTTTTTTATGGAACTAGAACAAAAAATCTTAAAATTTGTGTGGAGACACAAAAGACCCCAAAGAGCCAAAGCAGTCTTGAGGGAAAAAAACGGAGCAGGAGGAATCCGACCCCCTGACTTCAGACTATACTACAAAGCTACAGTAATCAAGACAACATGGCACTGGCACAAAAACAGAAACATAGATCAATGGAACAAGATAGAAAGCCCAGAGGTAAACCCACGCACCTATGGTCAACTAATCTCTGACAAAGGAGGCAAGGATATACAATGGAGAAAAGACAGTCTCTTCAATAAGTGGGGCTGGGAAAACTGGAAAGCTACATGTAAAGGAATGAAATTAGAGCACACCATAACACCATACACAAAAATAAACTCAAAATGGATTCGAGACCTAAATTTAAGACCGGACACTATAAAACTTTTAGAGGAAAACATAGGAAGAACACCCTCTGACATAAATCACAGCAAGATGTTTTTTGATCCACCTCCTAGAGTAATGGAAATAAAAACAAAAATAAACAAATGAGACCTAATGAAACTTCAAAGCTTTTGCACAGCAAAGGAAACCATAAACAAGATGAAAAGACAACCCTCAGAATGTGAGAAAATATTTGCAAATGAATCAACGGACAAAGGATTAATCTCCAAAACATATAAACAGCTCATGCAGCACAATATTAAAGAAACAAACAACCCAATCCAAAAATGGGCAGAAGACCTAAATAGACATTTCTCCAAAGAAGACATACAGATGGCCAAGAAGCACATGAAAAGCTGCTCAACATCACTAATTATTAGAGAAATGCAAATCAAAACTACAATGAGGTATCATCTCTCACCAGTTAGAATGGGCATCATCAGAAAATCTACAAACAACAAATGCTGGAGAGGGTGTGGAGAAAAGGGAACCCTCCTGCACTGTTGGTGGGAATGTAAATTGATACAGCCACTATGGAGAACAGTATAGAAGTTCCTTAAAAAACTAAAAATAGAATTACCATATGATCCAGCAATCCCACTACTGGGCATATTTCCAGAGAAAACCACAATTCAAAAAGACATATGCACCCCAATGTTCATTGCAGCACTATTTACAATAGCCAGGTCATGGAAGCAACCTAAATGCCCATCAACAGACAAATGGATAAAGAAGTTGTGGTACATATATACAGTGGAATATTACTCAGCCATAAAAAGGAACGAAATTGGGTCATTTGTTGAGATGTGGATGGATCTAGAGACTGTCATACAGAGTGAGGTAAGTCAGAAAGAGAAAAACAAATATCGTATATTAATGCATGTATGTGGAACCTAGAAAACTGGTACAGATGAACTGGTTTGCAGGGCAGAAGTTGAGACACAGATATAGAGAACAAACGTATGGACACCAAGGTGGGAAAGCCGCGGGGGGGTGGGGATGGTGGTGTGATGAATTGGGCAATTGGGATTGACATGTATTCACTGATGTGTATAAAATTGATGACTAATAAGAACCTGCTGTATAAAAAAATAAATAAAATTAAATTTAAAAAAAAAGAGTGCCAGCTCTCATCAAAACAGAACCCTTAATAATAGGAAAAATTAAAATCATGTGCCAACTGATAAGATGCAATGAGAACACAGCATTACTTTTGTAAGATTCCTGCCACGATAAACAACCTAAACTAATATGACGACAATCAGGCAAACACCAACAGAGGGATCTTCTACAAAGGAAATGCCTTGTAATCTCCAAGTGTGTCAAGGTCAAAGGAGTCAAGGAAAGACTGAGGAATCAAGAAACCAAAAGAGATTAAAGAGACATGACAATTAAAGCAAAATCAATTTGTGAGTCTGAACTAGAGTTTTTGCTATGAAAAACATTGTGACATTTGGTGAAACCTGAATAGGATGATTTTTAGTTAATAGTAATGTATCAATATTAATTTCTTGCTACTGATGGTTGTAATATGGTTACTTATGAGAGTGTCCTTGTTTGCAGTAAAATATTCCAGGCCTGTAAGGGCTTCAGCTTTTCAGTTTAGTCTCAAATGGTTTAGGGGGAATAACGAAGCCTTTGTGTTGATTACATGGACAACTTTTCTGGAAGTTTAAGAGTTTTTTTTAATTCTAAAATTTACAGGGAAAATCTACATTGTTAAGGTGATTTTACTTTTTAATCATTTAAATAACTAATTGATTTCAAATTAGGCTTCTTTAAAAGGAATCACAGTTTACATGGATGATCATTTCTAGAGTTATAACTGGATCAAATCAGTCAGTGTTTCAGAATAAGCTTTTTTCCAGACAAAATGAAAGAATGAGTGTTTACTTTTTAATTTTATTTCTTCTCCTATTACTAAGCATGAATATATTTTTTAAATCTTTTTGGTCTTTAGCCTTAGGTTCTAAAAATTCATCGCATTTATTAAACATGCTCATATTAATATATAATATATATTAATATATTATATAATCATATATAATAACTTGATATGATGCAAGAGAAAAACATAAACAGTGCCTGAAAGACTATGCTGTTTGTATTTAATAAACTCTATTTCTGAGGATCTTTGCTTAATTATAATGACTTAAAACCCACATTATGTTTGTGGGTTTTAAGAATCAACATTTGATATATTGTGGTTTCATCAAAGGTGGATTTTATTTTACATTTTTTATTGCTAAATTTGAGAGAAAAGTGAGTGGACTGCACTGTATATTACTAAAATACTTTGGTTTTTCTGTTAAGAGCAAGGTATTGATATTTATCAGACTTTACAGAGAGACCATTAATTCTCCACAAAGTAATCTACTGTGAAATTTCCCCAAATGGTATTCTAGCTATGTATTTATTTTATTATAAATAAGAAATTTGCCTGATCAATAAAATTGTGCATATTCTGTGTGAAATAGAAGTTAATTTTTCACTGGAGTAATAATGGTATCAGAATTAAGAAACCTAGACAATTGAACTTTGAATGACCAGTAGGATCAGTTTTGTCACGGTTATAATTACTTCCACAGAATATCATTTCTCCTCTTAATATGCACTTGGTGTGAATGACATGACTTACGATTATCATGAAATTGTTTTGGTCACCTTAACAATCACTACATAAATTTTCTATTTAAATGACGAATGAATTGCCATTAATTCATTTAAGGGTGCATTTATCAAATGCTTAACTATTTTCTGCACGTAGTACACGGGGGTTATTTAGGATGAGAGACAGATGCTGTTACCATATGAGTGTTTTCTTATGATCCTAAGCAAATTCTCTTTTTCCTTTCAAAAGACCTGAAACTAAAAGTAATTTTAATTTTTTAACTTAATTAAATATCTATCGTGTCTATTATCTGCATTACTTCATCACTATATGATATATAAAGATAGATGAAGTGTAGCACTGGATTCATAGAGTATAATAAAATAAGGAAAATGGATAACATTAATACAATTTGCATGTGATAAATTTCATATGAGCTAAGCAAAGCCAGTTGGCACAGCATTGGATAAAGGATAGATCATAAGGGAGATATAGTATTTTGAATAAATTTTGTGGGCCAGGGGACTAGGGTGACTTACTTGGCTTTTGTCTCTAAATCTATGAAAAGCTTGTTGATGCTACTCTCTTCTTAGCCCTTTCCATGGACTTTCCTATAATGTTTTATGTCCAAGTAATATTTTTAAAGTATTTTGAAAATATCTATTTATGGAAAGTGAATTTTCTTTTGTATAATAATTGAACAGTCTCTTTTGAAATTTAAAGAAGAGATTTTAAGTACAAAATAATGCAGGTATTCAACAGATACAGCAAAACAAATCATGAAAGTGTTATACAATGATACATGGTCATGTCAAATGCTAAGATCATGGCACCAGAATGAATGAAATTTGAGTATCAGAGAAATTAAGCTGATTAAGATTAAGATTTGATGAAAGCGTAACCAGGCAAAGAAGGAAGAGCATTTCAGTGTGAAGGTACATCATGAGCAAAGATCTTATGCCAGGCATAGATATGGAATGCTTATTAAGAGAACAGGCCACTGTGGCTGAAGTGAAGATACATGGCAGTGAAATATGAGATTGGACATAAAAGTAGGGATTGAATTTTGTGGGACCACGCGGGCCATATGAAGAATGTTAGTATTTATCATAAGAGCAATGGGAAAACCATAAGTATTTTCAGTGGAGAGGTGACGTGTAGCTTTGTAATTTGAAAAGATTGCCTGCTTAAAAGCAAAGGATTTCTAGAAAAAAAAAAAAAAAAGAGAAAACAATTCAGTAAAATGATAATAGTTTGTTACACAATACTACCACTTCTTTGTATTTTAGAAACATGAAACAGTTTACAACAGTTAAAACAGATTCTTTCGATTAAGTGCTCAATCTTTGGTTCTCTTTCCGCTTCTTTTGCTTCTCTCCAAAGGGTTTCCAGGTGCAAGCATTCACACTACCCTTGAGTTGCCACTGGTCTCTGACAAAATGGTTTTTCCCATAGTTTCCTGACCTAGTATCTACTGAGTTGTAAATGGTTTTATTGTGCTATAAACCACTCATCCAATTCTGGCTAGACTGTGCTGAACATTGGCGGCTCCTTATTCAAATTCCAGCATTCTTTAGATCCTTGAATATTCTTAGCACCTCCATGCTCCATCCCTCAACAACCGTCCCTCCCACCATTGCTACCTAGGAAATGAGAATGCATCTATATCCTCTACAGAATTGTGTAACCCATAGGAGGTCATTATGTCACCTCTGATTCTCCTCTGTAGCCACTGCCTCCACCCATATGTACGGTTGTAGAATATGGCAAAAGGCCAAATGGAGCCTTACATGGATCTCATCCAGGGAGTTGGGTCACTAGTTCCAGTGCTCTCATGTTTCCTCTTACCCTTGTGGAAGTTTCTACTGAATCCCCAGAAATATCATCATATTCATCCACCAGAACCACAAATATGCACGCATTGAGTTTCCTCACATAGAGGTCCAGGAATAAGGGCATTGTTGTTGGATCCTTTGCCCTTCTCCTTCTTCTGAGGATAGGATTGCCCCCAAATACCCCTGTGATATCCTGAGTTCTCTTTATTTCTTGCTTATAGTAAAACAGATATTCAAGGATACTAGTCCAGGCCCATAATTTGTTAATAAGAGGATAATAAATTTAGACAGTCCTTCCAACTTTACACTATTATACTAGGGAATTTAAAAAAGCCCCCAAAACATTTTTTTCATTGGTCATAAAAGCTAAGCATTGATTTTTTTTCATTCTTTTCATTTCCTACCACAACAGTTTTAATTCTCTCCTCTCATTCTGTTTCTACCTCATAGCATATATATGACATAAGTTAACCAAAAATTGTCGAATACAGAGACATTCAAAAATAAAACAATTTAATATATTTCGGTTGAGATTTTATAATTACATGAGGAAAACATTGCAGTGAAATTAGGTGTCTATTGCAGTGATCTAGAAGGGAGAGGGTTAGAAATTGTAAAAAAGTTGTTGGTGATAGAACTGGTAAAAAGTGAATGAATTTAAGGGACAAATCTGGCCCACCACCTATTTATGTAAATAAAGTTTTATTGTAACATTCATTTATGTACTCTCTGTGACTACTTTGCATTACAACAGCAAAGTTCAGTTGTCATGACAGAGACCACATATCAACAAAGCCTAAAATATTCACTGCTTTGTCCTTCACAGAAAATTTTTGCCAACTCCTAATTAATAGCATAGATACAAATTCTATGAATTATTTATACTACTTTTTTATTAAAGATATCAGCAAGGAGATTTTTACCTGTTGTGAACAGTTGGCTTTGATCTTGTTTTTAACTTGGTGTTCTAGAGGCAGCATTGACGTAAATATTATTTAACTTCATATGGAAAGGAACTTTTTAAATTTTTATTTATTTTTTTATTTTTGGCTGCGTTGGGTCTTCGTTGCTATGCGCAGGCTTTCTTTTAGTTGCGGCGAGCGGGTGCTACTCTTCGTTGCCATGCGCAGCCTTCTCATTGCGCTGGCTTCTCTTGTTGTAGAGCACAGGCTCTAGGTGTGCGGGCTTCAGTAGTTGTGGCACACAGGCTTCAGTAGTTGTGGCTCGCAGGCTCTAGAGCACAGGCTCAGTAGTTGTGGCGCACGGGCTTAGTTGCTCTGCAGCATGTGGGATCTTCCCAGACCAAGGCTCGAACCCATGTCATCTGCATTGGCAGGCAGATTCTTAACCACTGCATCACCAGGGAAGCCTGGAGTCCTTTTACAGAGTCAGTAATCATTTATTACTTCCTTATGATTCCATTTGACATGAATAGCTCAGTTTGTACACATCCTGTTGCAGATCTGGAATTAGCTATTTCTCCAAGGAGTTCTGTATCCTTTTAGTGAGAAATGTTAGTTAGTGAGCACAATCTTGATGCTAGGAATGCTCATTGGTTATTGGGTTGGTCATTATTTTTAGTATTTTTTAAAAGACAGAACTAGAGTACACATTTTGTTTTAAGATAACTATATTGATGCTTCCAATTCAATATCAGAATTATTCTTACTTAATCTCATTGATCTTACCTCTGTATTTCCTCCAATCAATGTTAAAAATCCTTGTTCTCAGTGGCCCCAACATACTCATTTGTTTTACCCTGTGTAAGAAATATACTACAGTCTCAGAATAATAAAACCAATAGGACCTACAACAATATGATGACTAAAATACTGTTTTTAGTATACCTAGAAGTTTCCTTTAAGTCAACTTTACTTTTAACAATTACTCAATATATTTTAGTAATTACTTTAGTAAATTATTTTTTGACTTTAGTAGATTTCCATTAAAATTGTCTGTAGTTCTGGAAATTCCTATAATATTTTGAAGTTAAGTAAACACAAAACCACTTGATAAAATATCTTGGGGAGGTGCCGTCATTCTTTATCTGTCTTTTGTTTCAGAAAATCTTTATTCCACCTCTATATGAATTTCAAACCTCTTTCTTTCCAACCCCTTCTATGTCTTCTACACAATCCCCATTTAGAACATTTCTTTAGATCATAATCAGCCTAAGAAACTATGATGAAGAGGAAAATAAATATTATACTACATTTATTTAAGTACTGTTTTTTCAAAAGAATAACCACTGCATTTTTTTCCCAAACAGTACTTGAAATATATTATTGAATGCTACCTTTAGGAGATCAAGAATCTATACAGATATAATAAAGATATATACATATGTATTTTAAATAGGACTTATTCTTGTCTCTATGGGTTATAATGTTTAAATTACATTAATATGAACTTTGTTTCTTTTAATACTCCTCAATCTTCCCTTTTTCAGTAATATCTTATCCTCTTTGTTGTTAGACACATTAAAGGGTACAACATGCAATATTTATATGATGAAAGCTTTATTTTTTTCTTAAATATGGATTTGGAAACATGATGAAAGCTTAATGTTCACTTAACTATGTATTTGGAGATATCCCAGTTGAAAATGTGATGTATCATGAGTATTTCCTCTTGAGGGCTTTGAAAATGTGTCCTTACTGATTGTAATGTAAAATCCACAGTCAGCTGCAAGTTACTATGACTATATGACTATATAGCTAAGTATAAATGATTTGACTATGAGTCAACTTCTTATGCATATAGAAAAATGCCTTGTATCACAATTATATTTCAAGAGCAATTCAATTATAGCCTTTTTCAAAATCAAGGAAAGATATTCTGAGTATGCCGGGTTATTTGCAATAACTGCCTCTCAGCTTCATATTAATATAGATGATAAACACAGTTCTTTGTACAAAATTTGAATTTTATGAATTGTAAATTTGAAAGGTTGTCTTTACTGGAACATTATTTATATTAATTATTTTACTTAAAATAGTTTATATTCATAATCACTGATTTAATATACTTCTAATTTTAGTGAATGCTCAGACTACTGCTATAAATGACACTGCAACTTTTATTTAAATTATGAGGAATCTTTCATACAAGAAAATTAAGTAGCAAGACCAAGATCGTTGATAGAAACTTGTGGTGGCGAGAACACCAGTTTCCATCTAATTATAGCTGTATAGTTCATTTTATTTATACTACATTTATTTATACTAAATACAAATTTATACTAAATTACAAAACCAGATTTGAGGAAAAAATTGAATTTAGGCAATTAAAACATGTATGGCTAAATGAAAACCAAAGCATTTATAATTATTTGTCTCTTCTCAATGTTATCTTTATCTTCAGATTTGGTTTTCCACCACCCTTGACCTTGTGTATACCTATTATGTGTATGCAATTCTCTTTGAAACATGGGGGGTTTTGTTTATTTTTTTTTGTTTCATTTTTAATGCAGGAGTGGAATTTTTGAAAAATGACTTAAAATCTTTAAAATTTAATAAATTTATCAACTGCAGTATGCCAGACAGAACTTAGAGCCAACCAACAATGTCCTCCAATTTCTTCTGTTCTTGTTCAGTACTTCTTATCTCACACCAAGGTGTTCATCCAGGTGGCATCAAGTTATAAAGAATCTTAAGGAAGGCTCTTAACGAGAAATCACAACAAATTATTACAGAGCCTAGAGCATACACACTGAAATAGATGAAAGGCTCTACTCCTTGTCATGTAAATAGTGATGGATAAGTGCCCATTGTTTGCATATAACCTCCAAATTTCTTTCAACAGTTAAAGTTGAATTTTTTAAAGATAATTTGGTAGGTCCAGTATTTTTAGCAGGTAACGTGATGACAAGTTCTTTAGTTTGTTAATCAATAGTGATGTATTGGTCAGAACTGATTTAATACAGTAATAACCAATAAGTATAATATTGAATTATGGTTAATTATATCCAATAACAATAAGAAGTAGAAGGAGGAGGAGGAAGAAAAAAAGAAGAGGAGGAGAAGATGGAGGAGGAGGGAAGGGAAGAAGCAGTAAATGCAGTTATTCCTCATCCAAACACTTTAGCAAGGTATATAGGAAGAAGGGGAATGCATTTATTGCCATTCAGGATTCTGCTTGTCTGTGAGGGTGAGTAGATCTCCCTTTAGCCTGCAAGTGTTATCAGGAAAGAGCTAGTCTGGGCCTCTTTCTTGGAGGAATCAAATGGAAGTCCAATCCACAGTGTTCAGTTTGTGACCTGCAAAGGCAAAAAAAAAATGCCTTCTCTTTTAGAAGATTCTTGGTCTTGTTTGTGCACTATGTAATTCAGACTATTTGGGTTTTGCAATAGGTATTAATATACATGGAAGTTTTAGGAGAAATAAATTTGACATTCAAATATAGCAGTATTCTACTTTTTTAAAATAGAATTTTCTGTATTGTCATCTATAATTTCAAAAATTCTCCTCTCATAATCTTAGTTTAACGTATACTCACTTGTTTTCTATTTCCATTTCTTCTTCTATTTCTTTAAAAAGTGTTTCATATGCTTTGGGTATGCAACACTAGAACTGTCAATATGGAAGCCATAATTTATATGCTTTGTAGTGAGTGTTTAAGAAGAGTTAACAAAACTATAAAGATATTTGTCCTTAAAAGTCTCATTTTACTAAAAATTTGGAAACTGGAATAGCCTGAGGAATGTAGGAAAATACGGAAATTTCCAAAAGATACTTAGTTCTTAAGAATGACATGAAATAAAGTTAACAGTTTTGTAATCCTCATTCCCTGAATCAATTCCCTTTGAAAACCTCAATAAGAGCCTTTTACACTTGATACGCATCTCTAAATTTGATCAAAGAAATTCATTTTAAATTATGCAATTTTAAAAAGAATTTGATCGATTGCTTTGCTTTTTTAATCAAACTACTACAAGTTTTAACTAATAGAGAGAAAATGATTGCAAAGGAAATAAAACATTTATAGGTGGATATTAAGCATGTTTTGCAACTAATTGCTCAATACTCAAAACTTATTTCTCTTATTTTATTCTGTTTAAGAATGTTAGCAATAATTTAAACATCTCTCCTTTGTTCTGAATAAATTTATATTAATTTACTCTCCAAATTATTTTTAGATATTCTTATTCTCATATATATTTATTGTGATCAATTTAAATTTAATATATTTTAAGGATATGAAAACAGTTTGAAAGCTTATTTACGTGGATGATGATGCATACGAGGTGGCACAGACCTATTTAAATTGAATATAAATCAGGTGTAAAGTTAAATTTAGCAGATTTGAACCAATTTTACAGCACTAAATATGTTCCCTATTGAATGCATTAATAGGCCAAACAATTATTAGAGCTTTTTGATAAAGTTTTGTGAAGTCCCTCTTTTCTTGTAGTGGCAATTCAAAGGTACAAACTCTTAGACTGAATATATCCTGTTGAATTCGCTATAAGAGCTATTTTAGGAATCATCAATACAGTTGACGCTTCCATTTTTAAGGTTATATGACCCAAAATTCCGAATTAACATAGCTCTCCAATCAGAAGTCTATAGGTTCTGGTTTCCGATATTAATATAGATGTCTTAGCATAGCAAAGGTGATTAATTCTGGCACCTTTAAGAAGTTATGGGGGCTTCCCTGGTGGCGCAGTGGTTGAGAATCTGCCTGCCAATGCAGGAGATACGGGTTTCGAGCCCTGGTCTGGGAAGATCCCACATGCCGCGGAGCAACTAGGCCCGTGAGCCACAACTACTGAGCCTGCGCGTCTGGAGCCTGTGCTCCGCAACGAGAGAGGCCGCGATAGTGAGCGGCCTGCGCACCGCGATGAAGAGTGGCCCCCGCTTGCCGCAACTGGGGAAAGCCCTCGCACAGAAACGAAGACCCAACACAGCCAAAAATAAATAAATAAATAAATAAATTTTAAAAAAAAAAAAAAAAAAAAAAAGAAGTTATGGGCTGCACAGTAGTGGAGCAAAGTTTTTTGCTTAGTTTTGTTTTTTTCTATTCTTACCAGTTTTATGAGAAATATGGTTTTGTTCTTCATAGGATGCGCTCTAATAAAGTTCATCTACGAAAAGTTAAGTTTGCAAGATTAGATGGATCCACAGGTCTAGAAAAGCAACAATAAAGGGGTCCAAGTCGGTAGGAATTTTGAAACTGCTAGGTGGCATTTCAGGGGCTCCAAGGAGCTCTGGTTTTTTATGTCTCAGTGCAGAAAAAATTCAGCAAGAGCTAATGCAATAACTGATTTATTAGAATAGGACACTTGTGAGACTTATAAGCGGGCAGGTGAGTATAGCGCTGCCCTGAGTACTTAGCGGGTTATATTTTTATAATCAAAGGAAAAGAGGGGAGGGGGAGAAGACCACCTTCTTCCTCGTTCTTCTAGTCTTCCATCATTAACTCCTCCTGCGTCTTGGGAAGGGGAGTTTTTGATCCTATATGGTGCATCCAGGACTGTCATGGCACTATGGAAAAATTATTTCAGGTCTCAGTACAATGAGAGTCTTTCATTTTGAAATGTCACCTTTCCATAAATTATTGTTTTTTTGTGTGTGCAGAGAGCATGTCCTAGGGGTCATTAACTTGTTGACATCACTGGCAAGGTTGTAGGCCTTATTTTCCACTATTATTTTATTGTCTTGAAGCATGCCTCATGCCTCCATTGCATGGGTTTGTTACTGAGCAAATTAGCTTGGTTTTGTTGTTAGGCAAGCCAGTCTGGCTTTGATGCTAAGTGACTCGCTGTGCTTTATGAGTCAAGCAAGCCCATATTGTTTCAGGATTTTACCATTACTTTCTTGAGTGATCATTAACTTACTGCGATCTCCCAAAGCCCCCTAAAGTTTCCTCTCTATCTACAATCCCCTAGTGGGATCTAAACTAACTATTTGATTATCCTATTCTACCCCTATCAATTTGGCATGAAAAAAGTTCTATAATAAATGCTAGATGTATGCTTCATATATATAGAGCATTACAGCAAAAGGAAACCATCATCAGGCAAAAGAGAGAAGTTATGTACAAAATGCCTCAAAACCAGGAAGCCTGACACATACTAGCAAGTGCTGGTCATGTAGCATATTCCTGCCAAGAAACCAGCTTCAACAGCGGAGCCCTCCAGGAATCTCATTGAGCCCAAATTCAAATCATCAGTCTCACTGTAATCAATAAACAAAGCTGACGAGCTAGTACAAACCCCACAAATCTCCTCAGTTCCAGGTCACAAAGCAACACTTTTTTTTTTTTAAGTTTTATTTATTTATTTATTTTTGGCTGCGTTAGGTCTTCCTTGCTGCGCGCGGGCTTTCTCTAGTTGCAGCAAGTGGAGGCTACTCTTCGTTGCGGTGCCTGGGCTTCTCATTGCAGTGGCTTCTCTTGTTGCAGAGCACGGGCTCTAGGCATGCGGGCTTCAGTAGTTGTGGCACGTGGGCTCAGTAGTTGTGGCTCACGGGCTCTAGAGTGCAGGCTCAGTAGTTGTGGTGCACGGGATTAGTTGCTCTGCGGCATGTGGGATCTTCCTGGACCAGGGCTCGAACCCGTGTCCCCTGCCTTGGCAGGCAGACTGTGCCACCAGAGAAGCCCCAAAGCAACACTGTTAATCAATATGTTCGTACCTTGACCAGAGGGCAGTGTCATACATGTATATTTCTTATTTCACTAAGAGAGCTAAGGCTAATTCCAGACCTCCTGAAATTAATTCTTACAGCATGGTCAACCTGCCAACTGATAGTTAAGGCCTTCTTATGACAAAATGCTCATTCTTAGTTTGTCAACAGTACTTGCCTTACAACATCATATAGTCAGATAATCAGAAGTTACGTACAGATTCCAAATGTTTGTAATACCCAAATGTTTGGGTTTAGATGGAATTATACAGCTAAACCATCCAGTAGTACCAGCATAAACTTTTTCATATTTTTGTGCTAACTGTAGTTTTTCACCTCCCTGATAAACAGCTTTCTGTACTTTATGGTATATGTTTGCTGAATGGCTAAGAAAACAATCTACCATTAATCAAGTCTAAGTCTTCTTCAGGCCAATTCTCCTCTATAAGGATAATATCCTGAGGGGGCTTTAATTCAGTCTCCCAGTACATATTGCAAAAATTTCCCAATTTCAGATATTTGAAAAGCTTACCATATACCACACAGCATACTTATGTAGGTCTTTATTTAAAAGCAAATGAAAGAGAGAATACAGGCAAACATTGAGCTTCCACAAAACATCCCCTGAGAAAGCTCCTCAGGAGTCTTAATTCACACATGCTGACCTTGTTCTGTCTCCAGCTTAAACCACCAAGATCTGTGCAAAGACTGTTAACTTTGGGAGACCTCAAAGCAAAAGTCCTGAGCAGGGCTTTTATGCCTCTCTGGCTGCATAATAAGCCAGACTGACTTAACTGGTTAGGCTGGTTGCAAACCATCAGTAAAGAAACTAAGTTTGGGGGATTTCTAGAGGTAGTTTAGAAGTTTAAATAAATCATCATAAATTCTACTGCCCTTACCTTAGCCGGGGGTCAAAAACCGGACATTCAGGAGTCCCCAGAATATAGTGTCTCCAACCTACCCATAACTGAAACTTATCTCACATATTTATGGTAATGAATACTAACATTATCTTATCATGCTTACAATACATATATGTATATAATACCAGTATTATAATTGTGCAAACTAATAGGTAGAGGGTAAGGCATCAGAAATAGAGAACTCATGGTAGGTTTTTTGTTGCTGTTTTTGTTCCTGTTGTTGTGTTTTACATAGTGAATTAGTTCCAAAATCAGCAATAAAACCCAAGTCTTCTGAATCACAGTCCGTCTCCATTGCATCTTGATGCCTTGCAACATAAATGTGAACTTCCTGGGGTTTGAAAGGTGTAACTCATTTATGAAATAGATATTCTATATATCATGCAAAGAAAACAGTTGTAATATCCTAGAAATAGCAATATAAAAATTTTCTGATGTGAATTATTTAGCTCTGTCATCAACAAATCAAAGTTCAACACCATTTAAAATTAATGTATATTTCAATAACTAAGTATACTGTTGACTTGTTTTAATTATTTTAGCTTTATGTATGTTTTCCATATTATTTTTCGTATTACATTATATGTTGCTACTTTATGTAACCTTTATTTAAAGCAAAGACAGAACATATTTTTTTTCAATATCTGGATAATACCATTTTTTAAAAAATTTGTACCTTTTACATTATAAAGATTTAGCTCATTATATCCCTTTAAGTCATCTAGCATTTGCTTCAATGAAGCCATCCATGCTTTTTTATATCTTCTATTTATTAAAGATAATTTTTCTGTCTCTGAAACTCAGAAAGATTTCTATTACTTTCTATGTTAAAATGTAACTGTAAATCTTCTTTACTCTTGAATATTAATTTTCTCAGGGTTAGCATTCCTTCTGTCTTTCATCAGAAAAAGATAAAATTATAAGAACATGATTTATATTTAAAGACACTATTTTTCTATCATATGACTGGTTCAGATGATAATACCAGTGATACCTTATACAAAATCAAATTACTAAATTGTAGGTCTGTAAAATTCCAGTAAGAAATATGTCTTTATGTGTGATACTTAAGTTAACAATAATATTGTATTGTCATGCATTTATTTGATGCATTTGATTTAATTTGCTGTCATCTAAACAAGTTGCTGAAATTTGTTATTTTCTGCTTTCAAGAAAGCCTCTTTTTGGAAAATATTGATTAAATATAAATATATTATAAATATAATATAAATTTGTATTATAAATATAATTCATTAATTTAAGCCAAAATTTTGTCTATGAATCATGCCACATAATCCATATATAGTGTCTGTGTATGAAGTACAGAGATCAGAGTCTCCCCTATGAAGAAACAGTTTGCAATCATGATTTGCACGAACTGAATTCAGACATTATATGTGTAATTGAGGTCTATGGTTAACAAGCATCTTAATTCAGAATTATATGGTTATTAATACTGAAGGACAACTATATAATTCACAATGTATTAGTAAAGAACTATCTTTGGGATAGAGAAATGAGAAACAAAGCCAGATTATGATGCAATTAATATAATTGCCACATTATATTTTAAATATAAAAAGCTTTCATCAGAATTATTTAAGGTGCATTATTAGTTTAAGAACAGATAGCCTAATTTAAAATGGCATATTTGAAGATAATATGCACTGGCAAGAAGGAAAAATTAAAAAACAAATTTTGAAATGTTATTTCTAAATATTCAAAAGCTTGATATCAGATAAGCAAACAATTGAATCATTATTTGAGATTCTTATTGCTAATTTTGGATAGATACTTAGAATATTGAATTGATTTCATTTTTGTTATTAATAGTAGAGTAAGAAAGAGGCCATAAACACATATCTCGAGGACAGGAAAGGTCAAGTTAGTTCTAGACCTTCGGCCCATAATACTAAAGTTCAGAGACAAAAAATAGATCAAAGTTTTCTTTTAGGGATACTCCAGGCCCAGCTTCTTCCTGTAGTACTCTTGCAAGCTTAAGACCTAAGGTGATTCCAAATGTTCAAGTAAATGGTTTACAGGGCTCAGCACAGTTCTATCCATATCAGGTACAGTTTTCTTTATCCAAGAATGAGTAAGGAGAAAAATATTGAACTAATGGTCCAGTCAGAGAATATGCCACAAGGATATGAACAAAGGATAAAACAAAAAATATAAGCATCAAATACAGGTAAAAAATATACATGAATTTTGGAAAAGTATTACTGCAGAAATCAAAGTAAACTTTCTCCCCAAGAATATTCATTTAAATGTTATTTTTTTTTAATGGAAGCAACTTAGATGCCCCCAAATATGGAAATATTAAGTAAACTGAGATGTCCACACAGTGAAATACAATAGAACCTTTAAAACTCATGGTAGGGGAAATGACTACAAGTGATGTTTAAAATCAGGTTAAAAATCTTGTGAGTATGAAATATTCATATTGTATATACAAACATATCTATTGAAAGATAAAACAAGATGATAATAGTGATTCTCCCTGTATAGTACATTTCTGGTTTACTTTTTACATACTTTTCTTTGACTTTATTTTTAAACTTCCTCTACAATAATAATAAATTATACTGTAATCAAAACCAGATATTTTAGAAGAGACTTTAACAGAAATATTGGAGGAAAAAGCGTGAAAAAGTAGCCCATGATGGGAATGATAGTTTACTATTAAACGATAACAATGGAGAAAACTCCTTAACTCATTTCTGCAGATAGGAAAGAAGAAAATGAATATTACTTTACCAGCACATTGAGAGAACAAGAGTCATAGGGAACAATCAGAAAACAATAGAAAACAACCTTGGGTTTTTTACTTAGGACTGCCCCTGAAAACTTACTACATGAGATCATTTTGTCTCTGTCCAGGTTAAAATTTGGCCAGGCCACCCAGCTGTTAACTCTTAGTTAACAAAACTTCCCTGCTCAGTTTAGTGCTGAAACAGCCTTGCTCTATAGTTAATGTACCCAAACAGGTATAATAATTAAAACTCTCAAATAACTTCAGAGTTGAAATTCTTCCATATTCCAGCTAGACCAGCTTCTCATCTAACAACTCCAGAGTTGGAGAGATATCGGGGAGAAGATGTAAATGATAATGAGGTCTTTTTTTTTTGGCCACACTGGGAGGCATATGGGATCTTTGTTCCCCGACCAGGGATCGAACCCGTGCCCCCTGCAGTGGACCACTGGACCGCCAGGGAAGTCCCAATGGGGCCTTTCTTAAGTGAAGTTCTCTCATCCACAATTCCAATGTAAAGGAGATACATTGGGCATTTATGACTCCTTCAGCTTATGGTCCAAATAGACTCTCTTAATTAGGCCCTTCACTCTCCTGCTCTAATAGTCCATGATAAACCCAGCCCTTTGACCAGCCATTAGTAGGAGTCCTTTTCCAAACCACCCCAGACCACTACTTTGCTGTCACAAACTCTTTTATTTTTCCTTTTTATTTTTCCTAATACAAGTTCATTTGTTCCTCAAACTTAGAGAATTCAGCAACACCTATCAAATTCTCCAAGTAGTCTTATATAAGTTTTTATCATTATATCTGAGGTAAGGGGGAAGCATGATCCCCTCACAGAAAATTTATAACTCTATCATGAAAGCCATTTCAACTTAGCTTTGATATCATCAAATGTTTAAGAAGCCAAGGGTTTTGATACGGTTTTTTAAAACTCTTTTGCGAATCCGGATAGGTGAATAAATGCATCATTTATTTTCCTATTTCTGGCTGAAGGAGGGGATGGGATGATAGGGTCCCTTTGACCACAGAAGTTTCCCCTCCTCTTCAAAACTGTGCATCCTGCATATGGACCTGGTTTATGCCTTCTACAGAATAGCTCAGCACCACCTGCCTTTAGGGCTTCTCCCCATTGACCTATTTCCCCAGTTGATAGCCTCACACAGTAGTTCTACAGTCCCCACAGTCATAAAGCCACAATCTTATAACACATACCATTGCCTCAGTCTGTGCTGGGGGGTGAGGAACAGGCTCCCATGGCCTCCATTAAAAGCATCACTGAAAGAGTCATAGAAACTCCCGTGCCAAGGAGACCAAACCAATGGAGACTCTGTCTTCCCCCAGGTGCTGTCGAGAGGAGATAGTCAACACAATTCAGAAGTGTGGAGGACATAACAACACTATATAGGATGGACTTTATCTAGTGGGGAACAAGAAATAGGACTGTTCAATGAGCAGTAGTTTTAAACTGCCTCTTTGGAGATATTCTTCATGACTGAACCAACACCTGGGTTTTCTTGGGAGTTGGAAATGCTTGTATTTGCTTTTCCTCCTTCTCTGCCTCATTTCTTTTCCCCCTATGTTTTCTTCATTTGAATGACATTCACCAATAATACAGTAGCATGAAAGTTTGCCTCAGGCTCTGTTTTCTAGGGAGTTTAGGCTTATGCCCCCTGAAAGTAGGTAATTTACTGAAAAGAATTTTGGAGATTATTGTGAAAGGAACTTGGATTGCAGATGGTCAAGAAATTACAAATGCTACTGACATGTAACAGCTATTAACATCCTATAGAACTGCAGTTCTGAGGAACACACTTCATTTAACTTTGGACCAGTTGACTAGTTCAAATCTAAAGTTTTATGATTCCTTGCTTTATAAGTAGATCTATTATATTCAGAGAGGCTGTAAATCCAGTCATTCAACCTATGAAAATTCCAAGAGGTCATGATTCTGACTTTGAAAAGGAAGATACTAAGCAGCAATAAAATTAACAACTTTTTGCACAAAGATACGTGTGTAGCAAGAATCACCCACAATGACTTCCATTTATTTTGACCTCATAACACCAGAGCACTGAGCCAGTAACAGCTCAATGTCAGAAAGATGAGCTGACCCAGAGGAAGCAAAGCACTGACATTGGCATCCAAATTATTATGTATTGAAAAATCGTCTCGACTTGCACCTGGCACATTGACTCTTCTTTTTGACATTGAAACTGGAAACTGCCACTTGGCATTATCTATCAAAGTCTAGAAAGATAGAAGTTCGATATAGAATGTAATGCAATCAGGGCCAGCCTGTAATTATGGGGACAATTCTCAGAGTTTGCATCGACACTGAAATGACAGTCCCTGTATTCATTCAATAACCACACTCTAAGAACTTAACAGTAAATACTAAAGTGATGTCTTTACATTAATAACATCAATTTAGTGAACTTAAAATTTTGGAGCAATATTGAACTACTAATTATAACTCAATTGATGTAAGAAGAAAAATTCCTAAATAGAAATATGTCATAAACACAATAATTATACCCTGAATGTGTTATTTTATTATTGTTACCAAGAATCAAAATAATTTTTATAGTTATAATAGGAATAGGTAACATTTGTAACTTTTGTTTTTAGAGCATATCCCTTACTAATGTACTCAATCTTCATTACTGCTATCACATATTGTGTCTTCCACTGCTTCCCCATATTTCATATTATTCACTGTTATTTTTAAAAGCAACATTTGGAGAGAAATTTATAATCTTCATAGTTATCAGATATTACTAATGAAATATAAAGCTCCTCATATTTTAATAAGTAAAACTGGGGAGCCATAAAACTAAACTGTACCACTTTTTCTCTTAAAAACTCACCTCTTAATTTCTTCCATCTTTTCCTTAAGCTGTTTGTAGGCATATTTTTATTGTTTGTATTACTTCTAAAATGTACTATGTACTCAGCAATTCTATTTCTTTAAATAACATTGTGATTTAATATTTAAGCAATACTCATTAGTCCATAAGTTTTAAAATTGGAATTCTTTGCAGATCTGGATATTGCTGTTGATCATTAATCAGGAGTTGCATAATTCATTAATTTGTGGTAAGGTTTTACAGAATTCATTCTTCTACTAGGTGAATGCTAAGGCACAGAAGGAATTAGAGTCAAGACTAAAATTAGGTAGTGGCGAAATGGCCAATAGTTAAAACCAATAACCATCACGTTGATAGATAGTGGTTAATTCAGAGTACTGTAGAGCAATGCTACAAAGTCAGAAGGATTGCTGCTATGCCAGCAACAGCTTACAAGGAAATGAAATGGCTTCAAATATAAAGGCTCTATGATCAAAACCAATGTTTCCTTTGGTATGTGAAAGTCCTAATAATGTACCTTCTAAAGGACATGTGAAAAGAGTTTACATTTATGACCCGCCTCTCCTTTATGCTTTTCTTCATTATACTTATACTCAAAATCTCCTAGGAACCTCTTTCAAAACACATGTGAGTAGTCTCAACCCACAGTGCAACCAGATCTAGTGAATCCCAAGCACATGTGTATTTTAACAAAGGCCCCAAATGCCAGACACAATAAAGAATATTTCATTTGTTATCTCATTTTATTTAACCCACACAGAACCCTGAGAGATAGGTATTATGAACCTTACTTTCCATTAGAGGGAAAAGGAGACTCAAAACAGTAATTAATAAGGAAACCCATCTAGTTATTCTGCTTATAATCACTATGCTCTACTATGTTCACTCCTTAGTCACTAATGGTTTATGTAAAATCAACTAATCATCTCCATCACTGTCATTTCATAATCAGAAAAACAGAGTACCATTGGAAGCACATGCCACATGAAAGATAGAATTCCCATGGGAAACTATCACGCCTGAATGACAGAAGTCTCACAGAAGGTTGTCAGCTACACCTATTCCAACATGTTTGTGTTATGTTCCTATCACTTCTTCCAACTCTGCCCTCCTGGCACCCATGCCTGTGTGACTCCAACACACCTAAGCACAGAGGCGTGGGTGTCCACTCTTGCCCCCCCCCCCGTCAGGATTTGGTGGCAACTTTGTGCGAGTTTACTTTCCCTTAAAATGGGGGAAACTATGATTTACGTTATACTGTAAAACCCTTTGCTTTGGATGTTTTCTCCTGGAACAGATGCAAAGATATCACGGTTGTACCCTCAGGTTTAGGGGGAGAGTCCAGCAGCATGCAAAAAGTGTTTATTGTCAGCAAAGAGATGGTCTTAATTGGTTTTACTTCTGATTTAAAAAGTCCATTTCTGCCCATCTTAGCTACTCAGCGTAACTTTTAATTTCACACTTTATTGCCTTTATTTTTGCTGTTCTGATCACTTGGACTGTTCAGTTATCTTTGTTATGCTTGGTTAATAACTATATACTTCGGCAAGTCAGTCTTTGCTTCAAACAGCTATCCTTCCTGATTTAATCAGTATAGTCTACTTCGCTTAATATTCCAACAAAGAGTAACATGGGGAACTAGAAAGAAAAGAATCCATATACTAACAATTAGTCCTTATAATTAATGCCTATGATCTTGAACACATAACAATTTAGACCTTATTCAACCACTTTTAATGGCAAAGTATCTTCATTAGATAAGAGAATATATTAATATTTGACAGAATATTAGTCAGCGATTAGTCAATAAATAGCTAAGCTAAAAAAAGAAAAAAAAAGCTCTTTGTAGCTGATTAGTTCTTCAACTTGTAAAAGTTTTGCTTTTATTAAATTTCCATGTGCTATATTCCCATGACCAAATCATAAATCTCTGGCAGGTTTCCCAAATCACAAATATTATAATACAGAAATTTTAATTTTATCTCAGCAATTTTAGTAAAATGTTGTATTCTCAGAGGTTGTCACCATAGAAACACATTCCTCAATATTGTGTGTTTTTGACTGAGCTTCGAAAACAATTGCACTGTTCGGACAAAAAAAAAAAAAAGACTTTTTCCCTCAAACAATACATTTTTCTTCTTATTCTGCTGCATACACTCAGAGCTGTGAGGCCATATTTTCTAGTATCCTGAGAACCTGCACCTATATTATAAATTAAGGGTTGCTTTAGTCATTTTAGAGATTCTCTGTGGAGAATAACAACTCAAATTTTCTCTTGTGTTTGCCCAGCAGTTCAAAGGAAAAAAGCAAATTAACTGGAAAAATAAAATAGCTTTTCTTCTTCTCCAAATGATGTTTCTAAGAATATTAGAAAGTTCTAGTAGTTGGAGTGGGAAAAAGGAAATATTACAACAGAAAGGTATCTCTTCAGTTATTGAAATTTTTTCTTTTATATTTGTGGAGAGTGACAATGACAGCGATGACAGCAACAGACAGTAAGTGCTCACTGAGTGCCATTGCATGTGCCAGGGACTATGCAAGACGCTGAGGAGTCAATTATGAGAGAAAGCAGACAGTCTCTGTGACATCACAGCCTTAAAAAGTCCAAGGTACTTTCATTCGATGATCTCAGATATCAAAATTCACAAAGCAATCAAATAGTTTCCCAACTGACCTACATAGTTTTAAGAGTTCACTTGTTTCCCAAAGTAAAATTTGTTGTTGGCTGTTCCCAAAATGTCTGCTAAAAGTTTGAAAACCAGTATTTTTGCCATTTTAATTTAAGGATATTGCCAAATACACACACGAACAATTTTTTAAGCTCTATTTTGTGTTTAGAAAAGAAGAATAATTGTCCTAAATTAAGAATACCTGACAAGGGAGAAGAAAAATGGAAGTACTAATCATTCATTATTAACATGAGGGCTACTCTTGACTCTTTCATTCTTACAAGTATTCCATTGGCTTATTATATTACGCCCCTAACAGTCATTATTCTTACTCATGCGGTACTGCATTTGTGTTTACCACAATTGAAAACTGTAGGATAATTCATCTACTCTGATAAGTTGCATCAGGAAGCTACAAGGATCTTAGTAATAAAAGAGTTATTACTCTTAGATTAAGTATTATGGTTGTTGTGTATGAATAAATACTGCTGAAACCTTTCAGCTTCTGACTGCTGTCTCACAATATTCAGAAATTTCAGTTCTCACTTTGGTATAACAATAACTCATAAAATATCGCTAGTCTTTTTTTAATCTTATTTTTTGAGATATCGATAGCTTGCTAGCTGGTAAGATATAAATATACCAAGTTTCTTTTAGACCACTTAACTTTAGAGAAATAGATTTGTTTTCTGTCTAATTGTGTAAATAACCTTTGTGTTACTTCATCTTTTTTGTAACCCTGGAGGTGTCTATACTATTAAAGAATTAAATTCTGAATCATGTAACTTCCAGGGACTATTTGGCCAGAATTTACTGACTAAATAAAAAATCTCCACCACAATCTTATAACTTAGTCCTCTTAGCTCATACCTGTGATTTCCAGAAAACAACTTAATCTCTTCTTTTCATAATGATTCATTCAGGCTATGTTTATCCTCTCACAGGAGTTACAAGACATTCTTTATTTTTCTCTTTAGACCATTTACATACTGAGAAACCTTAACACTGAAACAATATTTATAAAAGGGAGAGTTCTTCAAGGACCTGTGACAAACAAAAATTTAAAGTTCATCCATAAATCTAAGTGCTGTCTTATATGTACATGGACACCAGAGCAACTGGAGATGCTAAGAACATAATTACTATATTATTAATTATTAATGGATAATATAATATAAAAATGTGTCTTGAATAATTTTCTGTGTAATATTTACTCACAAAATAAATCCTTATCCAAGAAATTAAGAAAAACAAAATATTATTTTCAAATTGTAAACACCTATTCTTTTTTTTTTTTTTTTTTTTATTTATTTATTTATTTATTTATTTATTTATTTATTTATTTATGACTGTGTTGAGTCTTCGTTTCTGTGCGAGGGCTTTCTCTAGTTGCGGCAAGTGGGGACCACTCTTCATCGCGGTGCGCGGGCCTCTCACCATCGCAGCCTCTCTTGTTGCGGAGCACAGGCTCCAGACGCGCAGGCTCAGTAATTGTGGCTCACGGGCCCAGTTGCTCCGTGGCATGTGGGATCTTCCCAGACCAGGGCTCGAACCCGTGTCCCCTGCATTGGCAGGCAGATTCTCAACCACTGCGCCACCAGGGAAGCCCCACCTATTCTTTTTTGTAATATATTCAGAGAAATAATACAATTTAATATTAACATAGATATTGATACTAATACACATATTGATACAGAAATATATAGTGTTACCTTAGGGAATTCATATTTTCATACCATTTATTATCATGCTCAAAAATATGGATAATCTACAAATTTGATCCATTAGTTTATTACACAAACCAAAATTAATTATATTCCCATTAGGTATATGGCTCATATACTCATATATGATAGAGAAAAGGCACAAATAAGATGAATGAATATACATTACAGCATATTTTTAGGCAAATTTAAAGATAAGATATTTTTAATTCTCTGATTTTGCACTTGATTTCCATTCTGTCTATTGTGTCTCATATCTCCAATACCATTTCTAAAATGCCATTTACCAGAAGCAGAGAGTAATCTCTAGAGTTCCAGGAAATTTGAGGCCACACATGAAGTAGATTTTCTTCTTCCCCTTAAAAGCCTTCATTAGGAGATTACCACTTGCATGCTAGGTCTGTTCCATCAGGCATATGGGCCACTGGTGTGGCTACCAAAAGCAGTTTGCTTATCAGTCACTTCTGAGCATTCTTCAGGTCATTAAAAGCCATCAGAACATGATGTTGCAGAGCAACCTGGTTGTTGAACATGAAATTTTTTAAAAAAATTGCTCTGCTCTACATACTCTACAGATAATTATTACAGAAATCCATATTGTGGATGGTTAAAAAAAAAAGAGGGTGAAAAGTGCTAATATCTTTCCATAAATCAGCACCGTATGTCACCAAATAAAATTCCCTTTATTAACAGAAATTCTATCTAAATCTTTTACATAATGTGCTGGAAGCTAACTCATGAGTGGTTATGGAAAGCCACACAGCTGGATGCTCCTTGCAGATCTGCTGAAGTATGCCTCCTTTAATCAACGGCATTTGGATCTTCCTTTAGAAGCCTTGCAATGATTTAAAGAATTTGACCACAGCAATTACCAGGCTGACACATCACACAGTTTCATTAAAGATCCTTTCACTGCTCATTAGCATTAGACAGACATTACATAAGAATTCTCTATGATTACTTAGTGGAATTTTCTTTTTTATTCTACATGTTTCCAGTGGTTTATACTATCTGTCAGAGATTATTGTATAGTCTTGGTGCTGTGTACTATATTAACAATGTGACGACTCTCAGGAACTTGCATATCCCTAAACATGGCACTGATTTAATAAACTGTGTGACATCATAGAAGACAACTTTCACGTCAGTATAAGATGGCTTTTACTTTCTAATTGGGACTTATTCTAGAGTTTTTTGATTGTAGGGGAAAACCATGACATTTTTCATTCATCCAGAAGAGATTATTAACTTTTTAAAGTAATAACATTTTAACAGAAATGTTGTCATATGAGTTTCACTTTCCACTACTTTTAACACCACAGATAAATTATGTTTACAGTCTTTTATAGTTATTATCATTCATGCACACTGAAAGCTGTTATAAAGACTTGCTTTGTGATTGTCAAATATCCAATCAGTCCTGGGTTTGCAAATCTGATCTCTATGGCAACACTGTTCATTGCTAAGTTTAAGGCCAAGGTTTAGACTCAACTGGATAGAGAGTCCTTCCAATGAGAAAGTTCCCACTTTCTGCCTTGTGAAGTTCTAACATGGACCTTAGAGGAAGGCAGAACATCTTGATCAACAGTTCCACTAAGACCATCCAAAGTGAGAATGAAGTAACACCTGTAAAGGAAATCAGGGCTGCTGAAGAAGGGGGAAATGAATACTGAACAGGCAAAATAGCAAAAACTAATGGACATTTCAAAACTAAAGTAAATAAGTGCTTCTGTCTGGCATAGTTATACTTTTAGGTTCTCTATAAATAGGAAGAGCCATTATAATTAGTGTTTTAACAATATAGGCCCTATAGTCAGATATACCTGCCTCATATCCTAGCTCTACCTCTTCAAGTTATAGAACTTTGAGCATGTTTTATAATTTATCTATGCCTCATTGCATCCCATTGTTAATTTCATAGAAATCATCATGAAGATTAAAAAACTATATAATTCCAAACATAGCATGAGCTAATTACTATTACTAGTATTACCTACTATTATTAGAGGTAACACTTATGAAGTACTTTACACCAAATAAGCACCCAGTAAGTGCTAGCAATAGTGGCAGTGAAAGTAACCATTATTATTTTTATTAACCAACAAAATATATACTGGTACATCAAAAGGGTATTTTTGCAAATAAGAACTGGACAAGGAACTTCCTTCGGTTAAATAAGAATTTAAGTATCGGGACTACCCTGGTGGCGCAGTGGTTAAGAATCCGCCTGCCAATGCAGGGGACACGGGTTCGAGCCCTAGTCCGGGAAGGTCCCACATGCCGTGGAGCAACTAAGCCCGTGTGCCACAACTACTGAGCCTGTGCTCTAGAGCTCGCGAGCCACAACTACTGAAGCCCGCACGCCTAGAGCCTGTGCTCCACAACAAGAGAAGCCACTGCAATGAGAAGCCCGCGCACTGCAACAAAGAGTAGCCCCCACTCACTGCAACTAGAGAATGCCCGCACACAGCAACGGAGACCCAATGCAGCCAATAAATAAATAAATAAATTTATATTAAAAAAAAAAAAAAAAAGAATTTAAGTATCATAAGTTGCACATGCAAAAATTGTACAATCAAGTTGGATGAGATGACCTTGTCTTTACAGAATAACAACAGCTAACATTATTATTAAAGCTACCTTTAAATAAGCACCTATTTTGATCCAGACATAATGCATAATACTATCTAATCCTGAAAGATAATAGTAATATAGAAAACAATAATAATATCAGAACTGCCCAAGGTAGTGAGCAAAAGAGGATCCAGATTTTTCTGGGGCCTGAAGATTTTAGTATGGGAAGCTAAAAAATAATATAAAATTATGAATATATAATTAGGTACAGGGTCTTAGAAGGAGTCTCTATTAGCCACTTGGTTAGTCTGCCTCTGAAAGGGAGTACTATCATTATCATAACTTTACAGATAAGAAACATAAGACGCCCAGTGTTGAGACAGCTTGATCAAAGTCACACAGCTGGTGAATGTTAGAGCTAGGCGTCAAGCCTGATATTGTGTTTTCATTTTGCAGATGAGAAATCTCAGTCTCAGTGAGTTTATGTAACCTGCCAGAGATTGCAGAATTATTGAGTGGTGTGGGCAAGATTAAAACCCAGATCTGTCAAACTCTGAAGTCCATACTCTCTACACTAAGCTTTTGATGCCAACTGGTGAATAATTCTACCACAAGATGCTGAATATTTTTTTCAGATTTTCATTGCTTTTGATCAAAGAATCAAACGAATGAGACTTACCCTGGACCCTGAAGGAAATAAGGCTAATTTCAAAGGTGAAGTTGCAATTTTCTGAGGACACTTTAGCAGAGGTTATTTTTGATATGTTTTAACAGGTATCCTTATATCTCTTATTTGCAACATAATTTTATATCCACCAGTCATCTGTTATGTTATAGAGCATTTGAGATTTCTAAACTAAAAGTTCCATATTAATTTTTATCCTAAGACTGAGTTTTAAACAAAAAACCCACCATAATATAAATGATCTATTCTTTGGGGATATAGGCAAGCTTTATTCCAACTTTAGAGTTCAAGAAATTGTTCTTTTTATTTGGTTTCATTACTAGAACCCTCCATAAGCATCCTTCTCCCCTGCATAGTACTGTGTATGTAAAAAAGTGAAATTGATGGTTCTCCCCTTAAGAACATAATTGAAAAAGTGAATTCATGCCAAATATATCTTAATATAATATTTTGAGGCCAGAATAAAGTTGGTGGGGAATGTGAATATTTCCATAAACTTATTTCCCATAGTGTGTATAGGCATTTAAAATTCTTATATAATTTGCCAAGCTAGAGGAAGGTGTGATAGGAGTCTGGTATTCCTTTATATTCATGCGCCAGTAGGGTGTACATCAGATAAAGAGGAGATTTTAGAATTCATCAATTAGGGACTTCCCTGGCGGTCCAGTGGTTAAGACTTCGCCTTCCAATGCAGGGGGTGAAGTTTTGATCCCTGGTCGGGGAGCTAAGATCCCACACGCCTCGCAGCCAAAAAAACAAAACATAAAAACGGAAGCAATATTGTAACAAATTCAATAAAGACTTTAAAAAATGGTCCACATCAAAAAAAAATCTTTAGAATTCATCAATTATTCAACAATTAGATTGATATGAAACAGTAGCCATAACACTTCAGGTTCTTTAGTAGGTCTTGGTAACGCTTTAAATCATTCTATGTTTTCCTCTCATATCACTCAACACAAATATACACTATATTTATAGGTGTAATGTTAATCAGTAACATCCCTGAACTATTAGTTCTAGGAAGAAACTTTTATGGTAAAGGTGGTGTAGCAATGATCTCATGCCCATGGAATTCACTGGTCTTACTTTACACCATATTGGAATTGTGATGGAATGAGACAATATAATCTTAACTAAACATTTCAGTCAGGTGTCAGTCTGTGATTTTTTTTTAAACATTTCACAGAAAAATAAGAAAACAAAAGACACTATAGAAAGTTTTTTATTAAGTTAAAATTATACTTTTAAAATAATCACTTTTATTCTGAGATTATGTTTTTCCTTATTTTTAGGTGTTAAAATATTCTTTCCTTTATGTGGCTAAAGTGAATGGAAAAGTTATTTTTTAGTTGCTTTTACTTAGAAAATTTTAATGTTAACATTCTCTGCAAAGCACCTAATTTTTAAATAAAATGTTACTTGGCTATAAAATCTAAAAATACAGGAAACCAATATTACATAGAAATTAGTATGCCATATATTTTTGGTTAAAGTAATATGTGTGTACCTTAAAACCCTTAGTGAAATAACCCTTCTCAAAAAAGTAACTAGTGCCAGATAACTTCTGTTAGTTTTCTTTCTAGTATCTTCATATGGATAGACAATTACATGGATATAGATTTGCCTTCATGAACTGCAGTGCTTCTGCAAGCACCATCATTGGTGGATTTATAGAATTCCTTGTTCACTATTATGTTAAACTGCACAAAATCATCACAGGCCAGGGACATATTTTATAACAAAGGAAGTGTAGCAATAAGCTCATGCCCATGAAATTTACTGAGCCTACCATATGTCACATCTAGAAGAAATATGCTTGATAGGCAGCGGCACTTTGGGGAATCCAGCAGGAGGTGAGAAAGAGACAGAGACAGGTTAAGAAGAGGGTCTTAGGGAGAGAGAGGAGAGGAGAGAGATATCAAGGTATGGATCCCCATGGCTGTCTTTTGTGAGGCTGCCTTGAACTAGTTATGTCCTTTACATAAAGGTCACTTATCATCAAGGTGGCTCCCCTCAAGGTGGTCTGCTCTATCATGACTCACTTCTGGATTTTAGTTTCCACCATCCCTTTGATACTTTAGGCCTAGGGGTACTGATAACTAAGCTGCTGTTAGGTCTGGATCCCAGCACTATATTAGTGTTTCCACCGACCCCCCCAAACCTTTATAATTAGTACTTTGGAAATAAACTCTTTTTGAATTATCTAAATGTATGTGAGTCATCTGTTTTCTGTAGGAACTCTGACGATCTATTTTCATTTCACCCTAAGAGTAGAAAACACTGAAGATAGAGGAGATTCAGGTCATACACACAAATACAGACACATACATAAAAAAATAGAAAGCAGGAATAGAGAAAGCAGGGCAGAGAGACAAACCCGCAAGTACAATACTTCACAAATAGAAAAGAAACTATTAATTGTATAACATATAATTTGTAGCAGCAACTTTGTACAACATGTTGGAACAATAGATGAACAAATTAAAAAAAAAAACAGTGAGATAACACATAAGAAGATAGAAATTTTCTGCTGAAAATGATTCATATAAAAGAAAAAGACATTACAACTCAAATCAGCATGTGTAAAGAATAACACATAATTAACAAAAAAGAATCAGCAACAATTGATCAATATCTGAAACAAGGGACATCCTATCAGGACAGTACTGGACTAAGAGTACTTCAGTTTCTTAATGTGGACAAAACTGTAAAAGAATATAGATTATTATATTCTCTGGTATAGTATTAATTTTGAATTAAACATTATTGACTACTGTGACTATTGTATTGTGATTATTAACACCTCTTTTTGCTTTTAACTTTGTTTTCATAAGGTTCCAAATTTTTAAAAATTTAGATATTGTGAGGGTAAATAGATAAGTAAATAGTGTTCGGGTTAATAGATTTATCATCTGAATTGGGTTCCTGACCGCATTGTGTTTTAAGATGTTGTATTCTAGAACGGAGTTGGAAAGGGAACTGATAGGATTATCATGAAGAATATATTTTCTTAAGACTTTTTACCAGTGTGCAGGTATACTGCAAGCTACTCATAAATGGCAAAACATTATTTATGGAAAAATAAACAAGCTCCCTTTACTCTATTAAATGATAAGAATTTGCCTCTAATATTGAAATATTACATTTCTCTAAGAGTCCCTGGCCATATTCATTTCCTATTGCACTTCATTTTTTGCCTTTCTGGATACATAAAACAATAAGATAAAACAAGTTATATTATACAATTTCATTTATCAGGGTGATTTTTTATAGTTTTTAAACCAAAGCATATTTATTTTCCCTTTAAATTGGTGTTGGCCCTATTGAAACTGGTGCTTGTGAATTTTTTATCTTGAACCAAAATATTTTTCCTTTATCATATCTTTGAAATAGTTACAGACTTACTGCTCTTATGGCAGGAAGTTTCAAAGTCAGTTCTACTATGCAATAGATTTATTTTTTTAATTGAATAAACTCAAAAAAATGATTAAACCCTACAATAGCTCCATCTATTATACTATGTTCTGGGTGGGAAGAGCTCATAATTAATAAGAGAGTAAGATAATAATTGTGGCTTTGAAAAAGCAAGGTATGGTGCATACTGAAGATATTAGTGAAAATGGTAATAGACAAAGAAAAATATGTATCAATATAGATATAGATATGGGTAGAGATATAAATATAGAAATAGAATTTTAATATCAGCTATTATTTGATATACTAGATTGTGTAAAATTAAACTGCAACTTTCTGCTATTTTTTATTATAAGTTTCTAGAACTAAATAAATAACATTGACTTCTTCAAAGGTCAAACTAAAGTAGACAATATCAATTTTAACAGAGTTAATGAAAGAAATATCTTACTTTTTAGTCAATGATTGTTACAGATGTATTAATAAATTATTGTTATTAAGTAAAAAAATGAGTCAAGTTTCAAAATTATATTGTAGTTTGATATTCTAACTGAAATTACTTGGAGAGAGAATACTAGAGAAAAGGAACAGAGAAGACACCTGGGTTAGAGGCAACAAACTTCACAGGGCTCTCTGAGGAAGAGTCGGAGGAGAAAGGGAAGTAAAGCATTTATCTTGCTGAGTTTTGACTACTAGAAAATAGTCATGTAGCCAATACTCAAAATTATTTTCTAAAATCTCATCTTAATATTTTAAATCTAAGCAATCACATATTTTATGCATAACTACTGCTATTTTAAGAACCTGGGATGTCTCAGATGCTGTCTAGTTTAGAAAGTAGGAGGTTATAGTCATTATCAACTTCACATTAATTAATTATCTACATATGAAGAACAGAATTATTTGTCAATTTTTATACTTTTTACTATCTTGTAACTTCTCCCCTCTTTAGAAAAGAGAATGGTGGTTTGCATTCATGTTTTCTCCAATTGAAAATATTCTTTGTGAAAATTACTGTAATAGGAACATGTGTTTAAATTGCAAGGTATTAATTAAATATGTCACCTTTACAACTGACTTAACTCCTCTACATCTGATTCCTGCATTGGCTTACTCAATATACATGCCAACTCCTGTCTAATGTAGATACTTAAAAGGTTATATTTCCTAGATTCCTTGAAACTCTTTTTTCCTTAAATAGATCAAGTAGAAGCCAACTGTTGGTCAGCAACTTTCTGCTTCCTAGTCTTCAGCGAAGGTAGTAGGTTCATGGAGCCATCAGTTCTGCTGCTCCAAGACTAACCAAAGTAATGTGATTCTAGAATCAGTGACCAGATTTCCCAGATTTGTGTTTGTTACAGATGGAACCCTCAGTGGGCTGGTGCTATGGTGTTTTGCTGGAAGTGATTCTTAGGAGCTGAACTAATAACTGATCCTCCAGTCCTTTCCATAGTTTTGTAAGCACCATACTCTGTATTAAGTCTCTTTGTGCTTAAATCAGATGGAAGGATCACCATTATTCTCAATTGAAATCATACTAAATATTAACTCATAGAGCTATTATGAGAATAAAACGTAGGTGATGATATAAAGCAATTAGGATAGTCAAGTGTTTGGCCATCAGTAAATGTTAGAAAAATTAGTAGAGACATATCTTAATGAATAGATTTTATTTTTATAAGCATATCTCTTTTTTTAACTGAAGCAAAATCTAAGATACTTTGTATGTTTTGTCAGAATTTTGAGTTAAAGAAAATTTCCAAAGTCAATAAGCTTTTACGTTTATTTGTATAATTTTGCTTTTTTTTATTATGATCTTCGTTTTTACAAAAGCCAAATGCAAACATAGCCAAGACAATCAAAATATTGAAGAATCAGTCTTTATAGGTCATTGCTGGCAGGGTCAGTAATTGATTTAGATTGTCAAAAGATAAATTGAAAAGTGGTTTATTTTTGTAACTGATCAATGTTGCTTCACTGTAATTCATTGATTTCACCATACATATCCATACTAATACATTTTTTAAAAATTTGGAATTGTTTCAAACAATTTTATTGACTATTTCTGTGCATCTGACAAAGAATTAAAAACTAATGAAATAGTTCCAATAATTGGAGGAAAATAAATAAATAGATGACCTTATGTAGTCTATTTCTTAGAGATAAGGGCTCAAGAAAAATGAAAAATAAAAGCCAATTGCTAAGTTATGCAGAAAAATAACAATTTTTTTACATACTGTAATATTGAACAGTATAAACACACACACACACACATATGAATGCCACCTTGTGTATACTTTTATTCACTATGTGAACATGAGTTATGGTCATGTAAGGAAAGAACTGAGTTCATTGTACCCTTCATCTCATGCTATAATATTATCATCTATGCAGGGACTCTCCCTTGATTTCCATTTAATCATTTTCCCTTCACCATTGGTTCCCCCTCCATTCCCTCTTCCTGTTGCTGTCCATTTAATGTATATGGTGTATGTCTTTAATATGCATGTACTTTTTTTTAATGGTGTTATTTGGTGTATGTGCTTTTAGTTTGTATAGATGATATTCACCTACAAATATAATTTCTCCAATTTTTTCATTCAACATCATATTCGAAGATCTTTGTTGTATGTTTATATAGTTTTTTGTCCTAAATTCTGCACAGCATTCCACTAGAATTAATTTTTCATTTTCCTTTATGGACACATAGGTGCCCCCAATCTTCTGCTCCCACAAACTGTCATGCAATAATAAATAGTGACACTGCCCGTTGGTCACACACTCAGTAGCAGGATTGCAGTGTCCTAGGAAACACACAATCACAATTCCAATAAGGACTGGTAGCTTGCCCTCCATAACAGCTCATCCAGTTTTCACTCCCATTAGCAAGATAAACCTGCTCTCAAGTCTCTACATTCTCACTAACACTTGGTATTATCTCACTTGCCTCCTCTTCCTGAATTTGAATGTGGAAACTTCCTGCAGTCAGTGTGCTGGAGCAAATCGGAATGTAGGGCTGAACTCTTGTTTCCTGTCCTTATGGGATCACTGCTCTTCACTGACCAATATTTAGTTAGCGGAAAACCATCATTTAATATATTTTGATTATTTTATTTTTTTAAGTTGTTTCAGGTGAGAGGATAAATCCAATGTTAATCAATTGTGGCTGGATGTAGAAGGGCTATTTTTCTTTAAATTTTTATTTTGTATTGGTGTATAGTTGATTTACAATGTTGTGTTAGTTTCAGGTGTACAGCAAAGTGAATGAGTTATACATATACATATATCTATTCTTTTTCAGACTCTTTTCCCATGTAGGTTATTACAGAGTACTGAGTAGAGTTCCTTGTGTTGTACAGTAGGTCCTTGTTGATTATCTATTTTATATATAGTAGTGTGTATATGATAATCCCAAACTCCTAATTTATCCCCCCCCCCACATTTCCCCTTTGGTAACCATACATTTGTTTATAAAGTCTGTGAGTCTGTTTCTGTTTTGTAAATAAGTTCATTTGTATCATTATTTTTTTTTAGATTCCACATATAAGTGATATCATGTGATATTTGTCTTTCTCTATCTGACTTACTTTGATTAGTATGATAATCTCTAGGTCCATCCATGTTGCTGCAAATGGCATTTCATTCTTTTTTATGGCTGAGTATTATTCAAACCAGGGCTTTTTTAATAGTTAAGAGGAGAGATCATGATAACTGTAAAAGATATCAATCATAAATTATGCTATGCAAACCAGGACAAATATTCACCCCGTAACACTGATGTTTTAATTATTTGCATTTAATTATTTGATTATTAGTGAAATTGAACATCTACTCATAAACAGATTAGCCAGCAAATTAATTCTGCTAATAAATACTATATCGTTTGAATGTTTCTCTCATAGTTTCCTATCTCTTTCTTATTAACGGGTAAGAGTTTCTCTAGATTTTAGGTTCTAATCCCTTGGTTTCTGTCATCTTTCTCCCAGTCTATGATTTACCTTCTTCCATTCTCTATTGTTTCCTTCACTGAAGAGAAATGTGAGTAAATCTATTTTATTCTTTGGGGACTGTATTTCTAGTGTAATATCTTACAATGCTAAAATTGTTATTGCTTAACCAAAGTTTCACAACACATCTTTATGAATAATCTTCTATGTGTCGCTAGACATTAATAATCAGTAAAGCAGATGCGGTGCCACTTTTAGGAAGTTCACAGCAAAGTAAGGCAGGTAGGCATTCAAGTACCAACATGGATGGTGAATGTTAAAAACAAGAAAGAGAGAGAAGTAATGTTCTACGATAATGTAAAGTAAAAGACTCTAACCCAGTATAGGAGCCCCTGAGGAAAGGATGCTTAAGGTGGAATAGTTTAGCCAGACAATGGGGTGTGGGTGGGACATGTTCAAAGCACGGAAGAACATGACCAGAAGCTGTTTTAGCGTAAGGCACTTTGCAAGAGAAGCCTTTCTGTCTAGGCAGTTTTAGCTGTGGTTATGGTATCTGGTAGTTACACCGAGATTGTGATAAACTACTTTCTTTCAGACATTTCTTTCTTAAGGAAAAAAAAATTCCAAAAAATTTTCGATATATATACCAGAATGTGGTGGAAAATGTATACAGGATGAATTTATTCCAATTTTATATTAAACATATAAGTTTTTAGTACTTGAGTATATGTAAATATATATTTTATATGCATATATATTTTAAAAGTTTTATAAGTAATGGAATACTTTGAAAATGTTTCATGTATTATATATTAGCCATGCACCATATGTAGCCTAAATCTTAATCCTCTATCTTAAAAATAAAATTATTGTTCAAGTAATGTCTTTTGATTCTGTACTGTCTTCCTAATGAATTCTTTGTGCTATTTGAAGCATGTCTATAAGTTTAGCAAGAAACTTATATCTTCTAAATTAAAAAACAAAATGTTTTCCTAATTTTTTATATCTTATGTGGCTTGGACCTAAATCTAGTTGACAAGTACTTAAGATGTGGATTTGCTTCTTTTAATAAAGTGCTTATTTAAAAAATATTCTAAATCATTGTCTTTATGAACAAAACAGTCATATTTGGTAAAGCAACAGTGACATCCAGTGACAGTTCAGATTTATTCAAAGAATATTGTTTACATTTGCCATACAAGCAAAAGAAAAAGTTATTATATATTAACCTGCACACTTTTACCGGTTCTAAGAATGTGTCTGTAAAACAAATCATTGGATGAAAATAAAAACCAGTCAATTATTTAGAGAATGAAAAGATAAGCCACAGACTGAGAGAAAATACTTGCAAAACATATGTCTGAAAAAGGACATATCCAAAATACACAAAGAACTCAGTATCATATGTCAAAAGGGGATTGCAAATTAAAACAACAATGATATACTACTACGCACCTGTTAGAATGGCTAAAAATTTTTTTAAAGTGATTATACCAAATGCTGGCAAGGATAGAGAGCAAAAAGAATTCTCATTCATTGCTGTTGGGAATACAAAATGTTACAGCCATTTTGCTGCCAAAGTTTGGCAGTTTCTTACAAAGCTAAACACTGTCTTTATGATCCAGCAATTGTGCTCCTTGGTATTTACTCATATAAGTTGAAAACTTACGTCCACACAAAAACGTGCACACCAATATTTATAGCAGCTTTATTCATAATCGCTCAAAACTGGAAGCAATTAAAATGCCTTTCACTAGGTGAGTGGATGAAAAATTGTGGTACATCCATACAACTGGGTGCTATCTAGCCATAAAAAGATGAGTTATCAAGCCACAGAAAGGCGCAGAGGAAAGTTAAAAGCATATTTCCAAGAAAAGGAAACCAGTCTAAAAAGACTATGTATTGTATAATTCTAATTATAATGACATTCTGGAATAAACAAAACTATAGAGAGATTAAAAAGCTCAGTGGTTATCAGAGGGTGGTGACAGATGGGAGGGATGACCAGTTGAAGCACTGAGGATTTTTAGCGCAGTGAAACTATTCTGTATGATACTCTAATGGTGGATACATGGCATTATGCATTTTCAAAACCTGTAGAAGTGTATAATACAATTGTGAACCTTAATGTAAACCACAGACTTGGTTAATAATAATGTATCTATATTGATTCATCAATTGCAACATGTACCACACTAATGCATGATGTTAATAATAATGGAAATTATTTGTGTGGGGTGATATGGAAACTTTCTGTACTATCTTCTCATTTTTTCTGTAACTCTGAACTCTCCTAAAAAGTAAAGTCTGTTGGGCTTCCCTGGTGGCGCAGTGGTTGAAAATCTGCCTGCCAATGCAGGGGGACACGGGTTCGAGCCCTAGTCTGGGAAGATCCCACGTGCCGCGGAGCAGCTGGGCCCGTGAGCCACAATTACTGAGCCTGCGCGTCTGGAGCCTGTGCTCCGCAACAAGAGAGGCTGCGATAGTGAGAGGCCCGCGCACAGCGATGAAGAGTAGCCCCCGCTTGCCACAACTAGAGAAAGCCCTCGCACAGAAACGAAGACCCAACACAGCCATAGATAAATAAATAAATACTTTAAAAAAAAAAGTAAACTCTATTAATTTTAAAAAGTCAATCAATAAAATTATCATTTCAAGATTAATCTTTTCCACTGAATTATGGTATTTTACTGAATGGTGGATTGTCACCAAGATATTGAATGGCATTATTCATAATTTTTATTGATTATGTGAAGTAGTGAATATTGAGTAACACGGTGACTGTGTAACTATATGACTTTTAATTGCAAAAATTAAATTGTGTGTTGTATGTGTTTGGAACAATGAGGACTTCACAGTCATGTTACTTTGCTCTGTCCTCATCATTGCATTATTCATTATTTTCATTAATATCATTGATATTGAAAACTTGACCTCATAATTCACCCTTTCTAAAAGGACAGTGGAAATATTAATACACTAGATACCAAAAAAAAAAAAAATCACAATTTAATGCAATCATGATAGGCTGAAAAAAATGGACTGTCCACTATGAAACTAACAAGGGTGCATACAAAAGGTCACATCAATCACAGAATTATATTATAAGGGAGATTTAATTTGATAGTAGTTCACACTGGAAAGTAAATGTTAGAGAGATTCTTAGTTGAACGCAGATTCAATATAACCTGTTTGTGACGAGGTTTTTATTGGGTTGGCCAAAAATTTCGTTTGGGTTTTTCCACACCATCTTACGGAAAAACCCAAACGAACTTTTTGGCCAAGCCAATATTTAGTCTGCCTTAATTTCATTTTTATTCTGTTTTATTTGAAAACAAAGGGAGGAAATAAGCCAACTGTGAACTCCAGCTGGTTAGACTGCATCTAGAGTACTGTGCTCAGTCCTTGTTGCCTCATTTTAAGAGGGCCATTGACAACTGAAAGCATCTTGAGAACAGGTAAGATGTTGAAATATGTAATATGAGGGGTGAAGAAACTTGAGAATTTTTAAATTCTCAAGAAAAGCATAGATAATCAGTTACAGTTACCTTTAAATATTTGAAGGCTCCCTCTAGGAGATAACATTTCCTTCAGTCTTACAGGGAAACTGTGAGCAATAAGTGAAAATTACAGGGAAACAACTCTTAACAATTTTCACTTAAGATAACATAAGTTGTTCATGCTGAATTTGATTATATTAACAAAACATTAAGATACTTTACCTGGTGTTTTTCATTTGAAACATAATTAGAACCCATCTCTATTTTTATGAAACATATGTAAAATCAAATGATGGAAATCTTGAGAGAGAAACATACAGTTTTTTGCAGCTAATTACCAATTATGAAATTATAAACAAATTATCTCAATGTCTGTCCATATGAAAGACTGTCCTTCTTGTAATATTTAAATTGACTAGTTTTCTTCTTTCATCACCAAATTAGTATGGGCATATTGTCTCAAGTGAAAGATGCAAAAATGTGTGAAGATAACTTTAATGATCTCCAGTCATACATCTCCTTTCCCACAACCTTGAATTAATAAATTTCAAATGTCTTTTGTATATTCTTCCATACTCCCTCTATATTCATATGAATATATTAAATACATGCACATGTAGAAGTTATTCATTTCTTTTACAAAAACATGGATCACACATAGTACATTGTAATGTAAAATAAAATCTCTTGATAAACGTATTAACCATTCCTCAGATCAGAAGGTTTGTTCAATCTTCTTTCTATTGATGGATATTCACACCTTTTTACTTTTTAGTTTTATATTGCAGTCATGCTGCTTGCCACAAACATCTTTGTATATGTGTGTATTTAGTTACTATTGCTTTTATTTTTATGTGGTATTCTGTAGGAACATTTTTAAAAGTGGGAATGCTAGTTTAAGGATTATGAGTATTTCTTTTGTTTAATAGATATTACAAATTACTTTTTAAAAAAATTGTAGCAAGGCTTGCAAGAAAAGGAAAGAGAATTTCATTTCCCTCGTCGTGTTATAGCACTGGATATTACCAAATTTTAAAAGTTTGGTAAATCTGAAGACAAAAATATTATTTAATTGTTGCTTTAATTTGCATTCCCTCGAGTGAGGTTGAAAATATTTTTTTTATGATGTTGTTTGTTGTTGTTATATTTCTTCTTCTGTAAATTTCCTGCTGTATTAGTTAGGATAATCTAGGATATGCTGATAATATATTAACCCAGAAACTTTGAAGGTATAACACAGGAGAATTTTATTTCTCAATCATGTTACATGTCCAAAGTGGATTAGCAGCAATCCCAAATCCACAGACTAAAAAATGTTCTTCGATGTTGTATTTGAACCACCTGCAATATTTGTTCCAAGGGAGCTTCCAAAGAAGCAAAGAATTTTAAAGGAGGCCTATCAGCTCATAGCAGCCTTAGCTTCCAAATAATACCCAACACTTCTTCTTACACTAACTAGTCCCATAGCACCAATCTAACTTTCAGTAGGGCTGGGAAGTACAAGCAAGCTGGGTTTAGTGAATATTGGATAGCTACTAACCATGTCTACAACAACTGCCATTTTTATAACTTGATATCTGTCTATTCTTAAACCAGTTTATCAGGGGTATTTGTAGGAGATATTAACTTTTCATAGATTATGTTAAGATATACTTTTTTAGTCTATTATTTATCTGTCTTAGTCTTTAGCTATTTTGTGGTATCCTTTGCCGTACAAAAAAATACCCTCCATTTTTCTAAATACTATTACTCTTGTACAATATTTATTCATTTTCTTTACATTTAAATATTTACTTCATTGATACTGATTTTTAAATAATGAAGTAAGAATCTGGCTGTTTGCCTCTTCAATAAGTGGTGCTGGGAAAACTGGACTGCTACATGTAAAAGAATGAAATTAGAACACTTCCTAACACCATATACAAAAATAAACTCAAAATGGATTAAAGACCTAAATGTAAGGCCAGACACTATCAAACTCTTAGAGGAAAACATAGGCAGAACACTGTATGACATAAATCACAGCAAGATCCTTTTTGACCCAGCTCCTAGAGAAATGGAAATAAAAACACAAATAAACAAATGGGACCTAATGAAACTTAAAAGCTTTTGCACAGCAAAGGAAACCATAAACAAGACCAAAAGACAACCCTCAGAATGGGAGAAAATATTTGCAAATGAAGCAACTGACAAAGGATTAATCTCCAAGATTTACAAGCAGCTCATGCAGCTCAGTAACAAAAAAACAAACAACCCAATCCAAAAATGGGCAGAAGACCTAAATAGACATTTCTCCAAAGAAGATATACAGATTGCCAACAGACACATGAAAGAATGCTCAACATCATTAATCATTAGAGAAATGCAAATCAAAACTACAATGAGATATCATCTCACACCGGTCAGAATGGCCATCATCAAAAAATCTAGAAACAATAAATGCTGGAGAGGGTGTGGAGAAAAGGGAACACTCTTGCACTGTTGGTGGGAATGTAAATTGATACAGCCACTATGGAGAACAGTGTGGAGGTTCCTTAAAAAACTAAAAATAGAACTACCATACGAACCAGCAATCCCACTACTGGGCATATACCCTGAGAAAACCATAATTCAAAAAGAGTCATGTAGCAAAATGTTCATTGTAGCTCTATTTACAATAGCCAGGACATGGAAGCAACCTAAGTGTCCATCATCGGATGAATGGATAAAGAAGATGTGGCACATATATACAATGGAATATTACTCAGCCATAAAAAGAAACAAAATGGAGGTATTTCTAGTGAGGTGGATGGAGTTAGGGTCTGTCATACAGAGTGAAGTAAGTCAGAAAGAGAAAAACAAATACAGTATGCTAACACATATATATGGAATCTAAGGGAAAAAAAAAATGTCATGAAGAACTTAGTGGCAAGACGGGAATAAAGACACAGACCTACTAGAGAATGGACTTGAGGATATGGGGAGGGGGAAGGGTGTGACAGGGTGAGAGAGTGGCATGGACATATATACACTACCAAATGTAAAATAGATAGCTAGTGGGAAGCAGCCGCATAGCACAGGGAGATCAGCTCAGTGCTTTGTGACCACCTAGAGGGGTGGGATAGGCAGGGTGGGAGGGAGGGAGACGCAAGAAGGAAGAGATATGGGAACATATGTATATGTATAACTGATTCACTTTGTTATAAAGCAGAAACTAACACACCATTGTAAAGCAATTATACTCCAATAAAGATGTTAAAAAAAAAAAAAAGAATCTGGCTGTTCTTCTGTTAGATGATTAATCGACCCCATCAACAACATTTATTAAATAATTTCCCACTGAACTAAAATATTTCCTTTATAATACTATATTAGGTTGCTTTATAGGGTTTATATCTCTTCCAAACTGCTTTTTATATATTTCACTAGATACTGTGTGCCTTAATACGACAATACATTTTCTTTTGCATACAATGTTTTCATACTCAAATTTAATATCTAGTAAAACAAGAACAGAACCTCCTCTTCCAATTCTTTAAAATTTTACTAGGTATAATTCTTCTGACCTATAAAAACCTATTTAAAATCTAAGGTAAAATCAAATTATTGGGGACTTGTTTGAAATTATTCATTAATTTTACAATCACTTTTATTCAGCTACATGGTTTCTCCATTTTGTGCAGGTCTTGAAAAAAATTGTATAGGTTTTTCATTTTTGCTATAAAATTTATTTATAGGCATTTTATCATTTACTATTTATGTATTTATTATTTATTACCATAAGATGGTATTTTTATTTCCATTTCTCAATGGCAATTGTTAGTAGAGATAAAAAGCTATACTGACTTTTGTGTATTAACCTAAACAATCAACAAATTTTCTTATTGATATACTCACAGTTTCTTTAGTTTTCTAGGTATACACTCATGCTATCTAGATCTAAGAGTAAGTGTCTCTCTCTTTTGCATATACAACTTGTTTTATTTTGTATTGTCTTGTCACGTTACCTAGAAAAATAATGTCCAACAGAACTTTCTGCAGTAATGTAAATATTTTAAACCTTCACTGCCAGTAGGTAGCTACTAGGCACACATGGCTAATGCAACTGTGGAACTGGCTTTTTAATTTCATTTAACTTAATTAATTTAAATTTAAATTGTCACATATGAACAGCACCTACTGTACTGGACAGTGTGTATCGAAAATACAAAAATAATTTTGAAAAATATCATGATAATGAACATCCCTGTCTTCTTATTGTTAATTATCTCAGTATTTTACTATTTTATATGTTGTTTGCTGGTTTATCTGTGAGTGTGGGTGAATATTTTTCTTTGTTTTTAAGGAGTCTTCTTCCATTCCTATTTCCTTAATAAAGTTTAGAAATTTAATTCAGATTGGAAACAGAATTTTAGCAAATACTTTTTGGCATACGGTTTCTCTTTTTTAATATGTATATGTAATTACTTAAGATTGATGCCCTAATTTTGAACAAAACTTATATTTTTGTCTAAACCCTTTCTGTTTCTGTTGTTATTCTTTTCAAATTATGGGAATTTAATTTTCTGAACAATGTATTTAGAAAGTTAATAGCGCTAAGTGAATTGTTCTAGAGTTTCTTAACATGTTATAATATTAAGATTATGATAAATGCATAAAATGACATGAGAAAAATTCCATTTTTCTATGATCTAGAATACTTCATTATTACATAGAGCTTTAATGTTTAGATAGAGCTCAATTATAAAACAATAAGGGTCTTATGGCTCTCAATGGGAGATTTACAAATATCTTTCCAATTGTTTTCTGTAATTATTGATTATTATTTGGTGATTGCTTTCTATGTTTTTGAAGTCATTCTTGAGAGTTTATATTATATTTTATAGGAAACCATCTGTTTCTTCTAGGTTTTCTAAGTTATTGCCATAGTATTGCTCATAATATTTTATAATTCCTTTGTTCTTTTTTTTTTTAAATAAATTTATTTATTTATTTATTTTGGTGTGTTGGGTCTTCGTTGCTGTGCGAGGGCTTTCTCTAGTTGCGGTGAGCAGGGGCCACTCTTCATCGCGGTGCGCGGGCCTCTCACTGTTGCGGCCTCTCTTGTTGTGGAGCACAGGCTCCAGACGCGCAGGCTCAGCAGTTGTGGCTCACGGGCCTAGTTGCTCCGCAGCATGTGGAATCTTCCCAGACCAGAGCTCGAACCCGTGTTCCCTGCATTGGCAGGCAGATTCTCAACCCCTGCGCCACCAGGGAAGCCCCCTTTGTTCTTTTATCCTCTTCTTTTTCTAAAGTTATATATATTTTATCAATCTAAATATTGCATAATTTTGCTATCTCTTATAGTTCTTTTGTCAGATTTGTTAAAAGTTTATCTAACTGACATTTTTAAAGAAGCTTTTGGCCAGTTGGTTTAGGCTACTTTGTACTGTTTTCTATTTAATTATTTCAACATTCATTGATTTACATTCTCTGTTTCTTTTCTTTGGCTTCACTTTCTTTTTTTTTTCCTAATGTTTTAATTTGGACACTTCATCAGTCTTTCTTATTTTTCTTCAGTCTGCATTGGCTATATTATGTCAGTCTTATAATAAATTTTTCTTATTAAAAAAAAATTAGTTAAAGTCCCATTTATGGTTTTTCTCTTTGATCCCAACACTTTTATTTTATTTTATTTATTTTTTGAAAGGAAAAAAAGTCTTTATTTCACAGGAAGAAAAAATACCAAGTATGACACAAGGCTGATACCCACCCAATGGCCAGATATGTTTTCCTGAGGGATTTCGTTGTGTTTATTTCTCTAGCATTTTTCCATTTCTGACTTTTAGGGTGGCCCTTCTGTGAAGTTTCCTCATCCCAGCTGTTATGATATTTAATACAGAGTTGCCAACTTCTGATCTGGCGGTTCTAAGACACAGGGTAAGGAAAACAAAGCTTTCCAGTATTTCTGAATCCTATCCTCCACCCTAATTGGAATTAGTGCTTTCATCTCTGGTCAATCCTGAATTGTTTCTAACCCTAGCTTCATCCTTCCTCTCCCCCAGAATAGCAGAACACTTACTAATGGTAAAGATCCAGGTCCATGTCTAGAGTTCAAATTACTTATGCCCCACACAAATCTCAATTTACTCTTTTTTCCTTTTTTATCCCTCTCCTCCCCTCTACCCAAGTAAATTATGGTGGTTTTCTTTGGGGGGATTATTTACATTAAAGAGCGTTTATTTTTTCTAAGATAAAAATTAGATTTTTATTTTTAAACTAACTAGGAAAAACAGAATTATCTTTAAAAAGGGTAATCATCTGGGGATCCTAATGTTACTCCATGGGATGGCTTAACACTTCCAGTAAGGGAAGTCATGGCATTTCATTCTAGAAATACACAAGAATGGCTACTTCCTGCTCCCTCCTGCCCTCAGCCTGAATTGCTTAATGTTAATGTGAAGTGGTCCTGACTGGTCCTGTATTTTATGCGTGGCCTGCTGCAGAACAAGGCAGATAAGGAATTAGAGGTAAGCAGAATTAATACTTGAAGGCCTCAGAGTCAATGGGGAAAAAACTGATATGATATCTAATATGCTAAAATTCAAGGACAGGGCATTGTTGTAACCCAGAAATTACATATCTAAATAGGGTTATAGTAGCAAATTTATAATAATTGTACAGGCAATGGTTTGAAATCCAGTCTGTAGCCGCTGTCTCAAACTTGAAAGGATCCAGCCATCAAAATATGTCAGTGATCTTGGGGACCAGACTGGGAATATGCTCAAAGATTTGGGTAATATTGTGAAGTATTTTAACATCTTGGGTCATCTGGTGTTAGTTGGTTTGAATCTGACCTGAGTTGGTAGATTGTTCCATATCTCATCAAATCAGTCTCTTAGTTCTGAGAACGGCCAGTTTAATTAAAGTGTCGTGTCTCATTTCAGGAGGTGGTATTGCAGGTGGGCTCCCAAAGTTAGGTATATATGGTGCTTATTTGCATCAGGTTACTTAATAAAAGGCATTTCTATAGAAACAAAAGAAAAAAATGGTTAATGGTTGGAGCAGACTATAAACCCAGTCTGAGTCCCAAGAGTGACCAGTCAAGATTTCTAGATGTTGATTTTAAAGCATCTTCAGATGGAGTGAGGGAAGGCAGTGTAAATCTAATGGAGGTTCTTGGTTAGCAGTTTGAATGTCTCTGGTAATCCTTCTGAGCGGCCACATAGCAACAGACACAAAGATTGTCCATACATGAGCTATTGTGGTGATTTCTCTGAAGTTTATATTAAGTTGTCCTACTTTAGCTTTCATAGTTTGGAGGAACGGACAGTTTTAGTTTGAGAATTTCAGAATTCTGGAGGGATCAAGTAAGGAGAAAAAGTAATTGTTTCACTTTTGCTCACAAAGGTATACTTTAACAAATTGCTGTAAGTCATAGCTTAAGAGAAAAAGTTTTCTTAAATCTGGAAAACAAACGATGAAAGAGCCAACAATGTTCAAACAAAAAGTCATGAAAAAATTATAATCATGTTCGTCAGTTCATTCAGTCCTATGTAATTAATTTTTGATCTTGATCTTTTGTTAGCTATTTTATGAATCCAGTTTTTCTTAGAGTTCTGTAAATTCTTACCTAGTTCAGTGATATGATCTGACAGTTAGCAGAAACCTGTATTTGTCAGAGTCCCTTCCACAAATCTCCTTGAAGACGAAGCACTTTTGCAAAAGCATCAGAGTAAAACAAAAGCTATCTGTAAATGACGAAAGGCTTAAAAATGCCCATGGTTAAAGATCTGATGAGTGTTCATTATAATGCAATTGATAAGGAAATATGGTTCTTTCTCTAACACAGGACATTTCAAGATAATAACTAGAATTATGACTGATAATATTACATATCAGATTTTCAGTTTCATATAATTTCTGAAACACATATTCATAACATATATCCATAAAGAAGATTTAGCATTATTTCTTATTTGACAATGCTTCCCATATAACCTAACATGTCAAATAAGCCTAATTAGTTTAATGTTTCTCTTTTATGAGGAGAGGCCCTCTGGAAATCCCAAAGTTACTTCCAGGTCAAAAGATTTCATTTAGAATTTGATTTTGGGAAGTCTGTCAAAAATATCAAAAGGTTTTGGACATTTGACTAAATAGGATCACCAATTACTATGAAACAGTACTTAATTATCTACTTAACCAAAGTGACAAAAGATTTTAAAGGCAAATACAGGAGGTTACATAGTTGTAAGCAAAACAGCTGTTTTAATGTTGAGGAAACTCAGTTTTCTTAAGTAATCAAAGAACTGATTAAGACAACATGAAGCACAAAATTATTCTGATAAAACTCATAATCTTTGCTTTGTAGCCAGATCACTTAAAAGGTAAAGAAATACCTTTCACAATCTCTTATAAGGAGCAGACCAATATTCCAAAAAAACTTTGTCCTTTTGGCAGATGAAAGAAAATTGCCTAAGTGTACTTTGATACTAAATGTTATTTAAAAAAACTCTTATAATAACAATTCAATTTTAGCCAACCTGACCACACAAGGTAAAATTCTCATTTTCTCTCTCTTCTCAACTTTCTATACCATTTTGTCCTTTATTCACCTCTTTCTCATTCTGAAATAACCAGCTTTACTTTAGGACAAAAGACAAAAAAAACAAAACAAAACCCAAAATAATTACTTGCATTTCCCTTAAAAATGCATCTCCATACATCATAGCTTTCTTACCCAAAACACATCTTACTTTCCTTGCATATTGAGATTTTTTCCTTATTATTTCTAATAGTTTTAATTACATATATTAACTAGGGTCCTTAACCCTTAAAAACCTTAATTTCTAGTGAAAACTAAGAAGTAAGCAATTGTGAACTGTCTCTTACACCAGCATTCTTTAAGATTGGCAAATCTGTGAATATATTTTATAATTTGTAGAAACATACATTTCCTCATAGAATAATTTTTAAATGTTGCAAAAATCATGTTTACTCACAGACTCAAATTATCTTTAGTTCCTCTATAATAAGAGATCAAAAGTCAGTAAACTTAGACTTGTTTGGTAATTAATGTTTTACTAGTTTATCTTATTTGGAAGTGATCTAGATAGTCAATGAATTCCCATCATTTATTTTAACTTAGCAAAAGTCTAAGCCTGAAAGTTACCAAAGATTTGGGAAACTATTTTTAAATAGACGTACTATGACACATAATTCTTACTGAAGAGTTCACCTAAAAACTCTTTTCCTACTTACATCTATTTAAATCATTTGCTCCCAACAATTATGTTTAGATTACCTGTGAAAACTTCATTAGGCAGTAGAAAAAGTCAGCCGTCATCCCAAGCTACTTTTCTTGCTGACAGATTTTATAATAGAGATAACATGAATTTATTTGACTAGAAAACTCAGGTAGAATATAAGTAGTTTATCTGCACTATATTTAATGCTGATAACTCTGAAGACATACTTATTTTAATTAAACCAAATATAAACTAGCTTTTACTTACCAAAAATTATCCTAGATCATGTAAACTTGAAAAACTTTTGGGTTAGTTTCTATATTTCTGAGTTTAAGTAATAGTTAATTCATAAGAGTTCATTTTTAAGACAATTAAATAGAGTTCTTTTATGAATTAATTTTGGCAATACCATCCGAAGGTACAGAAGAAAAAATAATCACATACACCTAACATACATACATAGACTTTTGTAAACATGCAGACAGACACAAACAGAGACTCTATAGCTTCTGTTCCAAAATTTTAGCCATGAATCAGGTACAGCAATATAAAACTCACTAGTTTACAAATAACAGCTGAATCCAAACTGACAGACAGAACAAGTAAAAGTTACCTGCTTCAATGGCTGAAACTTTATACTAACATTTGTGGAGAAGACTTTTTAAGATTTGTGTTTGCCCTTGACAAGTAATCTTAAGGAGGCTGTGGACTAGATTTTGGGCAAGAGAGCTTTTACAGCAGTTTGTATTTTAAAAGGCCCCTTCCCCCCACTATTTAAACCCTTCAGTCTCAAGTGATTGTGGGCAGTGTTTTAGTTGCCACCTGGGGTGTTTACATTTCCAGCACATGGTAAGATTTACATCTTCAAGGGATAGAGAAAGAATGTAAATTTTCTCCTAGGAGTTTTAGTGCCTTTTGGATGGTTTCAGTAATCCCAATAAAATGTAGTAGCACAGCCCTATAATTAGGGGAAGCACCTTGTAAAGATAATTTCTCTGGACTCAGGGTCAAATGGGACATGTTCAGGGTTGGACATGAAGAGGGGCGTAGTTTTGGTCACTATGGTCATGGAAATGATAAGCCCATTGGACCACGCCAACTTTTCATGACAGGAGACAAGCCTCATCTAAAGTTTTCCATTCACTGTGAGCCTTAGCAGTGATCACCGTGATGGAAGAATGGGCAGGGTGCCAGGCAATAAATATCCAGATGAGGAGAGGGAGGGCCCTGGTATGAATATCGATGGCTCTGGGGGACTTTGCCTTCCAGTTTCCCTCTTCCTCCTCTCTAGAGGCCTCAAGAACCCTGTCAGCCTTTCCCTTGGCAGTAGGGATACGTCTTGAGGAATGTTTCTTAATTCTGACACATTCAGGGGAAGGCCAAGGGGGCTCAAGATCTGTGGTATCTCAGAGGAAGCAAGCATATATCCTTTGTGGATCTTTAAGAAAGTTATACATTTTAAGGTCATGAGAGATACTGACCAGTTGAGGCATTTGGGGAGCCATGAGTAATAATTCAAAGCCCCTTCCAAACAAACACCCCACAATGGCTGATTAACTCCCCTCTTTCCTACTTGCTACATAAAATCTTTAAGAAAGGTTTGCATTTCAGTTAAGGTAATATTTTTTGATGTCAGTTTTACTTATTGATTTTCTTCCGTTACCTTAATCTTATGTGTTGTTACTGCAAAGGTTTGGATGATGCCCCTGTGAGCCCTCTTCGTGGGTGGTCACTTTCCTTTCCAGAATTGTCCCAGTTGATCTCTCTGGGATTGGAATCTGCCTCCACTTGTACGATACACACATGGTCTCTGGGGGAAGCCCCTAGGTTTCTGGAGTGTAATTCCAGAGTCTTGGCATGTTGGTATGCATGCCACTGAACAACACCTAGGAAGCTTCCATGGGGTTTTGCATTTATCAAGGAACTGCTGTACCTCTTCAGGGTTCTTCGGAGGTGCTGGCGTCAGATATTCAAGACATTTATATTTGTCCATTATTATTTCTCTTTTTTTAGCAATATCATACCAGTGATTGGACCCACAATATCCCACTGGGTGAGGGAACGAAGAGTGACAGTAGTGAGTGAAGTGACCATAGGCCTCTTTGTATTTTTTCTCTGATGATGCCACTGGTCTATTTGCAAGGCTCTTTCTAACTCTTTCTGAGTTAGGACACGTAGTCCAGCCATGACCCACCAACTCAGGGTTTGCAGATGGACGTCTCCCATCCTCCTCACCTATGAGAATCCTTTCCTTGTGCCTTTAGCTCAGAACCTCTCCTTGGTCAGTGACAAAAGCTTTTCGATTCAATCCACCCTCCTTAGCTCTTCTTGGTCTGGAAGCGAGGAAGACCCTCATGCACATTAGTAGTTAATTAAAGTCTATATAAATAGTGGTCTGATCACCTCATTAGACCATATGGCCTTGATCACACTGCTCTGGGAAGATCATTGGATTATTATGGCAGCCCTGACATTTTGGGTTGAATACCACAGGTAACACATGACAGAGGCAATACCCAAAAGCACATGGCAGTAGGACAGAACCTCAGCAAGCAGTGTCCCTTCCCCAGATGGTGTTACCCACCTGAGTTAGGTGGTTAGTAAGCAAGTTTCAGGTAAAAGGCATTCCCCTTGGTTAATTACAAAGGCAATCTTGGAGTCCTGCTGACTATGCCAATTGTTTTGTGCTGGTCTCAGCCTACCCAAAACCAATGTCATGGCTGGATAGGCCCTTATGGTCCTTATTATGACTGCAAGATGCCCTGCAGCAATAACTATCAGGAAACTTTGAAAAAAAAGAAAGGTTTATTACTTCCAAGACCTGGATATTACATGGCACACCTGGGGCTACACAGCAAGGTCTCAGACAGAGAGACTGAGAACAGTCCTGGGGTTCTGCTTTTACCGAGGTTGAGGGTGGGAGCCTAGGGTTTCATGGGCTCACTCTTTATTAGTGAATTTAAAATATGAGAGTGGAAATTTACAGCAAGGAGGGAAAAAAGCAAGTGGCTGAAATGGTCAGTTATTGAAATCAACCAAGATCTTTAAACAAAGGAGCCTTAGCGGGGGAAGACCACCTGCTTTTTATCTGGTTATATGGCTGGCAATGTGTATATTAGAGATAACCATCTTTGAATTGGATGCCTCTTTGAAGTGGATGCCCCTTTGAAGTGGCGGCTCAGCAATCAAAGCTTAAGTCAGGCACTTGCATTACAAAAAAGAAAAAAAAAACTGTCAGGGTTTACAGTACGGTCACTTTGGTTCACTGATTCAGAAACAAGAAACAGAAAAGGAAATTTAGTAATAACTTGAAAAACAAACTGTGTAAGTCACAGATGGCAAATTTCTAGTTATGTGCAAGGACAGGAAGAAACAATCCAGGCAAGAGCAAATAAAAAGCAAAGCTTCATTCTGTGATGCATCACAGGAATTTCACAAGTAAGCAAATTATTCAAGTGTATAACCAGGATTATTGCATGTAAGAACCATGAAATAATCATTCTGTTATATGAAATACATGTTCTATATACATTTACAGTCTGCAAAAAAGATGAAAAAGAAGATAATCAATGGAAAGTTCCATGAAGCAAATTGATTAAATAGCATCTAAAACACTAGAATATTAGACTTGTGATGGGACATTAAGAGATCTGGATTTATTCTCTCTGTTAAAGACTCTGAATGAGATTGGATAATGGATTGAAGTACATGAACGCTTTTTCCAAAAGGAATGATGACTGTTTTATTTCTAAAGAAGCAAGAGAACAAAGGATTTATATCCTATTTAAGGAGTACTTTCCTGGCAAAAATGATAGACATAAGAATGCATTGGTGATAGAAACTGCAGATTTCCTCTTACTCACAGTCATTCTGCAAAGGATAGGTGTCTGTATATCTAAAGTAGCTTAATACATTTGGCTTAGTGATAAAGTGGTGTGAATTACGCAGCTACGGTCTCTATTTGATGCTATGGAGCAAATACACAAGTTAGCTAATATACAAGCCAAGAACTCTTGGCCCTAATGTGGACCTTAGAGGGCATGAATCTAATTCCAAATTTTTACCTTGGCGTGATCTGAGTCCTAGAAAAGTGACAAGGTTGCATTGTGAGTAGGAGCTTGGGCTTAGATATTAGACAGGAAAAGCTGAGTCATAACTCAACTCCCTAATAGATGACAGATATCTATGTCTGAGGCTGAATGGTCCAAGGTCTCAGCTGGTGGTCTAAGAAGGCTTCCTGAAGAGTGAAACCTGAATTGATAGGTAGAGCTGAGGCAGTTTTCACTTTAGGCAGAAGGAAAGTACATACAAAAAAAAAAAAAAAAAAAAAGGCAATGTCAGTTCTTTTTTTTTTTTTTCCAAGAACTGCAAGATTCTCAGTATATCTAGAATATAAGGCTTAACTGGGGACTCTGAGATAACAGTTCTAAAGGAAAGGCAATTCTTAGTTTATGAAGCACTTTTTAAGGCAATATTGGGAATTCGTATTTTATTCAGAAGGATTTGGGTGATATCTTAGCAAGTTCAGAACAGTGCAAAGGAACTGCATGAGTATAGGCAGTAATTGAGTGTATTTTCTCTAGAAAACCTAAAAACAATAATAAAATCAACTTATTTAGTCTTTTTTTTTTAATGCACAAGCAATTCTAAACAGTCAGTGATAAAATACTCCTCCCAGAAAAATATTTTATTGGTCTAATTCTAAACAATTTCTTCTGCAGTTATTGCTGAATTTTAATACTATATATGCCAGTGTGGCAGATTGTATTTATCAAAAACAGATGCAATGGTATTTCCAGTACCATATGCTCTTCCAAAATTTTGTCACTCTCCCATCAAGAGGTGGGAACTTTCTCCCCTCTTTTTGCCTTTGTGTGGACTTTTGTAACTGTTTTGTTGAGTAGAATGCAGCAGAAGTGTGGATAGGTGTTAAGTGTCTCTTTCTTGTAATGCTTGCTTTTGGAACCCAGTCACCCTTACTATGAGGAAGCCAAGGAGTAACTTGCAGAGGTTACATGGAGATGTTCCTGATGACACTTGACCAAGATGGCCTTAACGTCCCCTCAGCTGATTAAACTGTACACAGGTTTCTTCCTGTCTTTCTGACATTCCTCTTTTTAGAGCACTAACTTTAGAAGATTTGCAGTCATCTACTCTTTCTCTGCCTTTTTGAAATGTAAGCTCTCAGCCTCCTGCCAGGTTTACAACCTAGGAAAGTCTTTCTTGAGGACCTGGGAGCCATTCCTTTAACATGCAATCATTCAGAAAGATATCATCCTTATTTCCCAGTGTCTGAGGGAGGGTAGGAGCCTAACTTTGATAAATTAGCCAACACAAATGACCTAATTCCATTGACCAAATTCTCCCCTAATGTCCTCTAGTACTTTTCTACTGACTCACCCCAGCACTTAAAAACTCTTCAATCTCTCTCCCTATTGCAGTAGTCTTTGACTCTACTGCAATATACTTGAATAGTCTTCCTCTCTGTTTAACTCAATCCAATGCATTTTCTTCTTTGATTCACTCTCTGGTGAGGCCCCAGATGACAGCATCAACTGTTCAACATTTGAGTAAGTGAATATTAAGATTCCAGCACCCAGCAGTCCTCCTAGCTACCCCAGATGGTGCCACTTGGAAAAGATACAAACTGTCTTCACTGAGCCTACCCATATTTACAGCTGTGCAAACTAAGTAAATGATCGTCATTGTTTTAAGCCACTAAGATTTAGGATGGTTTGTTATTCGTCAATAGATAACTGGAATAGTAAGCTTCAAATTAGCACAGTTTTGCTAATAACCCTCTTATTAACATTGTTTTTTATGTGGATGTTAATTCTGATAACTCCAATAGTACATAACACTCAATTCACAACTGTGCAGAATCATTCCAACTCACTTTTTTATTATTATTTTTTTAATTTTTTTTGATTTATGTGACAGTTTTATTGGAAAAATCATACTCAAGGCAGAAATAGAGACACAGACATAGAGAACAAACATAAGGTCACCAAGGGGGGAAAACAGGGGTGGGATGAATTGGGAGATTGGGATTGACATATATACACTAACTAAAATATATAAGATAGATAACTAATGAGAATCTGCTGTATAGCACAGGGAACTCTACTTCTCTTTGCTGTACAGTAGAAACTAACTGTACCCCAATTAAAAAAGAAAAAAAAAAAGAGAGGGGGCAGGGGCAGAGATATTCAGAGTGAGACTCTCCAAGTGTTGGAGCCAGAGGTTAAGGCTGTGTTGGGGGAAGAAGAGTACTGAATCAGGCTTGACTTGGGAGTTTTAAGATGAATAGGGCTGAGTTTCAAAGACTATAAAACTGTTCTAATTAACAGCTCACTTCTTGTGCCATTTGATTCTCCGATCCTGGGGAACCACATATTCCTGCATTTAACGAACAGATTCAAAATAAACTATGATAACACAATGATTATAAAAAAGGAGAAACAAAACTTACGTTATTTCAATTCTGTCATTTTATGTAACCACCTGGGTTTTGTGCATGTGTGTTTAAAATTTAAAACGTTGAAATAGAGTATGAACTGGAAGGAATAATAATTTTTGGCAAGTGCAAATTTTTATCCCACACATGAAAATTTTTGCTAAATTTAAATAATATTTTTAAAACTAAAATTCACTCCTTTTTTTTTACTGTTAATTCGTTATTGGGAAACTAAAGAACAAATCAAGAAAATAAAATATTACATCAGAGTTATGAGGTAGTAGTACTTAAATTGTTTTGCAGATGTTCCAATTGTATTAAAATTCACTTACTAATTATTGGACACTTATTTACATAAAAACTTATTTTATAAGACTGTACCAAAGGATGATAGACACAATTGTTAAGTAGATATAAAAACTACTGTATAAATATTGTACTTTTTTCTCCTATAAAAACTTGGAGGAACTTGTAATCATTTGCAATATTTTTGTATAACCAGCAACTGGTTCATAATTATTGTAAATTTCAGAAAGAAAATTGAATACACCAACATGAAACAATTAAAATGAGTTTTCACTTGAAATGTTACACTGCTAACCACTATGTCATAACAGATATAAGTGGAAAACCCTTTCAGTAGTCAAAATAAACATTAGAAAGTCAGTGAGTTGAAAGTTCCTTTCTTTATCCTCCATAGATTAAGTCTTAAGTGACTAACTCCTTTTTCGGTCCTCTCATCCATGTGGGAAGGTGTGAAGCCAGTCCAGCATCTCCTCTTTCAGCACTTTGCTATTCTCCTCACAGTTAATACTATCACTCCCCAACAAACTCCTCTCCTTCTGTCAATCCAATGGAGCTCAACAAGGAAAAAACAACAAAGCAAAAACAAACAGCAACACCAAAAGTATACTAGGAAGCAATTGCAGCAATGTCTGCATCTATTTTGGAATATCCAATGTCTCCAATGTTGTGTATAAATTAACTTCATGGTCATTAAAAAAAATAATTTTGTCATATAAGAGAGGGGTAGATGTTAAAAAAATAATTCACTCTCGTGTCATAGGCTAGGTATACCACTGCAATGATTATTTTATATTATATATTCTGAGACTACTGAAACTATGCCTATTTTGTATTATACTTAAAACATAGAATTTAATAGGTATTTGTAAAGTTGATGCATCAAATATTTACATAGGGAGTGACATAATCAGTGTTTTATTTGTAAAGGATCACACTGATATCAATTTGGACACTAAATTAGAGGAGGCTAAGTCTGCAGACAGGAAGACCAATATGGCAATTATTGAATAAGAAATGAAGAAGCAAGGTGGTAGCTGTGGGTTTGGAGGAGATGGAAAAGATAAAAATACTATTTATGAACTATAATCCACAGGACATAAAGGAGAAGGAGGAGTTAAGAGAATCTTCTAGGGTATCAAGAAAGATGGATTTAGGAAATCAATGATACAGTTCAGCTTTATACATGATGTTCTGGAGATGTCTCTTGACTATCCAAGAGGATATATACAGTAGGTAATTAAAACTATAACATTTGTGTTTAGAAGAGAAGTATCAGAGAAAAATATTGGAGATTCGATACATATGTGGTATACTTGATACCAAGGATATGAGGGTGATAACTGAGGTTCAGCCTTTAGATTAGAAGAAAGAAATGTATAAAATTTGGGAAAATATCAGCAATTAGTGGATGAGCAGAGAAAGAGGCTCTATAGAATAAAACCGTGAAAAAGACTTAGAAAACCATTTGGAAATTTCTAAAAAGAAACAGTGACCCCTGTCAAGGTGTGTAGAGAGGTCAAGATAGTCATTGAAAAGTGTCCATTTGACTTAGCAAATAGGGAGTCATTGCAATCATTAGAAAGAAGGGCTTCGCTGGAAGACTGTTGGGAAAAAGACTTTTGCTATGACTGAAGTAGAGACTGGGAGATGCAGAAGTGCAGATAACAAGTATTGACTATTTCAAGAGTCTTTATTCTAAAAGCCAAAAGAGGCTGTAAAATACTAAACAGAAAGCAAGTTTAAGGAAGAGGTTGCTTTCCTTTTTAAGAGGGATGAAACTTGATTATGTTACTGATGTACAGAAAGAGCTAATATGGAAAGAAAGTGATAGGAGTAACTAATGGAGATACTTGAGGATGTGAAATGAAATAAACTCCAAATGAAATCTTCTGGGGAAGATATTGAAGATTTACTCATTCAATATTTATTCTAGATTCCTTTTAGTATTTCCTTCTATACTGCAGAGACAGGAAAGCTTAAAACAAATCCCAGATTATCTCATAGCTAGAATTCCAAATGTGTTTTAGACTCCATAATCAAATGCACTTACATGAGACTAGAATCTGAACTGAGGTTATTGAGATGGGCAACTAACACATGAAAAGACGCTCGACATCACTAATTATTAGAGAAATGCAAATCAAAACTACGATGAGGTATCAGCTTACACTGGTCAGAATGGCCAAATCTACAAACAATAAATGCTGGAGAGGGTGTGGAGAAAAGGGAACCCTTTCACACTCTTGGTGGGAATGTAAATTGATACAGCCACTATGGAGAACAGTATGGAGGTTCCATAAAAAACTAAAAATAGAATTACCATATGACCCAGCAATCCCACTCCTGGGTATATACCTGAAGAAAACCATAATTGAAAAAAATACATGCACCCCAGTGTTCATTACAGCATTATTTACAATAGCCAGCACATAGAAGCAACCTAAATGTCCATCAACAGAGGAATGGATAAAGAAGATGTGGTATACACACACACACACACACACACACACACACACACACACACAGTGGAATATTACTCGGCCATAAAAAGGAACCAAATCGTGCCATTTGCGGAGACATGGATGGACCTAGAGACTGTCATACAGAGTGAAGTAAATCAGAAAGAGAAAAACAAATATCGTATAATATCGCTTATATGAGGAATCTAGAAGAATGATACAGATGAACTTATTTGCAAAGCAGAAACAGAGACACAGATGTAGAGAACAAACATATGGATACCAAGGGGGGAAGAGGGGAATGGGATGAATTGGGAGATTGGGATTGACATACATATATATACTACTATGTATAAAATAGATAACTAATGAGAACCTACTGTATAGTACAGGGAACTCTATTCAATGCACTGTAGTGACCTAAATGGGAAGGAAATCCAAAAAAGAGGGGATATATGTATATGTATAGCTGATTCACTTTGCTATACAGCAAAAATTAACACAATATTGTAAAGCAACTATACTCCAATAAAAATAATAAAAAAAGAACTGAGGTTATTGATGAGGGAAGCAGAGTGCATGGTTCTCTAATTATTTGCACATATTGTGGAAGAGGCAGCATGGTTCTGAAGTGAGCAGTTGTAATGGCACCATGTCTGTATATGTGTGTGCTTTGTGCATGCACACATGTGCTCATGTGTATCTGTTGGCATTTGTCTGGAAACAGCAACTATAGAAACAACTTACCAATGCAATAGACAAGTTCTCATTATGGAAGGAGCTGCTGGTGCTTTGACAACAGTTCTACTATTGATAATTTACATTAGAGTCTCTTTTGACAGCTCTCTCAATGATTTATAACCCATTTAGAACACTGTAAAAATATACTTATTCTTTTTAAACCGCTTTATTGTGACGTGATTGACACACAAAAAGCTGTGCATATTTAATTTCACATCTGAAACAATCACTACAATCTATGCCACAAACATATTCATCACTTCCAAACGTTTCTGTTACCCTCCTTATTATTATTATTATTATTATATTATTTCTCTTTTTGTGATAAGAACACTTAACATAAGACCTATCCTCAACAAAATTTTAAGTATACTATACAGTATTGTTAACTATAGACACTATGCTGTACAATAGATCGTAGGTTCTGTTTGCTTTAACTCAACCATGATCCATACAACTTAGAAAAAAGGTATAATATGAATAAAGAAAAGATTGCTAGTGGGGAACAGGAAATCTGATGACATGCTATCTGGCAGTCTCCTTTTTCTCCCCAAACAAAATAAAATTTTCTACTGAGAGTAAAGAGTAAAGTGTTGGAGTAGGGACTTGCGGAATCTAAATATTTTATTTTGCATTGGTGTTCAAAAACTTGCCTTTGTCTTTGTAGTTGTCCTCATAGTTGTCCTCTTGTTTTGAAGGGGAAATGTAAACTCCTGAACCAGTGGAATTCAATTGAAATATTCTGATTGAGGCAATGCGTAGAATAACACAAAAAATTTTGGCTAGAAATTTCGCGAGTGCTGAATAAAATATAACTTTTCTGATACAATATATTGCTCTGTTTTCAGGATAGAATGAGAATACCCCAGGGCTGGCGGGGCCGAAAAACAAGAAAGGAAATGGAGATAGTAGGCTGATCTTGTGGCTGTGGCTGGGCACTGAGTTTAGTTTTACATACCCATGGCGACAAGAAATAAGTTTTGAGTCTATATGAACAGGAAGTTAGAACTGAGGCACCTACAAATAATTGACATTATGCAAAGAGCTACACAATTACTGAAAAGGAAGACTATGGCAGTATCTATCCACCTGCACAAGTAGATCATAGGAATATTTTGCTGGGATTAAAGCAGGAAAACAAGTTTCCCTCAATTACTTAAATCAATGAGCATGCTCCTTAAGTGAGTTTGAGATCAAATTTGCACAACTCTAATGGTTTTAAAATGCCCGTAGGAGTGAAAAAAAGAAGCTTAAAAATAGGTGAAACCAGCACCATCATGGATTTTTTGGCAGGTTTTGCACTACACAATGGTGCCGCTTTCAAGGAGAGTGAGTCATATCCTTGACATCATAGATTGTATTTTTCTATAACAATTTTCCAGTAATGACAGTAAGTTGTATTGTTCTAATAAACTCAATGCATTATGACAATTTTATGGAATAAAATACATCAAGAAAAGGTGACAAAAAGTTCCCAGGTGGGATAATAGCAGTCATTTGGGATATCTGGCATATGCACATGCACAATTTCTCTGAAAAGATACACAATCCAAGACAAGATTCTCACAAACAACCTCACTGTGAAGGTGAGGACATTTCCAGAATTATTAGCATCATAAATGATCACTAGCAGCCACAGCTACCAGGATGATTAAAGACCTAAAAACTTCAAAAAAAAATACAAAAGAAAAAAAAGACCAGAAAATGAGTATGTATAAAGTTATTAAAGACAAACAAGAAACTAAAAGCATAAATCAAAAAACACCAAATTATGAAAAAAGGCAGAACTGAAAGAAAGTCAAGTAGAACTTATAAAATTAAAGTACAGTCACTGCAATTAAAAATTAACTGAATCATAGATAACTAATAAGAATGTGCTGTATAAAAATAAATAAATAAAATTCAAAAATATATATAAATAAAATAAAATAAATTAATTGAATCAACTGAAAGCAGATTAGGCACAGAGAGTTTCGGTGAATTGAATATGAGACCTTGAGATATAACCCAGAATGCAGCACAGGGAGATAAATGACCTTTACTTCCCATTCCATGAGAAAATACAAGCTAACAGAAGACAACTTCCATATACACCCACCACCCTATCTACCCATGCTGTGCAACTGAACCCATATCCTGTCCAGGACCAGCTACATATTTGGGTGACACAGTATAAAATTTATCAGTTTCAAGGTGATGACAGCAGGGTATCAAACCAAGCACAGGACCCTCCTCAGTGCAATGCCCTGTGTGATCGCACCAGTAGCACATCCATGAAGCCAGCCTTTAACCAGCCTTCACTTCTATTTCTGTGGATGAGCTGCCTGTCTCCTAGCTAAGGTCAGTACATCCACCAGATCACTGAAGTCCAGCTCCCTTAACTGTTCAAGCTTAATCTTTCCAAATTAATTTATTAATTTAGTGCAATGCCAGTTAATATTAATTTTTTCAAAGAAATGGGCACACCAGATATTAAACTTTATGTGGAAGATATAAAGGGAAAAATAGCTGAAGAACTTTGAAATGTTTGAAACAGAAGACAAAGATGATGATTTCAAAGATAAAGATTTAAAAGTAAAAATTTAGAGAAAACGTAGAATAATATATTCATCATATTATGGTAGTAGAATTTTTTAAATAAAAATTTAAAAGCATAAGCCATGAAGGAAAATATTGATATATTTACCTACTTCAATATTATTTCTTATATGACAAAAAATTCTCTAAACAAACTAAAAAGACAAGACACATATTTGGAGAAGGAATCTCCATTCCATATAACCAAGAGGATTTTTTTTCAGAATCTATAAGAAACAGCTCTTATTTAAACAAGAAGAAGGCAGAACAGAAAATCAAATATTTTAAATGGTCAAAGGATATGATCAGGCATTTCTCAGAAGAGTAAACCAATAAACATGAACACTTTCTCACAAAAAATCTAAGAAATAAAATCAAATCTACAATAAGACATCTTTTCTTACATATCAGTTAGGCAAAATTAAAATTCTGACAACACTTTTTGCAAGCATCTGGAGAAATAAGTACTCTTATATAGTGCTGTGGTGAGACTACTTGGTAGAGCAGTTTAACAATACCTTGTGTAATTAAAAAACTGCTTATTCTACAAGCCAGCAATTCTAGTCTTCCATATCTATCCTGAAGATATGCTTACATTTATGCAAGGTATCATGTTTAAGAATGTTCACTGAAGCAAAAACAAGTGCAAGCAAGCTAATCAATCTACTACTCCTCAGCAGAGGAATGGAAAAAATTAATTGTATGTTTTAATAAATGGAATACTATACCATAGGTAAAGCGAAAGAACTAGATCCACACATATGACCATATATACATTTTAGAAATGTAATGATGTGTGAAAAAGAGAGGCCCAAAAGAATAAGTTGAGTATAATACTATTTACTCACATTAAAAAGGGAGCAACTGTATAAATTATTTGTGTAAATATCATATATAGCAATGTACAACATCATAAATGGGAAAAATTCACCCAACTTCAGGATATTGACTACTTCTAAAGAGGCAGAGAGGCTGTAAACTGGACTGGAGTTAAGGCTGTTTCAGGGTAAAGTAAGTCTGGGTCCTTATTGATTAGGAGTAGTAAGACTATCCACAAAGCATGAATAGAACAAGTATCAGCAGAAATGTCCCAAGATGAGAAACAGCCCCATAACCCATGTGCCATAAAGGAATGTTAATACTCACCAAAGATTATTTCCACGCTTAGTGACATATAGGTAATTTAGCCTGAACTACCATGCTGAAGTAAATGCATTACTCAGTTGTCATCCATTTTTGTGGAAGCAAAGGTACACTCCCTGACTTTAAGATAAACATGAAAAATCTAGATCAACCTTGTCATTTATGCGTTTCATCTCTTAAATTTTTGTGAGAGAATGAAAACCACGTATTGTCTTTATGACTTCATTATTTAGTCTGACTTTGGTTATAATGATTGTCACCTGGGTTTTGAATGACTTCCACATCAAACGAGAGAAAAATTACTGTTGCCAAAAAAGTAGAAATAGATATTCTTCTCAGTCCCGGTGGGTTTTTGGCAGGCACCCCACTTTCTAAGCCATCTAACGAATCACTAATATATGGATCTGACACAATCCTAATAGAACTCACAAAAAAAATCATGCCTTGAAAATACCTTTTCCTGAATTGATTTTGCTGTTACTGGAACTGAATTTGCAACTACAGTATTTCTAATTAACCTTACTTTTCTGTGTGTGCAAAATGGGCAGCAGCTGTTTATCACTATTGTCTCCACGGAGATATAGAGGCTATAGTTTTGTGATTGCTTATTTTACATGTTACAGTACCAATTAATCAAGCTTATTCTGCTTACTTTCTGGAATACCTTTCCAACCTGAAACAAAACTCAGTTTAAATTTATATTTTCTTTCTTTCTTGTTTAAATTCTACTCGTTAAATTTTGAGGATACTGTTGGCTACATTGACATTTTTCTATTATTCTTCTGCTTTCTTTTGCCCCCTAAACATTTTCCCCAAGGCCAGACCTTTCCTCCAAGTCTTTTGACGAATCCTTCTGCAGTTATGACTTTCTCCTACCAAAATCACATGTTAATTCAGCAAAATTTGTCATGTCAATGAGGAAAATTGAGAAAGTTCGTGTGTGCCATTAAGAGGGCAAAAGTAATATCACATGGCTGAATATGTTAAATATGTCCCCTGACCCTTTTGATGAAAAATGTACTAAAATGTAAGTTCCAAGAAAACGGTAATGTTTATCTGGTTTGCTTACTGCAATAGTCCCAATAGTGGCATGTAGTAGGTGGTCAATAAATAGTAAATGAATGATTCAGAAAATGCTCTGTTTGCATTATAGTAAAGTGGAAGGCAGCAGGGCATAATGATGAACATGTGTTAAATATTAAAAGTTATTAATCAAGTTAGAAAAGTACTACAAAAAATATTTTCTATCTTACTTAGACAAATATACTTCATAAAGGCGAAATTGTAAGATATGTAAAGCCATAATTTTTATATGCCTGAAAGCTGACAAAATTGTAAGACATCCCAATTGAGTTATTATTGTGCATATTTGGATATCAGGTTAATTGGTGAGTGCTGCTTGGATGAATAATAAACTAAATACATACATAATTTATGAGTATTTGTATACTTATTCCATACCATTGATCTTTCTTGCCTTCATTTCAGCACAATTAATAATTATGTGATAATCAAGATTATCACATAATTTTCCTCTACTGCAATTTGAAATAATTTGTCCAAAATGTAAATTAAATTTAAGTATTAAAAAATTTCATTTATTTTAAAAGTTTTTTCTTCTAAAGCAATCAAAATTATTTATTAAAATACAAATGCAACATGAAAAGTTTTAACTAATATCAAAATTTAAAATAAAAATTCACATGACTGAAATTTTAATGTAATGTTTGAAAATATGATTGTATTATTACATGTTTTAAGAAAAAACTGTCAGCAGTTCTGGTGTTCAGTGTTCATCTAACTGCCAATGAAAAGAATTATTAGTTTACTCTACATGTTATGTATACACTTACACATGAAAAAGCTCAGAGTTACATGAATTGTTTAATATACCAAACCATTCCACATTCCAAGAGCAACTACTACAGATACCTCCCTAATTTGTGCATTCTTCCAGAAAGAGGAATTAAAATTAAACAAGAAGCCAGGAAATGGACACTCAGCACTCTTGGGAAAATAACACTTAGCATCTAAGATCTACTCTTCTTGCTACCTGAGAGAAAGGATGTGACAAGCTAATTATTTTGATTTTGTATCTTTGCTGAGCATTTCTGCCACTCAAATCCTATCTGTGCACAGAAGCAGAAAAACTGGGTAGCTTACAGTGGAGAAGCCTGCAGACAACACCTTGATGAAGTGATCAAAGTTAACATCTGTCATCAGTAATGAGACAAACCCAAATCAAGTGTCCCCTGATAAAATGAAATGAGAACAAAACAGCTTCACTTGTGTAAAAATCCAAGAAGAGATGCACAATCTAAATTAATCACAAGAAATGTCAGGTAATCCTAAATAAGGACATTCTAAATTTGTCTGTAATCCTCAAAAGTGTCAATAAAAGGAAGTCATATTAAAAAATGAGTTATATCTCTGCAAAGTAATGTGGAATAAACTCTAAAATATGTTTTACATTTGTAAAAAGTTGGAGAACAGTACTTCAATTTTGAAAAATACACACACACACACACACACACACATATATATATATAATTTCCAGAATGACAAAGAAATAGTTAATAGTGGCAACCTCTGGGAGTGGAATCTAGATGGAGAGTGAAAAAGATGTTTCTTTTTCTCTTCTCACTTTTATTTTTTTCATGGTTTATTTTTAACCTGAACAAACATCTTATTTCAATTTTTAAAATGAAATAATTTCTTTAATTCCTTTGACTACTGTAAACTTTGTTTTTGACTCAGAAAATAGGAAATATCCTCAGGCAAAAAAATTTACTGTTTTTAACTTAGTCAACACAAGACTGATGGTAGGGAACTTCCCTGGTGGGCCAGTGGTAAAGAATCCGCCTTCTAATGCAGGGGACGTGGGTTCAATCCCTGATCGCGGAACTAAGATCCCACATGCTGCTGGGCAACTAAGCCCGCGTGCCGCAACTACTGAGCTGCGTGCCTCTAGAGAGCCCACGTGCCGCAGAATACAAAGCCCCCGCGCTCTGGAACCCACGTACCACAACTAGAGAGAAGCCTGCGTGCACAATGAAGAGCCCACGCACCGCAACGGAAAGGATCCCGCATGCCTCAACGAAGATCCCGCATGCCACGACTAAGACCCAAGCAGTCAAAAAAAAAAAAAAAAAAAAAAAAGGCATGGTAGGTCATGACACCCAGGGTCTCATCCTGCCCTTGCCATTTAAAAACTATGGCTGTTTGGGCAAGGCACTTCCATTCTCTGGGATTTAATTATTCATCTTGTTGTTGAGATTTGTTATAACTCTAACTTTAAATACCCTTAAAATATAAATTAAGACTTATATAACATGCTGCAAACAGAGGGCAGTAATTTATCACAAATAGTTCCAAAGAGTTTTTCTGAACAAGAAATGAATCATTTTCATACAATTTAAAGGAAAATAGTAACCAGTGTACCACCGTTTTCCTCGCTGTTCCTGAAAATTTGGATCGCATTCCAATTTCTAGAGCCCGTGCTCCACAACAAGAGAAGCCACCGCAATGAGAAGCCCGCGCACCGCAACGAAGAGTAGCCCCCGCCCGCCGCCAACTAGAGAAAGCCCACACGTAGCAACAAAGACACAACGCAGTCAAAAATAAATAAATAAATTAGTTAATTTTTTTAAAAGTGTTGTTGAGGGCGTTGGTATATGGGTACTATCAGACTGTGAAGTTCAAGTGGCTAGAAACTGATATAAAAGTATAATTTTTAACCGTGAAATTTTATTCTAAAAATTTTAAGTAATTAATCAAGATGGTAATAAATAAATGTTTGTCTTTAAATTTCACATAATGAATAATCGATGAAAACCTCCACAAGATAAACTAACACATTTTTTTATAAACTAGAAAGAAGAAATAAACTCTCACATGCAGCTCCTGGAATAACTTCTTTCTAAGCAGCTTTAAAAGGAGATATTTTAAAAGGTGAGACATTCTTTTGTTTGCTGTAATCCTCATTCACTAAGTAAGAATTGTTATCATTAGTAGCATTCAGTTTATGGCACTAAAATTAAAGTTCCAAGAAGACAGAGTTGTATCTGTCATGTTCTTTGCTGTCTCCTTAAATCCTAGAACAGTGTTTGTCATACAGTTGGTGCTTAATAAATACGTCTGTGTGGTATATTTATATGCTATTTTATTTTATACTTTTTAGTTTTCCCTAAGAAATTTGTAAAGTAAAAATATTTAATAAAAATGTATAAACTTATGAGAAACAAGTTTTAAATTTCTAAAACAAAATTTATCTGTTATTTATATTTTTATGCTTCTTACCAAAACTCTACTCTACCTACCAACTCTGCCTACCAACCATTCTTGCTTTTGTAGTTGTGTCTTATTATCATTAGACAAAGTGAGGCAGATAATCATAAAACCACCATCGTAGTGTGCCTTTTTTTTCAGAATTCCAAATGACACTGTATAATATTGTTTTTCTGAGTCCTCTTAGAAAAGAATAGTGAAAATACAAATGTATATTTAACCAAGAGATATAAAAATAAAATATTTTGAATGGAAAATTATTATCCAAAAACCCAGCTGATATTACAGTAAAGGAGAAAATGAGATGGTAGCTGATGTCCTATACTTTGATCCTTCTGGGCAGGATCACACTATCTAATCAGCAAGGATTTCTGAGGGCAGAATCTATCAAGGGATTAACTCCCTAAATCTAAAACAATAGGAATGGGGATATAAGGACAATCCTCTCTGAGGCAAACTTTCCTTAGCATTCCTAATCAATAAGAGAGGTGATTTACGGTATAAGTAACTACCCCTCAAACACAGTGAATAAAAAGTAGTAAATTAATATGTGTATGTTGGTAGTGGAGACTGGAATAAAACTTACCTATCCATACACGCAATCTTTCTGGGAGGTTCAGAATGAAAGTATGTGCTGTGAGAAGATAGACTTTTCATGCAATTTGCCAGTGTCTGTCCTGGAAGTATAGGTAAGCCAGTGGTTGGAAATAATTTTTTTCTGTGGGCCTATCAAATTATTCAATGCGGTAATCTTAGAGTCACTGAGTCCTACTTTGGTTAAGGGAGGATAGTCTATCCTAGGGAATTGAGGGCTTGCTGCTATATCAACTTGAAGGAAATAAAGACCCAACTTCCCTGGTTTACACCATGCTATATTGACACACATGGGCATCATACATTATACCTTCATCAATATGGTACCAATAATAATACTTAAGATAGATACTTCCATAAAAATGAGAATTAAAATAATACTAAAAGGAATAAAACTAGTTAAAATATTATAGATGGGATTAATAGTACTAGTAATATAAATCAGAAGAATGATTAAGAATAATAGTATTACAAAATAATTAAAAGGACCAGAAAATTAAAAGCCTAAAACCAGTTTTAAATGTAGAAAATAAATAAAGCAAAGCAATTAAAGTCTAGATTAAAGGATAAAACGCAAAGTTGTTGAAAGTATAAACTTCAAGTCTTGACATTCGAATGCAGAAGCAAGCAGGTAGAAACTATAGAAATTAAGATTACTCCCTTCCATTGTTATCTGAGATTGGACTTTCTTTGAAGGGACTATCCAGGCAGATTTCCTAAAGAAAGAGTATTTACTGAAACTCAGGTGAGCTCAGCAGTGGTTAATCTCCCTCAGGAACAGGACTGTGAATTGTTTCTCAACATTTTTGCTTCTCCTTTCCATGGCGTCTTCTCTCTTTGTTTGTGTTCACCCAACCAAGGTTTTATGCATCTGTAATGATCCCATCCATGCTGTAATGAAAAAGGGATCCACCTTGGTCTTAAAAAAATGTAGTGAGACAACAATTATGAATGGCATAATTGTTAAGCTCAAGGCTTCTGGAGTTGGACTTACTATTTGTAAGTTATTTAGACACTCTGTACTATCATAGAGTTGTTACAAAAATCAAATGAGTTCATTTAGTTAAAATCTTTACATAACAAAATAGTTTTTGGTACATAATGACTTTATCATTCTCCTAACAGAACTTGAACTTTAAAAGACTATATGGTGAGCAGACAAATGCATTTTTCATTATTGGGTGCATTTCACACATGGTAGAACCTGGAATAAGACATTGGGAAATGTGAGACTTTTTCTCACTGCTTATCAAATTGCATCCCACAGGAGGTCACCTTTTCTATCTGGACATTTTTTCTCTCTTAGGAAAGTTTCCAGAAAGGATGAAAAAGCAAGCTGGGCAAGAAGGCCCTGTCCAGATTTTTACCTTCCATATAGAGTTAGGTAGGGACAGGAAGAAACAAGAGGTATACTTTCCAAGTTCTCACAGAAAGAGTTAAACAAACTAAAAAAGATTAGGGGAAAAAAACATTAATTAAAGCGAAGTTTCAAAGTAATATACCAGGCCATCTAATAGACTATCTAATTCTAGAAAATCATAAGGAAATAGCTAGGAATTCAACTTATTTTATTTTTCCTCTGTTTGAGACATGATGTATTTTTTTTAAATATCAATAAGTAGCAATAATTTATTGTGAAATGCAATGCCTAAACACAGATGATAACAATGATTAGGCTTCCCAACTCTCTTAGTCAATATATTTTGCCTAATGAAGGAAAATCACTTACTCAAGATGTCCACCTGTTAATAATGCAAATTATCACTGAGATTCCTGTGGAGACGCTCCTGAGAGGGCTGAGTAACCCTCAATCATGACTTCATGGTCTCACATATTACCACTACTTCTCAAAAATCATTCTCATTTTAAACTGGGCAAGGGATATCTTATTAATAAGAAATATGAATTAGAGAAAACAAAAATAACATGATGATTCCAGTACTCAATTTGCATGTGTGTATTTATTTTGAGTTCCATGTAAAGATTTAACCTAATTTGAGAAGTTTTCCTACACATGGAGTCAGCTTGCTTGTGACTGTAAAATTTCTGAAAACCCTTTTGTTATTACTATATTACTTAACAAGAATAAACTTTAATCTGCAACATATTTGAAATTGATTGTTGCTTAATTTTGTTTATACTGCTGCTTAACATCAGTAAATTTCCAGAAAGCACTCCCCCCAGATTACTTCATATCCTACAGTGAAGTGCATAGGGTGAAAAGGAACACAGGACACCAGGGGGACTGAGGGTATGGGGTCCAGGGTTACATAACATAATCTATATGTGGTCAATATAACACATCTTTAAGGGAAGAAGGTAAGGGGGTAGGGAGTATATTATTTATCTCTTCCTAAGTTATGCTTGATAACAAACTATCCCAAAATCAACAGGGTTTTTATGAAGAAAGGATTTATTTTCAGTCCCCTTTGTGGGTCATCTTTATTGTGATCCAATTTTGAAGAGTAACCTTTACGTGGGACATGCACATCATCTGGCAGGAAAATGAAAAATATAGAATCATAAAACTCATGAACTTCTCATAAAGCTCATAAAAATCTGAAATGTTATTTGAATTGTGTGAGAGTTGGAAAGACAAAATTAACAGAGTATGGTGAGAAATGAAAAGGAGAGTGTTTAGTATTAGGTGGGTACTTGGAACATCCAGATAATGATTAGATGCAAAGAACTTTAAGATACGATGGCACATAGTCAAGTTGTTGGTGAGAAAATCTTTTTATCCAAATAATTTAGACTTAGAGTTGTACACAATAGATAGGCAAACTAGTAACAAAACCTCAAAAAGGAGCTCACGTGAGCCTCAGGGAGAGAAAAGCTGAGTCCACAGAGCCCTTAAGTGACAGCATCAGGTTGTCTTACCTTAACAGTAGTTTACATCAATTTCCCACATTCTCTTCAGCACAAGAATACCCAAGTGTGTGTGAATTACTTGGAAATAAAATGGTAAAAAGTCTTCACTGATGTCAAGTGCAACTTAAATATGAAATCAATGATCTTTGAGAAAATAACTTCAGCTCAGTTGTGGCTCTTTCAAATAGGGTTCTTTACATAGTAAGAAAAAGAGATTTTTTAAATGACCTTAGGGGGAAAAAAGGGTTTATTACAAGGGTATATGTTCTTGAGTACTTAGAAAAACTTGAACTAGGCCTGGGAAGGACTGTTACTGTAGAGCTCAGGCATCACTTTCTCATCTCTCATCTCATCTCTCAGTCTTGTTCTTGCTTTCATTCTTCCCCTGTTTCTCTCTCAGAGGTTACACGCACTCTTTCATTCATCCCTTTCACCATTCACTCTCAACTAGCTTTCTCCACATAATCATCTGGCGCATACCATTTTGGATGTCAGCACTTCCTCTATCTTGGCTTTTTAGTTAAGAGCCTGGCACTGTATACTTTTATCTATAGCTCTTAGTACAAGTTTCCAAAAAGGAAATCTGATTTGCTGAGCTTACTGCTACCTTAGTAAAGCCTACAGATTGGCCAAAAAATGAATCAATGTCCACTTCAGTCCAAGAACAGGCAACTTTCCTCAACAATCTGAGCAAGAAGGGAACATTGAATGTGCTTGAGTTGCAACAGGTAATAAGGGGTAATAATTATACAGCAAAGTTCTTGAACTAGGCCTGGGGAAGGACTGCTTTTAACTTCATTAAAAACAAAGTTTCAACACACAGCAAAGTTTTGTTGTGGTATGAAATCCAGAACGTGGGTGAGAAAGAAACATAGAAGAGTATTTAAGTATCTGTGCTCTGAAGTCAGACTACATGATTTGAATCAGAGCTCCACAAACTATACCTAACCTTCTTAAACCCATGAAATGGTGAAATGGTCATGCAGAGAGGGCTTTCTTCACAAGCTGGCTGTGAGAATTAAATGAGGTAATTTATGTACCAGACACCTAGGAATTATTCAATAAATAGTAAAAACACACAAGAGGAAAAGTTACCCTGTAATAGGGAAGGACCTTTGTATTCTATTACAAGGTAATCACTAAAGGGATGTTGCCTATAAGCTTAAATTATACATAATGGCCCATCTCTGGCAACCCTGCCTCCCAGGTAATGAGCATTAAATTAAAATACTTTTGTTTAGCTCACAAGAAAACATCCTGACTAGGCCCACCTGTGAATGACTGCAGAGAGGAAGAAATTAACACAGCCTCTCCAGAGGCTGAGGGGAACCAGGAAAGGTTTGACTTTCCTCCCTCCCCTTTAGTATAAAAGAAGCCTGAATTCTAACTCAGGCAAAATGGTTCTATTGGGACAGGAGTCCACCATCTTCTCGGCCTGCCGGCTTTCTGAATAAAGTCGCTATTCCTTGCCCCAACAGCCCATCTCTTGATTTATTGGCCTGTCCTGAGGCGAGTAGTATGAGCCTGGACTCAGTAACAACCCCTTACCCAGAGGTCAAAGGAAGGAAGCAAGAAAAGTTGAAGACATGAAGACAATCAGAGATGGAGAAAACAAGAAACTGATGGATTTTCTGATCAAATGACTTCAGCCGTCATGGCAAAGAAGATTCTGCCATCTTACGAAATCTCTAGTGATCTTAGCCTGATATGGCCATAATTCCATTACGGAAATACCAAGGGTTAACTTCAGCGATAGTGACCTAGAGCAGAGCAAAGTGAGTGATGCCTTTAAATATTTACATATCATGTAAAATAATAATTATGATATAAACAACAGCAATAAACATGATAGTTAACATTTATTGAAGGTTTGCTATGTGTGGAGGACTAAGTGCTTTATATGTCTATTTATATGTATATATATTATATGTATTAATCCATTTGCTACTTATATCAAACTTAGGAACTTTTATCATTATTTTAGGGAAAAAGAAACTGAGGCACAGAGAGTTTAAATAATTGACCAAAGTTGCAAAGCTAGTAAGTAGCTGAGGCAGGGTTTACAGCCTGACAATCTGCAACAGGCAATACATTGCATTGCCTCTCTAATCAAAGGGAATTTCAATAGCCCTCAGGTGTTTTTCACAAATATATTGACAACGTGGATGAAATAATTTGAAGAAGCAATAAACTGCAAAAAAAAAAGTTTCACTTTATTAAGTAACTACATGATGACAAATATATAATATTTTAAAAATATATAGCTCTGGGGGGAAAAAGTGTTTTTTTTTTTAACTGATTACAAAGAATCCTGAAAAGTAAAAGAGATAGTTATTCAAAAATAGTAATTCTGAAATCTTAGTGTAAGCTGATTCCTTTGTCTGTTTCCTTCATAATAGAAAAGGCTTTAGAATAATTTGGCGAAATTAGCCTAAAAAGAGTTGGAGTGACCTAAACAGGAAGCCTGGCTATTCCCAGCTGTGGGTGATCTCTGAGACCGGCTCTGAGGCTCCTCTTTGCTCCAACAGATGGGAGTGACTTTGAGCTGGATAAAAGTCAAATTCTTACCTCGCCCTTTCACTGCTGGCAGGATCAGATTGCAGTTCTTTCATTATTCTTCACTCCCCAGTTTCCTGATCTGTTTAAAAGAAGAAGTAGAAAAGATAAATCCTCTCTTCAGTGCCTGGAAGGGAAAACAAAATGACCTCAACTCCGCTTTGAAAAAATCTTTCCAAGAACTTTCTTCAGAGATTTTACTCGTGAGTACTTGGCAATATACTTTCTAGCCCATGAGAAATAACTTTTATTTCTTTTCCTTGGCGGGGGGTGGGGGTGGGGGAACAAGGGTGCTGAGAGGCAAAGACTTGTAGGGGAGGACCATTGTCTAACCCTACAATGAAAATCAACCCTTCTCTGTAAACAAACTCATTGCAATGCTAAACTAAATACTCAGCATTTTCCATTTAGTTTTAAGCAAATATATATGCAATATAGGATTATGCTTTTAAGACCATGAACATAAAAAGTCGGTGAGATGTAGCCTTGTTTATAATTTTAATCTTGTAGTGGCAGTTCTTTACTAATTGTGTCTTTAATTGGAATTTTCTGAAGATTTTTTTTTTAACCTTTAAACATTATTTAGTAACATATAAAGAAATATAATAAAGAGACTGTCTGGCAGCCTTATGTTTAAAGAAACTTCTTTCATTGCCATTAATTGATGATATTTAAAATAAGGTATAAACATTAGAATCCTTGTAGTCTAAATATTTCTTGCCAGCATTAACTAATCTCTCTTAAGAAAATACTTTACACGTCTCCAAAAACAAAAGCTCATATTCTAAATATACTAAAATAAGAATAGATAGGATTGCACTATATATAGTACAATTACGTAAATTAAAGCAATAGATTACATACCTATATGATGTACTGTCATATTCTTTTTGCTTATAAAACGATATTAAATTTAGCTTCTGGTAGTAAAGAAAGCACATGGTATAGAAGTACACAACCACAGAACTATAATGAAACAAAAAAAATTAATTATGGAAGCACTCGTTTGTATGAGTATTAATGGAAAAATGAGGGCCAAGAGCAGTGCTGTGCAGAAAAAAAAAGAAAAGATAAGTAACAGCCCCACTGTGACTCAGTGCTCTGGAAATTAGTCACAAAATGACTTTGTATAATTGTGATAACATTAAATACAAAGGGCAGAACCCAAGCAGGAAACATACAGCCCAGAGAGTCATATTTTATTGTGTGTAAAAGCGTAATATTTACGTCAGAGGTGAAAAATTGTGTCAATTTTGAGATATTGCAAAGTTTTTTAACCTTTCATAAAACATTTTTAGGATTCTTTTATACTCATCATTCTAGTGCATGATTATTTCAAGACATATAATCTATATTTTATCTAATACTTAAACTGAAGGGTGAATAATCTCTGAAAATGTATTGGAGTATGAAATTTTAATTTGGGGCCTATGGGTTAATAAAATGGTATAAAATATCCTTAGGGATCAACAGAGTTGGAAAACTATTAATGTAAGTACAGATAATTAACACTACAGATGTAAAACTTTAAAATATTTACTTTTAACAATTTGAATGGTTATATTGGGAAGCCAAATTTGTCTTCTTCAGGTAACTGTACAATCTTATTAGAGAGCTTTAATGGCATATATACTACTATTTGGTTCCGTTCTCTATTAGGTATGCTGACTTGTACCAGTTTTGTTTTTTGTTTTTAAAGGTACAGTCTGATATCTTTAAGCATTTGTTTTATCTCCAATGACTAGATGAAAACCTCTTTGGGAAATGTGGTCCTGTTCAAATGGATTATGCTATCACATAGTGCTTGCTGGTCTGATTGGTTGTCCGTAACTCTAGGCTTCATTTGCTTATTGATTGTACAACTATTTTGCCTAGAATCTTCTACTATAAACAGTATTGCTAAATTTAAAAATAATCTATGAAATAGAAAATTGTTTTTGTATTAAACTATAGTTTTCATAACACTAACTTATTCCCTCCTAAGAATTAATTTCCTGGTCTTAGTTATCTACATCATTCAAATTCAAAACATAATTGGGGGACTTCCCAGGTGGTGCAGTGGTTAAGAATCCGCCTGCCAATGCAGAGGACATGGGTTCCAGCCCTGGTCTGGGAAAATCCCACATGCCGTGGTGCAACTAAGTCTGTGCACCACAACTACTGAGCCTGAGCTCTAGAGCCTGCGAGCCACAACTACTGAGTCTGAGTGCCACAACTACTGAGCCCACACACCTAGAGCTGGTACTCCACAACAAGAGAACCCACCGCAATGAGAAGCCTGCGTACCTCAACGAAGAATAGCCCCATGCTCACTGCAACTGGAGAGGGCCCACGCGCAGCAACAAAAACCCGACGGAGCCAAGAATAGATAAATAAAGTTATAAAAAAAAAACAAACCCATAATTGGACAGATGACTACTAGAGAAAAAAAGCCAAACTGAAAAGGTTTTGTTTATTCCCAGAACACCTAGCAATCTAACCAAATAGTAGATATGCTATAGATTCTTTAGGAATTGTTGGTTTACTAAATTCACTGTCACAAACTTTTAATACAGATTTCAACTGAATCAAACATCTCTACTTAATAGAAGAAAAAAAAAGTAAAATAAACATCCTTGCCAAAAAAAAGGGGGGGGGGTGTGGGACAGGAGAGACAATATGAAAAGGAAAGGGAAGTACTCAGAACAGGGTTTTCAAAAAAATCTTGTTTATTGGTATAAATTAAATAAGTAGAATAATAATATTGATTAAAATTAGCTAATTATATCAATTTATTTTTGCTATGTAGACACGATCTAAAAATTGTATTACAGTCCAACTCATCTATTCTCAATAAAGGCTGTCTTCAGCCACCCTTTTCTTGTTTACCATCTAAAACATGTAACTCAGGAAATTTAATTTGCAGAGTTGTCTTTTTTAAAACAAAAAATACTTTCTAAAAAAAATTATTTATTTATTTGGCTGCACCAGGTCTTAGTTGTGGCATGCAGGATCTTCGTTGTGCCATGCAGGATCTTTAGTTGCAGCATGCAGGATCTAGTTCTCTGACCAGGGATCGAACCCGGGCCCCCTGCGTTGGGAGCACAGAGTCTTACTACCAGCGAAGTCCCAAAACAAAAATACTTTTAAATGCATTATATTTTTTTTAATAGAAAATACCAATGATATAATTATTTGATTGTTACCATCTGCATTTGGAGAAATCTGAATTCAAGACATGGAGTGATTATTGAAGTCCTTGTTTCTGGATATTAAATCTCACCAAAATGAAGAAAGGATGCAAGTTATTCCAGAGAGTTCTCTCTATGCTAGACCACCTCTCTTGGGTCTCTGAGATCCTCAGTGACTGCTTTCTTGGTGTGATGTATCATCTCCAGGAGCCCAGTCTTCCCATTACCCTTCTCTCCCTGTCTTCACTTCAAGTGGCAGGTGCTGTGTAGAACCAGAGCCTAGGATTCAGCTACCAATAGGATGAGGGCACCCTAGTCATTTCCACTTGTCTTCTTTTCAAAAGCAATAACAAAAAGCACTGGATGCATGTCAAATCTGCTATGTTCGTCTCTCTTCAGGCCTTCCTTTGTGATTCTATGCTCTTTCTTAGTTGGAACAACCATATTTTAAAATTATTTTAAAAACAAGAGGTCCATGATCCATACTAGGAGTCCCAGTGCTGCAATATTTCTGTCTCACTTGCTCCATCTGATAGACCACAGGTACCTGGGGAGATACAGAATTACTGCAAGGAATTCCTCAATCAAAATGTGATGGTAGCATTCTCTCTAGACTGAAGAAATATTACATGTTGTTGATTAGGCTATTTCAACATCAGGAATGTAAAAGTATCTATCAATACAGCACTGATATACTGTGGTGGGTTTTTTTTTGTTTTTTGTTTTTAATTTGTTTATTTATTTATGGCTGTGTTGGGTCTTCGTTTCTGTGCGAGGGCTTTCTCCAGTTGCGGCAAGTGGGGGCCACTCTTCATCGTGCTGCGCGGGGCTCTCACTATCGCGGCCTCTCTTGTGGCGGAGCACAGGCTCCAGACGCGCAGGCTCAGTAGTTGTGGCTCACGGGCCTAGTTGCTCCGCGGCATGTGGGATCTTCCCAGACCTGGGCACGAACCCATGTCCCCTGCATTGGCAGGCAGATTCTCAACCGCTGCGCCACCAGGGAAGCCCCTACTGTTTTTATTACCAAGCATAGAGTGCCATTGACCCCCTTCAACTGTACCACACCCTCAGTGCCACCAACACCCTGCTGCCAACCTCATTCTGTCTCTCCTATTCATGTTTCTTACCAACATCTATCCCATCCTTGAATCCTGTAATAATCCTGTAATCTAAACATCACCTCATTCCTTACTTCGCAAGGCTTAGAAATGGAGTAAATCTCATAAATTGGGTGAGTCTCCAGAATAGTAGTGTTTGTTGCAAAATATTGGTAATATTTTTAAAGTTCTTTTAGGAATAAACTTCAAAGTATCCCAGGAAATGAATCAAAATGATTATATCAAAATATCAAATGCCTACTCACTCTTCTATGTGCAACCAATTTCAAATATACGTGACTATAAAATGAATGAACTTCTGATTCATGCTACATGAATGATTTTGAGAACATTATGCTAAGTGAAATAAGCCAGACACACACAAAAAAACAAATAGTGTATAATTTCACTTACATGGGATAGCTACAATAGGCAAATTCATAGAAAAAGAAAGTAGAATAGAGGTTACCAGAGTTTGGAGGAAGGGATGAATGGTGAGTTATTGCTTAATGGATACAAAGTTTCTGTTTGGGGTAATGAAACATTTTGGAAGTAGGTAGTGGTGATGATTGCACAAAAATATAAATGTAATTAATGCCACTGAGTTGTACACTTAAAAATAGTTAAAATTGCAAATTTCATGGTATATCTATTTTACACAATCAAAAATAGTAAATGAAAAAATTAATATTTTTAGTTTTTTTCTGTTTCAATTTACATAGTTTCTATCATTATATCTTCAAATTTACTTATCTTTTCTTTTATGTCCAATGTGTTTATAATCCCATCTAGTGTATTTTTCATCTCAAATAATGTTGTTTTCATCTCTAGAAACTCAGTTTGAGTCTTTATCTTCTTTCTCTATTTAACACACTCAATATTTTCTCTAGATTCTTGAACATATGAGTGCAGTTAAAATTTTAGTTTAAATTTTAGTTTAAAATTTTAGTTTAGTTTATGAATGCAGTTAAACTTTTAGTTTAATTTTAGTTTAGTTTGTTAATTCTATTTTCTGTGTCATTTCTGTGTCATTTGGCTTCTTCTCATTATGTTATATTTTACTGTTTTTTGCAGACCTTATAATTTTTATTTGAATGCCTGATATTATGAATCTTGCCTTCTTAAGTGCTGAATATGTTGTATTCCTGTAAATAATATTGAGCTCTGTTCTGAGTTGCAGTTTAATTACTTGGAAGCAATCTTGTATTTTGTTATCTCACTGTCAAGCTTTGTTAGGCAGAATCAGAGAAATGTTTATTCTATGGTTAATTTTTTTCCCAGTACTGAGAAAAAAACTTTCTGACTACTCTGCTTAATGCACCATGAATGGAGGTTTTTGCAATTTAAGGACAAGAAAATATTCACAGCTTTACGTGTGTTCTAAGTGTTATTCCCCTCTAGCCCTTTAAGGTGGTTCTTTACCCAAACTTGGGTACTTTTCTCTTGTATATGTACTGATCAGTATTAGGCTGAAGACTTGAGGGCCATCTGAAGATTTCTGGATCTCTCCTTCTGTATAGCTCTCTACTCTGTTACACAACCGTGCACACTCTAGCTACCCTGGCCTCTGCAGACAATGTGCTTTCTCCTAAACTCAGGGAGACCACTGGGCAATTCCAGAACCTCCTTTTCCTGAATTTGAATGTGGAAACTCCCTTCAGTCAGTGTGCTGGAGCAACTCGGAATGTAGGGCTGAACTCTTGTTTCCCATCCTTATGGGATCACTGCTCTTCACTGACCAATATTTAGTTAGCGGGAAACCATCATTGAATACATTTTGACTATTTTATTTTTTTAAGTTGTTTCAGGTGGGAGGATAAATCCAATGTTAATCCATTGTGGCTGGAAGTAGAAGGGCTATTTTTCTTTAAATTTTTATTTTGTATTGACGTATAGTTTATTTACAATGTTGTGTTAGTTTCAGGTGTACAGCAAAGTGAATCAGTTACACATATACATATATCTATTCTTTTTCAGATTCTTTTCTCATATAGGTTATTATAGATGACTGAGTAGAGTTCCTTGTGCTATACAGTAGGTCCTTGTTAATTATCTATTTTATATATAGTAATGTGTATATGCAATCCCAAACTCCTAATTTATCCCTCCCTACAACCTTTCCCCTTTGGTAACCATAAATTTGTTTTCTAAGTCTGTAAGTCTGTTTCTGTTTTGTAAATAAGTTCATTTGTATCTCTTTTTTAGATTCCACATATAAGTGATATCATATGATATTTGTCTTTCTTTGTCTGACTTAATTCACTTGGTATGTTAATCTCTAGGCCTGTCCATGTTGCTGCAAATGGCATTATTTCATTCTTTTTTTTAATGCTGAGCGATATTCCATTATATATGTGTACCACATCTTCTTTATCCATTCATCTGTCGATGGACATTTAGGTTGCTTCCATGTCTTGGCTATTGTAAATAGTACTGCAATGATCATTAGGGTGCATGCATCTTTTCGAATTATGGTTTTCTCTGAGTATATGCCCAGGAGTGGGATTGCTGGATCATATGGTAGCTCTATTTTTACTTTTCTAAGGAACCTCCATACTGTTCTCCATAGTGGCTGTACCAATTTACATTCCCACCAACAGTGTAGGTTCCCTTTTCTCCACACCCTCTCCAGCATTTATTGTTTGTAGATTTTTTTGATGGCCATGCTGACTGGTGTGAGGTGATACCTCATTGTAGCTTTGATTTGTATTTCTGTAATAATTAGCAATGTTGAGCATTTTTTCATGTGCTTTTTGGCCATCTGCATGTCTTCTTTGGAGCAATGTCTATTTAGATTTTCTGCCCATTTTTTGATTGGGTTATTTGTGTTTTTTTGATATTGAGCTGCATGAGCTGTTTGTATATTTTGGAGATTAATCCCTTCTCAGTCATATCGTGTGCAAATATTTTCTCCCATTCTGTGGGTTATCTTTTTGTTTTGTTTATGGTTTCCTTTGCTGTGCAGTGGAAGGGCTACTTTTTTAAATTATATTTTAATGATATCCTAAAAAACTAAAAATAAACATAAATAGAATGAGAAATTTTAAGGGCATATAAACTGTAATTCATTCATTGGCCTGGATAAGATAAGTACATTTTTTGCCTGCTATATCTCAGCAACTATGTCAGATGAGTAAATATATTTACATGATTGTACAATGAAAAACTTAAATTCACTATTTCTAAAAAATAATTATTTCATTTCAGATAAGCAGTTTGTTTCATTATGATTTCCTGATAATGGTAGTTGTTTGGGCGGCTAATATGTTACTCTCTTCTATTTTAGATGACAAATTCATTCTACAAGCTTAAAACCAATCAAGTTGTCACTTGTTCAATAGGCATTTCCAAAACTCTGAGTGCTGAGTGTTATTTACCTAAAGGCTCCATAGTTTTGCAATGAATTAAAGATTGCCTTTATTGATAGTTTCCTTTCACAGTTTCTCATAATTATCTTTCCTCCCCTGATTCCTGGGTACTTCTACATATTGGAAACTGGGAAAGTTCATTGACAGCACAAATTAAAACTTTCTCTTTTTATGAAAGAAGTTTCAGGTGTTTCCTGCTTAATTATATATACCAATTGATATAAACAGATAATCCCAAATGACAAATATTGTAAACAAAAATTATATTTAGCGTTAGAATTTGTTTTTATAATTATGTAAGAGTGTGTACATTATTGAAGTTTCTATGCATCTTATTTGAGTTCTGTGGTTTTAGTCTCCCTTAGCATAGTTATTCAGTCTATGAGGAAAGGAAAACAGGTACACAGTAAAGAAATCATTATGGCATCTACATCCTGGCACTAATGCAGGTTTATAAAAAAATTATGAGATAAGCAATTTACCTTAGAAACACTCAGGCCCTCCTTTCAGTGCTAATAATTTTTTTCAAGTTTCAGATTTCCCAGGATTAACCTCTTTTTGTATGTTTTTCTCTTAAGGAATTGCTGAAGAATGTTCCAGTGGAAGAAAAGTGTTTAACTAGGGAGAATTTAGATTAGCCTCAATTAACATGGCAAAAGGGGGTTTTTTTTTTGTTTTGTTTTTCTATTTGTGGTAAACTCTGGACGAAACTCCTTTAAAGCCATTTGCATTTATTAGTTATATCCCTAAAGAAAGGAAAAGGTTCCTTAGGTACCAATGTTTGCCCTATCACTACTATGTCAACATTGCTCTCCCAACCACCACCTGCATTCCATATTACCATCTCCTTATTCAGAGGCCAAAGAGATACAAGTGACCATCTATCCTTCCTAATAGGTACTGGAAGCCTCTTCTGAAAAGATATGAGTAAATGGGCATTCATGGATGGTCCTCAAAAAACATGTGTGAAAAAATATCTGAGCCATGCATTTGCTCTTTAGAAGGGAATGTATAGTTTTCCTCAGATCTCTCAGGAGCTTACATATCACCATGAAAAATATATCTGAGACATGATTAAATATCCAAGGAAAATAGTATATAGCATTGGGATCAAAAAAGAGTGTCAAGTAATAATATATCCTGAAGAAGGGAAGATAAAGATTTCAAAGGCCGATAAACTTGACATAGGAGGGATAAGGGTGTGGTAGAGATGGATAAGTTATCCTATGTATAAGAAATCTTGGAGAAAAGATCTTTTTTGAGAAGTCTTGGAAGAGATTAAATTATTTTAAGATCTTCAGTTCAATCATTACACTTGAATAAGCAGAGTCAATTTTTAATATCTTTAAAGCTGAGCATTAACTATGTGCTTTTTATATATTAGAACTTATGCAGGGTACAAAAAGTGTACAATGTGATCTTTTTTTTTAAATTTATTTTTGGCTACGTTGGGTCTTCGTTGCTGCACGCGGGCTTTCTGTAGTTGAGGTGAGTGGAGGCTACTCTTCCTTGCGGTGCGCGGGCTTCTCATTGCTGTGGCTTCTCCTGTTGTGGAGCACGGGCTCTAGGCGTGTGGGCTTCAGTAGTTGTGGTGCGCAGGCTCAGTAGTTGTGGCTCGTGGGCTCTAGAGTGCAGGCTCAGTAGTTGTGGCACACGGGCTTAGTTGCTCCATGGCGTGTGGGATCTTCCCAGACCAGGGCTCAAACCGGTGTTCCCTGCACTGGCAGGCAGATTCCCAACCACTGCGCCACCAGGGAAGCCCAATGTGATAAATTTTAATCATTTATAAATTAACCTATTAGGATTTGAAGTAACTTAACACAAATAAAAACTCTGGTCTTCATTCTCAAAAATTACAATCAGAGGAATTAAGTAGGGCATTTAACAAGAACATGCTATCTGATTCCTGATTATGTGTTAGGTAGAATATGAATAGGAGAAAAAGGAATGGCAATTTAGAGAAACTAGCAGATATTTATAAAAATGTAAAATAATGAGCATTCAATGTGAGGAACCAAGAGAAAAAAAGAACTATTTATTGGATGCTATGAGTAAAATAGGAAGTAGCACTAGTTTCCTTTCATTCTCTGAGTCCATAGTTCATTGTTTCATGGGTCTGACATTTTACAGTCTGAATGGAAGTGGCTGAAGATTAACATGTTAATGGTTCCTGGAGGACCATGACTTAGCTGCCTGGGACCTCTGTTCCTTTACAATGATGACTCAGAGAGTTGAACTCAGGATGTCATGGGTGTAGTCACGAACAGCTGCAGTTCCAATCTTAACTAAGCTCAGTTGCTTTTCATTAGAGCACAATCAGAAATTCCCGGGTTTTTTACTTTCGGACTTACTTCACCCGCAGAATTACTCTCACTGAGGAGGGAGAAAATTGATCATTACTGGTTCAACATGTTTATTGTACTTAAGTATAAAAACTTTAGCTAATATTTGGAATCATAACACTTTCATAGTCAGAAACAAAGTTACCTGATTATTCATCTGACACCAGAATGTTATAAATATCTAGCCTCAGGTGTATTGAGTATAAATTTTGCTTCTCTTTCCCTCAAGGAAATGACAGTATAGGAATATTTTGTGGGAACTTCCCATACATGCACTAACATTTCCTCTCCTTTTCTCATACTACAACAGATACTATCAAAAGCAGGAAGTTGAGAAGTTTCCAATATATTTCTCTGAGCAGAGACAAAATCTAAGATGGCAACAGACTTTGAGGGGAAATGAGGAAGCAGACTTGACTTTATCTATTGATCTTTAAAATTAAAAAAGGTAAAATAACCTGAATTACATAAGCTATGAATCAAGGTTCTAACTAGAAACCTGTTAGGAAGGTCTCAACTGTCTTTCCAAAATACATATACCTCCTGCCTAAGATGTCATACTCAATATTAATTAATAGATTAATTAGAATTAATAAATTAATTTTGTAATCAGGAGATAGATAGATTGATTGATAGACATATAATCAGGGAAGCAATGGTCCTGAAATACCATTTTCTTATCTTACTAAATAATGGGTACCTAGAAGAGCAGATACAAACAGGAGAAAAAATAGACAGAAGCAGCCATAGGTCTTTCTATGTAATTTTCTTTCTAATATGGACAGTAATGATAATAAAGACATCGTTAATATATTCAATTCTTTTCTTTTCTCACACCAAAATTCATTGTATTCTTTTGCTCTTCTTTTTCATTTCCTTCCATTTGGGGCTACTGGCATTAGTAGTTGACCAGAATTATATCCGCAGAAATCTCCATTTTGGTTTAGATATATAATACCAAGTTTTATTTATTTATCTATTTATTTATTTTCCTGCTTAAAGGAAAAAAATGAAAACAGCATACTATGAAGATCTTTGCTGTTAAACTGGATTAGATTAAGACGAGTCCCTGTGATGAGGAAAGGTGAACTCATTCAAAGAAATGAATGCCACCTTCTTTTGACAAAATGTCTTACAAATTTAACTGTAATATCTAGACAAAATAATTCCCCACCTTTTTTCTAAGAGTTTTGGTAGCTATGGGCAACTATATAAGGAAGAATCTTTGGCATTATTTCTTTTATTATGTATTTCTATCTTATTTTCCTTTGTTCATTGTATTTTTCTCAGTAAAATATATACACTCTCGTTGGACCTTTCTTACAAATTTCAGAAATATTTTTACATATTTACATTTCCACTATTCTTTCTTTTAATTAATTAATTTATTTATTTATTTTGGCTGCATTGGTCTTCATTGCTGCACGTGGGCTTTCTCTAGTTGCAGCAAGCGGGGGCTACTCTTCATTGTGGTGCGCGGGCTTCTCATTGTAGTGGCTTCTCGTTGCGGAGCATGGGCTCTAGGCACATGAGCTTCAGTAGTTGCAGCACATGGGCTCAGTAGTTGTGGCATACGGGCCCTAGAGTGCATGGGCTTCAGCAGTTGCAGCACATGGGTTCAGTAGTTGTGGCACATGGGCTCTAGGGCATGTGGGCTTCAGTAGTCGTGGCACACGGGCTCTAGAGTGCAGGCTCAGTAGTTGTGGCACACAGGCTGAGTTCCTCCGTGGCAAGTGGGATCTTCCCGGACCAGGGATCGAACCCGTGTCCCCTGCATTGGCAGGCAGATTCTTAACCACTGTGCCACCAGGGAAGTCCCTACATTTCCACTATTCTTAACTTTATAATTATCTCTTTACTCTCCCGCTCTCTCTTATTGCTTCTCAATTTTCCTTCTCCACATCCAGTTCTCTCACTCTTCTCTCTTAGCTGGTAATAAGAATTAATATTCCCTATTATTATTTAGAGGGAGATTATTTTTCCTCTTAAAAAATATAAACACAAAAGTTTAAAAAAATAATTGGTGAGTTTCTTGACTTACTTCACTTATAGAACTTTAGTCCAAAACAGAGAATAAAAATCCCCTACTTATGTTTTGATGAATTGCTAATTTCTAGAGAGTGTAAATAATCTGAAATTCACTTTAGGGGAAAAAAGAAAGAAGAAGATATTTGTGAAAATAGTGGGTCTTTCTTAAGCTTGCAGTTGCCCTTTTTAGGGATGGTCACAATGCCTGTGTTTGAGTTGAAGCTCTGTCAATATGCAAATGTAAGACTTTGGAGAGAAAAAATTAGTTTCAGGGCTTCAGTGTCCTTATTAAAAAACGCAGGATATTCTAGATACTTATCCCTGTAGTTTTTTATATCTCTAGCAGTATATAATTCTATGACCTTGCCCTTCACTTCAGCTTTTTAAAATTTTTTAAATAAACTTAGTTTACATATGTTGTATGCTATTTGGTTGTAACATGAAGATACTCACTTTTTTCTCCCAGCATAGCTATTTCTTTTCTCTGGGATTTTTTTTTTTTTTTAAGTTTTCTTTCTCATAGTATTACAAATGACAAGAAATTAGACCTACACGGTAAACAGCTTTTAACATTTCATTCCTAGAGGAAACTTCCCTGCTTTATAAAATCATACCTAACAACCACTTCATATCCAAAAGAGAGAGAGAGAGTAACAAACTTTTTAATCAGTGAAATTGTCACAGTCTAAAATACAGATAAATGTTGTGATTTGACATATTTGCTAACGTTAAAGAATTCCACATTAAGCAGTTCTCCAGAAATATGACTTCCTGTAACAAGAGCCAAATCCAATAGATGTTTCCTGAAGGATTGGCCAATCTTTTAGTAAACATGATTAGAGTGAATAGTCTGCAACTATTTGGGGAGACTTGTTTTTGTTGTTGTTTTTGTTGTATTTTACTGTGTTCCAATATTAGTTTACTTACCAGGTTCAGAATGTTTTGCTTCATTGTTTCTCATATTTTATCATTAGTCTGGGTGTATTTTTAGAATATAATCTGAAAATCCGACTTTTATAAAGCAAAACATCAGGCATTATTTTAAGGGCAAAATAACTTTTTTAATATTTTATTTATTTGGTTGCACCAGGTCTTAGTAGAGGCAGCCGGGCTCCTCAGTTGCGGCTCGAGGGCTCCTTAGTTGCAGCAGGCAGGCTCCTTAGTTGTAGCTCCCAGCCTCCTTAGTTGTGGCATGTGAACTCTTAGTTGCAGCATGCATGTGGGATTTAGTTCCCTGACCAGGGATTGAATCCAGGCCCCCTGCACTGGGAGCGTGGAGTCTTATCCACTGTGCTACCAGGGAAGTCCCAAAATAATTTTAATGATAAGAAAAGGGGATTCTGACCTGAGCTTTATAGTAATGATATTATTTTCCCATCCTCCAAGCATCCTCCAATCGAAAACGCTGAAAAAGTTGGTTAATAGCCAGTTTGTGAAATAAAAACAGCAAAATAACTGTCAGGTTACATTTGGCTGCTAGAAGGCAAAATCCATAGCATGAGTAGCTTAAATATGAGGCCATTTACTAGTTCACATTATACAAAGTACAAAGGATGCCTCAAGATTTGTTAATTCAACACAAATCTAAGTGCTTTCCATCTTTTTATTTCCATCACTAACAGCAGGTCATCCTTATCTAGGGATAGTTCTCCTCAACATTATAAGATGGTTGCTTCAGTCATAGTCATCACATACAGACAAAACAAGTGGAAGGAAATATTATGTGCCCTTCCCATGTGGCTCCATTTAGAATAAGGACCTTTTCAAAAGTTCCCCAGCCCTGGAAGATAGCATACTTCCTTTCTCATCTCATTGGTCAGAGATTTATGAAATAGAAATATCTAAACCAATGTCTGTAAGGGAAATGGAATCACCATGATTAATGTGGATTAATGAAGAGTTTATTATTTATAAATTTATTCCTTAGGTGGGCATAGGCTATCCTTCCCTGAGAACTGGACGTATGAACATATTCAGTTCATCTATCAATGAAAAGTGACAGAGAATTGTTGTTGCATAAGCAAATGAGATGACTGAAACAACCTTACAAAGTTAAAAAGAAAAAAAGACAAAAATATATCCATAATCTCACTGACCTAATTTCCCTTATTAAAGCATATTTTTCTGTATAAACAGCAATTATTGCTTAGTTGATCTTAAAGTATACATATATTTTTGTATACAGCTTTTAAAATTCATATTACCATGATTAATCCCCTCTTAATCTTCTAGTCATTATCATTACCAATTTAACTTTGTATAATATTACATCTGGTGGATGGATGTACTGCCATATCTAATAATTGTCAATGTTGCATACCTACATTGTTTAAAAATGTAATATTATTTCCTATTCTTAAAAAGATTGTACATTTAGTCATTTTCATATTTTTAAATTCCCAAGTGTCATATCAGTACCTTAAAGTATCATCTACGTTTTTTAACAAAGAAAGTACACATTAAGGAAAAATTTTTAGTTGACGATTAAATAATAAGCCACTTATATACTTCCGCTTGCCAACACTACTCAAAGTCCTGCCTTTTTTGTCCTTTATCTCTGTGCAATTGATAAAATCTAACTCTGAATCCTTCAAAAGTTTAATTCCTGAATCTGGAGGGAAAGGGCACTGAATTTTGAAAGCACAAATTACTATGAATTTATAGTTTGGGATTCCAGCAGCCCATAATCCTTTTAGATTTTCGATACGCCATTTTATTTTACCTAGAGAAAATGGCAAACCCTAACATTTTTAAAAGTCCATTATTTCTTGACATTTTGAACAGAAAATCTCAGCCTCTTCTTCACATAGAAAATTGAATCACAGCAAGAAAATCTTCAATTTTCATTTTTTAAATTTATTTATTTATGGCTGCGTTGGATCTTCATTGCTGCACACGGGCTTTCTCGAGTTGTGGCAAGCACGGGCTACTCTTCATTGCGGGGCATGAGCTTCTCATTGCGGTGGCTTCTCTTGTCTCAGAGCACGGGCTCTAGGCGTGTGGGCTTCCGTAGTTGCAGCATATGGGCTCAGTAGTTGCGGCACACGGGCTGAGTTGCTCCATGGCATGTGGGATCTTCTCGGACCAGGGCTTGAACCCGTGTACCCTGCATTGGCAGGCAGATTCTTAACCACTGCACCACCAGGGAAGTCTGAAAATCTTCAACTTTCTGCCTACTCTTCAACAGCTCCATCACAAGACACGCATACACACACACACACACACACACACACACACACACACACACACACACACCTCTGAAAAATGTGTCCTATTTCTCTCCCCACAGAGAAAACCTCATTTCAGTGGAAGTTACTCTTTTCTTCAGGCCAGGGTTAGACCCTCTTTACTTGTGTCCAGGATCTCAGTCTCTATTTATTTTATTTTTATTTTTAGCTTTTGTCTCTTCCTCTCTAGTGGCAGAATCATATTAAACTAAGCCCTCCACAAAAGTTTCCCTCAAACACCCTCTCTTACTTTCCAGCATAGATTTGTAAAATGATATCCTCAATTGCTGTTTTCACAGCCTTTGTTCCAATTCCTTCCTCAGGTCACCAGTTGCTGCCCCCCACCACTATACCAAATTTTATTTTGCAGTGTGCAAGGGTACTGACAATGCCACTGTCACTAAACCCCATGCATGTTTTTTAAATCTTGTACTTGAACCCTCTGTGCTTTAGACATTGTCAACTTGTGCCAGTTTTATGAACTATTCACTTCCTTAGCATCTATGTCACTACAGCCTCCCAGGTTTCCTTTTGTTTCCCTGTCTATTTCTTAATCTTCTTCTTAGACCTATTTCCCTCATCCTTGTTCTCCACAGTTCACTTATAGGATGTTCCTTCCCCATCTTCACACTCACCTTATAGAGTCACTGTGAGGATTATGTGAATTAATATTTGCACAATCATTCAGAAGAACACCTGCTTCATGTCAAATGCTACATAAGTACTTGTTAATCAAATCAACCTCAGCACTCCACAGAGTAATTTTCATTTTTATGTTGATTCTCACATTTCTGTCTCTACAGAGATGTCTACCCTGAGCTCCATGTCTACATATTGAGCTTCTTATTTCATGGCTCCAATGAACATCTTACAAATACTTAAAACACTCCTGCTTTGGATGAAAATATTTATTTAAATCTATTATAGTTAGTAATACATAGTCATAGTAAAATTTTGCCTATGATTCATATTATCTCAATAATACCAAATAGAATGCTTACTTTTTTATTGAGATATATTTGACATATAACATTGTGTGAATTTAAAGTACATGATGTGTAGATTTGATATATTTATACATAACAATATGATTATCACCATAGCATTGGCTAATACCTTTATCACGTCACATAATTATTTCTTTTTTGTGGTGGGAACAATTAAGATCTAGTCTCCTAGCAACTTTGATGTTTATAATACAGTACTGTTGTCTATAATCACTATGGTGTGCATTAGATCTCCACGACTTATTTATCTACTGGCTATAAGTTTGTGCCCTTAAACAACATCTCCCCAATTTTCCCATCCCTCAGGCTCTAGTAACCACCATAGAATGCTTACTTTAGATTTATACAGATATATCACTTAGATGAAAACCAAACTACATTTTTTTCTAAATGGCATCAAACACAAATTAAATAGACAATTTCTGGATGGTTTTATTGTTAACATTTTTTGTATTTTTCTCATTGTAAAGATGGGGAAAATAAAATTTCTGGGTACCTAGAACTGATAAGCTTATTATAGTCTTAAAGTTATGTTAAAAGAATATACTATAGATATTTTTGAATGAAAAAATTAAATTGGTATCATAAAATTATAACTAAATTGTTGCAAAATACACATAGAAAAAATTCCTTAGATACATTTACTTTTCTGTTATTGACTTTTTAAAATAAAAAGACATTGACCATTGTGTCAATTACGGTGATAATAAAATATATCACATTTTAATTGTATGTCATAAAACAAGATTCATTTAGATGAAATAAACAACACATATAATAAGACCTCAAGGGCACAATTGGAATTCCTTGATAGACTATGGAGTATTATAGAGAACATACAGTCATGAGCTAAGGCAGAGACTAGAATGTAAACAACTAAGATCACCGGGTTGCAGGGGGCTGTTGGTGGTGGGATGAATTGGGAGATTGGGATTGACATGTATACACTAATATGTATAAATACATAACTAATAAGAACCTGCTATATAAAAAATAAATAAAAAAAAAAAAGAACAACTAAGATCACCATCGCAGCCTCTCTAGTGAGCTCTTGTTATTTGGCCCTCTCTGGAAGTCTACACCACACCTCTCTCTATAGACCAGCAAATCATCTGACTCTGTATATATGTCTACCCCTTGGCAAGTCAGCAGTGGCCAGATGCTAATGTGACTTCACTATTATCCATTCAGTAGGAGTTTGGAGAGCTGACTTTATGAGTAGAGAATATGGGCAGGTTTTCTTAGAAGTAAGGGTGGAGAAAAGGAAGAAATAATTAGTTGAATACTTATTGTCATCTCTAGTAGAGGATTAAGTTATAATTGAAGTCCATTATGTTCCCTTTCATTCATACAGTTTTAAATAATTTTAGTTTATACATTTGTTTTAAATTTCTCCAGTGACTTTTTACTTTCTTTTTTGCAGAACCCTTAATTCATTGATTTGTTCTATAAACATTTATTGAGCTCCTATTAGATACCAGAAAGAACAGATATAATTGCCGCTTTTAAGGACAGAGAAAACAGATAGTAAGAAAATGTGTTACATAGGGATAAGTGCAGTGATTTAAAAAAAAAACGTGAAAGGGAATGGAACATAATCATGGAGCTATTTTGTCTCAGTGTTCAAGGCAGGATTCTGAAAAGACTCCATTTAAGCAGAGATTTGATACAGAACCAATATATCCATAGCATTTATGAGATTGAATCAGAGCATGATTCCAGGGGTGGAGAGGTAAGGAAGACCCTGTGAGTAGGGATTTACCACAGAATTTCCTCTCTGCTGCAGTTGGGAGTGTCTCTACATCCTTTTCCATAAGAGTAATCATAACTTCTCATTTTCCTAAAATCTTGCAGCAAATGGTACATACTTAGTTTTCAGGCCCTTAGGATAATTCAATAAACTTTATTATGCAAAATTATGAAAAAAATCCAATCTTAAAATAAAACTTCTCAGTAATTTCATAGCCCAGAAAACTAACTGGCTGAGTAAAAATTATTCTCTAATTTCAAGTTATAAGGACTGACATACAGGGCAGTGCTTTCTGCTCTGGAACACATGATTTGTGATTACAGTTGAGGAATGAAGCAGAGAAGGGATTAGGCAGCGAGGGTCTGTTTTACCTGCCAAGTCTTTCCTTCTTGTTGTGAACTTTAAAAGACACCTTCTTCCTAGATGAGATTATACAGAACAATTTTCTCAGAACACATCCCCTCTTAGTAAATAACAACAAAAACCCAACAAAAGCACATAAATTGAGAGAACTGGATACTAAGCATCCTTATAGTACAGGTGATTCTACATTTCCTATAGGAATGTGGCAGGCCATGGCCAGTCCTGCCTCAGGCTTAATTCCTAAGCAACAAGAAATAGAACATGGTAGTCTGTAACTGTGCAGAAAGAAAAGAATTGGCTTACACATTAAAAAGCAAACTCTAGGGCTGATGTATCTCTTCCCACAGACTAATGACAAAAGGGAAGTGACCCTTGCTTCTGAAACAAATCTACTAATCAAGTTTAGAGATACTTTCTTAAGAAACTAGGAGGGCTCCTGCTATGAACTGAATTGTGTCCCTCCCACCTCAAATTCATATGTTGAAACCATAATCCCCAATATGATTGTATTCGGACATAAGACTTTTAGGAGATAATTAATGTTAAAATGAGGTCATAAGAGTGGTGTCCTAATCTGACAGGATTGGTGACCTTATAGAAGAGGAAGGGAGAGAGAGATCCTTCTCTCTATATATGCACACACAGAAGAAAGGCCACTTGAGGACATAGAGAGAAGGTGGTTTCTGCAAGCCAAGAAGAAAGCTCTCCCCAGGAGCCTGATTCTGCCAATGCCTTGGTCTTGGACTTCCCTCCAGAACTGTGAGAAATTTGTTTCTGTTGTTTAAGCCATCTAGTTCATGGTATTTTCTTATGGCAGCCGTAGTAGACTAAGATAGCTCCTGTGAGCTTTATCCACAAAATCACTTGTATCCTTACCTAACAAAGATCCATTTCAAGCCGTGTTGGCTGGTTGGAAGTGATAGCAAAGAAAAACTACCTTGAACGAGGTCTAATTCAGCATTCTTGCCAAACCTCTAACCTGGACTAGGTCATTGATGATTGCCTACCTTAAGCATTGAGGCTCTTTCACTCATTTTTTACCAGCTGGCCTATCAACATAAACTTCCTTTATAACATTGCATGCTCAGAGTTCCAAACAACTTACGCTGCCAACATGCTTTGGAGCATGGTTCCATTCTAAGATGATGACTGCCTTAATCAAATCTGTAGTGTCTTTTTCAAATTTTGACTTAACCATTTTTATTACAACAAATCACACTAATCAATCCACAGAGGAATGTGTAAATATAATTTTTACTAATATTTACATTTTCTTTTACCAAAACTTTCTTTTTAATTTGACAGTATAAAGCAATAACTAAGGCATTTGCTTTAGAATTAGTACATCTGCACAACCGCTTACAAGCTGTTTTCTTGGAAAAGTTATTTTATCATTTTGAACCACTGTTTGTTTTCTCTATCAAATGAGGATAATTTAACAACATTCTCTTAGAGTGTGAAATATAAATGAGAAAGAAATAATAATTAAGGCTTATTATTGGAAACTGCTTTTCGTATTATGATTTATTATCATTAAAGTGACAAACTGTAATTTCACCACCCCATGGTAAAAACAAAAATAAGGTGGCTTAAAAGCAGGCATCTAGAGAGAAAATCTAAACAAAGACTTAATCGACAATATGAAAATTAATCCCAGATATTTCAAGAGCTGACTATAATTACATGTTTGAAATGGGGCTTAAGTAAAATAGGAATTTGCTCTTTTCAACTCTAGTCTTTAGCCAAGATTTTTTTAAATGCGTGTATATGTGGTTTCTATTTCTTCTAAAGTTTGGGGAAAAAAGAGAAAATATGTTACTTAACAGATTTTTCAAGTACCTCTTTTAGATGTTCCCTTGTGTAGACTTCTTCTAATCTATTCATTCAGGCTGTGACTGATGGGTGAACTTCTGTATCCTCTTCCCAGGTATGAGAGGCAAACACCTAAGTTTTCTAAGGTTTATGACCTATTCCCTAATCTAATATGGTTCGCTAAGGCTTGGGCCAAAAACTAGCTACCCATATATATGGATAGAGTGATGTGGAAATATTTACACAGTAATAAGTATAATTACTAATGAAGTGTAGAGCTAAAGCTAGGAATAGAAAACATTTAGACAACTTACTGAATCAAAAATTACAGTGATGATCACAGTAAAAACTTATATTGGTCAGTTAATTGTACTTGTAGGATTAGCAAACCAGAGAAATCAATTATTTTGAGAAATCAATTTTTATCCCGTAGTTCCCATGGTGATATTGCCTAATCATCTTCTTCAAGTCACAATAAAGGTATATCACAAAAAGAAGTAAACAGAGAGAGACTAAGTGATTAATACATTTAATTATAGTTTCCTGCATTGGATTTGGTCTCTATTCCACAAATCTTGTTTATTTTAAGGGTGCTTTGGGATCCTATCCTGCCTCTGTCACTTACTAGCCACCTGGGCATATGAGGTTGGAAAACAAACCATGTATCTCTAACATAAATTCAGTATACCTGCCCCACTGGCTACACAGCATTATTATCAAGATACAGTAACCTGGGGCTTCCCTGGTGGCGCAGTGGTTAAGAATCCGCCAGCCAATGCAGGGGTCACATGTTCGAGCCCTGGTCCGGGAAGATCCCACATGCTGCGGAGCAACTAAGCCCGTGTGCCACAACTACTGAGCCTGCACTCTAGAGCCCGCGAGCCACAATTACTGAGCCTGTGTGCCACAACTACTGAAGCCCACGTGCCTAGAGCCCGTGCTCTGCAATAAGAGAACCCACCACAATGAGAAGCCTGCACACTGCAAAGAAGAGCAGCCCCCTCTCGCCGCAACTTGAGAAAGCCCACTTGCAGCAGCGAAGACCCAACCCAACCAAAAATAAATAAATTTAATAAATTTAAAAAAAAAGATACAGTAACCTAATAGGTAAGAAACCACTTCAAAAAATAATAAATCATTACAAAATACAAATGTTTTATAATGATATATCTTTGTACTTCTATTATCATTCTTAAAATAAATGTGGTGAATATACCATACAGCCAGAGCCTCAGGAAATTTGATCTTAATTTTCACTGTAGGTCATAGATAAATAATCCTGATACCAAAATAATGCTTACAGTGATGACTCAATGCCTCAGTAATGTGAGATCCAGGGGGGAAGTTAATGAAGAGATAAGGCTCTGTACTGACTTGTTAGAATTTGGTATGTGGCAACCGTGCAGTTACACAGCCTTACATCTCTCTTGGGAAACTGCCCAAACATTTGTATTTTCACAATGTATTTATTTAGAAAAATACTCTTTTCCTGAGAAAAATCTGGCTCTCAAATCTCTCACTGAGATTATGCAATTTCAGTAACTCTATTCCAGAACAAGTGTTGGAAGCCTAGTGAGAAATATATTTAACAAAAATCCATTTCCAAACTCTAATTGTTGTGAATATTTGGGAATTTTCAGTTGAAAATACTACTTATAAAAAATGAACTTCAAAACATTAAAAAAAAAAAAAAAAAAAAGAAACTGTAAGAATACCAATAGGGCTTTTTGTCTTCCTCCACTTACTGTAGATTTATTCTCATGTTACCTTTCTTCATTCATTATCCTTGGTGTTAGGGCACTGCAAACTCACCCAAAATGAGAAACAGCCAAGAAAGCACAAAGGTTAGAGATAAAAACAAGCTCTAGGTTTTAGTGGGCAGCTCCCCCAGGGTTCAGCCAAATTGAGTGGAGGGAAGTATTAAACACCAAGAGGATAACAACATTGCCACTGCTGAGCAGAAAATTGGAATTATTTTTCAAGTTATACTTTTTCTTTTTTTCTGGTTGTTGGGTTTTGTCTCTCCTGTCTTTCATTGCTACACTGCAAATAAATAAGCAGCCAACATGAAATTTCTTTTAGACATGGCAAAGTACTCATTAAACTTAGAGATTAATAGTAATACTTTAAAAAAGAAAAAGTTCAATGATGTGTGATAAAGAAAATCTGAACTCGGAAGTTTAAATTATATAAGCACCATGATGATAATATACACGTAAACACAACATGTGATTTTTCCAGATAAATTTATAAGATGACAAAATAACAAGAGTGTACCCCAAAACTAATGATAGAATAGAGTAATAACTGCCTACATGTTGTTATATGCCTTTCCCAAAATGATGTATTAGAACTTTAATGCTGGGGACTTCCCTGGTGGCGCAGTGGTTAAGAATCTGCCTGCCAATGCAGGGGACACGGGTTCGATCCCTGGTCCAGGAAGATCCCACATGCCATGGAGCAACTAAGCCCATGCGCCACAACTACTGAGCCTGCACTCTAGAGCCCATGAGCCACAACTACTAAAGCCCATGTGCTCTAGGTCCTGCATGCCAGAACTACTGAGCCCACGTGCTGCAACTACTGAAGCCTGCGCGCCTAGAGCCCGTGCTCTGCAACAAGAGAAGCCGCCTCAATGAGAAAGCCTGCACACTGCAACGAAGAGTAGCCCCCGCTCGCAGCAACTAGAGAAAGCCCGCATGCAGCAACGAAGACCCAACACCGCCAAAATTTAAAAAAAAAAAGAAAGAAATTTAACGCTATCCTTCCAGCCTACTATTGGTCTCTTCCATTACCTGTGAGCTTTTTGCTCTTTGAATCCTGCCACAAGTTCTCATCCACATCAACATCCATTGCCATTTCCTTTGAGTTGTTCTCACCAAAGCCAAACTGCCAACATATTTCTAGCTCCAATGGACTTGGATTCTTAGAAAAACATTCATTTTACATTAAGATTTGTACTGCCTCATCTTACAACTTGTAGCCCAGGAAACCTCCCATACCTAAACAAATTATAACAAAAATGTCTCTCAGTTTGGGCCTAAGGGCTTTACAAATCAGTGCTATATTTTCAATTGTTTAGATTTTCAAAGAGTCTGAGATGACATTCTCAACAAAGAATAAGCTCAATATAGCTCAACAAAGAATAAGCAAAATATTTTGCTTCCTTTTTTACACTACACCCAAAATGATGTCAAGGATTACTTAAAATGATTATAATAGCTAAAATTTATTGTATTAGTCATCATTCTAATGACCTTTCCATTTAATCCTCACACTCTATAAATAGGTTTTAGTAAAATACCCAGTCTATAAATGAGTAAATAGAGGCAAAGAGAGGATAAATATATTGTCAAATTCACGTAACTAGTAAGGTACAGAACTGGTATTTAAAGTTTTACAGTCTGTACTAGGTTACTAGAACTGCCATAAACAAAGTATGACAGACTGGGTAGCTTAAACAACAGAAATGTATTTCCTTACAGTTCTGAAGGCTAGAGTTTGAGATCAAGTTGTCAACAGGGTTTATTTCTTCTAAGGCCTCTCTCCTGGGTTTATAGTCAGTCTTTCTCTGTGTGTCTGCGTTCTCTTTTTTTTACTAAAGACACCAGTCATAAGACCCACCCCAATGACTTCATTTATCCTTAATTATCTATTCAAAGGTCTTATCTCCAAATACAGTCACATTCCGATGTACTGGGGGTTAAGATGTTAACATATGAATTTGGAGAGGACACAGTTCAGCTCATATCACAGTGTTAATCCAGATCCCTCCTCTTAACCACTAAACATGCAAAAGGAAGGGAGGGAGGGAGGAGGAAAGGAAGGAGGAAGGGGCGAGGGAGGGAGGGAGGGAGAGAGATGTTACTTAGGGCATTACTTGGATTGATTTGATGGCTCTTGGTTTCCATATGGGATATAGCCACCTCTACCACAGTAATATACTTGTCAAGCAAACCAGAATAACCTTGAAGGCAGCTGGAGGTAGGGTGCTTTCTAGACAATGCTGAGACAGATTGACCAATTCTTGGGACAGCAGCTTGGTATGGTGATGTGACCTTGAGCTCTGAGGTTACACAGATATAGGTGCAAATATTAGCTCAGTTTCATTCTACTTGGAAAAATTATATTCCCTTTCTGAGCTTCAGTTTTCTTAACATGGGTGTAATGTTTCATATAGGATAGGATTTTTAAGAGTATTATAGTTTATATGAAGTTCATAGATGAGCTCATATCCTCAACAAGTGAAAACCTCAAAGTTCTTCATTTTTTCTTTCCATTTTTGGCTCCTCACTTACTAGATTCACACAGACCACTTGCCTTTCTTTCACATACCCTCTCAAGAATATTAATATCATAAATAAATAGTGAAGTAATAAATAATACATTTCTTTCACCTAATTACCTCTTTTCTAAGCACATCTTTCTTTAGTCATCTCTCCTACACACTCACCATCTCTTGACTGGATTTAAGCAATCACCCTGTCTTCTTTCTTTGAGTTGCAAATTACCTATCACTTAAGCAAAATTTTACAAATAGAAATCTACTCTATTCATTTTACATTTTCTTTGAAAAATTTCTTTTTAAACAAATTTTTCAATTAAAATATTTTATACTTCCAGAAAAGTGGAATAAGCAATACAAAAGACACAATTAGAAAAATAAATGTGGATAGATGGACATTCCATCATATTGATTCTAATGTCTATTTTTTGGTGGGATTGGTAGAAATAAATAAAACTGTATGGATATATCAAATGATCCATATTGTAACCTAATTTTAATTCACAAAGTTTATCCACATTAATTCATTTATTTATCCTTATGTCAGTCATTATATTGGGTATTGAACATAGAATTGTGAATGTTATGCTAAGAATGGAAAATGCTGTAGTGATGGAGAGACAGTGACTATGTATGCAAATAAATATGTAAGTGGTGATAAGTGCTATTCCAAAAACAAACAAGTCATTACTTTTAGGAATGTAAAATGGTGCAGCTGCTTTGGAAAACAGTTTGGCAGTTCCTCAAATGACTAAACAGAACTATCATATGATCCAATAATTTCATTCCTAGGTATATACCTAAAAGGAATAAAAACATATGTCCTCACAAAAACTCGTGCACAGATGTTCATAGCAGCATTATTCATAATATCAAAAAAGTGGTAACAGCACAAATGTTCATTAAATGATGAATGGATAAATAAATTGTGGTATATTTATAGAATACTTTTAGCAATAAAAAGAAATTAAGTACTGGGACTTCCCTGGTGGCACGGTGGTTAAGAATCCACCTGCCAATGCAGGGGACACGGGTTCGAGCCCTGGTCTGGGAAGATCCCACATGCCACTGAGCAACTAAGCCCGTGTGCCACAACTACTGAGCCTGTGCTCTAGAGCCCACAAGCCACAGCTACTGAGCCCGTGTGCTGCAACTACTGAAGCCCGCATGCCTAGAGCCCGTGCTCAGCAACAAGAGAAGCCACCGCAATAAGAAGCCCGCGCACCGCAACAAAGAGTAGCCCCCACTCACAGCAACTAGAGAAAGCCTGCACGCAGCAACAAAGACCCACCGCAGCCGAAAATAAATAAATAAGTAAAGTTTTAAAAAAAGAAATTAAGTACTGATATATGCTACAGTATGGGTTAACCTTGTAAACATTATGCTAAATGAAAGAAGCCAGACTCAAAGCCATTATATGAAATGTCTAGAATTAGGTGATATATAGAAACAGAAATTATATTAATGGTTTCCTAGGAACGTGGGGATGGGAAAATTGCTGGGGGTGATGGCGAAAGGGTGAGAAATTTCCTTATAGGGTAATGAAAATATTCTAAAATTGATTGTGGTGATGTTTATACAAGTCTGTGGATATAGTTATAGCTATTGAAACATTTTTTAAAATTGAAATTATCAAAATTAAAAGTTTGTGCTTATCAAAATATACGTATAAAATTGAAGAGATAAGACATAGACCAAGATAGAATACTTATATATATTTGGCAAAGAACTTATATCCATAATATATAAAGAGCTCCTACAATTCAATAATGAAAACACAAAAAAATCTTTAAAAAAACCCCTCAAGTTATTGGGGGTAGAGAGTAATAGAGGAACTGGTGGTTGTTACTTTTTAAATATGGTGCTCAAAGAAGGTCTTTTGGAGAGAGGATACCTGACAAGTGTCCTAACTAAAAGAAGGGAGTCTGTCATTCCAGGATCTTGTAGAAGAGTGCTCCCATGACAGGAAATAACAAATTTAAAGTACTAAACCTAGAATGAATATGCTATGTTCAAGAATCAACAGCTTCAGTGGAGCCAAGGGATTAGTAGACAGTATCCATAAAGCTGAGTAATTACAGAAAAGACTGACAGGAAATAAAGTTGAAAGGGGAGCTGGGAATGACATATTGGACACCTTTTCCCTTGTCAAAATGATCCTCCCTAATGATGATGATGGGGCTACAGCAAAATATTTCCTATCTCCTGCCTTGTGTCTTTAACTGCCCTTATACTGTTCCACTTAGAAAACATAACCTCAAATGTAATCTGTCCTGGGCTTCCCTGGTGGCGCAGTGGTTGAGAGTCTGCCTGCCAATGCAGGGGACACGGGTTCGAGCCCTGGTCTGGGAGGATCCCACATGCCGCAGAGCAACTGGGCCCGTGAGCCACAACTGCTGAGCCTGTGCGTCTGGAGCTTGTGCTCTGCAACAAGAGAGGCCGCGACAGTGAGAGGTCCGCACACCGCGATGAAGAGTGGCCCCCGCTCGCCGCAACTGGAGAAAGCCCTCACATAGAAACGAAGACCCAACACAGCCAAAAATAACTAAATGAAGCTTTCATTTAAAAAAAAAAAAAATGTAATCTGTCCTGACCGAATTCATCCCTAATATGTACACCAATCAATATTTATATTAATTTACCAAGTTGTATGACTAGCACAACAATTCACTCAGCATATACTTGAATCCTCTGACCTTCATATTCTGTATCTATTCAATGACTCAGTTTTATCAATACTAACTCAAAATGCCTGCCCCTTTCTCTGTAGTTCACTGATAACTCCCTTTTCATAATTTCAATCTGATCTGCAACATTCTAGCTGTTAATTCCACTTATAATTTTGCCCTCTCAACATCTTTCCATACATGCTGGATTTTATTAATACACAAAGCATATCATACTTTTAAATATTTTTCTAGCTCAGAAAACCTACTGACTTTTTCTTATCTGTAATATTATCTCTCAAGATATTTTCCGAAAATATTTTATGGGAAAATAGTCCCTTGACATATAAATTTGGAAATGCAGTTACTATATCTCCCATAGAAGATACTATTGCACATTACCACATTAAGGATTCTTTAAAAGTCCTAGAGTTAAGAAACCTATATAAAATTTTAAACTTAGATATAAATATATATTAATCTATGAACACTTTTTAAATATAATAACTAATAACATCTTGCTGAACTGGTATTCTAGGAACATACCTTGACTAAAAAGGTTAAAATTGATGCTGCAAATTATCATTAAAGTGACTATAAAATGTAAGTTATATGACATAACTATGTTATTCCGCAAAGTGAGTAAAATGTGTTAGTTCAAATGCATAAATTTTTAGAACTGAAATGTAATTTAAGGACAATCTAGCCCAAGTCAAGCATTTTTTGAATCAGGTTCAGAAACGTAAATTTCCGAAGGTTACTTAGGTTGCTGGCAGAGCTGAGCTTAGAATTTCTAGTTTATTGCCCTAATGTATAAATACTATTTTTATTCAAGGTAAATAATTTAACATATATTTATTGCCCACTACTATGTGCCTGGTATATGCAAAGATATTCTCACAATTCATCTTGGCACTTAACATTGCATTTGTATTTAATTCAATTGGTTGAGCATAAATTCCTTAAGGGTCAAGGCTTTCTCTAGATTTTTAAATCTCCCTTTGTGACTAACATATTATTATGCACAACTAGTCACTGACTCAACACATTCATGTAATATATTCTTGCTTAAATAACTTCTGATGACAGATCACAAATTAAAGAGGATTTAGCAAGAGTGAAGACCCTCTTCCTGGTTCATAGCTGGTGACTTCTCGCTGTGTCCTTACATGATGGAAGGTACAAGGGACCTCTGTGGGATCTCTTTTATAAGAACACATCCCATCCCTCATGATCTAATCCCTTCTGAAATGTCCTGCTTCCTCATACCATCACCTTTGGGAGTTAGAATTCTACATAAGGACTTGGGGGAACACAAACATTCAGACCATAGCATAATCCCACCAATGTTAAAGGTCCACATCCTCACCAACATTTTGTATTGTCAGTTTTTATTAATTTTAGTTGTGGTATCTCATAATAGTGCTGATTTGTATTTTTTGATGAGTAATGATGTTGAGCATCTTTTAATATGCTTATTGACTGTATATATATAATCTATTGAAAAGTGCCTGTACAATCTTTAATCCATTTTTAATTGCATATTTATTTGTAGTTCTTTATACATTTTCAATATATAATCTTAAGATGTATGAATTTCAAATACTTTCTCACAACTTGCCTTTTCAGTATCTTAATGGTGCTTCCTTTGTTGAACAGAAGTTCTTGATTTTAATGAAATCCAATTATCAGTATTTTATTTTTAATTGGTGCTGTCTATATCTTGATTCAAAAATGCTTGCCAACCTCATCATGAATATATTCTCATATGTTTTTTCTTCTAAAATTTAATGTTTTATCTTTCACATTTAGATGGTTGAATTCTCTTGAATCAATTTTTGTGTATGATACCAGGTTGGGTAATACATATTTTTAATGGGGCCAGCTATTTAAGACAATAGAGTACAGAAAGGTACAAGGATGTGTAAGAAGTGTGTTAATCAATGCATAGCTTCAGGTCGGGTTTGCTATCTTGTTTGTCATTTTACAATGTAATAATGCATTTTGAAATTTAAATATAAGTTCATTACAATAATATATAATTACATCAGTTCACTCTAGTTGATCTCCACAAATTACAGTTTTATGAATGTTATAACAAGTTGTACTATTTTTTCAGTGGGGCACCCAAATCAGTCTTCTACACTGCTCTTAGAAATTGAAATATTTAGTGGTTTTGGTCACTTTTCAGAGGCAACATTGTGGAGAAGAAAAAGTACTGAACTAGCAATCTGCTCACTTGAATTCAAGTTCAGTATCAGTCATTAATTAGCTATGGCTTGCTATAGAGCATACTCATAGTTTTTTATGTCCAACACCCTTGCTTTCTTCTGGAAGCTACACCTGTCCACTCCACCCTTAAACTCATATACTTACATTAAGATTTGCAGTGTTTTGACATTTTCCTATTCCCTGACCCCTGACTTTTTTAGGGTCCACCAAATCTGTGCTAGTCTCCTGTAGCTCTCCACCTCAAACATATTGGTCCAGTGGTGGGACACTTCCAAACTGAAACTATCAGTGCTATGCTGAAGCTATGTGAATCTAGTCCATGAAGAAAAGTAGTCACACTATTCTGATTAGGCCTTCCATATGCACAATTCCTTCATATCCTCAGTTCCTCTATATCAGCGGTTCCACATCCAAGGATTCAAGCAACCGTGGATCGTGTAGTACTATAGCATTTACTATTGAAAAAAATCCATGTATAAGTGAACCCATGCAGTTCAAATCCATGTTGGTCAAAGGTCAGCAGTGTATATGTATATTTGTGCATACATTTAAATACATATATATTTGTGAATTCAAATACTATATGATATGATTTAGAAGTTATGTAACACTGCTACCGACTAAAATTCAAAAATGTGTTAACATTTCCAAAGTGTTGTGAGAAAATAGGTTATACATTTCACTAGTGACTTTAATGAAGTTTAAAGCAAATGCCATTTATTATTTTATTATTTATTATGACTACATTTTAATGATGTGTATTGCAGCTGTGATCCACTATAGACATAAACAGAATATTCTTTAAATTGTTTTGGATGGAATATCTGTTCCTGCATTTCTGAATAACATTTACTGATAACATTGCTCTTTCCTTCCTGATTCCGATTGCATCAGCAGCTGAGCACGTGCATGCATTCTCTTCTTTTTCTCTTCCCATGCTGTGTGAACATTACACATTTCCTTCCACTTTTGAATCCAAAGGAAAAATAGCCTTAAAGAAAAAAATTTATATGTGCTTTTCCAGTATTTTTTGCTATTGATCTTTAAATAATTTTGAAACAGGAAGTCTAACTCTCCTGCTGAAATCTGTTTCCTATAGAGAGAAAATGTGTTGATTTATCACTTAAAGTCACTTTTCTATGAAACTCTTTTGAATCAGATAACTCCCTAAGTTGAGGGAGAAGAACTGGGACAAAGGACTGGCTAGAATGTTAGACATTTCTTTTTTCAACAGTTCTGTTTGCAATCTCATAGAAAACCTGGTTAGGAAATTGGTTATAAAAACAGAAACATACTTTAAAGGAAACAAAGATGAAAATTTGGAAATGTGTTTCTTTTTTGAACATGGGAGTAAAGGGAAAGAGAAATCAGAAATTGAAAGTTGTGTTAAAGAAATAATAGAAAAATGCAAGAAAAATTAAAGTAAAATTAGTTCTGACTCAAAAAAAATAGTTATGAGAAAGATGTGGCAAATAGAATTGCAAATGAAAATGGATCTTAATACATACTTAGTCACGTTGATCAGGATTACCCATGTCTCTGAGTTATTGTCATTTTAATGTGTATTTTCAAGATTGAAATATGACCTCTGCACTTGAATATTATTAGCTATATGCACTGAAAGTATGTGTGTCTACAATATTGAATGCTAATACACATGTTTTAAATATGACTCATGGAATTTGTGGACAGAAATGTATGAGAATACACATTAAATGTCGTAGAAATTTACATGTGGAGGTATGCATAAGGTTCCTACTAGTCTATATATAAATCCACATTAACATTTTATTTATTAGATATATCTGTGTTCTGTATTTCAGAGATGATTGATGCAATGAAGAAAGAACAGATTTTTTGTGTTTCTGTATGTCTGCTTCTTAGTTGTGCCTCTGCCCCTCTTAATGCTGTTCCTGAGGAAGATGAAGAACATACAAACATTACAGGTAAAATGTTAGAAGCATTCATCTTTTTAAGCTAGTCAAAGCTCTCAATTTTAATCCAAAAATTTAATACATTTTTCTCCATCTTGTAGAAAAATCAGTTTTTATTGAAGTGACATTTTTCCAAAATCTTAGTCCAAAAAAAAAGTCACTTTAGCAAGGAAGATCTCTTTTTTCTCAGACTATATATTAAATACTGAAGTACCTCTGAAAAATTGCAAGGAGCAAAATGATATAGATACAACTCTCTATGAACCTTGATGTCACTCTTTGGCTGGGAAAAGTATGAGAAGGAAAAGGAAAGTACAAACATCTGAGGTTTCAGTCATTCTCTCCTTCTTGCCTTTATTCCTCAAATAAAAAACTTCTCAGATGAGTCCAAAGTAAGAATCTAGTCAAGCAGGACACCAGAAGATCTGGGTAATAGAAGATAGTTCTAATCCCATAAAGTTCTGTGTCTAAAAATAAAATACAGTTGACCCTTGAGCAATGCAGGTGTCGGGGCACGAACCATCAGTGAAGGCAAAAATCCACATATAACTTATAGTCAGCCCTCCGTATCCATGATTCCTCTAAGTCCTGCGTTCTGCATGCAGATTCAGCCAACCACAGATCACGTAGTACTATAGTATTTATTACTGAAAAAAAATTTTGTATAAGTGAACCCATGCATCTCAAACCCGTGTTGTTCAAGCATCAACTGTTTTAACAATAAAACAATAGAATAAGGAGGAGACTGTGTAGTGATCGTTATTATAGATTTATTTCTTTCTTAAAAGTAATATTTTGTGGCAAATTAGTAAATTAGTGATAAAAATCTCGTCATTGTTAATAATGAGAGACTGAACAAAGTGATAGCTTCTATTCATTTGTATATATGTTTATGATGTACAAAAGATTTCCATAAATACATTTTGATTTCGTATCTCCAACAGCTCTTTAATGTGACTTTGTTCCTTGTACTAACCTTTGATAAAGATTGAATAAATATATCTTATGTGCCTGAAACTCCGGTAGGTGCTAGGGAAGAAGTGATGACTGAGACCAGCTTCTCCAAAATTTCATGGTTTCACAAGGGAGACTTTAATGTAGACAGATTATTTCAGTGTAATGTAGTAAGTGAAATGATAAGAGGCATGCATAAGGGTGCTGCTGTTGACACAAAGAAAAGGGGGACTCATCTAAACTTGGCTCTCTGAGAGCTTGGCACAGGGAAGTGGCCAAATGGTACATGCTACATCACTTCAGCCTGCACCCAAAAATGAGACACTGGGAGCAGATCTGAAGGCCTAGACCCACTGGACCCACAGCTTGAAGTCCATCTGCCCAGGCAGGCCCAGCCTACATCAGCCCCCAGCTGACCGGTCGATAAGAAGCAAACCCAGCTGGGATCAGAAGGGCCATTCACATCCTACCCATGAATGAAAAATAAAGGCTTATTATTATATGCCACCGAAAAATACATATATATTATTGGGAAAATTTCCTGAAGATGGAACATTATTTGATAAAGTAAAAACCATTATGTGCCTTATGAGAGTAAGAATGTGGGCACTGTGAGATGGACTCTAATTCTTCATTCCACTCATTTTTCAAAAGGGATGGCTAAAGTTCTAATATTCTGGAGGTTGGGTAGAGAAGGAATGCAGAGGTTACAGTAAGTCCCAACAGGGCAAAGCAGGCAATCCCATCTTAGAAAGTGGGAGGAGAAAGAGTCCAAGTGTTCCTAATATTCACCTCATCCAAGCTCCCTCAATTAGGCTGAGAAAATGCATGCCAGTTAACCAGGATGTTCCTGAAGTTGTTGCTGCTGCCACAGTCAGCCAAGAAACCAGAATTAACCCATCAATAATTAAACCCAAGTTTAAAATCTCTGGGTAAGTCCAGACCAAACCCACCTGGATAAGGAAAAATTTTGATCTTAAAGCTAGATTTGAAGACCACTTAGCTGACTGGCTGCACAGTCTTATGCAGTTTTGGTTTTCTTTTGTTTTGTTTTTAATTAATCTTGTGATAGCATGATCCTGTGTCTGTATCGATTCAATTTTGGAGATACCATCTACCACAATATGCCAAGGTTATGCCATCATTTTATAGATGTATGCCATTTCATTGAAATACTGTACTAGCATTTTATTGAAAAACATTACAAGATTTTATGGCTTCTCTCACAAGTCAATAGTAGACTTTTTAAAATTAGTTCAACCAGCAGGGAGGATGAAATAGAGAAACTTTTTGATAAGATAAAAATGATTAAAAAATAGTGGTGATAAGGTTTTTTTTTTTTTTTTTTAAATTCCTTTAGACTGGGAGAGACAAGATTAGCAGGGAGCATTCAGAGAAAGGCAAGCATGTTTCATAACATTTAGAATCAGACAGACCTAAGTATGCATGTGTAGTTTGCCACATAGCAGCTTTGCAAAATTAGATGAGTTTATGTAAACTCTCTGACTCCCAGTATCATAATCTATAAGTAAGTGATCTAAATAACTACATTTAAATGGTTGTTATATAAACTGCATAAAAGCATCTGGCATATTTCCTAGCACAGAGGAGGCAGAGTACATGTCTGTGCTCTTCCTTTCCAGAGAAATCAAGTATTTTAGTTAGAGAGTCAAGTAGCATGTAGACTCCTAGATAGTAGGTTAACCTTAAAGCTCTAGGTTCCCAAACAAATTCCAGGAGAATGAGGATTCTAATAGTCAAGGATATGACACATCCCCAAATATTATCATAAGCCTTCCATTCAACATCCCAGGACAGGGGGAGGGAAGACTGAGATTTTAATTCTCAGACTGTGAGACATAAAATATTGGGCTGGCCAGAAAGTTCCGTAAGATGTGATGGAAAACCCCGAACTTTTTGGCCAACCCAATATAAGAAATTAATTATGAAAATAATTACATATAAACCATAATTCTGTTTATCTCACTACATCAGATTAAAGTCCTGTTACATTGTCTTGTATGTTTTTTCCAGTTTTATGGCCTTAGGTAGATCCTTGTCACAGTCAACGCTTTCTTCGAGTCTCAGGAAAGTGACCCCTGATCCACTCAGAAAAGCTTAAGTATCTTATTATACACTTACACAGCATCCTGAACTTCTTGAATATTTATATAACTGTCTTTAGTGTCCGCGTGCTCCATGAAGTGGGGGGGTGGTTACTGCCACCTAATTTACTATCATATCTGCCATGACAGCACAGTGCCTGACACACATGACCAACACACGATTGTTAACTTTTGAAAAGGTTTATCTAAATTAAAAAATGAAAACAAGACAAACTTTCATCCCTTTTAAGTGGCATGGCATGGCTGTGTGTCCAAAGGGGCCACCTGATCACTCCCTCAAAACTTGAGCTTGCTCAAGTGCGAGGCTGCACGCTCACTGCACAAAAGAATATTCTAATATAGGATTCATGTAAGAAATACAATAAAATATGAATGGTAAAAATGAGTAACTAGATAATAATTAGTAAAATACATTACTCAAAGTTAATTCTTAGTGTTTTCTTTAGGAAATTGCTATAAAATCATTACCTGCTTTCATCACTGAAACCATTTGTAATTTTTATAAAGTGAAGTTTAGAAAAATTTATTGAGTGGAAATTGTAAAATTAAATCTATGTGCTTGACTTAAATGCCAATTAAGGAATCTCAGTCACACAGATCTGTGACAATATCACTCAGTTATTAAGAAGGTGAGCAGTATCTGGTATAAAACTATCTGAGGGTCAATTCTGAAGCCATCACTTATGATGTGAACTGAACAACTGATTTTTGCAGTGCTCTTTTATAATCTGTAAAGTGGAGATAATAATGCCTAATTCAGAAGGTTGTTGTGATCGTTAAATAATATAATTGCGAAATGTCTGGAGCACAGTACTCAGTAAACGTTAGCTGTTACTACCAGGACAACTGCTACAACTATGGTGTAATATCCTTTGTTTGTGGTGCACTGCCACCACCTGGTGGCACCATTACTAAATAGCAGGTTGAAAATAGGATGGTATATCCTTAATACAGAAAATGTGAAATAAAAGATTTGGCATGATGGTAAGGAATATCAAATATATGAAAAGTCAAAAATGTGGGAATAATCAATGAGAAAGAATCTGATATAAATTATTGATTTATAAGACATAGTTTCCCTAAGTATACAGTATTTGGCAACTCAGGTAAAGCTGTCTGTGTTCTACAAGTGGTCTATATTAAAGGTGCCTGTCTGAAGCACTGCTTCAATGACTTGGTGTCTGTAGAGTTCTAAAGTAACATTAACTTGGGAATCAAGACCATCATATTGTATGAGAAGTGCTATGGGAATTTCTGAAATCATGGTATATAGCCATAAGATTTGAAAATGTCAGAGTTTTTATTCCAGCTCATTTCTCAAAATTATTTATGTGACTTCTGAGATTCTAAGATCTGCTCCTAAGATAGGATATTTATAGAACTGATAGGTCAAATTTTTGTCAGCCCTACAAAAATGTATCTAGAGCAGATAAAACATAAAGTGCTAATTCGGTGACACATCGTGGGCCATCTCTCAGTCAGGTGCACCACTTAGGGTCCTTGAAGCTTTCTAACTTCTCACAACTTTTTAACAACTTAGAATGTCATGTATAGAATTATCAATCTTTAAGTAAAGAAAGGAACATAAATAGCATTCACAATCATGCATAAATGTACTACTCAGAAAATGCTTTCGCTTATTTTTGAATTCAAATTGACAGTTGTAACTTCAGTGATGAAGGGAAAATATATTTTTTTCATGTCAGTTTTTGTTTATATACAGATATATACAATACTCTAAAATGTTATTATATATTATCAATTTCTAGAGAAAAGAAGTACTTGTGTGTATAGTTTAAGAAAATTATTTGTAATTTATAATATTTAACACCTAAATTTTCATAACTAGGGAATGGTTTAATGTAGTATAATATATACATACATGTATGAATATAAATATTCTGTTGCTTTTTTTTCATGAGGATTGGAGTCATGTACCAGCCCTGATATTGTTGCTTTTAAAGAGTTGTTTTATATGTATAAAATGACACAGCTGTGGATTAGGGAGACATCTCTACTTATTTGTAATGTCAACACATCAGTTACCTTATAACTACTACTCAATTCCATATTGGTCAACTGGTACGAGTTTAAGCAACATATGTAACAAGAGTCTAGAAAAAATATTTGATATTTTTCCTTAAAACTTGGTTAATAATCAACTATTAAAGTTTAATAAAGTTGGTAAGACCTGTCTCATTTGGTGAGTTTACATATTTTATCTAACTTTTTGATAACTTTTCATAGTTTCTTATGTCAGCCTGTTTTATTATTGTTGTACTTCTCCTTAAAATTAAGATGTATTAAAAAGGAAATGAAAAGGAATGTTATTCTTTTATTTTTACCTTGTAGATGCTGAGTTGCCACCATTGAAACTTGTACATTCATTTTGTGCATTGAAAGCAGATGATGGCCCATGCAAAGCAATGATAAAGAGATTTTTTTTCAATATTCACACTCAGCAATGTGAAGAATTTATATACGGGGGATGTGAAGGAAATCAGAATCGATTTGAAAGTCTGGAAGAGTGCAAAGAAAAATGTACAAGAGGTAGGTTTCTGGAGACACTTATCACCCAGAAACCTTTAGAGTTATTAGATCTAATCATAGATTTGATAATTTTAGAAAAAAAGTTAAAACTATTTTAACATTCCAAGGAATTTTTTTTTTTAGCTTTAATGTTCAACTACTGTTTTTCATTTTTTTGTATCAGTCATTATAAAATACATTAAGCTTATTGTCCTATACTCTTATCCATAATAAAGAGGAAAGAAAACCCTTAAGTTTGCAGAACAGGTTTTATATCTGCAGCAAATTAAGTGTAATTCAGCCTCCTTGGGTAGCTATGAGTTCACAGGAAATAAATTGTTATTCACAGTGACTTAGACTTTCCTTTGCCAATACAATGATCTCATAGTTGTTTCCCTGTCAAGATAATGAATTAATCCAATTTGAGGTTTTCAACAGCTACTAATTAGAAAATTATAGAAATATATATATGGAAGTTAAATCCTTCTCTTTGGAGCCTTGGAATAATGTAGAAAATATCATCCCTGATGACCTATGAAGACCTTACTGAACCCAACTTTTCATAGTTTTACTAAGTTATAAGGTTTAAAAGCATATCACATTCTACTATTAAACTTTATTGAACACTTTTATTCTTTTAATCATGTTAAAACAACTTTTTTTTTTTTTTGCAAATTCTACAAATTACAATGTTTCATGTGGTTTTCTCTCTTTAGACTGAGATAAATTCCAAACAATTACTGGTCAAAATTTTGAATGTTTTTATCTCAGTTTTATTCTTCTGAATCGAGAGCTACTTGAGAGATAGAAAATCCTGAGTTGTCTTTATTTCTGCAGTATCTAGTCCCAAATTTCTCCACTGCATGTTCTTAGAGACAGTTGAATTAAACTGTAGGGCCATAGCGATGGTATCTTTAGTTAACACTGGTGTCTTGTTTTTTGCAAAGCAGGCAGGTCTGCATTTTCACTCTGATAACGCTTTCCTAAGCAGCTTTTACAAAACAACCTTGGCATCATGATGCTCTTGGCCTATGGGAAAATCTCAGTGTGGTAAAAACAGAGAGCTTTTCTCCTCTGTGACTGTTGTTTCTCCAGAGCTGGCAGAAAAGAATTGATGTGAATGAATTTCTTTATCTCAGAGCACTTATTTCCCTCTTTCCTCTCCATAGATGTGCTAGAAATGTTACTAACACAGATTAGGCAGTTCAGTGGTTCTCTGTAGTACCTTTGGTTTTTGTGATTGCCTGGTCATTTTCCATTCATCACAGATTTCTATACCCTGCTCTATTCCATACTGGGCCAAGTATCCTTTTGTATTGAGTATCACTCAGGTTCAGCACCTTGGCTAGAGGCCTGGTTGCCTCATTCTTTGCAATCCTCACTTTTTCATGTAGCAGCCTACTTAGTTTCATCAACTGGCCTCTTTCCTGAAATACATATCTATTTAGTTTTTATAATTTACAAATCTTTTATTTAACCATTGTGAAAAGTTACCCTTTTCTTCAGAAATTAATCAAATATAATGGTTTTGTTCTTCAGTGAATGTCCTGCTATAATGTTTTCTCAAACATCATTCCTGCCTACCATAACTATATGTCTTTTGCCCCCATCTCCTCCTTATCTCTTCAAAAGTCATTGATATTACTGTTTAAATATCCGAATGTTTTATATAGTAAGCTACTGTTAAGGATATAGCTGACATAGAAGAATTACTAAGCTTTTAAAAAATCACCTAAGGAGAAAATTCCGTCTTCAGCTATGATGGAGTAACTGGAGCTGAACTTTCTCTCCTAATGTAAATAACTAGAAAACTGGGCAAAATATATGAATCAGCTGTTTACAGACATTGATCAAAAAGGCAGTGCAGGATTGTGATCTCTGAGAGATGGGAAACACGTGAGGTGAACCCTCCAGTCTCCCCAGCAATCTGCATGAAGGCACTTCAGACCACAGTTAAAGGAGGGAAATACCAGCGCAGCATGGTGGTCTCCATGGTGGAGGATGTGGAGATTGGAGACTGGTAGACTGAGGTGGCTGGGTTTTGAGGGACAATACATGAGAGAGAATGGACATATGTAGAGAAAAAGCTAAAAAATCTGGATAAGGGTCCCTTTGAGTTTGTTACTGAATAATAAAACTGCATGCACTTGGTGAAATCCCATGAGTTTGAGAAAGTAATTACAGGGATTTGTAAGTGGAACAATTCCCAGAGCTCCCACATGACTAGGAGAAATTTTAACATTTAATTTAGTACTAGGACTAAATTAGACCTAGAGGAAAAGCTACTTTAACCTTGCCATAGTGAAGCGTAAACCAAGCCTTAAAAGTTCCAGATGATCCACAAGTAACTTCTTGCCAGAAGGCACTTCTCTAATGGAAGATGGTAAAACATTCTTTAACGGAAGACAATAAAATCCAGCAGCCAACAGCATAATATTCAAAAATATCTATAATCCCCCCTGCCCAGAATACTAAACATTGGAAGAAGCAGCAAACTGTGATCCATAATTAGGAAAAAAGTGCCCAATTCAAACAGAGAAATGACAGAGGTGATGAAATTAGTAGACAAGGACTTTAAAATAGCTATTATAAATATGGTAAAGGATTTAAAGAAAACATGAACATAATAAGGAGAAAATGGAATATATAAAAGAGAACTAAATGGAACTTCTAAACCTGAAAAATTCAGTATATAAAATAAGAAATTTTCCAGATGTACTTAAAGCAGATTAGACATTACAGAAGAAAAGGTCAGTAAACTTAAAGACAGAGCAATAGTAACTGTTCAAGATGAAGGACAGTGAGGATAAAAAAAGGCTAAACAAGCAAACAAAAAAGAATATAGCCCAATAACCCATGACAGGAAATCAAGAAGTCTATCAAAATGTGTAACTGGAGTCCTGGCGGTTGGGGCAGAAGATATGTGAACAAAAAAATGGCAAAGAATTATCCACATTTGATGAAAACTGTAACTCGTAGAACCAAGAACATTGACAAAATCAAAAAAAAAAAAAAAGAATAAATACAAAGAAAAAGAAGTCCACACAAATGAATATAATAATCAAATTGCTGAAAATTGTGGATAAAAAGTAAATCGAAAAAAATGAGGAAAATGATACATGAGGAAATGAAGAGCAAAAGAATCCCCAAGTTCCCATAAAGAAACAATTCACAAGAGAAGAAAATGGAACATCTTCTTTAAAGGGCTAAAGGAAAAAATAAACTGCCAATTAGTAATCTAGATCTATTAAAACTACCTTATAATGGAGATAAACACTTCTTCAGATTAACAATATCTGAGAAAATTTATTGCTAGCAGACTTGCACTGTAATAGTAAAGGATTTAAAACTAAAGCACACAGGAAAGGAGGGGGGAACAGATGAGATTACTGTTGTAAGGTTCTGATACTACAGATGAAAGTGGTATAAATTACTTGAAGCCAAATTGTCATGAATTAAAGATGCATATTAAAATTACATTAAATTTTAATGGTATAATCACTCCAATTAAAAGGTATATAGTAGACAATATAAAAAAAATCACGAACTAAGTACATGTTGTCTGCAGGAAAGACGTTTTAAAAATACAGACACAGAGAGGTTAAAAGTGAAAAGATGAAAAAAGATATACCATGCAAGCACAGATCAGAAGAATGATTAGTAAAAGTAGACTATAGGACAAGGAATATCGGCAGGAGAAAGGAAAGATACATTATAGGAATGAGGGCCAATTAATCAAAAAGCCATAATAATCCTCAATGTCTATGTGTATGCCTCAATTACAGAACTGGAAAATTTTCAAAGAAAAAACTGACAGAAGTGAAAGGAGAAATATGATGTATATCTTATATATTAAGCCTTGGAAGCTGAAATTTTGTTTTATTTTGGAGACCTTCGAGAACTATGGCTTGTAAATTACCATACCTGAGAATAAAGTCAAGCCAGATATTTCAGAGAATAGGAACTAAGGATGTGTTTAGTTTGACATGTATGCTCAGCTGTCCTTTTGCATGTAAAGCTGTTTTATCAGTTGTTTCCAAATATGTATAATCTTGCATGATGTATTCACCTATGTAATAATAGAGACATGGTAACAAAGTTAATAAGGTAGAAAAAATTAAAATATAGTTTGTAAAATGGTTTCTAAACACATGGCTTTCAAAATGTCTGTCTTTTGGTTTAGTTGCTTTTTTCCCATAGCCTAAACAAGAACGACATTGTATTTGATTATTATTTTTTGAAAAAATAGGTGTATGTAGTGTGGGAATTAAATGAAAGAGATCAAATTCCCACTTAGCTTTTTAGCTAGTCAGCCTCTACAGCAACTTTTAAAGGCTCTAGTAGGTATGCTGTTTATATTAATTACTATTTTATTGGTTGGGCTAACTGTGACTTGCGGCTTTTCATGGGGATTTACATGGGAATTTTCTCCACAGGGAATTAAAGAGCATGTAAATACTTTTTCCATTCTCTTTATTTTTAAGTTTATTTTGTGTTTTATTTGTTTGGAATAGTGAAGACTTAGCTAGTAACAAGAATATTCTGTCCATGGAGTCTTTTCCCATCTACTTGGAAAATTTTCTAGGCTGACATCAACAAATATGAAATATAAAAGTTAGCGTTCAGATTTTACCCTCCCCTTTCCCAACAGAAAACAAAAAGATGAAGAAAGAATAGGGCAAAAAAAAAAATTTTTTTTACAATTGTTTAAATGTATCAGGTAATTATGAATTAATTTTGATATTAATTTTAATATTCATAATGAAATATTAAAATGTGAATTCATATACATTGGAGTTCAAGGAATTACTAAAATAAGAATTAGTAAAACATACTCTCATTATTCCTTAAGACATCATTAATAAGTGTTATGTTCTGCATAAATCTAGGAAAATATGATAACTTGGATAATTTGCTGTAAACCTTATCTATCTTTTCAGACTGTAATTGGCATAAAAATAAATTAAATAGGGTATCCCTGATTGTTATTTTCAGAATCCTCAAAGATAATCATTGGTAATTTAAATACATCTAAAATTCGAATGTGCTAAAATACATTATTTGAGTTAGTTTGCATGTATACCAGGTGAACTACTCTGATTTGGGATGAAACCAGAAAGGAACAAGTTCTCTCTTTTAATATTGCATGAATATTGAAATCAAGCATCTCTAGGTTCCTGTTCTGTGGCTATTGTCAGTAGGTAAAACAGAGCAAAAATGATTACTCAGCACTCTAGTCTTATATACTGTTTATATGTATATATTCTTTCCCTGCCTCCATAAATTAAAAATGTAACATAATAATTGTACATTAAAATATTTTAATGTAAGCTTATTATGACAATCCACCATCTAAAAACATTAATGGGGGTTGGTTATTTACAATAAAAAAAAATCAGGTTTTCTTAACATTTAAAATACAATTAGAATTCCACACATACACACACATACATCTTTTTACAAAGACTGTTGAATAAAACATAGTAAAGTTCAAAAGGGAGATGAACCACATCACCTTATCATTCATAGACATTTTGCTCTCCAAAGAATAACCTGATTGATCACTGGCTGAAAGGGGCATTTAAGCCAACTCATACTCATATTCTCTCTCTTGCCTCTCTCTCTCTCCCTCCCTTTGTGTCTCTCTGGCCATACAACTAATAATAAGCTGCCTTGAACAAAGCTTTTTTCTGTAAAACAAATGATTATACAACAAATCAAATATCACTTAGTTTTCCTAATGTTTACGTGAACAAATCAAAATTTTACATAATATATCAATTTGAATTTCATTATCTTTTAAATTAGAATTTAGAATCCATACTTGAAATACCATGGGTCAAAGACAAGTAGCATTCTAGTTCTTAAGTGGAGTAATTCCAATAATTCTATGAGATTAAACCAAAAAATACATCACAGATACCATTTGCTTCATTTCTCCTCTGTAATTGGAAATAATAATGACACTTGTAATTGGATTAAGATAATGAAGCAGAAGAAGGAATGGAGGAAGGAGGTAATTCTGGTTCCTTTCACCCCTACTCCCATTCCTCTACAGAAATGATCTGTTTTTATAGGCAAAATAGGCTGTTTGAATTACTTTCACATTTCACATTATTTTAATAAATAACTATTTTAATCATAGATATTTTGAATAGCAAACTTAGTTCACCATGAATTATTATTTTTGTAAATGTGTTGGAACGTTTTAAAATAGTTTTTGAGACATTATTATCTTAAAATGTGGGTGACTTCATGGTTATACTGTAATAATTTAATTTAATCTTTAGAGAAAATAAGAAATTTATTTATTGACATTCTGTATAAGAATAACTTTACTAGTAATAAACATATCACCCTAGTTTGTTAAATTGAAAGTCATAACATTATATTATAAATTGTGGTAATTGATACATATACACTGTTTTTCTTGCAGATTATCCAAAGAAAACTAGAAGGACAAAGACAACACTGCAAAAAGGTGAATGTTCATTTGTATGCTCATTAGTAGCATTTACATAAGGCACTTGGCAATTCAATTCTTAGCTTTCCCTGCTATGAGATTCATCATAAATCCATGTTATCTTTGAAATGGTGTTTTGTTTCAGTGGATATAATGAAAAAGTAGAAATAGCATACATGATATTTGGTAAAGGAAGACTTCAAACACTGTGTTTACTCATTCTAACAGAGTGTGATATCTGGTATTAGATCAGTGACAATCCAGAGCCATGCACATGCTATTTTAACATCCCCCGAATAGCGATTTAGATGTTGCTGTTCTTACTTTAGTTCTCAGATCTCTAATCCTTTCATAATCTCAGCATTATGTGGCTTTAGCAAGTTTCATCCAGTATTACCCTGAATGTATATATGCCTTTGAGTTGTCAACAGTCTGTATGCAAAAATAAGTGGAGATATTTAACAATAAATAATTGCTTTTGTCAACATTATGTAGCATTTGCATATTTTTGATTTTGTGATTTAAATTATTTATAGTTTTTAAACTAAAAATAATTACTTTTTGGTGAATATATTATATCAGTACAAGAAAAATGTTACAAGAGATGAAGAAAGACATGCTCCTTTTAATAAAGGTCTAGAAGCTGACTTTGCTCAATTACCATTCACAGCATTTACATTTAAATGAGAAAATATTGAACAAAAAGATCAAATTATTTAACTCAGGACATGAAAAAGCTACATAATTCAAAGTGAATTTTAGTTTTACTAACTTTGATTTAATTGTGTGGGAAAGAGCTGAAAAATTCTATAACTTACTGATAAGCTTAAGACAATCTACTGTCCAGAATTTCAATCAAAATTTATAAAATAAATTCAGCAAAGTTTGTACAAACAACATAAGTAAATGTATTTATTTACAAGTTTTAAAATAACTTTCTATAAATATTGAATTAATTTTTACAAAAGTGTTCAGTACTTCAATTAAATGAAATTCTTCTTATCTGTAACATCAAAGAATACAGCATATTTATAAACAGAGGTTTTTTTGTCCATCAAGTAAAAGATGATATCTTCAACATTTAAACATTAGCATATTTTTTTCAAAAATGTAGATTTAGGAAGAAATTATATGCAGGGGAAATTTACTGGAAAATTATGCTACTTAATTTATATTTAATGATTCAGAATTGAAACATTCTTATTTGATATTATATATGAAAGTTAGAGAATAAAGCTATGGATACTATTCATATGTGTAAAAAATGTTCAGATGCTAAAACCAATCCATAAGGAAGGCCTTTAAGCGTATTGATTTGAAGTCAACTTTGTGATATGCTTCCTAACATCACATCAGAACAGTTATAAAGACAATGGGGATTCTTTACAACCCTGTTGGGAGAAAGTTTTGTTTAAGACAATTGCCAAGTATGCAGCCTCAAACAAAAGTTAGTAGTGAAAATCATGTGGTTTGTGGAAGTTGGCATATAGCTTAAAGCCTGCATTCTGGGTTTTAACTGAGCATCAATTTAGAGCAAGGATTGTGTATGCAGATTCAACACGAACGTTAAAACTTTATTTATCTGAGGAATATTGGGAATGAATTTCTTAATTTGTGACCGTAGATATTTTAAACTCTAGGCCTAAGCAGAATTATTTTACAAGTATGCAATTTCAACTCCTAAAATAAATGTATGTCCTAGAATGGGGCCTCATATAAATATGGCAACTTTCAGTTGTATAATTCCTTAATCATATTTTCAGAATAATTTGTTACTGTTTTCTCTTCTTTGTATGCAATATTTTTTACCTACCCCCTTTTGTTAAACATAGAATTCTTATATTATTTGTTAATATGATTTAAAATTTCATAAATACATACTAAGACCTAAACAAATCAAATTAGTGATCAAATGTATTTTTCTTTCTCTTGTAATACAGTATATTTTAAAACTTTTTTAAAACGGCTTTACTGAGATATAATTCACATGCTAAACAGTTCAGCCATTTAAAGTGCACAATTTAATAATTTTAGTATATTTTGTGTTGTGCAACCATCAGCATAATCAATTTTAGAACATTTTTATCACCCCCCCCCCAAAAACAACCCTCTGTAATCACTAACAGACACTGCCCCATTTCCTTTGGCTCCCCCAGCCCCAGGCAACCATTAATCCACTTTCTGCATCTATAGATTGGCCTATTCTGGATGTGTCATAAAAATGAAATCATATAATATATGGATATATGGATATATATGGATAATATATGGATTTTTGTGTCTGACTCATTTCACTCAGCATAACGTTGTCAAGGTTCATCCATGTCGTAGCAGATCTCAGTACTTCATTCCTTTTTATGACAGGATAATATTCCATTATATGGATAGACCACATTTTGTTTATCCATTTATCAGATGATTGATAGACATTTGGGTTGTTTCCACCTTTTGGCATTTGGGAATAATGTTGCTAGGTACATTAGGGTTCAAGTTTTTGTGTGCACATGTGATTTCATTTCTCTTGGCCTAGACACCTAGGCCTCGGTGTGGTTCTAATAGGCATTCCTTTTAATTTTGAGTGAAGTTGAACATCTTCATGAATTGCCTATTTAAATCCATTGCTTATTTTGCTGTTGGGTTGTTTGAATGTTTCATATTTGTGATATTGTGATTTATAATAAAGATACAGTTGGTCTTCCTCCTGTTGTTCCTGGCACAGAGCTCCAAAAACCCTTGGAATTTCCTGACTTGAGCCTTAAAGGTGTCTTTTGTTATGTTAATGATGTGACTTCCGGGACAGCTCCTAAGTTGGGGGGGGGCGGTGCTGGTTGCCGGGGGAGCCAACCCCTTGATAAGAGGGTTGGAACTTTCAATCCCAGCCCCCCTCCACCACCTCGGGGGAGGGGAGAGGGGCTGGAGGTTGCGTTCAATCACCAATGGCCAATGATTTAATTATTCATGACTGTGTAATGAAGCCTCCATAAAAACACAAAAGGACGGAGTTCAGGGAACTTCCGCGTTGTTGAACTTGGGGAGATTCGGGAAGAGTGGATGCCTGGAGAGGGAAGCTCCGCCCCTTCCCACATACCTTGCCCTGTGCATCTCCTCCACCTTGCTGTTCCTGAATTATGTCCTTTTGTAATAAACTGGTGATCTAGTAAGAAAACTTTTCTGGAGTTCCGTGAGCCAAATTAATCAAACCCAAAGAGGGGTGTGTGGAACCTCAGATTTATGGCCTTGTTGGTCAGAAGCCTGGGGGGCGGGGTGCACCTGAACTTTTTTTTTTTAACATCTTTATTGGAGTATGATTGCTTTACAATGTTGTGTTAGTTTCTGCTGTATCACAAAGTGAATCAGCTATAGATATACATATATCCCCATATCCCCTCCCTCTTGCGTCTCCCTCCCACCCTCCCTTATCCCACCCCTCCAGGTGGTCACAAAGCACTGAGCTGATCTCCCTGTGCTATGCAGCTGCTTCCCAGTAGCTATCTATTTTACATTTGGTCGTGTATATAAGTCCATGCCACTCTCTCACTTTGTCCCAGGTTACCCTTCCCCCTCCGAGTGTCCTCAAGTCCATTCTCTATGACTGTGTCTTTACTCCTGTCCTGCCCCTAGGTTCTTCAGAACCATTTTTTTTTTTTTTTTATAGATTCCATATATATGTGTTAGCATACAGTATTTGTTTTTCTCTTTCTGACTTACTTCACTCTGTATGACAGACTCTAGGTCCATCCACCTCACTACAAATAACTCAATCTCTTTCCTTTTTATGGCTGAGTAATATTACATCGTATATATGTGCCACATCTCCTTTATCAATTCATCTGTTGATGGACACTTAGGTTGCTTCCATGTCCTGCCTATTGTAAATAGTGCTGCAGTGAACATTGTTGTACATGACTCTTTTTGAATTATGGTTTCTCAGGGTATATGTCCAGTAGTGGATTGCTGGGTCATATGGTAGTTCTATTTTTAGTTTTTTAAGGAACCTCCATACTGTTCTCCATAGTGGCTGTATCAATTTACATTCCCACCAACAGTGCAAGAGGGTTCCCTTCTCTCCACACCCTCTCCAGCATTTATTGTTTCTAGATTTTTTGATGATGGCCATTCTGACCAGTGTGAGGTGATACCTCATTGTAGTTTTGATTTGCATTTCTCTAATGATTAGTGATGTTGAGCTTCCTTTCATGTGTTTGTTGGCAATCTGTATATCTTTTTTGGAGAAATGTCTATTTAGGTCTTCTACCCATTTTTGCATTGGGTTGTTTGCTTTTTGATATTGAGCATGAGCTGCATGAGCTGCTTATATATTTTAGAGATTAATCCTTTGTCAGTTGCTTCATTTGCAAATATTTTCTCCCATTCTGAGGGTTGTCTTTTGGTCTTGTTTATGGTTTCCTTTGCTGTGCAAAAGCTTTGAAGTTTCATTAGGTCCCATTTGTTTATTTTTGTTTTTATTTCCATTTCTCTAGGAGGTGGGTCAAAAAGGATCTTGCTGTGATTTATGTCATAGAGTGTTCTGCCTATGTTTTCCTCTAAGAGTTTCATGGTGTCTGGCCTTACATTTAGGCCCTTAATCCATTTGAAGTTTATTTTTGTGTGTGGTGTTAGGGAGTGTTCTAATTTCATTCTTTTACATGTAGCTGTCCAGTTTTCCCTGCACCACTTATTGAAGAGGCTGTTTTTTCTCCATTGTATATTCTTGCCTCCTTTATCAAAGATAAGGTGTATTATAAAAATATAAAGAAGTAGGATTTTTCCTTGTCCCATATATTAAACTTAACCACAAATTGTTACCATGGGAATAGCTCACAGTGGTACAACTTTTGTGACAGCTACGTTTAGCCTGGTTTGGGGCACTATCAAAGAATGGGTATTAGACTTTTTCAAAAGCCTCTCCAATCCCTGAACATGTATTTCCTGTCTGCCGCTGCACTATTGGAGTCATTCCAATGCCTGGAAGAAAAATAAGAGACACAGTGGTGGAGGATGTCATACCTAATACAGATATTAATTTCAGCATAAGAATTCAGGAACTTCTAAGTATAGCCATGAAAGCTTCCATACCCCTCAAAGCGTCTCCATTTTCTAAAAATTGAAACCATTCTCATGAAGCAACAAAGTATACTTAAATGAGACTGCACACCTGAAAAATAAGAACTATTTTTAGATCTTTCCTAAATGTTGATACACATAAGCTTAATAAAAATAATTAAACCAAATTTTTGCCATAATACTTTGGACTTCCAAACCAAGGGTAAAAAAACCCAATATCTTTTATTCTCCCAGTTCATGAAAGAGCTGATAGTTAATGCCCTACTAATTTACTATGAGAAATTTAGCATTTGAAATTCCAATAGACACAGTGTATGACAACAGTTGTAACTCCCTTATTCTAAATGTCACAGTAGATATAGTATAGTTGTGGATGAAGGTACATTTTACCTTTTATCTTTATCTTTTCATATTTACTCCTTAAATAACTTCAACTTAACCATTTATATTTTTAATTAACATAATTAAGTTATTCACAAAAAGGAATATTGCTTTCTGACATTTTTATAATTTCTAGAAAAGCCAGATTTCTGCTTTTTGGAAGAAGATGCTGGAATCTGTCGAGGTTATATTACTAGGTATTTTTATAACAATCAATCAAAGCAGTGTGAACGCTTCAAGTATGGTGGGTGCCTTGGCAATCTCAACAACTTTGAATCACTGGAAGAATGCAAGGACACCTGTGAGGACACATGTACGTTCATTTCTCATCTCCTTTTACTTCATTTTATAGGCATTCTTTTTAAAGTAAGGCATCCTAGAGGATGTTCAGGCTTACCCAGATTTTGTTGCAGCCATGCAAATGAAGATCCACTGTAGTCACTCTTAATCTGATAGAAATTAGTCACCATGTTAGTTTATTTAAGAAACAGAGAATTAAGAAATTTATAGTGGAAATTATTTCCATAGAAATTGTCTTTAGGTTACATTATTTAATTTTCCTTTCTGAGAATACTGTAGTACAATTTAGGCACAAGAGTAGGACTGCTGAAATCCCTTAGGCTTATAACAATTTGAGAGCACGTGGTTCTTTGGAAACTACCACCTAAAATCAGTCAGTTTTATCTGACCCTAAAATTAATTAAAGGAGTGACTTAAACATTAATTGTTACCTTTCTTGTTTTGACAAAGAACTTTGACAAAGTTACTCGTGGAAATATTATCGTATAAGATATATATATATAAAGATATAAAGATATATAAAGATATATATATATCTTATATATATAAGAGATATAAAGATATATAAAGATTCACTGTTCACTAATTTAACATACCAATGTGAATAAAATTTCTAGACATCTACTTTTCTTAACACAACTTCTGTGCTTTGCTTTATGTGTACAACTATGAGCTTGTGAAAATGTCTTCTATTTTAATTGGCTGTATTTTTTTCCAGTGAATGATTTCCAGGTGGATGATTATAGAACCCAGCTTGGTGCTGTGAATAACGACTCCTTGACTCCCCAGCCTACCAAGGTACCCAGCTTCTTCGGTAAGACTCTCTTTTATTTTAATTGCTGCCAGAAAAATTTTATCATGGTTACAATAGAAATAGAATGTATATGAGAACTATGCTTTTTAGAAAATTATACTTCTTTTGTTATTTAATAATAGGTGTGTTGAAATACTGAGATTCAAAATTGCTTAAGACCTGTTGTCCCAGAAAAGTGATAATTTTCCTAATCTATTTTAAAGTATGCTTTGTAGTAGGCTTTTGATTACATATCCCATGAAAACTTTTACACGATATTTAACTCTGCACCAAATTTATCTTATAAAATAATGCTAGGAATTATCAACCTCAGTATCTAATTGTAAATCATCGTAATGGCAGCAGTGTGTCAAAAGCAGCCTAAAGTGCTGTTAAATTGAGCATAGCATTGGAGAAGCTCTCTGGTGTTAGTCACAGGACAGATTAGGAATTCGGTGACTAACCATCCGTGAGCCTATGTCACTCTGAGAGAATTTTCTTTGGGATGTATGCAGAACACTTTTCTGGACTCTGTCCTGTCAACATATTTGTCAAATTTAAACAAACATACAGGAAATATGCTCACAACAATGCAGAGCTGGGAAAATAGTGAAAATACTGGAAAACATAACCAGACACCACAGATATCTAGACAGAAACATCCTAAAAAGTAGAAAGTTAATGGGATGAATGTAAGGTTCTTTCTAAATTTAAAAAATCACTAGTGCTTATTCAGAAATTGGAGATTTTGCTTAGAAGCAGTCCGTATAAGTGTTAAACGTAAAGTTGGCATGTGTTGAGAGTTCTGTGGCTATTAAAATTGCAGCCTTAGGGTAAAAAGAGACATAGTGTCTGGGGGACAGGTTCTCTGCCCCAGCCATGTGTCAGAATTGGATGGGGTTCAGAACCAGAATGTCTTTGAGCATCTTTCTTTACAAAAAACAAACAAGCAAGCAAAACTTCTGCCCAGATGGATTTAAGGGACTGCAAATGTTGACTGTGATTTATCTAGAATGAGGAATATAGTCCTACATTGACCTGATGATGTCTGTGGACTTGCTTCAGCCCTGAATGCCATACCTTAGAAGTCACTGGACCGAGACTTAGAAGGACTGGAAAGTGTAAGGAGATGTGAGATCTAAGAGAGAGCATTATATATACTCTCAGTACTTGAAACACTGTCATGTGAAAGGAAAATTAAATTCTGTACATGCCTCACTCAATCTTCTCCATTTCAGTCTTCCCTGTCCACATCCCCCTGTTCCTTATCTCCCTCAACCCAGCCTAAGAATCAGAATTAATGAATGAAATCTGAAGTACAAATTTCTTTCTGTAAAGTGTTTATTTTTAATGTGAGGTCTTCAAAAATGAATGAGTGCTTCAGTGACTAAATTCCCCAAATTGTAGGCATTCAAATAGTGTTCCAATAGTACTTGCAGTGTCATAAAGAGCATGCAAAATTTCAGAGGGAGTTGGTATATTCAAAATGCCTTCAGGTCTTTAGATTTTATAATTAGAGCAGTGAAGTATTACATCTGTCACTGCTTGCAATTATATAAATACATTTTATAATAATTTAAGAAAATACAGTCCTATGTTTATGTAAAAACTTGTTCAAGGTTTTAGCAAATGTGTAATGTTCTCTGTGGATATTAGTTCTTTTGAAAAGATGTAAATCCTTTAAGGTTTTGATGCAGTGTACAGGAATAAGAACATGCCCCACAATACAAATAGAATAGCATTCATTTAAAATTCTTTGTATTAAAAATAATCCTTAGGTATTTGAATATCCCAAAAATATAGCTAGATTGTGTTATTGTTATTAAGTGAAATATTTATAAGTATAATTTTAATGTTTCTCTTTCTGATGATAATAGAAAAACATTTTAGAGATTTTGTTCAATGTTACTGGAAAATGGTTTGGTAATTTTTTTTAAATTGCTATTTATTCTCAACCATAATATTGCAAATTAGCATGAGAATATATTTTTTCCAGTGAACCCTCTTTTTTTTTTTTTTTAATTTATTTATTTTATTTTTGGCTGCATTGGGTCTTTGTTGCTGTGCATGGGCTTTTCTCTAATTGCGGTGAGCGGGGGCTACTCTTCATTGCGGTGCGCGGGCTTCTCATTGCGGTGGCTTCTCTTGTTGCGGAGCACGGGCTCTAGGCATGCGGGCTCAGTAGTTGTGTCTCGCGGGCTCTAGAGCGCAGGCTCAGTAGTTGTGGCGCACAGGCTTAGTTGCTCCGCGGCATGTGGGATCTTCCCGGACCAGGGCTCAAACCCGTGTCCCCTGCACTGGCAGGCGGATTCTTAACCACTGTGCCACCAGCGAAGTCCCAGTGAACCCTCTTGACTCAAGATATTCGAATGCTTATTAAGCACCACTGAGGTTTAATTTTCTCCTTTCATTTCCATATTTCAGTATTAATAGGCTACATAGGTGACCTCAAATGTTGAAACTTGCCCTTCCTTAAAGAGGTTTTTATAAATGTTTTTTAAGCATGGCCCTGTGCAGAAGTGAGAGCAAATTATTTGATTTTGATTTTTGGTCCTGAATTGTGAGGATCTCCTCGTAGTTACAATAAATATGTGCTCAGTACATGTGGGAGAGAAATAATTCTAACACAGTATCTCTAAATGTATGCAGTTCTGTGTAAGATCTTCAGAATGAAAGACTGTCACAACTGGTTCTTCTTGACTTTCCTGCTGGGATTGGCACTAAAATATAGTGGGTAAGAGAAAATGACCCTGAGCCTGAAGACTTGGTCTCAGATCCCATTTCTTTCACTTACCAGCTGTGCAACCTTAAGATAATTCTTAACCTCTCAGAACCTTATTTTTTCCCACTGCAGAATGGGGATGGTAATAATATAGTACTTACCTCATAGGTTTTATTGTGAGGTGGAATCAGTCAATATACATAACTCGCTCAGGACAGCGCCTGATAAACCTATTCAGTGCTACATAAGTATGATTTATCATTATTACCCACGTAATTCAGAGCAATACAAGCTTTAGTTTCCAGGCCTTAGTTTCTCATCTGTAAAACAACTCTTTGTAAGTTCCCATTTGCAGGAAAAGGTGGTATTTCAGCCACTTATAAAATCTCTAATTATTCAAAAAAGTGCTTCAGTACACATACAGTAAAAAAATTACAATTAACCTTTAAAAGAGAATTCACAGTAGAACTAAATACATATGTGGAAACTTAAACAGTTCAAATGTGTTTCCTAGAAACAAATTGAGAATATTGGCATGCAGAAGTATCATGGGGCTTTGAAACCAAAAGAATTTTATTTGTAAAATTTTTCTTTATAGTTTTCAGTATTTCCAGCTTTCCAAATTTTCAGAATTCTGCCACCATTTTTCCATTTATTTCAGCTTGAGTATTTGGTAATCTCTTTTAATCACTTCTGTTCTAATCAGTCATTAAATTCTATTGCTTTTTCTGATGAAATGTCCATTCTCATCTTCTCCATTTTCAGTCTAACCTGTTTCATTCGACTATCAATCTTTCATGTTTAGATTATAACAATCATATGTCAACCAAACTGGGATGCTAATAGAAATGAAAGGAGAATGCTAAAAAAAAAAAATTATTTATTTAAAATATATACATATAGACAGAAAATTGTGTTTGTCATTTTGGTGGATAAATATTATAGTTTTATTTTAAAACATATTTGAATTTTTTAAAAACACAATATGTTAGAACATGATATACCAAAAAAATAAGCATGAACTAATACTAGCTCAGGCAAACCAGATGTTATAGACATTAGATAGGTAGATAAGGAGGATAAATAAATAGATATCGCAGAGGTCAGCTATAACTCAGATATACTACATAGAATATTAATGTAGTCATATATCAGGCATAAGTCAACTAAAACATTTTATGTATATGTGTATATATGTATAGACATAAAAGACAGAGATGGAGAATCAGAGAGCTATATATATAACATGTATAAGATATGACCTTTTTTGACATAACTGGCCTACTTAGATATATTCATTATATTAGAGTCAAGCAAATTTACATATTTCTCTTGCTTTATAGAAAAGATTTTTAAATTAATGGATACATTTTTTCCCCTGTGTTAATTTAGCCTCATCCACTTGGCTTAAATTTGTCTGTTATCTGTTAGCTCTCTACCTATTCCAGATTTTGTCTCACTATCCTATAAATAAAAAAGTTTTTTGTCCATTCAGAATAGATATTGTCATTAAACACAAATTATCCACTCTCTTCATTATTATTAAACACAAGTTATCCACTGCTTTCTCCCACCTAAAACTCACTGGCCTTCCTCATCGTATCTAAGCTGCTTTTTTTTTTTTTTTTTTTTTTAATTAATTAATTTATTTTTGGCTGTGTTGGGTCTTCGTTTCTGTGCAAGGGCTTTCTCTAGTTGCGGCGAGCGGGGGCCATTCTTCATCGCGGTGCGCGGGCCTCTTCACTATCGCGGCCTCTCTTGTTGCGGAGCACAGGCTCCAGACACGCAGGCTCAATAGTTGTGGCTCACGGGCCTAGTTGCTCCGCGTAATGTGGGATCTTCCCAGACCAGGGCTCGAACCCGTGTTCCCTGCATTGGCAGACAGATTCTCAACCACTGCGCCACCAGGGAAGCCCCTAAGCTGCTTTTTTACCACCATAAGGAAGACTTCTTCCTCTCTCTTCCCCCTGGCTTTTTATTTTGATTCATTTAATATTTATATTGTTTGATGTGTCAGCTCTGCCTCACTGACTAGATTACAAGTTTTTTGAAGGAAGAGACCATGGATTATATATTTTGTAGACTTCCCTCCCCTAGTGTTTATCCCACTGTTAGGCACAGGATAGAAGACTCATATTTTTTTTATTTCTTAATTAATTTTGTAATCCACAGTTACAACAGAAAGAACAAATGACGGTTGGAAGAATGCTGATCACACTTACCAAGTCTTTCTGAACATCTGCATTCATGCATCCATATTCATTTTAAGATTACACAGAATTTTATGCATATGTTAGTAATTGTTTTTTGGTATTTCTTTAATATTTATATGGTATATGTGATGCCTTCCATAGGATACTATTAATAAAGTTTTAATATTTATATGCATAGAGTTAATACATTCCTCTCAATATATCTCTTTGATAAACATCTAACTAGCAAAGAAAAACTAATGTTTTCAAGTGTTCATATTGGTACTGGGCCTTCTGAGTGGACTTGACTCATTCATGAAAAAAGTGGATTATCCTTCTGCTGTTCATAGCTTCCTTTGCTTCTGTATATCAGCTCTTAATAGCTGCCTTGGAACTACACCAGCTATATGATATTCTGGAAAAAAAAACTTTGAGTAGACTTCAAAAGCCTATTGCCAACCCAGTCTGGTACTTGCTATTTAAGAAGACGAACATCTATATACCTGACCTAGTCCCATGTGGCTTCCTGGCAGCCTCCAGGTCAAGGGAGAATGATTGGATGGTATTCTAAAGGCCATTTGGGTACTTGGAACTCTATCTCTCTCCTGACTGTGTTCATTGTATGACCTAGTGGCCGGATTCCATATATATGTGAAAAAAATGGGTAGAAAAGAAACACACACACACACACACACACACACACACATACACACACATCTTTTAAAAAATTTTGGTTATCATTAGCCTTCTGGAAGAGGTGTTATGCTCAGAAATTGCCTGATTGATTGATTGACACCAAACACCATTACTGATATGGTCAATTTACAGACTTGCAAGAGAACGTTGTCACCTATTCGGCCTCTTGTTGAAGATGTGGTTACATAAAGGAGAATATTACAACCATGGAAATTTTTTGGAAAGAAAATAACTTCCATCAACTAAAGAGTTACACACTTAGCTGTATACCACAGTTAATCAATCACTAAGCAGTGTCAACAATTCTGGAAAACCCCACTCATCAACAACCCACTTCCATAGTCCTAGAGAAGTAGTATCCTGTTTTTCATACTATGTTCTCAAACCAAGAAGCACAGAAACTTCCCTCATAATCTAAATATTCCTGCACGGCGAATCAGGTACCTTCAAGCTGGCTTTACAAAAATTAATAACAACTTGTGGTAAGGATTCATCAGACCTACTATTTCCTGGCAGGAGAGCTGGTGAGAAACAAAAATGTAGCACTTCATCTCTGCCAAGAGTGCTGCCGTCTGAATATAGTCACTCTAGGTGACCACTGACTACTTTTGCTAATCCTTTTCTTCCTGGACCATCTCTGGTTTTAACAAGGATAAATTTTTTGCCCCAGTCATAAGATTCCTCCAGAGAAGTGTTTCAAAGTATACGGATACCTTTAAAAGAGAAAATTCACAGACCTCCATTTTGAAAACCAAATTATTTTGAATGACATTAATTTTATATGAACAAGTAAGATGGTAGGAATAAACTTCTTTGGCATGTGACCATTACACAACTCTAAATCAAAACTTATTCACAAATGAATACAATACAAACTACAAACTAATAAATTAATAATACTAATTCATTGATTTATTTGGTGGCACATGTTGTTTTGCTAAAAAGGAAAAATCCCTATAATATGATTTTGGTGTGGACTGCTATAGGACATGTTAGGAATGAGATAGGAATAGGTTAGAAAACCCTGTGCTACTCTATGTTGCGTGTAAGTCTTTGCCCTTTTTCTATCTGAATGCTGGACAATCTTTGCAGGAATGAATTTGAGAAGCATTGATATAAAATGTGTATTTTAGGAACATTCCAACTTTATCTTTCCTAGGGACACAACAGAATGAGGTTTCTAGTTTTCTATCACATCTTAATGCTATTAAATGGATCCAACTGGCCAGTGCAAATATGATCAGAGAGGGCATAAAATCCTGGAACTTTGGTCTATTTCTAGAATCTGCCCAGGTTGAACATGCCAACTCCTCAATAATTCTCACCTTCAAATGTTTGAGCTCTCTGAATACTGTTTGGCTCAGCACTGTTTCTCCCAAAACTTGTTTTCAGCCTCCTTGTTTGATGACCTGTTTTGATTAGGTATCTTTCTCCTGTTCAAACTTGATAAATTCCAACTCCACTCATATAACTGAGGGTAAGAAGCTTCTAAGACATACTGAATCTGAGCTTCAAAGAAGAGAGACTTTGAGAATGAAACATAAAGGATAAGTTGTGACAACTTTCATTTTACCTGATAATTATTAAAATATATTTGCTCAGTTATTTTTATTTTCTAGTTAGTTTTCAGAAGATGTATCATAGTGGTTAAGAACATTGGCTTTATGGGCAGAAAGATGTTTAAATTCCAATTCTGCTATTGCAGACTCTCTCTGTGGCCTTGAAAAAAATTGCACAACTTTCAGCCTCAGGTTCTTCATTTGTTATACGTGAAGAGTAATAGCTCATAAAATTTCGGGGAAGATTGTAATGACTTATCTTAACCCAGTGTTTAGCACAAATAAGAGCTCAAAGGTATTAATATTTGAATTTTTCACGATGGTGGTATCAGTGATTATCCAGTATCAACAGAGGTTTAAAGCAGGAAAAAATAAAATAATCAGGGGTATCATTTGTATGTACTTTATTAGTAATAATTTTTAATACAACTAAAGTATGTAACCTTGATTTGAAGTGTCTGTATTTAATATACTTAATACTATGATTACCTGAAATAACATAAAGCACTTGTAAAGTTCAAACATAATTATAAAATACCAATACGTGTTTCGTGTCTTTGGGTCTTACTTCTAATCAGAGGACTTGCAAACCTGTGTTTCCAACTTTATCTTATGACTTTAGGTACAGATCTGTTATATTTCTAAATTTCGATTCAGTTCAATAATAATTGAGTGCCTTCTATATGACAGGATTTGTCATGCAGACTGGGAGTCTAATAATAATAAATAAGAGGGTGGTTTTGTCTTTTACAGGCATGCCTGAGAAATAGGGGCATGCATAGATGAAGGGAGGACAGAGTCATGACGTTGTACTTGCATTGAAGGATTGTCAAAATTAAAATTTTCTGTCTTCTCAAAACCTGGGTTCCATCTTCTATCTAACGTCTTGGACTTGTTTGTTTGCCTAGGTGCTGGCTAATCCATAGGCACAGTTCACAATTCCATCTTCATTCAGGGAATTTTCTAAGTAAAGCCACATTGAAAGAAAGCCATGATAAAATGACAAATTTTGAAACTATTGACTATATTTTATACTCTAATTATATTTCATAATACATTAGAAATATTCCATCTTCTAAGTCAACCAGTCTAGAGGTATTAGAATTACCTTCTCTCTAGCTGTCTCACTACCCACATTCACTCTGGTGCTTAATTTTAGCCATTCCCACTGTAACTGCTTTAGTTAGGGTTATCTTATATTCTCCCCTATTGCAAGTCTCCTACTGGATTTAGCTGACACATGCCTGGTTGTGTTTGTTTCACGCATAAAGATTGATCAGAATTTGTCTCTTTCATCCTTCTATATGTTCAGTCATTTATTAATGTCTACATCATAAAAACCAAATATATTAGTATTCAAGGACCTTCTTAATTTTGTCTAAATCTGCTTTTCCAGCCTTGTGTCCCACTATACTCTCCATGCACTCCACTCTTCAGACAGCTTGGAGTTTGCGAAGTACCTCAACAAACCAGGAATATTCGGACCTGTGCTTTCCTTCACCTATATTCTCTCTACCTCCCTTGCTTATTAAAATTTCATTCCTCCTTGAAAGCTGACTTTCAGGGACTAAAGGGACTAAATAAGCATTACTTTTCACCTTTTACTAAAATCTTACAGGGTTTTCAATGTTGCAGATATGAAGTTTTTCTAATGTATTATAAGGTATAATTATCTTAGTATAAGTTTACTCATAAGAGTCTCATAATTTGTGATTTTACTATGGCTTTCTTCCTTTATGGCTTTATTTAGAAAAATCCCTGGATGAAAATAGTTTTGTGAACTTTGTCCATGGAATAGGCAGTATCTGGGCAAGGAAATCCAACCGAATAAATATCTGCCTAATTTCCCTTCCTCCTTTTTAATCTGTGGGGCTTCCTTGTCTGGGCAAGTTTTCTGACAGTCTATTTCCCCATGACCTTTCAGTTTCAAGTGCCCTGGCAGCTTACATTTCAACCTCAGCTAAGTGGCCCAGTACACACAGAAAAAATAAGTTCTATAGTGCTTGTTTTCCCATTCCCTGCCCTCTTTTCTATATGGTATGTCAATTTCTACCCATTTAACACCAGTTCTACCTAGTGAATGGAGATACATGCTTTCCCTGTAGTACAAATTTACTATCTGTAAATAGTAAATTTACAGGTGACAGGTTTATTCTTCATTCCTAATCAGAAATAGATTCTAATCTCTAGCCTTTCTTTGTGACCCCCATAACACTGGGATCCCCCTAAAAATATTTTTATTATATAATATCTCTAACATTCATTATATAATATATGTTATTATTACATAATTTGAGCATTATAATTGAAGACAACTTGCAAAAAATACAAAAGTAGAAGAAAAAAATTAGCCATATTTGCATTATGCGGAGACACTCACCATTAATATTCTAACGTATTTCCTTTTACTATTTCTTTGCTATTTTTGTTTCCAACTCATCATGAAGTAAATAAAATACTGGAAAAGTGGATTCTGGAGGATCCCCAGCAGTATAGACTAGGCTTAGCACAAAAGAATCTATTTTGCAGAGTTGTAAACTCTAAGCTCCCTACCTCATAAAACCATCTCTACAGTGATCATCTTTCCCACTGATTACATACCCTCTCAGCTTTTTGTGTGTGTTTATATATGTATATGTGTATATGTATGTGCTCAATTTTGGTGTGTTGACACAAAAAGATAAACTATAATGTTTTATTGATTGTGAGGTACATATTTTTCCATGTTTTAACATGGTTCAGGTCATGATGAAACTTGTAACTTATGGTATATAACAGTGTAATTGTATTTTTTTTTTCTTTATAAGCAGTGCATAAAATAATAGTGCATCTTCAAATCAATGGCACCTTAGGTTCCGTAAATTATATTTGCAGAACATTTGAGTAATGAGCAATTACCTCCACTTTTGTGGGTATGAAGAGAAAATAAAAGCAACAAATGGTAAATAAATACAATGCAGTAAGGTCCAAGTTTGTTAAAACTTTCAGGCACTTTTCTTTTTGTTAAATTGTTTACGCACTTTTAAACACTATTGTAAAAGTATAAATTTATATAAACTTTTAGTGGAAAAGTCAACAGCATCTACCAAATTATAAATTGAATATAGCTTTTGCACAATTCTAATTTTAGAAATATCTCCTAGAAGTATCTGAACCAGTAAATAAGGATGTTCATGAGCCACTGTCTGGAACTGAAAAAAATAAAAGGAAGTAATCTATGTAGACACAATAATGGATTAAATATACTGTAGTCAATTCAAAAAATTAAATACTGTGCATACATTAAAAAGAATGAGGTATACAGACGAAGAAATGTGGAAACAAGACAGAAAATATTATCAAATATAATAATGAGACAAAACAGTATACTAATATGTGTTGGCATGTGCAAACGATTTGGGGGAAGACATTCCCAAACCACTGGTGGTGATTTAAAGGGCAAGGGTCAAATTATGGAGAACTTCTGTTTTATATTTGTCATACTTTTATATTATTTCAACATTTTACAATGATAAAGTGTAATTAGAAAAGAAAAATCTTTATATTTTTCTTCACTATAAAATTATGGGAAAAAGGAATTTGTTGTTCAAGGGAAAGATTTGTTATTCAATTCCCTAAAACAATTCCCTAAAACAATCTCAGAAGACAAAAAATAATTTATTCAACAAGTGATGAGGTGGTTCCTAAAACCTAAGTTGGTTGGTAAAATAAAAGCCTAAATATAGGCATGTAAAGTGGGACAGTAAGAGAGACACCATAGTAAAGATTCAAAGTGAGTACAAAATTCAAAGTTTACTGTATAAGTTTCAAAGCAGTTGCATAAGCCACTTTACATATAAAACTGGCTCTGGAGCATCACCTTATAGTTTACCAGTCATACTACATCACGGCAGTTCCTGGCAGAATATAAGTGGATCCTGAATTCTGAAATCTATCATAGACCCTCTAAATGGAAGCTATCCAAATTGTTATTCATGGCGAGATCAAGACAGAATGCATTTGGTCATTAAATTACTTTGGAAGGGCTTCCCTTCCCTGGTGGCGCAGTGGTTGAGAGTCTGCCTGACAATGCAGGGGACACGGGTTCGAGCCCTGGTCTGGGAAGATCCCACATGCCGCGGAGCAGCTAGGCCCGTGAGCCACAATTACTGAGCTTGCGCCTCTGGAGCCTGTGCTCCGCAGCAAGAGAGGCAGCGATAGTGAGAGGCCCGCGCACCGCGATGAAGAGTGGCCCCCGCTCGCGGCAACTAGAGAAAGCCCTCGCACAGAAACGAAGACCTAACACAGCCATAAATACACTTTAAAAAAAAAAAAAAAAAATTACTTTGGAAAGGAACAGAAGTCAGGTTAGCGTCTTTTTATTCGATCTTAAATTTCTGTGAATAATTATAATCTAGACCAAAATATCACATTGTGCAACTACTTCAAAACCTTTATATTTTCTTTCACTGTAGATATCAAAGTCTGGATTTTGAATAGGTGAGTGCCTATGTTTATCTAGAATAAACATGTTAATTGAAAACAGTCAAGCTTATCTCCTCACAGGGGGCAAAAAAATTTCTATCTCCTCACCTTTGGAGATTGAATCAGACGATAATCAAGGACCCAAAAAATCCTTGTAGCTAAAATGTCCTTGAGAAACCATCTGCTTCATTATTTTAATTCTGTTGTTTATGCTAAAATAACCCAATGATAGTCTTAACTGCTTAGAGTTTAAATGATTTTAGGAGAAATAGATTAGTTTATGTAGTGGGTATAATTCATGTTTCTGAAGAGTAATGACGTTATGACGACTCCCCAACTGATGATAATTTATTGCATTATTAAATACATAATTTTTTAAATTTAAAACACAACATTCTTAGTGATTAATTTCAAGGTTTAACCCCCTAATCAAAATATTCTTACTTCTCTATATTGACCTGAGTCAAATGTGAGTTGTGTTTGATGATCTGTGTAGGTAGTGATTAAAACAGGACAAACAAATGAGATAGACAAACAACTGTCATCGGGTCAGTCATGGACAGACCCTTTCTGAGTAGGGAGCTGCTATCCAGTAAGAGGGACAATTCAAGTCTGCACACCAGATGCCAGGCTGTCAGAAAGCAGCATTCCACACATCCTCTGATTCAGAAGTCACAAAGAGTTTCGGGTAGAGGCAATCTGATGCCTGGGACAGTTTAACAGGAAGTAAAACTCTCTTTGATGGATCTGTGCTGTCAACTGTCTGTTTGCTTTCAAACTAATCCCCTGCCTTCTTCATGCTCTTTCTTTGGCTTCTGAGTAGCTTTGGTCAGTGGCAAACTGTTGGAAGACTGGGTCGCCAAAGGAAGACAGAAGCTCCGGTACATCTCTCCACCAAAACTGTGGTGTATGCTCCTTGGTTTCAGATCCCACTGGAGAGATCGTTTTGGTTCTAGCTTTCCCATGATGATGTTTGAGGCTCCTGGCCTGTGATAACAGAGACACGTCCCTTGTTACCTTTAATCTAGGGACTGTAGCCCCAGATATACCAAGCCAACTTTTTTTTTTTTTTTTATACTATTCATGTCGTTTTTTTAAAGTGTGCCTCCTCTCTTAATAATTGTGACTATTTTTCTAAGTCAGTAAGTGCACATTTAATATATCTTTATTTTTTTTTTAATTTATTTATTTTGGCTGTGTTGTTGGGTCTTCATTTCTGTGCGAGGGCTTTCTCTAGTTGCGGCAAGTGGGGGCCACTCTTCATCGCGGTGCGCGGGCCTCTCACTATCGCGGCCTCTCCCGTTGCGGAGCACAGGCTCCAGACGCGCAGGCTCAGTAATTGTGGCTCACGGGCCCAGCCGCTCCGCGGCATGTGGGATCTTCCCAGACCAGGGCTCGAACCCGTGTCCCCTGCATTGGCAGGCAGATTCTCAACCACTGCGCCACCAGGGAAGCCCTACCAAGCCAACTTTTGCTCAAGTTGAAATGGAATTGATTTTGTTATGGGGCCAGTTTTACTCTAGATTGTAAGCAAAAAGAAGGATGATTTTGTTCCCTGTCATCAGAAAACTCTCTCTGTCCTGGAATAAGGAACTTTAGGTAGGGCATTGCTATTAAGACATAATAACTAACAAACATTTGAAAAGAAGTGTACAACTTACAAGTACATCCATATTATTATTTTCAACTTACTGTGGACTAATGACATCTTGTGTACAAAATGCTAAAGTGAAATTGATGTATAAATCATATCATCATACTTACACATATACTATGAAGCATCTGTGGGTGCTTTCTGAGGATAATTGTTCAAAGAATAGCAATTTCCTCTGTTTTCTCTGTTTCTCAAATCAGGCTAATTGCTTGTGGGGTATTTCATTTGTTTCTGAACATAGGTGATGACTTTGGATGACTCATGGAATTAGAAGTGGTGGCAACTGATAACCATCTCATCATCTCACATTCTTGGCTGTGGATTGATGAGAATCCACAACATACCTATTGGAAAAGCTTGCACAATATTGGACTCAATTACAACATGTCTCTCCTAGGTTGTTAGAAATTTCCTCTTACATGAGCCATTGTTGAGGCAAAAAGACCTTGACATTTTCTAAAAAATTCAGCACACATTCTCACCAAGTACATTTTGAATTTGATTTATGATGGCAATAATCATGCACTATAACCCCCAAACGGGGTGAGGCCAAACATAAATTAGACTACATGATTTTGAATGATGTTTTAGTTTTATAGATCCTAGGAGTTTCTTTTAAAATCAGTGTCTACACACCTAGTCAAAGACTAAATAATACAAAAAGTTTTAATGTGATTTCAATTCTTGAATTGACACAAAATGTCACCTTTCTAAAATGTTTTATCAGAAATTCTTCCCATAGTATTCCCACTGCTTCTTTTATATTTTCCAGAATTTCTCTTTACATGAGACGTTATATCAAGACACTCTAATATTTAAATACATAGAAGGCAGGAGGTTATAAAATTGTGTTTATCAATTTAAGATCTTTTTCATTTTTTTCTCAAGTTGTTTTATTTCTCTTTTAGTCTATTCACCTGGGGTTCACTTGCCATCAAACCACTTCTTGCTTTTTTGCACAACCTATTTGCCTTCATTGCTACTGGATTCCTCAAAGAAGTTCTATTTTCTACCAGTGATGTACATTTAGCAAATCCTCTTCATCTGCATTTGCTGTAGCACACCTCACTATTTGGCAAAGCCACCAAAGCTCTCACTTATTGATTCCTGACCATCCACCAACTTACCTGCAGTATTGGTTTACCAATAATATCAAGCAATTTAGCTCTGCTACTGAAGAGTACCAGCTTTCCCTCACTGACAGGAATTCCAGAAGGAGCTAAAAATTATCATTGGGCTGAAACCATTTTTCTGCTTTGCCTTAAGGAAATGAGTTATCCTTTCATTACCCTAGTTGCATTTTTTTTTCCTTCTGTTTTTGAAAGTGGTTGGTCCCATTGACAGACCAGCCTGTCTGTCTGGTTTAAACCTGTAAATGTTTGATCTTTCCTGCCTTTAGCAATATTCCTTCCTTTGCAAAAATATCTAACTCATCTAGAACTGATGGTTCAATTCACAAGAAAACTTTATTACTAAGCCAGATCATCTCTTCTGAACTCCTTTTCCAAAGCTTAAGGTTAGAATTTGCTATACCTGATTCCCTGCGCTTTAAATTGTGATATGTTATATCATTCAGAACTTTAGTCAGGGAAAGAACTCTTTCTCAGCTTCAGTTTGTGTCATACAATGAGTAAGGATTTTGCTCATCAGGAGTTTTTTTGCAAAGTTGAATACTCATGAACAAATGATATGTAAACTGATGATAATTTTTAAAAAAATTGGTATGGTTAATAAATTTTCACAAATTAAGTTGTTGAATAGTGGTTGTTTGTATTATGTACAACTAGTTTTGTCACATAAAGAGTAATCCCGGCACTTTCCTTTAACAAATGTACCTACTTTTACATTTATTGGAGAAAGGTGTCAGTATAGTGGACACTTGGAGATTGGTTAAACATTTTCCTGGAATTGAAATACATGAAATTTTGTTACTTTAATTCATTCAGATTACTGTTTTACATAAACATGCCACAAGACTAATCTATAAACAATAAATATGAAAGTTTCAGATTAACTATCATATATGGCTTACCATGTTCTCTTGATGTTTTTAGAATTTTATGGCCCCTCCTGGTGTCTGAGCCCAGCAGACAGAGGATTATGTCAAGCCAATGAGAGCAGATTCTACTACAATTCAATCATTGGGAAATGCCGCCCATTTAAGTACAGTGGATGTGGAGGGAATGAAAACAATTTTACCTCTAAAAAAGCATGTCTTAAGACTTGTAAAAAAGGTATAGAGGACATTCTTCCTATTAATTCACTAGTGTTTAAGATAATAATTATATTGAAATTATGAATGAATTTTAATCTATGAAAGTATGAAATGAGTTCTGTTTATGATAAGAAACAGTATTGTGATTTAACTAAGTGTCCCCTTTTCAACTACATTTTGATAATATTGCCAGATATGTTAACTGTAATTCCTTTTAATGTGTCTTCATAGAAAAAAATCAATTTTAAACAAAACATTTTATTCTTTTAATATTTACATACTAAGCTTTCATTTTAAAGGATTATACCAAAATATCTTTAAGCTTTCTAATACACAAAACTTTAATGTATTTATTTTCTTCTGACAATAAAAATGATGCATATTTATAGAGTATTAATATGTAAATAAAACTCTATAACTCCACTAACCATATATAGTCACATGTCCACTTTAATAAAATGAGTATTATTTTGTAGCTCAAGGTGAATAATAAAAATCAATAACATTTACCCATTTATGCAAAGTGACATCCTTAGAAAGAGGTTGTTTACACAAAGATATAGACGAATTAAAGACTTTTAAACCAATTACATGTTTTTTGGTTTTAAACGTTAAAAGATAATTTGAAGAAATCTTAGATTAAATGTTTTATTATCTTGTTACTTTATCATGCATAAATTTATTTATCTTCCTTTTTAGGTTTCATCCAAAGAATATCAAAAGGGGAGTTAATTAAAACCAAAAGAAAAAGAAAGAAGCAGCCAGTGAAAATAGTATATGAAGAAATTTTTGTTAAAAAGATATAAATTTGTTACATTACAACATTATTTCTACTAAATATTTTGGATAAAACTTTTCATTATGATTCCTATTTTTTTCTCTCCTGAAATCTTCTTTTTAATGAATTTTTCATGAATTTTCTATGCATATATTACCTGCTATTAATGCATTTGCATCAGAGTTCCTTTTCTTATCTGGTCAAATTGCTTATTCTATGGCTATAACTTATTAACTGTCTACTATGAACTTATTATTCTCTCAATCCCTTTCTAACTATCTGCCATTTAACTACAATTTATACTACTACTGACATCAAATCAGTCCATTTTACCATTTGGTGATCATCCTATTTGAGAATATGTTGTCACTTATTTGTTTTGATCACGTGTACAATTATATTTTTTATAGCCTATGTCCAGATTAAGAAATACAACTATTAAAGATCAAGTGGTTTGGGGGTTTCACATCTAAAATAGTGGCAACCATCTTCTTCTGATAAAGATCACTCAATTGTGCATTTGGAAAGAGCTGGTAGTAACAGAATTCTGTCATGTGATTCCCTCCCTAGACATACTTTTTCTCCTTTTGCATTAACCAGTACCTCGAGCAATCTTGAGCCAAACCATATCTGAACAAAGAAAGTCAACTCTACGTCATGTGCCTGCCTGATTTTGATTGATGTAACTAACTTTTATTTGCTTATGGCTCATCATATCAGTAAAGATGGCTGAATAGCTGTGTGTTAAATACAGATCATGATAAGAAAAAACTTGGTGGGAAAGGGAATTTCTTAGTGGCAATCAAAAGGAAATTGTTTATGTACTTCCTAATTTTATTGCTTGACAAAATTTTCTCTTACCAAAAATAGCAAGTATATTTAAAACTCCTGAAACCTATTCATTTATAATTAGGCTTTGCACACAAAGCAACCAGTAATTCATGCTTTTAAAACAAAGTCATGTTATTTCTGTAGAAAAGGAAGAGAAAATTATCAGCAAGGAAGATTCTACTAGAAAACATGTGTGTTATTCACTCTCATCTTTTAACTAACATTTCTCTGGAGTTAATTCACTTTATCCAGATCTATACCTTTCCTTCTCTGCTGAGTCATGTACAGTCTGACATCTCAACAGCCTTCTAGATATTTCAGATTCTATGATGTTCACTTCAAATTTCACATTTAAATTTGAACTTGTCATCTAGAAACAACTAACCACTTTATCCATTTAGTTTAGCTTAATTACTTCTCTCTAGCAATAGTATCATAATTCTGCCTGCTCCTCAGGCTTGAAAGTTTGAACCCATTTTGATTTCTTATTTTCCCTCATATTCTACTTCCAATCAGTCTCTAAACACTAACGCTTCCTTTTTCATAAAGTTCATCTAACTCCCAGGCTTTTTACATCTACTTCATTCTTCATATCATTATTAATTTAATTCTTTTCTTTTTTAAATTTTTTCTTAAGCTTTATTTTTTTAGAGCACTTTTAGGTTCACAGCAAAATTGAGAGGACATTTCAAGATTTCCCAAATAACTCTTGACCCTACACATGCATAGCTTCCACCATTATCAACATCCCACAACAGAGTGGGACATTTATTACAACTGATGAAACTACATTGACAAAACATAATCATTCTAAGTCCATAGTTTACATTATAGTTCACTCTTGGTGTACATTCTATGGGTTTGGACAAATGTGTAATGACATCATTCCACCATTTATAGTATCAAACGAAGTATTTTCACTGTCCTCAAAATCCTCTGTGCTCTACCTATTCACTCCTTTTCCTTCCCCAAACATTGGCAACCACTTAAGAATTAATTCATATATTTCTCCACCACTCAAAATCCTTTGATGACTCAGTAATTGGTACTTAACCCCACCCCATCCCCCAATTTACTTTTGATATATTTATATATATTTTTGGACTTACATACACTACTCTTTCATGACTATTTCAATTTAGTTAAAGTGGTATTCACTGATCACTGAATATATGTTTAATTACTTAGTTTATTCATGCTGATTTTTTATTTAAAAATATGATCCCCTCCAGACCATTCATGGGAGTCAGGGTACAGCTGATGTGAACTATAAAATCACTGTATTTTGAGGCATAATATGAAAAGTTCTAATATACACCCTGTGGCATAAAAATTATATCATTACAAAATAGTGTCAATTTGTTCACTTGAGAAAATTTTTATATCTTGATTTCAAATATTCAGTACATAAGTAGCTGCCTTAAATTGAGTCTCTGCTGTGGAATTTGGAACTTTTGGAAATCAAAATCTCTTGTGAAATATTCCTGTTGTCTTTTATACCTGGATAGCAATAGCTTTAAATAAAGGGTAAAGTCTCCCTAGGTCAAGTTGCAAGTTGCTACCAAGGACATATAAACAGCACATTGGTGAGTTGACTATTTTCGCCAACAACTATTGATGGCTTCATTACTTAGTCAAGAAAGATACACACTGAGAGATGGTTTGCAATGTTTAATGCATGTGAATATTATGTTTGCTGTGTTTTTAAATAAGATTGTCGCTGGTGGTATTGTTTTCCCTTATTTTGCATAATCAAATGCATCTAACTGTGAATTTTATATAGAATTACATTATACAGCATATAATGCTTATTTACCGACTTTGTTTATTCTCTGTTCAAAATTAACAGCGTATGCTGAAAATTGCTCAAATGATTTTTTACAATATAAGAAATAAAATATATTATCCTGAATAATAAAGTATGACTGTTAAACTCATGAGTTTTTTATACTTCAAAAAATAAAAATTAATGCTCTTCAGTTATTCCAAAGATAAAGAGTTCTAAGACAAAGAAAAAAAATTATTCCACAAGCTCCACTCTACTTACCTCCTTTAATTGGAATTGGCTAATAATCCTTTCAGTTATAAATGGGCATCCATGTATTATGATTTCATACTCAGCAAATTAGTTTGCTATACCTTATAATCCATATAGTCTACATTTAATTCATTCCATATATATTTCTACCAGTCATCTCATATAATTGTACAAATATGATAATATATTTAAATATATATCATATGACAATATATTATATAAATGACTTCCAATCCTGACTATTGAAGGTGGCCTGTCCAATTTTTATACCAGAAGAAGGAAGAAAATGACATTAAAGTAACCAACTATTTAGGGGACTTTCTGATTTTTTTCACCAGCTCTTCCTGCTCTTGTCTGGTTTTTATGAAGTTAGCATTTGTATTTACTTTCTCCAAGTTTTGACTTTTAGTTCTTTCTCAAGGACTTGAACATGGACACATCTTAGTTGCCTTCCCTGCATTCTGCTTTGCAGAACAGAAAACCTTGATCCTGTCAGCCTCTCAGGCCCAACCTCTGAACTATTCTAACCACATAGCTGAGGTCTTGGCTAGAATTATTCAGACCACTTTTAAAGGGAGTAGTAATACATGATAATTCATCTTACCAAAGAGAGAGAGGTGCACAGGCATTTAATCATATAACGTAACAATAAATAAAATAGAGCTTTAGGACAACGGATATGATCTCCTCATCAATTTGCTTACAAATGAGAAAAATTCTGGCCCACACAGTCTGAAACAAAACAGGGATATTTTTTATCACAAAATTGAAAAGGTCAAAGGTATCTGACTGCCTTTTGGTTGGATTCAGGGCCTCATATTGTCATCAAAATTCAGTCTATCTTCACCTCTGATTCTGCTGCCCAACATTTTTTGCCTTTATTTTCTAATCTCACAGGATTTCAAGATGACTTCCAGAATTTAAGTCCCACATCCTCTCAGAGTAAAGTTTTCTAGAAAACCTTGTACTCTCTTACCTCAAAGAATTGAAATAAAGTCCTGACCTCAGCATGATCCATAAAAGAAATAATTGATAAGCTAGATTTCATTAAAATTAAAAGCTTCCGCTCTGCAAAAGAAAATATCAAGAGCTTAGAAGGCAAGCTACAGACTGGGAGAAAATATTTGCAAAACATACAATGGATAAAGGACTGTTATCCAAAATATACAAAGAACTCTTAAATCTCAACAATAAGAAAACAAATAACCCTATTAAAAATGGGTCAAAGACCTTAACGGACACCTCAAAGAAGATATACAGAGGGCAAACAAGTTTATGAAAAGATGCTCCACGTCATATGTCACCATGGAAACGCAAATTAAAACAACAGTGAGCTACACACGTATTAGGATGGTTGAATAAGGTACACTGACACCACCAACAGCTGGAAAAGATGTGGTAAAGCAAGAGCAACTCATTCATTGCTGGTAGGAATGCAAAACAGTGTAGCTACTTTGAAAGACAGTATGGCAATTTCTTACAAAGCTAAACATACTCTTACTATACCATCCAGGAATCATGCTCCTTGGTGTTCCCAAAGGAGTTGAAAATGTATGTTCACATAAGAACTTGCACACAGATATTTATAGCAATTTTATTCATGATTACCAAAACTTGGCAGCAACTAAGATGTGCTTCAGTAGATGAATGGATAAACTGTGTTACATCTAGACAATGTGATATTATTCAGCACGAAAAAGAAATGAACTACTAAGCCATGGAAAGACACGGAGGAACCTTAATGCATATTACTAAGTGAAAAAAGCCAATCTGAAAAAGCTACATATTGTATGATTCCAAATATATGGCATTTGCCTAGAACAGGCAAAAGTATGGAGACAGTAAAAATATCAGTGGTTACCAGGGGTTGAGGGCATAGGGGAGGAAGAGATGACTAGACAGAGCACAGTCTATTTGGGAGGCAGTGAAAATACTCTGTATGATACCATAAGGATGGATACATGTCATTATATATTGTCCAAACCCATAGAATGTGCAACAGCAAGAGTGAACCATAATGTAAACTATGGACCTTGGGTGATCATGTGTCAATGAAGGTTCATCAACTGTAACTAATGTAACATTCTGGTCAGGGATAATGATAATGGGAGAGGCTATGCATGTGTTATGGTAGAGGAGATATGGGAAAACTCTGTACCTTTCCTTCAATTTTGCTGTGAATCTAAAACTGCTATAATAATAATAATAGTAGTAGTAGCAGTAATAATAATAATAAAATCTTAACTTAAAAACAAAAACAAATCCTGGCCTCCCTCTCTTTGACCCAAATGTCTTATGGCCAGCCTTGAGCCAAATGCCATGTTTAGAGAAATGTAACTTTCTGACTGACCAGGTTTGATTCACAAATTTACTCCCAGATATCTGGTTGGTATCAGCACTATCTGAAATATGTGATCTGATTGGCAGGGCTGGGAGTAGAGTGAGACAAGTGAGACACTTGCCTCAGGCACAAAATTTGAAGGGACATAAACAAACTCAGTAACCAAGATAAATATATTGTAATGGAGTATTTTTTTAAATCAAAAATAAAGCAAATATCCATGATGAAAATATAAAATTTTTTTAAAGACAGGGTCAGTAACTGAGCCATATTGTTATTTGAGGCAAAAGGAAAAACCAATAATACTGATGATTTACAAGAAATATAAAGATGGTTCAAATGCAATTGTTGTTTAATGTAATGAAAAAATATTAACAAAAATTATAAGCCAAATTATCATTTTCAATAGATAAAGAAAAATCATTTGATTAAATTTGATACTTGTTTTATGATTAAAAACTTTAGCAAATTAAGGAGAAGAGACCTTCCTTAATCTGGTAAAGGATATCTACCAACAAACATATAATACTTCGGGGTAAAATTTTAGAAACATATTCGTTAACCTCAGGAACAGGAGCAAGATGCTCTCTATTACCATTGCTATTAACATATCCAGGCTGTCTTAGTTTTACAGTCAAAGCAAAAAGACAAGAAACAGAAATTAGAGGTATAAATATTACCATGATATTACAGTTATTTGCATATAATATGCTTGTCATAATTGAAAATCCAAGAGAATCTAAAACAACAGAACACTGGAGTTCAGCAAGATTACTTTATGCAATTTTAACATATGAAATTGATAGTATTTCTGTAGGCTAAACAGGAAAATAGCAATAAAATTAAAAATAAATTTAAAAAAAGAAAAACAGAAAATACATACTAGTGACAATAGAACAAAAACCTTAATATACTTAAGAGTAAATCCCACAAAAGATGTGTAAATGACTTTTAGAGAAAAACCCCACAGAAAAATTCAATATGTTATTGAGGGACATAAAAAAAACTAAATACCTTTCCATTTATTGTAACCCTTATAATTAGTATTTGCAGAGAAAGAACAGAATAAGAACACTAGATTATGAAGAAAAAACACTAAAATACAATAAACATTTTTAAAATTAAGAAATTGGAGAGAAAAGTGATGAAAATATCTAAGCTATAGAAGGAAAAAGCCATAGAAAAGGAAAATGGGATAGAAAAAAAGAGTAAGAAAATTAGGAACTCAATTCAAAAGCCCAACCTTGTTGTAACAGAAGTTCTACAAAAATAGAAGAGATAAAATTGATGGGAGGGAAATTTTATAGAACTAATAACATGTTTCCTTTATTGAAATGGGATATTGTATTCAACAAAGGAAAACCTACCCAGCACACTCCCTACACATACACACACACACACACACACACACACACACGAAATTTCATACACTACAGATGAAGAGAAAATTCTAAAGAACAGGGGAAAATGTGGAGGAATAGGTCACATACAGAGAAGCAGAAATAAAAAAAGGAATTGTGCATCTCAACGGCAAGAATGGAAGGAAGCCAGAATAAAGTTGGATGTGGAAGTCTGAGGGATGAAGAATAGCTGTTTACTTGTTATACACATTTAGTACTAATTGATCTTTCAGTTATGTGCCTGGAGTGCTTAGCTGAAAAATAGATGTTAACTAAAATAAATGTAAAGTTGTTTAAGGCTTTCACTTTCCATCAGAGGCTGTGGGGAAGAGTTCTGAAGTGTGAACTAAGAGATATTGTTTATTATACAAATACTGACACTACCTGGTGGATGAATTTGTCATCTAATTTGTTTACCCCACATTTACTCATATTTAGAAATAGTGTTTTGGACTTGACTGCTTATAAAAATTCTTCCAGTTTGGCATTTTAGAATTTTATAAAAATGTTCTCTATTTTAAAGCCTCCAACACCGATACATGGTAAGCCAAAACAAATGTGAAGATGTTCTGTGACTAAAAAACAAAAGTCAACACTGGCCAGGCTCTTCTGTTGGTAATAACCACATTCCATGTAGATTAAGGAAGTCATTTTCAGTGGTTGCTATATTCCTCCAAAACTAGCCTATGTGGATGCAGCTTGCCTTATCTAAACTGACTACACCTGCAATAGATTTCCCTTTTCAGTGCCTGATTAGTCCATAAACAACAGAAGTTTTTTATGACAAGCTTCCAAGTTACTTCTTTACAGGCGGCCCCACTCACTTTGGAAGATTCTGAATGCCTTAACATTTGGCTTTTGCTTATGATAAAGTATTTAATCTCTTTTTAAAAAATATTTATTTATTTATTATTTTTGGCTGTGTTGGGTCTTCGTTTCTGTGCGAGGGCTTTCTCTAGTTGCGGCAAGTGGGGGGTCACTCTTCATCGTGGCGCGCGGGCCTCTTCACTATCGCGGCCTCTCTTGTTGCGGAGCACAGGCTCCAGACGCGCAAGCTCAGTAATTGTGGCTCACGGGCCTAGCTACTCCGCGGCATGTGGGATCTTCCCAGACCAGGGCTCGAACCCGTGTCCCCTGCATTGGCAGGCAGATTCTCAACCACTGCGCCACCAGGGAAGCCCCTTAATCTCTTTCTGTAGTAATTCTTAGAAGAGCTAGCAAAATTTAGTGAAGCGTAAATTATTTCAAGTACTAAAATATTTTATTTCAATCTACAATTTATTCTAATAAGTTTTAAGCAAATTCAACTGAACCAAAATTAAGCCATTTCTGTCAACACTACTGATAATTTGCTCTTCTTCATCTATCATGAGATAATATCAGCTAAGTCAGTTATGAACCTGAGTGTCTTTGGGGTTTTAATCCATGTTTAATCTGTATTTTCATAAAGGGTGTAATTCCAATTTACTGACCTCTCTTTCTTAAGCTGCAGGCACTCTCAAGTTAGAAGTCAGAGGAAACTATTCAATACTTCCTTCTTAGTCAATTTTTGGAATCAGAAAGCAAGAATTTTGACCTTCAAAAGTCAATTTTTTTTTTTAACGTATCCCCCATTTTCAACAGAATGTTCTACAAAATTTGTAAATCACTCTAGGGAGATTTCCAGAGAGTTTCAAAATGCGAACAGCTGTGAGCTACCTAAACGATCCATCTTGCCAAGAAGTTTCTACTCCAGAGATGAAGAAATAAACAATTACCATTTTTTTTACTCAAAATATCTGCCACTGTTCAATGAGAAAGTTTGTGGAATTATAAAGCTAAGTATACGTTAGGAAAAATTTTATTCAACCTTTTGCATATTCTCTTTATTTTTCTCCTTCACAAGCTACACACACATACATACCATCATTTAATTGGGAAGAAAATCTTTAAAATCCAGTAAATCCCATAGTTTCTCTTTATCTACTGGCTGCCAGTAAACTGTCAGACACAAATGAAGAATATTTTAAGTATTGTAGAAGAAAAATATAAAACACCAAATCAAATGCAATAATAAACAGCATAGGATTTGGATTCAAATCAATTTGGATTTGTACTCAATAAGCCTGACTCCCTCTTCTTTGCCTGTGAAATGATTATGAGGGTAAATGAGAGCACACATGGAAAGTATTTAGCATAGTGTTTGCTGCATCGTAAGTATCCAATAAGATGATAGCTATTGATATTAAAATATGTTGAATATTTATTATTTCCCAAAGTTTTAAAATATAGTTTGAGCTGTAACAATTATTCAAATAAATTAGGCAATTAAAAGTTAGAGTAGGAAATTTTAGGTAAATTTTGTTTGCTAAAGTAACAATTTCATAAAATGAGAAATGAGATTAAGTGGTTTTACTGTTAACAAGATTAATGGAGAAAAATGTAAAAATTTTATACTTAGAATTTTAGAAATTTTTAATAATTTGTTTTTGAGATAATTGCCTGAGAGGTGCTAATAAAAATTTTTAATATGGAACATGGGTAAAAGGGGTAAAAAGCAGTGAATGTTTTTATTTTTATAATGAACCTATGTAAAACTCATATTAAAATATTTAAATATATCTTATGTTTCTAAGAAATTTTAAGTTTAAAAAATGATCACCATTATTCCTTGTGTCATCCTTCCAAATATTCAGAAACTTACACTATTATTCATATATGAATAGTATTGGAAATGTGTGCTTTGGATAGAAACCAGATTATAAATATATTTGAATAGAAAAATAGCCAAGCTAGTGGTGATGCTTTTTTTTTTTAAACATCTTTATTGGAGTATAATTGCTTTACAATGGTGTGTTAGTTTCTGCTGTATCACAAAGCGAATCAGCTATACGTATACATATATCCCCATATCTCCTCCCTCTTGCATTTTCCTCTCACCCTCCTTATCCCACCCCTCTAGGTGGTCACAAAGCACCGAGCTGATCTCCCTGTGCTATGCGGCTGCTTCCCACTAGCTATCTTACATTTGATAGTGTATATATGCCCATGCCACTCTCTCACTTCATCCCAGCTTACCCTTCCCCCTCCCGTGTCCTCAAGTCCATTCTTTACATCTGCGTCTGGTGATGCTTTAATGCAAACTTTCTGAACGCTGTTCTGTGTTTTCCTATATTGCTAGTACTCATTATTTTCTTTTTCTCAGTGCAGAATCATCTAACTGAAACTCCAGTAGCTAATATCATTTGAATTATATTCCATACAGTTTTCTCCCAAAAATATCTGTAGTTTGCCAGATTAAATATTTTACTCATAATGTTGCAAAGAAGGAGGACTGGTTTGAAAACTAAACAACTTAAGTTTCAAGTTCCAGTTCTACCAATTTATCCAGTTGCGTAAACTTACTAAGATTCTATTTCCTCACCTGAAAAGTGAAAATAAAATCTTATTCAGAGTTAAAGAAAACGTCTAAAGCATATAGCATATTTCTGGAAAAATGCCAGTCATCAACAATGCTACTCGTCTTCCTCAACTTCCCTTAAAACAGAGACCACAGAAGCACTGCTAGATATTAAGTACTTAAAGATACACTAATTAATACAACTCAAAGTTGAATCTATTTTTTATGCGTCCTTACAATTAATCCAAAAAAAGAGGGTCCTCCAACCATAGTATTTTTTTTCTGAAGAGTCACAAATACCATGAGAAATGCATTTTAAGGATACCATATATAAGGGACCATGGTTAACACTGCAGACATTAACTTCCAAATAACTTTGCAGAAAGACATAGAAACATTTCCCAGGGAAAGGTTTTGTACTTGCTTACTCACGCCACCCCCACCACCCCAGTCTCACCCAGCCTCACAGAATAAAGCATAAAACTTGATTTGGAGTGCATGACCATTGCAAATAGATAAAAATACAAATTCCTTATCACAACCTACATGGCCCTACTTACTATGTGCTGATATACTCACATGGAACTCTCTTCTTGCTCACTGATCTCCAGACTCTAGGAACAATCGAGGTGCAGCACTTGAACAGGTTTTGCTTACTTGCACTAGTATTCCTACTCAACTTTGTTTGGGTTTACCACCCGTATTGAGCTGGTGCACTCATCTCCCTGTTGCTGGGAGAACTGGCTGCTAATAGCTCCCAGGTGCATCCTTCTGCAAATTGTCCTCAGCTGAGAGTAGTTACTTTCCCTAGAAGTTAGGTTTCCCTCTCCCAGAGCGCTTCACACAAGGACTGGCTAAGAAGAAGCTATGAAAGACAGTCTCCTGTGCAGCAAGGGAGGACAAATCTGACAGGCAATTTATACTCCAGAGCCCTAGCCTTATGCATTAGGCCAAATCCAGATTTTACCTGAGACCACATGCTTGCTCACCTCATTCTTCTTCCAGCCCTGCTTCATTCCCTCCCTTAATGCTTTTTCCTAAAGTCTAAAGAGCACTCCTTCAGTAAATGATGGGAACCTAAATCCTTCTCTCAAGCTCTGCTTCTGGGCCCTACGGAGAACAGACTCCTTTCTCATCCATGGAATACCTCATATTTCTTGACTTTTAGGTTCCAGAGTAATTATTACCTTCAGAGAAAATGCTCTTCTGCAAGAAGCGTGTCCTCCCTCCATCCTACCTTCCTATCCACTCAGTCCTGATGTGTTTCAGTCATTGAACATATTGCTTTTAAGCAATCGGAATATTTGAGCAATATGAGTAAAAATAAGTGTATTTCCCTAAATGTCTACCTGAGGACAGAAACTAAATTCCTTGAGAGCAGGGACCATGTCCCTATTATCCAACTTTGTACTCCCAGTATCTCTCCAAATGCTTGGTACATGGCAGATGATCAATTAATATGATGATCAGTTAACATCCAATGGATGGCTCTAGTTCAGTAAACCTTGCTTTCTGATGATACAACTGTTTAGAAAGGTAGATTTCAGGGGTAATTAATATGCCTCCAAATACTGTCTCTCAAATGTCAGCTGTATTAAGCCAGACTGGCAGGATTATAACCAATTAATCACTGATTTTTTTCCTAACACATAGTGGTAAAACAAATATTTTTCATGCTTGAATACAGTGAGGTCCTTGTTTATCAGATGTGAAAGACACTTTTCGCTCTGTTGTGAGCTTTTGAAAATCTGATTTGTATTCCTGATCAGATATGTAGGAGTTAATCCACTTTAATGTAGCCATAGCCTTCAGAGTTGTCTAGTTTTAGATCATTTCAAATATTTAAATGTATGTATGTTACATATATGTGATATGTACATTCATTGGAAGAAAAAAGGTGGTATGTCATTTTAATTTGTAATGTTTCACTTATGTTTTAACATTTATTTAATGATTGTTTGCCTTTGCATCTAAATACTGTATGAAGTACATATTCTTTTTTGCTGTATATAAAAGGATATTTTAATTGTATAGTCTACAGTAAGTACCTGCCCACTATAACTCTAGTCATCATGTGCATCAGATTGTTTTCTTAGAAATCTTCCCTAGTTATTGGGATTTTTATTTAAAGAAAAAAGGACAGAATTCCATTATTATTTCACTTAAGAGAGCAACTTTGGCAATTTGAGAATGTTTAACACTAGATGGCAGGATGAGACTGTAGATACCCAACTCCTCAAAGCTAAGTATTAAAAAAAAAAAAAGATACTTTCTCAAAGGTGTTAAGAATTCTTAGGCAAATACATTGCATTATTCTTTAATATATGCATTATATATAGTTCCACACTACTTTATATTTAAAAGCTTTCACTGTGTATGATAGAGTGATGTTAAACACAAATAAATTATTGAAAAGAAAATATAAATTGCTAATAATTTTACAAGTTATAAAAATATGACAATAGCTGAATAAAATAGTCTGTACTGGGAAAACATTCATACTATTTGGCATTCTTAGAACTTAATAATTAAATTTTTAAGCAAAATGTAAGATGTGGTCACTTAATCAAACGTTGCTTAGGTCAACATGCATAAACACAAAATTAAATAAACCACTTATTTTCACAATGAAGATGGATATTCAGCAAATAAGAAGCATTTCAGAATAAGTTCACAATACATATCCAGAGATGAAAAGGGCATCTTTTTCAATGCCAACTAATACTATCCTAGAAATAAGAACTATTTTAAACTCTTCTGGGAAAAGCGATTCGAGTTTCCCAGATGAATTACTCACTCTCAGTATTTAGGTACCACTTGTCAGTGCAATATGGATAAGTATAGCTAGGGTGATCATATATAATTTTTCATCCAAACCAGGACACTTTTGAACATAAAAATATAAACTGGAACTGTCCTAGCAAACTGGGGCACATGATCACCCTGATTAGGGGACTTCATCCTCAGGAAGTTCATTTTACGAGCATTTATAATTTTATTATATTTTAAAATTAATTTTTGATTAGTCCATGACATATCTCATTTGCCGGTCTTAGCTCTTAATTCTAGCAACAGTTAGCCCTTTTGAAGGAGGAGAGGCTCAAACACTCATTAATATCTATAAGAAAATATTGAGTTCCTTAGAAGACCCAAATCCATCAGAACTTCATAAGAATCAATGAAAAGAATAGGCAGGTTTGTAGCCAATTGTTACTGATATGTTGTTTGACTTTCTTGGGGAAACACATTATAAAATACTAAAAGAAATACTCTATATAAGCTAGTAAAATAGTTTTATTTATCCATATATGGACCTGATGTCATGGTACTCACTTCAAATTTAAAGTTTTCTGTTCTTTTCAAATTTGTATTTATAGTGAATATTTTAAAAACAACATTAAGATCTTGAAATGATAAATTATGTGTATAATTAGAGTGAAATCAGCCCTTTGGTTTTAATAATGGAAAATAGCATATTCACTTTCAATGGCTCAGCCATCAGAGCTGGGTCCTTCTACTAAATGCAATTCATTTAGTAATAAAATAACTTGAAAAAGCTAAGCAATTTAAGTAAAATAATAGAAGGTCAGGTCGACTTCCTTTGTGTGTTTCTCCACAAATTATTGGTTCATTTTAAACAATGCATGGTATACATAATTTAGTTGATGCATAAATTTTCTGAGTGTAAGTAATGACTTTCAGACAATTGAGAACACAGAGGAGTTATTAATTCACAACATAATACCTGAAAAACTTCATAGAAACAATTTTTAAAGTTCTGTCTTGCACTCTCACCAGGGACAGTCTGTTCATAATATGTTTCATTTAAAAGTGTTTTGTTTCTTTTTTTCTTTTTTTTTTTTTTTTGTGACAGAACTATGCTCCAAGGCAGTAGCCACACGAATTCAAAGTAAGTGGTCAGTTCAACCCAAACCACATTTTTGGTCTAATTTGACTAAGTTAGTCAAATAATATAAACAGTAATCCAGATATTTTGAGATAGCCTCCTCCTGAGTGTTAGTCAAAGTGCATTTCACATGGTAATTGGTACTCATTACTGGAGGACTACGGCTCTCAGGTGCCTTACACGGGACCACAAACGTAGGCACAAATCTGCATGTAGGATTCTGAAATGGGCAAGCATGACTAATTATTATTATATATTTCATTCTGCATTGTACATCATTCCTGAGTTCTATAGAAAACCTTATTGACAGTGTTCTGCCTGGTTACATCTAGACTCTGCGTTTGCAACCAATGGGTTGTTAATTGCAGAGAATTTGGCACTTGATTCCTCATGTGCTAGTCAATCTATGCTGTAAACAACTAGATAACAGAATTCATCCTATTTTTTTCTTAATTCCCCAACACAGCTAGTACAGTATCTAGCTCAAAATATAGGTTTGATCACTTATTAGATGATTGCAAGTGTCTTTAATCATCTGTTCTGGAAAAAAAATATTTTATAAATAAAATACATAAGGCTAAATTAATATATTGATTAGTGCCTCACTGGTTAAGAATCACCTCAATGATTATTGAAATACTTTCACTTTGTTCTGCTGCATTTCTTCCAAATATCTGTTGTCATGTTTCAGTGTTGAGATCCATATTTTCACCTGTCCCTTCATACCCAGAGTGGCTCCCTGAAAGCCCTCATGCCATTTATTTCATCTGGAGTTTATAAAATGGCAACTTAGAATCTGATTAGTGGGATGCAGTTTGCCTGTTATTTCTAAATAAGGCTTTTAAATGATAACTAATAAAAAATTATCCAAGGGACTTCATAGAGTACAACCGTGTGCCTGAACAATAAATTAAATATAAATACTATAACCTCTATTAGCCTTCCCATTTAGTGTAGTATTAGTAAAGGAGAAAGAGGACGTATAGTAGAGGAGAAACAGGATTGGTTTCAGATTCTTAGGACATAAGTCCAAAGCACAGATTTTTTTATTCCCTAGACTTTACTAGTGTTGGGCAAATGAAATCAATGACTCTTGAAGAAAAAATATTAGTACTTTTGCAAACTTATTGGCAAAAGTTTTAGTTTTTTATAGCTTAAATTCAAAAGCTATATTTTGAGCTTTTACTAGGAGTCAGATGACATACCAAGCCTGAGAGATCAGAAGACATGGACGGTAATCATTCAGGCACATATTAAAGTCTAGTATTTGATTCTGCTCTGAATTTTAAGATGGGAACAGCAAGACGTACAATGTTTTGTCAAAGGTCACACTAGAAAGTATCAGAACCAGGACTGGAATCTCATGTCTCTTGCTCCAATCCAAGTGCTTTGTATTTCTTTTTAGTGGTTCCCTTAGTGTATTCACTCCACAGCAGAATTCAGTAAAGCTTTCACCTGGCAATATCCATGTCAGTATTCTGATTAAAGAACCACTGTTTGTGGAGTCGGTCATAATCTGCAACATTGACTTTTCTTCTCATGGGCTGAAAGAAATAACTCAAAATGAAGTACATCTCAGCAGCCTCCCAAAGCAAAGCAAAACCTAGCCCTAACTGGAAATGACAATATTCTATAAACTTGCAACCTATGGTTATTTTCTATTTCTCAATAACCAAATAGGTATAAGTTAGTTTCTTACAAGCTTTATAACTATAATTTGATAGAGATTAGTATGTATCCAATTTTTATATGTATTTATTTTTATCAACCTTGATCCTATTGATCTTAAGATCAACAATTGTGTAATAAGTTTCTTCCAAGTAATGAAAGTGTCAGCAGGAACTTACTGTTCAAAATACGTGAATTCTCTTTAATTTATGTTGCCTGGTCCTCCTTTGTTATTCTACAAGGAATATGAGAATCTCATTTTGTTCTGGAATTGCAGTAACATACCAATATCTCACTGCCTCTGATCTCAGATTTACTAAGAATTGAGTAATCATCATCATATCCTATGTGTATTTCTAAATGTTACCTAACTTGTTGATTGAAAGTGTTAAAAATATATGGATTTTAGATATTCTTTGATACATCTCTTCTAGTTTACAGATAGAAAATTGATGCCCCGATAAGTGACTTTTAGTGCTGTTTAGGCTTCAGGAATTATTATTGTTGTTGTATCTCACACATACACCATATTGTTAAAAAAAAAGTTCATTTCAAATTTAAAACTTTCTCCCCTGATAACTTCCAATGATTTATTAAACACATTTAGAATAAACTTATGTTTTGAGGCAAAACTTTTTCTAAAACATTAAAGTATGTTACATATTTTACCTTGTTTCATAATTTAAGTCTACAAATTATCAGCATTTTTGTTAAGGCTATTTTGAGGTATAAGTGTAGTGGTATTAATTACTCTTTTATTTCATAGGTGATAATTAAGTCAAATATTTTTAAATATGTGCAATTATTTTAAATTTATAAACACATTCTCGAAAGGTTATTTTCTCTAAGATATATATTTACATATAATGAAAAATAATTATGTATGTATATGTATACACACACAATGGTTTTGGTTATGACACATACACACATATCTATGTCATGAACAAAATTAAAAAAAATGTTCAAAAACCTACAGGATAGAGTTTCATCATTTAATTGTGGAAAACTGATCAGGGAATAATAGCTCTGATTATCAGAGATCCTAATTAACAGGAGTTAGATCACAGAACTAATTATGAGGGGAAAATAGTTATTACTTTTCTGTGCTCCTTCATGAAGAAAGACATGTTAGATTAAAAAATTCCCTTGATGCTTTGTAAAGTATAATTCAACACACACACACACACACACACACACACACACACACACACACTTCCTAATTCCTTTAATTCTTTGAGCAGAATACTATGTTCAGATTTCCTTCAAATCATAGGCATCTCTGTTTGACAAGTTCTAACAGAACTCAGTCAAGGTGAAATCCAGACAGCTTTTGCTGCTAACAATGTATTCATACAGCATATGATCTCTGTCTGTTCAGGCTGCTTCTTGCTCTTGTCTCAGAATAAAAAAGGAGTGCTGCTTTCCTGGGGTATGCCATTTGAGAAAGAAAGTAACCTAACACTAACTGCAGGCGGGGTCAGAGTGATGTAACAGGAAGCTCTGATGTTTCCCTTCTGCTGCTGAGCACATACAATGTGACAACCCTTCCAATCTACTCAGAACAACCCTCTCTCTCCAGCAGAGAGTGTCACCTCCTGCTTTAGATCATCAAGCTCTGCTAACTGGACCTCACCCTGCCTGCAGGGTTACACTGCAAAGCTTTCACCCTTCCCCACCTTGTCTGGGGGTACATTTCTTCTGCGGAATCTCAGAAAATCAAATTCCATCCTAAGAATATTTCACCAAGAATTTCCTTAGGAGCTGTGCTGGGTAAGTGCATTATTCAAAATAAATATATTTATTCGGAGTCGTATTCTCATGTAGTTTGACAATGTTTCTACTATAGAATGTAGTTAGTGACATTGAAATTCTGTTGAAACAATTCTCATTTATTTCACATGTTAGAAAAATGAGAGTATATCTCCCCAAGATGTACACAATACCTATTACTACTAGATAATATTATGTACAGTGGTATTCTAGAAAAATAAATTTAGGAAGTAATAAAACATCTAAATGGATTAAAAGGCATACTTTTGAACAAATATCTTAATCAGGGAACAATGCTTTTTAAAATTAGCTCTACTATTAGCTAAGCTTAAATTTTGACAGCTGGAAAACATTTTTCCCCCAGGAAGAGTCTTTAAACTTTCCATATAATCAGTGTTCTAAAAAGGGGGTGAAAGTATAACTACTGATGGGGGTCTCAGAGTCTCACTCTGTAGTTGAACACGATGGAGAATTAAAAGAAAAGGAATCACTTTGGATTTATTATATTTGTCTTCTATTTGCCACTCACCCTTATTTACACATACATCTCTAACTATTGAACTAATGGAATTTTCATTGTTCGCTGTTGCCAGATGTGTCTAAGTCTCTCTTTTACTAACTCTGAACTGTTTCCGCTGTATTGGATCATGGGGTGGGCAACAAAGGAAAAGAAACAACTAGGGTTGAGAAAATGTTGATATTTCTATATTAACTCTAATTTCAAAGCTCTTAAGCTAATAGAATGTGTTACTTCCATTTGTCTGGTATCCCTCTGCAAGCTTTTTCGGGGAGGGTGTGATACTGAGATAACCGTGGGTAAAGAAAAGTAACAAAATATTTCCCAAATGGATATATCAGATAATTAAACAGGGAAATTAAAGTGTGTATTAAAAAAATAATTTCCAGGATAAAACTTACTGAAATGTTGAGATGAAACATCTGTTAATGCTTCTTTCAACAGTACAGACCGTCCTGGACAATTTAAGAAACTAGTATCTACTTAATAAGTTGTTGGTATAGAGACGTGACAAGTTTGTTGCTAAGAAAAATTAAATGTCATATTTGGGTTCAAATTATATTAATTGACATAATTTTAATATATTTTCTTACCTAAGTGAAATTATAATCTGCAAAATATCCTTCAGTGGAGAAATCCTGTACTTAATCACCCATAATCTGGCACATTAACGGTGGACTACCAACACATTCTGAGTAATGCCTTCATAATTTTCTACTCAGTTTTTCCACAAATTTCTCCAAATAATGGAAAGTTCAATTAAGTCGTATTTTTGTGATTCTTTAAAAATATTATGGCTGGTTTCCTATCTCCTGTCATTCATTAATTGTACTGAGTTCCCTGACACATTTGTGGAAATGGATAGTGTTTTTAGAATGTGACTTTGTAAATAGCCATTAGATAATTAGGGGAAGAAATGGAAAGAACACATTAAATGCCTAACCCAATGCCATGGGTTAGTAACAAAAATTAAAATAACATTGTTTTTAATTTAGATTATTTTCTTACAAAGAGGTATTACATTAATATTGTATTTTATAATAAGGAACTCTCTCAAATTCTCTAATCTTTATTTAATTGCTAGCCAAAACCCCATAATTTTCTTTAAATTATTAAAATAATTTAATTTATTTTTTGTAACTATTCTAATAGTATGGTTTATAATCTTTATTTTCAAAAAATACTGTGGAAAAACACTAGGCAACGAATATTGAGGGTCACTTGGCAAAGGTTTATTATTTGAGAAAATAATTGAAAGTTTGAAATAAGAATTCATATTATTAAATTCTACAGTTTGCTTTCTTTAATGGTAAGAGAATATCAGAGCATCAACGCATGTTTTCAGCCATTAAGAATTAATTTACTTTTCTGGATGATATTACCCTGTAGGATCATAAAATCAATATACAGAATCTAATTCCAGTTCTAAATATGTAAGATAAAAATACAGAATTGAGAAATCACATGGGTAATGTGAGCAAAAATATGTTCTACCTGCAATATTTAGATATCTTTAAGAACATGCTTTTGGTTATTGCTACAAGTTCTTTTTTCCCCAGTATATCTTGGCATATGCCAAAATATTATTTTGTTAGTTAAAATATGTAAATTTTTAGAATATGTAAGAGTATTCATTCACTTTGAAAAAAATGAATAACAAAAAATTAAATAGAAATTGGAACTGGGTCTGTAATTTTAAAAACTATGTTAAATGAATGGCCAAGGTATATGTACTTTACTCATTGGTGATGCCTAGGACATACTGAACTTTAAATAGAGTCAACACCCTAGTATACTGTGAGAACCTTCACATTAACCTGTACATATTTTATCATTATTTTATGATATTTACTTCAGTAAAAAATTCAAAATAATATTAAGACAAATGTTTAGTTTACCTTATAAGCTTTATGTTAATGTGGAAAAATTCTTTGATAAACACATAAAAACTAATCAGAATTCAGTTTATAGTATTATTACATATTTCTAATTTAGATATTTGTAACCATTATAACAATATTTTGTTTTCAACCTTCAATTCCATGGTTAAAATTTGATAGTTACTTAATTTTTAAGAATTGCCTTAGAGACTGCTATAGAACAATTAAAATAAACTTTTTAAAGATCTAAATATGCATTCACTAAACAAAACTTATTTCATACTCTATGTATGACTTTGAACACAGCTTGAAAAAATAATGGTTTTTAGAGATACCATGATAATGGTGTCAACATTTCAGAAAACAAATATATTTAAAGGACATTATTTGACATCTTTGGCTTTATTCCTTATCTTTGTTTAGGATTCAGAGAAGCTTTTAAACCATAAACATAAGATACATCATTGCAACAGCGTTAAAGACAGACACTCAAAGAGTGTAGTATCTCTTAGTTCTTGACTTGTAGTATCTCTTAGTTCTTGACTTAGACTATCAGAGAATATACTTAAGATGGAAAATCAGTACACACCTATTTAAAAGATTTGTCTGTGTCTTGTTTTGAAGTCCATGGATGGACTATATAAATGTTTATAATTTCTTAGGAACTCTCTCTTTTTCTACCAAAGTACTACTACCATGCTGCACTATTAAATTTAAGAAATACTCTCATTTAGTATCAGAAAATGTTCTGATGCAATTAGGTGGAAAACAAATACTTAACCAGAAACACAAGGTCTATATACTAACCAGATATCTCGATCATTTTCCCATTTATTCACATGGACAATCATACCTGCCCAAATTCTTTCATCAGTAGTAGTTATGCAACTCAAAGTAACTGGATCGTTTTCACACCTTAATTTTAGTTTATCTACTTATAAGTTGGTTTATAATTTTGAAGATATATAGACTTAATTAGTGTAAAATTGAAAAAATAATATAGAATACATTTAATTGTAAAATTTGGAATATAAATATTGAACTAGTGTGATTTAAGAAAAAAGAGCATATGATTAGATATATGATAATTAAATCAACAAACCCCATTTAAATAATAGGAAATATACTTTATACATCCTATTGCCATTCCAATTTAAATAATTTAAACTTTTTGTCCTCAATAAATCCAGATTATTATTTTCTCATATCTAATTTGGATTATAATATTGTTCATTAAATCAGATTAGATCAAATAATCTGTATTTTTCCATATTTGAGTAAACTTAAAATCAAATTCGTTTTTTAATTTAATGTTATTTATAAAAAATGAAGAAATGGATTTTAAAGATCCAATAAAAGTCTTCTTAATGTTAAAAAATAAAATGGAATCACTCGCTGTGAACTGAGTTAGGGTCTATGTTTATTAGGTTACCAGAATTATTATCAGATGATAAGTTGCAAATACTTTCCTAGAACATGTTTCTTCCTCTTTTTCCTTTAAATTAGTTTACTTAAAAGAAACAGTATTATACAAAACTAACACAATATATTGTCGTTTGCAAAAATGGTCAAAAGAGTGTATTTACTTTTAAACATAAAAGTTTAATTAACCGCATCATATGTTTTCTACCTTATTACCAATTAAAAGGACAAAAACTCAACTCAACCCAATATAAATCTAAATGAACACTTAACCAACCCCACCCAGTGGTATTGAGGCTATTGCTTTACACTTTATTGAAGTTGTTGGATGGAGCCCAATTTTTAGTGAAATCTTATTCCTTTTAACATGGAACATATTTTTTAGATAAAAAATGTTAATATGGCATAAACTTTTGTATAAATCTGTCATTATTCCTCTATTTAGGTTTAGGTTAACCTGAACTCAATTGTGCTTCTCATAAAACCATAGTGACTTGTGAGCATGTCATTTGGTATATTAAATAGCAGTGATATAGTGAAATAGCGGCTAGCTGGTTTACAAGGTGCCCCTCTCCTTCCAGCTTAGTCAGCTCGGGGGTCATTAGCATATTCATGAACACATAAGCTTGGTTTTATCAATCAAAACTAAGATAAATTTGTCTTACATCCAAGCACTGATTTCATACATTTTGCAAATGAGCATTATTTTGAACCCATAACCATTAGTTAACCTAACACCAATTATTATGCAGATATTTGTGCATGAACCTCAATTTTGCTTCCCTTCCAAGGATAACTTGAAGGGAAAATTGGAACTTCAGTAAGTACTAGAGAAGAATAAGTAATGTTATAGCAGAAAATAAGGAGGATTAAAACTATGGGGAAAGAATGTCATCAATACAAAACTGTTGATTTTTTTTCTTAATTCTGTTATTTTCAAATGTGAGGCAAAATAGGAGACTTGCTTTTCCTTAAATAATGCAGATCTAATATTAGGGTAACATGCTTAAATATTTTATTAATCAATTTACATATGTCTTCTTTAAAAATCTATTTTCAATGAAATTTTTTTGGTTTTAAATCTTTTTTTTTTGGACATGCCAATATACTTTATTAGCTAAGGCAAAAAATATAACTTATGGATTCGTGTTTTAGAAATTTAGATATAGTTGTTGTTTGAAGCAATTCCCTGGAATGGAGTACATTTTAGACAACAATCATATCACATTTAGTAAGGATATTGCTACATTTTAAATCTGTTAAACACAATTTCGTTAAACTCCCAGTTAACTAACTAAAATATCTTGGTATTATCAGGTTTACTTGGGTAAATATATTTATTGTCAGCTTTGCTTTTTGGTCCTTGACATTATTAGATAAGGATGAATTATTGGATGAAGGATGCATTATTGGATGCATCTATCTTAATACCCCTGAGGCACAAAAACTTTTTTAATTTTTTTTTTCTGCCTCAAACAGTAGAGTCTGCCTTCCCTGCTGCAGCATTCCCACCAGAAGTCAGCATGGGTGAATTTGTCCACACTGCACTCATACAAGATAACCCCCTTTTAAAGGGTGGCTTGCTGCTCCTGATTTAGCTAATTTCTTTGAGGGTTTGCCATGTGCTATGGACATTATTAATTACTCATGTATAAACGCATTTAATCTTCCCCAAAGCCCTAGCAAATATTATTATCTTTGTTTGCTGGTAAGAAACTCCAAAACCAAGGCACAGAACTCCTAAGTAATGTGCCAAAGGTCAAATGGTTATCTTAGTTCCCCTTTCTCTTCTGTAAAATGGAAGTGATTAATCACATTGCTTTATAAGGTTTTGTGAGGAATCCAAGAAACAATACATTGAAAATGTTTAGCACAGCACTTGGCACGTAGTAGGTATTCAACACATTTTAGTGCTCATCATAAATCTTTTGTGAACAAGATTGAGGACATAACTTGTGTCTATGCAAAAGCTCATTCCAAACAATCAACATACAGACAATTAGAATACATCTTCTTCATAGGACAGGGAGAGTGAACAAGTGTGATTTGTAATCAGTTTTTAGACTGATCACACTTTGCCATCATCATATAATATGTGCCAGACCTAATAAAACTGACATTGTTAATCACCATTTCTACAGAGCTTGAGCACCTAAAACGTATCTTCATGCTAAGAATTTTAAAGGTATATTATACAGAAATTATTGTTTTTTTCTTTCTTTTACACATGAAGCCCAGTGAAGTACATGGTGTTCCCAAAGTCAAATGATATCATTGATAAAGCTCTGATTTTAACGTACATCTACCGTGACTCTGAATCCTAACTATTTTGTTGCACTATTATATATTATCTATCATTAGATCTCTACTACTAACATTGCACAAAGTTGGATAAGCATAATGATCCACCAGATTTAAACTCAGTTTCTTCTAACATAAGATAATAAAAGTAAGTTTATTTATGTTGTGTGGATTTTGTGGAGTATGGTACATTAGAGATAAATTTAGATGTTTGTCAAGAAATTTTTAGTTTTGACTACTTATAGCAGCTGTAGAAACTCAAAGTTTAAAGAACATTTAGAATGATCAAATTAAACTTCATTTGTAGGGCTCCAAGTTTTTGGTGGTTATTTTCTTTTTGTAAAAATGTCTTTATTACAGGGCCTTCTTACTACTGCCTAATGGCAGACACTTATATTTTCTTATGTATTATATTTCAGAAATAAGATGAAAGAGTACTTGTGCAATAGGATAGTGAACATTCATTTAAGTTTTGGTTTAAGATAATTTATTCTAAAAATCTGTTTTTGAATATTTTATGAATTATGGTCCATATTGAGAATATAATGAAAACTACAAACTTTCTCCAGAACAAAACCAACTAATCTACATTCATAGGGACTCACATTTTGCATACAGTTGCATGAGTTTCATGGGATCTCCCTTTTTTGGATCCATTAAGAGTTCTGGATCTCATTTATGAAACTTGCTAATTAATTCAAATGACAATTTTTCTTCTGAATGAGGTAAATTATATGTATATATTTTTCAGTTACTTCAGATACTTTTATAAGTACCTATGAACTCAAAAAATAGACATGAACATCAGAAACAAATGGCTTATAAGATTATTTCCATCAACTAGAGGGCAATACTGCAATTATTTCCATCAACTAGGGGGCAATATAATTGTAGGTAGAATCCACAATTGGTAATTTTCTATCTCCTCTCTGTACCCTTCTCCGTTCACTATGTTTCTATACCTACACCTACACCGACACCTTTGGACCCTCCTCCAAACCAAATACTCAGCAGCTACTTTCTGGCCTCAGATAGTCAAGAGTAACATGGAAAAAAATTCTTGAAGAAAATTTCTTTCTTTATTGGGAAACCTCAGTGTTTAATCTTAAAGCTTTCCACTGATTGGAAGAGGCCCACACACATTATCAAGGGTCATCTCCTTTATTTAAAGTTGTCTGATGGTAGATGTCAGTCACATCTGCAAAATACCTTCACAGCAGCATCTAGACTAGTGTTTGATCAAACAACTGGGCACCATAGCCTAGCCAAGTTAGCACATAAATTAACCATCATAACTAGTTAGGGGGATTCATCCATATTTACTCTTTTTTCTCCAAAATTATTTAGATTTTTAGATTTGGGAAATTCTTCAAAAATTCCTTCTGGAATGATAACTGGAACTGTAGTGAATTCACTAGTTAAATTGACAAGAACTGAGACCTTAATGTTGTCATCCAACCATGAGCATGGTTCATATTCTCTAGTTACTCAGGATTTTTTTTAGGGGGGTGGTAGGGCAGTCTGACATGGGTTTAAATGTATGTTAAAGATATATTTAAAAGAAATATATTATAATAAATGTTATAAATATACATTATAAATGGGGGAGGGTAAAGAGAAATGATATAAGGTTTCCACTTTTTTAAGAAAAAGATAACATACACACAGGATCTTCCAGATTTGCTCTTCCTCTTATCAAGTTAAAATATGTTCTCACTGCAATATATTTTATATGGGGAAATTCCTGTTCACACCAGCATTTAATCTTGTCAGAGAACTGTTGTAGTTTAACCCAGTGACTATGCCATTATTGATATTAGGGGTGCTAGGGTTAAACAGCATGATCTTCAGTTTAGAAAGCACTCACAATGTGCCAGCCTCTATATTAGATGTTAAAGGTAAGACCCCGGGTCTGGACAACATCAGCTCCACCTCAGTGCAGTGTAAGACAGTGCTGATTAAAGTACCTATTAACTCTTAAGCTATACTGCTGGCCGCCACTCTATTTTTCATTTTGTTGCAAGATCAGGACTGAATGCCTTAACTAGGGTGTTTCTAAAATGACAAAACCTGATAAATCAGATATTTTCTGCATATATTTATTATATTTAAGAAGCCTTGGATTATAGATTAAAAGTAGAAAAAACCCCTGAAATAAAGAACAATCTAATGGATTCTACTTAACTCACAATTGTATGTGCTTTGATATTCTGAAATATCTTCTTTTCAACTGCTTCTGACATAACTTTGACATTTTAAATTTTAACAGAAAGATTTCCTTGCATCTAAATCCACCACAAATGTCATGGTCGTGTAGCAGAAATTGTTCATTTTTTAGACAAAAAGAATGTGGTTAAAGAAAGTGATATCATTAAGAATAAAGTTTGAAGAATGTTTGGTTTCATTAATTTGAACAGGAAGGTCTTCAAATGAGATATGAGCAAGTTTTAAGGTCTAGAGCAAACTGAGAGGGATGTAATCCATAAATGATTTTCCTAAATATTGCTTAATATTTTAATTAATTGAATTCTTCACGTGAATTAACTTCCTTAATTATACACTTTCCAAAAGGATTTCCTGTACTGTGCTCCATGTTATCAGTTCAAAAATTATTAGAAGACTTACCAAGTCTTTTGATCATAAAATTAATATATGGCCATATTTAATGAACCAGATTCCAGCCTACTTCCTTCAAAATAAATATACCAAAATCAAAGAGTTTATGTTAGAGTTTTTGTATAACTCAAACATCCTTCAATAATCCACTGATTGTGTAAGTTTCAGATTAACCCTGAAAGCTCACAGTTCACTAAGTTCTTAACTGTCACAACTCTAGTACCATAAGACACTACATATTTAAGGCTACATATTCTCAACTTTCTCAGTTATAGTACCATACATAGCATAAAAGACTACATGTTAAAAACTTTTAATGTTACATGTAGTTTCTGAAGCTAGAAGCTAGAAAAAGCTAAATAAATCTAGCCAATGAGATCCTAACTTAGAAATAGGAGACTCCAGCTCAGTGTGTCTTCAGAGGGTTTCGTTGAGTGTAACTATGATGTAGGTCTTGAAATAGCGTGTGCTCTAAAAAAAAAAAGTTAGATTTTTACACTGAGACAACACTCTGCTCCTAATTACTCAAAATCATTTAGACTTCAAGGATTGTCCTACATCTTGGTCTATGTTTTTCTTCCACACATAACTGCATAATTTTATTATCACAAAAGGGAAACAGTCTGTAAATACAACGTGTAAGCTTTTCTATCTGGAGAGCTATCACAGTATATCAATTCCAATTTGACTAACTCCTTGGAATTAAATTTGTAGTAAACAAAGATCAGGGAATTCCCTGGCGGTCCAGTGGTTAGGACTCACGCTTTCACTGCCGTGGGCCCAGATTCAATCCCTGGTTGGGGAACTAAGATCCCGCAAACTGCATGGCGTGGCCAATAAATAATAAATATATAAATAAAACAAAGATCATTGTGTATCATATTACTTTACCAATACAAAATTATAATAGAAATTAGTGAAGGAATACTTACTTGAATGAATTGAGTAACTTTCTAAGTTTATTATGTCTTCTTTACTCTTAATCAAATATGCATCATTATAGCACCTGAATATGAAAAAAAAAAATGCTAATAGCTCTTATTTGTGGGTGTGTATTTCCTGGATTCCGGATTTTAGTAGCTCTTCTTTCTTTTGTTGAGTCCTTCACCTCCAGACAAGTTTACTTCTTGCTAGTACTTCTGATATCAATTGGCATAAATTTAAGGGAAGGTCAACACATTATCTAAGAAAGGCTTAAAACTTATCTGAGTTCCTTTTAATGAGCATAGAATGCTTTTCTCCCAGATATCCATATGCCTAGGTCCCTCTCCTCCCTGTAGTCTTTGCTCAAGTAAAAACTTTTCTATGGGGCCTAAACTAATCACTATTTAAGATAAACCTACACCTATACCACCACAACCCTACTGTTCATCTTTAGCTATTTTAGTATGTTCTTGCTTTTTCCTATAACACCAATCACCTTGCAACAAACCATCTACTATAACTTACATATTTTCTGTTTTTATTTATTTTCTGTCCATGCAACTAACATGTAAGCTCTACAAGTACAAGCACTTCTATTTTTTTTTTTTTTTTACTAATATATCCTAAGCACCTAAATAAGTGCCTGCACTAGTAGGTGCTAAAGATTGCTTAATAAATGATTAAATGAATGAATATGTTTCTTTCTACCAGTCTCCACAGAAAACTAGTAACTCTGTGATTTTGTATGCAGTACACAGTAGATGTCAGAGCTGAAATTCTGAAGGTGTTAGAATCACTACACATTGCCAAAGAGAAAATATTCAGAAGCTAATTACCATTTCATTATTCTTAGGTCAACCTAATATTTACCCCTTCACTGTCTTTGTAAAGGAAAATAAATTAATAAAGATGCTTTCGGTAATGTATTTAGTGTTCAGCTTTCACTGAATTCCAAGGCACGACCTTTCAAACTGGGGTAAATGAGAAGGCTGGTCAGCGTTTTAACACAAAGTGTTGAAGCATTTCCCCAAATGGCCAAACAATGGCTGAAATTGGCAGAATTTCTTGTTGAAACTGGCAGACTTGCCCACTGTTGCCTCCCAACAAAAGTCTTCCTCCATTTCTTGTTGCCTTTTTGGACAATAGCACTAAAAAGTCTATAGAAGGAGAAAAAAACCCTTAGCAGTGAAATTGAAAGAAAGTAAATCAATCTTTTAATAAAGCATATAGGGTAGAATACAAATCCTGTTTAATTGCCAAAAAATTATACCTCTGTTTGATAAGTGAAGAGTTACATATTTGTAATCTATAATTTATCAAGCTTTTAAGTGTTGATTTATAAATATTTAAAGATAATTTTAAAGAGTGCCAACTGTCAATGCCCTTTCATCATTGTATAGCTTTGAAAGTTTTCTAAACTTAAAGCCAAAGGACTATTTTATAAATTAAACTACATACTTGTCATTAAATAAAATCATGATTTGCTTGAAAGCCTAATGATGAATTTTCACAAAATGTATCTTTTAATTGACACAACTCATAAGCTATAACAATACTTTTCTTTTCTAATTAAGATTCTCCATGTGTTTGAGACACATATAGCTAATGTTATTTTCTTTTAAAAGAGGTGTTAGTCATTCATTCACCTAGAAATATCATTATTGAGTTTTTTTTTCTTCTGAGTCTAGAATGTATATCATTCAGGGAAATAATAATATTCCTTTGAGAAAAAGACTGATTCTCAACATATGTCCATAGTATTCAGGAAAAAAATATGTGTATAAAATGTGTCAAGGTTGTAACTTTACTGTCCTTCAGTATATTATCTAATATGACTGGATTTTAAACCACAAGCAACAAACTAGTTTGGATTAAACAACTCTCTGTCCTCAATGAATTATTGTTCAAAACATAAAAGTAAGTTGTGAAATAGCTTCTTCTTTAAGTCTTCTTGAACTTTCTGACTTTAATGTGGTATTATCGAATGGTAAACTTATAATAAAGTTACTATTACAAAACATAAATGATAATAATACCCTAACAAAAATTGAATTTGTTTTAAGAATTATTCTACATTCAATTAATTTCTGGTATGTTTATATATAACGTGACAATCCAATATTCTACATTTTCTTTGTCCCAAGTAGCTTAAAAACAACAATAATAATAATAAAATAAAGCTGAAATCAACAATAACTTTTAAAAGACCAAAATGTGACAATTTCTAATCTAGAAGGGCTTGATGAAATGGTGGAAAGGGCACTTAAAATATGCTTTACATATTAATAGAATAATAATAGAATTTTCAGTTCAAGTACTTTGCACTTAAAATGGGAGTGCAAAAATAACTAATTTCTCACAGTGAGCGGAGACACTTCACACTTTCTCAAGCTAGAATCAGTCCCTACAATGAAAAATGGGTACTCCCAGTAGTCCTGTTCAGAAAAAGGCAATGCCAAACCACTTGTTTACTCTCATCTAGATTCAGCAGAGGCACCATGTATTCTTGAGAGCCTTTTCTAATAGAGTGTTACTTGCAGGATGAAAAAGCTCTTTTGAAGACTGAAAAATTGTCTAATACTAAATTAAGTCTAAAAAAATTGCTGTCAAAAGAGTTTCACTAATTATTATAATTGACTCTTCATTGCACACTGGATTTAAGGGTATAGAACAAAATTCATTATCATTTTTAGTAGTTCTTCAGCTCTTATATACTGGATCTCCTTGACTCTGTTAAAGTGTCTCTATTCTAGAGGCATAGCTTGCTAGCCTATAGCATGGAATATGACCATAAATCAATTTTGTAATCCATGATGTTGTCCACAAACGTTACTAGCCATTCTCTGATTAGTTCTATTTTAACTAATTCCTCTTACTTACTAGCTCCTCACCTCATTTGTTTCTACAGGAGTGGATGTGCTCTCCTTGTTTACATGGATCTTATTTTTTAATTGCATATTTTTAAACATATAATTTAAAAACTATACAAATCCTAAACTTTTCTGCCTTGAAGTAAAACCACGTCAGGTCTGGTGACAGTGTCTGTCAAGGTGAAAGGTTTAGAGATTCAACCAGACGTTGATGAAACTAGAAATGAAAGGAACAAGGTTAGGGAGTTAGAGACTAATCAGGAGAACAGAGAACAGGAAAGATTCAGAAAAATTCTCATTCAGAGACCAAATATATATGACTGTAACAATGTAATTAACTTAGTAATTATTGCTTACTGAGTCAAAAAACTGATATAAAGCCACAGTGAGGGATGGGATTGTAAGTAAAATAAACCAGAAAAATAAAAGGGAGTGAATAGAGTAAAGAGTGGCAAAGAGGGAGAAGATAAAAGGACAAGCTATAAGAGAAGATAAATTGGTTCAATAAGACATAGTATTTGTCAGAAAGGTTAGGAAATAAAAATCCAGCACTGAACTGCATCAATTAAGATGTGGAGATACTTTGGATACATGGTCATGAACAAAAAGTTAGTATACAAATCCCCTCCAGCTGCTTGGTATAACATTTTGGATATGAAAAATATACCTGCTCTTTTGTTTGAAGAATGGAGTTGAGTGTTAAGCCTAAGGGTTATTCCTTCTGATAGGAGGTGAGGAGTGTTTATGAAGAAGTTGTGAGAAGCAAATACCACCTCCTGGTACCAGGTGGTACCACCTCCATGATTACCTGGATGGTAATCATGTTCTAAGACTTGGGCCCAATTAGTCAAGATAATGACTCTACTTTTAAAAGGGGAGGGTTCATAGAGACTGACCCGCTGGGAAATCTTAGTCTGTCTAGGATAGTTTCTGTAAAGGTAGCCCAGAAATTAGGTTACATTAATCATACCACATTTAAAACAGCAGAGCTTATTTGGTTAACTGCAAATCTCTTGGCTCATTCCAAACCTACCAAATCAATCTGGGGTGGCTCAGCACACAGAGGGAGGTGATACTTAAGTGAGTCCCATGTGCTCTGAAAACCACTTTCTCTTTACTTTACACTGCATATTGTGAGATAAGAGATGATAACCTGATTAGGTTCAAATTTACAGTAACAAAATAAGAGTGAACAAGGCACATGCTTAAATCAATTAATTTTCTAAATAATGAAACAATAAGTATAAATTCACACTGAACTACACATAAATAACAAGATATATATTGCTTTCCCTTCTAATTCTGGCTTTGAGAATTATTAGTTTCGTGATTTGAGGTGCACATTTTCCATATCTGAATCATTATAACTTAATAGTCTTAGAAAGTTGGTAATAATCCAAAATACAACTTTACTGACCCTTTCCTTTTTCACTGGACTCAGGGGGTAAGTACACACACACACGCACACACACACACATACACAAATACTCACACATATACATTGATTCACAGGTTGTTCATCATTGGTGTTCCAAAATTCCCTCCATGTAGCTAAGAAACTAACCTAAAGTCAAATAGAATTCACACACCTAAATCATATTTGTAAAATTCACAAAGTGTTTAAATCATACATATTCTATGATTTAACTGTGAAATCTTAAAAGGGGTCTAATCTTAACAATATTCTGACAAAAGGAAATGAACTTTAAAATTGAATGCGTGCTGTGTGAGGCGTCTCCATCTCCCACCCAACACCCCAGACCTATCTGAATTACATTGCGTTTTTATGTATTTTGATCCACAGATCCATAACAAGTACATGATTCCAGAGTAAGGAATCACACTCTGCACATTGTCCTAGAAAAGCTTTTTAAACTTTAAAATTTTCATGCATATGAAAGATTATTGAAATACACTGCTCGGGCTTCCTGGTGGCTCAGTGGTTAAGAATCCGCCTGCCAATGGAGGGGACACGGGTTCAAGCCCTGGTCTGGGAAGATCCCTCATGCCACGGAGCAACTAAGCCCGTGCGCCACAACTACTGAGCCTGCGCTCTAGAGCCCGCGTGCCACAACTGCTGAAGCCTGCGTGCCTAGAGCCTGTGGTCCACAACAAGAGAAGCCACTACAATGAGAAGCCTGCGCACCGCAACAAAGAGTAGCTCCCGCTCACCACAACTAGAGAAACCCTGCGTGGAGCAACGAAGACCCAATGCAGCCAAAAATAAATAAATAAATAAATTTATTTTAAAAAAAAAATACACTGCTTAAATAAATAAATGCCTGTATACCTAGAACCCATCTTTTCCATCATGTTCCTCCCTGATTAAGTCACATGTATGTCCCCAGAAGTAAACCATTAGCCTAAACTTGTACTAGTCATTCCCTTGCTTTACTTTATGGCTTGACCACCTATATATGTATTTCTAAGCAATGTATTATTTAGTGTTATATTTTTAGTTTTACCTTTATGAAAGTGGAATACTTCTGAATATAGTCTTTGGAGACTTGCTTCTTTCATTCAGCATTATGTTCCGAAGATGCATCAGTGTTAATGTGTGTAATTGTGGTTTTGTTCTTTTCACTGCTGCAGTGTTCCATTGTATGAACGCACAATGTATTTATCTTTTCTCCTGCTGAGGGACATTTGGATTGCTTCTACCATTTTGCTATTATAAACAATGAAGCAATGAACATTTTTTTAAACATATTTCCAGGTACACGTGTTTGAGTTTCTTTAGGGAATAAATTTATGAGTGGGATTTCAGGATCCTAGCAATTCATATACCAATTTATAGTCCCACCAACAGTGTATGAGGTTCCCATTACACCACATCCTTTCCAATACTTTGTATTACTGTCAAGCTTTTAAATTTTTGCCAGCCTGGTAGATATAACATAGTATCTCATTGTGGTTTTAATTTGCATTGCCCTAATTATGAATCACAGCAAATCTACATGTAAAACAAGTTAAAATTTTCCTCTGAAATATTTGTTTCTAATTGAGTAGCAGTGACTTGATGTTGTAGAATTATTTTTTGCTTATAATTATTTAAGAAAAGGACTATTTTTGGTTAGGTGGTCCAGGGAAAGGAAAGATTGTTTCATTGCTTTTAAAACTGGGTATGTGTGAATGGCATTTCTCATCATGATCAAGAACATAGATTGATAATGCCTAGAATCATACCCCAAACTTTCCATTTCCTTTTATTCAAAAACCCCATCAAATACATATCTTCTTTAAAAACAGAGAGGAAGGGACTTCTCTGGTGGTGCAGTTGTTAAGAATCCACCTGCCAATGCAGGGGACACAGGTTTGAGCCCTGATCGGGGAAGATCCCACAAGCCGCGGAGCAACTAAGCCCGTGCGCCACAGCTTCTGAGTCTGCGCTCTAGAGCCTGTGCTTGGCAACAAGAGAAGTCACCGCAATGAGAAGCCCATGCACCGCAACGAAGAGTAGCCCCTGCTCGCTGCAACTAGAGAAAGCCTGCACGCAGCAACGAAGACCCAACGCAGCCAAAAATAAATAAATAAAAATATATATTAAAAAAAAAAAAAAAATAGAGAGGAAGAAAGTGAATACTTCCATTCAGATGCATGTGTGGTTTTTAAAAAATAAACTTTATTTTTTAGAGTTGTTTTAGATTCATATCAAAGTTGAGTAGAAGGTGAAAGATTTTCCATATAACCCCTCTCCCAACCCTCCTCTATTACTAACATCTCCCACGAAAGTTATACATTTGTTACAACCAATGAACCTATATTGACACATCATGCCCACTGAAGATACAGTAGGATTCACCATTGATGTTGTACATTCTATGAGTTAGGACAAATGTATCACGACAAGTATTATGTGTTTTTATAATATTTTGACTATTCTAAATCATTCATGGAGCTTACAAGTCTCCTGAAAGAGATAATGTCTCTCTTTCTACTGTTGTAAAAATTATTTCTAATACATAAAAATATCATAGAAGGCATTGGAGTTTGTGTCTTTCATGTAATTCCACATTTTGGAAACCACTTGATTGCCCTTATATCCAGTAGCTGAATTTAACTAATATAGTTCTTCAAGATTCTGGTTTCCTCTTAATAAATACACTTAGGTTTGCATTTTTTTTTCCAGCTTGATTGTTGTGCTTCACCACGGCAAATATCAAGAAAGTTTGTCCAATATTCTTACATAATATATTTATTTTCTGTGTTTCTAAGGTTTAGTTGATTTTGATTTCATTGTCTACTTCAGTCAGTGGTGCTAATTCCACAAAATTAGCTTTCTTTTGAGTTTTCTCTAGGTATCTCTATCATTTTCATTAAGGCTTTATAATATTTTCTTTGTATCCTCTCTTCTTGGATATTAATCTATTTTTTGGTACTACAGATACTGATATTTTCAGAGGAAAGTGGAAGTAAGACCATGCTAACACACACATTATATTTTATTAATATGTGCAATGCATTTACTAACCAAAGTTAGCTCATCAATAAATTTACTGATAGTCAGAAGTAATTGCTGACATATTTGTTTTTTACTTATTCCCTATCACCAAAAAGGTGCAAATATTCTTTCACAGCATTTTCAGCTGGGATGAAAAATAAAATTTCTAGATAATAAAATTAAATTTCATTTTAAAAATGAAATTTCTACAATTTCATGCAGAAAAAAAAAAAAAAACGCTCCATGGTCATGTCTATTTCTAGTGGCATTTTCTAGCAAGTTGGGAAAATACTCAAAATAAACTTCAACTTTGAACCTTGTGAATTCCATAGGAATGCCAGTAAAGACTGAGACTGACAGGAGTTTTTATTTTTTCCAAAAAAGCTTGCAGAAAATTCAGATTCTAAATATATGTGGAGTGTCTATTGGTGTAAAAATACACAACTCTTTAAGATGACCAGATCATGATCCTAATTACAACATATACTAGACAATTTATAATATATAATAAATTATTAAAATATATGAAGGTGTGAAAATTTACAAAACAATTTTACAAAGTAATCAAAACTTTTTGATTTATATAAAAAAATTTGATTACAGAGATTGCTTTTAACATAAGCTTTCTTAATACTTTTGGGTTTTCATGTAAGGATCCCTAGTGCCTTCATGGAAATCCTTGACAATAATTCAGAAATTATTTTTGGAAGTAGCAAATTCATGATCTATAAGAACAAGTTTAATAAAAGCCTCTCAAATCACAATATAAATTAATGGAGATAAAAAATTTGCAAATGCAAATTTGATATTTTTGAAGTTCTAAAGTCCAAATAATACTGTGTAAATGCAAAGCAAGGTAAACAAGATTATAGCTATATCTTGCCTTCGACCTTATTCTGAGTCTGAAAAAATGATGTAAACCACATTTATATACATTAACTCAGTTTAGCAGTGGGTGAATCTCACCTGTTAGTGATACCCTATGTTTAAGGAGAGTTAAATCTCATTACTGACATGGTCTATCCTCTGGCTTCCTCTTTGACAAGATCTGTGTCACTCTTTCCCCCTCATTCACTCCAGTTTGATCACGTTGGCTCTCTTTGTGTACTTTGAACTAGCCATGTCATTTCCTTCTCAGAACCATTGACCAAGCCACCATTTCTTCTGGGAACAACCTTTCACCTGAACATTTCAGGGCATCCACCTCTCCCTAGTGCTAAGATCTTGAACAACAGGGACCATCCTCCATGTTCGTGCTCCTTAAAATCCTCATTCTTAAGAAATAAGGTCCAAGAACAAAGTTCCTGATTACTTTCAGGTCAGCATGGTGGCAACCTAAATGTGCCTGAAACAACGCCTCCCAACTTCCCATTAAAATGAGACATTTAAAATACATATGTTTGTGATTTAAAAAAAAAAGACACTAGCATACAACTTTAAGTTATGTAAAGTCCCACTATCCACTAATAATACCAAATTCACAGGAATGTTCTCTTGTCATCCAGGGTCCTATGATGATACACCAGCCACTTGTGCTACCACCTGTCAAAACTATGGATGGCCCTACCGTCAGGTATTGAGTATGCATATATTACAAAAGAACATTCATGACTTGATGAAAGTAACATGTTGAATTTCCAATGAAATTGAGGATAATATGAACATGTTAACAATCATAAGAAAGATTTCACAGAATGATACATAACATAACTCCAAATAACTTCTGAATCAAGGAAAACTTTGAAAGGCAATCTAACAAAATACAGATTTAGGGACATCTGTCAGACTTACAAAGTCATTTCCTTGGGAACTTTGGGTATGAACTTATCCCCCATGTCTTTTTTCCCTTGGCCAGAGGACTAGGAATGTTAAATTAATATGAACAGTTCTTATAAGATTTATTAATATTAACAGTTTGGTAGTATTAGCCACAAACATCACACAAACACACACACACAAACACGCACACGTATATAATGTCTATGGCTAATCTTATTTTAACTATAACTATGTATATGTTTCTATATATACATATATAAAAAACAAATTATGTTTCCTGTATAAAATAATAGGGCTAGGTTGCTCTTTTGAACTAAATTCCTTTCCTCTGTAGAGTTCTTTGTTTTCTGATCCACATAATCACTATTATATTCTTATAAATGTCTGTAAACCTTTCCCATAATTGGAACGTAAAAAGATATCATTTATAAATAAGGGAACAGGAAAATGGGGGTTAGCTGAATTAAAGATTTAAGTTGCTCTAGATACTATTTTTAGAACTCCCTGGCAAAGCAGTTTCAATTTCAATACTGGGCATTAATTTCAAGCTTCAGGGGCATTGGTGCCTCCAAAAAGATTACTGTTGCAGACAGATGTGTCTTATTTATATTTAGTATTATAGTTCCATATCAGATAAGATATTATGTGATTATTATTACACCTCACATCCTCCTTCCCGAAAAAATTAAAGTAGCTTTCCTGTCCTCACTTATTTTTAGACTGCAAAGTATTTAACAATTCAATCATGCATCATCCCAATAAACTATAATAGCATTAATGAAAAATAAAGGCTACTGAATTATTTTATTTTAAATTCGAAGCTGAGTGACATAATTCCTTCTTCTGATTTTAAGTTCCCAAGTCATTCTGCTGGACCCAAAAATAGACCCTCTATAATTATTCTTTGTCCCACAGCGTGTCTTTGGGAACTCATCATTGTTGTTCTATCCTTTAATGTGTCAGCTTCCTTTGCACATTGCATCTCATATGACTCACTGTTCCTTAGAGCATGGTTTGAATGCTCAAAATGCCTACTTATATCTGACAGCTGGATTTTTCTTCCTGAACTTTTTTATGTGAAGTGGTGCCAGATCAATTTTTGAAGCCCCAATTTTGCTTATTGAAGACATATAAGAAAGAGCAGAAAATGGAAGAAGATTCACTTACTAGGCAGAAACTGATTTTGACTTCCAGTATCTGTTAGTACCAGTCATCTTCATATGGAAATTAAGAGGATTATCCATTTTTTTTTTCTAAGTGTCTTTCCACCTTATAAATTCTAACATATATTGGATAGTTTGAAGGAGATAAATTGGAAGTGGCTGGAAAATGAAAGGTCCAAATTTAAGCTGCATTCTCTTCGTTAAATTGATCTCTGACTTGCAGAGTATTGGTAAGATTTTTTGTGAGACACTAATAGGCCTAATGGTCATTTTTAAAATTTTGTTTCTAACAAATAGAGTTTAAGGTGGATATATATTTAAATTCTAGCAAGAAAGAGGTTGAAAAAATGACCTCTGGAGAGATTAAAAAATATAACTGAGAACCAGGACTGCTGTTTGCTATCATATTAATTTGACTCACATGTGGTTTAATTTTAACCTAATAAAAGAAGCACAGAAATGAGACTTAGGAAAGAGAACTCCTAGTCTTAGCTCATCTACCTCTACTGTGGGATATGAGGCACATCACTAAACTCTCCTGAACTCCCACCTTCCAAATCTGTAAAATAAGCAGGTTACTCTGTGAGACCTTCAGGTCTATTCCAGCTCTGAGATTCTGGATCCTCTGACTGTAACTACTCTGAATTAAAGACAGGAGCTGGAAATAAAATATCATCTGAAGTTCTTTGTAACAAATAATGTGATTTGTAATAGCTCAATTCCTCTAACTTTGAATATTTTTGCGTTGCTTTATTTACATAATCATTCAGTAGACTCTGAAATTTGACAAATGGGTAAGAGGTGAGAAAGAGGAAGAAACAAGGAGAATATCTCTGGCTAGACTGAATTTTGGCAATAGAAGGATCCATTTCTATTTATCACTAAAGTATTATATTCTTACTGAAAATTCTCTTTGACTCCAATATAGTAAAAATATTAACTTTTAAATTTATAATAATTTAAAGGTCCATTTTTACATTTAAATCTTAAACCAACTGAAACTGAATCTCAGATATAAACTTTTTCCCAAAATTGATGGACGGTTGTAGTAACACTTTTTATTAAATAATTCATCCTTTCTATTACTGATTTGAAACATAACTAAATTGTTCTATCTACTAAATTATATTAACAAAATTATTTTGGATTCTAGAGTCCATTTGTCTTATTGTTGTTTGTTATTTGTTTAGCTGACCTTTAAAATTATTTATTATCTTGACTGCATTACATTTACACATTATTTGGGGAAAAATTAAGCATCTTTATACATTTTAGTTTTGTACCTATTAATACAGATGCCTCTTTATTTATTAAAAGTCATTTTATGTCCATAAGATAATTATATATTTTCTTCAGAATGGCTCTCCATGCAGGAGAAGTGCCTGTTTCTTAAAGATCAGAGAAGACTTTTACACAGAGCAAGATGAAAGTTTTCTCAGCAAATAATATGAATAGTTCAGAGAATCAGGAGTGAGTCTGGTTGGTTAGAATAGCAAGAACTAAATTAACGTAAATTTGGAAACTAAAAAGTATTCGTATTCCACTAAACTAAAACTTAAATTCCAGGACTTTCACTCGAATAAGACTCTTTCAAGACCCTGCATTTAAATTTGTGTTTATGATTTGGTGCTGTTTTTTTAAAAAGAGGAATCCTATAAGCGTGTTAGTTTTCTCTAATCCAAGACCATAGCATATAAGTCCCCAAGTTGTCAGTGCTTTGGTTCCTACATCTCATCTGGTAAGGCAGTAAGGGTACCCAAGGAGCAAGGGGGCCACGGGTGTGTAATAAGAGATACTGGCCACTGAGGGCTGGTCTAGTGTGTAGCACATCTCTCCTTCTAGCTAAGCTTTTGACTTATGCATGTCACATAAATAGACTGGAGTTTGGCTGCCCCATCCGTAAAATAGGAGATTAAACTAAATCTGAGAAAAAGAAAAAAAAAAAAACAGAAAGTTGCTCTAAATAAACTCTAAGATCCTCCTTAATTCTAACTCTTCCCAAGCACTGTGGCTCATGGTTTTATCTCTATCTCCAAAGGGTACATTTTACATTCTGTCTTTTGTCCTTTAATTTGGCATGTCCGTCTTTCTTGTCCCCAAGCTACAATAAAGAAGCATCTGTAAAGAGCTATTTTAAACCTCTTTGTAGTACACCTTTTAGTGCCTGTAAACTCAATAAGTACGTTTACAAATTATATTAAAATGCTCCCCGGAAATTATACCTTTACTGTTTAAACTATGTTTATAGATCAACCTCATGCATGATTGTCTTACCGTCCCTTGAAAAATTTATAGCACACTATCTTATTGCTCAGAGTTAAAAACAGGTAAACTAAGAGATATCATTATTCTAGAAGGCATAATTAATGACCTGTTACAAAAAGTAGGTATAAAAATATATAACATATATATAACATATATATATATATATTTTTTTTTAAAACTAGGAATCCTTTTGGATTTTTTAAAAAATTATTTTTATCTTTTATTTTTAAACAATTTTAAAGGTTACACTCCATTTACTTATATTTTTAAATGTAATTCTTTAAAGCGTCAAAAGATGCAATATTCTAACAGTTAGAATGTCCAAAAAATACCTATTCTCATCTTTCTGTGTAATGAGCCATGTTTCCAATAAAAATCATTCAAAAAATTATGGATTCAACAAAATGAGTTCAGCACAACTGATGAGGAACATTTGCTATATATACCTGTCAATTATGTTAACTTACATATCTCACATGCAAAATAAAGCATGAACCTAAGTATAACACACCACCTCAATAATTCAGTATTGTTATTGATCCAGTGACTTGGGGTTCTCATTTTCAGTGCCAAAAAAGTCTACTAATATTCTTTCGAATCTCTAAGAGATTTCCGTATTATTATGCATCCTATAAATGGTGGTATTCTTTACAAATACACTTCTCTGAAACCACCTTGCTAACTTACATTTAATCAGACTGTCTTTTAGTGCATAAAGTTGTTCTACTTTGCATTGGTCCCTGAAATAGTCCTTTCTTTGACATCTATAAGAAATTCCATACACTAAATTGTTTTTGAGCATAGTAGACTTCACTGCAGATTTTCATATGAAAGATTCAGGAGAGATTCACAGATTAGCAATGCAAACAATTTCAAATCAAGTGGTAGACATCACCATTTTAAAAAGGTCACTTGGAGAGTGGTATGGACATATATACACTACCAAATGTAAAATAGATAGCTAGTGGGAAGCAGCCACATAGCACAGGGAAATCAGCTCGGTGCTTTGTGACCACCTAGAGGGGTGGGATAGGGAGGGTGGGAGGGAGACGCAAGAAGGAGGAGATATGGGGATATAGGTTTATGTATAGCTGATTCACTTTGTTATACAGCAGAAACTAACACACCATTGTAAAGCAATTGTACTCCAATACAGATGTTAAAAAAATAAAAATAAAAAGGTCACTTGGTTCTTCCAATATCTTATCTATTTCCAGCCTCTTTCCATCTTTCTGGATCCACTCTCTTCCTCTTTATCATTCATTTTCCTTCCTCGTTTTTAGGAGTGAAAATAATACATTTTCTAATCTTGATTCATGAAGAGGAGATTTTTGCTTCTTATATTTGAGCAACTGCTAACATTTATGGCCATGTGGCTGTTCTATCCCATGTTATTTTTGATGTATTCTAAAAATATATATATAATTCCTTCTATAAGAAGAATTCTGGTGTCAATTTTAATGATAATTATTTAATAAGTTATGGTAACAATTTGTTAATAATGACAATTATTTAATATTTAATTTAATGAGTAAAAATAAGTTGTCATTGAAGTTTAATGGGAACCATGTTATATGTAGTATAGACACTATAAACTTTCATACATTTATTTACTTATCATTTGTTCCTTTTCACATTTGCTTTACATTAAATTACAATTTGTCTGATTCATTTTTCTGACTACAGTGCCCAGCATAATAGTTCTCAAATGCAATGCATTTTTATTTTTGGTAGAATTGAATTTCTTCATTTAATATGTCTTACACTTTAGACCAGTGATCTACAAACTGGGGTATGCATACCCCCAAGGAGTAGGCAGAAACAGCTTGTTTTACAGAAATCGATTTCCAGATTCTTAACCTTCATTTGAACTCCATCCTAGAACTGATCTGCCACAGAAAATTACTAAGGTCTAAGCGTCAGGCCAGTTCTCCCTTCTTACTTTTTCTTTCATAGTGTTCCTTTTACTTCTTTACACACACACACATACACACATGCACTATTTCGTCTTTCTGAGTCTTACTACAAAGCATTTCTGCAGGATGTAACAATCTCCTAGGCCAGAAACTAGGGGACAGGGATAATGGACACACTGATGTTTGCCAAGTCTTCTTAAAAAGGACACATGACTTTCCCACTTTCCTCATCTCATTAATGATGTATTTCTAATAAAATTTTACTTTATGTGTTTAAAAATTATGTATCAAAATTTATAATAAATTTATTATGTTTTCACCTAGAGTATAAACTCTAGAGCCAAACTGGTTCAAATCCTGAATCAAACAATTTTTTAAATTATCTGGTGAAGTTAATAAACGTACTTGTGCCTCAATTTCCTCAAAGGTAAACCTGGGATAAACAGTACCTACTTTATATGTTTTAATAATGTGATCATAAAGTCTGAAAAGGTAAATATTATTTTTTCATGTATTATAATATAAAGTAGCATATCATCTGTTATGTATCATTGGTGTTTCCAGACTTGGTGGCCACTCTGTACATGAACTGATAGAAGTAGAGGCAGAAGTATTTAGTGCTTAGGTCATGGCTTAGAATTGAGTAAGCCTTCCAAAAGTTTTAGCTACTATTATCATCATTGTTATTAGTATTATTATTTCTAATAAAAATTGTAATGGTAATGCAATTGGGAAGGATTTTTAAAACATTCATTTAGATAGGATTTTATTTTAATGAAATTTCAACCTAGGTATACATATTTTGTTGCGTAAAAGATTTTGAGCAGAGAAGACTTCATTGAAAATTTTCCTAGGAAAAGATTAGGAGAGGTTTGCATAGTAGCCATGCAAACACTTCAAAGGAAAAGGAAGATACTGCAACATTATAGTTTTTAAGTGTCACCTGCTCGCTCCGTGATCTATTTCTACATCCCTCCATCTTTCCTGCTCCACTCTGTCTTTACTCCTTCTATTTCTGTGTTATGCTTTTTCCTGGCTCTCTTTCAATGTGGTCATTTAAAAGAATTTGAAAAATAAAAATATATTTCAATAGAATAAAATTCTATCAGGGAAAGATGGATAGTGGAGTAGAATATGATGTCAATGAGATTAAGAAATGAAGTAAAATTTCCAACTGTCAAGAAGAGAACATTCATTTCTCTACAAATGATTGTGTAGGTATTATATTGTTGTTGCATTTACATTTCATTGAAAAAGAATATTATAACAGTCATAGTTTAAAATGTCATCATTTAAAATGTGCCCAAAATTATGTTTTGCAAATGACCTAGTAACTTAAATGGGTGAAGTTTTTTAAAAATTATTTTATAAGTAGTGTCAACAGAAAATTTAGAACACTGCACTAGACTGGCATGTTTAATTCATCTTTGCATTCCCTCTTCCATGAAAAGTACACTTAAAATAAGTTTATTAATAAATATGAATATAGCATTTTTATCATGAAAATAGGATGAGTTATAATATCATACCTTTCCTTGTACCATGGATTTGTAACCAAAACAACTAACTTTATGTTCTTGACTTACTTACAGGAGGATGTATTGGATCTGGGATAAGGTGACTAGGTACTACACATATCACATGGAAGTGAGCTCTTGCTGTTATTAGTAAGAAGATAAATATAAGGCTTTGCAAGCAGTGGGTTGGAAGGTACCATAAGGGCTTCTCTTTTGCTGTTAAGGATAATAAATTATAAGGAGGTTAAGAAAGGTCCTTTGCAACTGGAGCTTATAGCTCTATGTGTAATAATTTATATTTGTAACTTATGATTAACAAATAACTTACTTTTATTTTTTGATAATGAAGTTTTATTTTTGACAATGAAGAACATTATAACCTGCAAAAACATAAGAGGTTGTCATTAGATGTGGGAAAACTCCACAGTTTTTTTCCAAGATGCACTGACCCATATAAAAAGCAATCAGTTGAACAAAGAGTACCCATCTTGAAAGGGTTTTTTATCATATTTGAAAAGCTTGTTTAATGGGATAGACCCATACTTATGATTAAGAATCAGACCCCTCAGCCAAATCTCAGCCAGAGTCCATTAGACTCCAGACTAATTCTAACAGTCATTAGGGTGTGGATTTCCCCTCTGTAGGAAAACCGTGCATTAAAAAAAAAAAAAAAAAAAAAGCACCTCTCTCCCCCCACAGAAAACCTTGTCTGTTTCACTTAGATATTTTATTATTGTTTCATTTGTCTTTCACCCTATCTCCCAGGCCTTCGTTAAGCTTCCTTTCAAAGCAAATTTTTTATCTTTCTATGGAATAGATCAATTTTGACAAAATTTTCCCTCTTCCCCAATTATGCAGACCCTAACATGAACACAACAAAGTGAAATTATCCATCAGCCTATGCCACAATTCATTCATACATGTCAGGGTCATAATATTGCTATTTTTTAACTTTGAGCCAGTTGTTCCTAAACTGCCCATATTTATAACGTTCCTAGATTATCTAACTTTCTGTCTATGTTAATCCATCAGTCACAGTATACTTATAAATGGCCAGATGGGCAAGCCTTTCCACTTTTTGGCTTATTCCATTAATGTATAGAGTCTTGCTAATATATTTAATGATATTTATACATCTACTAGTTATTGAAAATAAATGAAAACACATTTACATTTATTGACTCCTGTTTAAGTGAGCACATTTCTACCTAAAGTAGCGGAGAAATGCCTAGGACCTTGGAAGAATAAAGGGTGTGGCATACGAGGAAAACAGTCATTTACTGTATTTTACAGGAAGTTCCTGCTGTGACTAAAAGTTCTTTGCTCTCTCAGACTGCTGTAGATATAAGACAAAGAGAAACGGAACACAGATAATTATAGCTTTTAATATGCTGAATGTAAAGCATGTCTACCAATGAGAAACAGACCCTGGATTTAAAGGAAACGAATGCTATGATTCAATGAGCCTGGCAAATATACCTGGCAACAATAACACAAGACAGATGCACTATTACTGTTTTAGGTTGTTTTACAGAAACCAAAACCTCCAGATGAAAGTTCAATACTTCTCTGTCAAATGTTTTGTCTGCACGACACCAAATATCACCTTAAGTAAGAGAAATTTGAGTAACCAGTAACTGTCAACTGCCAATGGTAAAAATTACCTCATTGGGCATATCCACATCTTTTAAATAAAATTTGGCTATTGTTAATTAGGCTTCAAGCAAGAGACCTCCTATCTATAAAGAAAAAATTATGGCCATGCTGAATTTATTATTTTTTATTATCTCACACATAGAGTAAACTTGTTTTTCACATTTACTATATAATTAGTAACAAACTCTAACTTCAAATCATTTGGGATTCCATTTTATAGAGTGTGCTAATTTTAGTTACATATTTCCTGAAAGAGTTTATTATTCAGTATTTACTCTCAATTTTTTCCAAAGCCTTTGGACATTTAATAAGGGATCCAGAAAACAGTGCTGTGACGCAAAGATTGCCATATCACTGGAAACATTAATGCATGCACACAGATAAAATCACAAAATACTTTAGAATGAATTTTACTATCATAAGAGTGAGTTTTCTGAATCATAACAGACCTTAGAATTCATCTTTCAGCCAAATCATAAACATATACCTCAACAATATCCTATTAAGATAGTTTCTGTGTTTTCTTTACTGGGGGAAAACGACATTGAATGCTTTTATAAATTCTCAGATTCTACTTGGTATTTCATAGAATATTTGGTGGAAATTATACATGAATACACACAAACATACATACATACATACGTGTAACTTGAAACACATTAGCTGAAATTCAAATGCATTCTGAGAAAAAATACATGCAATGAAAATAAAGAGAAAGAGGTGTGTTTGTTCACAAAGATATATTAAATTAAAAAGAATAAGGCTATATTTTTGGTTCACACTTTGTAGTGGCTGGTTTGGAAAGGTATATCTTTGTAGCCAGAACAATTCTATTATACTCTATTCTTAATGTCTATTAGTCTCTATTATTGTCTTTGAAGGTTAACTACGTCTTTAAAAATTTTTAGTAGTGAACAGGGAGGAGTTATTTTTTCTCTTACGAGTCCCACCTAAATACTGTAATGTAAATTGTAATTTCTATTCTCTCTATTACAGCTCTATTGCTTGGAAGTCTTTGGTGCCATTTCCAGGCACAGAGCTTTAAAAAGCCGTATATTCAATCTTCTAATACATTAGCTTTATAGCTTTGTAGGACTAGATGGATCCTTACAGTTGTTTGAGACAACCCCACATTTTTGAAATGAAAAACTGAGAAGCCGGTAAATAAAAAGACTGATTAAAAGAAACAAAATAGTAATCTGGTGTCACCAACAGAATTAGTATCCATTTTACTTCAGTACACTTATACTGACTATTCTATAAAATGCCCACAAACTACCTAGTCATGTCCCTTAAAAGTTATCTATAAGCAACACTCCACTCTTCACACAAAGTTAATTTCCCCCCATATTCTTCTGGACATTTTCTTATATGTTTCCCTTGGAACTTAACAAAGCATTCTCTGATATTGACTCTAAGATCATCACTGTTATTGACAGATTTGATAAGTCTTCCTTCATGATGCCCTAAAACAAATTGTCACGTACAGTTAAATCTGGACTTCAAAAAACTACCCCATTTTTGGATTCATGTCCTATCCATTGTCCATTGAATTGTCAAGTTATTTTCTAACTGGGATCACATAATATGCTGATGTATCTTAAATTTCAGGTAGTTGTTGCCACAGAATCTCTCATGCAGTTTCAGTTCAAACCCTGATCAAATAAGCAGTGTGATTGATATTTCTATTTTTAAAAATTTAGCCCTATCAAATAACTTTCTGAAATTGCTCTCCATATCCTGACATGATAAGGGTACCACTCAGTTAACAGAGGGCATTCACATGTGCTTAGAGACTCTGTAACCACTCTGTCTATATGAGGTCTCTCTCAACTGCCATTTTATTTTATTTTTCTCTCTTTATGTAGCAAGTTGGACCTATTTAGCCCCAGGGCCTTAAGAAATTATTATGCAATAAGTATTTATGTTGAAAAAGGGTTGAAAAAATACATACTGTATTACACAAGATGAAGCTGGACTTGTTAGCAGGAGCATCAAGCTGACTTCAAACACTGGTGAAGTAGACAAAGCAAAGATTAAGCATGCACTGTTCACTAAATGTAACTCTTTTGAGTCATTGGTTTTTAAATCTGCCTGAACCCATATGTAAATACATTAGTCTAAAAATACTAATTTACAACTGAAATCTCAGTAATAAAGATCACTTGATCACTTGTGCGTATAGTTAGGTGTTCATACTTTATCTTGAGGATGTTATTAGCTCGTTTCACAGGATTTTGCATATGTGGTATAAATTCCCAGAGACCGCATAGAGTACCCAAAGGGATTTGAGTTAGGAGACATGTTTCTAGTCTCTCCTCTGCCTCAGACCTGTTGCGTGAATGTGATCATGACACTTCACTTCTTTGGTATTTTGTCCTCAGCTATAAAGTAAATTTTTGTACCAAATTGATTTTATTTATATTGTGAAAAAGTGATATTTAAACAATAATAAACATGCAACGCATATACTTCCAAAAGTCATGTTGTATACTGTTTTTCTAATTCTGAAAAAGAGATCCCTTCTGGAGTCAGAAAGATCTCGAGTCTTATGTGATTGCTCATAGAATGAGTAATTTCAAGGTAGAAATTACATAACATTATTTAATATGGTCCATTTTTCCCCAAAGTATACTTTAATGCTCTTAATATAAGCAAAGAAGCAAAGTTGAATGTAAAAGAATGGTGAGGTTTATTCATTTTAATATCCTTCCTCTAGGATCTAGCATGATGGTGGGCACATAGTAAGGGATTACTCCATAAACATTGGTCTTTCAGTGATGATTTTGCTCTGTGGGAGAACATGTGCTTCATATAAGCTTTAAAATATTGCTGATAAATATCTGCATAGCCAGTGACGATTTGGGGGAGTGAAATACATCAGGGTCCAGAGAAAGTTCTGGTTAAGAGTATATGTTTAGAAGTCAGAGTCACAGTCTGGAGTCCTAGCTGCTCACTTCATAAGTGATATGACTTTGTGTTTTCTTATCTGGAAAAATAAAAGAGAGAGTGTAATAATTCGTTACTCTTAGAATTAAATATGGTAGCATGCTTACAGTGGCTGGGACAGTGCTTATCACACAGTAAACACTCAGTAAATGGTAGCTATTACTATTTAAATTATCCTATAATTCTGATTTCAATTGTTGCAAATAACACCAAATTAAGACTTGATTTATAATGATTTATTTCCTACTATCTACTTTTGATCTTTTGCTGATAGATTTCTGAATGCTACCTCAAGGAATTTCTGACAATTTCTGCTCTCCCTTTATTAGTTAGTGGAACTAGGATGGGATGCTTAGTCCAAATACCCCTCCTTTTCCCCATTTCTTCCTTTTCTCATACCAGCATCTATATGCTTGAAATAATATGCAGGGAACTTTGAATGTTGCTGAAGAAAGAAAGAGGGGGTTGTTTTGTTTTGTTTTATGGGACCTAACCTACGATGATGAGGACATAAAACTCAGAGGGTGGCATGGCACCTATGCTTTACTGGGCATGAATTGGGTGGAGCTGCTAGGGAACTAAAGATGAAGGAAACGCTTTCATGAGAGTATTAGTAAAACTCTGGATAGAGCCCACGTGTCAACACAGCAGAGGGTAAAATTAAAGACCATTTTCTACCAGTTCTGCACAGAACACAACAGGTCTCTGGCCCCAAGAGTTGAAGGCTTTGAGAGCATCAGGAGATAGTGCCTTTGTGCCATCATTTTCAGGATGAAGCAGTAAGAAATATCAAGAGTAAAGTGACTTCCAGTGATTCTAAGGACACAGGGCATAGAAAAAAGAGGTCAGAGTTCTAGACAAAGTAGAGTGTGTGGTGGCCCTACGAAAGAGACTGGACTATGAAGAATTTCCTTAGAGATTTCAAGAGTTATGTGGGACTTTGCAGGATGCTGGAAGTCGCACGTTCTAAGGCAAAAAAATTGTTCTAAGGCAGACAAAATTAGAAATTTGGGGGTTATTGATGATATGACTTGGTATCCAGAGGCTTCTGCAGTCTAACAAGATTTCAGTCACAAGAATAATTATGGAAAAGTTTATTTAGATATAATTAAGATAAATATTTAACTAGTATGGAGCCAAGAGTAGATTTCAAAGTATTTGAATTTATGAAAATTGTAAGTGAACTATGGGATTACCCAGCTGATTTAAGGTACCTTGGGCTTTTACATGAGTCACCTGGCAATAAGGAGGTATGTGATATTTCCTAGCAAAGTTATTTTCAGATGGGAAAAAATGAATATAGCTACTTCCACATGGGAGGTCCTGCTACTGATCTATGTAACCCTAAGGATTAATCTATTCATGGCTTAGATAGTTCTACCTAAGAAAGGTAACATGTAAATTCTTGTAAGTCAGCATTCACAGATACCCTCCCTCTAGTGTGTTCAGAGGAAATTCTCAAATGGCTTTGAAACTCTTTATCCTTTCTCAAAACCCATGCAAAGCATTCAATATTCTGATATCTTAAGTCTACTTAAAATAAACTTCTAGACATGTATTGTTACTGTATTTATGTGTAAATAATCTGAGAGTGGATACTAGAGATTGTCTTTCTTTCATCTTCCTTTCTGAACACTAGCCTTTCTCCACATCTCCACTCTCTTGTATCACTTACACATATATTTCAAAATTCTTCTTTCTTTTTACTCAAGATACTACTCAAACATATGTACTCCTGAAATGTAAACTCACGTTATCTCCTGCCAAGTTCAGATTCCAAATTAAGTTGCCTGAGGCCCTTAATGATTTGGTTTCCTCTAGCCAGTATTTGACAAGAATTCATATCTGCTTTCAATGTATCCTTCTAATAGATTTAAAAAAATTTTTTAGCCTGCCCTGAGCTTTATTTGTGGCTGTAGGCAAATAGGTGAAACTTGGCAAAGAATCATGCTCTACAATGATCTTCACCATAGGAACAGCTGCCTCTCCCTATTGGTCCAATTCTTTCCTTTTAAAAAATTTCAAAAGAAGAGATATAATTATGACCATTAGCCTATTTGAGCTGTACCTTCAACCAGTTTCATTGCAAAGTCATTTCTATACTTTGAAAAAACAGTGGTTCATTAAAGAACAGATTTTTCCAAGATATGCATTATGAACAGTGAAATGCATTATAAACTCATGAAAGAAATTTCATCTCTTCCAGAATTAGTTCATTAAATGATTCTTTTAATCAGACTGGTTCTTGACACAAAAGACAGAAACTTTTCTCTTAAATTCATCTGGCAAAGATACAATCTTTTAAACACATGAAGTATCAGCAGATTTAATTAACTTCAAGCACTATATGAAAATGACTTTTAATGCTCTTACTATGAAGGCTCTTTTAGAAATGTTAGTATCTATTTCATTTTATAGATTTTAGAGTAATTTCTATCAGGAATGTATAGTTCAGTGTGACAGTGGCAACTGAAGGTTCAATGATTATTAGGGCAAACAGAGGTTAAGTTGGCATATGAGCCAGCCTCTGCTTCCATAAAGATTAGCATGTGGCTCCTGAACTAATAGTTATTAATCATAGCATTTTTTAAACTGCTATGTTTAATGGCTTAATATTATGCTATTTATCTTCATAATGCCTTCAGGCAGATAGCATAGATCCTTTAGTGGTAGATTTATACCTCTAGTTAAAATAATCTAAGGAAGGCCTTTTTAATGTATTTTAATTTAACCTCACATACAGTAAATATTTTCTTTAAATAATAGCTCTTTAGCAAAGGAAAATATATTTCTTTGTTTTAATTTTGAATATATGAAATGGTATATTTATCAACAAGAAAGTGTTTAAAATTAGATAATTTTTAAATTACCTTTATGAAATTCTGGGAAATTTTTCTTCAGGTTTTATTTAGACTCTAGCTCTGAGAACTAACTCAACCCAACTGTATTAGTCTGTTAGGGCTACCCTAAGAAAATCACAGACTGGGAGCCTTGAGAAACAAATTAATTTTCTCACAGTTCTGGATGCTGGAAGTTCAATACCTAGGTGTTGACATGTTTGGTTTCTCTTGAGACTCTCTTATTGGCTTGCAGAGGTCCACCTTCTCATTAAGTCCACATATGGCTTTTTCTCCGTATGTGAGCATCCGTGGTGTCTCTTTCTCTTTTCATAAGGACATCAGTCCTATCAGATTAGGGAGCTACACTTATGACCTCATTTAACCTTAATAACCTCCTTAAAGGCCCCATCTCCAAATACAGTCACATTGGGGGTTATATCTTCAACAAAATAAGTTTGGAGAGGGGGGACAATTTACTCCATAATGCCAAGAATTTCTAAGAAATTTTTCAAAGAAAATGGAGTTGACATCCGTAAGAGTTATTGGAAATTTTTAAATTAATCCCAAGTAATAACTGGGTTTATTCCCTAAGTAAAAAACTAAGCATCCTGTTGCCATAAAACAAATAGACTGCCAGTTATTTCTACAGCAAAAAAAAAAAGGGTTTATTCAGGATCAGCAGAGGACTGCAATTCAGGGTGTACAATCCTGGCAAGCCACATGCAAGTCACCCACAAAAAATGGAGAGGAGACCTCTTTTATGGAGGAGAAAAGGAAGTTGGGAAGGCTATAGTAAACAGAGTCCATGGCTTTTCATTGGCTGAGTTATGACAGTCTCTCATTGGCTGAACTCTTGCAAGGAAAAAAGAGGAAGTCTTTCTTCTTCCTGTTGGGTTTTGATATAGTTGTAGGGTGTAAGAGCTTCTGCTTCTGTCCTCCTGACTCTATTTTAATTGAGGTTTCTGTTTATTAATTTCTACATTTCCCATTTTTGACCACGATCTTTCTCTAAAAGCATTGTGGTCAAGAGTCAGTTTTGCCAGTTTCAGTGGCTTTTTGTCCCTCAATGCCAGGAAGAACATTTCCTGGGTGTAGTGTCCCTTGTCAAAGGGAAAATGCACAAATTGGAAACCTATTGAGGTCATATTCAAGTAAAAATGAGCGGTAGGAAGGAGAGCTCTCAGGCAATTTTTATTTAAAGTCCATATGCTATCAGGATCACAGTCATCTGAAGTGTTATGTCATAATCAAAGGTTTGGCAGATGAACTTGCAAAAGGCCTGGCCTGGATATCTTGGGAAAGCTATCTCATCAGATATTGTTTCCTTCAATTCTGGGAAATCTTTACTTTCAGGTCACCAGATGATATGCCTGTAAGTCAGGGTTTGGTGCTTTCTTTAGGTGTGTCATGTGAATCCAAGAGTCTGTTCCTTAGAATTTGGCAGGACAAAGGTTAGTTAGCAGCACCTGATAGGGGTCTTTCCAGGGAGGTTGAAGAGAGCCTTCTGTAGGTATCTTTTCCAATAGATGTAATCTCCAGTTTGCAAGGTGTTATGCTTAAGGTCTTCATCTCCTGAAACACACTGTGAAAAGACTGCGCTACCAGAACATGATTTTTTTTTTTTAATAAATTTATTTATTTATTTATTTATTTATTATTTTTAGCTGTGTTGTGTCTTCAATTCTGTGCGAGGGCTTTCTCTAGTCGCGGCGAGCGGGGGCCACTCTTCATTGCGGTGCGCGAGCATCTCACTGTCGCGGCCTCTCTTGTTGTGGAGCACAGGCTCCAGACGCGCAGGCTCAGCAATTGTGGCTCACGGGCCCAGCTGCTCCGTGGCACGTGGGATCCTCCCAGACCAGGGCTCGAACCCGTGTCCCCTGAATTGGCAGGCAGATTCTCACCCACTGCACCACCAGGGAAGCCCCCATGATTATTTTTAATAGAAGCAGTTAGACCTTTGTAATATTGGAGTATCTCTCCTTTTATCAGTTGTGGGTCAAAAGAGACAGGAGCCAAATGCTTTGGGTGTCCTGTGACTATCTCAAAGGGTGAAAGTTCTATGAGTTCCAAAAGAGTGGATCTAAGATTTAGAAAAACCAACAGCAATGCTTTTGGCCAAGGTATTTGGAGGGCCTCACAAACTTTGCCAATTGAGTCTTAATACTGCCATTAGTGCATTCAACTAAACCAGAAGATTGAGTGTGGTAAGTGCAGTGAAAGTGTAAAACCGGCCAAATAACACAGACTTGTTGAAGTACCTGACCAGTACAATGAGTTCTTGGATCATTATGAAATTTGAGAGTAGTCCCCCAGGTAGGGATAATCTTTTCCAAAAGGACTTTGCTACAGTAGTCTATCTGCAAGGAAAGGCTTCAGTCCAGTGTAAAAACATGCAGACCCTGACTAAAACTTATTTATATCCATGAGACAGAGGAAGTTTTATGAAATCCATTTGACAGACCTCAAATGATCCATTAGGAAGCTTAAAATGTTCAGGAGCAGTACAAACAGGCTTCCCTGGGTTGTGTTTTGGACAAGTGGGACAAATGACATAAGCACTTTTTGTAGCCTTGTTAATGTTTCCCCACCCATATTGATTCATGAGTGTTATCATTTTGTCAGTAAACCAATGGCTTAATGCATGTACAACAGTGAGGAGTGAGAATTTCAGAGTCTGCAGTAGGACTGGGTTGTTTTTTGGTCCAAACCAGAGCCTTCTCTTTTTGTCAAACCAACAATTATTGAATTTCCAATCTGGTTCTTCCTTTTCTGAGGACAATTGCTGGGCTTCTCTAGCCAGTTTTTATAACTTATCATTTGGGGAAATATCCCTTTTGACCATGACAGAGGTTTGGCTGCTGTTGGTTCCTTTAAGGAAGTGATTTCCCCTAGCTTCCAGACAGTCAAGTTTAGAATTCCCTGGAATCTTAGTAATAGCTAAAGTGGCAATAATTGCATTTAGTAATTCCTGAACATAAGGGTCATTTTTTTGTTTTATTTTTTCTGGAAGTAAAGAAGTCACACTGCTTCCACAACATTCCAGAATCATGAGCTACTCTGAAAGCATATCTACTATCAGTATAAATATTGACAGTTTTGCCCTTGGCTAAAGTACAAGCCCATGTAAGAACATATAATTCAGCCTGTTAGGCTGAAGTAGACATAGGTGAAATGCTGCCTCAACAGTATCGAAGTGTGATGCAGTAGCATAGCCAGCACAATATTTGCCATTGTCACCTTTTAAATAAGAACCAACAGTGAACCATGAGAAGTCAGTGTTACCCAAAGGAATTTCCAGCAGATCATCCTGAAGAGTCAGGAGGTGAACTGTCAGAATTAAGCAGTTGTGAGGAACTTTGTCAGTGAGAGAGAGGAGAAGAGTAGCAAGGTTAAGATTACATGAAAGAGTTATATGAGGAGCGGTTTAAAAAAAGGACTTCATAGGTGGTGAGGTGGCTGATTGAGAAATGTTAAGTGTGATGGGAATTCAGGAGCGCCTCTATAGCATGAGGTACAAAAATGGTTAGGGAGAAATCCCACAACAATTTTCTCAGTAGTCTTAACCAAAAGGGCAGTGGCAGTAATGGCTCAAAGGCAAGAGGTGTATCCCAATGACCCTGGGTCCAGTTGCTGGCTATAATGCCCTATGGGTCAATAGTGGTCCCCATGTTTTTGGGTGACTACCCAAAGGACATTTGCTTCCTTTTCATATACAAAAAGAAAAAAAGGGAATCTGATAATTGAGATGCCCAAGAGCAGGTGGGTTCATCACACTCTCCTTTAAGGCCTTAGAGACTGTATCGTCCAGTTTTTCCCACAAAATTGGGTCAGGGTTGTTGTTGTTGAGTGAAACATACAGAGGTTTTATCAGAACAGAGAAATTTGGAATCCAATTTCGGCAATAACCAACTAGCCTGAAAAAACCTTGCAGTTGGTGCTTGGTTTTGTGCAAGTTCCCCACAAAAATGGAAAGGAGACCTCTTTTATAGAGAAGAAAAGGAAGTTGGGAGGACTATAGTAAACAGAGTCTATGGCTTTTCATTGGCTGAGTTGTGATAGTCTCTTGTTGGTTGAGCTCTTACCAAGAAAGAAGATGAAGTCTTCTTCCTGTTGGGCTCTACTACCATTGTAGGGCATGAGAGCTCCCCTTTCTGGCCTCCTGGCTCTATTTGAATTGAGATGCCTGTTTATTAATTTTTACAATTGGTATCTTCTATATGCCAATAACTTCCCAATTTAAATTGTTATGTAAGAGCTTCTTACGTATCAGCCCTTCAGTAAGAACTTTTAGCCAAATATTTTATAAACCATTCATAATGAAAACCCTTTCATGGCTGAATATCAAACTGGTGTCAGAAACACTGTTAGTTTCCTGTTATAGACACTATTAGATGACACAACGGCTTATAAAAATGTTTCTCTGTTAGTAAGTATACTTTTCAAATCTATACTCTTCCTCAGATTCTTCAGAAGGATTTCTCTTTCTTTTGTGATTCAATATTTTTCAAGCATGCCCCTTTTTAAAAAATTTATTTTATTTTGTTTGCTGATCGTGGTCTGAAGATAGATCTGCTCGCCGACAGACATCTTGAGAATTTCCCTTGGTTATGCTCACTGTTCTCTAGGCTTTCATCAAAACCCCTTTTCATGTCAGAAGTTTAAAGGCAAGCAGATAAGCATAATTTTAGCCAAAGTCCCAACATTTACAAAGCATTTATCTAGCTTTTTCTAGAGTGGAATTTTCTCATATCCTATATCCTATCATCTGGAACTCTCACACTTTGACCAATGGAATGCATTAAAACCTCTTCACCAGGGCCCTTGTTACTTCTTCCTTCCCCGTAGAGCTTGATTTATGGGATTAACCCTTAACCACAGAGATTATTGAGACAACACCAGTGTCTACTCCTAACCAAATCAATTAATCAATCAACAAAAAAAATGTATTTCTTCTTTTCTGGGAAATAAAATTCCTGATGAATGGGGGGAAAAATGTACAAAAAGAATATACACACATCTCTGGCCTTGTTTCGTTTTAAAACCAAAAACACCTACATTTACTAATTTCCTGGTGAGTACAGCTCTGAATACTCTGAGCTTCAGAGAAGATGTTAAATTTGGGATGGAGTGTGTGTCAATTTTTTGTCTGTTGGGTAGGCCCTGGCTGTTTCTGAGTCCACCTCTACATTAATTGGAATGCCTCCACAGTCCTGGGAAAATCTGTCTTAAATGTCCATGTTTCTATGTGTTTTTCTTCAACTTCTGGGTATTCAGTGTGTAGCTGGTGTAAAGATAGTAGATGGCATATGGTGCATACGTTGTCATTTAGATCCTATTTTTAGCCAAGATTCACATGTGTACTTTGGTTTTAGACATTATTTATTCTATTATGATGAAGGAAAGATTGTGTTTTCAACATCTTACAGATCTAGCTGCTAATAATTATGACCTCTCAGAGCAAAGTAGATTTTAAATGAGTTCATTATGGCATGCTGCTGCCTACATTAATATGTGAGCAGTGAGTTTAAAATGTGGTCATCTATTTATAACTTTACTATCTAAAGTTACTTTTATATTTAGGAATGAAATACTATTGACTAATATTGAGGAATTCAAACACCTCTTTGGCTAAGAATATGCTAATTGACCTCTTAGGCAACTACACTTATACAACTTTCCATACTTGCACCCTAATAAAACATGGTAGAAAAGAGAACTTTCTTCCCATAAGTGAAATTTTTGCATAAATAAAACATTTGCTGTGCTGATGTCCCTATTTAGATATTGTACTTCCCATTCCTCCTGCTGTGTGAAAATTAATGATAACCAATATTAAAATTGTATCATAATAATAATTCACATTGAGTGCTTACTAATGTGTCAGAAAATGTTAGCTCACTACATACTAACACATCAACCCTAAATAGGATATACTACAATTATTCACATTTTATGTAGATATCAAAATTAGAGGGATAAAATGATTTGCCTAGGCTACTTAGATACACAGTGACAGTTTATATCAGCGCTCAACGAAATACTGACTCAATCAGTGACTAACTCTATAAAAATAGTCTTTCTCACTTCTCCCAAGATGAAAATGGAAGCAAAGCAACTCTGGGTTGCCTTCTCTGGTATTTTATATCTATTGAGACATAAATCACAGTTTTTGCGTCAGCCCTGGTGCTGTCAACATACAAGTTTTAGCTTGAATAGAGATTATTTTAAGGTCAGGCCAATAACAATTACTTCGGGGAGTTTTTCTACCAGAATTGTTGAAGGGAAGAATAATTTCCATTATTTCGCTGAGACTTAGCTGCCCCAAACCTAGTTTTGTCCTTTTGGTATATGAATAACAAAGTCTTAAATAATATAGTTCTATAACATTCTCTTGCTTTCCTCATATGGGGGGGAGATAAAATTTAATTAACTGATAAAAATATGATATAACAATTATGGTAGAGCAGCCATCAGATAGATAGCAATTACCTTAAAAGGTTTAAAATATGACAGCTGACAATAATCCATATACAATGTCAGGGAAAACAGAATGAATGTTTGAATCTCTTTAAAATTCAAAATTCTGAGAGATAAATACTGTGCCTTTTTGATATTCATGCTTTTCTCCCTGTCTTTAAAAAAGATTTTTTTTGCACTTGTTCCTTCCCCCATTTGGAATATTCTCTCTCTCTCATCCTCTCTGACAGATGCTTAGATCACAATAATATCTCCTTTATTGGTCCAGAGGACAATCCTGACACTATTAAGGTTATTTCCTAAATCAAAACAAATAAGTTTGAAAAGCTGATCCAATGGAGGGGAAGGAAAAAAAAAAGACTTTGGTGTTGTAAACATTTTCCCAGGGATTTCAAGGCTATTATCCATCATTATTTGGTAAACAGAGTCAATTAAAGGCATTCACATGTAAAACATTCCTTTACGAAGAGCTCACAGTGACTGCTGCAGTCAAGGGAGAAAACTGGGGAGAAGGAGACAAAACAGGAAGAAAGAAAAAGACTTCAGACCTTTAACCAAGAGTAACTGTAAACATTTTACGTGCACTGAATTAATTTATTTGTGCTTTCTTGAAAATGTAATTGCTACATAATTTTTAGGAAAAAGCAAGTTCCATATTTCCATAAAATGTTGTTTTAATTACAAACTATATACAGCATGGAGGAAGAGAGAATAGAATTAAAATGTTAAAGAAAAAACTGCATTTATAAATCTTTTTCTTCTTGGTTGAGCTATTCTTTACCTATCACTGGAGTATAATTATTTCAGTCAACTATACAGTGATTAAATTACTTAATTTCCTTTACTAAAATTTCCTTGGTAGCATTTCTGAGATGGGAGGATTTGTATATGAATCACAATAAAATTCAAGATCCGTTCTGGATTATCACAAGGGCAAAAAAAAAAAAAAAAAAGCCAGCAGCAGAAGGGAGTTTTTAAATTTTCAGTTGTACAGAACAGAGACTCCAGGGCAAGGTTATAGTGAATTCATTCATATATTTCATTTAGTAGGTGTTTGGGCTTCCATATCATCCTACCTTTTTAAAAGAAAGATATATAGCATGTAATATAATTTTATGAATATCACGTTAGACATCTTTGAGTTTTGTTTCTATCAATAGATCGCCTATTTCTTAATAATGTTTTAAACAAACTTTAAAATATACTGTCATGCTTCTTAAAGGTGTTGCCTTACTCATTTATTAAGGCATTGGGAGGAGGAAAAAAAAAGAAAAAAACTCACTAACGCTAAAAAACGAAATCCAAAAATGTTTTCTAAATATATAAATAGATATCAAAATAGCATTATTTTGCAAACTGTAATATTTGTTGCATGTAGATCTGAAACAAATTCGTGAGGAAAATTTTCCTTTAGTTTAGCTTTCAATACTTAATGGATTTACATTAATATATATGTCTTAGATAAAATAACAATGATATTTCCCCTCAGAACAGTAGAATTAAAGAACAAAAAAGGACCTTAAGAGTCTAGTCCAATACCCTTATTTTACAGATTTACAAACAAAACAAAACAAAACAAAACTGAGACTACCAAAGGTAAATGGTTTTGTTCAAATTATATAGAGCTTGTTTAGTGACAGAAACCAAGACAACATATAGAGGTGGAAATACTAGTAACCTTAACGCACTATGCACAAGAAGCTTTAGGTCACACTGGAGCCGGCCTTCACTCCTTTTCCTCTGTGATCCCCAGGTTTGGCTAAAATTAGAACGCTGGTTTTATTCACACTCAACCTGAAGCTATTCGAATTTTTTAGAATAGCAACATTTTACTAAATATATGCTTAACGTTTAAGAAAACTTTAATATCAAGCAGCATATATTTATATCTCACTGTATCTCAGCCCTTACCTCATGCCAAAATATTTCTCATTCTTTTATTTTTAAATTTGTTTTTTTTTTTCTCTTAGAATATAAAAGTCAGCACAAATTTCCAGGATTAACAGCAAAAATATACCACTAAAGTTTTGAATATGCACTATTTTAGAATTAAAAGAAGCAGTTCATTTGAAAATGTTCACAACTTGCCAATTTTAATCGCCATGATATTATCACCCACTAATTTTTAAAAATTTTCTTCAACAGTCTGAGAGAAAACTTTTTTTGGACTAGTTTAAGTGCTTTCCTTTATTTGACAAATGGATGAGACAAACCATGCTTAACTAGTCTTACCCTCTTCCTAAATACGCATGAATTTTGCTGTGATCAGTCTCTGTAAATCATTAAAACAATTTAAATTATTATAACTATTTTGTGATGAATATTTATTTCACTTGTTTATTCATTAAAAAAACTGGTAAAGGTTACTACACACCAGGCAATGTCCTGGGGACCCAAAGTTTAGTAAGGCAGTACCCTCAAACGCCCTGAAATAGCACTCACATTTGGTGGGAGAAAGTAAAAAACCAGACTGAACTAAGTCTAGTGTGATAATGTGCTGTAAGAGGGTGCAGTCTCTCTGTGGTGGGAACATTAGGGACATAAGGAGTTCAGAGAGGGTTTCCTGAGGATGAGAGAGCCAAAGATAAGTCCTGAAAAGACAGTAATTAGATCCTTCATAAAGCATCATTAGCATTATTGGACAAACAGTTCTATTTTTTTCGAGAATTCTGCTCTTCTTATATCTGACTAAAAGATTTTCCAGTTAAGTAGTCAATGTGTGTATTTAATGATGTGGATTCCATCACTCCTTCCCTGTGTAGGAAATAAAATGGGAAATCCTGTCCTTCTGTCTTCCAGTTTTAGCTCGCTCCCTCTCTGTCTCTCTCCGTCTTCCTCTCCCTCTCTCCCTCTCTCTCTCTCTGTGTCTCTCCCTCTCTTATGTAAGAACACACACACACACACATACACACACACACACACACACTCACACAAAAGGACCAAACCACATCTTTTTTCAAAACTGATTAGTTGCTTATTTTAAGTACCAACCACAGTGTTTTAAGCAATGATTACTTTAAGAGACCATAGATATACACAAACAGACAAATAATGTTAGGTTCCCCAATACGTCCTCTTCTTTTCCTCCTTTTTCTTATCAGTTGTACCCACCATTATGCAGAGGTAGAATCCTCCTAAGATTTTCTTCACAATAAAGATATTTAACAGAAAACTTAAGTTGAATTGTGAATGGAGTATTCTAAACATCTTCATTAGTTAATGAATTTATTTCCAATTTTTTAAGTACGTATAATTTTCATAAAATGGCAAGAGCTAACAAATAATTTTCATAAAAGGTAAGAGCTAAATCAAATAATTACAAATAATTTTTGTAAAACAATGAGTTAAATCAAAATATATGCAGTTTTACAGAACAAGAAATTATTTTTGAACTTAAAAATCTTTTTTGATGATAAGGTATTGTTTTTATTGTTTCTTTGCCACGAACAAACATATCAACTTTTTCCCTGTTTTGTTTTTCTTTCTTTGGCTGAGGATGGTGGTCAGGTGGTCCAGAATTAAGTTTTAACAATAAGAATGAAGTGATAAAGCCCAGCTACTTACAGCCCCATATTCATACTATTTTATATTAAAAGGCAACATTATGTTTTAAAACACAAATAGTACTATTTAAATAAGAAATAGTAAATTATTAATTTAATTATTTTGTGTTATGTATATGTCTGCATTAATTTTAATTGTTTTGGACAACAAAATAAGCTTAACTAAGAACTGCTGCAAGTTTTTTCTTTCTTTCTCCTTCAACTCTTTACGTTTTATATCTTTGCACCATTCTGTCTCCAGCTAAAAACTCCCTATTTCCAGATAATATATCTGATGCCTTCTGTTTTACTGTTTTTTTTTTCATCCAGGGATTAAGAAAATCAAAAACAATTGATAATGCAGATGTAGAAATCTTCATAGGGTATGTGTTTGTGACAAAGCATAAAAGATTTCACCTCCTTAATATTGTCCTGGGGATCTAAAGAAGAGACTTGAGCACGGGTGTTTATTACCTTCTTAGTAAAAAGGCCTGATGTCGTGTATGTGTGTATACGTGTGTGTGTATATACATATATATATATATATATATGTATATATATGAAATGGTACCACCTAACAGAGCAAGGGTTAGCAGTGTTACGTATTGAGCAAAGTAGTTTTCATAAGAAAACAATCGATTTTGGATTTAGAGTCCATTGTCACTCCCCTTTGAACATGGTAAATCCCATGCCTTTGATGGCCAATAATCTCCTCTTTTATGGAAAGCTGAGAAGGTTGGCATTGTTAAATGTTCACATATAATCTTACCCAAAATTGCAAGTCTTGTCACTGAGACCGGTTAAAGCAAACCATGGCATTCTCTTCTGCTGCAGGGGAGAATAGAGAGACCACTACATTCTGAGTACTTATCACTTCCCAGATAGCAGCAGGTGACTATGTGGGTTATTATATTTAACCCCCATAGGTATACTTAAGATAGAAGTGCTATGCCCATCTGAAAACTACAGAAACCCAGGTAAATGTTGCAGGTTAGGTTTCTGCCTGCATTCCCAGTTTGTAAATACTACAGCTGGTATCCAAAACCAGAGCCCATTGTCGCAAAAACCTGTGCTCTCTGCCCTGCATCTTGCTTTCTACCGTTTTCCTGTCTTTTTTTTTCCCAATACAAGTCCCCTACTGTTATTTTTAAAAAGTTGTCGTGATCCATTGCCAAAAGCAGCATACTGTTCAGATAGATGCATTGACTCCTGTCCCAGAAAGCCACATGTGAGTTTTCTAGCCATAGCCCCTATCAAAGTGGCCATGAGGCTGTGTTTATTTTTTATTTACTTTCCTCTTCTTCCCCCTCCTCTCCCTCCTTCTCCTCCTCCTCTTTCTCTTCCTTTTTTTTTTTTTTTCTTTTCTGAGATTGCTATTTTGATTGCCGTTTAGAAAGACTTTTGATGGAGAAACATTTCTCTCTGCAAAAACAGACATGCATAGCACTACAACCTGAGTTGCAGTTTGATAAACGTGCCCCCAAAATGCTTGGGATTTGTTTTGAAGTGACCAAGACAGATTTCAGGATGTTGTGATTCTTTTCTTTTCCTCCAAAAGAAGAAAAAAAAAGAAAGATCAACTTACTGGGTATCTAGGGGACCATTTCATATGACTAATTTATTTTCTTTTAGGTTATTTTAACTCTTACAAAACATTTATTTTCTGTAGTAATTTTTTTCTCTTTATTTGGAGAAAAATCCTACTTCGGTGGACAGATTTTTCACTTGTTAAAATGGTGACTTTTTTTGGTAAATTGTCTCTTCTGTTGTTTCTTCAGGGTATTTTGCATTTTCATGAAAATGCACTGTCTTAAGATTCAGTGAGAGGAGGGGCAGTCAGGTTAGGAAAATGTTTTACTGTTGTTGTTCAGGCCTATTATACCATGTCAAGAGTGACAGGGCATTTTTTTTCTTTAACACATCCTGGTCCAGTTAAGGCTGAGATTCAGAAAAAGTGCTTGCACAACAATTTAGCAGGAAAGAAAGCTATTTTAAAAGTCTTTTGGGAACATGTTTGTGAAACAGGAAAAAACATACAATTGAGTTGATAATAGCACTCCATAAAGGTTAGACTCGCTGAAAGGGACTTGCCATCTTTTTTTCACAGGGAACGTGTTGTTCTTAAGCAGCAGTTCTCACTTAAGCATGGCTTAATTCAGCGAGGAACTTCTTCCTGTGTAACTTCTTTTGCACTGGAATATCTATTTTTAAATTACAACCCAGATTTAGTCACAGGACTAAATAATTAAAAATAAGCTGTGTTTGGTATGTGCAAAATTACAGCAGTTGTAGAGTGCATCATGGGACTGGGTGCCTAGGAAATGTTTCAAGTCACATATCCAGGTTTCCCCGCATTGATTTCCTAGATTCTCAAGTTACTTCAGGCCTGCACCTTTACCCTTACTCACACAAGCCTTGCTCTTTCATGAACCTATGCCTTTGTGTTTCTAGTTCCTAGTCTCTAGAAAGCTCTACCTCTATCCTCTATCAACACACAGTCTTCCTTTTGAAGGAAGGAATTCCTTAAATTCCACCAGTGTTTTAGAAATGTGCTCCAATTCAATTCCATGTACATCTCTTAGAGTACACTGTCTACTCCTTTCCCATTATAGACAGTGTTTCTGGACAAAATGGCACCTTTTACTGTTCTATTATATTATGATGAGTGTGAACATTTTATTTCAAGGCCCTTCCTTACTAATTTCCAGAACTATCTAGACAAACACTCTCAGTCATTTTCTTCTTCAGAATATCTCATCTGTACTCAGATATTTTCCCCACACCTGTTTTCCTCTGTTGTAGATCCTATATTACTGATTGGAAGCCAGATACTCATATTAGAATCGGGGGAATTCATTTAGGTTAATTACACTCAACTGAATTCTCATATCTTCATAGATTAAACCTTTTTAATATCTCTGATTTTTAAATATTGCTTTCCATCCCCATCATTATTAATCTTAGTTCCAGCCTCCATGATTACAGTATTTTCTTGCCTCACTTACTTAGAAGTCACTGCAGTATTCTAATTCATCTCTGTACAACTGCCCTTGTCACCATCTCTGAATTAACCCTCCTATTTTGTAAAATGAAAATCTTGACATACTGTTCTACTGCTTAATTCCCCTACAATTATTTTATTTTTTTTCTGCAGCTGGGCTAGCAAATATTTGGAATACCTGTCATTCCTTCTTAGGATGATGCCTGTGGCAGACATCACTGATGCATTATTGATGCTCACTGAGCCTAGACTCAACCTCGTCACCGCTCAGCGCAGCAATACTGCCTGCCATCAACAGCAAATCAGAGTAGGCATAGAGATGAAAATCTATAGCCTAGAGCATTAAATCAAAACTCTTCAATATGACAGAAGATACCATCTTTAATTTGCATCCCTGTCTTTCAAGAAAGCCTTATCTCATAAGTACTTGCATCTTTTTAGCACCTGACACTTCCAAATTACTGATTTTTTGAAACTCCACATAAGTGTCATATTCTATATGTTTCTCTCTACATGCATGAGCGTACACACACACACACACACACACACACACACTTCTGCTATCTAAAATGCATCATTCTATCTGATCAGACACTACAAATATTTATTGACTACCTATAATACTTTATTATCTACATTTGTACATCTTTTTCCCCTACAAGATTTTTTACTATCTCTAAGATAAAAAATTATAGCATTTCTGGATCCCCAGTACTTAACATAGCTTTTGATATATATTATATATTTCAAACAAATACATTTTATATTCAAATGGTTAAAAAAATGAATATACTAAAAAATATTAAGGTGGAATTATGTTTAATGGTTGTGAGAAAAAGAAATCTGTAAAGGAACAAATTTTAGTATTATCAACATTCTGTTTGATTCTTCATAAAAATAATGAAAAATAGAGTTAATTTTAAATAAAGTGTGCATTTACTTGAGATGCACATTCCCTCCCTCTTTCTTCTTTCCCTCCTTTCTTTCCCTCCTTCTTTCCTTTTTTCTATTCTTCTTTCACTTTTCTTTTACCTATTAATAACACCATAAAAGGGAAATATTTGGGATATAAGATTTTTTTTTTTTTCCGTTGTGCTGGGTCTTTGTTGCGGCACGTGGGCTTCTCTAGTTGTGGCATGGGGGCTTAGTTGCCCCATAGCATGTGGGATCTTAGTTCCCCGACCAGGAATGGAACCCGCATTCCCTGCATTGGAAGGCAGATTCTTAACCACTGGACCACCAGGGAAGTCCTGGGATATAGGATTTTTAACCAGGGTTTATTTCCAAGAATGAACCAAAGTTCAATAATCTCTCTTCTCTTTCTTGCTAATACACCTGTATGCTATTTCCTTGTTGTTATGGCTTGTAATGACACAATTAAAATATGCCTCAAATGAGATAAAAATATCTGCATTTTTGTATACAAATTGTCAGTTTTCTACTCCTATCAGAAAATGAAATAATGTTATAGAAATGTAGAGAAAAGAAATTACTGTCAAGAGAAAAGAGATAAACAACTACAGACCCTATTTAAAACTAAGGGAAATTTTCTTAGATATCATTATACTTTTTGCTCAATTGTGTGTAATGGTTATTTTAAATAAACACATTTATTCTTCAAGGGAAATATAAAATTTTTGTGTATGAGGTGAAAGCAAATTTCAATGAAAATGTACTTTTCCTTACAAATCAAAACAGTACTAAGCATGTAAAATAGAGTTGATTGGGTGTTGTTGAACATGAGATAATGTATCAAATTGAAGGGACAACTCAGAGTATACATCCATGTAAATTAGGCAGGTTTTTTGGTCAATGTATTTTGTTTTACAACGTGAACATTATTTGTCCCTTGACAAAGAAGAGAGAAATGAGACTAGATGTTCTGCTAAATCTAGTATAAATCTTCCCTTAGATATACACACCTTATTTTGCATTTACTTTTTAAGATATAAATCATACAACATATAGTCCATCAATTTAAACTGTATAAATCAATGGCTTTAGCGTATTCACAGGGTTGTGCAACTATCACCACAATCTAATTTTAGAACATTTCATCACCCTAAAAAGGATCTCGGTACCCATTAGCAATTACTCCCCTTCACCACTCTCCCCCAGCCCAAAGCAACCACTAATACGGTCTCCGTTTTTATAGGTTTACCTGTTCTGGACATTTCATATAAAAGGAACATAATATGTGTCTTTTGTGGCTGGGTTCTTTTACTTAGCTTACTGTTGACAAGGTTTATCCATGTTGTAGTATGTATAAGTGTTCCTTTCTTTTTATTGACAAAAAATACATCATTTGGGGGATATATCACATTTTGTTTATCCATTCATCAGTTGATAGACATTTGAGTTGTTTCCACTTTTTGGCTATTAAAAATAATACTGCCATGAACATTCAAGTACAAATGGTTTTTTGGACATATGTTTTCATTTCTCTTAGGTAAATATCTAGAGTAGAATTGCTGGGTTATATGGTAACTCTATATTTAACATTTCGAAAAACTGTTAAACCACTTTCCAAAGCAGCTGTACCATTTTACATTCCCACCAGCAATGTATAAAGGTTACAATTTCTTCACATCCTGTCCTACTTGTTATTGTCTATCTTTTTCACTACAGCTATCCTTGTGGGTATGAACTCATAACTTATTGTGGTTTTGAATTGCATTTCCCTATGACTAGTGATGTTGAACATTTTTTTCATATGCTTATTGGTGATTCATATATCTCTGTGGAGAAATGTCTGTTCAGATATTTTGCCCATTTTTAATTGGATTGTCTTTTTATTATCTAGTAGTAGTAATAGTTCTTTGTATATTCTGAATACAAGTCCTTTATCAAATACGTAATTTGCAAATATTTTCTCCCATTCTGTGAGTTGCCTCATCATTTTCTTGATGGTATCATGTGTAACACGAAAGTTTCTAATTTTGTTGTAGTCCAATTTATCTTTTTTTTTTTTTGGTCACTTGTGCTTTTGGTATCATGTCAAAAAATATTGCCTAACCCAAGGTCACAAAAATTTATTCATTTGTTTTCATGTAAGAGTTGCATTTACTTTTTGAATTAGCTATAAATATCTTATTGCAGGCACAGATTAGCTGTGGATTATCCAAGGGCATATATGCCTAAGGTTATTTCAAATTTAAAAAACAAAATCACATCATAGATATATTGGGTGGAAAAAGTTAGTTTATGAACTCATATTGGCTGGGCTTGGAATATGCTTTGGAAATGAATAATGATGTCCTGCCTTGGTGAAAAAGAAAATAATTTGGAGATATTTAGATTACAAGGCATAAGAGAGATTGAAGTCATCTTATTTTACAGGTCAGGAAACTGGGGGCTGGCAGTGTAACTATCTTAGGCTCGGTAAAGCTAGGCAGAATGCAAAGTGGAACCTTCTTAGTAATCTTTCCACTACACTAGCATTTCTCAAATTGTTAGTTAGAAACGTGTTGGTTGCAAGAGACAAAACTCCAAATCAATCCTGTTTAGGCATAAAATGTAACTTGATGGTTTTTCCCTGATAACGTTAAAAGAAATGTCCCAGGGAGAATTTTGACAGTACAGATTGGACCACATTTTCATTCCTAAATCAACCTAATTCAGAGGATTGTGCTAATCTGACCAGTTTTCAGTCATTTTCTACCTCAGTAGAGCAGCCTCACTTGAACCAGAGGGAATAGATTTTCCAGTGGAAAGAGAGGTTCATTTTTTCAGGGAAAAAAAGAAAGTGTGCCAGACCAACAGTACCAACAGAGTTCCCGTGGTTCCAAAATGCTGAGATATGTTAGTAGGTGCTGTTTAAATTTTTTTTTTTTGGAGAAAGATTGAAAACAAATAACAAAAATACCATAACTTTTATGATGGACTACTATGTTAATTTAAATTAAAATTCCAGCAGAATTATATACTTTCTGATTTTATTGTCTGAGGAAGAAAACATGTTTTCGCATAGAACTTGATTCCTGACTTTGTGGAAGGGAAATAGGTATAAAGCTCGTAGTCCAAAGAGCTGGAAAGATGTGTTTTGTTTCTATGCTCTTGGGCAAGCAATTCTTTCCATATTAGATCTCCTGGAGGGAGAGTGTTCCATCAAGTACAAAGCAATTTTTTTCAGGTTCCCACCTACCTTTTACTAATTAGGCTGATATTTGGCCACTTGCCTCTTTCAAATAAAAAGAAGGTGACCAAAATCACCGGAAATGGCTAATTATGCCCACAATGGGAAAATTATTCCCGAGAGTAAGCACTTCAGAGTGTAAAATGAAGTCCTAAATTTAATCACAATATTATCTCTCTTTAATGGTTATTCAACTATTCACCCTGGAATGTTCATTAGATAAGCAAGTAAGCATAGAGTCAATATTTTTCTTTTTGGTTCCAATACAGTGTTAGTAAAGGCTGTTACAGTCAACCTAAAATTAGAGTCAAATTTGAGAGGTTTTATATCTTGTTTTTAATTGGATTAGCATGTTATATTATTTACAATGTGACTGATTACAGTGTTTACAATTTGCTAGAGTTTTAGTTTATATAAGCTCAGTATTAGGAAATATGCAGTTATTTATTAACTAGATGGGCATTATATTTGGAATATACTTGTTATCATTCACTTAACTCGATATTTTCATAACTGATTTAAATGACAATAGAAACAATCATATTATTTCTACGAAGATAAAAAGTCAAGATGCTTATGACTATCACCTTGAAATATAGGATTAATTTTCACCTGTAATGCTATTGAAATTGTGGCAAATAATTTAAAACATGTATGCACTTACTTATATTATTAAAAATTTTAATGTGATATAATAATAATAATAATAACTAATATTTACTGTGTTCTAAAATGTTTAGGTACATTATCTCATTTTATTTTCACAATAGCCTTCTGGTTTAAAAACTATTTTGCAAATGAGAAAACTATTCTTACTGAAGTTGTTTAACTTGCAAGTGTGAGGCTGAGTTGGGTTTTAAAATCAGGAAATCTAACTCATATTAGTAATCAGTACAACTACTGCCTCTACTTGTAACTGACCTCACACATTGTCCCTGAATTATGCTAATTATAAATATCAGTTGGATGTTACTTTATTTCAATAACTCTCTGGAAAAAGGAAAACTGTATCATTAGCAATGGGGCAATATTTACAATACATGTTTTCTTAGCATTTGGAATTTAATAGTTATTATTAAACTAAGGTGTCATTTCAAAAATAAAATACTTTCTGAAGGTTTTTATGAGAGTTTTTATTGCCTTTTTAAATATTAGATGTGTTTTTATACTAAGTCACTCATAGGATTTTGATAAATTAAATGTAATAATCTTTCTTACTCTTTCATTAATTAACTTGTTAGGTATATTGTTGCATCATTTCTTAACATGTCCTGTAATTTTTGGCACTGTATGATTTTTAAATTTTTATCTAAGTCATTTTCTGTTAAATGCAAAAGAGATAAAAACCAATGTAGCTGAATTTCAGAAATTGTTGGTTTCCAGTATTAGGAGCATTAAGGCTATTCCAACGATGATGGTAATAAGTTTAGCTTGGCCTAGATGAACTGATCAGATTCCATTCTGAGAAGTCTGGCAAGGGGGCTTATGAAGAAGTATGTTTGCTTTTCTAATTTCAATTTTCTGCAGTGCAGAAGAGAGAACTAGCCTTTTTTTTTTTTTTTTACAAATGACCTTTCAAAAGTAAGAATGGCTCTTAAAAAGAGGCAGTATATGAAGAGGTGAAATCAAGATGCGATTTTCTTTTTTTGGCCTAGATACCTTTTCCCTGAATTCCCATGTAACAAAAGAAAGAGCATCTAGCCAAATGGTCCACTTTCCACTGTCTTAGATTCAAACTCAAACTCCTTTTGGGTAATTGGTAGTAGGAGACCTAGGGGAAGTTTTCCTGAGCCAGAAAAAAGTGTCAGGAATGACTTGGTTTCAAGGATACTTGGGATTTGGGTTACTTTCAACAAAACTGTTCCTATACTAACCATATTTTTCTTTTTATATAAACTTTGAACCTTTATTCAATATTTAAATTTATCTTATCCTACTCTTTTTTTTACAAATGAGACAGCTGGGAAGGTTTTAACCTGCTCAAGCTCATTGAAAGTGTACTGACTGAGGCCCAGCACTAGCTTCCTGTCTTAAATGTTGTGAAATCATCCCTTTTTAGAACCTCAGGAATGACTCTTATGGACTGTGTTTAAAAGTACTGAACGAATCCTCTAAAATCAGTGTAAGATTACCACTATCTAACTTGATAAATATTTTCATTGAGAGCAGAAATCTTAACTTGTGTTCACTTCTGTCTCCGTGCACACCTAAGTGAAAGTAGTTGCTCAAGAAATAGGGTAAGATGACTAATTGAATTTCTAGAGGTATTTCTTAATCTAAACTGCATTTTAAAGTGCTTGAAAGTGAGACAATACATGTGCTTTTGATTTTGGTACCTTAGCAGAATGGCAAGTCTGAGTTGTTAAGCCATTTACTAATATAAGTTAAAAAAAAAAATCAAATGTCGCAACATTTCTAAGGAAAGGAGTTAAAAGAAGAAATTGTGCCAGAAAAAAAATACAAACGTGTCTTATGAATAAAAATAAAATGCAATGCAATGAATGGCTGGTTAAGTAAAATAACTGAATAAGCAAAATAGAAATGTATTCCACACTTTTTAAACATTAATTATCCAAATAAATGACTCAGTCCTCTGAGTCAAGATGGTGTAGGACAAAGGGGCCCAGATTTAGGGTCAGAGAATCTGAGTTCTTAGCTTGGTGTCAGCCCTAAGCTTCTATGTGACCTTGGCCAAATCACTAAAATATGTATGCTGGTTCATTCAGTTGAGATTAGCATTGTGACAACTGATTGAAATAATATGGTAATAATGATAATAGCAAGAGCTAATGCTTATTGTGTATTTATTATCAGACAAATTCTTTATATCTATTATCCAACTTAACACACTGACAAGATGAGTTATGATAAAAATTCTAGGCAACATTGATTCAGCCACTACTTGTACACCCACTTTCAGGTCAGGAAATAGATTTAGTGAGTTTAAGTGTTGCAAGAGCTTAAGTTTGAAAATATGGCTCTCTGACTCCAGCATACCTCTTCTAACAAGGATGCAGTAGCAAACAAGAAGCTAGAGATCAAGTTGAGTACCCATTTTCTAGTTGGGTAAACCATGCAGAAAAAAAGTTGAATCGATTTTCTCAAAATCACACAGCAATTTAGGAGCAGCTAGAAGGAAATACTGCTAGCTAACATGATTGCCTTGCAGTATAATGAATACACAGACAGTCCCCAAATTACAATGGTTTGACTTTATGATAATGTGAAAGCAATACACATTCAGTAGAAAACCTACTTTGAATTTTGAATTTCAATCTTTTCCCAGGCAAGCAATATGTGGTATGACATTCTCTTGTGATGCTGGGCAGTGGCAGCAGCTGCAGCTCCCAGTCAGCCACAAGATCATGAAGGTAAACAACTGATACACTTACAACCATTCTGTACTCATACAACCTTATGTTTTTCACTTTCAGTATAGTATTCAATATATTACATGAAATATTCAACACTTTATTATAAAATAGTATTTGTGTTAGGTGATTTTGCCCAACTGTAGGCTAATGTAAGTGATCTGAGTATGTTTAAACTAGGTTAGGCTAAGCTATGGTGTTCAGTAGGTTAGGTATATTAAATGCATTTTTGACTTATGATATTTTCAATTTATGATTTATCAGGAGATAACCCTATCATAAATTGAAAAAGATCTGTATTCTAGAGTTAGGAGGAATGACTGACCAGTTGGGAAGCAGAAAATTACCACTTAGTTTTGATGGGAAAATTAATTTTTTATCAGGTAAGTATTTGTACCTAGTTTTTTCTCACAGCTGTAACAAATTGCCGCAAATTTAGTGGCTTAAAACAACACATTGTTATTATCTCACAGTTCTATAGGTCAGAAGTCCTATGGGCTTGGCTGGTTTCTCTATTCCAAGTCTCACAAGGCCAAAGTCAAGGTGTTGGCAGAGCTGTGTTTTCTTCTAAAGATCTTGGAGATAATCTGCTTTTGGACTCATTCAGGTTGTTGGCAAAATTCAGTTCCTTCAGGATGTACAGTTGAGTCCCCATTTGCTTGCTGGCTGTTAGCTTGAGGGCCACCTTTATCTCCTAGAGGCCTATTTCTGGTCCTTGTACATGAGCTCCTGCATGGCACAGCCAGTAACAGTGCATCAACTCCTTATGTTGCCATATCTCTTCTGCTTCCTTTCGTCTGCTGCATCACTCTGACTGACCTTCCTCTTCTACTTTGAAGAGCTTAGTTTAGGCCTACCAGGATAATTCATGATAATCTAGGATAATCTTCCTATTTTAAGGTCCATAACCTTAAAATTGCAGATTCTGGGGATTAGGTATGGAAATTTTCGGAGGCTCATTATTCTGCCTACCACAGGATTCTTCTGTCTATCCCACTGGTTCTCAAATTTAGCTGTATATCCCTGTATCACCTAGGAAACTTGATAAAATGCTTATCCCTGGGCCACAGTCAAGATGAATTGAATCTGAATTTCTTGGACTACAATCCAGGCAATGACTTTTTTAAGGTATCAGAAAATTTTAATATGTTTGAGAGGGTTGAGAACATCCCAGAACACCAGGTTTCTTCAACTTGATTAAATTCATTTTGTAAGTAACCTACTCAAAACATACTTTATATACCCTCTTTATGCCCCCACTTTGCTAGGGTTTGGAGTCACAGAGATTAATATGATGCATGTCCTATTCTTCCTGTGCTCACAATCTAGAGGCACAAACAGTACAAAGGAATAATTACAACAGTACATGAAATGTTTTAAAATAGGATATTTGAATAACTTACTCTGGGAGTTCTCAGATATTAATTATGCCTGAGAACATTGTGGATTATTTTGCTTGATTTATACTTAATAGTACTTTTAAAATAGTCTGGCTAGTACCTAGAGACAGAGGAATATAAGTGTGTACAGGTTTCAACATGGCCAAATGATGATGATGTACTTACATTGTGCTTTCCAAAATTTAACAGGCCATGAATTTCCTCAGGTGCTTGCAAAAAGTGCAGATTCCAAAGTTCTGAAGGTTCTGATGCGGAGGTTCTGTTGTGGGCCCTAGACATTCTCACGTGTTCAGCAAGTTCTGGTGGTGATTCTGATACAGGTGATCCATTAACCCACACTCTGTGGAATTCTGGTTTATGTTACAACAGTAATTTAGTAACTGTTCGTTAAATAATGAAAACCCCAAGGCATATTATAAAAAAGGACTTACAGTTTGATTTTCTTATATCAGTAACAGATCTTCAGGAAAGAGAAGTCTATATATATTTTAATTTTCTTACTGCTTCATGGATTGAAAGTGTTAGGAATGTTCCAGGTCAGGATGGGGCTGGGGAATTAAAACCTTATACTGGAATTTCTTTCTCAAAGACTCTAGTGGAAGTAAAGACAGTAATTTGCAAGAATCATTCTAGCACAAAGACTTATGTTTTGCCAAAAAATAAGCAGTGAGGAGAGAATAACAGGTAACCAGGTCTTGTAGTTTGATACATTTTTTTAGCGGAACAATCTGTTCCACATAGTGTAAAATGACAGAAAGAAGTTTGCATTTGTCATAGACGTGTAGAATATTGGGATTGAACAGTGCTTTTTCCTTGTTTTGATTCAGGAGAAATGTAGCTTGTTTAATATGCCATAAAGGAAGGCATGTACCTAGATAGGAAACAGCCTCACTTTGCTCACACAAAGGTTCAGGATACTTAATGGCAAATTAGATATGTGTGGGGAATGCTTCTGTTAGCCAACTTTATAGTGACTGGATAAATAAAAGGAGGAGAGAATATGGCTTAGGGCCTCTGAAAATCCAAGATATTTTGGAAATGCAGGAGTGGAAAACAAAAATTAGGGTTTTTTTCTTAATCTTGGAGTGAACATACACTTTTAATATTAGGGTTAGGTGACTCAACTAAAAGTAAGGATTATTATTAAGAAAAATAAATTAATGGAAAGTGTGTATATGTATAATAAAAATCTGAGAAAATAAGAAGCGGGTTTGAAAGGCACTGGATTTATGCTTTTATGTTCTGGTAAATTAGTATTGATTAAGTCACACTAATCTATTATGTTTATGTAGAATAAAACATGTTTTTACACTGAAGTAAGCCAAGAAGATTGGTTAAACTTTGTGGACTTGGAAGCGTAGAACTGTTTAAAAAAATGTAGAACTGTCTTGGGTTGCAGATCTACTGAAATTTTAAGAAATGAACGCAGAATGATGCTACATAAAGCCTTGAGTGACTAGGAAGCTATATTTCAAAAGTTATTTGAGGTCTCAAGTCAAAGTTCTTTCTGTGATGATATCAATCATTTTAATTTTATTTTGGTGATTCTTTGGTCAAGAAGCTTGTAGACTATTTATAAGCTATTTTTTTATTCCATGTGTACAGTAAAGATAGTTATTTTGTTTCTAGTAGTAGAACCAAATCTTCCACTTTAATTTTGAAGTGTGATAATAAAATGGTATTTATAGGATCCATGAGGCTAACAGAAAGAGAAAATGCCAGTAACTACTACTAGTACCACTGTGATTACAGATTCACTTAAAAGTTTAAATTAGAGCTTTCTCAGTTTTGAAGAAGTGCTTTTCCCATTAAACAAACCTAAGCTCACTTGGAAAAATCCACTACCAGATTTAGTCATTTCACTTGACCTCCTTTAATTATGTACTTGATCTCTCCTCCTAATTGAATGGGAGCTACTATATATTTCACCAGGCAACATGCAACTCAGTTGTCAGTAAATAGTTTAACTAGATCTGAGAAATTTACAATGATTTACTTAACGGCTTAGGTCAATTGATATCAAGTGACCTTCAGCAAAGATAAATTTGGAATAAGCTAAACATAGAAGAGAGAACCACTTGCTGAATGAACATATGAGAGGCTGTATACAAAGAACCAATAAGCTAGACCTAGGAGTACAATTGAACATACTTCTCCTGGTAATAATCATGCCATTACACCTACCAATATGAGGCCCAATCTAAACTGACCTTCATATGTATCTGCAATGGCATTATCTATATGCCCAGTCATGATCCCTCCATTATTGGCCTAGGGAGCTCTTGGTGAAAGGGGTGATTCTTCCGTAACTACCACTCACCATATGTGTCTGCTGGTAGGGAAATTTGATGAGTCCTTTGTAGAGTAGATGCCTCAAGCAAATTGGATCACCACATGAAATGGACATTGCTAGATCTAATGGAGAGTACAGGTGTCCACCATGTTTTTGAAAGACTGCCACCCAAACTTGCTGCTGCATCCTTGATAAAACCAGAGATCATGAACCTGCCCCCTTGGTTAGGAGTGCTACAAGTTTACACAGTGCAGAATACAATCTTGTCCCTAATAGCCCATTTTCCAGATCACTAGGGAATAGGGTAAAGAAAGAAAGCTGTAAAACTGGAATTACTTGCACTGATCAATATTTTGTGAGTTGAATAAAGTCCTCTTAATTATTGGTGCCAGGATGATCTATTGCATGCTAAGAGATATTTCACTAAGGTACTTTTTGGAATTCTGATTTTGAAACCCATTAGATAAGCAGCAAAAATAACTGCTATTGTTGCATGAACGGTTTTTCAAATATGTTGGATATAGGAAAACTTCAAACATGTTTTTTAAGGCACTTTTTCCTTCAATTTTTGAGCCTATGTACACATGGAAGGTAATTTAATCTTGATTCATGTAAATCATCAAAACATTGCTTCATAAAAACCTATCTGATTTCCAAATAAAACAATATCAATATTTCTTTACATTCCTGTTTGTAAATCTATGTGTTTTATATATATTTAATACAGAAAAATGTGGACGACTAATGTTTTAAATTTGGCTTAAGCTTTATGACTTCCAAAGACAGTACAGTAAACTACTGTTTATTCAATATCCAAACGACCACAGAACTCAAAAACTGAATAAAGGACTTTATTCTGTAGGAAAGTAAACATGCTGATATAAGAACTTTTTTCCCCAATTTTCAGTGTCAGTGTAGATTCAAACACTACTTAAAGTCTTCTAATAGAAGAAATGACAGTTCACTAATAGTTATGATTAGTGTTCCTGATTGTAAGTTTAAAATCCTAAAGGACTTTATTGTTTCATTTATTTATTTATTTATTTATTCATTGATTTATACAGCAAATGTAAATTAACTGCCAGAGAAAAAGGATACAAAGATCAATCAGATATGGTTTCTGCCTGTGAGACACCACACAAGCTAGGGAAATAGATATAAGTAACTAAGATTAACACATTCCAATAAATATTAGATAAAATTATTTAAAGGAAGTTTAAACTACAGTTTAATTTAAAAGTCCATTTATCATACTCTAGTTCTTTGAAATTTACTTAGTAAAAGATTCAGTTAATTGCTAGTGTTTTGACCATCCTGGATAAATGAAAATTGACGTTAAGTTTTTCCATATAATGGAAAACAACAAATATTTGTGACAAAACTCAAATATATTGTAAGCAAAACAGATTTTTAAAAATTGGAATAGCTTAATAAAAATATCATTTTTCTAGTGGCATTTTCTTTGAAATTTTAAATTTATTATGGAAATGATTTTGGCTCATTGAAATAATATTAAATTATTATATCAATATTTCAGGTCATGACCCTGGATTTAAGAAATTTTTCAAGACAGTTTTGAGTATAATCCAAGAGAAAATGTGATTTGAGTCTGGAGACAACTGTGAATGTAAGTATTGGAAAATTAGATTTTTCTCATTGTTCCATGCAATAAAAACTAAAATATCAACTCATTAATTTTTGAATTGCAAAAACTTTGATTCATTGTTTTCTCTCTATTACATGATTTTTTACATCTAGAATTAATGGAATTCTTCCTATTTTTTTTTTTTTTTTTTGGTTGTATTTTTTAAAGATCAGCTTATAATAAAAGCCCAGTGTAGCTGACTGAAGAGAAAACATTATTTGGAAGATTGCTACAATAAAAAGAAAAGTTTCTTCTAGGTAAGTCATTGATGAGGGCAAGCAATGGCATAGATTCTGTGTGCTAGTTAATGGCATGCTCTCATTGCATGTGATAATGCAAATGCTAAGTAAAATGAGGGAAAGTTTTTTATAATTATTCTAACATTTGCCGTATAATAAAAATCATGACATGTTTCCTAACAAAATCAAATCTAAGTTCATAGTCCACTGGCAAATATCTATTGATTAGATTTTTATCTCCTTTGAAAAATATTTTTTGCTCATTCAGTTAAATAAATATTATATTTTATGACTAAACCATGGTCATTTATATTTCATAAAAATACTGCCAGAGTATGTTGATCATGGAACTTATAGGGAGTAAGCATTATACATGTTACTCCTGCAATGTTTGTCTCTTAGAATTAAGAAGTTAGCAGAGGGGCTTCCCTTCCCTGGTGGCGCAGTGGTTGAGAGTCTGCCTGCCAATGCAGGGGACACGGGTTCGAGCCCTGGTCTGGGAGGATCCCACATGCCGCAGAACAGCTGGGCCCGTGAGCCACAATTGCTGAGCCTGCGCGTCTGGAGCCTGTGCTCCGCGACAGGAGAGGCTGCGACAGTGAGAGGCCTACGCACCGCGATGAAGAGTGGCCCCCGCTTGCCACAACTAGAGAAAGCCCTCGCACAGAAACGAAGACCCAACACAGCCATAAATAAAATAAATAAATAAAATTAAAAAAAAAAAAAAAAAGTTAGCAGAGAACTGTATCTATCATTAGATATACTCAACAGAAATACTTTTATTTGGTATTGCCCATCTCCTGTAAACTTATTTTAATAATATAGATGACTTAGGGAATCTTTTATTTTTTGATTAAAAAAATTGAATGCTGCAGTGAAGAATAATTTCTATTAAATCATAAGGCCATTTTTATGACTTATGGATGTTAACTCTCAAGAAATTGTCCGAAATACAAATTTTTCCCTTAAATTGTTGAAGAGTCATAAAATTAAAAATAAGATTAATACTTATCAGAAATAAAGGTAAGCTTTATAGTAAAATATGCTATCAAAATTTGTGCTTTTATGTTCTCGTGAAACTCTTTACTTTGTACTTTTTATCCCAATTTTGGTAAAGGTAAAGAAAGTGAGATGTTTTCTAATTACTTAAAAATATATCTGTAAGAGGCTTTCCTGCTTGGAAGGCTAATTAAGTTAAATTAAAATGTATTTAATTAAGCTCTTTAATACTTTAAGCCACGATGCTCTTAACATTTGTAATATGTAAGACTATTAAATCCTTAAAGCAAAATTATTGTGTAGTTTTAAAAATTTTTCCATTGAGAGCCATCTATCTTTATTTCATAAATATTGCTAAATTATATTTCTTTTATTTTCTATTGCAGTTTGATTTATATTATATAGCATATTTCATCTTGGCTTTAATGATGGAGAAAAAGTGTATCCTGTATTTTCTGTTTCTCTTGCCTTTTTTTATGGTAAGCATAAATTTCTCTAATGTATCTCCCTATCTATGATTATTTCTGTTTTAACTTCCAACATACCCATAATTGATAAAGGCTAATAACAAAAATACATGTAGTTATTGGATGCATAAATTAAGTACATTTTATATTAAGTACATTTTTATATCTATTTTATATATTTTTATATCACAGCAATCATTTGTTTCCCTTCAGTGTACCTTTTTAGGCTTTTAGTCCTGTAGCAGGCACCACAGTATGATGGTGCAGTGTGGGCGGAGGGATGGTGCACACAAATGTGCGGACGCCAGAGAAAAGCCATTACCAGAGTTTGAAAGAAAAATGGAATGGCTCTATAGTACAGTCGTACATAATAGATGAAATATTTTCAATCAGACCTGCTGATTCTGAGTTAGATCGATTAAAAAAGCAATTCCAACCTGTTGATTTTTCTCCCATTCTGCCAACTGATTGACCTGTATTGATTGAAAAGCACTTTGGAATCATGCACTATGTTTTAAATTAGTTTCCTCATCCATTCACTCAAATAAGTATTAAGTGTCCATTTTCTGACAGGCATGGATGCTAAGTTTGGGGCAGATGTGTATGTCAGTATGTGCACTCCTGCATGCCTCTGCATGTATATGCAGGGGACGTGGGGCTGGAGGTGGAGGGTAGACTAAGGATGACTAAAAAGCAATTGCTGTACTTGAGGGGTCATAGGTCATAGACATTTAATTTTATTTTTATTTACAGAAATTTTTGTTCCTATTTTTCTCTGTTTCACATTAAAACAGTGACTATACTCTTATTATATGTATGAGAAACTCAGAGACATAATCTCACCCAATTCTGTGCCAGCAAATAATTTTCTTGTGGTGTTTCCAAGTAAACCCCACAAAGATTCAAACAAAGAAACTCAAGAAAAATATAGAAAACCTAAACGGGGAAAAGAGCACAACTACTTTCCTGTCAGCATTTGTATTTAAAAACATTCTCAAGTCTAGGAGCAGTCCAAATTCTGCACTTCTTAGATGTTATCTTAAGTAAACAGACTGAAATTCAAGAAACAGGATTCCTGTTTCTTCAGCTCCCACCCTCCACTGAGCATGCCAATGAGCTGCACTGGCCAAAGTTGGTTCCCTGTAGGTAGTTCTGTAACAGATTACCAATCTGATTATTGTAATTTAAGGAATTGTGACCGTTTCTCTTGAATTCATTCAGACGATGTGCAAACTTGAGTTTTTAAGTAAGAATAAAAATGATATTGCTTTTATGCAATTCTATAAACTGAGAACAGGAGGAAAGAATTTTTTCTTGATGTTATAAATTTCCATTTATTACTTGTGCAGCACAACAGCTGCATAAATCTTGATTAAGAGATTAAAACCAATCAAAGAATAAAAAAGTTAATGTTAAATGGTGGTGAGGCAATGGTGAAACTTGAGTGGTGCCACACACTGAGGGACTTTTACTATTTATTCTAAATTTAAATTAAATTCAACTTCCTGCTAGAGAATAGAAAATCAAAAGTAAGGAAACAAAATAGCAGTAGAAAGATAACTGTTTATGGAAAATAATTAATAGGAATTATGCAAAAGCAAAGAAGAAATAAGGTTGAAGAAAGGTTTATACAGGCTTCATGCTACAAAACAGGAAAAAAAAAGTCATGTAGAAATTAAAGTGTAAGTGAAGCTTAAAATAAAGCTACTAAAGTGGAAGAATATAAATATATACCTTGCCTAAAACCTTTATTGATGTGCATACAATAAAAATTCTGTTTATGAACATCATAAATAACTTGCCATTATTTTGATTATCAAAATGTAATTATAAAAATGGCAACAATTTTAAGCATTTACCATGTGCCAGGTACTTCTCCTCTGTTATCTTGATACTATTTTGTCCCATTTTACAATAAGAAAGCAGAAGTTTTGGTGGTGGTAGAGGGGGTGGTTAAATATCTTGTCTACACTCCCAGGTCAAAAAGTAGAGGTGAATTTTGAATACAGCTGTCTGCATTCCAGATACATGGCCTGGAGCTAGCTGGCTCCCACAGTCTTCTGAGAGGGAACTGTGGGCTGTGCTGCTCACTGGGGCCATTGGCAACTCTTGGTGGTGGTTTGAAATTGGACATGGTAGGAATATTTACACCATGGAAACTGGCAAACACTACAAATCAGGAACTTCCCCCCAGAGCCTACTGACCCTGCAGTACATCACTGCACTTACTGTTTTCCAATGTGACAGACTGCCTCTCACAGACGTTCTCACAATTCTGAAGTTTTATTTTCTTTAATCCCTTAGATTCTTGTCATAGCAGAATCAGAAGAAGAGAACCCTGGTGACTTAATTCAGCTGGGTGTTACTAGAAATAAAATCATGACGGCTCAATATGAATGTTACCAAAAAATTATGCAAGACCCTGTTCAACAAACAGAAGGTAAACATGACTAATTTTAAATGCATTTAATATATTTTTGAAAGAAAACTACCCCATTACATTATTACGGGTCCCTTAGGTTCATTCTTAAAAACGGGTTAATTGCTAGTTTTTACGGTATATGTGCAGTTTTAATTATTTACTTATGAAGAACATTTTATGATGCAATTATCTTGCCTCTTTTTAAAAATTCTAATAAAAATATGTGCGACAGGGATATTTTTAGTAACTTTTTTTATGGTATAAAGATATTTAAAATATCAAATAAGTATGTGTCTTGGATTAAATCAGTGACAGTTGATCTTCAGTTTATGTGATTTGTATGTCTTTTTTTTCAAAAGCTCCTTGATAGTAGCTTAATAAAATGACAAATAATTTTTTTTTTTTGCACATAACATACTTTGTATGATACATTTGGTAGCAAAGCTAATGAAATCTAAGAGCTTCTGTTTCCATTAAGATATTTTTAAGGTACTTTTGAAACATTTATTGAGGGCCTACTAAGTGCCGTGTATATGCTTCAAATCTGAGAAGGACAAGTAGAGTTGCCAAATTTAGCAAAAGCAGAAACAAGTCCTGTATTTTACCTGGCAACCCTAAAGGCAGAGTTATGTTCAAAATGTAAAATGCAACACTCATAGTGAAACAAAGCAAAATGTGAAGACTTCAGGTATTTTTAAATCTTTAAACCATCAGTGGAAACAATGAACTTAAATTTGGGGGAAAATATTTGATAGTATAAAATACAATGTTTGTTATATACATGAAATGTTAAAAGTAGGTTATTATTAGTATTTGTAACTGTCAAAATGAACTTGCTTGTGAGAAAGAGAAAAAAAGCAATTTTTCCACGTTGGTCAACTCTTGGAAACTTAATCTAACTGAACAATATAATTTGTTCATCTTCGGAGAAGTAGTTAGATATATTTGCCCAAATATTTTTATTACAATATATATCCAGTTAAAACACGTCTTTAAAATATGCCAGACAACGACAAGCTATCTGATATTAGCTCAATAGGGATTGAATTATCAAGAATTAAAATTTGTATACAAATTCTTTGTTAACTGATCTGGCTTCTCACTTTATTCCATTAAAATCTAAGTGTTATTAGTTTAAAATTATTGAATTAACACCTTCCAAATCATCTAGATATGTGTGAAAGCTAGCTTCAAATCTAATTGTTGAACAATAGGATATATTTATGAGGGTTTTATAATAAAATAATTTTGTGATAAAATAAGTTCAAGATCACTGCATAATAAATCTTCCTCTTGGAGAGTCATAATACACTTTGTAATTTTAAATACTCTAGAAAATCTTGTTATAAAGAAATGTTTATTTTAACTTTGTGTTCTCCAAATCTATTTGATTACATAATATTTTAATGGAATACCTACTCATGTCTCACTCAAATGCCATACAACACAGTTGGAAAAATTCTAGATGTGGCAATCTATCATGCAGCCAGTGTTGTGGAATCTTTTGGAGCAGTATAAGGACTTGTTTGTGAGGCTTTCTAAAACGGTATCAGGAAATTTTTCTCTGATAGGCCACAAAATGCATTTTATTTAGTAATATGTGGATGCAAGCTATTTATATAAGAGTTTGAAAATCACAGGGGGGAAAACAGACTATCTGAGGCTTTTTTTTTTTAACTAGAATTATTTAGATTTTCAGGCCAATAGAACTTTTTCTACTTCCGTGAAGCCTAGATTGATTCTGTGATTGCTGTACAAATCTTTTAATAATAATAAACATCTCATGCAACATTCACGTTTCTATCTATGTGTGCTTACCTAACAAGGCGGAAAATTACTCTCTTTGATTACAGACTGTTATAACTTTGGAACATTTTGGTCATTTTATTTCTCTATGTCTTTTAAAAACTTTACATTTTTTCACGTAAGAGGTTCTTTCTCTTAATGTTGGTAAGAAAAGAATGAGAGATTAAACACTCTACTTCATTTGAAAAGAAAAGGAAGGAAAGTAAGAGCTAGAATTTGGTGGAGGGACCTAAATAAGTTATGTGTCAGGGCTAATGTGGTGAAACAGGAAATATTGGAATGTTCATCTGTTCACTTCAGAAAATACTATAACTTGCCCTAAGAATACAGTTTCTAAAATAAAACACGTTTTCAATTTCCCATATTTTTTGAATTTCAAGCATAGGGACACTAATTAACCACTACTTTATGGTTAAGAAAACCAGCAAAGACCATGTGATTTATTAAATAAATAGCTACCTTTGAGAATTAGAATTAAAGCTAAACCTCATATATTTTTTAGATATTTCTAAATTTAACAATCAGTTATTCTAATAATTACTTTGTGAATAATCCAAGTAATTGTTATAAAGATTTTATATGATGTCTTCATTTTCAGTAGACAGGCTTTATTCCATGTCAGTGTGAGTCTACCATTAAGACTTTATGTCTTTCTATATAACTAGAGGGAGTTAGTAAGCCCTAATTTCTACTCTCCCCTTAAGGCATTTATTGCAACAGAACCTGGGATGGATGGCTGTGCTGGAATGATGTTGCTGCAGGAACGGAATCAATGCAGCACTGCCCAGATTACTTTCAGGACTTTGATCCTTCAGGTAAAAGCAGAAATTTATATACAAATCTCCTTGACATCTATTTAATAAACCCTAGGTTAACTAAATTACTGTTCCCTTTTTTCCTTTTTAATTTTAAAGAAAAAGTTACAAAAATCTGTGACCAAGATGGAAACTGGTTTAGACATCCAGCAAGCAACAGAACGTGGACAAATTATACCCAATGTAATGTTAACACACATGAGAAAGTGAAGGTAAGTAATAATTATAAATTCAGATTTAATTTACACTATTTTAAAAGTTAGTTGCCGATACAATACTGGAGAAAATTTAGCTGGTGTTCATTCCATTGTAAAGCCTTTTCATCATAAAAACAATGAACAAAAATATCTTCGTAGAAATAATTATTGATTTGGTCATCATACCGAGGAAGCAATCCTGCTAGGTAATTCAGTGTCTCAGTATTGGAATTTAGAATTTTCCAAAGTAAACATACTTTAAAAATGTAAGAAAAAAGAACATTTTCATCTGTGGTGGAATTCCTATAATTACGGTCAGGAATTGTGCTCAAGTAAACAAGATAAGCCCAGCGGGGTTTACACAGTTCCCTCAGCGGAAGGCTTTCATTCTGACTGGCTAATAGGTCACCCTCACTGGCATTCCCACTTTTAACATCATACAGTAAAGTCAAGGTTAGTCACAGTTTGTCACAACAATAAAGCTTCGATACAAAGTGCCTGCATATATTTGCACGTGTGTGTATATTGAGGCAGTTTGTCACAGTGATTAAAACTGAGTTCTGGGGCTTCCGTGGTGGCGCAGTGGTTGAGAATCTGCCTGCCAATGCAGGGGACACGGGTTCGAGCCCTGGTCTGGGAAGATCCCACATGCCACGGAGCAGCTGGGCCCGTGAGCCACAATTACTGAGCCTGCGCGTCTGGAGCCTGTGCTCCGCAACAAGAGAGGCTGTGATAGTGAGAGGCCCGCGCACGGCGATGAAGAGTGGCCCCCGCTTGCCGCAACTAGAGAGAGCCCTCGCACAGAAACGAAGACCCAACACAGCCAAAAATAAATAAGTAAATAAAGAAATAAACCAAAAAAAACCGGTGTGCTCCTATTAAAAATAATAATTAAAAAAAAAAAAAACTGAGTTCTGATTTCTGACTTCCTGTTTCTGCTCCTTACCAGCTGTGACCTTGGGCAAGCTGTAACCTCTCTCTGCCTCAGTCCCCTCCTGTGTAAATGAGGATACTAAACCCATCCACAAGGTTTTCATAAGAATTGCCTTAATACAAGGAAAATATTTAGAAAACTAACAAGCCTATAGTAAGCATTTGATAACTGCCAGCTATCATAATTATAAATCATGTATTCTTTACTTATTCAGAGAAGGGTTTGAAGAGAATTATAAAAATACACAATAAAATGGTAAGTTACAATAGAATAAAGACAAAAATCAGAGAAAAAGTCAAAACCAAGATAAAAAATTTATTTGTACAGATCAGAGGTGCCTATAAATTACAGTTTTGAGACTTGTTTTGGAGCCTCAAATTTGTCAAAGGAAAAAAGAAAACCCAGTTAGGAAAGAAAGCCTTATCTGGCATTTAAGTCTAAACAAACAAACAAAAATCATTGATTTAAGGTGCACAAACTGATAGAGTGAAAATTGTCAATGTCCTCCAAAATGATAAATGTTGGTTTTCATATTTTATACAACGTAGATCAAGAAATTTATTTCTTCATATGTTTAATATGTGACTTCTAATTTCTTAAATAAAAAGAGCAATTTATAAATTTTGATATCACCTGATAAATTTTCATAGATATTCTTCATTCCAGATGTATTCTAATACTCATTGGCTTGCAAACTAAATGGTAAGGCTATCAGATCACACGTTTTTAAAAATATGTTATTTTATTGATTTTGAGCTTATACTCATGTAGAATTATAGTATTGATATGAGCCTTAATTTTTTTTTTTTTATTCATACAAATTACAGACTGCACTGAATCTGTTTTATCTGACTATAATTGGACATGGATTATCTATTGCATCACTGCTTATCTCACTTGGTATATTCTTTTATTTCAAGTAAGTACATGTAAAATTTTTTTTAATTTACTGATTGTCTTTGGTGAATGCAGTGTCATATGCATGTTTATCCATGTGCTGATAAAATTTATGAAATATAGATGATTTATAATGTTTAAAATAAATAGAATGTTTAAAATAATTTGAAATATGTTGACTTTATAAAATGTAGAGAAAGGAGATTGATAAAATATCTGAAGCCTAACTTTACAAAATGAGTACGCATATAAGAATGAAGTCATGCAGTAAAAAGGGAGCCAAAATGAATATGTAAACCTATCCTTATTTGCTTTGGAAACTGCCAAATATTATAGGCCTTCCTAATTAAATTTTCAACTTCTTGGTCAATTTTAGTATCAGTATACATGGTACATTATAAGAACTGGTATTTTGTGCAAAAAATAGCAATGACATTTAATATATATTATTAAAAATAATTTCAATATATTATGGTTAGGTTAATTTTCCTGGTTTGGGGGGGGTCATCTTTAAAATAGTTAAATTATATTTTGAAATTTACTTGAAGTTTACTCTTTTTTAGGGTGGAGGGAGAGTCAGCTCCAATTTCTTTTTCTTTTAATTGAAATATAGTTGATTTACTGTGTTTTAGATATACAGCAAAGTGATTCAGTTATGTGTGTATATATATATATATATATATATATATATATATATATATAGACACACACATATATATATTCTTTTTCAGATTCTTGTCCATTATAGGTTATTATGAGATATTGAATATAGTTCCCTGTGCTATACAGTAGGACCTTGCTGTTTGTCTATTTCATATATATAGTAGTGTTATCTGTTAATCCCAAATTCCCAGTTTATCCACCTTCCTCCAATTTCTTTTTTTTTTTTTCCTCCAATTTCTTGATTCAACCTATCAACTGTGATTCTTTTTAATTGACAGGAAAGTAAATTCTAAAAATGCATAATTATCTTATGCATTAACATGGTCTTCATAATTTTGATCACCACCAGTAATTAAAGAATGCAGTGTAAAGAGAGAGTAGCTATATTTTATTGTATCTTCATCACCAGTGTCACTGTCATTGTCTCTCTCTTCCTCTCTTCTTCCTCCTCTTCTTCTTCCCTCTTCCTTCCTCCTCTCTCTCCCCCTGCTCCTCCTCCTTTTCCTTCTTCAACAATCATCTTGGAACATTAGCAGCTTCAGAACCAACTAAAGTAGTAGTTGCACATCAAAATAATCCAAATCCAGAAATTATTAGACACCTGGATGGGATGTTAGGCTCATTTGTAACTGGAGCACCAGCTTTTAGCCCACAGTTCATCAAATATTCAAAGTACATGAAATAATATACGAACCAACCAACAATTATTTTTCATGAGTTCAAAATCATGGGATCTAGAGAGTGCATCATAATTGCTGTTTTTGGAAACTTGCACTTTCTTAAGAATCTTCAATATCAGTTACTTTGGGGAACTTTTAAAAAACTTTTTGTTTTATATCGGATACAGCCAATTAACAATGTTGGGATAGTTTCAGGTGCAGAGCAAAGCAACTCAGCCATGCATATACATGTATCCATTCTCCCCCAAACTCCCCTCCCGTTCAGGCTGCCACATAACATTGAGCAGAGTTCCCTGTGCTATACAGCAGGTCCTTGTTGGTTATCCATTTTAAATATAGCAGTCTGTACATGTAGGTCCCATACTCCCTAACTATTACTTTGGGGAATTTTAATGGCACTTTTGATTTATGACATTATCGAGGCACCATTAGAAACCGACTAAAAATATTCCACTCTGAATAAAGCTAATTCACCATTTGAGTACATTTTAAAATGTGACTTTTTTTTTTTTTTTTTTACTAAATTGTGTTAAAACATGAATCAAAATAAGTTGAAGAGACTTTTTATCCTAAAATATGGAAAACATTTCTTAAAGAATAAAATTTACTATACTATATTTTGTAACAAATTGCCAAAATGTTCTTGCTCAAAACAAACTGTGAATTCTCAGTCACTGCCTTTATAATTAGTTACATAATATCAGTTGCTTATATACAGTTTAATAAAACTTCATGTCTTCACTCTTGAATATACTCTTAGGTTATGTAAGATTTTTGAAATGAATATTTTGGAGTACGAAAAACGTCATTATGACTGTCTAATAGATTGAAAACTGGAAAATAAACCATTTTCCAAAGTGCCAATTTTTAAATAAAGTCCTGGGGTCTACAGTGATAAATTATTTATGCTAATTGACAAAGTGAAATAATATTACTGATGATAACAAACTTATTGGTAAAATATGGCACTAAAACTCAGTTAATATTTAATTTAGTAAATTTAAAAACACAAAATAAAATTAAAATTTCAAAATCTCACTTAGTATAAATTTAAGAAAGATATAGTTCTTTTTTCTTCTTTATTGCTGAAAACAAAATCTTTACAATTTAAAAATGAATGTATCTAAATTTGAAAAAATGACTCTCTTGGATCTTAGAACTAAATGATACAAGTAATTCCCTAAAATCTATGCAGTACTCCAGAACTCAGATTCTTAGTTCATTAAAACTACATATTATCACACATACAAACACAGAGAAGATTAATTTAAATGTAACAAATATCAGCTAAGATTCTTTTTCTAACATGGAGACTTTTATGACCATGACTAAGTATAAAGTAGATCAGCCTCTACCCTAAAGTCATACAAGAGAAATCATAAGAGTTATTTAAGACTATCTTAAAAAGCTTCTTGGAAAACCTCAGGAAAAAGAATGCAACCATTAATTAAAAACAAACTAATCTTGAGAATTGCACTTAAATTTGCAATATTTTTAAAAATTAAGAACAATTTAATTTTTTAAAATAATTTTTAAGTGAAGAAAAGAAATATATACACCTACAATTCTAATACGCTATTGGGCAATTTCACTTATTTTTCCAGTTTTATTTCATAGTCATTTGTATTTACTCAGTTTTATTTGTAATGTACAAATTATTTTAACTATTTTTACAACTTAGCATTATATAATTCTTTCCATGTCACTAAGAAGTTTTTAAAACAACCATTTAATTGGCTAACTAATATTGCATTTAGTAAGTTCACAAAAGTTTACTAAATCATTCTTCTATTTTTGAAAATTAACGTTGCTTCCAGCTTTTCCTATTAATAAAATACACTGCAATGGACATTTTCCACCTTAACTTTCCCCATATTTTACACTATTTTTTTAGGCTACATTCCCAGACTTGTGATTTCTTGGTGAAATGGTATTTATCTTTTTATGGCTCTTGAGATATATCATCTCAAAAGTATTTCAAAATCAACATGTTCAAAACAAATTCATACTATCTACCTTCTCCTAACCCAAAGCAGTTTTTCTTCCAGAGCGACCCATCTTTACAAATAACACCACCAGCAATCTAGTTGCATAAGCCATAGACTTAGGAGCAATCTTCGATACCGTCACAGTTTTCCTCCCTATCATTCTCTCCTCATGCTCTGTGGATAAAACCTCCTAACAGCCCTCCGATCTATCCATTTTGTTTCATCTCTCCTGCCACCACCACCAACCTAGTCTTATCTAGCCTCAGTAAGTCCACTTTCACCACCTTCATTCAATGCTAAACATCGCAGCCAGAATATTTTCAAAGATTTATACTAAATATAGATCTGATTTTGTCATCCCTTGCTTTAAAAATTTTAGACTTCCTGTTATAATTTATATAAAACCAAAGTCATTAATGCAGCCTATAATTGAATATTCTGTATAGTCTCTTCCCTGCTCCTCTAGTCTAGTTAAATGTAGTCATCTTTCAGATCTAAACCTTAGCATCATTTCCTCAGTGAAATCTCTGTGATTTTTTTATTGTAGTATTTCTGAAACTGCAACTAGTTTGTGCTGAATGTGGAATAAATTTTTAATTACCATTTAGGAGCCCACCATCTCTTCAGATTTAATACTAATACAGCGGAGACCCTTCAGATTAAAGGATCTCTTTTTATTTTGCATGCAATAAGCCAAAATATTCAGACATATTAAATTTCTGAAGGACACAAAGTTAAATATAGCAATTATACTGCATGCCAAAATCAGTAGTTAAAAAGACGACAAGGGTGTCCTAGAATTCCAAGTCCTATGGCTCCAATCAAGTTTGAATTTTAGGGATATAAATAACGTTCTAAACTAACTCCATAAAACCAAATGTAAAATTAACAGTTTCTTTATGAAAAAGCCATGATTTAACTGAGCAAATGCTTGCTGTGTACTAATGAGGCAATAGTGGGACTGCCAAGGGAAAACAATATTGCAAGCCAGACTATACATAAATGCGAAGTATCCAGTTTCAAATCTCTAATTAGACCAGTCATTTACTCTGTCTACTATGGACTGACTTTGTAAGAGGAAAAGAGGATGTCATAGAACTGACTTATCAGGACAGTGAAGAAATTAAAGAAAATAATGTCTGCTGATCAGGGAGTCAAGGTACCAAAAATGTTAAGCCAAACGACAAAATAAACAGGGAACAGCAGATGACTTCCATAATCTGAAAGACTAAAATGGGAATAGAATTTGTATAATAACACAGAGAGAAAAAATACTTGGCTCAATTTAAAAAAATAAAAAACTCTAACAGGCAAACAAAATAGACTGAACCATCTGTTGACCAACTGACCTTTCTGTCACCCAAGATTTTCAGATATTAGGTGTCAACCTAGCAGGAATTTTGAAATAGGTGATTTCTATACTGGGTTCATAGCTGCACCTAATGATCTGTAATGCTACTTTCAAGCCCAAGTCTATAATTTAGGAAAGAAGATTAGAATGAAAGGGTTAATTTTTTAAAACAAAATACATAATTTCAATATCAGGAAAGTTAACATTTGTGAAAGTATTTTGCAGGCTGAAAGCAATCTACACAGATAAACTACATTTATTATTGATTAGGAATTGAAAGAAAATCTGGTTCAATATTTTTATATCTGTATTTTACATATATTATATTTAAAAAAGCAAATGTTATTCAACCAATACAAGTAATTTTCAATTGAAGGGTTAAAATTTTAAACTTCAGAATTAATTTATTTTCTCCATAGAAAAACACTTTTTAAAAAACTGAAATTGTGTATATACATGCTAAGTACTTTAGCTTTAAAGATACAATCTGTAGGCCCATTTCTCATTTTAAAAAGAGAGGCTAAAAATTTCATGTTGCCCCAAACATCGTCTTCATGTTCAACATATTGATAGACCTTATCTTTTTCAGAAAAAGAGCAGGTTTTCTTTTTTTTTAAATCAAGAATACTATATGCAATATATATATATATATATGTTAATTGCTAAAAATTTTGATGCTTTAGAAAAAAGATTTGTGACATGATACATAGGCAAAACCTCATTAAAGCAAATAAATATCTTGCCAATATATGGAAATTGGTTCTTGGCTCCTACATAAAAGAAAAATTAAGGTTTTTAACTAGTTGCATTGCTTATTTTTAGAGTTCATTCTGAAACTACAATTAACTATTCATTTTCTATAGTGAACTATAAAAAAGCTTTAATGGTGAGTTAGTTAGCATGATAGATATATACTTGATTTCAGGTACAAGTTAATTTTAGTGGCTAGTGTAATACAGTAATTAAAAACATGGGATATATGCAAATCTTGCCATCACCACTTACTAATAGTATGGACTTATCCTGATTTCTATTTTTCAGTTAGCCTGTTTCTTTATAATGAGTCCTAATGTTTAAAATACTGGGCAGAGAAGACACACAGTATCTGACATGTAGCGAACTTTCAATATACAGTAAAGGGTACTAATTTTGTCATTAGACAATATCAATCATGTAGGCACATAGACTACAATTACTTAGTCATCTAACATTATCCCTATATAAATAGTAATACAAAGTAAACAACAACAACAACAAAAGCCCCCCAAAATTGCTGTGGAGCTACAAAGAGCTATGGGAAGACAGAGGAATGAAAGACTCATTTTGACTCATAGAATTGGAAGATTCTTGAGGTGATAATCTCACTGAAATGAGTGTTGAATAAAGGGTAGAATTTCAACAGGTAGAAATGGTAAGCCATAAAAACTGAAGAGATTATCTAGTTCAACACCTAATTTTACTTATATTCTAGGTAGTTAACTAAGTTATCTAGGGTGCCTCCCCATCTGTGTACTTTCTGTTTGGCTTAGTAATTTTATTTGACTTTAGTCATCTTTTAAAAATGGAGAATTTGACCAGAAAGAAGCAAAGCTTCAAATTAATTTTTCTTTTTTATTATACATTCTCAGGCTTTATATAAAACATGAGAAACCTGGGTCACGTTAGGCCCAGGTATACCATTCTAAATACTTTTTTATGTGTTAGACAGCCTTCACTACAGATGAGTGGTTAAGAGTGTGTTCTCTAAACAGGCACATTTTGTCTCAGATTCCACCTTCGTCAGCTCCTTGCTGCATAGTATCGAGCAGCTTCTTTCATTTCTCTAATCCTCAATTTCACATCTTTAAAACTCAGATTCTATTAGTATCTATATCATAGCTGAGATAATATATATGCATTGCTAAGTGGAGAGTCTCGTTTGGAAAACACTATTATTGGCATAGGTGTCACTCTTGCTCTTTCTTATTAGTCCATTAAAAGATTTTATATAAATATTTAGCCCTGATTGGCATACCTTAACAGTGGGCTCTTTTAAAACATAATTAAAGAACACAGTTTCTAGTTTTACGTGTACCACATTTTTAAAGAAATTGCTATAACGTTCACATAGAAAAATAAGTACACAGTGAATGAAAAATTTTATAAACCAAAGTAGTAGTATAATTATATCAGAAATACATTTAGGTTAAGTAAATTAGTCAAAGATAATAAAACGTTTTTTAATGCCCACAAGATACCACATAGCTTACTCAGTACTTGAATTTGTATTAAAGAATTTGTGGTCTTTGATTTTAAGGCACTTCTAAGATATACTCCCAGAACTATCTACTAAAATAGGAAAAGCCACTATCAACCCAAAACAACTATCCGCTAAAACAGGAAATAATGGAAAGAACAGCACAAATTTAGCTCCATGAGAGCAGGAATCATCACTGCTTTGTTTCTTTACACATTCCAGGGCTTAGCACATAACCTTGCGCATAGTAGGCACTTAATACATTTTTAAGGAATGAAGACATGAACTGACTTGGAAACTTATTTCTAGGACAGACTTTCCCATGACTTATCTGTGACCTTGGACAAGTCCCTTGAGTTTGTCTGGCCTTTGCTGTCTCCATCAACAAAGAAAGACATTAGAGTAAGACTCTTTACAATTCTAACCAGTAGAAGCATCTGTGTAAAATAACATAGGATACCCTGCAGCTAGATCCAAAGAAGACCAAGGCCATCTCAGAAAATGCTTAACTGAATGGTTAATGAAGCACGTTCATACAGTCAGGAGCAATAGAAATCTTAGCTTTCTTCCAACTAACCTGAAAACAATTCCTAGGAGAGCTGATGTTTCACATAAAATCATTGTGTGTACAAAAATCTATCAATATCTCCTTTCTGCTTCTGAACCCAGTTCCTCATACTGCAGTCATTCTTGCTTAGTCTAGGGTAGAGGCAACTTTTTTTTTTTCATTTGTTAATTGAGTGAGGGTCACTGATCCATCCTAATAAAAACCAAGACCATACAAAAAGCTGACTTAGGGTACTGTTTGTTATTTTTTATTTAGAGAGAGAAAAGAAAAGTCTACTACTCATCCATGCTTTAAATTAGAAGCAGAGAACATGAAACACTATTTACCAGATATACTTCAGTTTTATATTAGAGCCAATTAAGGAAAGAGAGTGGGAGATAAAAAGAAAGGGAACAGAAAGGGAGGGGAAGAGAGAGAGACAGAAATTTGGGATTTGCCAAGCCCTAAGAGGCAATGACTCTTACTCATAATGATCCTTGGAAAAACAAAGCAGACCCCTTTAGATAAAAAAAATAAATAAGCTTTACCAGAATTAATTATAAATTATATTTTAATTACTGTTTAAAATCTGAGAGCATAGCACATCTTGCTTTTACTTTCAACCCAGACAAAAGGCTCCATATACTTGCACATAAAAGAGCACACGTAACTTGCATGGGGAAAAAGGTAGTTCTCTTTTTTTTAAACCATCTTAATTTTGCTGACATTTCAGACAGTGATTCTAAATAATTTTAAAGCCACGTTGCATATTTACAACTATATAGAAGATGATATCATTTCTCGGTAGCCCTGAATGAAATTCAGCAAAAAATCTATTTCTCAAGTTAATAAAATGATCCTTTAATGCTTATATTTCGGCTTTTCAGGACAAGTGACACAAATTCTCACCTTTCTTTTTTTTTAGATCATATTTGAAAATATTCAATCAATATTGTGAACCTTTCTCTCATTTCCAGTTTCTTCATATATCTCTTGAATTAGAACAAGTATGGCTTTCTCCTTTAAGCTATAACTATTCTCCTGAAAACTGTTCATGATTCAATCTTTAAATTGGTTTTAAATAAAGCTAACTATTTAAAGAAATCCTACATTGAAACAGAGAATAGAGAGTCTTATCTACAAATCATGCTCTGACGTCCCTGTATTTGCAAATCAGAGCTATCACTTAAATAAGTTGTTTAAAACCTGGTAAATCTGCACTGTCAGAAGTCTGGCAATGGCTGAGTTCAGAAATAGTCACGTAGCGATCCTTGAATAACATACCTCTGAGTGCCTACCCAGGACCATCCTTGCTTTCTCCACTCTTGTGGAAAGAGTGTATTCATTGTAAGTTTGTTGTGCACTACAGTTCTGAGATACATTCTATTCTAGTGTATGTATTCTAGACTTCCTTCAGCTTGACACTGGATATTGTTAGTTATAGTTTTTCATATAATGTTTTATTAGAGCATACTCACTGAGTCTACTTCCAAATTAATGAATTTAATCAATGTGCTGAAAAATCCTTCCCTCTCAAACTGAACGTGATGAGCGCTGAAAGCATTCTTATTCAGGAATGCGAGTCTTGGCTGGAAAGCTTTTTAAATATGTCCACTGTAATTATATAATAAAAGCATTGCATTTCCACATTAGAGTATCAGATTTAAATCAGGACAAACTGGTGCAAGAAGTAATGGGTTTACTCTAACGAAAACCAGTTCCTCTATAATGTAATTGCTCGTACTGGCTTATGGAGAAGAGTCCCAAGTATGGAAATATAACTGAATTAAAGAATTTGGACTTATTTCAAAGAGTAAATTTATTATTTAAACTATAACTAAATGTTAAAGATTACATATTTCTGTTGATTTTTCTAATAAATATGCAACTTCTTTATAAGTGTATTTATAACGTATATTTAAATGTAAGTACTATTTAAGCATAACTGAATTTTCATGGGAACAAAATGACAAATTATTTTAAGAATGCTAATGATCCACTGCTTGGTGTAAAAACTATACAGTTATTAGAATGGACTAAAATTTTGTAATTTGAAACAGATAACACAAAGAATATAACATCTTTCTTCCCCAAATCATAATATGCTTTGCAATCTGGTTTCCTACCCTTGCAGACACAGTTTATTTTCCTAGACCGTACCCACTGATATGACTGTATATGAGGAGAAAGCAAAGTAAACCCTCCCAACGGTAGCATCTTTTTAGTAGTCAGGAAAAACAAAACCCAAGAATGACTGGATATTACATTGCTAACATTTGCTGATGGAACATTAAGATGTAACATAAGAGTATGAGCTGCAGAATCAAAAAGTCATTCAGTAAGTTATGTTCTTTGAATTTAATTTTCCTCATTTAGTATGGAAAAAAAAAAAACAGTGTGGAGTTTTGCCTTATGCTTTATTCACATTGTCTGTCCTTCTTGCCCCTCAAAAACCTTAAGCTTTAATTTTTTAAAAAAATGTTCGACACAGGATGCTGTCTCTGCTTGAGATGCTTTCCTTCCCTATCTTCTCCTGTTTCAGTTCTGTCTGGAGTATTCCCCTCACTCTTGCCACAGTCTTTGCCTATCTCCTAATTCTATTTTAACTTCTAAAAAGCACATAACACTATGTAGAATTATTTTATGTAATATATGTGTCTATTTACCCTCCACTGTCCCATGAGTAACATGAGATCAGGATCTTGCTCTGTGTTGTTCACAACTGTTTCCCCAGTATCTAGAAACAGTGAACAATATATTATTATGCATCAAAAATAGTTATAGGGCTTCCCTGGTGGCGCAGTGGTTGAGAATCTGCCTGCTAATGCAGGGGACACGGGTTCGAGCCCTGGTCTGGGAAGATCCCACATGCCGCGGAGCGGCTGGGCCCGTGAGCCACAATTACTGAGCCTGCGCGTCTGGAGCCTGTGCTCCGCAACAGGAGAGGCCGCGATAGTGAGAGGCCCGCGCACCGCGATGAAGAGGGGCCCCCACTTGCCGCAACTAGAGAAAGCCCTCGCACAGAGACGAAGACCCAACACAGCCATAAATAAATAAATAAATAAATAAAATTTAAAAAAAAGAAAGTTATAAGTGACCAAATGAATATTAAAGGAGACAAAAGCCTTACTATTGATACTTCATTAAAGACTTAAACATTCAAATGCAAAAAAGATCACTTAATAGGATTGTGACCTGGAGCAGCTTACCTCAGTTTTATTAAAGGATAATGATATTTCAAGGGGTTGTTATATGAGGTAATGAACGTAGAGTACTTATCTCTGCACCTGGGATATTGTAAAGCCTCAGTATTATGGTGTATGCTATTATTATGAATTTTATCTCTAAAAGGGTTGTTTTTCGGTTTGGTTTTTTTGGTTTTTTTTTTTTAGAGCATAAGAATCACAGGCATTCAGAAAGCCAGACTATTTCTTCTCTAGTTTTCTGCCCATTAGGAGACCAAGAAGCACACTTGCACTGGGGCAAGTCACACATGAGAGCAGACCACTTGGCCACATAAAATGAGCATGTCTGTTCCTTATGCAGCCTGTACTTGTATGTAATATTAAATGAGCAACTTTGAAAGGCATGGGCAGTGGAGGAGGGAGCATGCTAGAGGAAGGGCAACCATTTCCTCTCTAGCAGGACTTGACTGAGCACCTTGGTTGAAACGCTCTTGGACTCTTCCTAATCTGGCTGAACGGATCACCAGCAGCCTCCCAAAGAGAGCGAATGCTAGAGGTTATGTCTACTTTGTGTGTCATACATAACCAGGTGACTCCATCAACTCAAAGTTCCATTGCCAGTAGACAAAAGATAGCCATAGTGCTTATTCTTTTCATACATTTATTGCTTTCTGCCTGTTGTCTTTGGCAGTGCTCCGATTGGCACGGGCTTTCCTTTCGGATACATGATTTGTGTTTTCTTGTGGAAAAAGCTGAGCATTTGGAAATTAAATTAGATAAACTAGCACAAGGAAGTAGTACACTGTAGAGTGGGCTATTCTTTTATTGCTTGTACTTCCTCCTTCCATGACTAGTTTTGCTCAGGATTAGTACTGAGGAAAGTAATTTGGAAATTTCGACCTCATGTCAAACCCAAATGGGAATCAAGGGCAAGTGTTTCGTCCATACTGTGGCAGAACTTTGAATATGGAGTAGCATAATACCTGGCATCAGCATGGTAAGGAAAGTGGAAATTTGCAGACAACTCCTTGGGAAGATAATTTAGGTTGCTTGATCTATTGCCCTTCATCACATGGAAATTATCTTTCTGATGCTGAACTCTTGTGTTTTGTAACAAAAAGATGACAATGTATCATTGCATTACTTAAAACATGGGCAGTTTTATATTACTGACACGAACCTTGACGCTATTTTATTATTTGTGAGAGAAGACCGTTAGAGAAGTTGATTAAAATTAGCCACATGAAAACTATGTTAAAAATAATAGTTAACTTGGAATGTTCACTATAGGTTAGATATTATGCTAAGCACTAGACATGATTTAATTCATTTAACCTTCCAGCCAATCCTATGAAGTACTATTGTTATCCCTATATTACACAAAAGGAAACTGAAACTAAGGATTAGAGTTTTTAAATAACTTGTCCAAAGTCACACTTTCAGTAGGTGGCACAAAAAAGAGAATCGAAAGGCATGGTTACATTACACATGGAATGTAATGGTTTTGCTACCACACTTATGCCAACTGCCTCTATAACTCTGCTTGTCAAAATTGCATGTTGAAATAGTGTTCTAAAATAATTATATGTAGAGAATATGAAACGGAAACAATCCAGACCTACAAACCACATTTTCTATTCTATGGTTATGCTAGGATAACATTTAAAGAAAGCAGACAGAGATTTTTTGTAAAACATTCTATAAGCCTATAAGACAATTTTTAAAAATATTTTGAATAAATAGTCACATTAAAGAATTTAGGATAGGCTAAATTGGTTGCAGATTAACATATGAAAAAATACTGAAATATTTTAATATTTCATTTAAGCAAACCAGTGTGTTTACCAAGTACATATTTTGGTTTTCATTTTCAAGTTGATTTTATTTGGCCTAATGTACTTATACGTATTAATGAATATGTTTAAAAGAAAACAATACGCATCACTAGAAAAATCTGAACCATTTTTACCACTAGACATTGAGAAAAAACATGTCAGATAGCATTTGTCTACATTTAAGTTACACAGAACCTGGAGGAAGAAATCGAAGAAACCAAAACTGTAAGCTAGTATTGTAGAGAGTAGGACTTATTTTACATAACACAAACTGAAATGATTTGGCAATGGTTCAGTATGTTACAACGATATAGACAGCTAAACGGGATATCAGGGTTCCTAAAGCAGAAGTATATGGTTTGAGTCATATATGGTAGATTATCTATGTTGACCATACTACTTGGATAATTTTGTAAAACACTCAAAATAAGCTTCATGTGTGTATTGAAATGATTTCATGTGTCCTCAAGTATTTGTTTGGTTTTGGTATTCAATAATTCATTTACAATAGAATTTGACTCTATCGTTTCAAAATTTTGCCCATAATATGGCATTGTTTGGGTCTAAAAGACGGAAATATGGTATATTCTTTCATCACATAGTAAGAGAATAAGAAACCATTTTTTGGCGACTGTAGTCACAATAATTACATCTTTAGAAGAGAATAGATACCAGCAGCTCGTTTTTTTTTTTTTTTTTAACATCTTTATTGGAGTATAATTGCTTTACAATGGTGTGTTAGTTTCTGCTGTATAACAAAGTGAATCAGCTATACGTGTACATATATCCCCATATTCCCTCCCTCTTGCGTCTCCCTCCCACCCTCCCTATCCCACCCCTCTAGGTGGTCACAGAGCACCGAGCTGATCTCCCTGTGCTATGTGGCTGCTTCCCACTAGCTATCTATTTTACATTTGGTAGTGTATGTATGTCCATGCCACTCTCTTACTTCGTCCCAGTTTACCCTTCCCCCTCCCCGTGTCCTCAAGTCCATTCTCTACATCCAGCAGCTCATTTTTAAGTCTTTAACTTTCAAGCCAGATTGAGGTGGGAGCAGAGTCATTAGAAAAGAGGGAATTCTCAGAGGAACAGAAATACAGACTATCATAGAGAAAAGAAGGAAGTTTAAATGAACACAAGGAAAATTAAACTGGTTTTTCAACTAACTAGTTGGCATTTTATTTTACGTATTTTCAATCTTTTCACATGTGAATATTATAAATATCAACAGTTATTATATAAATGCTGTTTGTTTTATGTTCCTCAGCTCATATCTTTCTGCTCTTACTTCTATAATGAATTGCTATTTTTGAAAGCCTTCTTCAATGTTTGTTTTCCTGCATTCCAATTTACTCTTTACAAATATTTCTGACTTGCTCTGTAAGCAAACCTTCCTAGTCTTTTGGTCATAATTTGAAAAACATGAAATTTTTTTTATGTGTATATGTCTTAACCAATGGACCTGGATATAAGTGTGTTCAGCAGGAAAGGGCAAAACAACCCAGTTAAGGAAAACATTTTATTTTTTTTTCCCATGATGGTAGTTGAGTTATCTAAATTCCGTTACTAAAAAAGGGCATGGGTGCTTTATATTTGCATGGGTAAGCAGTTTTTCCCTAAATAATTGTTGGCACTCCATAGACACAAGGTAAGCCCAAGACAGGCATTTTAAAATAAGACCATGTTGACAAATTTTATGTGTTCATAATTTTCAACACAGAAGAGTGATAAATTACAAGAAATAAACTACACATAATATGTATAAATGATTTGAAAAGAGTATTTTTTTATTAGACCTCTCCTCATATTCATTAATTCTCTTCACTCTCAGTAAACACAAGCACTCGTGTCACTGCTGTGGCATTGTATCAAAAATAGAGCCATCTTTGCCTCAATGTTGACTTCAGTTAAATAGCAGAACTCATGATACTCCTTAATTCAAAAACTTTCACAGATCCTTCTTCTCTATAGAGTATCATTTTTACACTGTTCCTTGATCCCTGCCTGCTTCTCACTACTGTCATGCACTGCAAAGTCAAGTCAAATTAAAGACTCTCTAATATGAAAATACTAGCAACTCTCAGCTGTTTCTATTTTGATGGACTCCATCTGGACTTCACAATTGTTGGTATATGACTGTCTCACACACAATGATTGATCTGAGGGCCGTCTTGTTCATGAAGCCTTTCAAAGAAGTTTCCCTGATAGCATCTACTTCTGTGAAAGGCATGTATTGAAATTCCATAAATTTTGATTTGGATTGGATTCACTTTCAGATCCTTTAAAATACTAGAGCTATATATAGGATCACAGACCTTTAGCTACAAGAAATTTCAGAGACAATATAGCCTAAACTTTGCATTTTAAATATAGAAAACCTTGGCATCCCAGCCTAACTATAATATCCTGGGCACATAGTCTATTTAGAATAAGGTGATACAGTGATAAGACTAGGTTAAAATCTCAAAGTTTCCAAAGTAGAAGTCATTGGTTTGAGTTATATAGGGCAGATTATCTAGGTTGATCATATTAATTGTATAACTGTGTAAAACCCAAAATGAGCTTTTAACTCTTTGTAATGAAATGATTACTCATGTTTTCCTACATATATGTTGTGTTTTGATATTAAGTATTCAATTTCAAATGGATTCCTTTATATTATTTTAAAACTTTACCCATAATAAGCCATTGAATAATGCTTCATAAAAGAGGTAGTACTTGAGTTGGTCTTTGATCATAGGTAAGGCAGTCATATACAATCTTGTAGAGCAGATGTGGATTCGATCTGAAGACCAGCATTACTTGTCATGAATGACATCTGCTCCTGAAATCTATTTCTATATGAACTCCATTTAGGCAGTTTTAAAATTTCGTTTTACACATGAGGACCTTCAGTAAGAGGAGGTAATATTTTTATATCTTATGCATGGCTGGGCCAATTGGAAAAAAATTCAGTGAAGCTGAGCAAACCTCATTGGTTGCTAAATCTATATTTTTATCAACTCATTTCTTCTAAATACAATGTTATTTTTCTCATGATTGGTTTACATAATCACCACTACCACATAGGAGCTATATAAACAGAATAACCATAAATAACCATAAACAGGCTATATAAATAGAACAGCCTATGTGGTATAATGAAAAGAGCATTATCTATATGAGAATCTGCTGACAAATCCAAAGTTTTCAAATTAATTAGCTGCATGATTTTTTGATCAATTATCTATCTTCACTGAATTTCAGTTTCTACATCTTCAGAATGAATTAGAATATTAATCATGATGAGAGATTAGGGGAAGAAATTTATGTAGAGGCCTCGTACAGACAAATTTCCTTTCCTTATATATGTTTACCTGTACTGAAGCAACTCATGTGTCTCTTTGCTTTAAGGAATTATAGATTTTCCCCAATTAAAATTTTATCATGAGTGAATCTTGAGGAGAAAAAATAATTCTTCCAAATATGGAGCAGCTGGTATGAATTGTGAATGTATCTTATTTGAATGATTATTAATACAAAATGTGGAAACATTTTATGATGTCAGCACACTTTGGTTTCTCTTGCCTTTCAGGAGCCTAAGTTGCCAAAGAATTACCTTGCACAAAAATTTGTTCTTCTCTTTCGTTTGTAACTCTATTGTAATAATCATTCATCTCACTGCAGTGGCCAACAACCAGCCCTTAGTGGCCACAAATCCTGTAAGTAAAATGAAGTTTAGGTTCAAGGGGTTAGTGGGGAAGAAATAGGAGAGGTGGGGGGCAGGGGTAGATACATGTATATGTGTGTAATTAAGTACTAATATATGTATATTTTATGTCTGACATATAAAGAGTAAGTATATGTAGCTATATTCCAATTTAGAAAGGTAAATATGTCTCAATATTCCCCAAGTTATAAATATTGAAACCAAAAGGAAGAATAATTTCTTTGTTCTAGTTATCTACATATGTTAAATGTCTTCACCTCATTTATGGTTCGAGTCTTACTGCTGGTGGGACATAACATTTCCTCAATCAAATTTTTAAAAAATCAAGCAAAGCAACTAACTGTGTAGTTAGAGAAAGGCAGCACATGAAAATGGAAAATTTAATTTAAATTATATGTTTGGTATCACGCTGACTTTAAAGAGTTAATAAAACCAGGGGAAAATGAATTATGCCTATATAATATTGAACTTTATCAACATAAAATTTTTCAAGTGCTCTACCAAATCCTAACTGTCTCAGCAAACATTTATAAGTTGTTCCCTTACAATCCCTTTGGAAGCACAGGTTTTAGGATAAATACAAAAAGATACACAAAAATAAGCACAGAGACTATCACAATACAAAAGTTATATTTTTAAAATATAACCTGACATTTACTTATACAATTTTATATATTTTATGCAAGCTATATGCATACGTAAGCTATATTTAAATTAAAATATCTGCATAAATAGCAAGCATATATTCGAGATTTTTAAATTGCCTGCTTTTATAATATTTGTAGTATCTATACTACAGTTTTGGATGTAGATTTGGGAAGGGTGTATATATATGTATATATAAAATAGTTTTTATATAAAAGATTAAGGTTAAGATTATAAAAGATTAAGTTCTGGTTACTGAAATCGGGGAAGGGAAGGAATTTTCCCTTAACTGTTAAATAAACAATACTCTCATATGTGTTTTATGTATGTTTTTAGGGTAATTTCCAAAATTCTAAAATTCCCTGTGTTGTTTGCACATGTGCATCCGGATTGCTTAATCTTGTATATGTTCCACTCTAAAGTCACTGGGTGAGGAAACACTGGGGTATAATTAGCAATATAAAAAATTGGCAAATATCCTGCCATTTTAGAGTGCATTTCTCTAGAGCAAGGAAAGTCGGAGTTTTGTCGTGAAGCTTCAGAGAAAGAGACTCTAAATCTTACATTTATATACTAGGATATTCTGTTTATCACATAAATTGCAAAATGTAGTATAGTTACTTTTAATGTATTCTTGGAAAATTTATTGTCTGTTTATATTGCCAATGCCATCATAAAAATATTTTTCTAAAGCATGCTTTAAGTTCTTTTTATCATAATAATTTATAGATAAAATTTTTAATGAAATCAGGAGTTGGAAGCCCAATTAGATATATGTATCTAAAAACTATACAGATAAAATTTTGAAGCTGAAGCCTATCATTTCTATATAACATAGTTAAACAACTCAGCTTTATTTTTGAGAGAACTTTTTAATATAATGTTTGACATCAATGTACAATATTTAAAATTTAATATCATGCATTCTGCAGATGTATTTAATAAAAGAATAGTTTTATAAATATCCTCAGTCAGAAGGCATTATGTATGGTCAAGAAAACAAAATTTTGTTCAGGATGTAGCTTTGATTGATGTTGTATGAATTAGCAAATCATTTAACTTCTCCAGTACTCAGTTTTTTATCTATAAAATATGGGGCTAGTGATAAATCATGCCTCACAGAATTATCTCAGGGATTACATAAAACAATACATATTAAAATATTTTTAAGCTAACTTATATGCCAATGTTATTACTACTATTCTATGATAATACAATATTTATTTTCTAGTGCATTTAATTTCCAGTTTTCCTTTTAGTGAAAAAGATATTTATTTCAAAAACGGTGATAATTGCCACTAAATATTTGAGTTCCAGTCTGGAAACTGGAGCTGATGGGAGTAATTGGAGAGCTTTAAATTTATTCCCCTTGTTAAGGGGTAAATATCTCTTTTACTCCTTTGTGTTTTCTTTACCCAATATTTAAACCTCTCTCTTCCTGTCTCTTTGAGAAAGTGGAGACCTCAGGAAAAGAGGAAGGAAAACCATAACTTTTTCTTCTTTTTACCTACGTGAAACCCTCAAACCCCATATTTAAATAAAACAAAGAATGCGCTCATTAGATTATTATTTAATAAGTATCTGCACTGGTAGCACACGATATGCAAGACTTCCTAAGTATTTGGCACTTTTCATGAATTGCTTTTAAAATTATTAAGATAATGATTAAGATTTTTCCAGCAGAATGCAACAATCGAGGAGTTCATGATGACATGGTTAAAATAGATGTAAATTCATTCATGTGCAAAACTTTGATACTTGAAATTACACAATAACTAAAACAATATTAAGAAAATACACATCCACTAAATGTAGTAAATTTGGCATTCACACATTTCCTGGGAGGTGTATCATTTTAAATCTCTGAAGTCAGTGGCTAAATACTTTAGAGGCACCATTAGATGGGGATGAAGACTGGCTTTTATAAATCTGAATCATTAGTGGGAAAGATTTTGTGTAGAGGAGAGAAAATTCTGTGTTTCTGTATAACTAAGCTAAACTAGAATATTGCTTTACATGTACATTTATAAACAACTACATATTGATTGCTTTCTGGGAATTCCCTGGCGGTCCAGTGGTTAGGACTCCGTGCTTCCACTGCCAGGGCCCAGGTTCAATCCCTGGTCGGGGACCTAAGATCCCCCAAGCCACATGGCACAGCCAAAACATATATATATACACATATATACATACATATATCTATATATCTATATCTATATATCCTTTTTTCCTCATAGGTTAGCTGTAAAGTGTTCCAATTCATTCATCTTTACCTGATGGGCTGTAACTACTTTTGGATGCTTTGTGAAGGCATTTACCTACACACACTTATTGTGGTGGCTGTGTTTGCGGAGAAGCAGCACTTGATGTGGTATTATTTTCTTGGCTGGGGTAAGTGCCATCAAGCATATCTACTGACTCATCTTTTAAGAAAGCTTTTGGAGGATGCAGAGTTCCTTTGTAATAAAAATATTCTTATTATTAATCATTTTTTAAACAATATCAAGTGATTAACCTTTGCTCATTGCTGTAAATTAAAATATTTAAAGTACCACTGACTCACTGTTATCAGTAACCACAGGTCAATTAATAATACAATTTTTTTCTATTTAATATTCCAGTGTATATTTTGGCCAAATATGTAGTGACTAAAACAATAGAATTAGAATCATAAATTAGGGATCTATTCTGAATCTCCTTTTTCCTCATGTGCAAAACGAGGGCATTGGGCTTAACCAGCTTTGAAGTTCCATTCTAAAAATGTTTGTTTGAAAAAAATTGTTATTTTATTTTAAGAGTAGAGGGAACAGTAACTGAATAAAGACAGCCAAAAAATTCTGCTTTTTCCACACAATCTCCTGACATAGTATTCACAAAGCAAAAAATAATACACTTCTAGCATATTTTTAAAAAATAACTGGAATAATACAAAACATAAAATGCTGAAAATGAATTCATTGTACATGAATTCAATAGGACTAGTTTCCAGAAACATAACTGAAATGGTACTTATCTATCTATCTATCCATCTATCTACCTATTTATCCAGTCAGATAATAGATGTAGATATATAGAGGTATGTACATACACACTATATTTTTTTTTTACTGAAATAAATATTGTTCCTATTGGTTGTTTGATATTATTGATAATAAAAATGTCATATATATATTTGCCAAGTGAGTCCAATTTTTGCTCAATTATATGTATGTATGTGTTGAGGCTATTAGTACACTCAGGTTACCTTTATAAAATATACCTTCATTTTACATTTGAAAGATCTGATTTAGAATGCTAAGAACATGCAAAATTTCTGATATATAAGCCATCTCTCTCTTCCTTCTCTTCTTCTTCACATAGTCAGTCTCAACTTCTTCCCACATCTGATTGGCCAGTCCCGTCTTACGGAAGATATGTGAATGCTGAATTTCTTCTAAGCTTTTGAGCCCAGGCAGCACATTTATGAACTTAGGTCTGGAGTCCACTGATTCAAAATGGCTCAGATTAGAAGAAACTGTACACACACACACACACACACACACACACACACACACACACACACAAGCCTGAAGACAGATACCTAATACTTCATCACATTTACTGTATGAGTAGACAGATAATATTTGCGTCAGAAGCATATAGTGACCAGTTATTTTTGCTCCTAGAGTATCCCGGAGTTTCATATTTCATGACATATTTTAGGAATTCCATCTACAGAGAAAGATGCCTATTTATTTTCTTTTTGTTTGATATTTACAGGATTTCCACTGATTCCTGCTTGTATACATGCTGTTGCCAGAAGCTTATATTACAATGATAAGTAAGATCATCTCTCTTTTTGATTTCAATTGGAAATAATTACAATGAAAATCTTCAACATAATTTCCCTGCTTTTTCCCCTAGCTGCTGGATCAGTTCTGATACCCATCTCCTCTACATTATCCATGGCCCAATTTGTGCTGCTTTATTGGTACGTAATTAAAATGCTCCTTTTTTCATCATTGTTCATAGTTCAACTTTATTTCCTGAAACATCTGGCCTATGGTATCCTTCAGGATCTCAGTGGACATAGACGGCATACTCACAGTGTTTGATTGAAGAGGGTTAAAGGAAGGTGTTATATTTGAAGTGTTGGCAGGAAGAGGAAAGGAACTAATTCATAAGGGATGGTGAGGCACTAGGCACCAACAGTGGGAAGCTGTTATCATGGATAGACTTTAAGAGGGGGTTGAGTGAGTGCTAGGAGGGGTAGCCCAACAAGAGGTCTGGCCTTGGGTGGAGGAACACAGCTACTGTCAAAACCACAGCCTGACAGGGAAAAAGGAGAAAGAAATACTCAAACTTCTCTCTCTTCCCATGCTCTGATCTCTTGGATCCTCCCATTGGCCAAATGCAGCAAATGCCAAGGGCAAAAAAGCCTTGTGATGATGCAGTCTTCAGACGTGCCTCAGAGCCTGCTGGGGTGCAGAGCAGAGAAGGGCAGAGGATGGATCTAGTGAGTGGGGATGGCAAACAGGAAAAACCCACACACCTGTGATGGTAATAAGACTAATATCCCCATAAAGAAAAGACTTTAATTTGGAAAAAGAAAGTATTGCTTAAACTGTTGTTTTATCATTATAATGATCAGCACTTAATCCAAGTGCACGAATTGGACATTTTTAAGTGTGGTTGCAGGAAAACAGAAGTCAAATTCAGTGCTTTTATTACATTGTTTCAATGGGGAAATAAATTAATCTAAATTAACATGCTTTCTCTCATAGAGCGTTAGAGACCAGATTGCAATTACAGTCTTTAAGACTAATTACAGCTGATATTTAATTATATATAAAAAGATGAAGGTGGCACGTTTCTCAGCCAAAATTCAAAGCTTCCTAACCCTTCTTTTCAGATTCTTTTTTTAGAGAAATATTCTATTATTTTACTACATTTGCTAGCTGCAATTTAGTATGTCGTTATGTTAGAACACTGTTCAAGCCATTCTCAAGTGTATCACTGTTATTTTCAAAAGTGTGCCATAATTAAGAGGGTAAATTTTAGAAGCTGATTACCTGGGTTTGAATTCTTCTTCTACCTCTTACTTGCTCTGTGACCTTATGCAATTAAACTAATCACTCTGGGCCTCAAGTCCCTTATTTGCAAAACAGAGAATGTAATTACAGAGACTTTTAATTTTTTTTAACAAGAAATTAAATGAGTTAATACATAAAGAGTGCTTAGCCTGGCATGTATAAATCACGGAGCAAGTGCCAAATTTCTGGTTTGTGCTTGGCTACACAAGACAGCCAGTTCAAAAAATCAACACATGGAATTTATTATTATATCTCATGGAAATTTTAATGTACCTTAGTGCAGACTCCATGAAAATTTCAGAGGCAGAAGCATTTCCTTCCCTTGCTACCTGCACATACTAGGAACATGTATAACACATTGTTTAAGCTGTATCCTGAGAAGTCCTAGCTTTGCCTTCTTGGAAAGAACCAGCATTGAAACCTAGCTCTACCATTGCTGGTTGTGTTTCTCAGGGCAAGTTCTGTTTTGTTTTGTTTTGAGCCTCTCTATGCCTTTGTTTTCTCATCTATGACTATGCAGTAATAAGAATAAATACCTCATAGGGTGTTGTAAGGATTGAGGTGTATCCTGTTAAGCAATCAACATAGTGCCTAGAATATAATAAACTCTCAAAAAATGCTTTTAAAAGATTCTTCACTTATAATTTCTACATGATACCATGATTCTGTTTTGAGGAAAATACAGAGAAATTAAGATTCTTTTTTGGGGCCATCCAGAAGCTTACAGAACAAATACAAGGCAAAATTTTATTATAAGAGATCTGGCTCTAGAGAGGGGTATGTGATTCAGAGTACTAGATCAGAGAGGTTCAGGAAGTAAGTAAAAGCACCTAACAAATGAAAAATATAACAGCAATTAACACAATCCTTGGAAGAACTTGTCCACAACAACTTTGGGAGGGAAGAGTAGATGGTGCAGTTAGGATAAAATATCACATAGGAATATAGCCCATCAAGCTGCTCAGTAAGAAAGGAAGTGAAAATCCACATTATTTGCAGAAAGCTTTTTCCATTTTTCTGACCTAACAAAAGACTAGGAGCCTATTTTTCTACCAGGGTAAAATGTTCTGTCCCTGTTTAAGCTCTAGGGCTCCTCACCGGTCCTGGCCAATTCCAAGGTCTTGGGAGGGGCTCTAGCAATTGTTTACATGGTCACATGTTTTTGTACAATTTTTATAAATGAAGAGATTGCAACCACAATCAGTTTCTTTCCACTCAGACTTCCTCTGTCCCATATTCCCTTGAGCAGGGTGATACTGGAGTGTCTACAGCACTTTTGAGATCTTGCTAAGGGGAAGTTGAGAGGGGATACAGTTAATTTGTGTTTGGTGAGAGATGTTTAGGTCACTTCAGTGAGTAGTTAAGTGATTGCTGGCTAATCTAGTAGAGGAATGGCTTCCAGGAATCCTGCTGCCACTGGGCTGATTCACAGGGCTTCCTACCATGACCCTAGGTGGTATCATGATGTGAAAATGTCCTGTTGTACCTACGACCATCTATGTGAACTTTATGGGTATTGGAGTAAAAACAAGTTTCTCCTCTTTTCCTTACCTAGTTTTTCTCTAAGATAGATGAGATTCAGATGTAATTCATCTGAAATTCACTATTCTTGTTCTATTTGTATTTAAAATAAATGGAAGTATTTGCAGAAAATAAAGTAGGATGACTTTCTAGTTTCTAGGTTCACATTTTAAATCAGACTTGCCATTTGGAGAAGCACTTTGCATTTAGAAATTTTTATATAATGGGCATTTAAATTGCAACATTTATAGTGATTTTTCTAATTTATGATTTTTGCATATTAGGATTATAAGATATTCTAAATTCTAAACTTATAAGCAGATAAAATGGCATTATTACTTTTTATTCAATGGGCTGGTAGTAATTTCCACTTAGTCAAAACTTTTAAAACAGTAATGAATGCTTGGGAAGGGAATACAGTAGGATGGGTGGAATAACAGCTGATGTGTTGATTCATCATGTTTCATTCTTACACCTGTTGCAATAGCTTATTCTGCTTTTGTCTTTAGCAGAGACAGTCCTGTGTCTGTAACCATGTTACTTTTCATAGATGTGTTTCCATCAGGATTATAGTTAGCTGTTTATTTTTGAAGCATATGTTCCATTGAATTCTCTAAAAGAATAGTAGAATATTTTTATGCCCAGTTATTTTCATAACACGTGCCTTAAATCAGCAAGTGTATGTTATTTGTTCATTGCTTTCTATATTAAACGAGATACTACCATTATTTTTCTGATTAAAGTATGTGGATATAAATTGCAAATAGTACGCAGTTTGAAATTTTTACATTATTAAACAAAACACAGATGCTAGAAGTCAGGGTGAGAAAAAAGGAAAGAGAACAGCATAGTAGAATAAGAGCCCGAAGGGACTTTTCTGGGGCTACTGTCCATAATTCTATGGAAGGCATAAGGAATAGGCATAGAAGATATAGACAAAAGTAACATATTGACATGGGTAAAGATAAGAAAGAGAGAACGTAGTATTCTGGAAGAGAGAGAGAAATGTATTTCAATAGAACTCTGTTCATTTCTTGAACACTATATATACTTTTTTCACATCTTTATTGGAGTGTAATTGCTTTACAAAGTTGTATTAGTTTCTGCTGTACAACAAAGTGAATCAGCTATATGTATACATATATCCCCACATCCCCTCCCTCCTGAGCCTCCCTCCCACCGTCCCTATCCCACCCCACTAGGTCGTCACAAAGCACCGAGTTGATCTCCCTGTGCTACGCAGTAGTTTCCCACTAGCCATCCACTTTACATTTGGTAGTGTATATATGTCAATGCTACTCTCTCACTTCATCCCAACTTCCCCTCCCCACCCCAATGTATCCTCAAGTCCATTCTCTACGTCTGTGTCTTTATTGCCTCTCTGCCACTAAGTTCACCGGTACTGTTTTTTTTTAGATTCCATATATATGCATTAGCATAAGGTATTTGTTTTTCTCTTTCTGACCTACTTCACTCTGTATGACAGACTCTAGGTCCATCCACCTCACTACAAATAACTCAATTGCGTTTCTTTTTATGGCTGAGTAATATTCCATTGTATATGTGTGCCACATCTTCTTTATCCATTCATCTGTCAGTGGACATTTAGGTTGCTTCCATGTCCTGCTATTCTAAATAGTGCTGCAGCAAACATTGTGGTACCTGTGTCTTTTTGAATCATGGTTTTCTCAGGTTATATGCCCAGTAGTGGGATTGCTGGGTCATATGGTAATTCTATTTTTAGTTTTTTAAGGAGCCTCCATACTGTTCTCCATAGTGGCTGTATCAATTTACATTCCCACCAACAGTGCAAGAGGGTTCCCTTTTCTCCACACCCTCTCCAGCATTTATTGTTTCTAGATTTTTTGATGATGGCCATTCTGACTGGTGTGAGGTGATACCTCATTGTGGTTTTGATTTGCATTTCTCTAATGATTAGTGATGTAGAGCATCTTTTCATGTGTTTGTTGGCAATCTGTATGTATTCTTTGGAGAAATGTCTATTTAGGTCTTCTGCCCATTTTTGCATTGGGTTGTTTGTTTTTTTGATATTGAGCTGCATGAGCTGCTTGTATATTTTGCAGATTAATCCTTTGTCAGTTGCTTCATTTGCAAATATTTTCTCCCATTCTGAGGGTTGTCTTTTCGTCTTGTTTATGGTTTACTTTGCTGTGCAAAAGCTTTTAAGTTTCATTAGGTCCCATTTGTTTATTTTCGTTTTTATTTCCATTACTCTAGGAGGTGGGTCAAAAAGGATCTAGCTGTGATTTATGTCATAGAGTGTTCTGCCTATGGTTTCCTCTAAGAGTTTTATAGTGTCTGGCCTTATATTTAGGTCTTTAATCTATTTTGAGTTTATTTTTGTGTATGGTGTTAGGAAATGTTCTAATTTCATTCTTTTACATGTAGCTGTCCAGTTTTCCCAGCACCATTTATTGAAGAGGCTGTCTTTACTCCACTGTATAGTCTTGCCTCCTTTGTCAAAAGATAAGGTGACCATATGTGCATGGGTTTATCTCTGGACTTTCTATTCCTGAACACTATATTTTTAAAGTTTCATGTTTCCCTTTCAGAGAGAATGCTTTCTTTTGGGGAAAGTTGTAAACTCATAGTAAGTTTATAATTACAGAAAGTAATTGACAGAAGGCCTTGTTGGGTCCCAAATTTTTTTAACTCTAGGATGATCTAGGTTGAATATCAACTGGTTCCAGTATGTGATTCAGCCTCCTCATAAGGATAAAGAGGATTATAGTACTATCATGGGGAGTTGTGAGGATTGTTGTTACACACATACACATACAAATAACGCAGGAAGGATAAACCAAAAAGATGAAAATAGTTATTATGGTATAATACATATTTGGTAAGTACCTAGTATGAACACTAATACAGAGTAGACACAAAATAATTAGCCTTTGCTACAAACAATTATTTCCTTTCTTTGAGCTGAAAATGTTCAGAAGCTTTGGTTTTTTTAATCATAGCAAAATTTTAAAATTTTGCATAAGAAAATGAACTAAGAATAACAATCAGATATTACTCAGCTGAAGGTGGTCCACGATAATTCCACCATAAATTTATTTTTTAAAATCTAAAAGTCCATTAAAATTGATGTACTTTTTAAATTAATAAATCACAATTCCATATCCAAAGGAAACAAGGACGCTATGTTAAAGAGATATCTGCACCCCATGTTTATAGCAGCATTATCCACAATAGCTAAGACATGGAAACAACTTAAGAAGTTATGGTATTTATACACACACACACACACACACACACACACACACACACACACACACCACACAATGGAATACTATTTAGCCATAAAAAATAAGGAAATCCTGCCACTTGAGACAACTTGGATGGGCATTATGCTAAGTGAAATAAGTCAGACAGGGAAAGACAAATACTGTATGATCTCACTTATATGTGGAATCTAAACAAAGAAACAAACAAACTCATAGAAGAAAGAGAACATATTTGCGGTTCCCAGAGGCAGGGCGTGGAGGAGGAGGAATTGTAGGAAGGTGGTCAAAAGGCAGAAACTTCCACGTTTAAAATAAATGAGTATGAAGGATGTAATGTACAACATGATGATTATAGTTAACACTGCTGTATGATATACATGAAAGTTGCTGAGAGGAAATTCTAAGAGTTCTCATCATAAGGTAAAATATATATATACAATTTTTGGTATTTATATGAGATGATCGATGTGAGCTAAATTTATTGTGATGATCATTTCACAATATACGTAAGTTAAATCATTATGCTATGCAACCTAAACTTATATAGTGTCACTTATATCTCAGTAAAACTGGGAAACAAATGAAAAAAATTCAGTAGCAGAAATACAAATTAATATTTTGGCAAATATTCTCGTCAATAGAACATATTCTTGTGTACTGAAAATATTCTAAGATTCATAAAATCAAAGATCCTTCAGTAATGATTCTTAATATGAAATATGAAATAATTTCCATATGCCATTTTATTTTCTTTTAGGTGAATCTTTTTTTCCTATTAAATATTGTACGTGTTCTTATCACCAAGTTAAAAGTTACTCACCAAGCAGAATCCAATCTCTACATGAAAGCTGTGAGAGCTACGCTTATCCTGGTGCCATTACTTGGCATTGAATTTGTATTGTTTCCATGGCGACCTGAAGGAAGGATTGCAGAGGAGGTGTATGATTACATCATGCACATCCTCATGCACTATCAGGTATGGTGTTCTTGCATCAGGAAGTTGCCTTGTGAAATTTTGTTTTAAATTTACATATAGCTTTGGTTTTATTTTTAACTATATGTGCATCAAGTTGGTTACAAATAATGTATCTTTTCCATTTGGAATCAGATAATTCTATTTGTCTTTTACAGGGTCTTTTGGTATCTACAATTTTCTGCTTCTTTAATGGAGAGGTATGGTGATTGATTTTATTCCTCTTACCAATTTGTATTTGCAATACTTTTTTCCTTTAAAAAATGAGACAGAATTATAAATTCCCTAAGAACAAGAGTTTCAAATTCCATTTCTGTCAGGAAAAAGAACCATGGAATCCCTTTTACTAGATGTAATTCTCCTTCCCAAAAGTTCAGGTCATATTGGAGTTCAAGGCTAGGGCAAATTCAGCCTCACTTTAAAATATTCCATCAATGACTTTTATTCATCTAGTCTTTCGACCTACCTTTTGAACTAATCCTACTAATTCTGGACTTTGTCCTAGGTACAATGTTAGGCAATCCTTATCCTCATAGAACATACACTCTAATAGGAAATAAAATTGGGTCATTTTTACTTTCCCCCTTTCTCTGGTTTTTTTTTTTTTCTCCTGGGAAGAGCTGCAGTGGGTTAGGAAACAGAACAGAGCCCTCTGATTTGTAATGTGGAAATGTGCTTTTGGTTATTTCAAGATTTTTTTCCTAATTGGGAAGTTTCAGGCATCTTAGAAACTGGTACCATATTTCTTATGCATATCAATAGGGCTATAACTCAGTGGTTTGAGCTATACTGATTTAGTTCTTTATATGATTTTAATCTACTTGACAAAAATTTAACCTGTTGGAGGATTTTGGCAAAATTCAGTAAAGTTTAGAAATTCAGACAGCATCTGATGAGACATATATTTGGTAATGGTGAAGCTTATCACAAAGCTTCAGATGGGCAACACATGGAACCAGTTGGCATAACTTTATAAGAACCATTTCTATACAACTAATCAATGTCGGAAATCGTGTACCTGTCATGAAAAACTATAAAATATTGTTTTCCCTTGTTTATGTAATATTTTACTTCTTTCTCTTAGCATACAATAAAATTTTATATTTGATTTCTTAATCAATTTTAAGATATAGATATTTATTTTATATATTTATTTATTTATAATGGCGTATAGAACTATCAAACATAGTGGACTATATTTCATATCTTTAAGTGGTGTCTCCATGATTCTTCTGCTGTATCGAGGACAAGAGTGACTTTTTCTGAAGTCAGTGAGAAGTAGGGACAGAGAATGCAATTAGGAAGAATAGATACATCATCTGTTTTGATAATAAAATTCAATTAGCATTTATTATATAACTCTATAAATTCATTATTGTATAAACTGTATTAGACAATCCAATTTCTGCCTACATAGGACTTTACAATTAAATATAGATGAGAAAGCTACAGACAATATGCCGTAAAGCATGTATGAAATAAGTAAGATACACATTTGCATCTGCAGAAACAGATTTGATTTTTATAAAGGGTATTTTTAAAATGTACAAATTATAACCACTAGTAAAATATTTTGTGATGGAAGGCAGTGTAGAATAAAGGCACTGACACAGTAATGCATTTAAACCCAAAGATGCCATTTTGTTCCTGGCTGTAACATCTTAGGAAATATTCTGAACCTCCAGGAGTCTCAGTGTGTACTTTTATTAAAGGGAAATTAAAGCAAGTTCCTTACAGAAATCTCACAGGGATTAACGTAAGCTAGGAATATAAAGTTTTTAGCACCATGCCCCACCCACAGTAGATACTCAGTACATTATAGATTCCTTTTTAGATTTGTCAAATCTCTCATTTACAAAAATATATGTACAAATGGGAACATTAATCATATCGGAATCAAATCGCAAAATGGCCCTTATATTTAGAAAAAGTGCCCAGGGAATATATAAATTAATGCCTAACACTCTTATTGCACTCTACCTGTGTACGCAAAAGAGACACGGGCCTTGATCTTTTGCCATGTTCTAAAGTTGAGAAAACTTTGGCACTGGAAAATTACAATAAAAAATCTTTGAGCCAACTTGTTACCAAATCCTTCATCATCGCACAACATCTCCAATATCTGTCCCCTTGTCTTCATCTCTAGATACAATCCCTGTTTGTGTATGATTCATTTCTCATCTTAAGAAATACTATAATGCTTCCTTTTTTTGTCTCTTTGCCTCTAGTTTTTCCCACTCTCATAACATGAAGACACAGCTGCCAAAACCATTTTGTGTGGTTCCAACTATGTCATGTACTTCTTGAAATCTTTTGCTCAGGCTTAGTTTCCTTCTTGCTTTCCACGTTAGGTCAAATAGCTTGCCTTTATCTTAATATCTCTATTTATTTTTTATTCTCACATTCTATTTTTATTTCTTAGCCAAAATATTCCTATTTGCATTTTTCACTAGTTAAATAACCGTGGCTTGACAAGTACTCAGGTCACTTTCATCTCATCTCTAGTCCTCTCAATCAAAAAAATGTGCACTGTTAACATAAACTAGGGACTCTAGACATCAGAAGGGCCCTCCCTAGTCTCACGGGTATCTTTAACAACACCTGAGAGTAGATATTTTTACAACATGAACAAAAAGATTTGTTGAGAATAACCAAACTCACATTCTGTAATGAGAAGTAGGTAGAATTTTTATATAAAGCTCTATTAAACACCTTTTAATTGATTTAGGTTAAGCAGTGTAGAGTTGGTTTCTTATCAGGTACTAATGGTCATATAAACCCATATTCTTTATATTGTACAAAATTATATATTGCAATGTTATATTCTAAAAAGTTGGCCTAACTATTGATCTAACACTTACGTGTAAATCAATGAAAACATTTTCATATCTTTAATAACATCAGGCAGGCTCTCTTGCCTTCCAATGGCAATTTTCCTTTTTATCTTTCCCATTACATTCTTCTCATTGTAAGTTTACTGAGAGTGGCCACTTTAATGTTCTGTTGAACAGGTGTGATGTTGTGTTAGAGAAAGCAGATGAAAAAAATAACATCCTTATAGAGAGTACCATAAACAAACAGATGTCTACAAGGCCTATGGGTCTTTAATTACCTTTATATTTAGCTTCAGTAAATAAGTCAGGAAATTGGCTTTCCATGGTTTTTCTGACAATTTAGTTGCAAGGAAGAAATAGGGTGATGATCTTAATCAAGTAGATATTTCAAGAGCAAACAGTCATATGTTTCAAAGCCATTTTGGCTTTTAGAATTGAATTTAAGCTTTCCTTGTTAAGACTATAAGTACTACTCTCATAGCTAAAATATTTCTTCATGTCAGCTTCTTCCCAACATTTATGTAGAATCTTTTGTACAAAGCTACATTCCACTCCCTTTCAAACAGAAACTATATAGCACATGGATTCAATCAGTCCAGCTTTTAGTAACAAAGTGAGAAGTTAATTAAGCATAAAAATCAGGATCAAAAACAACTCCCATTAGAAATACCTAGATAATTGGCCAAATGTCATTTTTGTTTTAAATCTCTGAATATTTATTTAAAAGTCATACTCTAAAGCCATTCCATTTGTCATTTGCTTGTATTCTTGAAGATATTACATACGCAGATGGTATTTTTTAATTACCTTAATTTAAATATGTTATTTGGAGAACTTAGAAATACGTCACTAAACCATGAGAGAAATAAAGTATAATTTTTATAAGATAAATGTATTCATTTTCCTATAAATGCTGTTATTTCAAAGAAAATTTATGTAATAAAAATTATTTCCTTCAGATATAGTTGCCATATGTAAAGAAGTAAGCTTGAAATTCCTGAAGTTCTGAATTTCATATTAATAAAACAATATATTGCATTCCTAACTACATAATTTTTGAATTATAGAGTAGGGAGACGCCTCCTGGAATTTCTAATAACTCATTCTGAATTCTTACTAAAGAAACTGATTGACTTTATATTTGTTTGTTTTGTTTTTCTACATGTTAAAATATGAAATGAGACAGTAAAACTTTGTGTTCATTTTAAGCGACAGATTAGAGGAGGCTAACAGGACCTTAAAGTACCCCACAGAGCTGCAGACGTCCTGGGAATATCTATTCGCTATAGATTGTTTGTAATTTGGAGAAGAGATAAGAAAATGAAAAGACTTAAATAAGCAGCCCTATTTTAAAGTTTAATATTGATATGTACACATGAACGTAATGAATAAAAAGTTGAGGAATTTATGTAATTCGTAGAAAGTTAAACAATATTGCATGAGTATGTTTGTAGGACATGAACTACTAGAAAGTTGTTTTTGGATGCTCAGATTCCCTTTGGGGAAACAATCAAAGGGTCAAAGAGCAGTAGAGATTTGGGGAAGACAATTCAAAGCTATACATGCTTTGCAAAGACACAGATCAGGTCACAGCATGTGGCTAATACATTCTTAACCTAGAAGCAGACAGGAAATGTACAGGTGATCGAGTTGGAAATGCGTTTGATATTCTCATTTATGCTCACTGACTCAATATGAAGAAAATCATCTGTGTCTTGTGTTCAGTTAAAACCAAAATCATTGTATATGACCTACCTAGTTCTGATCTCTATCCCCAAGCAGAAAAGATGGAAGAGTCATTAAACTTCAAATTTATCCAGACAGAGGGGTATCTAAATACAAAAAAGTGGAGTGGTGACATTCCTAAACTTTTTTTTCCCACAATAGTCGTCCCATTATATGTTCAGCGCTGTAATTATCTGTTCAACACTTTCTTCCCTCTGGGGGTAAGCTCCATGAGGACAAAAACCTTGCTCTTTTTTTTCCAGAATGTAGCTCAATACCTGGCATATGCTAATCACAGTAAAAGGTTGTTGCTGCTGCTGTTGATGATGATGATGATGGTGACAATGATTTATATGCCCTGTATCCCTGTTTTTAAATCTTTTTTCTCTCTTCTTTTATATTTCACTAATTATCTCATTCTTTTAATAAACATATTGATACAAAACTAAATGTTGCACATGCCAACTTGTAAGTGAGGGTGTAGATTAACTATTTGACAGCAAGACATTCATGTGCCTTTTTAGAGCTTCAAAGAGAAGGCATAGAAAGAGAAATACGAAGTTTTCTGTCGTCTGTACTAAAGTATAGAGTAATTGCAAAGATTTCCTAATATAAAGATAGTTGACTCAATTTCATTTTTTTTTAAATTAATTAATTAATTTATTTATTTTTGGCTATGTTGGGTCTTCGTTTCTGTGCGGGGGCTTTCTCTAGTTGCGGCAAGCGGGGGCCACTCTTCATCACGGTGCGCGGGCCTCTCACTATCGTGGCCTCTCTTGTTGCGGAGCACAGGCTCCAGACGCGCAGGCTCAGTAGTTGTGGCTCACAGGCCTAGTTGCTCCGCGGCATGTGGGATCTTCCCAGACCAGGGCTCGAACCCGTGTCCCCTGCATTAGCAGGAAGATTCTCAACCACTGCGCCACCAGGGAAGCCCTCATTTTTTAATTAAGAAAATAAAGTAATATTATTCACTCAATATCAATGCTTTTTTAAAAAAAAAGCTCTTGTACATAACTTATTGTACTATTAAACACATTATCTTCATTTCATTTATGAATTGCTCTTACCCTTTCTGTTTCTTCTTGTTTTATAGGTTCAAGCAATTCTGAGAAGAAACTGGAATCAATATAAAATCCAATTTGGAAACAGCTTTTCCCACTCAGATGCTCTCCGTACTGCATCTTACACAGTGTCAACAATCAGTGATGGTGCAGGTTACAGTCATGACTGTCCAAGTGAACACTTAAACGGAAAAAGCATCCACGATATTGAAAACGTTGTCATAAAACCGGAAAAGTTATACGACTGATAATAGAGCGTGTATTGCTGAACTATTTTGTTCCACTCCTAACTCAAGGACTTGGATCCATGACTTTACAATCAGAAGTCTTCAATATTAAATGAATTATTTGAAGGTGACAAAGAAAACCCTCACATGAATTCAGTAGTGTGTTGATAAATGTTTCACACTAGCTCCGTGGGGGAAAACAGTCCTGATTTGTCATTTTTGCCAGTTTTTATGATGTAAGTACTCCCACCATGGCTGATTTCAAGCTACCAACTTGATATCACTGAATGTGGAGTTGGGTAAAAATGAGCACAGTCAGTTGTTGTAGGTTGGTGTGAGCCAGCTCTAGCACACCACTGCATGAATCCACAAATAAATAGACCATAAAAGTTCATAGACACAGTGGGCACAATTCCACTCCTGTTGCCTAAAGAGACCTAGCTAAGGCCTATAGACTTGAAGGAAAATGAGCTTTTCATTTGTTTTTAAAATCTTAATCCCATATTCCTTGGTGAAATTGATTGTTTGCCCAGAAAGTATTCTAGCCCTTTTTGTTTTTATTTTTTCATGTGGACCAGATAAAGAATTAATTATTCCTGTTTGCTTACCCTCTTCTCCCCCCAAAAAATAAATGAGCAGAATTGCTGTTGGCTACTCATTTGCTGATTCATCACAGTTATACCCCTTGTCATATCCATTTTTGAGGCTTGATGAATAGCATGTATGATACGCAATCCTACTTTGGTATCATTAGGGAGAAATCTTGGATGATACTACAAAACATGTGGTCGACTACTTTCCCATCTTACTACACAAGTGGGAAGGAATTTGTGTCCATATACCTGTAAATAGAAACTTTGCCCCTTCCATTTCTACTATGTGGACAAATTAGCAATTATTTTACATGAAGGAAATCAATGAAGGATTTCTTATTTTCTTAAAAGTTTGTAAAAAAATTGTGAAAAGTAAGCTTGTAAATACTCTGTTATTCTATTTTATAGTCTCAAATATATACAATCTAGGTAATTTTTTTAAAAAACAAATACTTAATGTAACAATGTGTGCATGTTAATATCTGATACTGTGTCTGGGCTGATTTTATAATAAAATAGAATCTGGAATTCTTTATTTGGTAACTATTTTAAAGACAACCAGATGCCAGCATCAGAAGTTTGAGAAATATCTATGATAAGATATAAAATATTTATTTAAAAAATCCTCAAGGCCATTGTTTTATTGAATATATTAGCTTTGGTGATTCATACCTTAATAATAGATATGTTTGACATATTTCCTTTTTTATTTTGATGATGAACTTTCATTCTAATCCAGAAAATTTAAATGACTCCTATGAGAAATGCCAATCTGCTATTCTTATGGGTTTTACCCCATTAAAAAGATTACTTTTCTGACTTACTATATGAAGATATATAGCTTTGGAAATGCTGCAGGCTATTTTTTAAAATTAGAGGAATACAATATATATCGTATACAATGTTTTAATATTTTAATAGAGATACTATATATGACGATGCAATATAGTGAAAGACCTGAATGTATCAGTAAGGAAGAATTGTTGTCAGAACATTTATGGTATAATTAAATTAAGATGGAAGAAATCCTCGCTAATGAATTAAAGTGACATTTAAATGGGATTCATTTTCCCTAACGTCATTTTCCACTGATTTCTGAAAAACAAAATGCCTTCAATTAGTGAGTCAGTTTTGGCAGGAGAATTCATTACATCTATGTGTTATTTTTTGTTGTTGCTGTTGTTGTTTTTGTGGTGTGTCAATCTGCTTAAAATGTATTAAACTAATGACTTAGTCATCATAGGTTGTTTCTTAAGCTGTCAATAGATGGTAAGTTCAGAAGTCATTTGAAATTGTCCAGGTTAATTATCTAAATTAGTGAGAATTCACTTATTAAAAGGCCTGGTCAGTAGATTTATGATTTATCTATACACATGTAAAAGCTGTATTGTTAGTTTCAGATTTACGGATTTCAAAACAAGCTGTTATAAAAAGGAACTCAGGCTGTTCTGAACTTTCTAATGCCTAAATTATACAATAATTCCTTTAAACAATCTCACTTTTTAGCTATTTATTATTCAAAGACACAGATTCAAATCCTTTACCGGCACTGTTCATATATTTCAGCATTCTTCCAGACAAGCTATCAAGTCTCAACCATAAATGACAGTAGAAAATGTCAAATTATCAGCGAGCATTATATTAAAAATACATTGTAACTTTCAAGTATTTTTATTGTGCTTTTATCATATTAAGTTTAGATCAGATTTCCTTTGTGGCCAGGATTTATCTATTGTACCATCTTTAGGTGAAGACAGTCCATGATTAATCAGTGTTAGTTTTGAACCCATTTTTTTTTAGAAGTAATATTTTTAAATATTAGACTTCTCTAAAACTGAAGTACTAATAATTAAGATCTCCTTTGTATCTTACTCATATAAAAAAGTAAAATCAATACTATTTAAAAGCAAACTTCCTTGGTATCTAAAAACTTATTTGGGGAATTTCTAACTTTTAAAATGCAAATCTGCTACTTTTCTGAAAGTATTTGTGAAAGTCATTTTAATTTTTAAACAATTCTAGTCTGTCATTTTTTTTTAATTTCTAAAGTTATTTAGTGCATTTATTCATAAAATATTCATTCTGGAATTTAGTGTTTGTTCAAATGTAATCCAATGTACATAGAAGTAGTGGTAGCTATAGTGCTGTATTTATTGCTTGATAATTTTTTTTAAATGTGAACTTCTCTAATTTTCTCTTGGTTTTAATATGCTAATAAAAACCATTTCTTTTGTTTCTAAAACATACCCAAGATATTCTGATCAATTAAAATAACTCATGTTATGCTTACTTAGTGTATATCTCTATATTTTGATTGTATGAAAATATTAAAGTTATGAGCTAAAGTTGATTTTCACTCATGTTTACTGGAATACTGAATAATCTAGATTACAAATATAATTCTTTACAGCAATCAGTGTAATACTTAAAATCGATGACTATATCACCATTACCCTCTTTGAAGTCTTCCGTAAATCTGTAAATCATTCCATAAACTGGTTTGTTAAAATTATGAATTCATCTTGTAAGCTAGAAAATTCCAAATTCCTTCCTAGGAATTCGCAAATTCCTTCCTAGGCTGAAAGAAAGGAAAAGATTCCCAGAAATAGGAAAATGCAAGAGATTTGTCTCCTTTCTCCATTATATTCACTGTATAGTTTTGTGTTGAATAGCAGAAAGAAACAGAAGGAAAAGAACTATTTAAAAATATAATTTTCTCATTTAAAGTTGTTTTTAGTGTATTATATTGGTATAGTATATTTACATATATTCAAAGACGTGTAACCATCACCACAGTCAATTTTATTACATTTTTATGACCTCAGGAGGAAACCATGTATCCTTAGCTATCACTCTTCTATCCTCCCATCCCTGTTCCCACCCAAGCCCTAAGCAGCACTAACTTACTTTCTGTCTCAATAAACTTCCCTATTCTGGACTTTCATATGAATGGAATCATATGGAATATGATCTTTTCTGACTGACTTCTTTTACCTATAATGTTTTCACAAGTTCATAACTTGTTCCAATTTCATTCCTTTTTATGAGTAAATTATTCCATTGTATGGATTTACCACATTTTGTTTATCCATCTGTCTGCTGATGGACATCTGTGTTGTTTCCGTCTCTTGGCTATTATGAATAATGCTGCTATGAACATTTGGGTACAAGGTAATTTTTTTAATATATATTTTAATTTCACTTGGTTATATACCTAGAAGTGGAAATGTTGGATCATATGTTAAATACATCTGAGGACTGCTAGACTGTTTTGCACAACAGCTGGACCATTTCACATTCCCACTAGCAGTGTATGAGGGTTCTGATTTCTCCACATGCTTCCCTACACTTGTTATTATGTGTCTTTTGTACTTTAGCCATCCTAGTGGGTGCGAAGTGGTATCTTGTGGTTTTAATTTGTATTTCTTTGGTGGCTAGTGACGTTGAGCACCTTTTCACGTTTTTATCGGCCATTTGTATATCTTTGGAGAAATGTCTATTCAAATACTTTGTTCATTTTTAATTGGATTGCTTGTAATTTATTATTGAGTTGAAAGAGTTCTCCATGTATTCCGGGTACAGTTCCCTTATCAGATATAAAATTTGCAAACATTTTCTTCCATTCTGTGGGTTGTCTTGTCACTTTCTTGATGGTGTCCTTCATAGCACAACAGTCTATAATCTAGATGAAATACAATTTATCTATTTTTTTCTTTTGTTTCTTAGGCTTTTGGTGTCTTATCTAAAAATCCTTTGCCAAATTGAAGGTCATGAAGACCTACTCCTACAGTTTCTTCTAAGGAATTTATAGTTTTTGCTCTTACATTTAGATCTTTGGTCCATTTTGAGTTAATTTTTGTATATGGTGTGAGATAAGGGGCCAAATCCATTCTTTTGCATGTGGCTCTCCATTTGTCCCAGTAATACATGTTGAAAAAAATTATTTTCTTCATTGAAGAATATCCTTGTCTTGGTATCCTGATCAAAATCAATTGACCTTAGATTTATGGTTTTATTTCTGAACAATTCTATTGGTCTCTCTTTGTGTCCAAACTACATGTCTTGATTACTTTGCTTTGCAGTAAGTCTTGAAATCAGGTAGTGTGAGTTGTTCTGTTTTATTGTTATTTTTCACAGTTGTTTGGGCCATTCTGGGTCTCTTGGAACTCCATATGCATTTTATTTTTTAAATTTTTTTTAAAATTAATTAATTAATTTATTTTTGGCTGCTTTGGGTCTTCGTTGCTGTGCACGGGCTTTCTCTAGCTGTGGCGAGCGGAGGCTACTCTTCGTTGTGGTGCATGGGCGACTCATTGCGGTAGCTTCTCTTGTTGTGGAGCACAGGTTCTAGGCACGCAGGCTTCAGTAGTTGTGGCTCGCGGGCTCTAGAGTGCAGGCTCAGTAGTTGTGGTGCACGGGCTTAGTTGCTCCGCGGCATGTGGGATCTTCCCAGACCAGGGCTCGAACCCGTGTCCACTGCATTGGCAGGCCAATTCTTAACCACTGCGCCACCAGGAAACTCCCTCCATATGCATTTTAGACTGAGCTTGTCAATTTGTACAAAGAAGCCTGTTGGAATTCTGATAGGGATTACGTTGAATCTGTCGATAATTGGGAGAGTATTGCCATCTTAATGTTAAATCTTCTGATTCATGAACATTAGATGACTTTACATTTACTTAAATCTTTAATTGCTTTCAATAATGTTTTCTAGTTTTCAGAGTATAAGTTTTGCGTTTCATTTGTTAAATTTATTCCTAAGCATTTTATTCTTTCTGATGCTATCATGAATGGAATTTTTTTCTAAGTTTGGATTGCTTATTGCAAGTGTATAGAAATAAAATTAACTTTTGTGTATTGATCTTATATCCTTCAACCTTGCTGAACTCATTTATTAGTTATAACATATTTTAGTGGATTCCTTATAATTTTCTACATAAAAGATCACGCCATCTGCAAAGAGACAGTTTTACTTCTTCCTTTTGAATATGAATGCCTTTTATTTCTTTCGTGTCTAAACATCATGGCTAGAACATTCAGTAAAATGTTGAATGGAAGCAACAAGAGCACATGTCATTGTCTTGTTCTTGATCTTAGGGAAAAGCACCCAGTCTTTCCTTCTTAAGTATGTTAATTGTGTGTTTTTGTAGATGCCCTTTACCAAGTTGAGGAAGTTCCCTTCTATTCCTACTTTGTTAATTGCTTTTACCATGAGAAGGTGTTGGATTTTGTTAAATGCTTTTTCTGCATCTGTTGAGATGATCATGTGATTTTTGTTTTATATTTTATTGATATGATGTATTACGTTATTTAATTTTCAGATTTTGAAACAATCTTGCAGCCCTGGGATCACCTCTCTTGGTCATGGTGTTTAATTCTTTTTATATGTCGCTAAATTCAGTTTGCTAGTACTTTGTTGAGGAACTTTGCATCCATATTCATAAGAGATATTGGTCTGTAGTTTTCCTTTTTTGTGATGTTTTTGTCTGGTTTTGGTATCACAGTAGTATCATCCTCATAGAACGATTTGGATTGTGATCCCTCCTCTTCTGTTTTTAGAAGAGTTTGTGAAGAAGAATTCCTTGAAGAGTTTGTATTAAGTCTTCTTTGAATGTTTGGTGAAATTCAGTGGTAAAGCCATCTGGACTTGGACCAGATAAGGGCAGTTTTTTGATTTACTGATTCAATTTCTTCACTTGGTATTGTTCTATTCAGATTGCCTATTTCTCCTTGAGTCAGTTTTGGTAGTTGATATTTTTCTAGGACTGTGTCCATCTCATCTACTTTAATTTGTTAACCATACAGTATTGAACAATCACTAAGGCCACAAACTGATTTTTGGCTGGAAATTTTATAAGGAATCTTGGACTGGATTTTTTAAAACCTGTATTTTTTTTTTTGCCATCTTGGGACTAATAAATCACACCAAAAAAAAAAAAAAAAAAAAAAAGTCTCTATGCCAGATTTCACCTGCTGTGTCTATAAACTTGGGTGAATTCCATTTTTCTCAAGGTCCCCCAAATGTGATATAGTTCCTAGCATGCTAGGAATTGACCTTCCTTACCACCTATAAGCCTGGGTGGGACCTGTAAGTCAAGCAGAAAGCCAGTATTCCTAGGAGGGTTTTATAGTCATTGGCTCCATAGAACAGTCACACTTTCTTCCCCAAATGACCATAATTTAATGACCATCATTCTCAAAAATGACACTCCTGGTTAAGGCCTTTAGTACACAGTCTATTTGTACTATTACATACTGGTAGGAAGGAGGATTCATTCTTACTGAACTTATTCAAATAACTATATTATCATAAAAAGTTAGAATACTTAAGTTTTTTTCCTAAAATTCTTGGGAATCAGTTAGAATCTATTATTTTTAAATGTTTTATTTCAGTTTAAAAACAAAATTTATAATATTATTTTGGGTTAGATATCTTAAAATGAAAGAGAAAAGGTTTACTGATAATATCGAGAAAATAGAATGCTAAAACAAAATATTAAAAATATTCCACACAAATAACAATAAAAATATTTTTCCTTATCAGTTCTTTCAATTCTGTGAAATTAATTCTTGGTCTGGTGGATCTCACATTAGCAATGTCACTAAGATGTCTCTTGTGCAATTAAAAAAGTTCTCAAAATCCTGGTTTGCTCCACTTGGTATGGTCTGAAAGTTTGTGGTGCACTGACATTTTGGCCTTAGCCAAAATAAAGCTGAGAATTTCATCAATTTTTTGGCAACATAAGCATTATTAGTGACATTGGCAAAGGTAGTTTCAGTGGAGTTTTTGAGACAAAATCTTGATTAGAGTGGGTTCCAGAGAAATGGATTATCGTAAAATACTTTTTTGAACAAAATAAAAAATAGAAAACATGACATAAAAATAATAGGGCAGAATCAAATCCAATGCATCTAGGGCTTAACCTACATATTAACAGATTTTCAACTTGGATCACAAGCAAAACCGTATCTTTGAGGTAGACAAAAGACAAACCTAAAAACCTTGAAAATACAAGGATCAGCAAGGGTAGGATATCAGGGAAATCAAACAAACAAATGAGAAAGCAATGGTCCTGAGGAGGAATTTGGTTTTTTTAATAAGGCATCATTTGGGGAAAATAAATGTACTTTATAATGCTAAAGAGTACAAGTCCCAAAGAAAGCATAACATATATGAATACCTGTGAAGTTATGAATATATAGAAGAAATTACAGGAGACATAAGGGGAACTAGACAAAAACACAAAAGTAGCAGCAGACTTTAATTTACCTCTCTCAACAATGATAATGTAGACAAAAATATCAGAAAAAAACCCCAAAAGACATAATTAACATATTTAGAAAAGTAAACCTTCCAAACTACTTTTATAAAGTGAGAATATCATCGAATTCAAAATATGATATTGCACCAAAGTACTACAACTAATATCTTATGAATATTGGTAGATAAAATACTAAAGTAAAATATTGGCAAACAGAATTCAATGCATATTAAAAGATCTTTCACAACCAAGCAAGATATATTTCAGGAATGCGAGGATGAATCAATATTTAGAAATCTATTAACTTAATGCACCATAGTAATAGCAGTAAGGAGAAAAATATCAAATAATCATCTTCAATGAGAGTGGAGAAGCATTTGACAAAATTCATTTTATACTTAATTTTTAAAAATAAAAATAAATAAGGAATTTATATACAGACACTTCATTTACATGATAAAAGATACCTCAGCCCCCAAATCATCATCATGTTAATAGAAAAATACTGGAAGCTTTGTCCCTAGAGTCAGGATCAAGATGTAAATGCTTACATATCACCACCATTATTTAGTATCCAGCTAAATGAACCAGCCAATGTAATTTGACAATGCAGAACAAAATAAAATTAAGCAAAATAGAGGTAAAAAATATGGAAAGGAGAAGAAAACTATCAAGATTTTCTGATGATAGATACGGACACACCTGGAATGTTAATCTAAGCAGTAAGAGAATTCAGAAATTTAGGAACATACAAAGTAAATGTGCAAAAATCAATATTTTTCCATATATACATACACCAACCAGGTAGAAGATGCAGTGGGAAAAAAAGGAGCAAATGCCATTTGTAATGGCATCAAGAGAAATAAAACATATAGGAAAAAATTAAGCAAGAAATGAATGAAATACATTTTAAACACTACTATGGTCACAACAGAGGACATCACTTCATGGAAAGACACCATGTTCTTGAATAGGAAGCTCATCATAAAGATGTCATTTGGTCCCTAAATAAATTATAAAGTATTTATGATCTAAATAAAAATAATAGTAGGTAGTTATTTTGAAATCAGATGTGCTGATTCTAAATTTCATATACAGTTGTCCTTTGGTATTCTTGGGGGATTAGTTCCAGGGCACTCCTCCTCCCTGCCAATACCAAAATCTGCAGAGGCTCAAGTCCCTTACATAAAATAGCATAGTATTTATATATAACCTATGCACATCCTGTATACGTGTCTAGATTACTTATAATATCTAATACAATGTAAATACTATATAAATAGTTAGTAAATACAATGTAAATGCTATGTAAATAGTTGCCGGGTGGGTGGCAAATCCAAGTTTTGCTTTTTGGAACTTTCTAGAATTTTTTTTTCATCTGAGGTTGGTTGAATCCGCAGATACAGAACCCTCGGATACAGAGGGTGGACTGTAGGTTAATAAAAATAAATAGTCATGAAGATTCTAAATAACAGTGATTAGGAGATAAGCCCTAACAGATGTTATGAAACCCAATTAATAAAACAGTGGTAACGGTACATGATTAGAACAGAGAGAACAGGAGGAGGGGAAGTGTGTATACAGACCACTCTTTGGAGCAGAACACAGTAATCAGAATGGGGAGTGGAATGACATTATCACCCAGAGAATCATTAATTCTTGTCCTTTCCCACTTTCTCTTCTTTAAAAATGTGCCACCTCTGGAATACCAGATGTAAGAAATGGGCATAACTGGTAGTGGTTGCTCCCTTGGCTTTAAAATGCCAAACGCATTGAAACTATTACCCGTTAAGTATAAAAGTCTGTAGAAAAAGCCATCCTCCTCATTAATTTTTGCCTGGGAAAAAAGTAGAGATGCCAGTTGTTTGTTTGTTCAAGTTACAGTTATAAGCATATAATTTCAGTGATTTCATAGACTCATGGATGCCGAACTACATCTGTGGATGACCTAGGAGTACTTAAACCTTAAGTAAATCCCTTTAGCCTACATTTTCAGCAAAGTTGAATGGTTAGTCTTTTGTTTCTAAATTCCATCTACAATTTCTTCTCTCAGACTCCAGCTAGAAGGCATTTCTCAGGCCTTCTGAAAGCTCAACTATTTTCACCATACAATTTTGTTTTAAGGTATTTCTTAAATAATTTTGCTATTTCAATTTGTCCTTTACATTTTAACTTTCCTTTGACCTTTTTCTCTTTATCTTATCTCAGGGTATATATTATATTCCAACCATTATTGTCATAAATTTTCGGTAAACACATTTATATATTTAAACCCTAGCCTCTTATTGTTTGTTGCATGTCTTAGTCTGGTCAGTTTCCAAAACAAAAATACCATAGACTGGGTGGTTTAATCAACAGAAATTTATTTCTCACAGTACTGGAGAGAAAGCCCAAGTTCAAGGTGCCAAGATTAAAGTTTCATTCTGAGTCCTCTTCTCTTAAATTGTAGGCAGCTGCCATCTGGCTGTGTGCTCATATGACCTCTTCTTCGGGCATGTGGAGAGAGTAAGCTACTTGGTGTCTCTTCTTATAGGTACACTAATCTTTTTCTTTCAGGGCCCCACCTTTATGATCTCATTTAACCTTAATTACTTCCTTAGAAGCTCCGTCTCCAAATACAGCCACACTGGGGGTTAGGGCTTCAACATATGAATTTGAGAGGGATGCAAACATTCAATGCATAACACGTCATTATTTCATTACAAGTTCTCTGTGTACAACCCATTACCTCATAATAAAGCAAACAAAACATAACAAAAAACTAAAATTTGCATTCCTCCTGTAAATCAGATAGTGCCCTCTTCTCTGAAATGAGTTCTGCAAAAATTATGTCATTGCTTAAGTCTATTTCCAGACAGTTGCTGATGGTTATCTTCTTCATAGGACAGCTAGTTTCCTCACAAACTTCAAAATTCTCTTTCCTTTAAGGTTCATTTTGGTTACTTTAAACTTTTATTTCTTTGTGTTCATGTAACAAATGCAGCCAGTCATTTTTCTCTTTTGGATTCTGTGTCCAGGAAGCTCGCCCAGCTGTATTATTTTTATTTTCACTGTTACTTAGTCATACAAAGTCTGTATAAGAATGTTCTTTATCTCTGAGGATATACAAAGAGTTCTTTCTATGAAAAAAACCTATTTGATCCAGGTCTACACACCCAGGACAATTTTCTAGACTGCAGTTTACACTCCAGTGTGTGCTCCATAAATTTAGGGTAACCACATACATTTGTTTGCTTGAGTCTGGGTTTGTGGCTTATTGTCCTGGCATCAATTACAGCTTAGCATTTGCAGTACTGGCCTCAGATCCATGAGAAAGGAGCTATGTTCTTCTCCCGGCACTTCAGAGACTCTAAGTCTTGCTTTATTCTAGCTTGATCCCTTTCCATGTGACAAGGAGTTATCTGAGCCAAGGAAACATGTCCACCTAAAGCTTAGCCCTCCCCTTCTAACCATATCCTGAGAACCCTGGGACCCCAGAGTTTCCAGCTCCAGTGGCTTCTGCTCATATCCAGGAACTGCACGAGTCTTTTAGCTGGATTCTCCTTTCATATGATGGACCTTGCCTCTTCTGTGCCCATTCCTAGTCTCAAGAAGTGGCCATGGGATGGGTGTTTACACTGAGAAGTGAACAGAACTCAGATGCGCAAGCTGAAATGAACACTTACATCCACATGAGAGGCCCCATCAGTGCAAGGAGGAACTGGGGATGGACAAAAAAGGCCCTTCTGGGGGACAGGCACCGGTTCATCCCATACCAGCATGTTCCTGTACGAAACTCCAAGGATCCTAAGAATTCTGAGAAACCTAAATTTGAAATTTATCTTCTTGGGTGTTTTGAATATTTATGTGTAAAAATAGGTATAGAAAGTTACCAAATAGTGTTGTGGCTTCCTTTATATACTTGGAATATGTCACATATACAGGCTTTAATTTGTACCCTTGCCTCAGGCTCCACAGATACTAGGGAAAAGCCTGAGCAATTTTCTCAGAATAAACATTTCTTAGTTTGGATAATGAATTATATGTTCCCTTATTCACTTCTACTCTAAACCTTCCCTGACCCCATTTGAGAAGTACATATTAAACGGTTAAACCTTTCTTGTGTTTTCCTTTTCTTTTTTACCCACAGATGTATTTTATGCTTTTATTATGCACACTAAAGCGCACATTTTCCCATTATTTTCAATCAGTCATAACCTAATAATTCTTCACAATAACCATGAAGACAGCTAGTTTTACTCATGTTATTCTAATAACTCTATTGATCAAATATTATACCTGTGTGGTCCTGTGAAGCATGGGCCACCTCTGAAGGTAACTAACAATCTCTGTCTTTGACTTGCTAAGTGGAATTGCAATAGGATTCCTCCAAAAGTCATGTTTCTTCTACTGATACATTTTAAACCCGGATTCACTGCTGTTCTAAAGATCATTGAAAGTTCTTTATTTCCTGGCATTAACATAATAATTAATATCTACTGCATTCCTAAACATTGACTTAAACATCAGAGTTTGGGGGGCAGTTGTTCTTTCTCTAGAGACACTCGTTCTCACAAAGAAGCCTCTTCCTCAAAGGATCCTCCCACTCCCTCCTGCACAGAAACTGTGCAAGTTGTCCTCTTCTCTGCTTTTTTTCAACCTCCAAATGTAGATATTATGTATGATAAATAGAAACTAACAGAAAACACTGCTTTCCCTTCTCTTTCTGCTGTAAAAATGCACTCAGTTCTGTTCCATGTGAGAAAGATTTGCCCTGCCTTTTATCTTTCTTAAACTTCCCTTTTGCAGGTGTCTGCAGACATTTCTATACCCCTGTCTAAAGCTAAAGGAGAAAACTCAGCACTCTGCATGACCAAAATCCTTTGTTGGTTGCCTGCTACTCCTGATCCTTTGCAGACACGTACACCCCACTAAGATGCTCATGGGTTCTTTCTGCACTGTAGTCTCTTTGTTTTGTGCCTCCTCACTGTCTCTGGCTCCCTGAATAGCTGTAACAACTGCAGAGACTTTCTTTTCCCTCTACCCTATCTGCCCAATAGGATGTGTTACCTTATTTCCTGTATTACACGGCTTCCTCTATATTGTAAGAGCTTGGTACATAGTAGGCACTCAATAAATATGGTTTCTCTTCCCTCATCTATTAAAAAATATATTTGAATCTGTAAGGCAAATGTAATCTTCAGCTGATTAATAAAACTGAGGCTTCGCAAACTTATGTCAATGTCATACTGTTTCCAAAATATCAAGTTAAGACTAGAAATCGATGTCCGTATTTGATACTAGAAATAGTATCAAACTGTTCATACCAAAAAGAGACAGTATAGAATAAAATACTTTACAAGAAAGCCCCTCAGAAGACCTTTTACTGTCATTTGATAATAAGGATTTGGGGGAAGAATCTGTCAAAGAAAATGAGCTGAAAGGCAAAGACATGATTTTAAAATAATGGCTTCCAAAATAAGGAATTGGCAAAAAGTCCTTTGTACAATGTCCCATCTACAAAATAGGAACATTTTTTTTTTCCTGACAGTCTATTGTCTCTTCTATCTCACTATGAAAGTAGATTCATCCTTTTATACTCCGATTATTTCCTGTTTGAGTAGTCAGTCACCAGTGGCTGAAAGAGAAAGAATCATTTGTTGTTCTTTTCATTCAATTGATATGGTCACTCAGCTATCTCAAACGGTGGCCAGGCCAGGTCTCATTGGCTGTCTGACTCTTTGCAGCCATGCCCAGCAAGGTCAGAACACAGAACCAGAAATGTGGAACCCAGTGGGGATCATGACCCTAAACTGTGCTCCATGACCTTGACTTGTTTATGTGATCTTTGAATATCCATTTCCTCAAATGCAGCTAGCAGTGGCAATACAAAAAGTTGAAAACTCACTGTTTCTAAGAAGTTCTAAAGAATCAAGAGGTGTCAATTAAGACATAAAGTGACAGGTAAAGATTTGCAAAGCACGCGGAAAGAAATTTTAAACTATAATGAATACGAAGGTCTTGTATGATTAAGCAGGAAAATATGTAGCACTGTTGGTAATTTCCAGTAAACTATTAAATCAGCTATGCTTTAACTGTCACAGGTGTTAGGCCACAAGGTGCCCCAGGGGAGAACAATTTATTCTATGGCTTCCAGAACACATTTGATTCACATCCTGTCTCCCATGTTATTTTACAATGTATTGGGATTGGCCAAAAAGTTCATTCGATTTTAAGTAAAAATAAAAGACACATTTTTCATTTTCACCAAGAACTTTATTGAACAACATATTCTCTAACCGAACAAACTTTTTGGCCAACCCAATATTATATTTATCAGATTACAAGATAAGCATATTTGGATGGGCTAAAAATCAGCCATCTTTCAAAGCTTCTATTCCCCTGGGGTTTGTGGATAGAATTCAGGGGATACATGAATTTAGATGCACAGAAAACTGTGTTTATTTTTATTAACTGCTGGCTGAAATTCAATATCTCCTTCAATTACAAATGTAGGCATAAACCACAATAGCATTAGTAATATCTGTGACTTTGTCACTGATATAAATCACAGATATAGTCATATCACATAGTGATTGTTGCAGATATCTGGAAATGATTTTTTTCTGATCACCAATATTTTAAAACTATGATAGTTATTAGACTTGCTCTTGGATCTTGTTAGTTAAATTTATTAATAAGGAAGCACATGTATGATGGTATCACACATTTGTTTTTTATATTTGGATAACTAAAGTTCAGTGTAATCTATTTCTTTCGTACTCTATGTATTTTATTTCAGATATTTAAAAACATTATTCTGACAAAAGATCCATGGGCTTTACCATACTGCAAAAGGGGTCAAAAATATACAAAATAGTGACAAGCCATAGTTTATAAGAGTAGTAGTTCTCAAAATTGAGTGTGTATCAGAATCCCCGGAGAGCTTGTTAGAACACCAATTACAGAGCCCCATCCCCAGATTTTCTGATCAGCCAGTCTGGGGGGACCTGAAAACTTGCATTTCAAAGAAGTTCCCAGGTGATGCTGATTCAATTGGTGCAATGACTAAACTTTTTAAATAAATGCAACAGCATTGCTTGGAAGAAAGAATAGGCAGCTCTTAAAATCAAAGCCTAGAATTGTTTAAAAATACTACAGGGATGTTGGCAAGGAACAGTTCAGAAAAACGTGAAGGTCACACACATTAAAAAGAAATGCTCAAATGATTTTCTTACTATCAGAGCCCAGCAAATCCACTGTATGAAGATTTATGTCTTAAACAGCTGGTTTCCTCTCCTAACAATAACAATATAAATCAATAGAAAATATCAACACCATTATCAAATACAACACACATTTTTACCTTGATTAAGGAAAGAAATCTGCAAGTTAAGATGTATTTTCAAATGTATATCCTTCAAAACTCAGTGTCTTTAAATGTACCATGCATGTGAAGTCTCCCTTCTAAGTGATGAATGATCCATTGTAATGATAGAGAACTCATTCTATTCCTCTTATTCCTACCCAGGTCACTTTGCAAAAACCTGTCCAAGACAGGAAATTTTTAAATCCAATTGCATATCTTGATATAAACTGATGAATAGTGAAGGAATCTTTACATCTATAATTCATTTAAATTCTGAAGGTTGATCTTGTGTTTATAATTCAGTTAGTTGCTCCAAATTAGATTAGCTGCCTCTGGAGTCTTGAGCATGTCAATTTCATCTCAGGCAAAAGTATTTTAAAAAGTTGTGTGGGGGCTTCCCTGGTGGCGCAGTGGTTGAGAATCTGCCTGCCAATGCAGGGGACACGGGTTCGAGCCCTGGTCTGGGAAGATCCCACATGCCACAGAGCAACTAGGCCCGTGAGCCACAACTACTGAGCCTGCACATCTGGAGCCTGTGCTCCGCAACAAGAGAGGCCACGACAGTGAGAGGCCCGCGCACCGCGATGAAGAGTGGCCCCGCTCGCTGCAACTAGAGAAAGCCCTCGCACAGAAACGAAGACCCAACACACCCAAAAATAAATAAATACATAAATAAATTAAAAGCCATGCTCATAAAAATCTAAAAAAAAAAAAATGTTGTGTGGTGATAAACTCTTGTTTTACAGCCTCTTCTCCTTGTGACTATAGATTTTTAATTAACATTAGCTCCTGAGCTATACGTGTGAGTGTTAATGGATAAGATTATACATTTAGCAACTCCTCCTAGCAGAAGGAAGAGACAGATGCACAGACGAGTTGAAAGGAAAAAAGATGGTGTGACTGTGAATCAATACACGTGGTATTCTCTACACACTATGTTCTAGAAATTGATGTAATTCTAACATCATTCCATTCTCCTGGACCCAGTGTACACAAGTTCTTTGCCTATACAACCATTCTATTCAAACTTAGCTTACATATTAAAAGAAAAAGTAATATTTGACCGAGCATAGAGGGAGCTAGAGTGAGAAAATGTACGGGGGACTAGCGTTAATGTGTGCTTGTTAAAGGAAATGTATATACTCAAACAATATTCCCAGGATGGTGGGCAGCTGCCAAAGCTCAGAGTGAAGATACATCGATAAATATGTGGGAAAATCAGCAATCAAGTAGGTTTAGTAAATTTAAATAATTCCTGCCAAATTTGACTGCAGGCATTTAGAATTTGAGAATCCCAAGTAGAAAACCACTTAGATTTCTCAAAGGATAAGGCCTGGCTCGTTTCACTGTGAAACATTATTTTTTACTGACAAAAGAAGCAACAAGGAAAATGACTGAAATACAGATGCTAAACTATAAAGGAAAATGACATTAGTTTCCTTTTTAATCAAAATAAATGAAAGTTTTCATTAGCATCCAAGATCTCAAAGACATTTCAAGATCTATTCTAGTTCAGAGAATAAGCATATGGTAAAAGTATTAGTAGAATCATTATCACCTCTAATTTTTTCAAGTGTTCAAGGGAGGATGAATTCTTATTAAGTAGTAAATGATAATAGCCCATCACTTGATTAATGGGCTATTAATCAAGCCCATTAATCATTCTCGTTCTGTGAAAAGTAAGGAAAAGATACTGTAGCTCTGAAACTTGCATCACTAATGGCTGGGGTTAATTATCATTTCATGTTTTCCCATTTTCTCGTCCATGGGATCCACTTTTTAAAGTGATTGCTTTCAGTGACATAAAGAGATATTTAGTGTGTCTGTCAGAAAGGGAGAAAATCTCAATCTTGCCCAAAATATTTTGAACTATTTGATATATAAAATCTTAATAAATCTAATAAAAATCATTGCAACCCCTAGAGGGATTTTACAGTAGAGTACCCCTATGTGAAACTGTAAGCTGAGGCTTCCCAAGTTACTGATCTTGGGAGCAAGCACATACTAAAGGAGTTTCAGAAAATCAATTGCTTCTCTGGATGCCTGTTAACAATTGATGGGAAATGAAAAATATAAGAAGAGAAATTAGATCAAAAGATGGAGGAAATGGTGAGGAGGAGTTTTAAAGGAGAAGCATGCTGGGTCATGCAGTGTTCAGCTGCACAGGATTCTAAATTAGAAAGGCCACTGTGCTAATTCTAGTTCTGTCATTTTCTATTTTAGCCAGTTTGAGTAACTTGAATTGTATCTTTGTTTCTTTGGCTCCTCAGTGAGAAGGCAAAAATAGCAACTTTTAGGACTTTGTATGAAATAAATTAGTTAAGATATTTATAATGTCTAGTGGGGTGCTAAGAACTGGAGGATATTTCACAAAACATAGTTTTAGGATTAGGCTTGGTAAATAGATACTATTGTATTATGAATTTTGCTAGACACTTTATGTTTTATTTATAATTACTATTAATAATTACTACAATAATTACTATATCAAAATTGTGCCAAACTCTTTCTTAGCTATTTCTTTATTTTAGTTCATTTCTTCTTAATTCATAACTCTGCAAGGCAGGTATTGTAATTCTTAGTTTACCTACTGTGGAACTGTGGAGAAATTAAGTCATTTGTCTAAAAGTCCTGTGGCCATAAGTGAGAAAGTGAAGGATTATATCTGGGGCCAGACTTTCATACAACTTACAATTGGATGTGTCATTTGTTTTTAAAAATTAAGTTAAAATATGCAGAGAACATTTGTGTTTCTAATTGATGAATTAAAAAATTCACTTATGTAAATCCCATTTTATATGGGAATTTTAGATAATGATGTGTGGCTGTTGATAATCGGTGAGTGGTGGGGATAATTGGGAGAATTTTCTATAGAACTGTCATTTCAAGTTACCAGCTATTTGATAAACATTCTGATAGAACTAAATCCCATTTAGTTCATGTTTTTGATTCATTAAAAAGAGATTATGGACCAGATGGTGATAGATGCCATATAATGAAATGCATCTTTAATAGGAATGTCATTTTGAGGAGAGGGTTGCAGTGTAAAGCCTGAACATGAGCATAATGGCCTACCCATAATGGACTATTTTGCTGACAAAATTATTGATACTGCAGAAATTCCCTGTTTTCACTACAATGTACATTGTGACATATACTGCTGATATTTGTGTATCAAGCCCAAGCACATAGAAGACTTTTGAAAAATGCTTATTAAATAAATAAATGAATGGATTAATTAAAATCTTTCACACTTACTGCTCTTACCAAGGGCACTAATATCCTCTTACTCCTCCACCTCTGCAGAATTTGCTGTTTGACAAATTGACTTCTTTAAACTCTCTTTAACTTCTATGATGTTATTGAGATTTTTGTGTCTGTATCTAGTTTTGCAATCATTTTTTCTCTGTCACCTTTACTGACTGTTCCTCTTCTAACCATCTCACAAGTGCAAGTTTTTACTGGTCGCCCTTAATTACCTTCTTCAATCATATTCACTCTCTCTGAGTGACCCCAATCAGTGCTATGGTTTCAACTATTACATTTATATTGAAGAAACAGAAAGAGAAGGAAGAGGGTGTGAAAGAGGAGGGAGGAAGGAAAGAAGGAAGGAAGGAAGAAAAGAAAGAAAGAGAGAGAGAGAAAGGAAGGAAGGAAAGAAAAGAAAGAAAGAAGAAAGAAAGAAAGAAAAAGAAAGAAAGAAAGAAAGAAAGAAAGAAAGAAAGAAAGAAAGAAAGAAAGAAAGAAAGAAAGAAAGAAAAAGAAATAGAAAGAAGGAAAGAAAGGAAGAGAAGAAGGAAAGGAGAGATAGATGGAGTGAGGGAGGGAGGGAGGTTTTTTGTAAGCTGGCTACAACTTATTTCTCTACCCACCTTTTCCTCTCTTCTCTATGGTTTTGTGCCAAGCACACTGACCTCCTTGTTCCCTGAACACACAATATGCTTTCAGAATGTTGTGCCTGGACTACCCCACTCCATCTCCTCCTCTTGGCAAACTCCTGCTCGTCACTCAGCGCCAGTTCAAATGCATCTCATCCGTGGCCTTTCCTCACTCCCTCAGGCAAGTAGTTGTTCTGTTTTCCTCTCCCAAAGGAGTCATGCTCACACAGTGATTATATCAGCGGTTACATGCTATGGTAGTAATTGGTTCTGATATCTGTCTTCTCCACTATACTACTTTATTCATCTGTGCCTCCATCCCTAATATAATAATTGTAGAGTAACTTGAATTTATACATGCATATATGAATATTTGCATGCCAAAATTTCATTCAAATATTCTTTTAAAATTATTTCATTTGTCCTTTCAGCTTAATGTTATAGTGGTCAGTGTAATAATGATTTAGCTAGCTCAAAATTTTGGTAAACCCTAATGTAATTTTAATTGTTTAAAATAAATTATTTATTTAAATATTTTATATTTTTAAAAATGATGATCACTAATATAATCTGCATGCCACCTTTCAGGCATGCATAGATTCATCAATATGAATTCCATCTCTTACCATAAATCTGCTTCTTATTGTGCTGGCCTTCATGATAGGTTATTAGTCATGGTTTCCCTTACCATTGCTAAGTCTACAAATTACAGCCTATTCATGCATAATTTTTAAAATTTGATTTGGCTTTTATATTATAAGTAAGTTATAATTGTGTTATAAAGAGTAAATACCCCTCAAGGAAGAATCTATTGGCCTCTCTTAGAGAATAAAATCTATGGCTTTACTGATGGGATTTTACGAAAGATATTGTGGGTATTTCAATGATCTGTTCTACTTCCTTGCAAGGGTAATGAGTTATATTTAGGAATACTGATGTTTACTAGGAACTACAGCAACCAACTTCTGTTCAGTGGCAGTTGCAATATCCTGCCTGATTTGTAATTATGTTATTTTTACTTCACTCATTTATTTAAAAAATGTTTATTCAGTTTCTATACTGTGCAAGGTACTGTGCAAGAGATACAATCAATGGTGAGCAAAGACAGACAGTGTGCCTGTCCTCACAGCATTTACAGTCATCTATTATTAGGTCTATTGGGCAAGAGATTTGCAAAGCATTGTATTACTAAAAATGCATCATTAAAAATTCCTATAATTAACAAAAATTTTAGATAAAAAGAGAAATCAGCATGCTATGTATGATGAAAGAGAAAGAAGTTAGGAAATTCAGTAGTTAAAATAGCTATTAAATAAGTGGGATGTGAAAGTTTTAAAGGGTATATAGGAGGCGATTGGGAAAATATTATTTATGCGATTATACCACTAGATAATCTGTCTTAAAGAAAGAGCAACTTTCACAAATTCAATAAACTCATATTAGAAATATAGAAAAGGAAAAGGACATTCATTTTCTTATTCTTTGCCCCCAAATAATAAGTTGTCCATGACGGTGTGAATATACATGTAAAACACAGCCCAGAACTGTAATACAGAAGCTCTTAAGATAAAGCATAATTTTCAAGGCAATTCTAATAAACGTGATCGTCATGCTCCTTTGCCCTATGGTGATTAGAGTGAAGGGTTGTTAGATATTATTTTGTCTGCTAATATGCTTTTAGGTATACAGATGAGAAAGAAGAGTGAGATAGAAAAACAAGGTTTCTTAATGTGGGCCCCACGAATGGGCTTTAGGACATGAAATAATTTGCAGTATTTTTTTTATGGAAAAAGAGTCAATAGCATTCATCAGATTCTCCAAGGAACCTATAATTACCCAGAAGTTTAAGAACCCAAAAAGCTGGAGAGTAAGAGAAAGAGAGAGAGAGAGGGAAATAGATCAGAGATAAAATAATTCCAAGGCAATAATTAAGAGTACTTTTGAGAGCCCAAAATTTTTTAAAAAGCTTATAGTATTCTAAAATAAAACAGGATATTTAAAAAAAATAATTAGCTCTCAAAAATGTTGCTATTTTGTTTACTATTTGGAATAGAGGAAAAAGGGTAATTGAAACAGAGAAAACTTCCCCTGTCATTTAGATGTTTTAGCATTTGCTACAAACAACTTTTGGGAAAGTATTTTTACATCTACAATTATCAAAGTCAACTCAGTCAAGACTTGCCTTCAGTTTATTCATATAAACTTTACTTTGAATTTTGCTCTTAAAGATGCCTGAAATTGTAATTTGTATTCTATATCATCATTATATTTACTATTGTAAATTAATTATTGTACACAGATCAATAAGGTGTTTCAGAAACAAAGATATTAAAAATCACATTGACTCATGTCACTATGACCTATTTTTCCAAATGATTAAAAAGTGTTCATCAAATTAAATGCAATAACATCTACGTATTTGGAAGGACTAGTTTTTCAATATAGCATATGTGAAAGTTTGAAAGTTTATTTATTAAATGAATTTCAGCTCTTCTTTACTGAAGTCACTTCCTGATAAACAGCCAACACGAAGAAATAAATAAATATAAGGCGGTTGTGAATTCCAGGCTTCTTGGCTAGTCACAATTGGTGTGTTGTTATCTTGGCTTGAGGACAATAGTCGTAATTACTTTCCTCTAAACAGCTGAATTCAATCCAACTCATAATGTCAAAAGTTTATGAATCTGTTGTAGCAAAAATTAAGATTAGCAAAGAAGACAAATGCCACTGGAAAAACATTTTTCAAACATTTCCTATCCCCCCACTCCCCTTTCTTGTTTCATCAAATTGGAATCACTCCCAGTTTTAAAGGTATCACAGATTGAATTGTACTTTCCCAGCCACTGTCTGTCCAGTGAGTTAAACAAACACATATGTAGCCAGAAAACATCTTTCCTTTTGTATATGTGGCTTTTCATGTGTATTAAAATCATGTCCTTTAGTTTTGCTTAAAAACTGTGGTTATTACATCATTATAAATATATTTATGTACATTTATTCTAGATGATAGTTTCTGAGAGATGTTTAACTGATGTTACAATGATTATGCCTTGAATTAGAATTTACTAGATTTGAACAAATAAAAAATTGTTGACCTTTATATTTCTCAATTTTCTAAACAATATTATTAATTCAGTAATACAAATTAAAATCATATTTATATCACTGGTGACTATAGAAAATGGTCACTAATCCCAGTGAGTCTTAAAATTACTCAGTTCTCTAACAAAAATTGAAAAAAAAGAGGTGTGTGTGTGTGTGTGTGTGTATGGAAGTAGAAAGAGAAAAGTCATAGATAAGGAGGAAGTAGAGGACCTTTAGGTACTCAGCAATGAACTTGAAAGTCTAAGAATAGGAGAATCAATGGGTTAGGTGGAGGATTTTTATCAAGAATAAAAGAACATTGATTGGAAAGAAAACTGCATGATGTGACTAAAACTTTCACCAGAGGTTATCCTACTAGGATAGATAAAAGGGGACAAATAAAATAAAAAGTTTCTCAGAGGAATACAGAGAAATATTTTGTAAGATTTTGATTATGAAAAGAGAGAGAAGGAAGAGATGGAGAACACTGAAATTTTATGCCCAAGGGCCTGGAAAGATGATCATTGAAGTCATGCAAGAGGAGGAATAGTGAGAGAACATTTAAAGGAAAACAGATGGTCTCAGGTCAAACATGATAATAGGCATAGTAGAGAAGTTATTAATGCTAATTTTAAAATTACAACATGTGTACAGTGCATTTTATGTCATCAATGTTTTCACATGCATGTTGCCTCATTTGACTTGATAGGGAAGAGGAATGGCCATGTAAGAGCAAGAAGAAAAGCTGAGGTAAACCAGACAGTGAATTGTCATTTAGACTGTTAGGAAAAAATTAGAGAAGAGCTAATACCATTTATTTAGTGCTACTCTATGTGCTTGACATGATGTTAAGTTTTCTAAATCTATTTTTTTAATCTTCACAATAAATTTTTCAGATACTTACGTCTCCATTTTGCAGATGGAAAACTGAGATTCACAGAGCTTTTGTAACTTGCCAAAGATCACAAAACTAGGAAACAGCAGAGCTAGCATTCATCCCAGACATGACTGGCCATAACATTTAATATATTAAAAAAAAATCCTAGGCCAATAAACGCTGAGGGACCTTTTTCAAATAATAACAAAAATCAAATTTCTTGGCCTCTTATTCGCCATTCAGCACTGGACTATTTTGGTTAAAAAGTAAATGAATCAAAAATAATCTAAACATAGTTATAAAAAAGTTGTAACTATGGTGAAAGATATTAACTAGACTTACTGTGATGATCATTTTGCAATATATGCAAATATTGAATCATATGTTGCACACGTGAAACTAAGATAATGGTATATGTCACTTATCCTTCAATAAAAAACAATCTATAAATTCTATGCACTAAGGAAAAGATAAAGTTAGGGGAACATGTTCTACATATCAAGAACTCTCCTAAGTACTTTACAACATAATCTTTACAATTTCTCTGATATTACAACAATTTCATTCCTTCATGTGTCATTGCATTACCCAGGGGCTCACCAACAGAAGTGGGATAACATGCTCTACGTATGTCCCTTCCTTCGGATGGAGGGAAGTGAGAATAAGAGCAGCAGGTAACATTTAGTGTAGTGCTTCTATATACCAGGGTATTTCCTAGCACTTTACACACATTAGTTCAGTCAGTCCTCACAGCGGCTTAATGAAGTGAATGCAATAGTATGATCCTCATTTTATCAATGAGTGAAGAAAGGTAGAGAGTTGGTAGTTTCCAGAAATTTCCAGAGATATAGAGTCAAAGATCCAGGATTTGAATGGAGGTCCTCTGCCTCTGGAACCTGTGCTACCAGTACATACATTATACTGATTTTGTACAACTTAATAAAGGAGACTTAGTGCCCCCATAATGGTTCTAGAAGCCTGCAGAGGTCTGGAGTAAAGAAAATGTTCACCATTTAAAGAAACAGAAAATCAAAACAGGATAAGGAGCGGACGTTTTTGTTTGCAAACCAGTCCCTACCAACAAAACAGAACAAAACAAAACACAGAGACAACTTATATACGTTTATATTCATATTTTATGATTTTTTAAGAATATGGGGAAAAAAGATTTTGCAACTATCAAATCAAAGAGCAGTTAAACTAAGAACACAGATAACTACTGTTGATATTTTCGTATCTAACATTGAAATGCCAAGAAAGACTGTGAGAATGTCTAATTTTAGACATTCAAAGGGTGAATGTACCTAAATATGCGGACAAATGGAGAATGAAGAGAAGAAGATGCCCTTTTGTTCCCTGATACAGTCTGAAGAATTATAATTCTTGAAAATACAAATATCAATGAAATTAATACTAGCTAAAAATAGCCATATAAAACCATTCTCAACTTTTTTTTCTCACACTCTGAAGGCAAAGGGATGTGGTTTTATGTTTAACTTTATATTTCTTTATCAATTGGTACTTATTCCTTGTGTTGCAACAATGATATAAAAATTTTGAATCACAAGTTTATGTAGGTATAACTAAGAACATTTAAAAGTGACATGGTTCTTAAAAAAACTGTTTCTGTTAATTATAGACTGACAGAATTGAAACATGCTAGCTAACATTTGGATTTTTATTCATAATTAACACTTAGGGTCTAACAAATATCAGACAAAGCAATACTACACATTACCATTCAGTTCTTCTGTGATTTAGACATTGTGAGTAGTTCCTTTGATGTCATTAATTCCATTAACTCCGTGTTAAAGTTTTCCCACTTTTAGCAGTAACTAAACGGACCAGATAATCTTTTCATCTCCTATCCTTTGCACATGACCACTACACAAAGCAAATTCCATAAATGATAACATCATTATTCTCAACTGTCTGTATTTAATGAAAAACATTTTCCTATGGATGATAACATGGCTGTCGAGGAAATACTAAAAAAAAAAAAAAAAAATCCATCAAGAAGCTTTTAATTGTATCTTTAGCTTTATCTCAATCTCCTAAAATCTACTATGGTTTTTATAGGTCTTACATTGTATCAGTATCAAATTTTGAAACTAATGCCAAGAAGATCTCTCATATTTTCTGCTAAGATCCTGCAAATAATGAAATTCTTTTTCACCTAATTTAATTTACAAATTAATTCATAGTCTTTAATTTCTAATTTATTACTCTCAAGTTTCTATTTTGAAAAACCATAATTTGTGTACTACATGAATGAATGATTAAAGTATGCTCTTTGGGTGTGTTTCATGCAGTCCATCATTTTATTAACGATCTTAGAAAAAAGTAGAATTTTTTGATATAACCAACTTATTGACTGACTCCTCATGAATTAGCACAAATATCACTTCCTCAGAGCAGTCTCCCAAAGTGTCCTCCCACTCCTCTTCCCCATCTAGTTACTCTTCATCCTATTAGCCTGTTTGGTTTATTTTTTCTTCAATTATTTTTATCTTTTCATTTATTTGCTTACCTATTAATGGTTTGTTTGCTTCCATTAAAATGTAGGTTCCATAAGGTCAGGGATATTTTCTACCTTTCTGACTGCTATCTCCCTTGTGCTTTGAGATAGATGCTCAATAAACATTGCTTGAACAACCATCTACTCCTAAATATTTTAGCATCTATCTTTTGAGTAGATGGTTGTGATGTCTGCAACTTGCTCTCAAATGATTCATCAATAAAATAACAATATATATACATATAGTTATGTATGGAGAGAGATAAAGCAAATGTGACAGAGTAGTAGCAGTTGGGGAATCTTAGTGAAGGATATATGAGAATTTATTGTTCTAATTTTGCAATTTTCCTATAAGCTTGAAACTTTTGCAAAAGAAAAAGGTGAAACAAAAAAAACATTACTTGAACAGATGTATGGATGAACACACGTCATAATGATTGGTGATAATGATATGGAATACTTATTTGTTTAGTTATCTGATGTTATTCTAATTTGCTGATGTGGCCATAATTATCTACCTATTATTTTCAGTTTCACCAATTATTGGAGGCACCTTGTAAGGATATGCCAATCAGGTAACATGCGTATGAGCATGAAACTAAAAGTCGATATAACAGATTGAGTTATTCCAGTGGTAAGATTAAAAATTTAATGTATTTATTCAATGACTCAACAAATGTTTATTGAGTATTTCAAGTCAGTCAACTTGCTAGGTGCTGGGGATACAGTATGGGTAAGATGGATAGAAATACATAGAGCATGTACCATCATTACCATTCATTTGTGGGAAGGGTGGAATATAACTACCAACCAAATAATAAAGATCGTATTGGGTGCTATGAAAGAGGAAATACAGGTGATATTCACCTAGTCTAGGAGAGGCCTCCCTAAGAAAGTCACAGTTAGAGTGAGCTTTAAGGCAACCAAACAAGCAGGTGAGGGGCAGCAGGGAGATTATTCCAAATCCAGTGATCCAGATTTGGAAATTTAGTTAAATATGAAATCCTCTTTACATATACTATACTACATTAGAAATGCTTTCTCTAAATGTTTATGCATAGATACAAGTACATTATAGAGAATAAAAACAATTTATCTGTAGTATCTTCCAAATACTCTATAAAACTGAAAATGCTTGTAAGTATGAGTTAAGAGCTCTTTCAACCTAATTACACTATGGTGATTTTATAGCCAAAGGATCATCTAATGGTATCGTCTTAGAACATACAGCATACTTTTATAAACAGGAAGTCTCCACTCTTTTCAGAAATGGATTTATTTTTCATTTTTATGAAGGGAGGATATTGACACTTGCAATTCTCACAAAATTATAGAGAGTCAGAGAATCCTCTTTAAGACTGAGTAGTTTATCAAGACAAAAGTTGTGAAAACAGAGAATAGAATGGTGGTTACCAGGGGCAGTGGTCAGGGGTGGGGGAATTGGGGAGATGTTATTTAAGGGTACAAACTCACACCAATAGATAAGTCCTGGAGATCTAATATACAGCATAATAATGATAGGAAGCAACACTGTACTATGACTTCAAAGTTGCCAAGAGACTAGATCTTAATTGTTCCCACCATGAAGAAAAGAAATGATGATTGTGTGACATGACAGAGGTGTCAGCTAATGGTATGGTGATAATCATATTGTAATATATAAATATATCAACCAGTGTATACCTTAAACTTGCACAATGTTCTATGTAAATTATATCACAATAATTTTTTAAATGGAGAAGTTTAGCAAGAATAACCAGTTGGACAATAATGATTTAGGAAAATAGACATTGCCTATTTTATGTAACAAAACCTTAATGCAAATTGCCAAAAAGGACCAGGGCCTGAGATGGTATAACCAAACGCCTCCAAGCCATCAGTAAGCTACTGTTGGCTTGTGGGAAACTCTTCTTTTTGGTTCTCTGTCCAAGAGGAAAGCTTTTTAATAATTTTAATTAAGAAATAAATATTTTGAGAGCAAAATAATAGCTTTATTATTCTTAATTATGACTTAAAGTGAACAAACATGCTTATTTAATACTAATTAACATAGATTTTAAAGAATTATTAATTCTCACTCTGAAGTATAGAGAAAAGTGAAGCTAAAACATTTAAATTTTGCATTTTGGGCTGATACATTAAAATGTAGGCGCATTCTTAGCTAAAGAAATATGAAATCTGAAAATGCACTATGATTCAGTAAATACATGTAATGTTTTGCAAACACATGAGCATTATTCTTTTCAGTTTAAATATGGTAATTTCAACACAAGAAGACACAAAATTAACACAAATGTTTTAATATTCAAGAATTTACCACAGATTTTTATAAGAAAAATATGGTTCCCATAAGGCAGAAGTACTCCATCCTCATTCTTAATGACTAAATATAAGGTGTTGGCTACTTTGAAGAGTCTCATAATTTGTTAAGAAAAACACAAAAACCTTAGTTTTTATGTAGATCCCCATAGTATAGCAGAAAGGAAATAAAATTAAGGATTAGTTTAATTATAAGATATCCTTCCCATTTTGTCATTTTAAGGTGATCTTGGAAAAAAATCTGAAAATCACAGTTTCACACAAAAAATGTACATATTCCTCTAAAATATGTGGTAGAACATTTTCCTCCCTGAGAATACTTTTGTTAGATTATTTTCTTCATCTTTTATGATACACATAAATAGACTCTTTATCATGTTTGTTTTCCTTTTGGCTTGGAGCATTAGGGCACCCTACAGAGATCTGCAGCTGGCAAATCTTTCCATAGCTTAATGAATATTCATCACCAATTTGCAAAGATAGAATGACAAGGAAAACTCTCAGTTTGCTTAATATAGGACAATTTGGCCAGCTCCTAATGATTGCTTTCTGTGTTTGAACACTGAATTACACTAGTAGGGAATTAATGAAAGAAAACTCCACTGCAAAGGGGAGGAAGAAAAATGATTGGAGGCATATGAAATGGTGATTATAAAAATCATTTGAGAAGTTTAATCTCACAAAATTTTAGCTTCAAATAATATTCCATTTGCTCTAGAATTGTGCTGTTACTCATGAATATAATTTATTGCATTAATATTAGTATGTATTCATCTTAAAATCACTTGAATGAATTCTGAAGTAGACTAAAGAAATGGTCATATGGGACTTCAGTAGAAAAAACTGCTAGACTAGTATACTCTTAATTACTGAAAATAAGATGTGCTTCATTGTTAACACCCTGTTCTAAATAACATTAAAATTCTTATTTGCTTTGCTGACTAGAGTCTTTTTCAGATAAGTTATGATTCCTGGTGTGAGATGAAAAGCTTTTTTAAAACTCCCACTACATGGGTATTTCAGTTAACATAATTTAGGCTTTTGGTTAACAGTATTGTTGAATTCAGAAAAGAAAGTTCAAAACACCCTCTTTTGCTGTAATGTAGAATGAAGTACAATCTCATTTAAAACAAATTAAACAAGTAAAACAACACAAAAAGAAGTACTCACAGACAAGCAATTTCTCATTTTCTTTGCCTTTTTTGTCATAAAATCTTTTTCCTTTTATATTTAAAAGTTGTTGAAAGTAAAGAATCATTACACAATCATACAATATACAATACTAATGAGAAACATTAAATGTGGAAATATTCTCTAGTGGGATACTGATTCACCTAAAACATACAAAATACAATAAAAGGGGAAAATGTAATACTTTAAAAGTTTATGTAAAATATGACCAGGTTATTATTAAAAGGTATTATATTAAATGAAGTAAACTATGTTTATTTGTTAATAGAAAAGACTGATACTTAAATCAGATTACCACTATATCTAAAAACCAATATATTCTTTCAAGTCCTTAACATCTCAAGCCGTTAAATGATTCTTCTATGTATAGTATACCTTACTACCTGGTGATTCTTTAGCAGTGTTATGAGGCTGTTTAGTGTTAAAACACACACACACACACACACACACACACAAGGTCTTTAGACTTTCCTGAATACTACAACAACAAACTATTTTTATTCAGACACTTTATACTGAAGAGGGCTATTTTTAGAATGAATCACATCCTGGTCTTCAAAAACAATGGGATAAAACTGGGTACTAAATACAAGGGCAATATTTCCACTGTGTAAAGGAAATGTGTGTGTGTATCAGTGTGTGTGCATGTGTGTGTGTACATCTCTCCAAAAAGCTGTCAATGATTGTCTGAATCCTCTATATATTTTGTAATCCATTTTATCCATGAACACTATGGTTTCAAATGATTCCAAATTATTCTTTTTTTTTTTTTTTTTTTTTGCTTATTCTGAGTTCTTCTATCAATTACTCTATCTATTAGTGGTTGTATTTTGTTTATAAAGTAAAATTATTATTATTGCCAAATAAAGGATTATTAGTTTTACTATTGAGTGCCTATTTCTCCTTCTGAGCACCACTGGAATTTCTCTTCCAATCTTAGAGAAGTGTGCCCTTCCCCAAAAGAAAATGGAATTTCTGTGAATCAAATTGTCCAGGGCAGCTTGCAAACAGATGGGAGAGTCCTGCTGCTTTTTGCTTTTGAACTTCTGCCATGCAAAGCTAGTACACACAGAAAAGCACTCTTTTGAGGGTCACTTGTTTGTGTGTTCTCTAAATGGAGGTGTTGTTGTCCACGTGCATACTCTAAATAATTTTTGCTTTTTAAAAAACTGCAAAGAAGTCTTGCCAAATCGAAGATCTAAAAATAATACACATTGTAGTGAATGGATATCTGTTTCTATATCAACATGACATCTGTAATATTTACCCATTTTTTCCTACTAACAGAAAAAAATTAAAAATTACTGCAAAAGATGTGAATGGAAAGAAACTTAAGGAGAATTATTTTTCTTTCCTCAGGTCAATTTTTTACTTTAAAGTTATATTTCCATGTTAATATATATTTCTGAAATTAGTAGAAAATATGATTTTACTACATGATTCTCTATAGAAAATTTCCGAATCAAGTATAAAATATTTTAGTTCTAGTTGGAAACATTTTTTCCAATGTTTAGATACAGGAAGTAGAAACTATAATATTTCCAGAATATATATATATCCTCAATTTGCCAACTAAATTGTAGGGATACTATGCGTGAACATTCCATTAAAACACATTTATAAATAAATGTTTTATTATTGAATTTGAAAGTTCTTTTTTTTGAAAAACATGCAGATTTTGGCTTTGTTATTTGAAAATCTTAATCACATGACCGTTGTCCAGATAATTACTAAAAGAACTACAGACTTGGTTAAAGTAAAAACATTAGAAACAAATTTTGTTTTACACTAAAATGATTACTTTTTAGTAATTTCAGAACTTTATGTTACAGTAGCTAAAAATAAAACAAAATTGTCTTAGAGAAACTGGTGAATCCATACTATACTATGATATGTTTTAAAAATAAAGATATGAAATTAGACAATTGCCACAGAGGTTAGTTTTTGGTACTGAAATAGTTAAAATAATATTTTTCATATAAACCTTTCACCCATGATATTGGTATATGAACCTGCTGTTAGGTCAGTTAAATGAACAAAGATTGGATAAAGCTTGTCTTCAGTAATTAATTCTTCTAATTGAGCAACATTGTTTTCAATCTCCCAATAAGATTTAGATATGCTGCTTTACTGGGTATAACATATATTGATTAAATTTAAGATAGAAAAATGTGAACAAATATAACAGTAATTAGAAAGCACAAAGTGTGACTCAGATAATTAAGAAAGTAAACATTTATGTTGTATTTAGTCCAAGGGAAAAATGTTTATGAGTGAAAGGGAAATGATGACAATTTCATTTGGTAAGAGAAATTTTCACTTCTGCCTATAGGGCCCCAAAAAATTAAAGAAAGAGAGAGTGGGAAAGATATGGGGGAGGGGGAGGAAAGATGGGGAGGAAAGTACTCATAATGTGTATTTTTCAGAGTGGCCTTCTGATTGTGTACTTGTACAACTGTAACCATGATGGCAGAAATTTTTGAAATTCTCTGCAGTGGCAGTTTTCTGACAGGCTTGTGGGGTAGATGAAGCCTCTCAACACCTACTTCCTCTAAGAATAAGGCCCCAATTTAGAGAATACTTCTGCCATTGCAACAGGAAAAGAACTGTGTTAATTTTGGCTATATTGATCACCTCAGTTAACAGTAGAAAGTAAACTACAATTAAACTGCAAAATTTTATACTCTATGACAGCGCTAATAAAATTCATCTATTGATATACTAGGTGAGTATGAATAGTGTATGCATCTAGCAAAAATTGCTTGAGAGCCTATTATACTATCCTATCCCATCCTTGAGCAGTTCAAACTTGTTAGGGGATGAGGAGACAAGAAACAGGAGATGTTTCAACCAAAATGTAATACATTTTTTAAATTACACAAGAAAAATATATGTAAAATGTTGTAGGTACACCAAACAGGAAGAAGGCAGTGGGACTAGAGATAGCTAAGTTATTAATAAATCATACTCAACTTTAATGCCATGCTACAACTTTGGGCATTGAAGAGATGTCAAAAGATTTGAGTTCCAACAAGACAAATCTGCTGTTCATGTAAGATCTCACACTGATTCTGGGCATAACAAAGCATCTTTAACCAGGAGGAATGTTATCCAAGACTTCAGACTCCATCCCCACCATCCCTTTCAAAAGCTATCTTGCACTGAGATTCTCAATCTGTATCCTAATTATGGCCTCCTGCTGCTCTCCTTTTGCTTCTTCTACTTGGACCCTGTTCTTGGCCTTTGCTTTCTAGGTTGAAACCTTACTGGCTCTGCCTCTGTCAATCTGACTTCCTCATGTTCATCTTAGTTGGGTTATCTGAGAGAAGTCCTGGCTCTTTTCTTTCCTAGTGGTTCCCTCTTTGGGTGTTCTTTCCCTCTAGTTATCTATACCACAGAGAATTCTTCAAAGATTAAAAAGTGGTAATGAGGGTACAAGCAATATTGTTGTTATATTCTTTTTATTTTATCTAGTATATTAGCTACTGTCCCTGATACAAAGACAGCAGATTAGTTTCTTGGGTCTCCTACGTTTCTCCATTGATAAATGTTGCACTCACCCTCCAGGGTTCTTCCAGGCATACTCTCCATCTCATCTCAGGCCATTTTCTCAAGGCTAGATTTCTGGCCTGGGCTGCACTTTGCTGCCCTCTTCTGATCTACAGTCATGGTTTTGATCTGGCAGAAAGGAATCAATTTTTAGGCTCTCTCTAGGATTAACTCTTTTCAGGTTCTACTATTGCCATCTTTTATGTCCTTGCCTATAGTAATAATTGCTATTCCTATTGCACTGAAGCATGCTGAATATATACAATTATAGGATAAAGCAGGGGTCCCCAGCCCCCAGGCCATGGACTGGTATCTGTCCGTGGCCTGTTAGGAACCGGGCTGCACAGCAGGAGGTGGTGAGCGCTCGCTCCCCAGCGCTCGCATTACTGCCTGAGCTCCACCTCCTGTCAGATCAGGAGGCATTAGATTCTCATAGGAGCACGAACCCAACTGTGAACTGCGCATGTGAGGGATCTAGGTTGCTCGTTCCTTATGAGAATCTCACGCCTGATGATCTGAGGTGGAGCTGAGGCGGTGACGCTAGCGCTGGGGAGCGGCTGCAAATACAGATTATCATTAGCAGAGAGGTGTGACTGCACAGAGACCATAATAAATCAATTGCTTGCAGACTCATATCAAAACCCTATCAGTGAGTGGCAAGTGACAAATAAGCTGCATCTGGTGGTAGGCTTTATAGTAGCAAGTGAATTGATGTACTTCAATTGTACAGCTGCATCTGGTGTCAGGCTTTAAGTCAGAATCCGACACATTTTATTCCGTGCATGGCCCACCCATTATTTTATTTACCACTTCCGTCCACGCCTCTTTCCCACACTGCACACTTGTCTCAGCCACAGTTTTGGTAAGCCCACAAGCTAACCCTAGCCAAAATGAGTAAAAACTAAACGTCACTGGAGAGCTTCTTTGAAAAGGGGGAAAGACCCAATGATGAGACAGCAGAAGGCTCTAAGACTGCCAACTAAAAGAAAGCTGCATTTAAAAGAAAATACCAAGAGTCCTACTTAAATTAGGGGTTCATCGTAACAGGTGATTCATATTCTCCAAGCCCACTTTATATAATATGTGGCAACTGGCTATCCAATGAAGTCATGAAACCTTCAAAACTGCTTCGCCACATGGAGACCATGCACCCTCCATTACAAGACAAGCCTTTGGAGTTTTTCAAAAGAAAAAATTGTGAACACGAAGAAAAGAAGCAATTAATGAAGGCCACAACTTTACCAAATGTGTCTGCACTGAGAGCATCATTCTTAGTGGCTAACCACATTGCTAAAGCTAAGAAGCCCTTTACTATCGGTGAAGAGTTGATCCTGCCTGCTGCTAAGGACATTTGTTGTGAACTTTTAGGAGAGGCTGCAGTTCAAAAGGTGGCATGTGTTCCTCTTTCAGTTAGCACCATAACTAGACAAATTGATGAAATAGCAGAGGATATTGAGGTGCAATTGTTAGAGAGGATTAATGAGTCACCGTGGTACGCAATCCAGGTTGACGAGTCTACCGATGTTGACAAGGCAACAATGCTTGTTTTTGTGCGATATACTTTTCAGGAGGATGTGCATGAGGATATGTTATGTGCACCTTTGTTGCCAGCCAACACCACAGCTGCAGAACTATTCAAGTCTTTAAATGATTACATATCAGGAAAACTGAATTGGTCATCTTGTGTCGGTGTATGCACGGACGGAGCGGCTGCCATGACTGGACGGCTTTCTGGTTTCACTACTCAGGTCAAAGAGGTCGCTACTGAATGTGAGTCTACGCACTGTGTCATCCATAGAGAAATGCTGGCTAGCCAAAAAATGTCACCTGAACTTAACAATGTTTTGCAGGATGTGATTAAAATTATCAACCACGTTAAAGCACATGCCCTTAACTCATGTCTGTTCACGCAGCTCTGTAAGGAGATGGACACAGAGCACACGTGTCTTCTCTTATACACAGAAGTGAGATGGCTTGCTAAAGGTAGATCACTGGCCAGAGTTTCTGAGTTATGAGAGTTGCTGCAGAGATTTCTTTTAGAAAAAGTCACCACTGGCAGCACATTTCAGTGACACAGAATGGGTCACAAAACTTGCTGACTTGTGTGACGTATTCAACCTGCTCAACGAACTCAATCTGTTACTTCAGGGGAGAACGACAACTGTGTTCAAGTCGGCAGATGAAGTGGCTGCATTCAAAGCCAAACTGGAATTATGGGGGCGACGAGTGAACATTGGGATGTTTAACATGTTTCAAACATTAGCAGAGATTTTGAAAGAGACTGAGCCAGGGCCTTCTTTCTCCCAGCTGGTGCATGACCACCTATCTCAGCTCTCAAGAGTTTGAGCATTACTTCCCAACCACAAAAGATCCCTAACTGGGAAGGAATGGATCCGCGACCCATTTGTAAATAAGCCAGGTGAATCGACTTTGTCCGTGCAAGAAGAGGATCAACTGCTTGTGATAGCAAATGACGGTGGCCTTAAAAGTATGTTTGAGACAACTTCAAATCTCCATACATTCTGTATTAAGGTCAAGGCGGAATATCTTGAGATTGCCACAAAAGCACTGAAAAGCCTGCTCCCATTTCCAACATCCTATCTTTGTGAAGCAGGGTTTTCTGCAGTGGCAGCAACCAGAACGAGATTACGGAGTAGACTGGACATAAGCAACACGTTTCGGGTGTCACTGTCTCCCATCACCTCCAGATAGGACCATCTAGTTGCAGGAAAACAAGCTCAGGGTTCCCACTGATTCTGCATTATGGTGAGTTGTATAATTATTTCATTCTATATTACAATGTAATAATAATAGAAATAAAATGCACAATAAGTATAATGTACTTGCATCATCCCAAAATCTTTCTCCCTGCCCCGGTCCGTGTAAAAATCGTCTTCCATGAAACTGGTCCCTGGTGCCAAAAAGTTTGGGGACTGCTGGGATAAAGCACTGTAATTGTCTAAATTTATGGTAGCGAAAAAAGTTATCCGATCTCCATGATGATTTCAACTATGACAAATTTCAGAAATGATCCATAATTAAATGAGGATTCAAGATAAGTATAAATAGGCATATACTAATTATAATAAGCACATATAAGTTTCTTATTTGGGGGGGTTACAAAAATCCTAATATGCCATGGATATATTCATTCATCCACTCAACAGATATTTATTTTTATTATGTACCCACTACTATCCTGTAGAATGGATAATTTATTCATTCATCCAATCAACAAAAATTTATGTTTGCTATATGTCTGCTACTACCCCGTAGTAAGGAAGGCACTGACTCAAAGAACTTACAGTCTAGTGAAGCAGACACGTAGGTCCTCAAGTAGTTGCATTTCAAAAATGAAAATGATAAGAGAGTTAAGTGAACAAATTATAGAGAAGGGTTAAGTAATTGTGCCTACAAAAGTCAAAAAAAAAAAAAAAAAAAATCCTTCCTGGATACTTGTAGTGCATTACCAAGGAAGGATAAAAGATATAATAACAAAGAGGATAGAAACATTTTGGGTAGAGACAATGGCAAATTCAAATTCATAAATGCACGTCATTGAAAGAAATTATTTATTTTTTTTGGCTGCGTTGGGTCTTTGTCGCCGCGTGCAGGCTTCCTATTATTGCGGCGAGCGGTGGCTACTCTTCGTTGGGGTGCGTGGGCTTCTCATTGCAGTGGCTTCTCTTGTTGTGGAGCACTGGCTCTAGGCACCCGGGCTTTAGTAGTTGCAGCACGCGATCTCAGCAGTTGTGGCTCGTGGGCTCTAGAGCGCAGGTTCAGTAGTTGTGGTGCACGGGCTTAGTTGCTCTGCGGCATGTGGGATCTTCCCGGGCCAGGGATTGAACCCATGTTCCCTGCATAGGCAGGCGGATTTTTAACCACTGAGTTACCAGGAAGTCCCGAGAAATTATTTCTTCATGACCATTACATAGGAAAAAAAAAAAATTCTGAGGCACGGGAAATAAGGCTGGAAAGAAAGCCATGAGTCAGATCATGAAGGTACTTGAATTCTTGGTAAAAGACCTTGATTTAAACCTGTAAGCAACTAAATAAGGAACAATCATTAAATGATTGTTGGTAGAGAAGTAACATGATCAAAATAGCATTTTAGAATTGAGTCTCTAACTACTGCTTGGCTGACAGCCTAAAGTGGGGGATGATATGACAGTGGCAATTAGACTAGGGGTACAAAAAGTGGAATAATTGAGACACATCTAGAAGGTACATTAAGTCCTAATGAAACAGTGAAGAATGCAAAACAAGGGGAGAGACCAGAATTGCATATTGCATATTGCACAATGCAATAAACTAGAAATCAATAAGAAAATAATGAACAGAATGCAGACTTCTTGGAAACATTCCATATCCACATATAAACATACAATTTTCTAAATTTCGAAGACACAAAGAAAAAATTCAAAATGGAAGCTTTTTATAACGCTATCCGCTAGTCAGCTACTCAAATTCTTAACATATTCCCTATTGCCTACTGAAATTCAGACTTTGGGTGTTCAGGATTCCCTATGATCTGCTTTCATTTTACTTTCTTTCTACTCCTTCTCACATCTCTTACATCAGCCAAAGTGGATTTCATCCCCCCTGCCCAAACTCACTATGTATGTTCCTACTTCTCTTCCATCTCCAATTACTGAATTTCTATCAATGTTTCTGAACTATCTTAATTTTGCTTCTTTCTTAATCCTATAGTGTTCTCAGTGCATATGATTTACCACTTCTCAGTGTTCTCATATTAGCTTGTTTATTCTCTGGTAAAATTCTTAACATCTTTATGTTGTATATACAGTTCTTTTTGTGTTTGTCTGAACCCTCTACCCTTAGAGTAAAATATACTTGAATACATGGTTTATATAACTTGCTTTTCTTTTAACCACTTGAATTTCCTAGCACAGGTCTTTGTCCAAAAGTTTTTAGAAAATATTAACAGTGTGAGAAAGAGAAAAAAGAAGAGATGGAAGGAAAAAAAATACTGTTTAATTTTAAAATACTTCTGAACAATCATTTAATATGATGGGGAAAATTGAGAAAATAAATGTCTGTTGGCTGGAAGCTTTCATTGTTTTGATTCATAAGACCTCATTAGGCAACTATTTTCTGGCATGTAAAATTCCATATATTATGTGATTGTGGCTAAGTAGAGTAAATGAAATTCAAGGTGAGTTACATAAGACAATCAGCTTGGAAACAGAAACATAAAACCATGCGTGTCTTATGAGGAGACCATTTGTAACAGGTTCTATGAGAGCTCAATTTTAAAATACCATGTTTTTGTTATGATGAAATGCTATGACACCACCTTTGATGAATGAAAACAGAAGCACATTCTCATACAAGAACAAGAAAGCCCTAGGGGGTCCATCAAGTCAAACTGATGCACCATTCAGGCACTGTTTTCCTTATTCCCATGATATCTATCTCCTGCATTCTTGAACAGCACTAGTAACAGAAGCTCATTTTGCTAAGACACGTCTCTGGATAGTCTAGCTGAAGCTGTTTCTCCTTTCCTTCTCTCTTTCTCTCCCCTTCCACCTTCCCTCGTCCTCTCCATCTCTCTCTCAGCTATTACTTAAGGGTATTATAGTATTTTATTGATTTTTTCCAGTTAGCAATATCCAATTTCTTATCAGTTCCTCATGTGCACTTCAAAACTCAAAACCATCTTTCAGCTTGATAGGAATCAATTATATTAGTCCAAGATTATTTACAAACAAATGCTTTCCAGTTTTAAGTCACTAAAATGTTATTTATGATAGCCTGTGTTTAATCACTTTATAACTGTGGTACATATTTTAACAGATGAAATATATAAGATATCCTCTGATAAATAATATAAGGCTATTTATTTATCTGATCTTTTATCTGGTACACCAAGTTATAAAAAGCTGAACTTTTGTTCAATAGAAGATATAATTGCACAACTGTCTTTTTTAAAGGTGATTTAAACAACACGTATTTTGAAAAATCAGCATCCTCATTTATTAAAACTGGGCACTAGGTGTGGAATTTTAAATTTACTATATAAAACAATATATATTAATTATAGTTCCATAAGTATATAAAAATTAACAGTCATGGGAATGCTAAAAGCCAAACTCATTTGCCACCTATGGCGAGAAAAAAGGGGGAAAAATTGAGGGATTTTGAACTACATATCATATTTTAATTCTTAAAAATGAGACATATCTAAAACAAATATAGCCAAATATAAAGATTTGACAAAACTGAATATAATGTATTAAAACAGGTCTTATCTATTGAAGTCTCTCTAATACCATTAAGTGATTTATATCTATTATAATAACAATGTGTAAGAAAAGTACCATGTTCTTTCCATTTTCCATTCTTTCCATTCTTCCCGACTGAGGCAGGGGAATTAAATAAGTTGCCTCAAAATTGCACAGTACATAAAAGGTTGAACTGGGTTTGAACCCATGCATTTTGTCTCTTGAGGCCTTGTTCTTAATCACTGCGTTACATAACTAGTTTTATTTTGTTTTCTCTTTTACTTCTCTGTGTGCTTGAAGTAGTTCATATTTTTTAATGAATACAAAAACAGAAAAATCAGAATATAAATGTTAGTTAAGCTGAAAAAATTCATTTTTTAATATTTACATAGAAGCTTTGGCATGTGTGTTATAATTTGTGAATAGATAGAAGATTAGTAACAGACATTTGTAATGACACTCATTCTCATGACACAAGTTAGGTATTGTTTCACAGAAGCACAACTTTAAGAGACATGAAAACTAGGACTTTGAGTATTTTCATAAGAAATATCCGAATTCTGATTGTTTAACATATTGATTTAGCCATCCTTTGGACCCAGAGACTCAGGGTATTTTTTTCGCCCTGTGCATCTCTTTTTAGAACAATGGTATGAGATTTTCTCAAAAGTCAATGTAAGAGCGAAGAATATGAGATTTAGATGTTCCAAATCCAGGAAGAGTCAGAAGATTGGATATTCTGAAATATTTCAATGACCCCTAACTAAAAAATTGTTCATATAGATTTTTTTCCCTATGACAAGTGATTGACTTAAATACTTGGAGCAGGTTACAGAATCAATGGTAGACTACTTCCTATTCTCAGTTCTCCTATTGTTTCTCTGCAAAATTTTCTTTATTCTGGTATCTGACCAATTCTAGCCACTTTTGTAGCTGTAAAATGACCAGTCTCTATTTCCTCTGCCCAGCATGGCTGCCATGTTCCTATTTGGACTCACCATCTCTGTGCTGACATCTAGAAAGTGCCTCCAGGCAGAAAACCAACTATTCTGGGGGTTTACCTCATTCATTTCCTTTATCTTAGCTAGTACAGTTTTATAATTTTTTGTTCAAGATCTGAAAACAATTATTTAATATATTAACTAATTTTTAAATTATTTATGGTGGGCAGCCACTTTAACCAGCTTTTTAATTATTTTTAGAAGTAGAAGCTGTCATCATAGATTTGAAATAATTAGAAAAGACTCATCCTTGATTTCTATCCATTATGTACGTATGTATATGTAATATTTATTAAATTAAAATTTAAGGAGTAATAGTTCACCATTTCACAACCACTGTCTAATCTTGGGCATATAATATTTCTATTAATTTTATTTTTTCCTCTCTTTTATGGATTAAGATGCTTATCCTAAAGTAGAAAGCACATGCCCAAGACCACACAGACAGGATTGGAACCTAAGTATTTTAATGCTAATTTCTGTGTTCTCTCCAAAATGGACAAAGTATATAAAGAATGGGCCCAGGGTATTAAGAAGTATCTTCCTGTCCACTCAAAGCTTTGGTAAGCTTAAACCTCAATGTACACACTCATATCCCATCATCAGGCTTTAATTATGACAGGCTAAGCTACAGAAGCCATCTGGAAAAAGAAATTTCCCCACCCATTGCTTCTTCCCACTGACTTTAATATGACCCATGAATACTGTTAACAAGTACCAGCTGTCTTGACTCCATACAACATTTAATTGTTATTTGTTTGTCTTAGCTTCTTGCAACTATTTCAGGAGGGTAAGGGGTCTGAATTCCTCATTGACATCCTGACATGCTGAACTACAAAAATTAGTTGGATTTGGCTTATTTTGATCTCTTCAGTGCCACTTGTATTCCTTTACTTGTACAGGGTTAGAAATAGCCAAAATAATAATAATAATAGCTAAAGTTTAAGAAATATTTCAGAGATGATATATTATTAAAAATATACAATCATTGTAAATAAGAGTCATACACCAGAATCACTGAAAAATGAACCATTTGTTTTCTTATAGAGTTTTAGATACTAGATTAGGAAAAGAAATTTTTGTCCCCTTGTTGTTTATTTGTAATGCTTTTCAAACTGTTTATAATGGTTTCTTTGTTTGTAAAATGAGTGGGTTGGATCCTTGAAGTCTTTCTTGTTCTTCCTAATTTGTAATTCCGTAGAGAGGTGTATTTCTACTGAAGGCAGTGTGCAGGCATCTATGCACCCCTCACCTGCCCTTTGACCTTTCCTCAGTGAATACACACAGAGTCTGGGATTCACTTAAGAAAATCTGAATTGAAGTTTCCTCTTCTGAGTTAGCTATACTTTTTCTCTTGGGAAAATTATTAAATACTTATAAGAAAATTATGAAGGAGATTTTACATATGTAATACTAGTTCACTCACTGGGAAAATGAAAAGAAAATATCTACTACAAAATATGTTTAAAGACAAAGTAAATATATTAGAGAATAATTCGCAAATTGTGAACTATTTTACAAATGCAAGGAAATCAATATTATAATAATTAAGCTCAAAAAGAGAGAGAGAGGGAAATAAAAGAAATAGCTTCAGATAGACTACCCAGAGACATGTCTTAGCAAAATGAGGTTCTGCTAGTAGTGCTGTTCAAGAATGCAGGAGATAGAATCATGGGAATAAGAAAAAATAGCACATTCAAACAAGACAGTGTTGATTTGTCTAGTAAAGAGATCATATTTAGAATAGCGTCTGCAATTTGGTTAATTTTGTGATAATTAAATGTAATGTTTGAAGACTTACCTTTTGCATGTATTTATCTTGCAGGTAGTTATTTTGCATGCTAAATAACTGAACAAAATTGAAATGTGATTGTAATCATACATGCGTCTTTCATTTTCAAGGATGGCACTGATTTCTGCAATTCCACTGAGGTGAGAGTATTGTTTTTGGTTACATCTGTTTTGGGTTGTATTTTTTTTAAACAAATATTATATTTGCAACACAGCCCAGTCCCCATCACTTCAATACAGCACAGGAGTAGAAAAGAGTCATGCTGCAGGCATCATTATTATTATTCATGTAGGAAGGGTCATTTCAAAGCTTTTTACATGATCTTTCTTTTTGTAATAGCTCTTACTCCACAGATTGGGAAGCCATGTGGGCATTGTGCCATTTGCTAAATATGTCTTCCAACACCTCATTACAGATAGGGAAAATAGGCACATGTTGTCTCCACAGACCCACTGGATCCACTATGTGATGGACTTAGTTCCAATCAACATTTATTACCTGTCATCAAGAGTTCCCCTCTCTGATCAGTGGACCATAATGATGGTTCAGATCTCCAGTGATTAAAGCCAATCCAGAGCTTCTAGTAATCCTACAAAGGTCTGAGTATTTCCATTTTTCCAATGCAAAAATAATTCTGAAAAATGGCTATTGGTCCCTTTGGGAAAAGCACAGAGAAAAATTAACAGTACATACTTGTGCTATCTCACATCCATTTTCAAGGTGACTAGGCTGACCTTCATTCAGGAGATTCTGGGTCTTTGTTCTGGCAAATGTATGTAAAATGGCTAAGTTCTTGAAACTGCACTATGCCAATTTTGATGCTGTAAGTAAGGTCTAGAGTTGGTTGTGTTTTTTTTTTTATATTGATCAATAATATTTTAGAAGGCTGCCCATCTATTTCAGTCCTAGAAACTGAACAATTAGCCAAGGCTAAAGGAAAAATCATTCTTACATTCTGATAGCCATCCAAGCCCTTCTGTCCTTTGTAGTAACCACGCCCACCTTGACTCTTGTCAGTTAAGTGCCACCACTTATTCTTTGCCATTTCTACCATTTCCATTGAAATAATGAAGTACATTTTTTGACTTGACCTTGCATCATCACCCTTAAATTTCAGAGAGCAAGCAATGAAAAGATTTTCAAGATTTTTTAATGTATTGCTAAAGGGAATGTCCTCTGGACCTGGTGGTCGATCAGAGTGAAAGTCAAATGTGATAAATTCACTCTAATGTTCCTATGACCATAAGCCTTTGGAGACTCTCTTTTTTGTTATTCTAAAGAGGTATATACCCTGAGAAAACCATAATTCAAAAAGAGTCATGTACCACAATGTTCATTGCAGCACTATTTACAATAGCCAGGACATGGAACCAACCTAAATGTGCACTGACAGATGAATGGATAAAGAAGATGTGGCACATGTACACATTGGAATATTACTCAGCCATAAAAGGAATGAAATTGAGTTATTTGTAGTGAGGTGGATGGACCTAGAGTCTGTCATACAGAGTGAAGTAAGTCAGAAAGAGAAAAACAAATACTGTATGCTAACGCATGTATATGGAATCTAAAAAAACGGTACCGATGAACCTAGTGGCAGGGCAGCAATAAAGATGCAGACGTAGAGAACGGACTTGAGGACACAGGGGCAAGGGGAAGCTGGGACGAAGTGAGAGAATAGCATTGACATATATACACTACCAAATGTAAAGTGGATGGCTAGTGGGAAGCTACTGCATAGCACAGGGAGATCAACTCGATGCTTTGTGACGACCTAGAGGGGTGGGATAGGGAGGGTGGGAGGGAGGCTCAAGAGGGAGGGGATGTGGGGATAGATGTATATATATAGCTGATTCACTTTGTTGTACAGCAGAAACTAACACAACATTGTAAAGCAATTATACTCCAACAAAGATAAAAAAAAAAAATGAAAGAGGTATATAGAAAGAATATTCTGGCAGCTAAACATCACTGAAGATGGGTTACAGCTTCAGTCAATCAACTGAACAAAATATTACAACTGCTGCTCAAGATAACATATTAATCCAAGAATCTCTGGTAAGTATACTAATATTGATGAATTTGACTCAAATGTTATGTTTTACTCTCTTTGGTCTAATAGCCTTAGAAAAAATTCTCGTACATATTCTCCAAGTTCCTGCCAAAATAAAAATTGGACATTTTTTGATTGTAGAAATTAGTGCCATTATACTGTGTAAAAGCTACGTCTTCCTAGGTTACACTTTCAAATAAAAACTGACAATACTGTGAATTCAAGTTACTTTGTTATCTTTTATCCACAGAATCAAATTTTGAGTCTTATTTCTATCTCAGCAGCCTTGCAGCTATTAGAGAAAATAAATAATTTTAGGGCAATATTAGAAGCTCTCCGGTTGTCTGACAATGACTTGAGCTGATTAAAATACTCAGCGTGATATTTTATTTCCATAGTCTCTCAAGTTAAGTCAAAGGCAGTTGCCCTAACCCTCCATTTAGTCATCCTTTACTCAGTTATGATCAAATGCAGCAGACTCTTTTGGTCTCCCAAAATTTTTTCTTCATTAGGAGCTTCATGCAAGAAAATCACAGAAAGTTATTTGAATGACTATTTTTCCACTGCATAATTTTGACTAGCAATTTTCTTCCAATTTTCCACTAGCAGTGAGGTCATCACTGCATTTAAGTCCAATTAGATCAAATCACAATTCCTGAGTGTCTATCTTTGTGCGTGGATATGTTTCTTGATTCCATTTCTAATACCAAGAACTCTATTGGTCAATGTTCAGTCAAGGGAAAAATAATAATTGAAAATCCAGTAGACAGTGATGATTTAAGTCATAAAATTGGTTACAAAGTTTTTGGTAGCTGAAAGACCACATGGTGTATATGTTACTGGAAAAGCAAAAGGGAGAAAACCTTATCAAGTCTGAGGCTGAGTTGCTGAAGAGCTGTTATTTCCTCTGCTTTTCTTAGAAAAACATAAGAGCTTTGCATTTTATAAACAAATGAAGGGAAATGGCTCTTCTTGCCTCCTTCCAATCTTCTTTCAGTGCCACCTACTAGTGTAACCCTAACCCTAATAACAGGGAACTAGGTAGTGTTAAATTAGTTTTCTGTCTTCCATCCCCAGTGATAAAGAAAAGAGTATAAATGGATAATGATGTACGTAAGAGACAAGAGACACCATCCAGTTCAAAAGAGTTTAGTAGCTCTGGGTTAAAACTAGCATTAGGTGTGAGTTCAATTAGTATTTGTGGTAAAAGATGGAGGCTAGTTGACTCGGGATTCTGGTAATAACGGAAGCTCCATTTTTTTAGGATTTTGTGGCCCTTTGTGGAAAAGTAAAGACCTTGTTAAGGAAAGTAAAATGATCACCTTAAAATAAACCTGTCTTTAGTATATGGATGCATTCTCAACAATGGCTGCTGTCCACACTGACTAAAGTAATCTTTAGCCGAAGCCTAGTTCATGAGGTTTCAACCAGCATTTCTATAGTGACGTGAATTGATAAGAAACATGAGAATGGATGCTCCAAAACTGGTTTGCTTTACAAGGTTTCTTGCTTTTTTTCTTCCTTCAGTATTTAGATAGGACTAAAGGAATGATATTTTTCTCTGTTAGACCACGAGGTTCTACAACTGAAGGAAAAGAAAAAAAGATGATGGAAAATGATGGTCATATTGAAAATTAATAAGGATCTAGGCAATTAAGACTCTGATAAACAGATTTGGGGAGGAGGTAATGCTACTTCTCATTGGAGTTTCCTCTGAGTCTCTAGGTTTGGAATATCTCTATGGAAGTCACTACAAAGCTGAGAAAGCCAGAAACTTCTATAACAAGATAATCAGCTTTTTGAAGGGAGACTTCACCCAGTGTAGTTTAAGTCCACACGTTATGGCTTTTGGAAAACTGGAATGAACTGACCAGCATCCCAAATAAGCAGAAACCAAGAAGATTTTAGGGTTTGTTTGTTTGGATTGCTGTTGTTATTGTTGTCTTACATGTGCTCTGTGTATCCTGTTCATTCCAAATAACTCTGAGCCTTAGCTGCGGTCTATGACTGACTAAAGCAAGAAGGGCATGTAATGGTCATTGGGTCCTGGGTACATTATTTTTCATTGATATAATAGAATTGGAGTTTAGAGAATGCATTTCTATACTGTCTTTCTTGCATTCTAAATTTGAGTGCAGGGATATTTTTGTGAACCTGGCTATTCTTGAAATTTTGGAAAAGTGGAACACATAAGAAATGGGATTAAATAAATCAAATTTGGATGCACTGAAATGGCCACACCCATTCCAGTGAAAATGGCCCTAGTTGCAAATAGTGTAGAGGGAATTCAGACCACTCAGACATGTGAGTGAAAAATCTGTCTAGATGAACAAAATAAGACAGTAAGGAGGAGAGACAGTGAATTTAGTTACTTTGGAACTTTATCCAAAGAAGAGTTTCTTTTTGAGAACTTTAATATCTCTGTGTGATATTTGGGATTTTTTTCCATTTTTTCTATTGAATTTGGAGTGGTAAAATGAGGTGATTATAGGTTGTTGGGTTGGGACATATAATAATCTATTTCTCCAAGTGCTTAAAAATGGAAATTATTGGCACTGGTTTAGCTAAAAATAATGTAATAATTTGTTTCCCATTCACTATTATTCATTAGACTTCCCTCATTTAGAAAATATCAAGAGAGAGGTGATTGGCAAAGCAGGATTCAAGCATGTCAGGGATCTAGTCAAATATTATCAAGTCCCATCAAACCACCCACATATCAAATAGCTAATAGTCATGGATGCTGTTAAGAATTCAAAGAGGATGACATTTGAAAGTAAAGCATGTTAAACCTTCATGAATAGGTTTCAATGGAGACGTGGTAGTAAAAGCCAAATTCAAGATGCTTATGATTTGTGAGAAAGCAGAGACAAGTGACTGCAGACTCTCAAGAAGCTTAGTTAAGAATAAAAGTTTACACATAGAATAGTACTTTTTAAAGCTATAGACCAAACAAAAAATGTTTTTATAGGATGAGAACTCTTAAAAACATGTTTAATCTTAGAAGAAAGAGCTGAAGAGTGAGAAGTTGAAGACCCTGATAAGAAGAAAACGGGCCTAATGAATTCAAAAGGAGGTAGGATTGGAGAAATTAACTGAAAGATTAATCAAAATCAAAAGATTAGCAATTTTTTTAAGTCAGATAAAGAGATGAAGGAAAAAGACACAGGGGAATGTTTAAGGGGAGAATAGGCAGTTCCTTCAGCAGGGAATTATATGCTTAATGCGTAATAAGAGAGGTTTAACTTGTAGACGTATTGATATGACCAAGTATTATGAATCAAATCTCCTTCATAAATTATCATATTTATTCTGTCCTTATTAGAGGAAATTTGTGGATGGAAAAGGTTTGGGTCATCTCTATTGATCTGATAAGTTTTGAGAAGCAAAGCATTAACTCATAATACAGCTTCTGCTTGGACAATGTACCTACAGAGGAAAGGATAAAGAGGGAAAAGATATCTTGAGCCAGGGTTTTCATATTATTCTTCAGATTAAATAAATCCCAGTATCCCTTGCTATAATAGAAACAAGTTGATTAAAGATGGTAAGAGTGTAGAATCAAGCTTCTCATCGTATAAACAATGACACTACATCATTCTCAACAGTCGTGTTTTTCAAATTTTCTGTGCTTTGAAACAGCTTTGTGCAACATTTATTTTCACTACACATCATGTATAAGCAATATGATTTCATTATGATTTACAAAAAGCTAATTTATTTTATGCAAAATATGCATTTACAATAACTCAGTCTTATGGAATAAGAATTTATTTCTGTATAGTATTATTTATAAAAGATTCAAACTTGGTTGCATTATTATGAGATAGGCACCATTCTCATCAGTTTGCAGATGACGAAACTGGAACTCAAAAAGTGACTTGTGGGGCTTCCCTGGTGGCGCAGTGGTTAGCAATCCGCCTGCCAATGCAGGCGACATGGGTTCGTGTCCCGGTCCGGGAAGATCCCACATGCCGCAGAGCAGCTAGGCCCGTGAGCCACAGCTACTGAGCCTGCGCGTCTGGAGCTTGTGCTCCGCAACAAGAGAGGCCGCGATAGTGAGAGGCCCGCGCACCGAGATGAAGAGTGGCCCCCGCTCGCCGCAACTGGAGAAAGCCCTTGCACAGAAACGAAGACCCAACACAGCCAAAAATAAAATAAATAAATAAATAAATTTATAAAAATTAAAAAAAAAAAAAGTGACTTGTGTTACGATTATGCCCCTCATAAAGTGTGAGCAGGAGCTTGAACGTAATTTTGTGATTCCAAGCTTAGCATTAATTCTACCCCAATATATGTTCGTAACCACATGACAAGGAAAAATAGTTGATCCTGTACTCTAATTTCAATCTCTGATCCAATTTCCATGGTGATAATAAAACTAAATAAGGATACCTCTTCCTCCAACTGAGAACATTAAAAATTGTGTTTGCTCTTTCAGAAGTCAGAAGCATTTGACTAAGATTTGAGGGATAGGTCCAATTAGTCTCCTGGTTTGATTAAAATCTTACATGATAATGTTCTGCCTCATATCATTTTGAATTTTAGCTATCATTATTTACTTGATTTTAAATCATAAAGTACTATATAAATATATCAACACATTTTTTTCTTTTTGAAGATAAAATACTGTTCTTTAATTTCATACATAATTGTCATGATTTTATCTTGAAAGAAAAGAATTTCATTGTACCCAGTGTTAACATTTAGGAGGAATTTATTGCTTTTATTTTGGGTACAGAATTAATAAATATTTTCCTTATTATAGGCTTGTGAAAAGAACAATAGAAATTACTCATAAAATGTTAAGAAACGTACTAACATGATACAATTTCTAGTTCTGACAATGACTCATTAAGAAAGTGAATTTCTTTCTGTTTTTTTTTTTTTTTCCTTATGTCTCAAGAACAGCAATTGATATTTGAATCCGTCAGCCAAAACTCTACTCAACTGGGAACTGATGCTAGAGACATTTACTCTCATAAAACACTTAGAAATATTCCAATTCATAGCTTAAAAATATGAAAAACAATATCATTACCACTAATATTGTAAATGTAAGTTCAGCAATACGTTATGTATGAAAGACTATACTTCCTGGGATTAAAACCATTTCAAGTGGAAGCCTTGAAAGTCTAAAATCATAAGACATACCTCACTTTGGAATAGCTCTCATACCACACTTTTCTCTAAAAATAAGTATATATTTTAATTGCTTCAAGTTTAGGTGACAACACTAAACTTAAAAAAAAAAAAAAAAGAGAAGACCCCTGCAAGGTAACAGTTCCAATGAGGTGAGCCCTTTCTGTGAGGTGCACTTCCCTAGTAAGGGGAAAATATTAGCAACTAAGAAAAGGGGAAATTTTTGCTAAACATTTTTCCTTTTCACAAGAAAATTGCATTTTATCTTTAGTAAATCTTTTATCACTAATATTAGACTCAAAATATTAAATTTTTAGAGTTGTACTTTCTTTCCTCTAGAATAATTTAAAAAATGTTATGTACTCTGTAATCTTTTGGAGTGCCAAATTTTTGCAGAACGTGTTTTGCTATGTGGCCTTCTTTTGTGCCACACTTAATAATCCGAAGTTTTAAGTTCATGCATTATTCAACCAACAGTAACTCTGATAATTTCTAAAAAACATTTTATTTTTGTTACCTTTTGTTGTATTACAAAACTTTATCTTTTCACTGTTATGTAAATATATATTTTTAGGGACCAGAATGTTACTTTATAAGAAAAATGAGCAATTTACCTTCTATACTATTGAAGATGATTGTCTCAAGTCCCTTTTTCCTTTCCCCTCAGTATAACATTCCATGCTTAGGGATAAAACTAGGATCCAAAACAGATGGATCTCCACAACTAGTCACCTCCTTTTCTACGCAAATCTGAAAACTCACATAAACAAAACATATTAATGATGTGCATAAGGCAATTTTTCCATTTGAATTGACGGTTATGTATGAAAATGAAACAAATTCTCAAGTGAATTTTATCTAACTTTTTAAACTATGAAACTACTACCCAGTGTAGAAATAAATTTTATAACTAGGCTATCTATCTCTGTCTATCTATCTACTATCAAATATATCTATCTGAAACAAAATATTTTAATACAATTTCTAGATTTTCCATGTGAAATGCACTCTGTTTCTCTTCTTTTAAAAAAATTTTTTAAGGAAATGTGAACACTAATTGAAGGGTTGATTAAGGAGTAACATCTGTATTAGAGCTCTATTCTTTCTTGGTGCTCACATCACAATGTGATCAACAATTTTAGGCTTGAACATTTCAAATATCATATTATTTTGCAAAGTTTTTATACTTTTTATATTATACTTACACCTATTGTCATCACAAACCTAATTTGGAAGTACAAACACAGGAGATTATTTTTATTGTCAAAATTTCCTCTCTCATTTTCATGAGGGTTGATACCAAATATTGTTTACTGTATTTGCTATTTTTTCCTGGGAAGACAGAAGAGACACAGTGCTCTGTTTCGTGAAACTTTCACACAGAACAGCAATAGATTCTCATGTAAGTAGGATAGATAGATGGTATGTTTTCTGGAGATGCAACATGTATGAGAATGGTACAAGTGCCTTATCCCATCCACCGCCTAACCATACCCCTGCACCCCTGTTTGGTTGTACTACTTACATGAGAAAAGGAAACAGATTAGGTTCCTTTGATCCCGTTATTCTTCAAGAAAATTTTTAAAAGGTAACAAAATAAATTCCAAAAGTACCAAGCTTAATTGCCTTAATATTGCTATATATATGCCACATATATACATGGCATATATATATATATATGCCATATATATATATATATATATGTCACATATATACGTGGCATATATATATATATGCCATATATATATATACATATATATACATGAAATGGTTCTTAAGACCTTATATTATGGGAACAAATGAATGTGAATGATTATTATGCTTTTTGACTAACTGATAGTCTCAGAAATTAATAATCTCAAAGTTCATAGAAGTAGAAATAACTATACTGTTTATAGCATTCAAGGGGATATGATTACCTGAACAGTATTACCTATTACATGATACTGTTTGGTCAAGAAAATATATAAAAATTAAGGAGTTGTGTGGGAAGTATGATTTAAAAATCCATCAGACATATTCAGAAAATAAATTGCTACTTGGAATTAAACTTTCTAGTCTAATTTGATTACCAAACATTTCTGTATGTAAATGTTTAATTTTGATACAAAAAAAATCTACGTTGAGCTTTGCTTATGTAAGATATAGTTTATCCAAGTATATTACTAGGGACAATATGTGCATTATTAAAATCAGTAAAAATAATCTGAAAATTAATTTACAAATGGTTCTATTTTTAATTTAATGTGGTAAAGTTTGTTTTTTCCTATTGAACTGCTAAAACTTTGAGACTATTTGTGAAAGTATCTTCACAGACTATTCCTAGAAAAAAAAAATCCAGCTAGGCTAATTACCTAAAACTTGTTAAGCTCATTAATTTTATTCTAGTTTATCTGAGTATTCTTATATACTTTAAAGAAGGCAACTACAAGCAAAAACATCAAAGCATAAAGGAAAAACGGGATACTCTGAATTATGGTCCTGTTTTTTTAAATACAGTAACAGTTGATGGGACATAGGTCCTTAATCATCCTTTTTCTTTTACCTGACTATTTTCACCTATTTTAACTATTTTAATTCTGACATAATTTGTACTAAAAAGTGTTCTTGACAGAGATACCTAATGTAGCTAATACAAATGTAGGGGCATAATAAAACAGGATTCTTTCATGAAGATTTCTACAAGCCTGAATTTAGATAATTTAGCAACTTAAACAGGAGGAGTCATAATAGAAGGCCAATTGCAGTAGTTCAATTTTTAAGCTAGAATTTGTTTATATATTCTTTTTTACCTTTTTACTATTCCTCACCGATGTCTCTTACCCGTCACACTGCAGACTCTTAATCATTTAAAACAAACAAGGAAAAATGTCCATGCAAACAAGTTTTTTTTTATAGCATAGAATTTAGCAGAAGCTCTGAGCAGACTTAATGGTTGCCACTTCATAGATGGGGAACTAAAAACAGTAATAAACCAGGAGGACTGAGCCCTGCTCTATCACAAGGAAACAAATGTGAGAAAAGATAAGAAAATTCAATGAGAAAGCAATAGGAAGAACCACAGAAAATAGTCTAAGCAACAGAATAGCACAAGCAAAAACACACACTTAATAGGAGGAAGCAGGCCTGGCTCTTGAGAGGTGATTAATAACAATTAGAGGCCACCTAGGGTTCTGAACTTGGAAATGATGCTTCACGGAGTAAAACTTAAAACAGAAGTATCCATTATGAGTAAGACTCCACCCTCTCAAAAATTTTTCACTGCTCTGTGATACTAATTTCACCATAAATATTGCCTCTAAATCTGCACCTCATTAGAAAGTGCTGCCCACAACACTTGCCTTAAGTGAACCTCAGAGTGCACAGTTTTCCTTGCAGCTCCCCACCCTGCCACCACGAAAGGAGGATAGTTACACTCTGACGTTCCATAAACACAGAGTTGGGGAAACTGCCTCAACTACAAATGCCTGCTCTCCAACCCACATTCAACCTATTCAATGACTGAGCTGCAGTGCCCTCATTACCTTATCCCTCCACCTGTGTTCAAATACTATATCCTCCTATGGCCTCAGGAACTTTGTTCTATGATGTATCTTTTCTTTTTCACCAGCTTTTCTTTTTTTCTTTTGTTTACTGTCTCTATTCTCTTTGTATAAAATCCATCACCCATTTCCCATTGGAAAAAAAAAGCTCCCTCTGTGTCATGATTTCCTATAACCATATTCCCATCTGTTCCCTTCCCTCACAGTCAAGCATCTTGAGTTTTTCACATGCATTGTCTATATTTTTTCCCCACTCATGTCTCTGGATTTCAGTCTTTCTTCCCCTATCAAAGGACTTACCTTCAAGTTGTCAGTGACCACCTGGATTCAAAATGCAATTAATACATTTAATCCCTTCTCTCCTTTCACTTCTCCATGTTATTTGTCATACCACTGAACTATTATGAAACCCAACAACCCTTGATCTCTGAGATGTTGTTCTCTATTATATGTCTTCCTGTTTTGCTGCTAGATACAGTCTTTGTTTTCCCCAGCATTCCTTAAAGACTCATGTTTCCCAATTCTATTCTTAGCATTCTTCTGCTAATTACTTACTTTCTCTCTGGCTTTAACCAAGATCTATAAACTAACGATATTATATCTTTCTCAATAGTCCAGAGATCTTTTCAGAAATTTAGACCTGTATTTCCAAATTCCTGCCAGACTTAAGCCTTGGAAGTCACATAGGTACCTAAAATCAGCAAGGCCAACACTGGCCTGGTCATTTGCACACCTGTTTCTCTTTCTAGTCTCAGTATTTTAGGTAATTACACCATCTAATCACCTAAGTTGGGAATGACCCTCAGTACTCTCTTCACTAAATCCTTTCCCCAACGATTTATTATTAAGCCCGGTAGATTCTACCTCCTAATTATCTCTCCAATTGGACATTTCCTTCCCTCGCCTGTACAGGCCTCATTATTTTTCATTTGTATTATACCTCTGCCACCAGTCCCGCTGATTTCGATTTATCTGTTCATTTACTGTTAATGTTTTAAAAAACTTGATACTGAAGATGAAATGACATGGGCTTTTGTGTACAATTTTCCCAGGAGTTCTTACTAATCGTGAATCTGCAATCCATTTAATATTTCTGAGGTTCTATCTTCTCACATCTTTAACGGATAAGAAAAGTATCCTCCTTACAGAGTTAAATTAAGTCATGCATATAAGTGCTTACCCCTTGGTAATCACTCAAAATTCTTCTTACTATTATTATTATTATTAACTTTTAATTTTACAACTATTATTATGACTCAAGCTTAAATCCATCTGAAGACTCTCCACTACCATAAGGATAAAATTGAAAACCTTAAAATGGCTTTCAGGGTCTCTAGAATCTAATTCTACTAACTTCTCTAGCCTCATCTTTCTACACTCTCTGATAGAAGCCCTAATTTCAGTCGGGTGCTTTTCCTTCTCCTTCTTCTGACATAGTTAATTAACTACTCACAGGCATCTTAAAAACTCATTTTAAAAATTACCCATGCTAGGAAGGCTGATGGGGAAGGGTCCACAAGGAAAGAGTGAAAAGGGTCAAGAGAATTTTCTTGAATACTGAAAGTTCTATATCTTAATTGAGGTAGAGTTTACACAGATGTATATGTTTGTCAGACAACTGTAGAGTTAATCCATTTTATTGTACGTAAATTATACCTCAATAAATTGACTAAAAATGATTCCATATGGAAGCTCTTCCGTAACTCCTTTCTCCCTGGGCTAAATGGCCATATATGAACTTCCATACAACACGTACATACTCTTTTCACAGCACTTATTCTATTGTCTTGCCAAGCACTAAACAAATTATGAATCCCTCTAAAAACTCTGGAATACTCATTTTTGTATCTGTACCTCCAACATCTAGCATAAGGGCCCAAAACAATAGGGCCTCAAAGAATATTTATGGGATCAGTGAATGAATGAATTACAAATTGAGATTATAATTATAAATTCAGATTAAAATTTGGTAATGTGGAATTATGTGATTAAATGTTTACAGTTTTAATGTAAAACTGTACATTAATTAACTTTAAAGCACATGTAATGCTGTGTAATATGTCTAATGTATACAATCAAAGATTAGAATGCCACACACAATTGCTAATAATAGCTATGTAACTCCATCATAGTATTAATAATGTTTATATTAATGCTTTGGCATTAAATCTTAAAATCAGAGTGCATAATGCATAGAGGACTTATTCTTTTTTTTATGAGAAACAAATAAGATCAATTAAAAACTGTCATCCATTTATTACAAAAAAAAAAAAAACTCAGTGCAGCAATAAGTATCAAGAACATATTGAAATGAAAACAATGATGAGAAAATGAGATACTAACATCAACTGTACTGTCACTTCCAAACATACCAAGAAAAACCTGGACTAGAAGGAACCATAATTCCCACGGCACCGAGGCACTTAGAGAAGTCATTACTGATATACCCAGGATGCAAAATACCAAGGAGTATGATCCTTAAAGAAATACATGCCTAACAGCAAGCAAAGTTCCTGATGATTATAGATGGGATTGGGGGGGATCATCTTATAAAATGTAGAATATAAGGTCATATGACCTGGCTTTCAGGGGCCATATCATCAGTCAGTCTCATTGATAACTTACTTTGATAAACCACGCGCATAAAATATCCTTATTCTTGGATGAGGAAGGGGTATAAAATCCAATATATTCTACCCTAAATTAATAGTTTGTATATATCATGTATAAATTGAATTGCCATATAAGAAAATGTACGTAAAAGATGATGCATAATATTGGAGCACAATTCCTTTGTGTTAGATAAGACAGAATCTTTTATTTCAGATGTACCAATTATTGTTCCTTCCAAGCTTACAGTTCCTCCTAAAGGAAAAAACCTTAGCTTTCCCACCAACAAAACGTTAACCCATATTTAAACTCACATGACATAGCCCCTGCCACAGATTGGACCACAAATCAATATACAATCCAAGGGCAGCCAATCTTCAGATTTTTAATTGTAGTTGATTTACAGTATTATACTAGTTTCCAGTGTACAGCATAGTGATTCAGTATTTTTACAGATTATGATCCATTGAAAGTTATTACAAGATAATGGTTATAATTTCCTGTGATGTACAATATATGTCTGTTGCTTATCTATTTTACACATAGTAGTTTGTATCTGTTAATACCATACCCCTAATTTGCGCCCCCCTTCCCTCTCCCCTTTGGTAATCATTAGTTTGTTTGCTATATTTGTGAGTCTGCTTCTGTTTTGCATATACATTCATTTTATTATTTTTAAGGTTCCACATAAGTGATATCATACAGTTTTTGTCTTTCTCTGACTTATTTCACTAAGCATAATATTCTCTAGGTCCATCTACATTGATGCAAATGGCAGAATTTCATTCGTTTTATGGCTGAGTAATATTCCATTGTATGTACATATATATATTTTTTCTGCCCATTTTGTAATTGAGTTGTTTTTTTGATGTTGAGGTGCATGAGCTGTTTATACATTTTGAATATTAACCTTTTATCAGTCATATCATTTGCAAATATATTCTCCCATTCCATAGGTTGTCTTTTCAATTTGTCAATGGTTTCCTTTGTTGTGCAAAAGCTCTTAAGTTTAATTAGGTCCCATTTATTTATTTTTGCTTTTATTTCTTTTGTCTTAGGAGACAGATCCAAAAAGATATTGCTATGATTTATGTCAAAGATAACATTGTTTCACCTATGTTCTCTCCTAGTTTTATGGTTTCAGGTATTATATTTAGGTTTTTAAACCATTTGGAGTTTATTTTTGTATATGGTGTGAGGTAATGTCCTAATCTCATTCTTTAACATGTAATAGCTGTCCAGTTTTCGCAGCACCACTTGTTGAAGAGACTGTCTTTTCTCCAATGTATACTCTTGCCTCCCTCATAGGCCAATATCTTTGATGAATATAGATGCAAAAAATCCTCAACAAAATATTAGCAAACCAAATCCAACAATATATTAAAAGGATCATATACCATGATCAAGTCAGATTTACTGCAGGGTCACAAGGATGGTTCAACATTTGCAAATCAATCAATGTGATATACCACATTAACAAAAGGAAGGATAAAAATCACATGATCATCTCAACAGATGCAGAAAAAGCATTTGACAGAATTCAACATCCATTCATGATAAAAACTCTCATCACCATGGGTATAGAGGAAACATATCTCAACATAATAAAGGCGATTTATGACAAACCCACAGCCAACATCATACTCAACAGTGAAAAGCTGAAAGCCTTTTCTCTAAACTCAGGAAGAAGACAAGGATGCCTACTCTTGTCACTTCTATTTAACATAGTATTGGAAATACTATCCACAGCAATCAGATAAGAATAAGAAATAAAAGGCATCCAAATTGGAAGGGAAGATTTAAAACTGTCACTATCGGCAGATGACATGATACTTTATATAGAAAACCCTAAAGTCTCCACCCCAAAACTATTAGAATAAATGAATTCAGCAAAGTTGCAGGATATAATATTAATATACAGAAATCAGTTGTGTTTCTATATATTAATAATGAACTATCAGAAACAGAAAGTTTTTTAAAAAGTCCTATTTAAAATCATATCAAAAAGAATAAAATTCATAGGAATAAACTTAACCAAGGAGGTGAAAGACCTATACTCTGAAAACTATAAAACATTGATGAAGGAAATTGAAGATGATACAAAGAAATGGAAAGACATCTAGTGCTCTTAAATTAGAAAATTAATATTGTCAAAATGGCTATACTGCCCAAAGCAATCTATAGATTTAATGCAATCCCTACCAAAATACCCATGACATTTTCATAGAACTAGAGCAAATAAACTTAAAATTCATATGGACCCACAAAAGACCCTAAATTGCCAAAGGAATCTTGAGAAAAAAGAAAAAACCTGAAGGTATCACTCTCCCAGACATCAGACTATACTACAATGCTGCAGTAATCAAAACAGCATGGTATTTGCACCAAAACAAACACATAGAACAATGGAACAAAATTGAGAACTCAGAAATAAACTCATGCACCTATGGCGAACTAACCTACAACAAACGAGGTAATCTTCAGATTGAACAGTCATTTGTGATGGAATGAAAGGCAGGATTAGCCATTAAGGAAGAGAACGCAGAGTGAGGGGTGGGTTGTAAAGGGCTTAATAAACTGCAGTTACAAGGCTATCAAAATTATAAGTAAGCAAAACTAATGAGGTAGAGGAAATATACAAAGAAGAAGACAAAGAAGCCAAATGGTAGAGATAGGAATACAGAAATGTGTAGCTGTGTCTCAATTATTGTAAAAAAAATGCCACTAGTTGAAAGGTCTATGTGTAGCTCAACTTTAACAAACTATTTTGTGCCCAGATTTTTCTGGATTCTCTATGGATATGTGTCTTTCCAACAAACCTATAATCTGCTAAATTGAGACAATTTCTTGAAACGAAAAATAAATAAATAAAATTTAAAAGCTGAATTAAAATGACTTTCTATGAATTTTCAGCATCAGAACACAGAGTGGCCAATAAAAATATAGGGAAAACATTAACTTTCTAAGAAACAAATATATATGCTTAGGAAATAAACCATATTGTACAAAAACTGTCACCATTATCACTATATAGTATTCTTTCAGCATAAATTTTTTTTAATTCAACTGAAAAAGATGACAGCAAAATAAATTGACTCCCATTATGTAATTCTTCTAAATGATGTGAAAGTCTGCACGTACAACTAAATAAGCTGAAATAGAAATAGTCTGTTTGCTCTTTCCACCTAATAGAAAAGAACAAAAGCTCTTGATATAGCCAGGAAAGAAAAATACTATGAATACCATTGTTCACCATGAAAATCTTTCTTTAAAGTACTAATATATCAAAGACCAGTACGATATAGCTAATATAATTTCTAAAAGTTTGCATACATAATTTTGGAAGGAACAAAATTTCTAATGACACTTTGACCTAGTATAGCTTACATCAGATTATATCTTTTTTCCAGTAATCTCTGTGTGCATATTCAGATACACATAGCAAAAAAAAAACCCCACAAACAAACCTCTACTGTTTATATACTCAAAATAGTCAAGAAAAAAAATGTTTCTTACACTGAATACTAATTCCATTGTATACATATGTATTTCCTGTCCCATGACATAACTGGGTGGACTCAGAGAGTGATACAATAGATTTTAATCATTTTATCTGGCTGTTCTTATTCACTGGGCCAATGTTTTTCTTTTCCCATGAGAACTCTCTGTAGTAGTAGAGCACCAATGCCCCCTTTTTCTCCTGACTGAAATGCAAGGTATATACAGTGTAGAACATAAGTTATTCCTGCCCAAGGAGAGGAGAGAGACAAAGTTTTTACCTTCTAGAAATAAACAGTACAATGCTTTGTCCCAGCCACTGCATCAGTGGTGCTTAGGATGTTCTGCCCTCAGTCAATCACCGTTAGTTTGGTCAATCCTTCTAAAACATTAAGCCTAAAGGTACTGAGCCAGATACCATAAGTATCCTAGATGTCTGAAAGAAATGTTTCCTTAGTACAGTATTTGCATCCAGACTGAGGAAAAGTTTATCTGAGCTGCTCTCCCAATTCCCCTTCTAGTCTCCTCACCCCACACCTGGGTAAATGGTGTATTCATCTTGTTTCCGAAGTATTCTATATTTCAAGAAGAATCCTTCTCCATGATTTTACATGCTTTAAAAATGTCCTCTACTTCTCCAAACTCTCTTTCCATGTTCACTCCCACCCCATAATACAAAGCACCTTCCTGTATTTCATTATCTACTCGTTCTAACACTGAAGTTATCAGGCCATGCAGGTTGGAACAGCTGCATTATATGGATCTAGAAAACAAATATTTGGGGATTTATAGGTCCTCAAAGCCCTCAAACCACAGTATACAGCAGGCCATTTCACAAGCTTGAATAACTAAGACATTAAGGGAATAGAGGATACAGAGTACAAAATTGTCTTCCTCTGTCTCAGTTAAGGTGTCTGTAAGCCCTACTTGTTACTGTTGATTCTGTATCTCACTTAACTTTTGAACCTACATATCACTAGGACAGTGCTTGAATGTCTCACTGTGAAACATTGAATGAATATAATGAGCAAATCATATTTCTTCAACTATCAGAGAAATAAAATTACCAAACATTCATGGCTGTTATAATGCAGGTAAGAGTAAAATAATTATAGGTGATAAAAGGATGAACATTATTATGCTAATTTATATGTTTATTTAATGTATATTCAAAAATATGACCAGTATATCAAAGTTGTGATTTCACTGATATTATCTGCTTGTCACAGTGTTAAAGTATTTAGATCATTCCCTAGCCATATACGTTTTCAAGGATGGCATACATTGTGGGCAAATGCTCTGAAATAACAAAGTGACTTTTAAACTTCAGGACTTAACCTTACACAGTCACTAACAGGAAATACAAGTAGTTGTTAGATGGAGTCTTCGTGCACAAGTCTCAATTGAGAAAAAGAAAATTCTCAATTCCACCAAAGAACAAGACCTCAGAATACTTGTCACTAAATTTAATGATTTTCAACTATCATCCCAGAACTACTTGCTTACTGGATAGCCATCTAATTATTTGTGTGTGTGTGTGGGAGGACAATTGGTGGTCTCTCCTACTCCACCATTTTGCTGATGTTACCTGTTAAGTAAATTTTCTACAAAAGTATGTTTCAGAAACTTACCCAAAGCACAGAATGGAGTCTTAAAGAACCACCTCTGGCATAAAACAAATACTCTGTAATATGTCAAGCACATTTGTAAATATTAAAAGCACATAAAAATCTATCTATATGTGGTTTGCTGTTAATTTAATTCCAAACTTCTAATTACTTATAATCTTATTTGAAAGAGAAGACATACATGTACAAGGAAGAATTATAGCACAGTGCAAGATGGTATAAAATGGAGTTCTAATTTGAATACAATTAAGAAATAAATTACATATTATGCACAACACACACTGTTGAACTAAATTAACTTTGAATCATCAGTGAAGACTCCATAAATAGAAATTGATCTGGACTTCAAATAGCTGAATGGTTTTGTATAGAAAAAGAAAAAGGCAAGACTGAGGTGAAGAAGTAGATGAAAAGAGGAAGGCTGTACAGAGAAGCTGGAAAAAAACAGAGTAAAAGAAATCACTGTGGCTTACAGTAGAAAGATCAACAGCCTGTGTAAGGAACACATAGTATCATTCAAGCAGAAAGGAAGCTAACTAATCAAAAAGAATACTAAGAATCTTTATTGACACCTATAAACAGACTATATATTACTATATCTGAAATGATAAATAACACCTTTTAAGAACTGCCCATAATTAATTTTTGTTATTTTAAAAAAATGTTTTTTAACAATCAGTTTTTAAAAACAGAACAATACTGGTTAAATTTAATACTTTCTCCCAAAGTCTTTGGACTAGAGCTTTTATTTCTCTAATCCTGTACGGACATGCAGGATTGAAATTTCATGCTATAAGAAGAGTTTAGAATATATAAAAGAGTATATGTGTAGAATGTGATTTGTAAAGGATTTAGAAAGTATCAGTTCATTGCATAAGAAATCTAAAATAAATGGAAACTTTTTAAACCTCTGGCCATGATTTTTGAACCTGTAAAATACTTAGATCTATATTATTCAGCTATGTTAAAAGCTTCTTGTAAAGTAACCATATTTCTACATCATCACTTGATCACATTTTAGTTACAATAATATTCACATTAATATTCTCCCTGTGTCCATGTCTGCTGAAAGTACAGAGAAGCCAATCTTAAAGAGATCAAGAGGTCTAATTGGCTTGGCAAATTAACAGTCAGTCCAAGAACCAAGGTTTGTAATTCCTTTTTATCTACTGTCCCTGATGGGACAGCTGAACCATTCGAATAAACTGCATCTTTTTTCACTCTGAATCTCATTATGGAGCTTATCACAATGCATCTTTTTAGTAGCTACTGATTCATTAATCTAGTGCCAAGGGATTTTTTATTATCAAATCACTTGATTTGAGGGGCTTGCTTGGTTAAATACAAAATACTAATTTCTCTCTGACTTTATATATAACTTTCCTCAGACTCTATAGTGTAAGAAAGACTTTGGAAGTAGAAAAACAACAACAAAAACAACAAATTAGAATACAAAAGATCTGATTTCTTACTTTTCTAGTATTCATTGACTTGAAGAATCAGTGAATTTACTGCTACATTCCCAGGTCTATAGTGGAGGCTCTATCTTGAACAGTTTTTAAAGCACAAGGCTTGAAGAAACCTGGCTTTAAAAGCAAAGCTTACAAGGTCTGGGTTTGGCTGGAATTCCCTCAGACAGTAGGTTTCAAAGTAAGGGCTGAAGCTCCTTTCAGTAGCTCTGGAAGCATTTTCTAATGCTAGTAATATGTAAAATATCATAATTTTAGAAATTGGAATATCTACCTTTGTGTTTGAGATATGAATCAATAACCTTTTAAAATATTTCTATTTATAATATCCTATGAGTAGCAAATAAGAAAATGATAACACAAAGTAATATTAAGATAATTATTTGTCTTCAACATTTTATAACATGTTTAAAAACAACATAATTCATTGCAAGGTTTGCTCCATTTACCTAAAGAACAGTAAATTCTTCTCTAACATTATAGACATAACATTATAACCTTAGAAATATTGTAAAATCGTCCACTACAATCCTCTCTTTACTGGGATGTACTTTTTTTTTTTTAATAGATCTTTATTGGAGTATAATTGCTTCACAGTACTGTGTTAGTTTCTGTTGAACAACAAAGCCAATCAACTATATGCATACACATGTCCCCATATCCCCTCCCTCTTGAGTCTTTCTCCCATCCTCCCTATCCCACCCCTCTAGGTCACTGCAAAGCTCCAAGCCGATATCCCTGTGCTATTCTGCTGCTTCCCACCATCCAACTATTTTACATTCGGTAATGTATATATGTCGATGCTACTCTCACTTCGCCCCAGCTTCACCTTCCCACCCCATGTCCTCAAGTCTATTCTCTATGTTTACCTCTTTATTCCTGCTCTGCAACTAGGTTCATCAGTACCTTTATTTTTTTTTTTTTTTAGATTCCATATATATGTGATAGCATACAGTATTTGTCTTTCTCTTTCTTACTTCACTCTGTATGACAGACTCTAGTTCCAACCGCCTAACTACAAATAACTCAATTTCGTTTCATTTTATGGCTGAGTAATATTCCATTCTATATATGTGCCACATCTTCTTTATCCATTCATCTGTCGATGGACAGTTAGGTTGGTTCCATGTCCTGGCTATTATAAATAGTGCTGCAATGAACATTGTGGTACATGACTCTTTTTGAATTATGGTTTTCTCAGGGTATATGCCCAGTAGTGGGATTGCTGGGTCATATGGTAGTTCTATTTTTAGTTTTTTAAGGAACCTCCATACTGTTTTCCAGAGTGGTTGTATCAATTTACATTCCCACCAACAGTGCTAGATGTAAGGCACTATGAATGATAAAACAAGAAGGCACTGATTCTGCCTTGAAGGAACATCAAATCAAGTAGTGGAGATTAGATGTTTACTAAATAACCTCAAGTAAAAATGGAAATCATACCATTAATTAAATATAGATAAAATACAAATTAGAGAAAGAAAAAACTGCCTCCAAGTGGGAATCAGGAAAGCTTCTGTGAAAGAGGTGATATCTAAGATAAATGTTGGAGAGACAAAAACAATTGAGGATGAAGATCAGAGAGCACAAAAAAACTGTATAAACAGAGGCACAAGAAGAGAAAAGAGAAGTAAAAATACATAGGGAGCATTAAGCAATTTACTTTGGGTTGAGAATGAGATGCACAAAACACTCTAATGTAAGGTAACACTGGGAAAGTTGTCTGGAATATGGTTTGAATAGGATGCTATACATTCTGAAACAGGACACTTTCAAGGGTGAAAGGGACACTACTAATAATTATGCCAGGACAACGGGTATAAACCTAGAATGTCTCAGGCACACCAGAAAGTATTATCACCTTATTTCTAGTATATCTTTAATCCTAGAATAGTGTTTGGATTTAACTGTTTAAGCAATGGGGATGAAAGGAATATTCATCTTATATACGGTACTTTAAAATGGAAATTGTATCTAGTAGAAAAAACAGCTAAGGCATGGAGAATAATTAGGAGTCTATGAAAGTTAATCAACACTATAAATATAATATATTTATAATACATTATAGAACACTTATTTCATAGATTGTTTAGCATTGCAATGTAATAATGAAGATAGATTGGCCAAGAGTTCAAGAAAGTGGAAATATGTGACAAATAATTTATGTAACAACACACATTTAAACCACAATACAGGCTGTCCAGGATATTACTCATTTTTTATCATCAGATGCTGTTTTCAGATGAGGTAATTTCCTGATATTATAGTTTAACAATTTTTCTTATATCATTTTTCAAAATTAAGAACATATCAAACTGATGAAGGAGTTTATCACTATTTAACCCATTTATTTGGAAAGCTGATTTTAAAAGGTATCATTAACACCAATGATCCACCCTGCTTTCTTGTTTCTATAATGACATGTATTGTGTTTAGTTGATATATGTTATATCCTTCAAAATTCTTAGGCTGTTAAGCTATTGAATTTTACATTTAATCTTCTGCTGATCTATATTTGTCCTTTGTAAAATGTTCTGGGGCTCTGGGCAGAACAGTGACATAAAATTGTAGATATCTCAAATTTGACTCCTTTCAAGTTTGAATTGACTATTCACCTCATTAAGAGATTGCGTGGGTAATTCTCAGGAAGAGCCATTCAATCTATGATTAAAATAGTTCATGAAAAAACCTTAGTAGTATAACTGCAATTTAAAACAACAATAAATCTCCAGTATTTAAAACTAAATACAAATGTTATATAAAACAACTAACGCATGAAAAAATAAACTATGAACTATATTTTTCACCAAAAAGGATCAATTTTGCCATTTTAGAAATTTTGAAAATGTAATTATTGACTTTTCCAAAAAAAATATTAACAGCAATGAAACTTGGAAACACTAACTATACCTTGTATAATAAAAAATTTATTAAAAGCCAATCTTACAATGCCTCCTTCATTTGTGCAAGAATTTACAAAAATACTTTGTATTTACAAAAATATTTTGTGGTTTGACCAAATTAACCTTGAGGAAGGATAACTAACCTTCAATTATTGTATGAAAATGTTTTCACATTTCTCAAACTATAGAAAATTAGAACAACACAACATGCTTGATCAACAGGCATGTATAGAATACTAACATCTAGATAATACTTACTCATTTGACTCAAACTTGTAATATAAATTTGATCAAGCATAAGCTATAAAACAAGATTCAACAAAATTCAGAGAATTGCTTTTACACAGAATCTTTTAAACAAGATTCAACAAAATTCAGAGAATTGCTTTTACACAGAATTTGTTCTCTGACCATATGCATGGTTAGAATACAATAACAAAATAACATAATTTTAAACTCATAAAATTAAAAAAAAATTTAATTCTCCTAAATTAATCTTTTTGTGAAAAGAATAATAGACTCTCTGGGATGGTCAATAAAGAAAATATCAGGAATAAATTAGAAATTATACAAAATTTGTATAAGTTGTAAAATAAGTTTCTTATTAAGAAATGCAAGCTATAATCAGAATACCATTTTATATTCACAAGACAGGAAAAATTATAAAATCTGATAATACCAAATATTGGTATGGATGTAGAGCAACAGACATTCTTAGAAACTTCTTGCAAATATGCACATAAATATTATTTCTTTATATAGCACACTGGCATTATCGATTATATTTCATTAATTTTAGGGTGCATGCTTCTTCACATTTTATCATCTCTGTAATCAGGATACATCTTATAAAACACAGTAGTTGGTGTTTTTCCTTTTATATTAGTATATAAAATAATATCTTACAACAGATGGCACCTTAGACTTCATGAAATACTATATAGAGATAAAACATCTCAGCAACCCAACTGTAAGTTGCTTTGGCTAGAGAAATTCTTGCACAAATGAACGAGGCATATTGAAAAATGTTTACAATAGAACTGTTTTAATAGCAAAAACCCTTTAAATAACACAAATATCCATTTTCAACAGAAAGATGATTGAGTTTTGAAAAAGAGTATAATAGAGACTATTGGACAGTGAAAGCAAATTAATTAATGCTACTTGTATCTCTTGAATGACTCCCATGAATGACTCTCACAAGCTAGTAATACTGAATGTTAATAATGCTGATGTAACACAAAAACAAATACCTTCTAGTACATTTCAAAGTAGAAGTAATCAATAATTTATTTAGAAATATGTATTATATACATACACATATATCACAAAGAAAAGGAGAAGGGCTTCCCTGGTGGCGCAGTGGTTGAGAATCTGCCTGCCAATGCAGGGGACACGGGTTCGAGCCCTGGTCTGGGAAGATCCCACATGCCGCAGAGCAACAAGGCCCGTGAGCCACAACTACTGAGCCTGCGCGTCTGGAGCCGGTGCTCCGCAACAAGAGAGGCCGCGATAGTGAGAGGCCCGCGCACCGTGATGAAGAGTGGCCCCCACTTGCCACAACTGGAGAAAGCCCTCGCACAGAAACGAAGACCGAACACAGCCATAAATAAATAAATTAATTAAATTTAAAAAAAAAAAAAAAAAAAAAGGAGAAAAGGACGGGGGAATTCCAGGATGGAGGCTAGATCTGATGAGGAGAGTGGTAGGATAAATGGATAAATTTGGGGATACTTCAGTTACATTGGTGATGGTCTACTCAAACTTTGTGGCGTGTTGATAAAAGTTTGTGCTTGTGATATTATTCTTTCATCATTTTGAGGGTATTAAATATATCATAATACATTTTTAATGTTTAAAAACATTACTGATTTTAAGACTGCATGATATCAAAGTATGCAAATGTCAAGGGTTTCAAAATGCCTAGATGTATCATTATGAAGAGAAAACATCTGAATGATGAATTGAATTGTTCACTTTTCTACTTGGCTATTTCATGTTTTTTGGTTTCTGTCTTTTATTCTGAATTGCATTTCCCAAGACAGCTGACTTCTTGTCATTGTGTTTTTCAGAATTCTAACATTTATTTTAAAACACTGTGGTTACTGAAAAAGTTAAACGTGTCATGATAAAAAATGCACACTGCCTCGTATGAAAATGAAAGGGTATGAAGTGAAAAGCAAGTCTCCTTCTGAAGTTCATTCCCCAAAGGCAACCACTAGGAACAGATTATTTTTTGTAAAATTCCAGAAATTTTTTGTACTTACAAGTGTATATAAATATGCCTTTCTGGAAACTCAAGTGGGAGCATACTGTAAACACTGTCACACATCTTTATTATACACTTAATTTATCTTGGTGATTCTTAATATCAGCAGAAATAAATATATCTATTTGTCTTATTCCTTAAGTAGCTTAAATAGCACCAGATTATCTGTTTTAGAAGTTTTGACAGGGCTAACTGATGAAATATTTGAGCCTGCTGCCTTTTAGGAATGTAGCTCTTTAACGTTTTTTTTCTTCAGTAAAAATGGTTCTATTTAGAATTTCTCTCTTCCAGGGTTAAATATGGTTATTTGTGTTTTCCTATGATGAGTTAGTTTTTCTAAAATTTCAAATATATGTATATATATACATATATACATATATATATATATATATATATATATATACACACAAATAGAGAGAGGGAGAGAGAAAGGAGAGAGAGAGAGAGTAGATGGTAGTTTGTCTATTCCCTCCAATAAAAAGTTGTTCATGATATATCTGGCAAATGATTTATTTTCATATAGCCTGTGAGCTAAGAATGTTTTTTATATTTTTTAAGTGTTGTTTTAAAAAAAAAAAAGATTGCATGTGCCACAAAAGCCTAAAATATTTACTTTTTGGCCCTTAATAACAACAAAAATAGTTTGCCAGAATCTGATTTTAGTGTCTTTATCAAAAAATGTGGCATGAAAATTTAAGTCAGTATAGCCATTAAAAGCACTTGGATCTAGACTGGTTAGGTTCAAATGACATCAGTGCCACTCACTACTTACGTGGACTTGCAAGTTTTTCTGAACATCAGTTAACTTATCTGTAAAATTGAAATACTGAAAATAGTTATCTCATAGGGTTGTTGTAAAGATTAAATGTGCTAGTATTTGCAAAGAACTTAGAAGATGAATGGAACAAAGGTCTGGATAAATTATGTTGATCATTGCATTGTGTTGCTCTTTAAAGCAATACATAACACTAGAGATTAAATTTCATTTATTTAAAAATATTTAAAGCAAATTTTAATATAATTAAAAACAAAGAAATAGACAAATGTATAGTAATCGTAGTTGGACATTTTAACCCATTTCTCTCGGTAACTGCCAGAACAAGCAGACAAAAACTTAGCAAGGATAAAAATTTGCTCATTATGATTTACCAACTTTACCTAGTTGACATGTATAGAATATAACACTTAATAACAGCAAAGCAATTTTTTTCCTTTGCAAGTACATATCAAACAGCTGCTAAAATAGACCACATGCTGGCCCATAAAGAAAGCCTCAATAATTTTCAAAGAAATGAAATCATATAAATTATATTCTCTGATCATAATGGAATTAAACTAGAAACAATAAAGATAACAAACTTCATTCATCACTAAGCTTCATTCACTCATAACTAAATGAGCAAATTCATATTCAAAAATTGACAAAAGAAGGAATTTAAAATCTGATTAGTCTTGCATATGTTAAGTAAATTAATTCTGTAATTTAAAAACTTCCCAAAATGAAAAATCCAGTATGAGATGTATTCATGGTGAACTCTTCACCTCCAATTTTTTAAAACTCTGTAGAAGTCCAGAAAAATTCTGATACCAAACTTTAAAACAATATAACAAAAATAAATTCACAGATCTATATGCCTTTTAAAATAGTGCAAACACTGAAAAGAAAGTTAGCAAATTGAATTTAGAGATGTTAGAAAAATAAGTTCATAAAAAGTGGGGTTTATCTCACCAATGCAAGGTTTGTTCAGCATTTGAACATCAGTAACCATGATTCACCACACTAACAGAGTAAAAGAGAAAACCATAGGATCATTTCATTTGATACAAAGTGAATATTTGACAAAATTCAACACTCACTAAAGAAACAAACAAACTGAGAATATAGTGGAACTTCTTGGTTTTGTAAAGTCCACTAAAACTATTTACTAAACTAAAAACCTTCAGGGACCATCATAATAATGATGAAATATTAAATGTTTTCTCCATTAGACAGTGAACAAGACAAAGATGGTAACTATGAACTATGGTCTCAATTTTATTTGTAGAGGGTAGAGATGACAAGTCTTACTATTCTTCTAATTTCTGTTTATTTTCATTTCCTAGGTTGGTAATTTATCCTTAACACTTTCCCAGCTATGTTTGTTTGTTTTTTAATTTTTATTGGTATATAGTTGCTTTAAAATGTTGTGTTAGTTTCTGCTGTACAGTAAAGTGAATCAGTTATACGTATACATATATCCACTCTTTTTTACATTTCCGTCCTATTTAGGTCACCACAGAGTATTGAGTAGAGTTCCCTGTGCTATGCAGTAGGTTCTCATTAGTTATCTATTTTATACATAGTAGTGTATATATGCCAATCCCAGTCTCCCAATTCATCCCACCCCCCTCTCCCCTTGGTAACCGTAAGTTTGTTCTCTACATCTGTGACTCTATTTCTGCTTTGCAAATAAGTTCATCTGTACCATTTTTCTAGATTCCACATATAAGCGATATTATACAATACTGTTCAGCTATGTTTTAATTAGATTAGTTTAATCTTTACTTTTTTCTGCTTTGCAAAGAATCACTTCTTGAATTATTCATTATTTCTGATATTTTTCACTTATTTTCAGCTTCTCTTTTTAATAATTCTTTCTTTCTGCTTCCTTCAAGTTCATACTGCAGTCTTTTTCTATGTGCCAAAGTGTAATGCTTAATTCACTTAGTTTTATTTAAATTTATGATTATGTTTGAGCAGTTGTGTGTTTAAATAAGTAATTTTGCATTTATTTCTCCCAGACAAAAGAGATTGGCACCTAGACAGCAGTGTACAGCTCAGAATCTCCTTCTCCTCCACTAGCTGATTGCAAACGTATCTTATCTGTGTGATTTTTCATCCACTGTCTTTTACCCTGCTTCTTTTGGGCAAATTAGAGCTGAGAAGTTCTAAACTCCAGTTGTTCTCACTTTTCTATTCCCATTATCCCAAATATTGTCAGTTTTGTTCCAGAGTGTATGTCACATACTACAGGGAAATTTGCTTTGAGGAATTTGTTTCAAACCTTCGGTCATGGGTAGTGTATTTAGCCATTTTTCCTAACTTTTTTCTTCTCTTTCACTCAATTGTATTTGCGTTTTAGGGTTAGAGATGAGCCTTGGTTTTGTTTAGCAATTGCAACATGAGCCAAGTGGCAATATTGTATGAATGTCATCATTTATTTCAGGCTATACCAAGATATCAGTATTAATATGTCATATTTGATATAATTCTCTTCAGAGTTCATAAAACAGTAAAACCAAATAGCTAATACATTTGTAATAAATAAAGGTATAAATATATTATAAAGTATCAAGTAAAACTGTAAACTGATGTAAATATAAGCGTTGGCATATAGAGTAGGAGAGACAGGACTATTGGGTCCAGAGTATAAAGATCACCAAGATGATAATTCCATGCAGTGGTCTTGGTAACCCCATGTAATCTGTTCCCAGTTGATCTATGTCTCCTGCTCCTGCAGGGTGCCCTGAGCTCCACCCTCTGACCAGAACTCTAGCTTGAACTCCATTCAAGTAGCCAGTGACAATGAACTGGATCTCCTTTCAGCTTGTCCAGGGTTCATTTATGGAAAAATACATCAGTGAGTGAAATCCTGGGACTGGCCACCCATCCTAGGCCAGGGCCCTGCCACATTGACCCTTACTCTCCATAACACCGTGCTCCAAGCTTGGTTTTGGCTTTTACACTTAAAATGGCTCAGTATCCTCTAACACCACATACCCCGAAAATTTTGGCAGGGCTGAGGAAACAGGACAGGAACAAGCAGGGTGTGAGAGAGTTAAGAATGAGGGTAGTAAGAAGACGGAGGATACTAGAGAAAGAAAAAGAATGGTGAAGAGACGGTTCAAAGCTAATTTCAAACACCTACCTCTGTGTTCTTTATCGTCAAATAATCCTAACTTATATTTGATAATTTGGGGAGTATTTTTTGAACATTTTTAAGAAAAATAAACTATGTGACAGTAGTCACCATCCATACTTTCTCTTTTATTATAAGAGTTGGAAGTCTGGAAACCACATTTCCCATAATGCTTGCCAGCAGTTATAGGCTAGATTTTGCCAATGAGAATGTGGTGGAAAAATTGGATATCACATGCAAAAATAAATTAGTTAATCTAAACACTGACATGCTTTTCACAAAAATTAACTCAAAATGGATCATAAACCTAAATGTAAACTGCAAAACTATAAAAATTCTAGAAGATAACATACAAAGAAATCTAGGTGATGTTGAATTTGATGAGTTTTCAGATACAATACTAAAATAAGAAAAAAAATTGGTAAATTGGACTTCATTAAAATTAAAAATGAAACTTCTCTGAAAAAGATACTGCAAGAAAACGAAAACACAAGCCACAGACTGGGAAAAAAATACTTGCAAAATACATATCTAATAAAGGATTTGTGTACAAAATATCTGAAGAACTCAAAATTCAATGATAGGAAAGCAAACAAAACAATTTAAGAAGGCAAAAGATATGAACAGACACATCTCCAAAGATTTACAAATGGCAGATTAGCATGTAAAAAGATGCTCAACATCGTATGTCATTAGGGAATTACAAATTAAAACAATAATGAGATTACCACTACACACTTATTAGAATGGCTAAAATCCCCAAAATTGACAATACCAAATAATGTGAGAATATAGAGCAACAGAACACTCGTTCATTGCTGGGGGAAATCCAAAATGGTATAACCACTTTGGAAGACAGTTTGGCAATCTCATACAAAGCTAGGCAGAGTCTTACCATAGGATCGAGCAATTGCACTCCTAGGTTATTTACCCAATTGAGTTGAAAACTATGTTCATACAAAAACCTGCACATGTGTTTTTATTCATAATTGTCAAAAACTGGAAGCAACTAAGATGTCTGTCAACAAGTGAATGGATAAACAAACTGTGGTACATTTAGACAATGTAATATTGTTCAGCTATATAAAGAAATGAGCTATCAAGCCTTGAAAATATGGAGGAACCTTATGCCTATTGCTATAACCTATGTCTGTAGCTAAGAAAACCAGTCTGAAAAGCCTACATAATATATGATTCTAACTACATGACATTTTGGAAAAGGCAAAACTATAGAGACAGTAAAAAGATCATTAGTTACCAGAAGCTTGAAGAGAAGAGAGATGAATAGGTAGAACACGGAATTTTTAGGGCAATGAAACTATTTTGTATAATGCTGTAATGGTGGATATGTGACATTATCAATTTGTCAAAACCCATAGAAGTGTATAACACAAAGAGTGAACCCTAATATAAACTATAGATTTTAGTCAATAATAATGTGTCAGTATTGGTTAATTTTAACAAATGTATCATGCTAATGCAAGATATTAATAATAGAGGAAACTATGAGCAGGGGGGAAAATGGAGTATATGGAAAGCTGTTCAATCTACTCAATTTCTGTAAACCTAAAACTGCTCTAAAAAATAAAGTATTTTTATTAAAAACATTGTAGTATGCAACATGAATAATCAGATACACTGAAAGTTACAAGTAGCATATATTTTCCAATTTACAAACAGGTCACATTCAAAAAATATTTTAATTATTATTTATGTGAAACCTTGTACATAATTTTCCTTATAAAAAACGTAACAAGTAATAATTTATTATTATCCCGGTAAAATCTATTTAATCTGTATTATGCCAAAATGAAATTTTATTAGAAAATATTATTGTATGAATAATCTAGAAACATACTAAAAGCCTAAATATAACTATTTCATTTGTCTCAAAATATTTTATGAAAAATGTATATAAAATTAGAGACATTCAGGTATCAGTTATCAACATGTTTTTTGTGCATTTTTTCAATCTGATAGATAGCAATAAGGGATGGTTTAAGATCTTGGGTCTCTTGCTATTGATATTGCTTTAAACCAAATGGAGTAACTTCTACTGAACCTTGGGACACTCAGATCTTTCTTTCTCCTCCAAGTTTCTGGGAAGTTCTGGGGGAAGGAGGAGGGCAGATGAGAGGAAATACTAGTTTTCTAGCAATCACAAGCTCTTCATCTCTCCAGTTTCAGTGGATGAGTTTCCCAGTTCCATAGAGGTCAAGCCACCTAAAGATAGTTCCTAATGCAGCAGGACAAATAAAGGTCATTGTGTAACTTCTCCTTATTTAATGAGAAGAAAGGAGAGATGATTCATTTGCATCTCATCATTCCCTGCAGTATAGGTATCATTTCTGCAAAAGATAATGTTGGTAATCGTGTGAGAATAGTCAGTGAAGACTGCCCCCATCGCCTATTCAAACTTACTTTGCTCTCATATGTGGCTGTTCATAAGCCAGATGCACCTTCCATCCCATATACTTACATATAGTTGCATATTATATGTGTTTTGTCACAAGTGCTGGATTGGAGAATTTGGAGTGAGGAAAAGGAGCATTATGGTCTTGTAAAGAGGAAAACCATCAACTAGGAATCATAAGATAATATTCTAGTTCTCAGACACTAACTGCTTTACAGTTTCCTAGGGCTACCACAGCAAATTACCAAAGACTACATGGCTTAAAATAATAGAAATTTATCCTCTCCCAGTTCTGGAGGCCAGAAGTGCAAAATCAAAGTTTTGGCAGTACAGCCTTGTGAAGGCTCTAGAAGAGAATCCTTCCTGCTTGGGGCTGCATAATTCCAGTCTCTGCTTCTATTTTCACGTGGGTTTCTCTCCTATGTGTCCTTTCCTCTTTCCTTTCCCTTTCCCTTACCCTTCCCTTATCAAAACACTTGTTCTTGGATTTAGAGCTCACACTAAACCAGGATAATCTCAGCTCGAGCACTTACCCTAATTACATCTACAAGGACCCTTCTTCCGAATAAGGTCACATTCACAAGTTCAGGATGGAAATCTCCTTTGGAGGGTCACTATTCAACCCACTATACTAGTTTTGCGTCTCTTATAGTCTGCGGATTTTGTTTTTATCATTAAAACAGAGAGAGAGGAGAAGAGCACATTTAGATGACCATTAGGATAGTTTTCAACTGTTATATACCCTTGGTTTGCAAAAATTATAAAATCTCACAGTAACTAGATTTGGTGTAGATTTGGCAATGGCAACTCTGTCTGTTGGGGAGATTTTAAATTCATACGACCAGCTTAGAAAACAGTTTGGTCCCATCTAATAAAGTTGCAGGTGCACATGGTCTATAAGCCAGCAGTTCTACTCTAGGTATATAATCAAGAGAAACTTTTGTACACGAAGCAGAATATGTATACAAGAATATTTATCTTTTCCATCATTAGTAAGATGTACAGAAGTAAAAATGAACGAATATAGCAATATAGGAAAAATTGATGAATGTCACAAACATTATATGGACTGAAAAAAGGCATATACACGTTATGATTGCATGGGTGTAAAACAGAAAAATAAGCAAAATTAAACCATATATTTTATGTATAATACAAGGTAGTAAAACTCTGAAAAAAAGTCCAAAATTATTATGAAAATCATAATAGTGGATAACTTTTAGAAGGAAAAAGAGTCTGTGACTGTGGAGAGGCACCAGTAAGCTTCTAGCATGCTGGGCAATGTCTTCTTGACTGGATGGTGGTAATAGAGGTGTTTTCTTTATGATTGCTCTTCAAATGAACATACATATTTTCTATACTCTTTATGTAGGCTGTATCTCATAATAAAATTAATGATAAAAGAATGGATCAAAGAAAAAAGAGAAAAGATAGGAGTCTATGCTTTTAAGGTTCTTTTTCTTTTTCTTTTTCCTGGTGCAACATATCATTTAATTCCCTTTCACAGGTTTACTCTTTTTTTTTTTAACATTTTTATTGGAGTATAATTGCTTTACAATGTTGTATTACTTTCTGCTGTAAAACAAACTGAATCAGCTATATGTATACATATATCCCCTCCCACCCTCCCTATTCCACCCCTCTAGGTGGTCACAAAGCACCGAGCTGATCTTCCCGTGTGATGCAGCTGCTTCCCATTAGCTATCTAGTTTACATTTGGTAGTGTATATATGTCAGTGCTACTCCTCATTCGTCCCAGCTTACCCTTTCCTCTCCCCGTGTCCTCAAGTCCATTCTCTACGTCTGCAGCTTTATCCCTGTCCTGCCCCTAGGTTCATCAGAGCTGTTTCTTTTAATTTTTAGATTCCATATATATGTGTTAGCATACAGTATTTGTTTTTCTCTTTCTGACTTACTTCACTCTGTATGACTGACTCTAGATCCATCCACCTCACTACAAATTACTCAATTTCGTTTCTTTTTATAGCTGAGTAATATTCCATTGTATATATGTGCCATATCTTCTTTATCCATTCATCTATCGATGGACACTTAGGTTGCTTCCATGTCCTGGCTATTGTAATAGTGCTGCAATGAACACTGTGGTACATGACTCTTTTTGAATTACGGTTTTCTCAGGGTATATGCCCAGTAGTGGGATTGCTGGGTCGTATGGTAGTTCTATTTTTAGTTTTTTAAAGAACCTCCACACTGTTTTCCATAGTGGCTGTATCAATTTACCTTCCCACCAACAGTGCAATCTTCCCTTTTCTCCACACTCCCTCCAGTGTTTACTGTTTGTAGATTTTTTGATGATGGCCATTCTGACTGGGGTGAGGTGTTACCTCATTGTAGTTTTGATTTGCATTTCTCTAAAGATTAGTGATGCTGAGCATCCTTTCATGTGTTTGGTAGCAATCTGTATATCTTCTTTGGATAAATGTCCATTTAGATCTTCTGCTCATTTTTGGATTGGGTTGTTTGGTTTTTTTTGATATTGAGCTGCATCAGCTGCTTGTATATTTTGGAGATAAATCCTTTGTCAGTTGCTTCGTTTGTAAATATTTTCTCCCATTCTGAGGGTTGTCCTTTCGTCTTGTTTATGGTTTCCTTTTTGTGCAAAAGCTTTTAAGTTTCATTAGGTCCCATTTGTTTATTTTTGTTTTAATTTCCATTTCTCTAGGAGGTGGGGCAAAAAGGATCTTGCTGTGATTTATGTCATAGAGTGTTCTGCCTATGTTTTCTTCTAAGAGTTTTACAGTGCCTGGACTTATATTTAGGTCTTTAATCCATTTTGAGTTTATTTTTGTGTATGGTATTAGGGAGTGTTCTAATTTCATTCTTTTACATGTAGCTGTCCAGTTTTCCAAACACCACTTATTGAAGAGGCTGTCTTTTCTCCACTGTATATTCTTGCTTCCTTTATCAAAGATAAGGTGACCATATGTGCGTGGGTTTATCTCTGGGCTTTCTATCCTGTTCCATTGATCTATGTTTCTGTTTTTGTGCCAGTACCATACTCTCTTGGTTACTGTAGCTTCGTAGTATAGTCTGAAGTCAGGGAGCCTGATTCCTCCAGCTCCGCTTTTCTTTCTCAAGATTGCTTTGGCTATTCGGGGTCTTTTGTGTTTCCATACAAATTGTGCAATTTTTTGTTCTAGTTCTGTGAAAACTGCCATTGGTAGTTTGATAGGGATCGCATTGACTCTGTAGATTACTTTGGGTAGTATAGTCATTTTCACAATGTTGATTCTTCCAATCTAAGAACATGGTATATCTCTCCATCTGTTTGTATCAACTTTAATTTCTTTCATCAGTGTCTTATAGTTTTCTGCATACAGGTCTTTTGTCTCCTTAGGTAGGTATATTCCAAGGTATTTTACGCTTTTTGTTGTAATGGTAAATGGGAGTGTTTCCTTAATTTCTCTTTCAGATGTTTCATCATTAGTGTATAGGAATGCAAGAGATTTCTGTGCATTAATTTTGTATCCTGCTACTTTACCAAATTCATTGATTAGCTCTAGTAGTTTTCTGGTAGCATCTTTAGGATTCTCTATGTATAGGATCATGTCATCTGCAAACAGTGATAGCTTTACTTCTTTTCCAGTTTGGATTCCTTTTATTTGTTTTTCTTCTCTGATTGTTGTGGCTAAAACTTCCAAAACTATGTTGAATAATAGTTGTGAGAGTGGACAACCTTGTCTTGTTCCTGATTTTAGAGGAAATCGTTTCAGTTTTTCACCATTGAGAACAATGTTGGCTGTGGGTTTGTCATATATGGCCTTCATTAGGTTGAGGTAATTTCCTTCTATGCCTACTTTCTGGAGGTTTCTTTATCAATAAATGGGTATTGAATTTTGTCAAAAGATTTTTCTGCATCTATTGAGATTATCATATGGATTTTATCCTTCAGTTGGTTAATATGGTGTATCACATTGATTGATTTGTGTGTATTGAAGAATTCTTGCATTCCTGGGATAAACCCCACTTGAACATGGTGTATGATCCTTTTAACGTGCTATTGGATTCTGTTTGCTAGTATTTTCTTCAGGATTGTTGCATCTATGCTCATCAGTGATATTGGTCTGTAGTTTTCTTTCTTTGTGACATCTTTGTCTGGTTTTGGTATCAGGGTGATTGTCGCCTCATAGAATGAGTTTGGGAGCATTCCTCCCTCTGCTATATTTTGGAAGAGCTTGAGAGGAATAGGTGTTAGCTGTTTTCTAAATGTATGATAGAATTTGGCTGTGAAGCCATCTGGTCCTGGGCTTTTGTTTATGGAAGATTTTTAATCACAGTTTCAATTTCAGTGCTTGTGATGGGTCTGTTTATATTTTCTATTTCTTCCTGGTTCAGTCTCGGAAGGTTGTGCTTTCCTAAGGATTTGTCCATTTCTTCCAGGTTGTCCATTTTATTGACATATAGTTGCTTGTAGTAATCTCTCATGATCCTTTGTATTTCTGCAGTGTCACTTGTTACTGCTTCTTTTTCATTTCTAATTCTATTGATTTGAGTCTTCTCCCTTTTTTTCTTGATGAGTCTGGCTAATGGTTTATCAATTTTGCTTATCTTCTCAAAGAACCAGTTTTTAGTTTTATTGATATTTGCTACGTTTGCTTCATTTCTTTTTCATTTATTTCTGATCTGATCTTTATGATTTCTTTCCTTCTGCTAACTTTGGGTTTTTTTGTTCTTCTTTCTCTAATTGCTTTATGTGTAAGGTTAGGTTGTTCATTTCAGATTTTTCTTGTCTCTTGAGGTAGGATTATATTGCTATAAACTTCCCTCTTAGAACTGCTTTTGCTGCATCCCATAGGTTTTGGGTTGTCGTGTTTTCATCATCATTTGTTGCTAGGTATTTTTTGATTTCCTCTTTGCTTTCCTCAGTGATCTCTTGGTTATTCAGTAGTGTATTGTTTAGCTTTCATGTGTTTGTATTTTTTACAGCTTTTTTCCTGTAATTTATAACTAGTCTCATAGCATTGTGGTTGGAAAAATGCTTGATATGATTTCAGTTTTCTTAAGTTTACCAAGGCTTGACTTGTGACCCAAGATATGATCTATCCTGGAGAATGTTCCATGTGTACTTGAGAAGAAAGTGTACTCTGCTGTTTTTGAATGGAATGTCCTATAAATATCAATTAAGTACATCTGGTTTAATGTGTCTTTTAAAGCTTGTGTTTCCTTATTTATTTTCATTTTGGATGATCTGCCCATTGGTGAAAGTGGGGTGTTAAAGACCCCCACTATTGTGTTACCGTCACTTTCCCCTTTTATGGTTGTTAGCATTTGCCTTATGTATTGAGGTGCTCTTATGCTGGGTGCATAAGTATTTACAGTTGTTATATCTTCTTGAATTGATCCCTTGATCATTATGTAGTGTCCTTGTCTCTTGTAATAGTCTTTATTTTAAAGTCTATTTTGTCTATTATGAGATTTGCTACTCCAGCTTTCTTTTGATTCCCATTTGCATGGAATATCTTTTTCCATCCCTTCACTTTCAGTCTGTATGTGTCCCTGGGTCTGAAGTGGGTCTCTTGTAGACAGCATATATACAGGTCCTGTTTTTGTATCCATTCAGCCAGTCTATATCTTTTGGTTGGAGCATTTGATCCATTTACATTTAAGGTTATTATCGATATGTATGTTCCTATTACCATTTTCTTAATTGTTTTTAGTTTGTTTTTGTAGGTCTTTTCCCTCTCTTGTGTTCCTTGCCTAGAGAAGTTCCTTTAGCATTTGTTGTAAAGCTGGTTTGGTGGTGCTGAATTCTCTTAGCTTTTGCTTGTCTGTAAAGGTTTTAATTTCCCCATCAAATCTGAATGAGACCCTTGCTGGGTAGAGTATTCTTGGTTGTAGGTTTTTCCCTTTCATCACTTTAAATATGTCCTGCCACTGCCTTCTGGCTTGCAGAGTTTCTGCTGAAAGATCAGATGTTAACCTTATGGGGATTCCCTTGTATGTTATTTGTTGCTTTTCCCTTGCTGCTTTTAATATTTTTTCTTTGTATTTAATTTCTGATAGTTTGATTAATATGTGTCTTGGCGTGTTTCTCCCTGGATTTATCCTGTATGGGACTCTCTGTGCTTCCTGGACTTGATAGACTATTTCCTTTCCCATGTTAGGGAAGTATTTATTTATTTATTTATTTATTTATTTATTTATTTATTTATTTGATTTTTGGCTGTGTTGGGTCTTTGTTTCTGTGCGAGGGCTTTCTCCAGTTGTGGCAAGCGGGGGCCACTCTTCATCGTGGTGCGTGGGCCTCTCACTATCGCAGCCTCTCTTGTTGTGGAGCACAGGCTCCAGATGCGCAGGCTCAGCAGTTGTGGCTCACGGGCCTAGTTGCTCCGCGGCATGTGGGATCCTCCCAGACCAGGGCTCAAACCCGTGTCCCCCACATTGGCAGGCAGACTCTCAACCACTGCGTCACCAGGGAAGCCCTAGGGAAGTTTTTGACTGTAATCTCTTCAAATATTTTCTCAGACTCTTTCTTTTTCTCTTCTTCTTCTGGGACCACTATAATTCGAATGTTGGTGCACTTAATGTTGTCCCAGAGGTCTCTGAGACTGTACTCAATTCTTTTCATTTTTTTTTTCTTTATTCTGCTCTGCTGTAGTTACTTCCACTATTTTATCTTCCAGGTCACTTATCCAGTCTTCTGCCTCAGTTGTTCTGCTATTGATTTTTTCTAGAGAAATTTTAATTTCATTTATTGTGTTGCTCATCATTGTTTGTTTCCTCTTTAGTTCTTCTAGGGCCTTGTTAAACCTTTCTTGTATTTTCTCCATTCTATTTCCAAGATTTTGGATCATCTTTACTATCATTACTCTGAATTCTCTTTCAGGTAGACTGCCTATTTCCTCTTCATTTGTTTGGTCTGGTGGGTTTTTACCTCGCTCCTTCATCTGCTGCATATTTCTCTGTCTTCTCATTTTTATTAACTTACTGTGTTTGTGGTCTCCTTTTTGCAGGCTGCAGGTTCGTAGTTCCCGTTGCTTTTTGTGTCTGCCCCCAAGTGGATAAGGTTGGGTCAGTGGCTTGTGTAGGCTTCCTGGTGGAGGGGACTGGTGCCTGTGTTCTGATCAGTGGTGCTGGATCTTGTATTTCTGGTGGGCAGGTCAGTGTCTGGTGGTGTGTTTTGGGGTGTTTGTGACCTTATTATGATTTTAGGCAGCCTCTCTGCTAATGGGTGTGGTTTTGTTCCTGTCTTGCTAGTTGTTTGGCATGGGGCTTCCAGCACTGGAGCTTGCTGGCCATTGGGTGGAGCTGGGTTTTAGCGCTGAGATGGAGATCTCTGGGAGAGCTCTCACAGATTGATATTACATGGGGCTGGGAGGTCTCTGGTGGTCCAATGTCCTGAACTCGGCCCTCCCACCTCAGAGGCTCAGGCCTGACACCAGGCCAGAGCAGCAAGACCTTGTCAACCATATGGGTCAGAAGAAAAGGGAGAAAAAAGAAAGAAAATAAATAAATTTAATTAAATTAAATAATAAAATAAAAAGTAATAATAATAAAAAAACAGCAACCAAACCAATAAACAAATGCACCAATGATAACAAGCACTAAAAACTACACTAAGATAAACATAAAAATCAGAGAGAAGTCAGTCGCAGACAGCAAACCCTAAGTCTACAGCTGCTCCCAAAGTCCACGGCCTCAATTTTGGGTTGATTCATTGCCTCTTCAGGTATTCCACAGATGCAAGGTACCTCAAGTTGCTTGGGGGGAATTAATCTGCTGCTCCTGAGGTTGCCCAGAGAAATTTCCCTTTCTCTTCTTTGTTTGCACAGCTCCTGGGCTTCAGCTTTGGTTTTGGCCCCACCTCTGTGTGTAGGTTGCCCTCAGGCATCTGTTCCTGCCCAGACAGGATGGGGTAAAAGTAGTGGCTGATTAGGGGGCTCTGGCTCAGTCATGCCAGGGGGAGGGAGGGGTAAGGTAGTTATAATTGGAATGTGGGGTGAGTCTGTGGCAGCAGAGGCCGGTGTGACATTGCAACAGCCTGAGGCATGCCATGTGTTCTCCCGGGGAAGTTGTCCCTGGATCACGGGACCCTGGCAGTGGTGGGCTTCACAGGCTCCCAGGAGGGGAGGTGTGGATAGTGACTTATGCTTACACACAGTATTCTTGGTGGTTGCAGCAGCAGCATTAGTGTTTCATGCCCATCTCTGGGGTCCAAGCTGATAGCCGCGGCTCGCACCCATCTCTGGAGCTCGTTTAGACGGTGCTCTGCCTTCTGTGGGCAGACAGGGAAGGAATCCCCTCTCCTTGTGCACCCTGAAACAATGGTCTCTTGCCTCTTAGGCAGGTCCAGACTTTTTCCTGGACTCCCTCCCGGCTAGCTGTGGCACCACTAACCCCTTTCAGGCTGTGTTCATGCAGCCAACCCCAGTCCTCTCCCTGGGATCTGACCTCCGAAGCCCAAGCCTCAGCTTCCAACGCCCTCCCAGCGTGGCGGGTGAGCAGACAAGCCTCTCGGGCTGGTGAGTGCTGGTCGGCACCAATTCTCTGTGCAGGAATCTCTCCACTTTGCCTTCTGCACCCCTGTTGCTGTGCTCTCCCCTGTGGCTCCGAACTCCCCCCCCCCCCATGCTTCCCCCTCCTTTTCCCCCCACCCCCCCATCTCCACCAGTGAAGGGGCTTCCTAGTGTGTGGAAACTTTTCCTCCTTCACAGTTCCCTCCCAGAGGTGCAGGTCCCATCCCTATTCTTTTGTCTCTGTTTTTTCTTTTTTCTTTTGGCCTAGCCAGGTACATGGGGATTTTCATGCCTTTTGGGAAGTCTGAGTTCTTCTGCCAGCGTTCAGTAGGTGTTCTTAGGAGTTGTTCCACATGTAGATGTATTTTTGATGTGTTTGTGGGGAGGAAGGTGATCTCCACGTCTTACCCCTCCACCATCTTGAAGGTCTCCCTCGCTTTCACAGTTCTTGAATGTAATGAGGAGGAGAAAATTTAAAAAGGGCAGCAACTAGAGAAAGGCACAGAGATGAGAGTTTTATTTTTTTCTCAAGTTCAAAGAATCTGGACTAAATTTCTAGTTTGTAATAAGAAAACGGAAAAGGAGAAGGGGAAAATGATGTTTTGATCTCAGCTGGCTTCAATTTAAGAGTCCTATTAGTCCACCTACAATCTTCTAAGAATCAAAATGCAAAGAGATAGAGTGGTGTTTTGAATGTTCCCAGTGAATACAGCACTGGAATCAGGTTGAGGCAGCATTGGAGGAAAGGTTAGTACAAGGATCAATCAACATGTAGGGTTTCTTCCTCTTTCACCTCACCCAGAAATCCTGTCAGCCCTTTGACATTGGACCCTAATCTACAATGTGCTGAAATAATATTGAGATAAAGTGAAGGATAAAGATTGAATGTGTTATGGGTGGGTATTTGGGAGAATTGGGGAGATGGCACCAATGGCTTTTGCTGTGAATGAAAGGATATAAAAAGGAAGAGGGGAGAAAATCTCAGCTGGAGCAATAGGGGAAAAAAGTAATTCTTGTGGCCATATGGAAAGGGGTGTATCAAATAAAATGTAGAATAGCCTCCTGTACTTTCTGTTCTAATAAAATTGAAATATACTGCAGTCATTAGGCCACCAGTAAGCTATAATAATGTTAGGAAATTTTAATGCAATACATTAGTGCAATTGAAAACAGAAGTGTCAATTTGACTTTAATAGATGAATACTGAAGATATATTCATCTGTAATGGAAGAGTAGTGTAAACTTGGTTTTTAAGTTGATGTACAAATTCAACCTCTGTCAAACTGGGCCAGCTTATTTAGTTCTCTTCTTCTGCAGAATTATATCACAATTTCTGAGGTGGTTGAAAGAAGCAGTAGCAATCACGTTTTTCAACTCTGGAGGAGAAAAATAATTCTTTTGATTCTATATTTTGCTTACTGAAATAGTGTTCTCTTGTTTCCTTTGGAAATATATTTGCATGGTCTCTGCTCAACTACAAAGTCCTTTAATGTAAGAGCCAAGTAGCAAGGTGGCATTTTTCTCTTTTACATTCATTTGTTCAGTAAATATGTATTGGGCATTATTGCCAGGAACTTATCAAGGTGCTAAGGATTCAAAGAAAAGTAAGACATGTTCATATATGTGGGTTGGATGGTGGTGGAAGGAAAGGAGTTTATTAGAGATAAATGTTTATTTAGAGATAATATAGTAAATACAATAATAAAAGTAACAATTGGACTCTGAAAGCACAGATTAAGAGCACCTCACCCAGGTTTGGAGGAGTGTGAGGTGAGTCAGGAGATTTTCATAAGTGTAATTTGATTCTTAACAGGAGAATGAATAGTAGCAGTTAGAATCGGCAACAGGCAAAATGAAAGAGTATTCTAGGCAAAAGAAGACTTGAGTAAAGTGAAAGCATTGAAAAACACTGCAGTGTGTTTGTAAGGGAAATACACTAGCTGTTCCATGCTGCTGACACACAAATACTGAGAGGGGAAAAAAGATGATAAGTTAGGTCATAGAGTTATGACCTAACTCTATGTGGGCGCTTCATCTTGTAGAGTTTCAAACACAAGGTTAAAGATATTGGTCATTATTCTATAGCCAGAAAAGATGTTTTAAGCAGGGACATGACATGGTCAGTTTTGTGTATTAGCTAGGTCATTCTGAGACCTGTGTGGAGTATAGAACCGATGGGAAATATGACAGCAGGGTAGATCAGTAGGGGAGGATTTGGAGCAACCCATGAAAGAGATGATGAAATCCTGAACTAAAGTAAAATTATAGCGATAGAGAATCACGCAAGTGAGTCAGGAATCCCTCAGTTCCAAGTGCCAGGGAACCCAATCCAAAATGCCACAAGCAAAACAGGAACGAAAAGCCTGAGTATAAGCACAAATTGATAAGAGGCACTAATGACGTCACCATCATGCATTGCCTTGGTTCCATATCCCAGACCTGCTTCCCCCAACTTAGCTGTAACTTCAGGCATTTTTTTTTTTCTCTCGTAGTGACAAAGTGTCAATAACAGATCCAGTCTCACAGCCTTGTAATTCCAATCCTAAAGGAAACAAGAGCTTCATTTGTATACCTAAATTTCACAAAACTCTTGAGATTTTCTTTGGTTATATCAACAAAAATCACATGTGCAACTCTGAACAAATGACAGTGACCAATTGTGTACAATGGATGAAGAGAATCAAGAGGGATCCAGGTTTTCTAGCATAAAAGAAAAAATATAGAGAGAACACCAAAAAAGCAATATGCAGGAAGGAAGGGTTCAGTTCTGTTACACTGAGTAAGATAGCTCAGTGAACATTCTAGGAAACTTTGGATACTGTTAATAAGATGGACTGAGCCTTTATTCTAACCAGAAAAATAATTAAAAACCTTATTGTTACTATTAATTTTTTTTCCTGGCAGGAAAAAATAGATGTGTTTATAAAGAAATGAAAATTTACAAATTGAAAATAAGAGTCTGAATCTTAGAAATCTGGGTTGGAGGTATAAATTTGAGTATAATAAAAATATATATGGTAATTAGACTTTTATGTAATCACCCAGGAAGAGTATGTAGGATGAGAAACATGGTATATTGGAGATAAAATACTGGCCTATCATAATAATTATTATTATACATCACTGTATTCCTGGTTCTCCTTCTTTATTTTTTATTTATTTCCTATAGCAACCCTGTGAGTTCCAAATTCAGTGCAAAACAAACGAGGCCCAAAAGATTAAAAATATTTCATAAGTGTAGACAATTTGTAAATGCAGCTTCCAGAATTCAAACACAAGTTATCCGAAGCCACGATCTTTTTTTTCATACCTACTCTGAATACTACCTGTCCAAAGAAGGTCACGTTGGTAAAACTAGTGTTTCAACAAGGTTTACATACCTGAAAGAACATTAATACCAAAGTACTGACCTTCCTGCTTAAAACATCTTTTCTGCCTATAAGATTAAGACCTCGGGCTTCCCTGGTGGCACAGTGGTTGAGAATCTGCCTGCTAGTTCAGGGGACACGGGTTCGAGCCCCGGTCTGGGAAGATCCCACATGCCGCGGAGCAACTAGGCCCGTGAGCCACACCTACTGAGCCTGCGCGTCTGGAGCCTGTGCTCCGCAACAAGAGAGGCCACAATTAGTGAGAGGCCCGCGCACGGCAATGAAGAGTGGCCCCCGCTTGCCACAACTAGAGAAGGCCCTCGCACAGAAACGAAGACCCAACACAGCCAAAAATAAATAAATAAATAAATTTAAAAAAAAAAAAATAATAACAAATGTTCAAGTACAATTGGTGTCTTTAAAAAAAAAAAAGATCGAGGAGAGAAGATGGCGGAAGAGTAAGACGCGGAGATCACCTTCCTTCCCACAGATACAGTAGAAATACATCTACACGTGGAACTGCTCCTACAGAACACCCACTGAGCGCTGACAGAAAACGTCCAACCTCTAAACAGGCAAGAAACTACCCCCGTACCTGGGTAGGGCAAAAGAAAAAAGAAATAACAGAGACAAAAGAATAGGGACGGCACCTGCACCAGTGGGAGGGAGCTGTGAAGGAGGAAAGATTTCCACGCACTAGGAAGCCCCTTCGCGGGCGGAGACTGCGGGTGGCAGAGGGGGGAAGCTTCGGAGCCACGGAAGAGAGCGCAGCCACAGGGGTGCGGAGGGCAAAGCGGAGAGATTCCTGCACAGAGGCTCGGCAAGGAGCAGCACTCACCAGCCCGAGAGGCTTGTCTGCTCACCCGCCGGGGTGGGCGGGGCTGGGAGCTGAGGCTGGGGCTTCCGTCGGATCGCAGGGAGAGGACTGGGGTTGTCCGCGTGAACACAGCCTGAAGGGGTTAGTGCACCACAGCTAGCCGGGAGGGAGTCCGGGAAAAAGTCTGCAGCTGCCGAAGAGGCAAGAGACTTTTTCTTCCCTCTTTGTTTCCTGGTGCGCGAGGAGAGGGGATTCAGAGCACCGCCTAAACGAACTCCAGAGACGGGCGCGAGCCGCGGCTAACAGCGCGGATCCCACAGCACCAGGGGCGCAGAGGGAAAAACGGAGAGACTCCCGCACAGAGGCTCGGCGCCGAGCAGCGCTCACCAGCCCGAGAGGCTTGTCTGCTCACCCGCCGGGGCGGGCGGGGCTGGGAGCTGAGGCTGGGGCTTCCGTCGGATCGCAGGGAGAGGACTGGGGTTGGCGGCGTGAACACAGCCTGAAGGGTTTAGCGCACCACAGCTGGCTGGTAGGGAGTCCGGGAAAAAGTCTGCAGCTGCCGAAGAGGCAAGAGACTTTTTCTTGCCTCTTTGTTTCACGGCGCGCAGGGAGAGGGGATTCAGAGCGCCGCCTAAACAAGCTCCACAGACTGGCGCGAGCCGCAGCGATCAGCGCGGGCCCCAGAGACGGGCGTGAGACGCTGGGGCTGCTGCTGCCGCCTCCAAAAAGCCTGTGTGTGAGCACAGGTCACTCTCCACACCGCCCCTCCCGGGAGCCGGTGCAGCCCGCCACCGCCAGGCTCCCCGTGATCCGGGGACAAGTTCCCCGGGAGAACACACGGCGCACCTCAGGCTGCTGCAACGTCACGCCGGCCTCTGACGCCGCAGGCTCGCCCCGCCTCCTCCGTACCCCTCCCTCCCCGCGGCCTGGGTGAGCCAGAGCCCCCGAAGCAGCTGCTCCTTTAACCCCGTCCTGTCTGGGCGGGGAACAGACGCCCTCAGGCGACCTACACGCAGAGGCGGGTCCAAATCCAAAGCTGATCCCCAGGAGCTGTGCGAACAGAGACGAGAAGGGGAAATCTCTCCCAGCAGTCTCAGAAGCAGCGGATTAAAACTCCACAAACAACTTGATGTGCCTGCATCTGTTGAATACCTGAATAGACAACGAATCATCCCAAATTCAGGAGGTGGACTTTGGGAGCAGGATATATTAATTTTTCCCCTTTTCCTTTTTTTTGTGAGTGTATATGTATATGCTTCTGGGTGAGATTTTGTCTGTATAGCTCTGCTTTATAATAGCTTTATTTTACTTCACTATATTATAGCCTCCTTCTTTCTATTTTTTCTCCCTTTTACTCTGAGCCGTGTGGACGAAAGGCTCTTGGTGCTCCAGCCAGGCATCAGGGCCGTGCCTCTGAGGTGGGAGAGCCAACTTCAGGACACTGGTCCACAAGAGACCTCTTAGCTCCACGTAATACCAAACGGCGAAAATCTCTCAGAGATCTCCATCTCAACATCAAGACCCAGCTTCACTCAATGACCAGCAAGCTACAGTGCTGGACACCCTATGCCAAACAACTAGCAAGACAGGAACACAGCCCCATTCATTAGCAGAGAGGCTGCCTAAAATCATAATAAGGCCACAGACACCCCAAAATACACCACCAGACGTGGACGTGCCCACCAGAAGGACAAGATCCAGCCTCATCCACCAGAACTCAGGCACTAGTTCCCTCCACCAGGAAGCCTACACAACCCACTGAACCAACCTTAGCCACTGGGGACAGATACCAAAAACAACGGGAACTACGAACCTGCAGCCGGTGAAAAGGAGACCCCAAACACAGTAAGATAAGCAAAATGAGACGACAGAAAAACACACAGCAGATGAAGGAGCAGGGTCAAAACACTCCAGATTTAACAAATGAAGAGGAAATAGGTAGTCTACCTGAAAAAGAATTCAGAATAATGATAGTAAGGATGATCCAAAATCTTGGAAATAGAATAGACAAAATGCAAGAAACATTTAACAAGGACGTAGAAGAACTAAAGAGGAACCAAGCAATGATGAAAAACACAATAAATGAAATTAAAAATACTCTAGATGGGATCAATAGCAGAATAACTGAGGCAGAAGAAAGGATAAGTGACCTGGAAGATAAAATGGTGGAAATAACTACTACAGAGCAGGATAAAGAAAAAAGAATGAAAAGAACTGAGGACAGTCTCAGAGACGTCTGGGACAACATTAAACGCACCAACATTCGAATTATAGGGGTCCCAGAAGAAGAAGAGAAAAAGAAAGGGACTGAGAAAATATTTGAAGAGATTATAGTTGAAAACTTCCCTAATATGGGAAAGGAAATAGTTAATCAAGTCCTGGAAGCACAGAGAGTCCCACACAGGATAAACCCAAGGAGAAACACGCCAAGACACATATTAATCAAACTGTCAAAAATTAAATATAAGGAAAACATATTAAAGGCAGCAAGGGAAAAATAGCAAATAACACACAAGGGAATCCCCATAAGGTTAACATCTGATCTTTCAGCAGAAACTCTGCAAGCCAGAAGGGAGTGGCAGGATATACTTAAAGTGATGAAGGAGAAAAACGTACAACCAAGATTACTCTACCCAGCAAGGATCTCATTCAGATGTGATGGAGAAATTAAAACCTTTACAGACAAGCAAAAGCTGAGAGAGTTCAGCACCACCAAACCAGCTTTACAACAAATGCTAAAGGAACTTCTCTAGGCAAGAAACACAAGAGAAGGAAAACACCTACAATAACAAACCCAAAACATTTAAGAAAATGGGAATAGGAACATACATATCGATAATTACCTTGAATGTAAATGGATTAAATGCTCCCACCAAAAGACACAGGCTGGCTGAATGGATACAAAAACAAGACCCATATATATGCTGTCTACAAGAGACCCACTTCAGACCTAGAGACACATATAGACTGAAAGTGAGGGGATGGAAAAAGATATTCCATGCAAATGGAAATCAAAAGAAAGCTGGAGTAGCAATTCTCATATCAGACAAAAGAGACTTTAAAATAAAGACTATTACAAGAGACAAAGAAGGACACTATATAATGATCAAGGGATCGATCCAAGAGGAAGCTATAACAATTGTAAATATTTATGCACCCAACATAGGAGCACCTCAATACATAAGGCAAATACTAACAGCCATAAAAGGGGAAATCGACAGCAACACAATCAGAGTAGGGGACTTTAACACCCCACTTTCACCAATGGACAGATCATCCAAAATGAAAATAAATAAGGAAACACAAGCTTTAAATGATACATTAAACAAGATGGGCTTAATTGATATTTATAGGACATTCCACCCAAAAACAACAGAATACACATTTTTCTCAAGTGCTCATGGAACATTCTCCAGGATAGATCATATCTCGGGTCACAAATCAAGCCTTGGTAAATTTAAGAAAATTGAAATCGTATCAAGTATCTTTTCCGACCACAACGCTATGAGACTAGATATCAATTACAGGAAAAGATCTGTAAAAAATACAAACACATGGAGGCTACACAATACGCTGCTTAATAACGAAGTGATCACTGAAGAAATCAAAGGGGAAATCAAAAAATACCTGGAAACAAATGACAATGGAGATACGACGACCCAAAACCTATGGGATGCAGCAAAAGCAGTGCTAAGAGGGAAGTTTATAGCAATACAAGCCTACCTCAAGAAACAGGAAACATCTCGAATAAACAACCTAACCTTGCACCTAAAGCAATTAGAGAAAGAAGAACAAAAAAACCCCAAAGCCAGGAGAAGGAAAGAAATTATAAAGATCAGGTCAGAAATAAATGAAAAAGAAATGAAGGAAACAATAGCAAAAATCAATGAAACTAAAAGCTGGTTCTTTGAGAAGATAAACAAAATTGATAAACCATTAGCCAGACTCATCAAGAGAAAAAGGGAGAAGACTCAAATCAATAGAATTAGAAATGAAAAAGGAGAAGTCACCACTGACACTGCAGAAATACAAAAGATCATGAGAGATTACTACAAGCAACTCTATGCCAGTAAAATGGACAACCTGGAAAAAATGGACAGATTCTTAGAAATGCACAAACTGCCAAGACTGAACCAGGAAGAAATAGAAAATATGAACAGACCAATCACAAGCACTGAAATTGAAACTGTGATTAAAAACCTTCCAACAAACAAGAGCCCAGGACCAGATGGCTTCACAGGTGAATTCTATCAAACATTAAGAGAAGAGCTAACACCTATCCTTCTCAAACTCTTCCAAAATATTGCAGAGGAAGGAACACTCCCAAACTCATTCTACGAGGCCACCATCACCCTGATACCAAAACCAGACAAAGATGTCACAAAGAAAGAAAACTACAGGCCAATATCACTGATGAACATAGATGCAAAAATCCTCAACAAAATACTAGCAAACAGAATCCAACAGCACATTAAAAGGATCATACACCATGATCAAGTGGGGTTTATCCCAGGAATGCAAGGATTCTTCAATATACACAAATCAATCAATGTGATACACCATATTAACAAATTGAAGGAGAAAAACCATATGATCATCTCAATAGATGCAGAGAAAGCTTTCGACAAAATTCAACACCCATTTATGATAAAAGCCCTGCAGAAAGTAGGCATAGAGGGAACTTTCCTCAACATAATAAAGGCCATATATGACAAACCCACAGCCAACATTGTCCTCAGTGGTGAAAAACTGAAACCATTTCCACTAAGATCAGGAACAAGACAAGGTTGCCCACTCTCACCACCATTATTCAACATAGTTTTGGAAGTGTTAGCCACAGCAATCAGAGAAGACAAAGAAATAAAAGGAATCCAAATCGGAAAAGAAGAAGTAAAGCTGTCACTATTTGCAGATGACATGATACTATACACAGAGAATCCTAAAGATGCTACCAGAAAACTCCTAGAGCTAATCAATGAATTTGGTAAAGTAGCAGGATACAAAATTAATGCACAGAAATCTCTTGCATTTCTATACACTAATGATGAAACATCTGAAAGAGAAATTAAGGAAACACTCCCATTTACCATTACAACAAAAAGCGTAAAATACCTTGGAATATACCTACCTAAGGAGACAAAAGACCTGTATGCAGAAAACTATAAGACACTGATGAAAGAAATTAAAGATGATACAAACAGATGGAGAGATATACCATGTTCCTGGATTGGAAGTATCAACATTGTGAAAATGACTCTACTACCCAAAGCAATCTACAGATTCAATGCAATCCCTATCAAACCACCACTGGCATTTTTCACAGAACTAGAACAAAAAATTTCACAATTTGTATGGAAACACAAAAGACCCCGAATAGCCAAAGCAATCTTGAGAGCGAAAAATGGAGCTGGGGGAATCAGGCTCCCTGACTTCAGACTATATTACAAAGCTACAGTAATCAAGACAGTTTGGTACTGGCACAAAAACAGAAATATAGATCAATGGAACAGGATAGAAAGCCCAGAGATAAACCCACGCACATATGGTCACCTTATCTTTGATAAAGGAGGCAAGCATATACAGTGGAGAAAAGACAGCCTCTTCAGTAAGTGGTGCTGGGAAAACTGGACAGCTACATGTAAAAGAATAAAATTAGAACACTCCCTGACACCATACACAAAAATAAACTCAAAATGGATTAAAGACCTAAATGTAAGGCCAGACACTATCAAACTCTTAGAGGAAAACATAGGCAGAACACTCTATGACATACATCACAGCAAGATTCTTTTTGACCCAGCTCCCAGAGAAATGGAAATAAGAACACAAATAAACAAATGGGACCTAATGAAACTTCAAAGCTTTTGCACAGCAAAGGAAACCATAAACAAGACGAAAAGACAACCCTCAGAATGGGAGAAAATATTTGCAAACGAAGCAACTGACAAAGGATTAATCTCCAAGATTTACAAGCAGCTCATGCAGCTCAATAACAAAAAAACGAACAACCCAATCCAAAAATGGGCAGAAGACCTAAATAGACATTTCTCCAAAGAAGATATACAGATGGCCTACAGACACATGAAAGAATGCTCAGCATCATTAATCATTAGAGAAATGCAAATCAAAACTACAATGAGATATCATCTCACACCGGTCAGAATGGCCATCATCAAAAAATCTAGAAACAATAAATGCTGGAGAGGGTGTGGAGGAAAGGGAACACTCTTGCACTGTTGGTGGGAATGTAAATTGATACAGCCACTATGGAGAACAGTATGGAGGTTCCTGAAAAAACTACAAATAGAACTACCATACGACCCAGCAATCCCACTACTGGGCATATACCCTGAGAAAACCATAGTTCAAAAAGAGTCATGTACCAAAATGTTCATTGCAGCTCTATTTACAATAGCCAGGACATGGAAGCAACCTAAATGTCCATCGACAGATGAATGGATAAAGAAGATGTGGCACATATATACAATGGAATATTACTCAGCCATAAAAAGAAATGAAATGGAGGTATTTGTAATGAGGTGGATGGAGTTAGAGTCTGTCATACAGAGTGAAGTAAGTCAGAAAGAGAAAAACAAATACAGTATGCTAACACATATATACGGAATCTAAGGGAAAAAAAAAAGGCCATGAAGAACCTAGTGGCAAGACGGGAATAAAGACACAGACCTACTAGAGAATGGACTTGAGGATATGCGGAGGGGGTGGGGTGAGATGTGACAGGGTGAGAGAGTGGTATGGACATATATACACTACCAAATGTAAAATAGATAGCTAGTGGGAAGCAGCCACATAGCACAGGGAGATCAGCTCGGTGCTTTGTGACCACCTAGAGGGGTGGGATGGGGAGGGTGGGAGGGAGGGAGATGCAAGAGGGAAGAGATATGGGAACATATTGTATGTGTATAACTGATTCACTTTGTTATAAAGCAGAAGCTAACACACCATTGTAAGGCAATTATACTTCAATAAAGATGTTTAAAAAAAAAAAAAAAAAAGATTAAGACCTCCTACAGGATGATTCACATCAGTAATTCAATATAATGTGCTGGTCTCAAAATCCTTGGCGTATTTTCCATTTTTTGTTCTTTTCTTGCCTAGATAGATATACTCATAGGAACATTATGGCCTAAGTTATTAAATTACTGGAGGAGGAGAAAGAATCTCAGTTAATCTAATTTGTCACAACTCATTAAGACATAGAAACACTAGTCTTCTGTTAAGAAGAAAAAAGTTGGGCACACATGAACACAGCAGTTAAAACTGCTTACAGAATTTGTGATTACTTGATTCAATAAAACGAAAGTGAGTCAATGGCATCACCTCCCTTAACATTGGTAGAAGTTGCCAGTGATGCTTAGGCAGACATAGACTACTCATTCAACAAGGTCATTACCAATTCTATTTATGAATGTTACATTAGTGAAATGTGACAGTAGTCATCTATAGGCATAGAACCCCAGAACTGTGAGAAATAACTTTGTGAATTCACATACCTTTTTCTAATTTCCTAACAAAAGTGTAGCTATCTAATATAAGAAATTTTCAATGTTTCTCAATACTTTGGCTTTTAAGAAAACATAGAGTTACAAATTACATGATTTTCTATTACTTGCTTATTTAGCATACATGACATAACAGACGAAAACCTATGACCATACATACAATGGTAATTTATGTAATATAAATTACATATATTGTTAATTTTAAATTTTTTTCCTTATAAAGCACGGAAGAGTTGACTGGACACGTTCATTAGATTTTCAATTATTGAATGTGAACTGACTTTAGCTAATTTTAACTGAAGCAAATATCTTTTTGTTTTGGGGATTGAGAACTTGTTCTTTTTTCCTTGCTATTTTACATTCCTATCAAGGGTGCACTTTCACTTTCCCTGACACCTTCTATAATTTGTATTCTGTTGTGTGAAGGATACAAATCATGCAATTTTCATCCCTGTGGACTTCCATGGCTCACGCTCAGAAAAGCCAGTATCGTTTCAAGTATTGCTGGAACATCCTCTCTTTTCTCTCTGTATATTCTTGTTCTTTCCTACATGAAATTTACTGGCTTAAGGGGAGTAAAACAGATCCCTGAGCTCTCGTTTCTTCTTATTTGATTTCTTTTGTTCCATATCACTCATCGCACATTTCTCATAATTAACAGAGCTTATCCTTTAGGATTTTTTTCTGTTGTCACTTCAGCATATTTCCATAAACTATAAGCAATTACATGAAAGGCTATACTAAATAATAAAACATTAGCTTCCTAAAGGGAAAGGAAAAACCCAGAAATTTCTTTCCCTCCATAATCTCAGAAAATTTTCGTGGTACTTAAACTAATCCAGAGAAATAAACTCTGGAACTATATTCACTTTATGGGCCAAGATAATGCAAAAGACAGTTAACTCCTTGAGAGCATGCTTCCTTTCTAATACTTTTTACTGAATGATACAGTATTCTTGCAAACCTCTTGTGGTAGAGCATAGCATCTCTGCTTCATTTCCTTTATAGATAATAAAAATAATCTGTAGACTCCCTGTGACTGATGACTTTATATTCTCTTTTCCGAATTATACCTTAAGGCAATTTTCCCCATATAGCTCTAGTCTTTCAATGCTCTGTGAAATCAAGTTTCTTTAATCAAATGTGTTTGAGAAAGGCAGTATACACTTGAATATTCATAGTGCACATTAGTAATCTAAGAATTCTAAGCATTTGATTCACATATTCCTATCAATATGACCACCTGAATGTTTCTTTAGACAAGAATTCTCAAATTCAAAAATGTGCCAAACTGACTCATGCTATCAAATGATATCCCAGAAAATGGCACAATCATCTAACCAATGAGCCAAGGCCAATATCTTGATGTTATCCTTGACGTATCCCTAAATCTCACTGTGGTAGGTAGACTTCTAAAAGGTCCCAGATGACCCAGGCCCTTTTAAAATCTCCTCCCTGAGACTGTGGAAGGGACCAGTGAGTATAATGGGATATTAGTCCCATGATTATGTCATATTGTGTGGCACAGTTGACTGTGAGAAAGGGAGATTATCCTCACTGGGCCAGCTCTCATCAGGTGAGTACTTTAAAAGGATAGGCATTTTGTGCCAAAAGGAATTTGAAGTGTGGAGGGATTACATAGGAGGGAGATTCTGCAATGTAGGTTTTGAAATAAAGAATGTCACTTGGCAAGGAATACAAGAACCCTCTAGTTGCTGAGAAGAGCCCCCAGCTAACAGCCAGTAAAATATAGGGCCTCAATTTTACAGTCTTGAGAAAAGTTGTTCTGCCAACAACATGAGGGAGCTTGGAAGTGCATTTTTCCCTAGAAACTCCAGATAACTCATAAGAAATCCCTGATTTCAGCCTTCTGCTACCTAAATAGAATTTCCAGCCACACTGTGCTGGACTTCTGACCTACAGAATTGTGAGCAAACAAATCGGTATTAGGTTGTTAAATTGGTGGTAATTTGTTATGCAATAGAAAACTAGCATACTCACATCCCAGCATCACCAATTCCTGTCGATTCTATTTTGTACTTATTAAATTTGTCTACGTCTTTCCACCTCATCAACCACCATCCTAGTCCAAGTCACCATCATCTCTTAATTAGACTTCTAATAGCCCTGCTGACATATCTTCTGAACTCTCCATTCTTTACACAGAAACTAGAGGGTTCTTTTTTTTTTCCATCTTTATTGGAGTATACTTTCTTTACAGTGTTGTGTTAGTTTCTGCTGTACAACAAAGTGAATCAGCTATACGTATACATATATCCCCATATCCCCTCCCTCTTGAGCCTCCCTCCCACCCTCCCTAACCCACCCCTCTATGTCATCGCAAAGCACCGAGCTGACCTCCCTGTGCCATGTGGCTGCTTCCCACTAGCTATCTATTTTACATTTGGTAGTGTATATATGTCAGTGCCACTCTCTCACTTCGTCCCAGTTTCTCCTTCCCCCTCCCGCCATCCCGCCTCCCACGTCCTCAAGTCCATTCTCTATGTCTGTTGACAGGGCAGGATTTAAAGACGTAGAGGATTCTTTTAATGACATAATTCTATTATTATCAACGCTTCTCTGCTTTAAAACCTACAATTACTTCTCATTATTCTCAAAATAAAATTTTTTCAACAGATGTAGAAAACAAACTTATCATTACCAAGGGGGAAGGGGGGAGGGATAAATTGGGAGATTGGGATTGACATATACACACTACTATATATATAATAGATAACTAATAAGGACCTACTGTATAGCACAGGGAACTCTACTCAGTACTCTGTAATGGCCTATATGGGAAAAGAATCTAAAAAAGAGTGGATATATGTATACGTATAACTGATTCACTTTGCTGTACAGCAGAAACACATTGTAAACCAACTATACTCTACTCCAATAAAAATTAATTTAAAAAAAACCCTTAACCCAAACTCTGCCTATCTCTCCACCCTAATCCCATGCCACTTTTTTTCCCTACACGCCTGTCACAGTGGTAATTTTTCAGTCCCAGAGCGATGTTTCTTTCCACCTCCTGTTCCCTTTCTTGGGGTACTCTGCTCTCTGCTTCAGCCCCCCATTTCCCCCAGCTAATGCTTATTAATCATACGGGAGACAATCTAAAGTTAGGTCCTCTGGGAAACTTTCTTAACCCCACAGGTCATTCCAGTCCTTCTTTTATACACCATTATGGCCCACATAGCATACTTTTCCACCATAGCATTTAATAGAATTGTTTTCATATAATTTTTAAAAAATAACATCTATGAGCATTCTTCAGTATTACTACTACTCAGCATAACTGTCTTATTTGATCTTTGTGTGAAACAGTAACTTCAGAATTTCCAGAGTATCTCAACTGTCCCTTTTTTTTCAATCCCTCCTTCATATATTGCTAGAATGACCTTGTTAATATGCAAATATTAAAGCTTTCCTCTCTTTCTGTAAGCTCTTTATATACCCCTGAGGCATAGAACTTTTATGAAGGAAATATGGCAATAGGTATGAAATGAGATTTTCCTGGACTAACCCTGCCTATGAACAAACTATAGCCAAGTTTATAATTTTATCCCAAGTAAGATTTATTGACTTGTGGGAATTAAACAGCCCACTTTTTTATGTGAATACCAATTTATTTACTTTAATTCTAGTCATCCTATTTTATATGTATTCTATAGAATGTCTTTTGTGTGGTTTCTTCTAGTCAGTTGGAAGTATTTCGGCCCTTCCACATTAATAGTTTGGAAATATTCTATTTCAATCTTTACTAGTGGCTATACTAAATTTTTCACACCCATTTAATATTATATTTTCTATCAAAATCTAACATCAATCAGTCTTTGACTTCCCATTAAAGAAGACAAGAGTCTTCTTGGGCCTTTAAATCCCCCACTCCACTCACACCTATACACACTGATGCATACACACATTCTCATGCTAAAACTTCCAAGATTTTAGTTGTTAATTATTATCTTGTTTTGCTTTAATGTTATGCATCAACAGTAACTTCGACTTAACCACAGATTGATTTTACAGTTCATTTGTTGTTATGGCCGTTGTTCACCACACTTCCGTGAGCACATCATTCTCAGCCTTTAATTCATTTCTCATTTTATTAGTGTGCATATTTATGTAATTATATCAAGTAAGGCCTGACGGTGGGTAAACTCTGGAAACATATCTATTCTCCCATTTCACCCGAATGCTAATATTTTTCTGGGTATGAGAAACTAGGTCCAACATAATTTCTCCCTTAGTGCTTTGATGAGACTGCTTCATTGTATTCTAATAACCAGTCTTAATGATGAGACATCTGATGCCAACCTGATTTTTTATTTTTTGTAGGTAACCTGATTTTCCTTTCTGAAAGCTGTTAGGAATATCTCTTTTAGTTTGGTGTGGCCTTCTGTTTCACTCATTTGCTCAGGACGCTGCTCAACACCTTTTCCCAAAGCTAATGCCTTTTAATCTTTCTTCAGTTCTGGGAAATGTTCTTTATGATTTATTTGTTTCTTCTCTACCATTTTTCTCTGTTACTCCCTTATGAAACTCCTACTAGAGGAGTGTTGAAACTTTTAGAGATCTCCTCCACTTGTCTTAACTTTTATGTCACACTGCCAACTTTGCATTTTCTTAACTTCTTCTGGGAGATGCCTACAGTTCAGTTTTCAGTTAACAATTTACTCAGCAGCTATAACTATTCCTTTTAGCCCTTCTTTCAAACCCTAGTGTTAATGATCTTATTTTTTAAATCTCTAAGATCTCTAATTCTCTCCCTCTAACTATTCTTATTTTGTAGACGTGATACTTTAATATCTTCTTCTATTAAATGAATTGTCTTGGGAAAAGCCTTAGGTGTCTCTCTTTCACTGCTTTCTTCAAATATTTGATGACACTGATCTGTTCAATATCATTTTGAGAACACGTGTTCCCCTCTTTGTGAATACTGGTTTTGTTTACAGGAACATGTCCCTTGTGATAGTGTGGACAAGCTGGATATTCTATTAGAACACTGAGACAATAGCTTATCTTCTGTTTTGGAGATCTCTTCCTTCTGGGACACCGATTGTCTGGGGTAGTGTCATCCAAATACTCAAACTCCCTGTTTCAGCTCATGAGTAAACAGTTCAACATAAGGAGTGGGGGCTGGGTATGGGGGGGGATCTAACTTGTGTTGTCCATATGAATATATACGGTTTAATATCCTTATACTAGGACTATCCTCTTTCTTCTAATATTGCTGTCCTTGAGACATAAATGAACTGCTCCTGAAGCCACAGAAATCCTCCCAAGTAGACATCAGTTTATGAATTTAGGGCCATGATTTCCTTCATCAATCCAGAAATGACTATCTTCAAATGGTTTCAACATTTGTGGTCCAGAGATTTTCTTGCAATGTCGTTAGAGATTTATTCTTCATAAAATACATATGTTTTCTTTTTAAATCAAGGGATTTGGGGTAGGTAGGAAGGTAGGTTCACATTCTCAGTTTATGCTGTTAATAATTACCTATCTCGGGCTTCCCTGGTGGCGCAGTGGTTGAGAATCTGCCTGCCAATGCAGGGGACACGGGTTTGGGCCCTGGTCTGGGAAGATCCCACATGCCACGGAGCAACTGGGCCCATGAGCCACAACTACTGAGCCTGCACGTCTGGAGCCTGTGCTCCGCAACAAGAGAGGCCGCGACAGTGAGAGGCCTGCACACCGCGATGAAGAGTGGCCCTCGCTCGCCGCAACTAGAGAAAGCCCTCGCACAGAAATGAAGACCCAACACAGCCAAAAATAAATAAATAAATAAATAAATTTTAAAAAAAATAATAAAATAACAAACCCTACATTTAAAATAATAATAATAATAATAATTACCTATCCCTTTAAAGTGGGGGAAATTTAGGCACATAATAATGTTTTCATTCATGGTCAAAGTGTAAGAGAGTTGCCTAGGCCAACTGGAATATGAAACCCCTAGCTTCTCATCCACTTTTCAGTCCTCTACCGTAGGACTGCTTTTGGATATCTATTTCACTCTGCTCTTTTCCTGAAGGATCAGTAGCAATGTCGTTTGTTAAATGTCAAGTGAGTAGATACAGAAATAACACAATTTTGTACATTTTAAGAACTTCCTTTACAATAAGAAGTCATTGATAGAAAAATAGTTACTGCAAATATTTAGAGTCCTAGGGCACTTTGACAAAACCTCAGTGCCACACTGGAATATCAGTAAGACTCCAAAGTGAATCAGTTCTTGTCAGTAAGTATCTTTAGCAATATTCTTTTAACTGATAAGTTTAAGAGAAGAGCGGAAACTTAATACATTATTAGCTGAACATTTTAATTATAATCTACAGGATATTTTACAAGAAGTTTAACATGATAATTGTTCTTTTCAACAAATTGACAGTCTTCATCCTCAGAGTTCTTTAGCAAGAATAGCCTTAGTTAAATAATGCCAAACACAAAATTATCCTAAATCACATATTCTTATTCATTTGAAGTTTATCATTATGATTTTCCCTTTAGAAGCAGAATGAACAGAATTAAATCACTAATGGCAAGAGTAAGCCATAAAAGAATCTACACACAAGAAGTGTAATTTTGTTAAATTGCCAAGTATGCACTAACAATGAGATTTTATTTAAAAAGTGGTTATAAAATATCCATGTAAAGTACTATATAGCACATTAGAAATGTATTCAAAAATACCTTCTTACTAGTGAATACAACAACTTAATATGTTTTCTTCTGGTACATGTTCTTTGAGGACTTTATCCAAATGTGAAACACATATTAAATGCCACATATTCTATATATGCTAAATATAATGAGAATAGTATTTTATTTTAGAAAAAAATTTTAGAAATGATAACAACAGTTGATGGCATTTACTGATATTTTATTAAGTGCTAGACACTGGGATAGGGGTCTTCTTATGTATTGTTTCAATTAATCATCACAACAAGGTAAAGGTCCTATTTATTTTCGGTATTTTTAGAGGTATAAACTGCAGTTTCAGAGATGAGGTAACTTTCCCAAAGTCAAAGAGTTTTGAGGTAGGAGAACTGAGACTTGAATAGCTACTGGCTTATGAATAATTCCAGTTTTTCAACTTATTGCTAAACTAAGTTTGCTATATTAATTTTTCTTCACAAAAGAAGGCAACTAGATCATCATCATCACCATCATCATCATAACCATCATCACCATCATCATCATCATCATCATCCTGGCCCTCACGTAGTAAATTAATGCAGAGCACCACCTGTTGGGCACCTGAAGAATGAGAATACTGATCCCAATGCTCATCACTGAAAGTTATGAAATTAGACCAGGTATGGTTTGTCAGGATTTTTATAGCCTTGATTCATTCAAGACTTAAGTGTGACTACAAAACTGACGAATTTCTATATAAACTGTCTCTAATATAGTAAGTCAAATTTCAAAGCCTGTGATGGTTGATTTTATGTGTCCATTGGACTGGGCCACAGGGTACTCAGATATTTGGTCAAAGATTATGCTCCATGTGTCTGTAAGGGTTTTGGTTTGTTTTTTTTTTTAGATGAAATTAACATTTGAATCAGTAGACTAAGTAAAGCAGATTGCCTGCCCCAGTGTGGGTAATTCCCATCTAATTAGTTGAAGGCACGAATAGGACAAAAAGTCTGACCCTCCCCTGAATAAGAGGAAACTCCTCCTACCTAACTGACTGCTTGGAGCTGGAACATGGGTTTCTTCTGGATTTTGAACTCAAACTGAAACAGCAGCTCTTCTTGGGTCTCAAGCCTGCTGGCTTTTGGACTGGAACTTACACCACGTCAATCCTGGGTCTCCAACTTGTCCACTGCAGATCTTGGGACTTTCTCAGCTTCTATGATTACCTGAGCCATTTTTTAAAATAAATTTCTTTGTATATGAGTATGTATATGTAGATGTGTGTGTGTGTGTGTGTGTGTGTGTGTGTGTGTGTGTGTGTGTGTATGTTCTGTTTCTCTGGAGAACCCTAATACACTTTCCTTTCATTTATAACCACATTTCTTCAAATCAGGAACATATTTTAATGAAGGTTAAAAGGCAAGTTTCTCAAATCCCTTTTTTAAAAAGTAGGCATGATTAATCCTCCTTAACAGTTAAGTTAGACAGAGTGACATCCTTCCGAATTGCTGTAGCAGAATAAACAGAGCAAAGGCTGAGGAACAAGAGCCACAAGTTGTCATCATTGACTTGCTGTGTAACTTAAGCTACAGGTCCCTTCGAGCATGACTTCATTGTTAAAGTAAATTATTCAGTGCGATGACCTCATCTCTAAAGGTATATGAATTATCAATCATGTGCTTTAACAGTACCTTGGTACTTGAATCCTTCCTTACCCTTCTCCCTGTCATTTCACACTGCTCCTACCCCGCTCCTTTCAGGAGCCTACAGTAGAGTTTTAAACCCTCACTACATAGTGTTGGTGTGGGGACCAAGCACATCAGCATAACATAGGAACTGCTGAAGGAACTTTCCAAACCCAAGATGGAGCTGCTCCTGCCAGGGGCTCCCATATCAGCAAACTGAAACTTAAATTTTAACTTTCATGCCCCTGTAAGTGCTCCACTTGACCAGAAACATGGTATATCCAGTCAGCCAATCCTCAAACACCAAGCCAGCTCTGGGTTCTATACTTATTTCCTTGTACCTTCTCACCCTAAACAAGGTTGACTTTGTGGTCCCAGCCAATCAGATATTTTCTATTTGTCTCTTCCTTGTTCTTTATTCTTTATCCTATAAATGCTTTCTGCCTTCTGCCCTGCTTTGCAGTTCTCCCAAAGGAGACTCTCTATTTCATGAAGTGTTAAATAAAGTTTGTACGCATCACCTAAATTGTCTGCTTTTATCATTTTTAACCCAACTTATTAGATATGCAGAATCTTAGGCCCCACTCCAGATCTACAAATCAGAATCTGGATTATAACAAGGTCTGTAAGTGATCTGCATACATATTTGAAAAGAATTGTTCTAGCCCTACTCAAAGCTACTATGCTTGAGTGGAGGGAGTAAAGAGGTTTATTGGCACTAGTTAATATTTGTATTTTTACACTTTATGGAGATCTTTCAGACCATGAACTCTGAAGTCAATCCAGATTTCATATCGCAGCATTGCCACTTTTAGGGGTGGGACTTCGGTGGCTGTCATTTAACTTTCTGCAATCCAGTTTCCTCCTCTGTTAAGTAGGAATAATAATAGGACCTAGTTTATAGAATTGATTTACTTTAAACTGATCAATACACTTAAAAGTTAGAAGATTGTCTAATTTACATATTAGGTATTCACTATTATTTCACAGACGTTCTTCATCTCACAGAACTACACACTGCTGGTATCAAACTTCAGTTATGCAAGCCTCTTCTTATTAGAGAATATCCCTAATTTTCCAATAATTTTCAATCTCTCTTTTTACTTTTGCTTCTCTGCCTTGGTTTTCTTCTCTTTTTGTCCTTTTCTCCTTCCCTTCTCCCATTTTTTCCCTTTCTTCCTATCTTCATTTTGCAAACTTGAGTATCTCTTTGTCTCTCCTCCCCTTCTGCTCACAAACATCCTTTCTGGTGTAAACCTCAGGGATACTTTAAAAAGAGGTATCGAAACATTTGTCTCTGATTTATAATTCTGTTGTAAACCAAAGCTAGGGGCATGAGTACTTGGCATCCCAAAAGAAAAAGGAAAAAAAAAAAAAAAAAAAACCCATGGGTTAAATGTATTATTTCTTTTAGGATGGACCCTCTCCTTTGAAGAACTTTTGGAGAGACAGCAAAGCAAAAGCAATAAGGACCCAGGCTTTGGAGTTGGAAATCAGTTATGCATAGTCTTTCTTTACAAACCCTTACTAGCCTTGTGGCCAAGAGCAAACTTCCTATCTCTTTGAACATTAGTTTATTCATCTGTAAACTCTTATAGAGTTATTGTAAATGTTCTGAGACAATACATGTAAAGTATTCAGCACAGTTCCTGAAACAGTAAATTCTTTGACATGTTAGTTCTCGTCATCACCATCTTTATTATAATAAACAGTGCTTATCAATGATGCAGCCAGAGATAACTTACCCTCAAAAGGGCAAAGCCCAAATAAACAACACTAACTGATCTTAAACTGATCTTAAAACAACTTAGATTTCCTCCTAAATTCTAGTACTCTCCTGACCCTTTTACTAGAACTCTGCATCTGACACACACACGACAGATTTTCCACCTCATTTTCTTTCTCCTATTATTCCTCTCTCTATGTGTAACTTTCTCCTCTCATTGCAATTCTTTCTTGTTTTCTTTAATTTGCTCTTCCTTCTCTCCACTCCATTCAATGCTTCTAGTTGTTTTTGTATTTCTAGAAAACTAGAGTTAACTTAGTCACATATATTTCTAGGAAAGAAAATAATTTTACTTGTGTCTGAGTCATTGAATGATTATGTGTTCCCCTTTTTATGTGATGTCCCTGCAATATCACATACAATTTTAATATTTTAGTAAATTTCAAATGTTCATTAGGTAACTCATCTCCAGTCAAACGTGTCATTCATCACACCAGTGGCTGAGAAGTTGCCATTGGTTCTTGAATTAAGTACGAATCATTTCTCTATCTTAGTGCTCTTGTGATTTAAATTTTATTTTACCTTTTCTGTGTGATAATATGATGTAAGAGAGGTTAAAAAAATCAGTTTTTGAGCACATTCGATAGTCTCTCCAATAAGTAATTTTTATTTTGTCTTCATACATTTTCTACCCATTTGGGTTTTTAAAGTACTTATGTTTTACTATAATCACTCTCAGTTGTGTTCAAGAAAATCTGGTCTTCTCATTATGTAGATCAAATTCCATTTTTTTCACCATGTAGGGTGAACTCTTGATCTAGAGTTTAAATAAATGATGGATGAAGCATCTATTTAAATACACAATTATCTCCTTTTAGCACTTATTTTTGTATTTTAATAATGATGGTGAAAATAAAAGTGTGATTTCATGTTACTATAAAAATAAAATATATGAGTTGAATTTCTTTTAAACAGAAATGTTAAATGCCATCTCCTATTTTATTAATTCTTAATGAAAAAAAGACCCTGTCATTTTCACAATTTATTTTTTGTTGCTAATAATTTCTTTGGAAATCCCCAAATTAAACCCAAATGTCTTCCAGGGCAGGATAATGTGAGCTAAGTAGTATTGACATGTGCTGGCAAAACATGCACAACAATACAAAGGGAGAATTATCCTTGGGTTTTGCAAATTCTGTGTAGAAGTTCTTCCTTCATCAATGAAATGTTTCTATGTATTTTCAGGGCAAATAGAGAAAGATTCAAATGAGAAGAAATTTAACTTTGTTGCTATGTCGATTTTGCTCTCTTGAGTGACCTCTCCTGGCATTTCTCAGATGTAGCTGAAATCAAGAGTGGTCAGTTGACTGAACGAGCCAGTGCCTTATTCATAGAAAACCATAATTTAATACTAAATCTCATATTTGTATAATAATTTATTAAAAGTATTATAATAATAGCATTTCAAATAAAACTAGAAATTTCTCTATTTAAAAAATTGTCCAGAATATCTAGAAACAATTATTACCTTATAACTATTCTGTTTCCACTCTTGTTATTCTCCTAGGACACACCACTTTTCAGGTAACCCAGCTTCATAATCATGCAGAAACCATCTGCCAAAAGTCTTGGTTATTTTTCTTTCTCCTATCTTTCTGAAACAAAATGTCATGGTAAGTATAGAGGCCCCAACTTAGCAACACTTCCCGTAAATAAAGGAAATGGTGTCTCATCCCAAGTGCTTCAGAGCTCCTGTGAAGGCAGTGGAAAATCTGCAGAGGAAATCTTTTGAAATGCAATCAGCAGCAGCTTTGGGTGGAGCCCTGAAATAAGGTCTTACCTTTCTATATTGATTTCTCAGTTGAGGAACCTGAGGTCAAATGTCAACTGGAATATTATAAAATGCTGCCCATAGAAATACAGTTAGGTCTTATGTGTTATAATTAATTATTTGAATATATATAGTCCCATGCCTCATTTCTCCATGCACTAATTACACAAATTGGCAACAGCAGATAAAACTTAATCAAAGGTAAAGCACATATCTTAGCGCTGTTTGAGGTTACAAAATTTATTCTTTTTTTTTTAATTTATTTTTTATTGAAGTATAGTTGAACTACAATGTGCTAATTACTGCTGTACAGCAAAGTGACTCAGTTATACATATATATATATATACACATTCTTTTTCATATTCTTTTCCATTATGGTTTATCACAAGATATTGAATATAGTTCCCTGCGCTATACAGTAGGACCCTGTTGTTTATCCGTTCTATATATACCAGTTTGCATCTACTAATCCCAAACTCCCAATCCAACCCTCTCCCACTCCGGCCCCTTGGCAACCACCAGTCTGTTCTCTATGTCCCTGATTCTGTTTCTGTTTCACAGGTTAATTTGTGTCATATTTTAGATTCCACATATGAGTGATATCATATGGTATTTGTCTTTCTCTTTCTGACTTACTTCACTTAGTATGATAATCTCTATTTGCATCCACAAAATTTATTCTTCTGTAAAATATTTAAGTGACTCATTTCTCCACCTATAGCCAAGTCTTCCAAAGAAGAAAGTAAAAACAAGCAAATTTATTTATTCCATTATTAATGTGATTGAACAAATAAATATGGTCTTGACAAACTAAAGATCTGAGATAAAATAGGCGCTTAAAACTAAATTTAAAATAATGTGATTTTCCCCTAAATTTCAAATTGTATAGCTTTCTATCTGCTTTATACAATGTTTTAACTCTTTAATAGTGGTGAATATACTATGTATACCACCTCTATTTTTAAATATACCATTTACGTTGTACTTAAAAATTTCTTTAAAGTTGCATTTATATAAATGAGATTTCTATAACTCAGGATCATTTGTTAGAAAAAAATGTATATCTAATTCTATTTGTTACAGTTGCCAACTGAATACTGAGCATAAATTTGGACTATCAGAAACTTAAAGTTCATAGGGCAATTAGCTAGAAGAGAAAAATTTCATACACCAAATTGGAAAAAGGCAGTAGTAAGTCTTTATCCAAATGTGTGGGGTTTTGTTCCTTTTATGGAAAAGTGGAAAAATATGTTTCTTCTTCATGTTACTGAAATCTATAATCTAACCAGATAGAAACAAACCACGATAATGCAGCTTCCTCTAAGACACGGGGCTTGTTCTTGGACACCAAAATCTTAACTCTAATAGATCAAGTCCACAGTCTAGATATTGACTATAGAAACACCTAAAGAGATTCTTTTACTCAGAATATTTGAAAAAGACAAAAGGATTTGTTGAGATCATAGCCAATTCTATGAAAAAAGAATTGTTCACAGATATATGTCATTTAAAACTTATAATAATGTTCTAAAATGTACAGTGATAACCTGGATTTCTTGATCAATTCTCTCTCCTTACTAAGCCTAAGCAGCAGCATTTGGCACAATTGATCATTCCTTCCTCCTTGGACTGTGTTCTTTACTTGGATTCTGAGACACCACACTCCCTTAGTTGTCCTCCTAGTTTACTGGTTTCTCCTCCTCAATCCCTTTTGATGATTTTTCCTCATTTCTCTAACCTGTAAGTTGTAAAGGGCTTCACTCCCTATCCTCTAAACTTTCCTATCTACACTCACTCTCTAGGTGATCTTTTTTGGTCATATGGATTTAAATACCATCTACAGTCTGGCAAATCTCACATGTATACATCTGGTCCAGATCATGCCTCTGAACTTGACTCCTGTATTCAAATGCCTACTTGACACTTTCACTTGGATATTTAACAACCATAACAAACTGAACTTGCCCAAAATTGAATCCGGAGCTGTCCTTACAAATTTCTGTTTCTACAATCTTCTCCATATAAAATGTGGCACCCTCCATCTTCCAGTTGCTTAAACCATTAGAGATTAGTGTAATTCTTGACTTTTCCCTTTCTCTTATACTTACATCCAATCCATCAGCAAATCCTGTCTTCTTTACCTTCAATATATATATCTAGAATCCACCACATCCCTGACCTGGGTTATTTTAATAGTCTTATAATAGCCTCCATAAATTTCCTTTGCCTTTATAATTTACCCAATTAAAACATGTCAGTTCATGCCACTTCCTCAATATCCTACAGTGGTTTCTAAACTTTTGAGTCTATCTCAATTGTCCTAAATTTTATTTCTCAGGTTCCATTGTCACGGGGCCACATTTTTCAAGTAGTGTCACCATGCTTCAAAGGTGCTCTTGATATCTGGTAGTTTTCTTTCACAAAATGGATCATTTTACTTTGCTTAAGAACAGTGTCTTAATACTTGATATATAGGTCTCCTTTTATAAAACAAGTTTCTTTTGCTATTCTGTATGAAATTTTTATGATGTAAGGGCAGGATTTGGGGTAGGATAGGTTTTTGAATCCTTGCATGGCCAAGGTACAATTAAATTTCTACATTTACTGTGAAAGCCTGTTAGTCTGTTATGTAAAGAGTGGAAAAGTAGGGGTAAGAGGAGACAAATGAAGTGCTTATAGATAAACACACTCTGAAACCACTGAATACTTGATATTCCAGAGGTTTCATGTATAATAGATTTTTTGTCTAGTAAGAAATAGCTATGTTGGTTAGATAAGATGGAAAGGAGAAACCACCTCTGTGCTTTTAAAGGTACAGGGTTGGACCGGAAATCAAATTGCTATTGGCTCTCATGACCAACTGGGTAAATGGTTATTTGTGAGACAAAATTGAGGAGAAATGTCAAGATATGATCTAGATTTACTAGCAATTCTCAGTCCAGGGGTTGAAACTTTGCCATATGGCCAAGGCATCATGCACATTGAAGAGCATTACAGAATGTTCAAACTGACTCAAGAATGTCTAAAAAGCTATCTCCAGTCACTGCACCTGAATGAGGTTGTAGGCACCTAGCGTTCTAAGGGGCACTGTCATTTGCACAAAGATATTAAAAGGAACAAGCATGAGAAAATGTCATGTTCACTCTGAGTTAAGTCCATACTGGGAAAAGATCAGATTCAGCAGGACAAGGTGAGGAATTAAATAAAAAATGCTCAGTGAAGTTTGATATCAATAAATTCTCCAGCCTCTGACTCTGAGAGCAAATAGACACATATGGTAATTATGCACGCCATAATCCAGGTTTACTATGTAGATAATTCCTTTGGTTTCTAACATCAAAAAGCCTTCTGCAGCCAGTGTACACATTTTGTATTCTAAGTGTCTAGAGTGTTTCTGGATTTGAATAGCTTCTCTCATTTGTTGTATGATAGTGCTCGTCACAGAAAGTAGAAGTGAAGCTTAGCACATGAGCATCTCAGGGTATATGGAGTTCACTGCTTTGTTTTTTGGTTTTTTTCCTGAGATTTGGACCAGTGGGACATGTAAATAATGTGTAATGAACCATAGCAATTACCTGAAATGTATGCTCCATATTTATTTCCTGGGACCTATTTTGTAAGTTGTAGGAGACCTCAAGACTGAGATTATTCATAATCAGCTTCAACTGGTCTGCCCTATTGCTTCAAAAGATATCTTCTGAATGCAAGAAGAAATAGACGAATGTTTGAATGGATGAGTGGATTAGTGAATAAAAGGATGAGTGAATGACCAGAAGACATATCTGTCCTTAGTGATCTCCCCGCCTATGAGAAAGGTAGAGGCAGTAAATAAAATAAATGTGGAAGTATGCTGGAGGTAATTCAAAAGTAGTATAGTGTCACAAAGAATAAAGTCTTACTCTTCCTAAGAAAGTCCGTAAAGAACGTTTTCATGGAGGTGGAGAAGAGGGAGTGATGTTTGAATTTAGTCAACCCTGTTCACAAATGTTTTAGCTTATTTGCCATTCCCCTTAAACAGCATTACTTAATTGTGCTTCACTAATAGTTTATTTGAGAGCATCTAAGGCCTTCATTATTTTACTAAGATTGTTCCTAAGTGACATTGTTTTTTTACTTTTTGCTTCATATTTAAAAAGGCCAAACATTCCTGGTTATAACTACTGTCCCTAGTCACTGAAAGCTGTCCTTCCCGAATGCCAATAAAATGGGTGATATTCAAAATTATTCCCTTTGAAAAATTAATGCCTTTATGGAATGAATTTATTTCTCAATTTACATTTCCAATAATGTTTCTAACGTCTATGACTGACTTTTGAGTTTGACTTAAGATATAGGTTACCTGAGATGTGGGAATTTTTACAACCGTTATCGTTGTAGTTATGTTGTAAGTATAAATAGAAAATTAATTTGGCATCATGCTATATGCACAACAGTATTGCAGAAAAGAAAAGAAGCATGTGCTTGAATTACTCAACTTTTGAATGCTGAGAATGGACATACTAACTCTTGAAAAGTGTAGACCCACACTGCAACAAGGGGAAAGCAAAATAATTCCTATAAACCAGAGTGGTGAAAAATTACTAGTAAAAAAACTTAAGCTTCATAGTAAAAAGATAATTAAAGGAAACATTTCCAATCTAGAAAGAAAGGAATATGAGCAGTGAGAAGGCTAAAAAGTGGAAAGCCCACAGTTACAGAAAATGGGTGACCTCATTTACTCTCAGCTTTGCCAATGCCTAGCTAAAGAGCTGTTAGCTATTGGACATGCTTCTTCACTGTTCTGAGCTTTGGCAGCAGAGAGTACAATGGGACAATAATCTTTAGAAACTCATATATGTCTATAATTCCATGACTACATAACACACAAAGGAACAACTTAGCAGCAATTTTATTCAACCTTTAAGAAACACAACAGGATATCGCTAATGTTAAATGTACTGGGAGCAACCAGAGTTAGATTTTTAATTTACTTAAAATTTTGTGCAAAAATAAAATCACAAATCTAAAAATAAATTTTCTATTATATTTCAAATTTGGATTCTTGATTTGTAAAATTTGATTTTCCACTAGTAAGAAGTAATTGCCTGAGGTATAGAATACTCATATTTAATAATCAAAACAGTGTGTTTCCAGGTCATATTGGAAGCACAAAGATCATTGGAAAACACCCAATTCCTTATCTTTGTTCTTTATTAAACTCATAATCAAAACATTTACATGAAACTAACAAATATTTATGGGCCCTGGTTTGGTCCCTGGACTGTTATTATATTTTATTTTCAGCTTTATATGGATGACCCCATCATATTCTCATAACCTGATGAAAATTGGTACTATTATTTTCATTATTATTCTTACTTTACAGAGGAGGAAAGTGAAGCACAAAGAGGTTGAAAATCTTGCCGAAGGTCATATAGAAAGGAAACAGCAGAACCAGAATTTGAACCAAGCCAATTAGGTTACATAGTTCAACCCTTTCAATCAGAGGTTTCCCCAGTTAAAGTGAATGACTTTCTTCTTTGTCCTTACTTACTACTTTGTTTATATTCCTAGTAGGATATTTGTTACCATCTGCCTTGCATATTTTTAATTATGAATGTGTCTGTTTCCCACTACAATAGTTCCTATAGTAGCCAGGGCTTGTATCTTATATATTTGGGGTCTCCCAAACATTTAGCACAACACCTTGTTTATATCTTTTGTACCTTCTTCATCATAGTTTTTCAGTAAAAGTTTAATGACCTTATTGACTCTATAAAATCTCAGTTCAGTCATTCCTCCTGTGTACATTGTAACAGGTGTCTCTCACCTAAGCCTTCTCTCTATTCCTGGCATGCAAAGCCTATAAATACATTGCCTAGTCCCCTTGTCAGATATGACTACCTATCAGTCACCTCTTGTCTACAGAGGCACTGACAGAAGACTGAAAGTTAGGAAGAAGGCAGAGGCCATGTTTTTCCAGCTCTGGCAGTGCCTCTAGCAGTGGCTACAGTGGAAGCAGAAACAGCAACAGCAGGCAAGTACAGTATGTATCCTGCGTTCCTGCATAGACAACTCAGCTCCAGGAGCAACAGTGGCATAGAATGATGTCCTATCATGATGAAAAGAATACAACCTCTATTACCTGAAAATGACATTTCACTTCTTTGGTCGTTCTCCCCAAAACCCATAGCCATAGTCTAACTATGAGAAAAAACATCAGGCGAACCCAAATTGAGAGCCATTCTACAAAATTCCTGGCCGGCACTCCTCAAAACTGTTTGGCTTTCATTTTCATTAACATATCACATTTTCCATTAAAAATAAATTTAAAAAGCCTTAGTCTCTTCTGTCCCAACACTAATACATTTGTTGTTACTTTTCTTTAGCCTTACTGTAAACTTTTTTTTTTTTTAATAACTTTTTTATTTATTTATTTTATTTTTGGCTGTGTTAGGTCTTCGTTTCTGTGCGAGGGCTTTCTCTTGTTGCGGCAAGTGGGGGCCACTCTTCATCGCGGTGCGCGGCCTCTCTTGTTGCGGAGCACAGGCTCCAGACGCGCAAGCTCAGTAGTTGTGGCTCACGGGCCTAGTCGCTCCGCGGCATGTGGGATCTTCCCAGACCAGGGCTCGAACCCGTGTCCCCTACATTAGCAGGCAGATTCTCAACCACTGCGCCACCAGGGAAGCCCTGTAAACTTCTTTTTAATGAATCTTGGTTTCCAGCCAAACATCCTTGACATTGCTCTTCAGACACCTTATTCATCAACTTTCTTAGTAAGGCATCAGCTCCACCTCCACCCTACCCGACCCACACACACCACAATGAAGCTTCATGCCAGATTTTATACTCTTTTTGGCTTCATACATATCTGCACTATGAAAAACTTGAGAATAACTGATAGAAATCTCCATATAATTTCGGCAAGATATATCATTTTATGGAAAAACTTTGTCCCTGTTGATCTAATATACCAGGTAAATGTTCTACCCTGTACTCATATTGTTTTGGAAAAGGCAGGCCAAATGGAAATCTTACAAACGAAACATTCATCCTTTCACTTAGAGTTTACTACAGATTTAGATCAGGAGAAGTTATAGCTACCTTCATAACAAGAGTTTTCCATTCTATCCAATATAAGAAATAAATCTGGCAATTATACCAAGGGGAAGGGGAAAGAAGGGAGGTGAAGGGGGAGGGGAGAGGGAGGGACAGGAGGAGGAACATGACTAATAGAATCTTTGCCAATAATAGGAAGTAGCACCTTGTGGAAAAGGTTCCCATAGATGTTTGTAGAGTAGTATGTCTTCAAAAAATTGCAGACTTAGATAGATATACATGAGATGTTTCCTAAGTTTGAAGGTTGCAATATTACTTGAATAACTTGTCAGGTGTATCTGACTAAATGGTAGGATTAATTTTAGTCATTTTAGGTTTTTTCCTTTAAGGTATTCCTATATAGGTGATTTGACATAATCAGAATCACTTAGAGTCACTATTTTGGTTATTCATATTTGTTATTTTAAAATGTACTATTTAATGGAGCTGGTAGTTTTGTTCACAAAAATTCTTTAGACAATTTCTATCCAAGGCATTTGCATCCCCTGAATTTGATTTATACTTAACTTCTACTTAAAGCAATTCAGCAGTTCTAAATACTCAATAAGGAACCAGTAAAATAAATTTGGCTCCACTACATGAATTCTGACATGAGCTTTCATAACTCAGTCTCATAAATTGGGAAACATGAACAAAAAGCCATGTACCATGGTGAGTTTACAAAGCTGCATGTGAATTAGAAACCAGAACCCCAAAATAATATTATGAATAAAATCCAATTCCCATAGTCTTGCTTTCCAGTAGGGAAATGGAATGTCTGATCTGTTTTGAGGCACCAGTTTATGTGCTTATACAGATAAATCTAATCCAACCTCTCAGTTTGTTGTTTTGAATCTCAGTCAAACTATTATATATCTATATCCCTTTTATGTATCATTTTAAAGAGGTTAGCTTTTTAACTTATTTTAAAACTATTTTAAATTTACAGAAATTTTGCAATAGCACAAATAATTCCCATTTACCATCACACAATTCCCCAGTCATTAACATTTAAAATATTTGATTTCCTCCTCCCTCTCTCTCTCCTTTTCTATGTTTATAATGGTATACAATTATGTATTATATATTATTTATATATGTATTATATATATATTTTTTATAAACCACTGGAGCATAAGTTGCAGACTTGATGCTTTATTATTGCTAAAATTTTCAGTATGAAAATGGGCAGAAGATATGAATAGACATTTTTCTAAAGAAGTTGAACAGGTGGCCAACAGGTTCATGAAAAGATGCTCAATATCACTAATCATCAGAGGATATGAAGAAAAGAGAACGCTTGCCCACTGTTGGTGGGAGTGTAAATTGGTGTGGCCACTATGGAAAAGAGTGGAGGGTCTTCAAAAAAATTAAAAATAGAACTACCATGTGATCCAGCAATTTCATTTCTGGGTATTTACTCAAAGAATACAAAAACACTAACTCAAAAAGATTCTGCATCCCCATGTTCATTGCAGCATTATTTACAATAGTCAAGATATGGAAGCAACCTAAGTGTCCAACAACAGATGAATGGATAAAGAAGATTTGATTGATATATATAATGGAATATTACTCAGCCATAAAAAAGAGTGAATTTTTGCCATTTGCAACAACATGGATGGACCTGGACAGTAATATGCTTGGTGAAGTAAGTCATACGGAGAAAGACAAACACTATGTGGAACACTTATATGTGGAATCTAAAAAATATGAAAAACAAACAAGTAAAAAAACTGCTGAGCTCACAGATAATGAGAATACAGTGGTGGCTGCCAGAGGTGGAGGCTGAGGAGTGGGTAAAATGGGTGAAGGAGGTCAAAAGGTACACACATTCAGTTATAAAATAAGTCATGGGGATGTAATGCACAGCATGGTGACTATAGTTAATAACACTGCATTGTATATTTGAAAGTTGCTAAAAGAGTAGATCTTAAAAGCTCTCATCATAGGAAAAAAAAGGTTTTTTTGTAGCTATGTATAGTGACCAATGGTAATTAGACTTGTTGTGATGATCATTTTGTAATATACACAAATATCAAATCATTATGTTGTACACCTGAAATATAATGTCATATATAAATTATCCCTCATTTTTTTTAAAAAAAGTTCAGTATGCATTTCCTAAAAGACAAGGATACTTTCTTACATAACCAGAGTACATCAAAATCAGGAAACCAAGATTGATATAATACCACCATCAATCCACAGGTTTACTCAATTTTGGCAATAGTTCCAATAATGTCCTCTATAGCAAAAAAAAAAAAAAAAAAAAAAAAAGCAGGGGCGGGGGGATCCTAAACACTTACAGACCTACAGGTCATGATCCAGTGCAGAATCACATGTTGCACTTAGTCGTCATGTCTGCTTACCCTCCTTCAATCTGTACATTTCACTGTATTCCTTGTGTCTTATAACCTTGATGTTTTTCACGTGTATAGGTCAGTTGTTTTGTAGAACTTTGGGTTTGTTGCCTATTTACTTGTGATTAGATTCGGGTTATCTGTTTTAACCAGAATACCCCAGAAGTGGTGTTATGGTTTTCTATCAGTATTAACCTTTCTCTTAGAAGAGTACCCCGGGAAAAGAGGCTCACTGGTATCCCAGAGGAGTTACTCAAAGAATTTAAAGAAGTGTCCTTTCTTCCAGAATGGCCTTGAATCCTCCAGACCACTGGACACCCCCACCACCACCAAATTTTAGTGTTGTAGCAGCCCCTTGCATCTTCATAAGGCTTACATCCCACTCTCTTGCATGCAAGTGTCTTACCAAAGTCCTTGCCATGTATGGATAAACATGATAATCAACATCATTATGTCTGTATAATGGGCCAACATGATGTTTTACAGAATGTCCAGTTTCTTCCAGACTATATCTGACAGAGAATAGAGAAATTTAAAATAGTCTTGGGGCAAGACTGTAAATGTATTTAAAATTTTTTTCCAGCTTTGTTGAAGTATAGTTGACAAATAAAATTTATACATATTTAAGATGTACAACATGATTGATTGATAAATGTATACATTGTGAAATGATTACCACAGTCAAGTTAATTCACACATTTATTTTCCCCCCTTTGGTGTGGTGAGAACACATGATCTACTCTCTTAGCAAATTTCAATTATACAATACAGTATTATTAACCATAGTCACCTTACTATTAGATCCTCAGGACTTATTCATCTTACAACTGAAAGTTTTTACCCTTTTGGTAAACATCTCCTCATTTTCCCCACTCTCCAGCCCCTAGTAACCACTATTCTACTCTCTAGTTCTATGAGTTTGACTTATTTAGATTTCATATATACCACACTTTCTTTATGGATTCATACATCAAAGGACATCCATATTTTGGCTATTGTGAAAAATGCTGCAATGAATACGGGAGTACAAATATCTCTTTGAGATACTGATTTCATTTTCTTTGGATATATATCCAGTATTGATACTGCTGGATCATTTGGTAGTTCGTTTTTTTCTTTTGAGCAACCTCTATACTGTTTTCCAAAGTGGCTACACCAATTTCATTCTCACTAATAGTGTACCATGGCTCCCTTTTTTCCCCATACCCTCGGCAACACTTGTAATATCTTGTCTTTCTGAGAAAAGCCATTCTAATGGGTTTGAGGTGACATCTCATTATGGTTTGATTTGCATTTTCCTGATGATTAGTGATGTTGAGCACATTTTCATGTATCTGTTGGCCACCCATTTGCATGTCTACTTCAGAAAAATGTCTATTCAGGTCTTTTGCCCATTTTTAATTGGGTTATTTTCTTTTTTGCTATTTAGTTGTTCCTTACATATTTTGGATATTAACCCCTTATCAGATACATGGTCTGCAAATATTTTCTCCCATTCCATAGGCTGCATTTTCATTTTGTTGATTGTTTCTTTTGCTGTGCAGAAGCTTTTTAGTTTGCTGTAGTTCAACTTGTTTATTTTTGCTTTTGCTTTTAGTGTCATATCCAAAAAATCATTGCCAAGACCAATGTCAAGGGGTTTTATTTCTTTATTTTCTTCTAGGTGCTCACAGTTTCAAGTCTTACATTTACGTTTTTAATCCATTTTGAGGTGATTTTTGCATTTGGTATAATGGTCCAGTTTCCTTCTTTTGCCTGTTTATATCCAGTTTTCCCAGCACCATTTATTGAAGGGACTATCCTTTCCCTGTTGTGCATTCTTGGCAACCTTGTCATAGATTAGTTGACCATATATGTGTGAGTTTATTTCTGGGCTCTCTATTCTATTCCATTGGTCTGCGTGTCTTTTTTATACTGGTACCATACTGTTTTGAATGCTATACTATAACTTTGTAAAATAGTTTGAAATCAGGAAGTGTGATACTTCCTGCTTTGTTCTTTCTCAAGATTGTTTTGGCTATTGGGGTCTTTTGCGGTTCCATATGAATTTTAGGGTCATTTTTTTCCATTTCTGTGAAAATATCACTGGAATTTTAGGGATTGCATTGAACCTGTAGAATGCTTTGTAGTAGTATGAACATTTTCTCAATATTAATTCTTTCAATCCAAGAACACAGGGTATCTTTCCATTTATTTGTGTCTTTGTCAATTTCTTTCATCGATGTCATAGTTTTCAAGGATAAATGTATTCTTCCTCCCATGCACTGATTTCTGCCAACCTCTCCCTGCCTCAACAGCCTTCTCATTCCATAGTTCTTGTTATTTCTACTTCCTCTGAATCTTTCCAATACTGAGATATTGCATTTGTAGTACATTTCATACACTGTTACCCCTATTTCCTGTTCAAAGCCAGTGAAACTTAGCAATTTTAGCACTATATCACGTCTGGTGTTATAAGTATTCATCTACTATCAGTATGAGGTCCTTATTGCTAGCTGACCAACTAGTGATCCAGCTACAAAATTTCCATTTAGTATGTCTCCAACACTACTCTTGATAGCATCTGCCATAGTTCAAGTTCCTAGAAAACAGGCTGAGAAAAGTTTGTGTGGAAATGGCTTATTGGGAAGTGCTCTCAAGAACCACACCTATAAGAGATGAGGAAAGGAGAATTAGGTAAGGGAAACATTGAACTGCAATGTAGTTGCAACAGAGATGTTGGTTAAACCCAGGGGACGCTCTGAAGTTAGGGTGGCACTTCAGAAAAGTCCCAAGTTGAAAGAAGGTGGCCAGGCCTTCATAGCCTCTTAGTGTGAACTGCCTCTGTGGAGGCAGCCATCTTTGACCCAGGGTGATTGCCTGCGAGAAATACAGCTATTATCCATCAGCAATCAATACTCCTGGAAGAATGAGTGTCTCAATGCTGAATGAGAGAATCTGGTGGCACACCACAGCATCCATAACACTATAGTTCATTTATTTTTCAAGTGCTCCATTTTGTGAAAACATAACAATTTTAAAAATTAACTACCATCATCAGTGCACATTTGGTTTCCTTCCAGTGTTTTTCATTTGCAAATCGTGCTGCTAAAATATTCTTGTACATGTCTTACTGTGTACTTGTACAAACGTTTTTCTAGGAATGAGTCCAAAAGATATTTTTACAACAGAGTGCTCAATTATTTTGAAAATTGTTGAACAAATTTTGACTCTCAACAGCAATTTTGATCCACCAACAATCTCCCAGCATTTGATAATCAGACATTTAAAAATGTCCTCATCTAGAGGACATAAAAATATATTTCCTTGTGTCTTTTTTTACTTTTTCTTTTTACATCAGTATTAGGTAAAAATGAGTTAAATTATAATTGAGGCACTCCTAATAAAGATAGCTTCTAAAGAATAAGAATATCTTTAAAAACAACTAGTTTAAATGAACATTCATTACAGTTACAACCAGCTGAGTTACAACCAGCTGGATAGTTCTGGGAACCTGAGTGGAGGGGTATTTGTTCTCAAAGTTTTCAAAGTATTATGAGCTCTTCAAGAATTTTTTACTCTAAAGGATTTGTGTTTTCTTTATAATTACCTCAGCATGACTTTCCATAAGCCCGTTTCATTCTCTTTTAAATTATATCAGTTCTTTAACTTAAAAAAAAAAAACCAACTTTTATTTCACATAGAATTTTAAAGAGTTCACCATATTGTTTTTAACATCGAGTTTGTTTTGGGGAAATGTTTTAGCTATACTGAAAATATACTTGGCTTATATATCTCCATGTCTATTAATGAACGTTGACATTGAATCTTGAAATGATACCCAAAGAACAGAGGCTTTTTCTTTTCTTTTTATAAAACTAATTTTCCCCCACTGACTAAATCAAAGTAGCTTAACCTCTACTCTTAAATATAGGGGCAAGCTCTGTAATTACGTAAGAAATGGAGTTGCTTTAGTGCAATATTTGTGAATACCATGAGGTTTCTTTTTATTCATCATTCATTCAACCAATATGTATTGAATTTTTCTTCATTCCATGTGCTATGTGATGACTTGGGGCCACTAGACAGGGTCCCTCTTCTGTGTGTAAAAGAATGAACCTCCCTCACACCTTCTTTCACCCAAACAAGGTGCAAGAGAGTAAACCAAGCATGCAATTTAGACGTCTCATATTATGTTATCCAATAAACAGTTTTATTTGGTATACACACATAGCAACCACTAATTGGCCATAATAATCACATACTCTTACTAAAACTATTGCTAACAACTAACGCCATGTATGTATCATACATTCAACTCATCACATTACTCACTCAAAACCCACCTCCTAACAAGTATATCCTCAACTGTATGATTTGCAATTACACATTGTGTTGCTGTCTTACACAACCCATCTGTAATCTGCATGAATATTGCCACCTCCCCTCCCCTACCCTTCTGCCTGTCTTTCTCAACTGGCTCTTCAACCTTGAGCAATTCTATAAATATATTTTCTCTTCTTTCTCAAATAGAACATTCTCAATCCAACTTTCTAATTTAACTCTTTGTTGCTCTTTGAGTTTGCGTTTCCTTTTCCCTTGCCCTTCCAATGTCAAGATTTTCTTTTTCTCCTTTATCTTTCTCTCTCCCTCAATTTTCAAGTGCCCTTCAACAGTCTCCTCTTCCAATATATTTTTCCTCCCTTTCTTTATATCAGGACAGTTCTATGGTTACTAATTTAAACATAATCATGATATCACATATTTAGTAATGTTAACAGAGCTCCAACATTTTATTCATTATTTCTTACACTCTACCGACCACAAACATTTCTCGACACAAAAACTTCAATTCTGAAATCGATTTCATTTTTAGAGAGCATCTTTTTACAATGCAAAAGATACAGTGTCCTATGAAATATAAAATTTGAATCCTTCTTTTACCAAACATAATAATACATCTCTACTTAAAATTTAAATTTGTTGTTACTTTTTTACTGGGTATATTAATCTGCTGTTTTGGACAGATATCAAACATTTACTTTTATCTTTTGATAAGAGAATATTAACTCTCAAGGGAATTTCTTCCTTATACTGCTCATTTTAAGATTTAATACAATAATGTTATTTATTTTTCCCTCTGAAATTATTTTTAGTTTTAATATACATTTAGGGTTATTATATTTAGCAAATAAAAATATAGCGTGCACAATTAAATCTCAATTTTAGATAAACAGCGTATAAGTTTTTAGTATAAGTATGTCCCATGCAATACTTGGAACATAACTATACTAAAAATTATTCATCATTTATCTGAAATTCAAATTTAACTAGGCATCCTATAACATATTTGGCAACCATAAGTATCTGTCAACATTTTAAAAACATAATTTTGTTTCTATATTTTAATACTCTAACAAATAAAGGACACTCTCTACCTAATTAATCATCACCAACAATTTCGCACTTAAATTCCTCCCATATGGTACTGGTTGCTTTACAAATTAACACAACATTAACTAAACTGGGCAGAAAAATCTAATTCCAATAGAAATACAGAAATGAAATACTGTGAAATTGTGTTCATTCTTAATGAGGCTCTTTCCATTGGAGAGCACCACTTTAAATGAATGTCATCATTTTCAACTTATAGTCACACTTTTTTTTCTCCTGGGTTATTAGGTTCATGGGAAAACTTTCTCTCTTCGTGTTGCTATGGGCTAATATTTGCTTTCTATACTGCACATTCCATTCCAATTTAAAAAAAGACTAATTAGTTTATTATTTAATGCTAACTCTCTGGGAATGATCACATAAATGTTTTAGATTTTTTTTTTAAATTTACATTGAACAATCAGGACAGACAATGTAATAACCCGTCACCTTTTCCTGGGTCACAGATACTTTTTACAAGCAGATGGAAACTAAAGATTTTTTCCCAGAAAAATGATTTTTCATGGACACACAACAGTTTTTATTAAAATTTCAGTAAGTTTTCAGATCCTCTGAAGATCAACTATGAGCCTCAGTTAAAAACCTAGAAAGTACTGGGTAAATATAATAGGCATATAAAATGACATATATTGATGGCTCACACTTTCTGTTTTACGATATGTTGAAGTTCTACTTCTACTTGATTTTTTTAATCAGTAAATGCTTCCAAATATAAAGTGGCTCACATACTAAACCAAACATATACCACATATGCACACTTTTAATTATTATTTTTTTATTTTCCCAATTTAACAACCCACCTCACTTTACAGTTATGTCTCATAAGCAAGGTGAGAGGGTAGTGGAGTTACAGTTTTGTACTTTAGCAATTATTATTGTATGCATATTTTATATAAGTATAAGAGTAAAATTTCTGAAGTCTGGAACACTCTCCCATTCTCTGACACATTGTGTTTCCTTAATTAACATTAGAAAAATCATTTTAACTAATTCAGGGAAGTAGTTGTAAGCCAACGTTTTGCTCTCTATAACTTACTGAGTGATAAAGACATTTAAATTGAGCCACTTGGCTACATTAAAACAATGCTAGAAACAATGGAACTCATCTTACTAATATAGCTTTATTCCTATCATTCTAGAATGTACTTATATTGCTTTAAAAATTTTAAATTACAATGTTGGGTGAAGTTTTAAAAATCAGTTCAAAAATAGTCAAAATCATAGGATCAAAGAATGGAACTGTGATTGCCAGGGGCTTGGGTAAAGGGGAAGTTACTAAATCAACAGCATAAAGTCTCAGTTAAGCAAGATGAATACGCTCTAGAGATCTGCTGTACAACATGTACAGCTAGTCACCAATACCGTACAGTACACAAAAATTTAAGAAGGTAGATCTCATTTAAGTGTTCTTACCACAATAAAATTTTTAAGCAATACCAAAAAAATGAGTTATTTTCTCATTTGTCTTTTTAAATTCAAAAACAAATTATTTTGTTATTTTATGACAATACACTTACTTTCCCATTTCTCCTTTTTCATTCTAAGATGAAAATAAAACTCTCTTGGTTTAAGGAGGGTGGTATAACTAAAAGTGAACTATCATCTCGTAACCTAGAAAGTCTATCACACGTTATGTAAACAGGCAGTTATTTTTGTTTCCAGACGATTGTCATGGGGAAATAAAAGTTGAAGAGGGAGGCTGACTATGACCAACCCCACGAAGCAGAAAGTGCTTTCAAGTTACTTCTATTTTTCCGGAGACTCTTTTGCCTTTTGTAGCTGAGACTTCCATGGTATGATATAGTGAGGCTGCCCCCAAATGTGATGCATGGAGGCAAAAGCTAAAAGTACCCCAAGAGATGTCTTTCCCCTCTTCAAGCACATAAATATGCATCAGGATGGTCTACAGGCTTCAGGTGGTCTGGGAATCTTTGCCACTGTACATAAGATGGTGCCTATGTATGGGAATGGCATTGTCAGAAACTTAAAGGAGTCTATGACCCAGAAAATGTAAGGACTAAGTGCTTTAAATTCCTGAAGGTAAATTTCAGGAGAACTGAGCTCATTTAGCATAGGAGGATGTTAATGAAGTGGTGTGTCCTACAAAACACACAGACACCCTGCTACTGGGAGAGTCCCCCAATCAGGTCATCCACAGATCATTTTCATTTTGAGTATTTTATACTGTGTGTACTCTCTAGCTTTTCTATTTTTAAAAGAATGGTTTAATAGTACCACCTGAAATGTAATGTTTCACATTTAATGCACAGAATGAAGTATAGAAAACATAACACCACTGTATTTAATATGACATATATTTTCTGCCATATAAAATTGCCTGTAGTTTTATGCAATATTTTCATCATCTCACACTAAATGTCTGATACAATGTACAAAACCCAGTGAGATTGAAATACTTGGAAAGCAAAACATCAATGACCTTCAAATGAACTTGTTAAGGAAATCATGTTGTGAGTCAGTATGAAAAGTTGATGACTAGATATGTATTTGCTCTGGTGAAAGAAAAGGAAAAAATATTTAATTTGGACAGGTTAATTTTTTGAGTACAAAGGGTCAAAAATTTATCTTAAATAGGATAAAATTGGTCTTCCATTAGAGTTGAGAAGGCTCTAACATTTAAAAAATGTATATATGATATATTAAAATGTCTGATTAAAAATTTAGTCTCTGTACATGATATAATAGAGTTATAGTAAAAACTGTTTGTTTACTTGTATTTAATCCAGTGTTTAAAGGCCATTTATAGAACTGTATAGATTCTGTGCTCTACCTATTGGTAATTCAGAAAAATACAACTCTATTTCACACTTTTATTATCCTCTAAAGAAATACTATTAAATATATTTTTTCAAAGTAAATTATAAAAGTAGTCGAAGATAAATATCCAGATATCTTTTACTTAAAAGTTAAAAACCAGATATCTGTTTTAAAATTTTGATCATTTATAGAACATGATAAATTTGCATTCTTTTTCTTAATGAATCATTCTCTGTAATCTAGATAATTGCCTTGTATAGTGCCAAGCATAATTGGGAAAAAATCAGTCCATTACACAACAGTATAGAAGCAAGTGAGTAAAATAATTACAAAAAACAAAACAAAACAAAAAAAGGCAGTCTCAACGCAGATAAAAACTACTCCATGGATGTGGGATCAACTATCTTTTAATCCTTTCCTTTCATCGCACAGTTGCCTGTGGAAAATGGCTACCATTCATAAGGATGTAGAGCTATAAATCACAAGTAATAGGAAACATACCTTCACACAGCTAAAACAATACAGTTATAATAATAATCTTTTAAGAATGAATAATCCAGCAATTTTTTTCTTTTTGCTCATAAACAACTGAAAGCATTAACAGGCATTGTCTTCCTGCAGAATTTCCAGTTAAGGTTCCAGCTGGCAGCTTTGAAAAATGATTTTGTCCCTTTACAGTGATTCATTCTGACACTAAAAGGACATAAAAAAGGCCATCGTAGTATTTCTGTGTTTACATAGAGAGTACAGTTAAAAGGCACAGTGCCCTCACTGTACCTGGGGCTGTTGCTTACTTGCAGAATTTCCTTGCCCCTGAATTAAAAAAGGTAAACTGGATATCCTACAAGTACCATGAGTTCAATATATTCAAACATATTTAAACTGAATGAACTATTTTTTCCCCAAACATGTTGTCCTGTCAGTCACACAAGCCAGAAACCTAGTAGTAATATTAGAAGAGTTGATAGTAATAAAAGAAATGACTGCCCTGTATTGATTTACCAAAAATGAATGCCATAACATTTGGAGCATGAAATAAGGCCATTTCCATATGCTCCATCCCCAGTGATTCTTTCATTCTGTTAATCACCTCTGTGCACAATAAGTTGTAGTGGAAATACCGTAGATTTGGGAATGAACTCCCAGGATTGCCACTTAATGGCCATGTATTCTTGGCAAATTATTTAACCTTTCCAAGTTTTGATTTTTTTTTTTTGCATACATACTAAAAAGACAATACTATATGTCTAAGGTTAATTAGAAATGTTTTAAATCACTTAACACATAGCCTGACACATAATAGGTACTCATTAAGTAGCAGTCATTTCAAGTATTAGTCTACCAAGGCACATTAGCCTGGACTACAGTAGCCAGGGTGACATAGAAACTAGTGGTTTCAGGTGAGACACATAAGTATTAGGGTTGGCCAGAAAGTTCCAAATGTTTTGGCCAACCCAATATCATCAGAGGCTTATCTGCCAGCCTCAGCCTCAGATATGAATAAAATGTAATCTGACCACAGATAGGGTACTCATTCTGAGACATAATTACATGATGGTTCCCAGAGGAAGCCCTCTTTTATTAGCTGGAATGATGAGTAAGGTACAAATTTGGATACAACGTGAAAATATTTTGGGGGTGGAAAAGTATGTTGTGTGATGAAATTATGGATTCATCACAGCGATTTTTAAAGCTCCTGACTTGAAAGCTCTCATTGATCATATAATAGTTTTTGGATTTTATTATTCTACACGAAAAAAAATTTGTTTAACCCTAAAATATGTGGGCCACTATCCTATTCTGAAAGAGCAAACATGGCCTTGCTGTTTTCTTGACTTCTTTTTGCCAGTTTTGGTTTGAAATAGCTAAAGGTTTCGAATAGTATACAAGGGTCAAAGTAAAAGTTCCCCACGATATGAAGAAATATTGCTGTAATTTGAGGGTAGATTGCAGAAGCCTTTTCTGATGACTCCAGATGCCCTGGCCACTTCCCTCAACATCAATAACCATGCTTTACAAACTAAATCTGCTGAGGACTTTTGACTAATTGTTTAGTCCAGAGCTGGTATTTGACTTAACAGATTTCACTGTTATTTTTTCTTTCTTCCTTTCTTTCTTTCCTTCTTTCTTCCTTTCTTCCTTTCTTTCTTTCCATCTTTTCTTTCTTTCTTTCTTTCTTTCTTTCTTTCTTTCTTTCTTTCTTTCTTTCCTTTCTTTCTTTCTTTCTTTCTTTTCCTTTTAAAATTGTAACAGGGATTTCTTGAGTTAAATAATTTCCAAGCAAAATTTTAGGAACGTTTAAAAATAAATCACTTGCAAACATATTGAGACCATGCTTTGAAAAGTCACAAAAAGGTGTTGTCTGGTTTGGAGTGTCCCTGGAAGAAACTTCTGAGGAATGTTTGACCAGAAGGAGCAGTTTTGTTTACTTTGAACATGTGAAATAATTTTATCCTGACAGCATACATGGCTTCACATAAAGAAAAGAAAGATAAAGACATGTGTAACGGAGAGATGCTTAAGATCAAAGGTTAACTGCTGTTTCACTTGCCCTCACCTGTGAGACCTTTGGGGTCAGCATCACATAGAGGGTTCCTAGTGAGGCAAGCAGCTGGTATATAAATGTAAGAATTTAAGTGAGCGATGTTTTTACTTTTCTTCTTAGTTACATAAGCATCTGAAAAAGCAATCCTCATTTATTCCTCAATTTTTACCTTAATTTTTTATTTTAATTTTTTGAAAATAAAAGGTTTTCCTTTGTTTGTTTCATTGCCTAGGGAGATAGGTGGTAGAAGTGGAAATGCGAACAAAATGAGAACTGTGAATAAGAGAAAATGGTGCTAATTTTTTCCTGTTAATTCAGAAACCTAAAAATACATGACAAAAAGAAATCAAAGTTCAAGGGGAAGGTCAAATTATTATCCTGAGGATGTAGCAGCAAAAAGAGACCTGGATAAAATTAGGTAATATCAAGTACTGAGTACACATTCCTTTTTTTGTCCACTGATAAGTTATAGAGACTTTACGCTGGAAACATAGAGACTGAATGCACAGAGCTTTGGAATCAGACAAACCTGAGCTCAAATCTCAGAACTACCACTTACTAGAGAGTTGAGAAAATTTTGTCCCTCTCCAAGATTTTTTTTTTTTCATATGTAATTATCTTCACTTCACAGGGTTGTTGAGGAAATCATACAAATTCACAAAACATTTTGGACACTTAAGAAATATAGCAAAGGTCTAATAAATGACTGACATCATCATAGTCACTATAGCTATACTATTTATCTCAGGATACTACATACTTAGCACTGAACTTAATGAAACATTACTCCTAATCTTGTCTCCTCCAGTCACCCAAACTTCACTGAGGGTTTTTATATGCATTGCCTTCAAGTGGGGGTAGAGAAAACAAAGATTCAAAGAATTTATACTTAAATCAACGTTTTTTTCTTGTTGAAATTTTTAAATGTATAAACAATAACCATTCCCCATAATGGCCTTTGTAATTCTAGTCTTAGTAAGATTTTGACATTTTTATAGATATCTACAAATTCCAGGACCACAGTTCTTAGACGTAAAATAATCAGGTGTGCTGGAAGGTGGTACACTCAATTATTTGAAACTTGAGATCCCACTTCTTTAGCTAAGCCTGGAGTCTCTTGGAGCTAAATTAACATCTAAGAAGGATATGCTGCTGGTAGAGATTTTGTGGTGTTTTACAAATGTATCTCACTGCACAAAATTATTCTTGAGGTTGTTGGGGGACTTCGTTTGATCTAACCCATTCTGTAACCAACTTATCTTAGCATGGGAGTCTTAGAGTTAGGTGACAAATGCTCTATCAGCTATTAAATGCTTGACTGGTGCCCACCAATTTTGTGGCTTTGGCTTCTGAGATTTCCAGTCGCAATAAATGTATTATTCTTTTCAGAAGAAGATTTCTTTATGCTGGCAGACACTATAATGGCTTTCAATGGTTTGACTTGTGCCTACGTAGATTTTGATGTGCCACTGGTCAAAAAAAGTCTAAATTTCTTGTCTTATTTCCCCAAGTCCCCCAGTGGTCTATGATGCGGACTTACCTCAAGGCTTTGTGGGTCCCCTAATGGCTGCCATCCTGCTTTCTTTAGACTGAGGTGTACCCATTATTTTCCCTTGAAATAGATCTCCAAAATTCAAACACACTTACTGTTTCTGGCTGCCTGGGCACAATTCCTGAGGTCTGCAGGACCTCCTGAAGGCACTTACTTTGAAGTTGAGGTCAGCCACAAACTCAAATGTTCTACCCACTAAGTCTCACCATGAAAATCTGAAATCTGTAACACCCCAATTTTCATCCTGTGAGAAATATGGAGTCTCTCATACCCCAATTTTATACCCAGAAGGATTTGAACAAACTAACTGAAAGAGCTCGGAACACAAAACAAGCAAAACTTGATCCAAGAGAAGCTTACCAGAAATCCCAGAGAGAGGCTGAAGAGATGACAAACCAAAAGGGCTCTGTGGATACCTTCACCTGCGTCTAGGAGCCATCCCAGAATCTTCAACAGCTGTCTTACAGTCCCATCTCATTGCCAAAACTGTAAATGACAAAACTAAAACAACTTAGTAATGAGTTTGATGTCCTTTATTCAAGGGAAAATAATTCATGGATTATGGGAGTAGAGTGTCTCACATGCAGTAGAGCACTGTTCCCCTAAATTGACTTGCATAAAACTATAGTAAATTGACTTGCATAAAACTATAGCAGACTGTAATTTTGAAATTTCTGGGTTCCAATTAAAAGGGTAGATGTTTGAGAGAAAAAGGATTTGTTTGTATATTTTTAGTAATTTTAAAATCTTGATATTTAAAAATATAAAGAGTGAAAGTATGTATGAATATAACATAGATTTAATTCATAATACCCTATCAAGTGGGAATAATAATTGAGTTGATAAGACCCATTATATCACATGGTAATATTTGGCAAGTGAGCAAGGAAGGGAAAAACAGAAAGAACGTGACTGGAACTTAAGCACTGACGTGTCTCTGATAATGAGCCTAATGACCTGAACTATAGGCTAAGCTCTGGCAGTTAACTGGGACAATAGAAACCATTATGCATAGATCTCTCTCTCATATGGTTGGAAGAATCCAGAGCAGAAATCCTCTCTGGAGAAAGATAATGTGATGTAAAAACAATATCACATCTAACATATTTTATACATAATATATGGCACTCAATAGAAAAGAGGCAGCATTGGGGGGAAAAAACAGAAAGAAAATAATTGACTGAAAACAAAATAAACAGAAAAATCAGCCAACAGAAACAGACACACCAGAGATCCAGATATTGCAATGTGGAGAAAACAGTTGCAAATAATAGAGATAAACATGTACACATATTAAATGACAAAATGATTTCAGCCAAGAACTAGAACTATATAAAAGAACCAAATAATAATTCTAGAATTGAAGAATAAAAGTAATTGAAATAGATAGGTAATTCTAGAGGATTAGATAGCTCTGAAGAGAGAAGCAGTGAACTGGAAGCTGGCTCAGAAAAAATATCTAATTTGAAGCACAAAGAGATAAAAGAATAGAAAATAAGAAAAATGTATAAAGATACATGAATCATAGTGAAAGGATCAACCAGTAGGTATTTGGAGTCCATAAAGGAGAGGAGAGGAATGATAGGATAGAGGCAATATTTTAACAGAAGATGGTCACAAATTTTTAAAAACCAGTAAATACTTCACAAAGCACTACACACCATAGCAGGATACGTTCAAATAAAACCAGTTCTTGGCACCTCATGGTTAAAATGGCTGAAAATCAAATACAAAAATAAATGTGAGCTAACAGAAGGTACAAAAGGAAAAAGAAAAAAAGACAAAGAAATGCCTGGCTAAGAGAAAAGACGAACAAGTTGAAAAATAAAAATTAGTAATGACAACAAATATAGCCTGATTGTATCATACATTAAGACAAAATTTGTCAGACTTAATTAGAAAAAAACAAAACAAAACCTCTTACACACTCTATCAGATACATACTTAAAAGAAATGTTACATAGAAAGTGGGAAGGGAGAAGCTATACCAGACAAATAACAATAAAAATGAAACTGAGACAGTATAAGTACTATTTTATTAGTGTTTAGGCAAAAAAAAAAAAAAAAAAAAAACTATTTTAACTAGAAGTTTCTGAGTTACATAATTAAGAGTTTTCAGCTATCGCACCAAAATGTGGGTTTCTTTTTAGTCACAGAGAAATTAAGCCAATGTTTGTAACCTTAAAAAAAATTCTAAGTGTTAAAGATAAAAAGAGAAGTAATAAACATATGTTGGAGGAGAATTAGCATTCAGGCATTGAACTTAGGCTGAATTTGAACAGAAAGAGAACACTGGCAGCATTTGTTTTAAACATTCAATAAATATTCCTATTTTATCATTTAATGCCTCCTTCATAGGTTTCTTGTGAGAATCAAATGAGTTAACACCTATAAAGCACTTAAAACAGTGACTTTAATATCTATTCAGTATTATGTATTATTATTGTTGTTGTTGTTAGAATATTGTCCCCTGTAATAATATTTTCTAGAATAAATATTCCACTCCCAATGTCTTACTATGCTTCAATTAAGGATTTTAAAATTTTTATAGTGAGACTATTTTATTGCAATTTAAGTTATTTCCATGTATTCCAAAATGTGATGAGAGAGATCAAAGATATTGAATATAGTTCAATTCCATTCAGAGTTTGAAACAGAATACTGAATAAGATGGTCGTTTAAAATGAAATAATTAATTCTTAAAATAGCCCTTCAAACCATTAAGGCAAGTATTATAATTCCCATTCTGCAGATGAAGAAATTCAGACTCAGGTGATTTGTCTAAGATCACCAAAAAAAGTAAGGCAGGACCTGAACTGATATCTTCGAAGCTCAGAGGTCTTTACGTATGCCCATAACTAAATAGTTAAAACTTTAACTTAGAGCTAACAGGCTACAATAAATTATTATGATATAAGAAGAATGTTTTCTAAAACTGATTAATTTTCTATAAATTCAATTTGAAACCAACAATATTGTCAAATCAGACAGTTCCAGCTTATAGAAAACATTTCTGACATTCACTAGCTCACTGCATTCAATAGCATTTTACCCCTCCCTGCTCCCTCTCCCATCTTGTACATCTATCATTTCCCCTGCCTGCACTGAAGTCCATATCATGTTCTCACCCATGATTCAGATAAAGTTGGAAGCGAGGGGCACATTTTTCTGGAACATGACAATTAAAATGAACACCAGAACTCACCCAGCATTGTCCTATGAGATTTTTCTCCTATTTATTCTATGCTTTTTATCCTTACTAATTGTATTACTTTTCTAATGGATCAGGCCCTTTTCAGTCTCATTTCCTCAAATCTATTCCACATCCCACTTCCAGGTTAATATTCCCAAATTACCTGACTCCCCATTTCCTAGCCAATAAAAGACAGCCTCCTCAGACTTGTGATCATGTCCTCTCCGAACAGCACTTCCCGCCAAGTCTCCATAGTACCCCTACATTTTAGCTCCAGCTGCTTAGTTCTAAGAGGGAATTCCACACAAATATTGCATTTTCCACTTCTGCTTGAGCTACTCCTTCTCTCTGGAATGTTCTACTCCTCATTTTTTCTTATGAAGAAAAAGAAGGAGATTTTACAGTATTACTCTACTGGTCAGTGGTCAGTTGCAGAGACAAAAGTCTAGCTAGTTTAAATCCACAGGGATTTATTACAGTGTTCTCAATGGCTTACAGCATTCTTAGGGCTGCTGAGGGAACAGGCTCTAGGTTGATACTCAAACCAATACCACTGATGTAGACCACCAATCACCTCTTTGATGTGGAGATCACTGGCTCCAGATCCACCCTGCCACAGGGAACTTCCAAAGTCAGGAGACAGCCACTCTCAAGAAGCCACCACCATCACTGCAGGCTTCAGCACTACACTGAGACTGCTGGAATCACAAATTGATTCTGCATGCTCTATCTCTCAACACCCCTAAGGCTAGTGGCAAGACACTCTGCTACCACTACCAAGGAAGGAAGGAGGGAAAAAAGTCACTTCATAACTGAACTTGGCAGCAGAAACAGCAGAATCAGGCCTTCACTTCAATTCTGTCTTCCAAATCTCACATGCAAGCACATCATCTGTCAAAGGTAAATTGCATTATCACCCTAAGTCTATTATTTTTCCACCCTGAGTCACCAACTCTTGTGGCTACTAATTTCCCTTTCAAAAACCACTATTATTTTCCTCCAAGGACCTTTTCTCTGCTTCCAAGGCCCTAAGTATGTTCATATTTGTTTATTCATTCATTTATTCGTTCACTCATTCAGCCAGTTGCAAAGGTGTATGAGAAATGTTGTTTTTAGCTTTCTGGCCTCTTAACTACAGGAAGGACACTAGTAGAGGAGTGGAATAGATGTTGAGTGCTAAGCCGCCATCTCTGCTGCAATTCTCTCTTCATGGTGCCCATTCCAAACCCACCATGAATGTTCCCCAAGTGGCCCCTCCCTTCTTTGCCCTCTTATACTCTGTAGTTTCTACATTTGCACATTTTCTCTTCTAAGTATGTGTGTATTCTTCTACTGGATTATAAATTTCTTCAGAATAGGACATTGGGTCTTTCTACAAATTCGGGGACTCCACAGTGTCTTTCAGAATATGGATGTTGTTTCTCTATGAAACCTTGTATGAGTATAATGGGTATATTTAATAAACATAGGCTGAATGAATGAATAAATGAACAAGAGAAAAAATATGAACATACTTAGGGCCTTGGAAGCAGAGAAAAGGTCTCTGAAGGAAGATAAATCATAGTGGTTTTTAAAAAGGAAAGTAGTAGTCACAAGAGTTTGGTGACTCAGGATGGAAAAATAATAGGGTGATAAAACAACTAAGAGTGCAGAAAATTCACACACAAAAAACAGATTTATCTACATAAAAATTATTCTAGGATAAACCCTTTATATTAGGAACCAGAGTTTTGTTTTTTGCTTTAATTTATTCAACAAGAAGTAAAGAAAATATGATATAAAATGTCTTCTTTTTTGAGATGTTTTAAAAACGGCAAAGAATTGAAAGATAGTTATAATATGAATAACTTCTGGGGATTCAACGTACAGCATGATGATTATAGTTAATAACACTGTATTGTATACTTTACTTTTGTTAATAGAGTAGATCTTAAGTGTTCTCACCACTACAACAACAAAAAAAATGGTAACTATGTGAGGCTTCCGTGGTTGCGCAGTGGTTGAGAATCTGCCTGCCAATGCAGGGGACACGGGTTCGAGCCCTGGTCTGGGAAGATCCCACATGCCGCGGAGCGACTAGGCCCGTGAGCCACAACTACTGAGCCTGCGCGTCTGGAGCCTGTGCTCCGCAACAAGAGAGGCCGCGACAGTGAGAGGCCCGCGCACCGCGATGAAGAGTGGCCCCCGCTTGCCGCAACTAGAGAAAGCCCTCGCACAGAAACGAAGAGCCAACACAGCCAAAAAAAAAAAAAAAAAAAAATTAAAAAAAAAAAAAGGTAACTATGTAAGGTATTAGAGGTATTAATTAACCTGATTGTGGTCATTATTCCACCCTGTGTACTTATATCAAACCATCACATTGTACATATCAAATATATACAGTTTTTGTCAATTATACCTCAATTTATATATTTCAGATTTTCCCCAGCTTTATTAACAAATATTTGATGTGATTTAGAATCATGTGACTACTGTCTTAGGAAGAAGGACAGTGCAACCACCCCTTCAGGTTATACTTTACTGTCTGAAGAAACACAAGGAGGGCTAATAGGTGATATTATGCAGGAAGTGGGTGGTGCAACACACTGTAGGGAGGATCACTGATTAGAACAGAGATGATATTTTGTTTTGTGGGTCTGAAGAGCGTAATATAAATATGCTTTTAATATGAACTCTAGAATCTTATGTGAAACGTACCAGTTGTCATGGACACCTTTATTTATTTGTCTTTATACACAAACCCGATCCGGTTGTTCAACTGTGACTTATAGACAACCTCTCTTAGATTAGTCATTCTTTAATCTGAACCCTTAAGAATATAAAATTCTTGAATGCCATTGTTGTTTTATTTTCAGTGATCAAAAGCTGGAGAGTGGGAAAGACTTCTCAAAGTCCAGTTTCTTTCTTGATCCATCCTACTAATATGTAATTTTAAATAACTTTCCAAAAACTTCATCAGGGCACCTCGTGAAAAAAGTGCAATGATAATGGATTAGTACAAAGATCATATTTAACTTCTGAAAACGTCTCAGTGATTCCTTTCATTGTTTTAACTTAGCATTGCATTGTTCTTTGCCTATTATTAATGAGACACTTTGGTTATTACTCATTCTTTGGTTAGTTGAAATGGAAAACTCTTCAAATTAACAGCTGCACTGTATTATTTACTCATAAACTTTCTTCATTATAGTCATTATTGCCATTCTTATAGTCATTATTTTCATTCTTGTAGTCATGACTATAAATTAATGTCATTGATTTTTTAATGCATGTCTGCGGCAAAATCTGCTATTATTCACCAATGCCATTCTTCCCTTTTTCCATAAGAACCAAACCCCAGTTTTCAGCTAGATTCATAATCAGCTAAATAGAATAAAGACATTTCTTAGCCTGTCTGCTAGGTGTAGGCATGTGATTAAATTCTGGCTAGTGGGGTGGCAATAAAAATGATGTGTGCAACATCAAGTCACACTCCTCAGAGAAGGACCCTTTTCCTCTGACTGGAATGTGGCCCTGCCGGTGAAATATCATGGCCACAGGGATGAGGAAGGGCAGCATCCAGTGCTGTGCTGGGGCTAAGCTCGTACCAACTTGCCAGAACTGACTGTTCAATTTTCAAGAATCTTGCAAGCCAGTGGTTAAACCACTGGTAGCTTAAAATTGGACATTATAAGTATTTACACCACAAAAATCAGCAAACACCACAAGTCAGGGATTTTTTTTTTTTTTTTTCCAGAGAGCCAGTTTACCTGCACACCTCTGACAATCGGGATAGGGAGAGTAACAAGACAGAAAGGGCCTGGGTCCTTATATAATCATAGTACCAGAGCTGGACTCCTTATGCCTAAACTATTATAGTAAGAGATAAATTTCAGGTTATTTCAGCAACCGTTATTTGAGTATTTGTTACAGATGCTGAACGTACTACATAAAATGACTACAATGTCTTCAATTTCACATCTGAAAAGTGCTATAATCTTCTGTGGGAGCCTATGTAGTGTGACAAAGCTGCTATGTATGTTTCACACATAAAAATCAGTCTTATATGTGAATTATTGATACACAAATATAAAATTTCAAATATTCCATTTCTAGAAGTTTAAAATTTTAAAAACTATATTAAATATATATAATAAATCTCTAAACGAGAAGTGAAAACTGTGTGCAAAGAGGCAGTAGCAAATACATTTGCCATTGAGGCTGATAAAATAGATGTGATTTAGCAAGAAACTTAGCTTGAGCTTTCCAGAAGTCCCTGCAGAAAGGGAAACACAAATGGATTACATAATTCTTATCATCTCAAAAAAGATGACTCGGTATCTGCTTAAGAGAAAGAAAAATTTCACTTGTTCTGCATTCACAAAAAGAATAATTTCATGAGTTCTTTCATAAAAGTAATTAAATAATTTTTAAAAATAAGTGATCAACAATTTAAGGAATTTTTATGCAATAAAAGCATTCTTGAGAAAATAATCTTTGTCATTAACCTGTAAGAGCCAGACTTTCCTGAATATAGATTTCATTTAGGAACAGGAAAGTAGGTTTGGACACTCTAATCGTGCCAAAGGGCCAGCTGTTGTGACGGAATGACACTGTGACTCTGTCAAAATTTCTCATCAACAAAATGAAAAGACCAACAAAATGAAAAGACCAACAAATATCATCTAAAGCCACTTTCATGTTTAAATAATTCTGTATTATTACTGAAAGGTCCAAGTGCATGCCATTTTCAGCCCACTAGGCTCCTGTCAGAGCCTGAGCACAATGAAGAGAGTATTTGAATTAGGGGATGCCTAGGCTGGGTGTCAGAGCATGAATTAAGTAAAAAGGGTGTCAGTGGATGGCTGGTGCTAACAGAAATGAGAAGTTGGTTATACTGAGGGGTCATTGGCCTAAGAAGTTAATATACTAATGATTACAGAATCTAGGTTTCTCATTGTCAGAAAAGAGTTCCAAATATAGAAAGGAAAAAAACTAGAATGAATCCTGTGGTGCTGAATTGGTATTGATGTTGACTCATAGTGTTAGACAGATGAGAGAGAGAGAGAGAGAGAGAGAGAGAGAGAGCGAGATAGGTAGATAAATAAATTTGTGTGTAAACATACATGTGGATAATATTCTCTTGCATATAATACATATTTGAATATATATATTCGTATGTGCATATATATAACTTATTAAAAATACAAACTAGTCCTCGCTATGTCCACTCAGAGGCCTAGGAGCAGCAATATTCCAATAGTAATAAGCTCACTTGACATCTAAAGTTGATTTTCAAATACCATTCTTTTCTAAAAGGAACCAGGGATCTTTACAGAAATGGTGAATTCCAGGACTGGGACAGAGAAAGTACAAGATAAGCCTGGAGCATCTTTAGAAGAAAGTAAGGAATTGCTCAAAAGATGTAGCTATGTCAAAAGGATGCAGAAACCATTGTGAAGGAGCTCTAACTGGGCCAAATCTGAGAAAATCTGAGTATCAAAATAATGATATTAATGGATTATAATCCACTGAATAAAATATAAATCTATAACTCCCTACTTTAATTAATTAAGGTGAGGAGAAAAAAGCTTTTCCTTACAGTAAAATGCCAACCAGTAAATGTAGAAGGAATGATGGCATTAAAAATAACCATGTGGCAAGCATCATAATAATTAATTCAGCTGAGAAGCATCAATGGATGTTAAAACAAGTTTCTGAAAGCTTGATGAGGAATGGAAATATTTACATGTTCTCAAAGGACCCTCCCCACAAAATCATCATAAATTACAAAGGGATAAAGGAAAAAAATTACAGAGGAAATCTGGCAAATTAATCAAGTGATGAAATCAGTAAAGAAACAAATCAAAACTGTGTACCATCTGAGTGAATACAAGTATAAACTGGCATCACATTTATGATATTCCTGACAAAAATATCCTGAATCTATAATGAGGAGCTATTAGACTAATAGACTAAACCAAAGTGAGGGACATTCTACAAAATAACTAGATTAGTAACTTTCAAAAGTTGCATGGTTGTGAAGTCAAGGAAACACTGGGGAACTGTACCAGGTTTAAGGTGGCTAAAGAGACATGACCAGAATCGCTACATGTAATCCTGACTGGATGGTTATTAGGAAATCTGGTGAAAGTTTGAGTCTGAGCATCTGATAAATAATAATTTATCAGTGTATCCTTATTCATTTCCTGATTTCAAGGGTTGGATTATGGTTATGTAGGAACATATCCTTTTTTATAGGAATTACACACCAAACATTCTTGGGTGATAGACTGTCATGTTAACAACTTACTCTCAAATAAGTCAGGAAAAATCTTTTATACTGTTCATGTAAATCTTCTGTAAGTTTGATTCTATTTGAAGTCTAATAAATTTAGAATTCTTGAACTCTTATAGGTAAAATCAAAGTCTGGAAAATTTGTGGCTAAACTATTGCCAAAATATTCTACAAAGGAAATTTGTTTCTGATTTTATGTTTACTTTAAAAAAAATAAAGACTGTATTTTCCTGACATAAAAATATGGCTCACACAGGCAGAATTAATAGTTCATGTTAGGAGTCAGAATAGTGATCAGACCCTTGATGATGGAAGAAAGTGAAATTGATTGAAAGGTGGCAAAAGAGGACTTCTCAAATTCACTGTAATCCTTATCAAAATTCCAACACCCTTTTTTGCAGAATTGAAAAGGCCAATTCTCAAATCCATATGGAATTGCAAGGTGTCCTGAAGAGCAAAAGCAGCCTTGAAAAGAAGAATGAAATTGGAGCACTGACACTTCCTGACTTCAAAACTTACTGCAAAGCTACAGTAATTTAAAGCAGTACAGTGCTGGCATAAGGACAGACATATAGACTAATGGAGTAGAATAGAAAGCCCAAAAATAAACTCTCATGTATATGGTCAATTAAATTTGACAAGGGTGCCAAGACCATTTAATGGAGAAAGGACAGTCTTTTCAATAAATTATGCTGGGAAAACTGGATATCCACCTTCAAAAGAATGAAGTTGGACCTTTATCTTCCACTATCTACAAAAATTAACTCAAAATGCACCGAAGACCTAAACTTAAGAGCTAAAACTACAAAACTCTTAGAAGAAAACTTCGTGGAAAATCTTCATGACACTGGATTTGGCAAAGATTATGTGGATATGACATCCAAAAGTGCAGGAAACAAAAGAAGAAATAGATAAATTGTTCTAAAAGTTCAAAATTGAGAAGTTTTGTGTATTAAGTGATACTATCAAAAAAATGAAAAAACAGCCTACAGGAAAAATATTTATAGATCATATATCTAATAAGTGACTAAGATCCAGAACATATAAAGAACTCCTAAAACTCAACAACAAAAAACAACCAAGTTCAAAATTGGGCAAAGGACTTGAATAAACATTTCTCTAAACAAAATGTACAAATGGCCAATAAGTACATGAAAAGATGCTTAACATCATTACTCATTAGGAAAATGCAAATGAAAACCACAATGAGATACCACTTCACACCTACTAGGATAACTAAAAAAGAATAGAAAATAATGTGATAGCAAGGAAGTGGAGAAATTGGAACCCTCCTGCATTTCTGATTGGTAAAGTAAAGTGGTGCATTATGCTTAATGAAATATGCCAGACACAGGAGGACAAATATTGTGTGATTCCTCTTATATGAGGTACCTAGAAAAGGCAAATTCATAGAGCAGAAAGTAAAATAGAGGTTTCCAGGGACTAGGGGAAGAGAGGAAGTTGAGTTATTGTTTAATGCATACATATGGGGATGATGAAAAAGCTTTGGGTACAGACCATAGTGATGGTTAAACAATATCTTGAAATGTATTTAATGCCACTAGATTATACACTTAAGAAAGATTAAAATGATAAATATTATATTATGTAATTTTTCCAAAATAAAAAAAGAGGGCACTGAGTTCTACTAATGTACTTATTGAGAAGCTAAAGACATGTATATGTATGTATGTGCATGTGTATATACATATATGTGTGGATATATGTACATATATTCACATATGCATACTTTGTCAAGATTCATCCAGCTGTACACCTATGATCTGCCCTTTTTTTAAAGTATGTTATACTTCCATAAAATTTACATTAAAATAACAGAAAAAGTCAGTTTATCCTACTGATACATACATTTTCTATGGTAAATAACAACATAAATAATATATGGTAAAAGCTAAACTTTATTAAAAGTCATTTACTTGGTCCTTGGAAAGTTACATAAAATTCTTATACTCAGTTTGTTAAGCCATAAGCTCAATCATTTAACATAAAAATACAAATGAGATGTTTGCATTGCTATATTAGTTTGCTAAGCCTACCATAACAAAGTACTACAAACTGAGGGACTTAACAGAAATTTATATCTCATAGTTCTGGAGGCTAAAATTCTGAGATCAGGGTGTCACAGCATTGATTCCTTCTGAGAACTGTGAGAGAGATTCTTTTCCATGCCTCTCTTCTAGCTACTAGTGATTTACTGACAATTTTTGGCATTTCTTGGCTTGTAGAAACATCTCTCTAATCTCTGCCCTCACCTTTAAATGACATTGTCTTTGTGTGCATGTCTCTGTGTCCAAATTTCCCCGTTTAATAAAGATACCAGTTATTTTGGATTAGGGGTCCACCCTAATATGACCTCATCTGAACTAAGTATGTCTACAACGACCCTCTGTCTAAATAGGTCACATTCTGAGATACTAGAGGTTAGGACTTCAATGCATGAATTATGGGAGGACAAAATTCAACTCATAACAATTACCTTACCCTTGAGTTAGGTTTATTTATTTATAAAGATCAAACAGTAGACATGTTGGTGATTCTTAGGCTTATCAACAGATTTTTCTCTGTAATACTGATATTGCTGAAGTCAATAAAAAATGCAGGGACACTGGTGAATTTGGGGCATATTTTTGCCTGACATCATTCTTCTAGGAGGCTAGTTCTGAGCTTTATATTGCTTCCAATGCATTACGAAGTTTGGGTTTTCTCACTCTTAAATAAGTTGCCCAGATTTATTTCATTAGTTAATAATGAAATAAATATTTGAAACTCAAAATAAATTTCAGTAACTGTCTCTCCTGTAGTCTCCATTTTTATTTATTGGAAGTTTCTTTATAAAAGCCATAGTAAAGACATCTTTCTTTTCTAGGAATGTCAGGAATTACAGGAATGTTTCAACGTATCATTTGATAGTTACCTACCCATCCATTACCCTTCATATAGAGCCAACATTCCCAGGGGTGGCAACCACCTCATCTATTTTACTGCAGCAGTAGCTGAAAGCCTTTTTCTGCAGTCAGTGTTGCAAAAAGAACTTCCAATAACCACTGGAAATCATTCTAGCACACATGCTAAATACATTACTCAGTAGTAAAACTATTTAAATTTTCCATCCCTGGAAAGAAAGCTAACAGTTATGGAGACCACGTGGTACTCTAAGGATGAGTATAAAATCCTCTTTGATACTAAGGCATATTGATAAAAATAATTAATTGTGCTACAAAGATTATAATTTTATTCTTTGAATCCTCTCCACAGATCACTTACATTTTGATAAGGGAAATCAGATTTCTTTTGAACAGAATGATAGTAACCATCTGCTGAGTTAAGTAACTATTTGGACTTAGCACTAAAATCAGAAAAATTCCATATCTCGGATACATCAAGGGTATGATTTAGAGTGAGCTAGCCTATTGTTGGAAAATCAGCAAATGTAATAATGAAACATTCTTTCCTCTATCTTTTATCAGAAACTGGCATTCCAAAGTACAGAGTGTACTTTACACCCCTCCCAGAATGAGGCTGCTAGGGCTTATACTTCTGAAGACCTGGCAAAACATTAATAAGCAAATCTTCTCACTCTGACTTAATAAGAGGAATAGTCTGTAACAAGGACCAACAGGGTAGAAAACCACCGGCTTTGTTTGGGAAACTTGAGGGGTAAAAAGTGCTCTGTCTGCCCAGATAACTCTTGCATTTCCAGTCCAAAAAGCCTTAGTATTTTTAAGTCAAGGATTACTTCCAGGAAGCCAAAATAAAACAGGATTTGCCATGAAGTGTTAAAAAAGTAATAAAGCATTAACAAGGATTTGTTAGCCAAAATTTTAATACAGCTGTGGGAACTGAGGAAATGAGGCAGGGCAAGTATATCCTGATGGGTAATTAAGGAGGAAAGGCCCAACGCACTCAGCTAAAAAGGACAGGCTGACGGTGGTGCTTCAGAGGCAGAGTCTGGATTCTGGAAACTGGGGAGACATGAGTGGGCGCTTGCAAAATAAGGAGAGAGAGAGACGCACGGATTTCCTCCGTGGATTCCGTGAAGTTCATTCCATGTCCAGGCCAGGAAGTTAAAAGAATAAAATTTGGAACTTATATGGATAATCTCTAAAGAGCTTCTTATTTGTCATGTGAAACATATTTACATTGAACATACTGAAACAGAAGTTTGTATCAAGTATTATGCTTCCAACTAAGGTGGGATGAAGGAACAACTAGTACAAAAAAGGCAGCCCCTGATATCCAGGAGCTGGTATAGCACTGACAGCAAGGCTTTGGTGGTCTCCTACCTAACACAATCACACAGAATATCAATATTAGACAAGGCCACTTTATGTCCATGGTGGATCAAGGCAAAGACAAGACCACTCTATAATCATGTCTGAACACACACAAAACAGGAACACTGCCCAAGGACAAAATTCCAAATAGTCCCCATTCTCAGCTGATGGGTGCTTTACCAATCTATGCTTTAGCCTTGCTCTAGTCTATACTCCCTAAAAATTTATTTAGAACCCAATCATAGACAATGGCCAATCTACAGCAAACCCCTAATTCCTTGGACTCTTCCCCAAATCACCCAACCAAAGCCAAAATACTGTAACAGGTTCTAACACCCTACTACTAAGGTACCCCATAGTACTTCATGATGTATATTCTCCCTCACTGTAATGAGTAACAAACCCAAGTTTCTCAACTGCAGATATTTTCCTGGTTGTCTCTGGCTAGGACATTGACAAGAATTACTGAAATTTCAAAAAAAATTAGGTTATTGAGGATTATTTCTGCTACTGAAATGTGAAGCCTTACTTATTTAATCTCTGTAATACTATGATGGCAACAATAGAGCTTTAATTTGGCCTTAAATAACCTATTAGCCACCTTATTTCCCCTCTCTATAAATGAATCGCTTGATAGGCCCATTTCGACCTCTGAGTAGAAGGCTAATGTGTACCTTGTGAAGCAGTTAAAAAGGTAAATAACCTGTGCCATGCTGACTTCTGCCATAGAAAAGAATTATCTAAAATATAGCAGAAATGATTGTCAGAGAGTAGCTGTTTCTCCTTCCCCAATTTGTAGACTATTGGTGGATCCTCAGTGAGCCATGCCTTCAGTGTTCCTGCTTCAATGTAGTACTTTTCCATGTTGACTCTGGGCTTAGCTGTGTATTTTGCTTTGCCCAATGGGCTATTAGCAAATGTTATACATTGAATTGTGTACCCCCCCAAAATGCACAGGTTGAAGTCCTAACCCCCAATGTGATTATATATGGAGAGAGGGCCCTTAAGGAGATAATTGAAGTTAAATGAGTTTATAAGTATAGGGCTTAAATCCAGTAGGATTGGTGTCCTTAGAAGAGGAAGAGACACCAGGCATGTGTATGTACAGAGAAAATCCCATGTAAGGACACAGTGAGAAGTCAGCCTTGTGTAAATCAAGGAGAGAGACCTTATGAGAAACCAACCTGCAGGCACCTTGACCTTGGACATAAACCTTCTAGAACCATGAGAAAAATAAATTTCTTTTTTTAAAGCCACATTTTGGGTGCATTTTGTTATACTGCCCTAGCAGATTATTGCAGCAAATATGATGTAAGCACAGCCTTGATACATGCTTGTATATTGGGACCTTCTTGGGACCCTGAAACCACTATGCTGTGGAGAAGTTCAAGTTTGAAAGACTGCATGTGGAAGAGAACCAAGAAACTCAGCTAACGTTCAGAACTGAGGCCACAGACATAAGGCCCCAATCAAACCATCCCTTCCAGCTTCCAGCCATTTGATCCACCCCAGCTGATGTCCTAGATATCATGAAGCAGACATTTTTGCCCTGCCCAAATTGTTGATGCACAGAATCATTAGCCAAAAAAAAAAGGTTTTAACCTCCTAAATTTTGATATGGTTTGTTACATAGCAGTAGATAAAACAGAAATTGGTACTGGAAAGGACAGGCTATCATAAAAAAACACCTAAAACATGTAACATTGCCTTGGTGCCTGGGCAGTGGGTATGATGTTTTGTATTATTGTTCTCCAGAGTAAAAGAACCAATAGGAGATACACATATAACACACACACCACCACACGTAATACGTCAGAAACAGAAAGAGAGATTTCAAGGAAATGTGAAATCTCGGGATTATGGAGCCCAGCAGTTCTAAATCTTCAGAGTAGGCCACCAGATTGGAGACCCAGGGAAGACCTGATATCGCAGCTCAAGTCCCAAGGCAGTCTGGAAGCAGCATTCCCTCTTCATCAGAGGGCTTCAGTCTTTTCTCTTAAGGCTTTCAACTGATTGGATGGGGCCCACACACACTATGGATGGCAATCTGCCTTACTCAAAATCTACTCATTTAAATGTTAATAGAATATAATAAAACACAAAGAAACATAAAGAGAAAAAGAGGGGAAAAAATAACAGAACAGAGCATCCAAGAACTATGCAACAACATCACATGGTCTATCATATGTGCAGTTGACATCTCAGAATGAAAAGAGAGAAAGGAACAGGAAAAAACTATTTGAAAAAGTAATATCTGAGAATTTTCAAAAATTAATGAAAAACAACAAATCCCAGATCAAAGAAGCCTAGAGAACTCCAAGCAAGATAAACACCCTTTAAAAACTACAAATAGAAATCAAATCAGACCCTAAGCAGGGAGAAGGAATGAAATAATAAAGAGCCAAAATCAGTGAGGTTGGAAACAATAAAGAAAATCAATAAAATAAATATCTGGTTATTTGAGAAGATCAAAACATCTGATAACTCTCCAGCCAAATTAGTCAAGAAAAAAAGAAAGAAGATAGAAATAATCAATGTCAGGAATAAAAAAGGAGAACCACTGCATATCCTTATATATTTAAGAGGACAATTCAGGAATATTTTGAATAACTTTATATCAGTAAATTTGATAACTCGTATTAAAAGGAAAAAATTCCTTTTAAAGACACAAATTACCAAAGCTCACTCAAGAAGAAATTAAAAACTTACATAGCTCTATATCAATGGTCACCAAACTTTTCATCAAAGAACCACAAATTTTTATTTTAGATTTTGCAGATCATAGAATGGCTATTCCTCATTACTCGGCTCTGCGTAGTAGTGCAAAAAAACCCACAGACAACACATAAACTACTGTCCATGGCTATTTTCCAATAAAATTTTATTCACAAAAATAGATGACTGACCCATAATCCATAGTTTGCCAACCCTTGTCCTATATCTAACAATTCAATAAGTTATTACTGAATGCCTATAACAGGTATCATGCTAGGTTCTAACGATACAACACTGACCAAAACAAATTCTTAGCTCTCAGAGAGTTTATGGTCTAGTCACTGATACAAATAAACAAATAGTCAAATAAAATATGATGACTGTAACAACTGAGGTACAAGCATGTATGAAAGACACCTAACCCAGACTGTGGGGCTCAGAAAATTACCAGAAATAATTTATATCTATATTAAGAAATTCACCAGAAGATGAAGGGGATAAAATATACCAGGAACAAAAAAAAAAAAAAAATCAGGTACAAGAATATCATAAAGATAAAAAAACTATGGGAAATTCTAGAAATTAAAAAAAACTTCAGTATGAGTGAAGCTTGAAAGGCAAGTTGTAGAATAGCACAAAAGGAACAGAGTTCATCTGTGCAGAGGAAATGTCAATTGTCCTTATTGATGAAGTCACCTCTGCATGCATATGTGTGTGTGCATGGATGGGGTGGGCCAAGTACCAACGGAATTTAGGAAGAGACTAAAATTCTCTAAGGCCTACCTTGAATTTCTACTAAGTGGCTTACTTCTTTCATTTTGGTTTGATTTTGGAAATAACTTCACAGAGTTTCATTTTCATTGTAACAGGTTTTCAGTATCAGAAAACTATAGTATTAGTATCTTTACTAAAGACAATTGAAGCAAAACAACTTTCCAAACATCTAAGAAAAATTTTAAGATCTGGTTAAACTGTAAACAGTGACTGAGAAAAAGCTACAAATGCTGCAAATGTATGAAGACTATGCACTGGTTGGTGATAAAAAGCTGACTTAGTTAGATGGCCCTCTTAGAATATCTTTCAGGTACATAAAAACCAAGGAATTTTCATCTATTCTAATGTAGTTAAAACGCCAAAAAGGAAATACTCCCCCCACAGCCACTGTTATGCTATTACTGAATGGATAATGGATTTCAAGAACATAGCGCTGAATAACGATGGGCTAGTTCACAGAGGAACAAAAATACCACTGGCACTGACTGAACGGCTTTTACTGGCTCTGCGTGACCTCTGAAAGGTGATTCCTGCCACCAGAGTAAGCACAGCAGAGCATGGCTAAAACAAAGGTAGAACAGCTGACTCTTTTAAATGGACCAGAGAGAGTTTCATGGAAAATTTGAGTACTCTAAAGTTGTGCTCTTTTAAACAATGTCAGGCTGTTCCTAAACCAAATAGAGGGAATGAGTTAAAGTGATTGCCAGGATAACACAGTCGACCCACAGCCTCCCACCCCCGCAAATAGTTACTTAGGAAGAGAATTTAAGTTGAATCTGAATACCAACATCAACCATATTCACCCAAATACTAATTAGAATTTCTTACTTCACTAAAGCATAACTTTCATGCTACAAATAAAAACCAGGAAAACAAAAGAGCCTAAACCACTCTTTTAAAGCAAAGTAAATCCGCTCCAACAGCTAGCACCTCAAATGTGCTATTGAACTATGTTCTGAAATTTGTAAGTTAAAATATAAATAAATACAACCTAATCTCAAAACTAAGCTCTTAGTTGTAGAATATAGTAATAACAGATGACATCATTAGCTGGAAGTCTGCAGAAGCTGACTTTGACCAAAGGAAATCTAATTATGAATGTAGGTCTCTGTCAGGAGTTAATCTGTTATTGAAGGAGTAGTGATAGCATCTTCTTGATTAACCAAATCACCTGAAAAGGGTTCTAGGATTTTAGCTCATTACTCAAATAATACAAACTTCAGAAATTAGAAAAAAATTTTTATAGTTACATTTTCTGAAGGACCAACAAAATATCATCTGTCCTGTGCTGTTATTCATTCGTCCAACATGCCTTCAATTACTCCTTATCCGGTATTTCACTTTCACCTCACACACTCAAGGTGGCCTGTTCAGATTCCACTTCTGAAGAACTTAAGAAAGAAAGCTGTTAGCTAGAATAGGAGACACTATTGCTAAATAAGCACTCTATAAACACAACCTGTACTTAACACTCTCCTAGATGTGTAAACTGTCATAGTAATAAGAGATTCTGTGAGAGGTAAGGGCTCAGGAAAAACAAATCATGTTAAGAGAGTCTATCAAGATTTTATGTCATATAAGCAGAACTGTAAAATATCTACCTTAAATATAATTTCAAATTTTATAATTTATAATTTAACGCGGATGCAAAAATCACAGGTATTCTTGGAAAGGTAATTAAAATTCCTTCTAATTATTTGTTTAGGATTAGTCAACCTCAATGGAAAAATTCACCAGTTATGTCTTGAACTGTCTTCTTCCAAAGTAAGCAGTGTTTGCCCTAAGAGAAAATAGAGATGACTGTTTGGGAAGAAGGCACCTAACCAAGATCTCTCCCATCTGTCAACATTAAAATCCTCAGCTTCTTTTGGGAACATCTAGTGAAAGGCAATATAATATTTGGGGCAAACAAAAAATGACTCCTTCCAATAGCCACAATTACTTAATCTTTTACTATATAATCAGAACAAATTATACATAGATCTTTTTAATCCTCACCCTAGGTGGTATTATGTTCCCCAATTTACATATGGGAAGCTGGAGGCTTGAGAAATAAAATAAGTGGCTTGAATTCACATTATTAGCTAAAGGGTAGTGTCATGACTCGCATCAAGAGTCTCTGAGTTTGACTCCAAACCCTATGATCTGTATTCTGTGCTTCCTCTTACATAGCTAATACCAAGGCAGAAATTGATTTATCTGATTAACTTATTACTACCCATCATGCCTTGGCGGAGACTTCAAGGGGTTTGAATAAATATAAGGAAGGTATTTAAAAGATAGTAGGACACCACTAGTAAACAACTCAGTATGGGCTGCTGCCATGATGCTAGAACAGCCAGCACAGAAATTCTGAGCTGGGAGAGAGCATGCCTCAGAAAGACAGGAAGATAAAGACAAACTGCTCACTCCAGAAGTTTACTGAGGAAACTCCTTAGTATAAAGGTAAAACATATAGTCTCCTTTTTGTAAAAATATGTCTTGATAATTCATTTGTCAAGTGGATAGTGTCAAGACAAATTTATTCAAGTTCCCATTCATTTATTAAGCAAGTATTTACTGAGATAGGTATATTAGATGTGATTCTGATGTAATACACTAGTGAAAAGACATACAACAACCCATTTTTGCTGAATTTTACTGGTTAAGGAAAGTCACAAGATCAATCCAAGATTAAAAAGGGGAAATTAGTCTTGATGAAAAAACAGAACAGAATTTGTGATCATATTTTATCCAACACTATTTTGATATATTCTTATTTAAAGTTTTCCTTAAGTAATCTCTGGAAAGAAGTTAATTCTCTGGCAATAAGAGTTACTCAAAATTGAGTGGTTCTAGACTTTCTGACTATACTATAAAGAAGCTTGTATGTTTAATCAATGCCTTTTACTAACCTATGAAAATTAAGCAGACCAAAACACAAAAAGGCCAGCCTTTTTTGTGATGAAGAATATTCTTTGGGGATTATTTATGATCACAAGGGGTAACTGTTAAGAAAAGTTATCCAGAATGGCTATTAAATCAATAGAATATCTGCATGTAATTTCAGTATTATACTGGGGCATTAACTAACAGGATCACACAAGAATAATTTAATTCCCTAGGGTATGTACCGCTGTTTGCTTTACTATTTACTATTGATTAGGCTAAGAATCAATGAAGTTACATGTTCACTTGTAGTTTTTTCCCACTGGAGATGTACATAGTTCCTATCCAGAAGAAAGGTAATCTTAAAGGTTGTAATTTTATTGCCCTGTAGGATATTAACCAGTTTTATTCCTAACTTGGCAAATTTATTTCAGCATGTCTTTCTTAACAGACTTTATCAATCTCTGTTCTTCCAATGCTCCTTGAAGTAGCTTTACCTTCCTGATGATTCCCTCATTAATGATTTAAATAGATGTTTCGCATGTGCTCCCTTGATATTTGTAAGAAAGTCACATTTCTAACTTTAAAAATTATACTTTGACAGTGCAATTATAAAGTGGAGGTGCAAAAAAATAGTGTGAAGACTTGCTGATGGATTGGATGTGAGAACTGAGGAAAAGAGAAAGGTGAAATATAACTTCCAAATTTTCTCAGGCTTTGAAACAATCATTTGTGAAAATAACTAACATCACAAAACCTAAAATCTCCCAGGGTAAATTTTAAGGCTGTGGATGAATTAATCTCGCCTGTTTTAGATCAAAAGCAAAGAGTTTCTGCCTTTGTCTCAAATATTATTCAGTAAGTACTGTAGGAGCATTTAAAACATTACTTTAACATTTTCTAAGAGAGTATCCCTGGGAAAATTATCGTTTAGCCTTGAAAAAGGTAGATAAAGTTTTGAATCGCAAAACACACACTACACACATTTTGGCTAGGAAACAGAAAGAACAACATTATCATCATTAAAAAACTATTAATGTTCACCTATGCATCACATGAGATTTATTTCCTATAGCCTAGTAACATAGTGGAAAAGAAAAATAAACAAATGTGAAAGAAGTTTTAAGGTAAATGAAGTGGAAATGACAGAAGGAGGTAAAATTTAAAGGGAAAAATCAAGTGAGATCACAGTTATAATATAAAAATATGATGAAAATCTGTTCAGATAAATGTTACAAGTTGAAGAAATTAAGAAAAAAGAGAGGTGATAGACTAAAGTAGTTAAGACCATGCTCCTCAGAGTTGAAAGTATTTGTGATTGAATCCTGATTCTGTCACTTCCAATGAATGAGCTTGGGCAAGTTATTTTATTTCTATGTGATTCAGCTTAAAGAGCTTTAAAATAAGGATAATAATAGAACATCTGAGGATTGTTGCAAGGAGTAAATGAGAAAATAAATGTGAAATACTTAGAGTTTTGCTAACATAATATATACTTACATTTAATAATAGTATTGTTATTAAATGAACCAATCATGATAACCTCTCTGGATGTGAAGTTATTTTTGAACGGTTAAAGATAGATGCAGAATGTTCAAATGGGAACTAACAGACTGTCCTCAGTTTCTTATAGCATTTTAGGTCCTTGTTTACATTTGGTGTCACAGTAAATCTATGGTTCTTAGCTTTATTTGTTGTGTTACATCTAAACTACACATTTCTGTGGTTTACACCTGGTTTATTGTTTACCATAGTGCCTTGTCCAAAAAGGTACTAAATAAATGTTTACTGAGTACTGATAACATTTTTTAACTAGAGTTTTTGAAGGAAATGAAAAGAGGGATGTGCTTTTCCAGATTTGGTTTTCTCACCTATACTTATTATTCTACTTGGTGTCACCTAATATCACCCCCAAAATTCTGGGTACACAAGGAAAATATGTTGAATGAGCTCTGTTTGAAACTCAGATTGTGAAGATCAGACTATTATGCTGGGGAAGTTGCTAAGACATGTAAAAATGACTGGGAAAACTTGTAACCTCACTAATGCAGTTATTTCCAATAGACCTGAAATTACAAAAATAATGGTGTTGAAATGTAAGACACATTCATTAGTTGTTGTTGTTTTCCCGCAATAGTAACAATAATGAATTTTTACTGAAGCCTAAACTCTTTCACCCAAACCTTCCTACAATCAATTCCATAATATTAACTGAATTTGTGGTTCAGCACTTGACCATGAACATTAACTGACCATTATCCCTCAGCTTTCTTTCGTGTTTTAACAATTGTTAAAATATGTTACTGTACATAAATATTGAGGTTTAGATCCTGATGTATATATTTGAAACTCTTCTGACTTTTCTGAAGTTTTCCCTCTAGAGAGAATTTTGCACCTTTACTTTTATAAATCTATACCTTTCTTTTTTTTAAACGAATAACTAAAGCCATGTATTTAACAATAAGATTAAGGTTTAGGTGTTTAAATATCTCCCCTAGTAGGACACTCAGTTTTCTTCTCTGTATTTGACATTTGAAATGGAAGTAGTACAGAATAAAGCTACTGAAACAATAAGTCTTGAAATGAAGTATATTAAAACAGTATAATTTTTCCATAGGAATATACAACCTGTGCAAATTGAAAAAGAGCCTAGGTGCAATGTTTTGTAAAGTGAATCTATTTAACTATGCCTGAAGACATTGTTCAATAATTCTCAGGAAATAAAATGTTTTGAGCATAGGTTAAAGTTCATTTTTATGTTTATGAAGTTGATGTTTTCAAGCTTATTTGATTTTGCTGATCAAATCCATTTACTTGAAAAATAAAATTAAATCTGCTACAGTGAGTGCTTTTGGATGACATGGATAATAAAACTGAATGCATGTTATATTCTTTATGTCCATGATTGTGACTAAATTTAGATCCTAACTAATGCCTAAGAGCATGAATTTAGTGTTCAAAATGACCATGAAGAGTTGAATAAAAAGATCTACATCAATGAAATTCACTAAGGAAGAGTCACTGAATACATACTGTATATACATAGTGCTGTATATACATAGTGTATACTTGGGCTTTCTATGTAAAACAAAGTCAAACTGGGTCTAAATTCATCAAGAAGTAAACCTTTAAAAAACCAATGACTTCATTCTTCTGATCTTCTTTATTTAGGACCTGGTTATAATAACTGTGTTGATATCTGCTTGGAGGCCTCTAAGCTTCTGTGAGATACTAAGAATTCCAATAAGAAATGAACATCTTTAGCATTTATAAGATTTGTCCTGTAATCATCCAGCTGTTGGACTTTTCTGCAGCTGACAAATAACTTTTTAAAAGAATCTAACCCGTGTTAGGTTCTGTGCTATAAATTTTAAGTATATGTTATCATTTAATTCTCACAACAATCCATGAATAAGTAATATTAACCCTACATTAAAGATAAGTAACTTGCTCAGGTCATTTGGCTGTCAAGTTTCAGAGCTGTACTATTTCTCTCTAAAACCTGTGGTCTTTACACTTGAACTAAAGATGAACTTCATAAGAAGTGGGAAAGTTTTACACCATTAGTCACATTTGTAGCAGGGAAATCTATTGTCAGTTACTGGGCAATTCCAAATGTACACAATATCTTGGGCAATATTTCTAGAAATTCCCAGAAATCTACTATTAGAATGGCATTTTTGTTAAAAAAAAAAAAAAAAATAGGATAAATAAGCAAATACATAGAGATATAAATATATATTGCTTAACCTGGAGAAAGTACTTATACTAAACATTCTATAATATACCTATATTCTTTCTTAAGGATTATTAGTTTTTTAAGGGTTAAAGAACATTATGAATAATTTGAATATCATTAACACTACGAAGAAAAAAAGCATACTTCATAAGCAACATCATACATATATACATCTCCTTACCCTCTTCTCCAGATCATTACATTCTTAAGTAACCATATCCAAGTCAAATGTCTTTTCTTTTCCCCTGTTATCCCATCCAGATTTTGTTTCTACCAACAGCACACTGATAATAAAAATTTCAAATACCAAGTATAAAGCTGTTCTCTACAAGTCAAGATTTTTGGAAAGATTTAAAATATGGCAATAAAAAATAATATTTTTTTAAAAAAAGAAATACAACATTTCAAAAAACTCAAACTTTTTTCCCATTAGAATCAATGGGGGAAATCAAAAAAGCAGAAGTCCTGGACCCAAATTCAGAGATTGTGAAATAGCTGGTCCCCCATAAATCTATATTTTAGTAAGTTTCCCTATTGATGGTAATTCACAACAAAAACTGTCTTAAAAGTTAAATCTGGAAAGTGATGTTCACTTAAAGAATGGCCTTTGCACATAGAGAATAAGCTATATTTAAGAGAATATGAATGGCCTAAAAAACCTTAAATTGAAGTGTTGGCTTTCCTTTATCTCCATAATCTCCCTGGACCTACTGTAAAATCATTGTAAAGACGTCCCTTCTTCATAGCATTTTTAATTTGTATTTGAATTCTATCTCCAGTTGTTTGTCCCTTATAGTATGTTGTATAATGTTCACCCAAAGATGGCAGGCCCTAATCCCTGGAATTTACAAATGTTTCCTTTTTTGGAAAAAAGACCTCTGCAGATGTTGTGAAATCAGGATCTTGAGATGGGAAGATTATCCTGGATTTTCCAGGTAGGCCTACATGTAATCACACGTGGAGACACAAGCCAGGGAATGCTAGCAGCCCAGAAACTGGAAGAGACAAGGGATGGATTCTTCCCTAGAGCCGCTGAAGGGAGCAGGGCCCTGCCATAAACTTGACGTTAGACCTCTGGCCTCCAGAATTGTGAGAAAATAAATTTTTGTTGTTTTAAGCCTCCAAGTTTGTGGTAATTTGTTACACCAGCCATTGGAAACGAATACAGTCCCCTATGAGGGAAGGAACTTCATCATTTTCATCTTGCAATCTCATCACCTGGAACGTTGTTGGTTTAGAACAGTGGTTCTAAATCTTGACTGCTATTCAGACTAACACACAAAACTTTTAAAAATTACTGATGCCAAAACCAAATCTCCTCACTACAGAAATCCTGATTTACTTGCTCTGAGGTGAGGTCTGGGTGTATTTTTTTTTTTTTTTTAACTCTCCAGATTATTTAGTGTGTAACCAAAGTTGAGAACTACAGGCATCAAGAATGATTGAATGAAAGGAGATTTATTTAGTAGGGTGTAGTAGCTAAGAGCAATGGCTCTGGAATCAGACTGCTAGGGGTCCAGTCCCAGCTCCACAGTGTGCCAGCTGTGAGAGCTAAATCAAGTTGCCCAATCCTCAGTTTCTCCATTTTTAAAAAGTGAGAAAACAGAATTCTCTTCATTTACGGTTATTGTGAAGATTAAATAAAATAATGCAGATTTTTAAAAAATATAGTGCCTAATCCATTGTAAATTCTCAATAAATGTTGGATCTCAATGTTAGAAAAAAATTATTTCACAAGTCTTCAGTCAATCATTACTTTGAATTTGGGTTAATGAGGAAGACTAAGGATTTTAATCAAAATGAATATTTAATATTACGTAAATACATCTTATACAAACTTCAGTTCGATTGTTTCAATTTACTGAGCTTCTGAAATTCTTAAATATAAGTTTATTGCCAGTAACCCAGAGATTTGCCAAGCAACTTCTTTAAAATCCCACAACAGAATTCCTACTATTGACTCATACAATGTGTTCTCTTTTAATGTAATTACATTAGAATTCCCTTGTTTGAGTTAAAATTTGTATTGCTTTACATGGTAGAGAATGGAGCAACATTTTGTATATAGTGGAGCCATGCAAATCTTTCCAAAGTTTTTTCCCTTTTTTCTCCCCCTTTCTCAAATCCCCATCTGTTTTGCTGATGTGCCAATATCTGGGGTCTGTTTTTCATAATGTCATTTTGTTTGTGAGGATGTCTGTTCCTGAGAGTTCACGAGCTGGCTGACAATGAAAAAGTGATCACAATGAGGCCAGGAAATATCCTGAAAAATAAAGCAAAAGCCAGGAAAACCATTGCACCCTGCTGGCCAGTGCACAGAGGGCCTAGGAGAGCAGGGGCAGCAGTTATGGACATTACTGGAGAGGATCTCCTTGGTGGCTAAAGAAACTTCCAAGAAGGGGCCACTGAATATTAGAATCACATCACAGCTGCTGACATTCCCTCCAGAATGGTTTAAACAAAATAACTCTGTGTGGAAAGACAGTTTCATTTTACAAAGAAAGGAAGCAAATAAGAGAAATGGCAAATGACATTTTTAAAAATCCTCTCTGAAACATCAAGAAAGTGGAGATGGGAGGAGGGGGAAAAAGCAAAAAAAAATTTCAATACTCCTATTAAGTATTCACTAGTTTTGTTTCCATATTTAACTAAAAGAAGACAGTCTAAACACTGCTTGGAATAAAAGTTTGTTTCCTTCTGATATTTTTTGCATAGCTGATAATTCTAATTCCTTCAACACTGAGTGGATGAACATGTCAGAAAGGAGGATGTTTTTCCCTCTGTTTTAAAAAAGGGGCATCAAAATTCTAGGCAATTTATCTTTGTTAGAATTTCACATAAAAATTCCAGTGTTACATGTGGGTTGGCTTTAATTAATGGTCTGTGTTGTAGATGTTATAAACATAAGAATACAACCCTTAAAGTTTTACATACATATGAAAATTGCTAAAGAAAAAAATTTATTTTAACAAAAGTAAATCCCCACTTGATGTGATAATAAAGAGAAAATCTTTAATCTTGTTATTTTCTAATTTTATGCTGGGTAGAAGGCATGGATGCTATACTTTTATTTTGGCACTGGATTTAAAGATAAGTAAGGTCATCTGTGATGTAACACGATTTTCATACTAATAGAAAATAGGATTTCTCTTCTCTTGGGTAATACTATAGCATGATTTCCATACAGGAGGTAGTGGGTAGATGTTTGAAAAATGCTCACAAAGTAGCCTGTGCAACTTCCTGTGATAGCACACCACTAGGAAGAATTTACAGACTGTTGTTGTTTTGTTGTTTTTTTTTTTTTTTTTAACCTCCATTTTATCAGTAAATACTTCAGAAAGAACAAGTGAGAGTACCTCAGAAAAGTGCAGGCTCTGGACTAGTCCAACCGAGACCGTACGCTGTGGCCCATCGGCTTGACAGCCATTGAGCAGGGTTTCCATTTGGCAATAGGAAACCAAGAGGAAAAATAAAGAATGCAATTCCTCTCCAGCTCTGTTTAATCAGTTTCAAGTAGAATAGCTTAAAATGACACAATATGTAAAAAAGATGAGGGTGGGGGAAGAACGTTTCAATAAAAATGTAAACCTAACTTTGGAAATTCCATTCCCTAGTTGGTTCTACATCTATGCAAATTAAAGCCCTCATAATTAGCTCTAAACTTTTTTTAAACCTTTTGTGTAAAATTCCATTTTCAGTGGAGATGTCACCTTGTGCTATATCCCTTTCCCCTCCCTCTGGCTTTAATTCAGGTGATAGACAGGAAAAGGAGAGTTCCAGAATCCCGCCTTTTCCCAGCTAGGCACAGCTTTTTCAGCTTGAGGTATAACAATTGTAGGAAATGGTGAATGATGGAAACTTTTTCCTAGAAGGGGAGTTTGAAGCCTAGAAGAGCCACTCCTATTTGAGCCATAACTACTTACAGAAGCATGAATCGGAGGAAGCTTGCCACACTGAGAAGGCCCGAACAGACCAACCTGACAGAGGACTAGATTGTCACTTCCTGAAAGTGATGGACTAACACACTCCCAGGATGCACCTTCCTCTGACATTTCCTGAGCTTTGCCTCATTATTTATCTACTCCCAGGATTCATGAAAGGGATTACAACCTGCATTTTGTAAAGAATACATAAAAAAGCAGCCACTAATAATAATTCTCTGAAGCAACAGATCGCATATGCATACAACTTTCCTAGGGCTAGCATTTCTTACATGAGGTCAAGTTGCAAAGGAAACAACTTAAATATGGCCTTGCATTTTAAAATGCACCCCTCACCTCAAAAAATCAGCTGCTGAGAGACTGAAAGAAAAACCTGACTGCCTGTAGTTTAAAAATAAAGCATTTCCATTCCTCATACATGGAATTTTCAGTCAGTGTTGAAATGAGAGCAAATCATTAGCTGTCAGGACTTTCATGTCCTTGAAAAATAAAAGTAAATTGCTTCGGTTATCCTTTTTTAGCGTTTTGTCTTACAGTTACAAATAAGATTATACATGAGAACTGATTTGGATTCAAGATGACTTGAAAATTAATATCATTATACAGGCAAGGATGTCATTTACAGGATGAAGATGGGGAGAGTTGAAATTGCATTTTGCTTTAAATACCATTATAACAAATTAATATTGTCATATGTTACAATTAAGAGATAAACTAAATATATATTTTATATGATGTCTTAAGAGTAATTTTTTTCTCCAGAACACGTGCTGGGGAGTGGGAGGAGTATATGGACATTAAGTCACAGAAAAAGGCTATTTATTATTGAGGCTTCAGTATTAATAATTAACAAAAACTTAAGGAGGCAGCGGATTAAATTCAAGTAAGGAACTTTCAATTAAACAATGATGATGAGGATACAGGCATTTCTTGAGGATTTATCTTTGATTAGGAGAAGTCGTTGAAAGCATATGGCCTTTAATTCTAGCCAGTACCTAATCCCCAGGAAGTGACCTTAACTTTACTGCTATTTTAAAGATAACACTAAACACTTTCAGACAGAAAATGGCAGATGATCTGTCTTTTTTAAGCCTGATGTAGCTCAAGGATATTCAGATCTCTCTAACCATTTCTCAGCATTTCATACACTTCTGTGCAGCTTACATGTAGTACTCCTACATACAGTCTAAGAGCTATAGTATAATGGTCAAGAGTAGGACTTCTCAGTCACATAAAATACCTTTGAATCTTGGTTCTAAAAGCACTAACTATATGAGTTTGAACAGGTTACTTAATTTCTCCAGGTAACTATTTCATAAACTGTAGCATGCGGATAATACAATCCTAATTAATGAAGATTAAATGAAATAAGAAAATAATATTATGCAGAGTGCTTAGTACAGTGCCTGGTGCACAGTTAAGTTCCCTCATAGGTATTGCTAAGTTTTCCTGAAATTTTAAAACTCTATAAATAAGATAAACATCTCCATTATTTAATAATCACTTTCTTGCATGTTTTTCCTCAAAAACGTTATGAAATGAGGACCTAGTTATTCCTGTATTAAAACCCCCTCGAAGTTTGCATGGTAAGACCTTGCTGGATTATTTTACTAATACAGTTATATCCAGATAATTACAAAAGGCACATGGAAATAATGTGTGGCTGTCTCTGGATTTTGCTATGTCCATCTCACAATAAAAGATCTCTATTTAAGGTCCAAGGCTACAGAAACCCTTTACCTTACAGCTTCAGTTTTGACTAAAAACAAGAAATCAAGTTCGGTGTTGAGATCTTTTAGCATGCAGTTTGACAAAGCAAAATGAAACGTCTGGCAAAATGAAAATTTTAATCAAACAATCTATCTTACATATAATTTACATAGAAATAATTTCTTATAATGGTAAATACTGACACAGGAAGCAGTAAAACTTAAGAAAGTAATTTATAATTATTTCTAAGTTTGTAAGGCATACGGAATGTTGAAGGAGCATGTTCCATCTCACGAACAGGGTAAAAGGCCAGATTGATAGATTTAAAATAAAAGAAATGGAAAAAAATGAACAGAAGCAGCCACAACAGGGAGAACAGGGCAAAAGGCGATATAAAGCATTCCTCCTTCCTTTTATAAAAACATGCAATGAGCTTCTGCTATAGAAGCCAAACTGTAGGTTGAGGAGGAGATGTTAGACAGATAAATGAGACCGCTGTGCTTGAATGATCTAGGTTTTGGCAAAGAAGACATATGCTCAAACAAATAAGCACAATATAACATAAAAAGCCTTATAATCAGGGAAGGTATAAAGTGGGCAACCATACAGAAGAGCAGGAAACAAGCTATAGGGAACCAGGAAGTCTTCATAGAAGGGGCTCTACTTAACCTGAATCTTGAGGAATAAGTAAGCACGTACTTAAAGGTAGAAGGATGGGAAAGGATGTCCAGGAAATGGAAAAACATTCAGTTTTTACATAGAGGTGTGAAAGAACACAATGTGTATGGAAAATTAAAAGATGGAAACTTGGGTGTCTGGAGATTGAAATGCAGAATGAGGCCAAAATATGAATGTGGGACATAATATAAAGACCTTACATGTCTTGCCAAGATGGTTAGACTTTTAGTGTGCAGCAAGAGACTAGAGAGAAGAAGACCAATTAGGAAATGAGTGATTTGTCCAGACAGACCTGCCACTGACATTTGTGGGAGAGGGCAAGTGTATAAATGGAGCCCCCAGCCTGTGCCCCTCTTCAGGCCCCTCCTCCAGCTCTCCTCTTCACCTCGAGAGACCACCACCACCACCCTCCCCCATAACGTTCAGGAAACAAAGAACCTTTGGCCATAACTCAGTCCTATGAGTCCCCACCCAACCCCCTGGAAGGGAGGACCAGGGAAAGGCCCTTGAAAAGCCCTGGGTTCCTGCAGTATAGTCTAGAAGGGTGAGAGACACAGGGTCTAGGAAGCACATTCCCCTTGGCTCCACAGACTTCTCACCCATGGGAACTTGACTAGGAAAAAAACAGAGAGTGTTCCCCTAAAGTATGGTCCAGAACAGTGGTCCTCTCACTTGGGTGGTACTTGTATAAAGATGAGATGATATGGCCCAAACTAACTCATGACTGTGGGATAGAGAAGAAAGGCCAGTCTCATACAATGAGATTCAATTACAGCCATATGATGACACACAATATAAGGCAGAAATATGTACAATGGCTATACACTTAACACATGAAAGGAATGAGTGAAACTGGAACTTCTAGCTTGGTATATATAGGAAATAGTGTTAAGAACAACTATAATAATGACTACTACTACTATTGCCACTATATTACTATTCAGTTACTAGGTACCACGACTAAATCAGAGAGAAATAGAAAATTTGAATAGACCAAATACCAGTAATGAATCAGTAGTTTTTAAAACTATCAAAAAACAGAAGTCAGGACCAGATGGCTTCACAGGTAAATTCTACAAAACATTTAAAGAAGAATTAATGACTATCCTCCTCCAACTATTCCAAAAATTGAAAAGGAAGGAACACTCCAAACTCACTCTATGAGGCCAGCATCACCTTGACAGCGAAAGCAGAGACACCACAAAAAAAAAAGAATATTACAGGCCAACATTACTGATGAATTTAGATGCAAAAAATTTCCACAAAAATTTAGCAGACTGAATTCAACAATGCATTAAAATGAACATACACCATGAGCAAGTGGGATTTATCCTAGGGATGCAAGAATGGTTTAATATCCACAAATCATTCAGTGTGATACATCACATTAACAAACTGAAAAGTAAAAACCATATAATCATCTCAATGGATATAAAAGAAGCTTTCAACAAAATTGGACATCCATTTATGATAAAAACTCTCAACAAAGTGGGTATAGAGGGAACATACCTCAAAATAAGAAAGGCCATGTATGACAAACCTACAGCTAACATCATACTCAATGGTGAAAAGCTGAAAGCATTTCCTCTAAGATCAGGAACAAAACAAAGATGCCCACTCTCACCACTTTTATTCAACATAGTACAGGAAGTTTTAGCTACAGCAATTGGATAGATAGATAAATAAACAAACAAACAAATAAATAAATAAATAAAATAAAAGGAATCCAAATTTGAAAGGAAGAAATAAGACTGTCACTGTTTGCAGGACATGATACTGTATATAGAAAATTCTAAAAATGCCAGCAAAAAACTACTAGAATAAATGATTCAGTAAAGTTGCATGATACAAAATTAATATACAGAAATCTGTTATATATTTATACTCTAATAACAAACTATCAAAAAGAGAAATTAAGAAAAAAATCCCAGTTACAATTGCATCAAAAAGAATAAAATACCTAGGGGAAAAAAAATCTAACCAAGGAGGTAAAAGACTTGTACTCTGAAAACTCTGAAGACAGTGATGAAAGAAATTGAAAATGACACACACGGATGGAAAGATATACCATGCTCATGGACTGGAAGAATGAATATTATTAAAATGACCATACTACCCAAGCAATCTAGAGATTCAATGCAATCCCTATCAAATTTTTTCACAGAAATAGAATAAATAATTCTAAAGTTTGTATGGAAACACAAAAGACCCCAAATAGGCAATGCCACCTTGAGAAAAAACAACAAAGCTGGAGATACCACACTCCCTTTTACCAAGCTATACTACAAAGCTACAGTAATCAAAACATTATGATATTGGCACAAAGACACATAAAGCAATGAAACAGATTAGAGAGCCCAGAATAAACCCACACTTTTATGATCAATTAATCTACAACAAAAACAGTAGGAATATACAGTGGGAAAAAGATAACTCTTCAATAAATGGTGCTGGGAAAACTGGACAGCTACATGCCAAAGAATGAAACTGGACTACTTCTTCATATCATATACAAAAATAAACTCAAAATGGACTAAAAATGTATGTGTAAGACCAGAAGCCATAAAACTCCTAGAAGAAAATATAGGCAGTACACTCTTTAACATCAATCTCAGCAATATATTTTTTTGGATATGTCTTTTCAGGCAAGAGAAACAAAAGCAAAAATAAACAAATGGAACTATATCAAACTAAAAAGCTTTGGTACAGCAAAGGAAACTATCAACAAAATGAAAAAGCAGCCTAATAAATGAGAGATGTTTGTTAATGATATATCTAGTAAGAGGTTAATATCCAAAATATACAAAGAACTCATGCAGCCCAACATCAAAAACAAAGAACAGCCAATTAAAAAATGGGCAGAGGAGCTGAATAGAAATTTTTTCAAAGAATACATACAGATGGCCAATAGACACATGAAAATATACTCAACATCACTCACTAATCATCAGGGAAAGCAAATTAAAACCACAATGATATACCACCTTACCCCTCTCAGAATGGCTATTATCAAAAGGCAAGAAATAACAAGTGTCGGTGAGGATGTGGAGAAAAGGGAATGCTTGTGCACTGTTAGTGAAATTGTAAATTAGGGTAGCCACTATGGAAAACAGTATGGAAGTTCCTCAAAATATTAAAAATAGAAATGCCATATGATCTAGGAGTTTCACTTCTGAGTGTTTACCCAAAGAAAACAAAAACACTAATTCAAAAAGATATATGTACCTCAATGTTCATTACAGCCTTATTTATAATAGCCAAGATATGGAAGCAATCTAAGAGTTCTCCAATAAATGAATGGATAAGGAGGATGTGGCATATATACGTAAACACACACACACACCCCACACCCACACATACACTCACAAATGGAATATTCCTCATTAAAAATGAAATCTTTCCATTTATGACAACATGGATATATCTAGAAGGCATTATGCTAAGTGAAATAGACAGAAATACAAATACTGTTTGATGTCACTTATATGTGGAATCTAAAAAATAAAACAAACAAAAATGAAAACAGACTTAGATACAGAGAAATGTAAACAGATACAGAGAACAAAGGAGGGGTTGCCAGAGGGGAAGGGTTTGGGGTGGGGGGCTAAATGGGTGAAGGAGATTAGGAGGTATAAACCTCCAGTTACAAAATAAATAAACCACAGGGATATAATATACGGCATAAGGAATACGGTCAATAAGGAATATGGTCAATAATATTATAATAACTTTACATGGAGGCAGATAGTTACTAGAGTTATAGACTTATTGTGGTGATCATTTCATAATACATGAAAATATCAAATCACTATGTATTATACCTGAAACAAATATTGTACATCAACTATATTTCAATAAAAATAATTTTATTTAAAGCATAAGAGAAAAGAAAATCTACACAGACAATAAAGTAGACTTTACTTATTCATGCATCAGTTTGTTCTCAAAAGGATTTTACGTGACTTAGAACTATGTACAGTCTAAAATCAAAGTACATATAACTCATTTAGATATAAACATGAAGTTGTCTTATTTTTCAATGTTTACCAGCAGTGTTCCATCAAACCACCTTTTCCACTAAATAGAAGACTTTAGAGACCCACTAGCTCAATTTTATACCTTTTGTTTTTAAAACAGGTTTATTCTAGTTATTTGGACTTAGTCCTCTTCATTTAAAGACTTCAATCTCATGGTCATTTAAAAGGCAGAAAAGGCATTATACGTTTTTTTCTACTGGTGAAATTGTAATCTCCATTCTTCTGTTCATCACTGCTGATCTACTTCCTGCTTATAGAACCAAGATGCACAGGTTGGCCTCAACACACCTCACTGATGAGTAACTCAACCACAAGTAGCTTCCTTAAGTATTAGTGGTCCCTGGCAAGATGAAACCACAACTTGCATCTGATGCCCAGTTTTTGACACCATACAAATTCTTCTTATGTCTAAGCTTCTTTGTTTCTAATGTTCAATGTGTAGTTTTCTGTGAATAGGCACGTATCTTCTATACGTTTAAGGAATCAGAAATTTAAGGGAGGAAACAGGCCTTGACTCACTCTATCAAGATGCACTGCCATATCCTCAAGGCTCTGACAGGATGAGATTGGTCAGCAATCTCAGGGGCTATTTGTTCAACTGGAAGAGATGTCAGTCTCTTCTTAAATGGTTTAAAATGATTTGGGTATGACAAAGTGAATCAGCTATAAGTATCACTTTGTTATACAGCAGAAACTAACATAACAATGTAAAGCAATTATACTCCAATAAAGTTTTTTTTTTTTAAAAAGTGGTTTGGGGGGAAGATCTTTCAATTGGGGACTAAGGAATAACTTCTATTCCCAAACATCAAAATACCCCAAAAGGCTGCTTTCCCCTCAGACCTCTAGATGGCAAATGCTGCCAAAGAAAGCCTCTCTCACCCCCAAGAGGCATGGTGAGTCTCATGCCTAGAACTGAGCCTTCTTTGACCTCAGTCTTAGAGAAATGGGAAACGTTGTTCTCAATAGTTGCCCTGGAGACTGACCACCTGGGACTAAATCTTCGTTTGAACACTTATTCCAGCAAATTAGTTAATGTCTCTGGGGTTTGTAAAATAGGGTTATTTCTCATTTGTAAAATAGAGATAATAATAGTACCTACTATAAAATGTTGTTGTAAGAATTAACTGTGTAAACAAATGTGCATGTTTTACATCCTTTTGTTCATCCAAATTCATTTCCACTCTTGTCTGTGCCACTCTGTGCCCTGGGAGGCTGACCTCTACAGACTGCAGCAGCCAGCTTCCCTCACCTTCAGACCCTGAATTGGGTTCAGCCAATGGGAGGCACCAGCAGTATATGAGACGGGTGGGAAGAAACAGAGGTCGAAGTATTGCTTTCTGTTTCGCTTCCTCTGGGTTTTGCAATTATGGTCAGGCAGAGAAATGTTTCTCCATTTCTACAGCTCCTTTCCATGAGCCCCTCTTCTAGGGACCAGCTCTCACCCAGCTCTACTACCATTGCTCCCTCCTCTTCCTTCTTCAAACCCAGGGGCAGCATGGCCTCCTACTGTTGCTAGTTCTTGGTTCCAATGATATTCAACATATAGTTATTAATCATATCATCTTCCTACACATACAACAACTAGGTTGCCATTGAATGTCCTTGTTATTTAATTACATTTTTATAGATGCATTTTTCAATTAGTAGAGAGAAAGTTTTGCAGAACCATTTTGATTTAATTCATCAAATCAAATTTGATTCAATCATTCGATTTCTCATCTATTGATATACATATACATATTCACATTCATATCCATACACATACAGAAACATATACATACAGTTTGGCCACAACACATAGCACAAAATGTTCCTCTCCACAAAGTCATCATATTATTCTTTTTGCTAGACAAATCACATCAGACATCTTATTTAGACTTTACAATGACTTTTTTTGAAACCCAACTCCTCATAATACCTAACATATTTTCTGATGCTAATTACTTCTTTCTACTGATACCTCCCTTCCTTTTGTTCACCATGTTCTAGCAATACTGGACTTATTATTTCTTAGTCAAGTTCATTCACATGACTTTTGACACTTTCTGTTGCCTCTGGAAGGAAAGCTCTTACCTGGGTCTTTACGTGGGTCCTTCTCACCTTTATTTCTAAAGAGTCAATATCTAGTTAGTGGTAAAATCAGCACATAAACTCAAGTCCTCTGGTTTCCTTATTAAAGTTGTTTTCACTGTCAATAGTTTATGCTTTCAAATTAAAGGAGTATAAGATAAATAAAAAGAGTCAATATAATTGTATAGATTGCAGAAAATGGCACTTAATACTACAGAGCTTTGGAAAGTGCTCTAAACCAATAAATAGATGTCTTGATACCTAGCAACCTATTTTAATTAAACCCTACTTTGAACTTGAAAGTCTAACAACAATCGACACAGTTATATCACGGGTATTTCTCAACTGGGCTAACAGTCAAGAATACCTATTACATGTTCTTTATTCCTCAATAAATGGTCCATGTGTCTACAATTATTTATCAAATCTGTGACATTACTTGCAAAATCCATTTACATGGCTATTTATTTTTATATTCTGTTATAATCACCAAAATAAATCTACTTGAAGAACTAAAAGGAAAGTTTTAATGATCTACAAAGTCTATCTCTCAAACTTTTAAATATTCCTCATTCTGATTAAAGTTAATAATGATTATATTGACACATTCTCAATATCTTTAAGAAGTTTTTATTCAGCCTTTACTATTAAACTCAAAATAATTCAGTTTTTCAGCCAATTCAATAGCTATTCTTTTTTACCTTAAGTTCCAGGACAAACTAATTGACAATACGTTCGACAATATTGGCAATATAAGTATGAGTACTTTGGTGCTTCCTGGGTGGCTTTTTAAAATGTAATGCTTGTTTTTATAAAATAATTCTCATGGGAATCACTGTGGCTTTAATGAAAGGTCCTAATATTGCCACTGGATATAAAAACAGTTCCCATAACTGAACTCAAAGCCCTTAAAATAGCATTTACTATTAGACATGTTTTGTTACTCCTGTGTTACTGGAACATTTCGATCAAAATCATATTTAAACTTCATGTGAAGACAATGCATGTTTTATGGAAAGAAGGTAGTTCATTTACTGCTTAACTTTATCTTAGCGATGTTGTCTATAAATACAGTGCCACAAAATATTTACCAGTTGTATTTAAATGATAATATACAGAAGACATCATTATCTCACCATTGACATGAGGACTTATTTTAAGAAAACAAAGAATGTGTGTGTGTGTGTGTGTGTGTGTGTGAGAGAGAGAGAGAGAGAGAGAGTTTCTCTTCAGGACGTACCTTATATATAAATGAGGCAGATTATTACAATAAATATTTGTCATTTGATAATTCAGACTAGAAAATAATATGTGTATATCCCAACCTGTAACTGTAAAACATTTGCAAAATTATATCAGTTTTGTAACTAGAATATACAAACACCATACTCATAACATACCTACACAAATAATTATACTTCAGAATAAAACAGAGAGATTTAGGGAGATGCTTCTAATTGATAATTTGCCAACTTCTAAATACATTTTAAATACCCAAATTCACTGTGGGAATTTTCAGGAAGAATTACATGCTCCACGCTATTTTCAGAATATGAAGTTTAAGCTAGTGCATCTGTTAAATACTGAAATAGCCAAAAGGAATCCCCAAAGACATAGTCTGCTTTTTCAGGCAGCAATTTTTCCTTTTAGCCAAAGGTTTATAATCAGAGAAGTTTTACCCAGTCCAGGTGTGGCCTTGAATACTGAAGCACAGCTGCAAAGAAGTTGATCTGATTTTTTTTCTCTTTCCTTTCACTCCCTAAGTAATGCGGCAAATATTGCCTTTTCCTCTCTTGAGGGGAATTCATGGATTTATGTTTTGAAAGATTTTTCTCTTTCTGTTGCTTAGCAAACATGCTGTTGTGGTTAGATGAAAAATATATGCAAGTGAACACAAAGAGAGCTGAGAACATTTGATGTGTTTATGATATGGCCAAGCCTCAAGATAAAATAAAGAAAATGAATTGTATATAGTATGGATTTTTATGAGTTAACCATTTACCATGCTTTTTAAAGAAAGATTACATAGATTATGAATTATGCATGGAAAAAAGATGTTTTGTATTTTTTTTTTAAAATGCTAAAAGCTACAGAGTTGGAAAAGCATGTATTTTGGACTGTTCATAAGCTAATGGTGAGCTCACTTGATGGAATGATGATGTCTTCATTGTGTTCTTTTTTAATATCCCAAAATTCTGGCTTTATAAATAAAAGAGGAAGCACAAGCCTCACGTGTGTCTTTACCAACAAACATATATTCAACAAACACGTATTGTCTAGCTACCAGGTTCCAGGTTCTATGTTATATGTTTGAAATGCTGAGACAAATACCCCCAATGAGCTCATAACTTACTGGGGGAAATGGGTATTTGGATAGATAAAACCCAGGGATGAGATATAAACAAAGTTCTTTAAGAATCTGAAGAGTATAACCATGGTGCTTGTTAAAATGATCAGCTCTTGGCCTAGACTTAAAACCTACTGAAGCATAATCTTGAGGGTGAACCAACAACTTGTAAGGAATTTTGCAAGCACCCCAAGGTGATTTTTATTGTACAGATGATCAAGGTCCACTGAAGGGGAATTCATGTCTTCTGAAGATGTTGGAGAAGGCCTCTTCAAGTAGTTGACTGTTGAACTCAAAAACAGTACACCAAAATACTGCTTTTCTTTGTCAGAGTTCTACAGGTTGGAGAACCAATTTCACTTACTATTCATTCAATACCTGTTTAACAATCATTTGCTGAGCATCTAATCTATGCCAGGCACCTTATACATGCAGTAACAAGGGGCTTAGTAATACTGAGCCTCAGAATTAGGAAGATGAAAGTAAGTCCTTTCACCACATGGCAGAAAGAAGAGAAAATATGTCCAGAGCTGAAGAAAAACGTGAGAAGAGGGAACAGAACCATGTATGCCCAGTTCTTTCTCCAAAACTCACCAATCTGAGAGTCTGTCCACCTCTCCTGAGAAAAATAGTTAGGAGAGCACATAAAAGTTTTGCTTGTAGAGATCCTTCCACATGGAAAGAGTCAACATGTGTAGGAAGTATTTCCCTTCCCCCTCAAGGGTGACATCTGAATTGGGTCTTAAAGGAAGAATAATCGTTTTCCAGATCATGGGAGGTTGTGGTGGGAGATAAGAAACATTAAGCATAGAATGATAAACAAACATATTCAAATCCAAGTCTAATTAACACCAGAGCCCATGTTTAGAATCAACGCATGAGACAATGAAGAGCCTTCAGAGGATTTTATGTCAGTGTGTAGAAAGTTCAGCTTTGTCCATTTAAGAATATGGCTCTGAGGAGACCTTCAAGATGGCAGAAGAGTAAGACGTGGAGATCACCTTCCTCCCCACAAACACATCAGAAATACATCTACATGTGGAACAACTCCTACAGAACACCCACTGAACGCTGGCAGAAGACCTCAGACCTCCCGAAAGGCAAGAAAATCCCCCACGTACCTGGGTAGGGCAAAAGAAAAAAGAAACAAGAGAGACAAAAGAATAAGGACCGGACCTGCACCAGTGGGAGGGAGCTGTGAAGGAGGAAATGTTTCCACACACTAGGAAGCCCCTTCACTGGCAGAAACTGCGGGTGGCAGGGGGAAGCTTCTGAGCCACGGAGAGCACGCAGTAACAGGGGTGCGAAGGGCAAAGCGGAGAGACTCCCGCACAGAGGATTGGTGCCGAGCAGCACTCACCAGCCGGAGAGGCTTGTCTGCTCAGCCGCCGGGGTGGGCGGGGCTGGGAGCTGAGGCTCGGTCTTCGGTCGCATCGCAGGGAGAGGACTGGGGTTGGCGGCGTGAACACAGCCTGAAGGGGGCTAGTGCGCCACAGCTAGCCGGGAGGGAGTGCAGGTAAAAGTCCGGACCTGCTGAAGAGGCAAGAGACATTTTCTTGCCTCTTTGTTTCCTGGTGTGCGAGGAGAGGGGATTAAGAGCGCCACTTAAAGGAGCTCCAGAGACGGGCACGAGCCGTGGCTAACAGCGTGGACCCCAGAGACGGGCGCGAGCCGCGGCTAACAGCGCGGACCCCAGAGACGGGCAGGAGACGCTAAGGCTGCTGCTGCCGCCACCAAGAAGCCTGTGTGCGAGCACAGGTCACTCTCCACACCGCCCCTCCCGGGAGCCGGTGCAGCTCGCCACTGCCAAGGTCCTGTGATCCAGGGACAACTTCCCCGGGAGAACGCATGGTGCGCCTCAGGCTGCTGCAACGTCACGCCGGCCTCTGCCGCCGCAGGCTCGCCCCGCATCCGTACCCCTCCCTCCCCGTGGGCTGAGTGAGCCAGAGCCCCCGAAGCAGCTGCTTCTTTAACCCCGTCCTGTGTGAGTGAAGAACAGACGCCCTCAGGCGACCTACGTGCAGAGGCGGGTCCAAATCCAAAGCTGAACCCCGGAAGCTGTATGAACAAAGAGGAGAAAGGGAAATTTCTCCCAGCAGCCTCAGAAGCAGCGAATTAAATCTCCACAATCAACTTGATGTACCCTGCATCTGTGGAATACCTGAATAGACAACAAATCATCCCAAATTGAGGAGGTGGACTTTGGGAGCAAGGATATTTTTTTTTTTTCCTTTTTCTCTTTCTGTGACTGTGTATGTGCATGCTTCTGTGAGTGATTTTATATGTATAGCTTTGCTTTTACCATTTGTCCTAGGGTTCGGTCTGTCCGTTTTTTCTTTTTTTTCTTTTTTTAGTATACGTTTTAGTGCTTGTTATCATTGGTGGATTTGTTTTGTGGTTTGGTTGCTCTCTTCTTTCTCTTTTCTTTTCCTTTTTTTTCTTTATTACTTTCTAAGTTTTTATTTTTAATATTTATTTCTTATTTTAATAACTTTATTTTCTTTTCTTCCTTCCTTCCTTCCTTCCTCCCTCCCTCCCTCCCTCTCTCTCCCTCTCTCTCCCTCTCTCTCTCTCTCTATTTCTTTCTTTCTCTCTTTCTCCCTTTTCTTCTGAGGCCTGTGGCGGACAGGGTCTTGGTGCTCCAGCCGGGTGTCAGGTCTGTGCCTCTGTGGGAGAGATGACTTCAGGACATTGGTCCACCAGAGACCACCCAGCTCCACATAATATCAAATGGCAAAACCTCTCCCAGAGATCTCCAGCTCAACGTTAAAACCCAGCTCCACTCAACAACCAGCAAGCTACAGTGCTGAACACCCTATAACAAACAACTAGCAAGACAGGAACACGACCCCACCCGTTAGCAGAGAGTCTGCCTAAAATCATAAGGTCACAGACACCACAAAACACACCACCAGATGCGGTCCTGCCCACCAGAAAGACAAGATCCAGCCTCATCCACCAGAACACAGGCACCAGTCCCCTCCACCAGGAAGCCTACACAACCCACTGAAACAACCTCACCCACTGGGGGCAGACAACAAAAACAATGGTAACTACGAAACTGCAGCCTGCAAAAAGGAGACCCCAAACACAGTAAGTTAAGCAAAATGAGAAGACAGAAAAGCACACAACAGATGAAGGAGCAAGGTAAAAACCCACCAGACCAAACAAATGAAGAGGAAATAGGCAGTCTACCTGAAAAAGAATTCAGAATAATGATAGTAAAGATGATCCAAAATCTTGGAAATAGAATGGAGAAAATACAAGAAACGTTTAACAAAGACCTAGAAGAACTAAAGAGAAAACAAACAATGATGAACAACACAAAAATTGAAATTTAAAATTCTCTAGAAGGAATCAATAGCAGACTAAGGCAGAAGAATGGATAAGTGACCTGGAAGATAAAATAGTGGAAATAACTACTGCAGAGCAGAATAAAGGAAAAAGAATGAAAAGAATTGAGGACAGTCTCAGAGACCTCTGGGACAACATTAAACGCACCAACATTCGAATTACAGGGGTCCCAGAAGAAGAAGAGAAAAAGAAAGGGACTGAGAAAATATTTGAAGAGATTATAGTTGAAAACTTCCCTAATATGGGAAAGGAAATAGTTAATCAAGTCCAGGAAGAGCAGAGAGTCCCATACAGGATAAATCCAAGGAGACACATGCCAAGACACATTTTAATCAAACTATCAAAAGTTAAATACAAAGAAAAAATATTAAAAGCAGCAAAGGAAAAACAACAAATAACATACACGGAATCCCCATAAGGCTAACAGCTGATCTTTCGGCAGAAATTCTGCAAGCCAGAAGGGAGTGGCAGGACATATTTAAAGTGATGAAATGGAAAAATCTACAAACAAGATTACTCTACCCTGCAAGGATCTCATTCAGATTCGATGGAGAAATTAAAACCTTTACAGACAAGTAAAAGCTAAGAGAATTTGGCACCACCAAACCAGCTTTACAACAAATGCTAAAGGAACTTCTCCAAGCAGGAAACACAAGAGAAGGAAAAGACCTACAATAACAAACCCAAAACAATTAAGAAAATGGTAATAGGAACAAACATATTGATAATTACCTTAAATGTAAATGGATTAAATGCTCCCACCAAAAGACATAGACTGGCTGAATGGATACAAAAACAAGATCCGTACATGTGCTGTCTAAAAGAGACCCACTTCAGACCTAGGGACAGATACAGACTGAAAGCAAGGGGATGGAAAAAGATATTCCATGCAAAAGGAAATCAAAAGAAAGTTGGAGTAACAATTCTCATACCAGAAAAAATAGACTTTAAATTAAAGACTATTATAAGAGACAAAGGACACTACATAATGATCAAGTGATCAAGCCAAGAAGAAGATGTAACAATTGTAAATATTTATGGACCGAACATAGGAGCACCTCAATACATAAGGCAAATGCTAACAGCCATAAAAGGGGAAATCGACAGTAACATAATCATAGTAGGGGACTTTAACACCCCACTTTCACCAATGGAGGGATCATCCAAAATGAAAATAAATAAGGAAACACAAGCTTTAAATGATACATTAAAAAAGATGGACTTAATTGATATTTATAGGACATTCCATCCAAAAACAACAGAATACACTTTCTTCCCAATTGCTCATTGAACATTCTCCAGGATAGATCATATCATGGGTCACAAATCAAGCCTTGGTAAATCTAAGAAAATTGAAATTGTATCAAGTATCTTTTCTGACCACAGCGCAATGATACTAGCTATCAATTACAGGAAAAAATCTGTAAAAAACACAAACACGTGGAGGTTAAACAAGACACTACTTAATAACCAAGAGATCACTGAAGAAATCAAAGAGGAAATCAAAAAATACCTAGACGACGAAAACACGATTACCCAAAACCTATGGGATGCAGCAAAAGCAGTTCTAAAAGGGAAGTTTATAGCAATACAATCCTACATCAAGAAACAAGAAACATCTCAAATAAACAACCTAACCTTACACCTAAAGCAATTAGAGAAAGAAGAACAAAAAAACCAGTTAGCAGAAAGAAATCATAAAGATGAGATCAGAATTAAATGTAAAAGAAATGAAGGAAACCTTAGCAAAGATCAATAAAACTAAAAGCTGGTTCTTTGAGAAGATAAACAAAATTGATAAACCATTAGCCAGACTTATCAAGAAAAAAATGGAGAAGACTCAAATCAATAGAATTAGAAATGAAAAAGGAGAGGTAACAACTGACACTACAGAACTACAAAGGATCATGAGAGATTACTACAAGCAACTATATGCCAAAAAAAATGGAAAACCTGGAAGAAATGGACAAATTCTTAGAAAAGCACAACCTTCCAAGACTGAACCAGGAAGAAATAGAAAATATAAACAGACCAATCATAAGCATTGAAATTGAAACTGTGATTTAAAATCTTCCAACAAAAAAAAGCCCCAGACCAGATGGCTTCACAGGCGAATTCTATCAAACATTTAGGGAAGAGCTAACACCTATCCTTCTCAAATTCTTTCAAAATATACCAGAGGGAGGAACACTCCCAAACTCATTCTATGATGCCACCATCACCATGATACCAAAACCAGACAAAGATGTCACCAAAAAACTACAGGCCAATATCACTGATGAACATAGATGCAAAAATCCTCAACAAAATACTAGCAAACAGAATCCAACAGCACATTAAAAGGATCATTCACCATGATCAAGTGGGGTTTATCCAAGGAATGCAAGGATTGTTCAATATATGCAAAGCAATCAATGTGATACACCATATTAACAAATTGAAGGAGAAAAACCATATGATCATCTCAATAGATGCAGAGAAAGCTTTTGACAAAATTCAACACCCATTTATGATAAAAGCCCTGCAGAAAGTAGGCATAGAGGGAACTTTCCTCAACATAATAAAGGCCATATATGACAAACCCACAGCCAACATTGTCCTCAATGGTGAAAAACTGAAACCATTTCCACTAAGATCAGGAACAAGACAAGGTTGCCCACTCTCACCACTATTATTCAACATAGTTTTGGAAGTTTTAGCCACAGCTATCAGAGAAGAAAAAGAAATAAAAGGAATCCAAATCGGAAAAGAAGAAGTAAAGCTGTCACTGTTTGCAGATGACATGATACTATACATAGAGAATCCTAAAGATGCTACCAGAAAACTCCTAGAGCTAATCAATGAATTTGGTAAAGTAGCAGGATACAAAATTACTGCACAGAAATCTCTTGTATTCCTATACAATAATGATGAGATATCTGAAAGAGAAATTGAGAAAACCCTCCCATTTACCATTGCAACAAAAAGAATAAAATACCTAGGATAAAACCTACCTAAGGAGACAGAAGACCTGTATGCAGAAAACTATAAGACACTGATGAAAGAAATTAAAGATGATAGAAACAGATGGAGAGATATACCATGTTCTTGGATTTGAAGAATCAACAACATTGTGAAAATGACTATAGTACCCAAAGCAATCTACAGATTCAATGCAATCCCTATCAAACTATCAATGGCATTTTCACAGAACTAGAACAAAAAAGTGCATAATTTGTATGGAAACACAAAAGACCCCAAATAACCAATGCAATCTTGAGAAAGAAAAATGGAGCTAGAGGAATCAGGCTCCCTGACTTCAGACTATACTACAAAGCTACAGTAATCAAGACAGTATGGTACTGGCACAAAAACAGAAATACAGACCAATGGAACAGGATAGAAAGCCCAGAGATAAACCTACGCACATATGGGTCACTTTATTTTTGATAAAGGAGGCAAGAATATACAATGGAGAAAAGACTGCCTCTTCAATAAGTTGTGCTGGAAAACTGGACAGCTACATGTAAAAGAATGAAATTAGAACACTCCTTAACACCATACATAAAAATAAACTCAAAATGGATTAAAGACATAAATGTAAGGCCAGATACTATAAAACCCTTAGAGGAAAACATAGGCAGAACACTGTATGACATAAATCACAGCAAGATTCTTTTTGACCCACCTCCTAGAGAAATGGAAATAAAAACAAAAATAAACAAATGGGACTTAATGAAACTTAAAAGCTTTTGTACAGCAAAGGAAAACATAAACAAGACGAAAAGACAACCCTCAGACTGGGAGAAAATATTTGCAAATGAAGCAACTGACAAAGGATTAATCTCCAAAATTTACAAGCAGCTCATGCAGCTCAATATCAAAAAAACAAACAATCCAATCCAAAACTGGGCAGAAGACCTAAATAAACATTTCTCCAAAGAAGATATACAGATTGCCAACAAACACATGAAAGAATGCTCAACATCATTAATCATTATAGAAATGCAAATCAAAACTACAATGAGGTATCACCTCACACCAGTCAGAATGGCCATCATCAAAGGATCTACATACAATAAATACTCGAGAGGGTGTGGAGAAAAGGGAACTCTCTTGCACTGTTGGTGGGAATGTAAATTGATACAGCCACTATGGAGAACAGTACAGAGGTTCCTTAAAAAACTAAAAATAGAACTACCATATGACCCAGCAATCCCACTACTGGGCATATACCCTGAGAAAACCATAATTCAAAAAGAGTCATGTACCAAAATGTTCACTGCAGCTCTATTTACAATAGCCAGGACATGGAAGCAACCTAAGTGTCCATCAACAGATGAATGGATAAAGAAGATGTGGCACATATATACAATGGAATATTATTCAACCATAAAAAGAAATGAAATTGAGTTATTTGTAGCGAGGTGGATGGACCTAGAGTCTGTCATACAGAGTGAAGTAATTCAGAAAGAGAAAAACAAATACCATATGCTAACACATATATATGGAATCTAAAACAAAACAAAACAAAAAAATCGTTCTGAAGAACCTAGGGGCAGGACAGGAATAAAGACGCAGATGTAGAGAATGGACTGAGGACATTGGGAGGGGGAAGGGCAAAGTGAGAGAGTGGCATGGACATATATACACTACCAAAGGTAAAATAGATAGCTAGTGGGAAGCAGCCGCATAACACAGGGAGATCAGCTCAGTGCTTTGTGACCACCTAGAGGTGTGGGATGGGGAGGATGGGAGGGAGATGCAAGAGGGAGGAGATATGGGGATATATGTATATGTATAACTGATTCACTTTGTTATGAAGCAGAAACTAACACACCATTGTAAAGCAATTATACTCCAATAAAGATGTTACAAAAAAAAAAAAAGAATATGGCTCTGGGATCAGTGTATGTCTGATCTAGGATAACAAAGGACTGGTATCAGGGAGACTGGTTGGAAAGACATTAATAATTCAAGATGGAAATTATAAAGGCCTGAATGAAGGCCATAGCAAAATAAACAGAAAGCAGTGGACAGATTTTGTAGATAGTTCTATAAAATGGATGGGAATTGGTGACTAATTGTGTGTGTAGGGGAGCTGAGAGAAAATAAGACTGAAATTGAGTGTGGGATTCTAGTTTGACAGGTCTACACTCAAACATGGCTCTAAAATGAGCTCATTATGTGTGGTTCATTAGCTGTGGAATTTGATGTTCAAGTTTAGAATTAAATTAAGCTTACATTTGAAAAAAAAGATTTCTCTCAGAAATAATAAATGGCTTTATATTTGAGTCTTTGCAGTGACTTATGGGAACTGCTCTCAGATATTTCTAAATAAAAGTCTTTAAGATGGGGATGACAACATCAGAGCAAACAAAGAGGTTCTAGGCCTTGCTTTTAAGCTCCTTGGGTCAAAATAAGGAATAGAAATCAAGCTTAATATAGAGTAGTATAATCTTCCTAAATAGGCAAAATCCATCAATTAAAAACCAAATATAATGATCTTTATATTTTATATTTTTGTGAATATCCTAGCTGTTGAAGTTGCTTTGAGTTCTTTTCTTCTATCTAAAATGTAAGCATCTCTTCTACTCACATGACACTGAAAGACTTTATGGAAGGCAAATTGAAATGCATAGTTGAGAGTATTGAAAATAGTGTGAAGAAAATTAAAATCAGAATAGGCCAAGAGCCTAAAATTCCTCTTTCATGAGTAAAATACAAATGAAAAAAATACATCCCTGTAAGGGGAGAAGTTTTTTCCAATGCAAATAGAGAACAGTATTTTTTAGCTAAAGCTTAATATGAAAAAACAAAAACATTCTAGCCTTCTTTTGTAAATACAATGATTGACTAGAAAGAAAAAGTCCAATATAGGGGTATATAGGTGTATAGTCCAATATAGGGGTATTGTGTGTGTCTAATAATTTTAATAAAAACTACATTTTAAAGGTCTGAGAACTCTGATTATTAATAGTTAGGAGTTAGTCCATTGTAAACATTTGTCTGGAGTTTCAGTCTCCTTCCTGGTTTTATTGTAAGCAAATTCCAATTTTACGGAGGCCAGTTGAAACTCATTTGTAGGAATACAGATTATATTAACTGATGTGAGGCCCTCTGATCCCGTTCCATCTGTGTTTAGCTAAAATATCTGTACTGCTTATGTCTTTAATATCGTAAGTTCACCCATCCATAAAGAAATGAACTATAATAAACTCACTGATATCAGAGGTGAACCTAGCTGATATCACTGGGTGTGACAAAAGACATTTCAATTTGTAAAACTCTAAATGTCATTATTTTCTGAATAATGTGTCGATTCAAGAACACTTTCATATTACTGATTTTTTTCCTAGGAGAAAATTTCAGAGAAAAAGAATAAAATATGCTCATAGAAGGTAGACAAGGCCTTATCTGCTGGAGAAGGGAAATAATTCCTTCTAATTGGGCACATATGCTTGGTTTCTGTTCATCTGAATTTCATAACTCTAATATCACTCATCTATTTATTTATGGAAGAAATATTTTGTGAGTAAAAAGTATGCACCAGATGTGTTATGGGTAAGGAGATAAAAGGTGTGTTTCCTCACTTAGCACTGGAGAAGCCAGCTTAAAAATCACTTGAAAATTATCAGATGAAGGATTACATGGAGTGCTACAATTGCACAGAGTGGCACTCTCTCGAGCTGAATATTTAAAAAATGAGCTGGGAGATGACAGAGAAACTAACATTTTCAAAACGTATAGAAGAAAGTTTAGGCAACTGCAACTATCCAGGAATTTAAAAAGCACAAGGGAGATTCGGGAGGAGGAAGAAGCAAAGCTAAAGAGGTGGGACAAGTTACCTAAAAAGATGCTCAATATCACTAATCAACAGGGAAATGCAAATCAAAACCACAATGAGATATCACCTCACACCAGTTTGAATGGCTATTATCAAACAAAACAAAACAAAACAAAACAAAAACAAGAAATGAGTGTTGGTGAGGATGTGGAGAAAAGGGAACCCTCATGCACTGTTGGTAGGAACGTAAATTTGTGCAACCACTATGGAAAACAGTATGAAAGTTCCCCAAAAAATTAAAAATAGAACTACTATATGATCCAGCGATTCCACTTCTTAGTATATACACAAAGGAAAGGAAAACAGAATATTGAAGAGATATATGCATTCTTATGTTTATTGATAGTATTATTTATAATAGTCAAGATATGGAAACAGTCTGTCAACACGAGTGGATAAAGAAGATGTCATACACACACACACACACACACACACGAATATTGTTTAGCCATGAAAAAGAAAGAAATACTACCATTTGTGACAACACGGATGAAACTTGAGGACATTATGCTAAATGAAATAAGACAGAAAAAGACAAACACTGTGTAATAGCACTTATATGTGGAATCTAAAAAAGTCAAACTCAAAAACAGAGTAAAATGATGGTTACCAGGAGCTGGGGTGTGGAGGGATAGAGAGATGTTGATTAAGGGTACAAATTAATGGTACAAATTTACAACCTGTAGTAAATAAATCCTAGATATTTAATGCACAGTACAGTGAATCTATAGACAACAATACTTCATTACAATCAAATTTACTGAGACTAAATCTTAATTATTCCAAACAAAAAAGAAATGATAATCATGTGATGTGATAGAAGTGTTAACACTACACTGGCAATCATATTGCAATACATAAGTGTCCAAAAAAGAAGTTGGATAGTGGCCAAGTACAAAGTCTCCTGTTTACTAAGTTAAGGAATTTGTATTTTATCCTGAAATTGATGAATTTCAAAAAATTGCAGTTCTTGAATATTAAAGTCACACATACTCTCCTCTTAGAAAATGAACTTTATTCTTCTTTAAAATTATACTATTTCCATATTTTTGATAATACTATTAAAAATGCCAAAGACTTCATTGACTGTATTACTCCTAGACTATTTTACATTTTAACTACATTTTTGTGTATTCTCTCCACAATAACAAGGAAAGACTACATCCTAGATTCTTTAAAGATTTAAATCCCTTTTAGTAGCTCAACAGTCTTATGATACCCTGGAATGCTATTTTTTTCTAATCCTTCCTCTTTCTATCCTCTCTTAAAGAAGTTGGTGTTGGCTGCTGAGAATATTTTTTTAAATGCTGGCTTCAAAGGTATATTAGTAAGGGAACTGAAGAGATAAGAAATAGAGTGACAATCTTCTATCACCTCATACTATTTTCTTGCTTTCCAAGAATTTCAACATCTTTTACATGGGACATAACTCATACACTCTTTAAATTCAGTCACATCACAGTCTTTTGTTGAAAAGAAAGAAGTTTACCTAAAAATCAAACAGTATGGGGGTAGGGGAAATAAAACACTAAACTGAGAATTTTGGATTCCTTGATGTAAGTCCAGGTTCGGTGAGTTAATAAGTATTATATCATTGTTTAGCCAAATAGGAGCATCACCATTAGATCTTAACATTCCACCAATAGCCAATAAGTAGGGTGCTATTAGCTCTGAAAAATTTGTAATCTCAGAATTTGATACTGTGTCCAACAATTTCACCATGAACTTGAGACAAATAATAAAATGCATATATAAGCCATACACAGAAATTATCCACCCAAGTATTTGATAAGTAAATATTTCACCCATGAGAATAGGTTATCTCACAAGTCTAGTAAGAAGTCAAAAAAAAAAAAAAAAAAAAGAAGTCTAATATAAAAGAACTGTATTTTGAATAATTCTAATATTCTCAAGTCAATATTGGTTTATACTGTTTGTACATTAGAACTATGTTTACTTTCCTTTTCTTTCTGGAAATGTAAAACTTATAAATATATTAAATTTTCATTAATATATTTTTAATTCCAGTACAATTTATATTAGAATTTTATTATGCATAGTTTTATTACATTTTATTATATATTAAAATATATTTATATGTTATATTTTATTAATATATTATACTGTATATTTATTATATTATATTTTATTATACATAGTTTGAATTTCTTTGGAAAATAAAATCCAGTGATGCATATACACATTTCAAAATAAACCAGTGATTCTGAGAAATAGTTACCTTAAAATAATAATTTTTTCTTCTGATTAATATATTGCTTTAAATACATGGATTCAACACGTTTTCACCTTGAATTTCTGAAGTCCAAAATTTCCAGTTCACGAGAAATATAAATGACACAAAGAAAAAAATTATTTTCACAAAATAAAATTCACTAAAAAATTTTAGATCCATTTTTCAGTTCTCTTAAATAGTGTCATTTTCATCTCCCATTTGAAAGCAAAAGCAAGCAATAAAAAGAAACTGCATAAGAAAATATATGTCATTAGAGAAGTTGAGGATCATCAAAATATACATGTAAATAGTCTTCTTTTATAGCACATTTAAGGAAAACTATGTTCCTTTTTTTGAAATTAAAAGACAGTGCCATCCAGAATTAAAATGACCAGATTTCAGAAACTGAAGCAGAGATTGAGTATGCTGCAAAGTTCTTAAAGGACGTATCCAAAAACATGAAACCTGGCAATGTAGACAAGCAAAGTGTGGCTATAGCTCACAATATCTACAAAACTGCTGAGTTCGAAAGAAAAATAAGATGGTGGCAGAAGAACAGAAGAGATAATATGTAATAACCGAACAATTTATAAATAAGGTTAAGCAATTTACTTTGGCTTATATTTCCTTTTTATTATTATTCAAGCCCTTGTAGTTTAATATGTAACCAATTTACTAAAGAGTTTCTAGTCATCAGGGTATAAGCATAAAATTATTTTAATTTTCCCAGTAATTGCCTTTCAGCTGTACTATGTTCCACTTGGTATTTTGGCTAAATTCTATCTCTTTCTTGTTACATTTGGCTATTATTACTGTCTCATTTTACTTTTAAGACTCAGTTCTGCTCTCGTTTAAAAGTTTGCTTTTAAACTTGTTTCCATGTTTGTATCCTCCCATCCCCCAACTCCACATTGAAGTAGAACTGAGTCCTGCTTATTAAGAGTGGGGAGGGTACATGGTTGGCCTGACACAGAGACATCTCTTCTTCCTTTTCTAGGCAGTAGTTTCACTCCTACTGAGGGCAGGAAGAAAAATATTAAAACATTACTTTCTTCTCTGTTACTGTTTCAGTCTGCTCTATCTGATGCTAATGTTCTCTGCTGATAGGTTGGAGTCTTCACAAAGCTGGTGCATGTAGTTTTCTTGGAGCAACGTTCAGCATCACTCCTGCTTTCCATGCTACTGGGCACAAGAACTCCCAACTGAGAGAATGATCAGATGCTGAAATGCAGCCCTCACTCTGTTTCTTAAGACTGTGTCAAAAGCACACAGATGGTGTAATGTAAACAGAGATTCACCTTCCACTTTCCTATAGACCATGAGGCAGCTTTAGCATCATGAAGACTCAGTAAATCACATGTAGTGATCAAGGAAACTTGGGAAACCTATTAAGAGACTTCAAAGTATTAGCATTGGGGCAGTAGTGTCCAGGAGAATGGAGAGAAACCTAGTGACTTCTGTGAAATACATTGCTATCCACTGGAGCCCTAAGAAACTGTTGTACTCTAGGAAATAATTGCAGTGGCCAGGAAAAATGGAGTGCCAGGAGTAGTGGCACAATGCCCAAAATGATTGGACTCATTTCTCAGTACATTTGATTCCCCCCATTAAGATTTCTGTAAGTCCTTGAGGAACAATTAGTGTGAAGTCCTGTATGAATAAATGGGAACTCCCATATGAGTTGCTAAGACTTCATCTGTAGCCCCAAGCAGATGAAGCAGAGGAAATTCTAATTACCTACCACCAACCATCTAAGAGCCAGATGACTAGAGATGAGATCCTGATGCTTGCCTTCTGTCACCTGATGAGCATAAATGTTGGAAATATCAGTGAATCCAATAGAAACTGTTATAAATAACCATGCTTAGAACACTGTCCACCAAATCTATATTTTAGATTCATTTTACTTTTTAATGATACAACTTGATGCAAAACATAATCTTTATTTTTTTATAGCCAAATTTAATATTTTTAGGAGAAATAAGCTGCTCTCCTGGGAACTGATAATAAAAGTTATTATCTGTTCTTTTTAAGGAATAGATTTTTTTACCAGGTAACATCATGCTTCTTAAAGTACGCTTAATTAAATACATTATACTTGGAATAAATTAAAATTCTAATAATATTCATGTTATAAATTTAATCAGAGTTCTGAAAAACAACTTAAGAAAATACACTATGCTGTCCATATTCATGCAGTAGTCCTAAGTTATAATTTAAATTTTGAATATACTGTTAATTTATAAGAACTAGAAATCCTATACAATGACCAATTAAATCTCAAGTACTATTTACACAAATTACTAGAATAAGGCATAGTGAATAGAGATATTTTAAAGATTTTAAAGGCCAATTCCAAATGATTTGGATGTGAATATTGTCACTGATCATGAGATGTTCAAAACTATATACATGTTTAGACACTAATGTGCTATATCTAAATCATTTACACAGTTGACTACAAAAATATTTCTTAAAATTTATATTTTATCAGAGAATATCTACATATTTAAAAACAAATAATATGCTTGTCTTACAGTAACTCTTGATCTATTGTTTCAAAACTATATTTCTTGAAGAATTCCCCTCTAGACCTGTCAATTCCTTCATTGATTCCACTTCTATGTCTAGGGTGATACTAGTGGGAACATCATCTAAAGTGATTTTGCTAGGTTCGAGGAGTGATTATTCTAAATTTCCTAAGGCAAAATAACCATCTCCATGTTGTGACAAAAAAGGAAAGCCATGTTCAAAGTCAGGAAAGCAGACCAAGAGGAAAAGCTAAAGATAAGGGTTGATGGTGAATGGTAGGATAAAACGTGAAGGCAGAACAATGGCTTGGGTATAAGGTCAGGGTGAAAAGATTAGATCAGAAGCAATTGGGACATGATAGGAGGAAAGACGTTCTTTTCAAAAATGTTGGGATGCTAGTGATCATCATATGGGCCATCCTGGTAATTAAAGGGAAAAAGCTGTGTAGAGCCAAGAGCTAGACTTTCATGAGTAAGATACACCCCATCTAGGATAAGCCTGGGTGTAGAGCTTAGACTATCTGTACTCTGGACATCGGGCAATGTTCCTTTGAGTTTACTGTTCCTTACCTTCATAATAATAATTTTTAGAGTGTTAATTTTATGGTATGAGTCTGAAAGAGAGAACAGCCTGAAAGGAGAAATGCCGTGAAAAGCCTCTTGGTATGCTAGTAGGATACACTCTGGGCCAGAAGTGCAAGGAGAACATTTGGATCTCTAGTGTTCTTTCCAGGTCCACATGTCTGCCCCCTTCCGTAAGAAGCTTTGGAGTATATTGTGGCTGCTAAAAGTCACAGCACTGTCTGGTTTTTGCTCTTGCTAAGGACTAATAATTTAAATTTTCCTTGGAATAACCCAGTAACCTCTTAATAAATTCCACTGGGTTTTGGATAAGATACTTTGAGTTATTTTCTATTGATTGTAATTAAATTACGAAAATCTCCAAAGTGATTCTATCAATCTCATTTAAGGCAGGCCTTCTACTTAGGGGTTTAAGGTCATTTTTTTAAATTAATTGCAATAAATATGCAATTTTGTCTCTTCTTCTCTTCACTCTGGTAAAGAAAAGCAGTTCATGAATAAACTGAGAATCATCCTAGCCATCTCAACAGTAGGTCATAACAATAAATATAACATAATAAATTTAGTACTGCAAAAAGAGTACTTTTAGAGAGCTTGTCAAAAGAAGCAAGCAAATAAACATAAGCTGGGAAGACTGTACTCTTAATACTCTGGATTTCCTGAACTTCTTTGTTTAAAAATATTCCTACTACATCAGCAGATCTCTCAGAGAGAATTTATAAGCAAGGGAATCTGTAAAGAACACATTTCAAAAAAGTTAGAGGTATTTACTTACTTAGAACTATAAATACTGTTTAATAAAAGTTTTCTGGCTTTACCTTCAGCTGCCTATTCAATACAACCATGGGCTTCCGGTAAATGATCTGTGTATCAAATTCTCAAACAGGAGCAAACTACTTATTTTGAGTACAGCTGGAAAAAACTTTCATTTCATAGCACTGACAGTCAGAACAGCCATTGATTTCACTGTTTGTTTGTTGTTCAAATACAGCTTGATCTATTTTTTCAGTCCTTTCTTTTCTTATATTCTTTTCAAATGACTACAGAAATAGACACAAGGGAGGAACTTTTTGTAGCAATCCTCTACAGCTCTCTTACTTTAACTATAGAATATAGCCCAAAGACCATTAACAGCTGTGATCTATTGTATGTTGTGAATTTAACTTTTTACCAATCTGTATCTAAAATATTTGCATTTTAAAAATGTATAAACTGCCTAGAGCAGACAGTAGTATATAATAACATTATGAAAAGATTCTCATGATTTTGATAAATTTGATAATTCCTAGTTTCTTTCATTCATTAATATTTTCCACGTTTCTTGGTTTACTCTGTACTTAGTAAAGTACTTAGTATTGTACATAATAAAGACTCAGTAAACATCTGTTAATTGAAAATCATCTGAGAAAGACATGTTTAGTCCATCAGACCTCACACATAAATGAAAACAAAATGAAAATAAAAATAATTTGTAATTTCTTTGGCTGTATTCCAGGTTCAGGTTTTACTCCATGTTTCACCGTCTTTAATCACCTCAAAATAAAGTGATTATGTTAAGACTTAAGAATCATTTTAAAAATTAAATGGTTTGCCTGTAATATTAAATATTAATTCACCTAATGGTTAAATCCCCAAAAGGAAAGAACATTAAATTTTTTACAGTAGCAGCAAACTGTTTGATTGAAGTTAGAAAAATATTTCACAACATATTTTAATATTAGAAATCACTGCTCTGTATGCTTTCGGTGCTTTTGAATTTTAACAGATAATCTACATCCATTATTATCTAAGAGACACTCTTCCAATGACCAATAAAGAACACTGGTTTTTTTTTTGCTTCCTAAAAGACATCTATTATTTTCTCTTTTTTTTTTCACTGTCAGATGGAAAATCTATTAGGAAATAAAATACAAAATATAGTCTCTCAGCAACCCTGTGGAAATTAGACCCAATTTCCTAACACAACTCATATTCTCATTGTTGAAAAATAAACAGAACAGTTTTCCAAACGCCTATATTCCAAAGTCCTCTAGGGATCAAAAGGAATATATTCTAAGGAAGGTGACAAAGGTCAGATCTAGGTTTGAAAATAAAAGTTGAGATTAGTGGTCAAGGAACCAAATTCTAGGGAAGAAAAACAGCACCCATTAATTAGTTTAAAAGCTTGAGACATTACTTCGAAGACATTTTTTAAAAACAACAGAAGTGGCAGTATCCGTGCAGGCCTGCCAAGCCGAGGCATCAGGCACAGCAGTTCTGTGCTGGGAACTCTAATCCAATGTGAGGTGCAAGGCCTCTGCACAGGCTCCCTACAGCTAATTTTTGCATGACTTACCTGGATATTTTCCTCCGAAGAAATTGAAGTTTGAGGAAAATTCCTGCACACTGATTTAGAGGATTACATTTTAAAAGAATTAAGAAGTATACACCAAAAAGACAGAAGGAAGTGCTACTATGCATTTAGGGGAAGTGTGCTCCATGAGATGAGGGACTCATCTGTCTGGTTCTATGCTGAATCTCAAGATCTCAACTTATACCGTGTGGCTGACAGGGTCTTTGTGCTCCAGTTGTGTGTCAGGCCTGTGCCTGTGAGGTGGGAGAGCCTAGTTCAGGACACTGGTCCACCAGAGACCTCCTGGCTCCACATAATATCAAATGGTGAAAGCTCTCCCAGAGATCTCCATCTCAATGCTAAGACCTAGCTCCACTCAAGAACCAGCAAGCTACAGCGCTGAACACCCTATAACAAACAACTAGCAAGACAGGAACACGACCCCACCCATTAGCAGAGAGGCTGCCTAAAATCATAATAAGGTCACAGATATCCCAAAACACACCACCAGATGCGGTCCTGCCCACCAGAAAGACAAGATCCAGCCTCATCCAACAGAATACAGGCAACAATCCCTTCCACCAGGAAGCCTACAAAACCCACTGAACCAATCTCACCCACTGGAGACAGACACCAAAAACAATGGAAACTACAAACCTGTAGCCTGCGAAAAGGAGACCCCAAACACAGTAACTTAAGCAAAATGAGAAGACAGAGAAACACACAGCAGATGAAGGAGCAAGGTAAAAACTCACCAAACCAAACAACTGAAAAGGAAATAGGCAGTCTATGTGAAAAAGAATTGAGAGTAATGATAGTAAAGATGATCCAAAATCTTGGCAATAGAATGGAGAAAATACACGAAACGTTTAACAAAGACCTAGAAGAACTAAAGAGCAAACAAACAATGATGAACAACACAATAAAAGAAATTTAAAATTCTCTAAAAGGAATCAAGAGTAGAATAACTGAGGCAGAAGAACAGAAAACTGACCTGGAAAATAAAATACTGGAAATAACTAACACAGAGCAGAATAAAAAAAAAAAAGAATGAAAAGAATTGAGGACAGTTTTAGAGACCTCTGGGACAACATTAAATGCACCAACATTCGAATTATAAAGGTCCCAGAAGAAGAAGAGAAAAAGAAAGGGACTGAGAAAATATTTGAAGAGATGATAGTTGAAAACTTCCTTAATATGGGAAAGGAAATAGTCAATCAAGTCCAGGAAGCATAGAGAGTCCCATACAGGATAATTCCAAGGAGAAACACGCCAAGATACATATTAATCAAACTATCAAAAATTAAATACAAAGGAAAAAAATATTAAAAGTAGCAATGGGAAAACAACATATAACATACAAGGGAATCCCCATACGGTTAATAGCTGATCTTTCAGCTGAAACTCTGCAAGCCAGAAGGGAGTGGCAGGACATATTTAAAACGATGAAAGGGAAAAACCTACAACCAAGATTACTCTACCCAGCAAGGATCTCACTCAGGTTCAACGGAGAAATTAAAATCTTTACAGACAAGCAAAAGCTGAGAGAGTTCAGCACCACCAAACCAGCTTTACAACAAATGCTAAAGGAACTTCTCTAGGCAGGAAACACAAGAGAAGGAAAAGACCTACAATAACAAACCCAAAACAATTAAGTAAATGGTACTAGGAACATACATATCAATAACTACCTTAAATGTAAATGAAATAAATGCTCCAACCAAATGACATAGACTGGTTGAATGGATACAAAAACAAGACCCATACATATTCTATCTACAAGAGACCCACTTCAGACCTAGAGACAGACACATACAGACTGAAAGTGAGGGGATGGAAAAAGATATTCCACACAAACGGAAATCAAAAGAAAGGTGGAGGAGCAATTCTCATATCAGACAAAAGAGACTTTCAAATAAAGACTATTATAAGAAACAAAGAAGGACACTACAAGATGATCAAGGGCTCAATCTAAGAAGAAGTCATAACAATTGTAATTATTTATGCACCCAACATAGGAGCACCTCAATATATAAGGCAAATGGCACAGCCATAAAAGGGGAAATCGACAGTAACAAAATAATAGTAGAGGACTTTAACACCCCACTCTCACCAATGGACAGATCAACCAAAATGAAAATAAATAAGGAAGCACAAACTTTAAATGACACATTAAACAAGATGTACTTAAGTGATATTTATAGGACATTCAATCCAAAAACAACAGAATACACCTTCTTCTCAATTGCTCATGGAACATTCTCCAGGATAGATCATATCTTGGGTCACTAATCAAGCCTTGGTAAATTTAAGAAAACTGAAATCATATCAAGCATCTTTTCTGACCACAACGCTATGAGACTAGCTATCAATTACAGGGAAAAAACTGTAAAAAATACAAACACATGGAAGCTAAACAATACATTACTAAATAACCAAGAGATCACTGAAGAAATCAAAGAGGAAATCAAAAAATACCCAGAAACAAATGACAATGAAAACAGGATTATGCAAAACCTATGGGAGGAAGCAAAAGCAGTTCTAAGAGGGAAGTTTATAGCAATAAAATCCTACATCAAGAAACAAGAAACATCTCAAATAAACAATGTAAACTTACAGCTAAAGCAATTAGAGAAAGAAGAACAAAAAAACCCAAAGTTAGCAGAAAGAAAGAAATCATAAAGATCAGATCAGAAAAAAATGAAAAAGAAATGAAGGAAATGATAGCAAAGATCAATAAAACTAAAAGCTGGCTCTTTGAGAAGATAAACAAAATTGATAAACCATTAGCCAGCCTCATCAAGAAAAAAGGGAGAAGACTCAAATCAATAGAATTAGAAATGAAAAAGGAGAGGTAACAACTGACACTACAGAACTACAAAGGATCATGAGAGATCACTACAAGCAACTATATGCCAATAAAATGGACAACTTGGAAGAAATGGACAAATTCTTAGAAAAGCACAACCTTCCAAGACTGAACCAGGAAGAAATAGAAAATACAAACAGACCAATCACAAGAACTGAAATTGAAACTGTGATTAAAAATCTTCCAACAAACAAAAGCCCAGGGCCAGATGGCTTCACAGGCGAATTCTATCAAACATTTAGAGAAGAACTAACACCTATCCTTCTCAAACTCTTCCAAAATACAGCAGAGGGAGGAACACTCCCAAACTCATTCTATGAGGCCACCATCACCCTGATACCAAAACCAGACAAAGATGTCACAAAAAAAGAAAACTACAGGCCAATATCACTGATGAGCATAGATTCAAAAATCCTCAACAAAATACTAGCAAACAGAATCCAACAGCACATTAAAAGGATCATTCACCATGAACAAGTGCGGTTTATCCCAGGAATGCAAGGATTCTTCGATATACCTAAATCAATCCATGTGATAAACCATATTAACAAATTGAAGGAGAAAAACCATATGATCATCTCAATAGATGCAGATAAAGCTTGTGACAAAATTCAACACCCATTTATGATAAAAAAAAAAAAACCTCCAGAAAGTAGGCAGAGAGGGAACTTACCTCAACATAATAAGGGCGATATATGACAAACCCACAGCCAACATCGTTCTCAGTGGTGAAAAACTGAAACCATTTCCATTAAGATCAGGAACAAGACAAGGTTGTCCCATCTCAGCAATATTATTATTTTTTTTTTAATTAATTTATTTATTTTGGGGTGTGTTGGATATTCGTTTCTGTGCACGGGCTTTCTCTAGTTGCGGCAAGCAGGGGCCACTCTTCATCGCGGTGCGCAGGCCTCTCACTGTCACGGCCTCTCTTGTTGTGGAGCACAGGCTCCAGACGCACAGGCTCAGTAGTTGTGGCTCACGGGCCCATTTGCTCCGCGGCATGTGGGATCTTCCCAGACCAGGGCTCGAACCCGTGTCCCCTGCATTGGCAGGCAGATTCTCAACCACTGCACCACCAGGGAAGCCCCAGCACTATTATTAAACACAGTTTTGGAAGATTCTGCACAGCAGTCAGGGAAAAAAAGGAATCCAAATTGTAAAAGAAGTAAACCTGTCACCCTAAAGATGCTATCAGAAAACTACTAGAGCCAAACAATGAATTTGGTAAAGTAGCAGGATACAAAATTAATGCACAGAAATCTCCTGCATTCTTATACACTAATGATGAAAAATCTGAAAGAGAAATTAAGGAAACACACCCATTTACCATTGCAACAAAAAGCATAAAATACCTAGGAATAAACCTACCTAAGGAGACAAAAGACCTGTATGCAGAAACTATAAGACACTGATGAAAGAAATTAAAGATGATACAAATAGATGGAGAGATATACCATGTTCTTGGATTGGAAGAATCAACATTGTGAAAATGACTCTACTACCCAAAGCAGTCTACAGATTCAATGCAATCCCTATCAAACTACCAATGGCAATTTTCACAGAACTAGAACAAAAAATTGCAAAATTTGTATGGAAACACAAAAGACCCCGAATAGCCAAAGCAATCTTAAGAAAGAAAAATGGAGCTGGAGGAATCAGGCTCCCAGACTTCAGACTATACTATAAAGCTACGGTAATCAAGGCAGTATGGTACCGGCACAAAAACAGAAATATAGATCAATGGGACATGATAGAAAGCCCAGAGATTAACCCATGCACATATGATCACCTTATCTCTGATAAAGGAGGCAAGAATATACAGTGGAGAAAAGACAGCCTCTTCAATAAATGGTGCTGGGAAAACTGGACAGCTACATGTAAAAGAATGAAATTAGAACACTCCCTAACACCATACACAAAAATAAACTCAAAATAGATTAAAGACCTAAATGTAAGGCCAGACACTATCAAACTCTTAGAGGAAAACATAGGCAGAACACCCTATGACATAAATCACAGCAAGATTTTTTTTGACCCACCTCCTAGAGAAATGGAAATAAAAACAAAAATAAACAGTGGGACCTAATGAAACTTAAAAGCTTTTGCACAACAAAGGAAAAGATAAACAAGATGAAAAGACAACCCTCAAAATGGGAGAAAATATTTGCCAATGAAGCAACTGACAAAGGATTAATCTCCAAAATTTACAAGCAGCTCACACAGCTCAATATCAAAAAAACAAACAACCCAATCCAAAAATGGGCCGAAGACCTAGACATTTCTCCAAAGAAGATACACAGATTGCCAACAAACACATGAAAGGATGCTCAACACCACAAATCATTAGAGAAATGCAAGTGAAAACAACAATTAGGAATCACGTCACACCAGTCAGAATGACCATCATCAAAAAATCTACAAACAATACATGCTAGAGAGGGTGTGGAGAAAAGAGAACCCTCTTGCACTGTTGGTGGGAATGTAAATTGATACAGCCACTATGGAGAACAGTATGGAGGTTCCATAAAAAACTAAAAATAGAACTACCATACGACCCAGCAATCCCACTACTGGGTATATACCCTGAGAAAACCATAATTCGAAAGGAGTGATGTACCACAATGTTCACTGCAGCTCTATTTACAATAGCAACCTAAGTGTCCACAGACAGATGAATGGATAAAGAAGATGTGGCACATATATACAATGGAATAGTACTCAACCATAAAAAGAAACGCAATTGAGTTATTTGTAGTGAGGTGGATGGACCTAGGTTTTGTCATACAGAGTGAAGTAAGTCAGAAAGAGAAAAACAAATACCGTATGTTAACACATATATATGGAATCTAAAAAAAAAAAAAAAAAGAAAGAAAATGGTTCTGAAGAACCTAGGGGCAGGGCAGAAATAAAGATGCAGATGTAGAGAATGGACTTGAGGACATGGGGAGGGGGAAGGGTAAGCTGGTGTGAAGTGAGAGAGAGGCATGGACATATATACACTACCAAATGTAAAATAGAGAGCTAGTGGGAAGCAGCCACATAGCACAGGGATATCAGCTCAGTGCTTTGTGACCACCTAGAGGGGTGGGATAGGGAGGGTGGGAGGGAGACATAAGAGGGAGGAGATATGGGGATATATGTATATGTATAGCTGATTCACTTTGTTATAAAGCAGAAACTAACACACCATTGTAAAGCAATTATACTCCAATAAAAATGTTAAAAAAGAAAAACATAGAAGTATTTTTATAAAATAGAATGGCTGAAAAAATGTTAAGACAAAATATCAAGAAACAAATACAATTCACAGCAAGCAAACAAAAACCCACCATTCAAATCAAATTTATATCCTTGCATTCTATTTTTTAATAAATTTATTTATTTATTTATTTTTGGCTGTGTTGCGTCTTCATTTCTGTGCGAGGGCTTTCTCTAGTTGCGGCAAGCGGGGGCCACTCTTCATCGCGGTGCGTGGGCCTCTCACTATTGCGGCCTCTCTTGTTGCGGAGCACAGGCTCCAGACGCGCAGGCTCAGTAGTTGTGGCTCACGGGCCCGGTTGCTCCACGGCATGTGGGATCTTCCCAGACCAAGGCTCGAACCCGTTTCTCCTGCATTGGCAGGTGGATTCTCAACCACTGCGCCACCAGGGAAGCCCTATCCTTGCATTCTTAATCACATTATTTTACAAAGTAATATTTGTACACTTAGGGGAATGCAGGGCAAGAAAAATGATAAATTTAAATTAAAAATTGAGAATTTGATCACTACCTGATAGCCATAAATAGTAGCCTATAGCATTCAGAAAGTTTATTTTAATGACCACTAGTTTTTATTTAAAATATAAGATAAAGATTTTATAGCAGACATAAACATAAAAATGAATTTTTTATATACGACTAAGAATTAGAATAAAGGTTTTCCATAAATTCTTGCAAACATCTTTTATAACTCACTAATTTTTGCTTATATTTTTAAATGTTGATTTTAACCTCAATTAGTAGACATTACTTAAAACCTTTCTAGTATGTTCCAATATTGTCACAGGGTAAAATACCTCTTTTCTCATAATAATTCATCTGGACTTATTTATACTTTCACTTACGTAAAGTAATAGCACCAACCATCTTTAATGGGAAAAAAATCTATTCTCCAAATATAAACCAAAGAGAACTAAGAAATCAAATGCATTTAGATAGAAATAAACAATTGTGCATTATACTTGGCTTCTACTTCCATTTTAGATTTATTAGCCACTTGGACACAGAAATGACAGTTACTGTCTTAGTCCTATGCTGGGAAAATAGAAATCTGGTTACATTAAGTGCTATTACTTTAAAAAAATAGTAATAAAGGATAAGATACCCTGTACCAAAGCACTAGCTGTACTGCTCACTGTTCTAGTTCTCTGATGTAGCAAAGAAAAGGGAAATAAGAAAGGTAAACAATCATATTTTTTATAAATTGTCAGGACTCTATTACACTTGGCTGATTGAATACTAATAATGTGCTTTGGCTTCCATTCCACTATAATAATCTCTTGTTAAAGACACCAATAATTTTTTAAATGATAAATCCAACATATTCCTTTCAAACTTTACGTTCCTAGATCTGAATACATCATCTCATAATATTAACCATTCCTAATTCCTTGATGTCTTTTTTATTCATGGCTTCCAGGACACTACTTTTTCTTACTTTTTCCTACAGTCACAACTACCTCTTTTCAGTGATATTTTCCCTTAACTTTTAATGTTACTCATGGTGGCAACCTGGCACATTTTCTCTTCTCAGTATACACACTGATGATTTCAACTGTTACGTGTTCTTTGACTTCTGTAACTCTACCCAAGAACTTGTTCTCTGGTCTAGAACAAGTATGCATGACTGTCTTCTGGATGTGTCCATATTATTGTCCCTTAAATACCTCAAGCTCAATATGCCAAAAATTGAATTCATTACCTTCTCCCCCAAATCTGCTTTCTCATTCTTCACCTAGATGAAATGAGCTAATTCCTTGAAAGACACAATCTATCAAAACTCATACAAGGAGAAAAAGACTATTTCCATTAAATAAATTGAATCAATAATTAATAACCTTCCAAAATAGAAAGCACCAGGCCCAGATGGGTTTACTGGTAAATTCTACCAAACACTTAAGGAAGAGATTATGCCAATTCTCTACAATCTCTTTCAAAAGACAGAAGCACATGAATACAGGGAATACTTCCTTACTCAATCTATGAAGCCAGCATTACCCTAACACCAAAACTATACATGACATTACAAGAAAAAAAGACTATAAATCAATATTTATCATGAACATATCAATAGATGCAAAATCCTCAACAAAACATTAGCAAAAAAACCTAATGATGTATAAAAAGAATTATACACTATGACCAAGTTAGATTTAACCCAGGTATGCAAAGCTGGTTTAACCTTCAATATCCATCATATCAACAATATAAGAATAAAGATCACAATATCATACCAAAAGATGCAGAAAAAGCATATGACAAAATTCAACAGTCATTCATGATAAAATTCTAAGGAAGAGAGGGGAACCTCCCTCAACTTCATAAAAAATGTCTATATAAAACCTCCACCTAACATCATACTTAATGGTGAGAAACTAGAAGCTTTCCCACTAAGGTCAGAAACAAGGTAAAGTCTCCTCTCACCACTACTTTTAACATTGTACTGGAAGCCCTAGTTAATGCAGTAACACAAGAAAAGGAAATAAGAGGTACACTGACTGGGGGAAGAAATAAACTGTCTTTGTTTGAAGATGACATGAATGTCTATGTAGAAAAATTTTAAAGAACTGCCAAAAAAGAACCTTCTGAAACTAGTGAACAATTAAAGCAAGGTATCAGGATACAAGGTTATACCAACACTCCCAAAAATGAAATATTTAGGTCTAACAAAAATGTACAAATATATATGAGGAAAACCACAAAATTCTGACAGAAGAAATCAAAGAAGACTAAAGAAATGGAGACATATTCCATGTTCATGGATAGGGGGACAATATTTTCAAGATATCAATTCTTCTCAATTTGATCTATAGATAGAACACAATCCCAGTCAAAATCCAAGCAAGTTATTTTGTGAATAACAACAAACTGATTCTAAATTTTATATGGAGAGGCAAAAGACCTAGAATGGCCAACACAATACTGAAGGAGAATAACAAAGTTAGAAGATTAAAATTATGTGACTTCAAGACTTACTACAAAGCTACAGTAATACAGTGTGGCATGGTTGAAAGAATAGAAAGATAGATCAATGGAACATAGTAGAAAGCCCAAAAATAGACTCACACAAATGCAGTCAACTGATCTGTGACAAAGGAGCAAAGGCCATACAATGGGGAAAAATAGTCTTTTCAACAAATGATGGTGGAATAATTGGACATCTACATGCAAAAATAAAAAGAATCTAGACACAGATATTTCACAAAATTTAATTCAAAGTGGATCACAGACCTAAATGCAAAACTATAAAATTCCTAGAAGATAACATATGAGAAAATCTAGATGACCTTGTGTTTGGCAATGACTTTTTAGATACAATACCAAAGGCATGATCCAGAAAGAATTAATATGCTGGACTTCATTAAAATTAAAAATTTCTGCTCTGTGAAAAGCACTGTGAAGGGAATGAAAAGACAAGCCACAGACTGGGGGAAAGTATTTGCAAAAAAACACATCTGATAAAGGACTGTCATCTAAAATATACAAAGAACCCTTAAAACTCAGCAATAAGTAAACCACCAACCTGATTTTAAAATAGGCCAAAGACCACAGCAGTCACTTTACCAAAGAAGATATACTGATGGTAAACAGGCATATGAAAAGATGTGCCACATCATGTCATTAGGGAAATGCAAATTAAAATAATACTAAGATACTACTACATACTTATTAGAATGGCCAAAATCCAGAACGCTGACACTAACAAATGCTTGTAAGGATGTGGAATAATAGGAACTCTCATTTGTTGCTGGTGGGAATGCAAAATGGTACACCATTTTACATTTTGCATGGAAGACAGTTTGGCACTTCCTTACAAAACTAAACACACTCTAATCATACAATCATTCTCCTTGGTATTTTTCCAAATGAACTGAAAAACTTATGTCCACACCAAAATCTGTACACATATGTTTATAGAAGCTTTATTCATAATTGCCAAACTTCAAAGCAACCAAGATGTCCTTCAGTAGGTTAAAGGATAAACAAACTGTGGTATATCCAGACAGGGGAATATTATTCAGCACTGAAAATAAATGAGCTATCAAGCCATGAAAAGACATGGAGGAAACAAATGCATATTACTAAGTAAAAGCAGCCAATCTGAAAAGGCTACATACAGCATGATTCCAACTATATGACACTCTGGGAAAGGCAAAGTATGGAGATAGTAAGAAATCAAAGGTTACCAGGGGTTTAGGGAGAGAGAGAGAGAAATAGGTGGAGCACAGATGATTTTTAAGGCAATGAAACTATTCTGTATGATATTGTAATGGTGGATACATATCATTATAAATTTGTCCAAATCTATAGAATGTACACCAAGAATGAACCCTAATGTAAACTATGGACACTGCATGATAATTATGTGTCAATATAGGTTCATCAGTGATAACAAATGGACCACTCTGGTGGGTGATATTGATAATGGGGGAGGCTACACATGTATAGGGGCAGGAGATATAAGAGAAATCACTGTACCTTCCACTCAAGTTTTGCTGTGAACCTAAAACTGCCCTACAAAAAATAAAAATAAGGTCTATTCTTAAAAAAAAAAAAAAATACACAGTCATCTTTCAAGAGAAATTGAGCTTCCCACACTTGCAAATACAGAATGCAAGTCAGCATATTGCAAGTCAGATGACTTGGAAACAAGTGTTGCCTTGGAGAATATATTATAGAAACATCTGTTAATATGGTATTTCTATGTCTGGGAGTGTGTGGTCTCAGTGACCTTATAATAAAAGACTTGCCAAGGTAAGCAGAAGGATGAGGGCAAGGGACCGAGAATAAAGCACAAGAAAGGAGTGGTGTTGAAGAACTCAGCCTCACTCTATGCTAGTCCACTCCCTTCCTCATCCTTCTTTTGTCTCATGAACAATTACTCTTATATCAGAAAAACCAAAGTAACAAATATTTATTGAGTGCTGTGTTTAGTGAAGTATTAAGGATTGCTAAGGTCAGGAAAAGGAGCATGAAGTATAAATCGGGCCAAGGTAAGAAGCAAGAATGACCACTATTGTTGCTCCATGTGACCTCAGATTAGGGTCCTGACATCACTGACCAAGGGTAGAACCAGATCAGAAACTAGAAATGGAGTTGAAAGTCAAACTTCTCATCAGACTTAAGGACATTTTCTACTTAAAAATAGAAACACGAGTGGGGCTTCCCTGGTGGCGCAGTGGTTGAGAATCTGCCTGCCAATGCAGGGAACACGGGTTCGAGCCCTGGTCTGGGAAGATCCCACGTGCCGCGGAGCAACCAGGCCCGTGAGCCACAACTACTGAGCCTGCGCATCTGGAGCTTGTGCTCCGCAACAAGAGAGGCCGCGACAGTGAGAGGCCTGCGCACCACGATGAAGAGTGGCCCCCGCTCGCCGCAACTAGAGAAAGCCCTTGCACAGAAACGAAGACCCAACACAGCCAAAAATTAATTAATTAATTAATTAATTTTTTAAAAAAAGAATAGAAACACGAGTTAGATTGAGGCTGAGCAAGAAAACAACTTATTAGAATTCTATGGTCAGAAACTGGTTATTTTGATGTGATAGTTTTGAGAAAACGAGGCTGTGAATTCCTAAGATGCTCAGTTCATTAGAAGTCTAAATTAAGCTTTCAAGTCTGCAAAGTCAGGGGAAAACCCTTCACATTAAAAGAAAACTTCTACCTTGTAAATGTTATGTTTAGTGTAGAGACACCAATATAGGGCTATTTAATACGGATAAGAATTTATAGAATTATAAACATATAAATATGGAAAGAAACCAAGAGGTGGAACATGTCAAACATCACTCCCAATGCAGGAAATCTTTCAACATTTTCAACCAAAGTTTATACAGCCTCTGCCTGATATATGCAGTGACAATGAGCTCACTCCTTTTATAGAAAGCTCAATATTCATCTTTGATTATCTACAGCAACAAACATTTCCTGTGAACTCTCATTTGCCAGATACAACTCTAGGCACCGGAGATACAAGCATGTATAATAAATGTATTCCTTAAGTTGGACCCATTTCCATCTCTCTTTAATTCCATCTACTGCTCTTTATTCTTACAGTACCACATGGAAGAAGTCCTAAGTATTCACTTTATCCAATTAACCATTCCCTCATATGACTGTTTTGCAGAATGCCCATAATCTGAATGACTCCCATTTGCTGCTCTTACTGGGTAATATCCTGGACTAAAACCAATATTTCAGATTTTGCACAAGCACTTCAGAGCAAGGAAGAGTCAATACTTTCTTCACATGGAATATGGTTACTTCTAAGAGTTACAGGGTTGTTGTTTTTTGTTTGTTTTTTTTTTTAATAGTTATAGAATTTGTTAGGGACCTATTTAATGCATTCTAGAGTCAGGAACAATTAACATGATTTAATAATCATAAGACATTATCCTAATATTAAAGCAAATCTAAGGTAAAAAGTGTTTTAAAGGTTAAAAGCACTATGTAAATATATGCAGTGGTTATTATTATTAGATTCCATTATATAGCTTTATAATGTCATAAGGGCTGGACTAGAACATGCCAAGATGACCAGGACTAGAGATGTAAATATAGGAATATTTTCCACCTTCGTGACAGCTGGGCCTATAAAAGTGTTAACAGTCTTTCACAGGAGTGAATGTTTAAAGAGTGAAAGCAAATTACATTTTTAAGATTAGTTTGCTAAGGTAAATAAATCACTGCATTTAAAAAGTTGAATATGTATATAAAAAAGCTTTGACTGTAATTTCTTTCAGCTTTTGTGGATTTTATTGTTCTGAATGACAACATAATATGTACTTTGGCATGTTATTCTTTACCCAAACATTCTGCAAGGTCCTGGACTTCAGGAAGACTTTGTAACAGAGTCCTCAGTTTTAATTGCCCAGGGGTTCCCCTGGAGCCCTTGAAAAATTATTGGATGGGGAAAATTTCTAAAAGTGAGAATTCTACTTCACAAGGGACAAGAAACATAATATTCTAATCAGATAGTAGAGAATCTCAACAAATGCTCATATTTCTCCCATTTGCAATTTTCCCCAAGTGTTCTGGCACTTGTTAAAAGTCAGAGTTAAGAGGCAGCAATAGGGCCAATTTGGCTGATCACATAAGAGTAGATTTTGCTAACTGCTGAGAAAGAGGGTGGTTCAACCATGAGAGTCCAAAATGATATATGTTGAAAATTTGTCAATATTTTCGAAAGCCAAGGAGAAAACATGTGAAACTGGATTTCAAACATAAACAAGACTGTATATTCACAACAATGAGAATTAGTTCTTAATCATAAGAATGATATATTAAAACAAATATAACTACCTAAAATATTGGTCTTCAGAGATCACATTTATCAAGAAGCTTTATTTTTTCTATGGGTACCGTAAAATCGATAAACAAAACAATGAGAGGACATTTTGGTTAGTAAGCAGGTAGTTCATGATGATCAAATGTAAGTGGAAAGTAGTGGTAAATAATGCAAAAAAAAGATTTAACCAATTCAAAAATCATTTATGCTTGACTTTAGGTGTGCCTTTGCTCTAGAAAATTAATAATGGCATGCCCAGAGTTCTGGAACTCCTCAGTACTTCAAACTATATAAGGCAGACACACTGAAGATCTCCACACAGACAAAAACATTCTCTTCTCATCCTGTGTTTGACACTGATCATTTATTACCTCCTTTACACCTTCTAGGGTCAGCTTAACTTTCTGGCATTCATTTAATATTACTCTAATTCTTATTCAATATTGGTAAGAATTTATAGCATTTAATTTTATAAAGGTAGAGAGAAATTAAGAGATGTTCCTCTTGTTGGCCTCTCACCCCCACTTATTAAATACTTGCTCCACCACAGATTGCTCTGTGCTCAGGGGATGCTATACTCCCAAGCAACAGCAAAGTCCTGCCCCGTCCACATTGGGCTGACCTCCTATTACTTGTCACCGTGCTTTTGTTTTTTCTTGGGACCAGTGAAAAGAGTAATAAGCCACTACATCCAGAATCCTCTAAAACAGGTCTGAAGAAGACATGGCTTAAGTTAACTGCAGGGAAAATGTGTACAATTAAAACATATGTTCCTTTTCCACTTTGTTAAACAATTAGCATATATCTACTGACAGGTATTTTTGTTTGTCTTTTTGCTTCCATACTCTCTGGACTAATTCTCCCTTCTGCGTGCAAATCTAAAAACAATATTTAAACTTCACTCTCTCAAATGCTGATAATGGCTTATTAAATCTAATCCAGACACTGTGTTACAGAATTTAAGGATTTCTATCAATTGACAACACATGCCTCTTCGTGCCATACCCTGTTAAAATTCTAGTACATGTTCTTTGCCCCAATAAGTCAGATTTAGATAATTTAATATCTATGACAGTTTCACTGACCAGTAGGAACGATAAGTACACACTGCAACAGATAGGAAAATAAAACTGGGTCCCTGCATGGAAAAAAAAAAGCTTAAAGCATCCAAAAGAGACAAATCTTATTATTGTTTAACTTACTCTACAGATGTGCATCAACTGCCTGCTCTGTGCCAGGTACTGATCTAGATGCTGGTGACACACAAAGAACAAGAGGCCCTCTTTATTTGAGAAGATTTTTTTTCACTTATGATAATGTTTATACAATCCTGTATCCCTGTTGAAGAGAGTTTCAGAAATATCTCACAAAAGAAAAAGGAGCTTTAAAGACGATACTGACTACCATATGAGGTGTACACACAATTCTACAAGTTGCTAACTTAAACAAATGTTTTAACGTAGTATTCAGTTTCCTAGTATTGACAATTGCTTAAATAAGGAGATAAAAATTATGTATCCAAAATATTTCCTTCAATTTTTAATGCCCATTTTCTGTTTCTAATATATTTGCCTCACAAGTTAATTACTAGTATATAATATTAAAAACTACATATACCATATATAATCTCACATATAGAATCTAAAAATGTTGAATTCATAGAACCAGAGAGTAGAATGGTTGTTGCCAGGGACTGAGGGGAGAGGGAAATGAAGAGATGTTGGTCAAAGTGTAAAAACTTTCCATTTTAAAAGGAATAGGTTCTGGGGATCTACTGTGCAGCATGATGAATATAATTAATAATACTGTTTTGTATACTTGTAATTTGCTAAGAAAGAAGATCTTAAGTGTTCTCATCACATGTGCACACACACACAAAATGTTAACTATATGAGGGGATGGATGTTAATTAGATTGTGGAATATTTTGCAATATATATCAAATCATCACATTACACACTTTAAATATATACAATTTTTATTTCTCAACTATACATCAATAAAGCTGGGGGAGAAAAAAAAACCTATATGCGTCCCAAGCAAACAAAAAAAAAGTAAGTATGAAAGAATACATTGTGATTACATCTTGTTTTCTCTGGCAGAGTGAACTAGCTATGGCACAATTTCCTTTGATAGAGATTGTTCCAAACTTCCTTTAAAAATCGGCTTTCAATATTTCATGTCAGTGATGTCTATTCAAGAAGTGAAAAATCGTGTTTCAGGGGGTGGTCTCAAGATGGTGTGCTAGGAGGACGTGGAATTCGCGTCTCCTCACAACTAGGGCACCTACCAGGCACTGGTGGGGGATCACAGACACCTAAGGGGACGGGAGGAACCCCCAGCAACCGGCTTGCAGGATCTTGGTTCCCAAGCCAGAGGTGAGGCCCGAGCTCCTGTGATGGGAGCTCTGAGTCTGAACTGCTGGACTAATAGAGAACCTCAGACCCCAGGGAATATCAGTCAGATTGAGGCCTCCCAGAGGTCTTCATCTCAGCACCAAGACCCAGCTCTATCCAACTGCCTGCAAACTCGAGGGCTGAAAGTTTCAGGCCAAACAACAAGTAAGAGAGGAATACAGCACCATCCATCAGGAAAAAAAAAAAAAATTGTTACAGGTGAAGGAGCAAGCTAAAAACCTACAAGACCAAATAAATGAAGATGAAATAGGCAATCAACCTGAAAAAGAATTCAGAGTAATGATAGTAAAGATGATCCAAAATCTCATAAACAGAATGGAGAAAATACAAGAAACAGTTAACAAGTATCTAGAAGAACAAAGAGCAAACAGTTATGAACAACACAATGACTGAAATTAAAAGTACCCTAGAAGGAATCAATAACAGAATAACTGAAGCAGAAGAACAGATAAGTGAGCTGGAAAATAAAATGGTGGAAATAACTGCCAGGGAGGATGATAAAGAAAAAAGAAGGAAAAGAATTGAAGACAGAGTCTTCTGGGACAACATTAAATGCACCAAAATTCGAATTATAGGGGTCCCAGAAGAAGAGAAAAAGAAAGGGTCTGAGAAAATATTTGAAGAGATTATAGTTGAAAACTTCCATAACATGGGAAAGGAAATAGTCAATCAAGTCCAGGGAACACAGAGAGTACCATACAGGATAAACCCAAACAGAAACATTCTGAGACACATACTAATCAAACTATCAAAACTTAAATGCAAAGAAAAAATATTGAAAGCAGCAAGGGAAAAACAACAAATAACATACAAGGGAATCCCCATAAGGTTAACAGCTGAGTTTTCAGCAGAAACTCTGCAAGCAAGACGGGAATGGGAGGACATACTGAAAGTGACGGAAGGGGAAAACCTACAACCAAGATTACTCTACCCAGCAAGGATATTGTTCAGATTCAACGGAGAAATTAAAACCTTTACAGACAAGCATAAGCTAACAAAATGCAGCATCACCAAACCAGCTTTACAACAAATGCTAAAGGCACTTCTCTAGGCAGGAAATACAAGAGAAGGAAAAGACCTACAACAAACCCAAAACAATTAAGAAAATGGTAATAGGAACATACATATCGACAGCTACCTTAAATGTAAATGGATTAAATTATCCAACCAAAAGACATGGACTTGCTGAATGGATACAAAAACAAGTCCCGTACATAAGCTCTCTACAAGAGACCCACTTCAGACCTAGGGACACATACAGACTGAAAGTGAGGGGATGGAAAAAGATATTCCATGCAAACGGAAATCAAAAGAAAGCTGAAGTAGCAATTCTCATATCAGAAAGAATAGACTTTCAAATAAAGACTATTACAAGAGACAAAGAAGGACACTACATAATGATCAAGGGATCAATCCAAGAAGAAGATATAACAATTGTAAATATTTATGCACCCAACATAGCAGCGCCTCAATACATAAGGCAAATCCTAACAGTCATAAAAGGGAATTCAACAGTAACACAATCATAGTAGGGGACTTTAACACCCCACTTTCACCAATGGACAGATTATCCAAAATGAAAATAAATAAGGAAACAGAAGCTTTAAATGACACATTAAACAAGATGGACTCCAGCGATATTTATAGGACATTCCATCCAAAACAACAGAATACACGTTCTTCTCAAGTGCTCATGGAACATTCTCCAGAATAGATCATATCTTGGGTCACAAATCAAGTATGGTAAACTTAAGAAAACTGAAATTGTATCAAGTATCTTTTCTGACCACAATGCTAAGATACTAGCTATCAATTACAGGAGAAAAACTGTAAAAAATACAAACACGTGGAGGTTAAACAATACCCTCCTAAATAACTAAAAGATCACGGAAGAAATCAAAGAAGAAATCAAAAAATACCTAGAAACAAATGACGATGAAAACACAATGACCCAAAACCTATGGGATGCAGCAAAAGCAGTTCTAAGAGGGAGGTTTATAGCAATACAATCCTACCTCAAGAAACATGGAAAAATCTCAAATAAACAACCTAAACGTACACTTAAAGCAATTAGAGAAAGAAAAACAAAAAAAACCCAAAGACAGCAGAAGGTAAGAAATCATAAGTATCAGATCAGAAATAAATGAAAAAGAAATGAAGGAAATGATAGCAAAGATCAATATAACTAAAAGCTGGTTCTTTGAGAAGATAAACAAAATTGATAAACCATTAGCCAGACTCATCAAGAAGAAAAGGAAGACTCAAATCAATAGAATGAGAAATGAAAAAGGAGATGAGATCAGAAATAAATGAAAAAGAAATTAAAGAGGGGCTTCCCTGGTGGTGCAGTGGTTGAGAATCTGCCTGCCAATGCAGGGGACACGGGTTCGAGCCCTGGTCTGGGAAGATCCCACATGCCGCAGAGCAACTAGGCCCGTGAGCCACAACTACTGAACCTGTGCGTCTGGAGCCTGTGCTCCGCAACAAGAGAGGCCGCAATAGTGAGAGGCCCGCACACCGTGACGAAGAGTGGCCCCCGCTTACTGCAACTGGAGAAAGCCCTCGCACAGAAACAAAGACCCAACACAGCCATAAATAAATAAATAAATAAATAAATAAATAAATAAATAAATAAATAAATAAATAAATAAATAAAATTTAAATATAAAAATAAAAAAATAATAATAATGAAAAACTAACATTTAAAAAAAAAGAAATTAAAGAAACGATAGCAAAGATCAATAAAACTAAAAGCTGGTTTTTTGAGAAGATAAACAAAATTCATAAACCATTAGCCAGACTCATCAAGAAAAAAGGGGGAAAGACTCAAATCAACAGAATTAGAAATGAAAAAGGAGAAGTAACAACTGACACTGAAGAAATACAAAGGATCATGAGAGATTACTACAAGCAACTATATGCCAAAAAAATAGACAACCTGGAAGAAATGGACAAATTCTTAGAAAAGCACAACCTTCTGAGACTGAACCAGGAAGAAATAGAAAATATAAACAGACCGATCATAAGCACTGAAATAGAAACTGTGATTAAAAATTTTCCAACAAACAAAGCCCAGGACCAGATGGCTTCACAGGCGAATTCTATCAAACATTTAGAAAAGAACTTACACCTATCCTTCTCAAACTCTTCCAAAGTATAGCAGAGGGAGGAACACTCCCAAACTCATTCTATGAGGTCACCATCACCCTGGTACCAAAACCAGACAAAGATGTCACAAAAAAAAGAAAACTACAGGCCAACATCACTGATGAACATAAATGCAAAAATCCTCAACAAAATACTAGCAAACAGAATCCAGCAGCACATTAAAAGGATCATACACCATGATCAAGTGGGGTTTATCCCAGGAATGCAAGGATTCTTCAATATACACAAACCAATCAATGTGATAAACCATATTAACAAATTGAAGGAGAAAAACTATATGGTCATCTCAATAGATGCAGAACAAGCTTTCGACAAAATTCAACACCCATTTATGATGAAAACCTCCCAGAAAGTAGGCATAAAGGGAAATTACCTCAATATACTGAAGGCCATATATGACAAACCCACAGCCAATATCGTTCTCAATGGTGAAAAACTGAAACCACTTCCACTAAGATCAGGAACAAGACAAGGTTGCCCACTCTCACCACTATTATTCAACATAGTTTTGGAATTTTTAGCCATGGCAATCACAGAAGAAAAAGAAAATAAAGGAATCCAAATCGGAAAAGAAGTAAACCTGTCACTGTATGCAGACGACATGATACTATGCATAGAGAATCCTGAAGATGCTACCAGAAAACTACTAGAGCTAATCAATGAATTTGGTAAAGTAGCAGGATACAAAATTACTGCACAGAAGTCTCTTGCATTCCTATACACTAATGATGAAAAATCTGAAAGAGAAATTAAGGAAACACTCCCATTTACCACTGCAACAAAAAGAATAAAATACCTAGGAATGGGCTTCCCTGGTGGCGCACTGGTTGAGAATCTGCCTGCTAATGCAGGGGACACGGGCTCGAGCCCTGGTCTGGGAAGATCCCACATGCCGCAGAGCAACTAGGCACATGAGCCACAACTACTGAGCCTGCGCAGTCTGGAGCCTGTGCTCCACAACAAGAGAGGCCATGATAGTGAGAGGCCCATGCACCGCGATGAAGAGTGGCCCCCGCTTGCCACAACTAGAGAAAGCCCTCGCATAGAAACGAAGACCCAACACAGCCAAAAAGAAATAAATAAATAAATAAATAATTTTTTAAAAAAAACCTAGGAATAAACCTACTTAAGGAAACAAAAGATCTGTATGCAGAAAACTATAAGACACTGATGAAAGAAATTAAAGATGATACAAACAGATAGATATACCATGTTCTTGGATTGGAAGAATCAACATTGTGAAAATAACTATACTACCCAAAGCAATCGACAGATTCACTGCAATCCCTATCAAACTACCAATGGCATTTTTCATAGAACTAGAACAAAAAATTTCACAATGTATATGGAAATACAAAAGACCCTGAATAGCCAAAGCAATCTTGAGAAAGAAAAATGGAGCTGGAGGAATCAGGCTCCCTGACTTCAGTCTACAAAGCTACAGTAATCAAGACAGTATGGTACTGGCACAAAAACAGAAATATAGATCAATGGAACAGGCTAGAAATCCCAGAGATACACCCATGCACCTACAGTCACCTTATCTTTGATAAAGGTGGCAAGAATATACAATGGAGAAAAGACAGCCTCTTCAATAAGTTATGCTGGGAAAACCGGACTGCTACATGTAAAAGAATGAAATTAGAACACTTCCTAACACCATATAGAAAAATAAACTCAAAATGGATTAAAGACCTAAATGTAAGGCCAGACACTATAAAACTCTTAGAAGAAAACATAGGCACAACACTCTATGACATAAATCACAGCAAGATCCTTTTTAACCCATCTCCTAGAGAAATGGAAATAAAAACAAAAATAAATAAATGGGACCGAGTGAAACTTAAAAGCTTTTGCACAGCAAAGGAAACCATAAACAAGATGAAAAGACAATCCCCAGAATGGGAGAAAATATTTGCAAATGAAGAAACTGACAAAGGATTAATCTCCAAAATATACAAGCAGCTCATGCAGCTCAATATCAAAAAAACAAACAACCCAATCCAAAAATGGGCAGAAGACCTAAGTAGACATTTCTCCAAAGAAGACGTACAGATTGCCAACAAACACATGAAAAGATGCTCAACATCACTAATCATTAGAGAACTGCAAATCAAAACTACAATGAGGTATCACCTCACACCAGTGAAAATGGCCATCATCAAAAAATCTGCAAAAATTAAATGCTGGAGAGAGTGTGGAGAAAAAGGAACCCTCTTACATTGTTGTTAGGAATATAAATTGATACAGCCACTATGGAGAACAGTAGGGAGGTTCCTTAAAAAACTAAAAATAGAGCTACCATATGACCCAGCAATCCCACCACTGGACATATAGCCAGAGAAACCATAATTCAAAAAGAGACATGCACCACAATGTTCACTGCAGCTCTATTTACAATAGCCAGGACATGGAAGCAACCTAAGTGTCCATCAACAGATGAATGGATAAAGAAGATGTGGCACATATATACAATGGAATATTACTCAGCCATAAAAAGAAACGAAATTGAGTTTTTTGTAGTGAGGTGGAATGACCTAGAGTCTGTCATACCGAGTGAAGTAAGTCAGAAAGAGAAAAACAAATACCATATGCTAACACATATATGTGGAATGTATAAAAAAAAAATAGTTCTGAAGAACCTAGGGGCAGAACAGGAATAAAGATGCAGATGTAGAGAATGGACGTGAGGACACGGGGAGGGGGAAGGGTAAGCTGGGACGAAGTGAGAGAGTGGCATGGACATATATACACTACCAAATGTAAAATAAATAGCTAGTGGGAAGCAGCCACATAGCACAGGAATATCAGGTCGGTGCTTTGTGACCACCTAGAGGGGTAGGATAGGGAGGGTGGGAGGGAGATGCAAGAGGGAGGGGATATGGGGATATATGTATACATATAGCTGATTCACTTTGTGATACAGCAGAAACTAACACACCATTGTAAAGCAATTATACTCCAATAAAGACGGTAAAGTAAATGAATAATAGAAGTTCATAGTCACTGAAAAAAAAAAAAAGAAAACTATAGACCAATATCACTTGTGAATATCAATGCAAAAGTACTAAATAAAATGTTAGCAAATATAATTCAACATTATGTTACATAAAACTACATGACCAAGCGGGATATTCTCAAGGAATGACAGATTGGTTGAATATTAGGAAATCCATTAAGATAACAAACCATCTAAATAGATCTCAGGAGGAAAAAAGGTATGATTTTTTTCATAAATGCTGAAGAAATGAAACCTCTGAAATATTCCATAGTCCAATTTTTTACATTTTTAAAATATTTTATTGTAGTTGATTTACAATGTTGTGTTAATTTCTGCTGTACAGCCAAGTAACTCAGTTATACATATATATATTCTTTCTCATATTCTTTTCCATTATGGATTATCACCGGATATTGAATACCTGTGCTGTACAATAAGAAGGACCTTATAGTTTACCCATCCTATGTATACTAGTTTGCAGCTGCTAATCCCAAACTCCCAATCCTTCCCTCCCCCATGAAATAGTCCATAATCAATTCTTGATTTTTTAAAAAATCAATAGGAATTTATTGATGCCTTTTTAACATGGTAATATGTAACCTAGTCCTAAAGTCAGCATCTTATTTAATGAGGAAACACTAAAGGCATTTATTCTAAGATAAGGAACTTGTTAAGGATGCTATCTCGAACACTGTATTAGAGATATTGAATGCATTTAAACAAGAGAAATCAGTTAGAGGAAAAGAATTGGTAAAGAAGATGGTATTATAGTTTTCTAATCCTAGAAAACACAGAAAATCAATGATAAAACTACCTCAAACAATAAGAACTCAATAAGGAAGTAGGATAAAATATTAATATACAGAAATCTATAACATTCATATATGCAAATAATCAAATTGTGTAAAAGTAGAAAAATTATCATGACAAAAAGATTAAATATTTTAAAATAAGCAAAAGATGTACAAAACAATAAGAAAATGTATACAGCTACTAAAAGACAAAGTGTAAACTTGAACAAAAAGAAAGGTATTCACTGTTCTTGGATGGAATGAGTCAACATCATAAAGATATCACTTATCTCTAAGTTAATTTATCAAGTTAAAAATAGGAAAATACTAAAAAGGAAAATTTAAGAAGGTCTCTAATTGGGTAAGGTTTTAAAACACACTAGGATGCCTCTGTAAGGAAAAGAATGTGTTACTAACACGAACAGACAATCAGACCACTGGAACAGAATAGAAAGACTCAAACATCATTGGGAGACATTTCTCCATGTGTCTCTCACATTTCTGTATGTCTTATATCAGCTTCTATTTCAGACTATCTTTCAAGTATATTTATATAGCAAATAGCCTTGGAAGACAGAGATAGTGTCTCCCTCCAGGACAGAAAGCAGATTTGTTTCTTGATCAGTAAAATAATGTCTTATATAAGTGAATGTATTTGAATATACTGACAAACGTATACTTCTGGCAGTTTGGGGACGAGTCAGTAAAAGAAACATAGAAAATGAAAGCAGACTAATATAATTATTATTTCAAGGAAAACAAAATATAATAAAGAAAATATTATTCAATATATACCTCATTTGTAAATGATATTTACAAAATCATAATTTATAAATAATAAGTACTGGTTTAAACAAATCAGTGTCTGCTTAATTTAAGCAATATGTGTGTACTATTTCGATTAAAGCCTTAAATAAAAGCAGTTTATTTATGAGAAATCTGGTACATAGGCATAACCTAAAATTATTACTCAAAAAAGCGAACATCTCCTTATAGAAGAAATTTCTCTAAGCTGACCACGAAGAATGAACTTGTCATTAAAACCAGAATCTGTAGATTTTTTTGTGATCTTTATTCTCATACACAACTGTAATAGTATGTTAATATGATCTCTTGCAAACATTTTTACAATGTGTATTGAGTCTAAAATGTTTTTATTCATTTTAGTCATTAATTCTATTTTTAAAATTTACTATGAAGACACCATCTTAGCAATAACTGTTTTGTTATTAATAATAGCAAAAAAATTAGAAAAATCCTCAAGGTAAAGGAATAACGTAGTACCTAATTATAGCTTTCTTGATGAAATTATATGGAATTGTTTAAAAATATGACTGAAAAGATGTCAAGTTATATGGAATATGCTTGTGATATGATGCTGTTTTAGAAATTTTTATTATAACATTTGTTTACCTTGAGAATAAGAAATATACAAACAAAAAAAGGCCCTCCCCCAAAGTACCATATTTTCAATGTAACCTCTCTTTGCAATAGCATCCCTCTCCTGGTAATTAAAAATATTATAAAGTATAATATTATATTATTATGTATAGTCAAGTGAGATCTTTTATTATGAGTTAACTTTATTTCTCCTATACTTCATTGCTTAGAATAATCTCCCCTGAACTTTATCCTCTCACTACTTAAGCAAGATTTCAGGTATAAAGTTTTTAAATTATAAATTCTTTATCCTTATATGCCACGGTGATATTTTTTAAATGTTTTTCAAATAGTACAGCACATGACATCAAAGAAGGCACTGACCAACTGTAGCATGTGATGGCTATTAAACAGTATGACTGTACTGACCTTTACTGGCTCATTATAGTTTCAGCCTCCAGGTAGGGTAACCATACAACTCTGTTTACTCAGTAGAGTCTTAGTTTATACCTGCTTTCCTACAACAATCAACAATGTACACTTTCATTCTCAAGTGTCCTAGGTAAATGATAAATTATATTGTCTCCCTGACTTGCATATACAATGACATAAATGATTCCTTTGGAATATCAACTACCATAGCTCTACTTTCATTGAGAACTGGATGACAAATATTTCCATTTTAGCCTTCTAGCATATGCCAGGAATCAAAATTTCTATTTTCATTAACATCAGAAATCTTGATGTGCATTCTTGACCATACCCAAAACCATTCTACCTCTGCAGAAAAGTAGAAAATTTGCACACGGGGTCTGTAAGAATCCTGGAATACTGTATTTGAAGAAGAATGTGGTTAAAGCCTTCTTTCCTGAACCAAAAGTATGAAGATATAACTTACTTGGGCAATTCTAAGGACATACATCAGTCATATAGCTTTCCTGTTAGAAGACATCTAAAGTGACTCCCGAGGAACTATTACTTGTGAGTAGGCAAGCCTCTCTGTGAGTCCAGTAGATTGTGTGATCCATAAAATGCACTTCCAGATAGCTGAAAGTAGATGGAGCGGCCACAGAAGGCATCATGGAAGAGGCACAGTTTGAGCCAGGGTTCCAAGTGTACATGAGGTCCACAGTGATTACAGGGGAGTTTGCCAGGGGAAGGCTGGCTGCTTCCCAACCGGCCTCACAGAGTGATATTCTTTACCTGCATAGATTCACAACAGCTGAAAAACTGCCCTGCAGATTTACATGCCTAGTAACTTGATTTTGTCAGCATTCCGAAAGCAAATCCACTTCTCAAGAACAAGCTCACATTATCCAAGCTCCTGAGGTAAATAAATAAAACCAGAATGTAAGTTAATTTATATTGTGAAATAATTGTTACAGGGACTAAAATACTTGAAGCTCATATGAGCAACACATTTTGTCCTTGTAGGCACAAACATGGAAAAGACAAATAATAATCAGAAGGTTATTTAATAAATGTGGAATCAAAACAAAAAAGTTAGATGAATCCTAAATTTTAATGGCATTAAGCTCAGACAGCTGATGAATTCATCTTAAAAAAGGAGTAAGCTTGCCAAAGGAGTCAATATACTCAAAGTCTGTTGGCTTAGTGTCCTTTTCTCCTGGACAATGTTTGGATGGAAATTGCCAAATATGCCTTCGTGAGTTTTTTTTTAAGGCTTCCATGACTAACCAAGTTACATCAAATTGAGACATTCTTTCTTTGGATATCTTAATGCTCTACATCCAATTGCACTCATTATACAGCCAGTAAAGCCTTGCTTCTTTTGCCATTTTTAATTTTTTTAATTGGATAAATTATAGTGTACATGAATATTTTTAAAAGGGGAAACTCCTTCAAACCCTTTCAAAATATCACTGCCCTTCCCAGAAATGTACTCACATACATATAAACACATGTGTATTTAGGCGTATAAGAAATTCTACCTTGGTTTCTTTCCTTAAAATTAAATTAAATCCTAATCCTTTCACTTATTTAGGCTAGAAGGATGTTTAATCCTGGTAACTGAGGCTTGCCCATCCCATTCCCATCCCAGGACTCTTGCCCTCTTTGGTTCCTGCTGCCAGTCATTTTTCATGGTAGCCCCCCTCCAAGGAGGGCCACACCTTCAGAGTTCTGAAGGAGGTTAACTGTGGATTTTTACAACATTGCAATCTCATTCCACCAGGATTTTAAGTTCACTAGCTCTACCTCTTTTCACTTCCCAATACCCTCCTGATTTCCCCCACCTCCTCCCTTACCTAGCTTACATTGTATGATTCATTATTTTAACTATTCTTTGCATATCCTTGGGGTTTTCATCTCCCTTATCCTGCCTTCATTCCATCTCACCTGGATAGCCCAAACTGTGAAAAGCCACCATTCTACCCCGCTAGTTACACCTAGGTAACTGTGCAAATAGCTGAAGAAAACCAGAAAATTATACTGGCCTACTTAAATTTATTACCACGAAGTCTCAAATGGCCTGTTAGTGCTGCCTGGTGACTATACTACATTTTTTAGTAAATTCACATTTCATTCATCCAAAATAATTATTTCACCCCTTTCTTCTCTCAAAATTTCAAAACCCTATACTACTAACTTTACTCTTAGCTGATCACCTTGCTTTTATTTTCACTTAGAAAAAAATAAAAATTTCAAGGGGGAAATTTTATATCTTTCAACATTAAATCCACCAGCTTACATGTCTTTAAGCCCCAACTATTCTTTTCATCTTATTAGAATGGATAAATAGACTTTATTCCTAAGACCCAATGGTCTGCCTGAGTTTTTTTCCTCATTTCTCTTACAGTCTCAAATACTGCTTCTTGCCATCATCCTCCCTCTCTTGCATCATCATTTTTTCCTCCCTATGGATCATTCCCATCAACAAAAAACATGCTCCATTTCTTTGCTATCCTTTTCAGGAAAAAAAAAACTCATAAGTATTATTTACATACATTATTTTCACTTTCTATCCTAGCTGCACCCCTCCACTGAAGCAGCTCTGTTCAAGTTCAAAGTCTTACACATCCAACAGTCAGATCTCAGTCTTCATCCAGCTTGACTTCTTTGTATCATTTGTAACCACTGATAATTCCCTTCTCGCAGTGCCCTCCCTCATGTGCTTTCCTAACACTGTTACCCTAGCCAACAGTCTGCACCAGCTACTTCCTTTGTCAGACTTCTTTGCTGGATCTTCCTGCTCTTCCTAACCCCTACTCCAGAACCTAGTCCCCAAGCTTCTTCTTTTCTCCTTTTACAATAACTTTCTGGGTGATCTCACCAAATTTCATATTTTTAGAGTCACATATGACCAGTTCTAAGTTTTTATACCTAGCCCTATTTTTGCTACTAAACTCCTCCAACATACCAGGCTTGTTCCCACTTCAAGGCCTTTTGCAATCAATATTCCTTTGGCAAGAATGTTCTTTCTTCCCTGATATTGGTGTAGTTCATTCCCCCATTTCATTCAGCTTCTTAGTCTAATTTCACCTGCTCAGACAGACCTTCCCCTGACAACTCTATCATAGCAAATCCTGCCACTCTCTACAACCTTAATGTACTGGATTGTTTCCAAAGATGGATACAATAATTCCTCCTGTGGAATCTGCCCTATAGTGATATAGTTTTACCACTCTTCTGGTCAAGGGGTAAAAGCTATGTCCCCTCCCTATAAATCTGGACTAGCCTTGTGACTTCCTTTGACCAATAGTATGATGAAAGTGATGCTGTGTGATTTCCAGGCCTAAGTCTTAGGAGCTTCTCTTTTGGCTCTCTTGGAAGCCAGTCATCATGTGAAGAATCTCAGTCTAGAATACTGAATGATGAAAGACCCCATGGAGAGGCCAATGAAGAACTGAGTTACCTTAGCCAACAGTCAGCACCAGTCCCCCTGGGGTGTGTGTGTGTGTTGCCATCTTGGGTAGTCCAGTCCCAATAGAGCTTTCTTCCTGAGTGTAGGCATGTAAATGACCGCAGACACCTTAAGGGATTATTTTCCCTGATTCTATATCATGCTTAAACTCTAAACAATTAGCCACTCTGTTCACAAATAAGTAAAATAAAATAATTTCAGAAGAGCTTTTGTGGAGGAGTTTAGGACTTCTTACTTACTGGATTGTTAACATGGAATATGTATTGTGGGATGTACTTAGAAACTTCTTTCAGCCAAGAAAACAATGCTATCAAAGCTGTCAATCATTTCATTATGTTAGCATCAGGAGAGAGATATATAGAAAAGATTTTGACAAATAAAATAGAGAGGAAAAGCAAGTATTCAAAATATAAAGTGATGGTAGATCAAATCAAAAGACTAAATAGATTTTTTAGATATTATTTCACATTATTTGGAATGATATTTACATTTTTATCAACTAAAAACCTCAAAAATAATTATTTTTTTCAAAAAACAAAGTGCTTATATGTTTACAATATCCTACTGTGAATTTTGCCTGCTCTTAAATTTCTTTTTTTTTAAATTTATTTATTTTATTTATTTATTTTTGGCCGCGTTGGGTCTTCATTGTTGCGCACAGGCCTTCTCTAGTTGCGGCGAGCGGGGACTACTCTCCTTTGCAGTGTGCGGGCTTCTCCTTGCAGTGGCTTCTCTTGTTGCGGAGCACGGGCTCTAGGTGCATGGGCTTCAGTAGTTGTGGCACGCAGGCTCAGTGTTTGTGGCTCACCGGCTCTAGAGCACAGGCTCAGTAGTTGTGGAACACGGGGTTAGTTGCTCCGCAGCATGTGGGATCTTCCCCGACCAGGGCTTGAACCTGTGTCCCCTGCATTGGCAGGTGGATTCTTAACCACTGCGCCACCAGGGAAGCCCCATTCCCTGTTCTTAGATTTCTATTTAAACATAAATTCAGCCATAACCAATTACTGTCAATTCTGGAATTTTAAAGATTCCAATAGCTGGTAGTATTTACTGAGAAAAATCAACACAAAGTTAGTGAAATAGTTTGCCTATTTATGGAATAAAATCTCACTTCAGTTACTCAACTTATTTTAGAACTCTAATTGTAAGTTAACACTATAATTTTATGAATCCATTCATCTTATGAATGTCTTCATAAGATATTGATTTAAATATTTCCTTGAACCTTTTTATACCAGCATATACTTTCAGATAAGACTCTGTCCCCCACTGCTAATTTTTTTTTTTTAGTATTAAATTTTTTCTAGCATGTTGGCTGCCTAGATTGGATTCCCCAGAAAGCAGACTCTGAGACAAACTTTAGTGTGCAGAATGTTTAATAAGAAGTGTTCTTGGGGGCTTCCCTGGTGGTGCAGTGGTTAAGAATCCGCCTGCCAATGCAGGGGACAGGGGTTCGAGCCCTGGTCTGGGAAGATCCCACGTCCCACGAATCAACTAAGCCCGTGTGCTACAACTACTGAGCCTGCGCTCTAGAGCCCGTGAGCCACAACTACTGAAGCCCACGCGCCTAGAGCCTGTGCTCCACAGCAAGAGAAGCCACCGCAATGAGAAGCCCACATATAGTAACAAAGACCCAATGCAGCCAAAAATAAAAAAAATAAATTTAAAAAAAAAGAAGTGTTCTTGGAACCAATACTTGTGCAGAGGTAGGAAGGTCACAGCTGGATTAGACAGAGGAAGAAGTTGAGCTACAATGCAGTCCTGAGAGCCTCAACTGACCCAAATGGGAGTTCTCAAATCATAAAGAACCTTCAAAAGGTCTCATGTTGGGCCAGAATGAAAGATCATTATATTTATGCATCTATTTATCATTATATGTGGACCACGACAGTCATGGGCCCACTCTCATACCTCCTATGGTACAGAAATCGGTCCTCTGGATAGACACGGTGTTATCAGGAGTCCATGCTGGTGGATCAAACACTATGTAAACATAACTTAAATAGCAGTGCCAGCTGAGATCTGACAGGTAGGAAATGAAAACGCATTCCTGAAATGTCTGTTATTATTTTCAGAGCTCATCACTGGCCTTTCCAGGTAGGAAAGATAACATTGGTATTATCTACTTGTCACCAAGTGGCCAGTTAGTGTCCTCAAGGCATGGTGCCATATCAAGGACTTAGTCTTGGCCTCTGTCACTGACAAGGTAGATATTTTGTGGCAATAGTAGGTAGACCAGTCTCAGTGTGTTGGAGCCCATGCTGCTGGATTCATACATAGCCTCCATCCCACCACCATGCCACTTCACTCATGTGCCCATTGTGCCAGCACCAGGGTAGCTGATGACAAATTCTGGCTTATGGCCAAGTATTTTCATCTACTTTGTTCTTCAGTGTTTCTTACCTGGTAGGTGTTCTCTGACTGGCATTAACATCTGATATGAAGATTTTCAAACTTCACACCTATTCCATACATACAACCAATGTCTCTGCCCCAGATCCTTGTCTTCAATTTTCCAATCTTTTTCCTTCCAGGTTCCTGAACCTGGTCACGCCATTTGCCACTAGCCATATACACATCTATATGTATACAGTCTATATGAATATATACATATCTGTATATGAGTATGTATGAGTCTATACATATCTAACCTCAGGTCACTTCTTCCACAAAAATTGGATAACCAGGTGCACCATCCAAACCTATATCCACTGAAAGGCTTTTCCCTAACCACTGTCTGTCAAGACCACTCCTCGCTGGGGCTGAAGTACAGTTGCTATCTATTTGAAGCTTACACTCATATCCTGATCCAATCTCCCTGAGGCAGGACACCTCTAAGATGGCCTCTAGTGATCTCTGTCTCCTGATATTCACACTCTTGTGTAATCCCACCTCCCCTTGAGTGCACCCTTGATCATGGGCACGAACTATTGCTTCTAGTCAATAGAAAATGACAAACGTGATGGAATGACATGACACTTCTGTGATTAGAATGTATAAAAGAGTAACTTCTCTCTTGCTAGTAGACTCTGTCTTTTTCTGGCTTTGATTGAAAAAAAAAAAAATTGCCATGTTCAAGAAGCTCCCATGGCAAGGAATTGAGGGTAGCCCCCAGGCAACAGCCAACAAAGAACTGAGGCCTTCATTCCAACAACCCTCTAGGAACTAAATTCTATCAAAAAACACAAAATGAGCTTAGAAAGGGATCCTTCTCCAGTTGATCCTTCAGATGAGACTCTAGCCTTGGACAATATTTTCAGTCTCATGAAAAACTCTGAAGGAGCAGACTCAGCTAAACCATGCCCAGATTCCTGAGCCACACAAATTGGGAGGAAATACATGTGTATTATTTTATGCTGCTAAGTTTTGGGGCGATTTGTTACACAGCAAAGATTAGTAGCCTATTATCCATAAACTAAATAAAGGGTCTGTTTTAAAAATAAAAGTAGAAAGTTTACTTTGTATAGGAAAGTATAAAATATAATAGAGGACTTTCAATTATAATCTAGAGGTGTTTCTTCTAAATTTCGTAGGAAATAGGGAACCACTGTAGATTTTATTACCCAGGAAGTGGTGGGATATTTTTCCTACTCTTTTAACATTATTAGTCTGGTTTTAGCATATCAAAAGGATAAAGGTGAGAACAGTTAGAATGGCATTATGCTTTTACGGACAAGGGAACATGAGAGTTTGAGCCAAGGTACAGCAATAAGAATGAAAAGAGAAAAGTTCAATGGAAGAGACTGTCTCAACATTCAACTGGTAGTATTAAATGTGGGAGATCAAGGAGGGAGAATAGTTTACCTGATTAGGCATTGATGACTGGGAAATTGCTGGCCCTCTAACAGGATGAAAAGAACAGAAAGAGTTGTTGTCTTAAAGTCTTAAATATAGCTTTTTTTTTTTAAGAAGAACTAACAGTATACAGAATTTTTTTATTATTGTTGTTTTTGTTGTATAACCAGAAGTTTAGAGATGAGGATCTGGACCCTAGGAGATACTGATTTGGTAGATATCAATAAAACAAAAATAGTTTAAAAGAGAAACTAGAGAAAGAATAGATTTGGTTAAGGAAATAACTTGGAGGATTAATCCATATAAAAAGAAAAGATGAGATGTGAAAAGGGGAATAATCAAAGAGAATAAAAAGGTTGTAGGGCTTCCCTGGTGGCGCAGTGGTTGAGAGTCTGCCTGCTAGTGCAGGGGACACGGGTTCGGGCCCTGGTCTGGGAGGATCCCACATGCCGCGGAGCAACTGGGCCCGTGAGCCACAACTACTGAGCCTGCGCATCTGGAGCCTGTGCTCTGCAACAAGAGAGGCCACGATAGTGAGAGGCCCACGCACCACGATGAAGAGTGGCCCCCACCTGCCACAACTAGAGAGAAAGCCCTCACACAGAAACGAAGACCCAACACAGCCAAAAATAAATAAACAAATAAAATTTAAAAAAAAAAAAAGGTTGTATTGCAAGAAAGCTAAGGGAGAAGGGAGAGTCATGAAGGTGGAGCTAAAAATTAGAAGGACTGAAAAAAGTTCAGTTACCCTGAAATTTACAGAAAGATTAATTTTGAAAGAGCAGTAAAGAGAGTAACTAGCTTACAAGAGGTCAGGGGTGAGAAGGTAAAAACTGGTGGCAGCAAATTTCCTTTTTTCAAAGAGTAGTTTTATGGAGTAACAGATCAAAAGGAGAACGTGGGGTGGGAGTCAGATAGGCAGAGGGAAGACGAGCTTTGAATCCAGGAGATAGGAAGTTGCATTATCCCTTGTCAGATGGCTCCCACTTCAAAGGCATACTTACAAGAGATTGGGCTAGACCAGATTGGAGTTTAAGAAAGATGTAAACATTTAAAATAGCCCCTGTGATGAGTAAAGAGGAACATTCAGAACATCCTTAGTAGTGATGAAAATCCAGCTACATTTAAACAGCACATGTAACTCCCTTAGTTATGGCGGCAATCTACTGGATGACCACAAGCTCAAATAGAACCCCAAAATGGTAAACTTTCTGTTTTTCATTTGTCTCCTTTTGTTCATCCAAAGTCCACAAACAATTGACACATGAGAATCCTATTATTTCCGTAGTTCAGGCAAATATTACATTATTTGCCATTCTTGGCTCGGACCATGCCTCCATGCCTTTGCTTATACTGCTCTCTCTGCCTGAAGTGAGCCTGCCCCCATATTTCAGCTCAAGCATGACATAATTTATGAAGCCTCTCTGCCATCTGTTTCTTAAACACTATAGAGCTGACCATATTCTCCATTACACTGTACCCTACACTTTCTTAATAAATAAAATCTGCTACAGAAATACCCTATTTTCAAATGTAATGTATTTTAGAAAATGTATACTAAAGTCAAATGTGGAAAAGCCAAATAACTGACTGAAAGTGTAAAGATGGAACAAACCCAGAAAAATAATAAATGTAGGTCTAATTACCTCTCTTGTTAGATCAGTGGTTCCAAATCCCCAACAGATATCACCATGCCTGTTGCTTATCTAAAAGTCAATTAATTTATCAATTAAGGCTTTCAGCATTTTCGGGCTGGAATATCACAATACCATCTTTACCATTCTCAACAGTATCCTCTAATTTCAATGTATTTTACTCACATACCACCACTCTGTAAAATGATATGAATCATGTCACTTCCCTATTAAAAACTCCATAGTCTGGTATAGAAGGTCTTTCAATGCAATTTGACTTTGGGGCCCCTCTCCCACCATCATTCCAATCAGTCGATGATACTGCCATACATCCAGAGCATTTTTTCACCAATTCATGCTTTCCCATTTTCTCAGATATCCTCCATTACCCATTCAGCCTTCTGAACTTGGAAAATTGTAACTCATCATTAAGGCCTGCTACACATGTCACCACATCAGTGAATTCTTTCCTGAGACAACTTAGTTGCTCCATCCTCTGTGTTCCTTATGTTATCTTTAACTCTGAAAAAGTACTTGCATGGTACCAGTGTATTATAACTGATCTTTTTTCATAGGTTTCCCCCAATAGAACGGACATAATGTAAATGCACTTAGTAATCAATTCGAGTTCCCATTTTATTAATAAGAACAGAATAAAAGCATAAAGTTGATTACGGTGATTTTATTTAATTTGCTCAACTGAACCCCAATTATGTGCCTACCTTAGAATTAAAGTCAGACTATACTGTGGCAAACCTTTTATAGAACTTAAAGTTTAGTAAGGTAAAATCATATACAAATAAAACAAAAAACCTGCATAAAATGACAAATTGTTTTTAAATGTTGAGAGAAAGCATAATGGGACTTAAACTAGTTTAGATAAATCATAGAAAGCCTCTCTGAGTAGTTGACATTTATGCTAAGAACTCATGGGGAGAAAACCTATTTTTTAAGTTATGAAAGGAATTGGATAGAACCTTCCAAGCAGAAGTAACAACATATACACACTCCTAAGGCAGAATAAAGCTTGGCATACAGGAGAGAGAACAAATGTGGTGAAAGTTGGGAATATTTGAGGAGATGAAGGAATGGAGAGGTAGCCAAAAGCTATATAATTAAAGAATTTGTCCACCAAAGTAAGACATTTTGATTTTACTCCAGACATATTAGGAAGATATTAAAAACTTTCAACCTGGAAATTGATACATTCTAATTTACACTTTAAAGAATTTCTCCTGCTAGCCTTTGGAGAATACATTGGAGGTGGCAAGAACAGAAACAGGGAAAATAAGGAGAATATTGTGGATGCCCAGGTGAAAATGATTAATTTGGACCAGAGTCATAGAAATTGAACAGTAGAGACATAGGAATATTAGAGGTGGGCTTTCTAGAAGATGAAGAGGTTTCGATAATGGAATGGATGGGGGTTTAAAGGAGAGAAAAGTGTTAAGTTAGATCCCATACCATTAATCATTGTTCCCATTAAGCTTTATGTAGGACCTGTGCCTGTGGCTTACCTACAAGCTGTGCCAATAGACAAAGGAAAAAAAATGTGAATGTCAGGAAAAATTGTCAGTGTATGTAGGCAACACTTTTCTTGAAATGAGGGGGAAAATAATCCCACATCTATCTCCCTCCATGCAACTCTCAATTTTGTAGTTAGGCAAACTTGAACTATAATTCTGCCTATGCCTTTACATGACATAAGACTTAGCTAGTCAAGTTATTTAACTTCTGTTACTCAAATTACTCAGTCTGAAAACCAAGTGCAAACTTCCTATGTGCAGGGGTGTTGTCAAATTTAAAGGAGACAATATATATACATGAAGAACATAATGCAGTACCTTGCATATGGTAAGTACTTATGTTTATAACTCTTTTCAGTTGTAGGTGTTTCTTTAAAAAGTTTTTCATCATTATGTATTCATGTACTATCACTTTCATCTCTCCCAGCAATGTCACTACTCCCTGATAATAAAGCCAGTACATGCTCAGAAAAATCCTGTAGTCAGTCTATCATTATAAGTCTCAAAAAGCTAAAAGATATTGTGACAACTGCTTCAAAGAATGATTTTACATTTTAAAGGCACAACAGACTGTCAAGATATACTGGCATATTTTTCCATTGTACTGGTTATTAAACATGTCACAGGAAGTACAAATTGCCTTGGTGACATAAAATATTTCAATAAAATATCTTAAAAGAAGATTGTTTCAGTTCCTTCTTAGGTATATTCATTTATTTTCTCTCTGTATATGAAACTGTCAGGTTACAAATATTCCCATTGTACTTCTTATATTTTTGGTACAGTATTCATTCTTTGGAACTGGTAGAGGCCTGAAAGAAAATCAATCTATTCTAGCACAAAGCACATAGTCCTAGCATCTGTCACAAAGGTAAAATAGCAAAGATGACAGCATACAATAGTGGGGCTAGAACATTTTAGAATCTTTCGTCGCTCATAAAATCTTGAATAGAATTACACAAAACTGTCACACTTCCATATAATGCCTTAAAAATCTTTATGCTTTAGGACATCTGGGGTGTCAGAGCAAAATTAGAAGAATGATTACCATTATGATCAAAAGAAATGATAAGCACAGAGTAGCTTCCCACTTTTCTCTTTTGCAAAATCAATTCTTGATTTAGAGAAATCAAAAGGTAACTGAGATCTCAGGATCAATATGGCGGAGGAGGAGGACACTGAGCTCAACTCTCCAAACGAACTCATTAAACGACACCTACATATAGACTAACTTTTGCTGCAAACTAGCAGAAGGGCTCTTCGACAACCAAGGCTGTAAATAAAGATTCATATGGAGTCTGGTAGGAAGGGAGGAGAAGCGAGTTAGTCAGTATCTGCACCCCTAGCAGGGAACCCAGAGGAGAAGGGGGATATCACAGGCTCGGACATCCTCCCTGGGGAGCAAGGGGTTCAAGCCACATATTAGACACCTCAGCACCGGTGTCTGACACTGGGAAGACGAGTCCCCTTAGCTGGTTTGAAAACCAGTGGGGCTTACCAGAGGACTGTAATAAATTGAGACTCCACTCTTGTGCACAGACTTGCAAACAGACCGTGCACCTGCTCCAGCACCTCTTGCTCCAACACTGCTCCCCACTGAGGTGAAGGGAACAGAGCCAGCTCTGGCCCCAGTGCTGCCTCTGACCACAGCAGAGACCGCCATTTCCTGCACAAACATCCGTGTGCATACTTGGTAGGGACTAAAATCAGTTCAGTAGTGTGGCCCCAATCCCTCTGGCTGGACTCAGCCTCTAACCAGGGATATACCCTTGGGGGAAAAAGTGAAACCAGCATGGAAGTGCAGCCCCAAGCCCTTAGACCCCATCCCTGCCCCTAACCAAAGCAAAGACTGCCATCACAACATGATGAAACCCAGCTCCCTCAGGGTTCCTGCTCCAGCCCCTTGGGCCATAACCTCACCCCCCTAGGGAGGTGACTGCCATTGAATATAGAAGCCTCAGCTTACAGCTGATAATTTACCTGATGAAGAGTTCAAAGCAATGGTAATATGATTGATAACTGAACTTGGGAAAAGAATGGATGACCACAGTGAGAATTTCAATGAAGAACTAGCAAATATAAAAAAGAACCAGTCAGGCCACATGTGAAAGAATGAAATTCCAACATTCTCTAACACCAGATACAAAAATAAACTCAAAATTGAAAAGACCTAAATGTAAGATCAGAAACCATAAAACTCCTAGAAGAAAACTTAGGTGGAACACTATTTGACATAAACTGTAGCAATATTTTTTTGAATCACTCTCCTAAAGCAAAGGAAATAAAAGCAAAAATAAATAAATGGGACCTAACTAAACTTAAAAGCTTTTGCACAGCAAAGGAAACCATAGACAAAATGAGAAAACCTTCTAAATGGGAGAAAATATTTGCAGATGATATGATTGATAAGGAGTCAATATTCAAAATGTATAAACAGCTCGTATAACTCAACATCAAAATAAACAATTTGATTATAAAATGGACAGAAGACTTGAATAGACAATTTTCCAAAGAAGACATATGAATGGTCAACAGAAACATGAAAAGACGTTCAACATCATTAATCATCAGGGAAATGCAAATCAAAACCACAGTGAGATATCACCTCACACCTCTCGGAATAACTGTCACCAACAAGAACACAAATAACAAATGTTGGCGAGGATGTGGACAAAAGGGAGCCCTTGTACCCTGTAATAGGGCTCCCTTTTGTCCACATCCTCGCCAACATTTGTTATTCCACCTGTAGGTGGAATACGAATTGGTGTAGCCACTGTGGAAAGCAGTATGGCGGTTTCTCAAAAAACTAAAAATAGAGCTACCATATGACCTAGCAATTCCACTCCTGGGTATACATCCAAAAATACAAAAACACTAATTTGAAAAGATACATGCACCCCAATGTTCACAGCAGGATTATTTACAATTGCCAAGATATGGAAGCAACTTAAGTGTCCATAGATAGATGAAGTGATAAAGAAGATGTGGAATATATACACAATGGACTACTACTCGGCCATTAAAAAAAAATGAACTTTGCCATTTACAGTAACATGGATGGACTTGGAGGATATTATGCTTAGTGAAATCAGTCAGAAAAAGACATCTATTATATGTTTTCACTTATATGTGGAATCAAAAAATAAAACGAATGAATGTAACAAAACAGAAATAGACTCACAGATACAGAGAACAAACCCAGTGGTTACCAGTGGGGAGAGAGGTGGGATGAGGGACAAGATAGGGGAAGGGGATTAAGAGGTACAAACTAATAAGAGGAGAGGTACAAACTGATAGGTATAAAATCAATATGATACAAGGAGGTAATATACAGCACAGCAAATGTAGTCAATATTTTATAATAACTTTAAATGGAGTATAATCTATAAAAATATCAAATCGCTGTGTTGTACACCTAAAACTAATATTGTAAATCAACTCTAATTCAAAACAACAGGCAACTGAAAAAGATAGGATATGATAAAATGATTAGATTCAGTTTCCAGTAAATGTCCAGGTGTCAATTCCCAGGATAAGGTAAACAATGTCCTGCCTTGATTGCCTTCCTCATTAATGGTACCCTCACCTGGGCTATATGTGATTTGCACTGCTATCCCAGACAGCTTCCTAGTGAGGGACTGTATCCTGGAACTAGCTGTCATCTCAGTCCAAATGAAGAGAGGTCCAAGGCAGTGAACTTCACCCATTCATGTAATAATCACATTCTCAATCAAATAGCAGTCTTTGTCAAACTTATATATGGAACACTGTATCCTTGATTCCTATTCCAGAGCTCAGATTACTAGACTGTGTGGTTGCCTTCAGAAATGTTCAATTTAAAATTATTCTACCGTGGAGAAAGAAAACTGAGTTTCCAGGCATTTGCGAATTTCAAACGCACTACTTTGGATCTAATGTCGTCAACCAAATAACTCATACATAAACTATTGTTAATTTAAAATTTGATTCTTGTATGTGACCCTAATCACATTTAAACAATGACATCTTTTCAAATAAGCATTATATGTATTGCAATCCCTAGCTTTCACTATTATAAAAGTGATTCTGTGTATTAATAATATTCCAAATTTTATTTGGGCAAATCAAAGTCAAGTCCCCATTATAACGGGCTGTAATTTCCTCATCTGTAAAATTAGATGATCAGATTACATCATCTCTAAGGTCTCATCCACCTTAAAAATTTATAAGTTTTATTGCCAAGAATGGAGGTGAAGGAATCTAATCTCTATCTCTGACCTCAGCACTGAATTACCCTGTGTTCTTTTGTCTCTTTTTCTCCCCAGAGGGCTTAGCTTTAAAAAAAAAAAAAAATGTACATTGATATGCAGTATGCCTACAGCAACAAAAGGTGAAAATTATCAGAGGCTTAGTTGCTCAGCAGTATTTCAATTCATAGAGACTCAAAAATAAAGAGCCACTTTTATACTCAACGGAATTAAACCCATTTAATGACAATCAAAAACATACACATATACAAATTGGCACATTTGCCTCCATGAAATCTCAGTATTCGAAGAATTACACATATTGTTTTAAACTTGGCTCAGGAATGGTGATGTGAGATATCCTTAGAGGAAATCTATTAATATGAACATATTCTTAATACACCAAAGACTGTGACTGATCTCTTTCAGATTGCAGCTGGCCTTCTGCCACAGGTTAGTCTAGAAATAAAGCAAACAGGATAGAAAGAAATCTAAGAAGGCTAAGGCAAGAAAGTATTTTTTTCCCTTAGTGCCTGAGATTCTTGAGAAAGCAAATAAACTTTTATTGTTTTCTAATTCAATTATTACAAAAATAATTTGGAAAAACACTTAATTATTCATACAAATAGAAGCACTGACAATTTATATTCCGTGATAATTCTAGCTGCCCCATTTTGTTTCCAGGTTCTTACACAAATCTCATCTAAGCTTTAACAAGTGTCAGAATTCACCTCAGTTTAAACACTTCTGTCTGCAGCAATGTCATCCATTCCTACCTGGCCTCAGAGAGACCTCACTTCAGAGCACCTAGCTCATTCCCCAGCACAGCACCTGGCAAAATTAAGGTGCTCAACACATATTTCATTAATACCTGAGAGCAAACCCAGCTTATATAGTGCATGAAGCAATAGAGACACGTGTAATATATTAACAACCAGTGGGAATCATGTGCCATAAGCAGCCTGGATACTAGCCTACAGATTTTTCTCTCCCAGATCTACTGTTTGCTCAAGACTTAGAACTAGTTTTCCCTCTAAACTTCTAACTATATGACCTCTTTTGACACTGGAATCCTGCATTGAATGTCAGCCTATTTTGACTGATATTCCACTATTTTGCTTTATTCCTGCAAATAAAGTTGCAGTACCTCCAGGGCCTGGTTCTCCTTTCCTATAGCTTTAGCCACTGGCTGTGCACTCTCCAGGATCTACAAGCTTGACCACAGTAATAGGATATTGAATGGGACTGTTTCTGTCTCAGTTTCTACTGAGGTCCAGGGCAATAGGTATCAACTACTTTAATATTCCCATGTGAAATATGAGAGCACCTATGAAGGACTGCAAAAGAGCTGTCTGTGAATCAGTTTTAACTAACCTTGGATTTCACTCATCTCTGGATTTTAAAGGGAGTGGGAGAGGCACATACATGAGAAAACAGAAAGAGGATTTCTTTGGGGACCATTGCTAGTGAGCTGGAGGAGGCATGTGGGGACACATGGAGATTTTGCCCCTGGTCCCAAATCGAGTGAACGGAGCTTCAAGGAGACCATTTCTCGAGAAGTTTGACATAATCCCCTGGAGTCTGAGAACATGCAATCTGATTTCCACCTCAAGCCTGATTGTGTAAGCAGTAGAAGGCTGCCAAAACAGCCTGTGGTGGCAAAGCAGAGAACTAGTTAAGGAAGCTACTGACCATCTCACAGTGGGAAAAGGGACCAGGTTTCCCAGGGACAAGGCATGGGCCACCTGAGACACAGAGGTAGCCTGTAGAGGTTTTGAATGGTGTCCAAGAGGGCTTTCTGCGATGATCAAGATAATCTCATCCAGGGAGGCTGAAAGTATAGAGCCAGGTGCAGAAGCCGTGTGGGAATAACAACTGGACAGATGAAGGAGAATTACTACTCAAGTGGAGAGAGCCTCAGGAAAATAATAGAGTAGTTCACTAAAGACCCAGAGAAGAATCACTTCGAACAATAGGAATGGCCAGAGAAAATCAACATAAGATGCTACCTGAGCTCACATAAGACCTTTCTTCCCTCTTACTCCTCCTCCTTTTGGCCTACCAAAGATCTCACCCAGGGGAAGAGGAATTACTATGGGATAGAAGAAATTTTTTTTTAAATGACAGCAAAAGTTAAAATCGGTTTCTAACTCCACCATGTTATTTCACATATCAATTATACCATGAATAAGTATTACCTACCCTTCCAAGTTTTGTGGGGATCATATCTTACTCCCTAGATCAGAGCCAATTAAAATTGCATGTTTGGATATTTTAACTTAACAGCTTTTCTAGTGGGGCAGCCCTATATTCTGGTTAACTTCCCCCAAACATTGTACTCCCATTACTCCTCGTTTCCGTTGAGGTATCAGCATGTCTTATAACTGAACCAAGAGGGGAATTGAAGATACAAACTGGTGGTGTGTATTTTCTAGAGATTGATAATTAGAGCTGTATTCAGGTAGTCATTTCAGAAGATACAGCCTCTTTGCTTTTTTGTTTTGTTTTGTTTTGTTTTTGCTTGCTGCCCTTTTTAATGAGTATTCTCTCCTTTTTAATATACTTTTCAGTAAAATGGGCTAGGGGTCAAAGAAGAAAATATTGTCAGGGTTGTGTTGCTTGTTTGTTTTTTCATATCAGTAGCTGACATCCTAAATAAAACATAAATCTAATGATATGCAGCTATAACAAATTACAACAAATTTGGGAGTTTAAAACAACACAAATTTATTACCTTACAGTTCTGTAGATCAGAAGTCTGATTCAGGTCTTTCCTTCTGGAGATCCTAAGGAAAAATGCATTTCCATGCTTTTTCCAGATTCTAGAAACCACCAGAATTCCTTGGCTCATGGCCCCACTCCATCTTCAAAGGTAGCAGTGCCCTGAACAGTCAATTCTTTCTCAAATGACACCATTCTAACACTATTTTGTTTTACCTCCTCCTGCCTCTTTGAAGGACGCTTGTGATTACATTGGGCCCACCTGGAGAAGCTGGGCATGCGCAGTTTTAAAGTAAACTGATTGGCTGGTAAGACCCCGTTGCCTGGTAACAACCTATTCACAGGTTCTGGGCATTAAGCCATTTTTCTGCCTACTCCACCACCATGGCCACCACCACCATCACCCACACATACACACAGACGATACTGTTTCTCTGTTTAATGGAATAAGCATGGTAAATGTCCTTAGAATGCCAGATAATGCTTCAGCATGTGAGAAATGTACCCTCTGACTTCCCTTTATTAATCGGCATGAATACCGTTTGTCTAGATAAACACTCTGAATTTTTTTAACCTTCTCGAATGACAAGTTTCATTGTATTTATTCATATTCACTGGATAAAGTAAAAACAACCTTTATTTATTCTAACACGAATCCCTACAAATGAAATCAATATGCTTCAACAAGGAAATCAAGTTTGCTCTTTCTCTAGTTCCTTCTCCTTTGTCTGATTTTCATGGAAAATCTATATTTGGCAGTAGAATTGAACTCAACATATTTGTACAAGTTGGTGCTTGGATGGAGTTTTCAGCGAAAAATTTAAAAGATGGTTGGAGAAAGACTAGGTTCACTAGTAAATTAGAGTGAAAAACAAGATCAGGTGTTGCATTTTGAGGTTAATGTTATGGTAAGAGGCTCTCAAGGCTGAAGAGAAGGATTGGGTTGTTGGTGTTTTTGTTTCTTCTACTTTTTTTCTTCCTTTATCTTAAGTAGAATTCCCTAGAAGTAGGGCCTGAGACGGGAATCCAAGCACACATGATTTATTTTGAAAGTTCTCTTTAGGAAAAATATATATGAGACAGAGGGATGGATAGGGAAGGAGAAAGAGCCGGCAAGCATGTGACTTCAGATTGAGGCTAGCCTGGACTGTAAATTGCATGGATAGAGTTAGCTCACCTGGAAGCAAGAAGGCTGAGCTTCTGTACCTTGTATCACTCAGTCATTAGCTGCTTCAGGGATGCAGAGTCATGTAACCTCTCAAGTATTAGCAGTTAAGGATCAGGTCAGTGAAGGACAGTTCTCCAGAGTTAGTTCGACACTTGCACAGCTGGAGGACAGCTTCCTGATCAAGTAAAAAGGATCTGGGAAGAATAGTAACAGCATCTCTTCCATCCTTGCTTCCTTTTTCCTACACACTCTCCTTACTTTCTTCCTTCCTTCCTCTATTCCCTTTAAATCTTGCTTTCTTCCACATTGCTGTATTTTCAAAAATTCAGGTCTTATTGGAATTATTCACCCATAATCTGTAAGCAATGGAAAATGTAGTGTTTCTGCTTAAGCTGATTCACATGATTTCTGACATCTGCACAGAACCTTAATTAGTACAATTACTACAAAACATTTGGATTCACATTGTAAATGCATTTAAAAAATTTTTTTTCTTCCAGTTTTTAGGATATAATTGACATAGAGCACTGTATAAGTTTAAGGTATACAGCATAATGATTTGATTTACATACATCACGAAATGATTATCACAATAACTTTAGTGAACATCCATCATTTCATACAGATACAAAATTAAATAGAAAAAAAATTTTTCCTTGTGATAAGAACTCTTAGGATTTCCTCTTTTAACAACTTTCATATGTAACATACAGCAGTGTTCATTTTATTTATCCTTGAGCATTATAATCCTATATTTATCTTATGCATCTTATTTATCTTATAACTAGAAGTTTGTAACTTTTGGCTGCCTTGGTCCAATTCCCTCTCCCCCTACTCTCCAATCCCCACCCCCCACCTCTAGTAACCACAAATCTGATCTCTTTTTCTATGACTTTGTTTCTGAAGTATAATTGACCTACAATACTATGTTAGTTCCTGTTACAAGTCATAGTTATTTGATATTTCTATACATTTCAAAATGATCACCATGATAAGTCTAGTTACGATGTCACCTTACAAAGATATAGTTATTAACTATATTTCCCACACTGTACATTTCATACCCATGACTCATTTATTTTGCAACTGGAAGTTTGTACCTCTTAACCTCCCTCACCTATTTCTTTCCTTCTCCCCACCCCCTGGCAAACCCCTGTTTGTTCTATGTATCTATAACTCTGTTTCTGTTTTGCTATGTTTGTTCATTTGTTTTTAGATTCCACACATAAGTGAAATCATACAGTATTTGTCTTTCTCTGACTTATTTCACTTAGCATAATACCCTCTAGGTTCATCCATGTTGTCACAAATGGCAAGATTTCATTCTTCTCTTATGGCTGAATAATATAACACATCTTCTTTATCTATTCATCTATTGATGGGCATTTAGGTTGCTTCCATATCTTGGCTATTGTGAATAATGCTGCAATGAACATAGGGGTGCATATATCTTTTCTAAACAGTGTTCTTCTTTTCTTTGGATAAATAACCAGGATTAAAATTGCTGGGTCATATGATAGTCTCATATTTAATTTTTTGAGGAATATCCATACTGTTTCCATAGTGGCCGCAGTGATTTACATTCCCACCAACAGTGCATAAGGATTCCCTTTTCACAACATTCAATATATATTTTTTAAAAATTAGAATCAGATCTGAGTAACATAAGCATAATCCTCTGAAATGTAGCCTGTCCAACTATGATTTCTGCCCAATCTGCTAGATTCTAGCAATCTATGAAATGCTACCACAGATTTGTTTCTTTCGCTCAAACCTTAGAACCAGATTGACAGATCATTGATGACATAATTGCCTGAGAATTGCAGTAGTGACATGTTGGAAATATTTCTACTAAATGGCGCATGCATCTAAGTTGACTATGGGATATCATCAAAGTTTGAGCACTTTCTTTAGCTATCCCAAAAATTGAGCCAAAGCACCCTTAAATTTGTTGGACAATGAATTTAGAACATAATTTACTTACATTTTATAATGGAAAAAACCCAAATTGGAAATCAAGGACATCTCGAAGATCTATAACAACTTATTAAATCTTCTTTCATCTTTCATATCCTCATTTGTAAATGATTTAACAAAATGACCTAAAGGTTGCCTTCCAGAATTAAAATTCTGTGATTAAATGTCTATTTCTAATTTGAAATAGTGTACAGAGTAATACTTGGAGTTATGACATCATTCTTTGGCTGCATGATGCTTCGGCTGTTTCCATTCTGAAATAAAAGGATAATGTAAAACAAATGGGCCATTTTCCTTTTAATGGGGCTGAGAAATCTCATGAAAAAATATTGAGTTTCTGTAATCACTACATCAAACTGTCACAATATATAAAGTATGGGAAAAGTTATTTAGAAATTCTCATAACTGGTCACTTATTTTCTTTTACTGACATAAAAAATAATTAATAATAATAATTCTATGTAGCTCACATTTCTTAACCAACGTTGCAGATATTTTTTTCTCATAACAATTCTTGGATTTTTTAATCCACATTTTACATGCATATTGGGGAATAAGGGACCAAAGTCAGATAGTGTATCAGTAGTGAAATCAAGATTGGAAACTATAGTTCCAGATTCCTGGGCTCTTTGTACCGTAGCACACCCCTTCATCACCAGTCATAGTCTGGCCTCATGTAATACATAGATTTCATTGGCATCACACAATTAATCCAAGTATTATTATGTTGACATTCAATTAAAAATTAAAAGTTTTACAAATATTTTTATTGTTCATAAGTCAACTATACTGTCACTAGTGAACTATAAATGTATGGCCATGTTATCATCCATAGAGCTGGATGGGAAATATTGTCAAGTATCTAAGTTCTGAAATACCTTGCATTCATCTTTGGATGTACTCAACTCCACCTCCCATCCAGTGCCCTCTTGCTGACCTTTGATAATCACTGGACTCTCTTCAATCTATCCTCCCATCACCCATTTGATTAAAAGTGAAAAACAACAAGAATCATGCAGATGTTCAATTCTTACTGTGACTAAAAGGCATGAGCCCAAATGACCTTTCCTATTAATGCTAAGATTATCAAATTAAACCAGGGCCACTGTACATTTAACTTTTTCATTTTGCTTTATATACCTGAATCGAATTCAATATCATTGTAAAAAATTTTTTCTTGTTAAAAAAAAATTACCTTTCACTTAATCATTTGATAAATACTGTTAAATTAAACAAGGTGGCCATTAGACTGAGTCAGCTCTAATACCTGAGTGACCTACATAAGCAAACCAGTCTTAAGCCTATAAATGCCTCAAGGTTAAGAAATCAAAACCCAAGGACTACCAATCACAAACAGCCAACAAAGGTTTTCCAACTAAGGCAAACACTTAAGCCATAGCCGTTCAAATAATTTCCTTGCTTTGCTTCCACCTTTTCTCTACAAAAGTCTCTCCCTCAGCTACTGTAGGTGGAGCCCTCCTAACCACTTCCAGTTTGGTGCTGCCCAATTTGAATCGATTTTTGCTAAAATAAACTCTTAAAATTTTCAATATGCCTCAGTTTACCTTTTAACAGTTTGAACATTAGTGCTACAACCATATACTCAGTGGGTGTGTAGTAAGTCAGGACAATGAACAGGAGTGGGGAAAGTGGATCTGTGTAACAATTTCTGGTATCTACAGTGAATCATTATCCTTATAATCCATCTCTTCACCAGACACATTCTAGTTCCTGGAACATGCTCTGTAGATTTGTACTTAGGTTCCCCTTTTTGTAAAGCATATAAGTTAGCAAAAGTTTCATTGCCTCTCGATGGTTTTGACTGAGTCCAATGTCTATCCTCAACCTATCACTGTGGCCAGGAAAATGCAATGCACTGATTGTTTGGGAGTCAGGTCTTGTGTCTCACTCCTGAGACATGGTGAAGCCCCACCCAGCTTAAGGAGAGAAGAGGTAGATTCCCAAATAAGAACTGGTACTGTTTGCCAAAACGATAGGCCATAGTGGCAGGGAGCATCAAGTTTCTATTACTGTAGCACTTCCTCAGCTTTTATTTACCTTCTCCCAATTTTTATATAAACATTCTAAACTGTCAAAATGTCAAAAAAATCTATTCTATTCATCCTGTAATTTCTATTCAAATACCAACCTTGAGAATCATTTCCTAACTGTTTCTGTCAGAATTCTTCCCTCCCTTAACGATTTGTCTTTCTACTAGTACGTAATTTAATTGAACATTGCATATATTGTTGTTTAACTTCTGCCAGCTTTCGCGACCTGGTTTTCAAGTAGATGATTCTATAACTACATTGTCTTATTTCCAGTATGTGCCTCCAGTAGTGCTTCACACATCTTAACAGGCACTTGCTAAAATGAAATCTCCTATGAAGTACCAAGAAATATATCCAGCGTATAGTTTTTTAACTAAGCACATCCTATGAGACATGTTGAATAAATCACACATTAAAATGTGAAAGGGCATTTCACTCAGTGTTAATAAATAGTCAAGAGTAAGACTCATTGAATTTAGGACACTTAGATTCAGTAGTGTCAAAAGAGAAGAGAGTACAGTTTAGACAAACGTCCCAGGGCTACAGCAGAGTTTTGCCCAACTCCAGCAGATATCACAGCATCAGAGGTGTTTTGAATGGCACTGCCTGGATTTGTGTGGTACATGACATGCCTGACCACACACAGAAACCCTCAATTTCTACCTTCAGTCTTGGTCATTTTAAGGAACAAAACACACAACATTTTTATCGGAGGAAAAAAGCTCATAAAAACCTAAGTTAAGAGAAAAGGTGTCTAAGGTTTTAAAGAGATATTCGATTTAATGTTTTTAATAAAAGACTGCTGCTAAGCATGAGGGGAACACACATTCTGAGTTATGTTTTCAGCTCAGGTGATAGACGTGAATCTCTCCTTTTCTCTTCAGTCCCTTGACCTTTGGTAATTATTTACAATGAAGCAGAATGAGCTAGATTGTAGTTACAGACATAGAGAATAATGACCCTCCTCAAAGAGAGCTCATAAACATAACTTTAACTACATCAACAGTAGTTCTCCAACTTTTTTTTCATCTTTCAAGGACCCACTTGAGAGAGAAACTCATTTACACAGCTTGCATGGATTTATGAGTACAGACAGCTCAAGACCAACTGCTGTGAACATTGGTTCTCAACTTAGTGGGGTTCCCCCCACACCTAAGTAGGAGGTGGGCAGTGCTTACTGACATCTAATAAGTAGAGGCCAGGGATGCTACCAAACATCTTACAATGCACAAGACAGCCCTCTACACTAAAGACTTACTGAGCCAAAACGCCATAAAGGTCAGTAGTGCACAGGTTGAGAAACTGCTTTAGAGATAAAATTACTTGCATCCTTTGTCTTCCACAGATTGCTGTTACTGGAAAACACTTGAAACAGTTCCAAGGAGTCGTGACAATAGATATGGTCTCACAGAGGCCTTTGAACTGACCACCTAATGCATTCTTAAAATGTTACAATAATGAGAACTCTAATCTTTATATAGAAGTGTGGTTTAGAAAAAAATCTGTATCATGGAATATTATTCAGTTATTAAACATAATTTTTTAGGATGATTTTAAGTGGCATGTAAAAATACCCATCACCTGATAATTAGAAAGAATCAGTATTTTTTACAGTATGTTACCACCTTACTATATATATTTGGTGATACAGGCAAATTCATGGGTAATGTATATGCATGCAAGTATAAATAAAAATACATACTGAAAGTCTATTAGTGATATAATTTACAGGTGATTTTAATTTACTTCTTTCTACTTTTCAGATTTTGAAAATAACTACAATAAGTAGGACTTTATTAAAGGGAAAATATTATTTAAAATTGAGAAGAAACTGTTTAATGTACGCTTCTGAAACTTTTCAAAGGTTCTGCAAAGACATGTTTGGCTATTACTATCACAGAAATGGCATCAATCATGATGAAAACAAGTTGAATCAAAATTTTTAAAATATTTTGAAATGAATTACTTTATTTGCAAAAAAGTCAACATTAGCATTAAAATTGGAAAACACAAAATGCAAACAATTTATGGATAAAAAATGAGAAACATCTGCTTTATTCTTTCTCCATCATTCCCAGGAACATTTAAATGAAGGAAGTAAGATAATAAGATAGCATTTGAGAAAATCAAACCAACCAATAATGTTGAATATATGTAAAATCTCCTTTGGCTTTTAGGGCATCAAGTTTCAACTTCTTACCTAACTAGAAGTTATTTTCCTACTGCTCCACATAGCACAGAAGAGAGCGTTATTTAATACACACACACGCGCGCGCGCGAAGGCTTTTGTAGCTAATTGTGCACACAAATGGAATCAGAAAAATGCTTGATAAGCCTTTGACTCCAAGTAGTTAAGAGTCTTCAGATGGGCAGAGTTAGGAGTGATTTATCTAGTTTAATCGACTTATACTGAGTTCTATCCTACTTTAATCCTAGAGAAATATTTCTTAAATAACACCTGCATAGAATGCAGATTTCTAAGCCTCCTCAGAAACTCAGCTTTAGAAGGCCTGGACCTGAGGCTTAGGAACCTGCATGGTTAACAGATACCCACAGGTGGTTCAGGACCCAAGGGACACCCCTCCCAGCCTCAGCTCTCTGCAGAGCTGTCTTCCTGAATCTCTTTCCTCCCCACTGCCACCCACCCCCCCAAGCTCTGAGTTCCATTAGGCACTTCCCAAAAATATGCCTCCTTCTCTAATGTAAGAACCACAGGGAGTGTGCTATGGACCTTTCTCTTTTGCCAGGTACTGCAACTGGATAAGGGACAGGATAAGGAGAGAGAAGAAAACTTCCTATCCTAAAGATGTAGAAGAGAAGGAGACAAAACCACTCTGTGGTTTGCTTGGACTGTTAAATCTTTGTACAGAAAAGATCAATCTAACCTACTGCTAGCAAATATTTTAAATCTTGACCTGCTGAGAGACTCACTGTCTTCTATGCTAGGCTAAGGAATTAATGGAAAAGTTTTCTTCTGAAATTTTAAACATTATAGGTATCAGTCTTCAGGAAGTGATGGAAACCCCCAAAACGTGTCCATCTGAAGAGTATTCCTTTTCTTTTTTAATACAAACTACAGGAAATAAAGGTTTAAACAAATTCCAGATTTAACTTGATTGTATCTTCTTTCTCTCTCCCCCAACCAAGAAGATTCTCAACTTGTGAGGTATATCCCCCAAAAGAAGTGGGTGGAATGAAGTAGAGTGGTTTGTAAGATTTTCATAGTAATCGAAAGAGAGTATGTGTTATAGGATGAATATTTGTGCACCCTAAAATTCATGTGTTGAAATCCTAATCCCTAAGGTGATGGTATTAGGATGCAGGCCTTGGGGAAATGGTAGGTTATGAATAGGGAAGCCCTCATGAATAGGGTTAGTTCCTTTATAAAAGAGAACCAGAGAGCTCCCTTGCCCCTCCCAACATGTGAAGACCCAGCAAAAAGACAACTCTCTATGAGCCAGGAGGTGGGCCCTCATCAGAACTCAACCATACTGGCAACCTGATCTTAGACTTCCAGCCTCCAGAACTGTGAGAAATAGATTTCTGTTGTTTATAAGTCACCCAGTCTATGGTATTTATTTGGTTATAGCAACCCAAACTAAGACATCAAAAGAAGGTATGGTTCAACCATTTTGAAAAACTCTCCTTGAAAGACAACAACTTGGACTGAAAATGGAAGTAATAGGTTAAGTGATTAATCAAAGGCACCAAAACCTTCATTCAGAAGATCTCAAAGTTAAAAAAACAGATTGGATTCAAAGTATATTCATTTCCCCACTTCATGTCCTCATGTAAATTGCTTCATCCATTTTACTGTCTCATGTAAACAAAAGTGTAATTACCTTTGTAGCTGGAATATTTTTGTATTCCTTATAAAACTAAACACAGTGGTGAATAACTGGAGGCTTTTTGAGTATAAAACAAGAAAATACAAAATAAACACAAATTTTTAAAAAGCAAAACAAAGTTAAGCAATCTCTGACTCCTAGTCTCTTCCCAAAATGGATCAGAATATTTATGCCAAACCTTGAAAATTCCCCTCCGGAAAAAAAACACTCAGAGCCACAAACTGTCTAAAACCAGGAGCTGTCCATTATGGCAAGACAGATACCTAGGGAACTGGGCCCAGTATGTCCCCCAAAACAGCAAACATCCTGAGTTGGAGACACAGATCTCATACTTCTGACAAGAGCAAAAAATGTCTAAAAATTTTAATTTGTAGTTATACTGGAAAACATTAGGGGTAGGAGTTGGGTTGTGAATGAGAATAAAACTGTTTTTAGTGTCCCTTAATTGCCTCACATTTAAATATACTGTATTAATCAGCGTTCTCCAGAGAAACACAACCAGTAGGATGTGTATATAATATAAAGAGAGAGAGATTTGTCTGTAAGAATTGGCTCACATGATTGCAGAGGATGGAAAGTCCAAACTCTGCAGGACAGGTTGTCAGGTTGGGGACCCAGAGAAAAGCTGATGTTGCAGCTAAGACTGAGGTAGCCTGGAGGCAGAATTTCCCTCTTCCTCAAGGCGTCATCTTTTCTCCCTTATGGCCTTAAACTGATTGGATGAGGGTCACCCATATAATGGAGGGTAACCTGCTTTACTCAAAGCCTACTAATTTCAGTGTTAATCTCATCTGAAAAATACCATCACAGTAACATCTAGACTGGTATGTTGTCAAGTATCTGGGTACTGTGGCCTAGCCAACTTGACACATAAAATTAACTATCACCTATACCAATATTATATTCACATTTTGTGATCCTAATGATTTGACTAACATTAGGGAAAGTAATTAATATTTTGAATACCCATTTAAATTGTTTAACGAACAATCATATCTTATAAATTTAACTCAAAATTTGGAAATGGTTAAAGTTTCATTTCAATACGAAAATATTTTACAGTGCCACATGCTTCACAAAGCAGCGATTATGGTCTCTCTGGTTCAGTAAAGTTTCAAGCTATTAACAGGTCCCTGCACTAAGAAAATAATTTTAAATTATTAAAATATTAGATGACTACTATGAAAAATATTTATTTCAAGCTCAATTGCTGATCTTAGGCTGATAGTCACTAAACTTCTGAAATTTAAAATCCTCCTACTATGTGATTTGATTTAGTAGTTGCAAACTTGGCTTCACTTTGTATTCACCTCAGATACTGAGGCCTGGGTCTCACCCCCAGAGGTTCTGATTTAATTGATCTGGTATGTGCACTGGGAATCGGGATTTTTCAAAGCTCCACAGATGGAGCTAATACGCAACCAGAATTGAGAACCACTGCATGCTTTATAGTTTATCAATCCAACCTAAGTGTGCATAGCCCATGATTAGTACAAGTTTATAGCAGTGTCTTAGCAAAGAAAAGAGAGTAGAAATACTTATCCATTTTACATTTAGTGTATAGATAACACAGATAAAAGTTTTCTTTAATTTTCTAGATAATTTGCTCCAATAATTCAAATATATATTTTGAAGGTACTAGACACATTCATATTCATAAATAAAATTAGTCTGTGTTTTTCCTTTTTTTGCTTTATTTCTCAGAGCTTGGTATTAAAATAATATATTAGGAGATTTCCTTTTAAATTATTTATTTATTTATTTAGTTTATGTGGAAAAATGAAAATATAAACATATAGGAAAAAGTCTTGGGGGATAAAATATATAAGCCAGTATGCATAGGTTAAAGTATATAAACTTTAAAATGTACTGCCAAGAAATAATGATAAATTTTAAGAAAATTTCTGAATTTGCTGAAGAGGGAGAAATTATTCTGGGGGAGAGGGACATCTGGGAAGGGTGGGAGAGGCTGACTGAAAGACCCTACTTCCAAGATCAGAGAACTGCTGGAGCAAACACCTGGAGAAGAAAGAGTATTCCTGGCAAGACAAAGGCCAGGAGGAGGGACAGAGCCTGCCGTGTTCCAGGAATCATGGGGAGGTGGAAGGCTGGGGTTGGGTGAGTGAGGGGAGATGAAGGCGTGGAGCCTGGATCCTCCAAGCCCTAACCCACCGCTGTCACCGCCTTCTCCAGGTCAACCCAAATCAAGACCTACTCATGGGAAAATGTCCAGATGCTGCCGGTGGGGAACAAGTGTGACACGGAGGAGGAGCAGATGTTGGAACGCAACTGGCCTACCATCTTGGTGAGTGCCTAGTGAGGCTGGGGCTGGAATCCAGACAATTCACACTTTCTACAAACTGCCTTGATCCAAGAACCGTTTGAGGTGGATATTAATAGATGCATAGGAGTTCACAATGCAGGAAGTTACCGATTCATTCTGACAACCTCACTGCCCAGCCTCATGCTGGTTTCTGGGCCCCTGAGAGGGGTAGAGGAAGGGACCTGGGCTGAGGGACAGTGGGGTAGAGCTTTGTGGAGCACAGGGAAAGACCTGGGTTTGGGGAGTCCCTGGAGAGAACTAGGCTCTGCTTGGCAAAGTAAGACTTTGGCAGGGGAGCGGGGATTGGAACTGGTGCTTGAAGAAAGGGTGATCTTTCAGGTGGAGAAAACAGCTTGGGCAAAGGCCAAAAGTGGGAAAGATCCTGTGTGTTTTGGCAAATAATTTTATGTGGCTGGAACATGAGGGCCACTTGGAGGAAATGTGCAGGTCCTGAACCACATGCTGAGGAGCTGAAACTTTTCTGAGGGCAATAGGGAGCCGCAGAGGGTTGTGAGCAGGAGAGCGTATGGCTGGATCTGAGCGTCAGAACTAGTGCACAGGGGTGGACTGAATGGTGGACGCCGGGAAGAATTTCCTCTTACATTTATGCTTTGGAGTAACTTAAAGAATATCAGATTTTTATATGCTTAGAAGGTTTCATAGAGTTTGTGACTTTGTAGATGTGTATGTAATTTTTTTATTGTGTTAGACTGTTAGTCTTTAACCACTTACTCAATTTCTTAATGGCACTTGACCTCTTTAGGTTTTTATTTCTCTTCTGGGGTCCTTTACACAATTTATGTTTTTCTAAAATAAAATCATGTCTTCCATCTCAATTTTCAAATGTATTGACATAGATCTGCTGGTTATTAAACTAGTGTCTCTCAGCTTGAAACCCACCAATCTATTCTCTGCAACGTGATGCTGTAACTAGGATAGGCCAAACCCATTTCCCCTGTGCTGGCCAGCTCCCTGCAGGGCTGTGCCAATAAGGAGAGTTTCCTGGAGGGAAACTGCAAAGCTGGAGGAGACAATGGAAAAATGTCCCTTCTTTTCTTCCTGTTCCTGTCAGCATCACTTCTGCAATAGTTTTTTACCATAGCAACAACAGTTAGTTCCAGTTTGCAATTATTCCAAATCTCCCAGACCAGGCTCAGTGTACCCCTTCAGACATACCAACACCAGTCTACTAGCACGCCAACTCAGATTTCTGGGTCTTCCTTGATGGGCCCTTCTTCTTCAAGCTTCTACATTTTACTAACCTCAGTTCTTCCCTTTGTCCCTCCATCCTCAGGGTGGTAACTTTTTCCTGTGTTTAATACCTCTGTGATACTTCAATGACCTCTTTTCAATTCCAGTTCTCCAATATCTGGTTTATAATTCTTTATATTAAATTTTCTCTGTTAAAATAATTGTGGTTCTGTCTCCTGACTGGAAAACTACTCAGACTTATTCTCTTATAATTCTTTTCGTTTCTTCAATATCTATGAATATATTACTATTGCCATTCTAGAGGCATTTTTTCCTTTCATTTTTTTCATTTTCATTGTTTTTTTTTTAATAAGACAGTATATTTTTTATTTTACATATATAATTTTACATGAATACATGGAATAATATAATGCATGTGAAGTTTTGGTGTACAATCTCTTCATTTTCATTTTGCTCACCCTTATTCCCTACCTCTCCTACTCTCTTTCACCCACAGCAGCCTTTCCCAATTCCCACCCATACCTCACATGGGCAAGGACCCAAATTAACTATCTCATATATATCTGTAATGTTCTCCATGTCCATATAATTATACACAAATATTCAGCTGTTTAACTCAGTTTTTTAAATTGCTATATAAAATTAAGATAGTTACAATTTTATTTTTCAACACTCCTTTTTCAGAGGAAATTAACTTTGTTTCTAGTTTTTTCCCACTCCCCCTCCTACTCTCTTTGATAATTCCCTCATATTGAAATACCCTTGCAGTCCTCAATAAATATTCTTATTCATTATATATTTTGGGGGACAGTGCTAGAGCTATTTATAAATACCTTGTTTAGACTTTCTGCTTCTATACTCATAAGAATGGTCAATAGGTTTCTTTTTCTTTTTTCATTTTTTTGTACTACAATTCACACATTTAACACAGTAGTGTTTGAAAATATGTTGACATTATAAATAAATTAGGGAGAGTTCCAGATTTTTCTGGGGTTATAACTAGTTTAAATAATATTGCAGTTCTTTATTCCTTGAAAATTAGTAGAACCATCTGGTCCTCATTCCATTTCCAATGGTAGATTAAGCAATCCTTCAATCTTGTCAACATTAATTGATTCATTCAAGATTTTCAATTCTTCTTTATTCTTTTGTTAGTTTATATCTTGCTAGTAAACAATTAATTTCATGATTTTTAAATTAGTTCCCATAGATTTATATTGTACTGTCTTAAGATCTCTTTAATAACTGTGGCTATGTAACTTTTCTCATTTATTCTGTCTCATTTTTTCTTTGAATTTCTAAGAGATTTGTCTACTTTATTGACCTCTTCAAAGAACAAACTTTTGAATTGACTTATTCTTTCTACTTTACTTTCTTTGTTTTTTGTTTCATTCATTTCTACTTTTACCTTTATTGACAACTTCCTTCTATTTTTCTTTGGATGTGTGTGTGTGTGTGTGTGTTTCTAATTTAAGTGAGTTTCTTTGCTGGGCTTTGATAGGAAGAAATTTTTCTTCCTTGTTTGCTAGATCATTTATGATTTCTCAGTTGATTTCCTTTTTTTAATCAAAGAATTATTTAGGAAAATAATTATTAACTTTCAGGTGGTTAATATTTCAATGACATTTTACTTATTTCTAACTTTATTTGAATATGATCAGAAAATTGCTTAGTAAAACTTTCCATACTTTCAAATGCATTTTTTGTAGCCAATATATGATTAATTTTAACCAATTCATAGAAAAATGAAAAAAGTCATAATATCTAGGGACTTAGGGATCTTATATATTTACTAAGCCAAGTTTTTAAAATAATTTAATTAAATTTCCTTGCTTATTTTTGTCTAGTAGTCATGTCTAATTCTCACAAAGACTGAAATAAAATTCTTCTAATATAATTATGTTTTCTAAACTTATCCTTGTATTCCTACATATATTGATTTTTATCTTTAGCTACTATTTAGGGGTTTTCTAGCTTTACTCTTACATTTATCATAAACTGCATCTTTCATTATGATGTAATGTCCATCTTTACCCTTACTTATTGCTTTTATAGATAAATTATACCCTTTCTCATATTCATACAGCCATTCTTGATTTACTTGTCCTATGTGTGCCTGCCATCTCTTTGCTCTTCCCCTTATCACTTATTTTTTTTCTTTGAAATGTCATATGTCAGTTTTCGTTTTTGAGCCAATCTATCTTCCAATGAGTGAATTCAATTCATTCATATATAGCATAATGACTAATATCAATATGTGTATTTTATTCCTTCCATCAAACTTTGTCTTATTTTTTATTGTGTTCTTGTTTTCCTTTTCCTTAATTTTGCTGATTTAACTAATTATTTCATTTTATTTATCTACTTATTTCATTTTGTTTGTTTTGTTCTTTTTAAATGCTATTTAATTAGATTACTATATTTTTATCAGTTCCCTTCCTTTCTTTCTCCTAGCATCATAATTAGAAGCATATTTTTGTACTACTATTTGAAAGGAAAAAAAAAAACTACCTATTGAAAGGAAAAAAAACAACTACCTATTTTCTCCACAAACAAACTTTTTTTCCCATAACTTCCTACTTGCTACACCTCAATAATATGGAACTCTTAGAAAACATTTTTTTAACCCTTTTCATTGCTATTTTTTTCTAGATTAGTATAGTATTCCCCGCAGCTTGTCCCCTCCATTTCAGGGATCTTTATTTCGCCTTATATTACTCATTCCCAATCCATAACATTCAGTGTAACTATGTACATATGTATACTTTTAAGTTCATTATCTAACACTTGTTTCCTATGTTCATCCCCTTCACCCAGGATGGGAAGGATGTTTCGATTCACTTGTTGTTTAATTAGAGCTATTCTAATGTGAGCAGGTTGCCTCACATGATTTATATGGGTGATGCACAGCCTGAATATTTTTATATTCTCAAATATCTTTTTTTCCAGTTTTATTGAGATATCATTGACATACAATACTGTGTAAGTTTAAGGCATAAAGTATAATAACTTGACATGCATGTATTGCAAAATGGTTACCACAATAAGTTGACATCCATCACCTCATATAGTAACACACCAAAAAAACTTTTCCTTGTGATGAGAACTTTTAGAATTTACTCTTTAAGCAACTTTCAAATATACTACACAGCAGTGTTAACTACTGTCATCATGTTGTACATGATATCCCCAGTATTTATTTATCTTATACCTGTAAGTTTATACCTTTTGACCACCTTCACCTATTTTCCCCACCCCTCACCCCCTGCCTCTGACAACCACAAATCTGATCTCTTTTTCTTGAGTTTTTTTTTTTTTAAAGATTCTATGATATTGTGATTTATAATAAGAACTGTATATGTTTGGTCTTTAACCCTGTTTCTGGCACTGAGCTCTTAAAATCCTTGGAATTTCCTAAGTAATGAGAGCAAAAAAAGATGTCTTTTGTTCCATTAATGAGGTGGCTTTGGCCCACACAGAAAGATGGGGCTTGATCCCAGGAGAACCAACCTTGTGGTTAGAGGGTTGGAAATTTCAGTCCCAACTCCCAGACTTCCAGGGAGGGGAGAGGGTCTGGAGGTTGAATTGAATTGATCACTGAAGGCCAATGATTTAATCAATCATGCCTACACAATGAAGCCTCCATAAAAATCCAACAGGACTGGGTTCAGAGAGCTTCTGGGTGGGTAAACGTTTTTATCATGAATGGATGTTGAATTTTGTCAAATGCTTTTTCTGCCTCTATTGAGATGATCATATAAATTTTATTCTATTAATGTGATATATCACATTTATTAATTTGTGTAGGTTGAACCATCTTTGCATCCCAGGAATGAATCCCACTTGATTGTGGTACATGATCCTTTTCAGTGCTGCTGAATTTGGTGTGTTAGTCTTTTTCGAGAATTTTTGCATCATCATTTTCTTCAATTCATCTACAGAATAATTTGCTTCAAAAAACTGCTTTAAAAAAAAAAGTTCTAGAGAGTCTTTTTTCTTCTGTACTTGAATCATATTAAAGCTTTTGCTTGTTTGTTTATTACTCGAATTGTTTTCTGTCATCTCCAGCAATTCTATTTCTCTGGATGCCTGGTTTTTAATCTCAGCCATTGGAGGTTTCTTTCCACTATTTGAGCTTCTCCTCAGTGTCTTAGGGGCAGACTGACATGCTTTGGGGTCCATGTTGGTCTTAGCCCAAGTCTTAGGCTGGCTCTGCCTGTCAGACCTCTCCCATGGCCCAAAGCTCACATGCAGTCTGCTGCTAGCCATCTCCAGATGTTCTGAAGGAGAAGATGGATTAATCTTCAGGGTAGAAGAAACATGAGAAATGCTCGTATGAAGTTACCATTTCTACTCATTGAATCTCTTTTTGAATTTGTTTTATTTTATTAGATTAACTAACAATTCATCCATTGTTTGTTTTTCAAATAAACATTTCTTAAATATGTTTATTATTTGCCTTCTTTGTTTCTAATTTTTCCTATTATCTTTATTGGTTCTCTCCTTCTGCTCTCCTTGTTTTATTGTCTTTTTAAATACTCTTCAACTGAAGGATTTATTTTCATTTCTTCTTGTTCATAATGCAGTCATGATTCTATGATTTGGGGAGAGAGACAAACTTCAATCTTCCTAACTAACTTACTTTAGTTGATCTCATAGATCATAATATATCATTTTTCTCAATTTTTAAGTTTTAGATATTTTTGCCATTTTGATAGAATGTTTTTATTATCTATTTTCTGGGCTTTTTCTAAGACTATTATTAATTTTAATGTTACTGTAATGAGGTCAATGAATTGTGCTTTCTATTGTTAATTTGCTCATTCTACTGGGATTTGTATTGTGGTCCAAAATTTGATCAAATTTTGATATGTCCTGGGGACATTAGAGAAATCCTGCATCAGGCAGAAATGGGTTGTCACTAGTACCCTGCCATGCTCAGTCATTGCCTTGCAGCAGTCTGGGGATAGCTTGGCCTCAGATTCACAGGGTGGTAGCTCAAAACTGTCAGTCAGTTATGCTCCCACAGCAGCTTCTCATGTATGAGATCTGAATGGCACCTCTCCAAGATCACCATACACCGCCAAAGCTTAATTGAAATATAAATTTTAACACCATACCTTTAGACATTTTAAGATGCAAAATGTCTCTGAATAAGGGTAAAAATATCAGCAATAAATAAGTTTATTTTGTTCCTTCCCTATAAAGTTTTTGTACCCACCCCTTTACAGACATAGGTGATTTTTGTATTAAGTTGGACATGAACTTGGGAGATTATTCTTCTGCTGAACCTTATAAACTCTTTGTTAAAGCCTCTCTCGGGTATAAGGCATATTCAGAGTAGAACATTACCTGACCTTCAAGTGTACAGGGACAGTTAAAGAAGAGTTGATTGCTAAAGAAGAATAACTGGACCCAAAATGGCAATACGTTCAAGTCTACAGTAAAGGACACAATACAACAACAGCATAAAGCACAGATATGCATCACAGCCAAAGGCTATCACCAAAGCCTGTTCCAAAGGCTACTTGGAACAAGGTATCCAGGCAGGCCAGGCAGGGGCTCCAATTGTTCTTCCTCTAAGGGCCATAGCAGAAGTCTTTTTATTCTCAGATCAGGTAATACCAATATGTACATGGAACACCTCCAAACCAGGGAGCCCAAAGGGTGTCTCATCCCGGGTTCCATATATTCTGCTGATCATGTCAGCACATTCTTGCTACATAACCAGCCATAATAGCAGAGATTTATAGGGGTCTCACTGAGGCCAGATGCAAACCATCAGTTTCAATGTTATTAATAAATAATGCTGACGCACTGGTACAATTCTTCTCAGACCCATGGTTACAAAGCAACACTCAAATAAATATTTTCCAATTCTACAACCATTAAAGACCATATTTTGGAAAAACATTTAACTATTTGAGGAAGAGGTTCACAATATGAAAATACACAAGAAAATCACTGTAGCTATAGAATTTTTAAATGACATTATTGACTCAGGAATAATTAAAAAGCTGAGGGAAGAATTGCTTCTCACCATGTACACTGAAAAAAATTAAGAACTAAGAAGATCTGGCCCTTGCCTCCATAGAAATACCTTGGCTTGCCAGCCTGTTCTACTTTATTTTTCACTGTTAGTCCACCAATCTGGCCTATACGGTAAGGAAGAAATACACGCTGACAAGAGCGAGAATGAAAGGTTTCCGTTCTCCTAGGAAAAGACTGTTCTTTTGCCATAGAAACAAGTAGGCATTAATCGAAGTGATTAATAACAGCTTCACACAACTGCACATGCCTCTATGCTTTGTACGGAGAGACTGTGTCCTACGGGCACAGCTCCCTCATGATTAGCAAGGAATAAAATCAGCTTTCTTTTTAAGATCCTGAGTGGCAGCCTCTTCCTTCAACAGGTGGCTCCTGTTACGTATATTAAAAGAGAGAAGAGTGGGTTAGCAAGGGGAGAAAGAGAGGAAGGAAGGAAGGAAAGAAAGAAAATAGGACTTTAAAGTAAAAAGTAGTGAGAAGTGTTAAGGAAATTAACTACCTTACAGGCAAAAAGGACTTTCTGGAACCAAAATTATGATTTCTGAATTTTAAAAGTAAACAGACTAAATAGGAAATAGAGTGAATACAATGTAAAACTATAGTACTGATGTATGCAGATTAAACATGGAAACAGCTCACAAAACCAAGCAAGTAAACAAGGAAACTGAAAAAAAGTGTTGGAAGCTAAATCATACGATTATCCTTTTCTGGAAGAAGTAAAAGAAATGGAAAGAGGAGAAACAATAATTTTTAAAATGAGAGAAGATTCTGGTTAGACATAGGAGAATGAAAACATGTCTATTCCCACCAAAAACCCCACTAAAGAGACAGTAAAGGGTTTTTTTTTACATCATCCACTTATAAAGACAAAGAGAACAAGGGAAGTAACAACAAATAAGAAATTCAGCAAGATTTTAGAAGCTGAGTATCAGATGGATGAGGATAAATGACAAGAAAAAAAATAAAGCTGAATCTACAGGAGGAAAGCAACCACGAAGTAATCTGATTCATATTTGAGTTTTAACACTAAGTATATATTTATAATTTTTAATTTTTTAAAAATTATTTTAAAAGCATACAACTAAGTTTCTTTAGATACAAGAGTAGAATTAGCAAGAGATATGCCGATGTCATCAAGGGTTATACTTGTACATCATAGGGACTATTCCACTTTACATATCTTAAACACAGTATTATATGTTCAATAAGCAATGCAAGAAATTGTATCATTCCTTAGCACAAAGAGTTATGATACACAGCTCTAACATGAGAGAACCCCAAACAGAAGTTGGTCTCATTTTCTTAGTTTCCATTCTTAATTCACACACATTAGTGCACTGAAGGGTTTAACTTTTTATTGCATACATTTCCTTATTAAGAATTATAAAGATGATCACCAGTTCATCTTAAGCTACTTATACAGTAGCCAGTAAAAACATTCCTTAAGAAATATTTAAAGCTTTGTACAAAGATTTATATGCAATTTTCATTGCAATGTTATGTATCATAATAAAAATTGGGGAAAATATTCATTTAGAAGGTACTGATGGATTAAGTTATGATAATCTTTTTGTAGAATATTAAACAGTTATTTTAAATGATATCATAGAAAAATGACACGGAAAATGGTCATGATGTATGATTACAAAATAATATGACCCTAATTTAGTTTTATTGAATGCACATAGTATATATTTATGTGTGTGTTACTGAATATACGTATATGCATGTACTTATATGTATATATATTCATTTAGAGAGAGAGAGAGAAGAAAGTTGAACAGAGAGACAGAAAAACGAAGAGAATACAGTAAAATGCTTAACGTTGAGGGTGAAAGAAGTGGTAAAAACTATAGCAAAATCAACAAATTAACCCTTTAAGAAAAAAATACGCTATTGAGAAATTCTTTGACCTTTGAGCATACTGATTCCTCCTTTCTCCCTATCCTTTAAGCCACTGAAGCTTAATGAAAGCACTAAAGGGAAGAAGCTAAATTCTTCCCTACACAGTTTGTATTTCATGAGTCCTCATTTCAATTTATCTTCTTCAGTGCAATTTCTAAATTTCTTTGCCCCTTGCATAATACTCACCTGTCAAAGCTTCATGTTGCTTTCACCATACCTGTCACCAAACTGATGTTAATAAATGACTAAATCTGGCGGTACCAATAAAACTGCCTTACGATCAGCCCCACCTTGACCCCTAAGCCCAGTCTGGTGATCCTGTTACATTTGTTTAGCCAGCATGACCCCTATCCCTGCACCATGATCATTTCAACCATCCCACTCTCCTTAAACTACCAACCTCATCACTTCTTCCTTTTCGGAAATTGACCTCATCAGACAGCAACCCCCTCACCTTGTGGCCACCAAATTTACAAGTACACCTGTACCTATATTCATCCTTTCCTCCATTCTCCATTCGTAAGAGAGGAATTGTCCTATCAAAATTCAGTTTCTGCCCAGCGCTCCAGCTTCCTTCCCCTCCCACTGTATATCAGATCCTGATAAATTTATTATCCCTCTCATATTATTTAAGAATAAACTACTTCACTTAACCCCACATTCCTCTCCAGACACCACTTCATAATTCTTTTTAGAGTCAGACAGTGTATTAAGCATTTTTAACTTAGAGTATCTTAGTTACCCCTCTCAACAACTCATTGCCCAGATTGGCAACTGGAACTTATTTTTAAAAATAAACGATAATTTTCAAAAAGTTTTAAAACCATGATTCTCATACAAATATAAAATAAACGTGTCAATGTCTATTCAACTCAATTAATGAGAGGATAAGACAGAAGTCCAAAACCCCACACATTTATAGGGAGTGGAGGAATGGTGACATGAATTTTGAAGTGGATTGAAAATGGACTTTTTCGACAGTAGGAGAGAGAAATAGATTGGCTCTCTACTAGACTGAATTTATTTGCATGTTTATAAACAAGAATTATTTGTATTACTGTCAGTGTTCTACAAGTAAACTTTTATTGCTAACAGAGCTGTAAAATAGACTAGTCAGTGACAAAAGTGCATATCCCTACAGAATCAGCTAATTTCCAGAGGCTCCAGCATGTCTGTGAAAGATATTCAGGAATATTTTTTGCTAATTTCAAAGTCTTAAAATTTTTCCTACATAGAGATTATATGATGTATTAGAAGTCATATAAATAATAATTGGAAAATCTAGGATTTAAACCCTAGCCTGAAAAACTTATGCTATTACCTTCTATCTTCCTTTTTGTCTTTCTCCTCTTCAAATTTCCTTAATGAGTTATCCTCAGATGCTCTCTCCATGAATTATCCATCTCTAACTGAATACTCAAACTCAAACTGATTTCTGCCTTTACTATTCTACTGAAATGTCCTCATTTAGGTCATGAATAAATTCTGTATCCCCAGAGCCAGTCACCATTCACTTAGTCGTTATTTAACATCAGAAACATCAGACAATATTGAGCATGCACCCCTTCTGAAACACTTTTTAAATTTCCCTTCCATCTTGACACCCTCTCCTAGTTTCAGTCCACCTTACCCCACTCCTATTCAGGCTACTTTGCCTGTTATCCTCTTCTAGTCATCCTTTAAATAAATGAGACTCTTCGAGGAGCTGTTCTTCCCTTTATTTATTTTTTTTAATTTTTATTGGAGTACCGTTGCTTTACAATGTTGCGTTATTTTCTACAGTACAGCAAAGTGAATCTGCTATACCTATAATTATATCCCCTCTTTTTTGGATTTCCTTCCAATTTAGGTCACCACAGAGCACTGAGTAGAGTTCCCTGTGCTATACAGTAGGTTCTCATTAGTTATCTATTTTATGCATAGAATCAATAGTGTATATATGTCAATCTCCCAATTCATCCCCCCCCTTTCCCCCTTGGTATCCATATGTTTGTTCTCTACATCTGTGTCTCTATTTCTGCTTTGTAAATAAGATCGTCTATACCAATTTTTTCAGATTCCACATATATGTGTTAATATATGATATTTGTTTTTGTCTTTCTGACATACTTCACTCTGTATGACAGTCTCTAGGTCCAACCACATCTCTTCAAATGACCCAATTTCTTTCCTTTTTATGGCAGAGTAATATTCCATTGTATATATGTACCACGACTTCTTTATCCATTCCTCTACTGATGGACATTTAGGTTGTTTCTATGTCCTGGCTATTGTAAATAGTGCTGCAATGAACATTGGGGTGCATGTGTCTTTTTGAATTATGGTTTTCTCTGGGTATATGCCCAGTGGTGGGATTGCTGGGTCACATGATAGTTCTATTTTTAGTTTTTTAAGGAACCTCCACACTGTTCTCCATAGTGGCTGTATCAATTTACATCCACAGTGCAAGAGGGTTCCCTTTTCTCCACACCTTCTTCAGCATTTATTGTTTGTAGTTTTGTGATAATGGTCATTCTGACCAGTGTGAGATGATATCTCAGTGTAGTTTTGATTTGCATTTCTCTAATGATTAGTGATGTTGAGCGTTTTTCATGTGTTTTTTGGCCATCTGTTATGTCTTCTTTGGAGAAATGTCTATTTAGGTCTTCTGCCCATTTTTTGATTGGGTTGTTTTTTTTTTTGATATTGAGCTGCATGAGCTGTTTGTATATTTTGGAGATTAATCCTTTGTCAGTTGCTTCATTGGCAAATATTTTCTCCCATTCTGAGGGTTGTCTTTTCATCTTGTTTATGGTTTCCTTTGCTGTGCAGAAGCTTTGAAGTTTCATTAGGTCCCATTTGTTTATTTTTGTTTTTATTTTCATTACTCTAGGAGGTGGTTCAAAAAAGCTCTTGCTGCGATTTATGTCAAAGAGTGTTCTGCCTATGTTTTTCTCTAAGAGTTTTATAGTGTCTGGCCTTACATTTAGGTCTTTAATCCATTTTGAGAATGTACAATGGAGCAAAGATAGCCTCTTTAATAAGTGGTGCTGGGAAAACTAGACAGCTATGTGTAAAAGAATGAAATTAGAACACTCTCTAACACCATACACAAAAATAAACTCAAAATGGAGTAAAGACCTAAATGTATGTCCTTCCCTTTAGAATCTACATTTTCTGTGTGGGCTATTTCATTCTTCCCAATAATCATATATTTCAAAATATATCCAAAATTTGCCTCTGGTATTCCAGTTTCACGTATCAAATTTTTAAATGGTTATACCCACTGGGTGTTCATTCAACATATACCTCTTGAAAATTTGCTATATGCCATAGACTTTAATACATGCTTGGGCACCATCCAGTCATAGGATTTCTCACGGGTATTTCACTCTCAATAACTGAACTTAACTCAAGTTTGTGTTTCCTCCAGTTCCCCTTCACTGTAAACAGAATCTCTATCAATAGAGTTTCTCAAAGCAGAAAACTACAAGGCATTTTTGACCCTCCCCTCTCCCTGTACTTCTACATCATAACAAGTCCTATTCATTCTACCTCATAAGTTTGTCTCAAATTAATACACTGCACCTCATTCCTATTCCCATCCCAAGTGAAAATTAGGGATATCTCTTAAAACAAAATCTGGTCATTGTCGCTTGCTTAATTCAAATGCTTCCATAGAACCCCATCTCTCTTAAAATTAGGTCTCAAATCCTTAAATCGATCCTCTAGGTGCTCCTCTTTTTCCTCTGTCTCCATTATTTTTTCTTCAGTCCTAAAATGTGAGGCTCTGTCTCTTTTGCCTGAAGGTTTCCCCAAAGACTGTTTCCTCTGCCTAAAACACCCTTTTACCTAATTTTGTATTTGCAAGTTCCTAATCAACTTCCAGGCCTCAGCTTAAGTTTCATCTTTTCAGGGAGACTTCCCATGAACCGAGAGTTTACATTGTGTATTCCTGCTTTATTTGACATTTCCCCTTGTATTACTCATTAAATATCTGATTATTTGTTCAAAGTTTATCTTTCAGGGACCATGTTCATATTGTGTAGTGAAGCACTTCAGCACTTCATATCCTTGGCACATAGGAGGGGCTTTCTACTTATTGAATAGATGAGTGATGCTTATATAGAACCTGCCTATAACACACACACACACAAAAGTCAGAACTGGGAGAATGGGAGAACTGAATGACAACACTTAAAATTTTTGTGGGCCTATGTAAAGTTGTGTTGCCACATTTCTGATCATTTCCCTGCCTTTTATAATTAATGTGGTCATGATCTTTTGGGACACACACTCATACACACATACACACACATTTAACTCTACTACCAATATAGAATGTAATTTGCACAGTTTTGGAATCTTGAAATAAAAGTAGTCTAAATAGACAATATACAATTTATATTCAAATTTATTTATTGTATATTAAGATTTATATACAATAAACTTCACTAACTCTTACTTGAAAGACAGGCACCTTAGCAAGTATTCTAAAAGGAAAGTGATTATCTTTGGTGAATATTTGCCAAATTTCAAAGTGTTTGGAAATAATTTGCACACAAGTTTCCTTGGAGTACATTTTGCAAACAGTCTTATATGTACACTTAAAAGTAGTAGTACCTCATATAACTAACTGACAGGTGCTTTTGCCTGAAGCACAGCCTGAAATTTTTTTAAGCTCAAATCTCAAGGTATAGCAACCATAATTTAAAGAAAAAGAACTTTGGACCATTAATTATCCATTTGTCCATTAATGAGATTTACAGCAACTTTCTGAAGAGTAACTTGGTGTGCCCATAAGTACCCCTTTGGCCCTCCACAAAGCAAAGATATCATGGTCTTCTCTTCAGGCATATATTCTTCTTAGAGTCCTCAGCTTCCATATAATGTGTTTATTGTACACTCTTCTGTGGGCCCACTAGGCCTCTGGACTTATAGCATATGTCACACTGCACTACAAATGTCTGCTTATTTTTCTGTTTTCCCCAGTTGTTAATAACTTTCAGTGAAGACAGAGTCAATTTCTGTCTTCTTTACAATTGCATTTTAATTTTCTAGAACAGAAAAGTGACACAGTACAGGTGCTCAGTAAAATTGGTTGAATGGACCTAGTGAACAAGAGATAATGTGACACAACTTCATGAATAAATATTAAATGTAATTGACCAATTAAAATATATTTATACAATAACTTATATGGTCTTATGTCAAGAAAAATAGTAGCAGATAAAATGGGTAGTTTGAATGGTTTTATGTACATGCTATATCAAAAATGAATCACTTTAATAAATTATGATTTTTGCATGGCAGACTGTCAGATTTTAGGCATAATCTAATATACTGATGATAGATATTTTAAAAGCTAAGTGAAGGCTTAAAGGATTTCAGTTTTATTCCCTTTGTTTTAATAAAGGAAATCATTTGTTTTTACTAGATATTGGAATGCTATCATGTTGTGCCAAGAATCTGATCTTAAAGTTGATGAAAAGGAGCAAATTAAAGGTTATAGCCTATAGATCACAATAACATTTATTATGAAAAATATCCTAATTTCAAACAGAGACCTATGACCATTTTTATAAAGATGGGCATTGTGGCTGAAACTACCTCTTCCAGAAATTTTAGCCAACTAAATAATTCACTATGTAGTTTTTCAGAAATTTATTATTGTAAGAAAGATTTTTGAAATGTAGTCAAATAACCTGAATAGAGCTAGTTAGAGTCAGAAATTTTAATGTTTAATATTATTAACCCTTTGAGGCAGGGGAAGTATCTCCTTAGCAATGGTTACATTTTCAGATGAGCCAAATGGGAAATCTTGGTGTAGTTAGAATCAAAGCTCTATTAACAATTTTGATATGTGCTACACAAATGAACCTTGAAAACATTATGCTAAGTGAAATAAGCCAGACGCCAAAGGACAAATAATATGTGATTCCAGTTATATGAGATACCTAGAATAGTCAAATTCATAAAGATAGAAAGTAGAAACCAGACTGGGAAACAGAGTATTGGGGAGTTATTATTTAATGGATACAAAGTTTCAGTTTGGATGATTAGAAAGTTCTGCAGAGGGATAGTGGTGATAGTTATGTGACAATGTGAATGTACTTAATGCCACTGAATTGTACACTTAAAAGTGGTAAATTTTGTGCAATGTCTATTTTACCATAATAAAAATTAATTTTTTAAATTCCATTATCATATACTAAGAAATTGAACTACTCATTTTATAACTGGCCTGTTCACAGCCAAAATCAGATCCAGAATTCTCTGCTGGAATGGTTAGAATGGACAAGGGCAGCCAGAATTAGAGGTGAAATCATTCTGGCCTATTAAAGGAAGCCATTGGTACCACAATTTGTTGATCAGTTGTTTAGTTGATTGATTCTCCTAAACATTTGAACCATCGGCTAGATCTTTTCTCTTTTTAACTAGACACAGTGCCCACTGGTTGATGAATTCTTTCAAAAATTTGAGCATAGCTGCTAGGAAGAAATAATAAAGGTAAGGCAGGGAGGAAAAGAGCAACTAATGAATAAGTCAAGGAATCAGAGGGCAGAAGATGGTTAGTATGGTCCAAGGGTGTGTGATGTCTAACCACATAGATCAGGGAAAGAAGACCTAGAGTTTTGATCTAGTTAGTCTGGAGCTGACCGGATGTACAATAGAATAATAATGATAAATTTTCAACTCATTAAATACAAAATAGAAATCAATTAATGTAGTCAAGGTATAAACCCCTTACTTTTCTCTTCCAATTTAACCTGCTCTCTGAAATTTTCCTCTTTTCATGCCTTATGTCTCCTATGGTCAGAGACCCATTTAGCTGATCTTTAAGGCTATAATTACTAAGAGTGTCTATCATACTCTTGCCCTCCAAAAAGCTGAATCTCCATCTGTTCACTAGTCTCACCCTTTTGCTTGAATCAGACACTTACGGAAGTTCTTCAAAGCATAATAAGGCCTTATTATTTCTTTCTATCTTGAGAATATTTTTTAATCCTGTGTATAGGAAATACAGTTGAGCCATTTTTATCAATTTCTAAAAGGATAAAAAGCTAGTACTCTTGACAATGACAAACTCTTCACAAACATTACGAATGATTCCTGCATTCAAATTGAAAATCCATCACTTTCCAGCAATTTTATCATAGAAAAAAATGTTTAAGATTTTCTGAGCCTCAGTTTCATCTGCAAAATGGTAAGAATTACAACTACAAAACATAATTATTTTTCTCTTCCTGCAGATAAACTGACATCAAATGTCAAAGGAGATGAGTTACCCAAGAAAATAAATTGAGAAAACAATTCAGTGAATGTAAAACTTTAATAGGTATGGGTTTTCTGCACTGCATTTGGTAATGTTCAAATATGTCTTTTTAGGAAAACTCTGAAATTTCATTAAAAATCGGGTTGATCACAGCTCTGACCTATAATTAATAATAATAATTATCCTATCCATAGGTTCTCACATTATTTGTAGTAAACTTTAGTAGGAATTTCAAGATGAAACCTAAGCCTAGATCTTCATGTTTCATAAAAATTTTACCTTATTTGTCAAATGGAAAGATCTCTCAAATAGGTATCAATTTCCTATTTTTACTTATTATTATGGAAAATTTCAAAAACACACACATAAAGAAAGAGTACAATGAACTATCATGTACACATTGCCCATCTTCAGCAACCACCAATTCAACCATGTTATCATTACTATGCCCCCCAAATTAATATTAATTTCTTACTATTTTCAAATTTCTAAACAATGTTTAAATTTTCCCAAAAGTCATATATTTACAGCATGTTTGAAACAGGATCTTAATAAGGCCCATAGATTTTAATAGGTTGTTACATCTCATCTCCTTTCATCTATATACTAGCTCACAATCTGCCTCCCTTTTTTCCCTTGCAAGTTTATTTGTTGACCAACTAGGCGCTTCTTGTTGCAGAGGTTTTTCAGTTAGATTTGGCACGCCACTCATAATCAATTTACTTTTATTTAGAATACTAGAAATTATCTTCATTACATTCTCCTCAAATGCCAATATTAAATGAAGATAAACTTGTACTTCAGTCACATATGTGACTATGTATTTAAATTTCATTATATTTCTTAGTATATGTAGAACAGGGATCTTCAGGCCTCATTGACCAGAAAGTAAAAACATAAGGCCACATTCCACTAATATTCAAACAACAATAACTTGGAGTACCCATAATCTAAATGCAAAAAAATTATTCACCTTTACAATATCTTCTAGATGTTTCTAGAGTCCTTGAATATGCTTTCCCCTTGTACTTAAGAACAGGAGCCACTCAGCCTCATTTGTTCCAGTCTTTTCTTAAGACATGACAAAAACTATTGTCTCTTGTTTTCAACAGCTGTGGGGCTACTGACCTCCCTCAAGAAGCTGCTGCTCCCACCATGCTGTTCTCCAAATGTACCATTGTACCATTATACTGTTGGATGGTGGGGAGAAAGTAATGCTCTCCTTTTTATTGCTTAATCCCTTGGCATGCAGCAGCAGTTCAGAGACAAAGCTGCAACTTTAACAAGATTGTACTGAATTTTCTGCTATAAAGGAAGCCAGACAATGTAAAGAATAACTTAAATTGTTACCACATATGATTATTCTTAGAGCTTACAGGTCCTTATGTCCTTGGATTTCTTTAAAGACCTTCCCTGTCTACTTTTGAGTCTATTTCCAATAGGTTTGACCCCTTCCTTACACTATACACAAAATTAATTTGATGTGGTACATATAACTAAACATAAAAGCTAAAACTATGAAGATTTTTAAAGAAAATATATAGACTATTTTTGCAAACTTGCAATAATAAACTTGCAAAGACTTCTTAAAGAGAACATAAGCAAAACTGTTGAAGAAAAAAGATAAGTTGGACCTTATAAAACTTACAAATTTCCATTCATCAGAAAATAATACTGTAGGGACTTCCCTGGTGGTGCAGTGGTTAAGAATCTGCCTGCCAATGCAGGGGACACGAGTTCAAGCCCTGGTCTGGGAAGATCCCACATGCCGCGGAGCAACGAAGCCCGTGTGCCACAACTACTGAGCCTGTGCTCTAGAGCCCGTGAGCCACAACTACTGAAACCTACATGCCTAGAGCCCATGCTCCACAAGAGAAGCCACTGCCATGAGAAGCCCACGCACCACAACGAAGAGTAGCTCCCGCTCGTTGCAACTAGAGAAAGCCCGTGTGCAGCAACGAAGACCTAATGCAGACAAAAATAAATTAATTAATTAACTAAAAAGAAAAGAAAATAACACTGTTAAGAAAATTAAAAAGCCAGTCACAAACTGGAAGAAAACATGTGCAGTATAGATATCTGGCAAAGGAATTTATCCAAAATATGTAAGAAATTCCTATAACTTAATAATAAAAAGTCAAATAATTTTAGGGGAGCTATTTTTTAATGGACAAACCCTTAATAGACGTTTCACAGAAGAAGATATATGAATAACCAATAAAGACATGAAAAGTTGTTCAATATCATTAGTCATTAGAGAAATGTAAATTAAAGTCACAATGAGCTAACAGTTCACATCTTAAAGAATAGCTAAAATTAAAAAGATTTAAAATTCAACTTTTGGCAAGAATGTGGAGTAACTGCAACTCTCATACATTGCTGAGTGATAGTGTGCACTTATCAATCATTTCAGGAAAATAGAAATATGTTATAAAATGAAACATACAACTACTCAAATTATCTAGCAATTTCACTCCTAGATATTTACCCAAGATAAATGGAAATGTACTCTAACAGTAAGATGGGTACAAAAATATTTATAGTAGTTTTATTCATTATAGTCCCAAATTAGAACCATCCAAAATATTCATCAATAGATGAATGGATACAAAAATTCTGGTGGATTCATACATTGATGTACTACTCAGAAATAAAAAGGAATACACTATTATATGACAATAATGTGGATGAATCTCAAAAAAAAGTGCTGTGTGAAAGAAGGCAATCACAGGAATATATAATTGTATTGTTATTTTTTAATTAATTAATTTATTTGTTTATTTTTGGCTGTGTTGGGTCTTTGTTGCTGCACACGGGCTTTCTCTAGTTGCGGCAAGCAGGGGCTACTCTTTGTTGTAGTGCAGGGGCTTCTTATTGCAGTGGCTTCTCTTGTTGCAGAGCACGGGCTCTAGGTGCGCAGGCTTCAGTGGTTGTGACACGCAGGCTCAGTAGTTGTGGCCCCCGGGCTCTAGAGTGCAGGCTCAGTAGTTGTGGAGACCGGGCTTAGTTGCTCCGCAGCATGTGGGATCTTCCCGGACCAGGGCTTGAACCCGTGTCCCCTGCATTGGCGGGTGGATTCTTAACCACTGCACCACCAGGGAAGTCCTACTGTATTGTTATTAACTCAAGTTGGAAAGAAATCAGAAGAGTGATTGCCTGGGTAGGGGATGGAGGAGCATTGACCGGAGAGAGGCATGAAGATGCTTTCTAGGGTGATGGAAATCTTGACTGGGGTGATGGTTACACAGATGTATAAATTTGTCAAAACCCATCAAACTATACCCTTAAAATCTGTGTATTTTATTGTTATGAAATTATACCCTTAAAATGTTTTTCTGGGGGGGGAGTACAGAGAAGTCACTCTAATGAACAAATGGTAAATAAAACAGACATGGTCCCTACTTTCAGGTAGCAAGCTCAGGCTCCATCAGGAGATTAGACATGGTATAAATCTCCCCACACCACAAGTTCCAGGCACAACAGCCTAACTCTTAGAGAAAATAAAATAAAATAACCCTATAGTTTAAGCTCTTCCTCTCCATTCTTTATACTCCCTATTCAAAGTGAGCCACTTTACAGGATGTTTAAGAGTGGTAAGTTCTGCCTTCAGAAAAAACCCAGAAGTCATTATGTATGTTTTGCCCTCTTCTCCAATAGGAAATATACATCTGAACATGATAATACAACATTAGCACATGTAGATTATTTGGTTTTAAATAATACTATGACCAAGGGCATCAGTAGTCCTGTACACATTGAGAATTGCCAAGTCCTATTCAAATCCATTTTTACAGTCTCTCCTAAAGCATGAAGTCATGCCTGCGGGTCCTTCCCACAGACTTCTGTCTCAGCTCCTTTTCATTGTTAGCCACAGATTGCCTATTAAGATATTTCAAGTCACAAGACTACTTATAAGTCTGAGCATATTTAGAAACTGTGGCTAGAAAGCAGTGCAGTGTCTGAGTCCAAACTCAAGGACTTACCTAACACAAGCTATTTGTCCCACCTCTAGAGCAAGAATACCTCTAACAGTTACTAGGTACTAAATGGTCGACCTAGAAGATAAAAACTGCTTGGGAAGACTGGCATAAAATCTCAGCCCTGCATGGAGAGACAGCTTGTCACCAGCTGCTCTGAGAAATGCCATAATCCTTAGTCTTCTGTAGTTGATTTCATGCCCACTTTTCTGTTTATGTATTAAAGTGTTAGCCAGTACAATGGCTGTCCATCTTCAACATATTAGCCACAACATGGCTTTAGCAACGCATTGTAAAGACTTTGTCTAAGCAATTTACATAAGCAAATTAGTGGAGCAGTATAACCTGTTTACTCATATTGCATAATAGTTTTATAAAGAACCTCAGTTATTCTAGCTAGGACCAACTTTAGCCTATCCCTCAGACTGGACAAAAATAACATCCACACCTCCACACACATACAAAAAAATTAAAACCATACAAAGAAAGGAAATATTTTCACAAAGAAGCAACAACTCTAATGAGTTGTGACATTAGCTAAAGTATACACTCAACAAATTCTATTGTCATCAGAACTCTTAGCTTTTCAGACTGAAATATATATGTTTTCAAGTTACATCAAACTTTCCCACAAACAGTGGTTGTGTATTTCCTGTACTTCAGTTTGTTTAACTGAAGGGATGCAGGAGAGCTGTCCGGAAGTAAACTTTACCTGAAAGGTAAATTCAAGCTTTCACATCTTTCATGGCTTGCAGCTTTTAAAAAGCAGTTGTTTGGGGGCTTCCCTGGTGGCGCAGTGGCTAAGAATCCGCCCGCCAATGCAGGAGACACGGGTTCGAGCCCTGGTCTGGAAAGATGCCACATGCCGCGGAGCAACTAGGCCCTTGAGCCACAATTACTGAGCCTGCGCATCTGGAGCCTGTGCTCTGCAACAAGGGAGCCCACGATAGTGAGAGGCCCAGGCACCGCGATGAAGAGTGGCCCCCACTTGCCGCAACTAGAGAAAGCCCTCGCACAGAAACGAAGACCCAACACAGCCATAAATAAATAAATAAATTTTTTTTGAAAAGCAGTTGTTTGGGGTTTTTTGTTTGTTTGTTTTGTTTTTGTTTTGTTTTGTTCTTTTAACTTCACCCCATCGATGTTAGGCAGAAAGAAAAAGGGAAAAATGAAGACCACACTTTGAGTTACTGCACCCTGTTAGAGAAAAATAAATAAATGAGATTCCCTTGAAGAACATTTGGTTCTCTACTGAGGAGTTTTCTATTTAATGTAAACTTCATTTTTAGTTTTAACATCAAAACTTTACATCAGCTGACAAAACACAGAAAGGAAAGAAAAGAAATCTTTGTTATATTTGTTTTGGCTTTTTTCTACTAATTAAACAACCGTCACTCTCAGTATATCAAGGGGATGAGGACCAACATTTTTCTCATGTTAAATATTGCCTTTGGGTGACAGCATGGTGTATCAGAAAGAATGGGGTTTTTAAATGAGGAGTGAATTCAAACTCTGAATTTTCCCTTAATTAACTCTATGTCTCTGTCATATTCCATTATTTTTCTGGGCTTCAGGCCCCTCGTTTGTTAAATAAAGATAATTATACCTGATAGTTGCTGTGATAAGGAGATTCAACTGAATATTGGTTCTGCCTCAGATAGTAGCTAGCTTTCTGATAATGAAATTTTTACTTATGACTTTCCTATGATTTCATTTTTTAATCTATAAATCTGTGGAATTGATAAACCAGCTCTAACGATTTCAAATTATTATGAAAATGATCAACCTATATTTTCATTAGCATCTTTAGGATTCCGCTGAAGACTTACCCAGATAGCTATCTAGTTGACAGAATTATTCATCCTAACCCTGAATTAAACAATGTTTTATTTACAAGTTTCATGCATCTTAGAATGAAAACTTAAGCTATAAAATTCTAGAGATGAGCCCTAAAATAAGAACTAAAACTCTCCTTGAAGGATTGATGAGATCAGAAAAGACCAAGAAAGCCCAAGTTTATTCTTCAAATGATTTTTTTTCTTGCCATGCAACAGTTATTTCAATTAAACATTGGAAAGTTACAGAACCGTTCAGCTTCCCTGAATGACTTCTCTAGGCTAGATTGCAAGGATATAGTTTGCTGACCAAATACTAATTGCATCTCAGGGACACTTTATACAGTAAATTTTACTGAGTAAAATACTGAAGATAAGGAAACAATCTAAAATACATCAGATTTTACAAAATCTGACAAAATTCTCTTCTCATAGGAGTCATATTGTATATTTACACGTAGTAATGATTATTAAGGTCCACTCTAACCATAGTCTTACAACTACATGCATCTAAATCAGGACACCTTAGCTCACCTCTGCTCTTCCTTCTGGTTTACGGTATCCCCTAAGACCACAGATCACAGCACTCTCCCTGTTTTCATAACTACTGTAATATTGATTCTTATATACACAAACCTTTACGATTCCTCAGATCAACACCTCAAACTGATACATTTCCCCCTGGGCCCTACCCCTATTTCCCCAGATAAGGAAATAGACTCCTTCACATTCCAATCACCAAAAAGAAAAACACACATGCACAACCTGGACTGTTATGACACTCTAGCCAATTTAAACAAATTCACTGAGTTTCAACCTGGGAGAAGGGATAAAGAGAAAGAGAGGTTGGCTATGCTACTTCATTACACACACACACATATATATATATATATATATATATATATATATATATATATATATATATATTCAGGAGGAGTATGCAGAATGTTTAAAAGGCTATATTCAACACTAATATTTGAAAAAGTATATTCAATATTAAATTTGAAAAGATGAATTTTTTTTTCCATCAAGTCACTCTCGGCTTTCTTGCCTTTTTTTTTTTTTTTAACTTTTTATTTTATATTGGGGTATAGCCAGTTAACAATGTTGTGATAGTTTCAGGTGCACAGCAAAGTGACTCAGACATGTATATTCATGCATCCATTCTCCCCCAAACTCCCGTCCCATCCAGGCTGCCACATAACATTGAGCAGAGTTCCCTGTGCTATACATTAGGTCCTTGTTGGTTATCCACCTTAAATATAGCAGTGTGTACATGTCAGTCCAAACTCCCTAACTATCCCTCCCCCTCACCCTTGCCCCTGGTTACCATAAATTGGTTCTCTAAGTCTATGAGTCTGTTTCTGTTTTGTAAATGAGTTCATTTGTATCATTTCTTTTTAGATTCCCCATATAAGGGATATCATACGTTATTTCTCTTTCTCTGTCTGACTTACTTCACTCAGTATGATAATCTCTAGGTCCATCCATGTTACTGCAAATGGCATTTTTTCATTCTAAAAAGGTGTATTTAATATTAAAATTTATTTATTTGGTGATGATAATTAATTTTCTTCTGATATTCCAAATAACACTAAAGGAAGAGAGTAGGGTTTTTTAGTGTGAGAATACTGAACTAATTGAACACTTAAAGTATATTTCTTTTTTTAATGAATAGTTAAGGAACACAATATATGAAGGGACTAAGGACCAAGTTTTAGTACTCTAAAAGAGGAAAGCACTCTTCACAAATACTCAGTACAGAGAACTTATGGTATAAGACATCATTATCCAGCATAGAATTACCTAGTTCTTTTAAAAACAAGCATAAATATCTTTTCTGTTGAATAGACAAAATATACACCTAAAAGTAGTAGTGGTACAGCATTGAGAAAAACCTAGGCATACAGTATTTAATCAGATCAGTCTGCTTACTTTGGAACATCTACTTATGAAAATATTTGGCAGAATATGTAAAAATTACTAATGAAAAATTATATAACTTTTTAACAAACCAAATCTTTGTATATTTGGTACACAGGGGAATCAGAATAATTATCATCAGTCCTATAAAGTGAACTGTACCAATATCAACTCTGTCAACTCTGTACAGATTGTGAAACAATTTGCCCCAGATTGTTTTATGCCATAGCAACGGCAAAGACTAATTTCCAAGTTCCAGGCTCCATTGTGAAAATAAGCCACTTCAAGCTAGTTTAGTTAATGATTTCCTTTAGGTTTATTTACAAAATAAAGATCAATCCACATTGATTCAGATTTTTCTAGGGTGAACTAGATACCGCGAGTATGTTTTTATTCCTTAGGAGCAGGTTGAATGCATATAAAAAACTATTATATGGTGTTATGCTTGGCTGGCCTTTGATTGGTGAAGAGCGTCATTTGAGTGTTTAATATCTGGGAGGACTTATGTGTGAAAAACAAAATTTTAAACTGTCTGTGTTTTAGCTTATTAATTAAAATTTAAAATCTTCAACCTATTTCCTAATCCTTTATGTCAATGCAAAAAAAAAAAAAATCTTAAACCTATTTGAAATAAGAATGACAAATTTTACTTGATCCTTTTTAAAGTTTAATATAGCTGATCTTCATCACTTCAAACTCCTGATAAGTCAGACTTAAATGCTGTTTTGGATTTAATTGTGTCCCCTCAGATTGTTATGTTAAACTCCTAATCTTCAGGATCTCAGAATTCAACCTTATTTGAATATATGTTCATTGCAGGTAATTAGTTAAGATGAGGTCATACTTGAGTAGCAAGGGCTCCGAATCTAATATGACTGGTGTCCTTATTAAAAGGGGAACTGTAGACACAGCAATGCCCACAGGGAGATCACCCTGTGAAGATGCAGGCAGAAAACATGGTGACACCAAGGAACACCAAAGATTGTCGGCATACCACCAGAAGCTAAGAGAGAGAGGCATGGAACAATTTTCTCCCTCACAACCCACCAAATGAACCAACCCTGCTGACATCTTAATCTTGGACTTCTAGCCTCCTGAACTGTGAGACAATAAATTTCTGTTGTTTAAGCCACCAGTCTGTAGTACTTTATTACAACAACCCTAACAAACTAATACAAATGCTTAACTTGCAAGTCACTTCTAAGTATTTAAGCAACTTTTGTAAATCTAATGAACCAAATATAAATGTAAATAGCTTTTCTTAAACAAATAAAATTCTCCTACACATTTCAAATTTAAATCTTGACAAAGCTAATATGTCTATGTTTCTTACCTGTCATATTCTTTTAAATGTTTTCTATATCTTAATTAATGTATATTCTCATTATCATGATCATTTAAAAATTAAATACCAAAATATTAATTTTATGGGATTCTTTTACTTCATCAAAAATTTACTTATTGTTTTCCTAAGTTTCAGTGTTTAGCTTATCTGGCCAAAGCAAGCATATTTATCATCACAGATGGGCTATGTTTACCATGACCTTTTCATAAAATTTAACTGTCTGATTTGAAATCATGAGATCATGTAACATCCTGACCCAGGATTGTAAATAAATGTTTTACTGCTCTTTGGGTCCTGAATCTTTATTTATTCCTCAGTCACAATTCTATTCTTCAGCCTTTTTCCACTATTCTACAATCACTTTATTGGCAAAGGAATCCTATTTGCTAAGGCAGTGTTTTACAAGAAACAGCTTATTATCAGGTAGGTTTGAGAGGACACCTATGAGGATACCTTGACTCTACCTATCTCGGCCCTGTACAATTGAACACCTACTCAGACTGTTGACTAAATCCTGAGTCATTGAGTGAGCCTGACCCTACCCAGTAACTGGGAAAAGTCACAGAAGTGACCAAGGTTCACATTCTCCCTTCCCAAAGATCCTAAGTTAGACTTCGGTTCCTTTTCAACTCTCAGTGTAAAGCAACAATAATTAGAAACAGAGACAATATCTGTGACAGAAGGAGAGTGATCAAGGGGGAGAGGAAGATGAACTGATATATAAAAGATAAGGGCATGGGGAGCCAGTTGTGTAGGGACTTGTAAGCCAGTGTGAGGAGTTGGGCAGAGGCATGAAGCAGTCTGACTTAAAGTTTTAAAAGATCATGTTTCTGGTCTATTGCTCTGGACAGTCACAGTCAGACAGTGAGCATTCACCTTTTCTCAATCCTGGTTTCTGATTAATGAGATTTCTTTCCAGCAAGGAGAGAAGATCATTCTCACCAAAGTCAGAGAGGAAGTAGGAAATACCCAAAGTTCCCTAGAGCATTTCAGCTTTAACTCTACCTGATCAGACTCTCACTATGTTTGTGACTACTTTCACTCTAGAAAGGAATGTAGGATTTAGCTAAAAACCAAATCCTTCATTCTCCTTGCTTTGTACCTCTGCCTCAATCAGGTCTCTTTGTCTCCTCAATAGCTGATTTACTTGCATAGTTTTTCCTAAATATATTGCCGCTACTTCTATTTCATCTGGCTAATCTTAGTGCATTCCTTTTCCCACCTATACCATATATTCACAATTTGATTAGTACTTATCAAACTACTGTGTCAAGCTGATATCTCCACCCTTCCCCAAGGAACTTCATAACAAATAACCAGCTTCTTTCAACCTTATACTGGCAACCAAATAGAAATATTTGAACTAAATTGCTGCTTCAAAATTAATCATTAAGATGATCACAGATATAAAATTTATAAAATTGATTTGTTTGTACTGTTTAAAGAAGACTGTGTTATCCATAAATATTGCCTAAGAAGGAGTTTATTTCTGGTAATGAACATGGGAAAATACATATAATATAGTGGGGTTTTTTAAAATTATGAACATAACATAGGTGCCAGCCCCTGACCGAGTTCAACTACAGATCCCATGTGTGACCCTACAACCTAGTGAGGAAAACAAGGGAAAAAACAAATTAAACCACATTTTGTTAAGCAATATCCTGTCATTCATCCATTCAATAAACATTCATCAGATCCCTACTTTGTTCCTGACCTTAAGCTAAGGATACAAGAAGAAGATATATTAACTGACCTCAAAAAAGCAGGCTTACGAGAGAAGAAATCAGTAAACCAAGAATTAGAATGCAACGTGTAGTATGTAAATTATTCATTCATTCAACAAACATTTCTTGAAAATCACTTTGTGCCAGACGATGTGGCAGTTGCTTGGGTTATAAATACGTAATTCATGATTCTTTCCCTTACTGGGAACCCATCAACTCTAGCACATTTTGACGCGACAGTTTGTGGAAAAGCACAGGGGCAAGGGAAAGCAAGGCATGTTCCAGAAACTGTAAGTGGCAGAATTAGGGTTTAGCGCGGAGTACCTGTGAAAAAATAGTAAAAATGAGGCTAGACAGGTAGAGACCAGATTTTTAAGAGAACTTATTCTAAAAGACTGAAGACATTTATATTCTCCAAACTCTATAATAATGTTTCAAGAAAATTTTTATCATTGCACTACAAATATTGTTTACTTTGTAATTTGTACAGATATTGTGGAATATCAAGAAATGGAGTTTAGTTCCCCCAGAAGGCAGAGGCTAAAACTACGAGTTGTGTGAGGGTAGTTTATTTGGAAGACAGACAAGGTAGAGCGAAACAGGAAAAGCCAAATTGAGAATGCTATACTGGGCTGATCACCGCCATTAGCAGCCAGGGGGCTCAGCACCATGTTCTCTGAGGAGCATTTAGAAGAGCTCACAGAATCTTCCACGCAAAGATAGAAAGGGAGACGCATTCATCGCTCAGCTCCCATCGCTATTTATTGATTGGCGCCTTCACGGCAAATGTGCACATATGCACGCGCACACGCACACGCACTCATGCGTCGTTAAAGGTACGTAAGCGTGTGGCGAACAGCGCCCCCAGGCATCGCCCCCTACAACCTAAGAAGGGTCCTGGGACAGAAGCTAAAGGACGTGTGCTGGAGATGAGACATTGTCACTGCAAAGTGAACTGTGGAATTCCGCAAGGAGCTAACTGTCCAAGTCAAGGCTAGAATCAGATCGGAGGCGGAGAGGGATGTAAGGACCTAAGAAGTGTCTGAGGTACTCATTTATTTTACAACCACATATTTGAAATGCTCCCCAGTACGTGTGATGGCGATTAAACACTGACCTCTCACCCTAAAAATTAATATCTGTCTTAAGGTTAACCTGTTTCAATTTACAGTTTAGAAAGATCTCTTGAGTAGCAGTTTTCAGCATGGAAATGTTTGATGACAAGGAAACTGAAGTGATTGGGGCTTACATTAAAGCAATGGAAGAAAATAGTACAGATCAGAAAGCTTCTTTAGGAGATAAAGTTGATAAGCTGGAGAACATAGGAGACAGACAGCATATCGTTGGACAGTGTTTCTTAGACACTTTTTACTATAACCCACATGAAGAAATAGATTTCATACCAGGAAGACCCTCCGTCCCACCTGCCTCCCCATTCACAAACATACATTTTAATGATGCAAAAGTTTTACAAAGTAATCAATATCTTGACTGAGATGCCCTCTAATAGTTTTTCTATTTTTTTGTTTCTATTTTTAAATATTGGCTGCAGAAATGGATATTACCACAGTTTGAAAATATTGATTTAGGGTTACTCTCAGCTTTCTAGCTTGGCAACAGAGAAAAATTGATAGATCATCAAGATGAGGAATATAGGAAAAGGAACGAGGAGAAAGTTGGGAAGAGTTCAGCATATGTTCAGGGTATGTTAGGGACTTTCACATGGAACGCTTCATTTAATCTTTGTAACCACCTTAATAGGAAGTTGTTATTCCAACTTTAAAGATGAAGATATTAAGGCTCAAAAAAATTATGGTACTTTTCAAAAATTGTACAGGCAGAAAATGGAGAAAGGTTTTGAAACAATTTTTTATTGCCCTGTTAAAAATTAAATATTTTGCAGGGCTCCCCTTTAAATTAATTAATATGAACCTTTCTTTATGTTTGAAAAGCTAACAATACAAGTAAATAGTGCCATTAAATTTCTGGCTGACCCTGTAGTCTACTGGGAATTATGTTTTGTTAATTTAGTTGTAGGAAATAAATTTTCTGTTCTTTATTCATATAACAACCACTCTTCATAAGGGGGAAAAAAAACAAACCAAATTATAATTCTATTTGTTTGGTGGATGAGGGAGAATAAGAGACCTGAATTTTTTTTCCTCTGCATTGTCCATTTTAATAGAATGTTTAAACCGAAAGAGACTACAGAGATCATCTACTGGAGACATCCAATTCCTTTACTTCGTAAATGAGAAAACTGATCTCATCTATTTATTGGCAGAACTGGGTGTGTAGGAAACCCTTGTAAATCATGTGTTCTGCCATTTAAAATTTTTGATTATTATTCAACTTCCTTCTCTGCTCCATTCTAATTGCTTTTTCCAGAAAAATCATTTCCCAAGTGTCCAGATAACAAAATAGAACACAAAGAAAGTTTCAAGCACAAGGAGGAGGAAAGGGTGGAGTTGTTAACATCCTCTATCTTCCTCGAGTGGGCTCAAAGCTTTTTTTTTTTCACTCCAACTTCAATACACAAAGACTGAACATGTGTGGAGGCCACACTGTTTTATCTCCAGGTCCTACAGAAACTGGAAACTTATTTCTCTCTTTCCACATTGATGGTTGACAGCTGACATCCTGAAGATTCACTTTTCTGTTGACTTTTCTGTTTTCCTTTTCCCCTTCCATTCTATGAAATAGCCTTATACATACCACTACATCTTCGTATTCTGTCTCCATCAGGATGGACTTTATTGACAGAGGACCTACACTGTTCTTTCATATGTCCTGTAAGGGTGGAAAGCTACAGGGAAAGAGTCACAGAGAGGGATTCAGCCAAGGCCGAAGAAAATTGTTTGTGTACTTTAAATCCCAAATATGTGGAACTCTTTTTCAGTTTGTGCAGTAAGTGGAGCTAAATTATTTGGGGCATAAAAACTGTCCTGATAACCCAGTATGTCCTACTTGTTTGCAAAAGTTTATATATGTAAGATGTGTTAAAAACAGTTGGAGAATTCTGATGTTGGTACCCACCTAATTCAACTGGTTGATAGCCAGCTGTATTAATCATGGTTCTCCAGAGAAACAGAACCAGTAGGATGGAGAGATAGAGAGAGAGTGATTGAACAAGAGAGAGACTGATTGATTTTAAGGAATTGGCTCTCATGATTGTGAGAGCTGGCAAGTCCGAAATCCATAAGGCAGGCCAGCAGGCTGGAAACTCAGGTAAGAGTTGATGTTGCAATCTTGAATCTGAATTTCACAGGTCAGCAGACTGGAAACTTAGGTAGGGTTTCTTTGCTGGTGTCTGGAGGAGAATTCCTTCTTTAAGAAACCTCAGTCTTTGCTCTTAAGATCTCAACTAATTGGAAGAGGCCCAACCCATATCTACTTTACCCCAAGTCTATTGATTTAAATGTTAATCACATCTAAAAAATACATTCATAGCAACATCTAGACTGGTGTTTGACCAAGCAACTAAGTACCATAGCTTAGCTATGTTGACACATAAGATTAATCGTCACACAAGCTAACCATAACTTTGCTTTTCACAGGCAAAGTAATTATTTAAAATTGTAATATAATGGAATTACATTAAGTTTTAAAAAGCATCACCACAGGGTAACATACACAACCATTTTAACTGTTTTAATTTATCTGAATGGCTAATTTTGGTAATGTGTACCTAATTTTTATCAATAATCACTTAATTTTATTTAAAATAAAAGAATAACCTGTAGACATTTTTGGTTTGAAATTTGGGGTGTGTGTTTGTGTGTGTGTGTGTGTGTGAAAGAGAGAGAGAGAATGCTATTACCTGACAGAAACTAAAATTTTACCTGACAGAAACTAAAAATTATTCCGCACTAGTAGTCAATTCAATTTATCATTTACATATTTATATCTTGAAACTCTCTAAGTCAAATGTATATAGAGAAGCCAAAAAATCTAAAGATTTAAATCTAGTATCAATATATTCCCTGTGGTATACGCTTTAAATTAAACTAAATAAACTTTTCTGGAAGAGAAAATAAAACTACTCCATAAGACTGTAAATTAGCATGTGGTTATCTAGGAAACAAACAACAGCATTTTTCACCTAAATATGATGTGCAAAAACTTCCCCCTTTCCCTGAGGAGAGAAGTAAGTATAAAAAATAATAGAATTTTGTGCCTAATTTCCATGACATTTTCATAGTCATTTGAGTTTGTATGAGGAACCCTGTAGACTCTTTTCTTTTCTTTTTAATAATTAGCAATAGCAGTAACCTCCCTCCCACTCAGCTTTGACCTCTGTAGTTTATACATTCCCTCTGTGAGGCTCAGCCCAGGTTCACATGTAAAGTCAGGAGAAATTTGAAACTTTTTGCAGGTCAACTCTATAGCTAATAGAGCTGTTCATCACTCAGCACAGAATACATAGGAAGTGGCTATACTTCATTTTGTTCATCAACTTTTACCTTTCCCCTCTTTTTTATGAACTATTTCAAACATTTGGAAACAGTTTGTATCCAACACCCAACATCCAATAGTTTGTACCCAACAGTTAATTTTTTAACTGTTTCAGAAACTTTTGGAAGGAAATGAAAAATGGTAACTACAGAGAAAGCCCCTTTCACACCCTCCTGAGTCTTTTAACCTGAATTACTCCTCCCCTTCTACCTGCCTCCCTCCCTTTCCAGAGATAACCAATATATTAATAGATTGGGCAGCCTTCCTATCTTGGCTTTTGTTACTTTTCCCACATATGTATAGAGACATTAAAATTATAGGTATTATTTTACGTTATTTTAAATTTTGTATAATCCATATTTGCAGCTTAATTTTTAATTTAAGCTTATGCTTTCAAAATGTATCAAAGTTGGTACATATAGACTTACTTCATTTATTTTAACTGCTAGGGTAGTATTCTATTTAAAAAAAAGATAACACTACTGAGGTGTTTAATATGCATAAGTCTTTTTCTAGAATCTTTATTCCTTTACAGTGATTGTTTTGTCTAGCCCTATACAAATAGTAAAATAGAATAATACTTATAATTTTATAATTTGTCTTTATATCTGCAAAGAATTTCCTCGTGTTTCTTCTTCAAAAGAGGCTTAAATATTCTTGGCCCTTTCCTGTTCCAGAGGAATTTTCAAATCAGCTTAACTGACATTGTACAGGATTTATAAATTAATGTGGAGAGAATTTATATTCTTACAGTATTAAATCTTCCCATCCATAATTTACTTAATCATTTCTTTATCAGTGAATATTCCTTTTACTTATTTTCATATCTTGTTGTGCTGGTTACAAACGTCTATAAAATTCTTGTCTAGCTCCCCAAATTAATGGAAATTCTGTAAGGTTTCACCATTAATAGTATTTACTGCATCCAGTTTTTTAGCATTCTCTTATGCCCTCCACTAAAAATATAGGTGTCTTTTGGTTTTTGTTCCTCTTATGATTTTGGTCTTCTTTTCTATAATAGTTTAAGGAGGTTGGGAATGAATAGGAATGCCAGTGTTTTTGTATATTGATAATGTATCCAGCAAATGTGCCAAATTCATTAGTTCAAATCATTTGTTTATATGGATATTTTATATATATCTATATTTACATAATCTGAAAATAATGACCATTTAATTTCTTCCTTTCCAATTCTCATTCCTGTTCCTTATTTTCATGTCTTATTGTGCTGGTTACAAACTCTTATACAATCTCATCCAGCTCCCAACATTAATGGAAATTTTGTAAGGCTTCACCATTAATAGTGTTTGCTACAGGTTTTTGGTAGATACACTTTGGTAGGTGGGCAAGTTCCTTTCTATTCCCAGTTTATTAAAAGCTTTTGTCATGAATGAGAGCTGCATATATTGCATGGGTTTTCTATGTCTATTGAATTGATCATAAATTTTTCTCCTTTAATATATTAATACAGTTATATATTAAGATATTTGTAATTTTTGTGTTAAACCATCCTTGAAATCCCAGAATACACACTATTTGATAATGATGTATTTTAATACATGGCAGAATATAGCTAGTTAATATTTTACTTTGTATTTTTAAATCTATACTAATAAGAATACTGGAGTAGAGTTTTCCTTTTATGTGCTGGCCATTCCTGGTTTGGGTACCTTAAAAATAAGAAGAGAAGAATAGCTAACATTTATTTTGCACTTACTGTGGCAGACATTGTTCTCAGAATTTCTTTCTTTATTTATTTGTTTTGTCATTGAATTATCACAGTTCAAAGAGGTATGTACTTTGGTCATTATTCCCATTTGGCAAATGAGAATTCTAGTCATTTATCTGGGAATATAGAGGTAGTAAGTGGCTGAACTGGGAGTAGGAGACTTTTTCTTCTTTTTCTGTTCTCTAAAATAATTTTAAAGTTAGTAGCTATCTATTTGCTGATAGTTTGATAAAAGAATGTCAGTAACTGGGACTCCTACTTTAAAAAAAAAAATTTTATTAATTTTTGACCACTAACTGATTCCATTTCCTTAGAGGATATAAGTATATTCAGTTTCCTCTGTCTTGAATTCATTTTGGTAAGGTATATTTCTCTAGAAAATTGTCCATTAAATCTACATTTTTATATCAAGTTATAAATGAGTAATATACTATTAAATATTTTAATATGAAAATGCAGATTATCTCTGGTTTTTCTTGATTAATGTTCTTAGAGATTTGTGTAAGTTTTCAATCTTTTCAAAGATAAACTTTATACAGTGCTAATTCTCTCTATTATGGCTTGGTTTTCTAGATTCATTTCTGTTATTATCATTATCACTCCTTTCTACTATCTTAAGATTTACGATTTTCCTAATTTCTTGAGTTAAACGTTTAGCTAATAAATTTCCAATTTTTTCCTTAATTTAGGCATTTAAAGTTAAAACTTTCCTCTAAGTGTAATTTTTGCTGTAGTCTACCAGTTGTGCTTCTATTGTTTTTCAGTTCTAAATAGTTTGTAATTTTCAATATGATTTCTTTTTTGAACTATGGAATATCTGTAAGTGTGTGATTTGATATTACTCTCTAATTTTATTACATTGTTCTCAGAGAACATAGTTTGTGTGTTATCAACTCTTAGAGAATTTCTTTGTGGCCAAGTACATGAACAACTTTTAAATATATCTCTGAATGGATTTCTGGTACCAGTCAAGATGGAGTAAGCACGCAAGAGGCTTTCTCTCTCACTGATTATAGTTTAAAATTCTGGACAAAATGCTAAAACAACTATCTGACAACTCTGAAAAGTAAAAAATAGCAGGAAGATTGAGAAGAGAATTTAAATTCAAAAAACCACCAATATGGCAGTGATGAGTTTCCTGATATTTTTCTTCCTCCAAGATCTTCTGCCTTTGACTTAAGGATGGGCCAAATCAGGGAGCTGTGCAACAGCCTTGCTCTTCTCATAGCAAAAATGTGAGATAAATCTGTTGTTCTAGCCATAGGACTGGGAAGCAGGACCCCTGCAAGTCAGAGAGTGTAAGTATGTGGAGGGGAGGGGGATTCCAACATATTTTTCCCTCTCTCTTTGTTTTCTAACTCTGCCCCAAGGCCAGCTTCAGTGCCTGCAGAGGCAGCAGCAGGGATGCAAGACCGTAAAACCCTGAGAAAACCCGTCTCTCTGAATAGAGAAATCAGGAAAATGGGCCTCTGTTGTGCAGAGTGTGGAAGGAATCCCTATTTTTATTTTCTGTCTTTTCTTTCGCTACTTCTCCACAAGGTGTATCCAGTTACACAGAACTGTACAACAGTGTAAGAGTCAACAACTTTGAGAGAAGCCTATCTTTCTGGCCAGAGGGACTTGAAAAGGGGACCTCTGGGAGCCAGACAGTGTAAGGGAAGATCCTAAAAAGAGAGCTGAAGAAAGGAATTCTCAGGCTCAACCCAAACTGCCTGTACAGAACATATCAAAAAAATCACAGGAAAGTCTTGGAGAATTCATCATGAACCAGCTCCACAGTCCCACACTGGTTCCCGACTGGCTCAGCACAGTAAAGGCTTTAAAACCTGAACCAACATTGAAACAGCCACCCACGGAAGGCAAGATAGAACTCAGCAGTCTGAATCAACTGGGTTGATTTACGGATGAACCAACAATTCAGCCTGCTTCAGAGGATTTTAGCAAGATGCAGAGTCTCAGAACACATTATCAAAATGTTGACGATACAATCCAAAATTGCTCAACATACAAATAACCAGGAAAATTGGACCAGCTTTCCAGAGAAAGAATAATCAACAGATATCAAATCTAAAATGACCCAGATGTTGAAATAAAGATTTTTTAATTAGCTATCATAACCATCCTCCATAAGGTAAAGGTAACTCTTGAAATGAGTGGAAATGTAGACATTCTTAACAGAGAAATAGAAACTATTAGTTTAAAAAAAAAAAAAAAAGGAACAAAATGGAAAATTTTTAATTGAAAAATATAATACCTGTAATTTAAAAATTCCCTGTGCAGGCTCAATAGAAGAATGGAAATGTCAGAAGAAAAAGTCAGTGGACTTAAAGATAAATCAATAAAAATTATCCAGTCTAAATAACAGAGAGAAAAAGATAGAAAATTAAAATGAACAGAGCTTCTAGGGCCTAAGGATAATATGATAATAATATCAAAAATCTATTATTTGTGTCAGTAGAGTGTATGAAGTAAAGGAGAAAGAGGTTGGTGCAGAAAAATATTTGAAGACATAGTGGCTGAAAAAACTTCCCCATGTTTGAAAAAAATTCAAGAATCTCAGCAAACCCCAAACAGTTTAGACTTAAGGGATATTATAAAAGACCTAAGGGAAATTATAACAGAGGAAAACTTGGAACTGAAGGAAAAGCAAGGTAAATGACAAATATCTTAATAAATACAATTTACTATTTTTCTTCTTTTTATTAAAATATATATCACTTTGAAAGCAAAATTTATAATATTTTCTGGGAAGTTTTGGTGTATGTACCTGTAATATGTATGACAGAGCAAGTAGACAGAAAATCAGTGAGGACATAGAAAACCTGAAAAACACTGTCAACCAACTTGACCTACTTGACGTTTGTAAAACACGCCACCCAATAATAGAATAGAAGAATATACATTATTTTCAAGTACACGTGAACATTCACTAAGACAGATCATAAAACAAACATTAACAAATTTAGGAGAATTCAAATTATATAAATTATAAACATCAGTAACAGAAAAATATCTGCAAAGTACCTAAATATTTGAAAATTAACCCTTGTGTCAAAGGGGAAATTTCAAGAGAACTTGGAAAATATTTTGAACTGAATGAGAACACAAATTAACAATGTAAAGCATATAAAAGGAGATACTCCTACAGACTCCACAGATATTAAAGGGTAATATGAGAATACTACAAAATTCTATGCACATAATTTCAACAGCCTAAATGAAATGGATCACTTCCTTGAGAAACAAATTACCAAAATTCACTCAATAGTAAATAGTTTATATCTATTAGAAAATTGAATTTGTAGTTTTAAACCTGCCAAAAAAGAAAACTGTAATCCCAGATGGTTTCATTTGTGAATTTGACCAAGTATTTAACAAAGAAATAATTCCAATTCTGCATAACCTCTTGCAAAAAATCAAGGGGAGGAAAAAGGGGCATGGAGTATTTCCCAACTCACTTTCTGAAACCAACTTGATAACCAAAACCAGCGAAGGGGATTGCAAGAAAATTACAGAGCACTGTCCTTCATGAACATAAATGTAAAAGATCCTCAATGCTATGGTCTGAATAGTTATGCCCACCCCACCCCCCAAAAAATTCATATGTTGAAATCTTAATCCTTAAGGATGATGATGGTATTAGTAGGTGGAGGCCTTTGGGAGGTGATTAGGTTATGAGGGCGGAGCCCTAACAAATGGGATTAGTGCTCTTATAAAAAGCATTCCACAGAACTTCCTAGCCCCTTCCACCATGTGAGGACACAGTGAGAAGGTGTCCTCTATGAACCAGGAAGTGGGCCCTCACCAGCCACCACACAGAATCTGCCTGCCCTGTGATCTTGGACTTCCCAGTCTCCAGAACTATGAGAAGTGAATTTCTGCTGTTTATAAGCCGCTCAATATTTTGTTAGTGGTATTTTGTTATCACAGCCTAAGTGAACTAAGACACTTAAAAAATTGAATCCTGTAGTATGTAAAAAAGATAATATGAAAATAAAAATCATGATGAAATACCAATACACATCTATTAGAATGTCTTTTTTTCTTTAATTGACAATAACAAGTACTAGCAAGGACACAAAGTGACAGAAACGCTCATGTATAGTTGGTGGGAATGCAAAATGGCACAGCCACTCTAGAAAATGATGTGTTATAAAGTTAAACATACATTTACCACAGCAATTACCAACCAATACCACACTTTGGCATTTACCCAAGTGAAATGAAAATTATATTCACACAAATACTACAGTAATTTTAAAACAATTTTATTAGTATCACCAGAAACTAAAAACAACACTAATGTCCCTGAACTGGAGAATAGATAAATTGTGGTACATCCATACAGTGAAATACCATTCAGCAACAAAAAGGAATGAACTATTGATACATGTGAGAAATTGATGAGTCTGAAATGTATTATGCTAAGAGAAAAAAGCCTTTCTCCACAGGCTATATACTGTATAATTCCATATATATTACCCTCTAGAATAGACAAAGTGATAGGGATAGAGAATCAGTCAGTGACTGTCAGATATTAATAGTGGGGGAAGTGTTTGACTACAGAGTGTAGCATGAGATAATTTCTGATGGAGTGATAGAACTGTTCTGTATCTTGATTGTGGTGGTGTTTGTGCTACAGTGTGCATATGTCAAAATTCATAGAACTCTACACTAAAAAGGACAAATTTTCTGTATGTAAATTTTTTTAATTTAAAAATATTCCGTGGATGTTGGAAAATAATTTGTTTCCCTATTTGTTGAATGTAATGTTTAAAGGCATACTAATTTTGGATGTATGCCATCTATCGTTTTCTGGAAAAGTTATAATAAAATCTCCTACTACAATTGATAATTTGTCAATTTCAACCTTAATACTATTAATATTTGCTTTATGCATTTTTGAAGCATTATATGTTTTTCAATATATATACATTCAGGGTTGTTGTATCTTTCTAGAGAATTATGACACCCTTTCATCATAAGTCCTTTTTTGGTTCAAATTTTATTTGCCTTTTATTAATATAGCAAAAATGAATTTAGTTGGGTTCATCTTTGCCTGCATATGTTTTTCCATTTCAGTATTTTCTATATCATCATGTTTAGGTATATTTCTCATAAATAGTATACAATTGGATTTTTAAAATATGATTTGAAACTACCTATCTTTTAAGAAGTAAATTTAGATTTAAATCTACATTAAATTAAATTTAGTTTATAGATTAACATTATTATTACTGCTCTGTTTTGACTTGTTTTTATTATCTTTTAATTTTTATTTTGTTTTCCCTGCTGTTTATTTGCTTATATTCTTCCCCTTTCCTTTATTGAGCAACACAGACTTTTGTTGGTTTGGTTTTGTTTTACACTATATTGCTCACCTTAGAGTGGTGGTCCTTAAATATTTAACATGCATTCTTGGCCTAACAGAGTGAAAGTTTAGTCAGTATTTCTATCTCCCTCCAAAAAATCAAAGGATCTGAGAAAGCTTGAAGTTCAGCCATTTATCTCTGAATTTTTCATGCAATTAGAGCACCACTTTTTTGAGGCACTCAAAATTAGTTACCACCATTATTTTATTATTCCTTTTGGCATTCATTGCTTATTTAGATTGATCTATAGGTTAATCAGTTTCCTTGTAGACATGCTAATCCACATGTTAATCAATTTCTTTGGTTCTTGCATCCTGTTCTTCTGTGTTCCCTATCCTTTTTAAAGTGCATTGTTTGATGTTTCCTTTAGTGGTTCTGAATAAGAATCCTCTTAGTCCTAATTTTTCTGAATGATTTAATTTTGTTCCTACTCTTCTGTAACAACATGTTTTTTGGTCCTGGGTACCAGAAATGGATTCTAAGCCTCTCAGTTGAGGCAAAAGCACTAAGCACCTCAAATCTAAGTGCACTAAGTTTTTAGCTATTTATACCCGCCCATGAAAGGGTTGCTGAAAGACAATTTTCCTGCAAAACCGATACTACCACACCCACTCCTCATTCAATATAAGAGGAAGTTTAGGAAAATGGAAGGTGAATTTTTGTGGGATGCCCAATTCACGAAGAATGTTTTTATTTCTCCTTATGTATCCCTCCATGTGAAAGAAATGTATATTTTCCCTTTCTGAAGCCAGGAAAGGGAGAAACAAAGAAAAATCACTAAAACAAATTAGGGTATCCAAACCACTTTTTTTCCTCTAAGTCAGGTAATCATGAGTATCTCTCACATAAAATTATCCAGACCATTTATTTGGCCAAGAGAGAGCCTGGAGTTGCTGGGATATGGAAACAGGGACAGGAAAAATGCTAAGAGATGTCAGCGAAGCAGCCAATACTTCCACCGTTTGGCTTCACAGGGAGTGAGTGAGTTTCTCAGAGTTTTCTAAAGCCCTCAGCTGCCTTATCAGTATATATGAACTATATATGAACCTTATGAACTATAGCAGGAGCTAAAGAGGGGGGGAAAAAAGAGTCAGAACCAAAGCCAAATTCCCACATCAGAGATAACACAGGGGAAAGACACAGGAGTCTCAGAAGAACCAATTAATGGTCCATTTGTATGGTTGCAACTATAGAAACTACAAGGTTGTCAGTCTCAGCCAGAGATGTACGAATGAAGATTTCCAGACTCCAATCAGGACAATTATTAAAAAATTGTAATATCCCAATGAGTTGTTGCTTCTCTATAAACCAGTAAAACCTAAATAATATTTTGGGAAGGTATAGAATTACAAATTTCTATTTTTGTTTCTGCTGGAGCTCCAGTTAATTTCTTGACTTAGAGTTGTGTCCCATATAGGGAGACAATGTCAAAGTCTGGCGTTGGAATGGGTTTTCAGTTTCTCTAAGATAACTTTGTTTTTCTTCTTAACCATAATTCATAATTTTAAGGAAAAACAGTATTCCTTACTACTGCCTTAGACTGGTGGCAAACTTTAGGTAGGCTCTTTTCACAAATAAAGTAGACCTGTCTTTGTTGAAGCCCTACCTCCACATTCCCATTTAGACGCTAAAATTCCTATCTTCAGTCTTTAAAGCCCACATACCATTACAACCTCACTACTATATAAATTCCCATGACTTCACCTCCTTCGTATGGCACAGGCTTAAAATTTTTCCTGATTTCTACAACTTGTGTAATTTCTTTCTATGAATTAATTACATATTGAAAAAAAGTTTATATTTTTTTAGTAGTGTCAGATCAAAAGCCAAATGTCAAAGTATGACTTTTATCAGTTAATTCCCTACATCCTCCTTATATAGGGTAAAACCAATATATTTAAATGACTTCATATCCACATATTTAACTTTTTATTAGTGATCTGAAATGACATTTAAATATGCTTTCAAATGTTAGGCTCTGCTATGGCCTGAATGTTTGTGTCCCTTCAGAATTCATGTGTTGAAATCCTGATACCCAGTATGATGATATTAAGAGGTGGGCTTTTGGGAGATGCTTAGGTCCTGAGGGTGGAGCCCACATGAGTGGGATTAGTGCTTATTAAAGAAACCCCATCTCTTATTAAAGAGATCCCTCACCCCCTTCCACCATGTGAGGATATGATGAGAAGTCTGTGACCCTGAAGAGGGCCTTCACCCAACCATGCTGGTACCCTGATCTTGGACTTCCACAGTTTCTCAGAACTGTGAAAAATAAATTTCTTTTATTTATAAGCCTCCAGTCTATGGAACTTTGGCCCAAACTGACCAAGACAGGCTCTGTAGCCAATCTTCTTAAATCAAATGTCTATGACGCAAAATCCCATTTTGGTGTTAAATGAATTTTGTTGATAAAAAAATTAGAATATCAACTGTAATCTTGTAAATACACACATGCATGTACACACACAATAAATTATAACTAGTTTCAGGTACACTCTGGTTGTCTCCATGACTGGATTCCTGTTCTCTTGCTAACTTTCACTGACTTTCTGAAAATATCAATAGTAGCGAAAGCCATGTTCTGAATAAGCAGGTTTCAACTCCTGTTATTTCATCACTGGACTCCTCCCAAACTGAGTTTGGCAAGAGGCATTCTGAAATCAACAAAGAAAGTCACAGAAGAACAAATTGGGGTCATCTGACTCATTCCACTTGTGACGTAAAGTGCATTTGAACCCACATCTCCAGAGGGGAAAGTTAGTTATAAAGTATTGCAAATCAACTAATGTCACTTGTTTCAATTTCTTTTAAACTTTGAGTCAGAGGGGAAACAAGGTGGAGAAAGATGAGAAAGAGAAATGAGTATTTTTCAATAGAACATTTCCAAATTGCTGAAAATAATTTTTATATCATAAATTTAGAAAAATTTCAAAGGAGAGGATCATATGATCCATAAGCTTTACTAAGTCATCTTTTTAAAAATATTTTAAATCGTACTTCTAAAATAAAAAGCAGTATTTTATTTATTAAAATCCTTTTTTGATATTCCATTCTTGAGTTCAAAATACTACATAACCCCAGAAGTCTAAAACTAAAGTATTAAACACTCAAACTTATTTATCCTTCCTTCTCTAGATAAAATCTCATGTTCTTAAGTTTTAGACAATTGTATTGTTAGAAAACTATGGTTTTAATTATGCCTATATTACCAAAAATATTATGAAAAGTAAATATTTAATCACATATAGTTTGTCTATTAACATCATATATTTCCAAAAATATGGTTAACGGGTACTATCAAACATTTCTACCTCAGACTCAAGAGACTGTTGATATGAGCTCTTTGCTTCCTATGAGTTACTTGGGGGCATAAAGACAATCCAGAGAGTAACAGAGAATGTTCTTCTCTATGTTTACTGCACTACAAAATCACTAGTGTTAAGAAGGAGGGATGAGCTTTTGTTATTGAATTTGCTGCCACTAAAAACATTAGTAGAACAATCAATTCTATTTGTCCATTCTAGTCTTTGCTTAAGCTCTTTTCCTCATGCTTCCTTTTCTCATCTTTAACCCTGTTGTCTCCTGATTCTATGAGTATTTCATTTCCTTCCTTTTTGTCCTCTATATCTCTTCCTATTCAATCAAGTATTTTGAAGGCTAGCTTAAAGACCAACACATAATGGTCTTGCACAACAATCTCTTTTCCAAGAGATTCCTCTTCTTCTAAAGAAAAGCACTTCTACTGAATGACTTATAGCGGATGCGCAGATGCCACTCCAGCTATGCTTGGAGTGAAGCTGATTAAATTATTTTTCACTTATGATGTATGTGTATTTTTTTAATGAAACTAAGTTTTATAGATCCCTAAAAATAAAGTCTTTCAAGAATGATAAAAATATTTTTATAGCAATTTTTTAGTGTATTCCCCTAAGAAGATCATAGGTTCATATTAACAATACGTTCATCTTAGCTTCACTATGATGTTCTCTGAAGAAGCATTTTAAATGCATTTTATTGGTGGACTGACAAGCAACAGTATGTAATGTTGGGAGAGAGATCAACCAGGTACAGGAATAGACATGCTTTTCTGAAGAAGTGCTATCATTGACAATTAGGCCATTTATTAATTACTTAACATATTCCACGCTCTTAGTTAAACACATTACACACATTACTGCACCTCATCCTTCCAACCAATCTTGTAATTCTGAGTATTTTTAACAAGATTTAGTAGATGAGGAGACAGAGCCACAGATCGGTTAGGTAATTTTTCCATGATCACATTAGCAATAAAGGAACATTCAAACACAGGTCTGTCTGTCTCCAAAGACAATGCTCTTGCCTACCAGGCAAACCATGTATCTACTGGAAAATAGGGAACTAAATCCATTATATAAAAGGAGGAAGAAAAAGAAGATATGGGAATCTAGATTACCCTGAAAATGGAAAACATGAAAAATAAGCCAAAAGTCCCAAGAATGCTGTAAAAATAAAGTATCATTAAGTTCTTGGCCAATGGCAAAAATAATGTGTACATAAAACTAAAACATGAATAAAAATTAGAATTATTCATGAAAATGTACAGCTTTTATTTATGTTTTTCCTATATAATAAAATGATCACCTTTCTCCTTTTCTAATTCAAAAGCAACATTTACTCTCATATTAAAGAAGAAAATTTGGAAGGTTTACTAAGTGTTAAGGACTGTAAACTTCAGTAAGTAACAGGCTCTTGCTCATTCCTTGCACAAGATTTCAAAATTAGTTAGGAGTTTTATATGTAACTCTTAAATCTCTAATTGTAAAGTATATAGAACTGCTGATCAAATGTTACAGTGAATTTTACATTGTCCTATATTTTAATGTGCTTTTTAAGAAAAGTAATATATCAATGACTTTACTAAAAACATAATTGCAAAATGTCCACGGGTGTTACTAACATATCAAAAAAGAACTGATTTATTATCATGTGAAATATACAAACTAGTGAGAAGGAACATTTCCTATATATATTTATTTAACCAGAATCTAAGGGAGTCCTTATTTGTACTTTATTGAGATTGAAACCATCCAGGGAACCTCAGAGTAACAATAGAAAGAATGGGACTCTTCCTTTAAAGATAATTTTCTCCCACCAGGAAATTAAATGTTTCTCCTGGCAGCAAGTAAAGTACACAGAGGAATGTAGGCTCACACGTATACCTCTTCAAAGTTAATTAGAAACCAGGGTTACCCAAGGTTCAGACTAAAGGGTGGGGGTGGGGACAGTTTCATCCCTAGATATTATTTGAGCATATAAGCCAATTTAGAAGTATTAGCTAAAATGTTTGTTCTTCTAGTAGGGTATTATGAAAGAATTAAATGCAGTAAACTGTAACACCTTCATATGACTAAAGGAAGGGAAGGAACTGGCATCTGCCTTAAAGATGGCCCAGGTTATATTTTGTGTGTTCAAAGTTGTAATGTATGGGCGCATATATTTGACTCGCAGTTCATCAAAATATATGTAATAAGGAATCATCTAAAAGTGCTCATCTAGGCAAAGGTGGTTTTATTCAGAGGAATGAACAATAAATTTAGAATGAGAATCAGTAAGTGAATATGGAGTCAGTCAGTAGTTGCTATGACAACTTATAAATGTTCTGTAACATTTGTGAGCCTCAGTTTCCTCAATTGTAAAAATTGAGATAACCAGAATACCTAGCTTACAAGAGTGCTGTGAGAACAGAATGAAATAATACATGTGAGAGGGTTCCATATATTTTCTACCTCTATGCAAATGTAAAATAGTATTATCAGTCATATCTGTAAGTCAAAAAGGGCCATAGCTAAAATTTAGCTACAGGGACACATGGAATCTGAGAACATACACATTACAGAACATGAATGCCCGTGACTCCTCAGGGCCAACACTGGGTAAGTAAATGTCTCCTTGCTCTGGAATCCTGTGTTAGCCTAGGCTGAATGAGCTCGTTTGAGTAGCAAAGTGAGACTGGCGCTAGAGAGACATCTAGTGTTTGAATTTACGGAAGAGCAGATTTGGAGGTTGAAATAATTTTGTTAAAGAAAGAAAGAAATATTCTGTGTCCAAATAAAACCATACAAAAATTAAATCAACATTATGAAAATGTTCCTACATCGTTTCAAATCCTCCAGAAATGTGAAAAATTTTGTATTTGAATTTTCAATTCATACGCAGACATTTTAAGGAGAGCCAAGAGTCAAGGAATGTAACTCTAGGAATTCCTTTTTTAAGACAGTTACCGCCTAACAGGGTAGAGTTTGGTGTGAAAAGGAGAGCAGATAGGTCTGGAAGAGAGGATAAATGAAAAGCAGAGGGAAATTTCATTAGGTAGAAATCAGTGAAGGAAAAATAATTAGGAGCTATGTCTATGGAGAAGGTGAAAAAAGGCTGTGGCAGAAGACCAGACAAGAAGATTCTACGTTATTAGTAGTAATGCACCCTGCTAAAAATGCAATTTGTTGATTATTATTTAATTATCCTCACTTGTAATGCATCAAGAGTAATCAAGCCTACAGATTTTAATAACTGTACATCAACAAAAGCATTTTCACCTCAAATAGTTAATAGATATTTATTAAATGATTATGATGAATCAGGAATCTTCTAGATATTTGGAATGCATCAATTAACAAAACAGATAAAGACCCTTGGACCTGGAGTTTATATTCTAGATAAGAAGAAAGACAATAAGTAATAAACAGAATAAATAAGCAAAATGTATGGCATATTAAAAGGAAGTAATTCAAAAAATAATATAATAAAAATGTGGAAAAAATGAGAAGTAGAATAGAATAGAAGACATAGGGTGTGTGTGGCAAAAGGGAAAGGGAATTCAATTTTTGCTAAAGTGACAGTATAACTAATCTCTCCCACCAAAAAGTGAAAAATGAGAATGTAACCTGGGCCATCTTTAAGGCAAATGTTAGTTCTTTCCCCTCCCACTGTAAATAAAATTTGTTAGTCACAGTTCCATGTTAGCTAATTCACGTTTTTGGTTGGAATAAGTTAAGTAGTGGAAGCAATCATATTTATGCGGAATTTCTTATAGTTTTCCATACCTTAAAGGTCTCACCTAACATTCCTCTAATTGCTGTTGTTTCAATTTATAAACTTATCAAAGTTCCCTGCCACTGCAAAGATTCCATAAATGATTTTCGGTGGTCATAGTAACAATAAATGCAGAACTTCTTCCTTCTATTTACATGTTTAGAGTCTATAGATATATGTCCCTAAATATATGAATAAAATATATTAATTAGCTTTTTCTTCCCTAAATTCTAAGAATCACTAAACTCTAGTAATGTCAAGCAGAAGAGATAAAGTACTCTTATCCCCAAGATTAAGAAGAATTTTTTAAGGAAATACTTGGTAAAAATGGAATGCAGATCAATCTTGGTGTTTAGAAAACTCTTAGAAACATTTGTTGAAAACATGTTATTGCTTTTTTTTTTTATTGAGGTATAGTTGATGTAAATTGTTATATAATTTCGGGTGTACAACACAGTGATTCACATTTTTTAAGGTTATATTCCATTTATAGTTATTATAAAATATGGGCTATTTGCCCTGGGTTGTACAATATATCCTTGTAGCTTATTTATTTTGTACATAGTAGTTTGTACCTCTTAATCTTCTACCCTTATCTTGCCCATTGCCCCCTCCCCTCGCCCCGTAGGTATCCACTAGTTTGCTCTCTATATCTGTGAGTCTGCTTCCTTTTTGTTGTATTCATTAGTTTGTTTTATTTTTTAGATTTATTTTTTAGATTCCACATCTAAGTGCTCTACAGTATTCATACAGTATTCAAACACAGTATTCGTCTTCCTCTGTCTGACATTTCACTTAGCATAATACCCTCCAAGTCCATCCATGTTGTTGCAAATTTCATTCTTTTTATGGCTGAGTAGTATTCCATTGTATATATATACCACATTCACCTGTTGATAAACACTTAGGTTGCTTCCATATCTTGGCAATTGTAAATAATGCTGCGGTGAACATTGGGGGGGCATGTACCTTTTCAAATTAGTGTTTTTGGAAAATATGTTATTGTTATTAGCATCCAACTACTGAATGGATAAGAGATGATATATTTAAGGGACATATATACATTATTATTATATGTACCAAAATAGTCAAATATTTTTCAGGAGTTTAATGCTGGTGATTTCTCCCTGAAATTTTTCTGAATAGTAACATAATCTTTTTTGTTTAGTTTGTTCCCATTATAAAGGAGACTTTTCTTCTTCATGTTGACATTTATTCTATATCATCATCTTTTTGTTAATGTATGTCATATGTTACTCTTTAATAGCTCTCTTAACTCTAAAAACCTAACATCACATATAATTATGTTTTGCCATGTACTTTGGTATGATTTTTTTATTTTGCAGTAAACTTGTGCTATCACAATTCTACAGTAACTCCCAGGTTTAAATTCCAATATTTAAAATTTCTGTACCCAACATTTTTTGTGATAAAATCTGTCAAAAATGTTATTTTTCCTTTAATTATGATAAAATTTACTACTATAACTCTAGCAAACATTAGAGAGTTTCTCCCCAAGATATCTATCTTCATATTCTCTATGTAACCAAAAAAAAATAATAAACTTTGGTATGCACAGTTCATATACCAACATATTCTTATTTTCCATTATTACAGAAGTCATATTTCTTGATTCAAAAATCCTTGCATATAGCCTTATATTGCTTGTTTCCCTCTGGTTTCTGGTCATGCAATGGTCATATTTAAGATTCAAAATCACAGTGAGAATTGCCTAATTGTGTGATGAGAGAAGACTCGAACTCCTTACTCACTTTTCATTTTGTTATTAGTGACAGTTATCATCAAACATTTCAATTATTTTCAATCAACAGAAAAACTTTCTTATAATTTCAAATTCTTTAGCAAACACACATACACAGGACAGAAATATTGGAAAGAAAGATTATATGATAGTCTTTTTTTATTCAGATTATTTATTTTCATTACTTATTCTGAGAGAGGAGGTTGATCTCAAATGTCACTTTATCTTAGTTCCTGTCGAGTTGGAATGTCACATATAGAAATTCATACCTTGTTTAAAATGTGAAAATCACTGAAATATTGGTCTAAGATCTTATTACTATGAAATACTTTGTTATGATTTTATTCAGTTTGCTCTGTAAGACTCTGAAATGTTATAGAAAATGATTATTTCTTATGTGTCATCCACATAATATCCAACTATAACATTGCAATATGGGATTTTAAAAAGGTAATGGTCCTGAGATATAACACTGCAGAACTGAATCCAGCAGGTTATCAGAAGTGTGCTTTGGAACCATCCCTGTCTTCAAAACAGAGTCTATCCAAATCCTTACATGAATTTTCTCTGGCTGGTCCTATATACTGGTATCCCACAGAATGGTATAGAGATTTTCTTGAGGCAAACTAAAGGACAGAAAGCATCTGCCCACAATCATGGAAGCTGATAATGCAAACGTACCCCTCATTTCAGTATAATTCAACCTTATGCCTATGAACAGAGTCCTTAAATGATCAGAAAGCTATGGATCATCTAGAGTTGGAATTTCACCCGAAGACTAGATATTTTTCACATAAAAAGACCATTAATAATAGGTGTATATCCATAATTCACTACATAGTTTGAAACTTACAGATTTGGCCAAGTTGGGAGATTCAAAACACTGAAAATATTTTATTAATATGATTTTCTGGTTTCAAGTCTGTGATAAAAATTACATAATAGATTGGGAGTTTGGGATTGACATGTACACACTGCTATATTTAAAATAGATAACCAGCAAGGACCTACTATATAGCACTGGGAACTCTGCTCAGTATTCTGTAATAACCTAAATGGGAAAAGAATTTGAAAAAGAATAGATACATTTATATGTATAAGTGAATCACTTTGCTGTACACCTGAAACTAACACAACATTGTTAATCAACTATACTCCAATATAAGATAAAAAAATTTTTTTAATAAAAAATAATACACAGGAGCACATTTCCATCTAACTACTCATGTATAATTGTGAGAACAATAATCACAGCCATCAGTGAGTAGCATGAACCCATGAGGATGTAAAGCATTTTAAGTGAACTAATTTCATTTAATTCTCATAACAACCCTTTGAGGTAGATACAATTATTTCTATAACAGATAAGGAAATTAAGACTGAGAATTTCAACAAGTTTCCCAACTAAGTAACATTGGCTGGAATTCATTCTAAGTCTATTGCCTCCAAAGCCTACACCATTAAACGCTATGCTTTACTGGTGAACTCGAGTATTTAAAGCTCAATATCTAAAATGAACTCGAGTATTTAAAGCTCAATATCTAAAAACTGTACATGAAACCTAGCCTTGATCCTATGTCTATAGGAGGTAACAAAAATTGGAAAACAAGTTACAATGCAAACTGGAAAGATTTGTGGCTAGGTTAAGAGCTCCTGGTATTCAAGGGCACATATTTACAGTAGACAATAGATGCCTGAAAGATTGAATAAGCTGTGCAGCAAAAGGCAAATTTATACCCTCATACTTTCAGGGACAAAGTGGCACAGTGGAAAGAACACCACATTTAAAGTCAAACAAGCCTTCTCTAGCTCCACCACTTAGCAGCTCTGAGATCTTAGTCACTGTTCTTAAACTCTATTTGCCTCCTTTTCTTTGGGGAATAATATACCTATTTCCTATTTTGTATTGAGGATTTAGTGGCACAATGTACATTCAGTTACTGACACTCAGAAAGTGCTATGAGTGTTATTATCTCTAAAAAACAACTTTTGGGGCTTCCCTGGTGGCGCAGTGGTTAAGAATCCGCCTGCCAATGCAGGCGACACGGGTTCAAGCCCTGGTCGGGGAAGATCCCACATGCCGTAGAGCAACTAAGCCCGTGCACCACAACTACTGAGCCTGCGCTCTAGGGCCCGCGAGCCACAACTACTGAGCCCACGTGCCACAACTACTGAAGCCCACGTGCCTAGAGTCCGTGCTCTGCAACAAGAGAAGCCACCACAATGAAAAGCCCGCGCACGGCAATGAAGAGTGGCCCCCGCTCGCCGCAACTAGAGAAAACCCCGCGCGCAGCAACGAAGACCCAACGCAGCCAAAAATAAATAAATAAATATATTTTAAAATGCATGTTTTACAAAATACAATATTTTCAATGTTTAATTTTTAGAATAAATTTTTTCCCATTATTTATTTTTGAAAGTCATTTTTAACAAATTTTTTTTGTATAAATTTATTTATTTATTTATTTTTGGCTGCGTTGGGTCTTCGTTGCTGCGCGCGGGGTTTTCTCTAGTTGCGGCGAGGGGGGCCACTCTTCATTGCCACGTGCGGGATTTTCATTGCGGTGGCTTCTCTTGTTGCAGAGCACAGACTCTAGGCACGTGGGCTTCAGTAGTTGTGGCACGTGGGCCCTAGAGCACAGGTTCAGTAGTTGTGGCACACAGGCTTAGTTGCTCCGCAGCATGTGGGATCTTCCCGGACCAGGGCTTGAACCCATGTCCCCTGCGTTGGCAGGCGAATTCTTGACCACTGCACCACCAGGGAAGTCCCAAAACATGCATTTTTTTAGGACATCCATTTTTAAAATTTTCTCATGTATATATGGACTAAAATTTGGTTAGTGAATTTTTTCTTATCACATGCAATTTTAATAACATATAGCTACACCCTTAACAGGCTACCTACGTTAGCAAACTACAAGGGCAAGGATAGCTTAATAAGTATATTTGGACATATTTTCACCTATATAGACAGCCATTATGGTGAAAGCTCCTGAAATATTATTCACTTGAATGGCTATATTTTTACAGTAATTTTGTTTCAAATATGTCTTACCTTTAGAAAATTATTTTATGAAAAATTTTCATCTGCTGAACAATGTTTTCTGAACCACAAAATTTTTATCAATTTGCTGTTTAAATTAGAATCTTGATTATAAACTAAAAGCATCCCCCCTAATCCTTTAATCCATTCACCACATTTTTACAAAGAATGAAACATGGATCTGAAGTTATGTGACTTGCTCAAGGCTTATGTGTGTCTGATTCTTGACCTAGGGACATTTTCATCAAGTAAGCGTCCTCCTTCTTTAGATGCCTTTTCCTTAAAGCTTTTCATTTTGAAATAATTACACAGTGACAGGAACTAGAAAAAATAGTACACAGAGTCTTTCATACCCTTCATCCAGCTTTGGCCAGTAGTGCATCATATAAAACTATAGAACAATGTCAAAACCAGGAAATTGACATTGGTTTAATACTGTTAACTAGACTATAGATGCTATTGAATTTCACCATTTTTACATGCATACATTTCTGTGTGTGTGTGTGTGTGTGTGTGTGTGTGTTTCTGTGTGTGTGGTTCTATGTAATTTTATCCTACTTATAAAGATGCTTTTGCTAATGCAGTCAGTGATTGGAAGCATTAATAGCTGAATGACAAATAATGCCAGAATGACTGGGCTGCTTGCTTTTTTAAGTTTTCATGTCTCATAAGTCAAGTTCTTTTGGATTTGACATAATATCTTTTCTCCTCTGATTGGAAAAACCTGAGCAAATAACTAAACTAAAGATTTTGAATGTCAAGTTTTCATTCCATGAATAATGAAATTGAAGCAAATGGTCTGAGGTTAATAGTAGAAAATCGGTCACATTATTTGAGGCTATCCTCTATTTTATGCAGAGGAAAGCAATTAGATGACGACATCTTCACACATGTTTATACCTCCAGAAAGGGGTCTGTGCTTCAGGCTTTTGTGGAAAGCACACTGCACCAGCTACTTATGACTCAAGATCAGTGTCTGCTTTGCACAGCATGAGAGAACAGGTGGGTCATAGGTGGCCATACATGTTATATTTAATACGCTTGCCAGTTTGCCTTGTGTTTTCTTTATTTCTGCAGATGTGTCATAAGGAAATTGAGTCAGTCTATTTTTGGCTCTTGCTATAAATATCCAAGCTGATTTTATGAAGGCACATGTTGGTAATAAAATACTCATTGCCTCCTACAAGCACAAGAAAAAAAATTAAAGGATTATTTTGAGAAATGTACTTTTATAAATTTGACTAAAGGTTTATGACAAGATGTTTTATTATTTGATAATTATTTACAGAAAGGGTTTCTTAGATTTTCCTTTTCAAGATACATCATCTAGATCCTAGATGAATTAAAAGATATTTTCTGTGTTGATTGGTATAATGAATTAAAAACCAAACTGAAGATTTTAAATTTATATTATACATATAAATATATCCCTATATTCATGTATTTTAATGAAAAAATAAGTCACTTATTTTATGTCATCTTCTCAAAGATTTAAGAACTACTTAACCACAATGAAAAGAGTCTAGGGAATTGTGGGGCTAAACCTCAAAGGCATTGATCTAAGACCACTTTTGAGACTTGACTTCATCGAAATCTACTTTTTTAAAAAAAATAAATTTATTTATTTATTTTTGGCTGTGCTAGGTCTTCGTTGCTGTGCGCGGGCTTTCTCTAGTTGCAGCGAGCGGGGGCTACTCTTCCTTGCAGTGCGCAGGCTTCTCATTGTGGTGGCTCCTCTTGTGGAGCACAAGCTCTCGGCGCGCAGGCTTCAGTAGTTGTGGCTCGTGGGCTCTAGAGCGCAGGCTCTACTGTAGTTGTGGCGAACGGGCTTAGTTGCTCCGCGGTATGTAGGATCTTCCCAGACCAGGACTCGAACCGGTGTCCCCTGCATTGGCAGGTGGATTCCTAACCACTGATCCACCAGGGAAGCCCCATTTAAATCTACTTTGAAGGTATCTAATAAAACAATTACACAACTAGCCTGTTAAAATATAACTTTTTACTGTGTTGTTTCAATAAGTAACAATTTTTATTAATATCTAATCGATAATAAATTAAAGAAATACATGCAAAAAAATTTTGGAGAAATCATACCCTCCCGCAAAGGGAAAATATTATAAATATCTTTTTTCAAATAATCAATTTGAATTACCCAACAATAAATTTAACAAGTAAATCAAGGACTTCATACACAGTGAGAAAATGCCTGCACCGTGAAGGGTGTTTTCATCCACATTTTATAATTTAGAATGGAAAACTATTGCTAATTCTAATGTTTTTTTAAGCTTCCATTTATTTTTCTACATTTTCACTAACTTAACAAATATTTATTGCACACCTACTATGAACCAGGCATTGTGCTGATTCAGAGGGTACAGTGGTAAACAAGAAGATAGAGCCCTCTCAAGAAACTAATCTAGTAGAGTAAGCAGAAAAGAAAACAAGGACTCACAATATAGAGTTTCATAGCATTAACATAAACATTAATTTTCAATTCGTTCATAACCTTTTTTCTCAGGTATTTGAGACTATTGATAGCCCAATTTTTCAAATTTCTTGTAACTCCTATACCTTTAAGAGCACACTGCTTTTAAAAAGTGTTTATTTTCTCTATGATCTTGCAGTGACTATGAAATTTACCATCAATTATTTCTATTTGATGTATAATCAAATATAATTAGTTAATATATAAGAATTTGAAATATGTTTACACTTATGTGCCAAAAATGGCTTTAAGATATTAAAAGTTCATACACTTTTTTTTGGTTTCTTCTTTTCCAAAGATTTTGTTTCCCTTGCACTTTTTCTGTTAACATTCTATTACAATAACGTAAGAAGAAACTTCCTCTATAGGAAATTTCCTTCCATTTATGTCTTCAACCCTTTCTCTTCCAAAACACTTATTTTAAAGTTTAGTCCATTTGTGGAGAGGATATGAATCTTTAGTAGACACAGCGAAATCTGAAATTATACATATTAAAAATTATATCAAAGACATATAAAGCATATATGTGTGAGATGTACATTTAAATACTTCTTTAAGATTGTAAAAGTATGCCCTTTGTCTTCGATCAGAGCCACCACTGATAGTGCTCATGGCTTCACATCAGATGGGGCAAGGGTGATAAATGGAGAGAGACACAAAGTCAAACCATTAAACTCAGAAAAAATTTCGCATCACCATCTGACCCAACTCATCTGTCTTAAGAATATTGACCCTGTGCTGAGGCACTAACCCAACTGGAAAGCACATCCTTGCATCCATATATTACTCTAATGACATAAGAATGGATAGACTTGGTCCTTCTACTTAAAAGTATTATATGTTGAAATTTCTGCTGTGATAAGACAAAAATAAAATTTCTTAAAGGTCTGATACATTAACAAATCCAGTAGGTCATCCTGTTTCTTGTGAGCTCAGAAAATCTAAGGCTTCTTTTTGTCCTGTCTTTTAATGCTGCTTGTAATCTAACTGATACTGACTGCGCAACCCTGTTTGCTACTAATTTCTTGCTTTTCTCTCCTAACCAACCATCCAAATATGGATTCTTATCTTGTTATTTATTTCTGGAGTCATTTCTCTCTATCCATTTCACCTGAAATAGTAGATTCCATTTTAAGCATATACTTTCTTATTTATGATACTTTGGACTCCCTCTTGTGCCTAAAGATGTATATTGCCTGACTGGCTTCTCTCCTGTATCTTCTCTTAACTGCAACCTATGAATGGCATAGCTCTAAGTATAATGCAGGAATATTATCATGTCATGTGATTTTACATAACACCAATCAACAGAATTCCATCCTTAGATTGCTGCCAAGACATTACTGAAGATAGGTGGAAATCATAAAAGAAAATCCACTTTAATATATAATTTATGATAACATCTCAGTTCATTTGCAAAGTGCATAATTCTAACCACATAACAAGGGAAAGGGGGGATTATGATAAATCTAAATATTTATATTAAATTTGGGGTTAAAGAACAAAACATAATAATAGTATCTGAAGAAGTGAAAAAAAATTATTTTTAGGCCATGAAAACTTATGCTGAAAAGGTTATGATGTTTTAATCTGCTCAGTATGTTTTTCTCTGATATGGGCCAAGTCCCTAGAATAGGGCTTGGCATAGTATATAAACCCTGTAAATATTTGTTGAATTAACAAATAAATCATTAAAACACTGCATTTTCATGTTAATCATCCACTAATAAAAGTTTTGTTTGGATAGTTTGAGCTTTGCTTCCATCTTCTGAGGAGCCTGCTATCTCTGAATACCATTGCCAAAAATATATATATATATGTATATATTTTAGAACCATGTCTTATAGCTATTAAATTATTTTTGTTTAAAATTACTAGTATCTAAATTTTGCTTAAGAGTCATGATGTTAACATTATTTTGTTCTGAAGAAGTGTCATTAATTTTGACTAATACTAACCTTTCAACTTGGGACTTTGTAAATAAGACATTTTTGGTAATTTTTATTTCTTGCTAGAATGGGTCATGCTCCTTATGATTCTTGTTTCTACTTAGTCAGGATAATAAGTATGAACATTGATATTTTTCTTAAACTTTTAAAGTTGTTTTTCAAAATAGGACTTTAAATCCTAAACTACTCTTAATTTTCCAAATTAAGAAAATAAGTCTTTAGCCATAATTTTTTAAAATTCACAAATTCAGCATTAGAGAAGTGGGGACGGGAGAGACAGAGAGAAAATCTGGACTCTTAATCAAAATACTGAATGATTATGAGTTATCTGAACAACCATAGAGTATGAAAAATTAACTGGTAAAATTTAATGGTTGAGATAATAATGCAAGATTTGATATCTTTTTAATGAAACCAAATTTTTCTCGAACATTTCCTTCTTCTTATACACGATTTACTCCCAGTACTGAGCGCTATTCTTCTATCCTCTTACTCTGTCCCTAACTAACATTAACTTCCCTCTTCTCCATCCTCACAAAAACCAAACTGTCAATTAAGAATAGAGTCTAGGGTAGGGGAAACCATGTAAGATAATTTACCCTCATTTAAATATCTCATTCAGTTGAAGTATTCTGATCAGCTTAATACTTTCTAAATATATGGATAAATATCACATCAATTTAACTCAGATTTTCTAACTAGAGATTCCTCAACTAATCTACCAAGAAATGGGAGCACAATTTCCATCATGCCTAGCTATTTCTGTGATACCTTTTACATTTGTTAAGTTAGAGAAGCTATGAAAAAATATTTTTCTTCATGTAAAGAAAATAGAAGAATTACAGTTCATTCAAGCAAAGGGAGGTTTTCCTAGGCATGTTACCAAGGCAGAAACCATAAATATAAACAAAGATAGATGAGATGTCACAAACATTTAAAATTTCAGAGCAGAAAAAAATTAATTAGGTCAATAGGGAAATATCCACTGCTCTGTCATATTATATTGATGGGTATAGAATTGCTGTGATTTTTCTGAAGTACTGAAGTATTATTTGGTTATATTGATGTAGTTACAGATTCAGGTATAGATTCAGAAATAGATACTGATGGTAATGATATGGACGCAGACAGATATAAAAATAGGCTTACTCTGTGCCCAAAAATTCCACTTCCAGGAATTTACCTTAAGGACATAATAAGACTAGTAAGAGAAAATTTATGGATTTTCATTTATATCAGGAAAATTAAATTAATCTAAATATCCAACAAGGGAGGATGTTAGATAAACACTGAACATTTATACACACATTGAACAGTGCAAGTATTAAAAATGTTGATGTATTTCTATGTTTTTATACATCTATATTATATTGTTTCTTTTTTTTTAATTCTAAAACTATATATATAGAGAGATGAAATTGTATCATCTCAGTTTCCTTTTTAAAAAGACAGTTTGTAAATGTGGATACACATACATAATGGAAATATTTAGAAATAATTAATATCAAGATACAAATGATAGTCATGTCTGATTTAAAGGTTGAACAATTATTTTCTTTCTTTTTATGCTTTTCTGAATATCTGATTTCTTCAAAGAAAAAATAAAGTTCACATTGGGAAAAAAATTCAAACAAATGCAAGCAAAGTGAATGCTTTGGAAAGCAAATGTCCTTATATCAGATTATCTAAGTTTTTTTCCTTTCTAATATTTTATCATTCTAACATAATTAAAATATTTTACCACTCATTGATCAAGAGTTGTGTGTAACATAACTTGATTTTAGGATTGCAATATTTAAAATCCATACATTATTAAAAGATAAACTTATGCAGATATTTTTGTGCTTTTGATAATGAATTTCTTAATAATGAGGCAGGTCCTTCAAATCATATCCTATAAAAAATTTTTATAGGATATGATTTTTAGTTTTTATCTATTTTTTCTCCCCTTTCTGTCTTCTTCCTCCTCTTTCCTCATCTTTTGTCTCTTTCTTCTTGACTATTCTACAATTCTCTATCCCACAATTGTACCATGATTTCATTAACTCCTCGATGAATCTCAATTTATGGTATACAGAGATGCCTGAAATTATGGGATTTTTATACTAGCAAACTGAGGATAATAAAATGCTTATGCATCCCTATGGTATATGGAAATGTGATAATATTTAGTAACACTTTTATTTCCTTTTTAAATATTCAAATTAATATATACTATTTTATCATTATAATGCATTTCTCCAGAGTGCTTTCCCAAAAGCACTTTACATCCAGTAATTAAATACACTCACAGAGCATGGCATAGTTTTTATTTAATGCAATTTTCTTAATGAAAAATTATAATATTAAAGTTTTTAATAATAATAACTAGACATTTGCTATGTACCAAATGACTTGTATTCATCCTGACATTTAATCTTCCCTACCTCGTCTTAAAGATAAAGAAACTGAGGCTCAGGAGAGTTTTCTAATTTGCTCAGTTTGAATAATTGAAAAATAAAAAGGTCATATGTGAGGTTTACAGCAGATTGTGAAATTATTTTTGTAAGAATTCCTTCCAGGACTCTACTTGGGAATGAAAGGAATTGTTAAATGTTAAAACTTTAAACAAAGTAATGTACAGATGGTGGGCCACTCTAAGTAAATTCTGCTCTCTAGTTTTGAACAAAACCTTGACAGAGAGTAATCTTCATTCACAAAATAAGTATTGGTAATTTCATGTCAACTTAACACACATCTTAGAATAGAAACAAAAAGTCTGGGATGGTTTCCTTTTCTCTTACAATATTGCTGCCAAGACTGTCAAGATTAGTGAAAAAAGGGTGTGAAACTACCTAGAAATGTAAAGAGGAGTCAGGCACGCATGTGAACTGTTATGTTTCATAACAATGTCCATTTCATGTATTTTACTTTCTTTAGAAAACTACCCAGGGAGGGTACAACCCAGAGGGATAGGTCAACCACCTGAGATTAGGAAAGATGCACAGGAAGATTTCACATACCCAAAATCTCACATGGACACAATCTATAAATTAGAGTCTTATTTGCATTGGTAGAGTCCTCTTCTATAATGAAATATTCTCCTGGCAGAATAATTCTACCAGTTTTCGCCATCTTAACTTCAATGCATGAGTGAGATATGCAAACCCGGTAAATCAGAGTAATGATGAAAAAGGGAAGAAAACAGTTATAACTGAAAACAGGTGATAGAAGGAGATTTTTTAGTGATTAAAGTAGTAAATTTTAAAGAACTAAAGGACTTGGTCATTGGGGGAGGAGGGGAGATCTAGGAATAAAAAGATAAACTTGATAAGACCGTTCCAGTAGACAAATGGGGTTTACCAAAGTCAAATTTTTACAACATGCAATCTTGCCTAGGACCCCAGTGACAGCCCTTCCTTTTACCCCAATCTCAAAAAACCTCCAACTCTCTACCCCAGCTGTTAAATCTCAAAGAATTTTTCCAACTATATCTCTTCCTCCTCTAAATAATAACTATTAATTTTCATCATTGGCTTGCAGTACCATTTGAAATTCTTGAATTGTTGCCTTGCCCACAAGTGGGAGCTAGGGCACTGGAACATCAGGGTGGGAAAATCAGGGTCCTGATAACAGTAAGGGAGGAGCACTCACTCTCTGAGAGCCACAGGGTCCAACCACGGTGACTAAGACCAAAGGCTCTGAAGAGATGCTGAGCAAAGGCCAAGCCCACTATCCAATTGATTATTAATCCTAATGGGATAGATAGAAAAAGAAACTTCCTAAGTCAGTGAAAAGGCAATAGCCTAGGCATCCAAGGAAATCAATGATGTTCACAGTGCAGAGTGATCCAAGGACAGAGTTCTGAGATAGACCGGAAATAAAGAGAGATGACACAGTAGAAAGGGACCACCTTGGTCTGGCTATTTAGTACTGTTGCATCAGTTTTGCTTTGCTTCTTCCATTAGACTGCCAGAGAATATTCCATGTGCATCTCTTTGAAAAATCCTGCTATACTTTTCCTAACAGTGAGGAAGCAGAAGCTGAGCAACATTCAGAAGCCACTAACAGGTGATAAACCTAGAAAGGGAACAAACCAGGAATAGAATCAGCACCAAGCTTCTTCTGACCTAGTTTTTGTATTTAGAAATTTCTGTATTTTTTAAATCACCTTTTCTACCAGAACCGTAAGATTGACCTTTTAATAACCATAGAACTGCCAAAAATTCATTGCCATATCCCTTGCCTTCTCTGAGTTCTTCCTACCTTCCATCCACCCCACCCATTAAGAGTTTCCACTACCTAACTGGATAAAAAATTAACGCTATGAGCTATACAGGTATGAAAGTAGGGACCGTGGAAATAATTCAAAGACTCTGGCAAAATTAATAGGAGAGAAATCTCAAGGAGCAATCAATTAATGCAATCCACTTGTTTTACATAGGAAGACCTTAAGGGAAATTAAGGTCGTGTAGTCAAAGTAGACTTTAAATCTCTTAGATCTTGCATTTTTTAAAAACTTCTTATCATTAAGAAGAGTTTTAAAATCTTAGTTATCAAAAAACATTTTTACTTAAAACAAATTACATAAGTACGTAAAATAAATAGATTGAGGAAATTTGCTCTAAAAACAGTGATAGAACCAACGGTATACTTCAGTTAGGGTCCATTATTGTTCATCACCCTGTAAGAGAAGGCCAGACACACACACCATTTGTTCGGCTCCATCTGAATCTAACTCTTGAATAAAGAGTGCACTGAAAAAAAGGGTAGAATTACTTCAGATGAAAATAATTTGGCCCAGCTAGATGCATACTATGTAGAAGCAGCATCAAAATTTGCTATAAATCAAGAGACATAACTGGGATAATTCCTACTTGAACAAGCTATAAAAGCTTAAGTCGATATACAACCTGCCTGTGGAGAAAAGGGGGAGAAGAAAAGTCTGGATCAGCCCACTCCTCACTTCAGATGACAGGGAAGTCTTTCTTGTGAACTTTTTTTCCCATTAGTTCACCATTGCACCTTTTCCTCCTGAGGTGCCTTAAGTCAGGGATGAGTTTCAACCCTGCATTGCTGATGAGAGGTTTCATCTGCAAGATGATACGTGACATCACTCTTCCTAGTGCTGAATTTATCACACCCTTCATCAAAGGACCTGCCAAATATTTGTGCCTTACCAGCAGATCCTTGAGGACAGAAACAATGCCCATATTGTTCAGGATTACCATTACCTTTATTTACTAATATTAGTACAGAAAATTACACTGCAAATATTTACAGGTACATGGCAACAACTATATGATAAAAGCAGGGGAGGGATTTCTATCCTCACCTTACTGAAAAGCAGATTGCGAGAGACTCTAATGTGTCCGGGGGGATGATGGCTAACCAGGAAGGAAACAGAACTAGAACATAAATAGCCCCCTCCTGATTCAGACTACCTCACCTAAGGCTAGTCATAGATGCCTGTACTAAGAGAAATAGATGCTGCTTGTATTAATACAATACCACAAAAAACTAAAAAATAAAATGGGAAAAATCATTTGTTAGGAAAATCAATGGTTTCTTTGATCTTTTTTCTGAATGATTTCTAGGATTAAGTTACTCAACTAGGTAGGCTGATTTAAAACTTTTCAGGATATTTCCCAACACTGAGTTATCCTATACAAGTGCTTTTAGCTATGCTGTTTTCCCAGTTTTCTCAGCCTTAATTCAGGAGTGGACAGAATGACTTACGTCAAAGAATGAAAAAATACTTCTGAAATTTTACAAAATATTCTAACAAATCACCTCACTCACTTCAAACTGTAGCTGCTCCCAAATACAAATGCCACATTTATTTTAAGGATCTAGGATATCTGAAGAGTAGTAAAGATCTGCTCGGCATTTCTTTCACTGTAGGAAACTGTAAATTCCACAGACATGCTATACAATGTGGTTCTTATTTAGAAAAGGAAGAGAAAGCGAAGGCATGAAACAATATATTATTTGTTTTTAGTGTGTTTTACACTCAAATTATTTGACTTAGGCTGCAAGAAGCAGAGAGAGATAACCCCATATGAAGCACCTCCTAAACTTCAAACCTCTTTTAAGGGTTTGAAGACAGATGTAGGATGTCTGCTGGCTTTGATAAGCAGCTGTAAAAGAAACGACAGAGCCTTAGGAAGTGGAAAGAAACACAAAAGTGTATTCATTACTCAACTTAGTAAAATTATGATAAAGAAAAGTTGCACTATTTATGTAAGGAGAGAGCTAAAATTCTTAAATACAGAGCATATATCTTTCTTACAGCAGCAATCTAAATTTTAATAACAGGAAAAGTAGATATGTTTCTTTTTAAAATTTTTATTAAATTAGAAAAGTATAAATCTTACTGCTCTTGATATTATTACTTAGTCATTGAAAGAATAAATCATGTGTTGGACAAGCTATAAAAAATTTCATTTGAGTCTTTCTTTTATTAAAAGGAAACATTTTTTAAAATAAACTTCCCATAAGGGATTATGCCAAGTATGTACTTCAAAGCCTGTTTCTCTCTGATGGGAGCTAGAGGCAAGTCATAATCTAATTGTCAAGGGTCCTTGGAATTCATTTCCAACCTATTCATTAACCACTAGAAATATTTATTGGACAACTACTACCTACCCACCGTGATTGTTTTATAAAGAGGAAAAAAAAGTGTCCCTCTCTTAGTGCAGGATCTCTAAAGCTTTCTCTGTCAACTTTGGTGTAGCTCTGAATGCCGACCACACTTCACTCTTTGTTGATAATAAGCAAGTAGGGAAGAAAGCAGAGAGATATATTTATTCAGAGAGCCTGTGTAAATTATTTAAAGCTACAGCAGTTTTCTTTCATATTTATTACTTACTTATGGCAACAGTCTAAAGTCAAGATTTTGCTGTTCCCTGTATGTTTGATTTACATAGACAGTAAATAATTCTCACTTGTAAAAAATCACTTAACACAGGGAGAGGACAGCTGTATACAAGCCAAGGAGAGAGGCCTCAGAAGAAACCAGCCCTGCCCTGATCTTGGACTTCTAACCTTGAGAACTGTGAGGAAATATACTTCTGTTGTGTAAGCAAAAAAAAAAAAAACAATTAAACTCCATAACCTTGGGAATTTTCTACTTTACTTGATTATATTAGGAGAATTGAGAATTATACATGATTTTTTCTTTTCATTATAATTTATTTGCTTGCATTGCTTTCACATTTTGATTACTTCTTTGAACTTTATAAATATCAACATTTTTATGAACATCAGATCTATGTACCCTTACTGCCTTAATGAGCAAAGCAAATGTTAAACATGTCATTAAATATTGGTAGATAGATCTAAATTTTCTAAATTATAATTTTTAAAATATAATTTAAAGTATAATTTTTAAATTATATTAATCTTGAAGAGCAAGTTACCTACAAAGCTTAAAGTACTTGACTTTCTAGAAATTGAACTGATTTTTTTTGGCTTAACTTAAATTGGTTTCTCTAACTAAAAATGGTATAAAATCACATTCCAACTTAGAGGTCTTAAAACATTGACTTAGTAATCAGGTTATTAATTCATTAACGTGAAAATATATTTTAACATTAACCATTCTAATCGTAAGTATTTAGTTTTAAAGTTTTAAGTTAAACAATAGAATCAACTGAAAATTAGAGTGGGTACTACAATTTATTTTTGCTTTGTTTTCAAAAACTACATAACAGAAATATAGAAATAATAGACTCTCCAATATAAAGACACTTTGGATTAGTGACACCAACAAATGTTTAAGTTTCACTATTTTTACTCACAGCTTCCTGGCTTAGGTTCATTTTTCTTCCTTTCTTTTCATTGAAATATAATTGACTTGCAGTATTATTTTAGCTTCAGATGTACAGTGATTCGATATTTTTATACATTATAAAACAAGCACCACAATAAATCTAGTTACCATCTGTCACAATAAAAACTTATTACAGTATTTTTGATTATATTCACTATGCTATACATTCCCATGAATTATTTATTTTATAACTGGAAGTCTGTACCTCTTAATCTTCTTCACCTATTTTAATCATCCCCTACCTTCCTCTCCTCTGGCAACAATCAGTTTGTTCTTTCTCTATATAAGTCTGTTTCTATTTTGTTGTTTGTTCATTTGTTTTGTTTTTTCAGATTCCACATATAAGTGAAATCATATGGTATCTGTCTTTCTCTGTGACTTATTTCATTTACCATAATACCCTCTAGGTTCATCCATATTCTCGCAAAAGGCAAGACTCCATTACTTTTTATGGTTGAGTAATACTGCACTGTATGTATTTACCACATCTTCTTTATCCATTCAGCTATTGATGGACACTTGGGTTGCTTCCATATCTTGGCTATTGTAAATAATGCTGCAATGAACACAGGGGTGAATAAATCTTTTCAACTTAGTGTTTTTGTTTTATTTGGAAAAATACCCAGAAGTGGAATTGCTGAATTATATGATAGTTCTATTTTTAATTGTTTGAGGAGCCACCATACTGTTTTCAATAATGGCTGTACCAATTTACATTGCCACCAACAATGCACAAGATTTCCCTTTTCTCCACATCCTTGCCAACGTATTATTTCTCGTCTTTTTATTAATAGCCATTCTGACAGGGGTGAGGTAAATATCTCATTGTGGTTTTTATTTGCATTTCTCTGATGATTGTGATGTAGAACACCTTTTCATCAACCTGTTGCCCAACTGTATATCTTTGGTGGAAAAAGATCTATTCAGATTCTCTACCCATTTGTTAATTGGATTGTTTGATTTTTTGCTTCTAAGTTGTATAAGTACTTTCTATATTTTGGATATTAACTCCTAATCAGATATATTGTTTGCAAATATCTTCTGCCATTTAGTACACTGCCTTTTTGTTTTATTGATGGTTTCCTTCACTGTGCAAAAGCTTTTTAATTTGATGTAGTCCCATTTGCTTATTTTTGCTTTTCCTTCCCTTGCCTGAAGAGACATATCAAAAAAACATGGCTAAGACCAATGTCAGAAAGAGCACTGCCTATGTTTTCTTCTAAGAGTTTTATGGTTTCAAATCTTACATTTAAGACTTTAATCCATTTTGTGTTTATTTTTGTATAAAGTATGAGAAAGTAGTCCAATCTGATTCCTTTGCATCTAATGGCCCAGTTTTCCCAACACCATTTATTAAAGGAGCTGTCTTTTCCCCATTGTATATTCTTGCCTCCTTTGTCATAGATTATTTGACCATATAAATGTGGGTTCATTTATGGGCTCTCTATTCTGTTCCATTGATCTATGTGTCTGTTTTTGTGCTAGTACCATACTGCTTTGATTACTGTGTCTTTGTAGTATAATTTGAAATCAAGAAGTGTGATAACTCCAGCTTTATTCTTTCTCAAAATTGTTTTGGCTCTCCAGGGTGTTTCATGTTTCCATACAAATTTTAGAATTATTTGTTCTATTTTTGTGAAAACTGCCATTGGTATTTTGATAGGGATTGCACTAAATCTGTAGATTGCCTTGGTGAGTATGTCATTTTAACAATTTTAATTCTTCCAATCCATGAGCATGGTATATATTTCCATTTACTTGTGTCATCTTCAATTGCTTTCACCAGTGTCTTATAGTTTTTCAAGTACAGGTATTTTACTCCTTAGTTAGATTTATTCCTAGGTTTTTAATTCTTTCTGATGCAATTATACATGGGATTGTTTTCTTAATTTCTCTTTCTTATAGTTCATTGTTATTATATAGAAACACAACCAACTTCTGTATATTAATTTTATATCCTTCAACTTTACTGAATTCATTTGTTAGTTCTAATAGTTTTTTAGTGGCATCTTTAGGATTTCCATGTATAGGGTTATATCACCTGCAAACAGTGACAGTTTTACTTCTTCCTTTCCAATTTGGATTCCTTTTATTTATTTTTCTTGTCTGATTGCTGTGGCTGGGATTTTCAATACTATGAAGAGAAGAGGCAAGTGTGGTTATTCTGGTCTTGTTCTTGATTTTAGAAGAAATTCTTTCAGCTTTTCACCATTGAGTATAATGTTGGCTGTAGTTTTATAAGATATGGACTTTATTATGTTGAGGTATATTCCCTCTATAACCACTTTCTTAAGAGTTTTTATCAGAAATAAATGTTGAATTTTGCCAAAAGCTTTTTTGCATCTATTGAGATGATCATATGATTTTTAATCTTCAATTTGTTAATGTGATATATCATGTTATTTGATTTGCAGATATTGAACTATCTTTGCATCCCCGGGATAAATCCCACTTTATCATGGTGTATCATACTTTTAATGTATTGTTGAACTCAGTTTGCTATATTTTGTTGAGGATTTTTACATCTATATACATCAGTGATATTGGCCTGTAGTTTTCTTTTTTGTGGTATCATTATCTGGTTTTGGTATCAGAGGATGTTGGCCTTGTAGAATGAGTTTGAAAGTGTTCCTTGTTCTTCAATTTTTTGGAAATAGTTTGAGAAGGATAGGTGTTAACTCTCCTTTATATATTTGATAGAATTCATCTCTGAAGCCATCTGGTCCTGGACTTTTGTTTGTTGGGAGTTTTTTTCAATTACTGATTCAATTTCATTACTGGTAATCAGTTTGGTCATATTTTCTATTTCTTCCTGATTCAGTCTTGGGAGATTGTGTGTTTCTAAGAATTTATCCATTTCTTCTAGGTTGTCCAATTTGTTGGCATATAATTGTTCATAGTAATCTCTTATGATCTTTTGTATTTCTGTGGTATCAGTTGTAACTTCTCCTCTCTCATTTCTGATTTTATTTATTTGGGCCCTCCCTCATTTTTTCTTGATGAATCTGGAAAAAGATTGATCAATTTTGTTCATCTTTTCAAAGAACCAGCTCTTAGTTTCATAATTTTTTCTTTTTTTTTTTTTTTTTTTTTAGTCTCTATTTCATTTATTTCTGCTCTGATCTTTATGATCATTACTTTGAACTCTTTATTAGGTAGATTGTATATCTCTATTTCATTTAGTTCTTCTTCTGGGGTTTTGTCTTGTTCTTTCATTTAAAATGTATTCCTTTGTCTCCTCATGTTGCCTAATTCTCTGTGTGTATTTCTTTGTATTAGGTAGGTCTGTTACATATCTTAGTCTTGGAGATGTCCTGTGAGGCCTAGCCACACACTCCTCCCTGGTCAACAGAAACATATGCTCTAAGGGTATCCCCTATGTGGGCTGTGTGTGCCCTTCTGTTATGGCAGGGCTGACTACTGTGGGTGCACTGGTAGGCAGGGCTGGCCCCTGTCCCAGTTGGCTGCCAGGCCCTGACTTGTGTAGTGGCTGCCAGCCTGCTAATCGGCAGGGTTGGGTCCCAGTGCAGCAGGATGCAGGGCCCAGGGGAACCCAGGACTGGTGCTGGCCCACTGGTATGTGGGTAATCCTCCAGCACTAATAGGCTACAGGGAGAACTCCAAAATGGTGCTTCCCAGCACCAGTGCCCTCATGATAGAACAAGCTCCTAAAAATGGCTACCACCAGCATCCATGTCCCCAGTTGCCTCCTGCCTCTCCAAGAGGTTCTCCAAGATCAGCAGGTGGGTCTGACTCTTAAAGGGCATGCCTCTGTGTGCATGCCCTTTCAGAGTTGAGTCTGTTTCCTATAGCCCTCTGGCTAACCTTCAAAGTCAGATGTTCTGGGGCTCATCTTCCCAGAGCAAGGACCCTCAGGCTGGGGAACTTAATATTGAGCTTGGACCCCTTGTTCCTTGGGCAGAATCTCTGCAACTGTGATTATCCTCCCACTTGTGGATCACCTACCAGGGTTGTGGGTCTTGACTATACCACACCTCTGCCCCTCCTACCCATCTCATTGTGATTCCTTCTTTATCTCTTTAGTTGTGTAAAATCTTTTCTTCTTGTCTTCAGCTCATTCTCATAGATGGTTGCTCTGTAAATAGTTGTACCTTGGTGTATCTGTGGGAGGAGGTGAGCTCAGGGCCTTCCTATTCCACCATCTTCTTGGGTTCATTTTTTAAAACTATCAGAAGAGAAGTATGGCATATTTGGTATAGAATAGAAAAGAATCGAGTCCTAGAGTCATCAGACATGACTCTGGAATGGAGAGACCAAGCCATGGCCATAAATCTGAAGTCTCAGGATGGCAAGAAAGACTTTTGTAATGAAGCCTTGTGTTTAAGGAAGAACTCTTGGAGATCAGTTGCATGGAAGAGCCCATTTTTTTTAGGGAGCCAGAATCTACTAACCCAGACCTGTGCCAAAATAGGACCTCTGGTTTCTAGTTCTGTCTTGTAGCAACCATGGTTGTCCTAAAGAATTTAGGCCCATGATTTACTCGCATACAGTGAGGAGGCTTCAGTTGTGGTGTCTGAATTATGAATGTGTCTATGATATTCAATTTCCCTTGCTTGGCAAAAAAATTCCTAAAGAGATTATCTAAAGTCATTCAGGTAAACTTAATCTTCTAAGAGAATCCAGTGCCCCTTCTCCTTCCTCTAACCACCTAGGATAGGAATAGAAGCCTTAGGCCAAATGTACTCAACATATATAAAATCACACTGATTGTCTGACAAGCACGTCGATTGTCATGAACCTCAAGTCCCCTATTGTGCAATTGATGACTGAATTAGTGAACACATTATCTCTTTTAAGTAGAAAACACTGACATCTCTGCCCATATACTCCATGTATGCACATTCAGGGAGAAGTTAGTTTGGAACAGAAGGAAAAGGGAATAGAAAGGTAACATTTTTGTTAGTTTTGTGGCAAAAACCCCAATCTCTAATACCATCCTCCACTTGAAGCTGAGATATATAAGGAAAGCACTTATCAATAAACAAAAATTTTATTAATGTGTTTTGTTATTCAAGTTATCAAAGCTAAAAGGTTCCCTTGAAGCCATCTCTGTGTTAGTGCCTAGATAAGAAAAAATATACTTGGATAACATAATGCAAAAAGAAAGGAAACTAATGACAAAATCATACTAAATCATTAATAAACACGTACTGAGTATTCTAGAAATTACAGCAACAATATATTCCTAACTCCATAACTTTAACAGCATTATGACTATTAATGATAACAGTAGGTAAATTATTTTCAGATTGATACATCTCAGGTGTGTTTATGTTCCATCAGATCAATATAAAATGTCCAGTCTTATAAACCTAAAAACTACTGTCAATGGCATGCTGAATAATCCTTTGAATGGCTCATCTCAGTAAGGATCCTAACATTATATCTGTTTTCTAATATGAGCTCAAAAATTGCTCTGATTCTAAACTAGGTATTGAAAATCAATTGCAAATTCTTTCAAAGAATGAATACCTAAACGTACCTTAATCCAGTCAGGCAAATTTAGATATTTCAGAAATTTAAATATAACCTAAAACACTGACGTTTTCTTGTGCACAAGAGCTATAAAGAATTTTGTTACATAGAGAAAAATTGAACATCTGCTTTAAAAAATAGAGTTCTAAAACGCTAATCCATAATTGAATGATATATTTTAAAGAAATATATAAATGAATGGTTAACTAGTTAGCTATTCTCTCTCTCTCTCTCTCTCTCTCTCTCTCTCTCTCTCTCTCTCTCTCTCTCTATATATATATATATATATATATATATATATATATATATATATATATATATATATATATATATATATATATATATATATATATATGAAGTATAAGGTCTTAAGGATATCAAACTCTCCCAATTTGAAGAACCAGACAGACCTGGGCTTGAAGGTTTCTCTATGGTTTTTTATGCAACCATAGGAAAACTACTTAGGTTCTTTTAAAATGTTTCTTCAACTGTTAAGTCAAAATAATAATATCTACCTCACAAGGTGGATTAAATAAAATAGCATATTAAGCATTTAGCGTGTACCTAGGCTATGGTGCACTAAATGTTCATTAATATTAATAATTACAATTATTAACCATAATATGCCAAGTACAAATAGAGTTGGCAGTCATAGGAAACTTCCTGGAGAACATAGGAATTGAGCTGGACCTTTAAGGGCAGCAACAGTATAATGGATGCCAAAGCTTATGCACATAGAATGTGCTAACTCAATATTTTTTAACCTGTTGCTTTGTGGAGTAATCAAAACTGTTCACTAAAAGAAGCTAGTCACAAAAGACCACCTATTCTATGATTCCGATTACATTAAATTTCCAGAATAGGCAAATCTATAGAGACAGAAAGTAGATTAGTGGCTGCTTAGAACTAGAGGAGGGATAGGGAGGTTGCAGCGTGATAGCAAAGGGTATGAGCTTTCTTTGTAAGGTGATGAAAATGTTCTAAAATTGATTGTAGTTATGGTTACACAACACTCTGAATATATGAAAAACCATTAAATTGTGTACTTAAAAGGGTGAATTTTATGGTATATGAATTATTTATCTCAGTAAAGTTACTACAAAAAAAAAACTGTTCACTAGGGATCTCGTGTTTCCTATTCTTCTGTAATATGGACAGAGTGTTTCTGAGCATGCACTCTCCATCTGCGCAGCACGGCTCAAGGGGGAAGAAAGGACTAAGCCTCAGAGAGACCATAGCTATTGTCCTTCTGCCCTGGAATTCTTCCTTCAATAGGCACAAGAGTTTTTCCAGGCATGTGCAACTGAAATGCATCCACTCTAAACAAAATATCTTAAAATGGTAGAATATATTGGCATGAAAAGAAGAAAAAATTTCCCTGAGTTAAAACTCTTTGAAGCACTTATGTCATTTAAAGTTGCCGATGGGTCTAGAGCTTAAGAGAAAATATAAGATTAAAAGAAATTGTGAGCTCGAAAATAAGAACCAGAATAAAAGGTAAAATTTAATTCAAAGAATTTGTTCAGTAGCTCTTAGGACTTAAACTGCCTTCAGATGCATTAACCCTAAGCTGCCAAAAATTCACTGAGTGTCAGACTGGTAAGCTAATACAAAATGTGCCTATTTGCTGGCTGTGAAAGAAGGTCACTTTTTCATATATTAACTGTGGCCTTTCTATCATCTACTTATATATGTAAATCATTTGGCTTTATTAGTAGAAACACAATCTACTAAATTCTCTGATACCCAGAAATTATTCCTTTTTATGATTTTCTTCTTTAGATTACATAATGTTCTGTTTAGATCCCAATGGTGCATGTTTATACACAGATATACCCACATGTTCAATATTAAATAAGAGAGAAATTACTGAAAGCTTTAAATTATTACAAAATGTAACTCATGAAATTCTCCCACTGGACAAAGCATTGGGCAGAACACTTTCCAGTCCTCTGCCATAAAGGCAAGAATTTACTCCGATTCTTAGGCAGTTAGACAGAGGCCGATATCTGGCTAGATGGTAAAGAATTGGTGAGGTTGAAAAATTGGAGGGAAGGAGGCTTGGAAAGAAGTGTGTGAAAGGAATACTTGGAAAAACACCAGATCGTGAAAATATCTGTACCTCAGGTAGGTTCTAACATCATCAGTTCCCATAAAAGGAGCCTTAATAACCCAGATGTATAAGCTGAATGTGAATGTGAGTCATTCTACTAACACGGTTGACCAATGTTATTAATGTCCAATTTGCCAGCAACAGTGGCCAAACATGATGTCTTAAGGGAACTAGCAGCTATATGGTAATTGTTAATTAAATTGTGGCCTTTTCATTGCAAAGGAAGCAATCCATAAAATATTGCCCTCAATTAAAGTACCAGCTTTACATTTTAAATTAGCAAGCTGATTTAAGGCATTAGCCAAATGCCTTACTAGAAACTTAGCTGTGTTACCAATTTGCAGACAAGACTTTGTATGGTTGGTATGCTGACTTAAAGGATGTGGTATTTGCTCTGAATCAATGACTGATATATATGATTCTATTTCCCAAAAAATGCACAAGTCTTAGTTTGAAGGGGAAGCCGTGCAGATGAGGCTCCTAAAATTATATCTAATGATCTTCTTGACAAATTATTTGCTTTTGAGCCCAGGAATTTGCTTTTCTATAAGTTTTAGTACCCAAGGAAGATATGTGTATACTAATGAACACAATAATGGTTTCTCTGAGTTAAAAACAGGGGCTGCATCCTGATAATTTTGGTTTCATCCTGTCTCTAAGCAGAGAGTTTAAAATTGCAGCTATGCTATTGTTTGAAATTGACTATCAAGAGTAAATAGGATTTCTGCTCTATAATGGGGGCTGGGAAGAGTTAGGCTGAACCCAGGGGGATTGTTGTACAATAATGAAAATCAGTGAGTGTGCTTCAAGCCTTTATAGAAAGGACCACTGAGTCCTGTAAAAGATGAAGGATTGGATCACATCACTAAGGAAAAAGTACCAAACAACCAGGATTCTGTTCAAAAGGAAACATGGACTAGGTAGTGGAGAAGCAAAATGATACTAACTGCAGAAATGAGAACTCTAGCCTGTATATTTATTCTTTCACTTTCTGAATATGTATTGTCAAATGTGCCTGTGTGTGTAAGTGTACACACATTTCATTCTCCTTTCTTTCCTTTTATAGTATTAAATAGAATATTGGCAATGGCCAAATTTAACATTTATCAAACAGGCTGCAAAATATTGATCTCTTCCCTTGGTTCTGTGAGTGATACTCTATCTTTTAAAAAAATTCTTTTTCAAGGTTAAGTTCATCAGAGTCAGTTTCTGCTACTTAGAACCAAAGAACTCAAATAGTGATTATGTATTAATCATGTACATATATCAATACCTTAATTTCACCCATGATTTTATGGCCAATATGTACTAAAAAGAAAGTCCATAAATTCCATAAATCAAATTATTATTCAAATCCTTGCATATCAGAATTATTTAAATCTAACAAATTATTTTCTAACCAAATTTCATCAACTCCATTTCAAACTACTTTTAGCCTGAGGGAGAAGGGTAAGATAATGTTAATAACCAACATGTACTGAGCGCCTACTATGTATCTGGCTCTGATACATTTCGTTTAACACTCATGAGTTACTTATTATAATTATACCAATATTGTCAAATAGGAAATTGATATTAACAATTTTCCATAATCACACAGTAAGTACCAGTGTTATATTCTCAACTATTATACTGTCTCCTTAAAAGTCAGTCTATTCAAGGAGTCTGTAAAGAGGCCTTGGGGATGTTGCCTCTGGGGGGAAAGGGAATAAAATAGTCTGTAGGGACAACATTGTAAAACACAAAGAAGAGTAAATTATATTAAAAGAAACAATATTCCAAAACTTTGTAGAAGAAAGTTGTTGTTGTTTTTTTTTTTTAAGGTGGGAGCAGCTTCAAACACTTACAAAGAGATCAAGGATTTCAGATGCAGAAGTGACCAGGGGGCAAACAAAGGAGCAAGGATAATGGTCATCCCTTCCACAATTCCCTACATCTTACGCAGAGGGGGAGCAACAAATTGTGGGCGCTTAGGACAGAGAGGTAGGACAGTGATCTCATGACTGAAACATACAAGATAAAGGGGAGCTCCTAATAGATCCCTCAGGGTGGTGTGTCCTGCACCTCCCCTCCAATAAGTAGGCAACAATAAATAGAATCAGAAAAAGCAGTCAGCCTAAGCAACAATTAAAAGCAAACATATGAGCCTACAGATAAGAATCACTAACAAATTGAGAAAATCAAAGCCAAGAAAGAGAGGTACTCTCCCGAAATGTGGAGAGTGCAGCAAAGGTACACAAAGTACTACTTTGAAGACGTGTAATTTATGTCCTCAGAAAAAATGTGAAATGAAATTGCTTCCATAAAAAAAAGTATCACCTGAATAACTTCGATATTGAAAGATAATTATTTAAGAAAGTAACTTTACAGTGGAAAAACCCTGGCAAACACTACATTGGCCAGGGAATCATGGTTAACATTATCAGTGATGAGTCATGTTGCTAGCAGGTACACCTCGATCTGATAGATGAGAAGGGCACTTCACCACTGTGGCACTCTTTACAAAAAATGACAACCCTAATCATGAGGAAAACATCATACAAACTGAGGATATTCTATAACATCCTCAAAACTGTCAAGGTCAAGAAAAACAAGTCTGAGAAACTGTCTCAGACCTGAGGAGACTAAAGAGACGTGACAAATAAACACAATGTGGTATTCTGGATGAGAGACTGGAAGGGAAAAAGAACACTAGTGAAAAAATTTAGTTTGAATAAAGCCTGGAGCTTAGTTAATAGTAATGCACCAATGTTGGATTTTTAGTTTTACAAATGTATCATGGTTATGTAAGATGTCAGCAATAGAGGGAATTGGGTGAAGGGCAGACAAGAAGTCTTTACTATTACTGCAAATTTTCTGTTAATCTAAAATTATTCCAAAATTAAAATTTTATTATTAAAAACTTACTCAAATCTAAAACTGAGTAGCAGGACCATTAAGCAGAAGAATAAGGGGAAGTATGATTTAACATTCTGACTTCAGTAATATGATAGATTACATATTCTAAAAAGCCCTTTCCTACACAACATTCAGATCCTAGATAAATTACGATAAATATACTTTTAAACAAACTCTTTTGGGTTTATAAAAATTTAAGAGCAATTTCCTGAGATAAATAAAATAGTAAATGTATTTTACATCATAAAGTGTTAACCTAAAAACAAAGAGGTAATTTTTAGTACTCAATATTGCCCTGGGTGATTAAAAACTAAAAAAAAAAAAAAAAAAAAGTCCTTTCTGAGAATTTGTAACAATAGACCTGCTTTCACATGTTTGTGGTTTGAATTTTTCCTACCATTTCAATCAGGGAATCCCCAGGCTAAAGAGTGGATAAAAGTCACAGGTTGGTAACAACCTCTGGCCCCCAGTGAAAGTAAAAAGAAATCCTACAATGAGAAAAACATTTTTAATCTAAGCACTTCAGATTAAGTCCAAGCAAATCTAAGTTCATATTTGAAAAAAAAACTAACAAAAAAAAGCTAACATACAATGAAACAAGCCATCAGTAGCAAGTGAGCAAAAACACATCAGTGTTCATTATAGGTTATAGTCCAAAGACTTCAGATACAGGAATGATCAAATATAGATTATAAAAAATTATGTGTGAAATGTTGAAAGAAAAGTAGGAATAAATAAAAGCATGAAACAAAAGACTCAAAAATGTTCAAAAAGATCTGAATGTAATAAAACATAAATTATCAATCTGAAATTATAATTTTTAAAACTAAAATAAAAATGGATAAGTTAAACAGAAAACTGAAGAAATCTGAGGAAAGAATTGGAGAAACTACAAATATATTTGAAGAAATCAGTCAAAATATAGACAATAAAGAGGTAGAAAATATGAAAGAGAGGTTAAGTTCATTGAAGGATAGACTCAGAAATTCTAACATGTGTCTATTTAGAGTCCCAAATAAAAGTATTAGAAAAAATGACGAAAAGGAAACTTTAAAAAAGGTAATAGCTAAGAATTTTCTAAAACTATGCATACATATAATTCATAGATCAACGTAAATATAGCTGACCCTTGAACAACTTGGGTTTGAACTGTGGGGATCCACTTATATGCATATTTTTTTCAATAAAAACATATATGTACTATAAATGTATTTTCTCTTCCTTATGATTTTCTTAATAAAACATTTTCTTTTCTGTAGCTTACTTTACTGTAATAATATAATATATAATACATTTCACATACAAAATATGTGTTAATTGACTATGTTATCAGTAAGGTTTCTGGTCAACAGTAGGCTACTAGTAGTTAAGTTTGGGGAGAGTCAAAATTATACATGAATTTTCAACTGCCAAGGGAGTCAGTGCCCCTAACTCCCATGTTGTTCAAGGGTCAACTGTACCACCAAAACAAATCTACTCCTATAGTGCAAAAGAGCAAGAGAAAACCTTAAAAGCAATCAGAGAATAAAGACAGGTAATCTAAAAAGATGAGACAATTAAAATTACAGCTGAATTCCCAACAATGGAATCCAGAAGGCTTTGGAATAACATCTTTAAAGAGCAAATAGAAAATAACTGGCCACCTAGAATTGTATACATAGTGAAACTACCTTTGTAAGGAAAAAGGCCAAATAGAGCCTTTTCAAATAAATGAAATACATTCAGCTTAACAGTAACAGAGTTTCATGGAAAGAATTTCAAAACAATGAACATTAGAAAGAAGATAAGTGACCATAGAGGGAAGGCCTGAAATTTAAGAAGAGTGAGAAGAAATATATAAAGAAATGTTGACTGTGAAAAAAACAATGATAATATCTACTTTGGAGTACTGGAAATATAAGTTAGAACTAAATTACTTGACTGTCTAAGCATGTCAGGAGGATAGGATCAGTGTTAAAGCATTATAAATTTCTTATCTTGAGGGGGGAGGAATCAGAGATTGATTAATTTTTTACTTTCTTAAGTTAAATAAGCATGTTAAAGTTGCTATAGTAACCTCTAAAGAACAGTTAGAAAATACGTACATGTTAAACCAATAGGAGAAGGGGAAGAAAACATAATCTACAAGATGAAGAGAGAGAAAATAAAACCATACCTAGAAACAGTAGGACAATAAAAACAAATTAAAATGATAGAAATTATTACAAATAGAGAACTATTCACAGTTCATGTAAACAAATAGAACTCAAAAGTTAGTGGACTAGATTGGGGAACAAAATCAAATTGCATTAGCACCTCTAAAACATAAAGATAGAGACAGGAAGAAAATTAAAGGATGAAAAAATACACAGTAAGCTAAAACGATCAAAAGAAAGCAAGTGTGGCTAGGTTAACACAAAAAATTTAATATACAAAATTAAAGATATAAACCATTATTAAAGGTAAAACATAATACTGTATAAGGATGAAAGTTTAAAATCACAGGGAGTATATACACATATATGAACTTCTAACAAAATAGTGTCAAAAAAGTTAAGGAAATAGTCAAAAGAAGTACAAGGTAAAAGTGAGTAATCCACCATTACAGCTATAGATCTGACATCTCTCTCAGTAACTGACAAGTTAAGCACAAAAAAATAGTAATTGTTAAGAAGATTTAAACAATGCAAATAAAAATATTGATTGTGCATTTCGATATAACCAAAAAGTTAAGCATCATCTTATAAAGTTTTTTAAAAGAACAAATTAAATCTAAAGTAAATAAAGGAAGCAATAAAAGAAAAGCAGGAATTCAACAGAAAAAAAGACAATAGAATTATTTTTAAAAGGCAAACAAAGAGATTCTCTGAAAAGATTAACAAATTTGATAAGCTCACGGCAGGACTGATTAAGAAAAGGAGAAAGACGGTATTAAATATTAAAATTTCTAGGATGACCACTAAGAAAATAGAAATAAAATGCATAAATGTCAAAACAATGGAGGGGGTAGAGAATGAGAGAAAACACTTTCAGCCCAAAAGAAGGTAAGAGAGGAAATTTTTTTAATGGGTCAAAAAGAAAGCACCACAAAGTATAACAGAAATGAAATATATCTGAAATGACAATACATATAAATCACCAATTAACTTACCAATTAAAACAAAGATTAAAAAATTGCATACTAAATATGCAACTCTTGGTGCAAAACAATGTACCAAACAAAAATATAGAGCAAAAAATATATAAATGTAATTATAATAATGTCAGACAAACTAGGGCAAAAATATATCAAGCAATAAAGCTATCAATACATATTAAGTCAGGTTCAATTTATCAGAAAGCTATAATCATTTTAAACAAATAAGGTAGCAGCAAAATTGTCAGGACTTGAAGAACAAACTGACAAATCTATATCATAGTGAGATTTGTTAAAGCTCTCAGTCCTCCATAGGTAAAGCATACAAAAAGAAATCATTCAGGATTAGATTATTTAATAACACAATTAACAAATTTGATCTAATGTATGTCAATAAACTGGTGACTACACATTTTTGAGCAAATATTTATGATAGAGAATACACACTAAGGCCATTGAGCAAGTCTCAACAAACTCAAGCATCTAGTTTCATAGAGAAAAAAATTCTTTAACCTAACATAATTAAATTTAAAATTATAGCAAAACTGTAATTAAATATCAAAGGATAACATGCAATTAGAAATTTACAAACACATCTAAATAGTTGAGTCGAAGAATAAATAACATTTATATGTGAAATATTAAAAAGTCAAATTTACACAAAGAGAGAGTAAAATGGTAGTTACCAGGGGAGAGTGAGTAGAGAGATAAGATATGTTTTTTAAGGGTACAAATTTACAATGAGTAGTAAATAATCCCTAGAGATCTAATGCACAGTATAGTGAATATAGAGAACAATATTATACTGTAATCATCAAACTTGTTAGAACTTAATTATTCCAACTACTAAAAAGAAAGTATAATTATGTAACCTGACAGAGGTAATAATTATCACTACAATAGCAATCATATCACAATGTATAAAAGTGTCAAATTACATATATACATTACCAAACATAAAATAGATAGCTAGTGGGAAGCAGCTGCATAGCACAGGGAGATCAGCTCGGTGCTTTGTGACCACATAGAGGGGTGAGATAGGGAGGGTGGGAGGGAGGGAGATGCAAGAGGGAAGAGATATGGGGACATATGTATATGTATAACTGATTCACTTTGTTATAAAGCAGAAACTAACACACCATTTTAAAGCAATTATACTCCAATAAAGATGTTTAAAATAAAAAATAAAAGTGTCAAATTAATATGCTGTATACCTTAAATTTATACAATGTAATATATCAAGTATATTTCAATTAAAAAAGAGTTGAAGAATAAATCAAAATATAAATTAGAAAATACTAATAACTGGTAAAGTAAATCTACATGTCAAGACTTGCAGGATGCAGCTACTATGGTTTTTAGAGAGAAACATATAGTCTTAAATTCTGATATTAGAACATAAGAAAGACTGAAAATTAGTCAGTTTAGATAGAACTTTAAAAGTAGAAAAAGAAAAAATAGAAAAAACTAAAGATGATACAATATAAGGAAAAAATAGAAATTAATAATATAGAAAACAAAGTTCAGTGCAATAGTAAACAAAGATAAAACCTTATTCTTTGAGAAGACTAATGAAATTGACAATACTCTGACATGACTAAGATAAAAGGCAAAAATCCACAGTGTGGCAGAGTTTTTAAGGCTAATAAGAGAATACTATTAAAAACTTTTGACAATATTGGAAAATAAAACTGAAATGAAACTGACCATTTCCTAGAAAAACATAACTTATAATGACAGCATACATAAAAACTCCTCAAAATCAATAAGGAAAAGAAAATAAAACTCAAGCGAAAAATGAGCAAGAAACAAAACAGACATTTCATTAAAAAGGAAACCCAAAGGCTTAATAAACCTATAAAAAGATGTTCAATCTCATTAGTAATTTTTAAAATATAAATTAAAGTCACAATATGAAATAATTTTATTACCACTACATTGTCAATAAAGTCATAAATCTCCACATGTGGAGCTACAATAACTCATATGCTACTGTTCAGCTGATTTGGTACAAATTCTTTGCAAATTATCTAGTATATCAGAAGATGAGCAGAACCTACAGGCCAGCAAATCCACTACTCAGTGTGAACTCTGTTCAGGAAAACTCTCCAGTGGGGAACTAACTATCTGATACTAAAGCAAATCTTATAGAGTCACATTTTTTAAGTGTAAGAGACAGGTTAATAAAAATAATAGACTGAGAAGTTAAGAAATATACCTAGATGCATGTGGAAATTTAGTGTATAAAGGGATCTCAAATAAGTTGGAGAACAGATGAATTATACAACAGTGGGTTTAGGACAACTGAACAGTCATCTAGAAAAAAATAATTAAGTTGGATTCATACCTCATATCCTATACCTTGATAAATTCAAAATGGATACATGATTTTTTTTATTTTACTAATTTTTAAAAATTTTTTATTAAAGTATAGTTGATTTACAATGTTGTATTAGTTTCAGGTGTACAGCAAAGTGATTAAGTTATATATATTTATTTATATATATATTTATATATATGCATTCTTTTTCAGATTATTTTCCATTTTAGGTTATTACAAGATATTGAATATAGTTTCCTGTGCTATACAGTAGGACCTTGTTTTTTATCTATTTTATATATAGTACTGTGTATACGTTAATCCCAAAGTCCTAATTTATCCCCCCCCCACCCTTTTCCCCTTTGGTAACTGTATGGCTATGAGTCTATTTCTGTTTTATAAATAAGATCATTTGTATCATTTTTTTAGATTCCACATATAAGTGATATCATATGATATTTATCTTTCTCTGTCTTACTTCACTTAGTATGATAACCTCTAGGTCCATCCATGTTGCTGCAAATGGCAGTAATTCATTCTTTTTATGGCTGAGTAATATTCCATTGTATATATTCAAATTGATAAATTCAAAACGGACACATGATTTAAATAGGGAAGTGAAAATATAAAATTACAAGAAGAAACCACTTGATGATTATTTTAAACTCAGAGAGAAAGACCTTCAAACTATGACACAAAACACAAGACTTGTCAAAATGAAGATTTGACTTTTTTTTAAATACATGGCAAGCATCTTTAGGATTCTCGATGGATAGTATCATGTCATCTGCAAACAGTGAAAGTTTTACTTCTTTTCTAATTTGGATTCCTTTTATTTCTTTTTCTTCTCTGATTGCTGTGGCTAAAATTTCCAAAACTATGTTGGATAATTGTGGTGAGAGTGGGCAACCTTGTCTTGTTCCTGATCTTAGTGGAAGAATAAAATACCTAGGAATACACCTACCTAAGGAGACAAAAGACCTGTGTGCAGAAAACTATAGGACACGGATGAAAGAAATTAAAGATGATACAAACAGATGGAGAGATATACCATGTTCTTGGATTGGAAGAGTCAACATTGTGAAAATGACTATACTACCCAAAGCAACCTACAGATTCAATGCAATCCCTATCAAACTACCAATGGCATTTTTCACAGAACTAGAACAAAAAATTGCACAATTTGTATGGAAACACAAATGACCCCAACTAGCCAAAGCAATCTTGAGAAAGAAAAACGGGGCTGGAGGAATCAGGCTCCCTGACTTCAGACTATACTACACAGCTACAGTAATCAAGACAGTATGGTACTGTCACAAAAACAGAAATATAGATCAATGGAACAGGCTAGAAAGCCCAGAGATAAACCCATGCACGTATGGTCACCTTATCTTTGATAAAGGAGGCAAGAATATACAATGGAGAAAAGACAGCCTCTTCCATAAGTGGTGCTGGGAAAAATGGACAGCTACATGTATAAAAGAATAAAATTAGAATACTCCCTAACACCATACACAAAAATAAACTCCAAATGGATTAAAGACGTAAATGTAAGGTCAGACACTATAAAACTCTTCAAGGAAAACATAGGCAGAACACTCTTTGACATAAATCATAGCAGGATCCTTTTTGATCCACCACCTAGAGAAATGGAAATAAAAACAAAAATAAACAAATGGGACCTAATGAATCTTAAAAGCTTCTGCACAGCAAAGGAAACCATAAACAAGACGAAAAGACAACCCTCAGGATGGGAGAAAATATTTGCAAACGAAGGAACTGACAAAGGATTAATCTCCAAAGTATACAAGCAGCTCATGCAGCTCAATATCAAAAAAAACAAACAACCGAATCCAAAAATGGGTGGAAGACCTAAACAGACATTTCTCCAAAGAAGATATACAGATTGCCAACAAACACATGAAAGGATCTCAACCTCACTGATCATTAGAGAAATGTAAATCAAAACTACAATGAGGTATCACCTCACACCGCTCAGAATGGCCGTCATCAAAAAGTCTACAAACAATAAATGCTGGATAGGGTGTGGAGAAAAGGGAACCCTCTTGCACTGTTGGTGAGACTATAAATTGATACAGCCACTATGGAGAACAGTATGGAGGTTCCTTAAAAAACTAAAAATAGAACTACCATATGACCCAGCAATCCCACTACTGGGCATATACCCTGAGAAAATCAAAATTCAAAAAGAGTCATGTACCACAATGTTCATTGCAGCTCTATTTACAATAGCCAGGACATGGAAGCAAAAGTGTCCATCGACAGATGAATGGATAAAGAAGATGTGGCACATATATGCAATGGAATATTACTGAGCCATAAAAAGAAACGAAATTAAGTTATTTGTAGTGAGGTGGATGGACCTAGAGACTGTCATGCAGAATGAAGTAAGTCAGAAAGAGAAAAACAAATACCATATGCTAGCACATATATATAGAATCTAAAAAAATAATAAAAAAATGGTTCTGAAGAACCTAGGGGCAGGACAGGAATAAAGACGCAGATGTAGATAATGGACTTGAGGACACGGGAAGGGGGAAGGGTAAGCTGGGACAAAGTGAGAGAGTGACATGGACATATATACACTACCAAAGGTAAAACAGATAGCTAGTGGGAAGCAGCCGCATAGCACAGGGAGATCAGCTTGGTGCTTTGTGTCCACCTAGAGGGGTGGGATAGGGAGGCTGGGAGGGAGACGCAAGAGGGAGGAGATATGCGAATATATGTATACGTATAGCTGATTCACTTTGTTATACAGCAGAAACTAACACACCATTGTAAAGCAATTATACTCCAATAAAGTTGTTAAAAAATAAATAAATACATACAGACAGACAGACATGGCAAAAAATACCATGAGGATAGTCTAAAAACAACAAACTGGGGAAAGTATTCATAATTTATATGCCATTAAAATTAAAAATAGCTCCTAATATTCAATAAGAAAGCGACTAATATATCTTTTGAACATAGAAATGAACAAAGGCTATGAACATACAGTTCACCAAAAAAATGAAATATAAAAAGTAGGAAAAGATATCCATCTCAGTTCATGAAAAGAGATATGCTAATTAACCACTACCATCTTTCATCTATCAGATTGATAAAGATTGAAATTGATCCTATTTGTCCATTTATCTTACCTGCTGGCTTGGTTACGTACATCCCCATACTACAGGAAAAGCCTCCTAAAATGTAGCTTCCTCTCTGGTGGTTCTGAGAGTACATTGCTTCTTTGTCACTACATCATGAAAAACTGCATTAACTTATAAAATCTGGTACTATACTCTCTGAGAACCATGGAACATCAGATCAAAATACAGAAAACCTCTTTTGCAGTCTAAGGGAAGAAAAACCTCCTAAAGGTCAATAAAATAGTAGTAATAATAATGCTAATAATAATACAGCCACATGCCTTGCAGTATACTAGGCATGCATTTTAATGCTGAATCCTTTTAATATTAACACTGAATTCTTTATTAAGGAAGACACAGTCCAGTCGAGGGTCTAAAGCAGAAATGTTTCATTGTTTTGGGGGAAAGCAACATTTGACAGAGACAGTGACAAGTCATTCATAGACAAGTAATTGGAGAATATTTGGTGTTCATTTCAAATGAATAATCCAATTGAAAAAAAATCCTTAAAACTGAAAAATGAGATTTTTTTCAGAAGCATATTCCTATTCTTGTAGCTTTTTGAGAAGATAAATGTGTTCAGAATAACCAGGCATAGCCATTCCCTTCCTCGCAGTCCTGACCCACAAAGCTACTGTTGTGTTGGGTTCAGCATAGTGCATCAGTGTATTTTGCTCTTCATCAAACAAGTTGTATGAAAGAATATCTGGAATGAGTATGCAATCTGCTGCTCTGTAGAAAGGAGAGACTCCTCCATGCTCATCATAGTATGATGTGGTAATTTTGTCTACATGAAGGCAGATTGCAATGCATTATTGAACAAAAACCATTGCAACTCTGTCATGTCAGCTCTGGCACCAACAACATGAATCGTTAACTCTGAGTCATATATCAAACACTGTATAATTAATGTATTACCTCTGGATCTTCTCTGCTTTAAAAAAAAAAGTGATCAGGAGCAGTTCTTCATGATTTAGGATATAAGCTGTTTCTCCCACTCAAAGCAGAGAAACACTGGGTTCGTTAATTGCCCTTCCATCCAAATCTGTTCTGGCTAAACCATTTCCAGCTCCATCGAACTTTTCAAGTCTATGACTCCAAGATCAAAGAATTGACATGTCTGACTGAATACCCTGAATAAAATCTTGAAATCTGATTACACAAACTGAAGCTGTCAATCAGGAAAACACATTTTTATCCAGTTAAACATGAAACCATCAGCTAGCAAGTGTCAGGCAAATACATGAACGCATAAGAATGATTAGTTCATCACTCTGATAACCAGTTATCATAATATCTCTATTTCTAAAAACATGCTGAGAACTGCATAGTAAATTCTTATGAAGGCCACAGAATCTCATGTGAAAGACCAAGTAAATACAGTCACGTGTTGCACAGGCAAGATAAAGGAGGAAAATCTGTTTTGGTTCATTTCTATTTTCATTTTAGACCTAGAGAAAGTTAATCTTCACCCAAACTTTAACTTCTTTTCCTGCCTTCATTCATCCTCCCTATGGCCCTCTATACAAGATTGCTCTAATCATTGGTAAGCTGTTATCTAACAATATTTGATTATTTGACAAAAATATATTATTGTTTTTACTGCTTCCAGAAGCTTTTGAATTTTATTTAAATAAGCATCTGGGGTGTGAAAACAGTAGGAAAATAGTGACATTCCATGTTCCAAATGTGGAGAGAGATTTAAGGACAGCTGGGACTTACCAAGGGATGTTAAAGGATACAGCATAAATGGGTGACTGCTGTATATGTTGTTCTTGAAAGGAAGGCAGTGGCATAGCAGCAAACCTTCTGAATCTCAATTTTACTTTCTATTCAAATAAGGCAATACTTTGTTCCCAAAATTAACACATTACTTTAAAACTACCTTACCTATTTCACTATGATATAAGTAAGTATATTAAAGTACTTTGAAAAAGGAATAATAAGTATTTTCATCATTTTAAAATATTTTCTCATTAAAAACAGTAGCAATACTAATGAACTACAAAAACTTCTTTCAGAGTTTGTCATTATTAAAATCAAATCTGATAAGAATATGGATCTGGGACTTCCCTTGTGGTGCAGTGGTTAAGAATCTGACTGGCAATGCAGGGGACACGGGTTCGATATCTGGTCCGGGAAGATCCCACGTGCCACGGAGCAGCTAAGCTCGTGTGCCACAACTACTGAGCCTGCCCTCTAGAGCCCATGCACCACAACTACTGAAGCCTGCGTGCCTAGAGCCTGTGCTCCGCAACGAGAGAAGCCACCGCAATGAGAAGCCCGCGCACTGCAACGAGGAGTAGCCCCCGCTCACTGCAACTAGAGAAAGTCCGCGCGCAGCAACAAAGACCCAACGTGGCCAAAAATAAATAAATAAATTTATATATTAAAAAAAAAAGAATATGGATCTGGGATAGAAAATCCATTCAAATAACGTTTTAACCAAAAATTGAATTCATAAAAAGTGAAAAAAATAATATTATTTATGCAGGAAAAATGTTTCTGGATGGAAAAATAGAAATCTATTGTCTACTTAACTTCCAATTTCTTCCTAGAAATGCATAACACTCACCCAAACAATAAATCTTTAAAGTTACAAAATGGGGTGTGTGTGCACATGTTTTAACAATATATCCTACTTGTATACAAGTAATATTTAATGTAAAAGTAGCCTCTTCTATCAGGATACACGATAAACACATGATTTAGCTAAATAAATTTCTAAAAGAATTTTATTAAATTCGTAAGAGAATCAGGACTCAAACTTCATAACTTTTAAAATAAAAAATCATCTTGACCTTTCAATGGAATCTAATCTAAGTTAACGTTCCGTTTTTTTGATAATAGCCATCCTGACCAGTGCAAGGTGGTATCTCATTGTGGTTTGGGTTTGCGTTTCACTGATGACTTTGAGCATCTTTTCATATACCTGTTCATACGCCACTTGTGTGTTGTCTTTGAAGAAATGACTATTCAATCCTTAACCCATTTTTTAAATCAGCTTGTTAGGGTTTTTTTTTTTTGATTTTGGAGGTTTTTGCTATTGACTCCTTATGTATTTTAGAGATGAATCCCTTATCAGATATACTGTTTGCCAATGTTTCCTCCCATTCCATAGATTGCCTTTAGCACTCCCATGTTCATTGCAGCCATCCATTGGTTATTCACAATAACCAAGATGTGGAAACAACCTAAATGTCCATCCACACATTAATAGCTAAAGAAAATGTGATATCGAATACAATGGAAATTCTGCAATATGTGACAACATGGATGGACCTTGAGGACATTATGCTAAGTGAAATAAGCCAGTCACAGAAAGACAAATACTGTACAACTCCATTTATATGAGATATCCAAAATAATCAAATTCGCAGAATCAGAGAATGGAATGAGGGGCTTGAGAGAAGGGAAAATGGAGAGTTATAATCAATGGGCATAAATTTCAGTTAAGTAAGATGAATAAGTTCTGAAGATCTGCTGTACAACATTGCACCGGTAGTCAACAATAGTGTATTGTACACTTAAAAATTTGTTAAGAAGGTAGATCTCATGTTAAGTGTCCTTACCACAATAAAATAAAATTATAAACAAAGAACACCACCATTTAAAGCAAGCAAGAATGTTTAAAACAAAAATAAGCATTAATTAAATAGGCCCAAGTGGACATGAAAAGGTAATCACCTAGACAAAATGGATATTAGAAATGAAGACACTGAAAAAAATTCCAGTGACAGAATAAACTCTAGATTGGACTCAAAGAGAGCATCAGTAGATGAGCAGATAATTCACAAGGTCTTGCCATTGGTCATGTTATCTAACTTTGCTGCTATTTAAATTACAGCTTCTGTTTGAGCTCCTTTCCTCAAATTTGTTCATATCATTTATTACTTAATATTATTAGTAGTCCAAGACAAAGCAAATTTAGCCAGTCTACTTAAATCCAATTCTTCATATGAAAACTGAAGGGCATTATGAAATAGATTCCAATAAATTAAATTTGCCATCTTCCTTTTCACCCTGAACTTAATCCCAGTTATCAATTATGCTGACTCATAACCAAATCATGAAGTACAAATAAAGGAGAATTGAAGTGAAGGAGAAAATTGAAGTGGAATAATAAAATTTATTTTATGAAGATATGAAATCTCTTTGGTTCCTCTACTGAATTATTGATATATTAAAAAGGTAACCACACAGAAGATTTTTAGGGTAGTGAAAATACTCTGTATGATATTATAATTATGGATATATATGTCATTATACTTTTGCCAAGCCCATAGAATGTACAACACCAAGAGTGAATCCTAAAGTGAACTATGGACTTTGGATGAATTATGAAGTGTCAATGTATGTTCATCCTTGGTTAAAAATATACCATTCTGATGAATGATGTTGATAACGAGGGAGGCTATGCTTGTGTGCGGGAAGGGAGTATGTGCAAAATCTCTGTATCTTCCTCTCAATTTTATTGTAAACCTAAAACTGCTCTAAAAGATAAAGTCTTAAAAATAAAAAAAATGAGGACTGTAAAAAACAAAAAACAAAGTCATTTAAATGGCTTGAAATGCTTACTGTTTCTTTTAAAGCAACATAAAATGTTTTCAATATTTTAAATGTGACTCAACCTAGAAAATGTTTAAATATGATGGCCACAGCCTCAAGTCCATTTGTGAGCAAGGAAGATCATTAAATTCTATTAAATCTCCTAATGGTAGAGGGCGGAAAAAGACAGTAATTATGTGTTGTCCCATAAACCCTAATATTGACTGAGAAATCGAACATTCCCTGCCATACCAGTAAACAAAGGACGTCACAGTCATCAGCGATTGCAGCCACAGCCTATGGTGAGCTGATGAGCCCTGAGGGAACTCAGGAAAGAATAACTTCCATCTAGCAGCCATCAGACTGCAGCCATTCCATATCTGGTTTTCCTTAATTAACAGCAATCGTCTGATGTTCCTGATTACCTGCCCTTTGTTGTAAAACTTCTATATATCCTAGCTCCCCCCTTGCCTCCTTGGAGCAGTTCTCTCAGGGTTACTTGAGATGCTGCCTCCCGGGCTTGAAGTCCTAAAAATTCCCACCGAATAAGACATAGCTCTCAACTTTTAGGTTGTGAATAATTTTTTAGTCGACATAACATAAAATCTGTTGATTGAGTAAGCAAGAAATTTACCTGGGAATTCTCCAGGTTTGGTTTGTATCTGCAGTTGCCTTTTGCAGGATCTGTTCCTATTACTTGATAATTCCTATAAGAGTAAATCTTGACATAACTACATGGTATACAGAGGCTTTCTACCAGACTACCTATCAGACTCCGTCTCCTGCCATGCCCCATATCCCACACCAGAACACACCCTACTCTCCAATAATTCTAAACAATTCTAAGAATTGTTCCCAAAATGCCAGGCTCTCCCCCCATTCCTCACCTTCACATGTTCCTGCCTCTGCTAGATTCCTTCTGTTATCTGCTCCACCTGACAAGCCCTTACTCATCCTTCAGATCCCACTCAAATGCTGTGACTTTTCCCCTGGCTCACTAAGCAGCATGGGTTGCTTCTTGGATCTCCCTGAATACTGTGCATTTCCTATTGTATCATTATTTTACTCAGCTACAGTATTTTTTTTTTTTTTTTTTTGATTCTTTTTCTCTTGCGCTACACCATAAGCTCCTGGAGGGCAGGGGGTTCGCTTTTGTGTTCCCAAGACCCAGCTGACTGCTTTGCTCGTCATTTGCACACAAAAATATCTATTGCACCTGAGGTCAGAAAAAGCCAAGCAGCTTTTAATGGTAAAATATCAGTCTTGTATATATGTATTCTTTTACCTTGCTGCATCATTTTGTACCTGAAGGTGCTGTCGAAATTATGCCAGTATTCTTTATTACTTAGATAACAAAGCCTAGTGTTCAAGCACACTGGCTGTGATATCCAAGAGCTCAGATTTCCTATTATAATGCCAGCATTTATAAGTTATAAAATCTCAAGTAAAGTACCTAAACTGTTTCACAACCCTATGAAATAGGGTAATAATAATAGCTAACAGTTTTTGAGCATTTACTATATTCCAGGCTTTGTTCATGCAATAAACAACTCAATCCTCCCAACAACTCTGTGTTATCTTCCTTTACACGTGAGGAAACTAAAGCACAGAGAGATTAGGTAACTTGACCAAGGTCACACAGTGCATAAATTGTAGAGTCAGAATTCAAATTGAAACAGCCTGGCTCCAGAGCCCATCACTTAAATATGAACTTATACTGCCTCTCTACCATAATATTGTCATATTCGAGGCTTAAAGGAAATAATGCAGGTACATAACTTAGCACATAGTAAACCTGCAGATGGCAGTTGTGCTTATTGTCGTATTAACAATTCAGGCTTGCTTCTTAGCTCCAATACCAGGCACTGATAATCTGCATTTTATTTAATGCTAAAAATGGACAATTTGGGAATTGCTTATGATACACTCACTAAACCCTGAAAGTTTAGTATTCATATATGCACAGCATTAGAACCATGTCCAATTAATCCACTTCAATTAAATCTTAATAATTTAAATGAAAAACATAAGTCAAAATATAGATTAGTTCTGTGTTAGCAAACTTTTTCCCTTTTCTATAATGTAGCAAGGCCAAAAAGTACTCTCTTGTAGTAACAATTTGAATTTTGAGTTTCAGAAGCACTGCAACTGACAAGGCATTGTTGAAAAGCATAACTTCCCCTCTAAAATTCTTATTATAAAGTCTTTCCAGAGTTGATTTCAGTAATTGGTCAGAATTAGAAGGTTCATGTTATTCGAGGTTAGAGGTGAGTTAATTGTACTAAGATGGCACATTGAAAAACAAGTGTGGCTGGAAGCACAACAGGAGAAGGAGCGTTCAGCTACATTACCAAACTCTCTGGAGAAATCAAGCAAGCCAACAGACTCATCTAAGATAATTACAGCACTGGAGTCTCTGCCCAAACGAATTTTATTCCCACACTCAGAGGGTGTGCCCTCTTGGAACAGAATATATGTAAGCAAATGGCAGAAATAGCACCAGGAATCCCTTTCACAAAAATTTCTATGGTAGGAAGTAAGATATGGAAGATGGACGTGTTACTACGATCTCAGATTTAAACTCCTGACTCTAATTAACTGCAACCAGATTATCAGTACTGTTTCAGGGATTAAAAACAAAACATTTCAAAATATTTTATGTTATAGAAGATACCCAGAGTAATAAGTTATTGTATGAGCAGTATATAAATAAATCCTCCTATGGAAAATATTAATTGTAGATAAAAAGAATAACTACTAGAAGAGCTGCATAAGGTTTCAAGCTTTAGAAGAGGTCATTAAAAACAGGATTGAACTTTAGACAATTCCATGTCACTTATCAAAATATAAGGATTACAAATGCCAGCTTGGCTATAGAGTTTAAATAAAAATTATATGAAGTGGAGATATGCAGTTTATAAGTTAGTGAGGCAGGAAATTTTGATTGGAAAAAGTGAAGCAGAAGCCACTTGGATTCTGTTCCCAGCTGTGTCACTTAAAAGTCTAAATCCCATCCTTAAACTACAAAGTATATTTTTCTGTCCATTTTTTTGCCATTTAAAATGAACTAAATATTATTGTCCTATGATTTTAATGCAAAATTCACATTCAATAAACAAATTACAATGTGATAGTAGATACTTGTTTTGAAGGCCCAGTTAAATAATTTTTGAACTAATAAATGGATTTTTATGGGTGGTAATAGAAGGTCTAAGCGCTCCATTAATCTCTCATGCTTATTCTCATACAATGTTCCCCATTCTATTCCACACTGCTTAATGTAATTAGAGAAGAAAAGCAAAAATGTCAAAAATATTCAGTTGTTTGAAAATCATAAATATCATATAGATTTAAGAATATCCTTTTGAATTTCAGAGGTTTACTATAAGGAAAAAAATTGTTTATTTTCTAAACTGAATTCTCCTATTCTTAGTTGGTGGTGATATCATCAATCCATTTAATAAAACAAGGTAGAAACACAAAGGAATCAACTCCCCCCTCTCCATCATACCCCCAAACCAAGCAGTCATCAGTTTATCATTTTATATCCTAATTCCCAAAGAGGTTACTCTCTAACTCTCATTATTTCCACTGCCTTGGTTAATGTCTTTACCACATCTCCATTGTATTACAGCTGCAGCCCCACAAGTAAATTTTCTTCCTCTGAATAGGCCCACCTTACACAGCTATCACAGTAATTCGTCTAAAACACAAGTCTGACCCACTCACATTCCTGACTAAACTAATGTGAATGGCTCCCCACTGCCGACAGGCTAAATTACAACCTCTCTAATGTGCGACTCAAGGCATCCACAATCTAATCCCAGACTGACTCTCCATGATGGCAGATATTGTTTATATCTTGCTCTCCATGGTATCCCCAGCAAAGTTTCTGATGAATAATAAATATCACTCAATAACAAACTAAATAATAAATTTCAGTTAATAAACTTTGTTGACTAAATAGATACATAAATGAATGACTGTTGTCTCATTTCTGACACTCCTCATTTAGCAATTTGTTCTCTAGCAAGATCAAAGGGTGTCTAATTCCCCACACATTCCAAGTTGTTCTACCCTGTGGTTCCTTCCCTTTTTTCTTTGGTTACTCCTCCTAAGCAGCTGGAACACTGGCTACTCCTAGAAGCTTTCCCAAATCCTCCTCCCTTCTTCTGGGCTCCCAAAACACCCTGTGAGAATTCCTTAGACTTGAACTGAAGATGACATGAAATTATAAACCGTGTTCCTATTCCCAGCACTTGTCTCATGCCAAGCATGTAGAAGATGCCCAATAGCTGTTAGGTAATGAATGAATAATTCTAATCCAAATGTCACATATATATGTATATAAAACGTATATATAAAACACTTATTCAATGTTAGAAATCAGTTAAAATTCACAAAATCTGTTTCTTCACAAAATCGCAGCATTCTACAAAACATAGTTAAATGCATAAATTCTGATTTAACATCTTCAAAAATAAGTCTGTAGGCTTTGATTTATCACAACCAAATATGAAGTAAAGGTTTACTATCTCTGTGTTGGTTAGTATTCCCTGAATAATCTATCTATGAGGTAGATATCATTTAAAAAGAGATGATAATTTTAAAAGGGCTATAAAATAAAGGCAATGCATTAAATTATTGTTGTTATTAAATATTTAACATGTCTTTCATGTATCAGATATATGGATGTGATCTTTACTTGGATGCTCTGCTAAAAATATTCAAGTTGCTAACCACCGGTTAACCTACACACAGATTAAGATATACATAGAATAATATTGAATTGATCTGAGTTTGAAATCATACCAAAGGCTCTTAATTTTGTAGTAAGCTGATAATGTTTAAAATGTCTGTACACATATGTACTTACACACTATAGTGATAGGCATAGAAAAGATAGACCTCATAGGGTATTTTCATATATGGAAGAATATATGATTTATCTAGTAAATCTAAATCTAAATATGAATTTTTTTCATAAGTAGTCACCAAATATAATATTAATAAGGGAATTTTACTATATACTTAATAGACATATTTTTTCAATAGAAAATTTAAAAGCATAAGTGCATTTTGATATATTTTTAACAGGCCTACTAATAGGATGGTTAAATAATCATTGCATTATTCAGCCAGCTGAATTCATTTATCCATTGCTTTTTACAAATATTTTTGAGCACATATCACATACAAGGCACTGGGAGTAAACATTGGAAATAGAAAAAATACAAAACCTATCTTTTGAAGTGATTTATGCTCTCAAAAATGTTAATAGGGGGCTTCCCTGGTGGCGCAGTGGTTGAGAATCTGCCTGCCAATGCACGGGACATGGGTTCGAGCCCTGGTCTGGGAAGATCCCACATGCCGCGGAGCAACTGGGCCCGTGAGCCACAATTACTGAGCCTGCGCGTCTGGAGCCTGTGCTCCGCAACAAGAGAGGCCGCGATAGTGAGAGGCCCGCGCGCTGCAATGAAGAGTGGCCCCCACTTGCCGCAACTAGAGAAAGCCCTCACACGGAAACGAAGACCCAACACAGCTAAAAATAAATAAATAAATTAAAAACAAAAAATGTTAATAATTTATGGGGATATTATTTGTGATCTGCTCATATAAAGAATTAAATAAAGAGGTAAAGAGTTTGAAATTTATTTTGTAACAAATTTTAAATCACAAATCATCTATGAGCTTTAGTCCAGTGAATATCTAGAAGCAGTACAGGAAATAGTTTGAAGGGGGCAAGGTCAGCCAGACTACTATACCAGTTCAAGAATAAAGCAATGAGGGCCTGTAGCTATGGAATTAAATATTACACATGGGAAGATTATGATCTATGAAAACATTTTTTATCATTGTATGTTATTGAATAAGACCAAAAATATTTTCATTCCTCACTGGAGACATTTCCTCTGGCAGGATTTTTTGTACCCACAATGCTTTGATTTTACCTGTATCATAAAACTTATTGTGCTGTATTTTAATTATATGTTTCTGTCTCTCTCCTTAGCTAAATCACAACTCCCTTGAGAGCATGAGCTGGGTCAAAATCATCTTTGAATCCCCAGTGCTTAACGTGTGACTGCAAAGAAGTAGTAAATCACTGTAAAAATGTTGTTGGGGGTATTCTTTATTAATTTACAAGGTGAGAACCCAAAGGAGAATTACTGTTTGCTCTCAGTATCATAAATAGTTGTGCTTTTCTAGAAAAATTGGGTTATTTCTATCTTATAAGGAAAAAAATTTCTGGTTTTGTTTCCTTCTTTCCCATTGGCTGTTAGAAAATGAAAGAACAATTTATACTCTCCAATAACAAGTGTATAGAATGCCAGGGCATTTGTTTTCTATAAAATATTCAATTCCTGCTTCCATCTTATTTTTGCTTCCTTACTTCTACCTGCTTCATCTCTTCTACTAACTTCAAATGATTTTATCTTCTTCAATTAGTTACATTTACGTAAATCAGCTTAAATATATTTTTAAACAAACTGGGTTAAAATGATTAAGCAAATGGCAGGTGTTCAAAAATATCTCTTCAATAATTGAAAAATGGGATAAATTGTTGAATTTAAATTAAATTGAATTTACACTTATACCTTTCTTTGTAAAATTCTCTTGCCTTACATGAGGTAAATTCTCATATATTCTTTAACCTTCTATCATCAGTACAAGTTTAATAATAAAAGTTATAAATATAACTGTGACTAAGTGCTAGAGCTACTCTATATGTATAGGTATTCTATCCTACATTTGTAATATAGTATGTATAATGAAACTTTCTCCAGAAGGTAATTTTAGTTAAGTCAGTAACACTAAATAACATGAGGCTTTAGAATTGTGCTATTAAAATAAAAGTATAGCTTGTATTTTTCCATGTAAAATAACTGTGATCTAACTGCTCTGAGGTTATGTATTTAAAGTCATTCCTTTTGAATTTTTATTACAAATGACCCTTAGTATTCACACTCTCATCAGTTTAAGCCACATGAGAGAGAAAAAAAAAAGAAAAAACTGTGGGAAACTAGGAGTAGTGGGTGGGGTAGGGAAGCACTATGTTTCTTCAGGATTCCCAGAAGTTCGCATTGTTAGCTGACACGTGTAATAGCTAAGGCATTAAAAACAATTACAAGTGCTTCTTTCACAGTTCATAGTTCCTACTGCAAAATTAAAGTTTAAAGATGAAACATAGGCAGCAAAATTTTCAGATGGATTTACAAGAAATGACTTGTAGCCAAGGCCCACATTTTTACTGAATAGTTGTCACACATATTCCAATGAACAAAATTTCTAGGCCATTTAATATTTGTATATTTAATCAACAATAAGAAAGGATTAATATATTAAGCTGCATAATTTATATCATATTAGTAAATATCTTGCTCTCCATATGTTATCCTAGTGAGAATTTCTGGTTGAGGAAAAAAATCTATAGCTTATATTAAGCCTAAAAAAAATGCATTGTAGCATCAGTTTATCATAATTTCTATCCTATTATTCATAAAACAAAGTATATATATGACTCATTCAATATTAAGTTTGGGGAGATCTTTCCTTAAAAAGCTACTAGATACTAGGGTACTTTTACTTTATATCTAAACTAGAAGAAGCAATCCTCAGGGGAAATTATATTCATTCTATCAAAGGATATAAGACAAACATCCATGTGACATTTTTAAAACCTAAACTCTGAAAAGGAGATTGTACAAATTTTTATTTTTTTAAGAACTTTTTCAAAGGTCAGCAATGTTGCACTTTTCATGGGAGACATTTTAAAATTTTACTCCAAAAACTACCTAATGATCTGTGGCGTATCAAGGTACATGAAATGACTGAGTGCACTTTAGCACATAGCTTTTTATAAAAACAATGAAAAGAGATGAGAAAACCACAAATTGTCATAGGTTACAGACATTCTAGGAAAGAAATTTCAGATTTGCCTCTAAAGATTATTTTTCACTTTTGCAATATATTTCATCATTCTATTGCATCATTATTAATAAGACACAACTTTGTTTGCAATCTCTTAAATGTTGAAAGCATGATGGCTAACTTGGGCATATTAGTCAAATAGTATAAAAATCACATTCAGACCTTTTCAGATTGTTTACAAAATGATCTTTTATAAAGCATAGATTCTAATATTTTTATGAATTAGCTTTTATAATTTGGATACAATTTCATGTCAGTTCAAAATCAAAGCTGATAAAGGAGTTCCTAGATGGATTAGGGAAAAGAGAAAGTATTTTATCATTAGAAATCAAAGGGATACTCTTCATACAACTTTTCTTGGAAAAGCTTGAAAATATGTAATATTTAGCAGAGTTCTTACTCCCTCTTGTGACAGATAAATGAAATGTAAATGGTACATGAGAGTTTCAACAGGGATTTTTTTTTTTTTTTTGGAAGTATAGTTGATTTACAATGTTGTGTTAGTTTCAGGTGTACAGCAAAGTGATTCAGTTATACATGAGTGTATATATATATTCTTTTTCAGATTCTTTTCCATTATAGGTTATTATAAGATATCGAATATAGTTCTCTGTGCTACACAGTAGGTCCTTGTTGTCAACAAGGATTTTAATGAAATTTCCCAAACCTAGCTAGATTATAAACGTTTCTTAGAATTCATGTAATATCAAATACCTACACGTCTAAAAAGAATTCACTGAAAGAGAAATTCATTGTAACTTAACAATATCAAAAATATACGTTTTTGTGTTTTTTCTCTTTATATTTCAAGATGCATATTTTTAAATGTCTAAATTTCTTGATAAATAAAACTAGAGTGCAAGATAAAAAGGAGGCAGCACAATTCTTCAGATGGATTTAACTAGAAATGACTTGTAGCCAAGACCCACATTTTTACTGAGTAGTTCCCACAGATATTTGTACTTTGATACGGCCAAAGAAAGAGGGCAGGAGGAAAGGACTGTTGTCCCAAAAACGTCAAAGGGCTCAGAGTCACAGAAATGTTCCACTATACAGAGACCTGGAGCTTCAATCTAACTGTTTCCTTTCAGGTTCTCAGAGGCCAACTGAGACAAGGCAGTTAAAACCACCCTAAGTTAAAATATAAGGAGGTTGACATATACACACTACTATACATAAAATAGATAACCCACAAAGACCTACTGTATAACACAGGGAACTCTACTCAATACAGTACTCTATAACGGCCTATATGAGGAAAGAATCTAAAAAAGAGTGGATATATGTATAACAGATTCACTTTGCTGTACATCTGAAACTAACACAAATTGTAAATCAACTGTACTCCAATAAAAATTAATTTAGAAAAAAATTTTAATGTAAGGAGCTTGAAGCTTATCTTAGATGCACTCTTCCCTGTCCATCAGCACTGCTCATAATAAGCCTCAGCACTGAGACTTTATCGCCCTCTTTTCTAAAATTCCAAAGTTCTTTAGGGACCTAGGACCAAAATGTATACTCAAACCTTCCCTTAGTCAGTGTCCTATATTTCATACCTATCACACCACGCCTCATATATGTCAAAAGCCCACAGGTACCCTATCCATTTCTTCCATGACTGATTCTCAGTATTCTACCACCTCAGAGATAAATATGTATATAAGTACATGCGCACACACACACACACACACACACACACATACACATACATTAACTGAAGCTAAAATGTAAATGTTTGCCTCTCATATCCTATGTTTGCATTTAACTGGGGATTCCTGGAGATATAATCCTTTAATCCAAAATAATATAGTATTTGAGGCACCATTGTTAAAGAAAAAGTAAAAGTATTAAGCATCTGCTTTAGCAGTTACTGTATTTGACATTTTATATATATTATCTCATTTAACCTTCATGATATCCCTGTAATGCAAGCTTAATTATCTTCAGTTTATACATGAAAAAACTAAGACTTAAGTAATCCATCCAAGGTTACTTGGTTGATAGTGGATCCAAGTTTCACACCCAGATTTATATAGCTCCAAAGTCTTTGGTGCTAAGGACGTGGTTTTGGCCCAGATTTTTTCAGGCGATTTTCAAATCTCAAATAAAGTTTGTTGTCTTCTCTATCTATGCCTAATGATCTTCTGGGTGAGCTGTGAATCATGCCCAGTACATCAAATATGGAAAAAGATCTCAAAACTAAACATGAATATGAGATCACTAAACTAATGTTCACTTGAGTCCCAGGATTTTTCATTATTATTATTTATAGTCCTCTATTGGGTGTTTTATTGTATTATGAAATTCTGTGGAGTTCTAGCCAAACTTTATTATACATCATTAAAAGTTTTTGAATATTCACTTGACTTTGTCCACCAATTATTTATTGAAATCTATTATGAGTAAAACCTATATTATATTATTTTGCATTATTTTATGTTACATTATATTAAAATCTATTATAATGGTCCCTGCCCTTACAGTTTCATGGGGGATACGTATAAAGAAAGAAAGAAAAAAAAAAAAACTCTCAAAGAAATGGGATAAGAGCTATGATAGAGGTAGAAGAACAAGGAAGAATGAAACAAAGTAGAGGGGCCACTAGTCCCAGACAAAGAGAATGGCTTCCCAGGGAAAACAATGTCAAACTGAGCCAATGAAAGAAGAGGAAACAATGTTCCAAGCAGAGAACAGCACTGAAAAATGGACAAATATTTAAGGTTTGTAAGCAATAGAATTTTGTAAAATGTATTATATGAGGCAGCAGAGAAAGATGATGGACAGATTTTGGAGGGCCTTTAGATTCTGAAATTTGGAATACATCCTGAGGGTATAGCTGAAAAGCTGGTAAACTGATAAGCAAAGGAGAGACACAATCTGATAGGCATTTAGACATATCACTCTAGACAACTGCTTGGAAAGAGGCCAGATTTGAGTCTGTTTCAGCAACCAAGAAAGGAGTAAGTGCTTGCTCAGTCTAAGGTCATAGCAGTAGCAATGCCGAGAAACGGACCAATTTTTAAAATGTATAAGCCACAGGATTTAGGGATTTTGATAAAATGAGAGAGAGAAAAAAGGATTCCAGGGAGATGTTTGTATTTCTGCCAAATGAATGAAAATACCATTTGTGAGATACAAAACAATACAGAAGAAAGTTTAGGCGAAGGGAGGAAAATGAGAATGTTTGATATTTCAGGAGAACTGAAGTTAATTTGATTTCGTAATTCCATATAGTTTGTAGTTTGAGAAAAATGAGGCATATTTTAAGTATTGTGGAGAAAGGGAGAATAACATGACTGGCAAAATAAGGCTTGTCTGGCATCACTGAGACCCCAGGTGCAATTGAAACGGAAGAACCTGTCCCGTGACATGACTTGATTTTCACCACCAGTGCTCAGCCGTCCACTTACCAAGGCAGGCAGGGGACCATCGGGTTTATCCAGGATTGACACTCTGCTGGTGAATGAAACAAAAAGTCAGTGGAGCTAGGAAGGGGGTAAATGTGGATTGGCGACAGCTGAGGGGTTAATATTTCAAAAACAAGTGTAGTGGAGTAACTAAATGGAAGAGTTAAAACTGTGGTTCTCAATCCTGGAGGCATATTAGTGTCACCTGGGGAGCTTTAAGATCTACTGATTTTTGGATTGCACCTCCAGAGAGTCCAGAAATTCTGATTTAATTAATCTAGGAGGTGGCCTAGCCTGGGCATCAGGATTTTTCAGATTTCTCTAATGTGCAGCCTGGGCCCGAGGAGTGAGCTGTAAGGATATGAGATTGAGAACTGGTTGTTTGACTTTAACATTTGAAAGAAGAGGAAGTAATGAGTGATAAAAAGGTCCCGGATGTGGCTGAGGGAACGAGGCTGACTGCAGTGCTGTGGAAGTTAAAAGCCACTGAAGAAGTGGAAATCAAGTACCTGAGCAAGAGCCAGACGGGTCATCCTCGTGGACACTAACGTTACCCAAGGAGATGGCAGAACTTGGAGCAGAGTAAATTGTGAGCCAAATGCTTAATTTAAGATAATCTTAGGTTTAAAAGACAAGTATAAACCAGGTGTTGATGATTCACTTTACAAATTATAGTGTTACTCTTGAAATAAACCTAAAAGTTATATGTATTAATAAATATATATTTCATAGTTTCATGTATAAAATGTAAAATAATATAATCTATAACAGCAAGCCAATGGTATTAATAAAATAAATTCAGAAGACTTCATCGACCTTTCCAGGAGGAAAAATATATTATTTATCGTGACCTATAAAACATAGTATATAGAAAAAAATAGCCTTCAGTACAGGCAAATATCCTTTTATGGGTGTGAATTTTAACATGAATAAATGAATCCTACCCTTTTTTCAGAGCTTATATTCACCTAGTAAGAAACTTTCTCTTCCCTAATGTGTACCTACTCAAGCCGCTTGTCAAGGTTAGCAGCGGGGAAGGCAGAAAATTTCTAGCAATTTTTACCTGGTTCCAAAATGTATTCTCCTAGTTTCCACCAGTTGGTCCAAAGGAGAAAAAAATATAACAATAGATATTATTTGACGGTGTTACAATAGCAGCTGCTCATAGTTAGGTTAGAGCGTAACTATGTGGTTCTTCCATTCGGCAAGACGATCACAATGAGCTCCTTTATTAGGCATTTAAGTAAATAAATTCCTTTGGTTGTGGCTCAAGACTGATTTATCTTACACAAATATTTATGTGGTTGACATAATTTTGGAGTTTTCTCTTTAAATTTTAAAGTCGTGTACACTTTGGAATTATAGTAGATGCGTAATCTCTGCTTTGTTTTCTAAACTATACGTGACATTTGTTTTCTGACATAACATGAACATTTTTTCCTTCTCTTTAGAATGTTTTGGTAGTTTTGTCAATTGTGATACATCTGTATATTCACTGACAGCCCATAGACTTGACTAGCTAGGAGCATATCATTGACAACATTTGGAGAATCTAATTTCCCACATATGCTTTCACTGAGTAAATATAGTTGTTAAGAACTATATCAATACAAATCTTCCCCTACAGTGGTCAAATACAACTTTCGTTTTTATATTCACCATAATTTAGAATATCATTTAAAGAGGCACAAGAGTAGACCAGATCATAACAGGAGTAAATGTATTTTTAAAAAATACAAAGGAAAACAAATATATAAATTGTGAGGAGTATATCAGCAATAAGACCTGAAAGACAAATGCTGGCACTGGCCCACCTAAGCAGTGTTGAGTAGAACTTATTTCTATTGTAGAAATTCTGTTAAAACCTCAGATCATATTTGTCACTTATGATGTTCCCATGTGCACCAAGCACATTTCTGGTTATTTGTAAAAAAGAACACTCTGGCTAAAAGACAGGAGTGTTGGGTTATGTTGGCTGTTATATTTCTTATTGTCAAATAACACACTGGCTTTCTGATTTATATACTTCAGTCTCTCGTGAGTTTAGTCAGTGTGAGTCATCCAACACATATGACTAATTGTAGGGTATTGACAAGATTGAGTCTCTCAATCTGTTAAGCTGGACCAGAGTGAAATCACCAGTGTTGTAATTCTACTTTTTGTCACCTTTGGCCTCTTGAAATTTGACCAGCTGGCTTTCCCAACCTCAACACTTCCAAACCTTCACAATGAAGTTCTTTGTTTATAAGAGATTAAATACAACACAAATAATAGATAGGCTCTCCTTCTGTCAATCAAAGTGTCTCATTGTGATCTATGTATGAACAATATAATTGAATAATTACATCAAGACTTTCTCCTCCCATGATTCATTTACACAGAAAAAAACAAAAGAAATTACCATAATTACATATTGATTTTTTATTGTAGCAATGCTTTTATAATAAACAAATACTGTGTTTTCTAAAAATGAAAGTATTTCGATCACGATGAAGAAAAGTAGAGATGATGTAGAGTATTTGAAGCAAAGTTTGTTAAGATATTTTAATATTTTTTAAGATTTTTTTAAGATATTTTAATGGTATTATGGCATATATCCAGGAACAAACAAACCCTGCATTGCACAGTGTCCTTCCTCCCTTGGTTGGGAGGCAGGGGAACAGGGGAATCAAAACAATGGACCAAGAGGAGAATGAATCAAAGGATACTTTGTTAATATCAGAGCAAGCACAGCATCCTCAATGCTGTGCTCTACTCATAAGGTCAGGAATAAGACCAGCGAGAAGCCATCAACAATCTATTTATATTCGCTACCATCATTTTCAGCCTCCATCTTCACTCACAGAAATGAACCTGAATATAAAGTTTGGAATCTTAACCACTTTCTGGTTAGCTGTATGGATAAAGAAAATTGAGAAAGGGAGGAATTGGCCCAGGGCACCATTACTATACAACTTTATAAAATGGAAAACAAGAAAGAGCAGAGTCTAGAGTAGTGCCTTTTAAAGTGCAGGAAACTTTCCCACTGAATTGTGGCCAAATAGGGTGTGAGAGTAAAGAATGGTCAAAGGTGCTGGGTGGTCAAGGGAGGATGTAGAGGCAGGGCTGGCACAGAGTAGGTGAGCTGAAAATTCCCTCGAGGCTCCAGTGTAAATGGAAAAACCGTAGGCTTTGATGTCAGATAATCCTGAGTTCATTATCAGTTCATCCTTAATTAGCTTTATGGTTTCTATATAATCCTCAGTTTCCAATTTGTGAAATGCTGATAGCAATTTCTACTACGGATTTTATGAAGATTAAACAAATGACTAAAAATGGTTACTGGCACAGAGTAGGTACTCAATAAATGATGGTTATTTTTAAATATTATGAGATATTTGTTGCAGGCCATACATACTTTGTTTAAAGTAGAGTTTAAAAGATAAAGTACCAGATCCCTCCGATTTGTTACAATTGGTAATCATTTATTTAGCATTTTCATCTATACTAAAAAGAGCTTTAAAATATTTCACTTAAGAATAATTTTATTTCTATGACTTACTACCAAAATCAAACAAAATAATAAGAAATTCATTTTTAATTATCTGAGGACTAAATTGTTTTCTCACATACATGCATTTCTATCACTACTTAAGAGTTTCTAAGAACATTCATTTAGGATCAATCTAGACATACTAAATATGTGTTCAACATACGAAATGAGTTTAGATAAATATTCTTAGTCTTCAGATAATTTATTTCCCTGTCAGGAAAATATATATCTAGCTTTTTTTTATTTTCTAAAAATTAATTTTATTCAACATCTCCATCCCCTGGGATTTAGAGTCATGCCAAAGGTTGCATAGCATCAGATTATTTCATCATGGAATTGTGAAATGAAAAATTGTTCTGCCAAAGGCTCTTGGTAGACAGTAAATAGTGAAATTCATACTCTCTTACTAATGTATGTCCTTAGCAGCTTGTTTTTAAGACAGCAGTGCAGAAGGTCACTATGTGATTAAACTTGAGTAAACCTCAATTCACAATTAAATTTTATCTAATTCCATTTTCTTTTTTAAATTTAATTTTATTGAGATATAATTTTTTAATATTTTAATTTTATTGGAGTATAGTTGATTTACAGTGTTGTGTTAGTTTCAGGTGTACAGCAAAGCGATTCAGCTATACATATACATATATTCATTCTTTTTTAGATTCTTTTCTCATATAGGTTATCACAGAATACTGAGTAGAGTTCCCTGTGCTGTACAGTAGGTCCTTGTTGGTTATCTATCTTATATATAGTAGTGTGTGTATGTTCATCCCAAGCTCCTGATATAGCCCTCCCCCCACATCTCCCCTTTGGTAACCATAAGTTTGTTTTGGATATCTGTAAGTCTGTTTCTGTTTTGTAAATAAGTTCATTTGTATTTTTTTTTAATTAAGTTACACATGTAAGTGAAATCATGTGATATTTGTCTTTCTCTGTCTGATTTACTTCACTTAGTATGATAATCTCTAGGTCCATCCAAGTTGCTGCAAATGGCATTAATTTATTTTTATTGAGATATAATCGACACATAACATTGTATAAGTTTAAGGTGTACAAAATATCGATTTGATACATTTATATATTGCAATATGATTACCACAGTAGCATAAACTAACACCTTTATCACAGCAGATAATTATCACTTCTTTTTTTATGGTGGGAATAATTAAGATCTAGTCTCTTGGCAACTTTGACGTTTATAACACAGTATTGTTATCTACAATCACTATGCTGTGCATTAGATCTCCAGGACTTATTTATCTACAAGTTGCAAGTTTGTACCCCTAAATAACATATCCCCAATTCCCCCATCCCCCATCCCCTGGTAAACACTGTTCTACTCTGTTTTTATAAGGTTGGCTTTTTAGGATTCCACATATAAGTGATATCATTACAGTATTTGTCCTTCTCTGTCTGATTTATTTCACTTAACATAATGCCCTCAAGGTCCGTCCATGTTGTTGCAAATGGCAGAATTTCCTTCTTTCTCATGATGGAATAATATTCCATTATGGTATATATATACATCACATCTTTTATCCATTCATCTGTTGACAGGCACTTATGTTGTTTTCATATTTGGCTATTGTGAAAAATGCTGTAATAAATGTGGGAGTGCATTTACCTCTTCAATATCGTATTTTCATTTCCTTTGGATATGTTCCCAGAAGTGGAATTGCTGGATAATATGGTAGTTCTACTTTTAATTTTTGAGGAGCCTCCATACTGTTTCCCATGTAAATTGGCTGAGCCAATTTACATTCCCACCAACAGTGTACAGGTGTTCTCTTTTCTCCACCCCCCCTTACCAACACTTGTTAACTCTTGTCTTCTCCATGATTGGCTATTCTAACAGGTGAGAGGTGATATCTCATTGTGGTTTTAATTTGCATTTCCCTGATGATTAGTGATACTGAGACCTTTTCATATACCTGTTGGCCATATGAATGAGTTGTATGACTTCTTTACATATTCTAGATATTAACCATTTATCCAATATATGGTTTGCAAATATTTTCTCCCATTCCATACATTGCCTTTTTATTTTGTTGATTGTTTCTTTTGCTGTGCTTTTTATTTGATGTAGTCCCTCTTGTTGATTTTTGCTTTTGTTGCTTGAGCTTTTGGTGCATTATCCAAAAAATCATTGCCCAGACCAGTGTCAAGGAGCTTCTTCCATATTTTTACTTGCAGGAGTTTTACAATATTATGCTTTATTTAGGTCTTATGTTTAAGTCCTCAATCCATTTCAAGGTAATTTTTGTGAGTAGTGTAAGATAGGAGGCAAATTTCATTTTTCTGTATGTGGTTATTCAGTTTTCCTAGGACCATTTGTTGATGAGACTATTCTTTGCCCACTGGTATTCTTGGCTCCCTTGTCAAATATTAGTTGAGCATATATATGTGGGTTTATTGCTGGGCTCTCTATTCTGTTCCATTGGTCTATGTTCCTATTTTTATGCCAGTACCATACTGTTTTAATTACTATAGCTTTATAGTATAGTTTGAAATCAAAAAGTGTGATGCATCCAACTTTATTATTCTTACTCTTGATTTCTTTGGCTATTCAGAGTATTTTGTGGTTTCATATAAACTTTAGGATTGTTTTCTCTATTTCTGTGAAAAATGCTATTGGAATTTTGATAGAGATTGCATGAAATCTATAGTATTATGGACATTTTTATAATATTAATTCTTCCAATCAAGGAACATGGAATATCTTTTAAATTGTGTCTTCTTCAATTTCTTTCATCAAGGTCTTGTAGTTTTCATTGTACACATCTCTCACTTTCTTGATTAAATTTATTTCTAAGTATCTTATTGCTTTTTTGTTTTTGTTGAAATGAGATATAATTGACATATAACACTGTATTAGTTTTAGGTGTACAACTTAATGATTTGATATATGTATATATTATAGAATTAATATATACATATATTATATTATATAATATATAATAAGTTTCCAAACTTATTGTGATATGGTTTATGTATGTATGGTTATGGTTATGGTTTATGTATGTATAAACCATACATAGTTACATTTTTTTTCTTGTGATGAGAATTTTTAAGATTTATGCTCCTAGCAACTTTCAAATATACAGTACGCTATTGTTAACTATAGCCACCATGTTGTACTTTATATCCAGGACTCATTAATCTTCTAACTGGACGTTTGTAACTTTTGACCACATTCACCTATTTTGCCCATTCCTCATGCCCCACCTCTGGCAACCACCTCTATATCTATGAGTTTGGGGGTTTTTTATTCCTCATGTAAATTATATTATACAGTATTTGTCTTCCTCTGTCTGACTTATTTCATTTAGCGCCATGTCCTCAAGGTCCATCCATGTTGTTGCAAATGGCACGGTTACCTTTGTTTTTATGACTACTTTACATATATACACCAGATTTTCTTTATTCATTTATCTGTCAATGGACACAGGTTTTTTCCATATCTTGGCTATTGTAAATAATGCTGCAATGAACATGAGGGTTGCAGATATCTTTTCAAGATAAGTGATATGGGGGCTTCCCTGGTGGAGCGGTGGTTGAGAGTCTGCCTGCCAATGCAGGGGACACGGGTTCGAGCCCTGGTCTGGGAGGATCCCACATGCTGCGGAGCAACTGGGCCCGTGGGCCACAACTGCTGAGCCTGAGCGTCTGGAGCCTGTGCTCCGCAACGAGAGAGGCCGCGATAGTGAGAGGCCCGCGCACCGCGATGAAGAGTGGCCCCCACTCGCCGCAACTGGAGAAAGCCCTCACACAGAAACGAAGACCCAACACAGCCAAAAATAAAAATAATAAATAAATAATAAATTTTAAAAAATTAAAAAAAAAAAAAAAGATAAGTGATATGTTATTTGGTTTTCTTTGAGATAAGTACCCAAAGAAGTGGAATTGCTTGATCATATAGTAGCTCTATTTTTAATTTTTTGAGGAACCTCTATACTTTTTTCCATAGTGACTGCACCAATTTACAATTCCACCAGCAGTGTAAAAGTGTCCCCTTTTCTCCACATGCTCACAAACGCTTGTTATTTCCTATCTTTTTTATAATTGCCATTTTAACAGATATAGGGATATCTCATTGTGGTTTTCACTTGCATTTCCCTGGTGATTAGTGATGTAGAACACCTTTTCATAGACCCGTTGGCCATTTGTATGTCTTTGTTGGAAAAAGATCTATTCAGATTCTCTACCCATTTTTCAATTGGATTATTTGGTTGTTTGCTATTGAGTTGTATGGGTACTTTATATATTTTGATATTAACCTGTTAATAGATATATGATTTGCAAATAGTTTCTCTCATTCAGTAGGTTGTCTTTTTTTGTTTATTGCTTCCTTTGCTGTATAGAAGCTTTTTAGTTTGATGTAGTCCCACTTGTTGATTTTTGCTTTTGTTGCTTTTTATTTTTGGTGTCATATCCAAAAAATCATTGTTGCACTTCCATAAAGGAGCTTACCATATTATTTTATTTTTTAATTTTTTTGTTTATTTATTTTTATTTATTTATTTTTGGCTGCGATGGGTCTCGTTGCTGTGCGTGGACTTTCTCTAGTTGCAGTGAGCGGGGGCTACTCTTCATTGCAGTGTGTGGGCTTCTCATTGCGGTGGCTTCTCTTGTTGCAGAGCACGGGCTGTAGGCGCACAGGCTTCAGTAGTTGTGGTTCACGGACTCTAGAGCACAGGCTCAGTAGTTGTGGCGCATAGGCTTAGTTGCTCCAAGGCATGTGGGATCTTCCCAGACCAGGGCTCGAACCTGTGTCCCCCGCATTGGCAGGCAGATTCTTAACCACTGCACCACCAGGGAAGCCCTAATTTTTATTTTTTTAATTAAATTTTTATTGGAGTATAGTTGATTTACAATGTCATGTTAGTTTCTGCTGTACAGTAAAGTGAGTCAGTTCAGTCTGACATATATAGATATATATATCTCCACTCTTTTTTAGATTCTGTTCCCATATAGCTCATTACAGAGTACCGAATAGAGCTCCCTGTGCTATACAGTAGGTTCTTATTAGTTATCTATTTTATATATAGTAGTATGTATATGTCAATCCCAATCTCCCAATTTATCCCTCCCCTCCTTTCCCCCTTGGTAACCATAAGTTTGTTTTCTATATCTATGACTCAATTTCTATTTTGGAAATAGGTTCATTTGTACTATTTTTTTAGATTCCACATATAAGTGATATCATATATTTGTCTTTGCCTGACTTACTTCACTCAGTATGACAAACTCTAGGTCCATCCATGTCACTGCAAATGGCATTATTTTGTTCTTTTTTATGGCTGAGTAATATTCCATTGTATGTACATACTACATCTTCTTTATCCATTCCTCTGTTGATAGACATTTAGGTTGCGTCCATGTCCTGGCTATTGGAAATAGTGCTTCAGTGAACATTGGGGTGCATGTATCCTTTCGAATTATGGTTTTCTCCAGATATTTGCCCAGGAGTGGGATTGCTGGATCATATGGTAGCTCTATTTTTAGTTTTTTAAGGAATCTCAATACAGTTCTCCATAGTGGCTGTACCAATTTACATTCCCACCAACAGTGTAGGAGGATTCCCTTTTCTCCTTACCCTCTCCAGCATTTATTGTTTGTAGATTTTTTGATGATGGCCATTCTAATCAGTGTGAGGTGATACCTCATTGTAATTTTGATTTGCATTTCTCTAATAATTAGTGATGTTGAGCATCTTTTCATGTGCCTCTTGGCCATCTGTATTAGAAATTTTATGGTTTCATGTCTTATGTGTAAGTCTTTAATACATTTGAATTGATCTGTGTGTATGATGTAAAAAAGTTGTCCAGCTTCATTCTTTTACACATAGTGGTCCAGTTTTCCCAGCACCAGTCTTTATTAAAGAGACTATCCTTTCCTTATTGTATATTCTTGGTGCCTTTGTCTATTATGTGTATTATTTGATCATATATATGTGAGTTTATTCTAGTCCCTTATTCTGTTCCATTGATCAATGTGTCTGTTTTTATACCAACACCATATTATTTTGAAAACTATAGCTTGGTAATATAGTGTGAAATCAGGAAGCATGATGCCGCCAGCTTTTTTCTTCTGTTTGAAGATTACTTTGCTATTTGGGGTTTATGGTTGCATACAAATTTTAGGATTGTTTGTTCTATTTCTGTGAAAAATGCCATTAGAATTTTTATAGGGATTGCACTGAATCTGTAGACTACTTTGGATAGTTTGGATATTTGATAGTGTCAGTTCTTCCAATCCATGAGAACAGAATATCTTTCCATTTATTTGTGTCTTCTTCACTTTCTTTCATCAATGTCTTATAGTTTTCAGCGTACAGGTCTTTCACCTCCTTGGTTAAATTTATTCCTAAGTATCTTTTTCTTTTTGGTGCATTGTAAATGGGATTGTTTTCTTAAGTTCTCCTTCCAATAGTTCATTTCTAGTGTATAGAACTGCAACAGATTTTTGTACATTGATTTTGTATCCTGCAACTTTACTGAATGCATTTATTAGTTCTAACAGTTTTTTGGTGGAGTGTTTAGAGTTCTCTATATGTAACATCATGTCATCTAGTGTCAAATAGTGGTAGTTTTATAGTTTACTTCTTTCTTTTCACTTTGGATGCTTTCTTTGTGGCCTAGTTGCCCTGGCTAGGATGTCCAATACTATGTTGAATAAAAGTAGCAAGAGTGGGCATCCTCGTCTTTTTCCTGATCTTAGAGGAAAAGCTTTCAGCTTTTCACCATTTAATGTGATGTTAGCTGTAGGCTTGTCATATATGGCTGGCCTGTATTGTGTTGAGGTATATTCTCTCTATACCCACTTTGTTGGGAATTTTTATCATAAATGATGTTGAATTTTGTCAAATGCTTTTCCTGCATCTATTGAGATTATCATATGATTTTTGTCCCTCATATTGTTAATTGGTGTATCACACTGATTGCTTTGTGGATGTTGAACAATCCTTACATCCTTAGAATAAATCCTAGTTGATCATGGTGTATGATCCTGTGATGAGAAAACAGTTATTTTGTGTTCCTGCCTAGGCATTTTCTAGTATGACAGTCCTGCTCACACCTAGAGTCTGGACATTTAGATAAGGATCCAAGCTTAGGATTCCTACCACAAATTCTCACTTTGCTTTTCCCAGGGCACCTTTTAAAAAGACTACTTAAAGTTAAGCTCAAGAAAAGTTAGTGACTGCCACCCAAAACACCTTATAAGTAACAGGTGCTCACTACTCTGCTCTATCTTCTGCTTGCTCATGACCTGGGATGGAGGACCACCCTTCCCCCAGCTCATTGCACCCACCCCTTTTCTGGGATCCGTAAGTAATAAAATATTGTGAATTGGATTCCTTTGTATGAGTATACTGAAACTGCAACTTCAATGAAAACGGCCTGGGGTTTTCTCTTCCCCAGAGTGGGAGCTCAGATGCTGAGAGAGCTACCTGCCAACACTGTGAGGGTGGCTTGTGCCTCCTCATTCAGCAGATCATAATAAACATATCCTTAATTTAACACATCAGCTACAGGCCCCCCAACAAAGATCCTTTTAAAGTATTATTGAATTATGTTTGCCAATATTTTGTTGAGGATTTTTAAATATATATCCCTCAGAAATATTGGCCTGTAATTTTCTTTTCAAGAGTTCTTGCCTGGTTTTAGTATTAGGTTGATACTGGCCTGATAAAATAAGTTTGGAAGTGTTCCTTCCTCTTCTACTTTTTAGAAGAGTTTGAAAAGGGTTGGTACTAATTATTCTTTAAATGTTTGATAGAATTCACCAGTGAAGCCATCTTGTTTGGACTTTATTTGTTGGGAGGTTTTGATTACTGATCCAATCTACTTACTTGTAATGAATCTATTCAGGTTTTCTATTTCTTCATGATTCAGTCTTGGTAGGTTGTATGTTTCTAGGAATTTATCCATTTCTTCTTGGTTGTCCAATTTCTTTGTGTATAATTGTTCATGGTAGTCTCTTATAACCTTTTACATTTCTGTGATATCATTTGTAAGGCCTCCTCTTTCATTTCTGATTTTATTTATTTGCGTTCTCTCTCTTTTCTTGATGAGTCTGGCTAAAAGTTTGTCTATTTTGTTCATCTTTTCAGAAAACCAACTCTTTCATTGATCTTTTCTATTGTCTTTTTAGTCTCTATTTTCTTTTTCTCTGCTCTGATCTTTGTTATTCCCTTCCCTGTATTAATGTTTGGCTTAGTTTATTTTTCTTTTTCTAATTCCTTGAGGTGTAAAGTTAGGTTGCTTATTTGAGAAATTTCTCACCTATTAAAGTACACATTTCTAAGAACTTCTCTCTTAAAACTGCTTTTGCTACATCCCATAAGTTTTGGTATGTTATATTTCCATTTTCATTTGTCCCAATATATTTTTAATTTCTCTTTTGATTTATTATTGGCCATCAGTTGTTCAGTAGCATGGTACTGAACACAAATCTCCACACAAATCTCTGTGAATTTTCCAGTTTTCTTCTTATAATTGATTTCTAGTTCATGCCACAGTAGTCAGTCATGCTTGGTATGATTTCAATCCACTTAAATTTATTAAGACTTGTTTTGTGGCCTAACATACGATCTATCCTGGAGAATGTGCCATGAGTGCTTGAGAAGAACATATATTCTGCTGTTGTTGGATGGACGGTTCTGTAAATGTCTGTTAAGTCCATCTGGCCTAATGTGCGATTGAGGTCCAATGCTTCCTTATGAATTTTCTGTCTGGATAATCTATCCATTGATGAAAGTGGGGTATTAAAGCCCCCTCCTAATATTGTATTTGCTTTATATATTTAGGCACTCCTACATTGGGTGTATAAAGATTTACAAATGTTATATGCTCTTGTTAGGTTGACTCCTTTATCATTATATAATGACCTTTTATGTCTCTTATGACATTCTTTGTCCTAAAGTCTAATTTGTCTGCTTTAACTATAACCACCCCAGCTTTCCTTGGGTTTCCATTTGCAAGGAATATGTTTTCCATCCCTTCACTTTGAGTCTGTGTGGGTTCTTAAAGCTGAAGTATCTTATAGGAAACTTATGCTTGGGTCTGTTTTGTTTTTTTGTTTTTACCCATTTTTACCCATATACTTGAGTCTTTTGTTTATAGAATTTAGTCTATTTACACTTAAAGTAATTATTGATAAGTATGGACTTCTTGACATTTTGTTAATTTTTGTTTTACTGTATTATAATACTTTTGTTCTTTTCTTCTTCTCTTGCTCCTCCTTTGTGATTTGATGATTTTCTATAGTAGTATATTTAGATTCCTTGCTCTTTATCATTTGTGTATCTACTATAGGTTTTTGCTTTGTGATTGTATGAAGCTTACATAAAACATCTTATAGTTACAACCATCTATTTTAAGTTCAAATGCATTCTAGAGCTCTACATTTTTACTCTCTTCCCCCCACACCATGTTTTATGTTTTTGATGTCACAATTTACATTTTTTTCTCTTGTGTATCCATTAACAAATTATTGTAGTTTTAATTATTTTTACTCCTTTTGTCTTTTAAATTACATACTAGATTTATAAGTGATTAATCAACCACCATCACAACTTTAGTTTATTCTGAATTTAACTATATATTTAACTTTATTAGTGAGACTCATACATTCATATGTTTTCTTATTACTATTTAGCACTCTTACATTTCAACTTTAAAAATTTCCTGTAACATTTTTTATAAGCCCAGTCTAGTGGTGCTAAGCTCCTGCAGATTTTGCTTATCTGGAAAACTCTATATCTCTTTTAATTCTGAAAGACAGTTGCCAGGTAGAGTATTCATGGTTGGCAGTTCTTTTCTTTCAACACTTTGCATGTACTATGCTATTCCCTTCTGGCCTGCAAAGTTTCTGCACAAAATCTACTGATAGTCTTATAGAGGTTGTCTTATATGTAACAAGTTGTTTTTCTCATGCTGCTTTTAAAATTCTCTACTTGTCTTTAACTTTGACAATTTATTTATAATGTGTCTTGATGTGAGTCTCTTTGGGTTCCTCTTATTGGAATTCTCTGGGCTTCCTGGATCTGGATGTGTTTCCTTCCCCAGGTTAGGAAAGTTTTAGCCATTATTTCTTCAAATAAGTTTCCTGCCCCTTTCTCTCTTTCTTCTCCTTCTGGGACCCCTATAATGCAAGTGTTGGTCTGCTTGATATTGTCCCATAAGTCCCTTAAGCTATCTCCACTCTTTTTCATTCTTTTTTCTTTCATTGCTTTGATTGAGTTCCACCACCTTGTCTTTGAGTCTCTAGGTGAACTCAAAGATAAGAATTCATTTAGTCTGCTATTGAACCCCTCTGTTATATTTTTCAGTTCAATTATTATATTCTACAGCTCTGTGACTTTGATTTGGTACTTTCTCATATTTTCTATGTCTTTGTTGAAATTCTTACTTTGTTTATCCATTCTTCTCCTGAGCTTGGTGAGCATCTTCATGACCATTATTTTGAACTTTTTATCGTGTAAATCACTTATCTCTGTTTCATTAAGGTCTTTTTCTGAGGTATTGTTCTTTCAGTTGGAATTTATTCCTCTGTTTCTTCTTTTCCCTTTACTCTTTGTGTTGGTTTCTATGCATTAGATAAAACAGCCTAGTGTATGAGATAAGCCTTATTGTTCAACTCTGTCCTATCTCTGTTTGTGTGTCAAACCTTTGTGATTGTCCAAGCAGCCTACTTTATCCTTATGACTCCCAGTGGTAGTTGAGGGTGTGCTAAGACCTGTCAGTGTTCCAAAGGGGTGAGTCTGTCAGTACCTAGGTTTAGGCAGCAGCTTTTAAAGTGTGCAAATGCACTCTTTCAGGGGAAGACTGGCAGATAGGTGTTTCTCTCTGATCCCTCTGTACTGAGCCCCAGGATGATAGCCAGTCAAGAACTGTTTCTTTGTTTGATACCCTTGAACCCATAAACACAAGTCCCACTGACCACCAGAGCCAGGCTATCAAAGGATGTGTCCTCTGGACAGGAGACACAAAAGTTGGGCTCCAGACATATACACAAGTTTATTTCTCAGAGACACTGCAGACCAGCGGCAGCGCAGAGGGAGAACACAAACATGGTTTCCAATGGCCTCCCAGACTCTGTAATGTTTGGCAGTTGGCTCAGAGTGTATTAAGTTAGAAGCCCTAAGTCCTCAGCTATTAAAATAAGCAAGTAGGCCTCTTTTATGGAAACACTGGGTATTTCTATCTGTTGCCTCTGCACTATGCCCTGAGTGTATAGCCAGCCAAGAACTGTTTCTGTCACTATAGTTCTGTGTGACCCTTGAGTGCAAGCCCCACTGGTCACCAGAACCAGGCTATCTAGGGGTGTCCCCTTGGTGGCAGCCACAAAGACCAGGGCACCAGAGATGTGCGCAGGCTCCTTTCCAGGAGATACCAGCAACCTGGGGTGAGGTAGAGGGTGAACATGAAGATGGCAACTGCTGGCCTCCATAGTCTCTGGAGAGTATTGCAGTTGGCCCATAGATATATGTTAAATTAGAAGCCTTCCCTTCAGGCCAAAGCTTTTAACATAAGCAAACAGACCTCCTTCATGGAAAGACTGGGCATGTTTCAGTTTGCTGCCTCTGTGGTGGTGCCTGGGGTGGGTGAGTTCATGAGCCCTTTAAGAACTGATTCTCAGATCACTATAGCCTAGGGGATCACTATAGCCTATGGATGCAAGCCCTGTTGGCTTTCAAATCTAGATATTTTGGGGCCCATCTCTCAGGTGAAAGACTTAAATGTTGGGGTGCCATATGTGGGGTGCAAACCCTTCACACCCCAGAGTTTCCTCCCAGTTGCATGTCACCTTACCAGGGGTGGGGTTTATGGTGAGATTGATTCTCAACCTCTCCTACCCATTTCAATGAGTTTTTCTTGTTCACCTGCTATGTAGGTGTCATTCAGCTAGCTTCTGGATTTCCTTCAGAGAAAATTGTTCCGAATATAACTGCAGATTCAGTGTGTCCATGGGAGGAGGTGAGTTCTGGAACATCCTACATTGCCATCTTGATTTGGAACCTATTATTTTTGATGCTATTGTGAGTGGGATAGTTTCTTCATTTCTTTTTCAGATGTTTCATTGCTCGTGTATAGAAATGCAACTGAATTTTGTATATTGATTTTGTATCTTACAAGTTTACTGAATTCATTAATTAGTTCTAACAGTTTTTTTGTTGAGTCTTTAAGATTTTCTATATTTAATATTATATCATCTGCAAATAACAATTTTATTTCTTCCTTTCTGATTTGGATCCTTTTTACTTCTTTATATTGACTAATTACTCTAGCGAGGATTTCCAGTATTATAATGAGTAAGAGTGGTGAGATTGAGACCCTTGCCTTGTTTCGAAACTTAGAAGTAAAACTTTCAATTTTTCATCCTTAAGTGTAATGTTAGTTGTCGGCTTGTCCTATATTGCCTTTATTATACTGAGGTATGTTCCTTCTGTGCTTAATTTGTTGAGGGTTTTTATTCATCAAAGAATGTTTGCAAGAACTGTGTCAAATACTTTTTCTGCTTCTATTGAGATGATCATATAAAATTCATCTTCTATTCTATTAATGTGGTATATCACATTCATTGATTTGCATGTGTTGAACCATTCTTGCATCCCAGGGATAAATCCCAAATGATTAATGTGTATAATTCTTTTACTATGTTTTTGAATTCAGTTTTCTAATATTTTGTTGAGAGTTTTTATATCTATATTCTTCAGGGATATTGGTCTATAGTTTTCTTTTCTTATTGTGTCTTTATCTGGTTTTGGTACCAAGGTAACAATGGCCTCATAAAATGAGTTTGAAAGTATTGTGTCCTCTTCAATTTTTTGGAAGATTTTGAGAAGAATTGGCATTGATTCTTCTTTAAATGTTTGGTAGAATTCACCTCTGAAGCCATTTGGTCCTGGGGTTTTCTGTGTTGGGAGGTATTTCATTACTGTTTTAATCTAACCTTATACATTATTTATCTGTTCAGATATTCTATTTCTTCCTGATTCCATCTTGTTATGTTGTATGTATCTAGGAATTTATCCATTTCTTCTCAGTTGTCCAATTTGTTCAAATATAATTGTTCAAAGTAGCCTCTTATGTTAGTCAGTGCCAATCTTTGTAGAGTTTATACCAGGGGTTGTCAAGCTTTCTGTAAAGGGCCAAAAACTTTCTTAATCACTTTGGACACATAGTCAGACCCACTCCTTATCCAGTGCTAAGAAGCTAAAGTTCTTTCTGGCTTCATGCTATCTTTACTCTGAAATAAGCAGAAGAATATGGAATGTGAGAACCAGAAGAAATAATAACCTCGTTCAACCCCCTCACTTTAGAGAAGAAAGTTATTCCTAGAGAAGTTCTGATTTACCTCAGGCCACGCCTCTTAGTGGTAGAAGCCACACTGGAACTTCCTCAAACCTGTGCGCGGTCCTGAGTACAGCCACAGGAACCCTGAAACATGAATGTTCTGGATGGTGAAGGAGTCTGCTGGAAAGTGAGATTTGTAGATAGTCCTAAATTGTTAGGAAGCTCCTCCTTAAATTGAACTAACATCTGCCTCCAGTTGAACTTTCTAGTCTTTTAACTTTATTCCAACTCTAATGCAAGTCAGAATGAAGAATATGATGAAATGAAATGTAATCAATATACAGAATGGGATTCCAGCAACACTTTATGAGGGGAAGGCATTCAGCCTGAGAGAGTGGACACTAAGACAAGTCATAGTTGGGAGATAATTAATAGGTATGACAAGATTAATGGTTACCAATGTATTCAAGAATCTTGACTACTGACACCCAATAGAACTTCCTTCAATGATGGAAATATTCTGTCTGTGCTATCCAATATGGTACCAGCCATATGAATCTATTGCATACTCAAATGATATATATGTGACAAAATTAAGACTCAGAGCTTTGCCACTCAAGATATGGTATGGAAACAGCAGCCACAGCAGCAGCACCTGGGAGCTCATTAAAAATGCAGACTCTTGGCCCCACCCCAAATCTACTGAATCAGAATCTGCACTTTTTACAGTGTATTGACATAGACTGTACATATTTAACTATGGTTAACACACCATCTTATTACAGAATTAGAGTTTTGTAAGTCTGACTGTATCTTTACCTTTATGAGCATATTGTATACTTTCGCATGTTTTCATGACACTGGTTAGCATCTTTTCATTTCAGCTTGAAGAACTCCCTTCAACAATTCTTGCAAGGCAGGTCTAGGGGTGATGAACTCCCTCAGTTTTTTTTCTTTTTTTCTTTCTTTTTCAGTCTGGGGAAATCCTTATTTCTCCTTCATATCTGAAGAAAAATTTTGCCAGAATGATATTCTTGGCTGGCAATGTTTCTTTCAACATTTTGAGTATGTCATTCTACTCTCTCCTAGCATACAGGGTTTCTGCTGAGAAATCCACAGATAGCCTAATGGGAGATCCTTTGTAGGTTTTAATAATTTTTCTCTGGCTGCTTTTAGGATTCTCTATTTATCTTTTATTTTTGATGTTTTCATTATAATGTGTCTTGGAGAAGGTCTTTTTGTGTTGAGATAATAGGGTGATCTGTTAGCTTCATGAACTGGGATCTCCAAATCTTTCCCCAGATTTTAAATGGTTTCAGCTATTATTTCTTTAAATAAAATTTCAGCCCCTTTCTCCCTCTCTTCTCTTTCTGGAACTCCAATTATTCTAATATTTTGTTAATGGAGTCCTATACATCATGTGGGCTATTAGGTTTCTTCATCTTTTTACTTTGTTCTGTTCTGAGTTATTTCAAAATTCCTGCCCTCCAGCTCACTTATTCTGTCTTCCATTTGCTGTACTCTGATGCAGATGCTCTTTATTGAATTTTTCATTTCATTTATTGAACTCTTCAGCTCCAGAATTTCTGCTTGGTTTATTATCTCTATCTCTTTGGTAAATATCTCATTTTGTTCATGTATTTTTCCCCTGATTTTATTGAATTGTCCTTCCGAGTTTTCTTGTAGCTCACTGAATTTCTTCAAAACAGCTATTTTGAATTCTTTATCAGTTAGATCTCAAAATTCTGTGCCTTTGGGTTCAGTTAATAGGGAATTATTATCTTTTTGTGATGACGTATTGCCTTGATTTTTCGTTTTCATTATAGTTTTTCATTGTTGCTTTTGCATTTGAAGCATCAGACACCTCCATAAATCTTTACTAATTACCTTCAGATTGGGTAATTGCCTTCAGACTATTCATTGGTGCTGTTATATCTGAGGTTTTCTCTGCCTTCTGGGCTTTCAATTAGGTAATACTATACACAGCTCATATTTCTAGTTTCATCCTTACCCCCAGATCCTGTTCTTTTCTTCTAACAGCATTCCATTTACCAGACTTGCTTTTGCCACTGCACTCAGACACATGCACGAGAAACCACAGAGTGACTGAAGTCCTGATACAGTCAGCAAGAACCTTGTCCCTTTAATGCTTTTTTATATTCTTATCTGCCTCTTTCCCGATATCCTCCCTCCTCTCAGTCCTGGAGGTCCTACTTCAGTACTGAGTGCTTCTGGTTGCTGGGCTATACAGCTTCCAAGGGTTCTCAACAGTCCCTCTGGTCATGTGAGGCCAGGAGACACTCTCCAGAGCAGGGGAGGCTACGACTCAGCTCCTTGCCTGGGCTTAGGCAAATCAGGCTCTGGGCCTGGCAAAACTCTTTTGAGAATCCAAATCAGGTAGGTCTACACCCCGCCAAATCCTCTGGTCAGAGTGCACCATTCTGCAGATGAGCAAAGCCACTGGTTGGGATTACTGCTTGGGCACTGCAGGTATGAACTCAGTCTGCCAAGATTCGTGTGCTGGTAGTAGCATGCCCCTCCCCCCTTCTCCATTGCAGTCAGATTACCAGTGGTTGAGCCCCTGCAGATTCGACTACAATCCCTGTGGGATGAGATCAGAGTAGGGGTTCCCACAAAAAGGCCCACAATGCTGTGGGGAGGTGACTAGTTGTTCCTCTGGGTTCTCTTTTCCCACTGGAGGAACAGAGGCTCAGGGAGACCTCTGCTTATGGTGCTGTGCTGGCCTGGAGAAGGGGCAATGTGGTCAACTTATGGCTGCTTCTCTTACCCTTCTAATGCAGTCTGTCTTCATCTCTGTGGTGCAGGGGGTGCTTCAGTCTCACCCCTGTTTTCTAGGATTCTCTCAGTGGTGTCTTGTTCTTGAAAAATTGTTAGTTGTTCCTCTTGTGGGGGGAGCAAAGTCAGAAACAACCTATGTCGTCATCTTGGTGAAGTCACTCTCCTAAAGCTTGGCTTGTATTTATAAAATTAGAATTCTATTAGATAAACTCATATCCACTACAATAGTTTCGTAAAGATCAATGATATTCCTTTAACTTTTTTTATTATTCTTATTGCTATATTCTATTCTTCCTGGCAAAAGACCTTGGAAATTCAATAGCATCATTGCACGAGAAATTTTTAACCTAATTATCAAGTCTCTTCCTTAACTGGGAAGGGGGCCAGAGGATGAGGAGGCAAAGAGGATGAGGAAGATGAGGAGGTGAAGGCAGAGGCAGCTAGTAGACTCAGCAATAATAAAATGTAATATCTTTGGATCCAAGAGGACACAGAGTAATATTCCTAGGGACCATGATAACTACTCACTAACAAATTATTCTTTGAACTTGCAAGATTAACTTTGTCCTAAGGACCAAGTCCTTCTTTATGTATGCTGAAATATCTGCTCCATAATTCAAAGAAAGTCAGTGGCAAGTAAAATTTGGAGTGCTTCAAAATGTATTTTTAAATAAAATATGAGGGGTGTTTTTTACAATTACAATAGTCAGTACTATAATATAGCATCTGTAAAACTTTAAATTTAAAAATTAATATTGCAGAAATGTAGACTTCTTTAAACTGATACTAAGTTTGAGATTCTTCTTTGATATAAAACTACAGATATATATCATTTGTTAATAGATTTCTAAAAGCAAATGAAACATTTTGAAACTGCCTGACAACTACAAACTACACATGTATAATACCAAGAAGAGGCAAGCCCTATTTTAACATTTAGGGTGAACATATCAGGTTACCAACTTACCTTGAGGGATTACTTTTGAAGTTTCTCAGGGTAGGGGCGGAGTAAGAAATAGTGTACCACTGACTAGGCACCATCAGACCTAAGAGCTCTGAGTATAAGCACTCCACCCACAAACAGCTGCATGGCCCAATTTAAGCATGTGATTTTGAGAGGGAAACGTTGGGAAAAAACAGAGTCAGAGATTGCACAATTCAGGAGATTTTTGCCAAAGTGCTCCCCAGCTTGCCTGAGACACCCTGGATCTGGCTCTCAGACATGCTGAAAGGGCTTTCCTTGATCTCCACAAAGCCAGAAGCAAGGCCGCTGTAGCAGCCAACTGATTCTCCTGGGTCACTCAGACCCAAGTTCAACAGCCTCGTAACATCTGGGCTACAGCAGAGAAAGATTTTTCTCTTTTTTGTTGTGTCCAACATCAGCACAGAACAAAACTAAACTAGCTAAATAATATTCTGTCTGCCTTTTGATACTTCCATGTGTGATTATCCTAAATAAAAATAGGGCAGAGTTGGTTTTTTAATCAAGTTGTAGTACTAGGCTCCCTTTTCTTTATATTGTGCTTTTCTTAAGAAAAACTTTTTAAGAAAAATTTCTCACAAGAAAACATTAAATATACTTATTCAGTGGTAAACTAGTTGAAAAAATGGCCATAAATTTTAAAAATGGAATTCTTCAATGGTAAAACCTGATAAGATCAACAGAAAGTTAGAGGTAGAAACAGAATTATTAAAAACATCATTGTTCCCATGAAGATAAAAATGACCCTTTATTCTATGTTATACTCTCTATAGCAAAAGATACTTAATAGCTTCAATATATTTGATTTATTTTTTTTTAATCTGGTTGTCAAGTCCTCTTCTCTGAACAAAGAGAGTAGCCACGGGGGAGAGAAAAGAACCAAAAAAAAGAAAAAAGGAAGAAAAAGAAAATGAAGAAAGAAGGTGTAAAGCCATAATAAGATTTCCTTTCTTTAGTATCAGAGGGCTTGCAGAGAAGCTCCTGGGATGATGACAAGCACTTTGATAAAGTATGGTGTGCTTTAGGACTTTTGTGTTTGGTTCTTCATAAGCAATAGAGAAGACAATCAGTGTATGACTATCAGAATTGTCCTGGGGTCCTAAGAGCAAAAATTCGCAACCAACATAGTTTTTTCCAGCACAAATAGGTATATAAATATCACATATAGGAATTCCCTGGTGGTCCAGTGGTTAGGACTCAGTGCTTTCACTGCCGAGGGCCCAGGTTCAATCCCTGATCAGGGAACTAAGATCCCACAAGTCACGTGGCATGGCCAAAAATAAATAAATAAATAAATTATTTTTTAAAAAAAATGTCACATATGGCCGTAGTGTGGTTTATAATACAAAAATGCACTTTAAGACACTGATTTTCCAGTACAATTTTTACTTATTAACCCTGGTATTATCTTAAACATGAGTTTTCTCTGTCTGCACTTTGGCAGGGAACCAGCTTAATTCTCCTCTAATGGATGCCTGGATGATAGATATTTTAAGCTTCTTCAGCAATCTACAGCCTCTGCCTGCTTGAATCCAAACCGGAAATGGCTCTTGTATTTATATAGAACCATGACACTTCCTGTGTAACACAATTAACTTTTCCCTGGAAACAGTTAGCTTAATATTTTAACATTTAATTTCTTTATGCTAAGGGCATGAGCTTTATAATAGATCCACTAAATCCAGTAGTTGATCCACATGACATGGGTCTTCCTGATCATGGCCATAAGAAGATACAAGATATAGGGAGACACTGTGTCTAAGGTAACCAGAAGATTTAAAGGAGTCCAATAAAGATATTTGTGCATCCCATACAGTTGTTTACTAATAAATAAATTATGACTTGTTCAATCAATGAAACCTTATGCAGTCACTGAAAATGAAGATTATAAAATATACAAAAACCATGAAAATGTATATTCTATAATACCAAATTTTAAGAAAAAGTTATATTCAAAATTAAAAGTACATATATATGTGCATTGTGTATGTGTGTGTATATACACATTTGATTGCAGTCTTGAAAATATATTGAAAAATATACAAGGAGAGAAAACAAATCAAAATGTTCGCAGTGGCTATGTCAATGTTGAAGACTATATACTATTATTTTTGTTCTCTCCAGAAGTTTTGATAATTCATTTTTTTAACCTTTTTGAAAAGAAAGACTGTGGAAACCATTGTGAAAAACTTCTCAAATTATTTTTTAACAAATCCAATATGGCTCATACAATAGGTTTTATCACATTGGTAGATATCTCTAGAATATATCCACCATGATTCAAGTAACTCTTTAACAACAGATGTATACCCCAATTAAAATATACAAAATAAAATCCCTAAATGAAATGAGTTTTTTAGTTAACAAAAGGCACAAATTCTTTATTTATGACAAAAGTTTAGCCACGAAATGGAAATTCCCTTTTCTTCTGAAATAAGAGAATACAATTGGAATTTTTAACATACATTGCAGATGGGAACAATTTTTAAATTATTAAGAAATGTTTAATTGTATGTTTTGAGAAATTGTGTTATTTCCTGACATAACTTTTTAATTTAACCATTATTTTCCCATTTTTATAAAATGGGGGTCATCAGTCCAAAGTGAAGAAGATAAAATGGCTACGTTTATAGAGTTTTTAATGTTTAAGGATTTCTAAGCATTTTATGCTGAAAGCTAATCCCATATCTCCAGTTCTGTCTATAATATTATTAGATATCTCCAGTTCTGTCTGTAATATTATTAGCATAATATTCTCTTAGCACAGCTTTACCAGCTTGTAACCTGCCTGACACTTTTCCTGTATTTGTGCTCTGTTTAACACAAGCAAGCCCGAAGCTTCCTGTGTGATGGTGATAACATATGCCTGGCTTTGTTGTTGGCTGCTGGAGTGAAAGGGAAGACAATGCCCTTTAACCTGTGCAGAGTAGAATAAGGCTTATCAGATCCTCCCCAGATATCATTAAAGGAAATGGGCTATGAAGGTTGCCTCTGTTAGGAAACATATATTTTAGAAAACTGTCACTGCTAATCTTTTTTGTTTGGGCACTAGAAAATTACATCTACAAATTTCAGTCCTTGTAGACAACGAAACCATACCAAGGTAAACTGAAGAAGGTAACAAGAAAAGCATAACAGGCAATAAATTTTCCTCTTGCAATCACTATGGCAAATGCTCTTTACCAAAAGAATTAACTCACTATGACTATTGGAAATTGAGTCTGAAATCCATTGTGTTTAAAAAGTAAGACCTAAGGAAAATTTTTATAAACTTGTTTATAAAATACAAATGTATAATTTTACTTATATTTAAGTTGCAGTTGGTTTATTCCCAACTAAGTTTATTTAGTCTCTCAGGATATTCTACTAGGCAGAATATTGATGGTTGCACATTCAAATCTCCTTGCCCCCTCCCCATTTCCATCTTCACATACACAAGAAAATTGTTAGTCCTAGTAAACAAAGTCAGTAAATTTGCAAGACAGAAAATCAACATACAAAAATCAATTGTGTTTCTTTCTACTAACAACAAGCAGTCTGAAAGGCAATTAAGAAAACAATCCTATTTATAATAGTATCAAAAAAGAATAAAACACTTAGGAATAAACTTAACCAAGGAGGCAAAAAACCTGTATACTTAAAACTACAGAACATTGCCGAAAGAAATTAAAGTAGACACAGATAAATAGAAAAAGATCCCATGTTCATGGATCAGAAGACATACATTGCTAAACTTTCCATCCTACCCAAAATTATCTACAGAATCAATTCAATACCCATCAAAATCCCAATGGCATTTTTATAGAAATAGAAAAAACAATCCTCAAATTCATATGGAACCACAAAGGACCCCAAGTAACCAGAATAATTTTGAGAAAGAACAAATCAGATGCTTCCAACTTCCTGATTTCAAAACATATTGCAAAGCTACAGTAATCAAATAGCATGGTACTGGCATGACATACATATAGACAGACATATAGATCAACAGAACAGAATAGAGAGCCCAGAAATAAACTCATGCATATACAGTCAACTGATCTTCAACAAAGGTGTGAAGAATATACAATGAGGAAAAAATAGTTTTCAACAATAGGTGTTGGGAAAATTAGATATCCATATGTGAAAAAATAAAATTGGACCCTTATCTTACACAATACACAAAAATCAACTCCAAATGGATTAAAGACTTAAACGTAAGACCTAAAACTGTAAAACTCCTAGAAGAAAAAATAGGGAAAAATCTTTGTGACATTGGTCTTGGCAGTGATTTCTTGAATATGACACCAAAAGCACAGGCAACAAAAGCAAAAGTACACAAGTGGGACTACATCAAACTAAAAAGCTTCTTCACAACAAAGGAAACAATCAACAAAATGAAAATACAACCTATGAAATGGGAGAAAATGTTTGCAAACCATCTATCTTATAAAGGGTTAATTGCTAAACTACATAAGGAACTTCTACAACCCGATAGCAAAAAATAAAATAAAATTAGTAACCTGATTTTAAAAATGGGCAAAAGATTTGAATAGATATTTCTCCAAAGAAGACATACAAATGGTCAACAAGTATATGAAAAGGTGCTCAATATCACTTATCATCAGGGAAATGCAAATCAAAACCACAAATCACCTCACATTTGACACAATGGCTATTATCAAAAAAAAAAAGGAAAGAAAAGAAAAGAAACCCAGAGAGCAGAAAATAATAAATGTTGATGAGGATGTGGAGAGTGAAAGATTTGTGCACTGTTGGTAGAAATGTAAAATGGTGTAGCCTATGGAGGACAATTTGAAAGTTCCTCAAAAAATTAAAAATAGAATTACCATATGCTCCAGCAATCCTACTTCTGTGTACAGTATTTATCCAAAAGATCTGAAATCAAGATCTCAAAGAGGCATCTGTACGTCTATATTCATTACAGCATTGCTCACAGTACCTAAAGTGGAAACAAGCTAAATGCCCATAAATAGATTAATGAATAAAGAAAATGTAGTATATGCATACAATGGAAAATTATTCAGCCATAAAAAAAGAAGGCAATCCTGTCATATGCCACAACACGGATAAACTTTAAGGACATTACGCTAAGTGAAATAAGCCAGTCACAGAAGAACAAATACTGTATAATTCGACTTACATGAGGTATCTAAGTAGTCAAACTCATCAAAGCACAGAGTAGAATGGTGGTTTCCAGGAGCTGGGGGGAGGGAGAAAATGTGGAGTTGCTATTTGATGGGTATAAATTTTCAATTTTACAAGATGAAAAAGTTTTAGAGATCTTCTGTACAATATTGTGCTTATAGTTAGCATTACTATACTGTAGACTTAAATTTTTAAGATTGTAAAAAAATACTGTACTTGGGTAGCACACAGATCATTTTGCTTAATGATATGGTTGCAATCCAAAGATGTCATTCAAGAAATGATCATCGGAATAGCATTTTTATCAGTTTGTTCAATTTTTTCGTAAGAATTACTCAGGTAAAATATCCTCTGTGTCATGTAATGTATAGTACTCAACAAATTTTGACCATCTTACAAGTGTCAAATAATAGCACAGCCCTTTTTTATTGGAAAGCTCCTACAATTTACACATCACTCCACTCCCTGCTCTTAAATTCCAGAACACTTTAAAATTCTGAGCCCAAATCTGGCACACATCCATTCTAAGAATTTCTAGATTTGCAACATGATCTGGTTATTTATAGATCCTATTCTGTCCACCCTTGCACTGTTTCTGTAATCCAGATCTCTTACCTCCAGGTAGAGATGGCTTTGTTAAAATGTTACCCTGTCTGTATTTTATATTTTATATAAATAACTTCAATGTCCTGTTGGTAAAACTGTCTATATAGTCTACTCTCAGCCTCTGTTTTCCCAACATTTAGTAAAGGATTTTGTTTGTTTGTTTGTTTGTTTAATGAACAAATAGCTCATGTAAAAAGGTAGAAAAAGGACTTCCCTGATGGTGCAGTGGTTAAGAATCTGCCTGCCAAGACAGGGGACATGGGTTTGATCCCTGGTCTGGGAAGATCCCACATGCCGCAGAGCAACTAAGCCCATGCACCACAACTACTGACCCTGTGCTCTAGAGCCTGCGAATCACAATTGCTGAAGCCCATGCACCTAGAGCCTGTGCTCTGCAACAAGAGAAGCCACCGCAATGAGAAGCCCACGCACCACCATGAAGAGTAGCTCCTACTTCCCGCAACTAGAGAAAGTCCACTCGCAGCAACAAAGACCCAACGCAGCCAAAATTTAACTAATTAATTAATTAATTTTAAATTAATTAATTAATTAAAAAATAAACTCATCTTTAAAAAAAAAGTAGAAAATAAGGTATATGATGAATCTCACATATCCCCAAAGCATGAAGAATACATAGATTTATGGAAAGCCAAACCTAGAAACTGGAAAGTTATTAACATAAGGTTGTTCTCCATATCTCTGCTTTTCTCATTGCTTAGGAATGTGGGCCTTGAGTCAGACTACCTAAGTCTAAAATCTTGTTCCACCATTTTCTAGCTATATGACTTTAGATTAACTATTTATTATATCTAAGCCTTATTTTCCCCATCTAAAAAATGGGAACAAAAAAGTACCTCTCTAATAAAGATATGGTGACATTAGAGATGTAAAGTTCTTAGAATAATACTTGTAGTTATGTAATAAGTGCTCCATAAGTGTAAGTTCTCATATTATTATCTCTGCTTCTTTCTTTGTGTACACTGAATCACTCAAGTTCAACATGGCTGCTGCCCAAACTCTACAATCACAACCACCTGGTCCTTCTCCCCAACTGATTCATCATCCTATTTGAGCAATGCAACACAATGATATGGTTAATATTGGGTCAACTGTCCTCTATTGCTTAAATAATTGTTGCCCACAGCTAGGCTTTTGAGGCGTGAAGGGTAGCCCTGTCTAGGAGATGTGAGCATGCTGAATTCACATGGCAATGGGTCTTGGACACTGTGTCCTGAGTCTGTAAACTACATACTCTAGGTAAGTTATTGGTCATAGTTACAGTCATTTTTCTGTTGCTGTTCCCAACAAATTGGTGGCACTTATAGGGCCAGATCCAAAGTGTACTGATTTCTACCTGAGGGTATTTTCCTCTACCCTATGCCTCTAAATAGCTATTTTATACTAAGCAAGTTATTGCACTTCTCTGATCACTGAATTTCTCAACTATATAACGTGATTTTTTTTTTTTTTTTTTTTTTTTTTTTTGGCCACGCCACACGGCTTGCAGGATGCTAGTTCCCCGACCAGGGACTGAACCCGGGCCATAGCAGTGAAAGTGCCGAGTCCTAACCATTGGACCACCAGGGAATTCCCATATATAGTAATTTATATAGATCAGTGTTTCTCAAACTCTATCTCTATGCAGCCATGGCAGATGGCAGCTCACAGGCACAACATTCTTGAACAGATGAGATGGACAATAGGTTAGGAGAAATTCCTGGTACTTTCTCTGTAATTTTACCCCTTTTCCTACAACTCAAAAAATATATGCATATTGGTGGGTAAATCAGGGCACTTAAAATAACATAACTAGATAACCTCTAAAACCTCTTCCATTCTAAGAGTTCTAAGACAGCTCAAGAAAAATTCAAAGAAGTTCCTTTCAGTAATCTAAAGTAGCATAAATTTGCTGCATTTCTCCAATAATCTAGTAGCCTTACTATTTTAAATGAACAAAGATTTGGGTAAGCATTCTCAAGAATAAGTGTTTTATATGTACTGGAAACAAAGGAAAGTGGTTGTTCCTTAGACTGGTTGAATGACTAATAAAATCACAAAATTATTCTTATCTATTAACATTTGCAGAATTATTTTATGAAATATTGACAAAGATATATGGAGTTTACTATTCAATCCCAAACACAGGTGACTTTATTATTCTTAGCACTATCTCAAGAAATAATTCATGGGACTTCCCTGGTGGTGCAGTGGTTAAGAATCCACCTGCCATTGCAGGGGACATGGGTTCGAGCCCTGGTCCAGTAAGATCCCACATGCCGTGGAGCAACTAAGCCCATGTGCCACAACTACTGAAGCCCACGCGCCTAGAGCCCGTGCTCCTCAACAAGAGAAGCCACCGCAATGAGAAGCCCGTGCACTGCAACAAAGAGTAGCCCCCACTCGCTGCAACTAGAGAAAGCCCGCATGCAGCAATGAAGACCCGACACAACCAAAAATAAATAAATAATTTTTTTTAAAAAAGAAATAATTCATTGAGTATCTTATATACAAAAGAATTCATTTCTAATATCTTTCAAGTATATTTTGGGGTCATTGTTGAATATGGGCACTTCCTTCAGTCAAAAACTTTGGCCCTCTTTGCAAAAGAGTTTGACAGAAAATAGACAAATCTAAAATTATCTTCCTTCTAAAGTATTAGGATGTTTTATTAACAAGAGCATTTCATAGTTTTATGTTATCTTATTCCAATATTTCTACAGGACCAATTGCCCTGTCAGGCTATTCCCAGTGGGCACATCCCTACATTAATGGCAGAGAGAACAGTTCTTTAAGCACAGGATTTCCTGTTCAGTGGCTACAAAATTGCAAGGATCTTGGTTTGGAATAACTTTGAACCAAGTATTTAATAGTAAGTAATAATACCATATATTTGACAGACCCCAGACAAAAATGTGGGTCTACCTACTAAAATAATTTTTATTCATTTTCTATTTTGTCTTAAAGACATTAACTTATATTCCTTCAATTCTCCAAAGTAAATGCTATATTCTAGCAACCATACTCCAATAAAAATTAACTAAAAAAACAAAAAAGGTATATTCTATTCTTTATTTTAATATCATATATGCCTAATTCAAGATAACAAAATGTATCAGTTGAGCAACTTTATATTAACCATTATAAGACTATAATAATGGGTAGCATGGCCAGTACATTCCTATCAAGACTCATTATATTTTCTGGTTAATTCTCTCCTCTTTTTAGAGAATAATCTGAAAATTATGCTTAAATTTGACCCTAGAAGAGAATTGCAATATCATAATCAGTGAACAATATATTTTTCACAATTCTGCAACCAATCCAGAAAATATTGGAGCAAGCCTAGTAAGATCTCATGACAAATCATAGTGGTGTACAATTGTAATTGTTTAAGTGAACTGATAGGTTTAAGAATTCTCCAGGAAAGTGTTTAGGTGCCAATCCATTTTATGTACAGCATGAAGTTACTGTAGAAAGTAGTAGTGGACATTTTCAAACTATAGTAATCAGAATTCTGAAACTGTGAGCCCCAATTCCACCCTGAACTGATTTCTAGACTAGATGATACTTTCTGAGCAAGGAATGTCAATGACTGCAAATAACATAATAAAATGGCTTAAATAACAGACATTGTTATCTCACAAAATAAGAAATTTGAAGGTGGGCAATTTCAAGGTTTGTTGACAAGCTAATGATGAAAAGGTTCTGGAATTTTATCTCTACAGTTCTTTTGACCTTTCCTTCATGCTTGCAAGATAGCTGCCATAGTTCCAGACATCATTTGTCTAAAGCAGAATTCTGGAAGGGAGAAACCAATGGGACTAGAGTATGATAAATTTGTATTCCTCCCTCCTTTTTATAAGAGAGGGAAAAATCTTACCTAAATGTTCTCTAACAGACTTCTCCTTTCTTCTCATTTGTCTGAGCAGTTTCATATGCTCATTCTTGGGTGCAAAGAATTATGGGAAAGGAACTACTTGGCTAAGGAAAATGTGATTGCCGTGCTTGGCTCATACCACTTTTGAGTCTCCACAAGTAAATTTGAGATTACATTAGTATTTAAAGAGGGTGAGTCTCAGAAAAAAAAAAAAAAATGTTTTGATAATGTAGAGGAAAATAAGGAGTGAGAAATTGTGGAACCAAAATGAACCAAGTAAAATTTTTATTTTCGAGTAAATTTTGTGAAACAGTTGATAGGCACTTGAATAAATATTTGTGCTCTTTGAAACAATGGACAGTCTCCAATATCTGTTCTAAAATTTGAATGGTGATTTGCTACTACCTTGTGCCCATTATCTTAATGTGGTTAACTTGAGAGGTCAGTTAGAGGTCAAGAGTACTCTGTTGGGTTAGCTTTACAAGGTGCAGCAGTACCACCAAACTTCCCAAGCTTGTTAGTTAAAGATTCACGCATAATCCCCTTATAAACACATCACTTCTGCTGAGTAACCAAAGTTAACCTCTCAAAACAAAGCATTTCTATTAAAATCACTTGTTTGGCACATAATTAGGGTTGTACTATTATTAGTTCCAGGCAAACAGATGTCTTCCTGGATGAAATCCAAGCCAGGCATCTTTTTTTTTTTTTTTTTTGGCAAGTGGGTGAGATGCTAAATTATACTTTTTCCAGCTCAGTAAGTTTTTAGCATTAGAAAGAGATAAAATCTTGCAATTCCATTTGATTTGAATCGTAATCTACTCTTTTACAGTAAATACTACAGCAATTTGATTCTTTACAAAAGCAAGATAGTAAACTCCATGCTTTCTAAAAATGTAGATATACTGGCTGATGACATAAAAAGTTCAAGACCAGAATATTTATAATCCTTTTGAGAGTATCAATATCCATTTTTAATGAAAAATATGTGCAATTATTATTTCTAAAATGTGCATAGTAATATCAGAAATCAAAGCATCCCTCAGGAGTACTACCATGTGTGAAGGACTTTTAAAATGTTCTAAACACTTACACTGCAACTTTTTCTTTTAATATAGAAGCAGAAATCCCCTTTTCTCTTTTTCCATATAAAGACACATTTTAGCAATGTTTTCCATAGTAAGAGTAATTTTAAAAATTTACTCTATTTAAGTTTGTACATCTAAAAATTAAAAGAAGTAAGTGTTGCAAAGGCAACTACTTTTCGCATTATGCATTCTCACCTTTTTTCTTTTAGTAATACAGTCCTCCTGAACACATCATAACCCAGGTAGATGCCATACTTCTCAGCTTCCTTTGCCACCAGAGATGGTCATATGACTATATTTTGGCCAATAGCTTATGAACAGAAGTGATGTATGCCACTTCTGGATCATTTCCTTAAACAGAAGTCGCTTTTTCTTTTTTTTTTTTTTCCTTCTTCCTCTGTGTCCTCTTTTCCCCTCTGTGGGCTGTTGCCAATGAGCTAGCTTTGGCACTAGGAAACAAGAAACAGTATAATAGAAAGAACTTCAAATTCTGATTGACCTTAAGAAGAAGAGCCACTACATTACCTAAACTGCTTACTTATCTCTGGAATGTTCTTAGAGGGACTGAACCACTGTATATTTAAGTTTCTTTGTTACAGCTGCTTAGCCTATTCGATGCATCAGTTTTTAATCAGTACAAATATAATATGTGAACGATATCATATTATTTTGTCTGATAATCTATTTGGGGGTATTTTCAATCCACGTAATTCAGGTAGGGATGCCTTTATCACCAGCCTTTTCAACAAGGATACAGAGAACCCTGATCTGGTCACTCACAGTATTGCAACATGCTGACCATCATGAATGTTTTATGGCTGGAAACATGGCCCGTGCCAGGCCCATAAAAGCCTTCCCAGCTTTTTTTCATTTAAAATGTCAGCAAAAAGATCCATCTCCTTCAGAACTTAAAGGCAAGCAAGCTTGGATTCTTGAGGCTCTCTTGGCCACCAAGTGGGGAACATCCACCTAGAAGTTCAAATGCAGCACAAAAGAAAACATAGCCGAGAGAAGAAGAAAGAAAAGGTCTTGATGATATTATTTAAGCTCCTGCATCCAGCTGTGGTAAAGCTACATGCATCCTGGGCTTCCCACTTTTCTGAGCCAATAATTTCCCACTTTTGTTAAAACTAATTAAAGTTGGATTTCTATAATTTGCAATTAAATAACTCTTGACTAAAATAGCTGTTAATTAGTCATTTTAATTGACAGAAAATATCAAGACTTCTAATCTAAAAATACTGCTTAACTTCAAAGTCATCCCCATGTTCCCAAGAATGTCAGTTGGAGATTCTTATTTTACATGATCATTCTGGCTTATTAAAAACTAAATCTGTGACATTTTTAACTCCATGACACCAAGTCTGATCAGCAGTTTTAGGCTATTACTTCTCTACCGTAATCCAAACACATAAATACTCTTTAACACATGATGCCATAAACAAATAATTCAAGTATGGTATATAGAATGTAATTTAATAACATTATCATTTGAATTAAACTTTTTTCTGCTATTTTGTAGCATCACCATCCTTTATTTTAGGTAATGAAAGAGATATAAGATTTATTTGCAAGAGAACTTTCAAACTGAATTATATAAGCAAAAGTATATAACTGGAACCTCTTTTTGTTCCATTCTATATGGCATGAACAAATAATTCATAAATTCAAATAGGCATTATTACAGATTGGCAATTCAAATTAGTTCCACTAAGTTAAGACTCAGGAGTCTTGGGTACTTCCAATCACTGCCAACTCATTCAACACAAAATACTTGAGCACCCTGTGGCAAGCAGGGTTCTAAGCATTGAGAATACTGTATTGAAGAAAACAGTCAAGCTCTTATTCCATCAGAGGTGAGTTTTCTTAGAGGTTTTGAATCCCCTCATACCACCTGATGAGAGGTTCTCTTCAGGATCCATCCAGTTACAGTCATTGTTGTCTTGAATACATTTCTAAAAGTCATGAATCCTGAGGAGAAACTAAAGTCACAGATAGTTGGCCTCATTGGACAGCTGACATCACCTAAGGCTTCTGTCTACATCTACTTAGAACCTTCAAACCTGGCAGAATTAATCCCATTCTATGGCTGTTTATCCTGTTCAGCACAAAATTCAGACCCCTTACTGAACTTTCCTTTCATATGCTCTCATTCCTGGACCACTCAACGCTTCTTCAACCCTCACTGCCAATGCTCTTCTCTTTCCCAACACTTTCCTTTGTGTAATATGTCCTAGAATTATTTTTCATTGTTTTGTTGTTTTCTAATTAGTTTTTGTAACAATGAATAAATATCACTTCTGTAGAAGGCAGTGTTAAATATGGATTTAATTCCTATTTTGTTGTTTTTATAAATACTGAGCAAAATTGTTTGCATAACAACGTGGGATGAGACAGAAGGGAATGAAAATTTTGGTATTAGCAATATAACTCAACTGTTGAACTCCTTTCAAGTTATTTGCCAACTATCACAGTGATTTATTATCAAAAAGTGTATTTTAATGATCAATTAGCTCCTTTAATTGTTTTGAAAGTGACAGCTAGAAATGCCTTAACTTTCAAAAAGATTTGTTTCTGAGCCATTAGAGACATTCATTTTCTTACCATCAATACAAATTTTCCTTTTGTTTGGTGTCCCAGTGATTTTCACACCCTGGGGTGATGAACACCAGACTGGATCTAAGATATGATTTTGTTTTCTAAAGTGAGAGAAGTATGATTGCAAAGGAAGTGGAAATGGAAGACAAAGCGTGATGTTTTAACTCAAGTTCTCAGGCCGATTAATATTAGGAAAGAGTGGATATGGGATATGGGATCAGCACATTGAATCTCTTAAAATTATTCTAAGCCCATGTACTCTGTAAAGTCTTCGTGGACTTTAAGAAGTACACATATCTCAGTTTGAAGACTGCTGGTCCACTACCCCGTTAAATCCCACCTGTAGGTCAGCTGGCTTTAGCAACATTGAGTGCCATGTTTTCTCACTCCCTTTCTTTGAATATCTGTATTCCATCAAAATGTAGTCTACAGTATATATTCACTATCTCCACTTACTCACTTTTCACATATTCCTCAGTCATACTGTAAACAGTACGACTGCCTCAAAATGGAAAATCTGAACTCATCATCTTTCCTGCCAAACTTGTGCCTCTTCCTAGAGTCTCAAATTTTAATGAATGCCACTACAAAGGCTTCTAAATTAGAAAACCCCAATAGTCTTTCTCAATTTCTCAACCTTCTGCTTCCATACGTGACCAAGTTTTATTGATTAAATCACACATGTATCTTCTCTATTCATGTCTGTTAATTTATCCTTTTAACAAATATTTATTATGTACCTGTTATATTCCAGGTACTATTCTAATCATAATTAACAGAAGATAAATACAGACATGTTCCTTGTATTTCTAAATGTGTGTATATATATGTATATGCATATGTATGTGTGTATATATACCCTCCATCTTAGAGTTGTATCATAATATTTATTCAACTTAAATTTTTAAAAGATTGTTTTGCCAAAAAAGGAAGGCCTTTAGAGATATCAGTTTACCTAACATTTCTCTATACTCTTTCCCTACAGTATGGAATAAGTTAATATCCTAAAATTTATATAGTTTACATTGTTTGATATTGGCTTTTTATTATGTAATTGATTAATATTGTGAGTAAATTAACACTGAAAATAAGTCTTTTACTATGAAAAACTAGCATGAAGGAGTGGAATTTCCTGTGAATTTCAAGGAAAATTTTCAAAGAAAAATGACAAGATTATAACCCAAAATTAACTAATTGAGATTTATAATACTTTATTAAAATCAGAATACATTGCCACAGGATCCCCCCCTACCTTCTGTGGCTTAAAACTTATTACAATGTTGACCACATTAAAAACAAGTGCCCAAAATGGTGCACTTTAATGCATTTCTATGTACTGTTATTTGAAAAATAATTCAGCATGTCATTTTTTTCCTCTAAAATGTAGTAACAGTTGTATTAAGCAAAATGACAAAGTTTTTGCATACTAAGGAAAACAACTCAATATGAAATAACTTTCACAAATATAAAGCTATTTCTGGCCTTTGAAGATATGACCTAAGGCACATCTTCACTATTTAACGTGAGATGAAACTGATGTTCAGATGAATTAAAGTGAAGTCAACATAAAGCCAAAACCAGAGATGCTACGTTGGGTAGTCATAGGGGGAAAAAATAAGTTAAAAATATATAACTCATAAATTACCCAACACATCCTCTTAACAAGAAAGTTTACCAGTCAGCATGATACTAAGCTAGTCAATTATTGCTCATATCCTTTAAAGCATATTTAAAAACTAGATAACAGAAGGGGGAAATGTCATATTTTTGATCTTCTCTATTGGTCAAATGTCTTTCATAACCTACTGAAGGAAAAAGCCACTGACAAAACCCAAAATACAGATGCAGGAAACATACTCATGACTGTCATTCCTGTGTGTGATTGCTTTCTTTTACTATTCCCTTGATGTAGATTACCACCCCAGCAGCTGACATTAATTTGAACAGGAAAAACAAAAATGAACATTTGGGTAGACAATAATTATTATAACCACACAAACTGATTACATTATTACATCTACATTTCATATCATCATTCTCAGACAGATGAATAAAAACATGTTTATGAACAAGCAATGATTTAATAATTGTTCACCCAGCAACATTCAGATTCACAGTGCTATGCTGACACCTAGTGGAATAAAAACAGGAGTCCAGGGCTGCCAAGAAACCTGTTTTTAAGCTTTTCACACTTCAACCTATGCAGTAAATAACACACACACACACATCCGATACACATATAACATATGCCGAAAGACAATATGGCCTTGGGGACAATTTAATAAGAAAGTAATTAAAAACAGATGCTATTGGATCTCAAATAATAATACCTTACCAAATCCTGTGAAAATTATATTTATTTAAAAGTAGCCATGAATTTTTCTTTATTTTAACCAAAGTTTAAATGAATATATTTATAAGAATCAATGTTTATTAAGACAAAAATTAGCCTCTGCCCCGTCTACATCCCATTTCTCCTTCCCCAGAGGCAAATATTTTAAGTTATTTTACTAGTTGATTCTTTTTATTTTTATGTCTGTATCTTCAAATGACTTTTTAATTTTTCCATTTACTTCCCACAATGGAAGTTAAAGGTTTAGCTTTTTCTCACCCCTACACTACCACACACATTTACCCTTCCCATCCTCTCATTCTCACAAAAGAGTTCCAGCATACTTTTATTTAGGTCATTATTCAATGTGTTAAAATACTGTGTCATGAATGTGTAAATACTAATCAGAGTAAAGCCATGTAGTAAACTACAAATATGTTTTGCATTTCTGTACAATAGTTTTACTCTTAGAACTGGTATTTGTTGAAGAAGTGTTGGTTGGTTGGTTGGTTGGTTGGTTGGCTGGTTGGTTGGTTTGCCGCTAAGCCTGGTTCCCTAGAAAACCAAGCCTAAGGTGAAACTTGTATGCCAGTATTTTACTGGGGGGGGTGAAAACCCAGAAACACAGGAATAAAGGAAAGGAGAGAGGGGCAGGAAAATAGTATAAGCAAATATGAGGGAATGAATTATTGAAACTGATCTCTGCTTGATATCAAGCACAGCTGATTGCTCCATCTTGCAGGACCATCTTCAGAGTCTGTATTTCAGGAGAGTATGGAGCCAGGGCAGGGAAACAACTTATCCACCAGTTCCTGTCTCCCATTAGTCTCCCCAGGGATGTTAAATTCCCAGCATTTCCAAGCCCCAGTCATACTGGACTTGCCCATGGTTTTACCCAGTTTAGAGTTGAAAGTCCTGCTTCCTGGGCACCCCTCTCAGATCGGGGCAAACCAGGACAGTTGGTCACCTGAAGGACATCTCATACCTAACAGCAATAGGTCAGACTGAGGAATCCAAGGCTGGAGATGAGGTGCTGTCAGATTGGACCCACATAAGGAAACAGTTACCCAAAAACCACCAAAAGAATTGTGACCAAGATAACCTGAGGTGGCACATAAGTGGTCTGATAAAGTTTACTCCTTAATTTTCTGTTCCTATCACTGATTTAACCAGAAACTCTGAAAATCATATCAAAAAATCCTCTCAAAACTTTTAGACACATCACATATTCTATGACATATTCTATCAATTTTATCTTTTTGAAAAAAATCTCCTGGTGTTTCCTCAACTGCTCCAGTCTAGACGGTTTTCCTTCTACTCCTTGTGCAGTTATTATCCTGGGTATTCCCTCTATGTATATCTTCTGTTAGAATTCCTATGTCCAATAGTGTGTGTCTTTCTCTTTATTAGTTTACTTCTGTGTTTTGCTGGAGTATATGCTCCAGTAGCTTCGTGAGGGGGAAAAAAATTGATGGAATGTAAACATTCCAAAATCTTGCATGTCTGAAAATGTTTTTATCCTATCTGCACAATACTAGATATGACTAGTTATAGATCTCTAGGTTTTGGTTTTTGGGGTTTTTTTAATAAATTTATTTATTTAATTTTATTTTTGGCTACTTTGGGTCTTCGTTGCTGTGCACAGGCTTCCTCTAGTTGCAGTGAGCGGGGGCTACTCTTCGTTGTGGTGCATGGGCTTCTCATTGCGGTGGCTTCTCTTGTTGCGGATCACGGGCTGTAGCTGCACAGGCTTCAGTAGTTGTGGTTCGTGGGGTCTAGAGTGCAGCCTCAGTAGTTGTGGTGCACGGGCTTAGTTGCTCCGCGGCATGTGGGATCTTCCCAGACCAGGGCTCGAACCCGTGTCCTCTGCATTGGCAGGTGGATTCTTAACCAGTGCGCCACCAGGGAAGCCCTGATCGCTAGGTTTTAAATCACTTTTCTTTAGAATTTTGAAGTCCATGTCTTATAGTTTCAGTGTTGTTGATGAAAAGTAAAATTCTGATTCCAGATCCTTTAGTCAGATGCACTCTCTCTCTCTCTCAGTCTCTCCTCTCTCTCTCTCACACACACACACAGTGTAAAATCTTCTCTCTGATTCCATGATTATGAAATTTTACATTCATGGGCCTTGGTACTAGGCATCAGGGCCACCATATGCAGCACACACATAAGCATTGCACAACTCCACTTATGCATATAGGGTGCCCCCTTAGGATGATTCAACGCCCAACCTATCTACCCACCTCAGCAGATGTGCTTTTCCACTTTATAAGCCCTTTTCAATCAGTTAATTCATGCCTTTCAGTTCCAGCAAATGTTTTGTATCGTTTAATGTTTTCTTCTTTCTTTTCTTTGGTCTTTTTCTGGAATTTCTATTTATGAGGTATTACACCTCTTGTACTGTCTTACAGTATTATTTTCTCACTTAAATTCTCTTCGTTTTTTGGTGGTGGCGGTGGTGGTTAGTTGGGTTTTGTTGTTGTTGTTGTTTTGTTATGTTTGTTTTCTCTGGGGGGTAGATTTGCTCAGTTCTTACAATCCTCTTGAGCTTTCCTGTGTCATATTTTAAATTGTTAAAAGCTATTTTTTTGTTTTCTTAAATTTTCTTAATGATAGCATTTTGTTCTTTTTTGTAAGGTTTCGATAGACTTATCTCTCTGAAAAGATGATGCAAAACTTTTCATGTTTTCTTCTCCCTGCTGAGTCTCGGTTTCTTTTCAAAGTTTTTTGCTTTTAGCTATTTGATCTCTATCTTTTATGTTAAAGGTCTCCCTTAGGTTTCTAATCCTTAGTTACCAGCTCATATTTAAGAATGGGTGATGGAAAATCCCAGTTTGAAACTCTGAGTGTGCAGGTGGGGCTTGCTGACTGTAATCAGTACTGCAAGTGATCTGGCTGGGCCATGTCATTGTCACTGGGGAGCCCCCGTGGTCAATGTTTAGATCTTTCATCTTGGGGAAGATTCCCTAGAGAAGACTCTTCCTTCCTTCTTCTTGGAATGTAAATATCTGACCACAGTGATCTAGTTGTGGATAGAGTAAGGGGCTGGGATTCAGCCTCTAATACATATATGCTTACTTAATACCTCTCTTTTCAGTATGATAGCACCACCCTTGATTATTCTTGGGGTCCCCCAATGTAGATCCCTTCTGTTTTACCTCCTGCAGAGAATAAATCTCTGCTGATTTACCTGGGTGGAGGAAGTTGTCTAAATGTTCAGAATGAGGAAGGGGAACTGGGGGTATAACTCCTTCCTAAGCAGCTTTTAATCAATTTTTCTTATTTTAGAATATCATCCCACTGCATCTTCCAACTGCCAGAGGTAGTTGATCCCATTAATCCTTAGGCTCTTTTGAAATTCTTCAAGGTAAACTGGACTGGTTCTCACCTTTTGCAACACAGGTTCAATATACAGCTATCACCAGCTTGCTATGACAGCTACCATTTTCCAAAATTATGTTGCTGTTGTGTCCTGTCCACTCTCATCCTTTTGTACTTGTGGGTTCATTCCTTTTAAAACATTCCTTTACTATAACGTCACTGGGGTTTTGGAAGGTAGCTTAGTGAGAGTCATATGTTTCATTTATCAAGCAGCAACCTTGTATTCTATTCAGCTAGTAGATTTTTTTTTTTTTTTTTTTTTTTTTTTTTTGCCACTTAGGGCCCTGAGAAGGAAAGCCAAAATATATTACAGATATCAGTTTATAAGTGTTTCAGTGCAACAGAACTAAAGATGATATTTACAGAGTCCAGCTGTCCACGTCCACACCTGAATCACCTTGGAGGCATCATAAGCTCATGACTGATTCCTCAAGTTTGTGCCTCTAGAAACATAATTTAATTGGTGGCTCAGAATTGCTCAGTCCTTTGGCAACTAGCTCACACTAACAAAAAATTTCACAAAGGACTCCTGTATAAAAAAGGATTATAATTTATTGACTTATAGTAAGAAATATACTATCAATGAATAAAATTCTGTGCTCAAAGAATTACAATTCTGTGCTCAAAGTACAGAAGGTCAAATAGTATGTATTAAAATAATATGATTATTTTAAAAGAATGAAAGCTTAATTAATAATGGTATGTTGCTATATTAGTTTGATGTACTCTTACTATGTCAATTTGCCAATCAAATCGCTGTCAAAATCCTTAGTTATAAATAATTCAACATAAAAATGTTTCATGACAATTAAGTCTTATTTCTGGGGAAAAAAGAATATTGCATTAAGATGAGTCCAAACTAATGTATCCAACTTTTTAATATGCATCTTCATTGAATGTCCCACAGGCACTACAGTCTTAACATGTTTAAACCTGTACTTGACATGTTTAAATCTGGACTCAAAATCTTTCTGCCCAACTCTATTCTTTCTTCTGTGTTACCTCTCCCAAGGGTTTGAGACTCATCTTTGACTCTTCCCTCTTGCTATCATCCATATCTCATTGGTTTCTAAGGCATTTTGATTCTATGCTTGAGACCCATTCTTTCTTCTACATCTCGACAACCACTAAGTTCATGAAGAGCCTCATTTTACTTACAAAAAAGTTACCTCATTTGGTAACAAAAAAGCAGAGACTCACTCAAGTTAATTAAGACAAGAGGGTTTATTGTACCAAGTAATTGGTGAATCACACAATAAGCTGGGATATAAAAGGACAGGCGTTGATTAATAGAAACCATTTAAGCATAAAATTAAACAATAAAAAATAATAATACATAAATACAAATTTAAACAACCCTGGTTTATCTGGTAGACATCCTCTAGTGCCTTATTCATTAATCATGCATGGGAGATAAGCTTTCTAAATCCTATGTGTCCTTATATTTGTTTGATAATTTAGCTAGATATAAAATTCTAGTGTTGGTGTCATTTTCCCTCAGAACCCCTCCCAGTCTTTTAGCATCCCCTGATGTAAATGAAAAATCGGATGCTTATCTGATTTTTGCCTTTTTGTACCTATTTTTCCCATAGTGTAAACAGTTAGGTTTTTCTCATTCTCTTCAATGTTCTGAAATTTATTAGCCAAATATCTAGGTATGATATAAATCATTATTCATTCATCTTTACTCAGCACTTGATAAGGTCTTTCCACGTGAAGGTAAGTTCTCCCCCTTTGTTTTAGGAAATATCTTTTAGTAAATCTCTGATAATTTCCTCACCTTCATTCTGCCCTTTGGAAATCTTAATAGTCTGAATTTGTCCATCTTAGATTAATCCTCTTTCTTTCTTTCTTTTTAATATTTATCATCTTGCTTCCTTTCTGCTTTATATTCTGGATTATTGACTTCATCTTTCAAAACTTCTATTGAACTTTTTATTTGACAATCATTTTTAATACTGAAAAGCTCTTTCTTATTCTCCGAATGTTACTTTTGACTGGCCAAACCATTTTTACCTCTCTCCTCTTACTCATTATGGTAGCTTTCCAATTTGTTAATACCCCCTTTCCATATTTCTGAGATTTTTTTTTTTCTTTTGGCCTCTAGACTGTAAACACATGACTAGCTTCTGCCAAGACTTGAAAGGCAGAAGTGAAGCTTTTGAGACCACTCAGCCCAACTAGCAATCACAGTTTAAAAGTCCTTTGGTTTTTCTGTAGCAATAATAGTGGAGGTACTGATATCTAATCCTTAGCTTCTAGAGTGACTGGGAGGGATTTCCAAAGGAAAAATCTCATGGAGTGAACAGTTTTCCTGAGTGCCTCACTTTAGAGTGGGATCAAACCTTGATTCTGTGGCCTTTCTAAATATTCTGTAAGCTAACTTATATGCTATAATAAATTTCTTTATACTTAGAATCAGCCAGAGTGATTCTATTGTCCAACCCAATGCTGGCAGATAACAAGGAGTTAACTGTTCCATGTTCATACCTTCACTTATCCCCCTTTTCACCAGTCAGTACTTTCCATCCATATATATCCTGGTAGTTTGTTGAAATTTGCCAATTCATTTTCTATTACTGTGTAAAAAATGACCACAAACTTAGTGGCTTAAAACACCACCCATTTATTAGTTTACAGGTCTATAGGTCAGAAGTTGAGGCAGGCCTGACTAGGTTCTCTGCTCAGGATATTACAAGGCCAAAATCAAGTTATCAGCTAGGCTGTAGTTTTATCTGGAAGCTCTGGGGAAGAATCTGATTTCAAACTCATTAAGATTGCTGGCAAAATCCAGTTCTTTGTTGCTATACGTCTAAGGTCCCCATTTCCTTTCTGGCTATTAGTCAGAGGCTGCTGTCTTCTTCCAGAGCCCCCACCACCACCACCACCACTGCTTTATCACATGGCCCCCTCCATCTTCAAGGCCAGCAAGAGAATCACGTTTTAATCCTGACCTCTCCTTCTGCCACCAGACAAAGAAAACTATGCTTTTAAAGGACTTGTGAGATTAGATTAGGATGACCCAAATTATCTCCTTTTTATTAACCCAGTCAACTGATTAGTAACGTTAATTACATGTGCAAAATCTCTTTTGCCATATAACATGACATATTCACAAGAGAGGGAATTATGCAAGGGCAAAGGTCATTGGGGTCATTCTTAAAACTCTGCCTATCTCAGCCCTCTCTAGTTCACTTTAATATCAGAGGTTGAAACATTTTTAATTTTTTTATTATTTTCATAAGCTCTTCAGATTGAAAAGGATCTGACATTAACTACTCAGTTTTGCATCTTAAACAATAGTATCAATCACACTCATAGTTGGTTGCAAATTTATATTAGACTTGGATGTGCAAAATATTGAAGTATGTTCTTTCTATAAATGATCCAATCACTTGCTAGCCACTACTCCCCTAATCACGGGGGTGGGGGGAAGCATAACTTCATAAACTCATTTAGTCTGATTTAATAAAGTCTTTTTAGATAAATGGTATATATTGCCAAAGAAAAATTGCACTGGCAGAGTAAACAGGCAAAGAAGTCTATTCAAGACATTACAGCAGGGGAGAGAGATTGACCTCAACTATACTGGAACAAAAGGTGGGAGTTTTGAATCCTTTGGTGAGCTAGTTGGAAAGTACTGGAGGACCTTAAGGATAAGATTGGTCACTGCGATTAGACCATTTATGTTTGCTATTTGGTGATTATCAAAGTTAGGCTCCATCTGCCACAAAAACTGGGAGATAGGAGCAATATCTTTCTTGATTCTATTTCAAAGGGATGGCTAGCAGGTTCTTGAGAAAGATATTACTAGGTTGTAAAACTGGCAAGATTCTGTGAGAAAATCTGCATCTCAAAGGGGCAGTGAAAGAATTTACAATTGAAAGTTTTCTGAAGTAAATGCTCTAAAAAAAGGGAGGTCAGGGACTTAAAGTCCAGCAGAAATCTGTCTGAAGTCTAGTCAAGGTGAGAGGAATGTTAAGGCTACTTTGGTCACTAGTAAGGATAAAATGTTTAGCATTTCCGTTTTCTACCCATCACCTATTTCTCTCCACAAATGTATATGAGTGTTTGAGGAAAGTGAAGCTTATGTAACCTTGTGTCTGATGACAAAAGATGGAGACCTTGAATCCATACAATGTCCCTTGGATTCTTGCTGGTCACTTCTGTAGTGTGGCCACTGTTGATCACATGTTGGTAATCACTGAGTTGTGCTGGACCTATTGGATTTTTTTTTTAATGGAAGGTATCATGTTGGTTCCTCCCACTAGAGTCCTTGGTTCTATTTGCTTCCAGTCTTGAAGTCATTGATTCTGCACCCTCTTTGTATCCACTAGTATTCTGCCTTTCTTTTGTGACCATTCTCTAGGAGTAAACACAAATTCCTATATTCATTATATATCTTTACCCCTTGAGAACCAGGGCATTACCTCCAGTTCATTTACCTGTCTTCCACTGGCACCTCTGCATATTGCTTATCGTGTTTTAGGGCACTAAGCTAGAAACTCAAGTTTCCTACTAGCCTGTACCTCCCTAACACTATTTCAGAAGTAAGCATACTACTACTACTACTACTACACACACACACACACACACACACACCCTAGATGTTCTCAGTCTTCCCAAACCCAGCTCATTGTTTCAATCCATCCCTCCACCTACTCCCAGTCTTACCCCAACACACACATACCCACCCATGTTGAGATTGGCAGCTGACTTTTTCCACTGACTTCTGTTATTCTTCTTCCCAACCCCTCAGGGCATTCTCTTTCACACAATTCCCAGGCCTAATACTCTAAGCCCAGTTTTTTATATCTTAATCTGTAGCTATAATAATTTTTAATTCCTGTCCTTTATAACCAAATTATATTGCTAAAGGGCCTAAAACTTAGTTCATGTAATTCAAAGCTTATCAATGACTTTCTAGCACTAACCACTTCCCTCTTTCGTAGGGCATTATGCTTCAAAATGGACCTTGGAGGGGAACAATTCCCTTAAATATTTGCAAAATATTACCCCTGTCACACACTCTTAAGAGATGAAGCAAACATATGGGATAGTCACCTGGCTATAAAAATGTTTTTAAAGTCTTAACAGACAGATACAAAAACAAATGTCTTATAGCTAAAGTTCTGTCTAGCAACCTGTGCTTTCTCTTTTTAATTTCCATAAAAGTATGAATACTGTTACTTTTATCATTTCCCAAAATAGAATTTATGAACCTATATTCAGCTGACATAATGACAATTGTGTCTTAAAGATGTGATCTTTTGAGAATGGTGTTTATCAGTTACACGTGTAGCAAGTATTATTACCTAATTATAATAAGTAAAACAATTTACTTATTTATTTACAAAAATAATTTGAACAATTATTTGCTATTGTTTGTTTCTTAAAGTTCCCTTCAAGGTAATTCTTAAATAACTATATACATAATATATGTAATATATATGGAGATATATTATGTATGTATGTGTGTATATGGAGAGAGAGGGAAATGGTGGTTGAATAAAGTGCCTTCACTCTGAAACCTTACTCACCTTATCATTTAGAAAGTGTAGATTGTCATTTATTTGGAGTTTTTTTTAACTATAAGTATTAATAAATAAACTAAGTTAATTCAATTTATAAGTTCTTTTGGTTTCAATATGAAGTTTTTTCTTAGTGCATAATGTTTAAAATCTAGCACCATTAATTAAATTGATGGTAAAGTTGGCAGTATGGTAGTATGTATATTAGTTGTTATTAGTAAAAATAGGAGGGTAGAGATAAAATTTAGTTAAGTTAAAACCTTAGACCTAGGATTGGATGCTGTTTATCCAGATGTCTCACATGCGAAAGCTGCCATTTCCATCATCTTTCATACTGGGGCCTTTGGCCATTTTCTCCTTCCTGCTCTTGACATAATCTAGTTGTAAGTTCCTCCCATGATAAAATGAGACAAATATCCCCCATTTTTATGTTTGTGCCACCAACTGGCTATTTCCTGATTTCAGTTTCTTAAAGAGATATTCCAGTAATGTGGCTTCTTTACTTGACGTATACTGTATTACAGCTCTCCCCCTAGGATGTAGTAACAAAGCTCATAGACAATTTGAACTATTGAGTCAACATTGCATAGCTTATTCCTTAAATTGGGATTTGTAAATTTAGAGGGCATAGAGGCAATGGATTCCGCACCCCACCCCAAACACCCATCCCTACACAAACATGTAATTTAAAGGTGCTCCCCTCGTTTAAAGACCATCCCCCCACCAACACACACATCCCTACTTAAGAGTCTAACTTCCCAGGTTAAGATCCTGTCTTCCACAACATTGATCTTCCCCCAGCGCTTCATTCAGATTATGCACCTAGTAAGCAATCGGAAAATGTTTGTGGAACACTGTTGAATGTCAACAGTCACTCTGGGCTTTCGGATAAAAATGATGAATCATCACAGGATAATTTCAGCATCCAGAGCCCAAACTGTAACCGGGTTGTGCGACTATCCTAACACAGAATTCACAAGCCCCCGCCTGCGAGGAACCAGCAGAAGGAACGCGAGAGATTTGACAGCGATGACTTTGGCCACTAGCTTTTAAATCAGCCAGTTGGGTATTAGAAACACTCTACAGTCAGGAGCGTCGCTTCAGGAAGGAATGGAGGCGAGTGTGAGCTGCGGAAGTAAACCTCCGCGCAAGGCACTCTGGGACACCGCGGCTCAACCGCCGTCTCCAAGGCAACCGGCGGGCACGCGGTTGTCATGGAGACCGGCGGGAGACTCTGAAAGCCTTGCGAAGGGGCTGCCATCGCCCCTACCCAGGCAAGATGCTTCGCGGAGGCTGTAAGTCCTCTGAAAGGCGAAGACACTTTAGCGACCGCCTCAGCTGGCAACAAGACCAGGCGCTGAGCAGCAGCATCTACCTCCTACGAGAGATGGGCCCCACCTCCTTTCTACTGAGAGAGGAAGAGCCGGAAAACAGGGATTTCCGAGTAACTACCGCCCCCAACCCGCCTCGGCTCCCTGCCAGGCCGACCCGCGCGGTCCCCCCAGGCCCACCTTGTATGTAGCCACTCACTGCCGAACCCCACCCGCGAGTGTTCCAGACTCTAAAGATGTGCACATTGCAGAGCGAAATAGTATTTGTTAGAAAAGTTCCATTATTGGAGGTTAGGACTCCAAATTGCATCCAACTCTTCTAAGATGATGGCCTTTGATCTCTGGGCTTAAAAAAGGGAGACATTTTATCTGAATATATGGTTTGCATTTATGTGCATTCTCAGATCCGTTAGCAGTCACTAACCCTGTAACTCAAACGAAATGAAAATCGTACAATCTGTTTACAAGCCGTATATATTTGCTAAATAAATAAAATCGCGTTCTCTTTACTTTTTAGTCAGTCTGAAGCTATAACCAGACCCTTTTAAAGTATGGCTTAAATGGTGATTCCTTGGAAATGTCTTAATGAATAAAAATTCTTTTTAATTTTGCTGAAAGACCACAGATATTTCATATTCGCGTATCCTACTCTCACCGCTCAAAAATCAGCCACCACTCTACCTCCCAGGAGTTGAGTTGAAAATGTTTAATTTAGTGTCATGATGCTTATCTCAGACGTCCTTTTTTCACTTTATAACCCTTAGGGCATTTAATAAATAGTTTAAGCCAGTACAGACTTGGTGAATAAAATTAGTTTCCTTGAATAAAATTAAATAAAGTAAACTCACCAATTGAAATGCACAAAACAAAAACCCCAGAAGAACTACTTTACAAAAGGTCTTTAGCTCCATTGCAAAGTAGAATTTCCTTTCAGTTAAAAATTTATAGATTTCTTTTTCAAGTTTTTAAAATTAGATTTCTTTTCACTTTCCTGAATGTAGGTCTCTTAAAAACAGTCTTAGCTGACAGTGCAATTTGTTGAACAAGGCAAAGAATAAGGAAGTGAAAAATTAGACTTGTGTCAAGAATTAAGATGTTCCAGTAGACTATGTTCAACCTTTTGGAGTCACCTAAACTAAAATATCTCTTGAAATCTCTTTTAATCCAATTATCTATTAATTTTACTCTATAACTCTAAAAACTGACTGGAACTTTTTTTTTAAGTATGCATTTTTCTTTTGAAGGTTTCTCTAGGAAATCCTCATGTTTGTAATTGTTCCATATTTCTGAAAGGAGGGGAACTTTGTAAGCATATATGCTGGTAAGTGACATTGTGATGAAGATCTTCCACAAAGGAACATCTTGGTATATTACATGTTTTGCCTTTTTCATGGCTTGAGTACTGCAAGATTAAAGAAATTTGGTGTTGGGAGAACTTAAAGGTAAAATGGTTGTAGCTTGTCAATATCGTTTTGGATATTTTATTTCATCCCAAAAATTGTGAGGTTTAAAAATTAAGTGAGGTTTAAAAATTAAAGTGAGGTAAGCATACTACCACCTCTACATGTTTGGAATGTTATTGTTTTTAATAAGAAAAAAATCAGTGTTTAGATTTTCATTATGTACAAAGGTGAAATCTAACAATAAAACAAAAAATCTCCCCAGTTCACATCACTGATGATAATTGTATGGTTCATTATTTTATTTTTAAATTTTACTATTTTCCTTTTCAATAAGCATTTGACTATGAATCTTTTAAGATTGAAGTAGGACTCTGCTGAAGATTACTTCTGTCAAATCTAAAATTTTTCCTCTAGAGTCAGAACCTGTTTGTAGGTGATCCCAGAAATGAAAAACAAAAAAATTCCTTCCATGTAATTTAAACCCACATCAACTCATTTGTTTACCTACTATACTTATACCAACAAATCACTAATTATATTATTATAGAAAATTTGTAATTGATATTTTAAGAGAAAAAATTCAAACAAGAAATTTAAAAAAGTGTGTATCTCATATTTCTAATGCTTTTCTTTATAGGTTAGAAAACAGTATATATACATATGGCTGTTATTTTTAATGCTTTTATTTACCAAGTTTTTTGTTGTTTTGATCAGTTTTTATTGAGCATCTACTAACACAAGTTATTTGCGCTAGTTAGCATAAAAATATAAAATATGGTCCCTTCAAAATTTGCAATTTGGTTTTATTATTATATATAAAATAGGTTTTTTCCATTTTTATTTTATGTCAGCTTCCTCAGAGCAAGGGCATTCTGTTCTGATTTTTATGTAATGTAACTTATTTTTTACAGTATATTTACCATAAACTTAATGGAAATATAATCCAAGTATTTAACATACTAAAGTATATTTAATATATTTAAGTAAGAATTTAATATATATTTCCCACTTTTTGAAAAAAAGTCATATTCCATTTCAGTTGGTGATATTTGAAAGTATTTTTCTGTCATACGTTAAAGTGGTATGTATAGGAAAACAGTCATTTGTTACTCTATCCAGAAAATTCCTCCATTTCCAGGAGTAAGAAACTTCCAGGGAAGTTTAAAAAGAGTGCTGTGAATACTTAGATTCCCTCACTAACCTCTCTTTGTGAGCTACTCTATGTCATAAACACATGGACTCTCTCCGACAAATCTCTTTAGTGCAAATGTCTTTTGCTTCCATGTATCATACTTTTTTCACATATGCTTATTTTAAAACAAAAATTTAACGACTCTTGTAACAGAAAACTGATGAGAATTTTAAGTTTATCCCTAACACTTTCAGCAATATAAATTCTGTAATGCCATTCCTATTCTAAAATTAATAATACCTTTTGAGGTTATGTCAGAAATAAATGTTTTATTTTGTTTTTCTACTTTTGAATATTAGGGTCTTGTTGAAAAAATTCAGGCTTCCAAGGAATCATGAATGTAAGTTGTGTTTGTGTGTTTTTACTGATTTGAAGTTAACGAATTTAATAATTGTTTATTTAGACATATTCTAAATTTAGACAGTTATTGTCCAGACAATCTGAAACCTGTAACACAGTTTGTTACATTTAAGACAGTTGGAACATTTTTCTTCCTGTTTAACAAAAAATGTAACTTTATATGCCATTTCACATTAAAAAGCACTTAATAAAAAATGAGGTGAAATAATGGCCAGGTTTTCAGTAGAAAAACTTTCCCTCATGAATTCTAAGCAAGGATTTACAGTAGTTTATGTATCTAAATTTATTTTAATTATGAGAAAAATGACAAATGTAATTTTTCAGGTCCCAGAAATAGTTGACATGGTACATAATTTCATTTTAAAATGTTTACTGACAAGTTTTTATGCAAAAAATATATGTATTTTACAGTTAAATAGTTTTTATGTCCGTACCTACCTTGAGTTTAAAGCCAGGCATATGAAATTTTTTATAATTTTCAATTTGAAATTTTATTTAAAATTAAATTCTAGAGTCCTCAAAAATAAAAGAGAAAGAAAAATAATTCTGTCACAGGTTATTTAGATTTATACATTTTATAATAAAGATGCTGTCATATGGAAATGTTTCCTGCAAAGATTTATTTAACCTATACTAGATTCATCTAGGAACTGCAAAGGCATTTAACATTTATTAATAAATGTTTATAATATTCATAAAGAATTAAAGTGATAATCAGTTTTCAATTTTTTTTCAATTCAGGGTATTGGCTATATTTAGGCAAGTTCATTCCCCCCAACTATTATATAAGTACAAGCACAGTTGACATTTAAAAGTCCTACTAGATAATAAATTAATATTAGTGTTTCACAGGGATTTTTCTTTTGTATTCTTCTCTCTACCCATTTTCTCAGAAACATCTCATATTTTCTGTCTCCACCTGTTACCTCTGTAACAGTGATTTCCACATCTTATCAGCAGACCAGTATTTCCAGCTGCCTTCTGAGCACCACAATTTTGGAGGTCCCACAGGCATTTTGAATAGTAAATTCCCCCCATATGTGCTCTCCTGTTGTATTCCCTACCTCACATATTGGCTTTCCTTTTTCTTTAGTTTCCAAAGCTAGAAACCTTGGCATTCTCCTTGTTTTTCCTTTCTCATCCTCTTCTCTCATAAACAAATCCTGTTTATGTTACATCCTACCTACTTCTCAACAGTGATTTTACTTCCCCATCCTCATTCTTACCTTTGTTCAACCTTCATCAGCCCTTACTTAGTACCGTTCTTTGTAGCCTCCCTGTTTCCAGCACCTGCACTTTGTTGCTTTCTCCTTCACATTGTAGACAAAAGGTTCTTTCTGAAATGTCACTTACTCTGTACTTCATCCTCTCTCCCAATCTCTTCATACACAATAATTAGGTTGGATGAGTTCATGGATATTGTTTTCTTCTCTATTTCTCCATTGTATACACCTGAAGTTAAATGTTCACATCCTCTCCAAAGTCTTAGTTATTATCTACACTATTTTCCATATCATTTTCACAAGCTTCTATACTAGGGCTACCCAACAGAAATATAATGTGAACCACATATGTAATTTTCTGGTAACATATTATAGAAAGTAAAAATAAACAGGAAAATTAGTTTTAATAACATATTTTAATTTAACCCAATACATCAAAATATCATGTCACCATGTAATCAATATAAAAATTATGATATTTTAATGTTTTTTCATACTGCCTTCAAAATCTAGGGTGTATTTTACATTTACAATGCATCTCACCTCAGACACTATATTTTCATTGGAAATGCTTGATCTGCATTTAGACATCATAAAATATTCAGTTGAAAAATTCATATAATACCCAAATTGTTATAAACATAAATTTTCCAGAAACTATAGATTATCAGTTTTCCATTTAAATTTAAATAAGACAAAATTTAAAATTCAATTTTCAGTCACACTATCCACATTTCAGGTGCTCAGTAGCCACATATGGCTAATGGCTACCATATTGAACAGTGCAGCTCTACCCAATTACATTCAACAAATATTTATTGTACTGCATATTAGTCAGGACCTCTACTAGGTGATTTTTTTTATAAATTGAATCATATGAATTGCCAGTATTTTTTCATCTACAAAAATAGCAATTTCATATGGATCAATCTAATACTTGATATCATACTATCCTTTGTGCTCTTGAAGGCAGAAACCACGTCTTATTCTTTTTATAAATATCCCTATAGTAGGAAATTTTTTAAATGTTTAAATTTGATCCTATATATTAATTTTGAAAAATTATATTTCCTACTAAAATAAAATATTTTTTATACCTCATATTTAAAAGATGTTTTAGCTACTCAACATTGAGAAAATCCTTTGTGCACAAATATTCAAAGAAAGTATAAGTCTCAATAATGTTGAAATTTATCATTTAAATGAAAGTTTGAAAATTAAAGTAATTCAAAGAAAGCTATAAACAATTATTCAATAATATTATGTAAAGTATGTACATAAGTGTGGAGAAGAAGGTAGTGAAGCAGAAGCACTTTGAACATCATTCATAGATTCTTTTCTAAAACAAATCTGGAAACAATTATTTGTGCCCTAGTGTTGCATACAGGAAACCTGAGACTCTCTTTTATTTTTGAAGACCTATAAAGATGATTACATAGAAAGTTTTTATAAAGATATCAGTTTTTGAACACTGAATATTATTTCCCATCACCCAACAAATGCTTCCCAGTAAAACCTAGCTTTATTACCTAATGGTTTCTCCTGAATACAACGTCTAGTAAATGCCATCTTGTCCTTTCTTCAATTAAATATTTATGGATAAAATTAAAACTGCATTTTACGAAAATTTTTTAAATCCCCACCACAGAGATATAATAAACATTTTATTTTCTATTTTCTTTTTTGACCTAGTATTTATGTATACCTAATAGTCTGTGGGAATTCTGTGTTCTGCTTTTGTCACACACTGTTACTTTATAAATATTTTCAGTGCTATGTAGTCTCTCTCATTCAAGTCATCAGTGAATGTTAAATAAATTATGATATACCATGTTAGTGTATGGTATATCATAAGTTATTTAACATTCTTCCATTTTAGGCATTTAATTTACTTCTGACTACCTGTTATATTCTTTGTAAATGAAACTTTTTCTTCTCTCAATTATTTCTGTAGCCTGAAGTCTCATTAGCTGGATCTTGCAGTAAAAGTATTATTTTTTTACTGAGATATAATTGACATATAACATTATATTAGTTTTGGGTGTACAACATAATGATTCAATGTAAGTATATATTGCAAAATGATCACCACAGTTAATCCAGTTAACATCCATTACCACACATAGTTACATTTTTTTTTTCTTGAGATGAGAATTTTTAAGATTTATTCTCTTAGCAACTTTCAAATATGCAACAGAGTACTATTAACTATTGTCACCATGCTGTACATTATGTCCCCATGACTTATTTATTTTATAAGTGGATATCTGTACCTTTTGACCACCTTCAGCCATTTCTCCTACCTCCTAGCCGTCCCCTGGCCCAACATCTGGCAACCATAAATCTGTTCTCTGTATCTGTGAGTTCGAGTTTCTTTTCCTTTTTTTAAGTATTAATATTTTTATGTCTGTCACCCATAGGTATTGCTTTATAGCAATACTTTTGCTGATTTATGATTTCAGCAGTATATCAATTTTCTGCTAGCTTTGATTTTGGATTCATGTTTTAGGCATATTTAACCATATTACTTAAGCATAAAATGGAAGATATTAACAGCATATTTAAGTCTCCAAAGAAAATAAAGATACATGGAAATATTTTGAAAAGCTAATAATATTTCTATAATATTAGAAAAAAAGACTAAGTCACACAAAGTGGGAAAAAATAACAGATACAAAGTTCATAGTAATCTATTCATTCCTAGTAAATTAAGTAAGAAAATAGTTTTCATTCTTCCATACATCTAACATACCCTTAGAATCTAAAATGCCCTGAAATTACTTTTTCAAATAAAAAGAGAAAATAACATAAGGCAAACAAGATGTAACATTCTATTTATTTATCACCTTTTATTTAGATTTTATGCTGTGTCTGCACCTCATTTTGAGTTTAACTCACTTTTCTTTTGATATTAATAAAATTGAACATCTGTTGACTTTAATATTTGTACTACATGTGTAAATTAAACTTTGGTTATTTATTTATTGGGATAAAACTATACACTCTTCCTAAATATAGGGATTACCCCTCTTTGCAAATGTTTTCCTAATGTCATAATTCTTTTTTATATGGTTTCATTAATTTTGTTTTATATATATGTATATGGATTTTTGTGTGTTGCTAAATCTGACCATTTTTACTTTTCCTGTATATTGTTTTGATACTTTGAAAGTTGTCTTTCTTCCGTAATATTTTAGAGATTTTTTTTTCTGCTAGCTTTTCTATTTTATTTTTATTCTTCTTTATAGCATCCATGTGTAGTTGTATTGATATAAATTGAAGATTGGTATTTGGTTTGAAGTAATTAAATTTTCTCCATATTTCTACCTAGTTATCTCAATAACAGCTATTAAATAGTGCTTCTTTTCATCCTTGTTTCATAATTTTTATAGTGAGTTTTGTTTTTTATAATACATTGTGATATCTGATAAGGTTAGCTGTCTTGCTCTCCTTTATAAAAGAATATTCTTTTATAGTCGCATACATTAATTTTTCCAAATTCATTTCAGAAGAGTTTATTTCTCCCTTTTATTCTCCAATTCATGTTATACCACATAGAACAGTTTGTAGCCAGCTCCTCTTATGAAATTTTATGTTTCAGTATTTCTGCTGTTCTAGAGAATCTTTATCCCCCAAAGCACAATCTTTTGTTCTTCATTTTCCTCCTCATTTTTTTAGGGAGCAGATGGTGCTGTGTCTCTGTGACAAATAGCCCTCATCCTCCAAAGTAATGGTTAATTAAAGTATGATATCCTCCCACATTCCACCTGCCACGCCACCTCAGACAAGGAACAGAGATTTCTGTATTGAAATGTAACTGTGATGTTTTCAGTATTGTTAGTGTTTAATTGGTAATCTTTTTAGGGAAAATGGAGCTTTTCATTATCTTGCAAATGATTTTTTAATCTCTATGTATTAAAGAATATATTAAATGAATAGAACTCAAGGGGACCAATAACAACTGGCATTTAAATTATGGCATGTTAAGAAGAGGGAAAGAGGAGGGGCCTGGGCATGGGCCAGAGAAAAAGGGAATCTAGGATGCCTTGATCAAAACTATATGCACTTAGTACACATTTCTTAGAAGGACAGCAGGATGGAGAAAATTCAGAATTCAAAGACTGTGTATCCCAAATGTATAGGCAATATAGTTCCTAACAGATTGTCCTGAGGAATACTGACCAAATCTATGAAGAATATGGCTACCGAGACACTTGTAGGGACATAAAACTAAGGAAAATAGGTGCAACTGTGTCTTGCTCTCTCATTATCTATTTACTAATTTATTCATCTAACAAATGTTAATTACACTAACTACTCGAATCTCTCTTCTCCTTTCTGTATTTGTGCCCATTTCTTTTAATACTCCTGTATGATGATAAATATTTGTTTATGAACAAGAGAACAGATCAAAATGTAAGAGATGATTATAGCACCAATCCAAGGAGGAACACTGTCATATAATTAATCTGAAACCTTTATAATGCACTGGTTACACTGACTCTTTTCAGTAACAGGAAAACAAGAGATAACTTCTATTCTTTTTATAAATGACTCTTTTCTGACCTTTTGGCTCTGAAAGGAATACAAAAAGTGGTAAATGTCAGTATAATAATTCAACCAATCTTTCTGATATTTGGGAAAAAAATGCTAACTTTCCGCCTAAGTTGTTTCTTTGTCTCCAATTTGCCACTGAATTTTAATACTTTGGAATTTATCGTTAGCTGCTTTGCAATTAGGTCTTGTGGAAAGAGAAATCAGTGACTTGCTTCGAGGGGTACATCGAGTTCAAACTCCCCAACAAGGAACGAACAATGAAAATGCACAGATTGAAGAAGATGGTTACATTAAACAGAAGGAAATTAGTTCAGATGATATCTGCTCTATTTGTCAAGAAGTACTTTTAGAGAAAAAGCTTCCTGTCACCTTTTGCAGGTGACATGATTTTTCTTTGGATTCTAGAAACTTATGAAAAAATTCTAATTTAATATATTTGTAATATATTATGTTATGAAACATGTTGATAGAAAAATAATACATATTTAAACAATTATACTTAATTGGCCTTCTTTTACTTCCTAACATGTCGTGAGAGGTCCTGTTCTAACTCTAAATATTACTGGGCTACATTTTAAATTTATTTATTTATTTATTATTTTTGGCTGTGTTGGGTCTTCGTTTCCGTGCGGGGGCTTTCTCTAGTTGCGGCGAGCGGGGGCCACTCTTCATCGCGGTGCTCGGGCCTCTCACTATCGCGGCCTCTCTTGTTGCGGAGCAAGGCTCCAGACGCGCAGGCTCAGTAGTTGTGGCTCACGGGCCCAGTTGCTCCGCGGCATGTGGGATCTTCCCAGACCAGGGCTCGAACCCGTGTCCCCTGCATTGGCAGGCGGATTCTCAACCACTGCACCACAGCGAAGCCCTGGGCTACATTTTAAAGGGTGAAAGTTAAAAAATAACTCCACTTTATTTACTTTTTCACTTTAAGTTATTAAAGTAGATAATTTTCATGTTTCTGTTTTACACACATGAATAAATGCCACAGCTTAGAGTAGTTACAAACAGTTTTTCTGAAAGTGAAGATTATTTTACTTTAAAATGATAAAAATTCTCTTCAGCTTTTCTAAATTTTATCTTTAAAACTAAATAATTCAAAATATCACTTATACATAAATGTTTATTGAGAGTATTGTACTTAACTATTCTTCAAAGGCACTGTAAATTTGGACTTGGAAAATTTGGGCAACCATTTGGTATTGAACTTTTCAATTCTTTTTTTTTCCTGATTATTTACCAAAATTTTCATCCACATTGTATTTTTTTCACATAGCTGCTTCTTTTGCATATTTTAAAATTACTATTTCCCAAAATATTATTTCTCTCAGCAGATATTTATTGGGTACAACCACATTCATATTGTGTGATTTCTAGAAAAATAAGGTGACACCCCTGCTCTCAGTGATGTTTTTATTTAAAAATAATAATCATTGTTATAATTTTCCTTTTTGTTAAGACTATATGCATTCTCACTTTAAAAATGAAAAATATTATAATGATGCAAAATCTTTTACCACCATTTCATTGAAATGGGAAATATTTTGTTTGGAATTCTGATGTACTAAATTAAATATGATAGATTAAATTAGATAGATAAAATAGTGTTTATGTGTGTAATCAAGCTATATCTGGATAATCAGTTCAGAATCTATTTTTATAGGAAATATAGATGGTAGCACAGAAAACTTATATATATATATATATATATATATATATAACTTTGCTGTATACAAATGGTAAACTTGGATATTATTTCTAACAGGTTTGGCTGTGGCAATAGTGTTCATATAAAATGCATGAAGATCTTAGCTAATTATCAGGATAAGATATCACACACTTCCATGTTGAAATGTCCCTTGTGTAGGAAAGACTTTGCACCATTAAAACTTATTTTAGAGGAATTCAAAAACTCTAGCAAACTTGTGACTACAGCTGAGAAAGAGCGACTAGACAAACACCTTGGAATTCCCTGTAATAACTGTCAACAATTTCCAGTTGAGGGGAGGTGTTATAAGTAAGTATCAATCAGTAATATTATAAATTTGTAGTCTAACTTTTCTTTTAATTTTAGGAAACTTTGAACATTAGAGTACTAGTCATTTAGCCTTCTTCTTTTCCTCCGTTATATAGTGTGTTTGCCTTAAAGATGGCTACTTATTTAGGATTTTCAGACTAGTGATCTGTGTCAGCCCAGTACCTTAAGAATTTCAGTTGTTTTATTTTCTTTACTCACATAGAGTATTGGCTTTGCATTCCAGTCTAGATTGAGAGTCTGAAGTAGCATCCTTTCTTGGAAGCTCTGAACACAGGCTTTGTAGTTTGGCCGAAATGAGTTTCCAAGCTCACAGCCCTGCTAGATAGACCTCTCACCCCCTGTAACTTTCTTTGAACCAATGAGGTCATTGCCAAAAACTCCTAGGACTGAGCCAGAGGGATATTGACTAGATCAACTGAACTCGAGTTCCCCAACTCCAAACTGCAATGATGCATGTTTTGTTTTCTTTCACATCTTATACCTTAACAACAACAAGATACTTATTAGAGAAAGAAATTTTCATTACTTTTTGAGTATTCCTCAAAATTTCCCACAATTCCACAATAAAACATCAAGTAATTGCTATGCTTGGGATATTGTGCTTTCTTAATTGAAATCTTAACTGTATGTTAAGAAGAAAATATTTTGCTTCAGTCTTTGTTAAAATTTTTTCTAAAATGCATCAGTTTACTTTTCAGTCTTCCTGGAATTACATTATGATGAGTCTAAGTAATATTTTTAACACCCTCTCATAAAACCATAAAACTGTTTTTAATCACCCCCAATGGTGAATGATACCTTTCTCCTTTAAACTGTTTCAGTCCTTTGTTTTCTCAATGTGTCACATAGAAGTAAATCAACCAGAGCACCATTAGCAAAAGTCTTTATTGAAAACAGCAAGCCTGAGAAAGCTCACTTGAGGAAGAAGGGCAGAATTTTTATAAGGTTTAGCAGGAGGTGTTCAGCTAGTTTCAGGAATGTTGGTTAAAGAGAATTCTAGAAAAAGGAAAGACTTGATATTTGGCACTAGCAGCCATTTTTGGGGTAATCTGAATTTTTTCAAGAGGGGTGGGTAGGAACAATAAGGGGCTAAGGTAACGTGTGGAAAGGTGGGTTGGGAGGAACAGCTGTGGGTGACAAGGACAGGTGAAAGCCACAGTGTAAAATTTTCAGTTTTTATAGTGATGTATTCCTCAAATTGTTAATGCGTGGGTGGCTTTGGTAAATTATCTCAAATCTTGCTTTTAAGTATTTTGTTAATGACAATGCTCTCCTCTGTCCCTCTGACTGCTCTTTCTGTCCCCAAGGGTGATTCTTCCTACTACCCCTCAGTACAGGCATTCTCCACTGTTCTGCTCCCTGCCTGCTGCCCTGCACTCTCCTTTCAGAATAAGTTCTCTACGCATTTGGCTCACAATTATTCACATGCATATCTGCTTCCACTCCCTCAAATGCTAACATTTCAGCCGTTAGCCTGAAAAAACTATTTCTGGTAGTTTTAGTAGTGGTTTGAGTAGGAGATAAGGTAAACTAGAAAGCTTTTCAGTTCCTCTTCATTAAAGTTTCATAATATAGCTACTTACCTTTTAAGAAGTTAATTCCAAAACTAGCATATATATATATATATATATTAAAACATAGAGATACTTAACTTTTTGTAGCCCAGCATAATTTAATGTATTGAATAAACCGCACCATTGCTTTGATTGGTTGATGTTAATTATTAAGAATCTTCCCTGTATGTATAAACAATAATAATGAATAAATTAATACTTGCTGCTTCTAAGATGTCTGAAGGATATATTTTCCCAGATTCCTCTTGGAAATAGTCTTCTAATTCTTTGATAACTTGAGTAAGAAAATAACTTTATTTGCTTGAAATGTTGTTTTTGGTGAATATTGCTGCAAGTAAATTAAAATTCTCTGCTTGTGGCAAAATTTTTATGTGATACATGTTTAGATTGAGCTTCGTGGAAAATGAAGTTTTTTAGTATATCAATGATTTTTATTGCAAACTTTTTATACATATACCTTTTTCTATTTTGTGAGGACAGAGAAGGAATATAGTACAATTGCTGTTTTCAAGAAGTATTCTGCTAAGTGTTACTCTAGCATTCATGAAATAATAGGAAAAAACTGGGTAATCAAATGATAGAATGTCCAATAAGCTGTACATCCTAAAGGAACTTAGAAAAAGAGATAAATGAAAGATAAAGCATTCCAGGAAGACATCATGGTAGGGATATGTGGTAGGCAAAATAATGCCCTCCCAAATATATCCACATCCGCATGCCCAGAACCTGTATGTTAGGTTACATGTTGTAGGGGGATTAAGGTTGCAGATGAAATTCAGGTTGCTAATCATCTGACCTTGAAATAAGGAGGTTATCTTGGATTGCCTGGGCTCAGTGTATAATCACAAGAGTTCTTAAAAGTGGAAGAGGGCAGCAAAGAAGAGAGTCAAAGGGATATGTGACTATGGAAGAAAGGCACAGAGAGATGCTGCATTGCTTGCTTTGAAGATGGAGGAAAGTGCCACAAGCTAAGCTAAGGAAGGTGGGCAGCCTCTAGAAGAAAGGGCGAAGAAACAGATCTCTATAGCCTCCAAAAAGAAATGCCATTCTGTGGACCCCTTGCTTTTAAACCCATTGAGACCCATGTCAGACTTCTGACCTACAAAACCATAAAATAATAAAGTGTTGTTTAAGCTGCTAAATTTGTTGTAATTTGTTTCAGTAGCAACAGGAAGCTAATATGGGGTGAGATTTAAGATGAGCCTTGTCATATCTGCATAGTTCCCAGGAAATCTTGGCCAGAATTTTTCACCAAATACAATCAAAATAATTGGATTTTTTCTTGTATGTTTTGGTGTTTTGCATTTTTAGGTGTACCAAATGTATAGAATATCACTTATGCCAGGATTGTTTTGATAGCTGCTGCCATCTTTCTCACTCATTTACATTTCGTGAGGTACAGTATCCATCTTGAATTTCATATAGTGTTCGTATTTTCCTCTTGTAAATCTAAGTAAAATCTAAGAATAGGTAACCCTCTGGAGTAGAGCTGACTGTGTTTGAATAAAAACCAAAGACAATAATTTTTGGAGAACTCTTTTTCATAAGGATTTATAGGCAATCAGTTCTTACATTGGTAATTTATAAAATCCAACACAATAACAAATATGTAATGATATCATACATAAATCTTAAGGACAGAAATTACAGCCATCAAGCTTGAAAATTCATTTTTAAAAAAGATCTCAACACTACAAAATGACTTATAATGTTACAACCATTTACGGTTTTAAAATTTCTTACATCATGGAATTTTATTGCTATCATTTGAATCTAACAAGTAAATAAGTATCTCCTGATGCTGAATAATAATGCTACCTTCTACTTACTACACAAGATTAAACATCCACAATTACCATTATTGATTAATAGATAAATATTTTTACCTTAAAAAGTAATGTTATAGTAGCTGTGCAACAGTATATTAGACTCACTAATAATTTGCAAATTCTTTAAAGTGTTAAAAAGCTATCTTTTAAAATGATGAGTCTTTATTTATTTACATTATTATGTTATTGATACACAGCCTACTGATTTAATGCACAAGATAAAAGCTTCCACAATTTGCAAAGTAACATTCACCTTTTACCTATTACAGAAGAGAAATCAAAAATGGAGATCGTTGGAAAAAAGATCAGATGAAACTGTAAAATATATAGATATTAAAAATGAGACAGAAAAGATGCCACATTTTCAAGAAAAGCAAGGGTGAGATTCTCAGTGAAATTTATATTTCTTGGGATATTTAAATAATTTTTCAGTTTGGATAAGTTTTATTCATTTCTTTATTCAATAAATATGTATTGAGTACTTATTATATATACTAGGTGACATAGTATTCAAATGAAGAGCAAGGCTCTGGAGTCAGAATGCTTAAATCCAAACCTAGTACAACCATAGTTGGCTATGCAACGTTTGGGCTAGTTACTTCACTTCTCCTTGCCACATTTTTATCTTTAAAATGGGGATAATTATAAAACCAGTCTCATAGGAATTTTGTGCATGTGAAATGAATTAATACACACAGTAAATATTCAAATAATGCTGTCTATTATTATTATTAATTCTACCAGAGATTGTACTAGGCATTAGGGATATCTAGTTTCCTCAGCAATTAAGTGATCATCTAAATAAATGTAAAATTAAAACTGATATATGTTATGTAAAGAAAAAATACAAGGAGCTTTGAGATTTGCTTTGAAGTAAATTGCCTCTAGGGGAAGGAAGTCTTTCTTTCCTTATTGCCCTCTATTCCACCCCCAGGGAAGGAGAGTGCTAAGGGGATTGGTTGTATTTCAAAACCCTGACTAGTGGACAGTCATCCAGACCTTTTGCCGTACTTCGTATCAGTTAAAGAAAATTAAACATACTGTGTATAATTAACATATTAGGTACACTATAAAATATATACAAAGCTCATTTTAATAGGATGGGATAAAATTGAAATATTTTTTAAAGGACAATTTCAATGAATTAACCAAACAAAAATTGTGCTTGTTTATACATATATATGTGTGTATATATGTATTTCTATCCCACATATATATAGTAGATAGATAGAGAGATAGATAGATAGATAGATTTCTATCCAACCCAGTGGATATCTAGCCCATGCCCTGTGGGTGCTCCACACACTTCAGAGACCACAACTCTGTGGAGCATAAAATGCTTTGTGGGTATGAAAGGAGCCTATACAAAGGCTCTCCATCTCCATTTCCCTTGGCCCTGGCTGGGCATCACACTTCAACCTATTAGAATGATAAATTGTATAACTAATGGTTTAGGAGATATTGTGGAGGGAGACAAGAGAATATTAGGGGTAGAAGGACATTCTAGGCAGAGAAAATGGAATAAATAAAAGGAGAGAGTTTCAAGATTTAAAAATAAAAGTGATTAACAACCTGAAATAATAGAAACACACAGATTTATTTTAGTTGACAATTAAAAGACCTTGGTAAAAGCAATTTTTGTAGCATGATGAAAGTTTATCTGAAGAGTAATGAGAAGTATAAAGTTTTCTAAAGAATATATTTGAACTTTATTCTGAATGACTTTTGAATAATAGGAATGCATCTAACCTTTTAACCAAGATTTTGTTTTTAAATATTTGTTTTATCTGTTTTATCATTTGCTAGTGGCATCAAATTTACATTGTGTAATCTTAGTTATGTTTGTTGGTAATTTTGGTACAAAAATGGGGTTGGTATCTTTAGAGTTCATTAACATGGTCTAACAATACAGAAGTAATAAGCATATACCCCAAGTGAAATAAGTCTCCTCATAGATTATGACCTACCCGTTTATAATAGTAGCCTGGAATATTTAATATGGTTTACCACACATCTTACTTCCTACCAGATGACAGAGTGAATTGGGTTGTATTTTTCTAAACACAAGCCTGTGTGTTGGCTCAGACTGAAATAACTTGAGTATATGGTTCTCACCAAAATTATGTTCTGGTTTCACTGATGTTAAGAAGTGCAAATCAAAAAATTTCAGGTTAGTATTTTTATTTGAAATGACTAAATTAAATTTTGTTCCTTATGAAGTTGATGTTGAAGTTGGATCCATCTTGTTCAAGATCAATACAATAGATTTTGTAACTTTATAATGTACGAGATTTATCATCTTCAGTTCTAGAAAGCACTGGGTTCGTTCGCATTATTTATTTGGAGGTTATTACCTGTACTATTGATTACTTCCTTATCTACAATCACATATGACCATTCATGTCTCTCTGTTTATTCTCATTTAGCCACGTTTACACACCAAAACACGTGGTAAGGTCACTGCCTCTCTTACTGATCACAAAGAATAGTAAGCTGCTTGCTCCAGGCTACCAGTGTCGACTTTGTTTGAAGGCATTTCGTCCTGGTCAGCATACAAGATTGCTACCATGTACTCACAAGGTAGAAGTCACATCATTTTAGTTTGACTTTCCCTGTAGGGCCAGTTTTCACAAATGAAGTGGCAATTTAAGTCTCTCCTTTTATTTTTTAGTTGAATTATGAGCAGAGATGTTCAAATTGAACAGTGTGTGCAGAAAGCTAGAGCGGAGACTATTGAGAAGGCAGCTCTACCCCCCAAGGATGGATTCCTATTAATTAGGATTCATTTCTGTATAAACTATTGAGGAAAGATAAAATGGCACTTTAAGTTAGATTCTTTTATCTACTTTAGTTACCTGTAAAAGGAAAAGGCTTATAGAATACTAACTTTTTAATGTTATTTTTATGATTCTTTAGATGAAACAGAAATGCTTAATTTGACATAGTTTATTATTATTTCAAATGAACTTACTGGAATCAAAGTCTAAAGTTGCTGAATCACTATGTAGTGGTAACCAGGTTTTTTCTGAGTTAAAGTTGTTTTAATAAATAAACTTTTATAGCTTTAGAGTCACCCTTACTTATAATGACTGATAATTTGTTTTCTTCCCTAGAAGGTGATTTGTCACGTTATGTCTTACCATCATCATATCAATTTTCAACTCTAGTTGGCTATGACATTTTTATTGCTTAATAATTTTCATTCATTAGAAAGCAACAGTGAAATTAATGGCTTGAATAAGTAGTGAGTTTTTAATGAAATTGCAAAAATGGCATCCATAGAAGGCTTTTCATTTTAATGTGGAAAATGAAGATCAGTCTCTAACCAATTACATTTTTAACTTCAAAATATTTCCATAAAACTTGATGAATTTTATTACCTTCCAATATTATGAAACAGTGTTAAAAGTAACACAATAATGAAAGTGGGGAAATTTTACATGGAAAGTATACATTATAAACAAGATAATATATCTCTGATTAACTTATAACTTTTTTTTAAGTTTCATAGGAAATGTATTGACAGTTGGTTACTCCACAAGTGCAATTCATGCCCTATTGATGGACAAGTTATATATAACCCTTTAATCTGGAAAGATAGAGCAGTGAATGGACATGCACATCAGTCTGTTTCAAACACAAACATCACTCATCTGTCAAAACAGGAAGAACCAGAACTTTTTATTCCTGGTACTGGATTAGTCTTAAAACAAAATGGACTTGGAATTTTACCTATCATACCTCAGCGTAATTCTGAAAAGTTGAATACACCTCAAAGTCCAATAGATACTTATCAGAATATAACAATAGATGATCTGTATTCTGTCAAAGTAGATGATTCAAATTCAAGAAAATCAATCTATGAATATAAAATTAGCCAACATTTCCCCAGCTACCTCCAAGATTTACCCACTGGATCCTTTGGAAAAATATCATCTCAAACATTTTTTCCTTCTATTTATCACAAGAGTATTATATATCCAACTGGAGTGGAAAACCCATGTATCAGTAAAAAACACCATGCCGGTCAAAGCCAGAAGATAAACAAAGACTGTAAACGTGTTAACCACAATTCAAAGAAGACTCTTGGTAATAAAATAAGAGAGGACAACACGAGACCAAATACTTTGCTTCCAGAAGATTTAAATCTTATTGTCAATCGGGGTACAACTAAGCTTAGTTTGTCTAAGAGGTACAATAATTGTACAGGGAAAATTAGACCAAAATGTAGTCATTTATCCAGAAGGCCTATATCTCACCCTTTAAGTACAAAAAGTACTGAGCTATCTTTAATATTGGAAGGAGTTCAGTTATAAAAACGTATTTTATTAAAATCAGAAAATATTTGAATATTGAACATAAAAATGTTTTTTGTAGAACATAAAAACACTATATACTCTTGACAAATATTCTCTGTTGTTATTTTGCCTACTTGTCTATGAATAATGACCTACAGCTAAAGGAAATGGCCTCATTCCTTATAAGACTTAAAGAATTAGGTATCTTAATGAGTATGTTCAGTACGTTATGAATTATAAATAATTTTTAGAACTTTCACATGTGACTTTACACTGATTAAAATAATTGTTTTTAATTAAGGAAATAGATTTTCCTTGCCCTGAGTCATTATTTTCAAACATTTCACTTAATGACATGTAACATACAGGGATTCTCTCCAGGTATTTTTACAGTTTCTTGCACTAATAATCACCAGAAACCTATAGGAAAATCCAGATAGTGGTTTTATTTTTTACTTTATTCCTTAAAGGAGGTTTCTTGTATAAGAAATGAAATAAAATATCCTTATAATGCTATAAGCTATGCCACATTTATAGTGGTTTTACTGGGGTTTTTTTTCATCAAGAAATATATAAATACTACCAAATTCCCCCTTTTTTATTGAAGTATAGTTGATTTATAATATTGTGTTAGTTTCAGATGTATGGCATAGTGATTCAGTATTTTCTCAGATTATATTCCAGAATAGGTTGCTATAAGATAATGAGTATAATTCCCTGTGCTATTCCATTATAGATTATTACAAGATAATGGGTATAACTCCCAAGTATAGCCTTGTTGCTTATCTATTTTATATATAGTAATTTGTATCTGTTAATCCCATATCCCTGATTTGTCCCTCCCTGCTTCCTCCCCCCTTTGGTCACCACAGTTTGTTTTCTATATCTGTTTCTATTTATATATATATATTCATTTTATTAGTTTTTAGGTTCCACATATAAGTGATATCATGTAGTATTTCTCTTCTCTCTCTAACTTATTTCACTAAGCATAATATTCTCTAGGTCCATCCACATTGCTGCAAATGGCAGTATTTCATTCTTTTTTATGGCTGAGTAATATTGCATTATATATATATATATATATACATACAGACACACACACACACACACATACCACCTCTTATTTATCCAATCATCTGTCGATGGACACTTAGACTGCTTCCATGTCTTAGCTGTTGTACATAGTGCTACTCTGAACATTGGGAAGCATGTATCTTTTTTTTTTTTTTTTTTGATGAAAGTTCATAATAATGCAGTTGACAAGAAAATTAGTTATTTCTGAGATATACATTTTAAAGTAATAACTAGGATTATTACTTATAACATTATACCAGAACATATAAGATTTTTAGAAATTTCATGTAATGTCTGAAACATTTATATTAACATATTTCCATACATATTTCCATACAAATACAAATATAAGATTTTTAGAAATTTCATGTAATGTCTGAAACATTTATATTAACATATTTCCATACAAATAACCCAATGAAAGTTTAGTATTAGTTGTTTTGTTTGTTTGTTTTTTTATACTGCAGGTTCTTATTAGGCATCAATTTTATACACATCAGTGTATACATGTCAATCCCAATCGCCCAATTCAGCACACCACCATCCCCACCCCACCGCAGTTTTCCCCCCTTGGTATCCATATGTCCATTCTCTACATCTGTGTCTCAACTTCTGCCCTGCAAGCCGGCTCATCTGTACCATTTTTCTAGGTTCCACATACATGCATTAATATACGATATTTGTTTTTCTCTTTCTGACTTACTTCACTCTGTATGACAGTCTCTAGATCCATCCACTTCTCAACAAATGACTCAATTTCGTTCCTTTTTATGGCTGAGTAATATTCCATTGTATATATGTACCACCTCTTCTTTATCCATTCGTCTGTTGATGGGCATTTAGGTTGCTTCCATGACCTGGCTATTGTAAATAGTGCTGCAATGAACATTCGGGTGCATGTGTCTTTTTGAATTATGGTTTTCTCTGGGTATATGCTCAGTAGTGGGATTGCTGGGTCATATGGTAATTCTATTTTTAGTTTTTTAAGGAACCTCCATATTGTTCTCCACAGTGGCTGTATCAATTTACATTCCCACCAACAGTGCAAGAGGGTTCCCTTTTCTCCACACCGTCTCCAGCATTTGTTGTTTGTAGATTTTCTGATGATGCCCATTCTAACAGGAGTGAGGTGATACCTCATTGTAGTTTGGATTTGCATTTCTCTAATAATTAGCGATGTTGAGCATCTTTTCATGTGCTTCGTGGCCGTCTGTATGTCTTCTTTGGAGAAATGTCTATTTAGGTCTTCTGCCCATTTTTGGATTGGGGTGTTTGTTTCTTTAATATTGAGCTGAATGAGATGTTTATATATTTTGGAGATTAATCCTTTGTCCGTTGATTCGTTTGCAAATATTTTCTCCCATTCCGAGGGTTGTCTTTTCGTCTTGTTTATGGTTTCCTTTGCTGTGCAAAAGCTTTGAAGTTTCATTAGGTCCCATTTGTTTATTTTTGTTTTTATTTCCATTACTCTAGGAGGTGGATCAAAAAAGATCTTGCTGTGATTTATGTCAAAGAGTGTTCTTCCTATGTTTTCCTCTAAGAGTTTTATAGTGTCCAGTCTTATATTTAGGTCTCTAATCCATTTTGAGTTTATTTTTGTGTATGGTGTTAGGGAGTATTCTAATTTCATTCTTTTACATGTAGCTGTCCAGTTTTCCCAGCACCACTTACTGAAGAGACTGTCTTTTCTCCATTGTATATCTTTGCCTCCTTTGTCATAGATTAGTTGACCATAGGTGCGTGGGTTAATCTCTGGGCTTTCTATCTTGTTCCATTGATCTATGTTTCTGTTTTTGTGCCAGTACCATATTGTCTTGATTACTGTAGCTTTGTAGTATAGTCTGAAGTCAGGGAGTCTGATTCCTCCAGCTCCATTTTTTTCCCTCAAGACTGCTTTGGCTATTCGGGGTCTTTTGTGACTCCATACAAATTTTAAGATGATTTGTTCTAGCTCCGTAAAAAATGCCATTGGTAATTTGATAGGGATTGCATTGAATCTGTAGATTGCTTTGGGTAGTATACTCATTTTCACAATGTTGATTCTTCCAATCCAAGAACATGGTATATCTCTCCATCTGTTGGTATCATCTTTAATTTCTTTCATCAGTGTCTTATAGTTTTCTGCATACAGGTCTTTTGTCTCCCTAGGTAGGTTTATTCCTAGGTATTTTATTCTTTTTGTTGCAGTGGTAAATGGGAGTGTTTCCATAATTTCTCTTTCAGATTTTTCATCATTAGTGTATAGGAATGTAAGAGATTTCTGTGCATTCATTTTGTATCCTGCAACTTTACCATATTCATTCATTAGCTCTAGCAGTTTTCTGGTGGCAGTTTTAGGATTCTCTATGTATAGTATCATGTCATCCGCAAACAGTGACAGTTTTACTTCTTCTTTTCCAATTTGTATTCCTTTTATTTCTTTTTCTTCTCTGATTGCCGTGGCTAGGACTTCCAGAACTATGTTGAATAATAGTGGTGAGAGTGGACATCCTTGTCTCGTTCCTGATCTTAGAGGAAATGCTTTCAGTTTTTCACCATTGAGAATGATGTTTGCTGTGGGTTTGTCATATATGGCCTTTATTACGTTGAGGTAGGTTCCCTCTATGCCCACTTTCTGGAGAGTTTTTATCAGATATGGGTGTTGAATTTTGTCAAAAGCTTTTTCTGCATCTATTGAGATGATCATATGGTTTTTATTCTCTAATTTGTTAATATGGTGTATCACATTGATTGATTTGCGTATATTGAAGAATCCTTGCATCCCTGGGATAAGTCCCACTTGATCGTGGTGTATGATCCTTTTAATGTGTTGTTAGATTCTGTTTGCTAGTATTTTGTTGAGGATTTTTGCATCTATATTCATCAGTGATTTTGGTCTGTAATTTTCTTTTTTGGTAGTGTCTTTGTCTGGTTTTGGTATCAGGGTGATGGTGGCCTCATAGAATGAGTTTGGGAGTGTTCCTTCCTCTGCAATTTTTTGGAAGAGTTTGAGAAAGATAGGTGTTAGCTCTTCTCTAAATGTTTGATAGAAATCACCTGTGAAGCCATCTGGTCCTGGACTTTTGTTTGTTGGAAGATTTTTAATCACAGTTTCAATTTCATTACTTGTGATTGGTCTGTTCATATTTTCTGTTTCTTCCTGGTTCAGTCTTGGAAGGTTATACCTTTCTAAAAATGTGTCCAGTTCTTCCAGGTTGTCCATTTTATTGGCATAAAGTTGCTTGTAGTAGTCTCTTAGGATGCTTTGTATTTCTGCGGTGTCTGTTGTAACTTCTCCTTTTTCATTTCTGATTTTATTGATTTGAGTCCTCTCCCTTTTTGTCTTGATGAGTCTGGCTAATGGCTTATCAATTTTGTTTATCTTCTCAGAGAACCAACTTTTAGTTTTATTGATCTTTGCTATTGTTTTCTTTGTTTCTATTTCATTTATTTCTGCTCTGATCTTTATGATTTCTTTCCTTCTGCTAACTTTGGGTTTTGTTTGTTCTTCTTTCTCTAGTTTCTTTAGGTGTAGGGTTAGATTGTTTACTTGAGATTTTTCTTGTTTCTTGAGATAGGCTTGTATAGCTATAAACTTCCCGCTTAGAACTGCTTTTGCTGCATCCCATAGGTTTTGGGTCGTCGTGTTTTCATTGTCATTTGTCTCTAGGTATTTTTTGATTTCCTCTCTGATTTCTTCAGTGATCTCTTGGTTATTTAGTAACGTATTGTTTAGCCTCCATGTGTTTGTCTGTTTTACGTTTTTTTCCCCTGTAATTCATTTCTAATCTCATAGCGTTGTGGTCCGAAAAGATGCTGGATATGATTTCAATTTTCTTAAATTTACTGAGGCTTGATTTGTGACCCAAGATGTGATCTATCCTGGAGAATGTTCCGTGCGCACTTGAGAAGAACGTGTAATCTGCTGTTTTTGGATGGAATGTCCTATATATATCAATTAAATCTAACTGGTCTACTGTGTCATTTAAAGCTTCTGTTTCCTTATTCATTTTCATTTTGGATGATCTGTCCATTGGTGTAAGTGAGGTGTTAAAGTCCCCCACTATTATTGTGTTACTGTCGATCTCCTCTTTTATAGCTGTTAGCAGTTGCCTTATGTATTGAGGTGCTCCTATGTTGGGTGCATATATATTTATAATTGTTATATCTTCTTCTTGGATTGATCCCTTGATCATTATGTAGTGTCCTTCCTTGTGTCTTGTAACATTCTTTATTTTAAAGTCTATTTTATCTGATATGAGTATAGCTACTCCAGCTTTCTTTTGATTTCCATTTGCATGGAATATCTTTTTCCATCCCCTCACTTTCAGTCTGTATGTGTCCCTAGGTCTAAAGTGGGTCTCTTGTAGACAGCATATATATGGGTCTTGTTTTTGTATCCATTCAGCCAGTCTATGTCTTTTGGTTGCGGCATTTAATCCATTCACGTTTAAGGTAATTATCAATATGTATGTTCCTATGACCATTTTCTTAATTGTTTTGGGTTTGTTTTTGTAGGTCCTTTTCTTCTCTTGTGTTTCCCACTTAGAGAAGTTCCTTTAGCATTTGTTGTAGAGCTGGTTTGGTGGTGCTGAATTCTCTTAGCTTTTGCTTGTCTGTAAAGCTTTTGATTTCTCCATCAAATCTAAATGAGATCCTTGCCGGGTAGAGTAATCTTGGTTGTAGGTTCTTCCCTTTCATCACTTTAAGTATATCATGCCACTCCCTTCTGGCTTGTAGAGTTTCTGCTGAGAAATCAGCTGTTAACCTTATGGGAGTTCCCTTGTATGTTATTTGTCGTTTTTCCCTTGCTGCTTTCAATAATTTTTCTTTGTCTTTAATTTTTGCCACTTTGCTTACTATGTGTCTCGGCATGTTTCTCCTTGGGTTTATCCTGTATGGGACTCTCTGCGCTTCCTGGACTTGGGTGGCTATTTCCTTTCCCATGTTAGGTAAGTTTTCGACTATAATCTCTTCAAATATTTTCTCTGGTCCTTTCTCTCTCTCTTCTCCTTCTGGGACCCCTATAATGCCAATGTTGTTGCGTTTAATGTTGTCCCAGAGGTCTCTTAGGCTGTCTTCATTTCTTTTCATTCTTTTTTCTTTAGTCTGTTCCGCAGCAGTGAATTCCACCATTCTGTCTTCCAGGTCACTTATCCGTTCTTCTGCCTCAGTTATTCTGCTATTGATTCCTTCTAGTGTAGTTTTCATTTCAGTTATTGTATTGGTCATCTCTGTTTGTTTGTTCTTTAATTCTTCTAGGTCTTTGTTAGTCATTTCTTGCATCTTCTCAATCTTTGCCTCCATTCTTATTCCGAGGTCCTGGATCATCTTCACTATCATTATTCTGGATTCTTTTTCTGGAAGGTTGCCTATCTCCACTTCATTTAGTTGTTTTTCTGGGGTTTTTTCTTGTTCCTTCATCTGGTACATAGCCCTCTGCCTTTTCATCTTGTCTATCTTTCTGTAACTGTGGTTTTTGGTCCACAGGCTGCAGGATTGTAGTTTTTCTTGCTTCTGCTGTCTGCCCTCTGGTGGTTGAGGCTATCTAAGAGGCTTGATGGGAGGCTCTGATGGTGGGTAGAGCTGACTGTTGCTGTGGCGGTCAGAGCTCAGTAAAACTTTAATCCACTTGACTGTTGATGGGTGGGGCTGGGTTCCCTCCCTGTTGGTTGTTTTGCCTGAGGCAACCCAACACTGGAGCCTACCTGGGCTCTTTGGTGGGGTTAATGGCAGACTCTGGGAGGGCTCACGCCAAGGAGCACTTCCCAGAACCTCCGCTGCCAGTGTCCTTGTCCCCACGGTGAAACAGAGCCACGCCACGCCTCTGCAGGAGACCCCCCAACACCAGCAGGTAGGTCTGGTTCAGTCTCCCCCAGCGTCACTGCTCCTTCCCCTGGGTCCCGATGCACACACTACTTTGTGTGTGCCCTCCAAGAGTGGGGTCTCTGTTTCCCCCAGTCCTGTAGAAGTCCTGCAATCAATTCCCACTAGGCTTCAAAGTCTGATTCTCTAGGAATTCCTCCTCCCGTTGCAGGACCCCCAGGTTGGGAAGCCTGACGTGGGGCTCAGAACCTTCACTCCAGTGGGTGGACTTCTGTGTCGGGAAGCATGTATCTTTTCAAATTAGTATTTTAATTTTTTCTGGATATATACCTAGGAGTGGGATTGCTGGATCATATGGTAGTTCTATTTTTAGTTTTTTAAGGAATCTCTTCCACAGTGGCAGCGCCAATTTACATTCCACCAAGTGTACAAGGGTTCCCTTTTCTCCACATCCTCTCCAACATTTGTTGTTTGTAGACTTTTTGATGACAGCCATTCTGACAGGTCTGAGGTGATACCTAATTGTGGTTTTGATTTGTATTTCTCTAATAATTAGCAATGTTGAGCATCTTGTCATGTGCCTGTTATCCATCTGTATGTCTTCTTTGGAAAAAATGTCTATTCAAGTCTTCTGCAAATTTTCTGATTGAATTATTGGTTTTTTGATACTGAGTTGTATGAGCTGTTTATATATTTGGATATTAACCCCTTGTTGGTCATATCATTTGCAAATATTTTCTCCCATTCCTTAGGTTGTCTTTTCGTTCAGTCAGTAGTTTTCTTTGCCATGCAAAAGCTTTTAGTTGGGTCACGTTTGTTTGTTGTTGGCTTTTTTGGACTGATGAATTGAATTTTATTTTGTTGGAGTAAAAACCTTTCCTTTGAGAGCATTTGCTTTTTGTTCAACATGTATTTGTCGAGTTTTCTTTTAATGTAAGATGGTGGAGTAGAAGGACTTGAGCTCACCTCCTTCCATGAAAACAACAAAATCACAACTAACTGCTGAACAACCATCAATAAAAATGACTGGAACCTGCCAAAAAAGATGTTCTACATCCAAAGACAAAGAAGAAGCTACAACGAGACAGTAGGAGAGGCCCATTTGCAATAAGATCAAATCCCATACCTGCCGGGTTGGCAACGTACAAACTGGAAAATAATTATATTGCAGAGGTTCTCCCATAGGAGTAAGAGTTCTGAGCCCCACATCAGGCTCCCCAGCCTGGGGGGCTGGCATTGGGAGGAGGAGACTCCAGAGCATTGGGCTTTGAAGGCAAGTGGAGCTTGATCAAAGGAACGCCACTCCTGGAGTGTGCACACAAGGTCTGTGTGCACTGGGACCCAGAGAAAAAGCAGTGACTTCATAGGAGCCTGGGCCAGACCCACCTGCTGCTCTTGGAGGGTCTCCTGGGGAGGCGGGGGCAGCTATGGCTCACTGTGGGGACAAGGACACTGGTGGTGGAGGTACTGGGGAGTACTCATTGGCATGAGCTCTCCTGGGGGCCACCATTTTGACACCAAGACCTGGCCCCACCCAATAGCCTGTAGGCTCCAGTGCTGGGACACCTCAGGTCAAACAACCAATAGGGTGGGAAAAGAACCCCACCCTTCAGCAGACAGGCTGCCTAAAATCTTCTGGAGTCCACAGCCATCTCTAAACACACCCCTTGACAGGGCCCTGCCCACCAGAGAGATAAGACCCAGCTCCACCCACAAGGGGACAGATACCAGAAGCAAGAGGAGCTATAACAAGAGGAGCTGGAAGACAGAATGGTAGAAATGACTGCTGTGGAACAGAATAAAGAAAAAAGAATAAAAAGAAATGAGGACCGTTTAAGAGACCTCTGGGACAACATTAAACACACAAACATTCGCATTATAAGGGTTCCAGAAGGAGAAGAGAGAGAGAAAGGGCCTGAGAAAATATTCAAAGAGATAATAGCTGAAAACCTCCCTAACATGGGAAAGGAAACAGTCACTCAAGTCTAGGAAGTGCAGAGAGTCCCATACAGGATAAACCCAAGGAGGAACACGGTGAGACACATAGTAATCAAACTGACAAAAATTAAAGACAAAGAGAAAGGACTTCCCTGGTGGTGCAGTGGTTAAGAGTCTGCCTGCCAATGCAGAGGACATGGGTTCGATCCTGGTCCAAGAAAATCCCACATGCCGTGGAGCAACTAAGCCCGTGCACCACAGCTACTGAGCTTGCGCTCTAGAGCCCACGAGCCATAACTACTGAGCCCGCATGCCACAACTACTGAAGCCTGCACGCCTAGAGCCCATGGTCCACAACAAGAGAAGCCACTGCAATAAGAAACCCACACACCACAACAAAGAGCAGCCTCTGCTCACTGCAACTAGAGAAAGCCCACACACAGCAACAAAGACCCAATGCAGCCAAAAAATAAATAAATAAATGAATAAAAATTTTTAAATGCCAATCAAAACATTTAAAAAAAAAAAAGACAAAGAGAAAATATTAAAAGCAACAAGGGAAAAGCAACAAATAACATAAAAGGAAATCCCCATAACGTTATCAGCTGATTTTTCAGCAGAAACTCTGTAGGCCAGAAGGGAGTGGCGCAATATATTTAAAGTGATGAAAGGGAAAAACCTACAACCAAGAATACTCTACCCAGCAAGGCTCTTGTTCAAGTTCAACAGAGAAATCAAAAGCTTTAAAGACAAGCAAAAGCTAAGAGAATTCAGCACCACCGAACCAGCTTTACAACAAATGCTAAAGGAATTTCTCTAGGCAGAAAAGAAAAGCCCACAGCTAGAAACAAAAAAATTACAAATGTGAAAGCTCACCAGTAAAAGCAACCATACAGTAAAGGTAGGAAATCATCCACACACAAATATGATATCAAACCCAGCAATCGTTAGAAGAGGAGAGTACAAATGCAGAATATTAGAAATGCATTTGAAATTAAAAGACCAGCAACTTAAAACAATCTTGTATATATATAGACTGCTATATCAAAACCTCATGGTAACTGCAAACTGAAAATCTACAATAAATACACACCAAAAAAAGAAAAAGGAATCCAAACACAACCTATTTGTTTGTTTTTGCTTTTATTTCTTTTGCCTTAGGAGACTGATCCAAGAAAATATTGCTACAATGTATGTCAAAGAATGTTCCACCTATGCTCTCTTCTAGGAGTTTTATGGTTTCACGTCTTAAATTTAGGACTTTAAACCATTTTGAGCTTATTTTTGTATATGGTGTGAGGAAATATTCTAATCTCATTGTTTTACATGTAGCTGTCCAGTTTTCCCAGCATGACTTGTTCAAGAAACTGTCTTTTCTCCACTGTATATTCTTGCCCCCTTTATCATAGATTAATTGACTGTAGATGCATGGATATATTTATGGGCTCTCCATTCTGTTCCAATGATCTGTGTGTCTGTTTTTATGCCAATATCATGCTGTTTTGATTGCTCTAACTTTGTAGTGTAGTCTTAAGTCTGGGAGGGTTATGCCTCCAGCTTTGTTTTTTTTTCCCCCTCAGGACTGCTTTGGCAATTTGGGGTCTTTTGTGGTTCCATATAAATTTTAGGATTACTTGTTCTAGTTCTGTGAAAAATGTCATGGGTATTTTGATTGGGATTACATTAAATCTGTAGATGGCTTTGGATAGTATGGCCATTTTAATAATATTAATACTTCCAATCCAGGAGTATGGGATATCTTTCCATTTCTTTGAATCATTTTCAATTTCTTTCATCAATGTTTTATAGTTTTCAGAGTATAGGTCTTCCACCTTCTTGGTTAAGTTTATTCAAAGGTATCTTTTATATGATTTTAAATAGTATTTTTTTTTACTTCCTGATATTTCATTATTAGTGTATAGAGATGCAACAGATTTCTTGTATCCTGCAACCTTGCTGAATTAATTTATTCTAATAGTTTGGGGTTGGAGAATTTAGGATTCTCTATATAGAGTATCATGTCATCTGCAAATAGTGACAGTTTTACTTCTTTCCAATTTGGATACATTTTATTTCTTTTTCTTGTCTGATTGCTGTGACTAGGACTTCCAGTACTATGCTAAATAGAAGTGGTGAGAGTGGGCAGCCTTGTCTTATTCCTAAATTTAGTGGGAAGGTTTTCAGCTTCTCACCATTGAGCATTATGTTGGCTGTGGGTTTGTCACAAATGGTCTTTATTATGTTGAGATATGTTCCCTCTATACCCACTTTGATGAGAGTTTTTATCATAAATGGATTTGAATTTTGTCAAATGCTTTTTCTTCATCTATTGAGATGATCATGTGACTTTTATCCTTTCTTTTGTTAATGTGGTGTGTCCATTTTGATTGATTTGAATATGTTGAATCATCCTTGTGACACTGGAATAAATCCAAGTTGATCCTGGTGTATGATCCTATAGTTGAATTAAGTTTACTTATAGTTTGTTGAAGATTTTTGCATCCATATTCATCAGAGACATTGGCCTGTAATTTTCTTTTTTTGTAGTGTCTTTGTCTGGTATCAGGGTACTGGTGGTCTTGTAGAATGAATCTGGGAGTATTCCCCCCTCTACAGTTTTTTGGAATAGTTTGAGAAGGATAGGTATAAGCTATTCTTTATATGTTTGGTCAAATCCCCCTGTGGAGCTGTCAAGTCCTGGACTTTCGTTTTCTGGGATTTTTTTAAATTACAAATTCAATTTCACTTCTAGTGATTGGTCTGTTCAAATCGTCTTTTCATCTAGACTCAGTCTTGGCAGGCTGTCTTTTCCTAGAAATTTGGCTATTTCTTCTAGGTTGTTCCATTCATTGGCATATAACTGTTCATAGTATTCTTATGATTTTTTTATATCTCTGTGGTATCAGTTATTATTATCTTTCATTTCTTATTTTGTTTATTTGGGTCCTCTGTCTTTTCTTCTTCATAAACCTGGTTAAAAGTTTATCAATTTTATCTTTTTTAAAAAACAGCTTTTGGTTTCATTGATCTTTTCTCTGTTTTTTATCTCTATTTTATTTATTACCTCTCTCATCTTTATTATTTCCTTCCTTCTGCTGACTTTGGGCTTTGTTTGTTCTTCTTTTTCCAATTATTTTAGGTGGTAGGGTAGGTTGTTTATTTGATATTTTTCTTGTTTCTTGAGTATCACTATGAACTTCCCTCTTCTATGCTTTTGCTGCATCCCATAGATTTTGGAAAGTTGTGTTTTCATTTTTATTTCTCTTGAGGTATTTTCTGATTCCCTTTTTGATTTCATTGTTGATCCATTGATTTTCTAGTAGCATGATGTTTAGTCTCCACTTTTCTGTTCTTTTCCCGTTTTTCTTTCTGTAGTTGATCTCTAGTTCATACAGTTGTAGTTAAGAAAAATGCTTGATATAATTTCTATCCTCTTAAGTTTGTTGAGGATGGTTTTGTGATCTAGAATGTGGTTTATCCTGAAGAACATTCCATGTGCACTTGAAAAGAATGTGTATCCTAGTTTTTTGTTTGCTTGTTTGTTTGTTTGTGTGGATGTAATGTCCTGTAGATATCCATTAAGTTGAACTGGTCTATTGTGTCATCTAAGAACACTGTTCTCTTTCTGATTTTCTGTCTGGATGATCTATTATTGATGTCAGTGGAGCATTAAATTAAGTCTCCCACCACTCTTATTGTGTTATTGTCAGTTTCTCCCTTTATGTCTGTTAGTATTTGCTTCATATATTTAGGTGCTCCTGTGTTGGGTGTGTGTATGTTAATGAGTATAGTATCCTCTTCTTATATTGATCCCTTTATCATTGTAGAATGCCCTTCTTTGTCTTTTGTTATAGCTTTTGTTTTAAAGTCTATTTTGTCTGATATGAGTATTGCTACCCCTGCTTTATTTTGTTGTTTCCATAGGTTTTTGATTGGTGGTTGTTACCATGTTGTTCACATATGCTAACCCGTAATTATATCAACTTGCTTTAAACTGATAATCATTTAAGTTCAAACACATTCTAAAAGATCTACCTGTTTTACTCCCCTCCAGCACATTTTGTGTTTTTGATGTATCTTACATTTTCATGCTTATCCCTTTACTGTTTAGTTATAGTTGCTTCGCTATTTTTTTTTAATCTATGTACTGGCTTATTTAAGTGACCTCAATCCTTACTATGTATTTGCCTTTCCTATTAGGATTTTTCCCTTTCCTGTAGATTCTTACTTCTTTTCCATTTAGAGAAGACTCTTCAACATTTCTTTTAGCATAGGCTTAGTATTGCCGAGTTATTTTAGTTTTTGCTTCTCTGAGAAATTCTTTATCATTCCTTCTATTCTAAATGATAATTTTGTTGGGTAAAATATTCTAGGTTGCAGGGTTTTCCCTTTCAGGACTTTGAATATATCATGTCACTCCCTTCTGGCCTTCAAAGTTTCTACAGAGAAATCTGCTGATAGCCTTACGGGGTTCCCTTGTATATAACTCTTTGTTTTTCTCTTGCTGCCTTTATCTTTAACTTTTGCCATTTTAATTACATGTCTTGGTGTGGGTCTGTTTGGGTTCATCTTGTTTGGGACCCTGTGTACTTCCAGTACCTAGATATCTCTTTCCTTCTTTAGGTTTGGGAAGTTTTCAGCCACAATTTCTTCAAAAATATTTTTGATTCCCTTCTCTCTGTATTCTCCTTCTGGAACCCCTATATTGTGAATGTTGGCATGTTTTATGTTAGTCCATAAATCTTCTCTGTTTCTTGTGCTTTTTTTCATTTATATTTCTGTCTGCTGTTCTGATTGGGTGATTTCCATTATTCTATCTTCCAGATCACATGTGCATTCTTCTGTGTCATTTAGTCTGCTATTAGTTGCTTCTAGAGTGCTTTCTATCTCAGAAATTGAATTATCTGTTTTTAATTAGGTCTTCTTTATAGTTTCTTATTCCTTGTTAAAATGATCTGTGCTTAGATTCTCTTTCTTAATTCCATTGACATTTTTATTACCAAATTTTTAAACTCATTGTCTGGTAGACCGATTATCTCTTTCATTATTTTTTTTCAGAGTTTTTCTATTGCTCTTTCAATTGAAAAGGCAAGTAGTTCCTCTGCCTCTTCATTTTACTTAACTTTATCTGCCTTTATGAATTTAGGTGAAACAGTTCTTTATTTTTGTCCTGAAAGAGTTTTTATGTGATAGCATCCCTCTGTAGACTGCTTGTGACTAATGACAATGGTGTGAGGGTTGGATTTGACATGGATGCCAGCCATGTCGTTTCTCAAGGTGTACTGTCCACTAGCACCTTGATAGGAGGTGTGGCTGGTGTTAGAGGAGCTGGAGTGTGTTCAGGGTCTCAGGAAGGACTTCCTCTCTGGTCAGTGGCATTTGCCACCCTGTCAGGAGTGGGGTCTGCTCCCAAGTTGCTGGAATGGAAGTCCTGAGGGTCAGGCTTGAGCTGACTCTATTCCCTTTAAGTGTGTGTTTTTCCTTCTCCCCACATTGGGACATTTGCTGCAAAGGAGGGGAGTGCTGAAACAAGTGGGGCTTGTGCACTTACAGAGTTCCAATGCACTGCCTGTATAGGCATCTGCAGCTCCACGCAGATGCAGCCTAAAGTTGCATCTTTTCCCGTTATGGTCATCTGACATCGAGTGTAAGGTTGCAGTGTAGAGTGGGTAGAGCCCGAGGATTTGCTCAGCTGAAGGTGGGATCATGGTGTGTTGGTCACAAGAGTTCACGCAGCCATGCTACTTCAGAAGTCTGGGCTGCTTCTGAGGCACTGTTTGAGAAAGTGTCAACAATGGCCATGGCTGCCCCACCTGGACCACTCCCTGGGCCCCCAGGTTGCCTCTGCATCCCTAGATCAAGTCTTTTCTCAGGTCTGGCTGCCCTAGATCCAGTGCCAAGCTGTGCTGTGGAGTAAGTGGGGCCCGGGTATTTGCTCAGCTCAGATTGGGGAGTGCAGCAAAGTGGCAGCCACTAGGGCAGACCTCTCTCTGCCATATCTGGTGGCAAGCCAGCACTCACACACTTCTCACAAGTGGAGTCTAGGCTTCTCCAGCCTTTCTCTCTGTCCCAGCGGTTCCCCAAGCAGCCGAGGGTGCTTGTCTCCTCAGCATAGGGCCCCAGGACTGGGGCTCGACCCACTCACTCCCAGGGTGAGTGTCTACCCATGTGATCACCCTTTTCCTCTTAGTTCCCTTGCAGGGACACAGGTCCTGACCCAGTGCTTTTCTTCCCATCCTACATGATTATGTGGGAATCTTTCTTGCAACCTTGGTTGTATAGGTGTTCTTTTGCCAGTTTCCAGTTAGTTTTCCGTGAGAATTGTTCCATGTGTAGATGTATTTTTGATGTGTTTGTCAGGGGAGGTGAGCTCCATGTCCTCTTACTCTACCGTCTTGATCCCCCCCGCCCAAAAAAAATTTCTTATTATACAATCACTATTAAAGGATCTGTTTTTTTTTAAAACTGGCTCATTTCCAAAATAATTAACCATTGTTTCAAAATGTTCATTTGAAAAATATAAGCCTTAGATTCTTACTTTTTCATTTTTAAATTCTGTGGCTCAGTAGCTTTTTTAATTTTATTTTATTTTTTAAAAAATTGATGATTTCATTGATTTTATTATCTATAGCAAAGGAAAAACACCTCACATAATATTTGTCATGATGGTAATGGAATACATAGTTCTATGAAACAAATCTTCAAGAGATCAGAAAGGGAAAGTTCTTTGAAAACAGCATTTGAATTTAAAGAAATGATTGATTAAATTGAGGTTAATCACAAACAAAAAGTAATTACTAAAATGTAGTTAGTCACAGTAACTAACTCTAATTAACAAGAGTTAATTAGAGCATGAGCAGCATTTTAAAAACAAATGGAAAGTTTGACTTGTTTCTGATATATAAAGGTAGGGCCAAAAATATACATTGTGAGAATTCTTTCTCACCACTGTCTCTTGAAGCCACTAGTGAGGCTACAGGGCAGTTGGCCCTCCATCCTCAATTTGTACCCACATATTCAGCCAACCCATCCAGAAACCAAGCCCAGATTTTTTCTCTGTCAGCTGGTCATAGGTATTAGCCAAAGGAGGGGCACTGGTCCAACATTATCTAACATTGCTGGCTGAAATGGAGGTCTGGGCCCACTGTCATGCAGCTTGCCTTCTGATACTGTTCATGCTGTCTCTATGTACCATTTCCATATTATGCTGGATTGCTGCTAGTCCTGACCAACTTTATGACATGATGAATCTGACCCATCCCAGCTCATGACTGGCTTTTGTGGATGCATGATCAATCTGTTGGTATCTCATGGTCAGGGGCTCCATCTCTATCACAGCATGCTGTGAGTTGTTTTCCAGAAGGCAAATTTCATGGCCTTGCTCCAAAAACCTCAGGAACCCACATATGATTCCCCCATGTGGGTTTGCCATGAGTTACACTGGTCATCTGTATCATCACCAATACCTCTAACACCTCGAGATTGCGTGACCCTAGCAGCAGAACTGCTTACATTATACTCTAGACCTGTAGCAGAAGTCCTTCCTGCTCTAGGTCCCACCAAAGCTGGTAGCCATTAGTGTCATCCAGCATGTGGGCCACCAGCAGTATTCTCAGGTTTGGAATAGTGGAATATGCTGTCTCCAAAACTCAGAGATACTGACCAGGTTACTTAAGCTTCCTTTTTTGTTGTGCAAAGTGCAACATGTGATAATTTGTCTTTTATTTTGGAGTGAATATCCTGGCATGCCTCTGTCCATAGGAACCCTAAACATTTTCCTAATGAGAAGGCTCTGAATCTCTTTCAGTTTATCTCCCATCCTCTAGAACACATATATCTTACCAAGGAGCATGATAGCAACATCTTGCTTATCTGCCCCAATTAACGTAATGGCATCGATGTAGTGAATCAACTAGTAATGTTCTACAGAATGTTCAAATGGTCCAGAAGGCAGGAGAACTAACATAGCCCTAGAGCAAAAGAAGAAATGTATATTATTACCTATTCCATGTGGATGAGAAGTCCTTCTGATCCTTTTTTCTCTCTGGAAGAGAAAGGGTGCATTCACCATATCAATGTCTTTATATCATGAACCTGAGGACATATTGATCTTCTCTACCAAAAATATCACATCTTGGCATGGCCATGCAATTGGGATTATGATTTTGTTGAGTTTGCGGTGGCCTGCTGTCATCTTTCCAAGATTCTTCCAGTTTTGGCAAGGGTCATAATGGTGAATTAAATGGAGATTTGATAGGGACCAACACCCCTGCATCCTCTAGATTCTTAAGGGTGACACTAATTTCCACCATCCCCCTTGGGATGTAACATTGTTTTTGTTTTATTATCTTGGCTGAGTTTGGGGAGCAGTTTTAGAAGCCTCTACTTGGGTGTAATTATCCTTATCCCATAGACCAAGAACTCAAAGTGGAGCTTGTGCTAATTATTTATTATGTTATTCTCAATTATACTGTCAGGGACTCAGGAAAATAACTGCTGGATAGATCTGAATAGTGGACCCATCACAAGCCAGATGTTTTTCAGGACTCAATTAATTACATGACCCCCATGTGCCCTCACTCTAATAGAAGGACCATAATAGTGCTTCAAGCTTCCAGGTATCGCTGTCAGTTCAGACTGTGTCCAACAGTTCTTGAAATATTGACTATTCCCCTTTCCGCAACGTATAGTACTGAAGTGACCAGCTCATCCCAGCTTGCTCTTCCCAATTAAAAAAATAAAATGTTCAATGTCCCAAGAAACCCCTGAATTCTGGGAAAACTGTGATTGTTAGCCACTCTAACAGTCACCCAAGTAAACAATTTGGGGGCAATAGTGGGGAAATCATTACTGAGTATATTTTCTGTGCTATTGCAATTTCCTTCCTATTAGGGACTTGGCCTCCTCTTCAGTCGAGGGGTTCTGGGTCTGAAAACAACCTCAGATCCAGAAACTTGGCACTAGATTGTAACTTTTAATTAAGGCAATTGCCCTTGGCCTCCTGGTCAACTGTTCTTCATTTCTTATGATACTGCAAGCTGATTAGGATACCTTTGTTGGATTCCCATCTATTTTTCCCCTAGTGACAAAACAGACATTTAATCTGATTAACCATCTCCAACTATTGTGTCAGGCCTCCTGGCTGCTACTTTGATGCTACCACTTATTACAATATTTTTATCCACCTGGATTTTGGCAGTTAAGTGCTACCACCTGGTCTTTATTTGGGTCCAATCATCCCCATTGCTATAAGTGATCCTAATAGTAGGAGCCTATCCTACCATCAGCCTTGGGTTATAGAAGAGAGCCAACACTGAACTCTTAGAGTTTCTAGTGCCCCACACCAACACATTATTTATGGCTTTGGTAAATAGTGTATTGTTTTCCCATAGAACATAACCATCTGGTAGGGCTCCTAGACTTACAAAGTATATTCATTCCAGGATGCTGGCTACCATGGGTTTTTTAATCCCCTATTCTATTGTCTACTATGGCATTCTGGCATATCAACTTCAATTAGCTTTGACCATTGCTTTTTCTAGGCCTCTAGGAGTCATCTCAGTAGTGACTATGCACCATCAGCTGGAGCCCTCACCAAACTGTTAAATCCAATATCAGTAGAAAGCTCCTAAGTAAATAAGCTCTCTTGACCAATCTTATTGTCTAGTCCCCTTAATTAAGCACTCTTAGAATTCAGACCCACAGGTTCTCCTCCAGCACCTGACAATACACAATGGCTAAATTTTGTTTCTTCTTTAGGATATTAGGTATTATTAACACCAGTGTATCACTGGCTGAGTTATGCTATGACTTAATGCTAATTATATACACTAACGGCCATAACAAAAGGTAAAGGCAAATCCTGAAAGGCAGGAGGCACATGATATTTCTTGGGGAGAGAACTCTGCTTTGTCTTCAAGCAAGGGGGGTGGGCAGGCTTGCCCTCAAGACAAAGGAAGGAAGGGTGGCTCACTTCTGCATTACAGAGAGTTCAGAAGAGTCTGGAGGTTCAGAATGTTCAGGATCATCCACCCAGATGTTCTCTTTCCAAATGTCAGGATCCCATTTTATCCCAGCCAGGCCCTGATCTTGTCATAACCAACCTGCCTTGATTGGGCATTTAATCTTATCTGAAGCTCTACCACTCCATTAACTCCTGGTTCTCAGCTTCTTCTGCCTTCCTGCCACAGGAGACTGTTTTTGTAAGCTATCAGGAAGGTTACTGCACTGACTTTCATGCTTGATGATCAATTGTCCACACCTTTCCCTGATCTTTTTCTAGGGTTATCAATGGGCTTAACAATAGCTGTTCATTCCCATTATTTTTAATGTTTGTTTCTCACTTCTTCTCAGAGGTCTGATACTTTACACCAGCTAATGCATACTCCCCTCCCCCAGTGGTATACATCATAATTCACCAATGGAGAGAGTTTTAATAACTGGACATCCACCTTATGTCCGGGCATGTCTGTGTTCCCCTTACCAATGACAGGGTCCTCATCGCCAGCTGGGCTGAAAGTCATCTTACTCCCAACCCCCATCTTATCATCTGTTTTCAGACACCTCCCATTACCAACTGGCATAAGTTATTTCTTCCAAAAACAGGTGCTTAAATAGAATTTGATGTACAAGCTACTTATTAAGCATTAACACCTGTGGAAAGGAAGAACCTGATTCTGTTTTTATTTAAAACACTGTTGTTTTGTTCATCATCTTTCCTCACCCTAGTCCCTTCCCTGGGGAAAGAAAACCAAATTTGTTGGAGAAAGAAGTAGAACTGTAAAGCTTTAATCATACTCCTGCCACAATCAATCATGGGATGTTGCCATAGCAAGAAGGGTGTGCTCTTGGCCTAGGTAGCGCTCTGCAGCTGAGGCGGATTCGGGAGATGCTGACAGCTGCAGGCTGTCTTCTAACTGCAATCCCAGCAGCCCGGGCAACAAGTCCTTCTGGGAAGGCCGATCTGTGGGCAGTGCGTCTCCTGTTTACTGTAAGTACAGATGGAGAAATTACTGAATTAAAGAAACATTTAGAGGTTGCTGGTAAAGGAAAGGAGGAAAAAGAAGTCTAAAATAATTCTTTTTGTGGTAGATATTACTCATGCTCATCAATATCTGGTTCCTTTCTGGGCCTTTGGGAAACCACACTCCCCAGCCCCATTGTAGTCAGGTAGAGCTCTGTGACTAGCGCAGGACGAATGAAATGTGAGACAAGCTGAAGTACATCACTGCCAGCCAGAGACAGTGAAAAGCTCCCTCACCATCCAGTCTCTCTTCCCCAGCTACTGTATTTGGAAAGACACATATTCCAGGTGGTACAGCAACAAAAGAGTGGATCCTCCAGCAGCCTGCGTCCTTGAGGTAAGCACTTAAATGTAAGTTTGGAGCTCAGAAGAGGTCTGGGGTGAGATTTTAAATTTAGGCGTTATAAGCATGTAGACGAAAATTGTGTGACATCTAGTGTGTCAGGATCAGGTATCAGCTAAGGAGTGAATACAGAGTAAACAGAGGGCATTGGACAGAGCTCTGGAGAGCTCCAACATTTAAAACCTGGGAGAAGACTGTAGCAAAGGAGGCTGAGAAAGAGTGATAAATACTCTAATTTGGGATCTAATATAACTATTCTACTATTTTCATAACACTTTTGAAGACTATATGACATTACTTAATCCCTCCTCCCTTAAAATAGAAGGTACTTAGGAGCAAGGACCTTGTTTTTTTCGCTGTTAACATGCTCAACATACAGTGCTTGACATACATGGATATTCTATAATATTTGTTGAACTATTGAATTATAAAGAAAAATGGCCAGATAAGAAGTGGAGGGGAAAGAACAAATATGTGGTATTAGAAAACCAAAGAAAGAAAGTGTAGTCAGCTAGCAGGGACTGGTCAATAAGAACAGCACTGAGGGATGCAGTTTTGCTTTAGCCGTAAGGAGGGCATTCCTGATCCTGGCTAGGAGACTTTTAGTGGAGTGGTGGGAACAAAGTCCAGGTTGGGTTGGGGTGAAGACAGAATGGCAGGTGCGGACACAGAAACAGGATGTATACATAACTATCATTATGAATAAAGGAATAAAAGTAACTGGAAGAGGGTGTTTGTTTCAGGGGTTTTTTAAAACTAAGACTCAAATATGTTTGTCACTAAGATACAGCTGGTGATAATTGATACTAACAAGGATCTAGAGCACAGGTGCTGGGGGGTAGCCTATGGTAGGATGCAGGGACGTATCCCCTATAACAGAAGGAAGATGGGGGGCAGGGGGAGGGTATTACAGATGTAGGCAGGTTTGGATATTTGCTGGCAGGAGGTGGTAAAGTTGTAATCTAGGTCAACAGAGAGTGAGTAAAGAATTAAGAGGTTCACAGTCATCGAAAAATATTAAAGAACCTTTTATTTTCCTCAGAGAAAAAGAAAGTGAACTGACTACTGACACATGACAGAAATTCAGGCAATTTTAAAGTCCTTTTAAGTTTGTTGGCTATGAATTTATATAGTTACCAATCTGACTTCCTTGGATGATTTTTAGCTGCCAAAACAATCTTTGTGCAAGCACAGAGAAGTTGAAGAGTTGGATTCACTCACAGTTGCAGTTTTGGTAGGCAGTAGGAATTAAAAGAAAATGGACAAGAAAGTTTGGGGCCTCAACAAGGGAGTGATTGAAGACGGAGACTCAAAATCTAAACTGGATTAGAAGAGAACCCAGAAGAAGGCTGACCCATAGGTAAAATAAATGAGTAAATGAATCAGAGGACAAAGATTGGTCAAAAAAGAGTACTTAGGCAGGCAAGCTGCAAAAATAGGAAGTTTGGATCAGAGAAGGTAACGCCTGAAGACGAGGTTTCAGAGGTGGGGCAGGTTTGAGTGAGGTCCCAGGTGTGGCCATGGGTTGGGGGAGTTAACAGAGAGAGGGCTGCTGGGGTGAAAACACAAAGGAAACTGAGCAGCAGTGGCGATAACTGGGTCAGCCTCTTAGACATTACGTCCGTCTCGATAACAAGAGTTAGGGAGGAAAGAAAGTTTGTAAACCCGTTGCCAAAAATCCTCAGTGATGGAATGTCTATAATGTCTACAGATGAGGGGATATAAAGGGAGAGACATAAAAAATGGTAAACCCCTCAAAGGAACTGGCATTTTTATAAGAATGTCTGGAGCTGTGATCTGAAATAAGAGGAAAGAAGGTGGGACTTAACTTGAGAAGTGACAGAGAAATGGGAATTTGAGGCAGAGAGAACAGGTCATTTCAAAGATTATTAAGAGTTTTTGTCCCTGCTGGGTTGTGGCTAGGTGGAGAGATCCACAGGTGGATGTGAGCTTTAGCACTGTATGCTCCCGACCCTCAGTCTGTCGGCAGCAAATTTGAGGCCCAATCGTGTTGCCAAGTGTTACGGCAGAAAAACATATAGAGAGGCAGCAGGAGCCTAAGTGAACAGGAGGCTGGTGGTCAGCGGGGCTGAGCAACAGTAAAAAGGTCCAAGAGGGGATCACAGTAGGAGACTTGGGTGAAAGGAGACTGGAGGCCAGCGGCTGGCTCAAACCCTTTTCTGTGGTCTCCTAATTTCCCTTAGCCTTTCGCCAGAGTCACAAAGTTTAAGAGCTGAAAGAATTTTGGGAAACCCTATTTTCTTTATGAGGAAAATGAAGTTTAAAGGGCTTTAATATTTTACCCAAGATAAGGAGCCAAAGCTATACCCAAAAAATCCACATTTCCTTGCTCCTAGTTTGACGTTCTCTCTCTCTCAACTTTTTCCTTCTCCCTCTTTCAATCTCTCTCAGCTTTAAATTGAGGGAGTGTTGTATTATCCCATTTTAAACTAATCTTTCTTATTATGGCTAGAGAATGTTTTCTGGAGTTTGTAAAGGCAAAATTTTGCTCTTAACAGTGGGGTGTAGTTAACTTTTATAGAGTCAGTATTATAGTGAATAAATACCTTCATGAGTATTATCATGATTAGTAACTACATATATATATATATATACATATATATATATGCTTGTACATATGGTAATAAGTATTTTATTCAAATAAGCCATTATAATGAAATATTCAGTGACATGATTGCAGGAACATTTAAAAAAGCAATTAGAGGATTCAAAACTGATGGAAATGCTTTTTTCTAAGTGATGACTACTGTGAAACAAGTTCTACTTTTAATGTGCTCTTTAAAGAAGATGACCAATTTCTTTTAAGTTAAAATGTCATTATTATTGGGTGAGTGACTGATCTCCCTGGAGTAGAGGAAGCATTTTCAAATTTGAATAGAAAACACTGTTTCATCTAAAAGACAATTTGACATACCACAGAGGTTTAAATCACTGAAAAGGCTCTCGTGTTTAAAAGTTGGATTTCAGTTTCTAAATAAATTGTACTGTTTTGTGGCCATCTGTTTCATAATTAAAATACATTTCCAAAATGTATGCTTGTTCAAACATTAAAATCCTGGGAATAAGGGCTAGAAGATGTAATACTAAGGATCAAATTGTGCTTCAGATACAACTTTAATTTAGTAGTTATGTACTAGTCTATTATTCTTATAGTATAAAGGAGCAAGATAAGAAAGAAAATGTAAATTTTTTTAAGTAGTTGCTTTTATTTGAAAAATGCCAACCATGGACTAGAGGTATGTTTCAATGATATTTCAGTAATATCTGAGTAAAACAATCAAAGTATACTAACAAAAATTCCTCTCTCCAAAAAAATACTACCATATGAGTTATAAATTTAGGAGAAACATGTTCAAGCTAGAAATAATAACATATGTTCCTTTTACACCTTATAAAAATACTAGACTATAATAGTTAATTTTCCAAAAATTTACATGCCTGTCACTGGTTAATTAAAACAGAAATGATTTGCTTATTAATTTTTTCTCATTATGAATAGTAACTTTAAAATGCTAAAATTCTAAATGTTCATTACAGAAGAAAAATAGAATAAGAATCTAATAGTCAAAGTTTTCAAATGCAAAATTTCAAATATCAGTTATTTTGAACAAAAGAAAATTATTAAAATGACTAGATGCTGATTATTTCAATTTGTAGTACTAATTATATAATTACTTTAAAGTAAAATAGTAAAACCATTATAAATGTGACACAGATTTTGAAAATAAAATATGGAAACAGCACTAATTTGTATACTTTTGTTTATAAGAAAACTTTCAAAAAAATATAATTTCAAAAAACCCAGTTCCTGATTTTACTATACACTGTAGACTGCTATGGAATCATGCGTTAAAAAAAAAAAAAAAAAACAAGAATATGATCATGATAATTCTCAAATGTAATATTTTTAAACTTCCATTGATTATTTTGGCAATAGGGAGTTTTAAAATGTATTATTTTTTTGAAATATAGTCAATTGATTTACAATATTATATCAGTTTCAGATGTACAACAAAATGATTCAATATTTTTATAGATTATAAACCTTTTAAAGTTATTATAAAATATTGGCTATGTTCCCTGTGCTATACAATATATCCTTGTAGCTTATTTATTTTATACATAGTAATTTGTACTTCTTAATCCTCTGCCCTTATCATGCCTGTCCCCTGCTTTCCTCTCCCCACTGGTAACTACTAGTTTATTCTCTATATCTGTGAGTTTGTTTCTGTTTTGTTATATTCATTCATTTGTTTTGTTTTTTAGATTCCACACATAAGTGATAACATACAGTATTTTTTTTGTCTTTCTCTGTCTGACATATTTCACTAAGCGTAATACCCTCCAGGTATTATGTGGATGACCACATTTTTGCAAATGGCAAAATTTCATTCTTTTTTATGGCTGAGTTGTATTCCATTGTGTACATGTGTATGTGCCGTGTGGTATGTGTATCTTTATCCATTCATCTGTTGGACACTGAGGTTGTTTCCATATCTTAGCTTGGCTATCGTAAATAATGCTGCTATGAACATTGAGATGTATGTATCTTTTCAAATTAGTGTTTTCATTTTATTCAGGTATATATCCAGGAGTGAAATTTCTGGATCATACTGTAGTCCTATTTTTAGGTTTCTGAGGAATCTCCATAATGTTTTCCACACTGGCTGTACCAATTTATATTCCCACCAACAGTGTACTAGGGTTCCCTTTTCTCCACATCCTCGCCAACATTCGTTATTTGTGTTCCTCTTGATGATAGCCATTCTGATAAGTGTGAAGTGATATCTCATTGTGGTTTGATTTGCATTTCTCTGATGATTAATGGTGTTGAGCATCTTTTCATGTGCCTTTTAGCCATCTATATGTCTTCTTTGGAAAAATGTCTAGTCAGGTCTTCTGCCCATTTTTTGATTGTTTGTTTTTTTGATATTGAGTTGTGTGAGTTGTTTATATATCAAGGATATTAACACTATATTAGTTATATCATTTGCAAACCTTTTCTCCCATTCAGTAGGTTGTCTTTTCATTTTGTCAATGGTTCCCTTTGCCATACAAGCTTTTTTCAAAATTTTTATGGAAATATAGTTGATTTACAATGTTGTGTTAGTTTCAAGTGTACAGTAAAGTGATCCAGTTATACAAATATATATAAATATATACTTTTTTACGTTCTCTTTCATTATAGTTTGTTACAAGATATTGAGTATAGTTCCCTGTGCTATACAGTAGGTCCTTTGTTGATTATCTATTTTATAGATAGTGTGTATATTTTAATCCCAAACTCCTAATTTAACACCCCATTTTGGTAACCATAAGTTTTCTATGTCTGTGAGTTCTTCACAACTATATGATTTATAATCTGTCATTTTATAATCTGACCTTAAACTACTTGTTCTGCCTACATTCCCATCACTCATTTTCTCAATCAGCCTTTATTCCACTCCTGTTTGACATCTTAATATTTCCAAATATTCATTGTTCATGTTTTAGCATGTGCTACTCTCCAGGGTTTTCACTGCCCTTTTTGTTTTGTGTGTATATTTTAATCCCAAACTCCTAATTTAACACTTTCTACCTCCCCTTTGGTAACCACAGTTTGTTTCTATGTCTATGAGTCTATTTCTGTTTTGTAAATAAGTTCATTTGTATCCTTTTTTTAGATTCCACATATAAGTGATATCATATGATATTTGTCTTTCTCTGTCTGGCTTACTTCACTTAGTATGATAATCTCTAGGTCCATTTGTGTTGCTGCAAATGGCATTATTTCATTCTTTTTTATGGCTGAGTAATATTCCGTTGTATATATATACCGCATCTTCTTTATCCATTCATCTGTTGATGAACCCTTATGTTGCTTCTGTGTCTTGGCTATTGTAAGTAGTGTTGCTATGAACATTGGGGTGCATGTATCTTTTCAAATTATGGTTTCCTCCTGATATATGCCCAGGAGTGGGATTGCTGGATCATATGGTAGCTCTATTTTGACTTTTTTAAGGAACATCCATATGGTTCTCCATAGTGGCTGCACCAATGTACATTCCCACCAACAGTGTAGGAGGGTTCCATTTTCTCTGCACCCTCTCCAGCACTTACTGTTTATAGACTTTTTGATGATGGCCATCCTGACTGGTGTAAGGTGATACCTCATTATAGTTTTTTGTTTTGTTTTGTTTTAATTTTTATTTATTTTTGTCTGTGTTGGGTCTTCATTGCTGCATGTGGGCTTTCTCTAGTTGTGGCGAGCAAGGGCTACTCTTCATTGCGGTGTGCAGGCTTCTCATTGCAGTGGCTTCTCTTGTTGCGGAGCATGGGCTCTAGGCATGCAGGCTTCAGTAGTTGTGGCTCGCGGGCTCTAGAGGGCAGGCTTAGTAGTTGTGGTGCACAGGCCTAGTTGCTCCGCGACATGTGGGATCTTCCCGGACCAGGGATCGAACCCATGTTCCCTGCCTTGGCAGGCAGATTCCTATCCACTGCGCCACCAGGGAAGCCCCTCATTATAGTTTTGATTTTCGTTTCTCTAATAATTAATGACGATGAGCATATTTTCATGTGCCTTTTGGCCATCTGTATGTCTTCTTTGGAGAAATGTCTTTTTTAGATCTTCTCCCCATTTTTTGACTGGGCTGGTTTTTTTTTATATATTGAGCTGTGTGAGCTGTTTGTATATTTTGGAGATCAATCCCTTGTTAGTTGCATTGTTTGCAAATATTTTCTCCCATTCTGTAAGTTGTCTTTTTGTTTATGGTTCCCTTTACTGTGCAAAACCCTTTAAGTTTAATTAGGTCCCATTTGTTTATTTTTGCTTTTGTTTCCTTTGCCTTAGGATACAGGTCCAAAAATAATTGCTGCAATTTATGTCAAAGAGTGTTCTGCCTATGTTTTCTTCTAGGAGTTTTATGGTTTCTGATCTTATGTTTAGGCCTTTAATCCATTTTGAGTTTATTTTTGTATATGATTGAGCAAATATTTTAACTGCATTCTTTTACATGCAGCTTTCCAGTTTTCCCGGCACCAGTTGTTGAAGAGACTGTCTTTGCTCCATTGTATATTCTTGACTCCTTTTTCATAGATTAATTGGCCATAAGTACCTGGGGTTATTTCTGAGATGTCTTTTCTGTTCCACTGATCTATGTGTCTGTTTTTGTGCCAGTACCATGCTGATTTGATTACTGTAGCTTTGTAGTATAGTCTGAAGTCAGGGAGCATGATACCTCCAGCTTTGTTCTGTTTTTTCAAGATTGCTTTGGCAATTTGGGGTATTTTGTGGTTTCAAATAAATTTTAGAATTGTTTGTTCTAGTTCTGTTAAAAATGTCTTGGGTATTTTGATAGGGATTACATTACATCTATAGATTGCTTTGGGTAGTATGGACATTTTAGCAATATTAATTCTTCAAATCCATAAACACAGGATATCTTTTCATTTCTTTGTATCATCTTCAATTTCCTTCACCAGTGTTTTCAGAGTATAAGCCCTTCACCTCCTTGATTAAGTTTATTACCAGATACTTTATTCTTTTTGATGCAATTTTAAACAGGATTGTTTTCTTGTTTTCTCTTTCTGATATTTCATTATTAGTGTATAGAAAAGCAACACATTTCTGTATATTAATTTTGTATCCTGAAACTTTACTGAGTTCATTTATTAATTCTAATAGTTTTGGGGTGGAGACTTTAGAGTTTTCTATATATAGTATCATGTCATCTGCAAATAGTGACAATTTTACTTCTTCCCTTCCAATTTAGATGCCTTTTATTTCTTTTTTTTGTCTGATTGCTGTGACTAGGACTTCTGATACTATGTTAAATAGAAGTGGTGAGAGTGGGCATCCTTGCTTTTTCCTGATTTAAGAGGAAAAGCTTTCAGCTTTTTACCATTGAGTATGATGTTAGCTGTGAGTTTGCCATACATGGCCTTTATCATGTTGAGATATGTTCCCTCTATACCCACTTTGATGAGAGTTGTTTTTTTTTTTTTTTTTGATGAGAGTTTTTATCATGAATGGATGTTGAATTTTGTCAAATGCTTTTTCTTCATCTATTGAGGGGATCATGTGATCTTCATCATTCCTTTTGTTAATGCAGTGTATCACATTGATTAAGTATACTGAACTATCCTTGCATCCCTGAGATATAATCCCACTTGAATATAGTGTATGATCCTTTTTATATATTGTTGAATTAGGCTTACTAATATTTTGTTGAGGATTTTTTGCATCTAAATTCATCAGAGATATTGGCCTATAATTCTTTTTCTGTAGTGTCTTTGTCTAGTTTCGGTAACAGGGTAATTGTGGCTTCATAGAATGAATTTGGGAGTCTTCCCTCCTCTTCAATTTTTTAGAATAGTATGAGAAGGGTAAGTATAAGCTCTTCTTTATATGTTTTGTAGAATTCCCCTGTGAATCCATCCAGTCCAGGCCTTTTGCTTACTAGGAAATTTTTTATTACTAATTCAATTTCACTACTAGTGATTGGTCTGTTCAGATTATCTGTTTCTTCCTGATTCATTCTTGAAATGTTGTATATTCTAGAAATTTGTCCATGTCTTCTAGTCTGTCCAGTTTGTTGGCATATAACAGTTTGTTTTATTCTCTTATGATTTTTTGTATCTCTGTGATATAAGTTGTTATTTCTCCTCTTTCATTTCTTATTTTGTTTATTTGGGGCCTCTCTTTTCTTCTTGATGATCCTGGTTAAAGGCTTATCAATTTTGTTTATCTTTTCAAAAATCAGCTCTTGGTTTCATTGATCTTTTCTATTTTTGGTTTTTTTGGGGGAAGGGGCATCTCTATTTTGTTCATTTCCTCTTTAATCTTTATTATTTCCTTCCTTCTGCTGTCTTTGGGCTTTGTTTATTCTTCTTTTTCTAATTCCTTTAGATTATATGTTAGGTTGTTTATTTGACATTTTTCTTGTTTCTTGAGAAAGGCCTGTATCATTGTAAACTTCCCTCTTAGAACTGATTTTTTTCACATACCATAGATTTTGGAACGTTGTGTTTTTATTTTCATTGTCTCAAGTTATTTTTTGATTTCTTTATTAACCCATCAGTATTTTAGTGGCATATTGTTTAGTCTCAACATGTTTGTGTTTTTCCCATTTTTTTTTCTGTAATTGATTTCTAGTTTCACACCATTGTGGGTGAAAAAAAACGCTTGATATAATTTCTATCCTCTTAAATTTATTGAGACTTCTTTTGTGGCCTAGCATGTGATCTATCCTGCAGAATGTTCCATGTGCACTTGAAAAGAGTGTGTATTCTGTTGTTTTGGGGTGGAATGTCATGTAGATATCTTTAAGTCCAACTGGTTTAATGTGTCATTTAAGACTACTGTTTCCTTGAATGTAAATTGATGCAGCCACTATGGAGAACAGTATGGAGGTTCCTTAAAAAACTAAAAATAGAATTACCATATGACCCAACAATCCCACTACTGGGCATATATCCAGAGAAAACCATAATTCAAAAAGACACATGCACCCCAATGTTCATTGCAGCACTATTTACAATAGCCAGGTCATGGAAACCATTTAATGCCCATTGACAGAGGAATGGATAAAGAAGATGTGGTACATATATACAATGGAATATTACTCAGCCATAAAAAGGAACAAAACTGGGTCATTTGTAGAGACATGGATGGACCTAGAGACTGTCATACAGAGTGAAGTAAGTCAGAAAGAGAAAAATGAATATCATATATTAATGCATATATGTGGAATCTAGAAAAATGGTACAGATGAACTGGTTTGCAAGGCAGAAATAGACACACAAATGTAGAGAACAAACATATGGACACTAAGGGGGGAAAGCAGGGGGGCGGTGTGGTGGGATGAATTGGGAGATTGGGATTGACATATATACACTAATAAGTATAAAATAGATAACTAATAAGAACCTGCTGTATAAAAAAATTTAATTTAATTTTAAAAAAAAGACTACTGTTTCCTTGTTGATTTTCTGGCTGGATGATCTGTCCATTGACATCAGTGGGATATTAAAGTTTCCTATATTGTTATATTATTGTCAGTTTCTCCCTTTATGTCTGTTAATATTTGCTTTATATATTTAAGTGCTCCTATATTAGGTGCATATATGTTAACGAGTGTTATATCCTTTTCTTGTTTTGATTGCTTTATCATTATAGAGTGCCCTTCTTTGTCTTTTTTTATAGCCTTTGCTTTAAAGTATGTTTTGTCTAATATGAATATTGCTATCCCTGCTTTCTTGTTGTTTTCATTTGCATAAAATATTTTTCCATCCCCTCACTTTCGTGTGTCTTTCTCTCTGAAATGAATCTCTTGTAAGCAGCATATAGGGTCTTGTTTTTTTATCTAATCAGTCACCCTATGTCTTTTGATTGGAGCATTTAGTCCATTGACATTTAAAGTAATTACTGATAGCTTTATACTTACTGCCATTTTGTTACTCGTTCTCTTGTTTTTTTAATTCTTCTCTGTTCTTTCCTTCTTCTTTTAGTTTCTTCCCTTGTGGTTTGATTATTTTCTTTAGTGGTATGCTTCTGTTCCTTCCTCTCTAGTTTTTGTATATCTATTTTAAGTTTTTGATGTGGTTAACATGGGGTTTATATATTTTGCCATAAAACTAAATTTGTTTTAAACGGGTAGTCATTTAACTTCAAGCATATTCTAAAAGATCTACATGTTTTTACTCCTTTCCCCCACGTTTTGTGGTTTTTATGTCATATTTTACATCTTCATTTTTGTCCCTTCACTGTTTATTGTAGTTATCGTTGATTTTCAATTTTTTTGTCTTTTAATCCTTATATTAGCTTATTTAAGTAGTTGATCACAGCCTTTACTGTATATTTACCTTTTCTAGAGGGATTTTTACCCCTTATATAGATTCTTACTTCTTGTTGTAGCCTTTTCTTTTCCACTTAGATAAAACCCTTTAACCTTTCGTTTAGGGTCTGTTTTCTATTGATGAACTCTTAGTTTTCTCTTGTCTGAGAAGTCTTTTATCTCTCCTTCAATTCTGAATGATAATCTTGCCAGGTGAGTATTCTAGGTTGTAATATTTTCCCTTTTTCACTTTAAATATATCATACCACTCCCTTCTGGCCTTCAAAATTTCTGCAGAAAAATCAGCTGATACCTTCTTGGGGTTCCCTTGTATGTGACTCATTGTATTTCTCTTGCTGCCTTTACAATTCTCTCTTTAACTTTAACTTAGCCATTTTAATTATGAAAGGTCTTGGTATGGGTTTCTTTGGGTTCATCTTGTTTGGGTCTCTCTCTGCTTCCTGTACCTGGATATCTGTTTCCTTCTTCAGGTTCAGGAATGTTTCAATCATAATTTTATCATATATATTTTCAACCCCTTTCTCTCTTCTCCTGGAACCCTTGTAATGCAAGTGTTGGTATGCTTGATATTGTCTCAGATATCCCTTGAAGTGTTCTCATTTTTTTTTAATTTGTTTTACTTTTTGCTATTCTGATTGGATGATTTCCACTATTCTATCTTCCAGATCACTTATGTGTTTTTTTGTATCACCTAGTCTGCTGTTTATTCCTTCTGGTGTGTTTTTCATTTTGGTCATTGTATTCTTCAGCTCTGACTGATTCTTATTCATATTTTCTAGTTCCTTATTAAAATTCTCACTGTATTTATCTATTCTTTTCCCTGGTTCAGTTAGCATTCTTATTACTAATGCTTTGAACTCCTTATCTGGTAAATTATCTCTGTTTCATTAGTTGTTTTTCAGGGGTTTTTTTTCTTTTATTTGAAACAAACTCTTTTGTCTTCTCATTTTGTTCCACCTTCTCTCTCTCCATGAGATTAGGTGAAACAGTTACCTATCGCAGTCTCAAAAGGATGTCCTTGTGTGGGTACATCCCTATACAGTCTGAAAGTGCCCAGTGTCTTTGGTGGGAGAGCTGAATCTGAAGTGAGCAAGAGACATGTCTTCCCCCAGGGTGTGCTAGTGGCTATCACCTTGCTGGGAAGTGGGGCTAGAGATGGAGGGGCTAGAGCCAGAACCAGGTGTGAGTCAGGACTTCTCCTATGCTTAGTGACTGACACCATCCTACTGGGGACAAGGTCAGGTCCCAAGGAGCTGAAGCAGAAGCCCTGAGGGTCAGGGACTGGCTCTGTTCCCTCTAGTTGTGTGTTCTCCCCCATCCCAGCATTGGCACCTTTGCCCCAGAAGAGAGCAACATCTGGAGAAAGAGGGGCTGGATCGGGCCCCCAGTGCATGCTACTGCACATGCTGGGGTGGTCCCAGCACACCAGTCAGAATTCCAGACTGCTCCTGATCTGCTGCCTCCTAGCATGCCAACAATGGCCACCCCTACCCCCTTCAGATGTACTGCCAGGTCCTAGACAGCACTGTCCCTCACAACTGAGCACTCTTATCAGCAGTGACAACCTTCACCCTAGTGGGGAGCTGCATCATGGAGCAGGAGGGGCAAGACTGAGCACTTGACATCGGCAAGAGCATGCACTGGGGCCATCACAGGAAACTGGCCAGAGTCCCAGGCACTCTCAATCTGCTTCCTCCATCTTGTTTTGGAAGCGAGCAGGCATGTGTATGCTCTTTATGAATGAAGTTCATGTTGCTCAAGCAACACTGACAATCCCACTAGTTTTCAAACTAGCCAAGGGGACAAGTTTCCTAGTGTTGAACCCCAGGGCTTGGGTACCCCATATGTGTTTCAAACTGCTCACTCACCAGGGAGGATATCTGAGCCTGTGTAATCCTCCCTTTCTGTGTCCCCTCCTAGAGGTGCATGTCCCTACGTGATCACTTCTCTTCCCTTCCTACCTAACTCCAAGTGGATATTTCTTTACAGCCTTCTTTGTATAAGAGTCTTTCTCCCAGTTTCCAGTTTGCTTTCAGTAAGAATTGCTACATATGTAGATATATTTTTGATGTGGTCATGGGGGAAGGTAAGCTCAGCATCCTCCTACTCTGCCATCTTAATCTCCTCCCCTAAAATATATTAACTTTATGTTGTAACCAGTGTAAATTCACTCATATTACCTCTAGACAATTAGTATTTTATCTGATGTTTAAAGCATTTTTAAAAAATTAAATCTGAAATGCATCATATCTGCATGTATTCTCTAACTATCCAAATGCCTTCAGTATTTTTAAAGGATGGTATAAAAATGACAATACCTGATTTCCTAGAAGCCAGGGAGTCCTGGACTTTAATGAGAGAGTATTACATAATTTAATGGGAAAGAATGTTGTCTAGAGAAAAATATAACCAAAGGAATATGCAAGAACATATCTTTAATATTCTGTATGAGAATTTAGCTATACAACTCCTAGTAGTTCTCCACATAATTCACTAAAGATTAACTTTCTTATTTTTTCAGCTTTATTGAGATATAATTAACAAATAAAATTGTAAGATATTTAAAGTGTACATCATATGTTTGTCAATGTATATGTATTGACAGACATATACATTGTGAAAGGATTCCTCTCATCTAGTAATACATACATATATATGTATGTGTACATATATATACACTTATGTGTATTTACATATACACATACATATATATATAAACATTTAAGTTCTACTCTCTTAGCAAATTTCAATTATATGATACAGAGTTATCAACTATAGTCACCATAACATGTTATTTTTGAGGAACCTCCAAACTGTTTTCCATAGGGACTGCACCCGTTTAATCCGAAAACAGTGCACAAGGGTTCCCTTTCTGCCACATCCTTGCTAACACTTGTTCTCTTTTTGGTGATAACCATGCTAATAGGTGTGAAGTGATCTCTCATTATGACATTGATTTGCATTTTCCCTGATGATTATTGATGTTGAGTCCCTTTTCATGCACCTATTGGCCATCTGTATGTGTTCTTTGGAAATATGTCTATTCAGATCCTCTGCCCATTTTTTTATCATATTTTTTGTTTTGCTCTTGAGTTTTGTGAGTTCTTTATATATTTTGAATATTAACCCCTTATCAGATATATGATTTGCAAATATTTTCTCCCCTTTAATAGGTTGCCTTTTCATTTTATTACCGGTTTCCTTTGGTGTGCAGAAGCATTTAGTTTGATGTAATCCCACTTGTTTATTTTTGCTTTTGTTGCCTTGTCTTTGGTATCAAATGCAAAAAAAATCATTGTCAAGATCAATGTCAAGGAGCTTACCACCTATGGTTTCTTCTAGACATTTTATGGATTCAGGTCTTACATTCAGGACTTTAGTCCATTTTTGAGTTGATTTTTGTGTATGGTGTAATATGGTGTAACATAGTGGTCGAGTTTCGTTCTTTTTCCCAACACCACTGATAGGAGACACTGTTATCTCCCCATTGTGTATCCTTGCCTCCTTTGTCATAAATTAATTGACAATATATGCATAGGTTTATTTCTGGGCTCTCTGTTCTGTTCCACTTATCTATGTGTCTCTTTTTATGCCAATAACAAACTGTTTTGATTACTATAGCTTTGTAATATACTTTGAAATAAGGAAGTGTGATACTCCAGGTTTGTTGTTCTTTCTCAATTTTGCTTTGGTTCTTCAGGGTCTTTACTGGTTTCATACAAGTTTTACAGTTATTAGTTTTATTTCTGTGAAAAACAATGCCATTTAATTTTTATAGGGATTGCATTGATTCTGTAGAATATTTTGGGTAGTATGGACATTTTAACAATATCCTTCCAATCCATTTGCTTTATCTTCAGTTTCTTTCATCAGTGTCTTATAGTTTTCAGCATACAGGCCTTTCACCTCCTTGGTTAAATTTATTCCTAGGTATTTTATTCATTTTGATGCAATTGTAAATGGGATTGTTTTCTTAATTTCTTCTGACAGATTGTTATTAGTGTATAGAAATGCAACTGATTTTTGTATATTGATTTTGTATCTTACAACTTTACTCAATTTTGTTATTAGTTCTAACAGTTTTCTGGTGGAGTCCTTAGAGTGTTTATACATAATATCATTTCATTTGCAAACTATGGCAGTTTTGTTGCTTCCTTTCTGACTTGGATGCCTTTTATTTCTTGCTTAATTGCTCTGGCTAGAACTTATAATACTGTATTGAATAAAAGTGTTGAGAGTGGGCATCCTTGTCTTGTTCCTGATCTTGGAGGAAAAACTTTCAGCTTTGCATCAATGAGTACTATGGTAGTTGTGGGCTTGTCATGTATGGACTTTATGTTGAGGTATGTTGCCTATGTATCCACTTTGTTGAGAGTTTTAATCGTAAAGAATGTTGAATCTGATCAAAAGGTTTTTCTGTATCTATTGAGATGATCATATGATTTTTATCCTTCATTTTGTTAATGTGATGTATCACATTGATTTTGTGGATGTTGAACCAATCTTGCACCCCTGGAATAAACCCACTTGATCATGGTATATCATCCTTCTAATGTATTGTTGAATTCAGTTTCTTAATATTTGGTTGAGGAATTTGTATGTTTTTTGTCCAGTTTTATTGAGATATAATTGACATACAACACTGTATAAGTTTAAGGTGTACAGCAAAATAATTTGACTTACATAATGGTGAAATGATTACCGCAATAAATTTTGATAACATTCATTATCTCAGATACAATAAGGGAAAGAAATAGAAAAAATATTTTGTGCCTTGTGATGACAACTCAGAATTTACTCTCTTAACATTTTTCATATATACCATACAACAGGGTTAACTTTAGTCATCATGTTGTACATTATATCTCTAGTACTTTTTAATCTTATAACTGGAAATTTGTACCTTTTGACTCCTTTCATCCAGTTTCCCCTCCTCTCACCTCTGGTAACCACAGGTCTGATCTCTTTTTATGAGTTTTGTTTTTGGTTTTTTTTGATTATACACATAAGTGAGATGACACAGTATTTGTCTTTCTCTTTTAGACTTGTTTCATTTGGCATAATGCCCTCTATGTCCATCCATGCTGTCACAAATTGCAGGATTTTCTCTTTTATTCATGTTGGATTAATATTCTGTCATATATATATATATATCACAATCTCTTTATCCATTCATTTGTCAAAACACTTAGGATGGTTTCATGTCTTGAAAATTGGAAAGAATTTTCCTATAAACATGGAGGTGCAGATATCTCTTCAACATAGTGTTTTTCTTTCCTTTAAGTATATTTGCAGAAATAGAATTGCTCGATCATATGGTAGTTCTATTTTTAGTTTTTTAAGGAACTTCCATGCTGTTTTCTATATTGGCCACTTTTCAATACCTCCAACAGGCATAAGGGTTCCCTTTCTTCCCCATCCCCACCAGCCATGTTATCTCTTGTTTTTTTGTTGTTATCCATTCTAGCAGGTATGAGGTGATATATCACTGTAGTTCTGATTTGCATTTCCCTAATTTTCAGTAATGTTGAGCATCTTTTCCTGTACCTATTGGCCATTCATATAACTTATTTGGAAAAATATCAATTCATGTCCTTTGCCCATTTTAAAATTGGATTATTTGGGGGGGTTTTGCTATTGAGTTATATAAGTTCTTTTTATATTTTGGATGTTAAGCCCTTATCACATATAGGCATAACCCAGAGATATTGCAGATTTGGTTCCAGACCACTGCAATAAGGCAAATATCACAATAAAGCAAATCACACAAATTTTTTGGTTTCCCAATACATATAAAAGTTATGATTATTATCCAGTAATCCTACTCCTGGGCATATACCTGGAGAAGAATATGGTTCAAAAGGATACATGTCCCCCAATATTCACTGCAGCACTATTTACAATAGCCAAAACATGGAAGCAACCTAAATGTCCATCAACAAAGGAATAAATAAAGAAGATGTGTTACATATATACAATGGAATATTACTCAGCCATAAAAAAGAATGAAATAATGCCATTTGCAGCAACATGAATGGAATTATCATACTAAGTGAAGTGAGTCAGACAGAAAAAGACAAATATCATATGATATCACTCATATGAGGAATCTAATTTTTTTAAAAATGATACAAATGAACTTATTTACAAAAGAGGAAGTAGACTTACAGATATCGAAAACAAACTTATGGTTACCAAAAGGGAAATGCATGGGGAAAGTGTGACTCAGGAGCTTAGGATGAACATACTCACACTACTATGTATATGATAGACAACAAACAAAGATCTACTGTACAGCACAGGGAACTCTACTCAGTATTCTGTGACAACCTATATGAGAAAAGAATCTGAAAAAGAATGGATATATGTATATGTATAATTGAATCAATTTGCTGTACACCTAAAATTAACACAACATTGTAGATCTATAGTCCAATAAAATTTTTTTAAAGTTATGTTTACACTATATTGTAGTCTATTAAGTGTACAATACCATTACGTCTAAAAAAGTATATACCTTAATTTAAAGATATCTTGCTAAAAAATACTAATCATCATGTTAGAATACAGGGTTGCCACAAACCTTCAATTTGTAAGAAAAAATCCATATCTGCTAAGCATAACAAAGTGGAGTGCAATACAATAAGATATGTATGTACATGGGTTGCAAATATTTTCTCTCATTCCATAGGATGTCTTTTCATTTTGCTGATTGTTTCTTTTGCAGTGCAGAGGCTGTTTGATGTATTTCCAGTTCTTTATTTTTTATTTTGTTACTTGTGCTTTATATGTCATGTCTAAAATATCATTGCCAAAACTAATGTCAAGGAGATTTTTCCTCTACGTTTTCTTCTAGGACCTTCATGGTTTTTCATCTAACATTTAAGACTTTAATCCATTTTGAGTTAATTTTTGTAAATGGTGTACAATAGGGGTCTATTCTATTTCTTACATGTGAATATCCAGATTTCCCAGCACCATCTATTGAAAAGACTTCTATTGAGTATTCTTAGTTCCCCTGTCAAATATTAGTTGACTATATATACATGGTCAACTAATATTGACTAATATTATTTCTGTGCTCTTAATTCTATTTAATTGGTCTATGTATCTGGTTTTGTACCATTACCATATTGTTTTGATAACTGTAGTTTTATAATATAGTTTGAAATAAGGAAGCATGATGCCTCCAGCTTTGTCTTTTCTTAGTATTGCTTTGGCTATTCCGGGAGCTTTGTGATTCCCTACAAGTATTAGAATTGTTTGTTCTATTTCTGTGAAAAAAATATTGGAATCTTGACAGGGATTGTATTGAATATATGGATGGCTTTGTGTAGTATGAACATTTTAACAATATTAATTCTTCCAATCCATGAACATGGGATAAATTTTCGTTAATTTTTGTCTTCTTTGATTTCTTTCATCAATGTCTTGCAGTTCTCAGTGTAAAGTTTTCACATTCTTGGTTAAATTTATTCCTAAGTATTTTATTATTTTTGATGCTCTTTTAAATGGGATCATTTTCTTTATTTTTTATCAGATTATGTATTGTTATTGTATAGAAATGCTAATGATTTTTTTTTGCTAATGTTGTATCCAACAACTTTACTGAAATCACTGGGTAGATATAACACTTTTTCTGTGGAGTCCTTAGAATTTTCTCTAATAAAAATCATGTCGTCTGCACATAGACACAATTTTACTTTTTTCTTTCAAATTCTGACCTTTTTTATTTCTTACCTGATTACTCTGGCAAGGGCTTCTACTACTATGTTGAATAGGGGAGAGTAGGCACCCATGTCTTGTTCCTGATCTTTGCAGAAAGGCTTTCTTACTTTCACCACTAAATATGTTAGCTGTTGGCTTGTCACATGTGGCTTTTGTTATGTTGAGGTGCATTTCTTCTATACATAATTTTTAAGAGTTTTTACATTAACCAATCTTGAATTTTGTCAAATTTTTCTTCTGCATCTATTGAGATGATTATATAATTTTTTTCATTCATTTCATTAATGTGATATCACATTGATTTTGTGAATGTTGAATCATCCTTACATTCCAGGGATAAATCCCACTTGATCATGGTGAATGATCTTTTAAATGTGTTGCTAAATTCGGTTTGCTAGTATTTTATTGACAATTTCGCATCTATATCCATCAGGGATATTGGCCTGTAGTTTTCTTTTCTGGTAGTGTCTTTGTCTAGTTTTGGTATCAGCTTGTCTTGTAAAATCAGTTTTGGAGTATTCCTTCCTCTTGGTGTTTTTCTATGTCTGTGAGTCTGTTTCTGTTTTGTAATTAAGTTCGTTTGTATCATTTGTTTTAGATACCACATATAAGCGATATCATATGATTTTTGTCTTTCTCTGTCTGACTTACTTCACTTAGTATGATCATCTCTAGGTCCATCCATATTGCTGCAAATGGCATTATTTCATTCTTTTTTAATGGCTGAGTAATATTCCATTGTATATATATATACACCACATCTTCTTTATCCATTCCTCTGTCAGTGGACATTTAGGTTGCTTCCATGTCTTAGCTATTATAAATAGTGCTGCAGTGAACATTAGGGCGTATGTTTCCTTTCTTTTTAAAAAAAATATTTATTTTTTTATTTGGCTGCACTGGGTCTTAGTTGAGGCATGCAGGATCTTTAGTTGTGGTGTGTGAGCTCTTTTAGTTGTGACATGCGGGATCTAGTTCCCTGACCACAGATCGAACCTGGGCCCCCTGCACTGGGAGCACGAAGTCCTAACCACTGGACTACATGAGGGAAGTCCCACATGTATACTTTCAAGCCATGTTCTCCTCTGGATATATGTCCAGGAGTGGGATTGCTGGATTATATGATAGCTCTGTTTTTAGTTTCTTAAGGAACACCCATACTGTTCTCCATAGTGGCTGTACTAATTTACATTCCCACCAACAGTGTAGGAGGGTTCCTTTTTCTCCACACCCTCTCCAGCATTTATTATTTGTAGACTTTTTGATGTTGGCCATTCTGACCAGAATGAGGTGATACTTCATTGTAGTTTTGATTTGCATTTCTCTAATAATTAGTGATGTTGAGCATCTTTTTATGTGTCTGTTGGCCATCTGTATGTCTTCTGTGGAAAAATGTCTATTTAGGTCTTCTGCCCTTTTGATTGGGTTGTTTGTTTTTTTAATATTGAGCCACATGAGCTGTTTGTAAAATTTTGGAGACTAATCCCTTGTCAGTCACATCATTTGCAAATATTTTCTCCCATTCTGTGGGTTGTCTTTTTGTTTTGTTTGTGCTTTCCTTTGATGTTCAAAAGCTTTTAAGTTTGATTAGGTCCCATTTGTATATTTTTATTTCCATTACTCTAGGAGACGGCTCAGAAAAGATATTGCTGTGATTTATGTCAAAGAGTGTTCTGCCTATGTTTTCCTCTAAGAGTTTTATAGTATCCGGTCTTACATCTAGGTCTTTAATCCATTTTGAGTTAATTTTTGTGTATGGTGTTAAAGAATGTTCTATTTGTTTTTTTACATGTAACTGTCCAGTTTTCCCAGCACCATTTATTAAAGAGACTATCTTTCCTCCATTGTATAGTCTTGCCTCCTTTGTCATAGATTAATTGATCATAGGTGATTGGGTTTATTTCTGGGTATTCTATCCTGTTCCATTGATCTGTATTTCTGTTTTTGTGCCAGTACCATACTGTTTTGATGACTGTAGCTTTGTAGTATAGCCTAAAGTCAGGGGGCCTGATTCCTCCAGCTCTGTCTTTCTTTCTCAAGATTGATTTGGCTATTTGGGGTCTTCTGTGCCTCCATACAAAGTTTAAGATTTTTGTTCTAGTTGTGTGAAAAATGCCATTGGTAATTTGATAGGGACTGTGATGAATCTCTAGATTGCCTTGGGTCGTATAGTCATTTTCACAATATTGATTCTTCCAATACAAGAACATGGTATATCTCTCCATCTGTTTGCAGCATCTTGGATTTCTTTTATCAGCATCCTGTAGTTTTCAGAGTACAGGTCTTTTGCCTTCTTAGGTAGGTTTATTCCTAGGTATTTTATTTTTATGTGATGGTAAATAGGATTTTGTTTTCTTTAATTCCTCTTTCTGATCTTTCATTGTTAGTGTGTAGAAATGCAACAGATTTCTGTGTATTAATTTTGTATCTTGCAACTTTGCTGAATTCATTGATGAGCTCTAGTAGTTTTCTGGTAGTATCTTTAGGATTCTCTATGTATAGGGTCATGTCATCTGCAAACAGTGACAGTTTTACTTCTTCCTTTCCAATTTAGATGAGTTTTATTTCTTTTTCTTCTCTGATTGCCGTAGCTAGACTTCCAAAACTATGTTGAATAAAAGTGGCAAGAGTGGATCTCCTTATCTTGTTCCTGATCTTAGAGGAAATGCTTTCAGCTTTTCAGTGCTGAGTATGATGTTAACTGTGGGTTTGTCATATATGGCCTTTATTATGTTGAGATATGTTGCCTCTATGCCCAAATTCTGGAGAATTTTTATCATAAATGGTGTTGAACTTTGTCAGAAGCTTTTTCTTCATCTTTTGAGATGATCATATGGTTTTTATTCTTCAATTTGTTGATGTGGTGTATCACACTGATTGCTTTGCAGATATTGCAAAATCCTTGCATCCCTGAGATAAATCCCACTTGATCATGGAGTATGATCCTTTTAACATATTGTTGGATTTGGATTGCTAGTATTTTGTTAAGGATTTTTACATCTACATTTCTCAGTGATATTGGCCTGTAATTTTCTTTTTTTGTGGTATCTTTGTCTGGTTTTGGTATCAAGATGATGGTGGCCTCGTAGAATGAGTTTGGGAGTATTCCTTCCTCTGAAATTTTTTGGAATAATTTCAGAAAAAGAGGTGTTAACTCTGCTCTAAATGTTTGATAGAATTCACCTATGAAGCCATCTGGTCCTGGACTTTCATCTGCTTGGAATTTTTTATCACAGTTTCAGTTTCAGTACTTGTGATTGGTCTGTTCATATCTTCTGTTTCTTCCTGATTTAGCCTTGGAAGTTTATATCTTTCTAAGAATTTGTCCATTTCTTCCAGATTGTCCATTTTATTGGCATTTAGTTGCATGTAGTGTTCTCTTATGATCCTTTGTATTTCTGTGGTGTCAGTTGTAACTTCTTTTTCATTTCTAATCTTATTGATTTGAGCTCTCTTGCTTTTTTTCTTGATAAGTCTGGCTAAAGGTTTATCAATTTTGTTTATCTTTTCAAAGAACCAGCTTTTAGTTTCATTGATCTTTGCTACTGTTTTATTTGTCTCTATTTCATTTATTTCTGCTCTGATCTTTATGACTTCTTTCCTTCTATAATACTAACTTTGGGTTTTGTTTGTTCTTCTTCCTCTAGTTGCTTTAGGTGTAAGGTTAGGTTGTTTGTATGTGATTTTTCTTGTTTCCTGAGGTAAGATTGTATTCCTATAAACTTCCCTCTTCAAACTGCTTTTGCCACGTCCCATAGGTTTCAGATTGTCATGCTTTTGTTTTCATTTGTCTCCAGGTATTTTTTGATTTCCTCTTTGATTTCTTCAGTGATCCATTGGTTTTTTAGTAGCATATTGTTTAGTTTCCACATGTTTGTGTTTTTTACAGCTTTTTTTCTTGTAGTTGATTTCTAATATCATAGTGTTGTAGTAGGAAAAGATGCTTGATATTTCGGTTTTCTTAAATGTACCTAGGCTTGCTTTGAGGCCTGGCATGTGCTCAATAGTGGAGAATGTTCCATGCGCACTTGAGAAGAATGTTTTTTTGGATGGAATACTCTATAAATATCAATTAAGTTGATCTGTTCCAATTTGTTATTTAAGGCCTGTGTTTCCTTAGTGATCTTCTACCTGGTTGATCTATCCATTGATTAAGGTGTGGTGTTAAACTCCCCCACTATTATTGTGTTACTGTCTATGTCTCCTTTTATGGCTGTTAGTATTTGCCTTATATATTGGGCTATGTTGGGTGCATATATATTTACACTTGTTATATCTTCTTGGATTGATTCCTTAATCATTATGTTGTGTCCTTCTTTGTCTCTTGTATCAGTCTTTATTTTAAAGTCTTCTTTGTCTGATGTGAGTATTACTACTCCAGCTTTCTTTTGATTTCCATTTGCATGGGATACCTTTTTCCATCCCCTCACTTTCAGTCTGGATGTGTCCCTAGATCTGAAGTGGGTCTCTTGCAGACAGCATATATATGGGCCTTGTTTTTGTATCCATTGAGCCAGTCTATGTGTTTTGGTTGGAGCATTTAATCCATTTACATTTAAGGTAATTATCTATATGTATGTTCCTATTGCCATTTTCTAAATTGTTTTGGATTGTTTTTTGTAGGTCTTTTTTCTTCCCTTCCTCTTTTGTTCTCTTCTCTTGTGACTTGACGACTAACATTAGTGTTGTGTTTGGATTCCTTTTTCTTTTTGTGTGTGAATATTTATTGTAGATTTTCAGTTTGTGGTTACCATGAGGTTTTGATATAGCAGTCTGTATATAAACAAGATTGTTTTAAGTTGCTGGTCTTTTAATTTCAAATGAATTTCCAATATCCTGAATTTGTGCTCTCCTCACAGTTGCTGGTTTTGATTTATTTTTGTGAAGATGATCTCCTCCTACCTTTACTTTATGTTTGCCTTTACCAGTGAGCTTTTCCATTCATAATTTTCTTGTTTCTAGTTCTGGCCTTTTCTCTTCCACTTAAAGAAGTTCCTTTAGCATTTGTTGCAAAGCTGGTCTGGTGGTGCTCAATTCTCTTAGCTTTTGCTTGTCTGTCATGCTTTTGATTTCTCTGCTGAATCTGAATGAGAGCCTTGATGGGTAGAGTATTCTTGGTTGTAGGTTCTTCCCTTTCCTCACTTTAAATATATTGTGTCACTCCCTTCTGGCCTGCAGAGTTTCTGCTGAGAAATCAGCTGATAACGTTATGTGAGTTCCCTTGTATGTTATTTGTTGCTTTTCCTTTGTTGCTTTTAATATTTTTTCTTTGTCTTTAATTTTTGTCAGTTTGTTTACTATGTGTCTTGCTATGTTCCTCCATGGGTTATCCTGTATGGGACTCTGCTCTTCCTGGACTTCAGTGACTGTTTCCTTTCCCATGTTAGAGAAGTTTTCAGCTATTATCTCTTCAAATATTTTCTCAGGTCCTTTCTCTCTTGTCCTTCCAGAACCCCTATAATGTGAATATTGGTGCGTTTAATGTTGTCCCAAAGGTCCCTTAGACCAGCAGCCCCTAACCTTTTTGGCACCAGGGACTGGATTCGTGGAAGACAATTTTTCCACGGACCAGGGCAGGGGTAATGGTTTTGAGATGATTCAAGTGCATTACATTTATTGTGCACTTTATTTCTATTATTACTACATTGTAATATATAATGAAATAATTATACAACTCACCACAATGCAGAATCAGTGGGAGCCCTGAGCTTGTTTTCACTTGCCACTCACTGATAGGGTTTTTATGTGAGTCTGCAAGCAGTTGATTTATTATGGTCACTATGCAGTCAAACCTCTCTGCTAATGATAATCTGTATGTGCAGCCACTCCCCAGCACCAGCATCACTGCCTCAGCTCCACCTCAGATCATCAGGCATTAGATTCTCATAAGGAGCATGCAACCTAGATCCCTTGCATGTGCTGTTTACAGTAGGGTTTGTGCTTCTATGATAATCTAATGCCACCACTGATCTGACAGGAGGTGGAGCTAAGGTGGTAACATGAGCAATGGGGAGCGGCTGTAAATACAGATGAAACTTCACTCACTTGCCTGCTGATCACTTCCTGTTTTGCAGCCTGGTTCCAAACAGGCCATGGACCGGTACTGGTCCGTGGCCCAGGGGTTAGGGACCCCTTTTAGACTGTCTTCATTTCTTTTCATTCTTTTTTCTTTATTCTGTTCCATGGCAGTGACTTCCACAATTCTGTCTTTCAGCTCATTTATCCATTCTTGTGCCTCAGTTACTCTGCTATTGATTCCTTCTAGTGTATTCTTCATTTCAGTTATTGTATTGTTCATCTCTGTTAGTTTGTTCTTTAGCTCTTCTAGGTCTTTGTTAAATATTTCTTGCATCTTCTCGATCTGTGCCTCCATTCTTTTTCCAAGATCTTGCATCATCTTCACTATCATTACTCTGAATTATTTTTCTGATAGATTGCCTATCTCCACTTCATTTAGTTGTTCTTCTCAGGTTTTATCTTGTTTCTTCATCTGGGACCTATTCCTCTGACATCTCATTTTGTCTAACTTTCTGTGATTGCAGCTTGCATTCAGTAGGCTGCAGGATTGTATTCTTCTTGCTTCTGCTGTCTGCCCTCTGGTCGATGAGGCTGTCTAAGAGGCTTGTGTAGGCTTCCTGGTTGAAGAGTTCCTCCCCACTGGTGGGTGTGGCTGGGTCTTGTCCCTTTGGTGGGCAGGGCCATGCTCAGGAAGACTTTAAGGAGCCTGTCTGATGATGGGTGGGATTGTGTTCTCACCCTGTTGGTTGTTTTGCTTGAGGCACCCCAGCACTGGAGCCTACAAGCTGTTGGGTGGAGCTAGGTCTTGGGAAGGAAATGGCAGCCTACGGAGGGCTCATGCCAATGCGTACTCACCAGAACTGCCACTGCCAGTATCTTTGTCCCCACAATGAGCCACAGTCGCCCCCCACCTCCACAGAAGACCCTCCAATACTAGCAGGTAGGTCTGGCTCAGTCTTTTATAAGGTCACTGCTTTTTTCTCTGGGTCCTGGTGTGCATGGGACCTTGTGTGCGCCCTCCAAGAGTGGAGTTTCTGTTTCCCCCAGTCCTATGGAATTCTTGCAATCAAACCCAGCTGGCCTTCAAAGCCAACTTCTCTGGGGTCTCTTACTCCTGTTGCCAGACCCCCAGGCTGGGAAGCCTGATGTGGGGCTTAAGACTTTCACTCCTATGGGAGAACTTCTGTGGTATAAATATTTTCCAGTTTGTGGGTTGCCCACCCAGCGGGTATGGGATTTGATTTTATCACAGTTGTGCCCCTCATACCATCTCATTGTGGCTTCTTCTTTGTCTTTGCATGTAGGGTATCTTTTTTGGTAGGTTCCAGCATTTTGTTGTTGTTGATGATGATGGTTGTTCAGCAGTTAGTTGTGATCTTGGTATTTTTGTAAGAAGGGGTGGTCTCACGTCCTCTACTCCACCATCTTGCTGGCCAGTGTAGCACATCTTCTTTATCCATTATATGTTGATGTATGTTTAGGTTGCTTCCATGTCTTGGCTATTGTGAATAGTGCTTCTATGAACATAGGGGTGCATGTATCTTTTTGAATTACAGTTTTGTCCAGGTCTATGCCCATGAGTGGGATTGCTGGATCATATGGTAGCTCTATTTTTAGTTTTCTGAGGAACCTCCATACTGTTTTCCATAGTGGCTGTACCAATTTACATTCTCCACACCCTCTCTAGCATTTGTTATTTGTAGACTCTTAATGATGGCCATTCTGACCAGTGTGAGGTGGTATCTCATTGCAGTTTTGATTGCATTTCTCTAATAATTAGTGATGTTGAGCATATTTTCATGTACCTACTGGCCCTCTGTATGTCTTCTTTGGGGAAATGTGTCTTTAGGTCTTCTGCCCATTTTTCGATTGGGTTTTTGTTTTTTTTGTTGTTGAGTTGTATGAGCTGTTTGTATATTTTGGAGATTAAGTCTCATGGGTTGCATCATTTGCAAATATTTTCTCCCATCCCATAGGATTTTTTTTTTAATTGTTTCTTTTCCTGTGCAAAACTTGTAAGTTTTATTAGGTCCCATTTGTTTGTTTTTGGTTTTATTTATATTGCTTTGGGAGCAATTCCTAAGAAAACATTCATACAATTTATGTCAGAGAATATTTTGCCTATGCTCTCTTCTAGGAGTTTTATGGTGTCATGTCCTATGTTTAAGTCTTTAAGCCATTTTGAATTTATTTTTGTGCATGGTGTGAGGCTGTGTTCTAACTTCATTGATTTACATGCAGCTGTCCAACTTTCCCAGCACCACTTGCTGAAGATAGTGTCTTTTTTCCACTTTATATTTTTGCCTCCTTTGTCAAAGATTAATTTACTGTAAGTGTGTGGGTTTATTTCTGGGTTCTCTATTGTGTTCCATTGATCCTATGTCTGTTTTTGTACCAATACCACACTGTTTTGATTACTGTAGCTTTGCAGTATTGTCTGAAGTCTGGGAGGGATATGCCTCCTGCTTTGTTGTTGTTGTTTTTCTCTCAGGATTGTTTTGGCAATTCTGGGTCTTTTATGTTCCATAAAAATTGGGGGATTATTTGTTTTAGTTCTGTGAAAAACGTCATGGGTAATTTGATAGGGATCACATTAATGCTACAGATTGCTTTGGATAATATTGCCATTTTAACAATATTAATTCTTCTAGTCCCAAGAGTGTGGGCTATCTTTCCATTTCTTTGCATCCTCTTTAATTTCCTTCATTAATATTTTATAGTTCTCAGCATATAAATCTTACCTCCTTGGTCAGGTTTATTCCTAGTTTTTTGTTTTGTTTTGTTTTGTTTTTGGTGCAGTTTTAAAAGGTGTTGTTTCTTTACATTGCCTTTCTGATATTTCATTGTTAGTGTAAAGAAATGCAACAGATTTCTGAATGTTAATCTTCTATCCTGCTACTTTGCTGAATTCATTTATCAGCTGTAGTAGTTTTTGTGTGGAATCCTTAGGCTTTTCTATATATAGTATCATGTCATCGGCATATAGTGAAAATTTTACCTCTTCTCTTCCAATTTGGATATCTTTTATTTCTTTTTGTTGTCTGATTGCTATGGCTAGGACTTCCAATACTGTGTTAAATAGAAATGGTGAGTGTGGGCATCCTTGTCCTGTTCCAGATTTTAGTGGGAAGGCTTTCAGACTTTCACCATTAAGTATTATATTGGCTGTGGGTTTGTCATAAATGGCTTTTATTATGTTGAGATATGTTCCCTCTATACCCACTTTGGTTAAGAGTTTTTCTCATAAATGGATGTTGAATGTTGTCAAATGCTTTTTCTGCATCCATTGAGGTGATCATGTGGTTTTTGACTTTTCTTTTTTAATGTGGTGTATTACATTGATTGATTTGCATATTTTGAACCATCCTTGTGAACTTAGGATGAATCCCACTTGGCCGTGGTGTATGATCTTTTTAATGTGCTGTTAGATTCAGTTTGCTAATATTTTGTTGAGAATTTTTACATCTATATTCATAAAAGATATTGGCCTGTAATTTCCTTTTTTAGTGGTATCTTTGTCTGGTTTTGGTATCAGGGTGATGCTGGCTTCATAAAATGTCTTTGGGAGTGTTCCCTCCTCTTCAGCCTTTTGGAAGAGTTTCAGAAGGATTGGTATACATTCTTCTTTGTATGTTTTGTAGAATTTGACTGTGAAGCCATCTTGTCTTGGACTTTTGTTTGTAAGGAGTCTTTGGTTTGTTTGTTTATTACAGATTCTGTTTCACTTCTAGTGATTGGTCTGTTCAAATTATCTATTTCTTTTTTATTCCATTTTGGTGGGCTGTATGTTTCTAGGAAGTGTCCATTTCTTCTAGGTTGTCAAATTTGTTGGCGTATAATTGTTCATAGTATTCTCTTACGGTTTTTGTATTTCTGTGGTATCAGTTGAGATTTATCCTTTTTCATTTCATTTATTCATTTTCATTTATTTTGTTTATTTGGATTCTCTCTCTTTTCTTCTTGGTGAGCCTGGCCAGAGTTTTGTCAATTTTGTTTACCCTTTCAAAGAACCAGCTTTTCGTATTTTTGGGTTTTTTCTATTTTTTTTTTTTACTCTCTATTTTATTTATTTCCTCTCTGATCTTATTATTTCCTTCCTTCTACTGAATTTAGGTTTTATTTGTTCTTCTTTTTCTAATTCTTTAAGGTGGTAGGTTAGGTTGTTTATTTGAGATTTTTCTTCTTTTTGAGGAAGACCTGTATCGCTATTAACTTCCCTGTACGAACTGCTTTTCCTGCATCCCATAGATTTTGTATGGTTGTGTTTTCATTGTCATTTGTCTCAAGGTATTATTTAATTTCCTTTTTGATTTCCTCCTTGACCCATTGGTTTTTTTTAGTGGCATGTTGTTTAGCCTCCATGTAATAGTTTTTTCTCGTTTCTTTTCCTGTGGTTGATTTCTAGTTTCATGTCGTTGTAGTCAGAGAAGATGCTTAAAATAATTTTATACTCTTAAATTTGTTGAGGTTAGTTTTGTGCCCTAGTATGTGGTCAATCCTAGAGAATGTTCCATGTGCACTTGAAAAGAATGTGTATTCTGGGGTTTTTTTCAATGTAATGTTGTGAAAATATCAATTAAGTATAACTGTTTTATTGTATCATTTAGGATCTCTGTTGCCTTATTGATTTTCCATCTAGAAGATCTGTCCGTTGATGTGAGTGGGGTGTTAGTCTCCTACTGTTATTGTATTCCCATCAATTTCTCTCTTTTTTTCTGTTAGTATTTGTTTTACGTATTTGGGTGCTCCTCTATTAGGTTCATATCTGTTGACAAATGTAAAATCCGCTTCTTTTATTCATCCTTTTATCATTATATAGTGTCTTTCTTTATTTTTCTTTATGGCCTTTGTTTTAAAGTCTATTTTGTCTGTTATGAGTATTGCAACTCCCACTTTATTTTCATTTCCATTTGCATGAAATATCTTTTTCCATCCCCTCACGTCCAATCTATGTGTGTCCTTTGCCCTAAGGTGGGTCTCTTGTGGGCAGCATATTGCAGCCTCTTTTTTTATTCAGTCAACCAGTCTGTGGTTTTTTTTTTTTTTTTTTTTTTTTTGGCTGTGCCACGTGGCTTGTGGGATCTTAGTTCCCTGACTAGGGAGTGAACCCATGCCCACTGCAGTGGAAGCGCAGAGTCCTAACCACTGGACTGCCAGGGAATTCCCCACTCTATGTCTTTTGATTGAAGCATTCAGTCCATTGACATTTAAGGTAATTATTGATACATATGTATTTATTGCCATCTCAAACCTTGTTTTCCAGTTGATTCTATGTTTATTCTTTGTTTCTTTTTCTTTGTTTCTTTTTGTGGTTTGATAATTTCCTTTTATTTTATCCTTGTGTTCTCTTATTTTTGGTTTTCGTGAATCTATTGCATGTTTTTGATTTGTGGTTGCCCTGTTTTTCAAGTATGTTAACCCCTTCCTATATCTCCTTGCTTTAGACTGATAGTCATATAGGCTCAAACACATTCTAAGAAAAAGAATCTATATTTTCGTACTCTCCTTCCCCACAGTTTATGATTTTGATGTCATTTTTTACTTCTTTATATTAATTCTTTTGCTGTTCCTTGTGTTTATCATCGCTTTCACAAATGGTTTTTTTTTTTTTTTCCTGATCTGTACACGGGCTTATTCAAGTGATTTACTTTCCAATTGTGATTACCTCCTTCCTATATGTTCTTGCTTCTTTTCTATTTAGAGAAGACATTTCAATATTTCAACACTAAACCTATTAGGATAGGTTTAGTATTGCTGTATTTTTTTTAGTTTTTGCTTGCCTGAGAAATTCTTTATTTCTCCTCCTATTCTATTCTAAATGATAATCTTGCTGGGTAGAGTATTCTAAGTTGAAGATTTTTCCCTTTCAAGACTTTGAATATATTTTGCCATTCCCTTCTGGCCTGCAGTGTTTCTGTAGAGAAATCAGCTGATAAGCTTATGGGGGTTCCCTTGTAATTAACTCTTTGTTTTTCTCTTGCTGCCTTTAGAGTCATCTATCCTTAACTTTTGCCATTTTTATTATATGTCTAGGTGTAGGTCTGTTTGGGTTCACCTTGATTGGGACTCTCTGTGCTTCCTGTATCTGGATATCTGTTTCCTTCTTTACCTTTGGGTCGTTTTCAGCCAAAATTTCTTCAAATACATTTTAAATCCCCTTTTCTCTTTCTTCTCCTTCTGGAATCCCTGTTATGCATAGATTGGCATGCTTTATGTTATCCCATAGGTCTCTTATATTGCTTTCTTCTTTTTTTTTTTTTAATTTGGCTTTCTATCTGCTGTTTTTATTGGGTAATTTCCATTATTCTATCTTACAGATCACTTATTCTTTCTTCTGCATTATTCATTCTGCTATTCATTGCCTTTAGCTCAGCTTTCATCTCAGCAAATATTCTAATTTTTCTTGGCTCCTCCTTTTAGTTTCTAGTTCCTTTTTACATTTCTGTTGATAGCCTTTCTTAATTTCTTCAGTATTTTCATTACCTCCTTTTTGAAATCAGTGTCTATTGCATTGAACAGGTCTGTTTCACTGTTTGTTCCTTCAGGGGAATTTTCTTGGTCTTTCATCTGGGAGTGGTTCCTCTGCTTCTTCATTTTGCTTATATTTCTTTTACTCTGTGAACTTAGGAGAAACAATTATCTACTGTAGTCTTGTGGGGCTATTTATATGTGGGAGTGTCCCTGCCTAGCTTGTGTGGGTTTAATATTTTTTTCGCACGAGGGCTGTTTTTGGTTTGGATGCTGGCTGTCTCTTTCCTTAGCATGTGCTGGCCATTATTCCCTTGATAGGGGGTGTGCAGGTGAGTGGCCTGTGCCTCTCCCCGGGAAGGTGGGGGCAGCAAGTGACACCTACTCGCGAGACCCTTGGCAATGGCAGCAGTCTGCACCCACCTCTGGAGTCTGAGATGGCAGCGGCATCTTGCACTCACCCCCAGAGCTTGTGTAGGCAGTGCCCTCCTGCCTGAGAGTGCACACACACGCAGAGAAAGAAATTCTTATGGTGGTCCCACCCCTCTCCTTGCACACCCTCCTCTCCTTGCCTCTCTGGCGGGCCCAGGCTTCTTCCCGTACTCCCTTGGTTGGGGCGCACCACACCCCAGGCCCCTCAGGCTGTCTCTACACAGCCAACCCCAGTCCTCTACCCAGGTCTGACCTCCACAGCCCGATCTTCAACACCAAGCCCCCACCCACCCCAGTAGATGAGCAAGCATCTCAGGCCGGGGGTTGCCAGGCAGTGGCACAGACCATCTCTGCAAGTCTCTCTCCCCTTTGCCTTCTGCAAACTGGCTGCTGCACCCTCCTCCGAAGCTCCAAAGCTCCCCCTCTGTCCTGGCTGATCACCCCACCAGTGAGGCAACTTCTCAGCGTGCAGAAACATTTCCTCTTTCACAGCTCCCTTCCAGGGGTGCGGGTCCCATCACGATTCCTTTCTTTTTTTTTTTTTTTCTTTTTTCTTTTGTCCTACCCAGTTTCATGAAGATTTTCTTGCCCTTTTGGAAGTCTGAGGTCTTCTGCCAGCATTCAGTAGATGTTCTGTGAGAATCGTTCCACGTGTAGATGTATTTTTGATGTATTTGTGGGAGAAGGTGAGCTCCATGTCCCACTCCTCTGCCATCTTGATCTAATCCAAAAAAGAAATAATTCTTATTCCCACCTCATCTGGTGGCATCACAATGCCATCTCCCACAGTACTTGTCCCCCACTTGCACTAGGACAGGACAGCAATCCAATTATAGAAAGAGATGTCTGTGTCCCCTTATTGTAGATACCCCCAAACTTCACTGGTGATCCTCTTGTTCCCCCACTGAAATTTCTGGGAGGAGTACCAGTAAAGTGCTCCTTTCACCACCAAAGGGGGTGAGGTGAGGGGATAGCTCCCTTCAGTGACAACCTCTCCCAGAAAGGGCACTTCTCTGCTTCCCCATCTTCCTCTTACATTAATGAAATGGGGGGTGGGGGTGAAGTTAGCACCAATTCTGCAAAAAAGCTGCTCTCAACAGACACTTTGAAGAGATGGTTGACCTGATAACTGAGGGTTCTCTGGACTGAAAACACACGTGTTTTATTCTTCTTCTATGGACTTGATTCTTCAGGCTACCAGGAAAGCTCCTACTCAATGTTTTGGTCCATTTTTTAACAAGTTTTAGAATACATTAAAAATATCGGTGAAGAGATCAAGAAAAAGTTTTCTAGAAAGAATCTGTTTCTGAAGGAAACTGTATAATTAAATACTTTTAATTTGTATAACATATATTTCAGATTAATAAAAATGTAGGAGAAAACTACTAGGGTGAGGATGTTTAGAAATAACCCAGGTTCCTTTGATTCATGAATCACTGAATAATGGGTCCATAAAAACCCTCTTTTTTATGCCTGTTTGATGTTTGTTGCTAAATCATTCTAGATAGCTGAGCAGTTATTGAGTTATATGAGACAATATGAAGTATGGGAGGCAGGCTGTGCATGAGACCAGTACCCCAATTTATCAAATCCCCTAAATAATTTGAGTGGTTCTCTTCTTTCCCCAATTCCTAATGGTCCTAATGAAAAAGCACAACAATAGTGGCTGTAAGGAGAACTCTGGCATCTGGAGGCTACACTCTGATAATAGCTATCAGTGATATAGGTGTTAGTGTGCAGTGATAATCAGCTCTTAATTGGAGATAATCCTATTGGTTAAACAGGATTGAATCACAAAAGTGACCCCTTGTAATTTGTAAATTCATCAAATGTAGTGCCATAGGTCAATAACTAATATTTGCCAGGTCTGTGCTTTTCCTTTGTACCACCTTCAGTCTTACAATATTACTGTTCTGAACATTGTTACAGAGCTTCCTCATGTAACATGAGGAAACTGAAGTTTACTAGAAATGTGAGGTGTCATGGCTTAAACCCAGATCTCCTTACTTTTGCTCCCTTACTTGTAAAATATTTATTGAAAATCTACACTGTGAAAATGCAAGATAGAAAAAAAGAACAAATTTAGTAATTAAGAAATTGACTTAAATTATTTGCCACTTATTTTTAAATAAGATTCTACTTACAAAAATTAAAATTATATTCAACTTGAGATGTAAAGTGAAAGTCCTCTCTGAAATATAAAAGATGTTGAAGTCACTGTCTTTTTTACTTTCAACTTAAATATATACACATCAGTTTGTTTGTAAAACCCAATATTCTTAAATAGAATTGATATTTTACTTATATTTTAAAGTTTTTACATAAATAATTTAATGACATCAATGGGAGTCTTTTCTCACCGTACATACTCTTTCTTGACCATCTCACCTTCGCCTGTAGCTTCAAACAACCATCTGAAATTCTCCAAATCTCTACTGCCTGCATATCTAACATCTGATGTGATCCTAATAGCTAACCCAAGATGGATTCAAAGGTGCACAGGAAATCTCCTAGATACCACACTGATCCTTTTAACTTGGACTATCCAAAAGAAAATGACAGATCTCCTCTCAAGCCTTCCTCCAGTCACCTAGTTACCCAAATAATCAGTAATAAACACCAAATTAAAAAATTAATAATGAGAATACAATATATGTAAGAGCACATGTTAATAATTAAACATTTCTGTATTTAATGGACACAAGTCTTTCAGAAGTTATCTAAGTTAGAACTCAGGGTTTCAAGATAGTATTTATTTCAGAATGCTGGATATTAGAGATAAATTTAAGCTGAATAAATTTACTTTAAAAATATTTTCTACATAAAACAAAAAAAATCTTTATTTTCCAGACTGAAATATGGGGATATATAAAATAAAAATTATTTTGAGATATCTACTGCACATTGCTTAATAGCTACAATTCTACTTTTCAATACAGTATTTAGGAAATGTTCTTAACCAAGATGTTCAAGTGTAATAAGGCCAGAGACTCCTGGGAATGTAATTATCTGGTTTGTTTTGAATTAGAATGTCTGCAGTTAGCCTAGTGTTTTAATAAGGTCTATAGGGATTAGAACCAGTCAACATATGAATTATGAAACTTCTAGTCAACCTGAAGAATATAAGTAGAAAAAAAAAGACTAAATCATTTGGGAAACTGGAGTATCCCTACCGGACTGTGGAATATTGTTTACAATTGTAGCAAGTGTAGGTTTGAAAACCAGGAAATATAGGGTTCAACCAAGAAAAGTTTTGCCACCAAAGATTAAAAAAAATACCATATGCTTCTTCTCAACACGTGAACTTTCCCAACAGAAACAGGCAGATATTCACCTACTATAGCAAACACAAAGTGGAGAAAAGTTTTACTGCAATGTTTTGACAAACACCACAGGTAATTTTAAAATGTGATCTTTAAGCTTAGCTATCTTAGAAAGAAAGTATTTATCAAGAAGAATAGTTATTTTTCCCTTAAGAAATTTTCCATATATATCTAATGAAAATGTTTCTCCATCATTCATAATTTAATTAAGTTTGGTATTTAACATTATAAATTGTGATTGTCTAGAAATCAATTTTTCTTTTTTTTTAAATTTTATTTATTTTTGGCTGCATTGGGTCTTCATTGCTGCACGTGGGCTTTCTCTAGTTGCAGCAAGCAGGGGCTACTCTTTGTTGCGATGTGGGCTTCTCATTGTGGTGGCTTCTCTTGTTGCGGAGCATGGGCTCTAGGCACATGGGCTTCAGTAGTTGCAGCACGCGGGCTCAGTAGTTGTGTCTCACGGGCTCAGTAGTTGTGGCTCGTGGGCTCTAGAGCTCCGCCTCAGTAGTTGTGGTGCACGGGCTTAGTTGCTCCATGGCATGTGGGATCTTCCCGGACCAGGGATCAAACCCATGTCCCCTGCATTGGCAGGCGGATTCTTAACCACTGCACCACGAGGGAAGTCCTAGAAATCAATTTTTCTCTAGTCAAACTGAAAATGTTTTTATAACGAAAAAATACTAAGTCAATGGAGAGAAGTGCACAGTCCCAAATTAGAGGCCCAAAATAAAGGGAAAAGATAAGAAAACAAGTCAAAGGAAAAATATTTATTTATTTATAAAAATTTATTTTATTTATTTATTTTTGGCTATGTTGGGTCTTCATTGCTGCACTCGGGCTTTCTCTAGTTGCGGCGAGCAGGGGCTACTCTTCGTTGCGGTGTGGGGGCTTGCAGTGGCTTCTCTTGTAGCGGAGCACAGGCTCTAGGCACATGGGCTTCAGTAGTTGTGGCTCGCGGGCTCTAGAGTTCAGGCTCAGTAGTTGTGGCGCATGGGCTTAGTTGCTCTGTGGCATGTGGGATCTTCCCAGACCAGGGCTTGAACCCGTGTCCCCTGCATTGGCAGGCGGATTCTTAACCACTGCGCCACCAGGGAAGCCCCAAAAATATTTATTTTGATGGAGAAAACATATCCAAATCTAAGACAATAGGGCTGATTTTGCAAAAGAAATTAACTCCACAATTTATTTAGAGAGAGTTTACTGTTGGAATTAAGCTATCTCACTGTAGCTTATGATAAAGAAATCCACCTATAAAAAGGCTAAAAGATGATTTTATGAAGTCTAGATAAAGCAATGCTACCATATAGTTTAACATTTTTCCAGCATGTAGGTCAAAGGAAGGGTCCCTGATTAGCTGTCACAATTATCAAGAACTGATGAGTGAAGACGTTTGATAAACTTTTAAAAATACCTACTAACTCCATTCACTTTCTTTCCTGTAGTTCCTACGTATCTGTCTTCCCATATTAATTTCCCTTGAGAATGTGATGAACAGTTCATGAACTTCAGCCTGTTTGGAAGCTAAATTTCTGATTGTGATTTATGAAATCTCTTTTCTGTTACAACCAATTCCATGTGAGTTTGGGTCCTGCGTGACTCTTCCAGGGGCTGCATCATTTCTATTAAGACTCCAGACTCTCCTAGATGGAGACCAGTCCCTGACAAAGGTGGCCATAGCCTGGCTTGCACTTGGGGATCCAAATGGGAGTGTCTATTTCAACACCAGTGTTGAAGGTCATAATCTCCACTGTGTTTGTGAGTGGATTCAGAGCCCAATTCCCATTAGAACTGACCACAGGTATTTCTAGTACCATATTTATTTATATAAGTTGTACAAAATGTCTAAAAACGTGGAAGTCAGGATAATCATTCTAAAAGACATTCTAAAGCCCCAAGATACAGACTGCATGAACTTGGGCATTGTTCAATTAACTGCACAGAAGGGCTCTTGAAGGAGATCTAACTCTCTAAGTGTAAACAGCCTTTGTGTCATCATTTAGTCTTTGGTTTAAAGTCAAAAGAAATTTTTTTGCAAGGGCTGTGGGAGGGTGTATTGTATCATTTCTCCTTTAGAATATAAAACTGCAACTACCTAAATATCTATCAGATTATCTTGAAAAGTATTCTCATTGAATGGAAAAGTAATTTGTCTATACTCAGCTTTAGTAGTAAAAATGTGAACCTTGGAGAATGTGAAATACAAAGAGAAATCAAGTTCATTATGTAAACAAAGGGTATTCAAATATGTTTATTTTACTATAGGGAGTGTAACAAAGAAAAAATAATTGAATATCCGCTAGATTAAACAACAGTTTAGGGAGGAATGTTTCATAGTTTACCCAAAATAAAACAATGCATCAAGTACATTTTTAGATTTATTTTATTATCTTTACTGAACTATGTTTAACATTTTTCAGATCTTCAGATTGTTAACAGTTTTCAGCAGTAAATATCGTAGTAATGGCACTAAGTACACTGAAATGTGAGATTCCTCTGATGAAAGAATACAAAAGATAGAAACACTTGGAAACAAGAGAGCAAAATGTCAACTCTAGGTCTGAGATGGAAATTAACATAGTCAAATTCTTTACAACTCTAGTACATGGAGAAATGAGTAATTCATTCCCTATAAATGAATACATAACTTTGAGCTTCACCTTCCTGGGAAGTTTTGAGGGACACAATTTGACCCACAGATCCCTAAAACTCTATACTATGTATTGATACCAGAAGATTCAAACACACAGAAAGTGATCTGAAAATGACTGCCAAAGCAAAGTGCTTTTATTCCTCAATATTTGTGACCTTCGTGGTATACTGTGTATTATAAAAGGGTGTAATCCCTATACAACTGCATAAATGTCATAAAAATGGATTTTATAAATTCAAGATCATAATATGTATTCAAAAATACATATAGCTGTGCTTTAGTAAATGAATCCATCAGTTGATTAAGGGATAATTTTGCCTTTGAGATATATCCAAAGTATATATAAAGGATCCACAAATGTTAACAATTTGTGACCAAAATTCTCAAGGTTTTCATTTGCAAAAAACTGTTGGTTTTCAATTTAAAAATTTTAAGAAAGTTGTGAATATTGTAGGTTTATTATCACTTGGGTTAAGAAAAAGTAGATGGCTTCAGCTTTTTAACAGGAAATTTGTGAACTACTCACAAATGAGAAGTTACACATTTTGGATCATTAGAAAAGATAAATTGCCTATACTTCCCAATTGAGAACAGAATGTGCAGTGTATAAAAAAATAAGATTTTATTCTGAAACCAAAAAAGTATTTCTAGAAAAGCCCTTGGGGATACATCTTCTCATTTCCTTTACACAAGAATGAGTAAGTGGCATACCTGAATGGTATACCCTTATATCAATGTGTGTATTCCATTACCAAAGATGAGAGATTAAACATTTTTAAGGGTGGGGAAAATATACACTTAAAATATTGAAGTGCAATATATTACTATACAGTTTCTAACTTCATTCCAACATAAACAATGTATCAATATAAACTGGATTCAAAAAAGAAACACACAAAGAGATGTCACTGGCATGCAAAATTCATTGTTCCAACGTGAAACACGAGGTCTATATTTTTAATAAAAACTGCACATCTGTTTAATTTGGCTAACAAAGAAAATGCATATTTAAGAAAGATGTTATCATATCCTTCTAATAAAGCAAGTCTATATCAAAGGCACTTCAGCAGAGCACTAACTCCTTAACCTTTTCCAAATCATTTTCATTTATGCCGCTTTTACTACATCTTTCTGTGTAAACCAATAAGAAGCCGCTTCTAATTTTGGATCTTATCACTCCCCCCCCCCCCAAAAAAAAAGTAAATCTAGGTATTATCCAAAACATTTATCTCTTCCATGGATTGGGGAAGAATATAGCAAACTTTTGCCTAGGTCTTAAATTCTTTGGGTTAATACAGAAAGGTAGGAGTGTTATCTGACAGGTTAGATGCTTCAGAAATGGTTACAGGGAAAAACTGGCTGAAGTCTACTGTCTTGGGGAAAAAGCTGTTGTCTTTTGTTGTATATCTATATAATTTGGCTGAAGCTAATGTGGCTAATTTTAGTTCTTTCAACTTGTTTATGTGCCTTGGGTCTCTATGTTGCTTCCAAGTTAATTAGCAGGGCATGAGAAATAAAGCAATTGAGTTTCATTTTTTCCCCAAGGGAAAGGGGAAGCTGCTTCAGACATCTGTCTTTATGGAAATTAAGAAAAATGGGATGAGCTGATTTTAATTAACAAAGAGCTTCATTTTTAGGACATATGAATGATAATTCAAGAGTTGAAAACACATAATTAAAAACAGCTGTTGAATGTGTTCACACTGAATTCTTTGCTATGATGAAAAGAATATGAATATATGACTTCCAAACTTGGAAAAATGTTATATTTATATAACTTAAAGCATTTAAGTGATTTAAGAAAAATCTTTTACTTTTCCCATGAAATTGAAACTTTTTCCCAAACATTTTTTATGAATGTCAACCGAAAATAAAAATCTGGATATATACCTAGTATCATGAAGGTATTTTTGAGTCTCAGGGAAATGGCATTTTTTTTCCTGCTTGACATTTCAGAAAATATTGAAATATTTACTTCCTTTAGCTCCACATATTTTAATTTTGGGTGTTCATAAGAAACTTCCAATTCATTGATTTTTTAAATCAAGTTTAATAGTGTTTAAGTGACTGAATTTTTTTTAATAGAAGAAATATCTTAAAACTGATTTTAGCCTACATGTATCAGTGAGTTTTAAACTAAAAATTGGGGAGGGGGAGGAATGTTTGGGTTTTTTTTTTTTTAGATTGGTAAAAAGTTTTCCTTGACAGCTAAGCTCACTTCACTTTTGGTGATGAGGAAGGGGGTAAGAAATTTTTAAATAAGAATTCAGTATCAGGGCATTCATTTCTCAGATTTCTAAATAAACTAACACCTTTTTATTCTGTGACGCTGTATCCAAAAACAACCAAAGAGCTGGCATTTCCCTCTCTAACAACCAAGTAGCTTCTTGCCCATCTTATGTGAGTATGGAATTTACTTTTGGGTTGATAACAATACACATGCTGTTTAAAAAAGAAAGAAAATGAGGTTTGGCCTTTGAACTCTAGAATATCAATCCAGAATATTAAGTTATTTTCAAGTATAGGCAGTGGAGAACATAATAGTAACATTTCACAAGAATATGAGGCCTGAAGAATACAGTTTCATTTCTAAACATTTCACAGGGGTAGTCATCAAAGCAGAAGCAATATTTTTGGAAGCAACTTTAGGAGTACACTTTTCACTGCTATTCTTCAGAGTCAGGACTCAACTTGCTGACTGAGCAACATTTTCGGATAACTAACATCTTGAAGCTATTTTACATTTTGAACGCTTGGATACTTCAAATTCATCACCCAAAAATAAATGAAAAGAATAGGCCAGAAAAAGCATTCCTTGGTATCTTTCTCTCACTACTTAATTACCATTTTACTACTTACTCTGCTTGAGACATGTCCAGGGACCATGAGATTGCTCAGTCTCAACTTCTGCAGAAGTTCATACGGCAGTTTACAACGACAAGCAAGAATAAACAGCACGAGACAGCAGAGACACAACCACTCTTGGTGTTAATTGATGGGAATCAGTGGGCGTTCCTCTCGCTTCTTCCAGATGTTAGTCTTGCTATCTTTTTTGACTAGTGGTGGTCTTCCCCTTTTTTTAGTGGGGGATATATTGGCTTCAAAATCTTCAACAGTGCTTTTTCTTCCTGGGGACTCTTCCCCAGGGTGCTCCATGATAGCTCCACTCCCTCCATCTAGGAAGTGCCTTAAAGCTGGGTCCTCGGGGGAGCAGACGGTGGTTCCACTCTCACTACTGCTCAGGTCTAAATCTTCTAAGTAAAGGATCTTAGGCTGATGCATACTTTTGATGAACGTTTTTTCCCTCTCCAGTTTTCTACTTGAGTGGTGCTCATTCATGTCCACCCCAGAGTCCAGACTCGTGTCGTTGCTCTGGGCTCTCTTGCCCTTTTTCAGGTCTATGAAGGAGTGCCTCACTTGTGCGACTGGCTTTCCATCAAGAGACACAAACCAGGCTCTGGGATGGGGGGAGGGCTTTCCTTTGGACAGTTCTAGGAGGGTCTGTTCTGAAATTCCTTGAAGCTCTGATGAAAAGGGAGTCATTACAACAGCTTCATTTAGTGTTCCAGGAACAGAAACAGATTCTAGTAGGCTGTTTGAATACCGGCTCCAATCTGAAGTTTGGGATGGCAAGCTCTGTTGACCTTCGAGTGGGATATTCTCTTCCCTGGCATCTGGAGGCTGTACATGAGAATGCATTGGCATTTTGGGCAATGTCTGTGTAAAGTTCTCTCTATTTACTGGTTCCATCAATTGGCCATAGACTAACTGTCCCTTTCTTGGCAAAGTAGCTGACTTAGCAGTATGTAACTGCTCTGGAGTGGAGAAGAGGTCAGATGTCTGAAGGATGGCAATGGGCTGGCTGTAGATGTGCATAAGCTGTTCTGGAATGTGAGACTGCCCATACACATCTTCATTACCTGTGAGATACCTCTTTTCCTCTTGAGCATCACCTAGAGATGAAGATATATTGTTGTTAATATGTTTAGGTTGTTTGGACCCTACATTGGGCTCCAAAGACTGAGCTGGGTTTCTTGAGTAATGATTTTGCTTGACTGACAGAAATGAAACATCTTCATTGTAGATTTTTAAACTGTCCCGAGTTTTTACCGTGGAAACTCTTTCTTCTGCTTCTACCTTTGATGGTTCCTTTTTCTGAGGGTTGTACGAGGAGCTTTTGGCACTGAATAACTGTGACTTGTCCTCGGTTTTTAATGCAACTTTGACTGAACTGATGTGATTTATGTGAGTTGTTGAAGTTGTCTGGTCTCTCTTGAGGACCTCAAGTTTAGTGATATTTCTTTCTCTTTTCTGCGGAGTACCACACTTATCCCTAGAGTAGAAGAGAAGGCAAAAAAATGTTTAAAACTTATCTAGAAGGTTTCATTTTAAAAAATCATCTCATAATATGTTTATTATACATGCAATGCTACTCTAAGAATATATCCATTTTTATTTTAATCCACATATTTTAAAGATCAAACCGTTGATTTCTACAAACGTTGTAATACACAGAACTGACATACTATAATCTGATAGTTTCGTGTTCATACAAATTAATATTGTTCTTACCTGCAATAACAAAGAAGTACAGCAAAAAATCCAATGACAATGACTATTGTTCCTCCTAATATGGCTGAAAGAAACACTGTGTGGTAGGCAGTTATGTCCTTTGAATCTCCATTTATACCTGACCCTAAATGGTTCAAAATAAACAAATAAAGAGAAAATATATTATTTTAGGTCAAATTCTCAACTGTGTCCTATCCTGGGCAAGGCAGATTAAATATGTGTATACACAGTTGTATTTATTTGCTCCCCTCCCATGGCAGGCTTCCCTGTGGGTGGAGATTACTTTCCCTACCCCCTTTGGGCTTAATCAGTTGACTTGTTCTGCCCACTGAAATGTGAGCATCTTAAATGAGGCTGCCTGAATGGCCTGTCCTCTTGCTAAGGCCCTCTATTATGTGAATAGTATAACCCAAAGTTTTGCTATTCCTTCAACCTAGGTTCTGGAACGAGAAAAAATGTTGAACTGAACCAAGTCAAGCCCAACAGTCATGAAGTGAAAGCAACAAACAAGTGTTTGCTATCGTTAGCCGTTGAGATAACAGGTTTATTTGTTACTGATGGCTGAGTATTGCAGAAAGTGGCGGCAAGATGCTGAAGTGCTGCTATGACGAAACCTAAAATGTGTGACACTGGCTTCCAAGCCAGGCAGTGAGGAAACTGTTGCAGGAGGCAATAAAAATGGTGGCCCAAGCCACGTGGTAGCAAAATATTTGCTGGAATAAACTGGGAGAAAATATTTCTAACGAGAGCTTTGTGCAAAGAGGTTTTGAGATAGAATGTAGTGAGTGTTGACTGTGATTAGCTGCATTTGATTAAAAAAGAAATTTTAAAGATAAATTCAAAAAGAATTTGCCAAAGTAAGCAGGGATGAAAGGACCAAAGAGAATGCAAAAATTGGGGGACCTGAAGAATTAAAAGTTGCAACTTTTAATTGCAGGCTGGACTCCAGAACAAGATGACGCTATGATCCCAGCAAGCTAAGCCCAGCAGCGGCACAGGTGAGCCATTCTTCTTCTTCATGAGAGCACATATATACAATGCTGTTGTAATTAGCTTAACTGCAGTAAAAGCAGACTAAGCACCAGGATGATCAGTGCAGGCTATGAATATTCCGCATGAAAATAAATGCAACTTATCTTGAGGTAATGTTTCAACGTCACTAAGACCTAATTTTGCTCAAAAATGTACATTAAAAACAACTCTACTGATCAGTATCAACTGGATTTTAATATGTATTCAAGGTGATGAGACGCCCGATTTTCTGGTCATCTTGACCATGAGAAGATGTCCAGCATGAAGCTTTCAGCTTCACCAAGGACACTGGAAAGACTAAGGATCGTGAGGCCTTCAGATCCTTTAACTTTTGCATCATCTAAGTTGATTAAAGTAATAGTAATATTAAAGGAATTGGAGAAGCAGTGTTGTGGTTATGCATTCAGACTTTAGAGCCAGAGTGCCTGAACTGGAATCCTGGCCTCACCCTTTCTTCCTGTGAGGTATTGGGCAGGCTTCATTTACTTGTGTCTCAGTCCATAACTGTCATACCTCACCCATGTGGGTTGTTACGAGGATTAAATGGGTTAATATGTGTAAATATTTAGAACAGTGCTTAGCACATGATAAGCACTCAGTAAGTGTTAGCTATATTATACCACTGTTGTTAAATGAAACGTCAAGGTTGTAGAAGAACAGGCACTTCAGTACTGACCACGCTTTCCTATATGGTAACTGATAATAAATGTTTATCACATTGAATAGGCAACCAAGCACAGCATCGCACAATATGAAATTTCTTCCAACAAAAAAGAGATAAGAGTAACAATTCTACCTACAGATTCTTATTCAGGATCCAGAGCTGCAACAGAGTAAAGTTCAGCTATTAACTGGGTGAAATTCAACTTCTTCTCCAAAAGAATATTGAATATATATTTCCACAATAGAGTAATGCTAACAATTTTCACTCCACAGAATTCCAACGGAACTCACTTTTGGAATTAAGAGGCTGACATTGTTCCATTTGGGCCAAATCTTATATGTATGACAGTAGCAAAAAAGCATACATCTGCATGTGTGTGTGGGTGCACATGGGTGTATATGCACATGCCCAAAAGGGGTTAGAAAGGTAGAAAATTACAATATATTTTCATTCAAATATACTTGAAAATGCATATTTAAAAAAAGTAATGGTACTTGTTTAACAAATTCTATACTCAGCCACCTACTTACCTATAGCAATCTGTGAAAAACCAATTGATTTTAATTTCTTGCACTTAAACAGATTTCTAGAATTCCTTGAAAAAATATTAAGATTTAATTTAAAAACAGATTTAGTATATTATTAACCAAATTATAACTAAAGTAGCTCTAGCACGCCAGACACTAACTAGCCCATCATAGGACCAATTTTGAGTTTACGGTAACACTCGCATCCTAAAATGTTTAGGGACATTAGTGAGCCTCATATCCAACTCCCGCAATTTAGAAAAAAGAAAACTAATACTCAGATGGGTAAGTACCTATTTCAAGCTCACCCTGTTAATTACTGTCAAAGCCAGAACTACAGTCAAGTTATCAAGCTTTCCATATTTCTCGTATGGATTTTTCAAAACCATCACTAGAAGGTATCTAATTCAAACTGAACGGGAACCCCACACTTCTATGTTAGTACTCTGATTCACACAAAATCGTTCCTGACATATACGCTAAAACAAAACTTCCACCTATTTTAGAAAATTATTTCAGCTTTTATAATTCATAGTCATCTTGTATAAATTGGTTGCTTCAGGTATATTTTCAGTGGAAAGCACACTTCTCTATAAAACTCAAGTGCCCCTTAGGTCATTTTTATTAGAAATGAAATAACTTGGATTTAGTTGAAGTATTAAATATTAATTGTTCTTTTTCATCTTTTTCATCATTTTATAATTGCAAATCTAGAATGGGATATGGTCAGACAGCTGGCAAGACTGCATGATATTTTGCACCATGAAAAACAAAAGTAATCACCCTCTGGTTTCTGAATAAATCTCATAAGCACTAAGTTCAAACAAAAACAGAACATCCTCTTGATCCTAATGGTTAATATTAATAGCTCATATTTCTTCTATTGAAATACTAAATTTTAGCTTCACTGAAAAAAAGTCTTGTTACCTTGCATGGTTTAAAATTCAAAGGTTGTCAAATGTAAAATGAAAATATCAAACTATTTTTAAAATTGCAGAAAAAACTCAAAGCCTTCAAATTATTAATAGGCAGCCATAACAAAGTTAGCAGATAAATTGCTACAGAGAAATGTATGTAAAATGTCATCCACATCCTGGATCGGGGTGTGCATTGGGACTATTCCTGAACAGCGTGAAAGAGCCAGGTTGCAGCTGCCTTTCAGCTGGGAACCAAGACACTAGATAAACCAAAAGAATTATCTCCGACACATGATTAAAGATGAAGGAGTGACATACGCATTCAGCTTTCACACTTTCCCTAAACGTTACTAAAATGACACTGAAAGCTTTGTTTTGTTTTTGTTTTATATTTGTTATTTTATTTTTTTTCATCTTGATTGGAGTACACTTGCTTTACAATGCTGTGTTAGTTTCTGCTGTATAACAAAGTGAATCAGCTATATGTATCCATATATCCCCATATCCCCTCCCTCTTGCACCTCCCTCCCACCCTCCCTATCCCACCCCTCTACGTGGTCACAAAGCACTGAGCTGATCTCCCTGTGCTATGCAGCTGCTTCCCACTAGCTATCTATTTTACATTTGGTAGTGTATCTATGTCCATGCCACTCTCTCACTTCCCCAGTTTACCCTTCCCCCTCCCTGTGTCCTCAAGTCCATTCTTTATGTCTGCGTCTTTATTCCTGTCCTGCCCCTCGGTTCTTCAGAACCTTTTTTTTTTTTTTTCTTTAGATTCCATATATATGTGTTAGCATACGGTATTCGTTTTTCTCTTTCTGACTTACTTCACTCTGTATGACAGACTCTAGGTCCATCCACCTCACTACAAATAACTCAATTTCATTTCTTTTTATGGCTGAGTAATATTCCATTGTATATGTGCCACATCTTCTTTATCCATTCATCTGTTGATGGACACTTAGGTTGCTTCCATGTCCTGGCTATTGTAAATAGAGCTGCAATGAACATTTTGGTACATGACTCTTTTTGAATTATGGTTTTCTCTGGGTATATGCCCAGTAGTGGGATTGCTGGGTCATATGGTAGTTCTATGTTTAGTTTTTTAAGGAACCTGCATACTGTTCTCCATAGTGGCTGTCTCAATTTACATCCCAACTAACAGTGCAAGAGTGTTCCCTTTTCTCCACACCCTCTCAGCATTTCTTGTTTGTAGATTTTTTGATGATGTTTTGTTTTTATAAATAGACAAAAACCCATAGGTGAAAGCAGACTGAGATAAGAGACAAGAGCAACAAGATGCTGACTGCTGGAAAGTTGACTTAGCAGAGCTGGCAGCAGGGAAAGCCAAGAACTTATACCAGCGAACACCAGATGCCCTAGAAGGTGGTAGCAGGTCCATGATGCAACCAGTCTACACTACAGTAGGTTAGAGTATTTCTTTTTTTAAGATGACTTAATGGATGAAACATGCAATGTTTGAGTATTTTGGGATAGAAATCCTACATCTTGAGTTGTGTTTAAGTACAAAGTAAATAGATAATTTGATACCATGTTAAATCTAGGAAAAATGAAATACCTATTTCTCCTAGAATATGAATAGGCCATTCCTAGCAGACAGCTCTTGGTTTTCGTCCACCTTCCGTTCATATGTCAGGCCAATCTCCATTTGAGCTATCACTTGTCTTATCTCGGAAACAGTCTGGGGACACTATTATTCAACAGCCCCTCCTCCTCCCCACCACAGCCCCACCAAGGAGAATGCTCACGACCTAAGTCTGGGCCCATCTAAATTCCACATCCCTAGAAAGATCAGGAACAGTGTGAGGAAAGGACTGCAAAGGGTTAGTATCAGCTGTTATGAAGCAGCAGTCTTCCAAAGACAGTCAAGTAGGTCTGCTAACTGGGCCCTCCAGGATTCCTGCCTTTTACGATCTGCTTCTTCAGCTTTCCCTAGGATTCTGCAAACTCCCTATATCCTAACACATTTTTTTAATTATCTAAAATCTATTCCTATTTTTTGCAACTAAAAACTCTAACTGATCTGGGTAGAATTTATTCATAAAAAGTAAACTAAGGAAGTTCTTGATTTGAATACACTTCATACTTCAGATTCATCAGATATTACAGCTATGAAGGACCTTAGAGTTCATGGAATTTAATCTTTCCTGATACACATGGAAAAAATTAAATAAAGCTGAGATCAAGAGACTAAAAGCTTTTTCCAGTGTCATACAGTAAGTGGCAATGCTTAGAATAAAATGGGAATCTCCTAATATCAATTTCAGCATGACTATTTGGACTTTTTAAAATTTACTCTTTGTTTCATTTTTTACCATACCTCTAGTTCCTGGAAGTGGAGCTGCTATCCAGTAGCCCAAATGAGGTGCCTCGTATGTCCAAATTAAATGATTGTTATATTCCTTGACCATTCCCCGGCCATGATTTACCCAAGCACCTGAAAAGGAAGGCAAGTAAAAAATACTAATCGATTAGTTTATATATCTTTAATGCTGATAGGAGTTTGCTGATAGTCATGTATAGAATACTTTGCAGGACTTTTTCAAAGATTATGAAAACTGTGGCAATATATTATCATGGGATAATATATATCATAATACAGTACATATAATAATATATTAAATAGAATAATTTGATTTGTTATGACTAAAGGAAATAAAATCAATACTAATAAACTAAGGATATAGCTCTATTTAGGGAAATCATGACTCCAAATAATGTCTACATTGTGCATATTGAGATATGTCTTAATAAGAATGTGAGTAATTAAATCCAAATTTATCAACAGGTGGTTGTTACCTATTCTGGGATTCTGATTAAACACTTATAGTCTATGTTTTATGGCCTTATTATTTATTAAATACTGTTTTGTTCTAGTACTGCTGGCATAGCTCTTTTAAAACTCAATTTTTAAAAACTTTTTAAAAAATGCTATTCGGATTCAATTAAATGTTATCCACAGAAAAAAGCATTCAGTAAAGCCAGTATCTTTTATGAAGTCCAGCATAACAAAGCTATTTATAAGTTTGGTGTATAGTTGTATTTGGTTTATTGATTCCTTGTAATGATGTATATCTATAACATGTAAAACAGTGTTTTTAATAAGGTAGACAAACTTGAAATTATCAGAATAAGTCAACCTACTGCTTTTTAAATAGTCACATTAAAACTAAGCATTACATATGTGACAAATCAATTCAAAAATTCTGCCACTGGAAGGTACATTAGAGACAAAGGCCTTTTTCAGGAGAAACAATCAGAAAACAGAACTCAGAGCAGATATTCTTTTTAAAGTGTCTTAAAACAATTCTCTCATTCAATAAATTGGGAAATTGAGGCCAGAATAAATTGATTTGTTCAAAATCACACTGCTGGTAAATGGACCAGAAACCAGGTCTTAGAGCTCTTAATCCAGTGTTTAACAGTAGTATACCACTGTGACATTGTGATTTATACTAAGAAATATATATGTGGTCTTAATCCCCAGTCCTGGCACAGTGCTCCTAAAACCTCGGAATTTCCTACGTGATAAGGTCCAAAAAGGTGGAGAGTGTCTTTTGTTGTTCATAACAAGCTGCTTTCAATGACACCTGAGTTTATGTTAATGAGGTGAATTTTGGAAAGTCCCTGTGGATAGGAGCCTGGTTGCCAGGGGAGCCAACCACGTGATCAGAGTGTTGGACCTTTCATCCCCAGCCCCACGCACCCCTGTAGAGAAGGAAGAGGGGCTGGAGCTCGAACTCAATCACCAGTGTTCAATGATTTAATCAAGCATGCCTACATAATAAGGCCTCCATAAAAATCCCTGAACTCCAGGGTTTAGAGAGCAGAGTTGGTGAACACGTGGAGGTGCTGGGAGGGTGAAGCACCCAGAGGAGAGAGCACTGAAGCTCCAGGCCCTTTCTCCCGTACCTTGCCCTATGCGTCTCCTCCATCTGGCTATTACCAAGTTGTACCCTTCTATAACAAACTGATAATCTAGTTAGTAAACTGTCTGTCTTCCTGTGAGCTGTTCTAGCAAGTTATCAGACTCGAGGAGAGGGTCATGGGAACCTCCAATTTATAGCCAGCTGGTCAGAAGCATGGGTGACAAGCTGGACTTGCAACTGGCCTCTTGAGTTGAGGGCTGTAGGACCGAGCCCTTAACCTGTAGGATCTGACACTAACTCCAGGTAGAGAGTGTCTAAATTGAATGAAATTTTAGGACACTTAGCTCGTGTTAAGAGTCCTGCTTGGCACAGGAAAAACACCCTCACATTTGGTGACCAGAAGTGAAGTTTTGAGTGTAGAATAGAGTTGAGAGAAGAAGAGTTTGTCCCTTACAACTACCATTGTTATTTATATAGTTTCCAGTCTTTCTTAAACAATAATATATCCATGTTTTTATCTTCTATAGTGAACATGTGTGTGTTTGTGCCTCACTACCTACCCTTCCAGTTACAGTGAAACCTCATTCCAATCTCCTTTGAGGATCTACTGCTCCCTATTCTCAGTCCACATGATTAGTTTAGGGCTCCAATCCCAGTTCCAACACATGACTTAAGCCTAAATAAATTTGTGCAATCTATTTGCAGGCCACACAGATTGGTTCCAAGATGGGCATGCAAACCCCATTCTACAAATGCAGTGAATCCAAGGGCTTATGTAATAGCTACTAGGAAAAGAATTTCTCTTTCCGTTGGACTTTAACCTGGGTAGTATAAAGTGAGAGCACCTACAGCCTTCTTGACACTCAGAAGGGAAATCCTATTCCAGAAAGTTATTAACACAGGAAACAGATGAGAGAGAAATTAAGCCCTGCAAAACTGTCTAGGCTGTGTATCATGACTTAACCCGAGACAGTTCTACCTCTGGACCCAGTTTTGGACTGATCATCTTTTCTTGTTTTTGTTTTTTGGTAAAGATTTCCACCTTATTTACATGGAAACACAAGAAAACCAAGAGAAGCAGAAGGGGAAAAAAGTGCATCCAGCTGTTATTTAGGAGGCTGAACTCAGGAAACAAAATTGGTACGAAAGATTTTTTTTTGGAAAATAATCTCTCTTTCTACCCTCTCTCTCTCTATATATAATACACATACATATATATACACACATACATCTAAAACACAGTGTTATTTATTTTCATGAAATTAGCATACATTTATCAATTGCTTTAGCCAAGCTTTTAGATATAACTTCATAATGCCTATCAAAACAAGAACAAACCCATAAGAGCAGAAATAATTTTAAAAATTTTATTTCTGCTCAAAATATAAAAACATGGGAATGTGAGTAAATAATGCTATCTTAAAATGTAATAGTGATATCCTTTTCCCCGCAATTGTATTATATTAATCAAAGTAGGGCCACTTTTGGTCATTAACAAAGTGCTTAAAATTATAATATTACTGATTTAGTACTCTACTAAAGATAAAACATTCAAATATAAATATTTTAATGTTTTAAATAAGGTATATTAAAATTTAATATTGTATATAAAATATAGAAATTTTACTTGTCAATTATACCTTAATAAAGCTGAAAAATTGTAATAAAAATATAGAAACATATTTGTAAAATATTCAAATATTCAAAATATTCAGAACCTTTTCACCTAGCTCACATACCTGTGTTCATATCAAATGTCCAGGCAGGTATGTTATCCCCTGCACTTATACCTTTTGTACGTAGAAGTGGGAGAGAAATTTGAATAGAGCCATCCACCTTTAATTCTTTTCCTCCAGAATATATTTTCACACATATTGCAGCAAGAGGAGTCAGTTCATTGCCTTCAAAACCTAAAAACAGAAGACAGTTCATTAAAATCATATGTAAAACACAAACTGTAGTTGTGTATTAACAACAGACTAACATGGGCCTAAAATACCTAGTTCCTCTATTTCACCCAGGGTTATCCATTTTAATATCAAATAGATACTGGATTCTATTTAAGGATGTTTAAACTATAAAATATATCATAAATAAATGCTATACTTATGTAATATTGACAAATCAGTATGAGCCTAAAGATCGAATTCTCTCTGAGTCCTCTGATTTAAGGTCACTGGAATCTAATTCAATGTTTTTAAAAACCTACAAAACCAACAGGAAGGCTGCCTCTCTGAGGAGGAGACATTTGAGCAGTGGCCAAATGAGAAGGTGCCATCCATGCAGAGACCTCAGAGAAGAGCTTCTCAGGCATAAGAAACCAGTGCAAAGCTCCCAAATCAGAAGTGATCTTGGCACGTGTAAGAAAGAAAGAAGACTGGAGGTCAGAGAGAGGTGGAAATAGCATAGGGCCTTGGAGGCCATGGAAAGGAATCCTTATTATCGCTGCCACCGAATCTGGTATATATCTTCAGTTATCAGCCAGGGCAACCACTGGCTTATTGGAAATTTTCTGTTAAATATAAGAGAATTAACCTTTGTAAACTTCCTGAAACTCTAACCATAAGGTAAGCAAAGTAATGCCATACAAATTCTGTAGACTAGTTGCACTGGTCAGTAATGTACTGTAAAAAGTACTATGTAATCTGTAAGTAATTATAATCTCTTATATCAAACTATTTATAAAGCTAGCTGGCTTTCTTAACTCCACTCCTCAGTTCCATACAGTCGGTGGCTTCACATAGTGAATGCAGCTGAAACTGATGAAATCAGCATCCCACCATTTGGGATAAGGCCAACTCAAAGAAGAAGGAAAAAAGAGTCTGAAAGACAATGAGGAGGAAACTTTCACAAAGAATTTTCATACTTGTAGAACTCTAGAACTGTACAATCCAGTAGAGTAGCCAGAAGCAGCATGCAGCAATTTAAATTTAAATGAGATGAGCAATATAGTTTCTCAGTGCACTGGTTATGTGTCAAGAGCTCAACAGCCACATGTGGCTTAGCAGCTACCATACTGGGCAGAGCAGAACATTCCCATTTGTCAGCACAGCTCTAGAACTTTGAAAATGTTAGCAGCATTCTCAGGACAATTGAAATGTTTAATGAATAATCTCAAAAGCAGGTAGTAGAAGAATGCTGAAGGGCAGAGCACATTATGACTCCTTCCCACTGAATCTAATGAGTTTTGTTCATAAAAACCCTCCAATGCAACATGAGCTTCGTTTGCAATAGTGTATATATTGGTACCATTCTTGTGATGCTTTTATTTTGAGCATCCTATAACTTACAACTGGAAAACTTTGACAGGTATCTTAGATTGGCTTCCTCAAGAAGCAAACCCTGAAATAACAATATGGAGGAAGCACCCACCACTGAGGGAATGGAGGAGTAACACAGAAGAAGGAAGCCAACACAGGATGTGTTAATGAGCAGGTGTGTATGCGTTATGTGCTCTTTGTCTGTCATTGGTTGAGACCTTGCCCCTTGTGAGGGCCAAGTCTGCATCCTGGACCAGGGAATGCCCTTAAGCAGAGATTTGTGCAGTAGGAAACATAGGCTTGTAACAGAAGACAGGGTCATCTGGCTGGGGCATCAATAGCATCAGCTATAGCAGGTTAGAAAAAAAAAAAAAAAAAGCCTATCTAACCATAACATCTATATGCTTATTACTCTAATTTCTGACTACTCCCCAAACGACATGGACCAAAAATTTGACTCAAGGGAAACCATAAAAATTACATATTATCTGAGCTGATTTTAAAAACAGTGGAATAAATAGAAGTTTAAAAAAAAATAATTGCCAGGGGACGTTCAAGATGGCAGAGGAGTTACGACGTGGAGATCACCTTCCTCCCCACAAATACATCAAAAATACATCTACATGTGGAACAACTCCTACAGAACACCTACTGAACGCTGGCAGAAGACCTCAGACTTCCCAAAAGGCAAGAAACTGCCCACGTACCTGGCCGTGTGGCTGACAGGGTCTTGGTGCTCTGGCCGGGTGTCAGCCCTGAGCCTCTGAGGTGGGAGAGCCGAGCTCAGGACATTGGTCCACCAGAGACCTCCCAGACCGGCCCCACATATCAATCGGCAAGCGCTCTCCCAGAGATCTCCGTCTTAATGCTAAGACCCAGCTCCACTCAACGACCAGCAAGCTCCAGTGCTGGACTCCCCATGCCAAACAAACAAACAACTAGCCAGACAGGAACACAACCCCACCCATTAGCAGAGATGCCACCTAAAATCATAATAAGTTCACAGACACCCCAAAACACACCACCGGACGCAGTCCTGCCCCCCAGAAAGACAAGATCCAGCCTCATCCACCAGAACACAGGCACCAGTCCCCTCCACCACGAAGCCTACACAACCCACTGAACCAACCTTACCCATGGGGGGCAGACACTAAAAACAATGGGAACTACGAACCTGCAGCCTGTGAAAAGGAGACCCCAAACACAGTTAGTTAAGCAAAATGAGAAGACACCACAGAAATACACAGCAGATGAAGAAGCAAGGTAAAAACCCACCAGACCCAACAAATTATGAGGAAATAGGCAGTCTACCTGAAAAAGAGTTCAGAGTAAAGATGATCCAAAATCTTGGAAGTAGAATGGAGAAAATACAAGAAACGTTTAACAGGGACCTAGAAGAACTAAAGAGCAAACAAACAATGATGAACAATACAATAAATGAAATTTAAAATTCTCTAGAAGGAATCAATAGCAGAATAACTGAAGCAGAGGAATGGATAAGTGACCTGGAAGATAAAATAGTGGAAATAACTACCACAGAGCAGAATAAAGAAAAAAGAATGAAAAGAATTGAGGACAGTCTCACAGACCTCTGGGACAACATTAAATGCACCAATATTCGAATTATAGGGGCCCCAGGAGAAGAAGAGAAAAAGAAAGGGACTGAGAAAATATTTGAAGAGATTACAGTTGAAAACTTCCCTAATATAGGAAAGGAAATAGTCAATCATGTCCAGGAAGCACAGAGTCCCATACAGAATAAATCCAAGGAGAAATGCGCCAAGAGACATATTAATCAAACTATCAAAGAATTAATACAAAGAAAAAATATTAAAAGCAGCAAGGGAAAAACAACAAATAACATACAAGGGAATCCCCATAAGGTTAACAGCTGATCTTTCAGCAGAAACTCTGCAAGCCAGAAGGGAGTGGCAGGACATATTTAAAGTGATGAAAGGGAAAAACCTACAACCAAATTTACTCTACCCAGCAAGGATCTCATTCAGATTCGATGGAGAAATTAAAACCTTTACACACAAGAGAAAGCTAAGAGGATTCAGCACCAACAAACCAGCTTTACAACAAATGCTAAAGGAACTTCTCTAGGCAAGAAACACAAGAGAAGGAAAAGACCTACAATAACAAACCTAAAACAATTAAGAAAATGGTAATAGGAACATACATATCAATAATTACCTTAAATGTAAATGGATTAAATGCTCCAACCAAAAGACATAGACTGGCTGAATGGATACAAAAACAAGACCTGTATATATGCTGTCTACAAGAGACCCACTTCAGACCTAGGGACACATACACTGAAAGTGAGGGGATGGAAAAAGATATTCCATGCAAATGGAAATCAAAAGAAAGCTGGAGTAGCAATTCTCATATCAGACAAAATCGACTTTAAAACAAAGACTATTACATGAGACAAAGAAGGACACTACGTAACGATCAAGGGATCAATCCAAGAAGAAGATATAACAATTGTAAATATTTATGTACCCAACATAGGAGCACCTCAATACATAAGACAAATGCTAAGAGCCATAAAAGGGGAAATCGACAGTAACACAATCATAGTAGGGGACTTTAACACCCCACTTTCACCAATGGACAGATCTTCCAAAATGAAAATAAATAAGGAAACACAAGCTTTAAATGATATATTAAACAAGATGGACTTAATTGATATTTATAGGACATTCCACCCAAAAACAACAGAATACACTTTCTTCTCAAGTGCTCATGGGATATTCTCCAGGGTAGATCATATCTTGGGTCACAAATCAAGCCTTGGTAAATTTAAGAAAATTGAAATCATATCAAGTATCTTTTCTGACCACAACGCTATGAGACTAGATATCAATTACAGGAAAAAATCTGTAAAAAATACAAACACATGGAGGCTAAACAATTCATTACTAAATAACCAAGAGATCACTGAAGAAATTGAAGAGGAAATCAAAAAATACCTAGAAACAAATGACAATGAAAACATGACGACCCAAAACCTATGGGATGGAGCAAAAGCAGTTCTAAGAGGAAAGTTTATAGCAATACAATCCTACCTCAAGAAACAAGAAAAATCTCAAATAAACAACCTAACCTTACACCTAAAGCAATTAGAGAAAGAAGAACAAAAAAAACCCCAGAGTTAGCAGAAGGAAAGAAATCATAAGGATCAGATCAGAAATAAATGAAAAAGAAATGAAGGAAACAATAGCAAAGATCAATAAAACTAAAAGCTGGTTCTTTGAGAAGATAAACAAAATTGACAAACCATTAGCCAGACTCATCAAGGAAAAAAGGGAAAAGACTCAAATCAACAGAATTAGAAATGAAAAGGAGAAGTAACAACTGACACTGCAGAAATACAAAGGATCATGAGAGATTAATGCACGCAACTAATTATATGCCAATAAAATGGACAACCTGGAAGAAAGGGACAAATTCTTAGAAAAGCACAACCTTCCGAGACTGAACCAGGAAGAAATAGAAAATATAAACAGACCAATCACAAGCACTGAAATTGAAACTGTGATTAAAAATCTTCCAACAAACAAAAGCGCAGGACCAGATGGCTTCTCAGGCGAATTCTATCAAAGATTATAGAAGAGTTAACACCCGTCCTTCTCAAACTCTTCCAATATATAGCAGAGGGAGGAACACTCCCAAACTCATTCTACGAGGCCACCATCACCCTGATAGCAAAACCAGACAAAGATGTCACAAAAAAAGAAAACTACAGGCCAATATCACTGATAAACATAGATGCAAAAATCCTCTACAAAATACTAGCAAACAGAATCCAACAGCACATTAAAAGGATCATACACTACGATCAAGTGGGGTTTATCCCAGGAATGCAAGGATTCTTCAATATATGCAAATCAATCAATGTGATAAACCATATTAACAAACTGAAGGAGAAAAACCATATGACCATCTCAATAGATGCAGAGAAAGCTTTCGACAAAATTCAACACACATTTATGATAAAAACCCTCCAGAGAGTAGGCACAGAGGGGACTTACCTCAACATAATAAAGGCCATATATGACAAACCCACAGCCAACATCGGTCTCAATGGTGAAAAACTGAAACCATTTCCACTAAGATCAGGAACAAGACAACGTTGCCCACTCTCACCACTATTATTCAACATAGTTTTGGAAGTTTTAGCCACAGCAATCAGAGAAGACAAAGAAATGAAAGGAATACAAATTGGAAAGGAAGAAGTAAAACTGTCACTGTTTGCAGATGACATGATACTATACATAGAGAATCCTAAAGATGTTACCAGAAAACTACTAGAGCTAATCAAACGAATTTGGTAAAGTAGCAGGATACAAAATTAATGCACAGAAATCTCTTGCATTCCTATACACTAATGATGAAAAATCTGAAAGAGAAATTAAGGAAACACTCCCATTTACCACTGCAACAAAAAGAATAAAATACCTAGGAATAAACCTACCTAAGTAGACAAAAGACCTGTATGCAGAAAACTATAAGACACTCATGAAAGAAATTAAAGATGATACCAACAGATGGAGAGATATACCATGTTCTTGGATTGGAAGAGTCAACATTGTGAAAATGACTATACTACCCAAAGCAGTCTACAGATTCAATGCAATCCCTATCAAACTACCAATGGCATTTTTCACAGAACTAGAACAAAAAATTTCACAATTTGTATGGAAACACAAAAGACCCCGAACAGCCAAAGCAATCTTGAGAAAGAATATCGGAGCTGGAGGATTCAGGCTCCCTGACTTCAGACTATACTACACAGCTACAGTAATCAGGACAGTATGGTACTGGCACAAAAACAGAAATATAGATCAATGGAACAGGCTAGAAAGCCCAGAGATAAACCCACGCACATATGGTCACCTTATCTCTGATAAAGGAGGCAAGAATATACAATGGAGAAAAGACAGCCTCTTCAATAAGTGGTTCTGGGAAAACTGGACAGCTACATGTAAAAAGAATGAAATTAGAACACTCCCTAACACCATACACAAAAATAAACTCAAAATGGATTAAAGACCTAAATGTAAGGCCAGACACTATAAAACTCTTAGAGGAAAACATAGGCAGAACACTCTATGACGTACATCACAGCAAGATCCTTTTTGACCCACCTTCTACAGAAATGGAAATATAAACAAATGGGACCTGATGAAACTTAAAAGCTTTTGCACAGGAAAGGAAACCATAAACAAGAAGAAAAGACAACCCTCTGAATGGGAGAAAATATTTGCAAATGGAGCAATTGACAAAGGATTAATCCCCAAAATTTACAAGCAGCCCATGCAGCTCAATATCAAAAAAACAAACAACCCAATCCAAAAATGGGCAGAAGACCTAAATCGACATTTCTCCAGAGAAGATATACAGATTGCCAACAAACACATGAAAGGATGCTCAACATCACTAATCATGAGAGAAATGCAAATCAAAACTACAATTAAGTTTCAGCTCACACCGGTCAGAATGCCCATCATCAAAAAATCTACAAATGATAAATGCTGGAGAGGGTGTGGAGAAAAAGTAACCCTTTTGCACTGTTGGTTGGAATGTAAATTGATCCAGCCACTATGGAGAACAGTATGGAGGTTCCTTAAAAAGCTACAAATAGAACTACCATACGACCCAGCAATCCCACTACTGGGCATATACCCTGAGAAAACCATAATTCAAAAAGAGTCATGTACCACAATGTTCATTGCAGCTCTATTTACAATAGCCAGGACATGGAAGCAACCTAAATGTCCATCGACAGATGAATGGATAAAGAGGATGTGGCCCATATATACAATGGAATATTACTCAGCCATAAAAAGGAATGAAACTGAGTTATTTGTAGTGAGGTGGATGGACCTAGAGACTGTCATACAGAGTGAAGTAAGTCAGAAAAAGTAAAACAAATACCGTATGCTAACACATATATGTGGAATCTAAAAAAAAAAAAAAGGTTCTGAAGAACCTAGGGGGCAGGACAGGGATAAAGACACAGACGTAGAGAATGGACTGAGGACATGGAGGGGGGAAGGGCAAAGTGAGAGAGTGGCATGGACATATATACACCACCAAAGGTAAAATAGATAGCTAGTGGGAAGCAGCCACATAGCACAGGGAGATCAGCTCAGTGCTTTGTGTCCACCTAGAGGGGTGGGATAGGGAGGGTGGGAGGGAGGGGATATGGGGATATATGTATACGTATAGCTGATTCACTTTGTTGTGCAGCAGAAACTAGCAAACCATTGTGAAGCAATTATACTCCAATAAAGATGTTACAAAAAAAACAAACCTTGTAAAGTTTTTAAAGTTTTAGCAAAATATACCGCAACTCAAAGTGGAAAAATAATAATAATAAAATAAAAATAAAAACAGTGGAGTTTGTTAATTGCAACAACTGGTAGAAATGGTAGAACAAGTGTGGATGTACAGAGGGAAGATACAGTTTTTATAGGTGTCATTCATAAGTTAATTATTAAATAAAGTGTAAAATTCCATCATCTTCGTAACGTAGGTCATGACAGCCTTATGTAAGCGTACTAGTGCTGCTGAATATAAAAAATACTTTTCAATATTACCGTTTTACTCAGAGGATATCAAATATATTTGAAAAGAAAAATTTCCAGTTGCTTACTCTAATCTATAAACTTTTTTATATCTAACAATTATTGACACTTCTGATCAATTTGATAAGAATGAATAGGTCAAATTATAATATATGTGTAAACTTCTTAATCAAATTTCTACTTTCAAATGTATTTTTTAATTTGCAAAATTATACAATAATCATTACTATTTTCTATAACTTGTTTACCTCCTTTGGATAAAAATATCCTGTAAATTAAACTCTCCATTAATTTGAGATAATGTATGCAGAAGACTGGTATAATCTTTCTTTCATTGGATCAAAGGGACTGCCTATAAACACTTTAATAACTATATTTATGTTTCAAAAGTGACATGTCTCCTCCAAAGCTTAAATGAATTTCAAACATCTAAATAAATAGTACTTGATGAGAGATTTATGTACTGTTTTTATAAATAGATTAGATTATAAAAAATTAGAAAATACCTGACTTATTGAGAGTAACTCCAGTCGTATACAGAAAATTATCCACTTTCAAAAACTGTTGTAGGACTGTAAGGTAGCCTGTAACGTTGCTAATGTGATGGCTGTTGGGTAGTCTAATTAAGGCTTTTGAAAACTGAACACTTGGTTGAGATTTAGCATCTGGAAAAAGGAAACCTCATTAGCAAACAGACAAAACAAATGCATATTAAGCAGAGCACTATTAGTCAGGACATTTTACTCTAAGTGAACCAGTTATTTCTAAAACATTACTGACACCTCCTAATTATTATTTTATATTCAGATCTGAATAAATAAGAAATGCCCCTTTCTTTAGATCATACAAGGCACCTTTAGCCTAGAGAGTGCTTGATTCGCCTGCCCAGAATTTCTTCACCCTTCGAGTTTCACTCTAGGGAACCACACATTGACCCATGTGGTTCACTTGGGGCTTCATTTCTGTAACAAGAGTAGAGGTAATGGTGTATGCCAGAATGGGCTGAAACCGATCAAAAGCATCTCATTATCCTGTTGGCCACAATGATTTGTTGAACTATGGGACTTGTGACAACCACAGTTAATGAGATGCAATGTGAGTTTTGCTTGGACTTCTAGGGGAAAAGACCTGCTATTCCCCACTAGATTTTATGTGAGCAGATATATGTCTGGGAGTTGCAAAAGCCATTTTGTGACCAAAAATGAAAGCTCATTTGAAAATGAGACAATATTTAAGGACTGGAGAGTTGAGAAATGGAAAGAGTAAAACTAGTTCTCAATTATTTCAACTGAAGCCCTGATCAAGCCGTGTCTAAAGTTGGTCCCATTCCTACACTTATCAATCATTTGAGCAATAAATAAGTGCTTCCTTTGGGCTTAAGCTAGTTTTGGGTTGGGTTTTCAGCAACTTGCAACAGAAAGTATCTTTGATGATAAGCCATATACTTAAGTGGGTAGGTTTCTGCATCAGGCAATTAAACATGCATTAAAAGTTTTTCAAATGCCAGACATTCAATTTATAAATATTATCTCATGTAAATAACTTTGAATTGACTATCCTCTAATTTATGGAGAACCCAGGGACAATATTGATTTTTTTCTGTAATCAGCAGATCTTTAACAATTCAAGGGTCAACTCATATCATTAAAACTAAAAATTATCAGAAACAATCAGTTAAATTCCTAGGATGAAAAAAGTATCTGTTTTTAAAGAGTTACATGACAATAAAAAATAAACTATACACTGACTGAGAATTATCTTACATTGTTTTATTTATCATTTATGTATGAAGCTAGAAAAATGGTACCTGGAAAATAAACAGTTAAGGGATATAAAGAAAAACAACACATCTATATTATCCTTGTTAAATTGCTTTGAGGGTACAATGTAATACCTTTTGATCCCTTACAGGTACTATCTACAACTTACTTACTCTTTTAAAATGTGTGGCTTAATTATGATGAAAATCCAAACTTCTTTACAACTGAAAACATGTACACTAAAGAAAATGTCTAACTGAACTTCTCTAAGGTTTTACACATTCCTGGTTTCCAATTTTTCCTGCTCCTTTTACTACAAATATATTTACACACAGGCCTAACACATTTTTCACTATACAAAATGAACAACTTCCTGATAAAATCTTAGAAGGAAAAATATAAACGTTTTTTGGAAGTTAAGAAGTGAGGATGTGTACTTTCTAAGGAAAGATTTAACATCATCAGAAACATCCATCCTTTCTCGGTTGGCCTCACCAATAGGTCAACTCTTAGGGAAATGAGGCAGTAAAAGGAATTCCAGAGGGCTCACAGTGTTCTCACAGAGATGGGCACGTGGCATGGGCAGTGCCACCCAGACAGACGAGAGCTCACCACTGCTTGGTACAGTGGCAAAGGAGTGGTACATGAATATGCTCATGCCGATCCTTTTCATACAACCCAGCAGAAATTAACAATTTGTAATGGGGTTTGAAGAATCCAGTAAGGAGTAGGATGTGTCAAGAGAAAACCAAAACAAACAAATGAAGCAGGACTTTGGAGAACCTGGTTTCACTAAGGCCCCAGCAGCATAAAATGTGGCCTCTCTCTGCAAACATGTAGTTTCTATTTACTTTCCACCCTTCATACGCAGCGCTACATCCACCCAACCTGCCATGCACCGGCAAACTCAGTGCAAGAGTAAGAGATTCTACTGCCTTGCTCAGTAAATTACTCTAAGATTAATCAAGCCCTAGTTAATTTTTTCCAAATGATAGCGTTAGGCTTTCTTTTTTTTAATACATTAGGACTAAATAAGATAGCTTCTGAAGATGAAGAGAACTTCAAAAACAGTTCTTTTTACCTTGACTCTTGTATTGGACTTTGAGGTTTTCTGCCTTTACCAGTCATTCTTATTATGCTTTAGTTCTCAACATTAATTTCCCAAAAGAAACAAAAAAGCCAACTATTGTCACTTATAGAGGTTTTACATAATATGCAGTAAGAGTCACAAAATGCTGGGACTAGTTAAGGGGGTGAGGAGGTGAGGTAAGGATAAAACTATCATCTTCGTGGTTGGTAAAGCAGAGCTGGAGGACACAGCTTGAATCAGACCCCAAATCACGCTTCCTGTATTCTTGCCCTTGGGATATGTGAGTGGGGCAAATCATGCCTGCCAAGCAGATACTTAACTCCCCAGCCTCAGACCCTTTCCACACAGGCAGCAAGATTAATGTCAGAGGCAGGAATGAAGGTGACCTGCAAACTAGAGAGCCCCCCAAACGTCTGAGTCCTTTTCCCAATTCCACCAACCACTAAAGCCCAGTGAGAGATGTGATTTGGAAAGCAGTTCAGGGACTCTTTCCAGTATTTCTGCAAGTCAGATGTTCTACTGGGGGTGGCTAAAATGGTAAAAGAGAGAATGATTCCCACTACACACACAAAAAAAAAATGCTATAGTTTGGTAGTGAAATAAGAATCAGTTCAGATCAACTTATAGTCAGTACTAATCATCCCTGATCAATTTAGATTTTTCCCACCTTATAATCAACACTGATCCACTGGTGAAGAAGCACAGTTATACAATATAGTCACAATATAGTCTATTTACTTACTAGCTAAGTAAGAAGTGGTGTACTTACCAGCTAATTTTCCAGTAATTAAAACAGTGTCTTCAAATAGCCATATATTTGCTTGGCTTTGCGGGAACAGTGAAAGTGTAACTGATGAATATACTGTGAAATATAGCATAATTAGGATATTTTATTAGACATGGGGGGAAAACTGGCACAAATATAGTTCTGCTCCAGCAGGTCCTAAAAATGTGGGGAAAAAGAAATTCTGTGATGGGAAAAGCAATTCAAAACAAAGGAAGAATGCATGTAAAATATGACGGAGGAAAAAAAGGAACATAGTAAAGTGAGACGATTCGGCATCACTATTTTACTAATTTTTTAAAATTTTATACGGTAGTTTGTACCAAGGTGACTAATGATGTTCTCTAACTAACCCCAGATATATTTGGTCAAGTTAAATGCCTAAACAACCCTCTGCTATTTTCTCTATATACTCGTTACTTATTTCCTTCTTATATTGAATAATTTTTAAACCGTTTTTCCTGGCCCCATGATTCAAGGTTCTCTCAGGTGGGGAGTACATCACTCTTCTTTTTTAACTTCCCATACAAAGGTGCAGTGCTCTTCTTCACAGTGTGGTTCGCCAAACAGACTGTGCTTTGCCAAAGGAAGAAACAGTTTAACACGTAAAATGATCCAGAGGCAACATTTAGTAGTAGGGAGGATGAAGCTGGACCCGCCTACAAGAGTAGGCACCTGAAATGCCTGGTGCGATGAGTAAGTGCAGATCCCCTGAAAGATAACTAAATTCTTTCAAGATCAGGAACAAGAGGCAGGGACAAAAGACCATCGTTTTATAAGCAAGACCAAATCAAACAACCTGACCAATCCTGCAAAAGAAAAATAAGTTCTGAGGCATCACCTAAAGTACAAGTTCTCACTGATCTCTCTCCTCCATGCAATGCAAGTAAATATCAACAGAAATGATACAATATCCCTAAATCACTTAAGAAAGGATAAAACACACTTGCATGAGAATACTTTTAAAATCTGGAGATATTTCAAAGAGCTGTAAAGGAAATACGGAAAAGACAGGATAAAATATTAAAAGTATACAATGATGTATGGGTGGATGTAAAATAATATACTTTTTTCTTAAGTAGGAATAGAGGACTACCAAATGAAAGTAATTTTAATTCAGACTACACTAACATTTAGATGGACTGTTAGACTTATTAGATTGGAGAGAAGGTGGTTAGGGTAGTAGCTTGGACCCCGAGATGACTGTATCCCATATTTGGATACTTTCTTAGTCCCAGGTAGGTTAAAAAGGGCTACCCTGACAGCTTTTTCTATTAAACCTGAGGAGAATCTTTCAGAAAGTCACTTAAACTTGGATTCAGATTTCCTCTGACTTTAAAAAATGTTTCTGATTATAAACGGGATATATATATCCACTCTGGAAAAGTTGAGAAATACAGAAAAGGAAAGAAGAAAATGATGGTCATCACAATACCACCACAGAGACAACCACTATTAGTATTTCAGTATAGCTCTTCCTGGATTTTCCCTGTGATTGTTTTTTTAAAAAGAGGGAGTATGATATTGTATACAGAATATTTTCACCCTTTTTCACTGAAAATAATATTGTAAGCATTTCTGTCCCTCAATAGAAACTTTCATAACATTTTCAAGGTCACATATTTCTTAAAGTATCAAGATTCACTTAACCACTACACTGTACAATACTGTATATTTAGATTGCTTCCATTTTCACTATTACAAAATAATATTTGACTCAACATCTTTGTGCACAGATATCTGTCCACTTTATTTGTATGTTTGTTTTTAGGATAGATTCCCAGCAGCCAATGATGATGAAGATTTCAAAGACACTGACACACACATTTCAAAGTTGTTATCCAGATAACACTGCTGACTTCTCCCACCAGCAGTGTTTGAGGATGGCCATCTTGCCCAGCTTGTCAATACTGAGTATGTTCACTTTTTAAAAATGTTTCTAAAGTGAAAAAATCTAAGAAATGTGTATTTTGGGGGCGTACTTAGATTATTAGGAAGGTAAAATATTTTATCATATTTACTAATCATTTGTATTTCCTGTTTTGAAAACTAAGTCATGATTTTATCCACTTACCTTATTTAGGCAGGGCCTTGGTTTTTTTTACTGATGTGTATGAATTCTTAACACATTAAGGATATCATTCCTTATTATTTCATATATTTTTTACTACTTTTTAAAATTATGGGGAAATCTACCTTTTATGACATCTTTCATTGTTTTTCAGTTTACAAAGACCATCCTAAAAAAATAAGATAGTTTATTAAATTTAATGTAATTTAATTTTCCATATTTTAACTTTTTGAGCAATATATTTTGGAATATGGATTCAAATTAATTTACTCCAAATAGTTAACCAAAGTATCCCAATATTACTTATTGAATATTCAGCTTTTTTCTCAATGATTTATGATTCCTATCATAGACTATATTTTTTATGCCTACTAGTATCTGATTTGTACCACATTACAAATCATAGTACAATATCACTTAATTCTGTAGCAATATATTTTAGTTATCTGGAATGGCAAATTGCCTCTAGTAAATCATCTTTTAAAACAAGACTTCAGGTATTTTGACACATCTGTTCTTTAAGGGTTATTTTGCCAAGTGTTTTGTTAATGCACTAAATCTATAAATTAATCTGGGAAGAATTCAAATCTTTACAATATTCAAGCTAAGAAAAAATATTTTTCCAGTTTCTGGTGTTTTAGTTGATTTGGTGTTTGTTTTTTTTTTAGGTCTATCAGTAACATTTGGTAGTTTTATTTTCCCTCCCCACAGTTACTTCACTTTTTTTTTGTAGGTTTCCCTGCATATTTTGTTTGTTCTTGTTGTTCTGAGAGGGATTTCTTTTCATTATTTTTCCTAACTGGTTATTACTTCTGGTATATAAGAACATGTATTGATTTGTAGCAATACTAATTTATAGTTTTCCAGGGATATGATCATAACCAGAAAAAATGGTTTTGATTCTTCCTTCCTAATAGCTATCCCCTTTTTTTATCTGTTAATATCTTTTTGCTCTGATAATAACTTCTACTACAATGTAAAATAATATAGACATCTGTGTTTAGTTTCTTATTTTAGTAGGCTCACCTCTAATATTTTACAGTTAAGTATGATTTTGAGATACCTAAGGATATCTTTGTGGTCCTAGTTTTTAAAGAGTGTGTTCTTGGTTAGGCATGAATGGTGAACTTATAAAATGCATTTCAGGCAACATTTCAGGCAATTGCTGATATTATCACATATTAGTTCTAATTTGTTCTACTAATATGATACATAAAATTAATGAAGTTTGACATCCTTATAGTCCTGCAAAGAAGAAAAATCCTACTTGGTCTTGACAGTATGCTATATTTAAATAATGGTGAAATTCTTTTCTGTATTGTTTAGGAATTTTGCATTTAGAGTTATAAGTATGACTGGTCAATAGGGAGGTGTGTGTATATGAGAGAGAGTATGCACACATGAGGGCATTTAATTTTGTATTACCTTTGTTAGGTCTCAGAATCAAGGTTGTACTGATTTGGTAAAATGATCTGGGGCACTTTTCCTTATAGCCTTTGAAATTATTTTTACCCAGAACATTTTACCCATGGTTATTAATCTACCTCATCTAAAATCAATATACCATTTATATTATCACAAAATTGTTTGTTTTATTGGATTTTTAAGATTATTGCCAAATTTTTTGATAATTTTTATGATTTTTAAAGCTTTTATGTATTTTTATCTTTTATTTCCCTCATTTTTGTTTAAATTAGCTAGATGTGTATATAATTTACTCCAAAGAACTGACATTTTGTCAATTATTTCTTTATATTTTTCTAATATATGCCAATCTACTTCAATCTTTTTAATTCCTTTTTCCCATTTTAGTTGGTTTCTTCTTTCATTATTTTTCTCACTTTTGTTGAATGAATAGTTGTACTTAATTTCTGTCTTTAAAAAAAATTAAAGCATTTGATACCATGAATTCACCTCAAATACATCCCTATCTGGATTTTCCAGTCATTTTATTACAATTTTATTCACATGAGTCTTATTAAATTATCTAATTCATTTTTCATTTTCTTTCTCATTCTAAATTTAAATAGTTCAAGAATTCAAATGTTTCCAATATGAAACTAAATAAAATATCTAAAACCTAACAACAGGAACCACCACAATAAAAAATAAAATTTTTAGAAAGATTGATTACCTAATGTATCATCCTTCCAGTCAATCAGACTTGTATTCTGGTACCTTGTATGGCCAATTTTCCCAGTATTCAATTAGTTATAATAACTCCTACCAATTTTTTTCCAGCTTTATTGAGATATAATTGACATCTAACATCAGGTAAGTTTAAGGTGTACAATGTGATGATTTGATATATGTTTATATTGTGAAATGATTGCCACAATAATTAATAATTCTTTCTCCAGTATGCCTCTTGTACTCTCACCTCTCCTTTCCATTTCCTTTCTTACATCAGGCTACTGTCCACCAGCACAACCACAGCTTCATAGCCAGGCTCCCTGAATCCATTTTAGCCCTGCTGTTGCCCTGTTCTTTATACACTGTAAATTCAGTTTCTAAACAACTTACTTTCATGTGCTCAAGGATCTACGAGAACTGCTTTATTATTTGCCACGTAAATCTAAACTGTTCATCTTATCTTTTGAGAATGTCCTTTAATTATCTGGCCCCTTACTTTACTTTGGCCCATCCTGCTTCTAACTACTTCCTTGGGCATGCCACACCCCTCTCCCCCACCTGCAGACAAGCTTTGTACCAGAGCAGAGCTGTTGCTCGGGATTCCTTCAAGCTTCTGTAGAAGGAAAAAGACCTTCATGTTTTCTTCAAACTGGCACGCCTTTCTAACCTCCTTATATTAGCTTCACATAGTCTAATTTTCGGTTTACCAGAACAAGAGAAAAAAATCATTTACATTTAGTGAAGGCAAAACATTGTTTAACTGCTTACTTGGCATTCTTCCACTCTTCCAAGGCAGAGGTGTCAACACATAGCCATCTTTGTAAGCAATAATGGTTAGGCTGAGTCCTAACTTGTAGGGTACTCTTATCAACACCGCTCCATTGTTTCTAGTTACTGTGGAATTTGTCTTCGTGTAGTTTACAAACACTTCTACAACTGCTTGACTCAGGTACTGACGACTGATGATGTCATTCACCTGGACTTTCAGCATAAATACAGACACTGGAAGAGAAAAAGAAAATCGCGGCACGTTATATCCTAGAAGGCATATGTCACTACACTTTAAAATATCATTTAAGACACCTGAACCAACAGTACAAAACTGTTGAAAAATTTAGGAAATACATACACATGCATGGATAGAAAGAGGTGTCAAACATTCCAACAAATTCATTATTCTTCCTAAAACTGAATAAATTTGAATTTATTATTAATACGGCGCAGTATTATCACTCCATTTTCTCTGCCAATTAGAAGAAGAAGAAGGGAGAACACTGAATAATGGAAAGAGTTTCTGGCTTCAGGAAAATAATTTTTACTTTACGTTACTAATTTCTAATATTATCAAGTTATATAGATTTAATACTAATTTAAAATACAGTCAAAGGTCTTAGAATAAAATGCCATCTCACCAAACCCATTAGTGCATGGCTAGCTCCTTTATTTTGTTCTGTTGTCTGGAAAGCAGGGGATGTGTTTTAGTTCCAAATTACAAAATATCAAAACAAAATCTCAGATGGACCTAGAGAATATTATGCTTAGTGAAATAAGTCAGAAAGGCAAATACTATGATGTCACTTATATGTGGAATCTAAAAAATAACACGAATGTATATGCAAAACAAACACATTCACAGACATAGAAAATAAACTTAAGGTAACCAAAAGGGAGAGGGAAGGGGGAGGGACAAATTAGGGGTATAGGATTAACAGATACAAACTACTATCTATAAAATAGATAAGCAACAAGACGATATTGTATAGCATAAGGAATTATAGCCGTTACTTTGTAATAACCTATAATGGAACATAATCTGCAAAAATACTGAATCACTATGCTGTATACCTGAAACTAATATTGTAGATCAACTATACTTAAGTTAAAAAAAAAAAAAAAAACTTTTTCTAAAATATAAAAAAAATTATCCATTAAATATATAGACACAACATGTGAAAATAATAAAGTCAAGAAAATAAGAATTAAAGCTCTTTCTACTTAAACCTCCAGCCTTACAGATCTTGACAATGTGTTCATGCATTTACCAATGATAATGTCTGGCTACAAAAGAACTTTTACGATCATGGAAATGCCTTTGCAAAGCCTGTATCGTAACACCTTTCCTAAGATGCCTTATCTTCTACCATAAATGGGCTCTGCAGCCAGTCAAGGTCCATCTCTGCCATTCCCTAGACATGTGACTCTGGGTGAGTTACTCACCTCTCGGTCCATTTGCTCATCTGTAAAATCAGGAGATAGCAACTATTTTGAGCTAATAAAATAAAATAATGCAAATAATGTGCTCAGTACGGTGTTTGGTTGTCAAATCTAATGTTAGTATCGTTATTTATAACAAAAATTATTATTGCACAACTGGAGACCACTTCATGAACATGAGTACATCAATAAGAAACATCTCATAAGGATTAATTATGCTGTTATGCATCTGTGTAAACAAACCCATTTTTTTAAAAGAATTTTTAGCAAGAACATCACGTCAGGTAAAAAATCCTAGTCAACAATGATTGAGTTGCAATATTGCTACAAAACTGTTGTCACACCTTATCTATTTTTTGTTAAGATAAGCTAGACTTTAAATTGCTTTTGACCATAACAAAGACATTTTAAATACAAATAGAACCACTGTAACTGCCCAGTCCTAGGAAAGGTACCATTCAGCAAGTTATAAAACAGTCTTGATCCTTTTAAGAATCTAAAAATGAGGTTAAATGTTATCCAAACACAATTCTTTATATATTCAGACACAAACATATTTTTCCATATATTTCCTCACACATGATAATAATTAAATCTAATAAGAACTAAAATGTGTTGGCAGTTAATGAACCAGGCATCGTGTTAATTTTTAAGTGCATCATTCCATTTTCTCTTCAAAACACCCCCATTAGATAGATACGATTGTCTTCATTTCATATATTGGTAACTGCAGGTTAGCACGGTTTGTAAGTCGGCCATGGAGGAAACCAGACACAAACTTGCCACAGTCTCTCCTCAAAGCTTGTGCCCTTACTGCACTACAATTGCCTGATTATACCCTTAAAAGCTACTCTAGTCCCACTTTAGAGCATGGAAATGGGAAGAACTGGGGGAAAAAATGACTCCTGTAGAGTCATACCTTAAAATGAGGTTCCACTAGTATATCTGAAAAATGGTTAATTTCCAAAACGACTTTGTTTATATTCAAATGTAAATATGGAGAATAGATTACAAGGCAAAATATAGATAACTGATGTTCATCCACACCTCTACTTTCTCGGCATTTTTAATAATAAAAAGCCTTTGTGGGAGGTTAAATTATTTGTGAGCAGTCATTACTATCATTACTTTTAACAGAAAAATTCAGGAGCATCTGGTACTAAAAGGTCAACTAAGCCTTGGGCCGTAACTCCAAGCTTTCCTCAAATTATTTAACTACCTCCCCATCATATCATAAATTCATCTCATTACTATGTTTTCACACTAAAATAAATCATGTTGCTAACAATTTAAAAGCAAAATATGAAAAAGGGCTAGGGATAAATACATGTTCCTGTTGCCAAGCCTTGTGTGTATATTATCACAAAAATCTCAATATACCTTTGTAAAATATATCAAGTCCATTTTACTGATGAAGAAGTGAGATTTCAGACATTCAGGCATCTATGCAAACTGCCTCAAATCTCACAGTCATTAAGAAGCTGTGTCAATACAGCAGAAACTAACACAATATTGTAAAGCAATTATACTCCAATAAAGATGTTAAAAGAAAAAAATAAAAAGAAGCTGTGTCAGCCTTCAAGTGTCCCCCCCCCCGCCATGAATGACTCCAAAGCCATCTTTACATCATGTTATGGTGAGTCCTGAGGTCACATTACTCAAGTTAATTCAAGGAATGTATGATTGCAATCATCACTGAGAACTTAAATTCTTATACAACATCAACTAAAAAGAAAAAAAGTAATCATACATACATGCTGATGCCAAACCATGGCTTCAAATTCAAATGGGAAATACAACTCTTAGGCAAAAAAGTAAAAGGTTGCCATATGTAAATAGGGCATGATGGGCTTCTAAACCAATGTCCTTGAATAGATCCACCTAGTACAAAAAACTAGTTATGTGTAGAGGACAAGTAGCTGCTGCTCAATTCAAAATAATTCCCCCAGTCACCTGCCCCTAATCCCCTACACAAAATTTGTTGAGCCACTGGCATAAAGCATCTAACTAACGCAGGCCAGACAGTCTGTCAGGCCCTCAAAATGTGAATAAAGATACACAGAGGCTAACAGTTGCTGGAGCTGAATCATCTGAGAGATTCTATGAACTCCTACCCTCTGTGATTTCCAGTGTTTTCATGTCCCTCTCCTTCCAGAAGCTGGGTTGTACTGTCCCTCCTGCTGATCTGTGAGCTGTATCAAAATCCCTCCCCCGAATCTTGTAGCCAGAGTTGGGTTTTGTTGCTTGCTTCCAAAGCAAGTACCTTAAATGACATGGGATACAACTGTAAATATATGATATTTTATTTAATAGGCTACCCTATCTTTTATAAGAGAAGGCAAAGGAGGGAAGGCTAATGTACCAAAAATATGAGAAACCACATAAGAGGGAGACTGCACATAACTAGAAGATAAGAGAATTAACATTCCCTATTAAAATTTGGTAATGGGTCTTATTCAAATCAAATGTACCTACAATGGTTCCTTCAACAGCATTTTCAGGAATGGGACCCAACAGGGAATTTTTATTAATTTGTTTGCTCCAAAGATTTCAGAAGTTCTCAGAGCCTTTGGATTTATAGACAAAGTCCAATGTGTAGTAAGATCTTAAGCTAAATTCATTTAAAAAAAAACTCTGCATATTCCATATGTTTCATCTTTGTAAAAGTACAGTTGCCAAAATAAGACACCCTAAAACCTCCTGGCATTCTGAAGCTGGGTTTGATTCATAAAATGTTTTCTAATCCAGAATGGATGATTTTTTTCCACATGTGCTAATAATGTTAATGTAATAAATTTGATGAGAAAATGAGTATCAAATTCAGAAAAAACAATTTGCAAAGGTCAAATCTTGGCTATCAAACTCACAGCCTGTCTGTGGAGATCCCCTATATCTGTACCTTAGATTGCCTAACAGACTTAAGACATACTGTGGGCCTGACCAGCACTGTCCTCTCTAGCTCAAATGGGAAAAACTAGTTATTTGTATAATACACACACCTGCACACACACCCTGCTCCCTCAGGCCCAGTGCCAGAAACTTTACACATGTTGTCCAATTTCATCCTAATACAAATCTGCAAGACCTCCTCCGTTTAAGGCAAGGAAATCGAGGCTAAAGTTGAGCAGCTAATAAATTACAGGCAGGATTAACAGGTTCATTTTACTCCAAGTTCCATGTGTTTTACTCCACATTCTTTCTCATTGAAAAGCCTTAGGAATTTGGTTTCCACCATATTCACTAGCTCACTTATTTCCTCCCAACCAATGCAGAGAAGGAAGTGCTCATTTGCTGATTCTCTGAGCTGCTCATCCCCTCTCTCAGCCTGGTTTTTCTGGCCCCGACATAAGCAGCAGCAAAAATAGCATTAAAAAAAACAAAATCTTGGCTGAAAGCCTGGTTATGGCAATTAAAGAGGCACAAACAACTCTTTTTCCTTCAAATAAAAAGTTATAAAGAATTACCTGCCATTGACTTAAACAGGATGCCTCTGACTTCTGTGATGTCAAGTTTGACCAGGCAAACAGCACTGGCAGCCAGAAGTAATATATATCCATAATAATCCCCCTCACTAGCTCTCTTCTCCAACAAAAATACTCTGGCATTTAGACTGGGCAGATTGTGTGATTAAATATATGGTTTTCAACCAGAGGTGCTTTTGTCTCCATAATCTACCTACTCTTCTCCATTGTATTTTTTCAGCTTTCCACGTCCGTATTATTTTCTCTGTCATATAATTATAATCATTATGTCTTGCCCACATAATTTTCTTTTCAGTATGTCACCATTGGTTTAAAAATGGTTCAATATCAAATGATTTCAACTGCACCCTAAGAAAACATATAATCTAAATGTTGAGAGAAACAAGGAAAAATAAAATACACACCCATGAGCAAGGTCTGAGGTGGCTGGCAAAGATTTAACTATTTAGCACATGATTAGAAGCATTAAGTAATGAGAATCACTAAAATTCAAAAGACTACTAAATAGGTATAAAGAAATGTTCTTGAAAAAGCATATTAGAATCAACACTGTATTATGGTTTTGCTACAGGATATAGATAGGTAAATCAAAGTCCAGAATAGCTATTTATTTGATGACATCTGGAGTGGGGTGGGCTGAGAAATTACAACCCCACTTCTTTTCAAGAGACTCTGACATCATCTTATTATGTTGTTACTATTATGTAGGTTACAACTATACCCATGGAGAAACTTTTTCAGATTTCTCCAGTACAAAAACTAGCCTACTTCTTTTCAATTATGTTTCAAGCATCTACAATAATTTAATATACAACTTTTTTCCTCTCTAGGAATATAGTGCTAAAAATATACTAGGTAGGGGCTTCCCTGGTGGCGCAGTGGTTGAGAGTCTGCCTGCCAGTGCAGGGGACACGGGTTCAAGCCCTGGTCTGGGAAGATCCCACATGCCGCAGAGCAACTAAGCCCGTGAGCCACAATTACTGAGCCTGCGCATCTGGGGCCTGTGCTCCTCAATGAGAGGTCGCGATAGTGAGAGGCCGGCGCACCGCGGTGAAGACTGGCCCCCACTTGCCGCAACTAGAGAAAGCCCTCGCACAGAAACGAAGACCCAACACAGCCATAAATAAAAAATAAACAAACAAAGAAAACCCCATTCTTTAAAAAAAAAATAATATATATATATACTAGGTAGATAAAGTTTCTATAAACAGATCACAGATAAAATTTAATAAAATATTTTAACAATGAAAATTTTAAAACTTTGAGGTTTATTTATTCTAAATGAGAGCTATAAAAAAATAAAGAACACAAAAATATAGTGAAATTAAATAATTGGTTGGGAACAATTAGAAATGTTTACCTACGTTGATTCAGTCAACAAATATTTATTGACTGCCTGACTTTGGCCAGATCTGCACTAGCTAGGTAATGGGGCTGCAAACATTAATAGGATACATTCTTGCCTTGAGGAAGATTCTAAGGAAACATGAAAAAAAAGTACTGCAGAATTATCTGATATTACTATAGCGGAAGTTTTAAAAAGTCAATATTGAAACAAAGAACAACTTTCTGTAGTACCTAATACAATCTTCTACGAAATTATGTAGAAATTCAGAATCAACATGTGTAACTATTCCTATAAGTGTCAGTCTCAAAGAGAGATGCCTGCACTCCCATGTTCACTGCAGCATTATTCCCAATAGCCAAGATATGGAAACAACCTAAACGTCCATCAGCAGATGAACGGATAAAGAAAACTGGTATATACATGCGATGAGATATTATTCAGCCTTTTAAAAAAAAGGAAATCCTGCCACTTGCAACAACATGGATGGAGCTGGAGGACATTATGCTAAGTGGAATAAGCCAGACACAGGAAGAAGATAATGTATGATCTCACTTATATGTGGAAACTAAATAGTCAGACTCATAGAAGCAGAGATTAGAATGGTAATTGCCAGGGGCTGAGAGGAGGGGGAAATGGGGAGGTGATAGTCAAAGGGTGTGAAGTTTCAGTTATGCAAGATAAATAATACTAGAGATTTAGTATACAGCACAGTGCCTATTGCTAACAATACTGTACTATATATTTAACATTTCCTGAGAGGATTGATCTTACTTTAAGTGTTCTTACCACAAAATAATAATAATAATAGGAGCGGAAAGAAACTTTGGGAGGTGATGGATATGTCTGTGGTTTTGATGGTAGTGATGTTTTCACAGGTGTATAGTTATCCCCAAACTCATTAATTTACATACATTAAATATCTACAGCCTTTACATGTCAATCATGCCTCAATAAAATGGTTTTTAAAAAATGTGGATCTCATATCTATTTTGGAATCAGTTCACATTATCATTTTTTGAACAGGGAAACTGTTGACATTTTGAGCTCAGATCTCCAAAGGGCCTGCCCATTCATTCTCTCCTGTTTTCCATGATCTGACTTTCTGGTCCATTCCAGTGGAGACTTTATGGTGAGAACCCAAAAGATGTTATGACTCAAATCAAACTTTACTGGGGGCGTTCAGAGGCCTAGAGTTTGTTCTCCACCCACCATTTTCATACAAAATATTCAGTCAGAGAAATCTTGGTATAGAGCTAGCTATACAGATATCTTAGGATGTAAATAGAAAACATCTGGTTCCACATTTAAATGTCAAGGTATTTAAAGCCTTTAGTAGAGACATCATCATGGTTTCACTAAAGAGAGTTTCAATTAATTCCCAGGTCTTTAGCCTAGCATTCAAAAGCTGACATCTGGCCACCACCTTCCATTCCAGCCTTATTTCCCACTAACCACTCTTTTATGGGTATTAGCAAACTACAGCCTGCAGGCCAACTCTGACCTGCAGCCTGTTTTTGTAAATAAAGTTTTATTGGAACACTGCCAAGATACTCATTTATGGATTACCTATGGCTGCTTTTGCTTCAACAGCACAGGCCATATGGTCTACGAAGAAATTATTTGCTCTCTGGCACTTTACAGAAAAAGTTTGCAGAACTCTGCTCTATATCATCACATGAATGGGTCACTAGTCACTAACCAAGACCAACCCACTCTCCTGCTACATCATTCCTTTCTTCTATCTGAAAAAAATCTTAATTTTAATCTCTACCCATCAAAAATCCTAATCTATCCTTCAAAGTTTAGGTCAAACGACCCTCTTCAAATAAATGTGGCCTTATCCCAGTTAGATGGGCTCTTTTCTTCTGTACTGACTCGTCTGATAGCACATAGTATATTATGGTGTATGTTTTACTTTCTGTGCATTTGTCTTCTCTGTGAGAACAATCTCCTTGACAGCCAATACTGTTTCAAACTCAGCCTTGTGTTTTGCCAGAGTTTAGCATGTAGATTCTAGATGAATGCAACAGGGGTGGGGAGGAAGGGAGGGAAGATGAGAAGAGCAGGAAAAAGAGAAGAAATGAAGGAAGAGAGGAAGAGGTGATCAGAAGTGACCACGAACCGGGGAAAGAATGATAATTGTAGGATTTCTACAGAAGCCACTTGAAATTACAGCCAGCTTTCCAGCCCCAGTATTTGGTGAAATTTTGAGCTTAATCCCACAGTTGCCAATGAGAAATATTTTACATTATTACAATAATCACAAAAACAAATATTAAGATTCCTTTTCCTTTTGGAAATTAATACGACTTTTCCTTCCTTCTAAGAAAATTTAACTTGGAAATTTTGACTAGATAACACATAGGTAGCAAAACTTGCTAAATAAATATAATGCAATTGTATTACATCAAAGATTAACCTTACTTTCACTATTACAAAACAATACGAACGAAGTAGTTTTAAAATTCTTTCTTCCGGGTACCAGCACAATTTCCCTATTTAATTGGAAGGAGGGCCGAAAGTTTAGGAAAGAGTGAGGACAACAAAGGGGCTTGTGAAAGAAAGGAACATATTATTCCACATTCTGTAAAGCAGGGTGGAAATGGTTTCAACAGTTTAATCTCTACAGCATTTCAAATATGGACACACAGCCTCCTTCTTTTAAAGGAACAAAAGGGAGCTGAATTAAAGAAAAAGTTCAATAAATTAGAAAAGCCTCCTTTTAATTGCTTAAGCATCAGATTGGATCCAAAATTCTTACTGGCTGTGGAGTTTAAGAGAAAAAAAAATCTGTGCCTGTTTGAAGCAAAAACAAATTTATTGCACTAATATTCATTACAGAGAAAATGTCAAATCTAAGAAGAAATTACAGAGACAGAATAAGGACATGATCGCCAAAGGTGACAAATGTTATAGACCAAGTAAAATGCACATTTTCTCCATTAGGACCAGAATCTTAAATGAGTGTGATTCACCAAAACTAATGAAATGAATGACATAAAAAAGAGTCCTTATAACTTAAGAACAAGCACATTGCAGATGACTGAATAGGGAACAAATGAGAAAGTGAACCATTAGTACTTGGACTCAGTTCCTTCTTGCCTACCCAAAGGGCCCCTTCCTTCCGTAGAAATAAATCAGTGTGATAAATAAACAAATCAAAATCCTAAAACATATTGTCCAAGGTCACTCCACAGGCATTTCTCATCCTAACTTTTATCTTGTCTTCTCAATTTTTCATCCTGCCTCAGAATCACAATTATTCATTCACTCACAAATTTCACCCAGCATGCATTAATTACGTACACTCTATACGAAGGCGCTAAGTATGGAGTGACAGAAGAACTGACAGCCCAGTGGCATCACAGATGAAAAGACTGAGAGAAAAAAAGTGAGATTTCTTTTCCTAAGAAAAATCAGCAAAAAATATTTAAAGACTGAGGAAAGAACAATGAGGTTAAACAGAATATGTGAAGTCTCCACCAAAAACAGAAATGATTGAGCTAAGAAAACGTGAGAAGCAGATATTCCTCTTTAGAGGAAAGATGGGAATTTAGTGAATTTAATTCTCATGAGTCCTACCTTCCCAGTCCTTCTTGCTCTATGTCTCAGGGGTCCCAAGACCACTTTCACGTTCAGTGATTCGGCAGAAGGCAAAAGGTACCACTTACTGGCAGGTCATACTCACAACTAAGATTTGTAACAGCAAAAGGATAAAGAGTAAAAAACAACGTGAAAAATAAACGCATCAGCCAAGCCCAGAGAGGTCAGGCATGGGCTTCCAAGTCCTTCTGCTCAATTTACACAAGACACAATTCTTCTCTAACTGTGAGCTGCAGGGACACATGCGAAGTGTCTGGATTGGCCTTCCCTGCACAGAATCTTAGGGTCCAAGCCTGCCTTGGGGGTGCTGGTCACATAGACACGTTCCTGTTACGTAACCAGCCATGGTAGCTGAAACACAGGACCCCAGCATAGATACCAGGTGTGTATCATAAACTCGCTAAATAATCCTGAGAAGCCTTGACAAGCTGGAATAGTACGCCCCTTTGCTCTGGGCATATAAAACATCATCATTCATTAGTAACATAAAGAACATTCCAAGGGCCTTGTCTCAGGAGCTGGCCAAGGAACAATCATGGTTCCAGGCTCCCCTGGAGACATGCAAGGATTGAGCAACCAAACCTGCTGCTATCACTTTTCTTACACCTTAATCTATTTTTTCCATACTACCATCTTTACATACTGCTTAATTTACTCATTATGTCCATTTTCTGTTTCCCCTACTAGAATGTTAGCTCTGTGAGGTATTGAGATTTTTCATTTTCTTTATTGCTGTATCCTCAAATATCAATCCTTATTTTTGAATGGATGATTGAATTAATGAATGAATTCCTTACTCTGAAATCATGAAGTGAGACTACTGGCTCAGGACCACTTAATAACTGCAAGGGAGGATGCAAATGTGTGATATGAGGTAGATAAGCCTTGCAGTGGAGGGAGGGGCAAGGAGATAATGTGTAAGCAACCATTTCTGTGCAGAGAACATTCATAAGTTACGTACTTTAAGCAAAGTACAGATTCTTTGATTCTTTACCAGTTCTTCCTTCAATAACTTCTTCAACAGATATGTTCACTCTTGTGATGTTGAGAAAGAACTTTAAAAAACAAGATTAGGGCAACCATTGTGGCTTTTCCTTAGAAAAGCAATTAAATGAAGATTAAGTTCTACCAATTATTACCCAATTCTAAATAATTAATTGGAAAAATCTCTGTAGCAGATCATCAAGGAGCCAAAATTGAAGTTGACAATAAAAATGGAAACAAGTATTATGGGTGAAAACAAGAGACTGCTATAAGGGAAAAAAACCCATTTGGGAAAATAATTAAAGAATTTAAAAATATAAAGTTGTTACAAAATCTATTTCACACAGACTTAGGTTTCTTAATAAAATGCTATTTAAAAGGAGCAGTCCATTAGGAACCTGTGAGTGGTAAATATTTTTCCCTTAGGTATTTCAAATATATTAATGATAGTATATAGGACAGGAGACCTTTAGAGAACCAACAATCAATGAATGTTCCCTCTCGTGAATGTAACAACGGAAATCGGGTTAGATGTGTTAGCTGGGGTACAATACCCGCTTGGGGATGAATTAAGTATGAACTCTTTGAACTGAACACAGAGTACTCTAGCCTCCTTTGCAACTTAATGAGTCAATTTCCTTAAGTATCCCTAATTTAGTAAAATTGATGGATGAAGTCTGGAAAGGACTATGTCATCCAGGCCAAAAGGAGGATCAAGCTATTGCTATTTATATAATTAATATCCTGAAAAAGATTTAGCTTACCAAACTAAAAATGTCTCCCTCAAATTATCCCCCCAAAATATTCCCCACCAAGTTTCCAGAAAGGATGTAATACTCCAAAGAGCAAATAATTGTAAAGTGTGATTATGATTTTGAGCTGCACAACTCCAAGCCAGGGGACCTGGCATAAGAGAGAACTCATTCCTGGAGCCCACGTTAGCACGTTTCTCCAGAACGGGCTTTGCGGTAGGGTCAGGGTCCATCCCAACTGGAATGGCCAGCATCCTCCACCTCCTGCCAAGAGAACAGTCAAGCACTGCCCAAAGCCCACCATCTCTAAGCCCGACGCAATGGGACAGACAGCCTATTCCTCTCTGTCCTGCAGCAGGGAAGTTTTCTTTACCATTGTTTGTGAGATCGTTCAAATTTCAACAACATGATAGAATCAAAGAATATGGTACTATAAAGTACTTATTAGTACAGTGCCTTGAATCCAAGTGCTTTTTTTAAGTATCTATTTTTAGTGGTTCCACATCTTAATGCTATAAAGAAAGACTATGATTAGTCTTCTGTTAGAATGTATGCATAGGCTTAGCAATTGGATTTCTAAAGCAAACAACATAATCAACAAAAACTTAGTAGACAAATCCTCTGTCGTGCCTATAACAGAAAAACATCAAAAGCCCCAGATTTGGGGCCACAGTAACCTAAACTATGCTCGAAGCCACCAAAGGTGACACAACAAACTCAGAGGTGTCAGAAGATATTTTAAATTTTCATGAAAGCAAACTAATTTGAGAGTCCATAATTCAACATTCTACACTCAAATCAATGACATGAGATCTTTGTGAAGTTGAGTGCTCAGTGACTGTTCTGCTAAAAAGTAAACACTGCATGAAAACCAATGTTGAACAGGAAATGAGGATGGCAGTGTTCCGTCTCACTCCAGGGTCAGAGAAGTTGTGCAGTGTGTAACAGACAAGTACATCCCATTAAGTAATTAGCAAATATGTATTATTTTTTTCAAATGACTACTAAGTTGTTAGAAGTTGCTGTCCGGCCACAAAAAAAAAAAATTACTGAGGCACTAAAAGGACTGTGAACCAAGAAAGTTCCAGAGTCTGGTTTTAAGCAGTCATTTTATGCTACACATGCACCTACAATATGCATGATCTGTACTAGTCACTGTGAGAGATACAAAGAAATTAGTTGCCTTCAATATGTACCTGAGAGAATCAAATGAAAAGAGTGATAGTACCAAAAAAAGTGCACATAAGATGTTTGAGTTAAGAGAATTGTATGATTAAATTATTCTGGTTAACAATGTTAGGCAAGAAATGAGTCACATGTGAACTCTTAGCATCCATCTTTCTAAAAGTGCCTGTTCACTTTGTCTTAGTAAGAACATTCCAGAAAACAATTGTTCTTTGGAAAAAAACACATTTAGAATCGTAAACACGCATGTGTCTACTCAATTATTTTCTGAATGTGTGACTGATTGCTTGAATAAACAAATACATGAAATATTAAATGAAAATCTAACAAAACCTCAAAATTATCAATTTGCATGATGTGTTACTATTGTTACCTTTTCCAGCATGTGCAACTCTCTTGGCCTGGGACAGTGGTTCTCAACCCTGTGTAGACATCAAAATTACCCGGGGAACCTTTAGTATATTCCCAAGCCCCACCCCAGTCCAATTAAGTCAGAATCATTGCAGATGCAGTCCAGGGAATCAAATTTTCATAAGGTCCCAGATGGTTCTGATGTACAGCCAAGGTTGAGAACCACTGACCTAAAAAATAAGTATATCCCAAGGGGATAGGGTCATGACCTAAAGCCATCCTCTTCAAGTATTCTGTTTCTTTTACTATAAAAGAATTTAAACTTCTTATCTTTAAAACGGGCATGCACATTTATTCCATGGCTTGCACAAGCACCCCAGAGAATCAGAGACATGGGATACTGACATGAAAGAAAGCTGACCTTGGTGGCTATGTCTACTAATAGTTATTGTTGGTTGTTTTGGGTATTTTTTAATCACTGATATCTGTTATTTTTTAATCATTTATCTCTGTGTCCTTCTCACATTCAAAATACCTGGTTAACTCAGGTATGGCTTCACTCAGTGTTTTTAATGTTCTATACGGATAATTTGGAAAATACAGAAAAATAAAAAAATATTTCCTAATCCAATTTCTCAGAAATAACTTGGATTCCATCCAAGTTACTTATAGATTTTAAAAGTACTGGATTCCATACAGTACTGGATTCTACCCAGTACTTTTAAAATCTATAAACAGATTTATAAAATTAAAAACATATTGTATATACGTATATAATTGTGTATATGTTTATATAAGCATGAAGTAAGGTGTGAAGGAAATTGACCGAATTGTTAACACTGACTATATTAATTGGGTCATGGGGTGATACTATCTGACTTACTACAACATGTGATGTGACTTACTACAGTGAGCATGCATTACAGTAGGAAGAAAAAAGAAAATAAATAAAGAATGTTATATGCTGTGTTCTTCAGTTAAGATTGTGTTGTGAACATGTATCCATGCTATTAAATATCTTTCAAAATTACCAGATTCATTAGTGAAGAACATTCTATGGGTTGTTATTCATTTACCTATTCTCCCATTAGTGTACATTTAGTCACTTCTAATTTTTCGCATTTGCAAACAATGCTTTAATTAAAATCCATGTACATATATCTCCATCTGAATTTTCAATTATTTCCTTGGGAGGAAAAATAATAGGCCAAAATGTATAAACTGTTTAAAGCTTCTTGATATGTATTATTAAACTGCTTTCCAGAATATGATACCAATTTATAGTGTAAACAGAAGAGTATTCATATTTTATTTTGCTGTAGTCGATATATCAATATGACTGCTCCTGTCTCCCCAGGGAGTTACCATGAAAAATATTCAGTAAAGTTTTGAAATCATTTATTCTATTTTCCTTTTACTTTAAATTGCATTCCTATCATTGTTAGTTGGTTTTTTTTTTTCTTCACACCCTCTTGATAGGTTGAGAGAGCTTTCTTATGAACAGAACTAAATAGGCAAACAATAGCCTGACAAAGAGCCCAACATATACGACCTATTTTGTTGTTTTGGGATGGCATTGGTGAATTCATAGACTTTATTCACGGGAAAATAAAGTGGAAAGGACTTAATAAAACATCCATTTTCCCTTTTTCAGAAGACATTCTCCTTGTTCTCTCCTTGTTCTTTCTACATGCAAAATATGTCTAAATCAGTACAGAGAAAATGGAACTTATTTAGAACCTGCCAGATACATGCTTCAGCATGGCTTTTTTAAAAGGGTGTTAAACTTACTGTCAGCATTTCGTTTAAGCAGATGAGACGCACCCTGTGGGGAGAGTGGTGAGATTTAAACAGAATGAGTACCAGAATTTTCTCCAATGCTCCTCTGACAACTTAGTAAAATGTAGCAATTTCCCTTTAATCTGAAAGGAATACTGACCAGTAAACAGAAATTCAGGTGTTTGAAGAACGAGTGCCTAAAGCATGACCATAGCATGACTACTACAGCCTGAATGGGATGCAGTTTACAGTATTAGCAGAGAGGCAATATATTGGCCTGGAAATTTCAAGCAAAACAAATCATTTATTAATTTCTTTTTTCAGTGAAAAAAATAACATGAAATCAAAAGATCTTAAAAGATAAAGCAGTATGCATTTTGTATGAAAAAAAGGTCCATAGGTAGCATCACAATATTTTCAAAAATCCAGATGAAATTCACTTGAGTAAACACTTACTGAATATTGACCCGGCATCAGGTTAAATGCCAGATCCAGTGGAGCACATATCATAACTTTTATTTATTCAACACCATCTTTGTATCAGAAACTATGCTCTGCTAAATTTTTGTTATTCTATTTAATAGTACCTAGTTTGAGGTCTGAAACAGTTCAAAATCTAGCAGGAAAGGCATACAAAAATGATATGAACGAAGTATTATAGGTATGCAGAAAAGGGAAATATGAATTCTAAGTGAGAGAATGTGAGGTATTTTCAAGGAGGAATTAACTGAGGCTAAACTCGAAAGAGTAGCTAAATTTTAAAATACAGACTTGACGCAAGGACACATCAGGAAGGACTAGCATGAGAAAGGGCACCAAAGTTAGGGGCCTTCAGTTTCACAGAATTGGTTTGAAACTCCTTTAACCAATCAAACATTGACAAGTTGCCTCAGTGAACGCGCCTCTGTAAGGCAACCACTCAGCGACCAACACTCCTGAGCACCAGCCAATCGGGAGCAGACTCACTCCACCGACTGTGCCTCTGCCCTGCCACCCAAACAGCAAAAGCCTCACCGGAGAAGCCAGATTCCACCGTCAGTGTCATCCCACAACACCTCTGAAAGTCCGCCAATCCCAGAACTCAACACTTCCTCAAAAACCTCCATGTAAGGTCAGTTTCCTGCTCTACTGAGAAAAACTGTGCCCGACCAACATAGCTCTCCCTATCAAGCATGCAACAAATTCAGCATCTTGCTTTGGTCTCAGACATCGAATGGGGGTCTCATCCTTCGACACAAAGCATGCTGTATCAGGCCTAAGCAAACATCGAAAGCAATATTTACCACATTAAAAAATAATTTTGCTAACACCCTTCCAAGCCTAGCACCGCAACCTTCACACCAATACTAGGTATGACATGAATCGTTTTCCTTATGAATTGCTTTCATTTTGAATGCTTTGAAAGCAGTATTACTTCATAAATAGAACAGAATACATATTTAAATAATTATTATGCACCAAATACAAATAACTGTACATGTTGAATAAAAAGTATAGGTGCTTTTTAAATTTCCTCATATTTCTTGAAGCTTATTGAAAACTGAAAAAACACTAGATAAAATCTAACTGCCCATCAGTGTGGCTTTTTTATACAATGGAATATTATGTAGCAATTAAGCTGAATTAACAAGATGTTAATGTATCAACAATGAACATGATACTGAGTAAAAAAAATCAAACTGCTAAAGGATATGTATAATAAGTATGCACATCGGTTACAGTTTTTGAAACAGAAAGATTAACACCAGTTTCAGGAGAGTGATGAATTCTGGATAATGAGGGAAAGGGGATGAAAGTGAGGCTTGATTTGATCTTTAATTTTTATTTCCTAAAAAAAGACGGAGAGAGAAATCTGAAACAAATAGAGCAAAAAGCTAATATTTGATTAATTTCAGTGATGAAACTATATAGACTATATTTCTATATGTTTGAAATCTTTCATAATTAAGATGAAATTTTAAAAAATAAAAACAGAATAGAAGTGGGAAAATGTATTCCTACAGTGAACAGGTGAGTAAATATAAAAACACAAACCAAAATCTTAGTTTCTATTTCCTCCTTCTACCAGCTGGCCTTCTACTGAGAGACAATCAGCACAAAAAACATTCTCCTTATTCCTTTCCAGCCACCCCCTGTAATGTAGGCTCTAAAACTGTGGTGACGAAAAAGCAGGTAATTAAGCCATAAGCAGTTGGGAAATCAGTCCCTTAATGATTGAAAGTTTGTCTCTCCTTCCCTTAGGTTCCCACAGCACTTTGAAACTCTTAATGGGGCATATTATGGCATCTTACGTTAAATTATATTTACATATGTTTATGCCCTCTCCATCGATTAAATGTTAAGTATCTTGAGAGCAAAAACCTTACTTTTCAAAGTTCCTTCAAAAAGTCAAAGAGACTTTGCATAGTAAACGTTCACCTGCAGTTGCTATATTGGCTTTGAGTGTCATACTATATGCCCATCTCTCTATTTGACTGTTTGAATAATTTTCCATCTTAGAATTTCAGTATATCATATTTAATTTTTAACTGTTGGACTTAATAGATTAAGAAACTACCACTTCTAAACTAAGTGCTTCTAATTCTTTCTCTTACGAGAATGCCTGAGAAGACAGCATAAGCTGCTTTAGGTTAAGAACTGAGCAGTAGAGATCAAATCTTATATTTAGCCAGCCATCAATTTAGACACAGCTGCCTTATTAGCCTTTGCCACACCAGTCAATCAATTCCACCTAACCCATCAAGAAGCACACATTTATCCACTGATCCAACCATTCAGGAAGCTATTACTGTGAACCTAACACAAGTCCAGGGTTGACAATGCCTTCCTGCCACTTGCCAGGCTCTGAAAGTACAGAGAAAAAAAAAAAAAAAAATCAGTCTGACACGGCTGAATCCTTTGTTTCCATGTACATTCAAAGTGGACTAAAAATAATTCCTAAACTACTTGCTCTGATTTATTTTTGTCCAACTAACTTTGTAAACCTTCATCTGGTTTACTACTTAAATTTGAACACAACTGTATCATCATGACTAGGAATTTTCAGTAAACTCCTGATGAATCCTATTTGGCCTTTACAATTCATGACTGTCTCCTGCTTCCTACTTACAGAAAGAAGAACGGCAAATAATTTCTGAATCCTTTTCTCTCAATGTGTAGTTTATAATAATTCTATTTCATTCTTTCATCCCATCTTTTAATGAAAACTCCTTAAAATGTTGTTTTACTTGTGAATATTGTTAACATTAGAAAATTTTAAACTGGTTAGATGCAACTGCCACACCAATCGAGAATTCAATCAGCCTTGAATTTTACAGAACACAATCTTCCAGATCTAATCAATATGTTAATCAATCAGCTGGCTCCACTAGGATGTCAATGCCCTTTTCTGCTGTGGGGTAGTCACGGGAATACTACAAAGAAACATAATTTACTACTCCTCTGAGACATGTATTCAAAAATAAATTAAGATTTCATCTGCTTTGCAGAATTCTTTTCTAAAGAGAATGTTTCAAGACACACCATTTTAATGGACAGATCTGACTCCCCAGCACAGTGCCAAGGCTAGCAAAAAGAGAAAGGAGGCGAGCTGCAAAACATTCCTGTTTGTTCCATAAAGAAGAAACACTATCTTTTCCATACAAAGTTTTCCAAAGGACCACAGCCAGTATTCGTTGGCTTATTTGTACGCTGAGAATATTCCAGCTCATGTTAAGATTTTCTAGACAGAAAAAAGAATAATAAAAACTACTGTTTGAATTCAGCCTTTCTTAAGAGCAAATTTGTCTTCTCAGCAAAACAAAAGGAATCAATATAGTAGTGCAAACATGAAGCTCACAGATGAATACCCTCCCTCTGATTTTTGGCTTTCAAATATATTTTGCTTGCTTGCCTGAGGTAACGTTCCAAAGACAATGTTGTTTCTAGGTTGTTTTAAAAGAAAAACAGAAATTTTATTCCACGATATGTTTTAATACTTCGTACTACATAAACATATTCTCTTTATAGGAATTTATAGGAAACGCAATAAAGCAATGAAAAGAAATCCAGCCTCATTTACTAGAAAGTGGTAAAACTGACACATTACCTTTTCTGTCTACTTATTCAATCCTTACCACCACAGAATATAAATCAAGACAGAATATTCATATTTCTGAAATATTTAACTTTCTAAAAATCAGATCTAATACTAGCAGTAATTGATAGGTGTCTGTTAAGTTGTAGGTATTTCACATACATCAACTCTAATACTTAACAAAGCTGCAAGGTAAGTATCATTATCTCTGTCTCAGAGAAAGCTTAATTAGTTTGCCCAAGAGCATACCTAAGAAGGGGCAGAGCAGATTTTGAACTCCAGTTGCTCAAACTCCAAAGGCCATGGTCTAGCCACCAAACCACGCAGCCCTAGAAGGATTCCTCTTCTGGTAAAGACATCAACCACAGAAGCAAGTAGGAGGGCACGGAAGCCAATGTGCTGCCATAACCAACCATACCTGAGCCCTGCATCCCTTTTCCACCCCATCCCCCCACCCTCTCATCTCCCTCTCCCCAGGGCAGCCACACAGGCCTTCTTCCACGGCTCAAACTCACCAAGGCCTTTCCCCTCCAAAATTACAATCATGAACCGCAATTCAGCTAGTCGCCCAGTTTTTTAAAGTGCCAAAAAAAGTCTTTAATGACTGCCCTCAATTATTATGCTTTTTGTGACAAAGAACTTTTATTTGATAATTATTGAGGACTGATTAATTAAATGTACTTGTTTGCAATGTAGATTTAGAAATTTGCTTCTGTGAGTCAGAGGCCTGAGGGCAATATTCGGAGGAGAAAAAAAAGATCCCTTTATGGAAACCTAAGGACATCTAAATCAGTACTGTGAAGTGAGGGGGAAATGTAAGTGAGAAAAAATGGGGAGCAGGAGTGAGAGGCATGAGGTTTTCATCATGGACCAAAAAGTGACAAAACTAAGTGCTAATGAGAGATAAAAAATAAAGGTAGAAGTAAAAGGAAACAAAAATATAGAAAAGGGAAAGAAAAGGGCTCTGACAAAGTACTCTGGGTTTAAGAACTGTACAGGGTTGACTGAGTTCACAATCTTAAAGCATCATATAGTATTATTCGAATCATCATCTGCAAATTCATTTTAATATCATCAGCATTTACCCCAAACTCATAAATCTAAGGACAAATATTTTTTAATTAACATGAATTTTAGAGCACCTACCCCGTGTCTAGCACCGTGATGGGCCTGAGGAGTAAATGAATAATATGAATAACAAAAGATCCTTGGTTCTTAGGTAGTTCTCTTAATATATACTTATGAATCAACATGCCATGCTTTTATTGAGCGCTTACTGAGTGTTAGGTATTCTGGAATGTAAAAACGAATGAAGGAATATATCTATGCTCTAAAGGAATTCAGAAGTGCAAGAAAGACAAAATAAACACACCAGAAACAATTAGGGACTAATTCTAAACACCATATTATCAAGTACTGAATCACCAAATAGAGATTGACTGATGTAGTAAGAGAAAAATAATTGTGGACTGAAAAAGCTTCATGAAAAAAGTAGAGCTAAGTTGGTTTCTGGTGGAGTTAGAGATAAAAAAGAGGTAGGGCAGTGCCAGTGGGGAGGGAAAAAGAGTCAAAGGATTTAAAATTTCCTTGGAGCTAGGACTTAGCTCGGGAAATAACATATTAAGCTAGTTATGACTTTTTCGATTAAAGTTACAGAAATCCAACCAGAGTTTCCTGAGGCAAAATGGAAATTTATCAACTGATGGATACAAGAAAGGGTTGTACAAGAAAACCACAGGGATGGCAACTGTCCAGCTGATCTGGAGAATGACAGGGACCAGGAACTCCGTCTCTGTATGTTGGCTTCATCATTTCCGTTCATAGGCTGACTGGCTTTCTCCACATGGTGGGCAGCATGGCTGATGACAACTCCCAGGTTTTACATCTTACCATTTCCAACATCAAATGTGGATGGATAAGGGCGGCATAAGCAGAAGAAAGGGGAAGAGAGGTACCAGACAGTTCTATATACGTCCACCATAAAAGTTACAAGTAAAAATTTGATTAATGGGAATTGATCCTAGATTGGTGGGAAATGACCAAAAAACAAAGTAACTTGAAAGCCTGGCAGAACCTCCCATTTTGGAGCATAATGTAGCTAAAATGCTACCTTTATACAAAACTCAGTCTTATCACAACCTGGTGGATGTGTAATATGTTATTTGCACAGATATAACAAGCCAAAGTGAAACATTCTTAAAAATTCCACATACAATCTATAAGATTCATTTACTCATTCATTCTTTACTTGAAGCTCTATACCTTTTCTTCATTGATTTTTTATTTTTAATTAATTTATTTATTTTTGGCTGTGTTGGGTCTTCGTTTCTGTGTGAGGGCTTTCTCCAGTTGTGGCAAGCGGGGGCCACTCCTCATCGCGGTGCGCGGGCCTCTCACTATCGTGGCCTCTCTTGTTGCGGAGCACAGGCTCCAGACGCGCAGGCTCAGTAGTTGTGGCTCACGGGCCCAGCTGCCCCGCGGCATGTGGGATCCTCCCAGACCAGGGCTCGAACCCGTGTCCCCTGCATTAGCAGGCAGATTCTCAACCACCGCGCCACCAGGGAAGCCCACCACAATTTCTTTAAAGATGTGAATGTGGCACCTAGAGATTATCATACTAAGTGAAGTAAGTCAGAAAGTCAAATATCGTATATCACTTATATGTGGAATCTAAAAAAATGATACAATGAACTTATTTACAAAACAGAAATAGACTCACAGACATAGAAAACAAACATGGTTACAAAAGGGGAAAGGTGGGGGGAGGGGTAAATTAGAAATTTGGGAATAACATATATAGAAATTTAGGAGTAACATGTAAACAACAAGGACCTACTGCATAGCACTGGAACTATATTCAATATCTTGTTAAGAACCTATAATAGAAAAAAATCTGAAAAAGAAAAAATATATATATTCAAGATATATATGTATGTATAAATGAATCAGCTTGCTGTACACGAGAAACTAACACAACATTGTAAAGCAACTATACTTCAATAAAAATTTTAAAATAAAAATAAAACAAATAGTACTTCAGATATAGAGAACAAACTAGTGTTTACAGGGGTGGGGGGAAGACAGGGGTAGGGGATTAAGAGGTACAAACTACTATGTATGAGATAAATAAGCTACAAGGATATATTGTACAGCACAGAGAATATAGCCAATATTTAATAATTATTATAAATGGAGTATAATAACCTTTAAGAATTGTGAATCGTTATGTTGTACACCTGAAATTAATATAACATTGTAAATCAATACTTCAATAAAAAATAAAATAACTGTCTCAAAAAAAAAAAGAAAATTTACAAATTACCAGATTAAAAAAAAAAAAAAAAAAGATGTAGATGTGTTCCAGCTTGTTATATACTTTTAAAACACTGCCAGAGCAAAGCACTTAGGAGAAGGTCATTTCTATCTCATCCCAATTCCAAGAGCCTATGATTCCAAGTCTTATTTTAATCTATGAAGTGAAAACTTTTGGTTTTTTAAAATTACTGCATATTTTAATTGATATTAGATATCATTTCATTATAAATAGCATTAGAAGGTCAGATTAGTTGTTTCATACATTAGTACAGAGATACTTTTCTTGCATATGATTATGAATGAGACTTAAATTCTGATTACTTTAAAGAAACACTGGAATTTGGGGAATTATTAAATCATAGCTTTTCTGCTAAAAGTCCAGAATCTAACAGCACAAAAATATTGTAAACTATATTTTGGAAAGTACTTATTTTATGAGGAGAAGTTATTTGTTTTTAAATGCAAATATTTGGAATACACCAATTCATTTAAAAATAAGTGACCAGATAGATTTTTTTTAACTTCAGGTACACAAACTGAATTAATCATAATCTGTGCTTCATGACACACTTATTGGTCCATGCATGGTTCATTTTACTTAGTAAAATAGTTAAATAAATCCTACTATACCCATTATTCTTGGTGACATTTTTCCCCTTACGCAAAAAGTGTGGCCTTCCTCTACTTCATTTTTACAGTAAATGGATATTCTTTTGGTAATCCTGTCTCAGTCACCCAGACATTTATAAACAAATCCTACTCATACAAATATGAAAACGTTAGCATCATGTTTAAAGTTTTGAAGAAACATAATCCATTTAACTATATAGAGCCATATTTTGACAGCTTAATTTCTATCATTTTCAAAAACACTGGCAGTGGGGGGGAGACAGGCAAGGGTGGAATGGGTCACAAAATCCAGGACCTTTGCAGCTTCTATTCAACTCCTGGTTATAGATAACCCATTAGAAAAAACAAATAATCCATCTACCCATCCTGTTTCTGTTTGTGTCACATTCCTATTACAAAAAAGTTGTGGAACAGGTAGGTGTGAATAAAACCATGGACACTGGTCTTATTTTATTTTAGAAAGAACAATGAATATGGAAATCTACAACATCCCTGGAGCACTTACCCCCGAGGTAAGCCAAAGGCCTTACAGCATGAGCCCCAGGTGAGGCTGGACATTTCTACGAGCTTCCAACTGATCAAGTGGTCACTGAAAGCCCAACTAGTATTTAGGTCTACAGATATGAACTGCTAATGGCTTAGCTATGTATGTGTTCTACATTTTAGCAGAACTAACAAGTGGATTAAAACTATATAGTTTCTAAGTGCCGTTTCTCTACTGAATAGGAACAAAATTAAACTAAGTACAATAACTGATAATACTGGCAAATGTTTAATTTTAAATTAGACCCTCAAGTGTCGTGATATAGAAACCTACTTGAGAAAAAAAAAAAAAACATTAAATAACAATTGAAATCTCTGTCACATATAAATAAAATTAATTTTAAATCTTGGTTTTTGTGCAAGACACAGAAGCTTAACATGGAGAAATTAACAGGCATTATCAACTCAAGGCTTCAGAGAAGCCCAAGACATTGCTGAGACATTTTACAGTCTAGGTTCACTAGGTCACAGATTTGACACGTTATTAATGTGGAAAGCAATTGCCATTTCCTTGACACCCTCTACCCTACATGAAAGGGCACCCAGAAATCATTCCTCATTTCAGGCCCAAGTGAACTCTCCTAATTATACTCCAAGACATTATCAACAAGTAGTTAAGAATACTGCCTAGTCCTCATAACATAGACAGTCATAAAAAAAAAAAAAATTTAAGAGGCACAGAATCTGATATGTCTTGGACATATGGATTGTGCTTACACAAAAGGGCAATTAAAGAGATATCTCCAAACAGAATCTTCAAAGCAAACGGAAGCTGTTTTCTTAAGCCTATGATGTATTTCACTACAATGCATAGCTCTCATAGTTTTAGAATTTTCCAGGTAACTACTCCAAAGCACACTTTTTATCAATAGCAGATGGAAAATATTATGTCCATTTCCTAGCTAAGGCAACTTGGAGGAAAGGAAATTAAGACACATTACACTAAGCCAAGTCAATGAATGACAACAATACTGCAGCTAGTACCTAGTCAGACAGAACACTGAAAGAGAATTAAGTTCAATATGTATATACTTAGGGGGAAGAGTTTTGTTTCAGAAAAATATTTGGTAGTTTCTGTTCAGGCACGTTAAGAACAGTGAAAAACCACCCCTAAAACAAACTGGCCTGAAATTCAACACAATGGCATGTGTTTTTCAACCTGTAATCAACACCAAGAAATAGCTCCCTTTGGTTATTAAAATCCTGGAAAGAAATCAATAATTACCCCATCTGGGAATATGGCCTTCAAAGCATGAGTACTTTAGATAAAACAGCCAATGTCTAGTCCCACTTCTATTGCTTTTCAAATTCCTTGAACGGAAAAAAAGTAAACAAATGCTTTCATGGATGGGAGGTTTTCAATCAGGTTTGCTTAAATCAAAGTTTAAATCAAGTTATTTGAAGTTAATAAAGAGTATACAGTAATATTCTATACTGAATTTGCAGTAATTGATACAATGGAATACTGCTCAGCAGTGAAAAGGAATAAACTACTGAACATGCAACAACATGGATGAAACCTATGGAAATTAGACTGAGCTGAAGAAGCCAGACACAAAAAAGTACATGCTATATGGTTCTATTCCATGAAGGTCTAGAAAACACAAAATTAATCAGTGACGAAAACAATCAGAACAGTTGTCAATGGGTCAGGGGCAAAGATTGCCTGGGGGCATGAGGGAACTTTCTAAGGTGATATAAATGTTCTATATCTTGATATGGGTAATGGTTACACAGGTATATCCATTTGTCAAGAGAATACAGTTTATGTTAATACCAGAATCTGAAGTATGGACATCCATTAAGTAGCTTTTACAGCTTTTTTTTTCATTTTATGACTTTTATATTTTTAAACCAATACTTACAAAATGTATATAATCATAAGCTCACTTGAAAATGACTTTTGAATATTTTTGTAAGGCAAACCTAGAGTGATAATAAAATTTTAACGTCAATTAAAATATATATTTTTTTTAATATTTAAATATATATATATATAATGTGGCAACTCTGTAAATCAAACACCACTTTCCCCACCCAATAAACTATAGTTTATTGTTTAAAAAAAAAAAAAGTACAGTTTAGGTATGTACATTTTAATGAATGCACACTTTACCTCCCCGCTCCCCCCAATAATCCCACATAATGGAAATGGATGGAGGTGTGAGTGAAATAGTCACAGCAGAATTTGATCATTGTTAAAGCTGGGTAATGGGTATGGGCTTTTTTTAGTACTATCCTGTTTACTTTCTATATGTTTGACATTTTTCAAGGTAAAAGGTTTAAAAATATAGATCAGTGAAACGTACAATCAAAAATGTTTACACTGTGAAAATTTATCCCTCAAGAGGCTTTCTCTGTATGCAGAAGACTTTTATAAAAATCCACGGAGATCCCCAGTGTCTGTGCTTCACACAGAGAATTTGAAATGGAGCTCGTTATTTTCTCCAGCTCCCCTTGCCCCCATCCCCAGCATGCCTCCCATCTAATGGGCCATCAGACTGAATATAATATGGTTGTCTCAGCTACCACCAACCCCCAAATTAATTCTTCCCTCGTCCCTCGAATATTTATTTCTAACAAATACTGGTGCAGATGGAGAAATCAGAGCTTCTGCAGACACCGGAGAAAACAGATCTCAACCTTAGTCTTTATTCTCACTACTCTCTGAGAATGGTGTTTTAGAAGTTAATGAGAAAATGAAAATTTACTTTTTTTACATCCAGATTTTTAAAAATCTCATATTCAACTTCTTTTAACCTCACCTTCTTATTTCTTAGCAATATGAAGAGACATAAATTTTCAAAATAATAAAATCTAGAGTAACCAGAGTCAGCAGTCAATTTCTCTACTATGGAGTTATGAGGCTCAATCATGTATCAGTCACTAAACAAGTCTTATTAGTTTTCTAAATATTGCCTGAGAAAAGTCCTATAGCTTTTCACAAAACATGTCCAAAGAATCAGAAGCACCATACAGAAGAGGCAAAGGATGAATTCAGGCTCAGTCAGAGCTATTTAAAGGTATGTTAATACCCTCCTAGAGCTATTTAAAGGTATGTTAATACCCATAAGAGGATTATAAGTGCACCTGGGTAAAGAATCTTCTTGACAACCTAAAAAGTGGACTTAAGTATTGTATCTAGCAGTTCTCTGTAGTGAACATAAGATAAACACTGAAATTAGCTGAAATTAAAAGTCCAAAATATATATACTTTATAACCTCCACTTACAAATATTTCTACCTAACATTTCTTTATGTTTATATGACCCTGCTAAATTCCAGTGAAGAATTTCACAAGATGTGAAATAACAAATACTCATAAAGTAAAGGAGATCCTTGATGCCAGCATTTTTGTTCATTCATTTATTAATTCAAAAAAATGTGTGCCTATGAGTAGCAAGTGCTCTTCTAGGTGCTAGAAATATATGTAATAATTCAATGTAATAATGAACAAAGCAAAGTTCATGCCCTCAGAGGGTTTACATTCTAGTAAGGGGAGACAGGCTTACAAGAAGGGCTGAGGATAGTAAGTGCCATGGAGGAGAATCAGTAGGAAAGGGCATGCAGATGGCTATTTAATACAGCTGTCGGGAAAGGCTTCTGTTAGCGTGATTGGAGCAAACCTGAAGAATCCAAGGTCCAGAATTCCAGGCAGAGAAAATGACAAGTGCAAAGGCCCCACACCAGAGCCCACTTGCAAACTGAAGAAACAAAGAGCCAGTGTGGCCCCAGCGCTGAGTTAGTGTCAGAGCTGAGGGAGCCGGGAGTGAGAGGGCCGCAGAGGATCTCAGCCTTTGTGGGCCATTTTCAGGGTCTGGGCATCTAGTGTGAGGGAGATGGGAAGCCATTGGAGGACTGTGGGCAGAAATGATCTTATTTAATGTTTTTAAAAAGATCACTAACTGTGTGAGGAGAACAGACAGTAGAGGAACAAAGGTTGAAGCAGGAAGACCAATTCAATCTAGAGATCACAATGTGCTCAGAGGAACATTTTAAGTATATTTTTTATAGGTTATGTTTCATTATACAACCCAAATACTCCTGTAACTAAAACAGCAGTCAATTGAATTGCTCTCTTGTTTGCCACTGGCTTGGAGGGTTAGAGTTTCTGAGGGAAATCCAAGAGTCATCTTATGTTACTTTTCAGGCTCTAGTTTGATCTGTTGGCTAGTGGTTCCTTTACCTCCATTAATCTAATAGGTAAATAAGACAAAAACTGCTAGCTTCCCAAAAAATAACCCTTTTCAAAAATATTACATCACAAATATCAGAAAGCAAATATTTTCACACGTACGCTGGATACAGAAGTTTCTCATATTATTTCCGTTATTCGTAACCCTCATCACAACCTATGTACATGGTAGTAGTCAAAACCCATTTAACTAATATTCCTGAAAGACGATAAATCGAAATAAAAATATACTGCAAATCATAAAATCCATCACCACTCTCAGACTTCCGTTTCATAGTTTATGAAATCCCTCTCATAATGAAGACAGGCTCTCGATCACTCTCCTATCTCTCATTTCCTTAAGTTTACCCAACAGCATATCTAACTGCTGTCTCGCCCATACCCTGTGGTTAGCACTTTCAGTTATAAAAAGCCAGGTAGGAAAACCACCACACACAGCACATCTTTCAGGACTTTCAGCCACGCTCAAGTGTTATTAAACGGTTTGAGAGGGTGTCAGAAACACATGCTTTCCGGCACACTTTGGTGATTTCATCCTATGCTCAGAGCACTCTGATAAATTAAATCATTCTGGCTGTGTCAGGAATCGCAGCTGGTGTACCTGAGTATTGCTCTCTGATGATGACAAGCAGTACAAAATAAGATACCGAATCCTACTTTTCTAAAATCTCATTTTCGGCATCTCGCAAAACGTTACTAGGCAGGATTTTAAAGCGAAAACAAATGTTATAATTCACTTTGGTTTTTCAGAAACCTAAGCCCACTTGCCAAAAAAAAACTGATGGCTTTTTTTCTTTCCAAAGAGCAGGCAGCTTCTACAGTAAGGAAGGGGACTGGGGGTGGGGGGGTAGGGAGAAGCTATTAAAATGGATAATCCAGCTTTTTGCTTACCCGTGTAGCTTTAATGGAGGGGAACCAGGCAGGAACTGAGGGACTGTTACGGCCACGTATACCGAAAGGGCTTTCCTCACCCTCAGCTGAATAGCGTGGAGAATCTGCCTCATTACCTTCTACGAACAAGTAAAGGAGAATCCCCTCTCTGGGGGCAGGCTTTGCTGTACTAACATCCTCTACAGACTTGACCTCATCCACCCCCCTCTCCTTTTCCCTTTCCTTCAGCCACAAACTCCTATTTCGTTTTTGGTTTGTTTCATCTTATTATACTGAAGGCATTCTTGCAAACTGCCTTCAACCATTCCCGGGATAAGAAGAGATAGAAATAAATAATAAAATAAATCAAGATTTCTTTTCTGCAGAGCTAAATTTAAATATATAGGCGGAGCGAGATGGTGAAAAGGGGTGTGTGGGTGTCTACTGCAAGATTTTTCAGTCTCTAGGAGAGAAAAGGATAAAGAACAGAAGGCTAAAAGGATTTGAGAAGTGTGTGTGTGTACAATCATTCCCAGGGCGGAGGGAAAAATTCAGGAAGGGAGGGAGAAGCAAAAGATCAATCCAGGCAGTCACTCACTCCCATCCCTCCCGACCCCTCCCCACCTCACTGCAGTGCTCTGCGCTTCCCAGAAAGCTCACCACCCAAAGGGCAGATTCCCAAAACCAAAGCAGAGCCCGAATCCTGGTCACGCAGGCAGGCTGGGGAGACGGGGGAGGTGGGGGGGTGGGGGGGTGGGGGGGTGGGGGGGGGTGGGGGGGTGGGGGGGTGGGGGGGTGGGGGGGGGGGTGGGTAGAGACAGGCGATGGGAAACCATCTGGCTAGGGAAGCGGCGAGGAGGCCAGCAAGACCAGAGGAGGAAAGGCAGGGCCGGGCTGCCGGGACCTACCGGGAGCAGTGACGGTAGAGGATGCCCCGGGCACCTCTGGCCTCTCCTCCTCGGCTTCCTCCCGCTGCCGTTGCTGCTGCTGCTGCTGCTGGATGAGACTGAGGTCGGAGCGGCTGAGCTCAGCTCTGGCGGCCGCAGGGACCAGCCTCGCCTTCAGCAGCACGGCGGCCAGGCCGAGGAGCAGGGTGCAAGGGACGCGCCGGCTGAGCCTCGCCATGGCCGAGAGCCAGAGGGCCGCGGCGGCATATTGCGGCGGAGGTCCGGGCGGCGGCGGCGGGCGCCAGGGCTGCGGGCTCCCGCCCGCCCGCTCGGTCCCCCTCGCTCGGTCTGCCTCGCACACCCTCACCAGGAGGAGGAGGCTGGGGCGGCGGAGGAGACGCCGCGGAAGGAGGAGGGGGAAGTTAGCATCCTCGCGCACGTGACGCGCGGGGCGGGGTGGGGCGAGCCCCGCGCCAGGCGCCGCGTCTCCGCTATCACCCCGGGCTCAGCTGCTCCGGACGCGCGCGCTCGGCGGGGTGCTGGGGCGCAGTGCTGGTGGTGGCTTCCTAGGGTAAACGAAAAAGGAGAGCCTTTCTGGGGGCTGGTAGACTTTCAGATCCTCTAGCCCCCACCGAGACACCGGGAAATTTTGCAGAAAGTGAAATAAAATTCCCTCCACCTGACCGCAAAGTAGAAGAGAAGGTGGTATATTGATTACGCTCCCACAACACTTAACGCAGCACCGGCGGATCAAAAAAGCCAGGATCTCTTAACCATGTGGGCTTTGGGGCATCACGGCCATCACTGGTTAGCTAGAAATTAAACTGCGGCTCTCCAGATTTTGATTAAATTCCTCTTTCTGCCCAAATTGGAATTTCTTTCAATATCGTAAAATATTCTTAATTACGTTTTGTCTAATTATAGTCTATACTTTTCATTTGCTCAAAAAAAAATTTTCTAAATGCCTGCTAGGTGCTTACCACGTGCCAGTATTTAGTCAGGCGCTTGGAATAAGCAACATACAATCCCTGCGTTCTAGGAGCCCATTACCTGTTAGGACAGAGGAACATACAAACAAATTATAATCCAGGGTGGTGCCTGCCACTGGAGAAACACTACAGCATGCAGAGATTGCATTGAATTGGAAGAAATTAACAATGTGGTATATGGAAGGGGGCTATGAAACACTAGGAAAGGTGGGGTTTAAAGAAGAATAAGAGTTCCACACATAGGTGGGTGTAACCAGGTCATCTAAAAAGTATAGCTGCGTGTGTGTGTGTGTATGCCCGTGCACACGCGCCGAGGTGTGTAACAGTACAGTGTGCTTGGAAAATTGTCCTGCAATGATTGTGACAAAGTGACAGTGTTTTAGATTGAAAAGGAAGGTGGAGATCAGGTCATTAAAAAAATAATAGCAGGGACTTTCCTGGTGCCGCAGTGGTTAAGAATCTCCCTGCCAATGCAGGGGACACGGGTTCGGGCCCTGGTCCGGGAAGATCCCATATGCCGTGGAGCAAATAAGCCCGTGTGCCACAACTACTGAGCCAGCAGGCCAAAACTACTGAAGCCTGCCCACCTGGAGCCGGTGCTCCGCAACAGGAGAAGCCACCCAATGAGAAGCCCGCACACCGCAACGAAGAGTAGCCCCCACTCTCTGCAACTAGAGAAAGCCGGCGCACAGCAACAAAGACCCAACGCAGCCAAAAATAAATAAAATTTAAAAAAAAAATAACGGCAAACACTTCTATAGTACTTACTGTGTCCAGGCACTGTTCAAGCACTTTATATACATTAACTCCTGTAATAACCTTGGATGCTATATAAGGAAACTGAAATTTACATTGCAAGTGATTATGAAATAGTGAAAGAAATTAATCAGGGAAGGGACTTGCTACCAGTCTGCGTTTTCAAAGGATCACTTTGCTATCAGTATGGAAGAGGAAGAGGGATAGATTGGCGGAGAGGAGGCCAGTTTAGTGGTGTTTGCAAAAGCCAGTGAGGAGATACCAAAGGCTTGTGAGACCAGAAAGGAGAAGAAAGGAGTGGGAGATTCAGTATGTAGGGCTAGAATCAGCAAAACTGGTTGATTGTTTGGGTGAGGAAGAGAGAAGGAGAAAGATGGGTATGTCTAGTATGACACTCAAATTGCCAGATTGAGATCTTGGGTGGCTGCTTAAGACATTGTCAAGATTAGCTGGTACTACTGACTACAGAATAGGTGATAAGCCATGGCTTGTTCAGTTGTAGTCTCTTTGTATTTGGAATGTCTGTGGGACATCTCATAATATAATGTAAATGTGATCCGTGACGTCACATCCTTTACCATCATAGTTGATTCAGATGATTTGGCTGATTGGACAGTCCCTTTCCACTCTCACCACTCTTTTGTGTGTTCGTCCCAATGTTTCCAACATGCTGGAAAAGAACAAATTTCTCACTAGTGGAAAGTTATTCTTTGGTCAAGGATATGAAACTAGTGCCTATATAACCATAACTAATAATAATAATAGGCATTTTACATACATTATCTCGTATCCTCAAAGCAGTCCTACAAATTAGCTCTCATTATTCTGTTTAGCAAATGGAAACACTGAAGATCAGAGAGGCAACTGTCTTGCCCAAGGCTACACTAATAAGAAGTGACTTTACCTTTCAGCGCTGTTTGAAACTTTCGCCATGAGCTTGCGTTGTTTTTTAGTGATTTTTAGATGGAAATAAACTACATAATGTGGGCTACATAATTTTTTGAAGAGAGATGCCAAAGTGAGGTCCCTCACACTAAACACCACTGTTCCATCATGGTTTTGCCTCGCCTGTGTGAGCAGGAATTATTGGGGGGAGGCTGAATGCAGAGAGTCTTCATTAGTTTCATCAAGCTGTTTTTGTTGCATTTTCCTCCAATTTACCTCTGCTCCTGGAGAGAAGAAAGGAGAAAATGGAAATGGTTCCAGAATCCTGACTGGCAGATCAGAAGGAAAGGAATGCTGCCAGGATTTCTGTCATCCTGCCTTACGGTGGCCAAGTCATCTTGAACATATTAGAAGCTGACCTTCCAGAGGCAAAGTTGCTGATTTCACAGCCCTCAGTGGAGGGTAGACGTGAAATCCTTCAATACTACAGACTGTTTAAAGAAATAAGCTTTGCTAATCAAGATGGGTTTTAGATGGTTTTTAAATGCTCCGTTACTTGTATAGTTTACGCTTAATTTCTGTGCAATATACAAAAGCCATATTATTGGATGCAATCAGGGCTAATAGTTGGTGAATCAAAAAAGTAGGTCAAGAGACAAAAAAAAATCAGTATATTTAAAATATATTTTAGGCTGCTTATTTTATCTTAAAATAGGCAAATATATATTCATTTACCAATCTTTTGACGTAGGGCCAATAATTTTTTTTAAATCTAACCACATCCTAGGGTTTGAAGTAGTAAACCACAATTACAATGCATCCCTATTATTTGCAGTTTTCGGTTAAGTGGAAGGAGTGCTTAAAAACTCTTGACAAACAATTCGAATGCCAAATCCTTCTATTTTCAATTTTTCCCCAGTTTTACCATTTTCTCACCCACTTAGTATTAAACTTAGTTTTCATAGAAAAATATACTTCATTTAAATTTATATTTCATCCATACCTTATAACACATAGAACTGCCAAAAACAACTGTGTAAACAAACACAACTTACTTTCTGCACAGACACAGACCAACTGGTGGGGGCAAAACCAAGCAGATGTTCAGGAAAGGGTATTCTGCCAATTTCATGTACTTAACATGTCAGCCAGTGTGTTTTACAAAGGAATGGAAGATGCCGGTTGATCTAGGAAGTTATTTTCAGGTTCCTAATCCGTGATACTGTTCATGCTTAATACAATGTAATCATTAATGTTAGAATGTCTTCGCTTTTATAAATATCCTGCAAGAGCCATCGGAAAGCAGATTGTAATACCATGCATATATAATAATTCTTCCTTGCTTAAGATCTACTGGTACCTCCTCATTGCTCTTAGCATAACGTCCAAAATCCGCAACAGATTTACAAAGCCCTTCACAATACATCCTCTGACTATGCAGGCTCATCTTGTAATATTTCCTACATAAACACAGAGATGGGGGTTGGTGGGGGGAGGGAAGGGAAGGGAAAGGAAGGATTTCTTTTATTCCCTTGAACTAGACTTATTTAGGTTGCACATACTGATTTCCTCGCCTGGAACTGTACTCCCTCATCCCTAACTGACAGGCTCCCACAGAGCCTCAAGGTTAGCTTAGATATTACTTCCTCTAGGGTACTTTCCCCGACACCCTTGGCTTTGATTAGGAGCCCTTGCTATGAACTTTCATGACCCTCGTATTTCCCCTTAGGACTCTGTTACTTAAAATGGATATTTTCTTGCCTGTATCCTCACCAGTGTAGGCTCCACAAGGGTCAGGGCCATCACATTCACAGCTGTATCTCCAGCTCCTGCCACAACGCCCAACAGTGGTTGTTTGATTACTTGGTTGATTAAATCAACAAATCGATTTTAAGAGGCAGAACTGTTAGTTAATGGAGAATGGCCCAGAGTCAGACGGCTCTGGTATCCACCCCTCACAGCTATGTGATTTACAGAAGATTCTCGGCCTCACTTTTCTCAACTGTATAGTGGGAGAAATAACAGAGCCTAAAGGAGATAACAAAATAAGATAACATATAAATACTTAGAGCTTCTTGCTATAGGAACTGTTCAGTAAATGTCAGCCATCACTTCTTTTGTTAATGTTATGTAGTATTGTTCTGTTTCATTTGTATATTTTTATAATGTATATAAAATTTTATTTTATATGTAATCAATTCTTATTTTTCTTGTTATATTTTATATAGTCACTGCAAACACTCAATTAGCAAATACTGAACCATTGTTCCTAGAGGAACAGAGTTAGTTAGATTTAATAACATATTAAATATATTAGCTATATATTTACGTGAGGGGTAAGAAAGTTTACCTTTTTGGAAATATGATTTGCAAGTTTTAGTAATTGACTGTTTCCTTAAATTATGACTCTTCCTCCAACACTGCTGCCTTCATTTGATAGTGAGCCATTTAATTTGAGTTTGAAAACCAAAGGACTAACTGTTAAAGAGGGTTGAACAAAGTTCAAATTTGTATTTCTTTGACTAAGAATCATTTATCCAGGTAGGGTTATCCATACAGATAGGGGCAGTTTGGGATTATTAACCAAAGTGGGTCATATGGTTCAAATAGTCACTAAACTCTGGGTTTAGAGGTCCTTCTCAGGTACAGGCATGTAAATCATTAAGATTCTCTGGGGTCAGCATGCATGGATTACCTGCTGTGCAATTTTTCTCCATGGCATTTCAGGTACTTTCCACCCTCACCCCCAACCAGTTTGCTCCAAATATGGTGGCTCGGTAGAAAAGAGTTCATTAGGCACTCCAGCTAGGATGGCCCAATGTGTAGTGGGAAGTGATGGAGCCAGCTCAACCTAGATTAAAAGGCTCAAGCCAGAGTTTACTCCAAGGCCAGATCTAGATCTTCAAAAGCTTGGATTGTTTTAGGGACAAGACTGTTGAGGGTCTGTCTATGTGCCAAGCCCTCTGACCCCACTCTTGTGTGTCTTGACCTTAACTATCTAAATTCATGAAATAGATATGAATCTTTAAAAAATAGAACCCAGGAAGCCAGGACTTTATGATTTGGGAAACTTTCAACATATCCAGGTTGCAGAAGATGCTAAAATTAAGAGATTTAGAGATTTACTTTAAAGAGAGTTTGCTCTAGAAAGAACACAGAGACTGTACAAACATTTGCTAATATCTCAGAAATTTTTCTTTGAAGAGATTAAGTGTGTGACTCATAGATTCTCCTCACACAACCCAACAGAAGCCAAAAACAGAGATGAGATTATTTAGGAAAGCTCTGTGGGGTAGCCTCTAGTCTAATGGAGTGAAATATCCTTGACATACACAGGCGATCCGTAAGGTTCCTGTGAATTTTATATCAGCAGAAACACTGCCAGCTTGGTCTAAAGGGATAGTGTACAAAATGAAAAAGCATACTGAACCCACACAGTCTTATCAGTAGGAAGAAGATGATAACAATACTCAGCTGTAAACATTTGCTACATTTCACGGGGGAAAAACGATGACTCAGAAGGTGAAGCCATGAGCCACAGAGTTTGAGAACCACATAGTTTGAAACCACAGAAATTCATAGACTTTGAAACCAAATGTAGATTGCTCAGCTGGATTTTGGAATTGCTTGGGACCAGTGACTTCTTTTATTTTCCTTCTATTTCTTCCCTTTTTTTAACCAGAATGTCTGTAATTGTTATCATATGCTTGTCTTACTGTGCTATGTTGGGAGCAGAAAACTTGTTTCTTTAGTTTCACGTGTTCACATATAGAGACAAATTGTACCCCTGGATGGATCATACCCAAGCCTTGCCCATAATTTAGATGATGAGATTTGGGACGTTCGAGCTGCTGAGATTAAGAAGTCATTTTGGACTTTGAGTTGATGTTGCAGTGGTTTGACTTTGGGGGACTTTAGGAATGGGTTGAATGTATTTTGCGTGTGAGACTGATGTGAATCTTTGAGCGCCAGACCATGGACTGTGGTAGACATAATAATGCCCTCCAAAAGATGTCCATGATCTAATGCCGGATTCTGTGAATATGTTACCTATCACGGCAAAAAGACTGCAATAACTTAAAACTAATTCACTATCCAAGGCATGAGGTCACTAGCCTCACACAATGACCAAGACTGTGTGGATCTAGGAAAGGATATGGAGTAGACAATGTTAAGAACTGGATTTGGAGAATTAGAGGTGAAAAGAGGGGACTATTTCTGTACAGTGTGTAAACCAGATTCTCAGCTCTGTCATTAAATCACTCCTATACTGCCGCTGTTTTAGGGTTCCCTTGAGAGGCTAGGGCTGTTCAGTGGGAATATGGTAAAATTAGTTTCTGTTCCGTCATCTCTAACTATTACTTGGTAATCACTGAATACCTGTGGAGTGATTGAGAAAAGAACCTTCAGTTTCAATTTTTGCTAGTAATTTAGTACCACATGATAGTGAAGTGCTTCGCTCTGGTTTAGTAGTAAAGGTTCAAGTCAGAAAGTCAAAACTGGTATTACTAAGAAGTAGGAAATTTGCTTATTCTTTAATAAACTCTTCCCTTTCATTTCCTCACTAAGGTGTACTGAAAAATTCAAAATCATTCACTTGTCTGTCAATCAGGTGGTGATATTTCTGAATTTTAAAGGGGTTTATGTCACTTATAATCCCAAAAAAGAACTTTAACTGCACTGTTGAAAGATGAGAAAATTTGTAAGTCACCAGAACTTTCTTGCTTTCTATGGTAAACTTACCATGACCCTATCCAAAATCAAGAATCACTTCTATTACTCAAGTGGAGAGCGTAATTCTCCAAATTAAATACTGCTACATTTGTACATTACTTAGTGCTTTTTCGTGAATAACTTTGTAATGAGTAATTAATATTCTGACTACAAGATTGACTAAAAAGTAATCCCTAAAGATTCCATTTCAACACTCTAATATCTGAGAAATGATGTAGAAGAACTTTGAGAATTACTTTGAAAAAAATTAGGTTTACAACATGAAGGTAAGTTACTGTGTGAAGTTCAAAATCTAAGTCCTCCTTCTATTAAAACAACACCAATTTATGTATTTGCTATGCTTCAGGAAGTGAAGTTGACAAGGAAAGTGAACCTGAATGTAAAAGGGAATCTAACTATATAATTCTCTAGGCAATTCAAGACAGTTTAGAAAATGAGTAAAAATATTCCGGTTGACCCTTGAACACAGGGGTTAGGGGCTACGACCCTCTGCGAAAATCAAGTATAGTTATAGTCAGTGCTCTGTATCTGTGGTTCCTCCATATCCAAAGTTCCACATTTGGGGATTCAACCAACCAAGGATCAGGCAGTACAACAGTATTCACTATTTTTTGTTTAATTAATTAATTAATTTATTTATTTATTTTTGGCTGTGTTGGGTCTTCGTTTCTGTGAGGGCTTTCTCCAGTTGCGGCAAGCGGGGGCCACTCTTCATCGCGTTGCGCGGGCCTCTCACTATCGTGGCCTCCCTTGTTGCGGAGCACAGGCTCCAGACGCGCAGGCTCAGTAGTTGTGGCTCACGGGCCTAGTTGCTCCGCGGCATGTGGGATCTTCCCAGACCAGGGCTCGAACCCGTGTCTCCTGCATTAGCAGGCAGATTCTCAACCACTGCGCCACCAGGGAAGCCCAACAGTATTTACTATTGAAACAATCCACGTATAGGTGAAACCAATGCAGTTCAAATCCTGTTGCTCGAGAGCCAACTGTAATTGGAAAAGCATTGGTGGTACATCAATTGATATTCAGACATCCCAACCTATCCCCTAGATAATAACAAATCTATTTTATAAACTGTGACTAGTAGTTCAGGCAGTGTTGCACAGCAGAATGCATACCGTACTAGGTGTTTGAATACGCAAGCTTTAGTCCCAATCCTGCCGGTAACTACTTTAGACAAGTAATGAACCCTCTGGGCATGGTTAACAGTACGAAGGGAGTGAGGTAAACTCCTTCCAACGTGTGCTTTTTAGCAGTTTGACCATGACCTGCGTAGATGGTGTTATCTGCAATTGTCCTGTTTAGGGTTTGTTGAACTTCCAGAATTGCAGGTTGCTCTTTTTGATGAAATTTGGAAACTTTTTGGCTTCGAATATTTTGTCTGTCCCAGTTTTCTCTCTGCTAAGACTCCTTTTGCACCTAGATTTGTCCCACAGATCACTGAGGCTGTTTTTTTGTTTTTTGGGTTTTTTTTTGCCATCTGTGCTTCAGTTTGGATAAGTCCTATTGATCTAAGTTCATTGATCCTTTCTTCTGTCCTACCCAATCTATTTGTAATCCCCCTCCAATGAATTTCTGACTTCAGATATATTTTTTCAGTCTAAAGATTTCCACTTGAGTCTCTTTTGTTACTTTCCAAACCTCTCTTGACATGCCTGTCTTTTCATCCATAATTTTCATGTGTTCCTATAGACTCTTTAACATATTTATCATAGTTATTTAAAGTCATACCTGTTAAATTGTTTGTGGGTCTGTTTCTATTGACTATTTCTTCTCAAAGCCAAGCATCACATTTTCCTTTCTTCCCATTTACACACACACGACCTTATGAATGATACACTGGAGTCTTTTGGTTGTGTTATCTTCCTCTGAAAGTAACTGCCTTTATGAGCAGACAATTAAATTTCAGGTGGATCACCTTAAACTTGTGGAAGCTTGGTTTCATGCTTTGTTAGGGTGGGACACTGGCTTTACCCTTCATCCTAGGGTGAATCAATCAATCTTGGGATGTAGTATTTATTCCCAAGGAATAGATCCTCTGGGGTTTCAATGGAAAGACTGGGGTGTTTCCAAGGCCCTGTCACTGGGTAAGACTTGAACTACAGTCTCTTGTTTCTCCTGCATTGGACAGTAGCTGGAATAACTGCTCAGTTCTTTCAAACTTCCATCTGCTCTTTTCCTTTTGGGCCCTCACTAGAGCAGAGTCAGGGTCAGCCAAGACTTTGAGGGGAAAATATTCCCCTTTCCCACAATGTGGCTTCTCCCTTCCCCCATCCCTCAATTTCTAGCCATGATGGCAGTCCCATCATTCTAGGAAATGAGGGGGCACTTTTCTGCTTGCATTCCATCCACACAACAGAGAGTAAACTCAGGGAAAAGTGTGGTTCCCTTCCTTGAGACCAATTCCCTCCAGTTTCTGCTGCTTTTAGTATCTGCAGTGTCTTTAAAAGTTTCTTTTTTTGCTTCCTATTCCTCATTTCATTCATTGTTATCTGATACAAGCTACTTTGCCATTATTGAAATTGGAAGCCCCTTCAAATTTTTAAATGTCTATGATTCTATGATTTGTAATTGGTGTATTTTAACATTAGTTTCCTTTTGCTCTGTTTGTGACACCTTTTTTCAAATAACTAACACTCTTAAGAATGTGGTTTTTTTTAAAAATTCATGTTTTTTTTTTTAAGCAGATATTCATTTTAAATTATTTATTTATTTATTTATTCATTTTTGGCTGTGTTGGGTCTTCGTTTCTGTGCGAGGGCTTTCTCCAGTTGCGGCAAGTGGGGCCCACTCTTCATCGCGGTGCGCGGGCCTCTCACTATCGTGGCCTCCCTTGTTGCGGAGCACAGGCTCCAGACGCGCAGGCTCAGCAGTTGTGGCTCACGGGCCCAGCTGCTCCGCGGCATGTGGGATCCTCCCAGACCAGGGCTTGAACCCGCGTCCCCCGCATTGGCAGGCGGACCCCCAACCACTGCGCCACCAGGGAAGCCCCAAGAATGTGGGCTTTTAAAGAGGTGTGTCACCTCTTTGAGGTCATCCTTTTAGTGCACTACTGCTAGCTCATGTGATTAAAAAACAAAACAAAACAACATAATAGAAGGAAAATATAAAGTCCTTGCACATAAGTGGCACCATATGCTCAAGTTTATTGAACAGACACAAGTTACACACTGGAGACTAATAAGCAGAACACTGTACCAGTTTTCACTAACTCAAATCAAGTTAGTAAATGACAAATTTTAGAAGACACTCATTTTATGTCTCACCCAATGTGGGTGATCACAAGAGAGCTAAATAAAGAAAATTATTTTCTATGTTACTTAGGTAGGAAATTAATTGATATACACAGCTTCCAAGTTACTTTAAGATATTGCAAAGTGTTTCAAAACTAGCAGGGAATAGTTCATGTCCAGCCTGAAATAAAGTGTAAAATGGACCTTTTAGGGGTAAATAACTTCATTCGTATATCCATCTCAAAATCATTCCTTCCTGCTAACAAAAAATACTAATAAATCTCCATTTAGATTAGGTTTACTAAATTAATAATGACTTTGAAATATCTAGGTTTGGTTACATTGTTATATTGCACTTGAGAAGAATGACAAGAAAAATCAAAGATTCAGTACCTCTCCCAAGAAATTCATTATATATCAGAAATTACAATGAAATACAAGCATATATGCATTCTACATGTCCATAGGTTCATCGTTCAAACTAGCCTACCAACAGGTTAAAAGAAATACTCTCCAAAACACTTGAGTATTAAGTCATTTCATTCACCATTTTGGATCCTATATTCGATTTTCAAATTTTATATTTTTTTCTTATTAATCAAACTATCACATATACAAGCTATCCAAGAGCACTAACACAGTGACACTGAGATAAGCAACAGTCAAACACAAGGATTCCACGAATGACTTATTCTTTGCCAAGCTCAACACTACATTCTCTAACACAGGAACATCAATCAACTTACAATTGTTTGCCTTATAAAAAACCAGCAGATCTATTTATTATATACTATGCTTTTGCCACATACATCTCTCTTAGGGTCATGATTCACTATGAAAAATCTTTCACATCCTCTTAAGGAAGCCAGTATCGTCTCTAATACTTGAATTTTCTCTTTATATAAAGTATCAGTGAGAATTGACTATGACTAAGTAGTTTCATAACAGGTAGAATTGTGGCACTAACATTTTGATTAATTGTCTTACAATTCAGTATTAAGAACTTAATCAGAATTACAATAACCACCAATTACAAGAAAAAGGTAAAGGGAAGAAAAGGAAAGCGCCTCCCTCACACAAATGGTTCTCAAAATATCAAGTCTGAAATAAATGCCTATTTAAGAAATCAACAACAGCATCAATATTTCTTACCAATATCAAATGTTTTAAATATTCTCAACCCCAACCATGTGTGTTTTCTTAAACTGAATCAGGTTATAAGAATTTTACACTCAAAATGGCTTTCAATTCTCAATAAATCACAAACACAGCAGTGATTATTTTTTGACATTTTAACCAAAACATTCACATGCTACTTTAGGGTAAAAAGAAACTCACCATTTCCCAAATATTTTCCTCAAAGACTAGGTTTTTAAATTATACTCCTACCATATTTTTGTACAGATATAAATCTTCATTTTTCTTAAAGAAAATACTATTGCTTTAAACTACGTTCCATAAGAGCAATTTAAAGCATCATGTTAATTTCCATGACAACACCCTTCAATCTCCTCCAGTCTAATGCTCTCCCAACTGAGCTATTTTGGCTCCTCCTTCAATCTCCGGTAAAAGATTATACCTTGAGATAAGAGGCCATAAAAGGAATAGATTGTGCAAAAGCAAATAGTAACATTTTTTTAAAAGAGTGACTTTCTATCCAACAGATATTTTCAGGAATGACTGCTATTAGGTGGGAAAACAGGTAAGGTGAACATTGTTCTAGACCAACTCAGTGACTGTCTGGTGGCAGGCCCTAGGATAAAAATATTTTTTTCTTAAAAAACTTTAAATTTATTGGTAATAAAAATACTTACTGCATATGACTAAGATCTTTTGAGCTACTAATAAAATCTATATTACAACACCTATTAATTTTGAAAATCACTAAAGCTAAATATAGGGTCTTGTCAATGTTCTAACTTGTATAACTCACCTACATATGCCTCTATTTTATGAATATATTCTAGCTTAGGCACTTGTTAGGGAGTTATAACACAAGACATGGCAAGATAAATTTCAATTATTTTTAAAACATAGAAAAATATTCAGTTATTTAAGGGACATATTTATCATTGCCTAATGAAGACAGTAGTTAAAAAGCTATCAAACTCTCAATTTCTAATGCACAACATGATGTAATTGCACAAAAATAGGTATAATTAATAGTTATCCCCAGGCCTGGAGGAACTGTGAATAATTCACATATTCCTCTAGAAGGTTCATCACCCTACGGACTTATAAAACTACAACTTGCCACCTGTGCAGCTTTTAATTAAAAATCCTAGAAAAGTAATTTATATTAATAAACCTAAGAAAGTTTAAAAAGGTTTCCAATAACTCGAATTGCTTATAAAATAACCTCTAAGAAGTCATTTTGATAGCTGGTTTCACATGTTAGACTGGTTTATAGACTGGTTTTTTACATGTTACACCTGGCTTCAACTGAGGTAATATCCATCTGAGCAGCACCACACTATTGCTAGAAGTAAACCAGTGAGCTACTTTAAGAATTTCAATTCCAAGCATTTCTTGCAGGGTTGGGAGGTTGAGTGCAGGTTCCTCTAAGTTGTAAAGATTCCTCATTGATCTTGACACATTCTCAGTAACAGTTTTGGAAACGTAAGGAAAAATACATATATAGGAGGAAAATAAATTAATCCCAACTGAAAACTCTTGCTTTAATCTAAGAACAAACTATTAATAAGCAACTCTGTCAAAGAACTACAAACATAGTCTTTTAATTTAAATGCTTCTTTTTTTTTTTTTTTGGATTGTATTGTGTATAGCCAGACTAATGCAATGGAATAAATGTACTTTGGAAATGATTTCCAACTCCATATGGCTTCAAGCATCATGATGTTTAGCAGAAATTAAATGACTACACAAAAGAGGCATTTTTGATTATAAAACTAATTTTTAGTATAAGTTGACTTAAAGGATTTGAAATAGAACTTAAACTTATACAAAATAAAATGTAATCAAATGGACTGTGGATAAAAATATAAATAAAAATTTAATAGCATGTACTCAATTTTCAGATTAAAACAAAAAACTGTACCTTTGCTATTACAGGAAAGAGTTTTGATGGGATCACGCTTTCTTCTTTTTTTAAAGTTCTACCACATAGGTAATATTAAAATCCAAGTTTATGCAGTTATAAAGTTAGCTTGAAAACTCAACTGTAGTGTAATGTGTATTAACAGTAAGTATCTCTACAAAAGATGTGGATCCTAAGGTCCAAATGTGGATTGCTTTAAAACAACAAAAACAACAACAAACAAAATCCAACATACAAAATCAGAAACAATAATTGTAGGAGGTACTATTTTAGATAAAGTGGTAACTCAGTCACTACCTGTCTTACGTACATTGAAGAAGATCTATCACTTGAAATGTTATTATTTAAATACCTAAAAATACAAGTCAGTGGATGTGTATTAAATGTATGTCTGAACTTAATTATAATGAAAAGGTTGACAAATATTGCTCTCACTTTGTGCTTAATACCAATAGGTACCATCAGCAGTACAGTCTTGGAACTTTATTCCTCATGAAGGAAATTTTAAAATCTATAATGAAGTTGGTACTTCTAATGGGACAGGATGTAGCACAACTTAAAAATCACAGTTAAGTTTCTGAGTTTCCTTCACCATTTTCATGAGGTTGAAGCTGTTCCCTTTCTTGTTCTTCTTGAGGTGGCCGGACACGTTTAAAGAAGCCCATCTGCCAGGTGAAAAAAAAAACTCACATTACTGCCACATCAATGAAGAATACTGAAAGTATTCTGAGTGACCATATTATGACCAAGAAAATTTAAATGGCACTTAGTTGAATTTTTCTTCCTTCAAATGATAAGGAGTGCTCATCATGCATCATCATTAAAGGTCCCTTTCTTCTTTCCCTCCCTTCTTTTGCTCCCTCCCTTCTCCTTTTCTTCTGCTTCCCCTCCCTCCCTCTCTTCCTAAGTCCATCACTTACCCTGTACATTACAAATACCAAAACAGCCAGTAACAACAATCCTGCGAGAACTGCTAAAATGATCACCCACACAGGTACAGGCATGGGTGATGGCTGAATGCCCCAGGTGACATTAGTGGTAACCTGTTGGGGGAAAAAGTACTTGAGTTTTAAAAATAGTTCACTGAATCATTCAACAAATATCTGAATGTCTACTATATTTTATGTCAATGTTACATTATTTTATTTTCTAGTACATGATAATTTATGATTACACATTTGGTATCAATAGCATACACACACACACACACACACACACACACGAAACTCTCAACAGGTTAACCTCTGACTGACTCTGAAATGATTTTTAAATAATCCAACCCAGTTTATGATGTGTTGGTCCCATTTTAATCCTCAAATTAAAGATTTATAAAATGCCCTCACTTACTGCAGTTAATTTCCAACTTTCTAACTCTGTGGGGAGAAATTCCCCAAATTTTCCCTCATGAAATTTAGTGATGCTAAGTATCTTACAAAGGACAAGATGCTAAAGTAAAAGGTCTACCTTTAACAATTCTGGGATGGGGGGAGGAAAATAGTAATATTAAACTAGTTTATACTAGGTTATAATCCATTCAAATAACTCAAGTTACTTTAAATTATCAAAATAATTAACTGCCATTATTTAAAATAAAATTAAAATATCTATGGTATTGAACTGAGTGCATTTATTCCATTTCCCCAAATCAATGACTTACCAATGTGGAGTTGAAGATGTCCTCAATTGGAAGGTTCTTATAAGGAAACTCTATGACATTAAATGAAGCAGACGACTTCAGAGAATATGAATGATTCTGGTTTTCCTTCTATATTGGAATAACAATAAAATGATTTTCTATATGTCAGGCCTTTTTTATTTCTTCTAAAAAATGGATAAGTTTGCTGAATGCTGCATCTGCCCACTTACATTCATAAAGGTCTCAGTCCACAGTAGAGACTTTACATACAGGATTGCACTCTTTCCTCTGTCTAGTCGCCCCACCTGGCAGACAATCTTCAAGCATTCAGCAATTCCACAACCCTGCCAAAAAATTACTTACTTAAAAGAAAAGATCATTCTATCATCTCTTCAATATATGAAAAGTAGACAATTGACTTGTTTTATGTGAAGGCTAAAGAGATGATCTAGATTCTTTTGCCTTAACAGCAGTAACGTTTAAAATGAGTAGGCTAATAGTTGAATCTATGAATGCTTCTTGTTATGAAGGGGTTGGTTTTAATGTGATTTGTTACGGAAGGATAAGTGCTATAATATTAAAATATTTATTGTTATATCTAGAACTCAACATTCTTTAGGCAAATCCAGAGCATGGTGATTTTATTTAGTAAGACATGAAAATCAGATCACAATATGCCTGTGGAAAAGAAAAAGAAACAGAGTGAATCTTTAATAGCTATTCTACGTCAGACCTGTAGAAATCAAGTGCCATGAGTGTTTTTATCAGTAACTTGAAGGCAGACAGTCAAAAGTAATAAATATTCACCACCTTCTACGTGCTGGTCAAACTGCATTAGACATGTCATATGCATATACCTCACAACAGTGTTATCCAGTAAGTGACACCTCCAGTTGATGAATAGGAATAGAAGCAAACTCCCTTGACCTGATAAAGGGCACCTATGAAAAGCCCACAGCTAACATCATACTTACTGGTGAAAGAATGGATGCTTTTCCCCTAAGATCAAGAACTGGACAACAGTGCCCACTCATGACACTTCTATTCTACATTGTTCAGAAGGTTCTAGCCAGTGCAATTAAGCAAGAAAAAAATTAAATAAATGGTATCCAGACTGGAAAGAAAGAAGTAAAGCTATCTCTATTCAAAGATGATAGAATCTTACTTACAGAAAACTTTAAAGAATCCACAATAAAACTATTAAAGCTAATAAACAAGTACAGAAAAGGTATAGAATACAAGATCAGTATACTAATATGAATTGTTTTTCTATACACTAGCAATGAAAAATATGAAAATGAAATTTTAAAAAACAATTCTATTTTAAATAGCATTTAACAAGAATAAAATACGTAACTAAGGAAGTGCATGACTTGTGCACAGAAAACTACAAAATATTTTTGAAAGAAATTAAAGAAGACCTAAATAAACAGAAGACAGCTCATGTTCAAGGACTGAAAGACTTAATATTAAGATGGCAATATTACCAAAGTGATAGACAGATCCAATAAAATTGCTATCAAAATTCCACACACACAAAAAAATTCCAACTACCATTTTTGTAGAAATGGACAAGCTATCCTAAAATTCATATGGAATTGCCAGGAACCCCAACTAGTCAAAACAATCTTGAAAAAGATGAAAACACTGCAGGGCTCACACTCCCCAATTTCAAAATTTACTGCAGAAGGACAATGATCAAAAAAATTAGGATGCATGTATAGATCAATGGAATAGAATTGAGAGTCCAGAAATAAACCCATACATTCACAGTCAATTCATTTTCAACAAGGGAGCCAAGACCATTTAAAGGGAAGAGACAGGTCTTTCCAATAAATGATGCAGGGAGAGCTAGAAAACCACATGCAAAAGAATGAATCTGGGCCTCTACTTCACACCGTATACAAAAATTAACTCTATATGGATCAGAGATATAAAAGTAAGAGCTAAAAGTATAAAACTTAGAAAACCAGGGACTTCCCTGGTGGTCCAGTAGTTAAGACTCTGCGCTCCCAACGCAGGGGGCCTGGGGTTTGATCTCTGGTCAGGGAACCAGAGCCCGCATGCCACAACTAAAGATCCTGCATGCCACAACTAAAGATCCCACATGGCACAACTAAAAGATCCTGCATGCAGCAATGAAGATCCCGCACGTGGCAACAAAGATCCCACGTGCACAACTAAGACCCGGCCTAGCCAAATAAATAAATAAATATTTTAAAAAGTAAAAATATTTTAAAAAGTAAAAAGTAAAAAAATATTTTAAAAAGTAAAAATATTTTAAAAAGTAAAAAGTAAATAAATATTTTAAAAAGTAAAAATAAATATTTTAAAAAGTAAAAAAAGTAAAAAATTTTTAAAAAGTAAAAATCTCCAGGACTTTGGGTTAGGCAATGGTTTTTAAAATATGACAGTAAAAATCTAAGCAACACAAGAAGAGATAGACTTGAGAAAAGAAATTTGGACTTCTTTAAATTTAAAACCTTTTTTCCATCAACAAATACTATCAAGAAAGTAAAAAAGACAACTTACAGAATGAGAGAAAATATGTGCAGTAACAGCTCTGATAAGGGTAGTATCCAGAATATATAAAGAACTCCTCATGACTCAACAACAAAAGGCAAACGACCCAATTTAAATATGGGCAAAAGGTTTGAATAGAGATTTTTCGAAAGAAGATATACAAATGAAAAGATGCTCAGCATCATTAGTCATTAGGGAAATCCAAATAAAACTACGATGAGATGCTACTTCACTCCAATGAGGATGACTACAAAAAAAAATTTTTTTTTAAAGGCAATAGCCTTTAAAAAAAGGCTTGTGACCTGTTGGGCTTGAAGGCTTTGCAGCCTCTGGTTTTCTCTCTGAGTTAGACAGGAAGACACTGGAGTGACACGACCTGACCTACTTTTAAAAGGATCGTTATGGCTTCTATGTGGCAAATAGACTGTCGTGGTGACAGGGCCAGAAATATGGAGTCCAACTGGAGGTTTGGCAATAGTTTAAGTGAGAGACGAAGGTGGTCTAGGTTAGGTCGTGCCAGTGGTAGAGACGGCAAGAAGGGGCCATATTCTGGCTATTTTGAAAGTAGATAATGACAGAATTTGCTGATATGTAGGATTATGAAGTTTGAGAGAAAGAGGAGAGCCAAGCACCATGCCCAAATTTGGGACAGAGAACAGAGTTGATATTTACTAAAATGCGGACCACCACAGAAAGATCAGAGTTGAGAAAACTCAAGGATATGTTCTTAGAATTCAGTTTAAGATTCCTATTAAATATTTAAGAGGAGTTCCAGTAGGTAGTTGGATAATGGAGTCTGGAGTTCAATGCAGAGGATCGGGTCGGAAATATTAATCAAAGTCATCTACATAGAAATGGTACTTACCAGCCATATGAATGATTAAGATTGTCTCATATGGCACTGTCAGATAGAACCTTCTACAATGACAGAAATCATCAATGCGGAGATACCTGCGCTTCCCGAAGTGGTAGCCACTAGCCACATGTGGCTACTGAACACTTGAAATGTGGCTGGTGTCTACAACACTGGACTGCACAGATCTAACGAATGACCATAGGCGGAGCAGACAAGAACTCTGAGATCTGAGCCCTGGAATACTCTCTAGAGCTTAAAGGTCTGGAAATGGAGATTAAGACAAAGTAGCCAGTTGTGGTAGGTGGACAACCAAGACAGTAGTGCCCGAGAAGTGAGAGAGGAGTGTTTCACAGAGGAGGAAGTGATTAATTGTGCCAAAAAGTCACTGTGCAGTTGAACTGAATGAAAACTAAGAAGAACCATGGAATCTGGAGATGTGAAAGTAACTGGTGATCACTAATGAACATAAACACTATACCAGGTTCTCTGTTAGTTGATGGTTTGCAGATCTGTTAAATTTTAAAAACTTAAGTGACAAACCTCTTTATAACATTATAGTCATTAGACAGGCTGACTCAATAAAAGTTGATCAGAATGCTAATTATTCTTATATTTCTGTTGAGCCCTTCTGTTTTTTTCTGCAATATTGAACATCAGCTTCAAAGATTAGGGTGAGACCGAGAAAGAGGTCAGTTAAAGGAGTGCAGTCAGAGACATAAGTTAGAACATAAAACATTTTTATTAGTAAGCTACAAAGACAGATCATTTGAAGAAAATGTGGCATTAATTCAATTAGGAACAAGGAAAGTAAGAGGAGTGAATGGTATAAAAATATACGGAGTTCTTTCCAGCACAGCTATTGTTCCTTTTGAAATGTTCTTTGGCATCAGTTCTATAATCACATATTTTAAAATATTTAAGGTGCTTGTTGTTGAAATGCCACTTACCAAAGTGTGCACATCTCCTTCACTGAGGGTGAGATCCCGCTTAGTGATGAGATGGTTCCGGTCACCTTGCCCACCAATTGTGTCATTCTTTTCAGTTGTTTGCGAATTTGAGATCTAGGATTACATAAATAAACTGGTGGTAAATAACAATGGAAAATATTTTGCATTGACATTTTGGCATAAACTGTTATACGTGATTGAAATATAGTGACTAAAAATTTGGTATGACAGAAAATTTACCACTTAATATATGGCTAAAACTAAGCAAAGGAAATAAAGATTAGAGTCCTTAATATGCGGGAAAAAAATTACCTCTACCTAGCCATCATTTTCTCCCCTTGCATAGCTAGAGAGGAAACTGATAAAATACTTAGAAAAAGCTTGAAATTTCACAGTGTACATCTGTGATGTATGTCAATCATGAGTATACATTTTTTGCTTTGTTTTCTTAACTTTCCTTACTCCAAACTGTGATAGCTTTTTTTTTTTTAATAGTTTAAAATTTATTTATTTATTTATTTAGTTTTGGCTGTGTTGGGTCTTCATTTCTGTGCAAGGGCTTTCTCTAGTTGCGGCAAGCAGGGGCCACTCTTCATCGCGGTGCGCGGGCCTCTCACTATCGCGGCCTCTCTTGTTGCGGAGCACAAGCTCCAGACGCGCAGGCTCAGTAGTTGTGGCTCACGGGCCTAGTTGCTCCGCGGCATGTGGGATCTTCCCAGACAAGGGCTCGAACCTGTGTCGTCTGCATTGGCAGGCAGATTCTCAACCACTGCGCCACCAGGGAAGCCCCTGTGATAGCTTCTTATCCAAACAAATGTGCTAGGATGGAGAAGGCTATATCCAAATAGAATTCCATAAAATGACATTTTTCTAGGTCAAGTCAAAAGAGCCAAGAGTAAAATGTTATATCTTATCCCAAAGACAAAAATTTCAACATCCAAACACCCTTGACACATATTACATGTGGATAAACCACTCTGCGATAAAACCAAAGTCAAATTGGGTCACTTAAGAATATCTCCGGATGGGAACTCCCTGGCGGTCCAGTGGTTAGGACTCCGCACTTTCACTGTCAAGAGAGTGGGTTCAATCCCTGGTCAGGGAACTAAGAACCCGCAAGCTGCGAGACACGGCCAAAAAAAACACAAAGAGTATCTCCGGAGGCTCACTAAACACTACATAAATAAATGGTTTACTAGGACTTCACAGAATTCATCCTTACTCATTACACAAATAAACAATTTAATTCATAGTGTACTGGTTATGAACTAAAATATTTTCGCAGGATAGATTTATTATTAAAACAATTGTTTATTTCATGCATTTCTTTTATAGATTTAGAAAGAAAAGCAATAAAATATCATCATAATAAACAGTTGCTATTAAGCACATTACCTTAATTCTCAAAGGGTTGATCTCCATATCTGAAGTGCAGTTCATTGGCCCATCAATATCATATTGAAGGATGTACAACAAAGTGTTATTGTTATATTTGTAAGGCCACTGAAGATTTAGCATTGCCTTGCTGAATGAACTCGGACCGTTATTTCTCAGCTAATGAGGAGAAGGACAAGTAAATACTTTGGGCAAAAATCTATTCTATAATCCTTCCCCTACAGCAACTTTAGGAATCATTAAGCAACAGGATTTGAATAACAGCAGTGTTTCCATAGTTACTCTAATATTACAACATGATCATTATTATGCAAAAGAATCAAATTCAACATCTGCCTCTGCGTAGGGCAGTATAAGTCAGGATGAATACATAAACAAAAGAGGAAAACGTGAAAAAGTTACTGATAAGTGGCATAGAAAATTTTCTTCCTACAGAACCAAAATTTTATTCAGTGACGTATTCCTTTTATTCAAGTAGAACTAACTGGTTTTATTTTATTATTAAAATAATAATAAAATGTTATTTTTAAGTTAATTTTATTATTTTTTTTTACTAATTGGTTTTAAACAACAATTTGTATAAACAGCTTTCTTTTACTACTGGAAGCTACCTGTCTAATAAAAATGAACTTAAGAATAGGGAAAAAATTCAAATAAATCTCTGGTACATACTTAAACTATGCAGAGTTTACATAAAAGTTAAATAGACTTGTTTTTTAAAAAGAGCCTATCTATTCCTCTCTTTGTTGGCTCTCTACCAGGTATCAGTTAAATCCAACAGCTGCAAACCTCGTAGATGTGCTGAACAACTGGCCCAACGTCTTCTTCAGTCTCAGGGTTCTCCTTGTGCTCCCAATTTGGAATCGGAAGAAAGATATGATCAGGACTTGAGACTCTAAACAATGACCAAAGAAAACCTACCATGAATATCAAAATGATATGGTCAGTTCATTTTCAAAAGTACCTAGTGTCCAAATGAATAAAATCAGAATTAAAAAAAAAAAAAAACACCATACATTTAACAGACAAAACAAAAACAAAAACTATACTTGTATGTGTACATGCACAGATGGACATACAAACTACTCTTTATTGAATCTAATGTAACAGGTGAATTGATAACAGGTGAACTTTTACATAAAAGTTCAATAAATTTATTTTGTGCCACTTTTGCCATGTCTGGTTTATTTCCAAAGGGTTATCAAATAAATATTCGGGGCTTTGGAATACACCCAGGACCTTCTTCTTTCTACAGAAGCTACAGCTCTAGTAAAACGACACCGAAACATGGAGTGTCTACTATCCAAAAGAAGCTAGGGGCCCTAGGACTTACTTTTAAGAAGTAACTACTTTTAAAGTAGTTTAAATCATGAGAATGAGATACTCAACTGGGTAATCATACTGACCCTCTTATCTCAACAGCAGCTAAAACAGCAAGGTCAACTTTGTAAGATACAACCGGGCTTACTTTGTCAAAAAGATTGGAGCTGAAAAAGAAAAAAAATATATGTAGGACTGACTTGAGCATAATCGTCATCAATAGCATACAGAGGCAAATGCAGTGAAACTAAAAGTAAACAGATTAAAAGCGGTAAAGAAATGACAAACTGCGCAAATCAAAATAATTATTTTCATTAGCATTTAATTCCAAGAAGATGATTTTTATTTAACTTTTAGTTTTGTTTTACAAACTCAAAAGCAACATAAATTATTCTTATGATGTAAATATTGATTTGAAAATGCTATAATTAAGTACTAAAATTTTAGTCTATCCTTTTCCAGAATATTTAAGTATATTGCATAACATATTTATAACAAATAATATTTCCTCCATAGTTATTATAAATGGAAAAAAGTTGTTTTCCTACCTTTGGATTTGTAAGTCAAATTTCACGGAAGTATCCATCTCTGATTGCTGGTGCACACTGAAACGAAGACCAGCTAGGAGCTGAAGGAGGAGGGAAAGATGGCAATGTTAGTTAGAACAGTGTCAAATTAGTGAAATTTCAAATCCAGCGTCCAAAGAAAAAAGAATAGGGTTTTTCTGAACTTACAATAAAACTGAAAGTACTCTAGCAAAGATAGTTAAGTCTGATCTTCTATCAAATCTCTATTATTTCAGATACTTGGGCCAATCCATAATGGAGCCTGTTTAACAATGATTAACCATAATTATATCTCCTTATAATATTAACTAATTATCTCCTTATTATATTTACTAATATTAACTTTCTGAAAAATGCAAGAGGAGTTGCTTGTTGACCCAATGACTGTATAGTAGTTATGCACAATAATTTGGTGACAGGAAGCTAACACATGAACTTGTGTTAATGGAGCAGGAAGGAAGAAACAGATGGCTTACAAGAGTGACAGAACTTGGCTAAAAAGGACAGATGTAGGGCCAGAAGCAGAATTTCTCCACGTCACCCACAACTCCATCAATAACAAACATCTTAACTTCTGCAGGAGGAAAATTGTTATTTTAAAGAAAAAACTGAGCTACAAGGTAAGGGAAAGCAGCCTTCTTGGGGGGTCACATAAATGACCTCTAAAAATGGCCCTTCTAGGGGACCTCGTCAAACTGCCTCCCACTTTACAAAGCTTGGAGCCAGCCACAAGAATCAACCTGGAATTATCTATACTGAGTGAGCAGTGAGTGAGAAAGCTAGAGAGAACGAGAATATAAGAAAATAAAAAGCGGGCTTCCCTGGTGGCACAGTGGTTGAGAATCTGCCTGCCAATGCAGGGGACACGGGTTCGAGCCCTGGTCTGGGAAGATCCCACATGCCGCAGAGCAACTGGGCCCGTTGGGCCCGTGAGCCACAATTACTGAGCCTGCGCGTCTGGAGCCTGTGCTCCTCAACGAGAGAGGCCACGATAGTGAGAGGCCCGCGCGCCGCGATGAAGAGTGGCCCCCACTTGCCACAGCTGGAGAAAGCCCTGGCACAGAAACGAAGACCCAACACAGCCATAAATAAAATAAATAAATAAAAAATTAAAAAAAAAAAAAAAAGAAAATAAAAAGCATCCTCCTGCTTCCCACTAGCTATCTATTTTACATTTGGTAGTGTATATATGTCCATGACCCTCTCTCAAAGCAGCCGCATAGCACAGGGAGATCAGCTCAGTGCTTTGAGACCGCCTGGGGGGGTGGGATGGGGAGGGTGGGAGGGAGGGAGATGCAGGAGGGAGGAGATACGGGAACGTGTGTATATGTGTAGCTGATTCACTTTGCTATAAAGCAGAAACTAACACACCATTGTGAAGCAATTATACTTCAATAAAGATGTTTAAAAAAAAAAAAAAAGCATGCTCACTTGTTAATGAAACATTGTAGTTAAAAACTGTGTTAAATACATGTGAAAAAATGCAACTCTGGGTACTTTGTTCAAGCCCTTTTCCCTAAGAGACCTTATATCTAGAAATAATAATGACTTTAATGGAAAATATATTTAAAGAAATATGAAATATTTATTTTTATTGAAATATATTTGACATATAACACTGTAAATTTAAGGTTGATTTGATACATTTATACACTGTTATATGATTGCCACTGTGGCAATAATTGCACCTCTGTCACATAACATAATTATCATTTCTTTTTTCTGGTTGGAATTATTAAGACCTAGTCTCTTGCAAGTTTGATGATTATAATACGTTACTGTTGTCTATAATCACTATGCTGCACATTAGAGCTCTAGACTTACTTGCAAGTCTGTACCCTTAAACAACATCTAATGGGAGAGATGTTGTTTATATGGGTAGATACGTAATATTCAGCTCCATATTATCATAGATCTTCAAATTACCAATATCTATGTGCTCATTAAATTAAATTCTATCGAAAAGGTAACATGAAATATACTGTTGATTTTTTTTTTTTCCTTGATAATAGGAATTCTACAAGGTATATTTTTGTTTCCTTTTTAGAGGATTTGGGAAGCAACCCACTGAGCGCTTCTTCTCAAGCTCCTGGGCTCCCTTCTCCACCCCCTGAAGGGGAGCCTGATCTAACCACTGTGCTCTTTGATCCTATTGGGATGACCATATAGGTTTCAAGTTAATGAGATCATTCTAACTCACTTAAGAATGACAGTCTTGGTATTTGTCAGAGTAGCTTTGAGGATGCATTAAAGTGTTAGTTTAAAATATCAAAGTTACAATCTCAGTCCTTAGTTTCAACCATGTTCTCATCCATTTACCAAATTGAAGGTGAAGAGCAGCTTACTGAATACAGGTAATAACACAACCCATTACTTTAGTATCTTAATCAAAACTAAACTCTGATGATCACTACATTCTAAATCAAAGCCAGTTTAGATACTATTTTGAAGTGCTTATAAAAAAATGACTATGGACAAACCCACAGAAAAATATGCTATTCTCTATAAAAGAAAAATAAAATCCATTTAATTAAAATGTCTTACTTGAGTTCCAGCCTTCATTGGGTTTCCAAGGTCACATACTACCTGGCGGGTTTGGTTTTCTGTCTTAAAGGCACAGGAAAGTCTTGCTAAAGCCTTTGATAGACAAAGAAAAAGGATTGAAAGGAAAATAAATTAATGACCAAAAAAATGCAGAAGCCATAATAAGACTTTAAAGTTCCTAGACAATATCATGCAGGTGGATGTTTAGGTTTCTTGCTTTACAAAGCAAATGCATCTATTTGAGCAATGAGGGGTACGGGGGAAACCAGAATTGTGTACAACTGCCACATATAAAGTCAAAGTGTTTCTGAACAATCCCTAGAGGACATAGATACATAACCATATTACCTCTGAAAAATTATTTGATGGCCAGGCTTAGACACTTTATCCATCTGACCCTGCTTCAGGCACTTAGCTAGCAGTTTTTAAAATGTCCTATCAATGCATTATGTAAAGTTATTCGGCTTGAAAGGAATTATGTAAGATAGGCACTCCATTGTCTAGCAATTTAGCCTTAGGTAGAATGGGTAAGCTTGTACTACACTAAATAGGGGAGCAGCTCATTAACGTTAATGAGAACTATGAGTGCATTTCGATTTTTAAAGAGGCAGCTTGCTTACTTCACTGTTGCGGACCACCCCGATGAAATCGGCCTGCGGTGGGATGGAAACGATGAGCTCAGCTTCATAGGCACCTTCCCCCTGATTCTGAGCCTTAACAATCAAGGTCAGAGGGTTGTCGTCCCCAATATAGATCTTCTTTTGATCACTACGAGTTAACACAAATCTAGACAATGAAAAAAGACTGCACGGCGAGAGCATGACTATTCAAAGCACTGACATGTTCAACAGTGTCTCGAGATTTTTTAAGACTACTCTACAGCTCAACAGAAAACTGGAAATAGCACACTGGGTGCAAATCCAATGCTTCTCCCAGTAAAAGAAAACACTGATGCCTTTAGCATATCACTATCACTCATATGTATTATGGAAGTAATTTTATATCCCTTTGTACTTATTAATCCCCTGATTTTTTTTCTAAAGCCTGAATTAATCATTTGTCATGATACTCACAATATTCGCTATAATTTATACATCGTATAAAATGGTAGTAAGTCCTTTAGTTAAGAGTATCTTTAAGAGGATATAATGTTACTTTGTGACACTACTCAATGCTGAATAGGAAGAGATCTGTTAACCTAGGTAGCTAGTGAAAACATAGCACCTATTTTTTTAAAGCTCAATATTTATAGCTTTACTGAAAACCATGCATTATCCTCCAACGTAACTAATTCTCATTACTATTACTTTAATAGAAAAATGTGTTCTTTCATTTAAATTTCTTATTATACAGTCTATTATTTGGAGCAAAACTTACCTATCTACAGAAACTTCCAATTTGGGTTTACAGACATTGTCTTCACCACAGTCAAGCAGAATATGAGCCTAGAAAAAAATTTTATTTTTCTCTACATGAATAAATACCAGTACAGGTCACATATGCAGTGTATATCAATATATATGTGGATGTATATGAATATACATTTATGCACACATGTATATATTTATATATACTCTACTTGTATATATATATATACCTGAATTCAAAAGGGATCATGGCTGCCTGTTTTTAAATAGGTCAGTCTTAGCTAGTAAGAATGAAAAGGAAGAAAAAGATTCATAGGGTATAATACAATCAGTTGGAACCTTTAGTTGGAACCTTTTACAATTAGTTGGAACAATTAGATAGAACCTAGTTCTATCTCAAATTAAGCTGTTATGATTTTGGAATGAAGTATAGAAGAGAAAGTAATATTCAAGAAATGAGGGTTCTACTTTACTCAGCTGCTGCTAGCTAAGTTGTGTGATCTTGGGCAAAATAAACTCCTTTCTAGAATTTCTCATTATGCCTCTGCAGAGCATAAAAGAATAAGGAGTTGTGGGTATACAGCAGCAATTCAGACAGACAGACCAAAGGGAACAGAAACTGGACAAAAGGAGCCCAGCACTGGCATGGCCATTTGGAAGGAGATAAAGAAAAAGGAACCAAAAGCATTAGAATTCGCAGATCCAAGATAGGTACAATAAGCAAAGACCTGCACTTTCTCCCTCTAGATATGACCATAAGATGTGCCAGCTGGAACATTATAGAAAACCCGATAGCAATAGTGGGAGGAAGCTGAAGAAGTTAGGCAGGATGTGAAAGAAGAAATTGATAAAAGAGGAAATTAAAAAAAGATGAAGCCATTCTTGGTTTGTCTATTGTTAACATCCAAAGGGCTTCAGGCCCAAAGGCAGACAAAAAGGAGAGAAAAAGATTTAAAGGGAAAAAACAGTGACAGGCTTTCTTAAAAAACAAAACAAAACAAAACAAAACAAAAACTGTATGTTTCCAAGTCACAAGGGAGGCACAGCTCCCCAGAATAGAATTGTATGGTAGAGATCTTAACTGTCAGTTTAATTGGGATGAAACCCAACAGTACCTGTGAACTAATTCAATGACCTAGATGTAAACAGTTGCTATGCACTTCAAGAAGATGGAGGGAAAAGGCCAGGACCAGTAGAAGAAATCTGAGGTGACTCCATAAGTGATACCAAATACAATCACTGCTAATTTAGTTCATGAACAAAGAACGGATATAATGATATGTGACATGGTGTGTATTAAAAGTCCCAGTTAGAATGATGAGTATCTGAAGTTTGGAATGAAAAGTATTATGAAATATTTTTTTTCAACATCTTTATTGGAGTATAATTGCTTTACAATGGTGTGTTAGTTTCTGCTGTATAACAAAGTGAATCAGCTATACATAAACATATATCCCCATATCTCCTCCCTCTGTGTCTCCCTCCCGCCCTCCCTATCCCACCCCTCTAGGTGAACACAAAGCACTGAGCTTTTGTGTATATATGTCAATACAACTCTCTCACTTCCTCCCAGCTTACCTTTTATTATGAAATATTAATAAACTATGGTAAAGGGATATTTGACTAACTACCACTCTACACTGAAGAGAGAGGATTAAACTGGCATTGGTGCAGCTATAGCCTTAAAATATGCTATCAGAAAAGATAGTTTCAGGGATGGAAAAGACAAAGCAATGTCTTCCATTCACAGAGAACTAACTCTCTACAGTTACATACTTAATATCTTGTACAGAGTAAGAACTTAATACATATTTGAATGAATAAATGGAGGGCGGGGAAAAAGAAAAACCCTCTTTCTGTAGGAAGCATGAAATCTCTAACTCCAAAGGATCAGGGTACAGAAAGGGAAACTCAAGAGCTGCCCTGTATGATATAGTAGCCACTAGTGAGCCACATGTGGCTTTTGAGCACTTGAAATGTATCTAACGCGACTGGGGAATTGTTTTATATTTCATTTAATATTAATTAATTTAAATTTAAAAACTGATACTTGATTCTGCTACTGAAAAACTTTTAGTATGTTTAGAACAACTTGGCTATGTGAATCTACTTTTTCAATTATAAATTATATGAGTTCTAAATACAGAAAAAATATTTCTGATGAAGCTTTAGCATCTGAATTGAGATGTGTTGTAAGTATATAATACACTCTGGATTTTGAAGACCATAAAAAACAGAACTTAAAAAATTTCACAGAAAATATGACTATTTGGAAATATGGTCTTAAAGAAGTAATTAAGTTAAAATGACATCATTAGGGCAGGCCCTAATCCAATATGACTGGTGCTTTATAAGGAGATCAGGACATAGACACAGAGGGGAAATGATGTGAAGACACAGGGAGAAGATGACCACCTACAAGCCAATGGGAGAGGCCTCAGAGGAAACCAACCCTGCAGACACCTTCATCTCAGACGTTAAGCCTCCAGAATTGTGAGAAAATAAATTTCTATTACTTAAGCCACCCATTCTGTAGTATTTTGTTATGGCAGTCCTAGCAAACTAATACAGATATATTATTAAAATTAATGTCACCAGTTTTCTATGTTTTGTTTTAATGTTACTGACCAATACATTTAAAATTACAAATGTGGCTAACATTATATTTCTAACAGACAGCAGTACTTCGTAGAGAGAGTACAGTAAAAAAGTTTGTTAATATGACCAGTGAAATAAAGGGCCATTTTAGAGAGAAGTAAATAAGAATGATGGGATAGGTAATTAACATTGAAATGAGAGTACATAATAAAGCTAAGAATACAGAAAAAAAGATGCCTAAGAGTAGGTAATGTCGTTGCTGAAACAAATGTAGAACACAAAGGAAACAAAGATTCAAAGAATGAAGAAAGTGGGGTGGGGAGAGGGAAGAAAACCAAATATTACTGAAGTTATTATTCCCTCAAAGTGGTTTCAAAAGTTAACCAATTTGATTAGCTGGCTTTAAACTGTATTGGTATTAAAGAGATTGGTGATCTCAGTAAACTAAACAAAAGTAATGTTAACACTAATAAATAGTTTCCAAAAAATTCTAAAATTATAAAGAGAAAATAATCATAACTCCTATAACAAAACACATAATGTAAAAGGACAAGTAACAATTAACTTTTCTAAAAAATGTAAAATTGAATGACAGACTCTAAGAGGCTCAGCTGTTCATTATTAAATTATTAATCAACATAATATTGTATATCCCCTAAAAATAAAAAATGTAAAAAATATGAACACAGAACTGTGTTTACAAGTTCTATATTAATGGGTAGTAGAAAGCAGCATGTATACTATTCACGTGCAAAATGAAACATAAAATAAATTGTTAAAATATAAAAATTAGAAAAGACTTTAAAAAATTTTAATTTGCCTTATGCTGCTGTCATGTATAGTCTTCTCAAATTACAAAAATAAAATAGTTTATGAGATCTTAGCAAGTTAGACAAAGAAGTAACAACCTAAATTTAGGGTAAAGCATTCTATGAGAGCAGAAATATTAATCTAAAAATATGAACATGTAATAAAAGAGGAAAAAATAGGAAATACAATAACATTTGAATGTATGGGTTTTACATAGGATTTTCTAAAAATATTTTAATATAGTCTTTATAAAATTTTATGTTGCTATATTTGGTTTTATGAGAAGAATGATTTATGTACTATATATGCATATATGTGTGTACATATACTATTTTTTACAATTAAAATATAAATCAAAGGTAATATAAATAAACTTGTTTAGCAAAATATAAAATACTATGTAAGTAAATTGGCATTTTGTTGTTTTCCTTGAATTATTTTACTGTTTTATGTGTATGAAATGCGACCCTGTCTTCCTCTGCATATCTCTAAGTTCTGAGTGGCTTTAAATGTCTTTGACCTGAAAATCCAGATTCCTTCCCCTCCGACTTCTCTGACTAAAACCCTACATTATAAAAGCAATCCCTTATGCTATTTAACAATATGAACTGTAAGACTTTAAAAAAGATAAAAGTATAAAATTAATGATAAATTAATAAAGTACAGTACCTGTCGACTAATATTGGCAGGAGTGAATTGGTTAAGAATAGGCTGCAAGCCTGTCGCATCAGCAGCTGTTCTATAATCCAACCGATACTCCATAAAAATAGTAATCGGAGTGAGTTTGTCTCTAAATTCAGATTCATCCTAAAAATGGAAAAGCTTTGAATTAATGATGACATCAACCTATGACATCAAGCTATCTGGAGAAATCCATAAGTGCACAATACAAAGCCAGCTGTATTCACCCCTTGATCAAATTCTACAAAAACTCTTTGAAAAACTACACTTACATAAGAATAGAATATCCAAAAAGAAGACTATAATTATCCAGTGAGAACCCTTAATCAACTTTGTTTTATAATGTAATATTTGATTCACACAAAAATATATGAGGCATGGGCTTCCCTGGTGGCGCAGTGGTTGAGAATCTGCCTGCTAATGCAGGAGACACGGTTCGAGCCCTGGTCTGGGAGGCTCCCACATGCTGCGGAGCAACTAGGCCCGTGAGCCACAACTACTGAGCCTGCGCGTCTGGAGCCTGTGCTCCACAACAAGAGAGGCCACGACAGTGACAGGCCTGCACACTGCGATGAAGAGCGGCCCCCACTTGCCACAACTAGAGAAAGGCCTGGCACAGAAATGAAGACCCAACACAGCCATAAATAAATAAATTAAAAAAAATATATATGAGGCATGTTAATAAAATGAGCACTCAAACACACACCCAATATAAGTAATAACTAGGACATAACCTATATTGCTTAAGCTACCCACATGCTCTTTTCTCTTTTCATCCCTTTGTCTTCCTTCCAGAGGTAACCATTCCCTTGCTTGCTTTCAGCAGTTGTACTCTAGTGTGTGTGTCCCTAAACAATATGTTCTTCAGATTGCTTTTCCTGTTTATTTTAAAATGAGACCATATGTATTCTTCTGTCATTTGCTCTCTGTTCAACACTTTTAAAGATTCATTCATGCTGTTGCATGTAGCGAGGTTAATTTTTACCGTTGAGTAATATTTATCATATAATAATTTATTTACAATTTATTTATCAATTCGTCTGTCAAAGGTTATTTGGACTGCTTTTGGGTCTTTGGTTTGTTTTTGCTATTACCAAAAAAAAAATGTTGTAATGTTGTAATGTATTGTTCTACATAGTGGCAAGGAGATTTGTCAGCTCTGTAAGATACAATATTATTTTCCAAATTCTTCATATTGGCAACTTACACTGCCACAAGCAATGTGTAAGAACTCTGATTAACTCACATCTTGACCAAGCAATAGGTACTGGCAGACTTTGAGTGTAAAATGGTATTTCTTCATAATTGTAACTTGAGGTATTTGTCTTGTTTGCTCACATCATGAATAGTTATTTAATTTAATCAAAAACCTTTCCCTGCACTTAAGTAAGATGGCCATGGTTTCAGTCTATTCATGTGTAAAGTTACACTTCTATACTTTCAATGTTAACCCACCCTAGGATACATCCAAGTTGGTCTGTTTTTTAATCTTTTTTATAAACCGCTAGGATTTACTTTGCTTATATTTGGTTAGTAATTTTACATCTACGTCTTTGTATAAAACTGTCATGAATTTTCCTTGCTTATACTAGCCTCGGTCAGTCTGGGTATCAGTTACACTACCTTCACAGAATAAGCTGGAAATATGTTTTATTTTTCTATTCTAAGAGTTTAACATTGGAATGTCTCATTCTTGACAGTTCGGTAGATATTGCCTATGAAATCATCTAGGTCTTGTGATTCCTTTGTGTAAAGATTATTAACTGCCAGTTCAATTTTTTTTAATGGTTTATATGGTTAAATGAATTGTTCGGGTTCTTCAAATGACAGCTGTGTTGTGTTTTTCTAAGAATGTCTTTGCTTTCTCTCAGTTTTTCTATGTCTTAGCACAAGGTTATTCATAATATTTTATTATTTTAATTCCTCCATTATCTATAGGTACATCCTTTTTCAATTCCTATTTTTGTGGAGGTTTTGGGGGGTTTGTTTTTCCTTCATTTTCTTCTCAATCTTTCATTTAAATTAAATAGCATTTAAGGCTATACATTTACCTTTACATTCTGCTTCTGGGATACCCTACACATTTTGATACATAGTATTTTCATTATAATTCACTTCTAAGTAAATTTCTAATATGATCTCTTTTTTGATCCATAAGTTACTTAAAATCACAATTCCTAATTCCCAATTTATCTTTGTTATTGATTTCTAAAAATTGCACTGTAATCAAATAGCATATTTTCTATGATTCCAATTGTTTCAGATTTGTTCAGACTTCCTTTATATGTATATATGGGGAACTTTTATATTCTCTAATTGTTGGATGTCAAGATCTATATAGGTGTATAGGTATACTAAATCGAGCTTGTTAATTATGTTGAGTCTTCTAAATCTTTACTGATGTTTTCGTCTTTTTTTTTTTTTTTTTTTGGCCATACCATGGGGCATGCAGGATCTTAGTTCCCCGACCAGGGATCGAACCTGCACCCCCTGCAGTGGCAGCATGAAGTGTTAGCCACTGGACCACTGGAGAAGTCCTGATGTTTTTGTCTTTTAAAAAAAATTTCATCCTTTATTTCATTAAACATTTTATACACACTTATATTTTGTAACTGATCATTCTAACATCTCAAGCTTTTGCAGGACTAAGATTTATTTGCTGTGTCTTCTAATGGCTTATTTCCTGGTGTGTTTAGTACTTTTTTTAGAAATGAATTCCTATTTGATTGAACTTAACCTATGGGACCCATACTAGATTGTTCCAGTGAGACCTTGTATTTACTCTTGCAGGAGTCAGGGCGCATCTTTGTTTTGGGAACACTTTAGCCTTGTGGAAGACTCTGCACCTAATGCAGGAGGCTCAGGTCAGACCCCTGGTTTGCAGAAGGCCCCAGGCGAGCCTGAACCCCCTGTGCTGGTGTCTGCAAATACAGCTCACCCTCCGCCCAGTCTCCATCCCTCCCTCCCTAGTCATCCTGGCTCATACACTTGCTTACAACTCACAAGTCAGGTTTAGACAATGGAGTTTTTTCATTGATTGCTTATGGCGGGGGGCAGGGGGGTGGGGTGGATTTCTTTTACTGTCTTGAGAGTCCAGCAATATTTAAGAAATATGAAAAAAAAAAAAAAAGAAATATGTTTGTCATAATTTATTCAGTAGCATTGTTGTGGAAAGGCCACGTGCAATATCCAGTCTGACAAGCGTAGAAGTCCATTACTCAAGTTTGACTCTTTAAAAAGCCCAATTTCCTCAAATGCATTTTTCTGTCTTCTTTTTGATTTACTACCAAAAAAATTTACAGAAAGTGAAAATCATTTAGGTGAAAAGAAAAAATAATAAGTAGAAAGAAGAGATAATGGATAATCTCTTACCCGCAGATATGCTATTAGTTCTTCACATTGCATCTGTCCCCCCCTTGAGATGGTCATGTTCTTGGAGTGACCCGGGGACCTGTTATGGAGAAACAGTGCTCGTCGAATTGCTCCTTTTTGCTTGAGTTTATCCAAAAGAAGCTCCACCTGGAAGTCTATACAAACCAAAGGATTTATAACCAACATAATCTTTATGGACACCTATCTGTCCTAAATATCTCGAGTTTTCATTTAAACAGAGATACATATTTATCCCTTAAGAAGTAATCTGCTTCTGATTCATTAAAAATGTCTATACATTGTAGTGAGATGACAACAGATTAGTTCTGAATAAATATTTAATAATTAAATAACTGATCCAACTATCCCCAAATTAATGTCATCTATTAAATGGAGACAATAGATAATGATGGTAATAAAACAACTATCAGATAGAGGGGAAATTTTTTCTTTTAATTTAAGCTGAGAGGAGGAAGTTCAGGAATAAAATATATGAATTAAGACTTTTATCACTAATGCAGGTAGCAGGACTCTTGCTGACTGTGATTAAGAAATGTTTACTAATATGCACCCACACCCCATACCATGACATTCACCATCATGACGAATGAGCAGTTTGCATCACTTGCAACTCCTACTTCTAATGAAGCTACTGTATCAAACTATCAGGTAAATATGTCCCTCAAGAAGCAAATGACCAAATATAGCTGACTGGGTCAAGAATCATCTTAAAATGAATGTGCAGCCAGTGGACAGTCTGAAGCACAGTTGCTAGATTACTGCCTTCTAACATCAGTTCTTCTTTAAATAGTTTCTTCAAAGGAGTTAAGAGTGCAGATCTTTAAAACCACAAATCTCTTCCTAAGTCTCTCTAAATGTTGAACTTCATGTCAAATTTGAGTGAAAAGCCAGGGTCATTTTGCTTCTCGTTCTGTTCCACCCACCCTTTGAGAAACAGCAAGCTCCTGCTTCTGGCCTCTTGAAATTGTCATTTCCCCTGTGCAAAATACTCCTCCAGACATCCCTTAGCTCCTTCATTTCCTTCAGGTCTTTACTGAAAAGTTACCTTCCAGAGAGACCCTTTCTTGCTACTCTATGTGAACTTTCACGCACAAACACACCCCACAACAGACTCAGTCCTCTATCCGGAGCCTTACTGTTATTCCTTAGCACATATACCGACAAATCTCCACAACAGTTACTTAACTCTCCTACCTTGCTCTCATACTCACAAAAACCATTTTTTGGAATGGAAGAGTCAAGTTAGAATTTGCTGTGTGGGCTAAATTTAGTGGTCTAACTTTTTTTCCTTCTCTCTATTTCTAAACCACCTCTACCCTGGAGATTACTGCGGCTTCTCTAAGACATAAAGTATAAACTTTTCAGTAGGTCATTGACTTATAGACAATGATACTTATTTCTCCTAGAGTTCATTTGTCTCACAATGATAACTGTTTAACTTTCTGAAGGCCATAGTTACCACTAATTGTTCACAATGTCAATAAATGTATTATTTCTGAATTGGCTTAAGAGTTGTCAAACAAAATAATTCTGTTGCAATATTAAATGTCTTTAAGTATAAACATTCAAATAAAAAGCAATAACAACTACTTGAATAACTATTCAAATGTCCTAAAACATTTTTTAAGTGCTGTGTATGTAGCATCATTAAAATAATATAATTTTTCCACAGAACACTTACTAAGTTTCGTGGGAAGTGCTCCTTTGCCATCTGCCTTTAAGCAGAACCTGACATTAAAACTGTAGAAAAATAAAAAATACACACAAATCCCGTAATCCAGGTTAGACATTTTTCCCATCTATATAGCATTATTTATTTATTTGTTTGTTTGTTCGTTTATTTATCTTGGAATTGGAATTACAATTCGAACTTTAAAATACCATAAAGTCTCATCACAATGCCTACAATTAATTTTTTTAAAAAGACAGTAAAAGAGATTATCTATGCCTCTCTTATTCCCTTATTTTTTATTTGAAAAACTCACCATAGGTGACATAATCTGATATTACCATGTAACAGTTTCCCCCTTTCCCCCCAAAATACACAAAATAGATGAAATTATAGTATATTGCTGAAAAAATTAAATATTTACCCTATGCCAGTTTAGGATACCTTATACACGCTCATTCTTCATAATAACCTATTAGATAAGCTATCATCCCTATATTACAGATTGAAAACTGAGGCTTGGATGGTATTAATTTTCCCATTTTCATGGAACACATATTGAACAGAATTCGAATACAAACTCTGGTCTGTACGATTCTAAAACTTTTGTTGTTGTTACACTTTTGTTACACTGATAATATTTATTTTGTGTTGTTGTTGTTACACTTTTGTTACACTGATAATATTTATTTAGCTAGACATTTTTTTTATTATCACCCAAATCTCACATTTCTTTTTCTTTTAAATCTCATATTTCTAATACTTAGTTCACATTGTGAAGCCTTATATCTTTCTTTATGTCTTAACATTATTTTTAAAACATGAAGCTATACAGAATAATCTAACTCATCCTTCAGTAATTTAGGCATGTTTCCTTTCATGGAAAGGAATGAGACCAAAAAAAGAGAAAAAGAAAAGAAAAGAAAAGAATTTCCTAACCTCCTCTCAAGCTTATAGAATCTGTTGATAAATTTAAATGGGAGAAATGACAGTCCAGATTTAAAATAAATGTCTCGGGCTTCCCTGGTGGCGCAGTGGTTAAGAGTCCGCCTGCCAGTGCAGGGGACACGGTTTCGAGCCCTGGTCTGGGAAGATCCCACATGCCGCGGAGCAGCTGGGCCCAGGAGCCACAACTACTGAGCCTGCGCGTCTGGAGCCTGTGCTCCGCAACGGGAGAGGCCGCGACAGTGAGAGGCCCGCGCACCGCGATGAAGAGTGGCCCCCACTTGCCACAACTGGAGAAAGCCCTCACACAGAAACGAAGACCCAAAACAGCCAAAAATAAATAATAAATAAATAAATAAATAAATTTATAAAAAAAAAATAAAAATAAAAAATAAAATAAAATAAAATAAATGTCTCACTTATGAAAAAGCCCCATAAAGCTCCCTTTAATTAGCAAGCTCCTCTAGAACAGTATTTTCACAACTTATTACTAGGTTATGACCTCAGTTTAATGGGTGTGTCCAGCATCTTAAAAAAATGAATATGTAAAATTGACTTAAGTATCAAGGGTAAGATTTCATGAAACTTTTGTTTTAATTACATGCATGTGTTTACTGGATTATGATGTAAAATGTATTTCATCCTACACGCCATGTTCGAAAACATATGAAAGCTACTGCTCTAGTTAGTGTATTCAAAGCCTTCACCTTTTTGCCATAATCATAAGCACATCATCAGCAATGTGCAGCAACTTCACCAGGACACAAAGGGTGAGTGAAGGGATGAAAGTCAGTAAAACTTACAAAATCTTGAAAACAACTTCACTGCCAGTCAATGAAAATGAAGACCAAATATTACTGAATTTTTAATGCAATCCAATGAAAGAAATAAAAAATTTTATTATATGCATGTTTATTTAATATATTTTATTATAAACAAAATTTTGAAAAATGATTTTAATAACAATAATAAATAATTCAAAAACAAAATCAGAAAAAATATCTTTTCATTAGCTCTTCTGAAGGAAAATTTTCCCAGCTTCCAATCATTTTACCCTTCTTATGTAAGTTCTCTCTGATTTTTCTATGTGAGCAAGGAACATGAAGTGAACAGTGTTTCCCAAAGTGGAGTACTCATGGTGAGGTTTTGGTTTTTTTTCCCTTTGGCCATGCCATGCGGCTTTCGGGATCTTAGTTCCCCGAGCAGGGATTGAACCAGGGCCCGTGGCAGTGAAAGCGCAGAGTCCTCATCACTGGACCACCAGGGAATTCCCCATGGTGAGTTTATATATAGGTCAAGACTTTTCACTATTAATTTTATGTTTATTTTGACATGTATGAGAAAGACACTGGTTTCTCTATTTTATTTTAATATGTTTTAAAGTAAATCATGAGCCAGTTTAAAGAAAAAAGCCTTAAGAAAATTATAAATACAGGTAGAATGAAAACATAGCAAAAAATCATACAACATAGAGAAAAGCAACATACAAATAATGGAAACTTAAGAAATACTGGACTAGAGAAGAATTCAGACATGAAGCTTACAAAAAATATATTTTTCTTTAGAAACTAGTAAAAGAACAAGTAGAAGACCAATACGTTAAAGCAAACTATTTTTTTCGTACAGCTAGTCACAGATATTAAATCTGAAAAAGATCATTAGTTTTTAAAAATTAAAATCAAAATGTTCACAGGCTTGTTTAGCATTAAATATGAGTTCTGAAATCTTATTGACTTTATCTTTGAATATATTCACTGAGCATGCATAATTTTTAAAAATTACTTTTTTTACTAGTTTATAGCATATTTCTAGAGCCTTCTACATATCTTCTTTGGAACAATATTTCTATAATTCAATCTATGACAAGAAAATAGAGTGTACCCACAGAAACTGCTTTAGCAATATTTCAGCCTCCCCCTCCATTTTCAATTGTTTTTATAATGACTGAACCAATAATCACAATAATAACTATTACTAAACAAACAGCCTTACCAGGAAACTTTGAGATCTGTCCCAGGCAGTGGGCAGGTTTTATTGTCTTGATTTAAAATGCTAGGATACACTTCAAGGCCAGCGTTTACAGTGATAACTGGTCTGGCCCTGGTTTAAAAAAAAAGATAAGAAAAAAAAAAAGTTATTTAAAATGTTAGATTGATCTAAGCATTTCAGGTTCACATTCACTGCGTATACAGTGTGATGTTCACTAAAGCAGTGTTTGTAATAGCAAAAAGAATAGAAACAACCTAAACTTAGCATGACCAAATATTCCAGCTTGCCCAGGACTGTCTTGACTTTATCAGTGAAAGTCCCATGACCTGGTAAATGCCCCTCAGTTCCAGGCAAAGCAGGACCACTGGTCACAACCTATCTGAACGCAGCCCATTAAAGCAAGATGGTTAAACAAGTTGTGGGATATCTACCTAATGCAGTGCAATACAGTGGGGGAGATGAGTGCTGTAAAGCCATCTGTGCTAATATGGGATGATATTAGCCAAGACATAATGAGAGGGAAAAAACACCATGTACAAAGGATGCATACACACAACACACGTAATTTTTAATGCACAGAATATTTCTGATAGGATATACTAATAAACTAGTAACTGGTGTGAGAGGAGGTATATTTCTTTTATTGTATGCCCTTTTTACATTGCTTGAATTTTTACCACATGTATGTATTACTTTGTTAATAGCAATTTTAAAAACTGAAACAATAAATTAAAATACAGTTTCCAAAGTTCAGATGCACAGGTTTACGCTCTGTACAAAAACACAGCAGCCTCAGGGCAGTGTATCTGTCTCAATCATGATAAATCCTGGAATCTGTACGGACACAAGCTGCCCCGAGAAGCACAATCAAGTTGACCCATCACAACCTCCACTACACAGTACCAGTGTTCGTTTTCCTGCCATGTATAAGCACAGTCCATAGAGGTGTAAACATCTTAATCTACTTGGGATGCTAGTTGATATTGTAAGGCACGAGGAATTGATGAAGTTCAGAGAAATACTGGAATATGTATGAAGCTGGGAAATGGAGATATGTGGATTTATACATATTGCTCTAATAAAAATATTCATTTGGGGAATCATTACATACTGCCCTTGTGGTCACAGAATGCTGTGGCACAAACACCAAGTTAAGTTCTTGTCTCTTAGAGGAAAATGTAAACTCCTATAATTTTAAACTCATGTAATCTAAAACACAGGAGAACATCTGTGAACATAATTTAAAGAACAAAAAGGGAAAATTCTGAATGCTTTCCTAAATAAAAAAATCTATAGCTTTCTCTACTTTGGGATCTCCTTGTATCATTACTACTTGCCTGAAGCAAATCTTGAATAGAAAGAACAAATTTTATCATTACTTCAAGAAAATTAAACTGAAATTCAAACACTGGTACTTAACTATAAAACTTTCATATAATTCATAATATTCCTATATTACCAGATATGGAAATGCTTACCTGTATAATACAGCTCTATCTACACCAAAAGCTCCTACAATTAAGTCTTAAAAGAGAGCAGAAAAATATGTTAATAATAATTTTTTTTTAACTCACATACCTTTCCATAAAGCTCTCAATGCATATAATAAAGATACAGACATAGTCTCAAAACTATTCTTCATTAAGTGGTTGTAAGACAACATCTAAAAGGCTAAAATGTATATGAAAACTTTAAATATGCTATCATCAATGGCAAACACTCATCATAAAACTAATTTTTTCATCCATCCAGGTAGACAAGAATCTTTTTAATGGATACATAGTAAAAATCAGCAACAATAAGGAAGTGTATACCACACAAACACACACATTCCCAAAGGAAAAAGCTTTATAGATGCCTGTGGATTTTACAAATTTCTCTCTTTTTTTTCGTTTACTTATTTTGTTTCGAAAACAAAACAAAACCAAAACAGCACAATACATACACAGTCGATCCTTGAACAACATAGGTCTGAACTGCGCGGGTCTAGAACTGCGCGGGTCTACTTATACGTGGACTTTTTTCCCACTGAATACATACTATAGCACTACACAACCTGAGGTTGGCTGAATCCGCAGAGGTGGAACTGTGGATACAGAGGGCCGAGTGTACAGTTAGTTATATGTAGATTTTTGACTGTGCAGAAGGTTGGCACCCCTAACCCTCACGTTGTTCAAGGGTCAACTGTACTTAGAATGCTTAGAATGACAGCAGATAGCATCCAAATCAACAAGAATACAACACATTAGTTTTTATACATAGCTGGTACCACTGGTTCACAATTAGGAAAAAATGAAATCAGAACTCTCTCTCTTATACCCAAGCTAAATTTGACGAAGCCCTTTCTAAGCAGAAAGTACATGAGAAACCATAAAGACAGGTACAATGGATTACATAACAATTAAGAATTTCTTTATGCCCCAAAAGAAAACATGACAAAACTGAGAAATATATACAAGAGTTAAGGAGTTAAAACCCTCAATATTTCAGGAACTGCCACAAGTTTAAAAAAAATGAATGAAAGAAAAGAAAAACAACATTCCAACAGAAATGGAGAAAAAAAGATGTAGAAAGGAAATTCACAAAAGTAAATACATATATGCAAGTAAACAAAAATGCTTATTTCCCTCACTAATAATCCAAAACTGTAGATTAAAACAAAATAACATTTTCCACCTATCATATAAAGTTATTTTAAAAAGAAATAAAAGATGACAACCAGTGTGGGCACAAATGTGGGAAAATAACTCGCTACCTGCTGGTGAGTGCTTAAAAAAGTTGCAAAACTTTCTTTAGAGGGATTAGGATTGTAATCTGACAAGGTGTAACAACAGCCTTAAAAAAAAAAGTGCCTAATCTTTGACATAGCAATTCTAGAATTTTGTCCTAAGGAAATAATCAGAGGAATGCACCGGAATTATATATAAGGATACAAATGCCCCAAAATAAAGTTAAATAAGATATGATACAAATATTTGATAGAATGGAAAACATAAATTCATGCTTCAGAAGAATAATAACATGGGGAAATATCTAATACTTTAAGTGAATAAAATATGCTAATAACAGTGCATAATTCTATTTTGTTAAAAAAATTGTGTGAATGCACTGGAAAAAAGAAAGCATATTGTAAGATATGCTTTGCTATATTTTCTAAAAGTTCTATAATAAATATATTACATTTATAACAAAGAATTCTTGAAATAACACTAACATAGATAAGAATCTACTTCATGTCCTATTTCTAAAAGCATTTCAACATATTATATATTGAGCTCATTAACTGTTTCAACAGCTAAGTAATTAAATTTTCTGCATTGTATTTCATTTAAAGAATATATCCATTATGATCCTAGATCCATTAAAATATTCCAAAGTATACAAGAGCCAGAAAAAGGCCTCACTTCCTGTACCGGCACAAACCAGTGGGCCACCTTGGGCAAATTACCTTTCTCAGTCTTTTTTCTCATCCAGAAAACGACGTAATAATGAGCTGAGCTAGCTCATATTCCTCACCAGCCTTATTGGGAGAATTTACTGAGATAATATATTTCGTAAAAATCACGATGATTAGTCAAGTCCATAAAACTGCTAGACCATTAAAAACAAAAAGAGATGGCTGACATTTGAAAACTTAGACTGAGCTTTTGTTTATAGCTTCCACATTCTGACATTTCATTACAGACTTGAAGACAATGAAAGAAGAACTAAGCGTACATGCTTTATATTGGAAGCTCCCAGGAAACAGAGCTGTCTGTGCTTTGTATCCCCTCAGTGACGAGAACAGTGCCTTGAACAACGGTAGGGGCTTGAACAGTAGTTGAAATACTGAATTTAGATGATTTATAACAGAAATCAAGAGAGCAGTAACTAACACTACTTGCTATTAGGACCAAAAAATCTAAGACGCTCTTTGTATTTCTAGGAAAGCACCTGGATATCCATTCTTGTCTATATCCGTGGCTCCTTTCATTGAATAGCCAAAGCTTGGTGGCATGCTCCGAGCAGCCCACTTCCCTTCAAGGATCTGAGATGGTACCGCATTCAAGCCTGTGGGTCTTCCATTGAAAATATAAACAATTCCTTTTTTATCTTCACCCCCATATGGAGCAGCAATTGCAATATCTGAGAGGGAAAAGGAAGAGGGGAAGAGGGAGGAGAGGGAAAAGAGGGACGGGAGAAGGTGAGGAAGAAAGGAGGAAAGGAGAGTGGGAGGGAGGAAGGCAAGGATGGAGAGAAGGAAGTCTTAGTACTCATCATTATTTCCGTGGAAAAGATCTTAATATCTTTAGAACCCATGTATCATGTTTATCGAAGTTCAGTAGGGTACTCTTTTTTTTTTTTTTTTTTTAACCAATGCCATAAAACCTTTATTTCCACTGGGATTGCATGTGCAATTCTCTTCTCTTTCTGGGAAAGAACTTTTCCCATTCCCCACTCCAGGACACATCCTGGCCATTCTCTCCTCTCCCTTTGGCTGGGCTACCCCATGGGACCTAGGAGACTTCCTGTGGCGGGGAGTTGCGCAGGAGGCAGAGGCAGCTGTGGTCCCACGGCACCCTCATGTGGTGATGTCCAAGATGACAGCCTGCTACTCAGAGTAGGAAGCCCTCCAAGAAGGAATGAGTCCTCTGGGCAGCCAGTCTCTCTACTTCAGGCAAAGCAGCCATGCGTGGTGGCAGTAGGGTACTCTTAAATTCAAAAGCAACAACCAAACTCAAGGAGATTCAAGCAAAACCGTATGGAAATGATATTAATTTGGAGCCAGATATTCCGGGTCTGACCTTGGACAAATCACTTAACCTTTCTGGACCTCAAATGCCTCATCCTTAAAATAGAGGGGAAGGGACATGTAAAAAGATTCATCTAAGGTTCATTCTAGCTCTTAAAATTCTAGTTAATTTAGTTGGGCATGGTTTTCAGGTTTTTTTGAGAAGTCAACCTGACTCAGAAAGTTGAAAGTTATGATTTCATCTCTATCTTGCTCAACTTATACTGAAATGAAATAAACAAATAAAAAGTTTGAAATGCTTTAAAAACAAAACAAAACAAAACAGTACACCAAACAGTCACTATGACCTTTCCTAACTCTAGAATATATTACAAATAATTATGTCCACTTCCCTCTATCTTTGCTGGTCCCACCCTGGACAAGCCATTCTCATTCTTTGCCTGGACCCCTAAAGCAGCCTAAGTGGCCTCCCACTTCTACTCTTGCCCCTATAATCCATTCTCTTCAAAACTGCCAAATGTTAATATCATGTTATCTTCCTTCTTAAAATCCTTATTTCCCAAAGCATTTACGTGTTACCTGGTTTGTCCATTCACCACCCCACTCCCAACCCCGCTTCTACTCTCACTCACTCTTCCTAACAATCCTGGCCCTTTTCTCTGTTTCTTAAAGTCAGCAAGCTAGTCCCCAGCTCTGGATTTATACTTGCTGTTCCCTCTGCCTCAACAGTTCTTGCTCCAGAGCTTATCAAGCTTTGCTCCTTCTGTTTGTCCAAATCACAGTTCAAATGTCATCTTGTCAGAGAGGTCTTCCCTGGCCATCCTATGGAGCAATGCACTCTCCCCTCTCCATCTAGGTACTCTCTATCACGTTACCTTGCCTTTTTTTGTTTAAACCCACAGCCTTTATCACTATCTGAATTTCCCCTTTATGTGTTTACTCTGTGGCTCCTCCACAAAACATAATTTCATGAGAGCAAGGATGTGTCCATCTTGCCTATGACAGCCCCTATGTACCAGCCGTTCCAAACTGACTCAATTTACTTAATATACCCGAAATGTTTTCAGCCCTCTCAATGCTGCAACCCCTGAGACATCAAAGACACCTTGGTCACTCATCTTTTCTTTAAGACCATTATGCCCAAGAATATCTCAAACACTGTGATGACTACATTCTAGTGTTTACTTGTTCACATTAAACTTGCTCCTACTGATGCTAAATTCCTTAAGGACATGGATGGGCTCTAATTTATCCTCTCATTTTTAGCACTTAAAACAGTGCTTGGCCTGCAGTAAGCGCCAACTAAGAATTTGTTATCCTTAAATAAAAAGTAGTATTTAAATTATGTAAGAGTCCTTCTTTATCTTTTTTTAAGTTTCAAAAGATAAATATAACTTCTAAATTGACATGTGCATTAAGAAAGTTTTTATTAAAATACAGTTTTCCAACAGAATATGGCTCTACTCTTGAGAGATGGTTTTAAAAAATTCTCCTTACCTTTTCTAAACCTTTCATTATTTTGTACATTCTAATCATCTTTTCTCTTGGCTGGTATCTGTCTAGTCTGGAGAGCCCTACTTTTTCATGTCATCAGTCTCTTCCTTTGATCATTTTAGTTTCTCTTTTCTGTGTTTTTTCCCTCTGCCTTTCTGGAGAAGTATTGACAAAAACTCCACATAATTGTGGAACATAATTTTATTGTTTTGTTTTCGGCAACCCTCTTGATGATACCTAGGGTTTTTCCAGTGGGTGTAAGTGGAAAGGGAGGAAAACAGCAGCAAAGACATAACAAAGAGTCAATGTCATCAGGTCTGAACAAGGAAAAGATCCAGGTTACAACTAATACTTCATTATATGTATATATAAACTATATATACATATAAACTACAAATACATATATATACACATATAAACTATATAAATATAGTTACATAAATAACAGCTCAGATCATTTTCTCCTGAAGACACTGTCATTCACAATCTACTCTTTGGGACAATAAGACCCCAGGAGACACTTGGGGAGAATAAAATCATCCTCTATGGTATCTATCTCTAAACGTAAAATCTCTTTGTAAAATCGTTGTAAAACTTCGATATTTTTTAGCTGTCATTGCTTATAATTTTTGTGTTCACAGATAATACATTTTAATAGAAATAGGGAAAACAGGATGAGATGTTGTCTGGATCATGGTATTAAAGAAACATTCTTTAAAGTGTGTGGAATATCCTCAAGACAAGGTGACAGCAAACACGTCCAGGCTCTACCAAAGCACCTGGAGACAGGCCCAGCTATAGCGAAGAACTCAAATGTGTTCAAGGTAGAACCTCGAATCTGGCCCTGTGTTTTCTAGGTAGTCTTTGTTATCAATAAGTAATGATTTGGTCTGTTGTATAGTATTCTTTTACAGTTCTATGTTGAACTTTATACCAGAATTCCAATTGATTCATGTTAAGTTCTCTTGGTGGTAAAAAATCTTTAAGACTATTTTAGGAAGCAAAATGTCCCCTTGAGTAGTTTTTCACTAACAATGAAAACTTCTAGGGTGAGAGATGACACTTCCTAGTGTGACATAAAACTACCCACAAGGCAGAAGTGGGGTCTTGAGGCCAAACAAACATTTCCCTTTTCTACTACTAATTGGGAGATTTGAGAGTCATCTGCATTTTTGAAGCTTTCATCTTAATTTATAACTTTCTTTACATTTTCAGGGGGCATATCCCTATATATTGTTGATTATACAAACAAACCAACAGTTCAATTCTTCATCTTGTGACCTCTAGAAAGGTTTTTAGCAGTATTCTTTTTAAAAAAAAAACTTGGTAATTTGTAATCTATATTTCACTCTATAGTAGAAGCCAACTTTGATTTTTAAAGATATCTACAGCTATTAATTAAATTTTTAAATGGGACTATTATAAAACACTGAGCTTATACCTTTTTACTTGTCCCCATGAAGGGAGATATAACCTCCAACAGAATATTCTGGACAGCCACAACAATAAAATATTAGTGGCAAATAATACCTTTGAGGGATGCATTAGGGTCAGCATTGCCTTGACAATATGCCTGGGGGCATTTTTTACACTTGTATCCAAATGGACAGCAGAGGGCACTGCCGCTAAGCAGGACAGAGACACAGAAAATCACCAGCTCACACTGGGCTCCCTGGGAATGCAAGCTCCTTTCTAAAATGAACCACTTTGATAAACTGGTAGATTGGGATTGACATATACACACTACTATATATATATAACAGATAACTAATAAGGACCTACTATATAGCACAGGGAACTCTACTCAGTACTCTGTAATGACCTATATGGGAAAAGAATCTAAAAAAGAGTGCATATATGTATATGTATAACTGATTCACTTTGCTGTACAGCAGAAATTAACACAACATTGTAAATCAACTATACTCCAATAAAAATTTTTTAAAAATTTAACCACTCTGACGCTCTAATTTGAGGCTGCATGAATAATAACTCATGAGAATCAATTTTTGAAAATTTTGCTCTGATTTTTAAGGAAAACGAGCAACTTGTCATTGAACCTGGTGTGTCACTCAAATCCTTCTTTCCAGGAAGGTTTGCTCATGTGAACTTCTACGGGTGGGGTACAGGACTTTTCCAGGTGGACACAGAAAATCAGGACACACAGCTGTTATAAACTTTGACCTTACCATTGAAGCCGTCCTGGTCCAGATCTCCCAAAGGGGCTATGGCACTGCCGAACCTTGCAAAGACCTCAAACCCATTCAGTTTGGTTGTCTGGAAGTCTCCCGAAGCTCTTTGCAGAGACACTGAGACCTGCCCCACCTCCTGGAGTTTGCCATCAGAACCACGATCCATGAAGAGAGGCGCTCCAATAAATACGTCTGCGTAACTAAAAAACAAAATCTTTTTCACCAAAAGCAAGATCAAATTCCATGTGACTACTAATAATCATTTCCTTTCTTATTAAAACTCAAGTTTTCCTCTTTCTACAGCTCGTATAGCCACATTTGAAATGATCATTTCTAATTCAAACCTTCCTTCAGCTCTTTTAAGAAACTATGAGTAATTCATAAAGTTACTTTATTCCTTCATATTATAAAAGCTATTGAAAGCAATTATTAACAACATAAAGGTTTTCTAGTATTCGTGATTAAGGTTGCTTCAAATTGGTTCCTTAAATAGAAAGATTAGCAGGAAGGGGACAGAGAAACAGAAGAAAAAATGTTTAGTTTTAGTAAAGCGTTCATAAACACAGAGGAAAACTGTTTCTGGAAACATTTTTTTAAACTTACTCATCCCCATTAATGTCAGTGGCAGCGACAGAAAATCCAAAATATGCAGCCATCTGGATAATAAGATGAAAATGAAATGTTTACATTTCATCCAACTAGTTTAGACAATTAATATTTGTTGCATATTTATCAAATAGAAAGGGTTATTTTTTTCTCTGCATATAGTGCTTCAATCTAAATTTCTTCTTTTGTTTATCCTACCAAAACAATGACAATCAGTTAATGAGGCTTGTATACTTTCCTAGATTTACTGGCAAGACAGAGCCCACGTATATCATTTCGGTGTCTTCAGCACATGCCATTTAAGTCCAAGTACAATCAAGCCTCCTTCCAAGGCCCCACCTACTGTCTCCCTTCCTCTCCACTTACCCAAAGCACACCAGACAAACACACTACCAGAAAGAGAGACAGTCACAAACAGACGTTTCAATTGAACCCAAGAAGTTATAAATGATGCCTATGCAGTAAAAATAATAATAATTATTAATAGGTCATAAATGGTTCTTCCTATGTGAAACCACTACAACTCTAAAGAAATTACTGTTCGGAAAGATAGAGACTGGAGGGCTTCCCTGGTGGCGCAGTGGTTGAGAATCTGCCTGCCAATGCAGCGGACACGGGTTCGAGCCCTGGTCTGGGAAGATCCCACATGCCACAGAGCAACTGGGCCCGTGAGCCACAATTACTGAGCCTGTGCGTCTGGAGCCTGTGCTCCGCAACAAGAGAAGCCGCGACAGTGAGAGGCCCGCGCACCGCGATGAAGAGTGGCCCCCGCTTGCCACAACTAGGGAAAGCCCTCGCACAGAAACGAAGACCCAACACAGCTAAAAATAAAATAAATAAATTTATAAAAAAAAGATAGAGACTGGAATTCATTTTTGTTTCACATCTCAATCAACTATGTGCCAGTGGTTTTGCTTTTGAATTACACACAGTACAAATGTACTTGGTTTTATCATGGGCTTGTTTTGCGGAGGGAGAAAGAATGTCCTCTCCCCACCACAGGAGACTGCTGGCCATCACAGACAGAGCAGCCTGGCTGGAAATACATGTGAAAAAGGAAAGTTCTAAAGAGACTCCGACATACAAAACAAAACTAGGACAGGTGACAGATTAAAGATGAACTAAAATGAAGGATGAGTCAACAAACCAAAAAAAGTAAAGTTAGCAAAGCTTCCAAAATTTGATTAGCTGAGCTATCAGGAGGGAATGATATGGGAGATTAATACGTTAATCTATTTTGAATTTATACAGTGTAATTGAGAAAATGAAAAGTGCAATCTGTGTTCAATCACAAGGTAATAAAGTGCATTGTATTTGGGGTACCATGATGAAGTGCTGACTGGAATTTAACAGAATACTATTCTTGGGCCTTGGTATTTCAGGGCATCAGACCTGAAACTGTAAAGAAAGGATGGCATTTACTGAGACAAGTCTTGGCCTGGGTATTATCACCAAAATATTTTCCTTTGATTCTCACCACAACCCCATGAGCAAGTTACCAGTATCCCTATTTTTATACATGAGCCACCAGATTTACAGTGGAAAACACCTTGCCCAATGTAGTAGTGAGTAGTGAGAGCCCAGGTCTGTCCTAATGCAAAGCCCATGCTTCCCCCCACAAAAGAGCTAAGGAAGAACAGAGAAAGCATCAAGGATCAAGTACAACAAGATCCAGAGACACACGTGGGCATCTGACAGGAGAAGCTGCTTAAGGTGAAGAAGTCACAACAGCACAAAGTGACAGCCACCCCTGCCACAAGCCTAATGGCTGTCAACTGCAGGTGTCAGCCCTGACCACCACACAAACGGGAAGAGGTTACTGGGGACCTCGAGTCTAGTTTCCCATCCTATCAATCCTCTCACAAAGCCCAACAGAGTCAACTGCACAAGAAGTGGGCTTAAATCCCAGATCTGCAAACTAGGAGACGTATTTTCTCTACCTATTGATTAATTTTTCCTTTATCATTACAGGCGTACCTCAGAGATATCGCGGGTTCAGTTCCAGACCACCACAACAAATCAAATAGCCTAATAAAGTGAGTCACACAAATTTTTTGGTTTCCCATACATATAAAATTTACATTTACACTATACTATAGTCTATTAAGTGCGCAATAGCATGATACAGAATACAGTACAGGATATTATTGTAGAGAATGTCTAGTACTAATTTTTAACTGAAGAATGTTTTACTTCTTGTAGCACAAATGAAGTTTACTTGTAATATCTATAGTAAACACATCTGGGCCATGCTTTGTTTCACATCTAATAAAATTAAAAAGCATAGATCATTCCTTAAAAGAGAATTTAATGTCATCAGCAAGGAAAAAGGAATTTTTTGGTTTTGTATGTGTGCAATTTGATTCTGCATTTCCTTTAAAAAAATAAAGCAGCTATTAGGGCAATTACAAAAGTCTTTACTTAAACAAATCACTTTGGTTAAAACAAAGGAGAAATATTTAAAGCTTATTTTGTATCTATAATATCAAATATTAAACAGTTACTATATATTGAATATTAAACCATCAGAATATTACCAAGAAAAGTTTTAAAGACATTAGGAAGTGCTGGTGTTAAAATGTTAAGGGAGAAAAAAGAACAAAACAAAACACAACACTTTAAAAGCATACCTGTTCACCAGTAAAATTGTGTAAGGAGGACATATTTTTCCCATCATAAATATAAACCTGTGCAGGAAAAACAAAAGCATATGAAATAGAGTAAAATATAAAACAACCCAGATATTTTTAGAAAACACCTTTTAACTTTCCTACCATTCCCAAAGTCCTCGCTGCTCTTGGAACTCCTGAAACAAAGTCTGAAAAGAAAAAAACTTAATTACTCATTTTTAAGGCCAGTATTGGCAACTGCAGGAATAAGTGGTTATATCAGAAAGCTTTAAGTGTTATTTCAGTAGACAATGAGTAAGAGATTTTAAAAACTTGGTACTCCATAATAAATGACCCCAGCATTTTTTAACCACAAAATCAAATCTTTATGAAACATGGAAAGATTCTTGAGAGCCTCAAATAAATACATGTGTGCCCTCGAGGTATTCACAGTCTTGTGAAAGAGAAGAGACAAGAGAAAAGGGCTTAAGAATGAAGAAAAGCTAAACATACAGTAATGAAAGATAATTCAGAGCCAAGTGAAACAGGGTAGAGGTGGCAGTGGCACAGAAATGTGACCAAAATCAGGTAGAGTCTAGGATCCCCAGATTGAGCTCTGAAGATAACAGACAGAGAGAGGATGGGGTAACAGCCTTACTGACAGAGCTCGGAAGGTTACAAATTACGGGCCTGAAGAAAGAAGAAACTATTAAACTATGCCTCTCCAAGAGAACTGAATCTGCTGAAATCAAGAAGGAAGGAGCTGAAGAAATAACCGAAGTGCTGGGGGCTGGAAAGGAGCAGACAAGAGGTCACTGAGGCCCTCAGCCCCCTTGGCTGCTAGAGAATGTTTACCAGAGACCAAGCTCAATTTCAAAACTCTTTAATTGCCGAAATGTTTCTATGCCACTTGTTTCAAATGCTTAGTCTAATTTTTTTAAAGAGGATTAAATATAGTTCAAGTGCGTCATACCATCTATGCCATCACCGTTGAAATCTCCGACGGCCACTGAGTAACCTAAAGGGGAACCAAAGGTAAGACACCATCAGGGCAGGACTGGTTATCTTCAGCGTACTTGCTGACTAAGCTTTCCTGGAAAATATCTTCAAGTAATTTCCTTTAATTACGTAATATTTTGTCCTCTAGGAGTAATAGATTCATACGTGTGTGATAAATGTATCTCAAAGAAAACAATGGAGTTAAATACTTAAATAGTATATCTCTGTTAGAAATATAAACCTGTTTTATCAACTTTGCAAAGGAGTCAGTTAAAAACAGGGTAAATTTGCATTCATCATAAAGAAGCAACAAATAACAGGTTTTCTCAACCAGCAAAATATTAGTTCTGTCATGTATATTTGGTTTAATGAATATGAGAAAGTTAAAGAGAGAGAACAAAAGTTAATAAATCCTAAACCAAAACTGTAGTTTAACATAGTGAATAAAAGTTCAGGAGTCAGACTGCCTGGGCTGGAATCTCAGAAAAAGCAAGTTACAGGTGAGGGGCTTTAGGCAAATTATTTTGCCTCTCTGTGCCTGTTTCTTTATCTATAAAATGGGAGTAAAACAGTAGTACACTTTCACAGACCTGTTGTGAGGATTAAATGAGTTAATACAAGTAAGCACTTAGAACAATGCCCAGAATGGACCAAGCATATCTTAAAGGTTATCTATTATTATTATCATTGTGTTAATAACCATGCTCTTAAATTTCAGTTGCTGACATACAATATAACCTAAGTACTCATAACAAATACGTTCCTTATATTTTAAGAAAATCTTCATCTATTTCACATAAAAGATTTTCCTACTGAAAGCAGCATATGTAAATACAGGACAAATCCACCACAACACCAGAAAATGAATCCATATTTTGATTTTACCTACCCAAATAACTGTCATCAAAAATAGCTTGTGCGGTCCGAGTTGCTAACTGGTTATTATACTGGATGCTATAAACTTTGGGGTCATACTTAGATACAATTTCTGCTACTTGATCTGAAATGAGCTGACCTGAAATAAATATATAAAATAAATTATAATTTGAAATGTGTGGACCTGAAAAAAATATATAAAATAAATGACAAGTTTCTAATGGGAACATTATGACGCAGATGATGGATAGCACCTGCATGAAAGAAAATAGATTAGATACGTCTTTCTCATTATTAGCCTTAATTAACTCTTCTTCATAATACTAAATCTGAAATTTGATTATTTTTTAAGTCACAATTATTTCTATTCAAGCTAGTACTTAAAATTAGTCTCTGCTAAAAAACAAAAATTTAAAAATGCAGAATTTGTTTTAATTCACTAAAAAAAAAAATCAATGTTAAATAAATGGAATCATAAAATCAAGGATTGTTTCCAAACCAAATTTCAAATTAGAACTTGAAAAATCTACTGAAATAATTACTTTTACCTTCATAATAATTTGTTAAACTGATTTTTTTAACAAGTTATTTGGACACTTTTATGAAAGCAGCCTGAATGAGTGAGTTCACTTTTCTTCCCAACCTTAAGTTATTAAGTACACAAGAAATCCAGACAACTACATAAAAATCGACTGCCTCCCTGCCCCAAGAAAGGTTGTTTGATTTATCAAATGCCACCTCCATAACATATGAAAAATAATCTCATTTCTGCTATTTCAGAAAGAAAATCATAATAGCTAAAGATATTAATCTTGTTCCAATTTTTCCAGTCACATAAGCTGAGTCTGTAGGGCAGAAACACTTTCCGTCTGGGTCACTACTTTACCCTCTGTGCCTAAACAGTACCTAACACATAGGAGGGATTCATTAAATATTTCTTGAATCAAAGAACACAGGAAAATTTACCATGTCTTTGGAATAAAACACCATTATCATTTTCCCTATTCTTACAGAGACAATTCTGAGATCCATGGAAAAATTCATCCTAATATCTTACCTATTCACCGTGAAACGTGCTGATTTTAATCTTATTAAAACAAAATATTCTCCGCCCAGTCACTGAGTTTTCAGTTACATATTATATACCATTTATAATAAATCTCTAGTGAACATAATATTAATAGTATCTGTCCTAATTTATAATAAACAGGAATGCATACATTGTGCATACTCAAGGTATTAAAAGAACAAGTCATTTAAACATGTTCACAGCTGTGTCTCTTAAAAAGGCAGAGTTAACAAGGAGTCCTGACTGAGAATCACAAAATCTATCTTTTGTTCCCTCACATGCTCGTCAGATACTTCCCTCCCTTCCACTGAATGACATACCTAGCAGTAAAGAAGAAAAATAAATCCATGTTTTATAGCTAACTAGAAAGCATTAATATCTATTTTCTTACACAGAATCAGAACTGCTATTTTAATTTTCACCGTAAAACTGTAAAACTCAAGTATAATTTCCCTAAATCATTTCATTTTCCAATAGAGGTACAATTCATAGAAATTCAAATTTTTCAGTTTTAGTATGTTTCTCATACTGATCCTCTTTGCCTGATTTTTCTTTTTCTCCTTTGCCATCCCTTCCAATTTTTCACTTATTCCCATTTCTCATTCCTTCTTATTTTCCTTCCATCCTGTTTTCCTTCAGCAAATCTCTTTCTTTAGTTTCCCTTTCTATAAAGCAAAAGCACGGGTTTTCCTACAAGGAAGCAAGTAAAGAAAGCAGAGTGCAGAATACAGAAGTAAAATTCAGAATCAGAAAGTACTTGCAAATCAATACAGTCATAGATTTTCCAGTTCTTCCAAATATTGACAATGCTTGAATAACAGAATCTGGTAAATGGCACTTTTTAGCAGAAAATAAACATGTGACTATATTGACTAAATAAATGTGTCTCTAATGATAAATGAATCATAAACTAAGAAAATAAGCAGATATAGTTACCTATTTTCAAACTGTCAGCAAATAATGATCTGTTATACATTTGTTCAAATGGTAATTTTATTAGTCCTCCGAAAATGACTAAAGAATGTAGTGTTTTATCTTTACATCAATCGTCAATGCCAGTTTAATATATTCTTTTGAAACTTAGTAAGATCCTCTATTTTAAAAACTCCCCAAACACAAAGAAATCATTCTTGATGTCAGTGATTAATGAGAAAATAACCATTGAAATATTTTAATGTACAAATTCAACTTAAGTTTAAAACCATGAGCTTTTGGAAGGCCACAATTTACCTATTACAAATCAGTTCCACACACTTCCTAATGTTTAATTACATCATTTCCTCTAAAGTACAGAGATGAAAAAGTACATATCATAAACAATAAAAATAAATTATTTTAAATTATTTTATAAATTTACTTTATAATTTACTTTTAAAATATTCAGTTTATTTTCTACTAGGAATATATATATAATATATATTATATATTATGTTATATATTTATATATTTTACATACACCTTATATGATGTTATAGTCCTTTTTAAAAAAATTGTATACAGATAGTGATTATACATTTAAATTTTATTTTTCCATTTCTTTGTTTAAAACAATTTGAAAAGTCTCATAGGCACATGATAAGCCAGATGAGTCTGAAACACAGTCATTATTGGGTAATTTTTAAAAGATTAACCTACCTTGCCAATAAAAGCTACCAGGACCACCAAGAAGTACTCTGTCAGCCTAGATTAAATCAAACAAAAAGATACATATTTTAAAACAGGTAGCTTTAAAAATGGAGAGCAATGTAATAAACATAAAAGCTACATATACAAGTATATATGTATATATGACATATATATGCAAATATATGCATATATTAAACATGTATATATTAAAGCAAACAAAATCATAAGTTCTAAACTCATCTAATTCAGTAATTTTCACTATACCTTTTCTAAAACACAATACAATAAATATCAAAAAGGAAACTTATAATATATTCCCTTAATATGTGAAAATATACAAACATATATATACATATAGATTCGTAGATCTTGGCTGCTTCACACACTTGGTATGAAGTGCCATCAGCAAAGTATTATTGGTTACAGTAAGAAAAAAAGTCACTCCTTAATTCTGTATATTACATTTGTGACTACATAGGCAAATTTCCTTTCTAATAATCATTAAAAATTTTTCAGCTAAAGGAAAAATTTTAGTGTCTTGCATATCTAAACAAGAGTGAGGTTAGAGGGTAAATTTTTCAGGGTGTATTAATAATATATACAAATTATACTTGACTAGCATTTCTTACATCTGTAACAAATTATAAGTATCTAATTCAAGGTAGTTAGTGTTTGAACATAATATTTTTAAAATTTCCTCTTGCTGGAGGTAAGAGAAAATTTTTCTCTCTCTACATGGACATAGAGCCTTTCAAGCTTTCAACAATCTCTGGCCATGGCTATGTAAAAGATATTTCTAAGTTGTCTGCTTTAAAATGACACCATTTTTCAGAAATGAGTTGAAGAAAGCAAACAGTTAATATAGCAATGACTGTTCATAGTATGGGAATATTTCTGGGGTTATAGTTGTACTGGCATAAGTACAGAAAATAAGGACACTTTTTGCTTTAATACAACACCTATTTGAGAACACATCATATGAGTTGAAACCTAATATGCATTAATATACTTTACCTCTCTTTGTTTTGCTTCCTTAAATTTTAAATTATAAGTAATTATGAATAAGTTTTGAATTATGAATTTCAAATTGAGTGAATTAAAATCAATTACTTAATAAGGAGAGCCAACTATAATTATCAGTACCTAATCTAGAAAAAAAATTTTAATAGAGATAAAATACAAATTTAAAAAAATAAGAAAATGCTTTATTACTTTTTCTGAATCATGATTATAGTTTCTGTTGTTTTAATAAATTTAAGGCACTTCTGCTTTCATTTTCTAAGAAAGCCATATTAAGCTTTCTAAGGAAGCCCTACTTTTAACCAAGCAATGTATTTTTGAGACTTCTCTAGGAGTAATTAATAGTCTCAGTTTGATATTCAAAATGTTCATATATCCCACAAAAAAAACCCACACACACACAAAAGAAAATTACATAAAGAAAAGTACTTAAGAAAAATTTCCTTTGAAAATATAAATGGAATTCTTAGTTTTAAAAAATAGATTAAAAACTATCAATTTTAGAGAGCATATCAGCTTAGTTAAAAATACATATAGCCCTGTATATGAGATTTCTTACAATAATTAAATTGCTTCAACTTTACTTGTTGCCTGAAGGCACATAATAGATGGCAAATAAGCATGTTTTTCAACTTTTATGTAACTAAACTCTGATTTTGTAAGAAAGCTCCCACTGCTAGCTTTTACAAAAACTCAATTTCAGTCAAAAACAGAAAGGTTTAATAGTCCATAAATTTATCCAACTGGAAATTCTAATATTAATATTAAGTCATAACAGCTATCTATCTTCTACTCAGGAGATTTTCTACTGTCTTCCATTCCATTTTGATGTCTATTTCAAATAAGCAACGTCTCCTAGGGAGAGAATAATATAAAGCAACGGATATCAAAATGCATGGGTCATTTTAATTAGCTGTTTTCATAAAACAGGTAACAGTTATAGAGAATCTGAAGTATTAACCAGTTAATTTTTAACCATGGCTTACATAATAAGGTAGATCTGAATCTCATTCAGTCTTAAATGAGAACTTACTTTAGTAAAATCAATGCTGAATCCTCCTTGACAAAATCCCTGTCCATCAGCATCAATATTTTCTAAAATAAAAAGATTGGAAATATACACAAACCCCAAAACAAACAACACAAAACATGAGAAAAATCTGATATCACTGTAACTGTAAGATAATGTACTAGTCTCTGAGAGTGTTCATTCACTCAGGCACTTAATGAGTTATTAACACATTCTAAAAAAGTTATTTAGTATGCATGTTTATCAGCACCCATTAATCAGAAATGGCAACAGAGAGAGATGAAAGTACCTGGACCAGTCAGCAGGGGACAGAAAGATAACCTAAGACGGTGGATTTCAAACTTTTTATTTTTAACCACAACCCACAACAAGATTATAGTTTATATCACAGCCCACACAACCCAGCATACACACATTATATTTCATTCCATTTTTTAAAAATTACTGGTTATGACTCATACTTGGATTTCATAAAACAAAGATGAGTTGTAATCTATGAGTTAAAAACTCCAATCTGAAATTTCTATTTCTTACTCTTATTCTCCTACAGTTGCTAGGTCTTCACTAAGTTATTATGAATACTTATAAGGAGATACCTACATTCCTGATACATACATTTCCTATACATACATTTACATCCAACAACAACAACAAACCTGAAAAAAAGTAGTTCAGAATTTTGGGAGATGGCCAGACCCTAATTTAATATTCTGCAACGAGCAAAATATGAAAACTACTCTCACAACACATTTAGAAAGTCAACTTTTTTAAACATGACACTTTTAAGTATTCTCCAAATGATAATAGACTCGATTGTTTTACTCCTTTATACTCAATTATTAAGTTGGCCAATAATAACTTACTCAATTATTAAATTGGCCAATAATAATTAACTCTAATCATGAGTAATACTGTACCTAGAAGGAACAGTGAGCCTGAAGACTCTTCCTTGTTTTATTTTGAGGATAATAAGTAACAATGAAAAACAGCTGCTCTTCAGTCATCAAGGAATTCTTGTAGTCAATGTCACAATATCTAAAGAATTTTGCTATAGTACTCCTGTATTTGCCACCCAAATACGGGAACCAAAAACATCTACTTTCAGTCATGAGGACAACTTGCAAGAATTTTTGTCAAATACTCCCATCTAAAATTTTGAACCCATTTTAAAACCTGGGAACTGCCCCAAGATTACACACTTAATATCTAAATTTAGAATTTTTTTTAGAAAATAGCCTCAAGAGTATAATGCTACCCCAATGTAAATTTTTCTAACCAAGAGGCAATGGGAAAATGCAAGGCTGGGGCTTCCAGTGTCTAGTGAATCATACTAAGGAATTCTGCTCTGACCTCAAGTCAGCCGTTTATTTCCTTTATTTGAGTTGCATCTGGGGAACTATTTCAAGCTATTTATAAAGACATCCTTTTTGGATTATCATACTGTACAATTATCGACTTTATTTGGTTTCCCAGAACATCCAGCTAGAAACATGACCGTCCTTTAAAATTTTAACAGGTACCTATTAAACAGTGCGAATGTAAAGAATTTTATGTTGACTATAATCTATTTCAGTGAAGGCTTTTGTTTTTTATTTCTATGGACAATTAATACTTCTGCTATTTGTTAAGCCTGACAGTATTATAAATAATGTTATTGGTTATGATAGTAAGAGCAGCTAATGTTTATTAAGCCCTTACTGTGAGCCCAGTACCGTACTAAAGCATTTAAAATCTTTTAAAATCTATACAGCAATTCTATGAGAGATACTATTATTAGTCACAATTTACATATAAGGAAACTGAGGCTCACAGAAATTAAGGAACTTGACTATGGTAAACCACCTAGTAAATAAAAGAGCATGGATCTGAGGTGAGAAGTGTCTACACCACTAGGCGGCACTATCTCAAGCCAGCAGTGCATTTATAATTCCCTAAACAACCATCAAGGGGAAGAAAAAACAAACTAGAAATCACAACTGAGAAAAATCTATGTGCAAATAACATTATCATCAGAAAGTAGACAGAAAGAACAAAGACTCAGTCTGAGCATGGAGATGAAAGAGTATTTAAATCATATGATTTGTGGTTCAGGCACTTTTAGAACAGGAAGACATTTAGCCTATTGTATAATGCCAAGAATGGTCATAGATACAGTAATGAGAAGCCAAAAGCAAACATAATCAGTAATAAGGTAAGTTTTTATAGAGCGTGACGTTCCATAAAAACAAAAGCATGAGGTGAATGGACCTAGAGTCTGTCATACAGAGTGAAGTAAGTCAGAAAGAGAAAAACAAATACCGTATGCTAACACATATATATGGAATCTAAAAAAAAAAAAATTGGTTATGAAGAACCTAGGGGCAGGACAGGAATTAAGACACAGACGTAGAGAATGGACTTGAGGACACGGGGAGGGTTAAGGGTAAGCTGAGACGAAGTGAGAGAGTGGCATGGACTTATATATACTACCAAATGTAAAATAGATAGCTAGTGGGAAGCAGCTGCATAGCATAGGGAGATCATCTCAGTGCTTTGTGACCACCTAGAGGGATAGGGAGGGTGGGAGGGAGACGCAAGAGGGAGGAGATATGGGGATATATGTATATGTATAGCTGATTCACTTTGTTATAAAGCAGAAACTAACACACCATTGTAAAGCAATTATACTCCAATAAAGGTGTTAAAAAAAAAAGCAAACAACAAACAAATGAACAACAAAACCCACAAACTACCACCACCAAAACAAGCAGTTATCAAGAAGTTGGCAATGTAGCCCTACAAAGCTGGCAGCCTCGTGTAAAATCAGCCATTGGGTTACACAATTTATTGAAGTATGAAGAAGACATAAAATACTAGAATTGCATCTCTGAAGTCTTTTGCCTAAATCAGCGTTTTACCAGTGATGAATCACCCATGACTACAGATATACAGGTTGTTGGCAGAGTGCAAGAATATAACCCAAGTTCTGAGATTCCCACTCTTGAGTGTTCTTCTCTGGGCAGGTTGCCCCTTGTACTTTGGGCCTGCAGATAGCTTAATACATCAAAGGTTGAGCCCTGAAGTACATACAATGATCAAGAGATATCGAAAGCCAGCTTATTAGGAAGAAAGGCATTCACTTTGATTTTTTTAAGATTGTTCTCTCTGCTTTTTCTAATATTTGAGGTATTACTATTGAGATCGGGGATCAGCAAACATCTTCTGTAAAGGGCCAGGTAATAAATGTTTTAGGCTTAGGGGCTATACAGTCTCTGTGGCAAGGACTCAACTCTCCCTTTATAGATAACATGAAAACAAATGGGTGTGGCTATGTCCCAATAAAACTTTATTTACAAAAACAGGCTCACAAGCCATAGTTTGCTGATCTGATTGGGATGTTAAATACTTCAGAAAATAAGGTTTAAATGTCTGTGCTTAAACCAAATAAGTGAAAGCATTATGAGCAGCTACACCACGCAGTCTTAATCCTTTAAATACATGTTAAGAAGAGAACTGGTCATTACTGAAGAGGCAAAATGATGAAAAATATTAGCTGAAGGTGGCAGTCTATCCTCAAGGGATCATCATTAGAATGCTTGTTTTCAGAAGGGTTCTTGTCCTCTTACATCAGGAATTATCCAAACCTGCACTTGTGAAAGCAGTATTCTCTGTAGAAAAGTTGTGCTTAATACAGAGGAAACAGAAATGGAAAACATTTTCTATTGTTAGTAATACAGGGAAAAGATTCCTTTGGAATAAGACAGACCTGGGTTAAAATCCTCACTAGATCACTCACTACCATAAGATGTAGGAAAAAAATGACTTCAATTGTCTGGATCTCAGTTCCCTCATGTATCAGAAGAGAATAAAGGTGATTTTACAGGTGTGTCTATCACATAAACAATAGGTTACAAGCCTGGCACACAAGGGTTTGCTCATCCTTCAGAGCTACGAAATTATCTTCTCACCATAGGAACATTTTTGCGATACAGAAATTAAAAACACAAATTTAGTCCTCACATTTTCCACATGCCACCAAAGACAACAGTACTATGACCAAAACACCAACAGAAGGTGGTGTAGTCAGACACTAAGGATAAAGCTGCCCACCTCCTCCGTTCTCGCAGGGTGTGCTTTCTGACCTACTCTAATAAAGTGGTTACGGGTACGTATCATTCTTTTCATGTTTACCTCCCACTTACAACAAGTCGGGCCAAGGCAGTGGGCTAAGAAATAAGTGTTTAATGAAATCATTTGCAATTTCTCAGAGGTTCAACTGCTTAGAATTTTGAAGACTAAATAGATCCTTTGGTGTCACAAGTTGCCTAATATGGAAAAAAAGTCTAGCAATAAGAGTCTTACATGTTGCACTTTTGTTATTAATTCTCTCTACTACACTACCTGGTGACCAGTGGAACAGAAAAAGTAATGGCCTAAAAAGTGCTCCAGGTATAAACACCACACTGCATTTCAAGAAGCTATTTTTATGTTTCTGATATAAAGAGGATCTGGAGTGGTGGCCAATTCAACAATAGTGGAGAAGCAAAAGGACTGCAATCTCCAAGAAGGAAAACGTATACAGAGTTTGGAAAAGCATAATCAGAATTACAAGTGCTCAAAATCATCTTTAGTCACAATATAAATTTCATTGGAAATTTCAAATAATATTAGAGAACAGGGTGAGATCTTTTAGATCAAGAGGAGTGAGCTTAGTCAACAGACTGACAAAGAGACTGATTAAAAGCAAGGAAATTCAGACTCCGACTCCTGAGCCCAAGGTTTCACCTTCCTATAAAAACTCTAGCTCCTTATGACAATTTGTTTTTTACTTGTAACATCATTACTAATATAGAGCTGCAGTTCTCACATTTTGGTATCCATCAGAATTACCTTGTACAGTCTGTTAAAAATGAAGGTAGCTAGGCCTGACCCAGACCTGCTGAATCAGAATCGTTAGCTGTGGGGTCTGCATCTCTGTTAGAGAAGCTCAAGGGAGCACCTTTTGACTAACAGTGACTAAAAATGCAGATTTCCAAAATCAAATATTAAGCATTACTGACCAAGGAAGATGAAAACTAGTTCTTAGGGAGAAAGATAAGCCTGTTGACTGCATATTCGAAATTTCTTTACATTAATAAAATTGCCTTCATTTTGCTGTCATCAAACAGCACCGTATGTCTACAAATTTTAACACACATACACACACACCCACACACTTTTTTTTAACAGCCTAGGCTCCCCAACCCTCTTTGTAAAAGCTGGTCAACTTCCTACACATACTTGATCTGCACGGAGCGTACTCAACAGTCTTTGTACCATCCTGCAGAAAGCACGTTCCAACAGGCTCTCGCTCCTGTTTCATTTCAGTCCTCCAGTGGTACAGTGGGGCACAGGCCTGAAATCAAAGCGGGTAGTCCATGCATTAAAATTCTCTGAAAAAAAATTAGTGTTTCGTATAATCTATACTACCTCAGATTACAATATCCCTTTATAAGCATTTCTAAAAATGAATCAAACCTATCCTTTACCTTAAATTCCTTATCACAGTAGTGGATAAAGATTTTTAAAGTACTCTTCTCATATGCTTCTAAAGGCCATATTTGTAGTCTAGGTATTTTTTTTTTTTTCAAAATAGCAAAATCATTATTTTGAGTAGCACCTTTCTTGATGACGTTAGGTGCTAAACTGAAGGGCACAGACCAAATCAATATTTTAACTAAGTAACACTCTCATGTGCGTAGAATATATCCCTAAGTTATAAAGCAAATAATTTATCAAGTTAAGAAGAGAGTAAAAGAATTTGCAGTGCTTATTTTATTGACTTTCCAAATAAACTATGACCTTTTTGCTTTCAGAGTTATAGACTTCAACACCATGTAAAAGTGGTAGAATGCATGTTTTTTAACAGCACAGTAATCTACCAAAGTATAACAATTTAATTTGCTGGAAAAAATTCAATGACTTTTCTATAATATCCTTTGAAGCAAAACATTTTAATACAAACACTGCAGACAACACTGGGCTATTTTATATTTACCCTAAAAACTGAAAGTAAGAAATCACTGCCACTTCTCTACATGTACCTGATGTTCCAGAGTGGAGTATTTGCCACTTCTGCATATTTTTGCTTCTTTGTACCTCCTTCTGCCTAGAATGCCACCATTCTCAACCTCTCCCTTCGCCTCCAATTGCTAAAATTTGACACATCCTTTAAAGCTCTGCCGAAATTTCACTTCCTAAACAAATCCTTCCCTGATGCCCCACAATCCGATGGAAAAAAGAAGAAAATAATAAATACTATGCAAGTAGTTAAAATAGGGAGGGGCTCTCTGAGGAAATGAGAGTAGAGCTGAAATCAGAATGACAAGGAGCCAGCCCAAGTGAAAAGCAGTAAGATGAGCATAAGACAGGCAGAGGGACAAACACGAAGGAACTAACTGAAGTGACTTGGTATGGAAGGAATAAAAAGACTAGTTTAGCTACACACGTGAGGTGGAGTGAGATGATGCGAAAGAGACAGTCCAGCTCTGGTGACTGGATTATGCAGATGCTTATAAAAACCAGGATGAGCATGAGATTTTTACCCTGAGAGTGATGAAAAGCTGCTTGACTGTCTGAATCAGGCAGGTGAAATGCTCTGCTTCACTCTGGTCCTTCTATAAAGAATGGGTTGTAGCTGGGGCAAGAGAGGAAGCAGAGAGATGAGAACAGCCCCTGCACTGACCCAGGTAAGAAACGATGGTGGTTTGGTACAGGGCAGAAATAGCGGAGATGATGATTTATTGAGGGCCGTGGGATATATTCCGGAAGCTGGAGACAGAACTGACAGGGCTTGCTGGTGGATGGGGTAGAGAGTCGCGCCTCTAAGATGGGGAAGTTTATATGGAAATACTTATTTTTGTGGTTTTTCCTTTATGATGGAGGGTAACAGTTCCATTTTGGTCCACATTCATTTTGAATAATATATGAGACATCCAAATGGAAATATCAAATTGGTAGTTTGCAAATACAACTTTAAAGATCCAAGGAGAATTAATAGCTAGAGCTATAGATTTGGGGATTATGATATATAGATTGTATTCAGAGCCACAGGATAGGATAGGAGCAGCTAGGTAAAAGGTGTAGTTGAAGAAGACAAGGGCCCAGAACAAAGCTCAGAGACACCTCAACATTTAGAAGCTGAGCAGAGTAGAGCTATTAAAGGAGATGGAAAAAGAGCAACCAGCAGTAAAGGGGAAAACCAGAAAAGTACAGAGTCCCAGGAGCCAAGGAAAGAAAAGTATTTCAAAAAGTATGGGTCAAATGACCTTGTTGAATGGTTTTGAGGGGTCAAGAAAAGTATTCTTGACCTGCAAGTCAAGGATGACCTTGCCCATGCCTACCTGAGCCTGACAGGAGGGGTTGGGAAGAGGATGGGAAGTGAGGAAGTGGAGACGGTTACTATAGAAACCACTTTCAACAAGTCTTTGAAAAGGGGAGCAAAGGAAGGGGACTGTAGCAGAGGGGATGATGAGGCAAAGGCAGGGGTGTTTTATTCGTAAGGAGAGGAGGTACTAGGGCATTTGCTTCATCAAAGGCACACTATTCCTAAACCTGGCTGGATAGAAACAAACTGATGTGAACCATCGAGTAGGGCAAAAAAAACGGACAATGTAGGAATGAAGGTGAAAGTAGCAAAAGCCAAGTCTGTGAAGGGTGAGAGAGAGGGTATCCTTAGAAGGGGTGGCCTTTGATCAGAGCTAAGTTATCTGATTAAACGCTCTGCCCTTTAGCACACTGAATTTTACTATCAGCTTTCAAGCAAAAAACGTCCTGTGTTCCCACATAAATTGACTAAAGTTAACTTATTAAATATCTAAAACACTTACCAAAATTTTATCCTGTTTTGACCTCACAGATGCTCCAAACCACTGATGGGACTTAAACTCCAACGGATCGTCCTTGGCATAATCTCTATTGCCTAAAATGAAATTAAATTAAGTTAAAAAATAATTTAAAAAAAAAACTGTGAGGGGTGAGAAACAAAATATTCTTACTTAGTATAACATAGTTTCTTTCAATCCAACCGGGTTTATGACTAGTGTGCCTTTGATTAATCAAATAGTACACTGGCTATTTATCTCATATACTTTACACACACTGGGGATTTTCAGCTAATCAGAAAAATAAAATACAGGATGACTTAGAAGTGTCTCAGATTTGTTATTAATCCTACCAATTATCATAATGCAGATGTGAAAAAGTAACAGGAAGTGAAATTTTCCAGTTGCTAAATTGTAAGAAAATTAACTATTAAACAAACACTTACGATTACCTTCTGTACTCCCAAAAGTTCTTTCTGTGGCATGAAGATATTTACAAAAATAGAAGGCTATGAAACACCTTTATAGAACACTAGCAGTAAAAGACTAAGATCTTACCAATGACATTATAACGTGAGTCAGAATCCAGAAGACATGATTTGGCTGGTTGGAAAAAGAATTCGATTTGGCACACTACATGCAAACATTTATTTTTCAGCCTACATTATTGAGGAAATTATTCCTGATATACCAGGCACTCATGTAAAGCACTGTAGATTTAAAAAGAAAAAGATAAAAATCTTTTCCATGAGAAAGCTCTTGATCTGGTCGATGAAAAAATTACAGAAATATATGCATAAAGTATTTGGGGAAGGAGAGACTATTTTTAAAGTCCAGTCTGTTCCTCTTAAAATCTGTTTATAGTAATCATTCCTTATAAACATATATTTCAATAACTGTATTGGACAAATACATCAGACAAGTGTCAGTTTTAAGAATGCCAGACAACATGTTAATATCATCAAAAGGTTTGGTTAAATCTACTCCCTAAACCCCACCCATCTAAGGTAGTGCTTATGGTTATTCAATTCCATTCTGAGGACTTAAGACCAATTGAAGAGTTACACATAATTAACGATCATTTCAATAATGCCAGACATCATCTAGGCAAGATGCAAGGTTAACAGTTAACATATTAGTTGTACAATTCTTTGAACATTTTCATTGTTTTGCCAAAAAATTTTTAATGTGTCAATTTCCAAAGTCCTCCATCTGTAGTCTAAACACCACTCTGTTTTTTGTCAGTGGTCACAAAGGCACCATTTACTAGTAAAGGGAGGGAGGAAGGAGGAACAAACTAGCTAGTACATGGCCTTTTACCATGTGAATCAAGGTGTCCCAACAGTAGCTGGCTTGCCTTTGAAGCCTATGTTCACATGCCGACCTCACACATCAGTGACCTATAGATCACCTAACAGTTCACGTGCTCCCTTACATTTCCCATCCTCCCATAGTTAGATTAAAGCCACATAACTCATTTTTATCAATAAGCTAAGAGCAGAAGTGGCATGTGTCCCTTCCAATTCAAGTCAGTTAAGAGTGGATATGAGTTCAGTAGTCATCAAGGAAATGCAAATCAAAACCACAATAAGATATCATCTCATACCAATTAAGAAGGCTATTATCAGAAGATGTGGAGAAAAGGGAACCCTGATACACTGTTGGCTGGCAATGTAAATTGGTGCAGCCATTATGGAAAACAGTAGGGAGGCTACTCAAGAAATTAAAGACAGAACTATTGTATGATCCAGGAATCCCACTCCAGGTATATATCTGAAGGAAATGATACCACTACCTTGAAGAGATCTCTGTACTCCCATGTTCACTGCAGCATTATTCACAATAGTCAAGGTGTGAAGCAACCTAAATGTCTATGGCCAAGTGAATGAAAAAAAGAAAATGTAGTATATAATTAAAATGGAACATTATTCAACCTGAAGAAAAGAAATCCTACCATGTGCACCAACATGGACGGACCTAGAAGACATTATGCTAAGTGAAATAAGCCAGACACAGAAAGACAAACACTTCATTATATCACTTACATGTGAAATCTCAAATTGTCATTTCATTTTAAAAAACAAAATAAAACAAAAACAGTGGATATGTATTCTCCATGTTTTCTTTCTCCCAGCCTTGAGGTTGAAAGAATAGATGGTGTGGAATCCCTTAATGGAAGCAGCCTCAGTCCAAGTTTCTAAACCACCAAGAATAGCCAAATGACCCACACAAGATGGTGATATGAGCAAGAAATTATCCTTTCTTAAGTGATTGATATCTGGGTATTTGTTTGTATATTAAAAAAAAAAAAAACAAAAAACCATGTTGCTACTGCAGTATAGCCTAGCACAGTTTGAGTAATATATGTTCTAAAAACAAAATGCTATATCCAAAATGGACTAACCTACAACTACAAAGAAGCTCAGCCCTTGGAAGAATTGGATTCAATTAATAGTTTTTTCAAGGACTTTAGCCATAAAAAATATGCTTACAAGTTATTTAATAGGATTTTTAAAAAATTCCACTGCAAGCTAACTGTGTTCTCTCACTGTGTTACTGGCTTTCTATTCTATTCTTTTCTACAAAGGAAATAAAGGCTTTTTCCCCCCTTACATTAATGAAGCAGGAGAAATACAGTATGACAGTGAAACAGTCGATGCTTGGAGGGATTCACTTCTGTTCATTGTCCCTTGAGACCATAAGCATCATGATAAACTCAGGTAAGCTTAGCCTGAGGGAACTGACTTTATGATCTAATGTATCTGAACAAAAAGTACAGCATTATCACAACTGCTACCTCCTGCTTCTGCTTTCATTTAAAACAGCCTTTTCAGCAAGACCCTAAAGATGTCAAAGTAGAAGCAAAACTCTTCTATATTAGAGGAAACCTTCCATGAACGAAAGTACCATATTAGAGAGGTGGTACTCAAATTAATTTAAGACTCCATGTATTTCCTCATACTCTAAAACTTCGATTCAGAAAAAAAAGAGAGATGTAGGGACTTCCCTGGTGGCGCAGTGGTTAAGAATCCACCTGCCAATGCAGGGGACACGGGTTCGATCCCTGGTCTGGGAAGATGCCACACGCCGTGGAGCAACTAAGCCCATGCGCCACAACTACTGAGCCTGCGCTCTAGAGCCCGCGTGCCGCAACTACTGAGCCCGCATGCTGCAACTACTGAAGCCCGCGCACCTGGAGCCCGTGCTCCGCAACAAGAGAAGCCACCGCAATGAGAAGCCCATGCACCGCAACGAAGAGTAGCCCCCGCTTGCCGCAACTAGAGAAAGCCCGTGCACAGCAACGAAGACCCAACGCAGCCAAAAATAAATAAATAAATAAATAAATTTATTTGTTAAAAAAAAAAAAAAAGACATGCAGACCCAACATCACTATATTCTTGCCAATACAATATTCCTGCCTACAAGACACCTGGTATAGTTTCCTCAAAAATGTCAATGTCATGAAAGACAAAAAAAGTAAGATTCACGATTCAAAGAGAACAATCTATGGCAACCCAATGCAAGATGTGACACTTGATTGAATCTTGTGTCTGAAGAAATTTTTCAAGTTACAACGGACTTTATTAGATAACAGTATTGTAATAATGACATGTTTCTAGTATGCGATGATGATAGTACTGTGGTTATATAAGGGGAGGTCGCAGTTACGAGGAACTGCCTGCTGAAGTGTTTTGAGGTAAAGTTTCACAATGTCTGCAAGAATACTTGAATCTAGGTGAAGGCTATATTGTTCATTGTATTACAGTTTCAAATTTTCTGTAAGTTTAAAATTTTTCAAAATAAAAGTACAGCAGTTAGCAAGTACAGATATTATGTACTATAAGGCCAACAACAGAATATCTTCTGTTTCTCTTTATTTGCACTTTTTATTATATTTACTCTAATAATAATCATTAAAAACATTTCAAAACAAATGAAAACATAAAACACAAAATAAAGCCATATGTAAAGATGAATCTAAATACCACCATCCCACCATAAAGAAATATCCTCTGCTCACATTTTGGTGTCTATTCCTAAACACTTGTTTTAGGAATACATGCATATCCTTTTATGCAAAGTAGATATTTTAAGCCAATATTAAAAAAAATTCCAGCTATTACTATATATATAAATGTATATACTTTTTTCCCTGTAACAATATGTCAATAAAAGTAGACCTACAGTACCGTTTTCACTGTTGTTGAGTACAACATTATACAGCTGTACAGCAGTTTATTTAATCAACCCCCTGTATCTCCTTCAGTTTCAAGTTTAGGAATATTTCTATTTTGATTTAAGAGACTTACATATTCCCTCAAAGTCACGTCTACTTCCTCTTCCAATATACACGGAAGTTCATCATAAGCTATCTGAGCATGAGCTCTTTGCTAAATGAAGATGATAAACCTTCTGGAAGATGGTATGTAATATAGAATATTATTCTAATGGCTAAATTTTAATCAAGATTCCAAGATAAACTTATTTCTATATGTAAGAGTTCCCTTACCCTGAGTCCCCAGTCCCTTATACAAGCCCTGCTCATTCCCACCTGTAGGCCTCTGTACCCAAGGGCCTCTGACCTAGAAAACCTTATTGCTTCCATGTTTGATCCAAACCCTAACTGAAGAGTCAGGTGTAGCTGTCCATGACCCCAACGCATGATGAAATGGTAGTCTGCCCCTGAAGGAAATATCTGATACAAGGGACAGTCATGGGAACAAGTAATTACAGTGGAGCAATGGTAGAGGGCTGTGTAAAGAGTACTGGGAAAAGGGTGGCAGAGTACAAGTGAGGGAATGCTTTCTGGGCCAAGAGAAGATCCTGTGCAAAGAAACAAAGGAGTGGATATTCTTGGATTTTTTAGAGACTTGTGAGTTGTTCACTGTGACTAGAGAAAAGGGTCTAGAGGGGAACAGTGGTCAAGAGCTTTCATGCAACACTACGAGTGGACTTCATGGCATTTTTGAATTGCCCTCTATGCTAAGCAATTTTTCTTCAATTATATTTCTGAAAGGAGGAAGAGAAGTTTCCTCTGTAAACTGTTATCCCATTCTCTTCCTACTACTTTGAAAAACTGCTTCCATAGATTTTTTTTTTCCGAAACAAATGGACTTTTCTCTAAATTTGTAAGTGGTGGCATAGGACGCTGCTATGCACGGTCAAGTAGTATGTGCTTCTCATTGCTACCATGTTCTATGTCCTGTTTTTTAAAAAAAAGCATCAAAAACATCCCTTACCATTATGATTATGGTTACCTGCCTTTGTGGACATCAGGTTTAGCTTAAGCTAAAAAAAAGTCCTGGAAAATAAATAGAAATTTTACATATATTTTGGTTTTATTTTTATCATCAAGTATTATGGAGCACAAAAATCCATAGTTCTTACCAATATGGCAAGCAATTTACCCACAGCATTTAAGAAAAATGAAGCAGCACCAGTCAAAGGTGAAAAAACATCAGGCAATATGGCTCTTTTTGATTAAAAAGTACATTTGAAAAACCAAGACAACAGCCATATCTTATAGCATCAAGTGATTAAAGGTGTTTTCAATTACATTAACAAACACAAGAAGTCAAATGTATTTGGCTATAACGCATTGGCATATATTGGTATCCAAAACTTAGTCAACAGTTTTCCAAAAAATATGTTATCCCCCATTGCTTTGAACGCCTTCAGCTTCAACAGGGTCACAACCTCAAATTACCATCTTTTTAAGAAGTTTGCTCAATGGGAAGTTCTTCTTTACCAATCAGAACTTTTTTCCCAGAGACCAAGTCTTAAAATACCCAATTCAACCTCAGGCAGAAGTTTCACTCAGAGGAAGTGTGAATAGAGGTGGGTGGGGAGAAAGAAAAGGAAAGCCTGTTCTCCAAACACACTGACAAGAAGTTCATTCATGACCTGGCTGAAATTGGCAGCTAATCCAGGGCGCATGACGGAAGTAAATATTTTGAGTCACAGCCCTGAGTCACCATTTCGAGTGATGCCGGAACTCCCCAGGCTGCTTGGACCATGCCACCAACCTTGAAAGGGAAATAGAATACAGACAACTGCAGAAATTCCAGTGCTGAAGGAAATGCTTCCTCAGGGAACAGTCAAGAAAGAACAACGATTTCTGTCCATAATTCTGTAAAACACCTTGGAATATTAGCTCTGATCTCCCAAGTAAATTAAAAGGAAAAAGAGTGTCTCACACAATGGCAAAATTGAGAAGAAATTGCCCCGTATTACATAAATTAACATAAGACTCCATACTATCACTTTCGGAAATTCATAGAAGAAAATGCTGCTAGAGAACCTTAAAGTTAATTAGCAAGTACATCACCAGAGAATTGAAAATTTAACATCTATTTTGGTCGGCTTTTAAACTTGCCAGTTGCACTTTATCAGACTCCCATGATTGAAGACTTCAGGACAGAAGTATATTGGGTAACGCCAACTGTCATAGCTCTAGACTCTGCCCGCTGATTAGTAACCAACTCCTCTCATTTTTTTCTCATTTCCTCCAAGTGTTTGAAAAGACACTGTTGAACATTCAACTTGCTGGAGAATTACAGGAGATGCTTTTTTTTTAAGACAAAGTTACCTTATCACCCTAAAGCTACATTTTTTTGTTTCTTCTTTTCATGCCTAAAGAATATCCTTGGGAACAACAAGACGACATCACCTTTTTTGAAAAGGCCAAAGGCCAGAAGAATGCCAAAACATTAGAAAAGCAAAACAGTAAACTTTTATTTGGAAGTGACCTGTATTTAGTCATTCAGCTCCCATTTGTTACTTTACAAATAATGATGTAGGTCCTCAGAGAGTTTATATTTTGCCCCAAAAAAGTGGCTATTAAAACAATGTAATGTACAGCATGGTGACTATAGTTAATAATACTGTACTGCATATTTGAAAGTGCCTAAGAGAGCAGATCTCAAAAGTTCTCACCACAAGAAAAAAATATTTTGTAACTATGTACGAAGATGGATGTTAATTGACTTATTGTGGTCATCATATTGCAATATATATAAATATCAAATCATGATGTTGTATACCTGAAACTAGTATGTCAATTATACCTCAATTAAAAAAAAAATGCCATCCCATATTCACCCTTTAATAAAATAGACAATTTGCAGGCTTCCTTAAGCAGCTTTTTACCTCAAACATCACTTTTGCTCAGTCACACTTCCTATAACAAATTTGCCTGAAAGAAAAATCTCCCAATATGGTTTACTTATTTATGTGAAAATTAACAGGACAGAGAAAGAAATCTCTTTGATCCTCCATTTAAATAAATAAATCATGGGTAACTCCTATGTCTAAATGCATGGAATATAGCAGTTAAATGAGACAGATAAGGTCCCTGCTTTCAAGGGAGAGAAATAATAAACAATTACATAAGCTATTTTCAGAGAGTTACAAATACTATAAAAGAAATATGAAAATGAAAAAGTAGTCAGACAGCTGCTAGTATCATGTATTTATAACATAATGCTATTGTGAAATAATGTATTTCATTGACTCAGAGCTGCAAATATTCAGATATCAACATCTCTGAAATATGAATGTGTATTACAGTCCATGGTGACATAATTATAACTAGCAGCATTTTTCAGTAGTACCTAAATAGCACATTTTAACATCAGTGGGGGTGTAATTGGGCAGTGGCTGGCAATGAACATGAGGTTTCTTTTTAGAGAGTGACAGAAATGCTCTGGAATTAGATTACAATAATATCTGCAAAACTCTTAAAATGTACCCTTAAAACAGGTGACTATTATGATAAATTATATCTCAATAAAACTGTTTTTAAAAAATGACAAACTTGTCAGGTAGAAAAGTAGCTGCTACATAACAGAAATGCGTGTATATAATAAAGGCTTTTTCAAAATTAACAAAAAAATTAGATGCATCAGAAGGGAAATAGACCAAGAATACAAATAGACAATACAAAACAAAAACACAGAAAGAGCTAATAAACATATGAGAAAAGACTTAACCTCATTAGAAATCAGAAATGCAAGTTAAAACAAGATAAATGTTTCACCCACCAAACTAAGAAAGATTATATCAAGTTTGGTTCAGAGATAGGTTGTATCGATGTTTTCCTACTTCGCAAATATCTATCAAATGTACGTTAAAAAACACACATCACTTTGACTTCCAAATTTCATTTTTAGAAATTAATCCTAATAATTTAAAATATGAACAAACAATAAACATGTTCAAAGCACTGTTATAATAGATTTTAAAAACAGCAAAAAGAATCTATCTCAACACAATAGGACATAAATTGAGTAAATTATAATTTTACATATTTATACACACAGACGCACACACACACACAAACAGTATATACAAAGGCCACAAGGTACGTGCACAAACACGTTATACACACCCATCCAAATATATCTTATGGCCATTGATTTCCTGGGTGGTGGGATTTGGGAGATTTTTATTTTCTTTTTGCCCCTCAAAGTTATCTCATTTTTTCAATCAATGAATATGTATTATTTGCATGTTTTAAAAGGTAAAAAAAAAAGTAGTGTGGATACGTATCCAATAATCTTCACATACAAAAGCTTAGTTACAGCTTCCACATCCCCTCTTAAGTAACTTTATTTGCATTTTCATCTCCCACACATAAAAGAGTTTTAGTTCATGAAATTCAAGAACATTTAAATTGAGCAAGCTCTTCCTAGCAATTTTTATAAGCATTATTCTTCCTATATTCAATAACCATTATACTTCCTAGTACTCAAACTACTAGAGTAGAATACTGTGAAAAATAATTCATTAAAAAAATCAAAATTCCAGATATTACTGAAGATCAAAATGGAGGTTAATAACTTCTTTGACTTAGTAAGAAAATACAGTTTCTTAATTTAAGAAACTCTGAAAGACAATATGCAGTGGTTAGGTGTCAGTATTAATGCAAGGATGATTTGCTGTATAACTTTAAAGTGTCTTTAAATGTCTCTAGAAGCATAATTGCATTGACTTAAAATAATAAGAGAGAAAGGTCTCTAAATCCAGTGTTTGGGTCCACAGACTACTGAAAAACTAATCACTTGTGAATCTAAAAATAAGTTCTGAAATCACAGTCTATGAACATGAGAAAGTGATACTAATTTACCTAGAGCTATCCAAAAACGTCTTTTATATAAAATTAGATATAACTGTTTTCTAAAAGCAAACAAGAAGAGTCAGAAAAGTAGAGCCAGAGAAAATATGATGAAGCTCATTTCACTGGGGACTGGTATTTATTTATTTATTGAATTATTACCACCACAGGGAACAGAGAATCAAAATCTCCCTCTCCTTCCTTCCGTGAGCAATTCTGATGCTTCTCATGGAGCCAGCACAAAGAATACAGGCCCTTTGAAAACACCCACTGCTCCATCAATGCTGGTTTGTTTCCTCCTAGTGATGAGAAGGAAATGATCCTGAAAGCATCTAACATTTTAAAACAAAAACTCTTTACTAAAGTTAAAAAAAAACAACAAAAAACCCCAAGTCCATGTTAAGTCTTAAAATAATGGGTGTGAGTCAGGTCAAAACGGGCCAGGAAGAGGATGAGTTTAAAGGAACATATGAACTCAGTTTTGGTAAAACATTTAAAATGTTAAAATACCAACTAACTGCATGAGTTAAAATAACAACTAACTAGTAATAAAGGAATTGGATTAATTGATTTCTAGGTTGCCTGCCAGTTCTCCAATTGTATAATTCTCTACTGGAGAACAACAGATTATATCAGGAGAAACAGTTTCATTAAAAAACACACATATATATAATTCTTTAGTATAAATTTATTTTGTATTAACAAAGAGAAGGGAGACTATTTTTCTCTGTGTTCTTTAACTTTCTAATTTGCAGGACTGTTGCAACTGGACAGATATCTAGACACCACTCTGAAAGACAGAAAATTCACCTAGAGGACAAAAGCAAACTTAGGAGGCTGTTTTTCAGATGGCCTGATTGTTTTAATTGCAATGAGTTGGCAACTGTACGGCAGAGAGGCCAGAGAGCAGCTAAGTTTTCTATTTTCTATTAAATACAAAGCGCAGTCATATCCAGAAAATACTCCACAGCATTTTTCTTGACTGGAAAATTGGCACGGCCAGGGTTTGCCCAGCCTACGGCCAAGCCCTTATGGGAACAGGTTATAAGTGTTCCAGCAAGCCATTTCGGTAGCAGGGCAGTGATGTGACTTCTGACCTTCTCTAGAACAGATATTGTTGGTGAGAGGTGACATCCATTCACTGAATTTGGAACATAAACATAGGCGCTTCTCCTCTTATTAAGGGACGTATTTAACAATCATGCAGGCAAGCCCGTCTTTCTACACAAAGAGACTTTGACCGTGCCAGGTGCTACATGTTCTCCTCTGTCAGTGCACATCATCAGTCTATCTTTTGAGAAAAGACTTACTATTAAGAAAACTGGGCAAGGGTCAGTCTGTTAGTAACATCTGCTTCCTAAAAAAGGAAAGCATGCTGCAAGGAGAAGATTTTCCCAAATGCCACCATAACAGAGGTTACAACACAAACCAAGATATAATCCATTTAAGAATATCCACAATTATCTTTAGTTTTTTTCCTTTTCCATAATCATTCACTTCCCCACAACTGTAGTATGGGCATGATGTAAACTATCCTTTCTTCATTTGTACACTGCTTCATCGCTTATAAAGTACCTTCATAGACATTATCTCCTTAAATCCACATGACAAACTTGAAGGGTAGGTATTATGCTTATTTGATAGATGGGAAAAACTGAGGCTGGCAAACTTAAATCACTTGCCCAAGGTCACATCTAGTGCGTGTCAGAGGTTGAATCTGAGCCATCACCTTCTAGTTTGCATTCCCCATAACCACAGAGCCAAAGCAAAAACAACAAGAGAGGGAACAAGGCCGACTTACATAAGCATGGTTGTGCCTAAAGTAGCTTATAGTATAACCAATATCAAACAAAATATTTAAAAGGGCACTGTGGTAACAGAATAATCCCCCCCACCCCGCCACCCAAAGATGTCCAAGTCCTAAGCCCTGGAAACTTACATTTGAATATGTGACCTTACATGGCAAGAGGGACCTTGCAGGTGTGATTAAATTAAGGGGCTTGAAATGGAAGGTTACTCCAGATTTTCTCGGTAGGTCTGATGTAGTCACAATGGGGAGGCAGAAGAGTCAGTGTCAGAGTGGTGTAGCCTGAGAAAGATTCAACCAGCCACTGCTGGCTTTAACAACGGAGGAAGGGGCTACAAGCCAAGGAAGGTGGGTGGCCTCTAGAAGTTAGAAAAGGCATGAAAACAGATTCTTCCCTAGAGCCCCCAAGAGGAATGCAGCACTGCAGACATCTTGATTTTGGCCCAGTGAGACAGCTGACCTTCAGAACTGAAGACAATAAATTTGTGTTGTTTTTAAGCCTCCAAGTTTATAGTAACTTGTTATGACAGCAATAAGAAACTAATTGAGGCATGAAGACAAAATTGAGATAACAGACTACCCTAGCCTGCTACATAAATATTCTTGATATTGTTTTGCATACCAACAAATCTGTACCAACAAACTGTATTTTGCATAATACAGTTTTAGAATATTTTTACTTCCTAAAATACATAGATCATTAATCCTTAAACTAAAGCAGATTTGCTCAAGTTCTACCTTCCCACATCTACATTCAGATAAATTGTGTTTTCTACATGACAATCATCTTTTTTTTTTAGGAGTAGGGGAATAAGATACAAACTACTATGTATAAAATAAATAAATAATTAAATAATTCTCTACTGGAGAACAACAGATTATATCAGGAGAGGGGAATAAGATAGGAGTAGGGGAATAAGATACAAACTACTTTTTTTTAGGAGTAGGGGAATAAGATACAAACTACTATGTATAAAATAAATAAGCTAGGGCTTCCCTGGTGGCGCAGTGGTTGAGAATCTGCCTGCTAATGCAGGGGACACGGGTTCGAGCCCTGGTCTGGGAAGATCCCACATGCCGCGGAGCGACTGGGCCCGTGAGCCACGACTACTGAGCCTGCGCGACTACTGAGCCTGCGCGTCTGGAGCCTGTGGCCCGCAACGGGAGGGGCCGCGATAGTGAGAGGCCCGCGCACCGCGATGAAGAGGGGCCCCCGCTTGCCACAGCTAGAGAAAGCCCTCGCACAGAAACGAAGACCCAACACAGCCAAAAATAAATAAATAAATTAAAAAAAAACAAACAAAAAACTCCATCCCACACCACAGTCTTTAAAAAATCAATCAATCAATCAATCAATCAATCAATCAATCAATAAGCTATAAGGATATACCGTACAGCACGGTGAATATTGCCAATATTTTATAGTAACTATAAATGGAGTATGATCTTTAAAAACTGTGAATCACTATGTTATACACCCAAAACGTATATAATATTGTAAATCAACTATACCTTAATTTTTTAAAAAAAATCATCTTACTACAAAACAAACAAATCACACTCCAAAATCATCTTTTAAATTTCACTAATTCAACAATGTTTCAAAGCCCAGATTATTCTGTCAATTTAGGGAAAAATCAGTTTTCAGCCATTATGCAAACCTTGGTTAAACCCTACAAATTTTGTGGAGTCACTAGATGAAGGGGTCTAAAAATCCAAGTGGGCAGCTAGTAGTTTGAAGCAAGATATAATATTTCAATCACTATACAGGCATGTAAAATAAGACACTAGGTTTTCCTTTTTACATCCTAGTTGTGGTTTTCTTTACATATTACATCAAGAAAATCAGCAGGAAAAAGAAAATGAAGACAAATCATACAAAAGGACACAACTAGAAATGTAATAAAGTTTATGTTTAGAAGTTAACAAAAACAAAACAAAGAAGACAAGCAAAAGTAAAAGGCTTGAAAGAAAATTAACAGAGAGGATGTTTGGGCACTAAGTTTCACAAATCCATGAAATAAGAAAATTTTAGACTGAGGTTTCCTTTTGTTCCTTCAGACCCAGTAATGCACAAATACCATTCAAAAATCAAAGCACTAAGTAAGCTTACCATCTTGGATTGAATTTTCTGCTAAATTAAACTGTTCATCACAGAACCCTACATTATCCCTTAATTGTTTAAAAGGCATGTCTACAATATTTTGGAGATATCCATATGATAATATTCATTATTTCATGTAACTTGCATAATTCTACCAAAAATAATGATTAAGAAAATTAATAGAATGGGTACTGAAAGTGTTACTTTCTCTGTAATGTTCACATCAAATCTACTTAGCATGGCAAGGAACCAAGATCTACCCACTGAGCTCTAGATCCTTTTATTTTTAATACAATGCTCTTATGTGTGTTAGGCTTGATGGTGAATTTATTTGATTGGACTGCTGGTTTAGAATATCTTTTTAAAGTTCATTTAGATCCTCCCTCAGTTTACTTCCAGCTTCATTTCTCAACATGCTCTCAACTCCCTCACATTACACATAAACATCTTATAGATAGATGCATATATGCAGGTCACATGGAATTATTGATTTTCCTTCATAAACATCTTTTACTAATCTATGCATATATTGTTTCCTCTGCCTGGAACCCTCTTCCACATCTGGTGAATTCTACCTCATCTTTTATTAGCTACCTAAAATATCACCAACCGATCTGGGAAGCTTTCCTCAAAGGCCCCAAGCAGAGTTAGATACTTTCCAGGTATGCCTCATTTATTTTGGTATAAATCTATTTGTGTCTACTGCTCAGAGTTAAAGTGAAGTAAATTTAGATTGGTCTTCCAAACATATTTTTGAAATCTTCCTTCCTCTCCCTCTACCCAAAATCATGCCCTGCAGTAAGAAGAAAAGCACACTGAAAGTATTCATCTTTCCTCCTTAAGAGCTAAGAAACTGTTACACTATCCTAACACCAAAATCCAGACTTTCTTCCTTAGATACTACTACATGTCTTAATGCATGTGACGAGCCACAGTAAAATGGCCTAATAAATTATACACCATCTAATATCTAGGTATATCTGTGGTAAACAGAACATAAAATTGGTCCATGAATTATTGAACAGTAACAGATACACACTGGATTTGTAAAGGATGTTTTCTGACTATTATCTTTTTTTCCAACCCAAAAGAGAAAAAGGTACTCTCTTACTACTATTCTTTTTCTTCTTTTGAAGGACCCTAAGTTTTAGTTCTCTAAACAGGCTCTAACCCATCATTTCTTAGCTGTGCCAGTTAAGATAGACTTTCTCTGACTTTCATAGGCATATTGCTTAGACTCAGTCAGATACTACCATAAAAACTTTGAATCTCTAGCAAGTGATGCAGAGAGCCAGGGATGGGTAAGAAATTATTCCCATGGTGTTGCCCCATAGTCAGTAAGAGCAATTCCAATAGCAATAAAACCCTACACTACTGGTTCCTCTGTTAGCTTCTCTTGCCCATTTTTCAGAAAACTATCAAGTTACCAATATCCTGCCAATAAATTCCTATTCAGCAAAATTTAGCCAAAGTGAATTTTTATTGCTTTGCACGAAGAACCCAACACCTGCATGCAATAAACACACATATACAACCTACCATATGCCAGGCACTTCTCCATACACTAGCACACAATGGTGGGCAGAAACACATCTGTTCCCTCTCTGGAGAGTTTACAGTCTAATCAGGAAAACAAACACATCATAAGATAACCAGAAAAAAAAAAAGAAAAGAAAAGAAAAGAAAACAAGTATAAATTTCAGCTAAATGAAGAAAAAGAGCTGTACTTAGTGCACTGACAGCCTGTATAGCAGAACCTGAGCTAAAAGGAAGAAGAAGGAAATGGGAAAGGACATTGATAATATACTATTTAACACCAAGCATTTATAGTATCTCCAAAAAGTACCTTACTGTAAAAAATTTTATAGTGATCCTGGAGCTAGCTGAAGTTTGTTCTTTTCACAGGAAGGGATAAAGTCATTATTCTGTTTTTTCTAAAGAGAAATAGCCCAAGAAACAAATGAGCCTAGAGCAGTACTTCGAACAGTTACAAACTTCGAATGTTGATGCAACAACTATCAGGAGGGCTTCTCGGGGCTCAACTAAACTTTCAGACTCACAAAACTACCAAAGGCTACACACAGCACCCGTCTATTTAGAGGCTATAGGACAGAACCAGGCATAACCTCCCTGATGAGAGTCCTTACACGAACTTCCCTGTGCAGCAGTACACACAGCTGTCCAGAGCTCTTCTCTTTGCCTCATCAGGAGACAGCTCAGATGTGAAAAAACAAGATCTGGTGGGTACAGCAGCTACCCATGCTTCAACGCCTCCTGCCCCATAGGAATGGTATCTCTTGTAATGACCCCATAGCCAGAGCTTTCAGAGTTCCCGCAAAGGACATGCCAGTTTTAAGAGTTACTGCACTCAGGGAACTCCAAAGCTATGGCTTCCCCATCAGGTATTTATAGTCTATTTACAGTTTCTCCCAGTCTAAATGCGCTATACCAACCAGGGGCTTATTCTTAGCATAAGCAATGATACCTAGTCACTTAGCCACTCAGGACCCGGTAAAACAGAACAAGAAACTTAACAGAAGATCGAGTTGGCATACAGAATAGGAAAGGGTTTTAATAGCCCTCTTCCAAAAGCTGACTACTGATAATTTTACTCAACTTTAATATCCCTACGTGTATTATTCAATTAGGCTACATTACGCTATAGTAACAAGCATCCCCAATACCCATTAGTCAAAAATAACAAAGGATTATTTTATACACATACATTGTGGGTCAGTAAGAGTCTAACTTTCATGTCTTCCTCACTCAGGGACCCAGGCTGAGGGAGGTTCTATTATTTACACTATCACTACTCACTATGGCATCTGGTAAGAGAAGAAGCAGAACAATGCCCCAACTCCTAAACACCTCCACCCATAAATGACACATTTCTGCTCATGTTTCATTGGCTAGCAAAAGTCACAGGGGCTTACCTAAATTCGAGGTTATTCCCAGAAATATGATACTAATGAATAGTTGCAATATCTACCATATCACGTAAGAGCTAATTTAAATAAAATAATTTTATAAATTTTACTTCCCAAATATTAAAAACATGAGGATGGAGCCCTTTTAAGCACTAAAGTCTCTTCTGGACTCAGAAACACAATAAAGTGGAGAAAATAAACTAACTAGTTGAAACTTTTCATGATCACCCTGGGAATGTAGTACAGCTGTGGAAAGGTAGGTAATTTTCCCAAGGTAACACTGGAAGAATGGCAGAGGCTGGATTTGAACCCAGGCCTGTGTGACTCCATGGCCTATTTCCTTTTCATGACACAACAACGTATAGCAAATATGGATGGAGTGAATGAAGAAAGAAGAGTTAAAGGGTAAGCTCCACAAGAGTATCAAGAAGGTTAGGAGGCAGGGAACTCTATTCAATATCCTGTGACAAACCATAATGGAAAAGATATGAAAAAGAATACATACATATGTATAACTGGGTCACTTTGCTGAACAGAAGAAATTAACACAATACTGTAAATCAACTATACTTCAATAAAATTTTTTTTTAAAAGGTTAGGAGGAATAAGGGGACAAGATATCAATAGTTTCAGACAGGCAAAGAGTGGAGACATTAAACAAGGAAGGAATGGAGAGTGAGGTGAATTGTAAGAGAGAGGTTCAATAAGATGAGGGATCAAGCGTCCACTGAAGTAGGCTGCCACCAGCGATTTCAGTTCGGGCCGCTGCTGGGCTGGGCTTAGGGAGCTGCCAGACTGAAATGGCTGAGCATGGGAGGTGATGAAGAGAGGCACCGTGTTCAATACCCTGCTTGTGAAGAAAAGGAGAAAGGAAAATGGCTAAAAGAAGACACATGCTCAAGGGAAAGCTGTTTTGGTTAGCTTTTCAGGTAGGAAAAATTTAACCATGTTTGAAAGTTTAAAAAAAAAAAAGAAAGAAGGGAGCAGGGGAAAAGCAGGAACATAGAGTTAAATGAGAAGGTTCCTGAGAAGGGAGAAGTAATAAAAATATAAAACAGCTTATACTAAGTGAGCCATGATAGTGTGCCAGTCCCTACGCTAAGCACTTTACATGTCTTAACACATGTAAATCACCTCATTCCATTTAACGCATTCCTGTGGAGCAGGGTTGATGAGGACACCATGTCAGTCAGGGAGAGGGTAGTAACCTGTTAGTAACTTGTGCAAGTTAAACAGCTGTAAACGACAGAGCTGGGGCTTGAGTCCCAGGCAGTTTGCCTTCAGAAACCGCATTTATCCACTCAGCTACTGTCTCCCAACACAAGACAGGGGTGAGGGAGAGAAAGAGGGAAAAGCCACTATCTCCCTCGAGATAACGGAGAAGATAAAAGGCATCAGTGGGGCAGAGATGTTTATGTGTTTGGGTTCAGATGGGACAGAGGTGTAAGAAAAGTTCAGGTGGATTCTGTAAGTTGTAAGCATTTCTTCCACAGTCAAGACACAGTCTAATGGTGTTGTGTCCAGATATATGTACATGTTCATGACTAGATTATTGAAAACTATATTCTCCTCTTTTAAATTCAAACACTATTTGGATAAAAATTCCAATGTAAAAAATGCAGTCAGTTTGTATATTCTTTTCATAAGAGGAGTCTCAGAGGTTATACAAAATGATTAGAGAAATATCATAAGCAAGGACAAAAAGAGAATAGAACAAAAAACCCGTATTTGTAAACATATAACGAAAGGACTTTCGTTATACCCACACTATAGAAAAAGCTCTTATGATTCATGCATCCATCTATTCAATTTATTGGGTACCACTTGTGCCAGGCACCGGGCATTGTTCTAGGCCCTGGGATTTCAGCAGTGAACAAAACAGATAAAAACTATCCCGGTGGAATACATATCCTAATTGAAAGAAAGAGGCATTAACTAAAAATAAGTAACTTCTATAGCAATGTGAGTACTAAGGAAAAAATAAAGCTGAGAAGTGGATGGAAGCACAAAGTGGGAAAGGGGGAACTGGAATTGTAAATAAGCTGGTCAGAGCATTACTAAGAAGATGGCATTTGAGCAATTCCCACAGGGGGTGGTGGAGGAGCACCCATTGTACACTGGGGGAATCAATGCTCCAGGCAATGGAAACAGTCCAGGGGAAGGCGAGGTGGGAATGTGCCTACTGTTTACAAGCCACGGCAAAGAGGTCCAGTGAGGCTGGAAGAGCATGAAGGAGGGGAGAACACTAGAAGATGAAGGTAAAGACAGAAATGGTGGGCTGGAACACTCAGTCCTCTCGGCTACTGCGGGACAGATGGGGAGATATTAGTGGAATCTGAACGGAAGTGTCATAATCTGAATATTTTAAAAGAATCACTCTGGCTGCTCTAGAGAACAAACAGCAGGGGGTACCCAGGGCAGAATCGGGGCGAACTGCGAGGGGGGTGCCGGCTCTCTTCCCTCTGCCCCTCCAGGTCTCCTCTCCACCGTCCCCCACCCTGCTCTTTGCCCAGGACGCTGACCAGTGTGAACTCACGGGCAGCCGGGCCCGCTGGCTCCCAGCCAGTGGAGAGCACGCACAGAGGTGAAAGGGAGGAAGGTGAGTGAGGCCAGGGTTTTATTCCCGTGTTCCTTCCAGTCACCTTGGGCCGGCTACTGTCCTCTGACAAAAGCCACAGTTCCCTCACGTGGCTCTCCCCACTGCCTGGATTCTGGTAACTGCTCCCTTCCCTTTCTCCCTTCAGGCTTAGAGGCCAAATTTTAACTAGTGCCCACTTACTCTGTAAATAGTCCCCTTACTAAAAGCTCTGCAAACTATCCCAATTTAAGTGTGCCATCTCTTTCCTTTACTAATTCAGGAGCCCAGGGCAACAGTCCAGCTGAAAGACAGTGGTGGCTTGAACTAGGATGTTAGCAGCAGAAGGACAAAGAAGCAGTTAGACTCTGACTTGCTGAGATTTTATGTCAAGCATGACTCCAAATTTTGGCCTAAGTAACCAAAAGGATGGAGTGCCATCAACTGAGATTCATTTTTTTTAATCCACTAATCAACAGAAAATATGTGCAAATATATTAAAAGTGGCTCAGAGGAAAAGGAATACTATGGCTTACAAACAAATGCAAAGATGATTAGTCTTACTGTTAATTAAAGGAATACAAATTAATATAATATAAAATATTATAATAATACAACATTACATATATAAATTATACATATATAATACATAGAATAATGATATGATATATAATATAAAATTGACAAAGATAAAAAATATGGTGATAAATGGTATTGGCATGGATGTCAGAAAACACTGGAGGGGTGTAAACTTCTGTGAAAAATAATTTGCAATTTCTATCAAAACAGTACATATACTTTTTTTTTCATTGAAGTATAGCTGATTTACAATGTTGTGCCTATCTCTACTATACAGCAAAGTGACTCAGTTCTACACATGTAGACATTCCTTTCCTTATATTCTTTCCCATTATGGTTTATCACAGGATAACGAATACAGTTCCCTGTGTTATACAGTAGGACCTTGTTGTTTATCCATCCTATATATAACAGTTTACATCTGCTAATCCCAGACTCCCAGTCCTTCCCTCTCCCAGCCCCCTCCCCCTTGGCAACCACAAGTCTGTTCTCTATGTCTATGAGTCTGTTTCTGTTTTGTAGATAGGTTCATTTGTGCCATATTTTAAATCCCACATAAAAGTGATATCATATAGTATTGGTCTTTCTCTTTCTGACTTACTTCACTTAGTATCATAATCTCTAGTTGCATCCATGTTGCTGCAAATGTTATTACTTCATTCTTTTTCATGGCTGAGTAGTATTCCATTGTATATATGTACCACATCTTCTTTATCCATTCATCTGTTGATGGACATTTAGGTTGCTTCCATGTTTTGCCTATTGAGAATAGTACTGCTATGAACATAGGAGTGTGTGTATCTTTTTGATTTAAAGTTTTGTCCAGGTATATGCCCAGGAATGGGATTGCTGGATCATACGGTAATTCTATTTTTAGTTTTCTGAGGAACCTCCACACTGCTTTCCATAGTGGCTGCACCAACTTACATTCCCACCAACAGTGTAGGAGGGTTCCCTTTTCTCCACACCCTCTCCAGCATTTGTTATTTGTAGACTTTTTAATGATGGCCAATCTGACCAGTGTGAGGTGGTACCTCATTGTAGTTTTGATCTGCATTTCTCTAATAATTAGTAATGTTGAGCATCTTTTCATGTGCCTACTGGCTATCTGTATATCTTCTCTGGAGAAATGTCTATTAAGGTCTTCTGTCCATTTTTCAACTGGGTTGTTTGTTTTTTTGTTGTTGAGTGGAATGAGCTGTTTGTATATTTTGGAGATTAGGCCCTTGTCATCACATCATTTGCAAATATTTTCTCCCATTCCGTAGGTTGTCTTTTTGGTTTTTTTTATGGTTTCCTTTGCTATGCAAAAGCTTGTAAGTTTGATTAGGTCCCATTTGTTTATTTTTGTTTTTATTTATATTGCCTTGGGAGACTGACCTAAGAAAACACTGGTACGATTTATGTCAGAGAATGTTTTGCCTATGCTCTCTTCTAGGGGTTTTATGGTGTCATGTCTTATGTTTAAGTCTTTAAGCCATTTTGAGTTTATTTTTGTGCATGGTTTGAGGGTGTGTTTTAACTTCATTGATTTACATGCAGCTGTCCAACTTTCCCAGCACCACTTGCTGAAGAGACTGTCTTTTTCCCATTTTATATTCTTACCGCCTCTGTCGAAGATTAATTGACCATAGGTGTGTGGGTTTATTTCTGGGCTCTCTATTCTGTTCCATTGATCCATATGTCTGTTTTTGTACCAATACCACATTGTTTTGATTACTGTAGCTTTGTAGTATTAAAACAATACATATACTTTGATCTAAAAATCCTGCTAGGACTTTATCCTACAGACATACTCACACACTTGCACAAATACCTGTGTATAAGATTTTCACTATAGCAGTGTTTAAAATTACAAAAAAACAGAAACAATCTAAATGTCTATCAACAGGAAACATGAGTTAAATAATTTAGGCTATATATACTATAAAACAGAATACTATCAGTGGTTTGCAAAGAATGAGTTAAATCTATATATGTCTACGAGAGATTATATTGGGCAGGGAGGGGTGGGGGTTGAGTCAGGTACCTAATAGTAATATTTAGTATATTCCTATTTGCGAGTTTTTTTTTTAAGGATGTACAGATATATAGGAATAAGAAAATTCTAGGCAGATCAAAGAAACTATTTAAAGTGATTGCCTCTAAGCAGGCTAATGGGAACAAGTCCTATTTTTTCACTGTCTACCCTCTTGGACTGTCTGAAAGTTTTTCAATAAAAATAATACTAAAGCCAGATTTCAAAAAAGACCAGTAATAAATTATCTGGCACTGCACAAAACCTGTGGTGCTGAATACAGAAATATATCGGAACAGTTCAACATTTTTTTTTATTAGTGTTCACATGTTGTTAGAAGATATAAATGCCCTGACCTATAATATCCTGAATCACAGGTATATTTCTCTATTTGTGGTAAAATTGAGCCTATTTACATACTCCTGGGGTTTTCCAAATGCCAGCCATATATGCAAAAAACAACAAAGTTTAATGTAGATAGTTTCAAATGGAAAAAAGCAAACATGTGACCCAATCTCTATGAAGGACTGGCTTAACGACACTCATTTTGGTACTGGTCATGATATCAAATGTAACAGTCCACATCATGATTTCTGTTTCACTGGTATTGTAATTCCCAGAACGAATATATTTTAGAACTAGCAGGAAATAACAATATGGAAAAAAATATTAATTTTCTTCAGGCTTATCTTAAAATATTCTGTCAAAGCCAGCAAATCAAAACTGGTAAAAAATTTTGCAGAACTACTGTACCAGAAGAATGTCACACTATTTCTTTGAGGAGTCTAAACTTTCACAAATGTAGATAAATATATCAATACAAATGTGTACAGGATTACGTATATTTTATTTTACTGATGTAAATGTAAAACTTATTTCTTATTTCTCATCTTCCTTATGCTATTTTCCTCCTTACCACCACAATCTGACACTGGAATTTGTCCCTGTTAGATAAAACTTTAATGTTATCAGAACCATAACATATTATTTTCCCAATAAATTTTGGATAAGAATTTTTTTTTTAAGTCAACCAAATCCACTTGAATACAAAATATTCCTCAACTGGTTTTGAAAGCACAACCCAAGACTTTAGATTATTTCACGATTAAGGAGTCAGTGAGTCAATTTTGCTGACAAGAGAAAGGACAAAAGCCTTTCTCAGAAGAGGTGCAAAAACATTTTAACAGATTTTCCCCAGGCTTCTGCAGATTGACATTATCAGGGAAGTTGAAGACATCCAAAGCAGTGTGGAAACACAATATATTTTTAAGGCTTTTATATGCCACGAAATTGTACAAAAAATCATATAATAAGTCATTTGTCTTTATATAACTTTCCCTGGGGATCTGAAGTGCTTATACATATTATTTCACTAAATTGTTACATTTAAGCTAAAGCAAGTACTTTCAAAAATTAAATCATATTTTGAAACATATCAAATGGGGAGGGACTTCCCTGGTGGCACAGTGGTTAAGAATCTGCCTGCCATTGCAGGGGACACGGGTTCGAGCCCTGGTCTGGGAAGATCCCACATGCTGTGGAGCCACTAAGCCCGTGCACCACAACTACTGAGCCTGTGTTCTAGAGCCCGTGAGCCACAACTACTGAGCCTGTGCTCTAGAGCCCGTGAGCCACAACTACTGAGCCTGTGCTCTAGAGCCCGTGAGCCACAACTACTGAGCCTGTGCTTTACAGCCCGTGAGCACAACTACTGAGCCCGCGTGCCACAACTACTGAAGCCCACAAGCCTAGAGCCTGTGCTCCACAACAAGAGAAGCCACTGCAATGAGAAGCCCGCGCACCACACCACAACAAAGACCCAACACAGCCAAAAATAAATAAATAAATAAATAAATTTATTTAAAAAATAAAATTCTATTCAAACAGGGAGAGGCAAAGGTAGGGGGAAAATATCAAATAACAGAAATTAAGAAAAGGGACCACTGCATCAACATTTACCTGTTGCATCAAATTCAATTGGCTGGCACCCACGGTGAGAAGACCAGTCACACTTGAGGACCTGCCCTCCTTCCACGATCCCAGGCTGGGTAGTGTTTGCTTTGGGAGCTCCCACCAGAAGAAACATCCTGCTAAAATACAAAAGGCAAGACAAGACTTTAAGTGGCACAAAGCATAAACAATATCTTATGATTTAGGAAGAGCAATCATTCTCTTGATTTTATCCACAAATATTCTTTAAAAACCACTCACTGAGAGCATAATCCACCTTCATTATTCATCTGGTGCTCTTTTACATACATACATTATTCAATATAGTTTACTCATCCTAGTAACACATTATAAGGCAACTTCAGGGTTACATGTCATTTAAAAATTTATGCTGGCCAAACTGTACACTTTGAATAGGTACAGTTTATTATAGGTCAATTATAGCTCAATTAATTTGTTAAAAATGTATGCTGGCTAGAGACAGGGACATTTGTCTTGATTTTTGGTTTTTTGGTGTGTGATTTACTGTACACTTTCTATATCCTGAATATTGAACAAAGAAATAAATGATTCTAAAGTATGGTAACTTTAAATATTATCATTTTTCCATTGGGAAAACTTATCTTGTTTTAAAACTACATACTTCAATTTTTTTTTTAATAGTGACTAACGAAATGTCTTTTTTCACTGGATAAATCTAATCAATTCCTGGTCAAAGAATAGAAGCACTATTCAATTTCTTAACAGGATAAAATTATCAAAAGACAAAATAATCAGGAGTCAAATTTTTAAGTAAAAGAGATCTTTTCTTTAGTTGTTTCTATTCATTCAGAAAAAAAATATGGATTGAGTGTCTCCTCTACTAAGGCACAGATCTGGGCACTAGAGAAACAAGGATGAATAAGACAACCTTGGTTCCTGCTCTCAGTGGAGCTTACATTCCCTTTGGGAAGAAATCGAGAAACTTGCCAAGAAAATTGGTCACTGTTACAAGTGCTACGAAAGAACCAACAATTGGCTGAGAGGTATTATTTGGGAACAAGGAGAGGAGACCTTCTTTAGATTAAGGGAAGTTACCTCTAAGGAATGGAGGGGAGACACTTCCTTTGGATAAAGGGATGTCTAAGGAAGTTATCTTTAAAGAACAGGGAGAAGAGACCTCTTTCAGATAAAGCAGCAAAGGGATTTACCTCTAAGTAAATTGAGATGTACAGGATTAGAAGAAGGTCGCCAAGGAGTGTCTGTGTGTTGGGAGTGAGGGGCTAAGTGAGTGGGATGGAGAGGTGGATGGGAGGGCCCCAGGCAGAGGTACAAAGACTCAAGGCAGGAAAGGGCTTAGTCTCCAAGAGTTACAAGGAAAGAGGTGTGGCTAAAGGAGAGCAAGCTGGGAATGGCACAAGATAAAACTGCGGAGTTTGGCAAGAGCTAAATCACACAAGGTCCTTTAGCCAGGTAAAACTTTTGGATTTTATCATAAGGTCCATGTGAAGCTTCTGAATGTTTTTTAAAGCAAGAGAATGACATAATCTAATAAAGAAGATGAAATGTGGTGCCTTATGGGGAAAGTATTAAGGGGGAGGGGGGCAAAAATGGAACAAGAAAAGCCAGAGACTTTCAGCTCCTGAGGAAGGAGGTGACGGTAAACTAGGTTGGCAGGACAGATGCAGAAAGAGATGGATGGGCAGATTTGGGAAATATCTGGAGTAGAATGAACAGGAACAGCTGGAGGCTTGAATGTGGTAGAAAGGGAAGATTAGATTAAAGCACGTCACCTAGGTTTCTTTCTGGAGTGCAGGGATGGGAGAACCACTTACTGTGCTAGAAAAGCCCAGAGAGTAGGGAAGCAGAAGGCAGACTAAGTATTTACAGGAAAACCAAGAGTTCGGTTCCCAACATGTTAGCTTGAAATACCTGTGAGACACCTAATTGGTGGTCTGTTGCTCTGAGGAGAGTTCTGCCCTTAGAGATAACGTGTTGAGAATGTCACCTTGGAACGGATGGGTTCACACAGGGAGAGGCTTCAGAGAGAAGAGGAGGAAAGAGAGGAAGCAACAACATTTAAGAGTCAGAGAAAGAGGACAGAGTAAAAGAGGCTGAGAAGAAGCTAACTGAAATACAGGAGAAGAAAACAGGATACAGATAGACACAGAAGGCCCTCCATAAATGCTATCACCATTATCATTTCATTTCCTTGTTAAACACTAAGCCACTTACATTCTTCTAGCAAAGAAAATACTCATAATTGCTTTTCACTTTTTTGTGAAGTTATGAACAAACCTACATCTTAAATATGGAATGCTTTCGTTTTAACTTTTATTTATCAATTTCATTTCTTCTGGATGTATCTGCTAAATCATATTTAGACCAGTTGAAAGATGGCTGCATGAAATGCTGGAACCCTGTTTTCGTACACTTATCTTAAAACTCCATACTCAAAATAAAGACAAAACTCCCAACCAAACCACACCCTGTTTAATAAAGCTTTATGCAGTCATAGTTGGCATCAGTAAAACACCAATGCTGGCCTTTCTCCTCATAGCCAACTTAGTTTTCATTCAGCAAGAAAAAAAATAAAGCTGAGTAAGATAGCCCTCAGCCCCCATGAATAAGAGAGCAGCTAAGTATCATTATGCCCTCCTTTTCTACAGCAGAGCTGGTTAACAGCTAAATTATACACACGCACACACACACACACACACATATATATATGAAATTTACCTTTTTCAACAGGCCAAAAATTTGGCCACAAAAATCACAAAACTGCCCCTCCTCATCTGAATTAAATGATTTTTTAGTACATGATAGGCAAAAAAAAATATTTCAGATAAGTATACTTTTCAGGTCTACACCTGAAGAGGCATAGGCTCATTCTTGCAATAGCCCTAATAAGGGTAATACGAGCACAGGTATGTGTATGATTTTCATATTGTGGATAATGGCCAGTTCCAGGAGATCAGGACAGAGGAGCTGATTCTCAGAATTTGCCTAGAAACCTACAAGCAAACTCATTTCTGGACTGTCCTCACATAGCACGCTACAGAATCTTTAATAATTTTTTGTCAAAGCACTTCTTCCTACCTTATGATAAACTGCTTCCTTGAATGGAAGGGACCCTCAGTCATCTTTGTGCTGCCACATAACAAGCACTCAAGAAAAGCTTTTTAAATTGACAATTGAGTAGCAAGTAAATTTGATAGTTTTAAGTCTCAATCAAAACAGCCATACATAAAAAGCCATCTCCACTATCACCAACTCCTGTAGAATGCAGAAATCATCCTCTAATAAACATCCGATTATTTAAATTATCCTTAAAATAATTGCTTTCTGTAACATTTCTCTTCTTAATTTTGGATTTCAGATACTTTCTTTACTTGGCACTAAAGACAGAGAGGGCTGGAAAGTTATTAGGGGACATGGACTTCAGCAAAGACAGAAAAAAGGGCGTCGTAGGAGAGTTCTGAATGGAAACTGCACTCATTATTGGCAGCACAGAGCTCGAGTTCCTTGGACAGGATCAGGAACAAGGCTGCTGCTTTGCATCAGACCATTTGCACGTTATAGGCATGAAATGATGGTAATTAGATGTACTAATATGGGTGTTCATCAAGTTTTCCTAAGCATACCTTCATGTGCAGTCTTGCACATTGGTGAAATGCCACAGAAATGGTAGAATAATATAAAAGGAATGTGTGAGCATTCTCAATTTCTAAGTGCTAGGTTAATGAGGGGAAAAAGCTGAAAAATAAAGTTCTTTGTGCAAAGTGTCAACATGATATTTAAGTTCCTTTTAAGAGTGTTATAGAAAGCTTTAAAAGAGAAAAATGGAGAGATAAAGACAGTAAGACTGCCTTAGACAAATGCTAAGTCCTAAGAGGGAAGTGTGGAGAGAAAAATTAAGTATTTGTAGAGATTAAAGAGTACAGAATGGTAAAAGATGCTATATGAGAAAATTAAGGACTACAAAAGCAACACATGTTACAGAAAACAAAAGCCTGTTAATGTGTTGGGAAGGTGAATTTTATGTCTTGTGTCTTTCTGCCACAATAACAAAAAAACAGCCTGTTAATGAAACGCCTTACAAAAATACTAAATCATTACGACTTGAAGTTCATCTAGGAATGTCTAATGAATGTCTACAACAGCTTAATTAAAGTAAAAGAAGTGACAGACCAGAAAACATTTCGCAATATAAGCAGCATTGTCTAATGGGCAGTTTGGGACTAAAGGCTCCAGTCACCATATAAATCAATTGAGAAAGTCACTTTAAATCTCTGAGCCTCAGTTTCCTGTTCTATCGAATGGAAATAACAATGCCCACTATAATTACTTTAAAAAGAAAATTTCTGAATGTGGATAGTATAGATAAAAGTAAACTTAGAAAATGTGAACGCATCATAAAAATAAAAGATGACAGCAGAACTAAAAACAACAATAAAATACTCCCTAATAAAGTAGGAATAAAAGTTAATATCTGTTTTCAAGGGCCATTAATTAACCCAAATGCAAGCTCTCAAGAGAAAAAAAAAAAAAAAAAGGATAGGTAATAGTTGGCTTGCAACATTTCCTGACAATGGTGGAGAGCTGGGGAAGATACACAGAGTTAGCTGAGGCTGACAGAGATTTCTCTGGTAAGCAGCAAAAATCTGAAGCTGAGCAACTTAGTTTCATATGCTTGCAACTTCCTCCTGACAGAATCCATCTCCCTTCCAAAAAGTTTGCCCAAGAATATCAGGATCCCCATCCTCACCATTCTTTTTAAATGACTTGAATCATTTTCATTAAATGACTTTAAAATTAAGGTTTACATATATATGAGCAGGCCATTAATATCATGCCAAGAAATTCTGAAAAATAAAGAGTAGAAATGTGTGTTTGGGGGAAGGGGGGTAAGAGAAGAAGAAAGAGGGAGGGAGGGAAAGTGGGGGAGAAGGGAGAGAGGGAGGGACAGAATGATGGCGGGAGGAGAGGCAGAAGGGCAAGGGAGGGGGAAGGAGAGAAGAAAGGGGAGGTAGTAAGGGAGAGGGGGAGGAAGGGGAAGAGGATGGGAGAGACAAGAGGATTCGAGAAGCCAACCAGGAGGATGCCCTTCGGACACACTTTCAATCCAAAGTGTACTTTAAGGGCAGCTGCTTCAGGGAACATGACCTTGACTACCAAGGAGAGACAACCAGCCAAACAATGACAAGTACATTTTTTTTTTTTTTTAATTTTTATTTATGGCTGTGTTGGGTCTTCGTTTCTGTGCGAGGGCTTTCTCTAGTTGTGGCAAGCGGGGGCCACTCTTCATTGCGGTGCGCGGGTCACTCACTATCGAGGCCTCTCTTGTTGCGGAGCACAGGCTCCAGACGCGCAGGCTCAGTAATTGTGGCTCACGGGCCCAGTTGCTCCGCGGCACGTGGGATCTTCCCAGACCAGGGCTCGAACCCGTGTCCCCTGCATTAGCAGGCAGACTCTCAACCACTGCGCCACCAGGGAAGCCCGACAAGTACATTTTTTAAACTCTCCAAATGAACTAAGTTATTTGGCTGCTTTCAGCACTGACTTTTCCAAGATAAAGCATGGTTAATATATTTTGGCTGACTCTGGCTGACCAGTGAGGCTTCACCAAAAAGAACTTCTGAAAAATTATCATATACGTATATAGAAAGAAACGTGTTACTGAATGTTACTTAAGAGCTATAATTCCAGTCTCATTTACTTTTCACTAAAAAAAAAAGCTACAGTCAACATTTATGTGATGTAAAACAGATGCATTAACCATAAATCCTATACATTTTCCCTTCTCTTCTATAATATCCTATAAACCTTGGGCCTTAATCAGGAGAAATCAACATAGGATTTGCTTTCTAAATATATAATGATGATAGAATCTATGCATATATATTATTTATGATAAGAAAAAAGAACCAGGGGCTTCCCTGGTGGTGCAGTGGTTAAGAATCCACCTGCCAATGCAAGGGACATGGGTTCGAGCCCTGGTCCCTGGTCCGGGAAGAACCCACATGCCACGGAGCAACTAAGCCTGTGCGCCACAACTACTGAGCCTGCACTCTAGAGCCCGCGAGCCACAACTACTGAGTCCACGTGCCACAACTACTGAAGCCCATGCGCCTAGAGCCCGTGCTCCACAATGAGAAGCCACTGCAATGAGAAGCCCATGCACCACACCGAAGAGAAGCCCCCGCTCTCCACAACTTGAGAAAGCTCACGTGTAGCAATGAAGACCCAACGCAGGCAAAAATAAATAAATAAATTTTTTAAAAAAAGAAAGAAAGAAAAAAGAACCAATATAGCCAGAGCCACACTAAAATAAGCTGGTGCCATTTTGTAAAGGGTTGTGAAGATGGTTACAAAGGTGACGAGAGAAACGGGACATAAGCTTTTAAAAGTAGATGCAGACTGGGACAGACTGAAAGGGGTCTTCATCCAGTTTAAGCAGTTTGGACTTTATCTCTGGACATGAGAACATTTTCGAGGAAATTTTAGCAGCAGAATACCAGAATCAAAAGATGCTTCAGAAAGGTAAAACTATTAGAAACATGTAAGATGTTTTGCAGGTCTGAGAGCTAAATGATGGGCAGAGGGGTGATGACTTAAGTGCCACAGACCACGCTTGTAACGACTGGTCAAACTACAAGTGGAAAGCAGAGATGGATGCAAGAAACATTAACAAGGGCTTCCCTGGTGGCACAGTGGTTAAGAATCCACCTTCCAATGCCGGGGAAACGGGTTCGAGCCCTGGTCGGGGAAGATCCCACATGCCGCGGAGCAACTAAGCCCGTGCGCCACAACTCCTGAGCCTGCGCTCTAGAGCCCGCGAGCCACAACTACTGAGCCCACGTGCCACGACTACTGAAGCCCGCGTGCCTAGAGCTCGTGCTCCACAACAAGAGAAGCCACCGCAATGAGAAGTCCACGCACCGCAACGAAGAGTAGCCCCCGCTCGCTGCAACTAGAGAAAGCCGCACCCAGCAACAAAGCCCCAATGCAGCCAAAAATAAATAATAAATTAATTAATTAAAAAAAAAAAAAAGAAACATTAACAAGGAAGAATTTCTAGGACCTTCTGCCTGGTAACTAATCACTGACTAATATTAGGGGTGTCCAGTAGGAGAGACAAAGAAAAATAGAAAATGAGAGGGAGGAATATGAAATTATTTGCAGGGCGACAGAGAAAATGATGGTACCATTAATAGAAACAGAGGTACAACTGACATCACTTGGTGAAAAAGAGTTCATTTTTTGTCAAATTGAGGTAAGACAGGCTAGTCAAGAAGAAATGATCCACAGGCTGTTGAATATAAAGTTAGAGCTCTACTTTAAGATAGAAGATGAAGCCAGGGCAGCAGTATGGTTTTAAAAGCTCTCGAAGTGTTGCAAATAGGAAGTTGGGATTGAGAGCCATTGTATGGTCTGTGGGACCTTCTGCGACCAGGGCACACTCACCCACACCTTGTCTTTGGGGTCACAGGACATGAAGTAACTGTAAATAAGGCTCCTATAGTGTTTAACAGGGGAAAAAGCAAGCCTTGTAATCCAGTGCTGCTCATTACAGCATTATTTTAAAATAAATATATATGTAAAATGAGAACTGTATAACATATCCTAAGAGTAAGTAAGAAATTATTCATTTTCTTCTTAAAATTTTAAAATTTGAATACAAAAATTAAATGGAATTTGAATTTCATTTCCTCTGCGTTTTGTTCTCATCCTTTCCCTTACCCCACACCATCCCACTCAAACAACTAAAGGCTGCAAACTCTTCTGGCCTCAGTTTCCTGTTCTGTAAGAGTGAATTTATCTGCTTCCCTACTTCCCCTGGTGGTCTGTGGTGTAGAGTAAAATGAGATATCACAAGTAAAAGTGCTTTGTAAATTATAAAATAGGTCAAGCAATGTAAGATATCATTATTATAACTAAGCCTAGGGTGTAATTTTTAATTTCTCCAATTATTCTCCACAAGAAAAACATGCCTTTAATTCTTGGCCTGTATACAGTATTTAAATTTTACGTAAGTTTGGCAATACAGTCACCATAAATTAATTCATACAGGAAAAATAACAGGGAGTGCTAATGTTTTATTTTTCACAATTTTTTTCCTTTTTTAAGTATAGCTAATTTACAATGTTGTGTTAGTTTCTGGTGCACAGCAAAGTGATTCAGTTATACATACATATGCATATACATATATATGTTCTTTTTCATATTCTTTTCCATTATAGTTTATTACAGGATATTGAATACAGTTTCCTGTGCTATATAGTAAATCCTTGTTGTTTATTTATTTTATATATAGTAGTTTGTATCTGCTAATCTCCAAATCCTAATTTATCCCCCCCCCCAACCTTTCCTCTTTGGTAACCATAAGTTTGTTTTCTATATTTTTCAAATCATAATTTTTGTGACCTTTCACTTCAAACCTAAGGCTCATTGTGGAGTCACCTTAATATTTTTGCTTAGTACTTCCTTTTTCCTTGTTTTTAATTAACATCGATTCATTAGTTTTCACAACAATATGGAGATAATTCAATAACAATTTTCTGTAACAAGAAAAATGAGACAGAAAACAGTTCTATAGCTTGCCAGAGGTATTTAGACACCTATAGAAACCGGAAGCAGCAGGAGACTTCATTACCCTTGCATCCTCATTAATACAGGCACTCTTCCTTCAGAAGAAAGGAAACTTTAATTAGCACTTTTCTATTATGTGAATTTTTTTTCCCTTTAGAAGTTTATTATCACACCAAATAACAACAATAAATGCAGCTGGTAATATTGTAAATGGCATCCACATGCACCCTGGATTCCAATGCTTGTTAACTTTAAAAGTACCTTTTTACAAAATTAAGCATAAGTTTGCATTAATCTTTGTTAAATTGAAAAGCTCAGAAGTAGGAACCTTTGTTTACATATATTTTGGTTTTTTTAATCTACAAGTTGATTTATATTTTTTATCTTAGGCTATACCTAGACCTCACTAGTCTATCAGTACAAAGTCACTGAAGAAAGTTTCAAAATGTTGTATGAAACCAAACCAAGTTCAATTTTACCTTACCATTAAAGGCCCACGTGGGAGGTCATGTAAACAAACCTGTGAGGTCATAGTATATTCAACAACTACAATGACTAATCACAAACTAGCCATCCAGCCTCGCAGCCAAAAATAGGAAATATCTCATGCTAACAGTTCAGTATTACTGCATTTTCCATAGTAAAAACACTTAAAAGTTTATCATTTTGTCATGTATCTTTACACTACAGAACTCAGAGGGTTGCCACCGAATTAAGAGCCACATTTGCAAACCACTCCATCCACTTGAAAGTATTTAAGTGCTAACTCTGGCTACTCTAAGTACCAACTCTTGACGAAAAACAATATATATTTTCAAAATTATTAGAATTTCTGTAGAAATTAAATCCAAAAGAGCACCCTTGGAAGCAACTAAAATCCTCTGCACTATAAAGGCATATATCCTGCCGAATGTTGTAACAGTCATGGAAAAATATTTAGATCATCCTCAAATTAGGCATGTATGAATAGGAAAAATAGTACTAAAAAGTACTGACCATTAAAATTATCCTCCCTCTCCCCACAAAAAAAACTTTAAAGTATAGAAAAAAATTAAAAACAAAAATACGTTGTTACAATTTCTACGAGCTTAGAAAGAACTCTAAGAACAGTTCTCCCTCTTGGAAACAAGAGTTAAACATCAGAAGACATCCAGGGAACATATTAAATCAGTATTTCTAACGCTAAAAAAGGGGGTGGGGTGGTGAGAATGACGTCAGCGTTCCGTAAGGTCAGAGACAACTTTTAATCCAATAATGACAAATCCTGTGCAACGCGAAACGCTGCCAATTTGAAACATAACTGAATTCTTAAATACTACAGTATTCAAATGACCTTTAGTGAGTGAAAACTCAGCAAACATGCTTGTTCTTTCTGAACAATGACCTAAATAATGAATCACTATAAAAAGAACAGATGACACATCCAATTCATCTGTTCACCCTCAAATGTGCAAAGGTTTGACAGTCTCAGAGATAAGACACTGATAATGAATTTACTAAACAGAGTGGTCATTTTAGTCATCAGAATGTCTGGAAAAGGAGATGAGGAGAAACAGAATCAGACTGAGAGGCGTAAAGAATGGGGGAGGGCTTGTTTAGGGAGAGCGAAAAACACGGGTGTTTAAGTCTGTGAAGCCAAAAAACAAAAAGACTACAGGGAAGGCTAACTGGTACGGGAGAAAAAGAAGTTCGGAAATGAAATTGACCAAATCCCGGACACCAGCAGAGGCGGCGCGGTGTCCAGCCAGACCAGCCTTTGTTGATTTCCTACTTTTCCCTAATTTCAATCACAGGTCCGCTTCAAAGCGCTCCCTCTGAGGAGAGGAGAAGGGGGAACTGGGTGGTGGGAGGTGCACGGGTTCACCTCCCCCAAGTATTTCATCCACCCAGAACCTAAATCGCCCAGTGGGGGTAGGGAGGGTTAGAGGGAATGGATAGAAAGACGCCGGAATCTCTTGCAGAGATCTCTCCCTGTGGGAAATCGCAGGGTGGGTGCGCGCGATGGGGGAGGGGGCCGACTCCCCTTCCAAGTGCGGCCACTTACGAAGACGCGCTGGGCACGAAGAAATCAACCGCGAAGCCGAAGTAACTTCCCTCGGGGCCAGAGTACTCCGCAGGACTGTCCACATCTAGATTGAAGGCGCCGCAAAGAGGCAGCAGGAATCCGGGGAGAAGGAGCAGGAGGCGGCGGGGGCGAAGGCGCAGCCGCCGCCGCGGCAGGGAAGCCATCGCCGAAGTGCGCGCGGGGCGCCGAGCCCGGAGACGCGGCCACCCCGCCCGGAGCGCACGGTGCCCGCGGCCCGCCGCCTGCGCGCGCCGAAACTTGCCAGCTGCTCGCTTCCCGGCGAGTCCCGGACAGCGCCGGGGGAGGCAGGAGGGCTGAGCTTCTGAGCGGCCGCCCGGGAAGTGGGGCGCAGGGCGCGCGGGGCGGGGACAGCAGCGCGGGCGGCCCCTCGCCTCCCTCTCGCTCGGCCGCTCAGCGCCGCGCCTCGGGCTCGGGACTGCAGGGCTGGGCGCCGCACCCCCAGCCGGAGTGCTGCCGCGGCCAGTGGGAGGAGGCAGAGCAGGAGGAGGAGCCGCCCCGGAGGCTGAGCCAACGCGCAGGAGGAAGTGGGGGAGGAGAGTCGGCCTCGGCCTGGGGCAAGTCGAGCGCACTTCCGTGCGCACTCTCGCCTGCTGTCCCAAGAACAGAGCTCCTGTACCGAGGCCCCAGACCCTCAGAGCCCTCTGGGAGCACTCCTGGACTAGGGCCTCAGACCAGGACCGGGAGGAGGGAGGTGGCGGGGTGGGGGAGATGCTCAAGCGTCCCAACCCGCCCGCGTCCAGCAGCGCGCCAAGGGCACCCGAATGCCGCCGGCAACTGCTGTGCGACTTTTATTTAAAAGTGAGGAAAGCTTTATCCGTTTCTCGTGTTTCTGCTACTTAAAAGCCTGGCAGGCACTCACAACCGAAACTCTGTAATTAATGGTCGTTTTCCTCCCCACTCTAGCCCACACGCAAACACTTAACTTAATTATAAACTTTCAGAATGCTAGCACAGCCTCTTCCAGGCAAGTTGTATTAAAGCTGAACTTCAGCCGTCCACGAAAGGATGGGCAAGGCAAAGAATCAGCAGAAATCGTTTTAAATCACATCAGATTAGTCAAAACCTTATTCCTAGTTTATTAGGGGAAGTCGCATGATTCGGATAACTAACTGGTTGATTTAGGACATTTGGGTAGAAATATGATTTTAGAGTTGGAAGAAGGAATATGCACCTTGGGGTCCCTTGGGGCTTGCTTGCTGCTGGTGTTTTCCACGCCGCCCAGGCTCCCGCCAGCGTGAGGAAGCAACCTTGACCTTTTCCTTTATATTAACAAGTCCTAGCACCTTGCCAGGCAGATAGTAAGCAATCATTAAAATGTTGAATGAATGAATGAATGAATGAATGGAGATGAAATGATGAGTAAACTTTGCCCAGAGAAGTGACTTCCCCATATTGTGTCTCACGTGCTAAAGAATTTGGTGAACAAAACAGAGTATAAATGGCACTGTTTGGATCTTAAAAACTTACAAGTATTAGAACAGTAATTTCGAATGTAACTATTAACACTCAATTACAATGCACATTGAGTTTAATCCTGTGAAGGTACATGTATGTAAACTGAAGTCTCTAATTTGAATATATAGTACTTAATTGCATCATATGTTTTGATTTTTAAATGTGACTAAAGATATGCAGCAAAACCTCAGGCATGTTTTACAAGATACGGTCCAGCACTTGCCTAAAGGAAATTACCATGTGAGACAGGCAATCCTACACAAATACTTACGCATAAATACAAATGTACCTTTCTCCTCACCATGTTCTGTGGTACACGGAGAGGCCACGGGTATGTACACACAAACCCAAAGGGTCATTTATGCCTTAAAAGCCTGAGAACCAATCCCCTTGGAAATCCACCCAGATAGGGAGGGCAGAAGAGTGTTTAAACTCTGGCTGGACCCAGTAAGCCCTCTCACTCCTCAACATCTGACCCAGGACAGAGGTCTAACAGACAAGAGGAGTGGAGGGAAGAAATGAGAAAACCAGGAAAAGGAAAAAGCCAAAGCCATGGCAACATGCATGTGCCCCCTGAAACTTGAATGAATGAGGACCACATTTCTATGAGGAGACTGTGAACCAGGATAAGCCAGTATCTTAAGGCACCCAGGGTTGTAAATGCAGGCATTTTTGTAACAGAGAAGTCAGGCTTGAGCAGTCATCTATCCAGCACCTTGCAAACTGAGGGAGCTTATTACAGTACATATCAATTCAGCCAGTGCTTATTCAGAATCCACAATGTGCTGGGTACTGTATGCATAGGAGATGGAAAGAGTGTATTTTATGCTACAGATGAAAACCTATGCCCCTCCCCCATTCCCATGGCACTCTTTAAACTAAATACATAAACAATTTTCCAATTTAAGACAACTATATAATATATTGACATTAAGTATAATCACTTTTTTACAGAGAAAATAAAATAGTAAAAGAAGTTTGACTTTGAATTTTACCCCCTACTGCTTTATCCTATGATTAAAATCTTGATTCTACTGATTTCTATAAATTCAAATGCCTGAGTTCAATTAGTTGTGTGACCCTAGGCAAATGACTCCAATCATTATGTGCCTCAGTTTTCTTATCAAAGGAGCTCAGTCCAGTTACCATAAAATAATTTAAGAGGAATTTCAAATTTTTATTTTTCAGCTAACATCAAGGAGGATTCAGTTCATAATCCACAGAAACCCTTCTGAAATCCCATTTTTCCACTCTCCATTTCTCTAGAGCCCTTAATCCACTAAACCCAACAGACCCTACAGTGTTTGTTGCACTGCTTTTTTGTCCAACTCTCGCTTGCCTCTCCTCTCCCAGCTATTTATTAGGGAGATTTACTTGGCCACATCACCCCCAGTACTGCCTTTCTTTTTTATATTTATTTTTATTGAGATAACATTGGTTTATTATATTATATAAGTTTCATGGGTACAACATTATATTTCTACTTCTATGTACCCTACAGAGAGCTGCCTTTTCCTCTCTGTATCACAAAAGATCCCCAGCCAGCCCTTAGGTGTGTGGAAGAGAAGAGAAGGCAGGCAGAAAACTTGTCTCCTTTCTGGGCTTTGTTTCCTAATCTGCTCCTTCAATGTTAGCGTTGTCTTGGTGTCTGTCTTTGATTCACTGCATTTCTCATTCGACACATCCCCAGCATGATCTTACTCACTGTCATGCCCTTACCACTCCCCACCTCACAAAGTACTTTTAGCCATATTAAATCAATTACATATTAAATTAATTATTTACAGTGTCCCCAGAATGCCATCTTTGTTCACAGGTCTCTATCTTCCTAGAAAACATTAGCCCTCCTCCTCAATCAGCCTTCATCCTTCTGCCACATACAAACCTACACAATGCCCTCTACCTGGCTATTTCTTACTCTTCTTTCAAGATGTGTATCAGGCATCATCATGTCCTCTAGGAAGCCTTCTATCGGGAACCATGCCTTTCGCTTTTGTATCCTCTGAGCTCAACACTGAGCACAGCAATGGAATTAATTCCATTGTTCAGAGACAATAATAACTGACATTTTTATTAAGTATATTCATTATGTACTGGGAACTGTGCTAAGTATTTTCTGTATACATAAAGTCATTTGTTAGGTAGTTTCTATTAATATGCCCAATTTAAAGATGAAGAGACTGATTCTCTACTAGATTGAATAATTTTTCCAAGGTCACAAAGGTAGTGTGGCAGAGGCAGATTTTGAATGCATGATGGTCTGACTCCAAGCTCACACCCATTAGCACTAAGTTGCCTCTTACAGTATAAAGATACATAATATAACAATACAAGAATAACAAAGATAAAAGAGTAATATATTCAAAGTGATCTGAAAGTTTACTTAAATTATCTTTACCCTTAATCCATGCTGTAGCATGTTTACCAATAAAATATTTTAATCAAACTTTATTATTGGTTGTATTCGTCACTAACTTGGCAAGGTTTGTCTAAGAAGAAATTATAAAAGAGTAACTGAACAACTGTAGTAAAGACTAGAAATCGTCTTAATCTACTAAAGTTTTATTATGAAGAAAATAGTTGTAAGTGAATTTTTTGTGATGTTAATATGAAAGAGAAGAGACAATTTTGTATGTATATTCCATCTTCTAATCTCTTCACATCTTCTGACCTCCATATCCTTGTGGTCAAGGAAGGGCCCTGGTGATGATCTCCAAGGTCCTCCCCACCCCTGAGAACTGGGGCCTCAGTGACCTCCCCAGAGTAACTAGGGTGGTTGTTGAGAGCCCCCATGGAACAAAGTCATCTGGTCTCATTCAAATCTCCTTCCCCCACACTAGGCAGAATAATGATGTCCACTAAGGAGAAATTGGCTCACATCCATGAATATCAAGGAGGAGAATTGTTTCTCATCCTCATCTATAAGTAATATATTTATATTTTCGTAACAGTAGGAAATCAATTATTTGTGGCATTTAGAACACTTTTTCCATGTACTAAGAAAAGTTAGTTACAAACTTGAGAAGTTTGAGATAAATGCTGGGAAAAATGTGGAGATATCTTCATTCCCTTGTTTAAAGAACAAGACATGGATAACTAATCTTTCGAAGTTTCGAAAACAAAAATGCAGCTCTTCTCTAAACTCTTTTTTTTTTTAATGGATTTAACTTAAATGGACTATTGCTTAATAGAAATATTTACTATCCAGGAAACTTCTTTGGATTTCTTCCACTCAGGACTGAGTATGTTGGTAAGCCAAAGAAAATATGTATTGTCAAAAGATTAAGATCTGGCCTGATTAATACATTAAAACATTTCACCATCTGTATATTTCTTTTCTCTCCAACATGCATTTAGTTTATTCATCTCACTTATACAATCTGGTTTTTAAATTTTCATCTTTTCTCTTTAATATCATGGGACTTAAAGGTCAAACTGAAAAGACCATATTGATTACTTTTGTATAAAAATCCTAAGAATGTACATGTATGAATGCCAAAATTGAAAATAATGACCTTACTACATAACCTCAAGTGTGAAGAGAAAGTTAGTGAATGGATTAAGAAACTATACATAAAACATATTGTTTCTATTAGATTCAAACTTAGATTTAAAATATCCAGCCATATTTCCTCCTGAAAATGCATATTTATTGAGCATCTTTTTCCTGGTTCTCTTGCCTTAAGAGTCCTTTCTCGAACAACTTTCAGGGTTTGAATAACCTATGATAGAAGATATCCTAGAAAACTGAGATTCAAAGCACCAAAATCGAAATCACAAAACAGGTAACTTTCATGCCTGTGAACAGAACAAGCTCTTGTTCTGTGCATGAAGGGAGCAGAGCACTTTGGGCAGGAACCTTCGGTACCAGTAGGGTCGGTAAGCACCTGTGCAGATCTCCTCCAGTCTTATAAATATGCCGCACTCACCCCTTCCTCTGTGCCTCTGTTCCTGAGGTTCTTTTTTCCTCACCCTGGAATATCATTCTTTCACCTGCTCTCCTATCGCAATTCCACCCAAACTTCAGCATTCAGCGCAAGACTTCTCCAGGGAGCTTTACATGGCTTCATTGTCTCCCTTTTCTTTAAAATGGCTTGTATTTCCAAGTCTAACCCACTCACAACTTCACATTTAATTATTCCTGTGTTAATTTCCTGGTGTTTTTGACAGTATTTGAATATAATTCTATTTAATATTAATTCTTGATATATTCAGGCATCTTAGATTTTTCCTAGTGAAATTATCAGTTCCTTAAAAATAGCTATGTTTTCATAATTTATATATTCTTCCATAACATTGAATACAGTGCTGAATTTATATTTCAAAAAATCACAAAGAACCTGTTGATGAATTTTGTCCGTAAATTTCATGGGAGAAGCGGACATGTTGATCTTTTTCCCCCAGCTTTATTGAGGTATACTTGACAAATAAAATTGCAATGACTGTGTTGATCTTACCCATCATTAAATGCCCAGTGCCCAGCACAGTTCTTATTGAATAGCAAGAAACCAAGAAGTATTTGTTGAAGTATAAATGAATGAAAGTGTGAATAAAAAAGGAATTGTGACCTTAAATTGAACACACGAAGGTAATAAGTCAATAAATAGTCTTGCATAAATGAATGAATGATGTACTTTTCAAGAAGTAGGAAAGTCTGGGCTTCCCTAGTGGCACAGTGGTTGAGAGTCTGCCTGCCAATGCAGGGGACACGGGTTCGAGCCCCGGTCTGGGAAGATCCCACACATGCCGCGGGGTAACTGGGCCTGTGAGCCACAACTGCTGAGCCTGCATGTCTGGGGCCTGTGCTCCGCAACAAGAGAGGCCGCGACAGTGAGAGGCCCACGCACCGCGATGAAGAGTGGCCCCCGATTTCCGCAAGTAGAGAAAGCCCTCGCACAGAAACGAAGACCCAACACAGCCAAAAATAAATAAATTATAAATAAATAAATACATAAATTTATAAAAAAAAAAAGAAGTAGGAAAGTCCAAGGATATCTAATAGATTCATTTTATAAGTAGCAAGGAAATGGGATTAAGCTAACTTTATCTAGAAGAGTAGCTGTTTTTCATTCCTTGTTGCAATTTGGGATTAGGATATGGAGTTTATGAAGGAGATAAAAATTAATCATGAATAGCAAGAAATGTCCTGTGCACTCTTGGAGTTCTCTGCATCTCTTTGTGAAAAACCACTTTACTTTCATGATAGGCATTCTTTACTCCAAGGACACGCCTGATGGTTTTCAGAATTTCCCTTCAAATGATCAACATGTAAAAATGTAAAAGGAAGATCATGCATATTATTCCATTTAAACTAATTAAATATTACAGACTCCTCTTACATTATAACTACTTAAGGGGATTTAATTTTTTTTTTAAGGCTTAAAGTGTTGATGTGTACTCTGATGTGTGCTAAGAAATAGATCACACTTCTCAGTACAGCACATATAATACAAGAAAAAAAAATCCATGTGTGGAAGAGGGTAATGCTGTCTGCTACTCTTCAATCATTGGAAAGTCAAATTAGAGGCTTAGATACAGAGAGGAAAGGGTTTGTAGTATATTCAGAATTAGCAAACATATTTTTAAAAAATAATACATAAAAACCATAGAATTTTTTATAAATCACTGTTTTTTTTAATGTCATGAGTCATAGAAGGAATCGTGGTATAAGTTTAAATGTTTTTGGCCCTTGATAGATGATTGCTAATGCTTTCCTCCTACTAATCATTTAGTATAAATGTAGCCTTACTTTTACTGGAGATTATAAACCAAAACCTCTAATTCTTTTTTTTTTTTTTTTTTGGGCTGTGCCATGCAGCTTGTGGGATCTTGGTTCCCCAACCAGGGATTGAACCAGGGCCCGCCAGGGAATTCCCAAAACCTCTAATTCTTTTTTCCGTCAGATTTATGATAAATTTAAACACTCATAATCAGAAGATCTTTTAAAAAGTCTACAAAGTCACGCATATGTTTATTTCTTGGAAAAAATGGCAAGAAGATGTGTCATTAATGACAAAACACAGTATTTGTATAATACATATGTATGTATAGGTCCTGAAATTCTTTTCCTTAGATACATGATTTAATCCTACTATTGTTTAGTAATGTCATCTAAATGATTGTTATTTTCTTATTAAAAATTATCTCCAAAAAAACGAAAAAAAAATCATCTCCATGTCGCTAAAAGACATAGCTAGATATATGTCTACAAAACTCAATTTTGCAGAAGAAACTTTAATATCAAAAACATAAGAAGGTAATCCTACAATAGCATTTTTTGTTTTTAATTTTTTAATGTTTTTTTTGGCAGCACCACACAGCTTGTGGGATCTTAGTTCCCCAACCAGGGATCGAACCCAGGCCCACGGCAATGAAAGCACCAAGTCTTAACCACTGGACTGCCAGGGAACTCCCGCTACAACAGCATTTTATATTAGTGAATAATATTAAAATTATGTAACAGTACACACTACACTAGTATGCACTTTTTCATGTTCTATTATATAAACAGCTGTGAAAATCTGATTTTTAACACAAATAAAACATAAATTCATTCACATGACTATTGCATTTTCTTTCCACTTTCAGAAACATTCCACTTAACTAGTCTTATTAAAGACTAGTTAATCATTCATTTATTCATCAAATATTTATTATTAAGTGCCCTCTATATGCCCAACAATGCAATTGGAGCTTGAATTACCAAAACAAAACAGACATGAACCCCCCTGCCAGGAACCTACAGTTTAATTAGGCAAATACTCAAGTAAATAAAATTAGCTAATAATTAAGGGACATATTTCACTACTTGCCAAGTGCTGTATTAAAATGTTTTATATGGATTACACCTCTTCATAACAATACGATTACTGCATGTGGGTAATTTTACCCCATTTTACAGAGGAAAACAAGGGTGGCGATGTTAAAGTATGTTCCCTTCAGGAGGTGGAGACTAATACCCCATCCCTTGAGTGTGGTCTGAATCTTGTGAATTGTTTGCAATGAATAGGATAAAAAAAAAAGTGACCGTGCAACTTTGTTGACTAGGTCATAAAAGGTGTCCTTTTGCTCTTCCAGATGGGAAGCCAGATGCCTTGTGGTGGGAACTTACAAGTTGCCCTATGGAGAAGACCACATGGTGAGAACCTGAGGCCTCTTCCCAACAGCCATGTGAGTGAGTCACCTTCAAAGTGGCTCCTTCTTCCCAGTCAAGTCCTTCAGATGCTAGCAGCCCCTGCCAACATCTAACCTGAAGAGAGACACCCCGCCCTGAGCCAGAAACTATCCATCTAAGCTGTGGTATAATTACTAACCCACAGAAACTGTGAGATAATAAATATTTGCTGCTTTGAGCCAATACATTTGTTATTCAGCAATAGATAACTAAGACACAGAGTTTAGAGAAGTTATGTAATGTGCTAAGGTCACAGAGCTAGGAAGTGTTAGAGGTGTTTCAGCCAGTCAGTTATAGCTAAAGTAATCATATAATTTATTGTCCAACGGGGACACTTTTTAGAGAGTAATGGGGATAGTGATAATAATTATACTGGTTCAACAGCTATGCACCAGAACTATCTAGGGCAAACTGGGACACAGGATCGGTCTAGTTACAGTCTATGCTCTTTACTGCAACACAACTCTGTCTCCTATATAAATAACTGGATAAAGTGTGACCTATCCAACAATGGAAGTATAGCACAGGGATGGGATAAACCACCTGCTCCAGCAGAGACCACTATCTACCTACCAAATATTCATTGTCCCCTTTGGTAATACTCCTATATTGTGTAATGGCAATAATGTGTCTAACTGGGAAAAACAAAGACAAAAAACCCTGCATTTCCCAGCTCCCTTATAGATGACCAGAAGATGTCAGTAGAAGTTGTCAATGTGGAGCTACTAGGAAACCTCTTAGAAGAGGGCTAGCTTAACTATCAGAAGCCCTTTTTCCTCTACAGTTTCTTTACAGCTGATGCCTGGGACATGGGTGTGCTGGTTGGAGCTGCAGCAGCCTCACTGCAAACAAGAGGAGGTATATTTGGTAATGAAGGTCATGATTTAAGAATTACAGAGCAGAAAGTCTGGGTTTCTGATAACCACGGACCCATCATTTCTGTCTTAGAGAGTAAACCTCTCTATTATGTAAGAGAAAAAATATGCCTCTATCTTTGTTTAAATAGATACTACAAGGGTTTTCAGTTATACCGTGATTAACCTAATCCTAACTGATATACCCACCTTAATTCCTCAAACAACAGATTTAAATTTTGAGTGCCAAACATTTGGATTCTTACCCTATTTTGACAGAAATTGTTCTAGATAGATTGACCACTCTTCCTACTTTTTAAAGTAACTAAAACAAAAGCACTGACAGCTTTCTTGATGATACAAGGTTATTATTATTTACAGAAAGCAGGGTTGGTTCACTTTTTTAGTGCCTAATAGAGTTTTGTATGCCCTGTGGAAGCTCGTTCAACTGTTGGTATTAATAAAACAAGTATGAATTAAGTTCTTGTGAGCAATACTCTTTTAGATGGGTTGGTGTCCTCACCTATTTTGTTCCTTTTAAATGAGTCATTTGAGGGTTTTTCTAAACTCTCCACTCATACTTCCTCTAAAAACTTGAAGACTAATTAAAGATTTCCACCTTTCAGTCATTACGGAAATGTGCCAGGGGATTTTCATGAAATGCTAAATATCTGGATTTAATAGGAAATGATTGCATTCAGAAAGGAGTTAGATGCAGAGCTCTTAATCACATAATTGTATTAGGTTTAGCTCATAGAAACATAAAAGAATTAAATAAAAGTTTTGGTACATGTTCAGCATTTTTGTGAAGCATAAAGGCATTTCCATAGTTAGTTTTTCTTTTGAGTTTTGAAAAAATAAACTACTATTATGGAGATAGTTACAATAATGCTACTCTTTAAGCAGAAATGAGATTCTTTAAGAAACTGAGTTAACTTTTTTATTCTAAATATTTCAGGTTAGTTATTCTATTTCAGTTCAGAATATCCTTATCATTAACAAAAATTTTGAAGTTATTGTAATAAAATGCTTCCTATAGAGAATAAGTATTTTCATACGTGTAAAATATCTAGGATAAATATATGGAAGAAAACTTCAAGGACAACCTAACAATTATGTCTGACCCAAAATGCAATAGTGAGTGACATTCGTAAAAAGAATTTAAGCTAAGGCTGGATGACCATTTGATAGGGATATAATAGACCTTTCTGCAATTATGGAAATATTCGACCTTTCTGCAATTATGGAAATATTCTGTATCTCTACTGTCTCAAATACTTACATTAGCCATATGTGACTACTGAACGCTTGAAATGTGGCTAGTATGACTGAGAAGTTAAATTTCAAATTTTATTTAATTTTAATAGCCACATGTGGCTAATGGCTCCTGAACTGGATAGTATAGTTATAGATGGTATTCAAGGAGGTGAAAGAATTGAATTTGATGGATTCTAAACTCCCTTCCAACTTTATATCACCATAGCTGCAAAAATGAGCAGTTAAACTTTATTTCTTCTCAGTTTTCTTCTCCATTCTGCACCAAAATTTCCCTGTTTCTAATATCTGGAATTAACCAAGGCATTAATTTAGTCATTGCAGAACTACAATGTGCCAAATGCAGTGAAAAAAAAAACCTGAATCTGCTCTGGCATTAATATTTCCAATCTTCTTGATTTTCCTCTTACTACCTTCAATAACCCTTCCCTTCTGGGACACCTCTCTCATCTTCAAATATGATGTCTAGGTAGCAGGCTGTGGAGACCGTACCTAAATGCTGGAACTTCCAGATTCACCAGAGATCTCTCTGCTTGGATGGAGCAAAGCCACAGGAATTGATGGTGTCATGCAGGAGCAATAAGGGTTCTGAATCAGATTCAAGTCGATTTTAAAGTAAAGTGATATTACTTGCACATGTGAGATGTGCATCTGGCGAGCTATAAGTAATTCCTACTATTGCCAGCCTCTTTCCCAATGTTTCCCAGGATTCTCAAAGGAGCTTCAGCCTATATGGAGTTCTCAGTCTCACTTGTACCTCAGTCCTGCATCTGGTCTGTTCATTCAACCCTGCATATACACGCAAACATGGAACACAGTCCCTTTTACACTGATTCCACAAAGCAACCTAAATGCAAGGTAGTTACATGTAGCAGAATTCTGTAGAAAGTTGAAGGGTAATAGTGGAAGGGGCTGTGTTACAGGTGAACATTAAATAACCCTGTTCTTTAAAGCCCTCAGCATTCCTACTGTGGCTTCTTCCTACCTGTGTCCCCTTCTCAGATTCCCAACCTCCCATCATGTTCGCACCCACCTCCACCAGGCCCTCTTCTTTCTCTTCGCCTCATTCCCAAACCCCCATTTCTTCACTCTGGGCCAAGGCCATGTCTAAATCTCCCTCATTTTTTCATTCTGAGCAGTTCAGTCTTCTCTGTTTTGCCCTAGCTTTTCAGATGTTTGGACTTATATTGCCAGACTCAAAATTTCAAATAAAAAAGTAAGTATAAAAAACTTCTTACCCTAAAAAAGGATTCTACTTCCACATTCTGAAGTAAAATTTTCTCTTTTTCATATAACAACATATGCTATATAACTGTATATTACTATAAAGTAGTTTCAGAGAAGACTTGGCCATGGTCATAAAATTAATAAAAGGTGTTACAGCAACTAGAAGGCAAAACTCTTGAAGAGAATTTATCCTTCCATTAAATTATAGCCATAAACAATATGGGTTAAATAAGATTTTATAAACATGTATGAGAATCTCACAACCACTTACAATGTGGTCTCCAATCGGAAAAGTTCATGAGCACTAGAAAATGGCATGACAGTCACAGACATTTGGGGGGAAAATAATCATATAAAAATGAAAACTGTACAGATTTTAAAAGTGATTGAAAATAGCTTGAGATATATATATATATATATATATATATATATATATATAGAGAGAGAGAGAGAGAGAGAGAGAGAGAGAGAGAGAGACAGGGAGACCGACCACACTTATGCTATTTCCCATGGGTACATTAATTAAGAATTCAAGATATATGTATATGTACAACTGATGCACTTTGCTGTACGCCTGAAACTAACACAACATTGTAAATCAACTATACTCCAATAAAAATTTTTTTTTAAAAATAGAATTCAGGGGGGCTTCCCAGGTGGTGCAGTGGTTGAGAATCTGCCTGCTAATGCAGGGGACACGGGTTCGAGCCCTGGTCTGGGAAGATCCCACATGCCGCGGAGCAACTAGGCCCGTGAGCCACAACTACTGAGCCTGCGCGTCTGGAGCCTGTGCTCTGCAACAAGAGAGGCCACGATAGTAAGAGGCCCGCGCACCGCGATGAAGAGTGGCCCCCACTTGCCGCAACTAGAGAAAGCCCTCACAGAAACGAAGACCCAACACAGCCAAAAATAAATTAATTAATTAATTAAATTTAAAAAAAAAATAGATTTCAGTTATACTGTAAGGATCCAATGTTACACCAAGGAAATGGAACTTTAAAGAGGAAAATAATTTTTTTTCTTGAAGTTGAGTTAAAGAAGCAAGTAGACAGTATGGAAACACAAAAGACCCCGAATAGCCAAAGCAATCTTGAGAACAAAAACTGGAGCTGGAGGAATCAGGCTCCCTGACTTCAGACTATACTACAAAGCTACAGTAATCAAGACAGTATGGTACTGGCACAAAAGCAGAAATATAGATCAATGGAACAGGCTAGAAAGCCCAGAGATAAACCCACGCACATATGGTCACCTTAACTTTGATAAAGGAGGCAAGCATATACAGTGGAGAAAAGACAGCCTCTTCAATAAGTGGTGCTGGGAAAACTGGACAGGTACATGTAAAAGTATGAAATTAGAACACTCCCTAACCCCATACACAAAAATAAACTCAAAATGGATTAAGACCTAAATGTAAGGCCAGACACTATAAAACTCTTAGAGGAAAACATAGGCAGAACACTCTACGACATAAATCACAGCAAGATCCTTTTTGACCCACATCCTAGAGAAATGGAAATAAAAACAAAAATAAACAAATGGGACCTAATGAAACTTAAAAGCTTTTGCACAGCAAAGGAAACCATAAACAAGACCAAAAGACAACCATCAGAATGGGAGAAAATATTTGCAAATGAAGCAACTGACAAACGATTAATCTCCAAAATTTACAAGCAGCTCATGCAGCTCAATATCCAAAAAACAAACAACCCAATCCAAAAATGGGCAGAAGACCTAAATAGACATTTCTCCAAAGAAGATATACAGATTGCCAACAAACACATGAAAGAAGGCTCAACATCATTAATCATTAGAGAAATGCAAATCAAAACTACAATGAGATATCATCTCACACCGGTCAGAATGGCCATCCTCAAAAAATCTAGAAACAATAAATGCTGGAGATGGTGTGGAGAAAAGGGAAGCTTCTTGCACTGTTGGTGGGAATGTAAGTTGATACAGCCACTATGGAGAACAGTATGGAGGTTCCTTAAAAAACTAAAAATAGAACTACCATACAACCCAGCAATCCCACTACTGGTCATATACCCTGAGAAAACCATAATTCAAAAAGAGTCATGTACCAAAATGTTCATTGCAGCTCTATTTACAATAGCCAGGACATGGAAACAACCTAAGTGTCCATCATCGGATGAATGGATAAAGAAGATGTGGCACATGTATACAATGGAATATTACTCAGCCATAAAAAGGAATGAAACTGAGTTATTTGTAGTGAGGTGGATGGACCTAGAGTCTGTCATACAGAGTGAAGTAAGTCAGAAAGAGGAAAACAAATACTGTATGCTAACACATATATATGGAACCTAAGGAAAAAAAAAAAAAAAGGTCATGAAGAACCTAGTGGCAAGATGGGAATAAAGACACAGACCTACTAGAGAATGGACTTGAGGATATGGGGGGGGGAAGGGCAAGCTGTGACAAAGTGAGAGAGTGGCATGGACATATATACACTACCAAATGTAAAATAGATAGCTAGTGGGAAGCAGCCGCATAGCATAGGGAGATCAGCTCGGTGTTTTGTGACCACCTAGAGGGGTGGGATAGGGAGGGTGGGAGGGAGGGAGACGCAAGAGGGAAGAGATATGGGAACATATGTATATGTATAACTGATTCACTTTGTTATAAAGCAGAAACTACCACACCATTGTAAAGCAATTATACTCCAATAAAGATGTTAAAAAAAAAAAAAAAAAGCAAGTAGACAACAATAATTATTTTCACAAAATTATGTGATGGCACCTACAACACCTTTCAATGATGCCGGAAGATAGATTCATCTATGCTTTCACTGAGTTAAAACCTTTACTGACTCAGTACTATATGTAAGATACCATGGCCACATGGCAGATCCTACAGGGCTTCTAAAAATGAAGTGTTTGTCAGGACCATTTCAATTGCAAGTGACAATAACCCAGCTCACATGAGCCAAAGCAGAAAGAAAATGGATTGGTTCACATAACAGGAAGCTCAGGGTCGGTTCTGGCTTCAAACACAACACAATTCCCAGGGAATGTGGTGTTTTCCCCGCACCACACCCTCCCTTTTTTCTGCCTCTTCCTTTTCCAGCTCTACTTCCTTCTTTGTTTTAGTCTTCTCCTCTCCTACTGCTTCAGGCTCCCCAGTTGATGAGGGAAGATAGTTATCCACGATCTCAGACTACGTGTCATAGTTTAGCAATCCCATCCTAGCTAAAAAAAACTGCCTACTTCTTAAACCAGTGTATCAACGCCAGGCAATGATTCTTATTGGCTCTGTTTATGATAATTACTTACCCGTGAACCAATCACTGTGTTCAGAGGAGTGAGATATTAGAATCGTCCATGCCTGGGTCACGTAATCACTCCTGTAGCAAGGGTGTGGCACAGCACTGTAGTAGATAGGATGTTCTTAATGATTCAGGATGGAGGAAGGGTAGTTCTGCAAAGAAAGGGATACAACCAAGCATATAAGTACATCTGCCCACTGTGGAATGATAAGTAACAAGTCTTGTCCTCAAAGAGTTTGTCCCATATAAATCTTAGTATTTATATACAGGAAAATATCCCCACATGTGCCCCCAATTTTTAATTCCAATATTAATCAGTTATCTCAATTATAAAATTTAAGTATTCCCCCAGTCCTTACTGTTATATAAATCTGGTTTTGTTAGTCTTAAACTACATGTGAAAATTACTTGATCATTGGCGTAATATTTTTGTGGTGGTCAAAGGCAATGGTGGTTTAAAACTTTTTCTTTATATGATAAATGACAAATTTGTCTTTAGACACTGTGAAAACTATGTCAGTCTAACAAGTCATTTCCTCAGTTAATCTTAGTTCTGTGGCTATGATGGCTTGAAAATTGTTTGTTGTCCTCACCACACATTGGTTGCTACTATATTTAGAGACAATTTATTTTAGCCTTGACAGAAAAACTTATCATTATTTTCATAGGCATTTTATTGGCCAGAAAGCATAATTTGTGTTATTTTCTACTCATGCTATCTTGGTATATAGAAAGAACTAAAAAACCTGATGTTTGTATCACATATTTTTACTAAATGTGTCTCATGCAATAGAGTGAAATACAAGCTTTTGCTGGGTTAAGTCACTGAGATTTGTGAGTTAATTTGATACTGAAATATATCCTAGCCAATCCTGATAAATACAGATGTGTCAAGTTGCAAGTTATCATAATTTATAAACAAAAAGATTCTCACTGTAATTCCACAAATACTATATATTTTCTCTTATTACAATATGTATAATTTATGTTCTGGACAAACACACACGTATGTTTATGTGATTTCCTAAGAGTGACAGTTAATTCTACTTTTTTCCCAAGAGAAAGGGGGAAAAAATCATAATTTGGTGAGTGTCAGAGAGCCTTCAAGCCCATAAAAAGCCAGGAAGGATCTTCAATGACAACTTTCTGTACGTATCTATAATTTTTTTCTTACTCTATTTCAGCAACTTAAGTTTCACAAACAGCTCCTAAAAAGGGAGACTTCTGAGGAGAAGTTATATTACTACACAAGAAATTGGGGTTTTCACCACAAGTTATTTCACTTTCACTGTGGCAAAGAAAATGCAGGCTGAACTCACCACAGGACCCGGGGAGATGGCAGTTGTTGAAGGTTTTATGGGTTCCCGTCACCTCCTGAGAACAAAAGAGAACCATACGAAGACTGAATTTGACTATATCTGCCACTGAGAAGCAGCAATGTCAGAAACTAAAATATCACTGGTCTGATAATCTTTCTCTTCAATTAAATAACATTGCCTTCATGCTTTAACTCCTTGGTTTTCAAATGTTTCCTGGCAGTGGAACCCTTTCTTCCAATGGCACGTTAGCAGAAATCGCATATATGAGACGGATAAAAGCAGGACCCAGTCGCTCCGAGGATCACCGTCATCCAGGACAACCGAATAAAGCTAAGGCTTTAAAGACTCACACCTGCTAGGGTTCATGACGCACCCATCACGGGACGTACACATAAGTAAAAGACTCAGCTGTTTCTAGGTAGCAGATTCGCCTTTGTCTTTCTGAAGCAGCTTCAGAATATTCACCTGCAGTTGGTCTTGCTCCTCAGATAAACCTCCCTGAGCATCCGTCTTTCCTATTCTCCTGCCTCCTCCTTTCACGACGCTCTAAGAAACCTGCACACTCTTTTTCTCTTTCTGCCTCAATTTTGCTGCTTTTTAAAAAATACCTGCCCTCTTACTTAAAGACTTTAGCCCAGGGGCTTCCCTGGCGGCGCAGTGGTTGAGAATCTGCCTGCCAATGCAGGGGACACGGGTTCGAGCCCTGGTCTGGGAAGATCCCACATGCCGCGGAGCAGCTGGGCCCAGGAGCCACAACTACTGAGCCTGCGCGTCTGGAGCCTGTGCTCCGCAGCAAGAGAGGCCGCGATAGTGAGAAGCCCGCGCGCCGCGATGAAGAGTGGCCCCCGCTTGCCGCAACTAGAGGAAGCCCTCGCACAGAAACGAAGAACCAACACAGCCAAAATAAATAAATAAATAATAATTAAAGGTGCTAATAATTTTTTAAAAAAAGAGACTTTAGCCCATATCAATTTCATTCAAAAATCTCCCACTAAATTTTTGTTCCCCCAGGAGGTCTGTGCTATTACTGCTTCCCTATTCAACCCCCTCCTCAATCAATCCATATTAGGCAAATGGGGAAGCATAAAAATAACATTTTTGATTTCTATTTTATGTTATATATATAACAAATATATGTATCTATAGCCATATATATATATAGTCTATCTTTTTATGCAAACATTAAAAAAAAGTTTCTATCTGTACCTGGCCATTGCATATGTTGATGTAAATGTGCACTGCACAAATGCAAGAGCACTATTTGCAGGGCTGATGCACAATTATGTGGCCGCCTGCCTCAGGCCTGCTCTGTGCTGAAGGAAATCTCACTAGGACATTCTCTCAAAGGCTGGTCTGAGGATCACCTCCATCTGGGGTCCTCGTGTAAAAAGTGTGATCAGAATCCCAAGCCAGGCCTACTAAATCAGAATTTCTGGAGAGGAGACCTGGGACGTGCCTTTTTTAACAATTTCCTTTGGGAGTTTTAGTTACTTATTGTTAAGTAGCAATCCTCCCCCTACCCCCAAACATAGTGGATTAAAGCAATGATTTATTACTTCTCATGATTCTATGTGCGTTGACCAGCAGTTTCTCCTGGGCTCACTCATGCAACATCACTCTAGCCTGGAAGGTCCAAAATGGCCTCGCTCACATATTTGTCAGTTGGTGCTGGCTGGCAGTGGGGTGCCTCAGTTCTCTTTTCTTGTGGCTTTTCATCCTCCACTTGGCTCCTCAAACTAGGGGTGGCTTCTTTACATGGCATTCTCAAGGCAGTGTTCCAAGAGGGCAAAAGTGGAAGCTGCAAGCTCTCCTGAGGCCTAGGCTTTACTGGCACATCATTTCTGCCACTTCTATTAGTCAAAGCAAGTTACAAGGCCAGACCAGGTTCAAAGTATGGGAAATTGATTTCATTTTTTGATAGAAGAGTTGAAAAGCATTTATAGCTATATTCCCCCAACACACCATAGTGTATTGCTAAGTATATATGAGGTACTTAACACTTTCAGCCTTCATCATCATGTCTGCAGAGATTGAAACTTCTGGAATATATTATTCGTGGGCTTTGCTTTTAATGGAAGTTTCTGCCTGCATTTGCTAGAAAAAAGTTGATTTGCTTTCAGGTCCTGAAACTAGGATTGTCGAAAAAAAGTGTTGGTATCTACACTCACGTTTTCAACCTACTCAAAATCAACTATGGAATTATTTTTAAAAAATCATTAATATTGCATATTTTTCACAGCTATTTTATTCAGATTTTTCTGATCAAAAATTTTCCAAATTAAAAACCAAAAGGTCAGAATTGGCTAATGTAAATTTAGTTTCCTCTTCTACCAAAGCTAATCTTTCAGTGATTTTGATAACAAGTGGCCTTAATTTAAAATAGTAAAATTGTAGGACAGAATGGAGAAGGATTAAAGACAACCTGAGAAATTAGGTACAGAGTGTAAAACTAAATAATCATTCCAGGATGAAGGACTGAGATATCAGCTTTGCCTATAGTTGCAAAGCCTGTTGTGAGTCAGTGACAAAGGGAGGGTAGCCATCAAATCCACACCCCCATCTCTGCTCAAAAATGTGCTACTTTATTTGCAAACTACATGCAGTATTGAGAAAACGGATCTAAAATGTATTCTTGGAGAGTGGCCTCTGAGGGGGCTTAAGTAGCAGTAATTCTTAAGAAAAATACCAACCTCTGAGTGCAATGGTGGAACAAACCATGAATATGTCTTTTAGTCAACTAATGGAAAACATGCTATTACAAGCCCTTGAATTTGCTGCTGCCTCAAGTTAAAGTGTTTTTATATATTGTACTGTATTTAACATTTGCTTTGGAAATTTTTTTCTTTTGGTTTAGGCTGAAGGAAAAGTTTGCCAAGTTTTATGTCTTCCTGAATCAGCAAGTAAATTTCCCATTACTCTCCCAGTTGGGTGAGTCATCAGTCCAGTTTAGGGAAGTCACAGCCCTGGCTGTCTGGGCGGGATGAGAAACAACATTACAGTCAATCAGTCTAGACAGCCACTTGGCCATTTATGGTATCATTTCCCCTTTATTACTGAGAGCCTAGAGAGCAAAGAGACGCTCCTGGGAATATATGTAGGGTTACCAGATTTAGCAAATAAAAATACAGGATGCCCGGTTAAATTTGGATTTCAGATAAACAATGAATACTTTTTTTAGTATATGTATATTCCATGCAATATTCATAACCCACTTTCACTTGAAAAAAAAACATTGCTTATCTGAAATTCACGTTTAACCAGGCATCCCATATTTTATCTGGCAACCCTACAAACATGGATCTTACTTCATATCATCCACATTTTATTATCTGCAGAATGTCAGAGATATGAAAGTCTGTTTCCTGAGTTTTTGAGAAGAAAAGTTGAGCCATTTTTCTTTCATCTTTTATTAATCATGTAATTACTGTCTAACATTATAGAAAGAAAAAATTATCAAAGACGAGAATTCCCTCGAGCATTGATTCTCAGACTTTAATGTACATTTAGGCCATGTGGGGATCTTGGCAAAATTCAGATTCCAGTTCAGCAGCCTGAGGTGGGCCTGACATTCTGCATTTCTAACAAGCTCCCAGGTGATAGCAATGCTGCTGGTCCCTGGGCCCACAGTGGCAAAGTTTTCAGTGTTTCTCAAACTTTGCTGCACATTAGAATCAGCTGAGGAGATTTGAAAACTCTTGATGCCCAAACTGTATCCCATCCAAGTTAAATCCGAATTGTGGGGGGTGGGAGCCACGTGTCAGTACTTTTTTTTTTTTTTAATTTTTATTTATTCATTTATTTATTTATTCATTCATTTATGGCTGTGTTGGGTCTTCGTTTCTGTGCGAGGGCTTTCTCTAGTTGCGGCAAGTGGGGGCCACTCTTAATCGCGGTGCGCGGGCCTCTCACTGTAGCGGCCTCTCTTGTTGCGGAGCACAGGCTCCAGACGCGCAGGCTCAGTAGTTGTGGCTCACGGGCCTAGTCGCTCCGCGGCATGTGGGATCCTCCCAGACCAGGGCTCGAACCCGTGTGCCCTGCATTGGCAGGCAGATTCTCAACCACTGCGCCACCAGGGAAGCCCGTGTCAGTACTTTTTAAAGCTCCTCAGTTGCTTCCAGTGTGCAGCCAGTGTTGAGAACCACCGTCTTTGATGCATCCACTTTGATGCTGGTTAATGTTTATTATCAACTACCTGGGAGGCAAAGCTTTTTTATGTTTTAAATTGACATGCTGCTTTATTACACATTAACTGTAATCTTGAGAGACTGATGTGCAGAGGGATTGTCACCACAGTCTTTTCAATGTGTCCACTTTCAATTATGCTTTCTAAGCAACTGAGGAGAGCAATAGATTTTATTATTTTAACTATTAGATCACCAAATATTTTCCAAATTTGGAAATTTTATATCTGTAACACACATTTTCCCATGAGTCCAAAATAATTTATTTCTCTTAATGTTTCTAATGGAAACCAAACAGCCACCACCTCAGACTCAGTCTGGCTTGGAAAAAACCGGAATTTACAGTCCATTACTCTTTGTGAGGCTTGGCTAGAGTCAGGAAATGTGACTTAGGGAAGAAAATCAAATCTTTAAGTTCTTGTTGTTTTTCACACAAAGGTGTCAACAAAAATAAAAGCATGCCTTCAAAGCTACTACTAAGAATATAGCATGGATATAACACATGTTTACACAAAACAGACAGGTGCTGACATAAAGTTAGCTGTGGGAAATGTCTATAAAAAGCCTTGCTTCTTAACCAAACACCTTCCTCTTTTTTCTTCTAATTATGTCATTTTAGTGTCATCCATTTTTATGCCATCTTCCTTAAATCACGATCTTTACTGCAGTACTGTTTAGCTCCAAGAATGCTTTTTGGGTTTCTTGTACCTTACACTGAATTTTTTACTGACAGATTTTTTTTTTCCTTTTAAAACTTTATCCTGGTGGGGTTTTTTTGTTTTTGTTTTTGTTTTTGCTTTTTGTTGCTGTTGTTGGGTTTGTTTGGTCCACTTGATTCATCATGCATTCTTTTCTCTTGTTCATGCCTAACTTACACCCTCCATCACTTCTCTGCTCCATTCCTTCCCTTGGGCCCAAACATTCTAGAATCTGTGACCAGACCTTTACTTGACCTGCATCCCTCACCAACTCCACCAGTTATCACCATGCCCTGGGAAACAACCTTAAGAAGCCCACACATGCCCATGACCCTGGGTGGGCCCATCTGCCGAGATGAAAAGTTGGCTCAGAAGAGGTACAACAAGACAGTTAGGGGGTGGGTGGTAAGTTGCTGTGCAAACATTTTACTGTGGGTTCTTGGTGTGCCCTTTCAGAGAACTTTTGCCTGGGGAGGGAAAGGTGGAAAGTGGCTCTTAGGCAGCAGAAGTCTCCCATGAAGAGGAGGAAGTTAAACCTGATCTGTCCTGCATACAAAGTAGCTACCTAAAAATGTTTTTGTTCTAAACTATGGTAATTTACTCTTCCTGCCATGAAAGGCTTATATACATTTTCTAACGGAGCCCACAGTATAGCACTGCAGTGTACAATATAATAATAACTAAGCTAACATTTATTAAGCACTCACTGTGTTTTTATATGCATTAGACCTTTAAAGCTTTGTAACCACCCCAACAAATACTATCACTACTCCAATTTTAAAGATGAAGAAACTGAAGCTTAGAGAACAATGACTTGTCCATGGTCACACAGATAATTGGTAGTAAAGCCAGGATATGAAGTCAAACAAATCAAATTAGAGGTGAAACCCTGCATATACCTTAGCTACCATGTACTTAAATATATCCAGGGACTCCACTATGTGATACTGCCTCTTATAGTTCTTGCATGGAATAATAGAATCCCAAAGGACCTTAATTTTAAGTATTAATGGTAGTAAATGCATTCACTGTAGTAGTTTTCTCCAAACTAAACCAATGGTTAAAGAGGTTATTTGAAGTGTTATCTAAGTGAATCACAGTAAGAATTTTACTCCCTTTTCAATTTTCTTTCAGTCTTTCTGATTATAACAAAAGTTAAGTCTCAGGCTGGAGCTAATTTGTATTAATCTTCCTTTTTTAACAAAGAAGGCAGGCCTTGGACTAGGAGAGACAACAGTATCTACTGAGAATTTAGTAACATTGCTTTGTATTCATTTCTAATGTTGCCTTCTACTTATGGCAAGTGATTCTGTTTTCTTTCCTTTTGTTTTCCATTTATGGTAGGGATATATATCCTCTTAAAATAAAATTTAAATACTTTTTTTAAAACGTACGTAGTAGAGTTGATATGCAGATATGTCAAAAATCATGTCATTAGTACTGTGATGGCTAAAGTCTAGAATACTTTAAACAAAACAACAAGAAAAAAACCAAAAAGACTCTGCAGTCTTATTTCCATTAGCTGCATGAAAATGTCTGAATTAAGGAGGAAATGAAAAGTCTAACCCTAAAGAAAACAGAATGTTAACTGCTTTTGAATTCCCCTAGGCTCTAGATTCTAGAGTTCTAGACTACGGAAAAATTAATTATTCCTCATTCTGTGCTATGAGGGTGTATTATATTGTAGAAAGAGCTCTTGATTCACTTTCAGAGGCTCCCGGTTGGATCCAAGCTCTGCCACTAACCTTATGCAGGTCCTAATACCTTCCTTGAATTCAGTTTCTCCATCAAGAAATAAAAGATCAAATTAAGTTGTTTCTTCTAGCTCTTTTATTCTAGCTTTCTTCAATGTATCTGAAATGGTCTGCACATTTATTTGCCTTTCTTCCAAAGTGCTTATCTAGGTGAAGCTTTGTGTAGCCTGTACAACTCACATGTTTTCTGAGAGAATATAAGCCATGTTAATGCTTTATTTTGTAAAGCTTCTGTTTTTGTTATGAAAGGTTACCTAACTTAAAGGCTCATTTGGGGGTCGGGGGGAGGGCACTATTACAGGTCAGCTGCCTGTTACAACTTGATATCGTTCTGGAAGAAAGCGAGGCTTCCACTTCCTTTGCACCATTTAAAGAAACTATTCTGAATTCCAAGAATGCCCGTGGCATTTACCAGACACTGCGCTTTCTCCTGTATGTGTCTATTTTTACACGGGGCACAAAGTACAATTAATTACCACTGGTCACTGGAATAGAATGTAATTATGGCCTGAAAGGGTGACCAAACTGCCTTCCCTACTGGATGACTAACTTCAGACATTCTTCCAGAGCTGCTTATCTGTGTGATCAGCTTCACGCTGACGGCCCAGCTTAAGCTAGTGTCCTTAACTCTCCCAGGTTCTGGTTGCCTGACAAAAAGTAAAATCAAATCACACACTCAAAACACAAAAAGCAGAAAACGCAAGGCCAGTCCTTGTTAGCTGTGTAAGATCACTTAAACCCCTAGTTGCATAATTCAGATTTTAATAAGCACCTTTTCAGAGATTCTAGCATATTTGGAAGAGAGGAGACACAACTTGCCCTGTAATCAGGATTAGTTAGAAAGATATAGCACGTTCATTTCACTACAGTTTACCATATGGCATCAACCACATAACTCTCACATTCTATTCTTCTTTGTGTTTGCTGACATTTTAAGCACTTTGTGCATGAGATGGCTTTCATGAGACATAAAAAAAAGTGGGGAAGGAACAATATGAGTATAGCTGCATTGAGATCCTGGGAATGCAGAGATAAACACCTGCAAAATAATGCTAATCTACAAGAAGGGCAAAATGATAAGTTTTTATTAACAATAACCTTTATAGGTCCTTACACTGGAGACTGTATTACTGGAAAACAATGAAGTATTTGTTAAATGGCCAATACAACAAACCTCATAAGAAAAGTTTGATATAAAAAATCTAGCTCCATGACCTGGATATGGCACAGAGTAACAGTGTTTCCGTAATCTGGTTACGGACAGTCCTCTAGAGCAATAAACCTGAGCAAACTCTCAGTTGTCATTGTTGTTCAGTTTGGGGTAATCATCTATAAAGTGCCTGTTTGTCAGGATTGGTGGAATAGTTAGGGAGGAGAAGAAGAGAGCTGACTGTAGCAGAATCTGAATAACGTAAACCTTTATTGGCTGAATGCTATCACTGGTATTGTCAGGATTCACCTGGGATTGATCTCTGACATGACTGTTGACACTTCATGAGAGCAACAATTTGACAGGGCTACTGCAAATCACCACATTACCTTGGTGATTCTCTCCCTGCTAGATGCAATAGCAGCTTCGGTTGTCATGGTTGGCTCCTAGCAAACTAGAGAGACCCAGGGGTTGGGATCTACCAATATACCTCTCCCCTGTAAAGGTGACAAATTGAGAGCAAGGACATTAATCCTAAGGGAAGGAAGGGAATTAGTAAAAAGCTAGCAAGATTGGTGGTAAACTAGGACAGGTTTTCAGTTTCCAGGATAAAGGCTCAAATATCCTAGGCTAAATTTGGATATTGCAAATTCAGTCTCATGAAGGCCGGTTATGCAAAGTCCAAATCAAAGTCATAGTTTAGGGGAATGGAAAGAAGCTTTCAAAGTACAGAGCATAAACGATGGTCAAATAGTACACAGAGTCAAAATATTCTAGAAATGTCATCTGGAAACAAGGCAAAACAGAGTGTGAAAAGAGGCCAGCCCCTGGAAAGTAGTTTTGAGCAACCAGAACAAGTAGAATATGGCTCTCCAGCCAATAGGAAAACAGTGAAATTATCCTCAAAATATCATGCTTGGTGTTAAAGGCCTGAGAGTCTGGAAAATTCAAGTGTGGGAGACACTTGAACAAAATTCATCCAAGTACGTAAAACATACTACAGGAGTTCTCAGGGAGATTACCTGATGTTATACCTGGAATGGCCCATGTTGGACACAGGAGTGGGCTGAGACTGGCACCCAGGCTGCAGGAAATGCAGCAGACAGAGATACAGCATCTAAAGGAAGATGAAAATCCAGGCAGATAGTGCAACTGAGGTGTCATCAGAAGAAATCTGGCAAATAGACAAAATCTAGTCATCAAGCAAAAGTCTGGAATCAGGAATACTATAGCAGAAGGTTTGAAATAGCACATGGGTAGTAGATCACAGAGAGATGCAGTGAGTGGCTGTTGGAGTAGAATGGAGTTGCTTTTAATAGGGTACCCAAGTTCTCATCCCTTAGCAGGTGGAGAGGGTGCCTCTCGGGGCCCTACATTTATTTAGACCTAAGTTAACTTTCTTCATGAAATAGCCTGGTATGACAAAACTGAAAACATGAAAACTGTGAGTATTGGTAGGATATGACATGTATAATAATCATACTTGAATGTAGGATACTTTTCTAGGTATGGATTAGAATGGCAAGTAAGTGAAAGAAAGAGTTGTGAACATCTGAAAATGGGGCCCTGTATATTTAAATCATGTTGCACCTATGCAATGAACTATGATGCTGGCATTAACAACAATAATCACAAAGAGTTTTCAATAACTTAAAAATGCTTTCCCTCTCCCACAATACCTCACTCTCTTCCTTTCCAACCTGGGCCTGGAGAATGGCTCAGGCAAAGAAGGGTGGTTCTGCCATCAAGGAGGTAGAGACCAGAGGATACACCCTTGACATTCACCAGCTCATCCAAGAAGTGGGTTTCAAGAAGTGGGGCCCTCAGGCACTCAGAGAGATCTGGAAATTTGCCATGAAGGAGATGGGAACTCCAGATGTGCATTTTCACACCAGGCTCAACAAAGCTGTCTGGGCCAAAGGAATAGGAATGTCCCATACTGTTTCCATGTGTGGTTGTCCAGAAAGCGTAACGAGGATGAAGATTCACCAAACAAGCAAGATCTATACGTTGGTTATCTACATACCTATCACTGCTGTCAAAGATCTACAGCCAATGTGGATGAGGACTAACAGCTGATTATAAAATAAAGTTGTAAAACCACAAAAAAGAAAGCTTTTAACCATAATTCAAAAAGACACGTGCACCCCAATGTTCATTGCAGCACTATTTACAATAGACAGGACCTGGAAACAATCTAAATGGCCATCAACAGATGAATGGATAAAGAAGAAGTGGTACATATATACAATGGAATATTACTCAGCCATAAAAAGGAACGAAACTGGGTCAGTTGTGGAGATGTGGATGGACCTAGAGACTGCCATACAGAGTGAAGTAAGTCAGAAAGAGAAAAACAAATATCATATATTAACGCATACATGCGGAATCTAGAAAAATGGTACAGATGAACCGGTTTGCAAGGCAGAAATAGACACACAGACATAGGGAACAAACATATGGACACCAAGGGGTTAAAGGGGGGTGGGATGAATTGGGAGATTGGGATTGACATATATACACTAATATGTATAAAATAGATAACTGATGAGAACTTGCTGTATAGCACAGGGAACTCTACTTAATGCTCTGTGGTGACCTAAATGGGAAGGAAATCCAAAAAAGAGAGGATATATGTATACATATGGCTGAGTCACTTCGCTGTACAGCAGAAACTAACACAACATAAGCAACTATACCCCAGTTTAAAAAAATAGACATTAAAAAAAAAAAAAGGAAACGAAAGCTTTTGCTGTGTTAGGTGGATACAGGAGATTCTTTACAGAATTGCAGATTTTATGTTATAAATTGTATTCAGCTGCTACAGTACTAAAGAACTGAAATACTAGTGCTCAAGCAAGAGAGAATTTTGTATTTCTCTCACAGAAAATAAGTCCAGAGCTGGCAAGGCAGTTCCAGTCATCAGGCACCCTGTCTCTTTCTATTTATCATCTTCGGAGTTGGCTAAAATAGTTGCCAATGCTTTGGCTCTGGTGTCCATGTGCCAGGCAAGAAGTAGAAGTAAAGAAGAGCAAAAAAGCTGCATGCTAATGATGTGTCCTCTTTTGAAGGGGTATTCCTAGAAGTGTAACAGATGTGCATAACAACAGTGGCTTAAACATGATCAGAGTTTTTTTCCTTAGGGAGCTACACAGCCTAAGGTCATTATGGCAACTCTGCTCCAAAACACCCTCAAAAATTCAGTCTCCTTTTTTTCTTGTTGGATATCTCCTAGCGACTTCCATTCCAAGATCACCTCAAGGATCAAAATAGCTGCTCAAGCTCCAGCCACCATGTGATATTGTGATTCATAATAAGAAATATATGTATTTGGTCTTCTTCCTGGTTTCTGGCACAGAGCTCCTAAACCTTTGGAATTTCCTAAGTGATCAGAGAGATAAAGATATCTTTTTTTATTCATAACAAGCACCTTTCAACTACATCAGAGTTTATATTAACGAGGTGACTTTGGAAAACCCATAACGATGGAAGCTGGTTGCCAGGGTAACCAACCCTGACTAGGTACTGGGAGAGTGGCCTTTCCAGAGAAGGCATGGATGGAAGCTCTTCACCCCTTCCCACATACCTGCCCTGTGCATCTATTCCATCTGGCTGTTGCTGCAGTGTTTCCTTTTATAATAAACTGGTAATTTAGTAGTACACTGTTTGTCTGAGTTCTGTGAGTCACTCTAGCAAATTAATTGAACGCATAGAGGGGGTTGTGGGAAGCTCTGATTTATAGCTGTCTGCCAGACGCACAGATGACAACCTGGGCTTGCGACTGGCATCAGTGGGGGTGTGGGAGTGGCAGTCTTGTGGGACTGAACCCTTAACCTGTGGGATGTGACGCTATCTCCAGGTAGTGTCAGAATTGAGTTATATTTTAGAACACACAGCTGGTGTCACAGAACTGCTCGGCATGTGGAAAACCCACACATCTGGTGTTACAAGTGTTAAGTGTTCCTAAGTAGAGCATTGAGAGTTGAGAGACACAGAAAGAGTAATAGGAGTGTGTTTTTTCAAAAACTTTACTTACTGTATCAATAATCTAGCCAGCTAAAAAAGAGAAAGAGATAGGAAAGAAGGAGAGGCAAAACAGCCCACATTTGCTGCCTTTTCAGGAAGTCTTCTGGAAGCTTTCATGTAACCTTTCTGCTTATATCTCCTTTGCTAGAACTTAGTCACATGGCCACACCTAGCTTCAAGGGAGGTTGAGAAATACAGTATTTTCAGGTAGGCACATTAATAAATCAAATAAAGTAAAAATTCTAATACTAAAGAAGAAGGGACCAGCAAACATTGGCCAGGTAGTTGGCAGCCTTTGCCACATCTGTACAGTGATTTTAAAACATAACCACACGATTTTGAAACAGGAAAAGCCTTGGGGAATGGGACAAAGACATAAAGACATACATTTTGATTGGGACCAAGGTTGGAGACTTGGAGCTTGAGAAAGGGCATGGAAAGGCAGGCACTGTGTGTGTGGGGTTGTGGGAAAGTGCGGACATACGGTGCAGAGGATGTGAAAGTGTTAAGAAGTTAAGGATAGGAAAGAAAATAATGAAGGGGAGTGTCTCAACTGAAACCAACGTGAGGACTAAGAGCCTGAACAAATGTCCTCCAAATATATATCTTTTATTTTTTTCTTTCTCTTTTGCTTGGCCTCCTTCACTGGGCACGTCTCCTATCCTAGGCTCTCATAGATGTGACCATCTGTCTCTCTTTTGTAAGCTTACACCTATTTGTAGAATATATAGATTGACAGTGTAGCTCCATTAACACAGGCACACTAACCCTTTTTGGCCAGAGACTGTATCCCCATGCCTGGCGTGGTGCCTGGTACATAATAAACAAGCAACAAACATTTGCTGAGTTGGAATAAATATGTAAGGATGCAGTGATAGGAAAAGAATGTTGATAGAGCACATAAAAGATGAGGTTTCCAGAAAGGTGCCTTTCAAAGATAAAAGATACATGAATTTGTGAGGCATCACATCTTTCCAGAATAGTCTTTGCTATGAACAATTACAAATTGGAAGTGATTCCATTATTATTGAAATGTTATTTCCATTATTATTCTGTTCTTTTCCACCCCAGATAGATCTTACATATATTCTTTTACTTTATCTCTGCTTAATTGAATCATCTTGTCTCTGCCTGACCCTGGGCTCCTCCTCCCACATCCCCTTCCCGTCCTGTGACGTACATGAATTATCAGTATCTGGGTGGAGTCCAGAAAAGCACACCAAGATTCACAAGAGGATGTGATATTCCTTCCCATTTTATGCTTACTGGTTGTGTGACCTTGCAAAATTTATTTAACTGATCTATGCCTCCACTTCCCGACCTGTAAAGTGGGAATAATAAACTGACAGGTCAGGGTTGTTGAAAGGATTATGAGATAATCTATGTAAAACTTTTAGCAGTCATGGTCTCCTAATGTGCATTCAACATATGTTAACAATTACTACTTGTCCACAGAACAGAATGTTAGGAGAGGATGCTCACATTTTCCAAGGGGAGGCAAGACACTTCCTCAACAATCAGTGCACTAGAGAATTGCTGAGAGGAAGGACTCCAGCAGGGGTGGCAGTGAGAGAGGAGAAAGGGGAGGCAAGGAGAGGGTTTTCCAAGGTCTCACAACAAGTAAGGGGCAGTACCATGAGGTGGGAAGGTGGGAGAGGGTGATAGAATCCCACCTATACTGGCTCTTGGGGAACTTCCAAGGTCAAGTAGGTGGTAAAGAAAATCTGACTTGAAATTTCCTCTCAGGGGGAGCAACAACCTTGGCTGCAGCCATGTGAGTCACGGGTTCTGGAGAAGAAACGGCACTGACTCAGTGGATTTGAGACAAAGGGAGTTTCCTTAAGGACTAGCTCCTGAATCAGCCACTGTTTGCCTAAGAGAAAATAAACCACACTTGCCAGTTGCATTAGGTAAAACCAAAACACACAAAATTCTCAAACACAAACTAACTAAGAAAGGAATTTACTGGCTTGCATAACTGAAAAACCCAGGAGTAGGAAGCTCTTGGCTTCTGTCTTTTTAATCTCCATATGAAGATTCATGTGTGACATGCTCATGCTCCATTCTAAGTCTCCCCTTGGTGACAAGAGAGCTGCAGTAGCCCCGGTCTCACAACGTTTCTGGTTGGACTCTAGCAGGAAAGAAGAAGTCTGCCACCTTGATGGCTCCAACAAAAGTCCTGGAGCCTCATTAGCATGATTGACCTGCTTGTGAATTAGTAACTTGGCTCAGGCCAAGTCTGGGTCACGTAACACCCTCCAGAGTTGAAAGTGGAATTATCTGCACAGGAACCACATGGACTGAGCGGGGAGGGGCGGTCAATCCCCAAACATAAATTGTGGGCTGTTACCAGAAGTAGGGTAAATAGATGTGCATAGCCAGAAAAAAATGTTTACTACACTACCCATTATTTTATCTTGCCATGTGTTGTAGGCACTGTTGAAATGCTACTGTATTATACACAGTGGGAACCCTGAGAAACATACCCTTGCTTTGGCATTAAGTGTGAAACTTCCTTAGAGGTTAAAGGGCACTAGTAATTGTTCCACACTCCAGTTTAGAGAGTCTTAGCAGTACTGAGCGATCCTACTCATTGGATATAATTCAAACTACTTTTTAGTGTCAATGATGTTGTTCATATCAACGCATTTGTCTCCCTGTTACCCCACAAGCTGCTAGAAGGCAGGGGTCTAGCTGACTGCTCCACATAAGGTCAGTATTAATAAATGATTTATTTACTGATTCATTCACTTAAGGGCTCTGTTTCCAGTCAGATCCGACACAGTCAGAAGCGTCTGAGCTTCCACTGGCTTCAAAACAGGAATTATAATTCTTCTTGGCAAGTGTGAAATCATTGTAACTCGTGTTCTTTAGAAACACATTTGAACAACATCCTGCTGACTGGAAAAATGTATACAATCCTTCAACAGAACAATTGCTCATTCACCACTCCCATTTTAAATAGAAACAAAATTTCAAGTAATTAATTTTAATCATTTACCAGTCTGTTTTTTAGCAGATAGGCCCATACTATTATTCTTTGGGGCACAGACAATTTTTTCCAGAGCTGGACAGAGAATTTTTTTCCCTTTCAATTGGAACTAAGGTGTAAAGTCATCAATCTAAAGGTTGAGAAGTATCCATTTAAATCTGAGGCACTGAACTTGAGCTCTGATCCTCTGGCAGGAGCCTGTGTGTGTATTTGAGAGACAGAGAGATAGAGATGGAGAGACATATGGAAATTGACCAATTGTCTGGGAAACATGGAGGTCAGGGTGATACAAGACAATGCCAGGAAGCAAAATCAGAGCCCAAACAAGATATAAATCTAAGAGGAATAAGCAGAGAAGCTGAATTATCTGAAGCTTGAATAGGCAAGAAGCAATAGGAAATAATAATAATAATAATAAATATCAGTGTAGCACTGACTATGAGGTAAGGACTTTCTAAGTGTTTTACACAGGACTGTGTATTCTCCTCTAGTCTAGACTACAGATTTCATGAAGGTAGGGACTGTGTTATTTTATTTCCTTCCTTGCTCAATAAATATTGTTGAATACTAATGACACTGTATATGCCAAAACAAAGCTAGTGGGATAAGACATGGAAGGTCAGAGGCAGATACTGAGACATTCCCTGAGCAGCTAAGTGAAACTGTCACTCTTCCTAAGGGGTGTCCAAGGCCTCGACTATGGTTTAGGAAGAGCTGTTCAAAGACAGTGGGGCATATCAGTTTCTACCCAGCTTTTGTCTACGTTCCAAAGATAACCTAAACCTTGCTTTTCATTAAAGCAGCCATCAAAAGGCAATGCAATGACCATGGCACTATAAAAATCAGTCCAGGTGTGTTGTTCTCTTCACCTTATCCTGATTCCCCTCCCTACCCCATCCTACTCAGGCATCCTAGGGTATTCTGGGACTTCTCAAGTGGAGGCAGTCACATCCCTGCTTGCAGTAATGCTGGGCAGAGTTTGTTATCTGGTGTTAGGCTTGTGTGCCAGTGTCTTTCTGGAGTTTCATACTGGTTGCAGCATAGGAGGCAACTGACCTCAATAACTGGGAGCTGTGGATACCTACTTCTTTTCATAGCACATTGCTCTTGAGTAGTGCTAACTCAGCAAGTCCCAAGAGACAATCAGTCTAGCCTGTCAGGGCTGCATGTAATCAGCAAGGAATTTTTCATTCCCGGGCTAATGCCTACATGCCACACAGCCTCTATCATGTTTTCTTAGTTAAGCGAAGCATCTTAGTAGTAAACTGAACTTCTAAAAACCCAACACATTCATTTGTTGGAGAATGGGAGTGAGGGTAAAGAGGAGAGATTTTATCTCTCCAGACAGATTTTAAAATCTCCAGACAAGAGATTTTATCACTTAAAGACACATTTTACAATGGAAAACCAGGGCAGTAAAAAAATAGAATGACTGGAGGATGCCTTTTGCTACTTGAAGGGCATCTATATTCTGGAAACCAATCTGGGGTTTCTTTATTGATGTAGCCGTATAACGGTTTGATCACACAATAACAGACATTCTTCATTTGCAGACTACCAAACCAATGATAACCTAACTGTGACAAAGAGAAACTGAGTTGTTGGAATTGCTGGGGGTAGGGAAGTGGAGTGGGAGCTGGGGAGGTTTAGGTAGCACAGCAATATGAAAAGGGTCGTTAATATTTCTCAGCTTATAAACAGTTGGGTTCTAGAGGGAGACTGTGTTTGAATCCCAGCTTTACCACTTACTGGATGTGTGAGCTTGGATGAATTTTTAAACCTCTCTATATCCCAGTTTCTTTGTCTGTAGAGCAGTGATAATATTAGTACATTCTTTCTAGAGGTACTGGGATGATAAGCGAGTTAATACAAGGAAAAGGCGTGGAACGACGTCCTAACTCATTGTAAAATTCAGCATATATTGCCCCCCAGCCCTATCATTATTATTACTTTCATGTACCTCTCTAGGTTTCTCTATATTAAATCATTTTTCTTCTATTCCTTATTCCATATATCTGGTTAATCTGGTTGGGTGTTAGTTGAAGATAGACTGTCCTTTCAGTTTTCATCATTTCATCAAGGCCAATCCTCAAGTTGTCATGTGGAGGGACTTCAACTGCCAAATACCTCAGGTCTCTGCCTTGTCACTCACTTCTCACCCTAGAGGGTTTGGGAGAAAGACCTGGGCTGTGTGGTCAGTGGATCTGTCATTGTGCCGACCAGATACATTCTGGTGTGGCTTTCCACCAACAGTCAGGCATGGCCCTGTGGGGAAGATTTGAGTTTGTCTAGCTCTTCCATGACAAGGTAGATGATAAGTGTACTATTTTAGAGCTATGATATCCATTATTTGGACCTATTTTCCAATCTACTTTTTTAGCAGTAACAAAGCTTATATTTCTCCACTATATGACTAGGATGTCTTTTTCTCAGTTGGTTTTGACTCAGAGGGAGAATAATATTTTATTTATTGGGTCCCCAAATTCTCAAAACCTACTATGTGTAAGGTTCGCGGAGGTTTCTGTAGGTGATACATTAATGACTAAGGTAACTTCTTTTCCTCAGGGAGCTTGAAATCTAGTAAAAAGAATGATAACTTTTCATAAGTAACTATAACACAGGATGAATAATTAAAATAAGAAAAGCAAATTTTGGGGACTTCCCTGGTGGTGCAGTGGTTAAGAATCCGCCTGCCAATGCAGGGGACACGGGTTTGATCCCTGGTCCGGGAAGATCCCACATGCCACGGAGCAACTAAGCCCGTGCACCACAACTATTGAGCCCATGTGCCACAACTACTGAAGCCCACATGCCTAGAGACTGTGATCCGCAACAAGAGAAGCCACTGCAATGAGAAGCCCGTGCATGGCAACGAAGAGTAGCCCCCACTCGCCGCAACTAGAGAAAGCCCGCGTGCAGCAGCGAAGACTCAATGCAGCCAAAAATAAATAAATAAATAAGTAAATAAATAAAATAAAATAAAAAAGAAAAGCAAATTTTGTGGGCAATTCAAAGGAGGGAGAAATCACTTCCTCCTGGAGGCATCAGGAAAAAAAACTCATGGAAGAGATAGTATTTAATGTGGTTATTACTTTGACAGATTGAATGGGGGAGGGAGAGAGCATTTTAAACACACAGCAATGCCATGAAGGCAGAAAAGCATGAGTATGTGTGTCAGGAGAGGGAGGGTGGCAAGGAGATATCTGTGGAGAAACAACAAGTAATTCATTCTGGCTGAAACTTAGAGTATAAGTAAGTTGGGGAAGAGGCTGGACAGGCTTTGACCATACTGTGGAAACACATCGAAAATTTTTGAACAAGGTACTCACTTTACAGTTGCTTTTAAAGAAGATGAATCAGGCAATGATACATAAGGCAGTTTCAATTCAGAGATAAGGGAATGGGAATAACTGAGGTGGAATTGAGATTCAATTCCCTATTTGTATGATTCTAAGCCTTGACTTATCCGAATAAAGCAAATAAAAAAAGATTTGTGTTAGAAGGATAAAACAATGAGCTCAGACTTAGATACTAAGTTTGAGATGTTACTGGGACATTCAAGTGAATAACTCTACTCACTTCTGGCTCCATTCTGTCCTTCAGTTGGTAGGGAAATAGACTCCACCTCCAATTCTGCAAAGAATTTGTTGCCACTTTGAATGTACTACACCAATTTTACAATTTATTAGCCCTGTGACCTAGAGCTTTTACCTTAATCTTTCTCAGCCTTATTTTCCTAACATTGCAAAAGGAAAACCTATGTCATAGACTTCAGAAGTTAGATAACATATGTACCTACCTTGCACAGGTCCTAACATGTAGTTGGTGCTAAGAAACGATAGCGATCACCATCATCATCACCCTTACAGAGTCAGGTCCAAATACTGGCTCTGTCATTTACTAGCTGTGTGATTAATCTTTTTAAACCTTCGTTTGCTCATCTTTAAAATGGGAGATAATAAGAATAACTACAACAACTATGGTTGTTGTAAAGACTTATGAGATGATCTATGCATAGAACTTCTTAAGAGGATAGCACTTGTAGCTCCCAAACAGAGCTGTTGTGAAGATTCAATAAGTTCTTGAATGTGTTCAGCATACAGTCAAGATTCTAAATGTTAGGTACTATTATTATAATTACATTGCTACTACTAATACTACTACTACAACTACATTGCATTAGGTAGATATTTGGTTGTTACCTCTCTATTAATTGTGGGTTCTTTAAAGAAATTTCTCAATACCTATTTTACTTAGAAAATAGATAGATAGATGTTTTAAAATATAAATTGAAGATATCTAGAGGGCACTTTGCTCTGTGTATTAGGAACTTAGGGTTTGGGGCCTTAAGGTATGGATTTTAGAATACATGCATAGAGATAATATTTGAGAACCTTGAGGGAGTATAGGGAATAAGGATGCCTGATGAACCTTACCAGGTGTTTGCTCATTGAAGATGGGAGGAGGAAGAGAGGCCAGGAAGGGACTCATAAGAAAAGATGAGTGGGCTTCCCTGGTGGCGCAGTGGTTAAGAATCTGCCTGCCAATGCAGGGGACACGGGTTCGAGCCCTGGTCTGGGAAGATCCCACATACCGCGGAGCAACTAGGCCCGTGAGCCACAATTACTGAGCCTGCGCATCTGGAGCCTGTGCTCCGCAACAAGAGAGACCGCGATAGTGAGAGGCCCGCGCACCGCGATGAGGAGTGGCCCCCACTTGCCGCAACTGGAGAAAGCCCTCGCACAGAAACGAAGACCCAACACAGCCATAAATAAATAAATAAATAAACACAATTCTAAAAAAAAACAAAAAAGCAAAAAACTGTTTAAAAAAAAAGAAAAGAAAAGAAAAGATGAGCGATGCAGAAGTAGAATGACAGCCGTCACAGTCCCAAGAAAGGAGAACACTGCAGGAAGGACAGGGATGTTCGACATTGCTAAATGGTACATAAAAGCTTGAGAAAAACTGTAGGCTTTGCCAATTATGGGGTAATTGGTGACCTTGCGAGAACAGTTTTAGAAAGGGAATCAAGAGTGGAATCCAGATTCTGAGGAACTGAGTACTAGGAAAATTGAACACTACAATGGTAGCCTCCTTTTAAAAGATATTTTCCAAAGAAGAGAAGAAAAAACAGGGCAGTAACTGAGGCAGTAGTAAGGTCAAGGGAAGGATCATTATAAGGAGAGAGAATCTTTGTAGAAGCTCAAACAGGGAAAGCAAATGAAAACATCATCAAAAGAGGTCCTTGGTGGAATAGGGACCCGGAGGAAACAGGGAAGAATGGGAATAGAGGCTAGGTTGAACTTTGTAAAAGCAGAGACATGAGCCTCTCTTGGAGGCCAGAGTAAAGCAAAGGAGTAGGCAGATTAAAATTACCAAGAGATACTAAGATGGAGCAAACGGAATTGCAAGAGGTCTCCATCAGATATCTTGGATCTTACTGGTAAACAAAGTGACTACAGTATTCTGAGAGATTGCCAGGAGTGGGTGGGAACTGAAGGACAAGGAAAGCCGTATGGAAAGGCTGCTGTGCAGAGCTGACTGTAGCTGAATTCAGTAATTTCTGGGGCAGTAGAGAGCTTAGCTGAAATTAGATAATTAGTTTAGTGCCATTGGTTTAATGATACCCTGTAGACCCAATCTATTGACTTTCCCTAGAAATGATCACTGTTCAGGAGGAAGAGTAGGGAAAGCATATTTTGCCTTATATTAAACTTGATAATGCTGAGGCAGAAATGAGGGAACATAAAAATGGCAAGGGATGCCATGTGGTAATTAATAGTAAGTTACTAACATGGCTTGGTATATAACTGACATAACAAATGAACCCAGAACAGAGAGAATATATTGAAGAAAATAGAGAGTTCAAGACACAAATGGATACCATTAGGATTAAAAACAGGTTAGGTGATCATGAAGATATGGAAGGAATTGAAGTTGAGATTAGAATGTGGATTCCCAGGGGTTTTAAGATCTTAGAAGCGGAACAACACCAAGTGAGATGAAGTCTAGGGGGGCCTTGTCAGGGGGGTCACCTCGTGGAGTGGAGCTCAGCTTCCAAAGTCCAGAAAGCAGCGAGGAAAGGTTGTGTAGGAATATGATCCAGTGGGCCAGGCAGAGTGGTCTGGGTTCTAAGCCCCAGCTCTATCACTCTTCAGTTGGGTGACACTGTGCAAGTTACTAAACCTTTCCACGTCTCTTTTCTCATCTGTAAAATGGAGGTCACATTGGTTCCCAACTTTTAGAATTGTTGGGAGGACTAAATGGGATAATATATGTAAAGTATCTCACATTTGACACCTGATGAGGGCTCAGAACATACTTTTATTAATATTTAGTGTTAGCTTTCAGTATTTTCACGAATCATACCTTAGTGTCTATCCTTGGGAGGATGACAGAGCTTAAAGTGGAGAGGAAGACTGTGGATGGAATACTAAAGTCAGTGAAAAAGATACTGCATCAGGTTTTAGAGGTTAGTGCATGATTGGGTAAGGACTGTTAGAAAGCCTAACTAAAAATGCCTTCAACAATACTGACTACCTCAAAACAACAAATCCCCAGGTAGAACTGCTCCAAAGTTTACTGCCATTGGCTTAATGATATCCTGAAAGACCCAGATGCTTTCTCTGCTTGTTGGCTTGTCCCCTTGGACTATTTCTCAACATGGCCCCAATATCATGGCTGAAGTTTCAGGTACCGTTAGGCACTGAGTTTGAGGGATCCTTAGTGGATCTCTCTATGGTGTGAGAAGGCTAGCACCTATTGATTTCAGTTTGGGGAATAAGACAACAGAGAAATACCATTTAACATTTTGTTGCACAAATGATGCTGCAATGAGCACCCTTGTAGATCCCTCATTATGCATATGTGAAGTATTTTGTAGGATGAATAGGGAGATGTCAAATTGCTTCCACAGAGGGCAACTTTTAAGTGTTGCAGAATCTTACAAATGCCATTACCACTTTACACACTCATTAGTAGTACAAAAAAAATATTTCTTTACTTCCTATCCAAAGTTTGATAAGATTAAACTTTTAAATATTTGTTAATCTGGCAGATGAAAAATTTATCACATTGCTTTTTCAGTGTGCATTTTCTTGGTTACAAATGAAGTTGACTAGCTTCTCAAATGTTTGGATTATTTGCACTAAATTTTCTATGAGTTTCCTGTTTACAACTTTTGCTTGCTTTTCTATTAGGTTGTTCATGTTTTCTTCACTTATAGAAATTCCTCATATAGTCTAGATACCATATAACAATCCTTTGATTGTTATTTATGTCTATCTTTTGTCTTTTAGCTTTAAGGTGTCTATTGCAGGAAGCTACTTTTAATTTGCACAAATTTTTTGTACTCTTAAGGTTCTTAGGTTGTTCTACTGGCAGTAACTATGCAGTTGTTTAATCTCCAGGGTCAACCCTGCCCAAAGTCAAGTACAGGAAGCCGTCTACACAGTGTCATTTAAATGATAAGGAGAGAAAGGTTCAACTGCTCAAATATATTTCAATCCATGAGTCTGATGCCATGTCTGAATTTTCCCACCTGAGTCATTCCCAAAGGACTTTCTGGGAACTTGGATTTTAACCATGTGAAGGATGTTATTATCTTGTTGAGACAGGATATTAGCCTATTAACAATAATTGTGCTCTCTGATTAAATTTTGTCGTTTATTTTTATCAGAGGGAATGAGATGTACAGGGAAAGTAAAGAATGTTTGAAACAGTGCATGGCTCATGTGCTTGAAGAAATTTTATGGAAGGATTCGGGTAGCAAGGAGGTAGCTTCAAGACAACTTTTCTCTTTCTCAGGAAGGAAGAAAGGAGAAAGACAAAAAGGGAATACTCTCAAAACAAACCTTGATTTTTTTTCTCCCCTTAGGCTAGAGTCCTCTAACATTTGGGTTACTTGCTAGGTCAATATCAAAATGTGATAACTTTCCACTGAAAGTAGATGCTACTTTGATTATTTCCTTAATTAAAGCAAACTTAAATAAGCAGTTCCACAGCTATGATTCAATAAATCCTTTCAAACATTCCTCAGGAAAGAGTCCTGTGATAAAGTCATTTCAGATGGAAAACAAGGGAATTAAAAAAGAAAAATGGCATAAAAGCCTTCTCTTTTGCCATGTGTTAAGTTGGGGGAATTTTTTCTATCCTTGTAAGCGGTTTTTAGTCTCTGAGGAAAAAAATACTTAAAGAAAGCAGATGTTGATGAGTCACATTTAAGCTCTTATAGTTTGAAACATATTTTTTATTTGTATATGAAGCTGTGGTCTGGAAGATAACTGGCTAAAGTCCTTGACTAAAACCCTATGTTGTCAATACCAAAGAAGTTGGGCTAGAAAATCTCTACGAATACTCCCAGCTCTTGTATTCTACACTTTTTAATGCACTTTATGCTTTTTTTGCCTTTGGCCCAAGTATGTAGCCACAAGATGATATAGCCCCCAGCCCCTTTTCTCCTCTGGCTATTTCTTTAAGTCACTGTCCAAGAATGAACAGTGAAGGAGTTAGGAAGGAGGAGAAAACTTTCAAAGTGTGAGAATGGGAGCAGCAGTCAGTCACTGTTGAGTAAATTTCTACAGATTGCTAACCACAAGTAGACAGACTAACCAAATGATCACAAGCATGATTACAGCTGAAGATAAGTTTCTTTATAACAAAGGACTGAAGACCTAACTGAGAAGTCAAAAAAACCCACTTCTCTCAGGAAGAACCAACACCTGAGCAGAGATTTGAAGGAGGAAGAGGGGTTAACAAAGTGAAAGAGGGGTGGGTTGCCTGTGGTAAGAGCATGCCAGGCAGAAACAACTAGCACCTAAAGGGTCCTGCAGCAGGGGGCACAGTGCGTTCAGGGAAGTTGGAGGTAAGGGGATGCATCCCCAAGGTAGTTAAGGGAAAACAGAGAGGATTTAGAATTGATTTGAATCATTGGAGCTAGTTCTCCCTCAGAGTCCTTGCTACTCTCTTCCTCCTCTTTCTCTCCTAGCAGATAAACAACACTTGAGCTAGGCATTGTTTTAAGCACTTTACACATATGAAGTCAACTCTAACTCAACAATAACCCAATGAGTATATGGTAGAATATATGAACTCATGATCCTACCTGAAAATCTCTGCTTCGCCTTTTTCTTCCATATATATATATCTATCTTTAGGATAGCAGACAGTTTTTTTTTTGGTAGGGGCAAGCTCGGGGTTATTTGAGAAAAGAAAACAAAAAACAAAAAAAGGATGGGAGTATTCAAATGCGGTTTAGACATGCTCAATCCCAAGGCATGGGACTTAGGAAGAAAACTACAGAAAACTACAATCCACTGCTGTGTAATTTATTTAATTGAAATATGTAATATCTATTGAGTGCGTATTGCATCAAGTACTATTCTGAACATTTTATATATTAGTTTATTTTATCTTCACACCTAACCCTACTGTGATGCCCATTTTACAAATGAGAACACCAAGGGAAATCTCCAAGAATGTACAGCTGACAGTAGTGAAGAGAGGTGGGTGCTGATCTTGGGCAGTCTGTCTTCAGAGGCCACACTCTTAAGCACTAAACATCACTTGATCATCTGTACGACTTCCCAATGCCTTGCTCCCTCCTAAAATGGTTCTCTTCTTTCTTCTCCAATAGACTCCCTTATGATACATTAGGAAACAAAGGTCCTCACGACAAACATGATATAGTCATTGAATTAACAGAATATAAAGAAAATGGTGGAACTCTATAAGGACAACTACCAAGACTGCTTTTTCTTCAACAAATGAGAATATGGAAGTTATTTTGTGGCCAATGAACATGAAATACTTAAGATATGAGGCAAGCCGCCATGTAACTCTAGATTCCTGAAACTGGTAGTATAAAAACTGCTCTAAGGCTGCTTTTGAGCAGGGATTATAGTCAATCCTACACCACTAAAGTAATTACAGTAGAAAAAAGAAAGACCATTTTCAACGAAGCTGCAGAATTTCTCTGATTTGCATTAAGAATTTGTCATTTTCTTGGCACATGTTTCTCCTTTCATTATTGAACTCTATGAGAGATCATGTGTTTCAAGTCTGCCTCACTTTCATTTAGGCTCAAATCAAATTCCAGAGTGTTCTTTCGGATGAAGGGGTTTCCCTAAAGCTAACCGGAGTTTACTGCACTTTTGTTGAGATCTAAACTAGCAGGATTTCAGTACCTCACTCATCACTCATCACTTTAATCGTTCCGTTGTATATATCCTCAGCTTTCTTGCTACTTTACTCCTCCATCTTACCCTCTTAGAGGATAATAAAGCACTTCTGTTGTGTTTTCTCTGTGCCCTTCCCCTCTCCTCCCTTCCCTTCCCCTTGCCTCCTCTTCTTTCAGTGCTTAGAACTGTCCATCTATTCACTCAACAACACCCTCTGAGTATATGGCAAAGTACGTGGGCCCAGATGCAGGTAGGTTGAGAGACAGGGTGGTGGAAGCATGTAAAAGATCTCCTCTAAATGCTCCTAATTTCTCTGTAAATGGGAAACAGACTACACTCATTTTTTTTTTTTCACACACACACACTGTATTTTATTTTTACAAGAGATAGACTGACACCAAGCATTGTACATGGATGACCACAACAAAAGCAACAATGATTGCAATTACCAAACATGAAACACACTCATACTATGTCATAATATTGACATTCAGTCCAGTAATCCTCCACTGTAACAGCTCCTTTACTTTGCAGTGAAAATTGATTTGTATATTCTTTGCCTCTGAGTCCTTGTTGGATTTTTTTTTTTTTTAATTCAGACAGAAAGTCACAAAAATTATACTCATCCTCATCAGTTCACTCAGTCCCATGTAATTAAATTTTTCTTTTTCATCTTGATCTTTTGTTAGCACTTATATGAGTTCATCAGTTTTTCATTAGAGTTCTGAAAATGCTTATTAATTCAGTTCAGCAGTACAGTCAGTTACCAGAAACCTGTACTTGTCAGAGTCTTTTCCATGAATTTCTTAAAGATGAAACCCTTTTATAGGAACATATTTGCAAAAGCATCAGAGTACACACAGAACTGTCTGTAAATGACAAAAGACTTAAAAGTGACCACAGTTAAAAATTTGATGAAAGTTCATAATAATGCAGTTGACAAGAAAATTAGTTATTTCTGAGATATACATTTTAAGGTAATAACTAGGATTATGACTTATAACATTATACCAGAACATATAAGATTTCTAGAAATTTCATGTAATGTCTGAGACATTTATATTAACATATTTCCATACAAATAACCCAATGAAAGTTTAGTATTAGTTGTTTTGTTTGTTTGTTTTTTTATACTGCAGGTTCTTATTAGGCATCAATTTTATACACATCAGTGTATACATGTCAATCCCAATCGCCCAATTCAGCACAACACCATACCCACCCCACCGCAGTTTTCCCCCCTTGGTGTCCATATGTCCGTTCTCTACATCTGTGTCTCAACCTCTGCCCTGCAAACTGGCTCATCTGTACCATTTTTCTAGGTTCCACATACATGCGTTAATATACGATATTTGTTTTTCTCTTTCTGACTTACTTCACTCTGTATGACAGTCTCTAGATCCATCCACGTCTCAACAAATGACTCAATTTCGTTCCTTTTTATGGCTGAGTAATATTCCATTGTATATATGTACCACCTCTTCTTTATCCATTCGTCTGTTGATGGGCATTTAGGTTGCTTCCATGACCTGGCTATTGTAAATAGTGCTGCAATGAACATTCGGGTGCATGTGTCTTTTTGAATTACGGTTTTCTCTGGGTATATGCTCAGTAGTGGGATTGCTGGGTCATATGGTAATTCTATTTTTAGTTTTTTAAGGAACCTCCATATTGTTCTCCATAGTGGCTGTATCAATTTACATTCCCACCAACAGTGCAAGAGGGTTCCCTTTTCTCCACACCCTCTCCAGCATTTGTTGTTTGTAGATTTTCTGATGATGCCCATTCTAACTGGTGTGAGGTGATACCTCATTGTAGTTTTGATTTGCATTTCTCTAATAATTAGTGATGTTGAGCATCTTTTCATGTGCTTCGTGGCTGTCTGTATGTCTTCTTTGGAGAAATGTCTATTTAGGTCTTCTGCCCATTTTTGGATTGGGGTGTTTGTTTCTTTAATATTGAGCTGAATGAGCTGTTTATATATTTTGGAGATTAATCCTTTGTCCGTTGATTCGTTTGCAAATATTTTCTCCCATTCTGAGGGTTGCCTTTTCGTCTTGTTTATGGTTTCCTTTGTTGTGCAAAAGCTTTGAAGTTTCATTAGGTCCCATTTGTTTATTTTTGTTTTTATTTCCATTACTCTAGGAGGTGGATCAAAAAAGATCTTGCTGTGATTTATGTCAAAGAGTGTTCTTCCTATGTTTTCCTCTAAGAGTTTTATAGTGTCCAGTCTTATATTTAGGTCTCTAATCCATTTTGAGTTTATTTTTGTGTATGGTGTTAGGGAGTATTCTAATTTCATTCTTTTACATGTAGCTGTCCAGTTTTCCCAGCACCACTTATTGAAGAGACTGTCTTTTCTCCATTGTATATCTTTTGCCTCCTTTGTCATAGATTAGTTGACCATAGGTGCGTGGGTTTATCTCTGGGCTTTCTATCTTGTTCCATTGATCTATGTTTCTGTTTTTGTGCCAGTACCATATTGTCTTGATTACTGTAGCTTTGTAGTATAGTCTGAAGTCAGGGAGTCTGATTCCTCCAGCTCCGTTTTTTTCCCTCAAGACTGCTTTGGCTATTCGGGGTCTTTTGTGTCTCCATACAAATTTTAAGATGATTTGTTCTAGCTCCGTAAAAAATGCCATTGGTAATTTGATAGGGATTGCATTGAATCTGTAGATTGCTTTGGGTAGTATAGTCATTTTCACAATGTTGATTCTTCCAATCCAAGAACATGGTATATCTCTCCATCTGTTGGTATCATCTTTAATTTCTTTCATCAGTGTCTTATAGTTTTCTGCATACAGGTCTTTTGTCTCCCTAGGTAGGTTTATTCCTAGGTATTTTATTCTTTTTGTTGCAATGGTAAATGGGAGTGTTTCCATAATTTCTCTTTCAGATTTTTCATCATTAGTGTATAGGAATGCAAGAGATTTCTGTGCATTAATTTTGTATCCTGCAACTTTACCATATTCATTAATTAGCTCTAGCAGTTTTCTGGTGGCAGTTTTAGGATTCTCTATGTATAATATCATGTCATCCGCAAACAGTGACAGTTTTACTTCTTCTTTTCCAATTTGTATTCCTTTTATTTCTTTTTCTTCTCTGATTGCCGTGGCTAAGACTTCCAGAACTATGTTGAATAATAGTGGTGAGAGTGGACATCCTTGTCTCCTTCCTGATCTTAGAGGAAATGCTTTCAGTTTTTCACCATTGAGAATGATGTTTGCTGTGGGTTTGTCATATATGGCCTTTATTATGTTGAGGTAGGTTCCCTCTATGCCCACTTTCTGGAGAGTTTTTATCATAAATGGGTGTTGAATTTTGTCAAAAGCTTTTTCTGCATCTATTGAGACGATCATATGGTTTTTATTCTTCAATTTGTTAATATGGTGTATCACATTGATTGATTTGCGTATATTGAAGAATCCTTGCATCCCTGGGATAAATCCCACTTGATCGTGGTGTATGATCCTTTTAATGTGTTGTTGGATTCTGTTTGCCAGTATTTTGTTGAGGATTTTTGCATCTATATTCATCAGTGATATTGGTCTGTAATTTTCTTTCTTTGTAGTGTCTTTGTCCGGTTTTGGTATCAGGGTGATGGTGGCCTCATAGAATGAGTTTGGGAGTGTTCCTTCCTCTGCAATTTTTTGGAAGAGTTTGAGAAGGATAGGTGTTAGCTCTTCTCTAAATGTTTGATAGAATTCACCTGTGAAGCCATCTGGTCCTGGACTTTTGTTTGTTGGAAGATTTTTAATCACAGTTTCAATTTCATTGCTTGTGATTGGTCTGTTCATATTTTCTGTTTCTTCCTGGGTCAGTCTTGGAAGGTTATACCTTTCTAAGAATTTGTCCATTTCTTCCAGGTTGTCCATTTTATTGGCATAAAGTTGCTTGTAGTAGTCTCTTAGGATGCTTTGTATTTCTGCAGTGTCTGTTGTAACTTCTCCTTTTTCATTTCTGATTTTATTGATTTGAGTCCTCTCCCTCTTTTTCTTGATGAGTCTGGCTAATGGCTTATCGATTTTGTTTATCTTCTCAAAGAACCAGCTTTTAGTTTTATTGATCTTTGCTATTGTTTTCTTTGTTTCTATTTCATTTATTTCTGCTCTGATCTTTATGATTTCTTTCCTTCTGCTAACTTTGGGTTTTGTTTGTTCTTCTTTCTCTAGTTTCTTTAGGTGTAAGGTTAGATTGTTTACTTGAGATTTTTCTTGTTTCTTTAGGTAGGCTTGTATAGCTATAAACTTCCCTCTTAGAACTGCTTTTGCTGCATCCCATAGGTTTTGGGTTGTCGTGTTTTCATTGTCATTTGTCTCTAGGTATTTTTTGATTTCTTCTTTGATTTCTTCAGTGATCTCTTGGTTATTTAGTAACATATTGTTTAGTCTCCATGTGTTTGTCTTTTTTACGTTTTTTTCCCTGTAATTCATTTCTAATCTCATAGCATTGTGGTCAGAAAAGATGCTTGATATGATTTCAATTTTCTTAAATTTACTGAGGCTTGATTTGTGACCCAAGATGTGATCTATCCTGGAGAATGTTCCGTGCACACTTGAGAAGAACGTGTAATCTGCTGTTTTTGGATGGAATGTCCTATAAATATCAATTAAATCTATCTGGTCTATTGTGTCATTTAAAGCTTCTGTTTCCTTATGTATTTTCATTTTGGATGATCTGTCCATTGGTGTAAGTGAGGTGTTAAAGTCCCCCACTATTATTGTGTTACTGTCAATTTCCTCTTTTATGGCTGTTAGCAGTTGCCTTATGTATTGAGGTGCTCCTATGTTGGGTGCATATATATTTATAATTGTTATATCTTCTTCTTGGATTGATCCCTTGATCATTATGTAGTGTCCTTCTTTGTCTCTTGTAACATTCTTTACTTTAAAGTCTATTTTATCTGATATGAGTATAGCTACTCCAGCTTTCTTTTGATTTCCATTTGCATGGAATATCTTTTTCCATCCCCTCACTTTCAGTCTGTATGTGTCCCTAGGTCTAAAGTGGGTCTCTTGTAGACAGCATATATATGGTCTTGTCTTTGTATCCATTCAGCAAGCCTGTGTCTTTTGGTTGGAGCATTTAATCCATTCACGTTTAAGGTAATTATCGATATGTATGTTCCTATGTCCATTTTCTTAATTGTTTTGGGTTTGTTTTTGTAGGTCCTTTTCTTTTCTTGTGTTTCCCACTTAGAGAAGTTCCTTTAGCATTTGTTGTAGAGCTGGTTTGGTGGTGCTGAATTCTCTTAGCTTTTGCTTGTCTGTAAAGCTTTTGATTTCTCCATCAAATCTAAATGAGATCCTTGCTGGGTAGAGTAATCTTGGTTGTAGGTTCTTCCCTTTCATCACTTTAAGTATATCATGCCACTCCCTTCTGGCTTGTAGAGTTTCTGCTGAGAAATCAGCTGTTAACCTTATGGGAGTTCCCTTGTATGTTATTTGTCGTTTTTCCCTTGCTGCTTTCAATAATTTTTCTTTGTGTTTAATTTTTGCCATTTTGATTACTATGTGTCTCGGCGTGTTTCTCCTTGGGTTTATCCTGTATGGGACTCTCTGCACTTCCTGGACTTGGGTGGCTATTTCCTTTCCCATGTTAGGGAAGTTTTCGACTATAATCTCTTCAAATATTTTCTCCGGCCCTTTCTCTCTCTCTTCTCCTTCTGGGACCCCTATAATGCGAATGTTGTTGCGTTTAATGTTGTCCCAGAGGTCTCTTAGGCTGTCTTCATTTCTTTTCCTTCTTTTTTCTTTAGTCTGTTCCGCAGCAGTGAATTCCACCATTCTGTCTTCCAGGTCACTTATCCGTTCTTCTGCCTCAGTTATTCTGCTATTGATTCCTTCTAGTGTAGTTTTCATTTCAGTTATTGTATTGGTCATCTCTGTTTGTTTGTTCTTTAATTCTTCTAGGTCCAGACTACACTCATTTTACAGGGGAGGAATCTGAAGCTCAGAGAGAGTAAGCAGTTTGTTCAAGACCACCTAGCTTCCAAGTGGCCGAACCATGATTTAAATCTAATCAGTCTGACTCCAGAGTGTATACTCTTCGCCTTCATGCACTGCTGCCAAACTCCTCTCTGGTTAACTTCAACTCTGTACTTCCCCACCTGACCCACCAGGGTCCTTCTGACACTGCTCTAACAGCCCTCCTCTGCACTCCCACCTGACACACTAGGCCTTAATTCAAGGAATTTCCTAACTTCTTGCTTCTTTCTGAAAGAGAAACAGTTGGTAACTTTTGTGAATTAGGCTGTAACTACTTTATAACTAACATGTCCTGCCCATCATCTGTCAGCTGCAAGGTACTCCGGTGAGCCACCACTTGAGAGCTTTACTCACTTTAACAGATTTCATTGGCAAAGCTCTGGGTGGCAATCCAGTTTTTTGAAAATGTGCTCTGCCAGAAAGGCCCAAGTCCACGCAGCTGTGGCAAAGTTACAGTTCTGTGGTTTCATGTTAGTTACCTTATAGTTACTGTGTAATTAGTGCCGCTTAATGTATATTACCAAAATAAATATATCTACCCCAGGGGAAAAAAAAAAAGCTGAACATAGCTGAAGACTAATGACCATGCTGATTACTCTCCCTTCACGTTCATGCTTTGGCACAGCCCTGAAAGCCTACTCTACTTTCCCAGTCAGTTCATTTCTTAATTACTTCACCTCTTACCTCTTTTCAAACTTTTGTTGCCACTTTTCCAGTCTTCACTCTGTAATGACTTGTTTCCCATTTCATTGAGAAAATGGAAGCAGTCAGAAGAGAACTTCCACATACTCCCCACACCACATCTACGGACCTACTTGCATTGGGCCCCATGTACTCTGCCTGACCTTTCACCACGGATGAATGTCCGTGTGCTTATCTAAATCCAGTAGCTCCTTACTGTGCACTGGATCCCATCCCCTCACCTTCTCCAGGATCTCTCTCTTTCAAATATACCCTCTCTTCTGTATCATCAATTTTCCTACCCCCATGAATCATTTCCCATCAGCAGACACATATTCTGTAATATTCCTATCTTAAAAACGAAAACAGACTTCTGGTTTCTGATCTGGCCTGTAAGGAGCTTGGCAATTGTCATTCTGTCTTAACAGCAAGTAAAAAGCTGAACAAATCGAAAAATCAACAATTTTTCTTAGCTCCCTCAGAGAAGTGAGGTCATAGGCAAACCACTACCTCCCAAACTGGAGAGACAGGTAAATACAGAAAATCACAACTTACTGGAGCAGAAACCTTCATGAGAACCGGTGCTGGGATATGAAAACCTGAACTGTAATTGACAAATTGCTGGAGGCTCAGTGTGCAGAAGCCTGAGAGTTAAAAACTCCAGGGGGACCCAGTCATCAGCAGGTCCCCACAATTTTGTGAGTTTTATCTCCAGGAGCTTGACCTGGTTCTTACAGTGAATATCAGAGGAAAATTCGCTTGGGTTTCTGGAAGGAGGAGGAGAAAAGAAATCATTTTGAAATACTTAAGAGCATTTTTTTCTTAACAAGTCCTGCCCATAAGAGAAACTACTTTACAGAGCCTAAACTACTGAGATTTTATCAGAAGGGAAATACCCAAGTCTAGCCCATTCTAGCTTTCCACTTGGGAGAAAGGAAATACCCAATCCCAATCCCTTTTAGCCTTCCATGTGAGGGAAGGGAAGTAGCTAACTCCATCTCCCTCTAGCCATTCTGTCCCACCTGGGGGGAAAACACTGAGACACACACTTGTGAAGTTCACAGTTCAGAGGCACAGGCTCTCTAAAAGACTGAGACCTAAGAACACTTTCCCTTCCCCCACACCTTACTACCACATTACTAAAGGTCTATTTACCACAGTGCCTTTTAACCAATATATTATGTCTGGTTATAAAGGCAAAACACGCAGTTTGAAGAGACAGCAGGCACTAGAGCTAGACTTCGATATTGCAGGGATGTTGGAATAATCAGACCAGGAATTTAAAACAACTATGATTAATATGCTAAGGGCCCTAACAAATAAAGTAGAGAGCATGCAAGAACAGATGGACAATGTAAGCATAGAGGTGGAAATTCTAAGAAAGAATAAAAAGGAAATACTAGAGATAAAAAAGCTGTAATGGAAATGAGGAATGCCTTTGATGGGCTTATGGGCAGACAGGACACAGCTCAGAAAAGAATCTCTGCACTTGAGCATATGTTAATAGAAATCTCCAAAACTGAAAAGGAAACAGAAGACTTTTAAAAAAAGACAAAAAAACCCAGAACAGAATATCCAAGAACTGTGGGACAATAATAAAAGGGGTAACATACACATAATGGGAATACGAGGAGGAGAAGAAAGAGAGAATTGAAAGAAGGGACATCACAAAATATTCCATGAACATTTTAAGGATAATTATGCCCTTCACAAAAATTAATTCAAAATGTATCATATAGAAATGTAAAATACAAAAATTATAAAACTCCCAGAAGATAACATAGCAGAAAACCTAGATGACCCCTGATATGGCAATTACTTTTTAGATGTAACACCAAAGGCATGATCCATGAAAGAAAGAATTATAAGGTAGAGTTCATTAAAATTAAAAACTTCTGCTCTGCAATAGACAATGTCAAGAAAATGAGAAGACAAGCCTTAGAGTGGGCGAAAATATTTCCAAAAGACATATCTATAAAGGACGGTTTTCCAAAATATACAAAGAACTCTTAAAACTAAACAATAAGAAAATCAACAACTGCATTAAAAAACGAGCCAAAGACCTGAACAGACACTCTATCAAAGAATACATACAGATGGCAAATAAGCATATAAAAAGATGCTCAACATCATATGTCATTAGAGAAGTGCAAATTAAAATAACAATGAGATACCACTATACACCTATTAGTTTGGGCCAAAATCCAAAACACTAATGACAGCAAATGCTAGTGAAGATGTGGAGCAATAGGAACTGTCATTGCTGGTGGGAATGCAATATGGTACAGCCACTTTGGCAGATAGTTTGGCAATTTCTGTCAAAACTAAACATGTCTCACCATAAGATCCAACAATTGCACTCCTTGGTATTTACTCAAATGAATTGAAGAGTTGTGTCCACACAAAACCTTGCACACAAAGATGTTTACAGCAGCTTGATTCATAGTTGCCAAAACATGGAAGCAACCAAGATGTCCTTCAGTAAGTGAATGGATAAATAAACTGTGGTACATTCAGAAAATTGAGTATATTCAGTGCTAAAAAGAAATAAATTATGAAGCCATGAAAAGACATGGAGGAATCTTAAATGCATATTACTAAGTGAAAGAAGCCAATCTGAAAAGGCTACATATTGTATGATTCTAACTATATGCCATTCTAGAATAGGCAAAACTATAGAGACCATAAAAAGATCAGTTGTTGCAAGGGTGGGGTGGGGGTGAGGATATGAATAGGCAGAGCACTGAGGAGTTTTAGAGAATTTGGTTCTGGAAAAGGCAAAACTATGGAGAAGGTAAAAGGATCAGTGGTGCTAGGGTTTGGGGGAGAGAGGGATGAATAAGTGGAACACAGGATTTTTAGGGCAGTGAAACTACTCGGTATAATACTATAGTGTTGGATACATATTATACATATGTCAAAACCCAAAGAATGTAAAAGACCAAGAGTGAACCCTAATGTAAACTATGGACTTTGGGTGATAATGATGTGTCAATATAGGTTCATCAATTGTAACAAATACAGCACTCTTGTGTGGGACTTTGATGGTGGGCGGGGCTGTATATACATGTATGCTCAGTAGACATGTGGGAAATGTCTCTATCTTCTGCTCAATTTTGCCGTGCACTAAAACTGCTCTAAAAATAAAGTCAATTTAAAAGCAAAACAAAACAAAAACAAAATAAAAAAACCTTCCTGGACCTCACATTCGCTTCCAGCTGCCACCTTATTTCTCTGCTCCCTTTAGAGAAAAACTCCTCCAAAGAGTTGCCTGTACTTGCTAGCTGTCTCTATTTCCCCTCTTCCCATCTCTCTTGGATCTATTCCCACCAAGCTTTTGCCCTCACTATTTCACTGAAATGTGGTCAATTCTCAGTCCTCATGTTAACCTGAAATATGAGCAACTGTGGACACAGTGATCATTTCATCTTTTTCAATAGACTGACTTCACTTGGTTCCTGGGACACCCATTTTTAATGTTCCCCTTCTCCCCTGTGGGCCACTCTTCCTTAATCTCCTTCGCTGGTTTCCCCTCATATCTCTAAATGCTAAACATTGGAGTGTACTGAGCTCAGTCTTTGGTCTTCTTTGCTGTATCTACACTTACTTTCTTGGTGGTCTCATCCAGACTCATGGCTTTAAATACTATTGATAACCGAGGATGCCTCAAAAAAACAAACAAAAAAAACCAATTCATGCGGTTGTAATGAGGATTAAATTGAGTTAATGCACACAGGCACTTAAAACTGTCTGGAACACAGTAAGTACTTTATATAATCAGCTAAAAACATGCTGGCTGTCTACTAGGCATCACAAACATCACATGTTTAAAACCAAATTTCCAAGTTTTCTCCCTTAAGTTCTCGCTCCTGTAGACCTTCCTAACATCTTTAACTCCTTGCTTCCTATCATACTCCCCATTTAGACTATGAGAAAATCCGGGGGGTTCTACCTTCAAAATATATTCAGAATTCAAACTTTCCCAGTATTTCATCACTATATCCTTGTCCAAGGTACAATTATCTTCTACCTGCTCTATTGAAAATTTGCTGATCTGTCTCCCGGGCTTTCTCTTATTTCCCTTTGGCCTAGTTCAACACAGCAACCAGAGTGAACCTTTTAAAATGTAGGTCAGATCGTGACATTCCTTTATTCTAAATCGTCCAATGGCTGTGCATCTTACTCAGAGCAAAAGCCAATATCTGTGCAATGGCCTGGGAGGCCCTAGATTAATTGGCTGCTTGCTGCTTCTCTGATTTCATCGCTTACCACTCTGTGTGGTTCACTCTACTTCAGCACACTAGCTTCCTTGCTGTTTCTCCAGATATACCAAATACACGCCTTTCGCCATTAATTTTGCATTTGATTTCCCTCTGCCTGGAGTGTCCTTCCACCAGGTAACCTGCTCAATGTCTCTGCTCGTCCCCTCTTGCCTTCTCCAGTATCTCTCAAAGAATTTCCCTCTCTCTCCCGTATCATCAGGGCCACTAGGGGAGGACCTAGCCTGTATATTATGTAAAAATTTCAAAACCAGGTTCTTGATGACATCCTTTGAGCATCTAGATCAAGCCTGGCCTAACGATAGCCCTACTCCTGGGCTGTTATATGAGGCAACCATGCCCTTTAGAGCTTATTACAATATGTGGCAAATAACTTGGAAGGTGTTGTACATAAAAAAAATCGTCGTCATTAGTATATTTTAATCATAATTTATTCATATTTTAATGTGGTAGAATTGTATAATGAGTATTAGCAGAAGGAACACTTTAATTTGTCTAAATAAAGGATGGAGAAATGTATTGCTGGATCTTTTCTTCTGGAGTCATTATTATGTTGTATAGCATGAAGAGAAGAGAGAAAAGAGAGGGGAAGGAGCTGACAGTTATAAACTGTCAGGCTTTGTGCTAAGTGCTTCACATGCATTTTATTCTTCAAAAACTCAGCGTCCCCAGGACAAATCTTTTTCTCCACATTTTACAGATGAGGAATGTTAGAAGGTCAAAGTCATCTAGCTATTAAGGGGAATAGTCAGGATTTGTGACTAGGGATGTGTTACTCCAAAATCTATTCTCTTGCCATTTTCACCATGTTGGGTTTGGTCTTTAAATCTTTCTCCAATAAATAAGTCCTGTTTATTGAGTCAGTGACTGAAGCCAGAAACCAAGTGGAAAAAAGAATTCTCTTCAGTCTGCAAATGTCAAGGGTGATAATATGTAGCTGTGTTCTTACCATTGAGCTTAAAATCTTGCAACTCAGGCTTTGCAGAAATATGAGGAAGAAATTATCCATCAGCACTTCTAATGAATTAGAGAATGATAAAATGTTACTGCACATAGTGACAACATCCCACTTATCTCCTGGAACCCATTCAGTGATGGAGAAGGATATGAATCAACTATAAATAGAATATATCGGCTCATCTGTTCTTACCGGATGCAGTGAAATTTAGTATCTAGGGCAAGGGTTGGTTTAAGGGTGCCTCTGAGCTTGCTTTTCAGTGAGCAAGTTTTTTTTGAATAGCATACGTTTAAGAAATTATGATTATTGGACTTCCCTGGTGGTGCAGTGGTTAAGAATCTGCCTGCCAATGCAGGGGACACGGGTTCGAGCCCTGGTCCAGGAAGATCCCACATGCCACGGAGCAACTAAGCCCATGTGCCACAACTACTGAGCCCGTGTGCCACAACTACTGAAGCCCACGCGCCTAGAGCCTGTGCTCTGCAACAAGAGAAGCCACCACAATGAGAAGCCTGCGCACCACAACGAAGAGTAGCCCCCCGCTCACCACAACTAGAGAAAGCCCACGTGCAGCAATGAAGACCCAACACAGCCATAAATAAATAAATAAATAAAAGAAATTATGATTATTTACTTTTACACTGTGATTTAAATAGTATAACATTAGAAGCATTTAAAGAAAGATAATTTGATATTTGTCCCAAAAGAGATTGATTTTAAACTACAGTAAAAAACCTAGTTAATCCATTCAAGTCAACATTATTTATTAAGTGCCTATTTGTGTTCTGAACTCTGCTGGATACTAAGTACAAAGAGAGCATGGTGTACTCAAACTAGTCCACAGCCCCTGGAAACCCTTGAGGAATCCTTCTTCTTTTTCTCTTTTGTGAGTTCCCAGGCAATGCAAAAGCTATTTGGGATGAGCTCTATCCCGGGCACAAAGGAGTCATTAAAATGGTTGGCCAGTTCACCTCCTTCATGGAACAAGGAGAACTGAAATAAGGGCAGGGTATTCTTTGTCAATCCGTTTCATAACCAACCTCCATTTAATCCTTTAAATGTCTTCTAAATTAATCTGTCTCACATATTTTTATTGCTATTCTTTGAATCTATGCCAAAATATATTACATATTCCCAGTACTGAGATACTGAGAAATGGATACAAAAGTTTTCCAATACTGCTTGTGAATACATATATATTTAAAAACTCTACATTTGGGGTTTTTGTTGGGACAGCTGCTCTACCAAGGTTTATGGTTGATATTCTAGCTGTATTAATTTGATATCCACTTTCCTTTTAGAGTCAATGTTCAGTTCATTTGTTGCTAAAGAGGTCCTCATCCCCATGAGCATTTTATACTGTGCCAATTAAAACAATATTTTAATCTATATAACATTTGTTTGTTTCTGCTCTCCCAACAATTTGCAATAGCAGCCAATCTCCATTTGGGGCCACCAGTGTGTTATCATGCTTTCCTTTCATATAACAAAGAAGTTGTTCATGGTGTTGTATCATACAATTAGAAGATTCCAAGAAAAAGTTCATTCAAGTCCAAATCAGCCACACCTTTCAATACACATATACAGCTGTGTCTGTAAACAGATGGGAAAAATACTTGGCAAACAAGACTCCAATACAGCTGGGGGAGGAGGAGGGATGACACACTGGCTATGAATTTTTACTTCTGAGGTCAAGAGGGCCCTTGTGCCTGCACTTCTGTACTCTTCAACCCACTTTGGGTCCAGATTCAAGAAATCCTTACTAGTGCTGGCAACCATGCCTTGCTTACATGGTTTCTGGCCATTGGGTGAGGCATCTGATGCTATGAATGTGCTTTGACATGAGGTAATTTTCAGGGACCCTAAGAAGCAAGGAATCATGACTTCTAGGTAAGCTTCTTCTTTCTTCTTTATCCAGTTTTGGGATATACAACTTTTGTCAGTTTGTGGTCTGTGCATAAGTATGGGGGCCAAGGATGGAGTTGTGTAAGGAGAGAGAAACATTTCTTCTTTTTATGTTCAAACGTGGGACTCCAAAACATATGTATAGTAACACCTTCCAATTTGCAGGAAATATTAAGCTCCAATGTGTTCCTTTGCTATTTTTCAGAAAGAAAAACCTAAGGGAATTGTTGAAAGACTTACACAGTTGATAGAAACTAACTTGAAATTTGGGTAAACTCTGAAAATAAGATTTTTTTCATTTTAATATTGAATATATGAAGGAATTCAAGAATAAATTTTGTATATTAATACCAGACATGTATAACTTAATCCATTATTTCAAAATTTTCATTTATCACGTTAATTAGAGATTATTTAATTATTTTTTTCTGGGTTATCTAATTCAATAAACATTAGAGAATTTGGTCAATGTAATTAAATCAAATCTAATTTACGCTCTAAATGGGCTAATGTCTATTGAATTATAAACATATTAGATCGAGACATTAATAATAACATTACTTGAAAGTTATTGTTGAGTAATTCATTAAGAACTGGAGGAAACTGGGGTGAGTGGGATATGCAAGTAAGGGGAAAAATCCACCATTTGGAGATCAAAACCTGGCTCTTTGATGGCATAACATAGTAGAATTAACTTGGCTACTGCTTGGGTTTGATTTAATTGACTGCTAAAGGAGATGACTATCTCTGGTAATATTCAGGACTCAGTAGGCAGCAAAAATTTTTCAGCTATTTTAAGAAGCAGGAGGTGATGAGCTCTTTACTGTGTGGGCTCTTTCTCTAACTATCTCAGGTGTAAAGGCTCACTGTAGGCTTCATTCCCCTGCACAAGCCCCCTCAGTACCTCAGGACTTCAAATCTCACTTTCTAGCCTAATCTAAAGGCCAGAAGTACTGGTTTACTTAAGTCATTAAAAGTCTTAGAAGAATCCAAGAATTGAGTCTATAATATTCCCTTACTTTAAGCAATGTTATTATATTTGACTGTAAACTTGCTTTTGGATTTTTAAGATCCTGAATCTTAATTATGGTTTCCTATGCCTAGAATGCTTTCAACCATGAAATCAGAAATCTCCCACGACTCCTCTTTTCATGTTCCAATTGTACTGAACTATGATCCACGCTTGCTCACACTTCTGTAGATTTAGTTAAAGTATTATTATAAGAAGGTGTCTGTGGGATACCTTCTTGATCTTCTCTCTTGAGTTAAGCTCTTCCTTCACAGGCTTTCATAGTGCACATGCATATCTCTATTACAATGTATTCAATATTAAAATCATCCATTTATTTTCCCATCTTCCCCACGAGACTGGGGTCTCGTGAAGACAGGTGGGTTGTTTCGTTTTGTTTTGTTTCTACCTCTGGTATCTCCTACACCTAGTGTAGTGCATGCACATAGTAGTTGCATAAGTGTTTGCTGAATAAATGAAAAAGTTGAGATGCTTAACAAAGGCACAGAACTAGAGGGATTTGACTACTTTTTCCCCTCCATGTTTGACTGAACTAAAGTCATTGCTAATAAGACACAGCACCCAAGTGGTCCCTTCTCCTATAATGATTTTAAATGAATTACTCTGCAGCAACAAGTTGTCCATGTGAAGCAAGCGCAACAGCTTCACACAGTAAATGCTATGTATAATGACAGCATGTCGTTCCAACTAAAAAGTTATAAGAACTGTTGTGAGGGAAATGCCATGTGGAGAAGGAACGAATGAGTAGGTCCAGGAATGGAATGAATAGATTCATTAAATGGTTAAGCTTTTGCTTCAGGAGTTGACTGGTATCACTGCATGATCATTTGGATCCCAGGGTTCAGTATTCATTCTGAATGGCTCTGCTGTGCCTTGGCCCAATTAATTCATCTTGCATATCCATTGCCCAGAAGTAAGCAGTCGAATAGACTCAGATATTCTTCTAGTTAAATCATAGTAATGCCGATTTTCATATTGGTGATCACAATAGCCCCACAGTATATCAGCTAAGGTTAAGAATAAAGAACTATTCATAAAATAATACCCTTAGAAATGACTGAGATTTGATTCTGCTTCTGACACTTACTGGCTATTTGACCTTGGGACATTTTCTTAACCTCTCTGGAACTCAATTACCATTTATGTAACACAGGGATAATAGCACCCAGCTCACATGGTTGTTATGAGGAATATATGAGATGACCAATCAAGTTGGTGTGGTACAGACATAAAAACAGATATATAGACCAATGGATCAGAATAGAGAGCCCAGAAATAAACCCTCACCTATATGGCCAAACAATCTGTACAAGACTGAAAAAGGGAAAAGGACAGTCTCTGCAACAACAGTGTTGGGAAAACTGGATATCCACAAGCCAAAAGTGATTTGGAAGCTCACCTTACACCATATTAAAAATTAACTCAAAATGGATGACGGACGTAAACCATAAGGTCTAAAACTGTAACTCCTAGAAGAAAACTAGGGGAAAAGCTTCAGGACATTAGATTTGGCAATGATTTCTTGGATATAACATCAAAAGCACAAGCAACAATAGCAAAAATAGACAAATGGGACTATATCAAACTTAAAAATTCTGCACACCAAAGGAAACAAGCAACAGAGCGAAAAGGCAACCTACAGAATGGGAGAAACTATTTGCAAATCACATATCTGATACAGGGCTAATATCCAGAATATATAAGGAACTTCTGTAACTCAACAACAACAAAAAGCAGATAATTTGACTAAAAAGTGGGCAAAGGACTTGAAATGATAATCCTCCAAAGAAGATATACAGATGACCAAGAAGCATATGAAAAGATGCTCAATATCAATAATCAATCATAAAAGAAATACAAATCAAAATCACAATGAGATATCACCTCACACCCATTAGGATGGTCATTATCAAAAGAACAGAAATAACAAACATTGTCAAGGATGCAGAGAAATTGGAACCCTTGTGCACTGTTAGTGGAAATGTAAAATGGTGTGGCCATTATGGAAAACAGTGTGGAGTTTCCTTAAAAAAATAAAAGTAGAATTGCTATATGATTAAGCAATCCCACTTCTGGGTATATATACAAAAGAATTCAAAGCAGGATCTTGAAGAGGTATTTATACACCCATGTTCACTGCAGCATTATTCACAATAGCCAAGAGGTGGAAACAACCCGAGTGTCCACTGACAGATGAATGGATAAAGAAAATGTGGAATTTACATACAATGGAATATCATGCAGCCTTTAAAAATAAGGAAATCCTGTCCCATGTTGCAACATCAATGGACCTGGAGGACATTATGCTAAGCAAAGTCATCAGTCTCTCTCTCTCTCTCTCACACACACACACACACACACACACACACACACACACACTGTATGATTCCGCTTATATTAAGCATCTAAAGTCATCAAAATCATAGAAACAAAAAGAAGAAAGGTGGTGGCCCAGAGCTTTGGGTAGGGGGAAGGAAAAAAGAGGAATTAGTGTTTAATGGGTATAGGGTTTCAGTTTTGCAAGATGAAAAAGTTCTAGAGATCTGTTGCAAAATAACGTGAACATACTTAACACTACAGAACTGATGCTTAAAAATCGTTAAGATGGTAAATTGAATGTTATGTATTTTGTGTTTTTTCTTTTTTGCCACACACACAAAAAGAAAAAATCTGAAAGTCAAGGGTCTCTGTAATTACATTCCCTTCCTACTACAAACATACTACATAAACACCATACTACAAAGACAAATATTGTTAACAGGTATACCGTTTTAAAACATTCTTTTTTTTTATTTTAAAGGAATATAACAGATACACCCATACATACTTTTCAGTAGAGTTCTCATACTTGCCTTTTTTCTTTTTAAATACTCAATAGAATATCATGGTCATCTTTTCATGTCAGTAAACGGAAAAATCTACTTGATTCTTTTAAACAACTGCATAGTATTTCACTATATGAATGTACCATATTTGGCAAATGTAGTACCACAGGTCTCAGAGGCTTCATACATCCAAAAAAATGAGCCCTTTAATGATAAAAATTTTAAAAATTAACAAAATATTCATTGACTAAAAGCACAGCACTGGGGTGTGGGGAAGGCACTATAATGAATGACAGAGTTCCTGTCCTCAAGCAAACAATGCTCTATTATGGAAGCAAAGGTACACACATAAATAAACAAGGTGGAAAGACATATATATTAATCATCATGTGAATTTTATACCCCCAGTTTGCGGGGAATCAAAGGTAGTTTCAAGGGAATGCATCTTTGGAACACTCAAGGATAGGAAGGATTTAGGACTGCAGAGATAGGGAGACTAGAGAAGAGGAAGAGAATATTTCACAAAGTAGAAACAGGTAGATAAGACACACAAAACTACAGTATGTAATAATATAATAGCTACCAGTTCCTCAGTGCCTATGTACTAAGTACTTGGCAGCAAGTACTAAATATCTATGTACTAAGCTACATTCTTTACATATAATACCCCTTTCAGCATCATAACTGAGGAATAAACATTTTGATCCCCATTTTACTAATGAGGTAACTCAGGATCAGAAAAGTTAAGTAAATATTAACATTGTAAGTTACTTGACTAAAGAAATGATAATATTGCAACATGGATGACCTTAAGGGCATTATGCTGAGTGGAATAAGTCAGACAGAGAAAGACAAATACTGTATGATCTTACTTATATGTGAAATCTAAAAACAAACAAAAAAACCCCAAACTCACAGAAAAAGAGATTAGATTTGTGGTTACCAAAGATGGGAGGTGAAAAAACTGGATGAAGGTGGGCAAAAGGTACAAACTTCCAGTTATAAGTAAGTACAGAGGGTGTTAATGTACAACACAATGACTGTAGTTAACATTGTTGTATGGTATATTTGAAAGTTGTTAAGGGAGTAGATCCGAAGATTTCTCATCACAAGGAAAAAACATTTCCCCCACTTTTTTTGGTATCTATATGAGATGACGGATGTTAACTAACCTTACTGTAATCATTTCACAACATATGTAAGTCAAGTCATTATGTTGTACATCTTTTTTTTTTTTTAATATTCTTTTTGGCCGTGCCACACAGCATGTTGGATCTTAGTTCCCCGACCAGGGATTGAACCCATGCCCCCTGCATTGGGAGCGCAGAGTCTTAACCACTGGACCGCCAAGGAAGTCCCTACACTGTACATCTTAAATGTATATATTGCTGTATGTCAATTACATCTCAATAAAACTGTAAAAGAATAATAATGTAAGAGAAGGAAGCTGAGACCAGAATAAAGAAGACTTTGAAGAGCATGCCTGAACATTTAGATTCTATTTGGTAGGTAATTTAGAGCCACTGAAGAATTATGAAGATGGAAGACATGATTAAAACAATGTTGTAAGAAGACAAGTCTGGGGACTAGCAATACTCATATCAGACAAAATAGACTTTAAAACAAAGGCTGTAACAAAAGACAAAGAAGGGCATTATATAATGATAAAGGGATCAGTACAAGAAGAGGATATTACACTTGTTAACACACACACACCCAATACAGGATCACCTAAACATATGAAGCAAATACTAACAGACATATAGGGAGAAACTGACAATAATACAATAATAGTAGGAGACTTTAATACCCCACTGATATCAATGACAGATCATCCAGACAGAAAATAAGGCAAGTGGTCTTAAATGACACAGTAGACCAGTTGGACTTAATTGATATCTACAGGACACTCCATTCAACAACAGCAGAATACACATTCTTTTCAAGTGCATGTGGAACATTCTTCAGGGTAGGTCATATACTAGATAACAAAACAAGCCTCAACAAACTTAAGAGGATAGAAATTATATCAAGCATTTTTTCCAACTACAACAGTATGAACTAGAAATCAACTACAGAAAGAAAAACAGGAAAAGAACACATGGAGGCTAAACAACATGCTAATAAAATCTAGTGGCTCAACAATGAAATCAAAGAGGGAATCAGAAAATACCTTGAGACAAATGAAACTGAAAACACAACTTTCCAGAATCTATGGGATTCAGGAAAAGCACATCTAAGAGGGAATTTCATAGTGATAAAGGCCTTCCTCAAGAAACAAGAAAAATCTCAAATAAACAACCTAACCTATCACCTAAAAGAATTGGAAAAAGAAGAACAAACAAAGCCCAAAGTCAGCAGAAGGAGGGAAATAATATAGATCAGAGAGGAAATAAATAAAATAGAGTTTAAAGAAAAACAATAAAAAAGATCATTGAAACCAAAAGCTGTTTTTAAAAATAGATAAACAAAATCAATAAACCTTTAGCCAGGCTCACCAAAAAGAAAAGAGAGGACTTAGATATGAAAGAGCAGAAATAACAACCAATACCACAGAGATACAAAAACCATACGGGAATACTATGAACAGTTATATGCCAACAAACTGGACAACCTAGAAGAAACAGACAAATTTCTAGAAACATACAGCCTGCCAAGACTGAGTCAAGAAGAAACAGACAGTTTGAACAGACCTATCACTAGAAGTGAAACTGAATCTGTAATTTAAAAACTCCCAGCAAACAAAAGTCCACAACCCGACAGCTTCACAGGGGAATTCTACCAAACATGTAAAGAAGAACTAATACCTATCCTCAAACTATTCCTAAAAATTGAAGAGGGAATACTCTCAAATTCATTCTACGAGGTCACCATTATCCTGATACCAAAACCAAAGACACTACAAAAAAAGAAAATTACAGGCCAATATCTTTGATGAATATAGATGCAAAAATCCTCAACAAAATATTAGCATAGCAAATCCAACAATACATAAAAAGGATCACACAACATGATCAACTTGGACTCATTCCAGGGTCACAAGGATGGTTCAACATATGCAAATCAATCAATGTGATACACCACATTAACAAAAGAAAGATAAAAATCACTTGATCATCTCAATAGACACAGAAAAAGAATTTGACAAAATTCAGCATCCATTAATGATAAAAATTCTCATCAAAGTGGGTATAGAGGGAACATATCACAATAATAAAGGCCATTTATGACAAACCCACTGCCAAAATAGCAGTGAAAAGCTGAAAGCCTTCCCTCTAAATTCAGGAATAAAACAATGATGCCCACTCTCATTGCTTCTATTTAACATAGTATTGGAAGTCCAGCCACATTAATCAGACAAGAAAAAGAAACAAAATGTATCCAAATTGGAAGGGAAGAGGTAAAACTGTCACTATGTGCAGATGACATGATACTCTATATAGAGAACCCTAAAGTCTCCATCCAAAAAGTATTAGAACTAATAAATGAATTCAGCAAGGTTGCAGGACACAAGATTAATATACAGAAATCTGGTGTGTTTCTATACACTAATAATGAAATATCAGAATGAGAAAAAAATTTAAATCCCATTTAAAATCACATTAAAAATACCTAGGAATAAATTTAAGCTGGTGAAAGACCTATACTCTGAAAACTATAAAATACTGAAGGAAACTGAAGATGATTCAAAGCAATGGAAAGATATCCTGTGCTCTAGGGTTTGAAGAATTAATATTATTAAAATGGCCATACTACCCAAAGCAAGCAATCTACAGTTTTAATGCAATTCCTATCAAAATACCCAGGACATTTTTCACAGAACTAGAACAAATAACCCTAAAATTTATATGGAACCACAAAAGACCCTGAATTGCCAAAGCAATTCTGAGAAAAAAGCACCAAGTTGGAGGTATAACCCTCCCAGACTTCAGATTATATTACAAAGATACAGTAATCAAAACAATATGGTAATGGTATAAAAACAGACACATAGAACAATGGAACAGAATAGAGAGCCCAGAAATAAACCCACATACCTATGGTCATTAATCTATGACAAAGGAGGCAAGAATATACAATGAAAAAAAGACAGTCTCTTCAACAAGTGGTGCTGGGAAAACTGGAAAGCCAAATGTAAAACAATGAGATTAGAACATTCCCTCACACCATATAAGAGTAAACTCATAATTGTTTGAAGACCTAAATGTAAGACCTGAAACCGTAAAACTCCTAGAAAAGAACATAGGCAGAACACTCTTTAACATAAAGCACAGCAAAATTTACTTGGATCAGTCTCCCAAGGCAAAAGAAATAAAAGCAAAAATAAACAAATAGGACCTAATTAAACTTAAAAGCTTTTGCACAGCAAGGGAAACTATCAACAAAATGAAAAGATAACCTACAGAATGGGAGAAAATATTTGCAAATGATGTGACAGACAAGGGCTTAATATCCAAAATATACAAACAACTCATACAACTTAATATCAGAAAAACAAACAAACCAATCAAAAAATGGGCAGAAGATCTGAATAGACATTTTCCCAAAGATACACAGATGGCTAACAGGCACATGAGAAGGTGCTCAACATCGTTAATTATTACAGAAATGCAAATCAAAACCATGAGGTATCACCTCACAACTGTCAGAATGGCTGTCATCAAAAAGTCTACAAATAAACGTTGGAGAGGATGTGGAAAAAAGGGAACCCTCGTATACTGTTGGGGGGAATGTAAATTGGTGCAGCCAATATGGAAAATTGTATGGAGAGTCCTTAAAAAACGAAAAGTAGAACTACAATATGATCCAGCAATCCCACTCCTGGGTATATATCTGGAAAAAACAAAACACTAATTGCACCCCAATGTTCATAGCAGCACCATGTATAATAGCCAAGACATGGAAGCAACCCAAGTGCCCATCAACAGATGACTGGCTTACAAAAATGTGGCATATATATGCAATGAAATATTACTCAGCCATGAAAAAGAATGAAATACTGCCATTTGCAGCAATGTGAATAGACCTAGAGAATATTATGCTCAGTGAAATAAATTGGACTGAGAAAGATAAATACTGTATGCTATCACTTATATATGAATCTAAAAAATAATACAAATGAATGTATATGCAAAATAGAAACAGACAAAATAGACATAGGAAACAAACTTGTGGTTAAGAGGAGAGGGGAGCAGGGAGGGCCAAATTAGGGTTATGGGATTAACGGATACAAACTACTATATATAAAATAGATAAGTGGACTTCCCTGGTGGCACAGTGGTTAAGAATCTGCCTGCCAATGCAGGGGACAAGGGTTCGATCCCTGGTCCAGGAAGATCCCACATGCCAAGGAGCAAATAAGCCCGTGTACCGCAACTACTGAGCCTGTGCTCTAGAGCCCGCGAGCCACAACTACTGAGCCCGTGTGCCACAACTACTGAAGCCCATGTGCCTAGGGCCCGTGCTCAACAAGAGAAGCCACCGCAATGAGAAGACCGCACACAATGAAGAGTAGCCCCCGCTTGCCACAACTAGAGAAAGCCCACACGCAGCAATGAAGACTCAACGCAGCCAAAAATAAATAAATAAAGTTCTTAAAAAAAATAGATAAGCAACAAGGATATGCTGTATGGCACAGGGAATTATACCCATTATCTTGTAACAACCTATAATGGAGTATAATCTGCAAAAATATTGAATCACTATGGTATACACCTGAAACTAACACAATATTGTAAATCAACTATACTTCAATTGAAAAAAAAGAAGACAAATCTGGTATTGCTGTGGATGGATTAGTTACAGGAAGGAAGGAAATAAATTAACTAGTGTACAGTGATCATATGCCCAAGTTTGCAAGGGACAGTCTGAGTGTACAATAGTTGTCCTAGTATAAGTGTTAAAAGAGCCTTCTTCACTCTCCATAATGTCCCTTTTACACTCAAAAGTGTCCTGGTTTGGAAGAGAAATAACCATGTGACTAAATATGAAGGGAGATGAGAACCTGAGTAATATAGGATAGTGGCAGTGTGAACAGAAAGGAGGATGGATGTGAGAGAAATCTTGGCATTGTAGAATAACAGGTATTTTTTTAGTTCAAGTGGCTGGATAAGAAAAAAAAATCTCAAGAATGGGTTAAAAAAGAGATTAAAGAAAAAGGAAGGAGAAAAGATTTAGGAGAGAAAATGATCACTTTAGTTTGGAATCTGATATACTGGCAGGATATCATGTTGAGCTGTGTGGTAGCTTATTGGAAATGTGAGGCTGGAATAGTGTTGCACATATGGAAATTATAAATGAAATCATGAGAGTGAATGAGACTGCCAAGGAATAGAGAATAATCAAAGATGGCAAAGAGGCCTGAAGGACCTCAAGGAATACCTATTTAGAAAAACTCTCATCTTGTAAGTACTAAATGAGGTTAATAGTTCTATAATGACCTGATCATCTTGAGCCCAGTCAAAATTACCAACTGCCCACGTGGAACGCTGAGTTTGAAAGTAGCTGATCAGGAAACCAAACGGCACCTTCACAAACTGTTTCCTGCTTTTTATCATTTCATGACATTTTTATCAACTTTTTTCTTTTGAATGTGAACTCCCGAGTGTTATATTATGTATTTTTAGCCCAGGACTAGAGTGATTGATAAAAGATTAAAAACAGCAGTAAGTGATATGGGCCACTCAAGTATCTACATTCTGTCACTCATTTTCCTGTACATTAATATATGTATAAGAATAATAATGTTATTGTTTCCTACATAACTTGCTGTAGATTGTCAAGCTGAGGGTTCTTCCCACCATTATCAGTGATGACATGAAGACTAAAGAACAGAATTAAGCTCTGTATTATTAGTGCATTCAGAACTACATGGTATATTGACAAGTTGCTTAGTGTTCATATGTGAAAGCCCAGGACTTATGTTTCACTTGTAGAGAGAGAGAAATTTTACCTATGGAAGACCAGGTACACCTTAAAATTACTATATGGCACTGATAAAAACATATAAAAGGGCATTTCAGTTTAATTTCAAGCCTGCTTTGACAAGTGAGAAAAAAGGTGCATTTAAAATTTTTACATTTTGAAAGGCAAATTCATATTCTTTTGCCCTTAAAACAAAGCCATATGAAAACACTTCAAATGCAAAACTCTATTTAACTGTCTAGAAAGTTGGAGTTAAACAGCAGGAGTACTGGCATGCTTTTTAAGCTTGTCTCCTTTTAAAAAAACTTTGATGTTTCAATAAGTATCAATAATATACATCATTTACTACAAGTCTAACTGAAAATAGTGACTTCGCAATTATTTAATTATCTTTTCCCTCATTTAACAAAATTCATTTTTGGAGGGAAAACAGTTTTAAAGTAGACCACGTATTTATCCATATATCTAAAAACAAATGGTACAGTGCACTGGAGTTGTATTAAATTTATGGAGGAGAAATAGAGCAGGATAATGAATCTTTTCAAGCAATTTCAATACATTTCAAACCTTAAACTACTGTCAGAAAGACATAGTGCAGCAACTCTGCTATGATTCTCTGAAAAGCAGACAATGTGTTTTTAATACCTGCTTGGAAGAGAAACATATATGTATCCAGTTAAAAATTCAGATTCTTTGCCAATATTGTGAAATGAATTCAGGCAATATGGGAATCTGCAATATGCAATTTATTACTCATCAGTGCAACCAATTTTTCCAGGTTGGCATTGGGCCTTTCAAATGTAAAACTGATAATTTTTAATATGATCACCATGGGAAGCTTGCTCCTGATGGTAAAGCACATTCAGTAATAAGTTGTAAACAGTCGCTAAATGACTTGCTAGAATTTCTCTAGACAATACGCTGTTTGACATTATAAATGGTTTCATCTCTGTTTTTTGAAAATGGACTGCAATATTCATGTCATTAAAAAAATTCTGTGAGGGACTTCCCTGGTGGCGCAGTGGTTAAGAATCTGCCTGCCAACGCAGGGGACAAGGGTTCTGAGCCCCAATCTGGGAAGATCCCACATGCCATGGAGCAACTAAGCCCGTGCGCCACAATTACTGAGCCTGCGCTCTAGAGCCCGCGCGTCACAACTACTGAGCCCGTATGCCACAACTACTGAAGCCCGGGTGCCTAGGGCCCATGCTCCGCAACAAGAGATGTCACCGCAATGAGAAGACCGCGCACCACAATGAAGAGTGGCCCCCGCTCGCTGCAACTAAAAAAAGCCTGTGTGCAGCAAGACCCAATGCGGCCAAAAAAAAAAAAAAAAAATTTCTGTGACCTATTTTGGGCAATATGTTTAGTAAATAGCCTGTGCAGATGCTGAGCATCCCAGGATGATTACACAGCTAAATAATTATGTGGATGATATGTACAGAGGTTGAGGTAAAATAAACTGTTATATTCTATGTTCCCTGAATTTCTAGAGCCTAAGTTTTAAAGTTAAGATCTTAAACAGGTTATTATCACTGCAAATGTTTTCCCCACTTTTAGGGTGCTGTTAACTTCAGTCTTCATCATCAATATATGGGCAAGTAAATGAACCAAGAAAACAAAAGTGGTCAAGTATCCAAATACTTCTTGAACCAAGAAATACATAAGTATTTCTTTATACTATATTCACATATAGAGAATTTCTACTCCAATACTTTTGGAACCAAAAGATCCAATTTAAAGCAACAGCTTTTAATTTAAACATATGGAAATGAAAACAAGACATGAAGATATGTTTGTATCTTCTCTGAGAAGGTCATCCACTAAATATTTCAGCTTCTATAAAGTTCTATAGTTATTGTGGGTTTTACATAAAAAGCCTTGAAAAAGAGAGAGCAGTAATTTGGGGGAATCTTGTTCACAGAATCATTTTAAATACTGATATATCTCTTCAACAGTGAATTCAAAGAACTATGTAAAAGATCATTTTCTCACTCAGTAGACTCCTGAAGTTCTTTCCCTTGAAGTTCTTGATATTTATTTATATTACACCTGAGTTGCTTTCATGAGATTTTAATACTTTATACTAAATTCACATATAGAAAATTTCTATTCCAATACTTAATCATTAAAAAAGAATCTGGAAAACCAGGTATTTTGAGGAATATGAACATTCTTAATATTAGCAAAGCTATTTCTGTCAAGTAGATTTTTATGAGTAGTACCGACTAAACACATAAGTTACCCAGGTAAACATAGGAAATGTGGTGAAGAATTAACTAGGGGTTTGGTACTTTGTGAACACCCACATTCTTAGCAGATTTTGTAGAGAAAATCAATCAGGTTTCATTTAAATATTTCCTGTATCAAAAAGTGGTGAAAATCTAAATTCAGATTTTATTTCCACTTCTGGACAAGATGACGCAATTAATCAGATTTACCTCCTGCTTGAAACAATTAAAAAATCAGATGTAATATATAAACAATTGTTTTCAAGATATAAATATCAGACAATAGGCAATGATTTCTAAGAGATGGGAAACAAAAGTGACCCCCATGATTTTTCCAAGCTTACTGCCTGGAGTTTCTAGCCAAAGGATAGGAAGGGGAAACCCAGGAGGAGATGGAGTCTAGGGAAGCCAAGGCAGCTAGAATTTGCAAGGCAAAGTGCCAGGGATGAAAGCCACACACACAGAGAACTCTGGAGACACACAAAGGGTCCCTCTTGTGTCTTCAACTGAGTACTACTGACTAGCCCATGCATGTTAGGAAACTACCTAAGGCTGGAGAAAAAAACCACTTGACAGTTTTAGAGAGAATAATAATAACAGAAATACCTGTTAATTGAATGAATAAAAGCTAATTCTTTCTTCTTTGCCTATAAACAGAAAGCAAGGAACAGTGAAAGGGTAAACATACAACATTAAAATGGGTGGGGAGGGAAGTATTTGGAAATACATTTTGTACTAATGCCATTCAGGTTTATTTCTGAAGATGTCATGAAATTTTGTGGATGTTGCTAAATTCTAGTTTAAAGTTAAAATGCTGTGGGCTTCTACTAATTTCTATCTTTGTAGTTTTTACTGAGAAACAAGGTATTATCTTTATTAAGAAAACACTGCTATTACCAATGGGATATGCACCAGAAAAAAGACAAAAACCTAAAATACAAGACTTTGGTAGTCCACCTACCTCTCATACGGTATTCCTTGTGATACATGCATTGCAACATGTATATGAGTTCATATGGTGCGAACACAGTGTTTTAATACCTGGACGCTTTAATATAATAGTGTATGTATCAGAATCACAGACCTGAACTTAATACATAGAGTGAGGAGTAGCCTGCAGCTTGTGATCCTGAAAGTTCTTTATACGAAGTTCAATACCCAGAATACGAATGGAACTCATTCAATAATACTATTAATTATCTGTATTAACTTGTCACAAACTCCCTCTGTGTACTTTGTGTGTTAAAACCTGAGGATGGATGCAATGCTTTCTTAATGACCTGCTATACCTAAATGTGTGATCCTGCAGCTTCATTTTTATCACATTCTAAATCACTTAATGATCAGAATGGACTAATTCAAACATTAAAAATATATGGTACAACAATTACACAATTTGGTATCAGTCCATCCATGGTGGGCCTACAGTATTATGGAATCGTTTGTGCAAAAATAAATTAAAATTCATAATTTAATTATTTTGCGTTAGAAATATTTTGGCAAACAAGGGATCATTATAGGTTGTAACTGTTATTGAGTACAGGATAAAAGAGTGTAGGGGTGATGTAATCTCCTAGATGTTAACGAGAAAATAAAAAGTTCTTATGTTTTGGAAAATGATCTCATCTACAAATTATATGGAAATAGGTGCAAAGCCATAGTTCTCCTCCTGTAGAAGGCTTACGTTATAAGTTTCTAAATTCCTAAATCACAAATCTTTAAAAATGAAGCTAAGTCATCACGTAATTAAAATTAGATTACAGAGACCTACTATGTTTACAATGGAAATTATATAAAAGAGCAATGTGTAAGAAAAAACTATTTAAAGTTATGTGTAAATGAGTTTGAAAAACAAGAGCCAATTTCAGATTTATTGTACTAAGACAGGGTAACTGCACTGTAAACAATATTAGGCATACCTCGGAGATATTGCAGGTTCAGCTCCAGACCACCACAGTAAAGTGCATATTGCAATAAAGTGAGTCACACAAATTTTCTGGCTTCCCAGTACATATAAAAGTTAAGTTTATACTATAGTCTATTAAGTATGCAATAGTATTACATCTATAATAACAAACATTAAAAAACAGCATTAATTTAAAAGTAACACTGTTGGAAAAATGGCGCTGATATACTTGCTCGATGCAGGGATGCCACAGATCTTTGGTAAAAATGCGATATCCGTATTTTACTGTACTTCGCTGAGCAAGTCTATCGGTGCCGTTTTCCAACAGCATTTGCTGACTTTGTGTTTCTGTGTCACACTTTGGTAATTCTTGCAACATTGCAAACTTTTCCATTATTATAATATTGGTTTTAGTGATATGTGATAGGTGATCTTTGATATTAATGCAATGACGTCCTGAAGGCTGAGATGATAGTTAGCATTTTTTAGCTATTGCTTTAAATTAAGGAATGTACATTGTTTTTTGGACATAATGCTATTGCACACTTAATAGACTTCAGTATAGTGTAAATATAACTTTTATATGCACCAGGAAATCAAAAAAATTCGTGTACTTGCTTTACTGCAATACTTCGCTGTACTCTGGTGGTCTGAATCAAACCCTCAATATCTCTGAGGTATGCCTGTATATGTTACTTTAGAAGCAAATTTAATTTTGCATTTTGATTTTTTCAGATTTAAATGCTTTTTTGCATTCTCTGAGCATATACTGTTTTTCTAATGAAAGACACTTACAGGCTAGATGAAGGCTGTCCAAAATTTAAAGAATTGTGGGTTTTAAAAATTACTTCCACAATGTAGCATTTTCCTTTTAACTCACTGATTAAAGAAAATTTGGTTTTCAAAATCACATGCTTACTGTAAGGTAGTAATACTTTAAACTGAAAATGTTGCATTATTAAATAAAGCATAAGTAACATTTAAAACTCTTTAATAAAAAGAATGAAACAAATCTTTCGTAGAAAGTATGTAAGTATACTTCCACTGTAGATGGGAAACTTGGCTCATGATATTCTACATTTTAAAAATGTCAATTATGGTATAGTACTGAACAGCCAGGAACTCAATCTCTTTACCAACTTTGATGTTATCATTTGACAAGATTTAGTCATGTTTTCTTAGGTTTTACAATTCAGAAGCACTTTAACTCCTCTATGTAGATGAAGAAACTAAGGTTCAGAGATTTAAAAATCATATAATTTATCTGAGGCAGAAATTAATTAGGGCCCAGGTCACCTGACCTTTTAGTGCTATTATCTTAAAATCCATTTATATTTGCAAATAACAAAAGCACTGTATTAATATTTGAAAATATACTTACATAAAAATGATAAAAAGGTATAACTAGTATTAAATATGTGACTGGCAAATTATGTCCATTTTAAATGTATCACCCTAATTTTTCAGGGGATCTCAATGTCAAAGGCCCCCAGCCCAGTTTTCTTGTGAATTTGTTTACACTCTCTCAAACAGACTAATCAAACTTTATCAGGTACTATTATAACACCATGGATCTCCACAATGATGCTTTAGTAGTATTTGGTTCAACTGTAGGTGATAATTAGGTTGATGATCCTCAATTCAGTAATTACCCTTTCATATAACATCACCTATGGTCTTTTTCTGAGGCTAAGTATTGGTGTTACTAAGCTCATAGTAGGGCTATCTGCACTCTACACAGTCCTATAATCAGTACTAAGAGACCCCTTTAGGTGTCTGTGCCTTCTGTGATAGTTAACTCCAACAGATATTTAGTTAAAATTCTCAAGCTAGAAATGGTAAGAAAACTTTCACAGAAAAAACCTTAAAAAAAAAAAAAAGGCCCATACTTGGATTTTAATGTATCACGGTCTTTATTTACAACTTCATTGGCAAAAAAGAAAAGGAATAGTTTAAAACAGTCTAACACAGGGCACTGCAGCTGATCCTGGCAGATTAATGAAGTTTCATTTTAAATGTCCATCTAATTGTCCAAAGATATACAATACTGAATCTGCATATGCAGTTTCCTTTATGAAGTACAGGCTCATATCTCAGGCAGTCTTTTAAACATATAAATACAAAGGAAATAAAACCACTCATTAAAAACTGCATTAAATGAAGGGTAATTTAAATTTATGTTGTCCTTGTAATAACGCATGCCCAATGAAAATCAAAAGCTGGAAAAGCAGTTACACTTCCTACTTGAGTGGACAGTTACAACAATCAATCATTTTCTGCAATGACCATTATATTTTTAATTTATCATGAACTACTCTGAACTTACTATGAGATGTAGCCAAAGTCAGAAGACAAGATGTAGGGAGAATATTCCTTTTTTGGAGAGTAAGCCCTCCAGAATCAGCATGGGAAACAAACATCCTGTTGAAGAATTCTAGGTGGAAAAAAATTAATGTAGTCAATTTCAACTCATGCTGAGCTGGCTTAATTTTTTCATTGACTTCTTTGGTGTCATTCTTCTAAATCAAGTGTGTTTAATTCTTCTTCTAGTTCATCCAAATCTTCCCCAGTAAAAAGATTTTCATCAACAGGAACAGCATCGATGACTCCATTTTCCTGTCCCTCCCCTTCGTTGTCCTCTTCCAAATCACTTCTTTCACCATTTTCAGCCCTACCTCCGGAAGCTTCACTTAATTTGTTTTCTAAAAATAAAAACTGAAATCAGTTAAGGCCTAGAAAAAGAAAACACTAGTCCATTAGCAACGGACAGTCACAGACTGATATACTTCTTTTCCTTTTTCCATGAAAGCCTTCCCTAAGATTACTCCAACAAGAACTGCTCTTTTTCTGAGCTTATTTGTATCAATTATCTATACCTACTATAAAATATGTCTTTCACTGTAGACATCTGACTGCTTAACGGTTCATACATTTGAGGGCAAGATTTATCTTATACAACCTTGTGTTCTCTACATGACCCAACAATTAGGTTTTTAAACAGTCAACTTCCACATATTTTGTTTGAATAAATGATTATGGAATAAAAAAAAAAACATTTATGATATAAGCAGCTACTTAGCTTTTGGTTTTACAAATAGTAGTTAAGTCACACTAGTCGTAATGCTGTAAATGAGTGTGAATGCAGAAATATTTCATCTTGTCATCAAACTGTGGAGGAAAAAAAAACCCTGGGGCTATGGAGCTACTTTTCCTTTCAGGCTATAATTATATGACTGAGAAAACAAAAATGCTGCCTTTTCTTGTTCAATGACATCAATATTGAACACACAGAATTTTTAATAGCCTAATTTAAAGTTATTTCAAACATCTCTGATGACAAATTCTTGGGAATTATAACCTCTGAGGTACTTGCAATTGTGCCTATTGTCACCAAAGCCCTACTTCTCAAAGGAGCAAATCAGTCAGCAGATTGGCATTAAGACAATAGTCTGACAGCATTCTCAAATCTCAGGAGAACAGGCCAGTTTTTCAAGTTATAACTTTTATTCCTTCATTGTAAAAACAAGGTTTAGCTTTTTTTCCCTCAACTTTTGCCTTGATCAGTAGTCTACCTTTTTCTCTCACAGCAACCATGCCAAACTTTTACTTTTTTCTTCAAATCCTCACTCAAGGTACAATTAGATATAAATTGTATCAGCAATCCTTATTTCCAAATACACCTAGCCAGCCTCTCCTCCATTCTCACTCTTAACTGAACTCATTATTTATACTTCCAGATCTTGCTTCTGTACCTAATATTATTTCATTTTTAATTTTCATTCTTTCCCAGATCCTTTTTCTCTGGCCAACAGATATATTTAGATTTCCCATATCCTAAAAGGCCCTTCTCATGACCATGTCTCCCCCTCAAAGTTCTTAAGAGTGAGTGATCTGTAGTCATTTTTTTCTCCTCATTCCTCATACCATTGCAGTCCCAATGAAAACTGTGTACCCTATTCCTACAACTCCTTCCCTAATCACAATTAAGGAATTATTTCTAATTCTCATCCTACTTAATCTTCCTGAAATTCTTCTTAATTTTTCTCTGTCCTTCTCAGTGTCTTTCCCAAGCTTTTTCTCTTTTGACTACTCTAAAACATTGATATTTTCTGCAGTCTGTTCTAGAATGTTTTCATCGTATGTATTGTGCCTGGGTGTGTTCATTCACTCTCAGCTACCAATGCAGATGACTTTCAAACATTTTCCTCCTGGTAATGTCTACACAGTATCCTAGACAACGCCACTTTTGATAACCAAAATATCTCATACTCATGAGGTCCTGAACTGAACTCATTAGCTACATCTCCAAACTCATTTTGGCCCCTTCTAGTTTGTTAATGGCTTCAATATCCAACCAGCCACCCATTTCCACAGCCTCCACTGTTTACTACTTTTATATACAGCCAAATCACATGTTTATATGTTACCAGTCTGATACCTGCAAGCATGTAAGTTTGCCAAGCCTGGCCTAACCCCCCTTTAGACAGTTTCTGAATTCTTAGAATTACACAAAAGTCAGCATACTTACCATCCTTTTCTGAAGTATATGTGCTGAATCTTTCAAGACTGGCTACAGTAATACCTGTCTCATCTACATCTCTTGGGATGTACAGGCTTAAATCTATGTCATTTACGCTCACTGAATCATCAACCTTTAAAAACACATAGAAAAGAAAGTGTTACTAATAAGAACAGTTTTCATAAATTACTTGCCCTTTACCTGACATATATCTTAATGAAATAAAATTATTAATAATGCCAAATGAAAACAAATGACTATTGCCAAAATTCACTTTTTTCTAAACTTCTTGAAAAAAGAATAGCAATGCCATACTTGAAGCTTCTTCCTCTGACATCATATTTTTACATATAGAGTATATTTCCATCTTTCAACTCAAAGGCAGAAGTCAGAATTTTATGATAACCATATGAAAAATGAAAAGCTATTTGCTAATACTAAGTCTCTGTATCACCAAATAATTCTGCTGCTGTCTCCTGCTCCCTTCTCTGTACTTTTTAGTGTCTGTCTCATGATTTTTCTTTTTTAGTATAAAATATTAAACAAAAACCTTTTTTCTTTTAGAGGGAGAATAAAACATATTTTACAGCTAATACACAGAAGCATTTAACTATATATTAGGCACTGCCCTAAGTTCTATAAAGAACTGTAAATAAACATAAACTTATAAACTCATTTAATTCTCACAAGTACTCTGTGATGTAGGGATTATCATTATGTCCGTATTACAGATGGGGGTGGAGGCCTAGCATGTAACTAATTTCCCAGGTTAGAGTCAGGATTTGAACCAAGGCCCCAAAGTTGGTACTCTTAACTATACTGCTCTACTGTCACTCTCTACTGTTTCTCTCAATCAACATGAGAAGATGAGGTGACAAAGCTTCCTCTTACCTCATCACCACCCGTTCCCTGGGTATAACGGGTATCATCTGCTTCCTCATCATCATCATCAACCAGCTCAGGACGAAACTCAAACACCTCACGACCACTGATCTATTCAAATACACACATGTATCAACTCAGGACAAAATTCAAACATTTCTTGGTCACTGATTTTAGACATACACATAATTAAATAAGGATAAAATCTTGCATAATACAGAAATTATAAAATGAAAGAAAGAATAGAGAATCTATTTGGGTGAGTTTGGGACATACCACTAATGCTTTCCCTGCTTTGAAGTCTGCTTTCCTTCTTTCCATATCTTGCTCAAGTTTATCAATCTTTTCTTGTCTTTTTCTTTTCTTCCATGCAAGAAAAGATTCTAGAGTGATTTTGGTAACATTTGGACCTAGGGCAGAACGCTGCAAAGATAAAAAAGTTAATTTTCTCCCCCTAAAGTCATCTATGATACTATGATCTAATAGTTTTCTCTTACTTCAATTAAGCCCTTGCTTATGACTGTTATGAAGACATTAAATTTAGAATAAACTGATTTATTTTCACTTTACATGGCAAGGAGCAAAATGCATGTCCAGAGATACAAACATTTCTAAACATTATAAAATATATTATCCTGAGCTAGATGTCTTTTCAAAATTGAAGATGAGTAAAACTTGTCACGAGAAATAGTTTTAAAATAAGTCAATTGCTGAAAACAATAAATACGAAAAGCACCATGACAATATCCAAGTTTCATCTGTGATCCTCAAGAGATAAGAAAAAAAACTAAGCAAAAGGCACCATCTGCTTTCCTCAGGGCCAATAATCAAATAATAAATATACAGAAAAATAATACTTGCTGAACATCTGCCAGGTATTCAATGTTAAGTACTTCATACACATATGCTAACACATCCATCTCCACAAATAAGCAAACAGAGGGTGATGGAAAATTTACCAAAGGTTATTAGCTAATATGTGGCAGAACTAGGATACAAATAGTAATCTCAGATATATCTGACTCCAAAGTCTACATTTTCTATCACAGTATATTGCCTATGTGAGACACCAAACAGTATGTCCTTTTAAGAAATGTATATAATCTCAACATTAGACATGTACACAACACATTTAGATTACCCAAGACAAGGCAAAATGGATACAGTTTGAAGCATACAACCCTAAATCTAGTATTTCCAATAATCTCAACATGCTTCATGTCAAGGCCAGGAGCCTTATCTGCTAACTCAGTAACCCTATCTGCTGGCTCAAAGAATAAAACTCTTGTGCTGAGCCAGAGATGAGCAGCTGAAGAGTCTTTGAGTCCAGGAATGATGATAAAACATATAGTTGAAAAACTGTAGTGGAGTTGTCTGTTTCCACACGTGTTAAAAACTACTAAATAATTAGTAAAATGGCAAAAAAATAAAGACACCAAAGAAAATATCTAAAACGTCAAGTTCAATCACTCTGAATACCGACTAAGCATTTTCACAAACTGATATACCAGTATATCAATCTTATGGAAACAGTTTATTTGATAAGCCAGCAGCTAGTACTTAAAAAATTATTTCATAATTCTAAAATTAATGTCATGCTTGGCTAATGATTATGGCTAGGCTTACATTTTAGACATATAAGAATAATCAAATAAAAAGTAAGGCAGCTTCGAGAAAAATTCATAATATTTCTTTCCCTTTCATAACAACATGCTATTGCCCCCAAGTGGTAAATATTAGAATTTCACAATAAATACTGCTTTAGTGTTTTATGGTAGGAAAAAGATACTAGTTACCTCTCTTTCAATTAGATCTTCTAATGAAATTTCATCTTCTTTCTCTTCTTTCTTTTTATCTTTTTTCAAGACGAACCCAGGAGGAAGTGCATGACGATACATGCAAATATCACCCCCTCCAGGGCATACCCAAAACCAGCCATATTTGTTGTTTTCAATAGCTTCGAGGAAATGCTTGCACACCTATAGAGACAATATTATTCACAAGCAGTGGCTCAGTGTGGTCCATTTCCAAGGTAAATGCTTAGGTATATGGAACAAGTACACTCAATTCACATCTTCTTTAGGCTAACCACTTACGTACAGAGCACCTTGCGTGCAGAAATGTAAATATAAATTAATTAAAATACTTAATACAATGGTAAATTCCCTTTAGAGAGGATCTGTATAAAATTTCTATTTTTGACATTGCTCTAAACTGAATTATACAAAAAGGATTTGCTGCCATTTAGGTTTTGTAAATGTAATCCAAAAGTCTGGTTTTCAAATATGAGAAAATAAAAATGGTTACAAAAAAATAAAACCAATAACTTTGTTTTGATTTGATCTTTCCTAAAAACTAATCACATGCAGTAAAGATACTAACACTATTTGAATTACCTGAAATTATAGGCAATTTCTTACATCTAAGAAAGGAGTAAGGCACAGAAGAAACACAAAGGATAGTGACCCTTTAAAACATGAATGGGTGCAAGATGCAACTGTACTGAAGCCTTAGGTAACACGCTTTACAAACAAGAAGGAAAAATTAACTAATAAGCATCATTTTTTTCCTGAAAAAATACAACAGAAGTAAGTAAAAACAATATTTAGAATTTTTCTAACACGGCAAGGTTTTTCATGGTAACTATACTACAGAATAAATATGTGGACGTGAATGTAGGGTCTGAGAAATAATAAGGCACCAATTTTTAAAAGTACATTTCCTAGAATACTAGAACCATTATCTACCAAAAATTCATTTTGCAATTCATATGCAACAATATTTTCACCCTTGTGATTTATTAATGTCTCCCTACCATTAAAACAGAGTATGTTATGAATTAAGCGGGTTAATTTAATAGTTCTACCTCCATTCATTTTGCACAAAAAAATAAAGAATTCTACATGTTTGAGAAAGTAAAACCACCTCAGAAAACGGCATTTGAAGGACTTCAGTCACATGGTTTTCAAGTCACTTTTAAACAAGAAACAAATTTGTATAACTTACACCAGTAAATTCCAAAAACAAAGCTTGATTCACCTAATCTTTATGAAAAGAGGCAATAACTTAAAGAATAATCCAGTAGAAAACAGCAGCAAATACCTTGACACTTAATTCTCCCTAATGATAAATACCACAGCAACTCAATTCAAGAAAAGGACATACTATTTGAGTTTTTGGTTTTTTCTTTTCCGCCTCACCGTGCTTCTTGTTCACTACTTCTTCCAGTTTTTTCTCATCCCAATTATCCATAGTATCTAAATAAAAAGAGATATGGAGACTAAATACTGTAATTTTATCTACTGTCCCCAAAACACATTGCGTGAATCCTTACACAGGAAAGCTCTATTTTAAGACTCACGACCAAACACATTTCCTTTAAAACACCAAAGGTAGGAATAACACTGTTGTGAGATTATCCACTAAAATCTAAGTACTTTAGGCAAATGAGAAAGTAGTACTGGAAGAAAGGGTAAGAGACAAATACAAAATAAGCCACTGGTTTTTAAACATCTTCATTTACTTAATCAAAGGGCATAATATGGTAAATTCAGATTTTATGAAAAACAACAACAAACAACTATTCTTTAGGACAAACACAGTCCTACTAAGACTGAAACAGTCTTCAAGCTATTAAATATCTTAGTGACAAAAAACCAAAAGTAATATACATTTACTTTTAAGAGAATATCTTTAAAAAAAAATACCTTTTTCAAGCTCTTCATCTCTTGCATCAATGTAAACACTTCGCTTTTCACATTTTCTCTCCAGAGTCAAGTCATGAGAGAACTTACACTTATCTCCTTTAGTACACTGTCCTTGCTTGAAGAATGCACATACCACAGATTTGGGATCTGCACCTATGTCAAATAGCATATGGTATTTGTACCATAATCTGCCAGATCACAAAGTAGAGCTTCTATCTGAGATATAATTACTTTTGGTTAACTTGTTATTTTCTATTACTGGTGTGAGAGGAAATGCCATATATAAGTGAACAGTAAGACATTTCTTCTAAGTTCTTTCTAAAGCATTTTATATCTATTTTTGTTTCCTTTATTCTTACCAAAAAGAAAGAGAGCAGAGGTGGGAAACCAAGCAAATACATAGGTTATTCTATCGTCACTTGCCTAGTTGGAGTCAATGAGGCAGGAGGCAAAAGAGAAATATAAATGCAGGTATACTGCCAACAGTTTGGGATTTACAGCTTTTACAACCATAGGTTTGCTTTGCCCACTACCAAAGATTGGATATTATAAATCAACTAGTAGACTGCCCCAAATCCTTAATTTTCCCTTAAGTGAGGAGCTAATGGCTGGACTTAACAGTTGTACGACACAGCTATGCAGATGTATAAAGGAACCATAAGAAAGTCATTGACAAAGATAACTTTGACAAAGGGAGTATTATTTTCACAGCATACACAACTGGCTTATAATCTGAAGAAAACATATTAAGAGTGTTAAAATATGAATTACATTTGATAAAAATAACGTTTCTGAAATTTAAAGTTTACCTTTACTTATTTTTTGAGCAGCAACTACAGGTTTGAACAACTCATTTAGCTCTTGCAATTCTTTCTTCTTGTCATCCTTCTTCAACTTCTTTTCAGCTTCACTTTGTGCTACCTATAATATTCACAGGTATAAAATGTAAATTTGATTTCATATAATGAAATTGTTTTTACTATATAGTAATATACAATATCACTGACATAAAGACAACTGCATATTACATGTATATAGTTCTTACTTCTTAATATCAGTGTTACAATGGCCTTCCAGTATATATTAAATGGTGTGGTTAAACTATTAAATGAAATTGCTAAATTTTGTAGCAGCTGACTTTTATAAAAAAAACCTATAAATGGTACCATGCCAAGTTAAAAGCATATTTAAAAGCTTATAGCAATAGTATTTATTAAGCATATGCTACATGCCCAGCATTTTTAGCAAATGGTTCTCACCTGGGAATTTCTTCTGTGACAACAACCCAGAAACAAGTAGGTGCATTTTGAAGATTAGAGATACAAACATCCTGAAATGCATAGTCCCACACAATAAAGAATTGTACCAACCCAAATACCTATAAGTACCCTTGTGGAAAAACACTGGGCTAGGTCAATGGGGGAGATCAAACAAAACAAAACAAACATGACATATGACATAATTCCAGGCACACAATTTACATACCTAATATGATTAGAGGATTCATCCAAACATTTATATGTCAGGTCCTATGTTAGATGACAGGGAATACAAAGATGAAAAGACAAAGATGCTTATTTAAAGAAGCTCGGAATCTAGTGGGAAGACAGACATGTCAACAACTATAATATAATACATGGTGCTCTGGGAACAAAGAATGCCAATATGCCTAAGAAAATTAGACTGAGCTAATATTTTACGGATGAATTCTTCTGATGGGCAAGAAATGCAGAGAGTGCCAGTCAATGCAAAGATATGAAAAAGGTATGAGAGACATCAATGAGAAATTTAGACCGTATCAACAGGTGACAGGATAAGACTCAAGAGTTTAAAGTAAGCCAGTGATACAATCAGATTGTATTTTACAAAGATCACAACAACTTTGTGAAGGGTGGACTAGAAGGAGCCCAAGAATGAAGGCAACGAAAATGAGGAGGCTAATGAAACTGCTGTAAGCAAGAAAGCACAAGGGCTTTAATTTAAATAGGCATTAGTAGCAAGGATGGAGGAAAGGGGAAGGAGCGCTCTTAAGGAGGTAGAACTGTTAGGACTAAGTGACTGGACATGAAGTACAAGGGAGAGGGAGGAGTTTAGGATTATCACTTGCATGGATAGTGATGTTAAAGAAGACAGGGAATATAGGAGGAACAGGTTTCTGGGCAGGAGGTGGGGATGAGCTCAGTTTTAGACATACTGAGTAGGAGATGCTTACAGGGCATCTACGTGGAGCTATTTAGAAGGCAGCTGGACATGGATCTTGATTCCCGGAGAGAACGTCTGCTTTGAGATAAAGATTTTAGAAATAGCTGCTTACAAATAAGTAAACTTTGGGTGTGTATGAGATTACGCAAGGACAGCATAAAAAAGTGGTAAGAGCAGAGAACAGTTCCCTGAAGAATACCAATATTAAACAAGCCAACAGAACCTAAAAAGCCCGTTAAAGGAACAAAGAAACATCAAAGAAACAGAAATCCAGGACAAAGATGTACTAAAGGACGAGGAAATTTTAGGGAAAGATTGGCCAAATACTATAATAGGGTTAAAGGCATTCTAAATCCTGACTTTGACCATGTGGGTCGGATGTGTTTAAACAGAAAAATGGGAAAAGTTTTCTAAAAAGAAAAAATTTAAGTCACTTTATCTTTAATAAAAAGTATTCTTTGCTCATTAGGCCCAACTCAGACATTTGTGGGACCCCAAGCAAGAGTTCAGTGGATGCCTACAAATCATTTTTGTAAATGTTTATAAATTAGAAATCAAACTAATGTTAAATCAAGTATGGTTTGTACCCCTACTTGACAAACATACCTTGTGACCTGGAAGGACAGTTTCAAATTTAAAACGCTTAGGTTCCATGGAGTTCCACACTGGAGCATGGCAGTAAAGTGAGAGTCAACCCCTGGCTCCTCCTCTTCCCACCCTGAGTTTCATCCCACCACATTTGTGCAGGGAGAAAGAAGGTGCAGAGCAGAACATGGAATGGATCAAGGCTCTGTCCACACTCCTAGCACATATCCTCCCTTTGACTACTTCAGGCATATTGGCAGTGTAGTATACCCTAAGATGGACTTGGGGTAACTGACCTTTGCAGGCCCTGAGCTGGTGTGGGGAGAGGTACATCTGGAGGAGACACAGAGTAGGGTCATCCTCGGCATCACAGGGTTTAGGGTGAGGCATCTCTTGCTTGGCTCCAACAGCAAGCCTGCTGCTCATTTCCAATGTTAAGTATGGTGGTTAGATACCTCAAGTTCACAGATAAAAGGTCAGGTACCCAAGAAATTATCAAAAATATATTACTAAATGTACTATCAAGCCTAACAACCACAACACATTTTATGGCTTTCTCAGGTCTATAAAATTTGAATACCAGTCAACATACTTCCCACTAGAAGAGAAAACAGGGGGAGGGGGAACATGTTTGAAATGAATTCTTATATTATGCCAGCTGATTTACATTATCTTCTCTTTTAGTTAAACCATAGAAACCCTACAAGGGTAAATGCCCTTACACTATACTACAAATTAAAGACCAGTGTCACTAAATAATTTAAGATCATGTAACAAATAAGATAGGGGGATGCATACTCAAGTTGATCTGATTCCAAGGCCTGAGCATGCATTTTTATGAAACCAAGCTATTAAGTCAGCAATGTGGAAGATCAAGCTTTTGGCTTTAGAGTCAAACTGTGTAAGAGAAAAAAAAAGTGTTGGAGGCACTAATTTGTAGACAGCATCAGTGATAGAGGTTAACCATCTCACAAATATATATTCTGATATTTTCAGATGGAAAAAAAAAGTGTTTCCAAAAGTTGAGGAAAAGGAGATAGGGTGGTGAAAAAAGTACTTTTTAAAATAAAGGTCCATGTCTATAAAATCCTAAACTCAATAAAGTGAAAGATCTACATAAAATGAAGAATTGAGAATACAGAGATTTGAAGAAAATGGAGCTAAATTTTTTTGAATGATAAAATGGTAAAACTGATAAATGATTAAATAATTTCAAAATTCATATGGAAAAATAAACGCCTAAGAACAGCCAGGAAAAACAGAAAAGGAGTAACATCTTGGGGGGGAAGGACTTGCCTTAATAGCTAACAGAATATGTTACTAGGCCACTATAATCAAAATCAATGTGATACTGGTTTAGGGAAAGACAATAAACAGAAAAGAAAAGAGAATCCAGAAATAGATCTGAACATATATGAGACTTTAACATATGTCAATATGGGTATTTCAATTCAGTGAGATGAACGATGCTGGTATAAGTGGCTATTCATTTGAAAAGAAATAAACTTAGTATCATACAAAATAAATTTATATGATAAAATTACAGACTGTGCAAATAAAATAATTAGAAAAAATCGAGGAAAAACACACATAATCTCGTGATGGGGAGACCTTTTAACCACATAAAAGAAAAACTAGACATATCTGACAATACAAAAACTAAAAACTGTTGTACAACAAAATGTAACAAAAACATCACAAATTATCTATAATGTAGACAGAAGGTGTCTCTCATAAATTGACAATAAAAAGACAAATAACCAAAAAAGCAAAGGATCTGAATAGACAAGTCAGAGAAGTACAAACCAAAATAGCCAACAAGCTTATGAAAAGGTACTCAAACTCACTAGGAGTAAGGGAAAGAAAGTAAAAATGAGGTATCACTTTATACATAATCAGATTGGAAAACATTAAAAAGAGCTTTAGTACCTATAACTCACGTACTGCAAATGAAAATCTGAAGTATTACAATCTCTATGGAGAATGATAGGCAAATTTATTAAAAATTAGAAATCCATTTCCCTTTATTTAGAAATGTGTCACCAGACAATTTATGCTACAGAAATAAAAGCACAAATGCATGTAAAAACACATGTATAAGGATATTTCTTGTACAACTGTTTTTAATGTCAGAAAGCTGGAAACAAAATGATTACTTATAGTGAAATGGATGGATACTGTACATCCGCATCATAGAACAGTATGCAGCCATTAGAATAAATTAGAACTATATCAAAATGGTTTGGAGGAATATCTAAAAGGTATTGCTGAGTAACAAAGGCAAGATGCAGGAAAGTTTATAGAGTAGGATTCCATTTTGAAACACAATTACAATATCAAACATTTTTATCTGCAACGATGCTGTACTACATCCATATGAAGAAAATGAAGAAATTTAAGTTATTTACCTGACGTGGATTTTGTTGACCAAATTTAACTTGATGAGTGACAGCCTTGATAAACTTCTGTTGCTTTGCTCCTTTCTTATTCTTTAGACCAAAAGTTTTGTCCTAAATGAGAAAAATTATTGAGGTATCTTAGCAATTTATATTAATTTCTTATCTTTTTTCAGTCATGTCTAAAAATCATTCTTTCATTTACGTATTGGTAAGAAAATTATTCTTTCTTTATGCTATACACAGACATGCAAAACACTACAACGACAAGTCTAGGCAACATATGACCTCAAAACGTCACCCAGGATTCTTTAGGATTCAGTACATACTTATAACTATCGTCAATAAACTTGTTAGCCTATAGTGCTTTTTCTCAGTTGTGTTTTTAGAATATCAGTATTACAGGATGTGCAGAGTTGTTACACTAGGATAATTAGTTCAACAGTCAAATAAGTTTAGGAAAATGCTTATTTAACAGGGTTTTTAATTCTCAAGCACAAGATATGTGAGAGCCTTTACCAGAGGGGATACAGTAGGCAGCAATCCCAAATCTTATTTTACCTCAGAAAGCATTTTTCTCAGAGTATCCTGAGGGATTATGCACTACTGAACACATTTTACGGAATACTGCGTAAGAAGATACATTAAGTTCTGGATTGGTTTTCTGGGGTAATAGAGCTATCCTCTCAAAACAATTAAATTTATAGAAATCAAACTACTGAAGTACATACATTACTAGCTGTTGCTAAAAAGGAAATATTAAAATTGAAGTATTCCTAACTAAAAAGCAACAATCTAAATTTGGAATATTATTAAATAGTAATTTGGGCAAGTTATTAATACAATAGCAGCTATCAGTTATGGAATGCTCATTTTGTGCAAGGCACTAACGGTGGTCTTTGACTACTTATTCATATTTAGTAAGTATACAGCATAAAAACATTTAGAAAGCACTGCACAACTGTGTGTGTGTTTGGGGGCTACAGTGGGTTGAATAGGGTCCCCCCCTCAAATTCATGTCTACCCCGACCTCAGAATGTGACTTTATTTGGAAATAGGTCTTTGTAGCTGTAATAAATTAAGATGAAGTCACACTGGATTACAGTGGGCCCTAAATCCAATGACTGGTGTCTCTATAAGAAGAGGAAAGGACACACACACAGAGAGAGAAGGCAGTGTGAAGAAAGAGGCAGAGAGATTAGAGTGATACAACTTCCAGCCAAGGAATGCCAAGGACTGCCAGAAGCCACCAGAAACCAGGAAAAGGCAAGAAAAGATTCTTCCCTAGAGTCTTCAGAGGGAGCACTGCCCTGCCTGCACCTGATTTCAGATTTCTAGCCTCCACATCTGTGAAAGAATAAATTTCTGTTGTTTCAAGTCACCTGGTTTGTGGTAATTTGTTATGGCAGCCCTAAGAAACTAACACAAGAAGCGAGACTGAGTGAGCTTCACTCTAAGGTAAACGGGTGAAAAGGCTGTCAGGAAACCACCAAACACTGGTATCTGAAGTCTTTTTTCCTGTCTTTTCTGTTTCTCTGGAGAAGAATCTTCTAGCTAGGAGAGCAACAACCCTGGCTAAAGGACTGGAGAAGAGAGCAGGTGGGAGAAGGTGTCTCTTAGTTTACTACACAGACTCCTTAGTGGCCCTTTTCAGGCTCACATTTTAACCATGCTTCCCACATCCTTTGTGTCTAGTTACAGAAGCAAAGAGGCCTCCTGATTTATCCCCTCCACCCCCCTTTCTTGCAAGGGGAATAGATAAGAGCTATCAGCTACTTCTATACTTTTAACACCCAGTTTTCAGTCACTCGCCTTCTGCATTACCTAGTACCTCCCACTGTTGAGCTTTTTGCAGACTTCTGCAGAGCAAACCCACTTGCTTCTCAATCACGCACTCTTAGGTGGGCACTCAGGCCCAACTGCTCTGCTTTACTAAGCCAGTTAACCAACTCATCCATCCACTATCAATCTTCGTATGCTGAGGTTCAAAAGTGCAACACCATCTACATATGTCTCATCAGAGAACAGCGTATCTGGGGTTCAACTCATACCCCACATGTAACTACAGAGGAGAAGCAAACTGAATAAACAAGGCCAAACAGCAAGGTAGATACTGATATATGAAGACTTAGGAAAGAAAAAAGTCCTCTAAGGGGATGTGGCCAGCTAGAGAAGAAAGTACTCATGACAACAGCTGCTGGTAGAGGTATATAAGCTCCAGATTCCAGGAGAAAAACAGTTTTTCAGGTTTAGTTACACTGCTTTAGCACATAATTAACCAGTCTAAAGAGAATGAATGAGTTGTGTCTTGGAAGTCTCTAATTAGGTTAGAACTTGGAAATAGTTATTTTTTTCCAGAGACAAGGGACACTTATTTACCTAGTATTCACTAAACATAAACTCCTGAATATATAGTTTATTGAATCCTCTTAACAACCATATGATATACTATTATCTCATTCTGTAAATGTGGATACTGAAACTCAGAAATGTTCAACAATTCTTTCGAAGTAACATTGCTAATAAGGGGCAGGCTGTACAATGTAATGATTTAAGAGTATAAGCTCTGGAGTCAGACTGGCCAAATTCTAATCCCAAACAGAACTGGGCAAATTACCTTCTTTGTCAGTTTTCTTATTTGTAAAGTGGGTCTCACACTAACCTCTTAGGATTACTACAAAGAGGTGGAACACAGTGGTTAACATCAAGGACTCTGGAGCCAGAATCCTGACTCTGCCACTTGCCGGCTTAATAACCTTGGGCAAGTTATTTAACGTGTTTCTGTTTCCTCAACTGCAAAAAGGTACTTATTTCAGTGAGAGAATTAAAGGAGCTGTGTAAATTTATCACTTGTAGATGGCTTGTTTCTTTTCCTTCCTTTCCCCAAAACACTGAGAACTATGTCTGGCCCAGGTATATTTGACTCCAAGCAAAGTCCTTGTTCTTTCCACCATGAAAAACTACTTCCCAGAGAAACTAGTTAGGTTATTGGGTCGGTTGGTACACAAAGTTTTCTGAATATTACACTGTGGACCTGGGATACTAACAGTACCTCTTGAAAATAGGATAGTTTGAAATTCAGAATACTTCCAAAAGGCTTCCTTTCCCTTTTTCTTGAGTTCAGGACAGACCTTACCTAAAGATTAACCTGGATTTAGCGTCGGGGGATATGAGATGGGAAGACTGGAGGTTATACTCAACCCCAAATCATGGTTAAAATAAAACTAGGGAAACAGTGGTCCTCATTAGATTAATAAGGTCCCAAAGGTTAAGTGATAAGGAAGAAACAGTGTGTGTTTCAGACTTGGGAAATTAAATACAAAGGAGTTTAGAGAACAGGCAGTAATTCTAAGAAAAGGACGACTCCCAGAGGTTCCAAAAGCCTTAACACTCAGTGAACTCCAGACTTCACTTAAAACTGACACTTTCTCCCCCTTCCACTCTTCAGTAATCCTGCTTCTTTTACAGGACAGCCTCCACTCCTTAAATAAGATGTCTGAATAAAGGAAGGTGGCAGGAGTGCAGGTCAATAATGAATAGTACTCCAAGATAACTGGAGTTCTCCTTTTGGGACACTAGTATAAACAAAGGCCAGCACTGTTTTACCTCATTAGTTTCTTCCCCAAATGCACTCCAGTATGTTTTTGTTGTCTATCCATGCAATGGATATTCTGCAGCTGGTTAATATAGCTTCAAGTAATCAACAGTTGACCTTAGCTGAAGTTTTTCACTGGCAACGAGAATCATTTCTTTCTCCATCCTTTACATACCTGGATCCTATCCCTATAGGTCTCCATTACTACTTCCTTACTGCTACAAGGCCTTAGCTGGACATCCTTTATTTGCTTGCCCTAAACCCAGATTATCCCCCCCTTTCCATTAACAAACCTTCCATTTCCCAAAGCTGACTTCAGTTTATTAAATTGTATAGAAAGAAAGCAAATAGTGCATGCCATTTGAGACAACAGTGTGAATGTTTAACAGAACCATAACCCTTTTTGATATACTCATTTCAGAAAGAAAATACTTATAAATGCAAATGAATTCATGAAATCTTGGGGAGTTTAAATAGAGAAAGTAAAAAAATGAAGGCACCATAAGGAAATTATTTCAAGTGATAGAAAGTAAGCACTGCATAAACAGTACAGTTCAGTCTATTTCCCCTAACTAGTTCTTTTTATATTAATAAATTAACAACTGCCATTAATTGAACATATACCATATGTGAGGTACTTTACATGTCATCTCATTTAACCCACTGTTCTGTAATATAAGAATTAGCTCCATTTTGCTAATGAGAAACTGCAGTTCAGATAGGTCATGCAACGTGCCTAAAACTACAGAATTTGAAATGTATATATATTTATTTATTCATTCATTTATTTATTTATGGCTGTGTTGGGTCTTTGTTGCCGCGCACGGACTTTCTCTAGTTGTGGCGAGCAGGGGCTACTCTTTGGTGCGGCGCGCAGGTTTCTCATTGAGGTGGCTTCTCTTGTTGCAGAGCACGGGCTCTAGGCACGCGGGCTTCAGTAGTTGTGGCACGCAGGCTCAGCAGTTGTGGCTCGTGGGCTCTAAAGCACAGGCTCAGTAGTTGTGGCGCACGGGCTTAGTTACTCCGTGGCATGTGGGATCTTCCCGGACGAGGGCTCGAACCCATGTCCCCTGCACTGGCAGGCAGATTCTTAACCACTGCCACACCAGGGAAGCCTCCGAAATTTGAAATTTTAATGTGAAATATGGGATTCAAATGCAGGTCTATCTCGCCCCAAGCCAGTGCTTCTTTCATTAAATTATGCTGTCTCTCATGCCTCTTTTTACTTCCTTTACTTAGAGTTCTCAAAAGCTACGTGTTGCTGTTTTTCTTCTATAGTGAGTGCCTATGGTGGTGGCAGTGGAAGCAACAGAGGTACAGAAGATGGGACAGGCAAGTAGTGCAACCACTTATTTTAAAATCTCTTCAAAAGTACTGCTTAAAAAGCTTATGTTCTACTTAACTGTCAATTTTTGGTGAACTTAGAATTTCGGGTCATAGTCCTATAAAAACCTTCCAAAATTAACCAGACTCTTAAATAAGTATTAGCCTTTTACAGGTCAAAATATAGACTATTTTGAAAAAGAAATATTTTTTTCCACAAATATTATGGTCATAGAGATAAACAACCAGTAAGAACCAGGTTCCAACTACGTTCATTATAAGTCTGTTGCAGAATATATTTTACATCACTAAAAACAGAACTACCATATGACCCAGCAATTCCACTCCTGGGTATATATCCAAACCCCCCCCCAAAAACACTAATTTGAAAAGATGCATGCACCCCAATGTTCATAGCAGCGTTGTTTACAATTGCCAGGATATGGAAGCAATCTAAGTGTCCGTCAACAGATGAATGGATAAGGAAGATATGGTACATACATACATACACACACACACACACACACACACACACACACACACACAATGGAATACTACTCAGCCATAAAAAGAATGAAATTTTGCCATCTGCAGCAACATGGGTGGACTTGGAGGGCATTATACTAAGTTAAATGAGTCAGATGGAAAAAGACAAACACTGTATGATATCACTTATATGTGGACTCTAAAAAACACAACAAACTAGTGAATATAACACAAAACAAACTACTAGATACCAGTGGAGGGGGGGAATAGACAGGTGGAGAAGTGGGAGGTACAAACTATTGGGTGTATATAGGCTCAAGGATGTACTGTACAACACGGGGAATACAGTCAATATTTTGTAATAACTATAAATGGAAAGTAACCTTTAGAAGTTGTATATAAAACTTAAAAAATTAAAAAACATGTAGAATTCTTAAAAGTATATATTTTACTTCATCTTAATTTTTAAAGGCTTTGGTAATAAAAATCCTTTCTAGTATTCAAAATTGTGCAAATTATACAAAAATTGATAAAGTGCTGTTCTGGATGAAATCTGATTGAGGAGCTGGGAGCTAAGCCTGCTGTAACTCTCCTCAACCCCTTGCAAGAGCCACTGTGACATGCTAGGGTTTTAGGTAAGTTAAAAAAAAAAAAAAAGTCACTTATGATATTTAACAAAATAGAATATACTGTTTCCTAACCATGATGAATAACACAATATTCTCTATAAATCTAGTTTCACAAAAAATGATATAACTTAACCTACAAATTTACAATATTGTCGTTCCTCTCTGGTGGTAGCAAAGATCTATGCAACACACTACCATTTAAAAACAAAAAACAGGGCTTCCCTGGTGGCACAGTGGTTGGGAGTCTGCCTGCCAGTGCAGGGGACACGGGTTCGAGCCCTGGTCTGGGAGGATCCCACATGCCGCGGAGCAACTGGGCCCGTGAGCCACAACTGCTGAGCCTGCGCGTCTGGAGCCTGTGCTCTGCAGCAACAAGAGAGGCCGCGATGGTGAGAGGCCCGCGCACCGCGATGAGGAGTGGCCCCCACTTGCCGCAACTGAAGGCCCTCGCACAGAAACGAAGGCCCAACACAGCCAAAAATAAATAAATTAATTAATTAAAAACAAAAAACAAAAAAAACCCCACTCATCATATATGTTAAATGTGAGGGAAAAAGGCTTAATTTCACCATTCTGTTAGAATACTTTTGGCTAAAGAATACAGCTATTTTGCAATTTTCTTTGGTGAAGTCTTCATTAACGAAACTAAAGTCCTCTTTACCTTAAAAATAACCTTGTAACAAGATCAATGAATCCATAATATAACTACCATTTTTAGTTGATGGGATACTATAAGTAACTTTCATTTACAATTCCTTAAAACAAAAATAAATATTTATTTAAAAATAGAAACAATCATATATAGTTAAAACTTGATAATGTGTAAAGTATACTTACATTATCATGTAACATTTAATTTCATGTCTATACGGGAGTTTTACTTGGCATCATGGTCTAACATGTTAATACAACCTCAGTAAAGGAAGTTAACAGGTAAAATGTCATCCCTAAAATGCTCCTGGTTTATTTACACAGCACCGAATGCCATCAGATCTCCATCCCCAGAGATCTACCTAAGTGCCAGGAGTCCAGATTGTTCAAAAAGGTATAGCAGACACAGGTGTGAAGGTGACAATCATTCTGTTTTCAAATCTCCGGTTATGCTACTCATGACAGTTCTAAATAGCACAAACTGGCAATAAGAATACAGGTTCTGCTTCAGTGTCGGAACTTGGCCAAGGCTACTAGAATTCTAAATAAGCATGTTAGTTAAATTCAACCAGCAGACTAAAAACTTTGTGAAATTTGACAGTTCTGATTAGATTTATACAGTGAAACTCTGGAGGCTTTCAATGCTATTTTTCAAGGCTATAAATACTAAATATTAAAAATAATAATCATTTATAAATAAACATCTCATTTCAAAACACGCAACACGCATTTTGGTCGTGTTCTAATAAAAAGTTAACTATTCTACAAAAGGCTCTCCATTAATTATTCAGATATACCTTATGCAGGAAAAACGGTCATGGCTTTTCCAATTACTTGTAACGTACACGAGGAACTGTTTAATTATGAGAAGGATTAATAACAGGAATTGAGGGAAGAAATATCTTGTTGGGGACTACACTGTACGTTTATGGAATCTCAAATACGGTTCACTCTCTTAAGGAAACTCATTGATAACAGTCGTTGGACTACAAACATAAAACATTTGAGAACGTCAACAGCGTTCCTCTGCCATTAAAGGGCAACAGGCTCAGTGCACTAAATGAATATGTATAATATATAACAAATCCAGATACGGCACTGTACACAGCTAGTGACATGAGACCTAATCTCTCTTAAAACGTCATTGGATTTAATGTAACTCAGAATCTATGTGACAAGCGCCATGTACAAGACGGTGGGCTACGACATGAAAGAAACCTCCTCTCTTCATTTAACTTGAAACAGTTTAGAGATGAATCGAGAAGGCCACGAAGAAGTAATCTGTTGCCTTGAAAGAAGTAACCACTATTCCTAAGTGACGGGTAAAGAAACAAGGAACACAAAGGCTCGTAATGAGTCGGCCTCCCAGAAAGAGTCTGGTCCGGGGCAGTTCAGCGTAGTTTTTAAAACACAAGCCTAAAAACATCTTCAATTTCGGTGACTAGCGAAAGACACAACCTTGTGTGGGCACTAGGGTGGGGGTCGTTTCGCACGCGACCCGGTGAAGGCTGCTGTGTGGGCGGAGAAGCAAAGGCTGGGTACGGGGGCGCCAGCGGCGTCACTACAGCGATGAGAGGCAGTGAGCGTCATCAGGGCGCTGGAGAAGGGGCTGTGGGCACACAGAACCAAAGGAAGGGGCACGTGGCCCCGGAAGACGCGAACAGGAGCCGGGGAGCGGGGAACCGGGAGAATGCTTTCCTGAGGACTCGCGGCGTGAGTGGGGGAGGGGGTGGGTACTCACTTCGATAATCTTCTCCTTCTTTTTCTGCTCCGCCTTTTTGCTGCCCCCGGCCTGAGCCTGTTTCTTGGGGGGCATTGCGGAGATAGGTGGCACCGGCCAGACTTAAGCGTAGCTGGACTCCCTCAGGGACTCTGGCCCCGCGATAGGAGGAGGAAGACACGCGCAGCCGTCGCCGCCGCACCACACGGAAAGCTACTCGCTCACTCGCCGCCGAAACGCGGCCTTTGCGACAGTTCGGTGCTGCGGAGCATTGTGGGTAGCGAGGAGCGCGGAAGCGGAGGTGCGCGTGCGCTTCTGCAGCGGCCGGCCAGGATGGGGCGGGGACGGGACGTGGGAAAATGACCAGGCGTCACACGTGATGTCGCTTACGCGCCTAGCGTCTTTTTGGTTGCGGCAGGCCTCATAGTGGTTGGGGCGAGCGGGTTGGAACCCACTGCGCTTGAGTTCTCCCTGCGCATTCTGTTCCGCTGAGGATGTGCTACTCATGCCCATCTTCGCCTCGGGTGGAGGCTTTTTCTGCCTGCTGGATTAGTGGTCGCCTGTAGCATCCCCAGCCTGGGTGATCACCGAGCAGCCGCAGCAACTCGGGGATGCTTGGAGGTTCAGGGTACCCAGTTACCTTCTTCTCGTGCCCAGGTGGGGCAGGGCCGGCCGGCCGGCGAGTGCAGCGTGCTTCAGGTTACTGTGAAGGTTTACGAAGAAGTGGAAACTTTCTACATAAGATAATGCCAAAGAATCTCGTGTGTGTGTGTGAGATGTATTTTACTTCATCTGGGATCCTATCCCTGGTTGATGGGTGGACTCCCCTGTCTTTTACTTATTTATTTACTTTCTTGTTTATCTTTTATTATTTTTTGTAGTTGTTCATGTCAGAAGACGGAAGGACCCCACCTGCTTCTCTATTCAGTATTATAATCTTTCTGATTCTTTGAGAATCTTCTCCTTTAAGACTTCCCGTGGGGGTGGAATGTATTTGCCTTGTTTCTCTTTTTAGTGCTCCCAAGGATAGCATTGGGCCCTTTGATTTTTGAAGAATTTTATCGGTAATCATTCTTACAAAACTGATGAATTATAAGTAACAAATATGGGAGCATTATAAAGACTCTAGAAACTAACTTATAGTAGTGGCCCCAGGTTCATAGGTCTTAACTCCCTTCTACCTCCGACCATTACTTTTGTTTCTGCCCCGCAGTTGTGATCCAGGCAGAGAAAAAAGATCCTGCCTTGCCTTAAGTGGAAAATATACATTTTAAAATATAGTACCTCCTCTGATAGCCCTCGTCCCTCATAGTCATTTATTCTTAGATTAGAAATAAGTCTAACTCATTGAATTCACTGTTTTCTGAAATAATTGCTTGTTTGTGGTATCCAGTAGCAAATGAAAGTAGGATTAGGAATTCAGTACTTTTACTCCTTTATAATTCAAACTAAACTTCCACAAAACAAAGTTTAAAGGTGTAGTCCAGGGGTTACAAATTCAAATGCCCCAGAAAGCAGGGATATAAACATGGGTGTCAAGATGAATGAAATACACTAGGGCAGCAGTCCCCAGCCCTTTTGGCACCAGGGACCAGTTTCGTGGAAGACAATTTTTCCACGGACTGGGGTTGGGTGGTGGGGTAGGGGGATGGTTCAGGCGGTAATGCGAGCAATGTAGAGGGATGGGGAACAGCAGATGAAGCTTCACGTGCTTGCCCGCCGCTCACCTCCTGCTGTGCGCCCCGGTTCCTCACAGGCCGCCGGTCCGAGGCCTGGGGGTTGGGGACCCCTGCACTAAGGAATAGTGGACCAGCGTTAAACCTGAGGTAAATGCCCACCATAAAAGAGCTCAAAAAATAAAAAAGTTAAAAAAAATGTTGGTCTTGGCTGATTGATTTGGTAGACAGGCTGTGGATTTATTGCCTTGGATGTAGTCTGTTCCCTTAACTTTACATCTTTAGAAGACATCAGAATATATTACTTGGACCTGAGTCTCTAGGCGGTAGGAGATTTGGTACTGAAGAAGAATTATTTTTTTGCTACCCAGCAGCCAAAGGTGCTTTCTGACTATAGTTAACAATATGATAATATAGTATTATGAATCAATTATACTTCAATTTTTAAAAAGATGCATAATAAATTTTAGAATAATTAGTAAAAAACTCAATACTGTATTGTATACTTGAAAGTTGTTGAGAGTAGATCTTAAAAGTTTGCTCACACATGCACACACACACACACACACACACAGAGTAACTTATGTGAGGTGATGGGTGTGTTAACTAACTTGATTGTGGTAATAGTTTCACAACATATACATATGTCAAATCACCATGTTGTACACCTTAAGCTTACACAATATTATGTGTTAATTATATATCAATAAATCTGGGGCGGGGGGAAGAGAAAAGAATAGAGATCCAAGAACTTAAACAAACAAAACCAAATGTCCTTCCTAAGTGTGTGTGTGCGTGTGCGTGTGTGTGAGAGAGAGAGAGAGAGAGAGAGAGGGATTACCCATTATGTTAAAATTCCCACTTTAGAAACTAAAGGGGCAAGTTTCTCCCTTTCCCTTATCCCACAGAACCAGATTCTAGCTACATAATTTAGGGTTGGGCAGGCAGATTCTTCCTGCCACCTCCCCCCACCCCCATGCCTAGGTTTTTATCTCAAAGGAATGAGACAAGACTCAGGAAGAGTTCTGGAGTCTTTCAGGGCATTAGAAGAATACACTTTATTACACATCCAGGTGGTAGGTCAGTGGCAGTATCTGCTTTACACTTTAATTACATTCTTTGCTATTATCTCTTGCTCTTTAGGTTTTCCCAGCCTGATTCTCCAGGCTTCTCAAGATTCTGGATATCCTAAGTTTACCAGATTCCTTAGATTCTGTGGGCAACATTTCCAATATATATATATATTTTACTTAAATTGGGCTTGATTTTAGTTGTTTGCACCTAAAGACTCTGTTACAGGATGATTTGTGCCTCCCCCAACCCTTCCAAATTCATATGTTGAAGCACTGATCTCTAGTTGCCTCAGAATGTGACTGTGTTTGCAGATAAGGCCTTTAAAGAGGTGATTAAGTTAAAATGAGCCTTTTAGGTTGGGCTCTAATAGTGATACAATCTACCTGGTGTCCTTATAAGAGGAATTTTCACACAGAAACTTTAGGTATGCATGTGCACAAAGGAAATACCACATGAAGACACAGCAAGAAAGTAGCCATCTGCAAGCCAAGGTGAGAGGCCTCAGAAGAAACCAAATTGGCTGACATTTTGATCTTGGACTTCTAGCCTACAAAACCATAAGAATATAAACTTCTGTTGTTTAAGCCACCAAGTCTGTGATATTTTGTTATCACAGCATACTAATACACTAACTGATAAAGGACCAAGCTATGCTGTGGGTGTTGATACGGTGAGCAGAGGCAAGACTACTAGTTTATGTAAATAAATTCTTGTCATTAAGACAAGACTAATTTGACTGGCCATGTAAGTTGCTGATTTATTTTATGGATTGAGGCAGTACATAGTAGAAAGTAATTTTGATTTAAATATCGAGGGCTTCAAAATGCTTCTGACACGTCGGTAGTTTTCTTAAGACATTTTTTCCTCTCCAAAATAATAAACTATTACAAAAGATTTGCCATTGTTTCAGTAGCGCATGTAAAATCTCTTTTAACTTGTCAGTTTGAGTTTCAATTCTATGAACCTTCACTTCAGCCTACGCTGATGTAAAATTTTCTTAAATGGGTGACTTACATGGGTGACTTATCTGTTTCTATTTGAAATATTTCTTGGTGCCATTATGATAAAATTATTATGGCATTTGTCAAGAAATCAAGATGTACAATTTCCAAACATTTTTTTGCTTCATTGAAGCTAAAACCATTTCTTACGATTCCCATAAATCACGGCATTTCCCTAGTAATAGCTTTCTGATGGTTTCCCATATCCTTTTGAATTTAATACAAGGGATTCCACTCTTTCCTCCACCCAATTATGCTTTTTATCTTCTATTATTTCAGTTTATACTCCCCATTTTAGGCCAACTTTTCCTATCTCTCACCTCCACACCCTACCTATTACTCTCTACAGCCTTAGAGCTTTTCATAAATACAGTAGTCCCCCCTTATCCATCGGGGGTATGTATATTCCAATACCCCCAATGTATGCCTGAAACTGCAGATGGTACCAAACCCTATATATATTATGTTTTCTTTTCCTGTACAGTGCTAACGGGCAGGTAGCATATATAGTACGGGTACGCTGGACAAAGGAATGATTCATGTTCTGGACGGGCTGTAGTGGGATAGTGTAAGATTTCATCATGCCACTCAGAACAGCTACTCAGAATGGCACACAATTTAAAACTTACAAATACAGTAAGTCCCCTACATACGACCTTTCAAGTTGCGAACTTTCAAAGAAGCGAACGTGCGTTCCCGTGTCCAGTCACGTAAGTTAGTTCATGTGTCTGCATCCTCTGCAAGTGGTTGTGCTTTTGTGTACTTTACTGTACAGTACTGTATAGAGTACAGGAGTACAATATCTTTATTTCAAGCCCAGGATGTCTGGAAGCAAGCGTAAAAGCAGCGGTGATGTAGCTGGTACTGCTAAGAAGCGCCAGGAATTGGAGGCCCAGAGAAACGATGAAGAGAGACAGGAGGAAGAAGAAGTAACTGAAGAACTGATGAGATTCACGACACGGGAAATGGCAAGGGGATTTTCTTTATCTGAGGAGGCACTGTTAGTTTTTGAGGCACAGGACCTGAATGTAGAATGGTACACGAAGTTTGCAGCAGCCATTCAGAATGCAATCCAGTGCTACCGTGTCATCTATGACGAGAAAAAAAGAGCTACTACCCAGACATCACTGGATTGTTTTTTCAAGAAGGTAGATAGAATTGAATCCAGCAATGAACCAGAACCTGTGCCATCCACGTCAGGTGTGAGTGAAATTGCAGCTTGCCCTCCATCTCCTATTGCTGACCATCCTTCAGCTCTACCATCTCCCACCTCCTCTCCCTCCTCCAGTCAGTAACTCTTCTTGCCTGTTCACTCGATGCCAGCCCCTGTATGCTAGCTGTTGTACTGTACTACTGTACTTTTCAAGGTACTGTACTTTAAGATTAAAAATGTTTTCTTTACTTTTTGTGTTTGTTTTTCTTTGTATTATTTGTGTGAAAAGTATTATAAACCTATTACAGTACAGTTCTATATAGCTGATTGTGTTAGTTGGGTACCTAGGCTAACTTTGTTGGACTTAAAAACAAATTGGACTAACGAATGCGCTCTTGGAACGGAACTCATTCGTATGTAGGAGACCTACTGTAGTTCATTTCTGGAATTTTCCATTTAATATTTTTGGACCAAAGATGACCACAGGTAACTAAAACCATGGAAAGCAAAACTGTGGATAAATGGGGATCACTATAGTTTTATGTGTATAACCCCAAACAAAAACTGTTATCTACCTTCCATCTATCATAAATAGAAACTTTGGTGAGTCATCTTTGATTCCTTCTTCTACCTCCAAATCCAGTCAAGTCCTGTTGATTCTCGTAAATGTTTTTCAAATTATGCCCTTCCTACCTCACTACTTTATCTCAGGGCCACATCTCTTGCTTGGGCTATTGCAAGAAACTTTTTCTCTCAATTTCAAAATTTCTCCTTCACATTTGTTCTTTAAAAATGGGCAGGCTGCTAGCATTTTTAGTTAGCAAGTCATAAAACAAATGAACAAAGAAGAAACCAGCAGGAATGGATGGATAAAATATTTCATGTGACTAAAAGTGTTTTTTAGACATTCCAAATAATGTGGAGCTATTTATGTAAAATATAGTCTTATTTTCTGTTAGAAACATTAGATCTAGGTTTTTGGTGAAATTAAAGGTATCATTTTTTTGGTTATTACCCAAATAACACAACTTTCAGATGTCTGCTTCCTGAACACATTTCACAATAACTGATTTAATTAATCAAACACCATGTCACCTTCATAGCTGGATTTAGTGCCCGTTATCCCAGAATCTTAAAAATCTTTAAAGTGGTAAGTTTGTTCCTAGAGAGAACTGTCAAGTTAAATGCTTAATTTTTCTGTTATGAAAGCTAATTTTTTTACTTTTCTATGATATAATGTTTAAAAGATCAGATTTTAGAGTCAGAAATGTATAGGTTAAATATCATCCCTTCCACTTCCATAGGGGACTTTAGGGAAATTGCTGAACACCTCTAAGCTTCAGTTTCTTTATATACACAAGAGAAATAATCATACTGTTCGTAGCTCACAGGGCTATTGGAAGGATGAAATGACATAATGCATGTGAATCATTCAGAGTGCCTAACACCTGTTAAGCACATAATTAGTTTACATTACTATAACTCCAGTTCATAGTGTAAAGAAGTAAAGAATTCATTGTTGACTTAATTTCTGGGGGAACTCACGCCAAGAAATGTTAAGATTGTAAAACTGGGAGATTGGGTGACTGTGTGTGGGAGCTGAGGGGGTAGAAGTCAGGAAATAGGAGAGGACTTCCAGGTGTCAAGCATGGGCAAATGATCACTGATGGTGCTAGACAGGTTATATAGGCAATGCGTGGAGTATGTGGGCAGGGCAGGGAGTAATGTATCCAGTTTTGGCTCTGTTGAATTTAGAGTGCTAGTGGGACATCCATGTGGAGAAATCCAATGGAATATGGATATTTGACTTGGAAATTCTGGAGAGACTTTGGAACATATGGATGTCAATGGGAATGAAGGATTTTGAGGAGAATTTTACAGAGCAAAAAAAGAGTAGGAATGTAAGGGAAAAACATTTAAAAGGCAAATATAGACGAAGCAGCTCAGGAAGCAAAGTGAGAAGAGACAACTATGACAGGATGCTTAGGGAGAAGAACCTTTCAAGTCGGAGGTTGTCACCAGGGTAGTTTTGACTCTGGAGTTGGCTTTAAAATGTGGCTACTCATTCAGAAGTAGGGTGAATCATACTGGACATCCGATTTAAGACACAAGTCTGAAATTAGTAGATATTTCAAACTATCTTGGCCTATATTTCTTTTCTTGTATATATGGATACTGCTGTCTGCTAATAAGATGCATTTTTGTGATTAAGGTACCATATTTTGGGTATGGTCGCCCTTGTTCCCTCTTTAGGGTATATTCTTCTCCCAGATCTCCACATGGTTGGCTTGTTTGCACCCAGAGGTGTCAGCTCAAATGCTCTTTCCTCAGAATGGCCAGCCCTGACCATTATAGCTAAAGGGCCTCCCTCCCCTACTCCCAGTTAATCTCTATCTCATCACTCTCTTCATTTCTTTAATAGCATTTATCACAAGCTGTAATTACTTTGTAATTTTGTTTCTTTATTTCTTAATTGGGTGTCTCTTGCCCCAGCATATGAGCTTCATGGGAGTAGGGATCCTGGGTCTCATGTGGACTGCTCCATTGATGGCACCTAACACAACCTGTCTCTTAGAAGGATCTCAATACATGTGTCAAAAAATAAGTGATGGGGGCGGAGTCAAGATGGCAGTGTGGGAAGATGTCGAGTTAGCATCTCCCCGCAACTAGGGCACCTGCTGGCCACTGGTCAGGGACACTGAAGCCCAACAAGACAGGAGGAACCCCCAAGTGAACCGGTAGGACGTGGGGGGACTGAGGGAGGAGGAGAAGTGGAGGCCAGACAGGATCGGCGGCCCTGAGGCTGGGGAGATCAGGAGAAGCAGGCGGGAGGGACCCTCTGGGGAGAGCGGGAGAGGAGCAGAGGGTAATCTCTTGGCCCACTCAGGCTGGGGAGCCTGCTGAGCTCCCAGGCCGGTACCCCCCCCTCCAAAGCCCCCTCTAGGCCGCTTGGGTCCTGGGGGCATAGGAGGGAGGCCCAGGAGATCAGGAGAGGCAGGTGGGAGGGGGCCCTCTGGGAGGAGCTGGAGAGGAGCAGAGGGTGATTGCCCTGCCCACTTGGCCTGGGGAGCCTGCTGAGCTCCCTGGCCAGTCCCCTGCCCTCCAAGACCCCACCCCACATTGGTTCTGGGGGCATAGGAGGGAGGGCGGTGACAACAGGAGAGACAGGTGGGAAGGGCCCTCTAGGACCAGAGGAGCAGGAGAGGAGAGGAGGGCATTTGCCCCTCCAACTCGAGCCCAGGAAGCCTGCTGGGCTCCCAGGTGAGGTGCCCTGCCCTCTGAGACCAGGGGCGGGGGGAATGCCTGAGCCCCTTCTGTTCCTTGAGCCTAAACCCCACCACCCACAACCCCCAGGGTCTTTTCCAGCTCTGTGGGTCCTAAGTATAGGCCCCACCCACCATCCAAACCTCGCCCTTGCTTAGGCCCCACCCTCCCTCCACAGCCAAGGCCTTTCCCCCCCTTTTTTTTTCTTTCTTTTTTTTCCCTTTTCCCTCCTCTTTGTTACTACTGTGGTACTGATGTACCTTCTGGTTGTTGATTCATCTATATTTTTACTTTTATATTCTTTCTGACATATCTGTTAGTTTCCTAATCTAATTTTATTTTTTACTTTGTTATTGTTCTCTTTTTTTTTTTTTTTGCCACCCCACGTGGCTTGCGGGATCTTGGTTCATGAGCCGGAGGTTGGGCAGAAGCTCCTGTGGTGGGAGCTCCGAGTCCGAACCACTGAACTAACAGAGATCCTCAGACCCCAGGGAATATTCATTGGAGTGAGGTCTCACGGAGTTCCTCATCTCAGCACCAAGACCCAGCTCTACCCAACAGCCTACAAACTCCAGTGTTGGAAGCCTCAGGCCAAACAACCAGTAAGACAGGAACACAATCCCACTCATTAAAAAAAAAAAAAAAAAAGAAACAGCAGGGGCTTCCCTGGTGGCGCAGTGGGTGAGAGTCTGCCTGCCAATGCAGGGGACACGGGTTCGAGCCCTGGTCTGGGAAGATCCCACATGCCACGGAGCGACTGGGCCCGTGAGCCACAATTACTGAGCCTGCGCGTCTGGAGCCTGTGCTCCGCAACAAGAGAGGCCGCGATAGTGAGAGGCCCGCGCACTGCGATGAAGAATGGCCCCCACTTGCCGCAACTGGAGAGAGCCCTCACACAGAAACAAAGACCCAACACAGCCATAAATACATAAATAAATAAATAAAATATTAAAAAAAAAATTGTAAAAAAGAGACAGCAAAAAATATATGTCACAGATGAAGGAGCAAGGTAAAAACCTACAAGACCAAATAAATGAAGAAGAAATAGGCAATCTCCCTGAAAAAGAATTCAAAGTAATGATAGTAAAGATGATCCAGAATCTTGGAAATAGAATGGAGGCATGGATTGAGAAAATACAAGAAATGTTTAACAAAGGTCCAGAAGAACTAAAGAACAAACAAACAGAGATGAACAGCACAATAACTGAAAAGAAAAATACACTAGAAGGAATCAATAACAGAATAACTGAGGCAGAAGAACGAATAAGTGAGCTGAAAGACAAAATGGTGGAAATAACCGCTGAGGAGCAGAATAAAGAAAAAAGAATGAAAAGAATTGAAGACAATCTCAGAGACCTCTGGGACAACACTAAATTCACCAACATTTAAATTATAGGGGTCCTAGAAGAATAAGAGAAAAAGAAAGGGTCTGAGAAAATATTTGAAGAGATTGTAGTTGAAAACTTCCCTAACATGGGAAAGGAAATAGTCACCTAAGTCCAGGAAGCGCAGAGAGTACCATAAAGGATAAACCCTAGGAAAAACACACCAAGACATATATTAATCAAACTAACAAAAATTAAATTCAAAGAAAAAATATTAAAAGCAGCAAGGGAAAAACATAAAAAAGGAAATAACATACAAAGGAATCCCCATAAGGTTATCAGCTGATTTTTCAGCAGAAACTCTGCGGGCCAGAAGGGAGTGGCAGGACATACTTAAAGTGATGAAACAGAAAAACCTACAATCAAGATTACTCTACCCAGGAAGGATCTCATTCAGATTCGATGGAGAAATCAAAAGCTTTTCAGACAAGCAAAAGCTAAGAGAATTTAGCACCACCAAACCAGCTTTACAACAAATGCTAAAGAAACTTCTCTAGGCGGGAAACACAAGAGAAGAAAAAGACCCACAAAAACAAACCCAAAACAATTAAGAAAATGGTAGTAGGAACATACATATTGATAATAACTTTGAATGTAAATGGATTAAATGCTCCAACCAAAAGACAAGACTGGCTGAATGGATACAAAAACAAGACCCATATATATGCTGTCTACAAGAGACCCACTTCAGACCAGGGACACATACAGACTGAAGGTGAAGGGATGGAAAAAAGATATTCCATGCAAATGGAAAGCAAAAGAAAGCTGGAGTAGCAATACTCATATCAGAAAGAACAGACTTTAAAATAAAGACTGTTATAAGAGATAAGGAGGAACACTACATAATGATCAAAGGATCAATCCAAGAAGAAGATATAACAATTATAAATGTTTATGTACCCAACATAGGAGCACCTCAGTACGTAAAGGCAAATGCTAACAACCATGAAAGCAGAAATCAACAGTAACACAATAGTAGTAGGGGACTTTAATAAGCCACTTACACCAATGGACAGATCATCCAAACAGAAAATAAATAAGGAAACACAAGCTTTAAATGACATAATAGACCAGATAGATTTAATTGATACTTATAGAACAGTCCACCCAAAAGTGGCAGAATACACTTTCTTCTCAAGTGCACATGGAACATTCTCCAGGATAGATCATATCTTGGGTCACAAATCAAGCCTTGGAAAATTTAAGCATCTTTTCTGACCACAACGCTATGAGATTGGAAATCAATTACAGGAAAAAAACTGTAAAAAACACAATTACATGGAGGCTAAACAGTGGGCTAATAAATAACCCAGAGATCACTGAAGAAATCAAAGAATAAATAAAAAAATACATAGAAACAAATGACAATGAAACACGATGACCCAAAACCTATGGGACACAGCAAAAGCAGTTCTAAGAGGGAAGTTTATAGCAATTCAATCTCACCTCAAGAAACAAGAAAAATCTCAAATAAACATCTAACCCTACACTTAAAACAACTAGAAAAAGAAGAGCAAAGAAAACCCAAAGTCAGTAGAAGGAAAGAAATCATAAAGGTCAGAGCAGAAATAAATCAAATAGAAACGAAGAAAACAATAGCAAAGATCAATAAAACTAAAAGCTGGTTCTTTGAGAAGATAAACAAAATTGATATACCCTTAACCAGACTCATCAAGAAAAAAAGGGAGAGGACTCAAATCAATAAAATTAGAAATGAAAAAGGACAAGTTACAATGGACACCGCAGAAATACAAAGCATCCTAAGAGACTACTACAAACAACTCTATGCCAATAAAATGGACAACCACGAAGAAACGGACAAATTCTTGGAAAGGTACAATTTTCCGAGACTGAACTAGGAAGAATTAGAAAATATAAACAGACCTATCACAAGTAATGACATTGAAACCATAATTAAAAATCTTCCAACAAACAAAAGTCCAGGACCAGAAGGCTTCACAGGTGAATTCTATCAAACATTTAGAGGAGAGCTAACACTGATCCTTCTCAAATTCTTCCAAAAAATTGCAGAGGGAGAAACACTCCCAAATTCGTTCTACAAAGCCACCATCACCCTGATACCAAATCCAGAAAAAGATATCACACAAAAAGAAAATTATAGACCAGTATCACTGATGAACATAGATGCAAAAATCCTCAACAAAATACTAGCAAACAGCATCCAACAGCACGTTAAAAGGATCATACACCGTGAACAAGTGGGATGTATCCAGGGATGCATGGATTCTTCGATATACGCAAATCAATCAGTGTGATACACCACATTAACAAATTAAGGAATAAAAACCATATGATCATCTCAATAGATGCAGAAAAAGCTTTTGACAAAATTCAACACCCATTTATGATAAAAATTCTCCAGAAAATGGGCATAGAGGGAACATACCTCAACATAATAAAGGCCATATATGACAAACCCACAGCAAGCATCATACTCAATGGTGAAGAACTGAAAGCATTTCCACTAAGATCAGGAACAAGAAAAGGATGTCCACTCTCGCTACTCGTATTCAACATAGCTTTGGAAGTCCTAGCCATGGCAATCAGAGAAGAAAAAGAAATAAAAGGAATACAAATTGGAAAAGAAGAAGTAAATCTGTCAGTGTTTGCAGATGACATGATACTATACATAGAAAATCCTAAAGATGCCACCAGAAAACTACTAGAACTAATCAATGAATTTGGTAAGGTTACAGGGTACAAACTTAATGCACAGAAATCTCTGGCATTCCTATACACCAACAATGAAAATTCAGAAAGAGAAATTAAGGAAACACTTCCATTTACCATTGCAACAAAAAGAAAAAAATACCAGGAATAAACCTGCCTAAGGAGGTGAAAGACTTGTACTCAGAAAACTATAAAATACTGATGAAAGAAATCAGAGATGACATAAACAGATGGGGAAATATACCATGTTCTTGGATTGGAAGAATCAACATTGTGAAAATGACTATACTACTCAAAGCAATCTACAGATTCAATGCAATCCCTATCAAACTACCGGTGATATTCTTCACAGAATTAGAACAAAAAGTTCTACAACTCGTATGGAAACACAAAAGACTCCAAATAGCCAAAGCAATCATGAGAAAGAAAAACAGATTTGGAGGAATCAGGCTCCCTGACTTCAAACAATACCACAAAGCTACAGTAATCAAGACAGTGTGGTACTGGCACAAAAAAAGAAATATAGATCAATGGTACAGGATAGAATGCCAAGAGATAAACCCATACACATATGGTCACCTAATTTATGACAAAGGAGGCCAGAACATACAATGGAGAAAAGACAGCCTCTTCAATAAGTGGTGCTGGGAAAACTGGACAGCTACATGTAAAAGAATGAAATTAGAACATTACCTAACACCATACACAAAAATAAACTCCAAATGGATTAAAGACCTAAATGTAAGTCCAGACACTATAAAACTCTTAGAGAAAAATATAGGAAAAACACTCTTTGACATAAACCACAGCAAGGTCTTTTTTGACCCACCTCCTACAGTAACGGAAATAAAAACAAAAATAAACAAATGGGACTTAATTAAACTTAAAAGCTTTTTCACAGCAAAGGAAACCATAAACAAGACAAAAAGACAACCCTCAGAATGGGAGAAAATATTTGCAAGTGAAACAACAGACAAAGGATTAATCCCCAAAATATACAAACAGCTCATGGAGCTCAATATCAAAAAAACAAACAATCCAATTAAAAAATGGGCGGAAGACCTAAATAGACATTTCACCAAGGAAGACATACAGATGGCCAAGAGGCACGTGAAAAGATGCTCAACATCACTAATTATTAGAGAAATGCACATCAAAACAACAATTGAGGTACCACCTCGTGCTGGTCAGAATGGCTATTATCAAAAAAATCTCGAAACAGTAAATGCTGGAAAGGGTGTGGTGAAAAGGGAACCCTCCTGCACTGTTGGTAGGAATGTAAATTGATACAACCACTATTGAAACCAGTATGGAGGTTCCTTAAAAAACTAAAAAGAGAACTACCATATGACCCAGCAATCCCACTACTGGGCATATACCCTGAGAAAACCATAATTCAAAAAGAGACATGTACCACAATGTTCATTGCAGCACTGTTTACAATAGCCAGGACATGGAACCAACCTAAATGTCCATCAACAGATGAATGGATAAAGAAGATGTGGCACATATATAAATGGAATATTACTCAGCCATAAAAAGAAACGAAATTGAGTTATTTGTAGTGAGGTGGATGGACCTAGAGTCTGTCATACGGAGTGAAGTTAAGTCCAAAAGAAAAAAAAAAAACCGTATTCTAACGCATATATATGGAACCTAAAAAAAAGAAAAAGATACTGGTTAACCTAGTTGCAGGGCAGGAATAAAGATGTAGACATACAGAATGGACTTGAGGACACGGGGTGGGAGGGGGAAGCTGGGGCGAAGTGAGAGTAGCATCGACATATATACACTACCGAATGTAAAATAGTTAGCTAGTGGGAAGCAGCAGCATAGCACAGGTAGATTGGCTCGGCGCTTTGTGATGATCTAGAGGGGTGGGATAGGGATGGTGGGAACGAGGCTCAAGAGGGAGGGTATATGGGGACATATGTATGCATATGGCTGATTCACTTTGTTGTACAACAGAAACTAACACAGTATTGTGAAGCAAATATACTCCAGTAAAGATCTATTAAAAAAAAAATAAGCGATGGCCAGGAACTAAGGTGAGAGACAAGAGTTCTTTCCCATTTGCTCTGCAAGAGTGTATTTAGCTTTGGTATTTATCTCATCTATTGAAGGTGAGCTTAATAAAAGCCTCTGTGCCAAGATGTTATGAGGATCCAGATCCATCTGGGGAATTTCCCAGTAATAATGGGGATGCCATATGTCACTAAATGCCAAGATTCCACAAGAACAGGAAAAAATTAATAGATGAGACCTCTGAGGATATACATCTTTAATTAGATGTACAGACCCATTTATAGGCTTCCCTTCTTTCAGTTCTCCTGATGACATCTCTGCTGCTTATTATGGAATGTGGGTTTGTAATGGTGTGGTGGGCGTTGTGGTGAATGGGGAACAGGCAATGTGGAGAAGGATATAAACGTTGGTAAAATATTTCCTTGTGCTCTGGGCTTTAAATGATATTTTGCCTTCTTTGATGATGCACGTTTGCAACATAAAATCAGAACAGATTCCAAAAATTCTCCAAGAGACAGGTAAGCCTCTTCCTGTAATAGGTTTTTCTGGAATTCCTAGAGGGGACAAGTAGTGTCACTAGTAATCACATTTTCTGCATTAAAAGTGGGAAGCACTCTGATAAATTTATTCATGTTCTTATGAGGACATAAAGATAGAACACTGGAGACTGAAACACTTCTAAAAACATCCACGACATATAGGTGATGAAGATATGCTGTCAGGGGTCTTCCCTGGTGGTCCAATGGCTAAGACTCTGCACTCCCAATGCAGGGGGCCCAGGTTCAATCCCTGGTGAGGGAACTAGATCCCATATGCCACAACTAAAAGATCCCACGTGCTGCAACTAAGACCCAGCGCAGCCATATAAATAAAATAAAATTTTATTTTTTAATTTTTTAAATTTTTTATTTTATTAAAATAAAATTTTATTTTTATTTTATAAAATAAAAAAGGTATACCAACAGTATATGCAAGATGATGTGAAGCCATAGCAGATGAAAATGACTTCTCACCTAGGGAAGTCAGAGGGAGAAGCTTGGAAGAGATCCTGTTTGAACTTGAAATATAAGAATTTACCAAGCAGCGTGGAGATAGTGGGTATGCCAGGCAGAGAAAAGAGCATGTGCAAATATATGAATGTATGAAAGTGCATGACATTTTTGGGGAATGACAATGATTTGGGGAAGATGTGTTGAGACAGTGACAAGAGATGAAGCTAAAAACATATTAGGATCGGATTTTAAAGGGCCTTATATATCATTTTAAATGACTTGGGCTTTAAACTGAAGTTATTAGTGAGCCATTCAAGGTTTTTATAGAGATATATGATCTCAGATACATATTTTTAGCCAAGATAAATCTGACAAAAGATAAATTAGAAAAAGGAGAGACTAGACCTAAAGATCAATTATTAGGCTAGTGCAGTAGTCTTAGAGAGAGATGATGACAACCTGTACAAAGATGCTGATGATGGAGAGAGGAAATAAACTGAGAGTTATTTAGGGGGCATAAACAATAAGGATAAATCTATAACAAAGATATAAGAGGTGAGGAGAGGCAGGAATTGAGGATGACTTCATGCTTTCTATCTTGGGTAACTGCATTGAAGATATTGAAGAAAGAGCCAAATTGGAAGCAAAGAGAGATGAGGACAAGTATTTGGTTTTGGTTAGGCTAAGCTGGCTTTCTAGGTGACGTGTGATAGGCCAGTGAAAATACAAATATAGGTTTTGGAAGAGAGATGAGGACTAAAATAATGAATCTCAAATAATGATTTGAGATTCAATACAGATGGGTATATTCAACAATATAGAGGGCACTTGGAACCATGGGAGTAGTTGAGATCACCCAGGGTGAGTGAGTAAAGTGAGATGGTGAAAGGACTGGTAAGATCTCTTAGTAACAATTCAAGAAATGAAATGAAGTAGTCTGTGGTAATTAAGAAATATACCACAAATTGATATACTTCAAGAGGTAGAGCCTAATTCCTCTCTTCTTCAGTGTTGGGATGAACTTACTGGATAACTTCCAACAGTAGACAGTTTCAGAGAGGAGGGCATAAAAGGTACTGCAGCTTTTCTGTTTGTCTGTTTGTCTGTCTTTCTTTGCTTGATCTGGGGGATGTTATCTGTCATGCTGTGAAGACACTTAGGCAGCCCGTGGAGAGACCCATATCGTGAGGAACTAAGGCTTCTAGCAAACAGCTGGTGAGGAACTGAGACATATGTAAAAAGTTAGGAACTGGGGCCTTCTGCCAACAGCCATGTGAGTGAAACTTCATGGAAATGGATCCTCTCTCCCCATTTGAGCCTTTAGATAATTGCAGCCCCAGTCAATGCCTTGACTGCAACCTCATCAGAGACCCTGAGCCAGAATGTCCCTGTCTCCCCACCCCAAGCTGCTCCTGAATTCCTGACCATCAGATACTTTGAGATAAGTAAAGTTTGTTGTTTTGATGCACTAAGTTTTAGGGTAGTTTTTTACATAGTAATACATAACTAATACAAAGACATTGAAGGAAAAAAGACAAGAAGTTATCAGAGAGGTAGAAGGGAAACAAGGAGAAAGAGTAGTGTTGAAAAAGTCAAGAGAAGAAAGTTTTTCGGAGGAGGAGGAGTTGTGTCAAATGTTATAGGTAAGCACTTTTTGACCCTGTATTTATTCATCTTATTAATCATTTCCCTTATTTTGCCTATGTGTGCCGAGTCTTTTCTTTTCTCTACATGCTTTTTTTTTTTTTTTTTCCTGAAGAGATCCTATTCTCTCTCATGGCTTTATGTAATTACTGCCTGTAGGTCCAAAATGATTACATGCAGAATCCTAGGTTTGGTTTCTGGAAGTAGCAGCTTGAACTAAATCAGTGCCATGTGCCAGAGAGTCTTAATGTGCTCAAAAGTTATGATCTAGTTCAAATGGCAGTTACTCAGTAAAGCCTTCTCAAATAGAGTTATTTTCTTTTTCATATTCCCACATGATTTTTTCTTCAATCTCTGCTATAGATATTATATACTGTTGTTTACCTCATTATCTCCCTCACCAGACTGATTTTCTCGAGTGTAGGGGGCCCATGTGAGATAGTCACATCTGCCTCTCCTTGGTACAGTAACTGACACAAAGACATTTAGTATTTATTCACTAAATGAATAAATGAATGTTGAGCAAATGTTGACCATGTGTATTTGTTCTCAGTGGCAGCATAATAAATTACCCCAGAATTCAGTGGCTTAACCCAAAAAACATCTATCATCTCACACTTTCTGTTTGTCAGAAATCTGGGCTTGGCTTACTGGGTCCTTAAACTGCAATCAAGGGGTGGCCAGGGCTGTGATCTTATCTGAAGTCTCAACTAGGGAAGGAGCTACTTCCTGCTCACTCAAGTGGTTGATATCCTTGCAGGCTGTTCAACTGAGTGCCTGAGTTTCTCATGGACTGTGGGCTGGAGATGTCCCTCAAATCCTGACAAGATGGGCCTCTCCATCAGACAGTAACAACATGAAAGCTGGCTTCTATCAGAGTGAGCCAGGGAGAGAGGAAGAAAGGGCAAGCAAGTTGGACACCAAAGTCTTGTTGTAACCTAATCTTGGAAGTGACAGTTTGCCATTTTTGCTGCATTCTATTCGTAAAGCAAACCACGAAGTCCAGCCCACAGCTGGGGGCTGGGGTTGATTACACAAAGTTATGAATACCAGGGCAGGGGTCCTGAGATCATCAAGGGGCATCTTAGAAAGCACCTATCACACAATCTCTATTGATTAAGAGCAATAATTTCACAGATAAATATGTGGACTGACTCATAGCCCCCTCTACTTAATGAGCATGTACTTTTGATTTTACACATTAACCAAGATTAATAATGCTAAGATTTTAGTGTTATCCTTTGACTTGTGCCTGGTATTCTTTATAACACAGTTGCCAGATACTGCAGTGGTAATATGGTAATGGAGAAAGAAGAAAGAGACACTAGCAAAGAGGTGGGACTGAAATTTTAAAATTTGTCAGGTTTTTTTTTTTTTTAGCATCCTCTCATTTTTTTAAAAATAAAAACAAAGCCCCAAACAAAAAGGTGTCTAAAACCAAAGTGCTTAGAATACTACTTAGTACATTATTACAGTAAATGTTATTGTTATTATTATTTCTATTTTTCTATTTTTTCAGTGATTTCTCCTGATTCTTCTTTTCTCCTATTAGTACCACCAATCTTGGACTTGTCTTTTACACCACTTCTGCCATATTTCCCCAAAGCTAAGGCATTATTGACTTATTTACTTTTCCAATGCCTTTTAAATTATCTTTCCCTTTTTCTATCGCAACTTTTACTACCCTGTGTTCAAGTTCTCCTTACATTATTGTTGAATGATTGCAAATGCCTTCCTACTGGTTTTCCTCTTCTAATCTTTTCTACACAAACTTGATTTTTTGCATCCTGCTTAGTCTGGAGGTCTGTTTCTAGGTTAGGACTAGTACATAAAGTTGCATCTATTTGGTACTGAGTTGCCCATTTCTGCCAGGAGATAAGTGGGAGATGTGTGCCAGTTCCTTAGTTCCCAGTACTTCAGTGCTGTGGATCAGAGGTTCTCAAATCAAGGTATGTAAACACTGGGGTGGGGGAGGGAGCCTCCAATCCTTTTCGGGGGGTCCATGAGGTCAAAATTATTTTCATAATGAAGTTGAGACTTTATTTGCCTTTCACATGTGTTAACATTTGCACTGATGGTGCATAACAAGGCAGTGGCACCCAACAGTATTAGCAGTCTTTGTGTTCTTTGTTGCCACTTACAGAAAAAAAGCAAGTTTCACTTTAGAATGTCCTTGATACAGTAGTGTAAACTATGAATTTTATTAAAACTTGACCCTTAAATACATCTTTGCAGCATTCTGTGTGGCAAAAATCAGAATTATTTATAAAGCTCTTCTGATGCATACTGAAACACAATGGCTGTCTCAAAGAAGAGCATTTGTGCAATTGTTTGGGTTGGAAGCTGAACCAGTTGCTTTTCTTATGGAACAGAATTTTTACTTGAAAGAGTGACTGATAAACTATGGTTATTTAGACTTGGGTATTTTGCAAATATTTTCTTGAAAAACAACTGAGTGAGACTATCACTTCAAGGAAAATTAATTGTTGCCAATGGTAAAATTCAGCCTTTCAAGCAAAAGAATTTTGAAAAACTTGTACTTGTCATTATGGGCTTGCCAGCTTCATACTCTCTAAAGATTTTTCTGATGACATGGGTGGTGATATTAACAAATGTGATTAAAAAAAATAATTTTATAATAAACATTTGGAAAATCTATATAACTCACTGAACTGATATTTTTCAAAAGACCAATGCATGAGTTAACAGAATTATATGTGGGTAAAAGATCCATTCATAGCGCAAGATGGGTCATTTTATGTAACAGAGTATGAAAATTTATTGATATAATTCTGGATTCCTCATCTCAAAAGGAATTTGTATTACCTGATAGAAAGTAGATACTGCTTGCAAAGAGCTTGCTTTCTTAGTTTTTATTTTATAGAGAGACCTGAGCTTCTGAAGAATATTTAGGGCAAAGAAGAGAGTTAAATTCCTTTGAGGGAGGGCTTCCCTGGTGGCGCAGTGGTTGAGAATCTGCCTGCCAATGCAGGGGACACAGGTTCGAGCCCTGGTCTGGGAGGATCCCTACATGCCGCGGAGCAGCTGGGCCCGTGAGCCACAATTACTGAGCCTGCGCGTCTGGAGCCTGTGCTCCGCAACAAGAGAGGCCGCGACGGTGAGAGGCCCGCGCACCACGATGAAGAGTAGCCCCTGCTCACCGCAACTAGAGAAAGCCCTCGCACAGCAACGAAGACCCAACACAGTCAAAAATAAATAAATAAATAATAATTTTAAAAAATTAAAAATTCCTTTGAGGGAAATGAATGAGGAAAGAGAAATTCCCCAACACTGGGCCTGGAGGTTTATGAACTTCAAAAATAGTGGTGATCCACACTCTATTCCCTGGCAGTACCTTCAGGAACTGGCAAGACATCTGAGTTGATCTGCTGTGTGGTGGAGAGACTGGACCGGGAAATGGGACTCCCAGCTTTGACAGAGATTCCAGTGCTCAGGTTTGACATAGAATGAACAGAGCCATCTGCCTTCAGGAACCAAGAGGCCTTGAAAAATAAGATACCAAAGGGAAATATGATAAATCTGAGAGGATATCTGTGAACTCTAAAGGACCTAGGTTGAATTTTTTTGCTGCTCTGTGGAATGGGAACTTGGAGTTGGAATTAATTTGATTTTAAAGAAATAATGGAGTTTAACATTTCCTGCACACTTCTTTGTAGTTGAAAATACAGTATATACCTATTATATCAGTTAGAATTCTGCAAAGAACTTGTGTGTGTTTGTGTGTGTATGAGTGTGCACGTGCACATATATGTGTATTTATTTATTATAAGGAATTAGCTCATGTGAGTTTGGGAGCTAGCATCCTGAAATTTGTAGGGCAGGCCGGCAGGCTGGAAATTCAGGCAAGAGTCAATGTCGCAATTTTGTTACCGTATTGAGGTGGCATTCCTTCTTTTCTGGGAAACTTTAGTTTTGCTCCATAAATCTTTTATCTTTACATTTACCTGTATATTTGCTTTTGTCATCATAGACAAAATAAAAAGGATATCAAAATGTCCAGGAAAAAGTAGAGAGAATAAAAATATCAAGTACTTTTTTAGTGCCAATTACAGTTCTAGTGTAAATTAAAATACTTTAAAAACAGATTAATTCTGAGAAATATGCTTCCACAAACACACTTTTTTCTTCTCTGATTTTATAGAAAGCTGTGTGACCATTTCATGTGCAATACATCTGACTTATTCCCATTCCTCTGTTCCCCTAATATTTTTAGAAAATCCTAATAATATTTGGTATTTGAAAAGGCTTCCATCAATTCTTATATATGAGAAGATACACAATTATATTTGGAATGAAGTTGGAAGTAAAAATTATATGAATTAATTGGTATTACAAAGGGACATAAATAGATTGTTTATGGTGCTTTCTTTCTACAGCCCTCCCACGGTCCTTTTGGTCTTCATAATAAGGCAAAAATAAAAGTTTATAAAAATAAAATGAGCTTGGTTCCAAGATAATAGTTAACCTTGGACTTGAATGATTCTATTGATTTGGTTTTATGAACCTGAGGCAGGATTGCATTTAAGGATTGGGTGTACTTTAGTTTAAAATTAGTGCTTCTTAAATTGTTGGCAAATAGACTGCAATTGCCAATAAACTTGGCTGAGACAGGCTCAAGCAATAGCTAAGTACATACAGAGATAATAACTGAGATAAATATAGAGTCACGAGATGTTCATTTAAAAAAAAACTTTCTATACTATAATTATCAAAGTAAATCTCACCAGTAATGAGAAGTGACGCTAACCAAAACACCTCAAGGGTACTCATGACCTTCAGTGTGGAAAACTGGAGCGTAGTTTTAATCTTTTTTTGCTATATCCTCCTTTTCACCTCTTCTCATTTTCTTCTTCTTTTACAATCTACAACATCAACTTCACCTATAAGGAAGTGTCATTTTAAGCAATTTAAAAAATACTTGTTAAAGAAGTTCTGGCTCTGAAATCTTAGATAATGACAATTATCTAGTCACTGTGGGAACTGGAAGGGGAGGAAACAGCTGCAGTCTCATGCCTATTCCTCCCTCTCCTTTCCCATCCCCCATTGGTTCAGCCAACTCAAACATCAGCTTATTGCTTTAGCAGAGGGACGGGAAGGTTACTATTAGTGATAACACAAGTTCGTCCTAAACGTTTCATTTAAGCTAAGTTAGATAGTGTATTTTATTTTGTTTTGTTGTCTTTTAGAGATTAACGATGCCAGGTTGAATAATGCATGGCCCCTGTCCTTAGTAATGGTGGATATAGACATGAAGTAGTTACTATACAACTTGGTAAATTCTGTAACCGAAGTCTGCAAAGTATTCTGAAACCATAGTGCCAAGAACAATGAACTTTATATTAGGGTGACAAGAAATGTAATGGGATGTAAAAGTAGGTCTTATAGTATTCTGGAAATGTGTTGACATAGTAAAAATTAATTTAAGAAAAAAGGCCTCTTCCAAAAATCAGAAGTGAAAATACAAGGATAGTGAGAAAATAGACCCCACTGGCCTAATGCCAGTAGGCATTAGGGAGAAATAACAAGGGGACAGGTAGCTCCCTGTATTATTATAATATGCGAATAGGAGGAGGCATGGGTCTAATGTAATCCCAGGGGGTAGTGGTCAAAGGGAGGAGGAGTTTTTGTTTTTTTGTATAAATATGTGCATCCAAGCCTGTGCACCTGAGAACTCTTTGGGTACTGCAAACCTACAGTAGCCTCACTCACTGACTCTGATGAAATCAGTGCAGATAATAAATCACAAAATGGCCACATAATCTTGTTGGCCACACTTGTTCTCCCAGTTGGACTCACTGAATAGAAGAAACATTTGACTGGGAAAAAAAATCAAAAGCTACCCAGGAAGTCAGCAGAAGGTAATGGGAAAGGTTCTCAAGAGAAGTGACCTTTTCCAGGCATGGAAGTAATGGAAAATTTATTCTAGGAAAAGCAAAGGCTCAAGAGCATAGAAAAATTATTGTGAGTTTGATGAATAGTAGGTTGATCGGAGGAGCTAATGACAGCTGTCACCTTTAGAATCATTGGCAAGGCCACAGGGCACAGCTCTTCAAGTGCCACTACTCTGTGAGCTAATCTTCGACTTGAGGAACTTGGGTCAAGACTATGCTATAAATATCGGGAATTCAAAGCAGCAGAGCAAAAGGTCTCTGATACTAGATGAACTTCTAGATTGTCAGGAGTTCTGTTTAGAGGCCCCAGCTTAGGTTAGGATTGGTTTCACCTCTCCATGTACCTGAATTTCCCTTTACTAGCACCCATTTGTCTCTTCACCATTAGAGGTCTAGTGACCTTAAGTGCCAAAACAGCACTAAATGATGAAGAAAAAGGAATGCATCACTGCTTTAAATTTAAAAGAGCTCTGGGCTGGAGCTACCATGATTTATACAGCAGCACAGCTCTAATGAGAGGTTTATATTAGCCTTTATATTATTTCCTTGTATTTATTTCTGTTTCCATTGTGCTTACCATGATAAAGTGCTTGCTACAATGAAGTTACAGTAAAGTGTATGCTATAATAAAGTTACGGTTTTCATTGCTGATTTTGACTTCTTATGATGAATATGTCAGGTGAAAAAAACCCAAAAAACATGAACTATAGTAACATAACACAAACAAGTAAAGTAAAAAACTCAAAGGCATAGTGTATTAGTTTTCTATTGCTGCATAATAAATTATCACAAACTTTGTAGTTTAAAACAACACACAGTTATATCTTGCAGTTTCCATGGGTCAGGAGTCTGGGCACAGCTTAGCTGGGTCCTCTGTCTCACAGTCTCAGAAGGCTGCAATAAAGCTGTCAGATGGAGCTGCAACTCATCTGAGGCTTGAGTTCTCTTTCAAGCTTGCCAAGGCTGCTGGCAGAATTCGGTTTCTGCCATGTGACTCTTTCCACAACATGGCAGTTTGCTTCTAGCCCAACAGGAAGGTGTTTGCTGCTGCTTTGAGCCTCTTTTAAGGGCTCGTCTGATTAGTTCAGGCCCCCACCCAACACAATCTCCTTTTGATTAACTCAAAGTCAACTAATTAGGCACCTTCATTACATCTGAAAAATTCCTTCACCTTTGCCATATAGTGTAACCTAATCAAGAGAATGATATCTCACCATATTTGCAGGCCCTTCCTACACTCAAGGGGAGGGGATTATACAAGGGTGTAGATCATTGGGAGTCATCTTAAAATTCTGCCTACCACATACATCAATCTTAAATTATGGATATATTTCCTATTTTCACAAATGAGCTGAGAAACTCTGTAATACCTATATAATATCTAAGGCTTAGATGTTATCACAGCAGTATCTAGTAGAAATATAATGCAAGCCACAAGTGTGAGCCACATATGTAACTTTAAAATTTTTAGTAGCAACATAAGAAAAAGTAAATAGAAACGAATGAAATTAATTTTAATGTTTTGTTTAATCAGTATATCCAGAATATTATCATTTCAACATGTAATCAATATAGAACATTATAGGTGAGATATGATATATTTTAAAAATATTGTCTTTGAACACCAAGTCTCAGTTTGGGTTAGTAACATTTCAAGTGCTCAATGGCCACAAGTGGCTAGTGGCTGTCGTACTGGAAGCAAACTACCATTACTTGCCTTTTCAACAATATCCACCAGGTGTCACAATGAGTTTATAACTCTAAGCCAGCGACGCCAGCAATTTCTTCTCTTGGTAACAATTGTTCACATATATACGGAATCTGAAAAAAAAAAAAAAGGTCCTGAAGAACCTAGGGGCAGGACAGGAATAAAGACGCAGACGTAGAGAATGGACTTGAGGACACGGGGAGGGGGAAGGGTAAGCTGGGAAGAAGTGAGAGGGTGGCATTGACATATATCCACTACCACATGTAAAATTGATAGCTAATGGGAAGCAGCTGCATAGCACAGGGAGATCAGCTCCGTGCTTTGTGACAGCCTAGAGGGGTGGGAGAGGGAGGGTGGGAGGGAGAGGCAAAAGGGAGGGGATATGGGGATATATGTATACGTATAGCTGATTCACTTTGTTATACAGCAGAAACTAACACAACAATGTAAAGCAATTATACTTCAATAAAGATGTTAAAAAAGAAGATTGGTGGATTGTATCAATGGTAATATCTTAGTTGTGAAATTATACTACAGTTTTACATAATGTCACCATTACAGGAAACTGGTTACAGTGTACACGGAATGGATCTCTCCGTATTTCTTATAATGCATGTGAATCTACAATTATCTCAAAAATTTAAATTAACAAAACAAAATCTACGGAATAGTTGAAAAATAAACATATGTTAAGGCAGAAAAAAAACCCAAACAATTGTTAGTTCTCTTTGTATTCATGTATTTTTGACTTTCCGTGTACTTGTAATATCCCTTGAATTTTTTGCCTAGATAATTAAGAAATCAAGCAATGTGGATTTTACTACTTAAACAAATGAGTCAGAATTCAAAATGATGTGTATATCAGACCCATTATTCCTTAGTTTTTCTGTAATCTCATCCTTAGATGGTCTGCCTGGTGAGAGGGTAAATAATAATTACATGCACGTGCAATACTCAACAACATAATAACAATTATTTTAAAATTAGATCATTTCAAATACCTGAGCAATTTTCACAACCCCAGACACAATTAAATGGTGTTCTTTTTACCTTCTCAAATTGTTAATAGAACACATTAAGAATAGAAAACCAGGACTTCCCTGGTGGCGCAGTGGTTAAGAATCCGCCTGCCAATGCAGGGGACACGGGTTCGAGCCCTGATCCGGGAAGATTCCACATGCCGCGGAGCAACAAAGCCCGTGCGCCACGACTACTGAGCCTGTGCTCTAGAGCCCGTGAGCCACAACTACTGAGCCTACGTGCCACAACTACTGAAGCCCGCGCGCCTAGAGCCCGTGCGCGGCAACAAGAGAAGCCACGACAATGAGAAGCCCGCGCACTGCAACGAAGCGTAGCCCCCGCTCACCACAACTAGAGAAAGCCCGTGTGCAGCAACGAAGACCCAACACAGCCATAAAAAAAAAAAAAAAAAAAAAGAATAGAAAACCAAAGTTTTTTTTAGGTAACAAAATGTTCTTTAATTTTCATAGCATTACTGCAATTTACTAATTGCCAATAATAACTTCTACTTCTCACATACACAGTACGCCTCAGTGGGATTATGATGTTTGAGCTTATTAACACTTATTACTTTAAAAAGCAGCATCATTTAAAAATGTTCATTTACTTATTTGCAGGTTGTTTTAGGATTCCTTTTAAAATGAGTGATAAACTGCTTTTGTTTTAATATTCTGTGGTTTTAATTTTCACAGTCTTGTACTTTATTTCCTAGGTAAAACTAAATATACATATTTAGAGATTGAGGCATCTCAAATACCTTCTCCTTAACTTTTAGAAAATCACTAATCTATAAAATATTTTAAAAAATACAAACAGATGTCATACAGAAGCACTCATGAGTAGTGAGAAGATTAAAATGTGAGTTTTTATCACTAACTTCCATAAAGTGAGTAAAATTTACATGTACTCTAGTTTTATACCAATAATTATGCCTTCTTTTTGTCCTATTAGTCCCAACTATATGATGTCCATAAAATAAAAATAAACTTGATTCTAATGAAAAACAATAATGATTTATCTCTTGAGGATTCACATTGTCAACTAGCTTCAGAGGAAATGAATCAGCCTTGGCATCTTATTAACTAATATATTAAGGAGAGAAATGAACAGTGTTGTAGCCATAACTATATAAGATAGAAAAATTACCATGTGGAAGTACACAAGTAATATTTTTTAAAAAATCCATAAAGCTTAAAGTTGGGATAATGTATACAGTACTTTTTTGTGTATGTGTGCCTCCCGTTGGGATAAACCTCTTTTAACACATCAAGGAAAATTTAACCACATATATAAATATTTTAGAAACCAGATTTTTTTTTTTTTAATTTATTTTTGGCTGTGTTGGGTCTTCGTTTCTGTGCAAGGGCTTTCTCTAGTTGCGGCAAGCGGGGGCCCCTCTTCATCGCGGTGCGCGGGCCTCTCACTATCGCGGCCTCTCTTGTTGCGGAGCACAGGCTCCAGACGCGCAGGCTCAGTAGTTGTGGCTCACGGGCCCAGTTGCTCCACGGCATGTGGGATCTTCCCAGACCAGGGCTCGAACCCGTGTCCCCTGCATTGGCAGGCAGATTCTCAACCACTGCGCCACCAGGGAAGCCCCAGAAACCAGATTTTTAATGAAATAATCGAGTATATGCAAATAACATTTTTTGCTGCTCAGCTCTTTACAATTTTTCTTATTTCCTTCTTGAAGAAATATTAGCAATATAAGGCCGAATTTGTTTGTTGTTTTTGAAAGCATAAGGCTCACATAGTCCAGGAGATGGCAGCCAACACCTTTTGTAAAATAAATGAATTATGTTGATACTTTATTATGGTAATTTTAATGTGATTTCTTGGTTTTAATAACATCAGCATTGAAGGGATCACTAAAAGAATAAAACTGTTGAAATTCTAAATGTAGATATCTCATTGTGTAAGTGTGCTTTAAAGAGATTCCTCAGAGAATTTTACAAGGCAAACTGAATACATTTCTCTCTCCTCTTTCCGCCTGCCCTCAGAGCATTGGTTTCTGCCACAATATTGACCTAGAATTACCTATAAAGCAGTAGGATTAAAGAATAAATTGTAATATTAATGAATACTTCAGAGATATTCAAATTAAACACATAAAATATTAATAATATCATTTAGAAAGTATGTCAGAACCAATAACTGAGGTTTTTTTTTTGAATACCATACTTTTCTGGTTAAATTCATAATTCATAATTCATAAAGCAAGCAAAGAAGGCCAATACAGTGAGGATTTTGCATTTGCATTTGTTTTAAGGGGCTATTTTAACCTATGAATACATTACTTTGTATGATATTAAAGCTGTTTTATTATGTGAGCCTACAGGGTAAGGAAAGGCATTACTCTGTCCCTTGTCCACACATCTAGTGCCCCAATTTTTATGGCTACTACCTGAGGGACAAGTCCACAAATCATGCAGCTCTGATAGCCAACAGAACTTGCATTTACAAGTCCCACAAGACTACAGCAAAGAAAAAAGCAGTTTTTATTTTTACTTATTTATTTTTTGGGCTGCACTCATAGCATGTGGGATCCTAGTTCCCCGAACAGGGATCAAACCTGCACGCCCTGGGCTGGAAGCACAGAGCCTTAACCACTGGACCACCAGGGAAGTCCCCAAACAGCAGTTTTTAAATGGGTGAAGAAGCACCCCCTTCCAACGCAGGCTATAAACCTGGGCTCAGCTCTGGGGGAGCATGCCAAAATGCCCATCTCGCAGTTTCTCCCTGGAAGGAGTTTAACTGCATACTTTCCCTGGTGCTGCTTGAGAGTCTGGCTTCTACCCAGCCTGCATCTAGGTGCTGACTTCCATCCTCTCCTCTGGGACACTGCTGGGTCTTGGCACACCCTTAACTACTAGGAACCATTAAGAAAAAAGATGGCAACTTGGACAATTACAAAGGTTTGAGAGGCAAACAGGAGCTCAGACCAGGCTGATTGATGAGACTCAACTCCTATAGAAGTCTGTCAAGATTGGGAGAGGTGGCTGTTTTATCTAATGTGCAGAAACCAACACAGAGAGTCAAGGAAAATGAAGAAACAAAGGAATATGTTTCAAACAAAGAAGAAGACAAATATCCTGAAATCAATTTCAATAAAATGGAGAGAAATGATTTATCCAGTAGCTCAAAATAATGGTCATAAAGATGCTCACTGAGGTCAGGACAGCAGTGCATGAACAAAGCAAGAATTTCAACAAACAGATATGTGAAAAAGTACCAGACAAAATAAATAGGTAGATAAATAAATAAATTAATTAATTAATTAAAAGTACCAAACAGGGACTTCCCTGGTGGCGCAGTGGTTAAGAATCCACTTGCCAACGCAGGGGACACGGGTTCAAGCCCTGGTCTGGGAAGATCCCACATGCTGCAGAGCAACTAATCCCATGTGCCACAACTATTGAGCCTGCACTCTAGAACCCATGAGCCACAACTACTGAGCCTGCGTGCCTAGAGCCCATGCTCCACAACAAGAGAAGCCACCACAATGAGAAGCCCACGCACTGCAATGAAGAGTAGCCCCCGCTCAACACAACTAGAGAAAGCTTGCGTGCAGCAACGAAGACCCAATGCAGCCAAAAATAAATAAATAAATAAATAAATTTATATTAAAAAAAGTGCCAAACAGAAATCATGAAGCTGAAGAATACAATAACTGAATTGAAAAATACAGTAGAGGAGTTCAACAAAAGGCTAAATAAAGTAGAAGAAAGGATCAGCAAACTTGAAGACAGGGCAGTGGAGTTCATTCTATCAGAGGAACAAAAAAGAAAAAAAGAATAAAAAAAGAGTGAAGATAGCTTATGAGACTTATGGGGCACCAATATATACCTCATAGGGGCCCAAGAAGCAAAAGAGAAAGAGGTGCAGAAAGATTATTCAAAAAAATAATGGCTGAAAATTTCCCTAACTTGGGGAAAGAAATACATGTCCATATCCAGGAAGCGCAGAAAATTCCAAAAAAGGCATATCTAAAGAGACCCACACTGAGACACATTATAATTGAAAGCAGCGAGAGAAAAGCAACTTGTTACATACAAGGAACCCCCATAAGACAGTCAGCAGATTTTTTAGCAGAAACCTTGTAGGTCAGATAGGAATGGGATAATGCAGTCAAAGTGCTGAAATAAAAAACAAAACCTGCTAACCAAGAATTCTTTACCTGGCAAAGTTGTCCTTTAGAACTGAAGGAGGGATAAAGAGTATCCAGACAAACAAAAGCTGAATAAGTTCATCATCACTGGATTAGCCTTACAAGAAATGTTAAAGAGAGTTCTTCAAGCAGAAATGAAAGGACACTAATTTAGTAACATGAAAACATATGAAAGTATAAAACTCATTAGTAAAGGTAAATATATAGTAAAATTCTGAATACTCTAATATTGTACTAGTGGTAGGTAAATCACTCATGAATCAGGTATAAAGGTTAAAAAACTAAAGTATTAAAGATAACTATAAGTACAATAATTTGTTAACAGATACACAAGATAACAAGATGTGAATTGTGACATCAAAAACATAAAATGGAGCAGGAGTATGCAAATAAAATGGACAACCATGAAGAAATGGACAAATTCTTGGAAAGGTATAATTTTCCAAGACTGAACCAGGAAGAATTAGAAAATATAAACAGACCTATCACAAGTAATGAAATTGAAACCATAATTAAAAATCTGCCAACAAAAGATTTCACAGTTTCTATTTCCTATTTATTTATTTCCTATTTATTTGTAATTGATTGATTGATTGATTGATTGACATGTTTCCTCGGTTAAAGTGTTTGTACCATGATGGCACGATCATTTATTTTTGCTATTTTTTGCTCACCATTATACTCCCAGCACCTAGCACACGTAAGACCCTCAAAATAATTTTTTTAATGAATGAAAGCAAAGGATTGCTTGTGAGATGAGTTATAAAGATTGCTGAAATTTGCATCATAAACTCTATCACGTTATTATTACATATTATATTCTTCTTAGAATTCTTTTCCTTTCCCAAGCAATGTTTGTTAGTTGTAATTTTCAGTAACTTCAGGAAGGATACTTTTACAAGTTCATCCTCTCTTAATTGTGATTTCTAAATTGCTGCTATTCTTGATTTTAAATTAAAAATCATGATATTTTCATGTCATTTTATCAATGATTTATCAATTTTGGGTTGTTTATTTAATCCAACAGTATGTAGCAATGCATACTTGCATCAACAAAAATATTACAATATTATAGACTTTAAGGCACAGATGGATTCTAGTTTAAGATAACACAATTATAGCTCTCTTGTTAAATAAGGTTAATAAATAGTAATGCTCCCCAAATTTGTTTGTAAGTCAAGAGTCAGGTAGATTGGCTATGGGTCATGTACCAGTTAAATTCAGAATTCAGAAAATTCAAATTCAGAATATTTGATAGCTATTTCAGTTTGAGGGTTTAGGTTGCCTCATTCATCTTTGTATTCCCAAAGCCTAGCAAAAGTCTGGGCATTTACTCACTATGTCAGGTTTCAAAGGCTGGTTGAAGTTCATAGATTGGTACACATTATGAATCTACTTTGGATCATTCTCTTTGATTTTCTGATGAATCAGCAATCAAGATTGCAAAGGATATATATGAATGGATACAGTTCCTCCAAATTTCCAGTTTTTCATGGAGATGAGTACTTAGTTTGATCAATATCGTACCCATAGTGTAAGAAACTGTAGGCTAGGAGCTACATCAGCCAGGGAAGCAACCAGGCCAGCACTCAATGGTCTACCTACTGCCTTATAAAGCAATACCTTGTTGCACATTCAAGTTTTATTTCTCTTTGTGTCAGGTCAGGCTATAGCACATCACACTTTCCCTAAAATCCATACAAGGTGTAGTTTGTATGACAGAATAGATTTGGGCAGTTTTTTGTGTAATTTAAATAATTAGGCAAAAGGCATTTTAGAAACAGATGAGGACCTATCATAATTTCAGCATGGTGCTGGACTGAAAATACGATATTGGTGGGACTGTTTTATTGAGGTTTTTTTAAAAAAAATATTTTATTTATTTATTTATTATTTCTGGCTGCGTCGGGCCTTAGTTGCGGCACACAGGATCTTCATTGCGGCATGTGGGATCTTTCGTTGTGGCGCACGGGCTCTTCATTGTGGCGCTCGGACTTCTCTCTATTTGTGGTGTGCGGATTTTCTCTCTCTAGTTGAGGTGCAGGAGCTCAGTAGTTGTGGCACGCGGGCTTAGTTGCCCCCCAGCATGTGGGATCTTAGTTCCCCAACTAGGCATCGAACCTGCATCCCCTGCCTTGGAAGGCGGATTCTTTACCATTGGATCACCAGGGAAGTCCCTCTATTGAGCCTTAGCACAATTTTTCTTTGCCAATAGAATGTCGTGTGTGTCAAAAATATTTTTTATTTTTAAGTTTTATTTTAAATGCTCTATATTGTCTGTTGTTATAGTATATACAAAATTGAGAAAGATATCATGTAACTTACTTTTCCTCTGGATCAAACTTTAGGACATAGTATTTAAAGCAAGAAAAAAATTGACATTTGTAGCTATCATTTGTGCGCCCCCAAAATGGTCTGCTCTAGAAGTGGGAGTTAATGTTTTCAGCAGCCTTTGATAAATCCTTTATTTTTAAAAATACCCACTGAAGAAGACACCTGAGCAGTCATTACAAACAACCTTTTGTATTTGAGGCTCTACAAGGTAAAGAAAACATAGAGAATATCTTTGCAATCTTGGGGTTAAAGATTTCTTAGACAAGACACAAAAAGCACACACCATAATAGGATAAGATGATAAATTAGACTTCATAAAAATTGAAAACTTCTGTTTATCAAAAAGATACCATCAAGAAAATGAATAAGCATTCACAGATTTGAGAAAATACATGCTAGACAAACATTTTAAAACAATTTTTATCAGAATATATAAAGAATTCCTAAAACCCAATAATAATAGCTTTTGTGTTTCTATCTATTCTCCTTCTGAAATTAATTTTTGAGCATTGTGAGAGACACATTTGAAGTTAGTTGTTTTTTTTTCATATGGATATCCAGTTGTTCCAATACCTTTTGCTGAAATGACTTCCCTTTCCCCATTGAATTACTTTAGGCCTTTGTAAAAATCAATTGACCATATAACTGTGTGTCTATTTCTGGGCTCTCTATTCTATTCTATTCTATTGATCTCTTTGTCTACCTTAAGCCAAAATCAGTGTCTTGATTTCTATAACTTTTATAGTAAGTTTTGAAATCAGGTATTGTGAATCCTCCAACTTTGTTTTTATATTTCAAGATTATTTTGGCTATTCCACATCCTTTTAACTCTCATGTAAATTTTACAACCAGCTTTGTCAATTTCTACAAAAAGGAGACTCTGTGCTCTGCCTGGCTTCCACAATTTTGTGCAGTGGTTCGGAAAGTGCTTCCAGACCAAAGTCTGAGCAACTGTGGGACTCACCTGATGAGTTTCCTTTCTCTCATGGATTATGGTTCTTCACTACCTGTCACCAAAAATGTAACATCTGATGCTTCATATATTTTGTTTAGTTTTATAGTTGTTTAAAGCAAGATAGTTAATTTAGTGCCAGTTATTTAGTGATGGTTGGAAGCAGAAAACTTAGATAGAATTTTAACCTAGAATTCTACACAAAATATAGGAGAATATTACATGGGAAATGTGACCATCCTTATTTTCTAATTACAAAAGTGCAGAAATGTTGATTAGAACATAGGATATATTAGTATGTAATCAGGTAAATACTACACAAACAGAAGTTTAAAAAAATCAAGTGAACTTTTTGGTTGAATAAACTGATATTGTTTCGTATGATCAAGATTTAATTTTTTGCTATTTGAATAGCTGAGTCTGTTAAGGCATTTCTCTTTGATTTAATCAATCAATTAATTAAAAGTAACAATTTCCTTTTTCGTAAAGCTTTGGAAATGTGTGTGGCAATTTGGCTAAAAGTCTATTTTGAATTTGCTTTAGATAAATGCTCTGTTTTTTCTTGTGTTTAACACCAATGACAGCAGGCAATTATTTAATGAATCTACCAGTTTGAGTTTGTAGTGGATGGGCCAGCTGGATAACAGTTTGTACTTTACTGTTGTAAACATGGGGGGGAAGTCTCCCACTTGGGACAGAAATTTAATTCCATCATTTGAAGCTACGAAATTAGATGTTTCCTATACATCATTTAAAATTGTATAATTTTAAAAAGAAGAATATAGGGTTCTCTGGAATTTGCCCCTACGTAAGTTTTCATGACATCATTTGTATCAACACATTGAATATATTTAATGGTGTTAGGCATACACACAAATTTACCAACACATAAACACAAAGAGTTATGATGAGCTATCAAACATTAAGAAGTTGGTTAAAGTGGCAACTGATTTGGTTTGAAGTATGGTCAAAAAGGTGTCGTTTGATAGTGCTTAAAGACATGATAGTGTAGTCAATTTAGGGAAATGATGAAACTTCAATGTATTAGAATAACTCAACATAAAATATAATTGCATATCCAGTTACTAGATAATCCAGAACTTCCTATGGGCCACAAAAATACTATCCTAAGATTCTAATGATCATTTTATTGTTCACTTAATTTTGATAGGCAAATACAGAATCCACCCAAGTAAAAACAAAAATAAACAAATGGGACCTAATGAAACTTAAAAGCTTTTGCACAGCAAAGGAAACTACAAACAAGACAAAAAGACAACCCTCAGAATGGGAGAAAATATTTGCAAATGAAGCAACTGACAAAGGATTAATCTCCAAAATATACAAGCAACTCATGCAGTTCAGTATCAAGTAAACAAACAACCCAATCCAAAAATGGGCAGAAGACCTAAATAGACATTTCTTCAAAGAAAATATACAGATTGCCAACAAACACATGAAAGGATGCTCAACATCACTAATCATTAGAGAAATGCAAATCAAAACTACAATGAGATATCATCTCAGACTGGTCAGAATGGCCATCATCAAAAAATCTACAAACAATAAATGCTGGAGAGGGTGTGGAGAAAAGGGAACCCTCTTGCACTGTTGGTGGGAATGTAAATTGATACAGCCACTATGGAGAACAGTATGGAGGTTCCCTAAAAAATTAAAAACAAAACTACTATACGACCCAGAAATCCCACTACTGGGCATATACCCTGAGAAAACCATAATTCAAAAAGAGTCATGTACCACAATGTTCATTGCAGCACTATTTACAATAGCCAGGACATGGAAACAACCTAAGTGTCCATCAACAGATGAATGGATAAAGATGTGGCACATATATACAATGTAATATTACTCAGCCATAAAAAGAAATGAAATTAAGTTATTTGTAGTGAAGTGGATGCACCTAGAGTCTGTCATACAGAGTGAAGTAAGTCAGAAAGAGAAAAACAAATACCGTATGCTAACACATATATATGGAACCTACAAAAAATAATTTTAAAAGGTCATGAAGAACCTAGGGGCAGGATGGGAATAAAGATGCAGACCTACTAGAGATTGGAGGTAGGGGGAAGACACCGGGAGGGGGAAGGGTAAGCTGGGACAAAGTGAGAGAGTGGCATGGACGTATATACACTACCAAATGTAAAACCGATAGCTAGTGGGAAGCAGCTGCATAGCACAGGGAGATCAGCTCAGTGCTTTGTGACCACCTAGAGGGGTGGGATAGGGAGGGTGGGAGGGAGACGCGAGAGGGAGGGGATATGGGGACATATGTATACGTATAGCTGATTCACTTTGTTACACAGCAGAAACTAACACACAGAAACTAACACAACATTGTAAAGCAATTATACTCCAATAAAGATGTTTAAAAAAAAAGTATCCACGCAAGTTTCAGTGTTAAGATACTAACTTTTCTTCCCTGCCCTAACTCCTGTGTTAAAAACTATTGAAAACGCTTTTTTGCATGACTTGCTTATACAATTCTGTATTCCTTTGCATCCAAGAGTTTCTGCAAGGCAGTGAAATTGCAGGAAAGAAGGAAGAATGGGTTGAGAAGACAATTTGAAAGTAAAATGAATAGTACCTGTGACTACTTTAATGCTGAAAGAAAGAATGAGAAAGAGAGAGAAAAGCTAGTGCATTCAAACTTTCATTAATTCAGTAATTCATTTATTAATAAACATTGACTGAATTCCTAGTAAGTCTCATTTAGCATGCTCAAACGCTGGGAATAAAAGATGACTAAGACAAGATTTCCTTCCCTAGGAAGGTCAGGCTAACAGATGAGGTAAAAACACATCCAATGAATGACAACACAATGTAATACATTATGTTTTAATACTCTACTACTGGTATATTTAATGTGCTGAGGGAAGACGGATAAATGAACAACAAATTATGCTAGGGAAAGCATCTGTGAACACTGCAGAAAAGAGACAATGTTTATCCTTAATATTAAAAAAATGATCTTTCAGGGAAAGATACGTGGCACAGAGGATTTGGGCAAAGGAATGGAGTAAACAAAAGCAAAAGGTGTGGAATGCAAGTCATGGTTGGAAAAGAAATAGTTTGGTACCAGTGAATTTAAGGAATATATTAGAGAGTAGTGGGGGCTGAGCCTGAAGAGCTAAATTGTGACTGGGTTGCAATGAGTTTTCCAAGTAAAGCTTTTTGAATTTTATTTTATAGACTACTGATAATCAGAAATTTTTAAGAGGGGAGTGATAGGAACAATTTATATTTCTGTTAGATAACCCGAGGTGGGTTAGATTGGGGAGGACTATTCAATTGTATAAGGCAAGGTGATGGGGAAAGAAATGGTGGGGAAATAGGGGAGGCATGGAATATATCTGAGACAATTTGACAAGAGAGTAACTATTTATTCCTTGCTGTGAAAGATGAGACAATTAAATTTCATACATTTATTTCCATCTCAGCTCCTCTTATCCTCCAGATTTTAGTTAGTTTTGTGTTATTTTATATTGTAAAGACTAAAATATGTATATTGTGTTCTATAACCATAATTCCTACTTTTAAAAAAAAAGGCTTGTTTCCACATTGGGCTCTTAAAATGTGTATGTGTGTGTTTATGCACATTTTAAGTATTTAAGATACTTCTTCTCTGATTACAATAGTGGCAAAAATTTAGGAAATAAGTGCTATACTGTTCACTCTCCTTTTGTTCTCCTAACATGCATATATCATCTATTTAAGGTTCTTTGGAGATTATTTTTCACTCTTGCATTTAACAGCTATACATATATGTATTCTCTCTATATATGCTCCTAAATTCTCACTTGGAAATACCTCTTAGATACTAAATCATTCTAAGAGAGAAATGATGAAACATATTTAAAGAAATACTTATTTTCAAGTGTAAAATTGATCCCATATTCTGGAGGCATCTCTCAATACTTATACACAAATCTAACTGAATGATTGAGGTCATGCCATCCTGCAATAAAAGTATTAACAGGCTTTTAGCCACATTGAAATGTGCATTGTTCAGATGCTTTCAGGCATAATTGTGATGACGTTGGAATCTTATTCTGAATTGCCAATGTGATGCAATTTTCTTAAGTCAGCAGCGTTTAACTGATGTGAGGATTATTCCTATGTTTGCTATTTGGATGAGACTGATAAATGTCTCTTGTCCAGAATATTTTAATGCAAATTTCACGACAGAGTGTTCTGTGATGCCAAATGCTACTCTTAGTTATCTTCTACAAGAGAGCAAAATTATGATATTTCCATCAGTAAAATTATTTTACATTTTTGATAAAAGTTAGTTTGATTTATGTCAATGCAGTTGAAAAAACAACTTTATTGATATATTGTAAAAATACCTCAACTGTTCAGTGTTTTCATAGAGAAATTACCAAATAAAGCAAAGTCAGTGAAGACTATATGGGGCAATGAAGTTCAGAATATATCTATACACCTTTTTCAACACACATAATGTCATTATGATAATCACAATTGTTTATTAAGGAGAGACTTTTATGATGTTGTGTAAAGAGAGTGGATTAAGACAGAAAAACATGAGACCCAGTCCTAGATCCATTGTTTATTAGTGTGATATTGAGTAAGTCACCTAATACCTTTATTTTCATTTCTATCATGTGTACCTTGGGGTTATTTATTTTTTTTAACATCTTTATTAGAGTAAAATTGCTTTACAATGGTATGTTAGTTTCCGCTTTATAACGAAGTGAATCAGCTATACGTATACATATATCCCCATATCTCTTCCTTCTTGCATCTCCCTCCCTCCCACCCTCCCTATCCCACACCTCTAGGTGGTCACAAAGCACAGAACTGATCTCCCTGTGCTATGCAGCTGCTTCCCACTACCTATCGGTTTTACATTTGGTAGTGTATATACGTCCATGCCACTCTCTCACTTTTTCCCAGCTTACCCTTCCCCGTCCCGGTGTCTTCCCCCTACCTCCATTCTCTAGTAGGTCTGCGTCTTTATTCCCGTCCTGCCCCTAGGTTCTTCATGACCTTTTTAAATTATTTTTTGTAGGTTCCATATATATGTGTTACATACGGTATTTGTTTTTCTCTTTCTGACTTACTTCACTCTGTATGACAGACTCTAGGTCCATCCACCTCATTACAAATAACTCAATTTCATTTCTTTTTATGGCTGAGTAATATTACATTCTGTATATGTCCCACATCTCCTTTATCCATTCATCTGTCGATGGACACTTAGGTTGCTTCCATGTCCTGGCTATTGTAAATAGAGCTGCAATGAGCATTGTGGTACATGACTCTTTTTGAATTATGGTTTTCTCAGGGTATGTGCCCAGTAGTGGGATTGCTGGGTCGTCTGGTAGTTCTATTTTTAGTTTTTTAGGGAACCTCCATACTGTTCTCCATAGTGGCTGTATCAATTTACATTCCCACCAACAGTGCAAGAGGGTTCCCTTTCCTCCACACCCTCTCCAGCATTTACAGTTTGTAGATTTTTTATAATGGCCATTCAGACTGGTGTGAGATGATATCTCATTGCAGTTTTGATTTGCATTTCTCTAATGATTAATGATGTTGAGCATTCTTTCATGTGTTTGTTGGCAATCGGTGTATCTTCTTGGGAGAAACGTCTATTTAGGTCTTCTGCCCATTTTTGGATTGGGTTGTTTGTTTTTTTGATATTGAGCTGCATGAGCTGCTTGTAAATTTTAGAGATTAATCCTTTGTCAGTTGCTTCATTTGAAAATATTTTCTCCCATTCTGAGGGTTGTCTTTTCGTCTTGCTTATGGTTTCCTTTGTTGTGCAAAAGCTTTTAAGTTTCATTAGGTCCCATTTGTTTATATTTGTTTTTAGTTCCATTTCTGTAGGAGATGGGTCAAAAAGGATCTTGCTGTGATTTATGTCATAGAGTGTTCTGCCTATGTTTTCCTCTAAGAGTTTGATAGTGTCTGGCCTTACATTTAGGTTTTTAATCCATTTTGAGTTTATTTTTGTGTATGGTGTTAGGGAGTGTTCTAATTTCATTCTTTTACATGTAACTGCCCAGTTTTCCCAGCACCACTTATGGAAGAGGCTGTCTTTTCTCCATTGTATATTCTTGCCTCCTTTATCAAAGATAAGGTGACCATATGTGCGTGGGTTTATCTCTGGGCTTTCTATCCTGTTCCATTGACCTATATTTCTGTGTTTGTGCCAGTACCATACTGTCTTGATTACTGTAGCTGTGCAGTATAGTCTGAAGTCAGGTAGCCTGATTCCTCCAGCTCCGTTTTTCTTTCTCAAGATTGCTATGGCTATTTGGGGTCCTTTGAGTTTCCATACAAATTGTGCAATTTTTTGTTCTAGTTCTGTGAAAAATGCCAGTGGTAGTGTGATAGGGATTGCATTGAATCTGTAGATTGCTTTGGGTAGTATAGTCATATTCACAATGTTGATTCTTCCAATCCAAGAACATGGTATATCTCTCCATCTATTTGTATTATCTGTAGTTTGTTTCATCAGTGTCTTACAGTTTTCTGCATACAGTCCTTTTGTCTCCTTAGGTAGGTTTATTCCTAGGTATTTTATTCTTTTAGTTGCAATGCTAAATGGGAGTGTTTCTTTAATTTCACTTTCAGATTTTTCATCATTAGTGTATAGGAATGCAAGAGATTTCTGTGCATTAATTTTGTATCCTGCTACTTTACCAAATTCATTAATTAGCTTTAGTAGTTTTCTGGTAGCATCTTTAGGAGTCTCTATGTATAGTATCATGTCATCTGCAAATAGTGACAGCTTTACTTCTTCTTTTCCAATTTGGATTCCTTTTATTTCTTTTTCTTCTCTGATTGCTGTGGCTAAAACTTCCAAAACTATGTTGAATAATAGTGGTGAGAGTGGGCAACCTTGTCTTATTCCTGATCTTAGTGGAAATGGTTTCAGTTTTTCACCATTGAGGATGATGTTGGCTGTGGTTTGTCATATGTGGCCTTTATTATGTTGAGGTAAGTTCCCTCTATGCCTACTTTCTGGAGGGTTTTTATCATAAATGGGTGTTGAATTTTGTCAAAAGCTTTTTCTGCATCTATTGAGATGATCGTGTGGTTTTTATTCTTCAATTTGTTAATATTGTGTATCACATTGATTGATTTGTGTATATTGAAGAATCCTTGCATTCCTGGGATAAACCCCACTTGATCATGGTGTATGATCCTTTTAATGTGCTGTTGGATTCTGTTTGCTAGTATTTTGTTGAGTATTTTTGCATCTATGTTCATCAGTGATATTGCCTTGTAGTTTTCTTTCTTTGTGACATCTTTGTCTGGTTTTGGTATCAAGTTGATGGTGGCCTCGTAGAATGAGTTTGGGAGTGTTCCTCCCTTGCTATATTTGGGAAGAGTTTGAGAAGGATAGATGTTAGCTCTTCTTAAATGTTTGATAGAATTCGCCTGTGAAGCCATCAGGTCCTGGGCTTTTGTTTATTGGAAGATGTTTAATCACAGTTTCAATTTCAGTGCTTGTGATTGGTCTGTTCATATTTTCTATTTCTTCCTGGTTCAGCCTCGGAAGGTTGAGCTTTTCTAAGAATTTGTCCATTTCTTCCAGGTTGTCCATTTTATTGGCATGTAGTTGCTTGTAGTAATCTCTCATGATCCTTTGTATTTCTGCAGTGTCAGTTGTGACTTCTCCTTTTTCATTCCTAATTCTATTGATTTGCGTCTTCTCCCTTTTTTTCTTGATGAGCCTGGCTAATGGTTTATCAATTTTGTTTATCTTCTCAAAGAACCAGCTTTTAGTTTTATTGATCTTTGCTATCGTTTCCTTCATTTCTTTTTCATTTATTTCTGATCTGATCTTTATGATTTCTTTCCTTCTGCTAACTTTGGGGGTTTTTTTGTTCTTCTTTCTCTAATTGTTTTAGGTGTAAGGTTAGGTTGTTTATTTGAGATGTTTCTTGTTTCCTGAGGTAGGATTGTATTGCTATAAACTTCCCTCTTAGAACTGCTTTTGCTGCATCCCATAGGTTTTGGGTTGTCGTGTTTTCATTGTCATTTGTTTCTAGGTATTTTTTGATTTCCTCTTTGATTTCTTCAGTGATCTCTTGGTTATTAAGTAGTGTGTTGTTTAGCCTCCATGTGTTTGTATTTCTTACAGGTTTTTTCTTTAATTGATATGTAGTCTCATAGCGTTGTGGTCAGAAAAGATACTTGATACGATTTCAATTTTCTTAAATTTACCAAGGCTTGTTTTGTGACCCAAGGTATGATCTATCCTGGAGAATGTTCCATGAGCACTTGAGAAGAAAGTGTATTCTGTTGTTTTTGGATGGAATGTCCTATAAATATCAATTAAGTTTACCTAGTTTAATGTATCATTTAAAGCTTGTGTTTCCTTATTTATTTTCATTCTGGATGATCTGTCTATTGGTGAAAGTGGGGCGTTAAAGTCACCTACTATGATTGTGTTACTGTCGATTTCCCCTTTTATGGCTCTTAGTATTCGCCTTATATATTGAGGTGCTCCTATGCTGGGTGCATAAATATTTACAATTGTTATATCTTCTTCTTGGATTGATCCCTTGATCATTATGTAGTGTCCTTCTTTGTCTATTGTAATAGTCTTTGTTTTAAAGTTGATTTTGTCTGATATGGGAAGTGCTACTCCAGCTTTCTTTTGATTTCCATTTGCATGGAATATCTTTTTCCATTCCCTCACTTTCAGTCTGTATGTGTCTCTAGGTCTGAAGTGGGTCTCTTGTAGACAGCATATATATGGGTCTTGTTTTTGTATCCATTCAGCCAGTCTATGTCTTTTGGTTGGAGCATTTAATCCATTTACATATAAGGTAATTATCAATATGTATGTTCCTATTCCCATTTTCTTAATTGTTTTGTGTTTGTGATTGTAGGTCTTTTCCTTCTCTTGTGTTTCCTGCTTAGAGAAGTTCCTTTAGCATTTGTGGTAAAGCTGGTTTGTTGGTGCTGAATTCTCTTAGCTTTTGCTTCTCTGTAAATGTTTTAATTTCTCCATTGAATCTGAATGAGATCCTTGCTGGGTAGAGTAATCTTGGTTGTAGGTTTTTCCCTTTCATCACTTTATATATGTCCTGCCACTCCCTTCTCTCTTGCAGAGTTTCTGCTGAAAGATCAGCTGTTAACCTTATGGGTTTTCCCTGGAAGGTTATTTGTTGTTTTTCCCTTGTTGCTTTTAATATTTTGTCTTTGAATTTAATTTTTGAAAGTTTGATTAATATGTGTCTTGGCATGTTTCTCCTTTGATTTATCCTGTATGGGACTCTCTGCACTTCCTGGACTTGATTGACTCTTTCCTTTCCCATATTAGGGAAGTTTTCAACTATTATCTCTTCAAATATTTTCTCAGTCCCTTTCTTTTTCTCTTTTTCTTCTGGGCCCCCTATAATTTAAATGTTGGTGCATTTAGTGTTGCCCCTGAGGTCTCTGTGACTGTCCTCAATTCTTTTCACTCTTTTTTCTTTATTCTACTCTGCAGTAGTTATTTGCACTATTTTATCTTCCAGGTCACTTATCCGTTCTTCTGCCTCAGTTATTCTGCTATTGATTCCTTCTAGCAAATTTTAAATTTTATTTATTGTGTTGTTCATCATTGTTTGTTTGCTCTTTAGTTCTTCTAGGTACTTGTTAAATGTTTCTTGCATTTTCTCCATTCTATTTCCAAGATTTTGGATCATCTTTACTATCATTACTCTGAATTCTTTTTCAGGTAGACTGCCTATTTCCTCTTCATTTGTTTGGTCTGGTGGGTTTTTCCCTTGCTCCTTCATCTGCAGTGTGCTTTTCTGTCTTCTCATTTTGCTTAACTTACTGTGTTTGGGGTCTCCTTTTCACAGGCTACACGTTCGTAGTTCCTGTTGTTGTTGTTTTTTATTTATTTATTTTTGGCTGTGTTGGGTCTTTGTTTTTGTGCGAGGGCTTTCTCTAGTTGCGGCGAGCGGGGGCCACTCTTCATCGCGATGCGCGGGCCTCTCACTGTCGCGGCCTCTCTTGTTGCGGAGCACAAGCTCCAGATGCGCAGGCTCAGTAGTTGTGGCTCACGGGCCTAGTTGCTCCGCGGCATGTGGGATCTTCCCAGACCAGGGCTCGAACCCGTGTCCCCTGCATTGGCAGGCAGATTCTCAACCACTGCGCCACCAGGGAAGCCCTACAATTCTTGCAATTGATAGAACTTGTGTGATTTTCTCTTGGCTAGTTCTTTTACCTGTGCTTTTTTGCTGCTCTTCCTGTTGACTCACTGTACTGGCCATACTGATTTCCTTACTGTTTTTTAAGCATCCCAGGCACACTCCTACCTCAGGGCCTTTGCACTTGCTGTTCCACTCCCTGGAATATGTTTTCCCCAGATATTCACGAGGCTTACTCTTTTACTTCATTCAGGTCTCTGCTCAAATATCATCTCTTCAGCAAAGCTTTTCTTGTTCACTCTAAAAGTGAAAGCTTTCCTTCATAATTCTCTATTCAATTCGAGTTTTATTTTTCTCTGAAGAAGTTATCACTGTCTGACATTCTGTTATTTGTCTATTTACTTTTTGCCTGTTTTTCTTAGTAGACAGAAAGCTCTAAGAGGGCAGGGATTTTTGTCTGTATTGTTTCCAGCTCTATTTTCAGCATCTAGAATAGCACAAAGTAAGGAGCTCAGTAAATATTTGTTAACTGACTGATCCAGTGAATGAACCAGCTGTTAATGAAAGTAGAGTCTCCTGAGATAAGAATTAATCATCTTGTGTCAGAATAATCTGGTATAGTTTCTTATTATTAGAAAACTTGTTAACTATGATATGGAAAAGCCATTATTTTTAGTCTTGTACCTAGACTTATCTTGATATGCCCTCTTAAGTGAATTTCCAAGCAATGTGGCAAATTGTTCTTAGTCTTATTCTAATAATTAATCTGGTATTTGAAGTAAAATAGGAAACATTAATTTTCCTTTGTTTTCTCAGAGTTTGACTTTATAATATACCCAATAGTTTTTCTCCTCCCCCTTCTTTTTCTACTACCCCTTCATCATAATAATGACACGTAAAATACAAAGGAGAGGTGGGAGCAATCAGTTAGACTCCAGTGATACATTCTATGTTCTACATCACATCAGTGGATAAGTCTTTTTTCTTTTTTTTATAAATTTATTTATTTATTTATTTTTGGCTGCATGCGGGCTTTCTCTAGTTGCAATGAGCGGGGGCTACTCTTCATTGTGGTGCGTGGGCTTTTCATTGAGGTGGCTTCTCTTGTTGCGGAACACAGGCTCTAGGCACACAGGCTTCAGTAGTTGTGGCATTTGGGCTCAGTAGTTGTGGCTCGTGGGCTTAGTTGCTCCATGGCATGTGGGATCTTCCTGGACCAGGGCTCGAACCCGTGTCCCCTGCATTGGCAGGCGGATTCTTAACCACTGCGCCACCAGGGAAGTCCCATCAATGGATAAATTTTAAATGGAACACAAGATATGCTGTATTCCTCAAAAACTGACTAATAGGTTGAGCTAATCCGAGAAAAATGATTTGGCACACACTGTAAAGTTTAGCTGACAAAGTAGATGGTTGAAATGGTTTTTAAAATTTTTCAAGATGTCACTTTTAAAATTAATGCTATACATAATAAAATTCTGAGTTCGGAGGCTTATCTTTTTCATGAAAATCTGAAACACGAGCCACTTATTTCTACAATTGTAAACATAAATCGCCACGGCACATAATATGTTAGTAATCAGAAATGGCCCTTTGAATAAGTGCTCATGCATCAATAGACTTTGAGAAATGTGCTATTTGTGTGTTTTCCCTGATAAAGAGGAAAGGTGACAAGGAGAACTAAATGCATGAAAGTGAGTAAAACTTAGAAAATAGTAAAAACATTTACAACAGGGAAACAATGACTTATGTTGTTTTTACATTTCTAGTTTGTATTTTCAGATTTATAAGTGTATGGTTTTATTTCCAAATTAAACAGCAAACACTGAGTAATGTAATATAAAATTGATTTCATTCATCAGCTTAACTGAGAAGTATTAGAGGTGCCACATTGATATATAGCATTTAATCAAAAGAAAAACACCCAATTGTTGATTTCAATGGCTCATATGATAATAAATCCTCAATCCATGCTAGAATTTTATGTTCCTAAGCAACAGTAGTCCTCCAGTGACTTCATTATGATCACATTAATGTGTGTTTTTTCTCAAGGGTAGTTTGAGACACAAACTATAACTACTATGAATACTGGAATTACAGGGGAAAATCCCATATTGCCGCAGACCGGCTGCAGAAAGCTAGAAGTTCCTGGCGGTGAGGGGTAAGGAACTGAAAAGCACCAGTATGGGGTCAGAAGGGCCAAGACAACTGATGGTTGCAAGGCAAGTTTATTCAAAGAGCATGAATGTATATATAGGTTTAGTACAATAAATCAGTAAACCTTGTATTTCCACATAATTCTGTCGCCACTATCTATGCGCCACTATCTATGCGCCACTATCTATGCGTCAGCATGCCTTATGGGCCATTCTTTGGAGATACAGACTTCCCCCTCAGGGCAGCGCGTCCTTCTTCTGGGGAACAACCAGGGGCTCTTAGATCCAGAGCAGGCACCTGGAATGAAACTGGCCGCAAGCCATTTTCCTTTTTTACGCTCAATACCGCAGCGTCAGGAGTGCATACCAAGAAAGAGACAAGCAGTTCTCCGGAAAGCAGAAAGCTGAATAAGCTTACAGCTTGGGGGCCACCACACCATATATGTTATTATTTTGATACTATAAATAGTTCTATCCATAACAACAAAGTAGATGAGGTTTACAATAATATCTAGGGCTTGGGGGCTCTTTTGGTATTGTAATTCATGAGCTTTCTAACCTCGGGCTAGGGACATATTTGTAATTTACTTCATTTCTTGTAATTCATTTTAGGCTGGAAAGACTCTCAGGGTACACTTTCAAGGTTTCACAGGTATAATAGCTTGTGATGTATTTGCGATTCTGGTGATGACTTTAAATATTAAAACTGCAACTTACTTATTTCAATGAGTCTGCCATTATTCAAATATTAGCCCTGACTAAAGAAATCCTCTTTTTTTCTTTTCTTTTTTGAATTGTGGTATAAAATACACGAAATCTACTTAACTTTTTAAGTATACAGTATTATCAATTTTAAGCACAATGTTATACAGCAGATCTCTAGGATTTTTTCATCTTGCATGACTAAAAATTTACACCCATTGTTCAGTGTATTAGTTAGGGTTCTCCAGAGAAACAGAACCAATAGGGTGTGTGTATATATATATATGTGTGTGTGTATATATATATATATATAAAATATATATACATATATATATAAAATATATATATGAAATTTATTGTAAAGAATTGGCTTAGGAGACTATGGAGGCTGAAAAATCTAAAGGTCTGCAGTTGGCAAGCTGGAAACTCAGGAAAGCAGATGTGAAGGCTTCAACACCCAAATTATTAATATTTTCTTGTTAAGGATTTTAGGTAACCACAAAGGAAGGAAATGTCTCATTACACTAAGATTAAATAATATTTATCAACAATTCCTGGATAATTTCTTTCAGTCTGTATGTTTCCAGGTATTGTTATGTAAAATGAGTATACAATACCAGTTATGTATTAGTTTTTAGATAGCATGGCTAATTTCTAGACTATCAGAAGAAGAAGATATTTTTTAAAATATCCAATAATAGATGGCTAGGAAAATTATGGAAGCAAGATTTAAGTTAGATGTATTTCTCTAATCTTCCAACTATACGTCTCCCTTTTCTCCCCTACCTACCATAAATTATAATTTTTAATAAGTAAGTATTGTAGTGCTATTTGCCAACCCTTGGTATATTTAGTATATATGACCCTGAACTTGCTCAGGGAGAAATATTATATCTTACAGTATCTGTCTGTAAGGGGAGAGCACTCTCTACTGTACATCAAACTTGTCCTGTGAACTGTCCCAGAGTTTCAAGTCCTCAAAAAATCTATCTTTACTTGAACATATTAACTAGCATCGATACTCACCAAACAGCAGGAGAAAAATTCTACTCTTAAAATGTACAATGTCAAATGAAATTAGGAGAAATTTAAGAAAGAAAAAAAAAAAATGAAAAAGTGGTACCAGTAGTTTCTTCATGACTCTGGAAGTCTTAATATATAGTAATGGCAATCAATACATATTTATTTGTTAATTGGTTCAAAATAATTTTACAGTTCAAGTTGAAGTAAAATAAAGAACTTAGAGCTATGAATGAAATCTGAAAAAAAAAAGACTAGAGTGAAAGTGCTGAAGCATGATCAGTAATTGAAATACTTAAGGAATGCTCTACTACTCTGCTAATTTGCATATGTGCATATGTACGTGTGTATATATTTGGGTCTGTGTAACTTCTTATACTTGTAAGAACGTACTGTTACTTTTCTCTGCTTCATTAAAAATGTTAATATGTTCACACTAGGGTGGTAAATAATAAAAACACATTTTATTTTAACTATTAATCAATTTGTTTGTTAATACAATTAGAACATGATTCTCAAAGTGTGGTTTTTTTGGATCACAGTAGCATGACCATCATCTGGGAACTTGAAAGAAATGTAAAATCTCAAGCTTCACCCAAGATCTACTGAATTAGAGCCTTTATTGTATGATCATATTAACAAGACTGTCACATGATTTACATGCATGTTCAAGTTTGACAAGTACATTTTAGGACATTTAATTTGGCAACAGGGAGAAGGATGGTGATGAGACACCTTGGGTGGCTTCTTGGGTGGGTCACAGTCTAGATAAATGATACTGAAGGTCTGAACAGCAATAGTGATAGTGTGAAAAGGGATTGATGAGAGCTATAAATTTAAGAAATAATTCTCCTGTGGGGTCCACTCTCAAATATTCCTTTTCAGTGGATCTGAGGTGAAGCCTAAGTATAAGTATTTTAAAAATCTCCCCTGATGATTCTAAATGTGCAGCCAAGGTTGAGAACCATTGCTCTATGGATTGGAAACTTTAAAATAATCACGGTAAAAGTAAATAAAGATGTGACATGATAGTAACACAGAAGTATATTAGCTTCTTTTTTTTTTTTTTAGCTTCTTAATTATACAAAAAAAACCCTACTTCATTAAAAAAAAACTTTGATTTAGCTTTTATTATTTTTTTAAACAAATAGTTCTTATTCATTTGGGTCAAATTATCAAATAAGATTTGTCTTCTTCAGATTTTCATTGTATGGAATTTTGGCTCATGCTTTCAGCCTGTCATGCCTTAAATTAATTTTCTTAAATATATTGCCTGAGTTTTAAAAAACTAAACATACAGAATTAATTGTTTTCTGTGGGGAATCACAAGGCATGAATATTATGTATCTAATTATGAAGTTCAAACTTCTTGTTAACAAACATTTCATTAAAAAGTGAATAGGGGACTTGCCTGGTGGTGCAGTGATTAAGAATCAGCCTGCCATTGCAGGGGACACGGGTTCGAGCCCTGGTCCGGGAAGATCCCACACGCTGCGGAGCAACTAAACCTGTGCTCCACAACTACTGAGCCTGGCCTCTAGAGCCCGTGAGCCACGACCACTGAGCCCACGTGCCACAACTACTGAAGCCAGAGAATCTAGAGCCTGTGCTCCACAACAAGGGAAGCCACCACAGTGAGAAGCCCGCACGCTGGAACAAAGAGTAGCCCCCGCTCGCTGCAACTAGGGAAAGCCCATTCACAGCAACGAAGACCCAATGCCGCCAAAAATAAATAAATAAATTTATTTAAAAAATGTTAATTAAAAAAGTGAATATGATGTAAGAAATATACTTAGGCAGCTGATTCATGCAGAGTCAAATAATTTTAACACAAAAGTATTTTTCTTGCTCATTTTAAGATTTCGATTTATTATAAATTGTCAATGTTACTCAATATTAATATTGGGGCTCAGTATTATTACTGTCTTTAAATATTTTGCTGCACATTTCTCAAACCCAAATAGTACATATCAGCAAGCACTTAGGTTTAGCATTGCTCAGAGTTTGAGTTTGTAGGCTACAAATTTAGAATTTCTTCGCTATTACTTTCACAGGGTACAATTGTTCACAAAGGGTATTAGCAATATGAAGTAGTTTTCAGGTTCCAGAGCTTCAACCAATTCATTTTCTCCTCCTCTGGTTCTCAAACTCATGCTTTCTATTTATTTTGTTGTTCAGAGAAGAAAGAAAAGAGCAAATTTTTTCCTTTGAACACATATTACTTTGTCAGACATTGTGCTGGCAGCTTTACATACAAACTATTTAATTCTTATAACGAATTTACCAGGTAGCGTTAAACTCAGGTCTGCCTGACATCCAGCCCATGCACATTTGATTAACTGCATCATCCTTCCTTGTTTAACGTCACAGAGCTCAAGACAGTTGATATTTAACAGTATTTAGCAGAAAATCCTTTTGCTCTTACAAAACATCTTTCTTGCTGTTGCCTAAGTTGTATTGTAAAACCCCTTTTATAAGTTTATACTTTTGTTTATAATCCTCTAGCCCCTCGTTGCCTTCTTCGTGTAAAGTCAAGAGAAATCTTACTGTCAGATTCCTGCCTGTATTTGCAGATTCTTCTTCGGTGCACCCACACCCACTTTGGGTCCTGTCAAAACAAATCTACTTTAGTTCTCTGAATCTGCCCGAGTTCTTCTCTGTTCCCCTGTATATGTTGTTGGCTGTGCCTGGAATGCTATTATCCGTTCTTAATCCCATGACAAATTTCTACCCTCTGTATTAGTCTGGGTTCTCCAGAGAAATAGAACTAAAGGAAATATACATATAAAGAGATTTATTGTAAGAAACTGGCTCATGTGGTTACGAAGGCTGAGAAGTCCTGGGACCTGCAGTCAGCAAGCTGAAGACCTAGGAGAGCTGGTGGTATAGTTCTAGGCTGGGTCCGAATACCTGAGAAACAGAAGAACTATGGTATAAGTTCCAGCCGGGGTCCAAACGTAGGAGAAAACATGTCCCAGCTTGAAGACCATCAGGTAGAGAAAGAATTCTCTTTTCACATTTTTGTTCTCTTCAGGCCTTTAGTGCATTGGATGTGGCCCACCCACGTTGGGGAGGCAATCTACTTTAATTAGTCTACCGATTCAAATGTCAATCTCATCCGGAAACACTCTGACACACCTAGAATAATGTTTAACCAAATATCTGGGCTCCCCTGACCCAGTCAAGTTGACACATAAAGTTAACCATCACACTTCCTATAACATTTAACCCAAAGGTGCTCTGTGCCTTCAAGCCTTTTCTGAGCATCATAGGCTGAGTTAATTGCTTTCCAGAGCACCTGTGGCAGAGATCGTTAGCTGTTCAACCAATCCATTTTCTTTTCCTGCGGGGCACTCACCTAGACTACATTATCCAAACTCCCTTGTGCTTTGGTGTGGCCATGTAGCCTTACACTTAAATTTCTCCCACACAGTCTGCTCTTCTTTCTTCTCTTGTCTTAGTTTTTTGCTTATACAGACAAGTTATCTTTGAAAGCCATATGTTGAAATGCCAGAGCCTGTCAACTGGGTTCCTGAATGACGGAAGGAATACATCTGCCACTCTTCCGTCCTAACTCAGTCCCACAGTCCTATTGATTGAATTTTGTGTGAGAAATAAAATTTTATTGTATTAAGTCATTGAGATTTGGGGATTTATCTGTTACAACAGCAAGCCCTACCTCATCTAATACACACGATGTAACAGATGTTCTTAATGTCCCTTCTCATATTGTTACATCCTCAGCTTTGAGCTGCCTGCACCTGGAGTAGAGGGTTTCTGGCACAATGACCACTTTGCATCTTAAACATCTTCACTTCTCTGCTTCAATGTCTGAGGGATTTCTCTGGCACCACATGAAGCTCGCCAGGCACAGTGGCCACTCAGAAGAGTGGGAGAGAGCCTTGGCCAACAGGAGACAGATATCAAGTGCATAGAGTACTTCAGCTTTTCCATCTACTTGTGGGACAGTTGTGAAGTATGTTTCATATGGTTGTTAGCGGGTCCACAGTGGGATTTAGCCCCATTGCCCATAGTGATAACCTGCTTTCCTTTTTAAAAAAAATATTTATTTATTTATTTGGCTGCGCTGGGTCTTAGTTGCGGCACGTGGGATCTTTTTATTTGTGGCATGAGGGATCTTTTAGTTGCTGCATGTGGGCTCTTGGTTTTGGCATGAGGGATCTAGTTCCCTGACCAGGGATTGAACATGGGCTTCCTGCATTGGGAGTGTGGAGACTTAACCCCTGGACCACGAGGGAAGTCCCTAACCTGTTTTTTTTTTCTTTTAGTTTTTTTTTTTTTTTTTTGATGTGGACCATTTTTAAAAGTCTTTATTGAATTTGTTACAATATTGCTTCTGTGGTTTTTTTTTATGTTTTGATTTTTTGGCCATGAGGCATGTGGGATGTTAGCTCCCCAACCAGGGATCAAGCCCGCACCCCCTGCACTGGAAGTTGAACTCAACCACTGGACCGCCAGGCAAGTCCCCCTAACCTGCTTTTTAATGCATCTTTTATATTGGCCTTTCTACTTTCGCTATCTCACTTATGCTTCCTGGTTCAAAATAGACTGCACTCAAGGTCTTCTATCTGGGTCACCTTTTGGGGGACCCAAACAGGGACACATATCTAATATAGCTCACCTCACATTGCTTTAAACAGTTGGTCTTATGTCTATGTCTTCTACCAGATTATAAGAGCCTTGAGGTACTGTGGTATATAGAGTTCTGAGGCAGCTCCCAAGGTTCCTGCCTCCTGGTGTACTTGCTGTGAATAATCCCCCTCATCTTGAGTGTGGGCAGGACCTGTGAATATAAGGAGGTAGTCACTCCTTTGATTAGATTCATTATATGGCAAGATGATAATTATGTTACATTGTACACAACTCTGCCTTAGCTGACTGCATTCAGAAGTTCTCCTGCTTGAAGAACCAAACCACCATGAGTTCTACAGATGCAAGGAAATGAATTCTCCTAACAATCAAGTGACTCTGAAAGAGGACCCTAAGCCTCAGATGAGACTCCAGCCCTTGCCAACACCCTGACTACAGCCTTCTGAGAATCTGATTACCCAGCTAAGCCATGCCCTGACTCCTGACCCATGGAAACTGTGAGATAATAAATGTATGTTGTCTTAAGCCATTAAGTTTGTGAACAGCATAGAAAACTATTACAGACATGTATATATTCTTTTAAAAATTACATAATATTTCAATATACAAAAATATTGGAGAATAATGTAACTAGTATCATGTATGCAGTATGAAGCTTGAACATAAAATTCATAAAATTATGGATAATGTTGAAATCTTCTGTGTAGTCTTTCTTAATTCTGGTCCCATTACTTCCTCTTGAGAACCCACACTGTCCTGAAGATAGTGTTCAGCATTTTTTAAAACTTTATTTCACTACATATGTCTGAAAATATGTCTGAAAATAACATACTATTGTTTCTTTTTGCTTGACCTCTCCTTCTCTAAAAGAAGTGAATTAAAACTCATTATGATTTTTTGGGTTAATTTGCCATTGTAATATTGTTCAATTTTACATTGTGGACAAACTAACAAATATTTTGTTAGTTGCTACGACAGGAACATGTAATAGTTACTGAACAAGCATGTACTCCATCACACCTGCTAGGCCCTAGCAGTTGGGTCATGCCATGTGACAAATTCTGGCCAGCTGCCTATTAGTGGAAGTCAAGTGTGTCATTGCTGGGCTAAAGTACTGAAGAACTTCTTCAGGACGCTCAGCTTATCTGTTCTCTGTCTTGGTAACCAAGGAAGCTGCCTGTTGAGATGATTGAGCCCAGGATGGAAACAGCCTGAATTTCTGAGTTACCACATGGATGACTGCTGATCTGCACACTTATGAAATTTGCATAGGACTTTTTGTAAGAAATAAACCTTTACTGTGTAAAGCCAGTATAATTTATTATTGTAGCATACGTAGCCTAAACTACTCTGTCTGATACAGAAGTATAGAAGTTCATGTTATTTTATTCTCATGTTGTGTTCCTTTTTATAGTTTATTCTTATTAAACCCTTTGTGTAATACTGATATTGCTATACCAACTTACTTTTGATTAGTATGTTCCGCTATACTTCTAATCATCCCATTATTTTCAGTCCTTTGTTTTATTTAAGGCATGTCTCTTGTAAGTAGGTGATAACTGGGTACATTTTAAAATCAGATCTAATAGTTTTCTCTTCTTTTAGGTAATTTAATCCACTTATACTATTGGGATTACTAATAGATTTAGACATTTCTATGATGGTATTGTTATCAAGCCTTTTGGTTTCAATTTTAAAGAAACAACCACAATTAGTTATCAATTGATATTATAGTCAGCAGCTATTTAATTTGCTAGCCTATTTTTAAAGAATCATTTCTGTATTCAGCGCTGTTTTTAATTCAAGACCTTTATTCAAGAGGCTTTTCCCTTTGGGTTCACCATTCATCTTAATGAGGTACATACACTCCTTTCATAATTCTTTTTTAGGTGAAGGAAGGTCTGTAGATAGTAAGCTCCATTAGACTCTTTTATGTCTGAAAATGTCTTTATTTTGCCTGTTACCTTTGAATGATAGCTAGGTACAGGATTAAGTTATTTTTCTGCAGCATCTTGCTGATATTACCTCACTAACTTCTGGCGTCTATAATTGCTGATGACAGGTTTGCTCTTAGTTGAACAACCATTCCCTTATAGATAATTTGTCTTTTCTTTACAGTTTCTTCCAAGATTTTTCTTTATCAGACATTCTGAAATTACACTACAATATGTCTAGGATTTTTAAAAAATCTAGTATTTGAATTTAGCTTTTGTTCTGAGAGTTCTGGTCTTTAATTCTTGAAAATTCTTTTTTTTTTCAGCTTCATTTCTCAATGAAGCTGAAAAAAAATATAGCTGACAAATATAATTGTAAGATATTTAAAGTGTACATGGTGATGCTTTGATACATGGATACATTGTGAAAGGATTCCCCCACATCAAGTTAATGAAAACATCCATCACCTCATGTATTTGTTTTTTATTTAAAAAACTTTTTTTGGTGAGAACACAAGTTTTACATTCTTAGCAAATTTCAATTATATGAACAGTGTTATCAACTATAGTCACCATGTTATACATTAAGATTCTCTTTCTAAAAATATTTATTTATTTATTATTGTTATTTTTTTGGCCACGTCGTGGCTTGTGGGATCTTAGTTCCCTGACCAGGGATTGAACCCAGGCCCTCGGCAGTGAAAGCACAGAGTCTTAACCACTGGACCACCAGGGAATTCCCATACATTGAGATTCTCTTAAAACTGAAGTTTTGGGGGACTTCCCTGGTGGCGCAGTGGATACGACTCTGTGCTCCCAATGTAGGGGACACGGGTTTGATCCCTGGTCAGGAAGTAGATCCCACACGTATGCTGCAACAAAGAGTTTGCATGCCACAACTAAGGAGCCCACATGCTGCAACTAAGGAGCCTGCTGGCCGCAACTAAGACCTGGTGCAACCCAATAAATAAATAATAAATAAATATTCAAAAAAAAAAACCTGAAGGTTTGCTCCCTCTCCTTGATGGTGGGATATCTACATAAATTATTTGGAACAATTCTCTATGGGAGTTTAGTCTCTTCTCCGCATTTAATTATTCAATCATTTTAATAAATAAATGGACTCGGTATTTATTTTAGACTTCGTGTGATAATCCAATTATTACTTTATTTCGTTACTCAAATTGTTCCCATGCACTGAATTTATTTTTATCTGAGAAATGGTGAATCGGGGCATGAATCAGATCTCCTTTGCCTTGGCTTCCAGAAAGCTTAGAGCCACATTTGCGGCCTTGCAAAAATTGTTTAGAAATTGATGCATTTTTACATTAATCTGATTTCCTACTCTATCCTCTGTCTGTAGCCTCATTTCCCTCCCCCCACCACTGCCACTCCACTTTCTTCTAATTCATAGTATCTCGCTGTGTTTTACAAAAGTGTCTATATAAGCCACTTTACATTTTTTTTCTGAAATAAGGCCAGAAGTAGCTACCTGTACTCATTTACCTTCCTTCTTTCCACCAATCATCACCTGCCTCTTCCATCCTTTCCCACATATTAAGTGACCACTGCCAATGCTCTCTCTGGGATCCCAACGCCAGGATGCTACTTCTGGCAGCTGCTGGGCCTTGGCTTGCTGTGAACTGGCCATGTAGAGCTGCACCAGGTGTTGGGCATCTCCCTGGCTAGGCTCCACCTCTGGCTGGTCTCTTGCTGGCAGGACTGGGGGTTGTGGGGGGGTGTTAGAGCGGGATTTCATCTTCAATTAGGCTCCTTTGGATTTCATGGTCTTTCTTTCCTCATTCTTTCTGTTTTAAAAAAATTTTTATTTATTTATTTATTTTTGGCTCCGTTGGGTCTTCGTTGCCGCGCGCGGGCTTTCTCTAGTTGCGGCGAGCGGGGGCTACTCTTTGTTGAGGTGCACAGGCTTCTCACTGTGGTGGTTCCTCTTGTTGCAGAGCACAGGCTCTAGGGTGCACGGGCTTCAGTAGTTGTAGCACATGGGCTCAGTAGTTGTGGTTCACAGGCTCTAGAGCGCAGGCTCAGTAGTTGTGGTGCACGGGCTTAGTTGCTCCACGGCATATGGGATCTTCCTGGATCAGGGCTCGAACCCGTGTCCCCTGCATTGGCAGGCAGATTCTTAACCACTGTGCCACCAGGGAAGCCCCATTCTTTCTTTCGTAATAAAACATTTTATTGAGGTATGCTAGACATCCAAAAAGTGAACATATTTAATGTATACAACTTGATGAGTTTGGAGATAAATATACATTTGTGAAACCATCACCAAGGCCATGAACTCATCCATCCTCCAAAGGTTTCCCCTCATCCCCTTTTATTAAAAATTATTTTTTCTTTCATGATAAGAGCACTTAAGATTTACCTTCTAAGAAAAAATTTTAAGTATACAATTCAATATTGTTAACTATAGGTCCTGCGTTGTACAGTAGATTTCCAGAATTTATTCACCCTGCATAACTGAAACTTTGTACCCTTTGACTCACACTTTCCCATTTCTCCCTGCCCTCAGCCCCTGGTAACCACCTGCTTCTATGAGTGTGACAATTTTAGATTCCTCATAATGTGAGGATCATTCAGTATTTCTTCTTCTGTGATTGGATTATTTTATTTACTCAGCTTATGTCCTCCAAGACCATTTGCCATGTAAATGGCAGGATTTCCTTCTTCTTTATGGCTGAATAATACTCCATTATATGCATATAATGGAATATATATGTATTATATATGTATAATGGAATATTTACATGAATTTATATTTATATGAATGATGAGCACTTAAGTTGTGTCCATGTCTTGGCTACTGTAAACAATGCTGCAATGAACATGGGGTACAGATTTCTGTTCAAGATAGTGATTTCATCTCTTTCAGATATATACTCAGAAGTGGGACTGCCCGATTATATGGTAGTTCTATTTTTAATTTTTGAGGGACCTCATAGTTCTCTATTTCTTTAGGGTCAGTTATTGGAGCGTTACCCGATTCTTTGTGATCCTTGTATCCTTGCATTCTTGCTTTGGTATCTGTGCATTTGCGTAAGTGGTCGCTTCTTCCAGACTTCACAGGTGCACTTCAGCAAGGACAGACCTTCTACAATCAGCTCAGTTTAGGTACTGGATGAGTCAATTGGTAGCATCTGGAGGCAGGTGGGGCCTGCTATTCGGTTTCTTGTTAGGTGAAGACACTGCCCTTGCTCTGAGGTGAGGGGATGCCACTGGCTGGGCCCCGGGTAAGCTTGCGAGCTAGGCTCTGTATGTATGTGGGGCTGCTGGGTGGGCTCCCCGGTCAGGTTGGGGCCACTAGCCGGGCTCCGCGAACATGTCAGGAGAAGTTGCAGCCCGTGTTCCCTTGCAGGGCGGGGCCACGGGCTGGATTCTGCCTTTGGGCAGGGCTTGGGGCTCCGCGCTCACTCCTGGTTGGACGAGGCGTCAGGCGTACTCCTTGATTGGATGATGCGGATGGCGGGACGCTGCGTTCAGGCTGCGTCACGGGCCGGCTTCTCGGTTGCTGGCGGACGGAAGAGCTGTGCTCTGGGATCAGGTGGAAATGCAGACGGCATCCAGAGTTGTGCAGAACCACAGGTGGGCCATTGGCTGTGCTCCTTTGGTGGGCGGGGACGCTGTAGTGCCTCTGTAGCTGGGTGGGGCTAGAGACTGCTCCCCACGCAGCAGGCTGGGTCCTAGTTCTGGCCTCAGTGTTAGGTGTGGCCGCAGGCCTTGCTCCAGGATTGGGCGGGGTCACAAGCTGGGTTCTCTATCCCAGCCAGGCTGCAGGCTGCCTTCAGCCATCTGGCAGGGGCCCAATGCTGGGCACCGCTGCTGGGTGCGGTTGTAGGCTGGGCCCCCAGGCTGCTCAGGGTCATTGTTCAGACTCCCTGGTTAAGTGGGGCCAGAGGCCACGCTCAACAGCTGGGCCTGGCTGCTGGCTTGGCTTCCTGCCAGGGTGGCAGGATGTGTTCCACAGCTTCCAGGTGTGTCCCAGAGCGGGGGGACTGGAGACTATGCTCTGCAGTTAAGCAGACCTATGAATCTAAAATGTGGTGTAAGTGTAGCCGCTCCTCTTAACCCTTCCAGTGCGGCTCTTCTTGGTCTCTGTGGCCCATGGGAGTGCTTCAACTTACCCCTGACCCTTCTGAGATTTTCATAATGGTGTCTTGTCTATGGATGGTTGCTAGGAGGTCTTCTTGTGAGGGGCACTGAAGTTGGAACACCTTTGTCTCCATTTTGAGGATGTTACAGTGACATAGAGTTGTGGATTCAAACACTACCTCAGTTGTTTAGTAGCTGTGTGGTCCCGGGCCAGTTACTTAACCTCTCTGAGGCTCAATTTAAAAGGGGGATATTTAAAATGGAGATAATGAGGCTACCTTAGAGAATTACAATAAGATAAAGTGTCCTGTGGCACATGGCTCTCAATAAGTCATAGTTTCCAAGGAAAGTTGTATTTAATTTGAGTGACTATCAATCAGATGGAAGAGGAAGAGTTGTTTAGCTATTTAAAAGTCGTTCTCATTTTGCAGATGAAACTTTACAACTCAGAGGGACAGAGTAACTTGCTCAGGTTACTTTCTCACAAAGCTTATAACTGTGACATAGATGTGAGAAGTTGAAAGACATGAGTATGTGTTTCTAAACTGGAAGCCCCTAAAGGAGGCAGGCAAGGGGGGAAATACACTTACTGATGGGGGAGAAATGCCTGATTTGATGAACATGAACATGATGATCATTTCTCTCAAGACTCCTTCGATCCCCTGTGTGGCTGGGACTGTGGTTCTTGACCTTTCTTTTCATCACTGAGCCTTTTGGGCCAGGCTTTGACATGTTCAGATGGAATGAACATGAGGGAAAGAAGGAGATGTCAGGTGAGGCTAGAAGTGGGCCTTGAGGCAGGTCATCTAGGATGCTGAAGGTCAATCTCATTAATCTGGGCCATTGAAGATTTTTGAGGATGAATGGAAGTGTTTCTGATTCAGCCAACACTATGTTTCCATGATAGAGATGTGACTCTGGAGGTGGAGAAATTGTGCTTATATCTTCCCCTACCCCAGAGTCCAGACTGGTCTCTCCCAGGAGCTCAATGTCCCACCTGTGCACTGGCAGTTTCCTTCTCTGGCCTTTGCACTAAATGATAAACACACTTCACGTGTGAGCTTTTACAGCCTTGAGGAAACATTTTTAGCAGAAGAAGATGTCCTGTGATGGCTGGAAAGACTGGTGAAGTTTTGGTCATGGTTTCTTAGGATCAGTGATCCTGGAACAGCCTAGCTGGGTGGTTCTTGCTTGGGGCATTTCACGAAGCTGTATTCAAGATGGTGGCAGGGGCTGCAGTCTCTGAAGGCTTGGCTGGGGTTGGTGGATCCGCTTCCAAGAAGCCTCCCTCATATGGCTGTTGTCAGGAGGACTTAGTTCCTCACCATGTGGCCTTTCCACAAGAGCTTCTCACAATATGGTAACACACCTTTCCCAGAGCAAGCAAGTGAACAAGTGAGAGAGAGGTGATAGAAGGTTTTAAAAGACATTTTTTTTGTCTTTTTCTCCTCTGTGTTTTTTCCTTTAACGTAGAGCGGTTTGCAAATGTTTCTCCCTGGCTCCTTGATCCCGAAGATTATTTTATTAACAGGTTGGGGCTCCTTTTTTGTCACATTGAGGATATTGCAGGTTAGTCACCCAACCTGTGGGTGGCTTGACTCATCAGTAGTTAACAGTCTATCCTCATCTTCCTCCTAAGATCACAGTGTCACAGAAGCCATAGGGTCAGCCAGTGTTTTGGAAGCAGCTTTTATCAGCATCATTTTATGAATAAGAGAGTATCATCTAAGTCTCTGTCTTCCATCAGGAATTTTGGCTACACTACCCCACTTAGTGTTAAGTTCCAATGCACCCATGTGCTCTTCCAGTTTATGCATTAGCCATTCTCTTTGTTTGGAAAAGTCCTTTCCAGAATTTCACATGACTTTTTGTTTCACCTGTCTAGAGAAGCCTTTCTTGACTGTTTTACCATTTAAGGTAAAACACTGCTATTCTGTATCTCCCACCAAAGTGTAAATTTCATGAGACAGGGGCTTTGCTGGGTTTCTGTACAGCTCTGTTGCCCAGTGCAATGCATAAAAACTGATCCGTAGTATACACTTAATAAATACTTTTAAAAATAAATGAGTGACTGAAATTATGGCATTATATGTAATAAGGTTGTATGTGCTTGAAAAGGGAGAAAGGAGGAAGGAAGGAAATTAACACTGGTTGACAGACTATTATGTACCATTCATTGTACTGGGTACCTTGGATATATTATCCCATTTAGTCTTCATATACCTATGAGGCCAAGATCAAAGTCATACTGCTAATTGGTGACAGAGATAGATTTCAAGGTCTGAGTATACTGAATTTATATAGCAAATACTTTTGAGTATATAAAGATCACTGACTATTTAAAGTAAGAAAGCAATAAATTCTGTTGCGTTATAAATAATATTTTGTGGACTATGATTGCAAGCTGTAGACATGGTCCGTTTTTTAGTTTTCAACATTCAGCTACCAAGAAATAGAATCTTGGAAATGTAGATGGTACATGGAGCCCATGCTGGGACAACTCTTTGCCCTCAGTCTATTTTCTTTTCCTTACAGGACCAGTCATAGGAACCACAAACAGCCCTTTGGGGCTGAAAACTTCTTTTGATCAAGTGAATTACTGCTGCCTTGAATTTATCTTCTTTGTAATAAATGAAGAAACAAATTAGCTATCCCATCTTCAAGATAGCCATCAAAAATCCTGGTAGAATTCCCATTATTCTCTGAGCATCAGGACTTTAAAAGTGCAAATGTTTAAGTGTTTAGGGTATTTAGTTATATACCTTCTGGGAAAATATATCGAAATGAAGTTGTCAGAGGCCTCTAAAAATCACTAGTGAGCAAATAATCCTCCAAGACTGTCAGGGTCTAAGGGGATTTTTATTCAGCCTAGGGAGTTATCTTGTTGACAAGGGGCTTACTAAACACTGAATAGAAGAAAACCCATTTACAAGAAATGGGCCAGTTGGTGCATCAAATCAGTGGATAATCTAAACCTAGCAGAGAAACACATGGCTTGTGTTAGCTTAGTAGAATGCACATGGGTCATACATTTTCTTTCTCATTTGTTCCAATCACAAACCAGTTCAGCTCCATGGACTGTGTAGTGAAGAGAAATTGAGAAATACTGTGCAGGAAATTTAGATTATATCATCTGTCTGGGGAGATACTTAAATATAGCAAATTGTAATCAAGCCCTCTGCACTGCTCTAGCAATGGGAATATAAATTAGTTTTCTTTATGAAAAGTTGTGAAAACTTTGACTATATGTGTATTATTTTCAGCACTCTGAAAAAGTAATTATTGAATTTGAAATTTCAAAAATTTTATAAGAAATTGAGAATATGGTAATCACTTAAATCTGAAGTAACATTTGGATCTTTTGGAAAGGCAATGCAAATCGAACTCAGTTATGCCACTAATGAAGAGCTCTGCATGGAGAAACCTTGGCCTGGAGTGGGGAGAGCTCAAGTAAAAGACTGAGGAGCCTTGAATTCCAGCCTTGGTTTTCTCAAACTCTCGTAATTTGACCTGGGTTAACTCACTTCATTTTTCAGGACTCAATCTCCTTGTCTGTGAATGGGGATTTACACCAGATCTATAGTACAAGTTTTTAGGTTTCAGATCTTTCTTCAAAATATTAAAGCATTATATCTAAGCCTAAAAGAGAAAACAAATTAAAAAACAGGGCTGCTTTGTTTGTGTTTGCAGCAGAGTGGTAACTGAGCCCTTACATTTCCCTGGTCCTAACTCATGTTCCCTTTGCCTATGAGGGGTATCCGTGGAAGACAATGGAAACATTTTATTTTTGGTAGATAGTTTCTAAAGTTCTTTCTAGCTCTAATGCTTTGAGATTCTGTGCTTTTTAATAATGACAGACTCTTTGGATCAGATTTTGATTTTCAATTATGTAAAATGATCTCTTCGTTCCACAAATATTTATTGAGTTACTACTATATACCAAGTGTTGTTTAGGTGTTAGAGAAGTGAATGAACAAACAAGCAAACAAATATTCTTATACTCACAGAGCCTGTATTTAATGAGGAATGACAAAATAGAAAAAAAAAGTAGGTCATATAACAGATGATAAGTACTATAAAGAAAAATAAATGCATGAGAGGCCTGGGGCTTCTGGGATGGGGGCTGTATTTTGATTTCATATAGGGTGGTCAGGAAAGTCCTCACTTGAGTGAAATAGTGGTGACTAAGGCCTTGGTTTCAATGATGGCATTCAATAGAAGAAAAAGCGTTAGGGAGTACAGTAAAGTTTTTGATGAGTTTTGCTATAAAGGTGAGCAGAATAAAGGTCATATGTGGTAACAAGAAGTTATTTGTAAGATGGAATATATTACTGCATATTTGTGTGCAAATGAAGGGGATGATGCCTTAAAGAGAGGAGTGTTCCTAGAAGTTAAGTAGATAGGTAGAGGTTAATGGGATCTAGGGCACAAGTGTAGAGGTCAGTCTAAGACTGGAGAGAAGGTGGACTATTTTGGCAGGGATGCAATATGTGCATAGGTGTGGTGATGGGAGCCTGTGGGAGTTCTGTTTGCTTCAGATATCTCAATGAAATGGAAGCCAGGTCATAATTTGAGGGTGGAGGTGTTAAAGGTTTGAGGAAAGTGAAAAAGCTGTGAAATACTCACAAGGAAAGTTAATAAGGTAGGAAAATATACTATGATTGTTTGGGCAAAATAAAGGGCCTAATTGAGATTAATGCTCTTGAATTTAAAGTGAGACCAGTCAGCATGGTTATGTGTTTTTCTCCAGCTACTTGTACCTGTGTGAATATAGGTGCAAAGAAAATATGGGGTTGAATTTAATCACAGTGGGCAAAATGGTTGAGATGAGATTGTGAAGATGGACTGCAGAATCTGAGGTGTGTAAGGAAAGGGGTTAGAATATAATGGGGACAGTAAACTGTGAAAAAAATCAAGATTGTAGTTTCCAGTGGGTAGAAGAAATATTGAAAATCTGGTATCAGAGGGAATGGGGAAACATGTAATAGGGGGTGGTGATGAAAGAGAATAATCTTTCAACTTGAGACTGTGAAAGGAATGCAGTTTAGGGCAGTGTGTGGCTTAAGAAGGGTGGAGATCAAAGTTACTGAAAGAGTAGAGGTCAAGGAACTGCATGAATATTAAGTCACCAAGAACTATGATAGCAGTAGAGTTGGAGAAAATGATAGTGACTATATCTCAATTACGTTGTCAAAATCATGGTTTTTTTTTTTTTAAACATCTTTATTGAAGTATAATTGCTTTACAATGGTGTGTTAGTTTCTGCTTTATAACAAAGTGAATCAGTTATACATATACATATGTTCCCATATCTCTTCCCTCTTGCGTCTCCCTCCCTCCCACCCTCCCCATCCCACCCCTCTAGGTGGTCACAAAGCACCGAGCTGATCTCCCTGTGCTATGCGGCTGCTTCCCACTAGCTATCTATTTTACGTTTGGTAGTGTATATATGTCCATGACACTCTCTCACCCTGTCACATCTCACCCCTCCCCCTCCCCATATCCTCAAGTCCATTCTCTAGTAGGTCTGTGTCTTTATTCCCGTCTTGCCACTAGGTTCTTCATGGCCTTTTTTTTTTTTTTCCCTTAGATTCCATATATATGTGTTAGCATACTGTATTTGTTTTTCTCTTTCTGACTTACTTCACTCTGTATGACAGACTCTAACTCCATCCACCTCATTACAAATACCTCCATTTCATTTCTTTTTATGGCTGAGTAATATTCCATTGTATATATGTGCCGAATCTTCTTTATCCATTCATCTGTCGATGGACATTTAGGTTGCTTCCATGTCCTGGCTACTGTAAATAGAGCTGCAATGAACATTTTGGTACATGACTCTTTTTGAACTATGGTTTTCTCAGGGTATATGCCCAGTAGTGGGATTGCTGGGTTGTATGGTAGCTCTATTTGTAGTTTTTTAAGGAACCTCTGTACTGTTCTCCATAGTGGCTGTATCAATTTACATTCCCACCAACAGTGCAAGAGTGTTCCCTTTCCTCCACACCCTCTCCAGCATTTATTGTTTCTAGATTTTTTGATGATGGCCATTCTGACCGGTGTGAGATGGTATCTCATTGTAGTTTTGATTTGCATTTCTCTAATGATTAATGATGTTGATCATTCTTTCATGTGTCTGTTGGCAATCTGTATATCTTCTTTGGAGAAATGTCTATTTAGGTCTTCTGCCCATTTTTGGATTGGATTGTTGGTTTTCTTGTTATTGAGCTGCATGAGCTGCTTGTAAATCTTGGAGATTAATCCTTTGTCAGTTGCTTCATTTGCAAATATTTTCTCCCATTCTGAGTGTTGTCTTTTGGTCTTGTTTATGGTTTCCTTTGCTGTGCAAAAGCTTTTAAGTTTCATTAGGTCCCATTTGTTTATTTGTGTTCTTATTTCCATTTCTCTAGGAGCTGGGTCAAAAAGAATCATGCTGTGATGTATGTCATAGAGTGTTCTGCCTATGTTTTCCTCTAAGAGTTTGATAGTGTCTGGCCTTACACTTAGGTCTTTAATCCATTTTGAGTTTATTTTTGTGCATGGTGTCAGGGAGTGTTCTAATTTCATACTTTTACATGTACCTGTACAATTTTCCCAGCACCACTTATTGAAGAGGCTGTCTTTTCTCCACTGTATATGCTTGCCTCCTTTATCAAAGATAAGGTGACCATATGTGCGTGGGTTTATCTCTGGGCTTTCTATCCTGTTCCATTGATCTATATTTCTGTTTTTGTGCCAGTACCAAACTGTCTTGATTACTGTAGCTTTGTAATATAGTCTGAAGTCAGGGAGCCTTATTCCCCCAGCTCCATTTTTCGTTCTCAAGATTGCTTTGGCTATTCGGGGTCTTTTGTGTTTCCATACAAATTGTGAAATTTTTTGTTTTAGTTCTGTGAAAAATGCCAGTGGTAGTTTGATAGGGATTGCATTGAATCTGTAGATTGCTTTGGGTAGTAGAGTCATTTTCACAATGTTGATTCTTCCAATCCAAGAACATGGTATATCTCTCCATCTATTTGTATCATCTTTAATTTCTTTCATCAGTGTCTTATAATTTTCTTCATACAGGTCTTTTGTCTCCTTAGGTAGGTTTATCCCAGATATTTTATTCTTTTTGTTGCAATGGTAAATGGGAGTCTTTTCTTAATTTCACTTTCAGATTTTTCATCATTAGTGTATAGGAATGCTAGAGATTTCTGTGCATTAATTTTGTATCCTGCTACTTTACCAAATTCATTAATTAGCTCTAGTAGTTTTCTGGTAGCATCTTCAGGATTCTCTATGTATAGTATTATGTCATCTGCAAAGAGTGACAGCTTAACTTCTTCTTTTCCGATTTGTATTCCTTTTATTTCTTTTTCTTCTCTGATTGCTGTGGCTAACACTTCCAAAACTATGTTGAATAATAGTGGTGAGAGTGGGCAACCTTGTCTTGTTCCTGATCTTAGTGGAAATGGTTTCAGTTTTTCACCATTGAGGACGATGTTGGCTGTGGTTTGTCATATATGGCCTTTATTATATTGAGGTAATTTCCCTCTATGCCTACTTTCTGGAGGGTTTTTATCATAAATGGGTGTTGAATTTTGTTGAAAGCTTTCTCTGCATCGATTGAGATGATCATATGGATTTTCTCCTTCAATTTGTTAATATGGTGTATCACATTGATTGATTTGTGTATATTGAAGAATCCTTGCATTCCTGGGATAAACCCCACTTGATCATGGTGTATAATCCTTTTAATGTGCTGTTGGATTCTGTTTGCTAGTATTTTGTTGAGGATTTTTGCATCTATGTTCATCAGTGATATTGGCCTGTAGTTTTCTTTCTTTGTGACATCTTTGTCTGGTTTTGGTATCAGGGTGATGGTGGCCTCGTAGAATGAGTTTGGGAGTGTTCCTCCCTCTGCAATATTTTGGAAGAGTTTGAGAAGGATAGGTGTTAGCTCTTCTCTAAATGTTTGATAGAATTCACCTGTGAAGCCATGTGGTCCTGGGCTTTTGTGTGTTGGAAGGTTTTTAATCACAGTTTCAATTTCAGTGCTTGTGATTGGTCTGTTCATATTTTCTATTTCTTCCTGGTTCAGTCTCAGCAGGTTGTGCATTTCTAAGAATCTTTCCATTTCTTCCAGGTTGTCCATTTTATTGGCATAGAGTTGCTTGTAGTAATCTCTCATGATCTTTTGTATTTCTGCAGTGTCAGTGGTTACTTCTCCTTTTTCATTTCTAATTCTATTGATTTGAGTCTTCTCTGTTTTTCTCTTGATGAGTCTGGCTAATGGTTTATCAATTTTGTTTATCTTCTCAAAGAACCAGCTTTTAGTTTCATTGATTTTTGCTATTGTTTCCTTCATTTCTTTTTCATTTATTTCTGACCTGATCTTTATGATTTCTTTCCTTCTTCTGGCTTTGGGGTTTTTTTGTTCTTCTTTCTCTAATTGCTTTAGGTGCAAGTTTAGGTTGTTTATTTGAGATGTTTCCTGTTTCTTGAGGTAGGCTTGTATTGCTATAAACTTCCCTCTTAGCACTGCTTTTGCTGCGTCCCATAGGTTTTGGGTCATCGTGTCTCCATTGTCATTTGTTTCTAGGTATTTTTTGATTTCCCCTTTGATTACTTCAGTAATCACTTCGTTATTAAGTAGTGTATTGTGTAGCCTCCAAGTGTTTGTATTTTTTACAGATCTTTTCCTGTAATTGATATCTAGTCTCATAGCATTGTGGTCGGAAAAGATACTTGATACGATTTCAATTTTCTTAAATTTACCAAGGCTTGATTTGTGACCCAAGATATGATCTATCCTGGAGAATGTTCCATGAGCACTTGAGAAAAATGTGTATTCTGTTGTTTTTGGGTGGAATGTCCTATAAATATCAATTAAGTCCATCTTGTTTAATGTATCATTTAAAGCTTGTGTTTCCTTATTTATTTTCATTTTGGATGATCTGTCCATTGGTGAAAGTGGGGTGTTACAGTCCCCTACTATGATTGTGTTGCTGTCGATTTCCCCTTTTATGGCTGTTAGTATTTGCCTTATGTATTGAGGTGCTCCTATGTTGGGTGCATAAATATTTACAATCGTTATACCTTCCTCTTGGATTGATCCCTTGATCATTATATAGTGTCCTTCTTTGTCTCTTTTAATAGTCTTTATTTTAAAGTGTATTTTGTCTGATATGAGAATTGCTACTCCAGCTTTCTTTTGATTTCCATTTGCATGGAATATCTTTTTCCATCCCCTCACTTTCAGTCTGTATGTGTCTCTAGGTCTGAAGTGGGTCTCTTGTAGACAGCATATATATGGGTCTTGTTTTTGTATCCATTCAGCCAGTCTGTGTCTTTTGGTGGGAGCTTTTAATCCATTTACATTTAAGGTAATTATCAATATGTATGTTCCTATTCCCATTTTCTTAAATGTTTTGGGTTTGTTATTGTAGGTGTTTTCCTTCTCTTGTGTTTCTTGCCTAGAGAAGTTCCTTTAGCATTTGTTGTAAAGCTGGTTTGGTGGTGCTGAACTCTCTCAGCTTTTGCTCATCTGTAAAGGTTTTAATTTCTCCATCACATCTGAATGAGATCCTTGCTGGGTAGAGTAATCTTGGCTGTAGGTTTTTCTCCTTCATCACTTTAAGTATATCCTGCCACTCCCTTCTGGCTTGCAGAGTTTCTGCTGAAAGATCAGCTGTTAACCTTATGGGGATTCCCTTGTGTGTTATTTGTTGTTTTTCCCTTGCTGCTTTTAATATGTTTTCTTTATATTTAATTTTTGACAGTTTGATTAATATGTGTCTTGGCGTGTTTCTCCTTGGATTTATCCTGTATGGGACTCTCTGTGCTTCCAGGACTTGATTAACTATTTCCTTCCCCATATTAGGGAAGTTTTCAACTATAATCTCTTCAAATATTTTCTCAGTCCCTTTCTTTTTATCTTCTTCTTCTGGGACCCCTATAATTCGAATGTTGGTGCGTTTAATGTTGTCCCAGAGGTCTCTGAGACTGTCCTCAGTTCTTTTCATTCTTTTTTCTTTATCCTGCTCTGCAGTAGTTATTTCCACCATTTTATCTTCCAGGTCACTTATCCTTTCTTCTGCCTCAGTTATTCTGCTATTGATCCCATCTAGAGTATTTTTAATTTCATTTATTGTGTCTTTCATCGTTGCTTGGTTCCTCTTTAGTTCTTCTACGTCCTTGTTAAATGTTTCTTGCATTTTGTCTATTCTATTTCCAAGATTTTGGATCATCCTTACTATCATTATTCTGAATCCTTTTTCAGGTAGACTACGTATTTCCTCTTCATTTGTTAGGTCTGGTGTGTTTTGACCCTGCTCCTTCATCTGCTCTGTGTTTTTCTGTCGTCTCATTTTGCTTAACTTACTGTGTTTGGGGTCCCCTTTTCACAGGCTGCAGGTTTGTAGTTCCCGTTGTTTTTGGTATCTGTCCCCAGTGGCTAAGGTTGGTTCAGTGGGTTGTGTAGGCTTCCTGGTGGAGGGAACTAGTGCCTGTGTTCTGGTGGATGAGGCTGGATCTTGTCTTTCTGGTGGGCACGTCCACGTCTGGTGGTGTATTTTGGGTTGTCTGTGGCCTTATTATGATTTTAGGCAGCCTCTCTGCTAATGGATGGGGCTGTGTTCCTGTCTTGCTAGTTGTTTGGCATAGGGTGTCCAGCGCTGTAGCTTGCTGGTCGTTGAGTGAAGCTGGGTCTTGATGTTGAGATGGAGATCTCTGAGAGATTTTTGCTGTTTGGTATTACGTGGAGCTGGGAGGTCTCTTGTGGACCAGTGTCCTGAAGTTGGCTCTCCCACCTCAGAGGCACGGCCCTGATGCCTGGCTGGAGCACCAAGAGCCTTTCATCCACACGGCTCAGAGTAAAAGGGAGAAAAAATAGAAAGAAAGAAAGAAAGAAAGAGGATATAATATAGTGAAGTAAAATAAAGCTATTATAAAGCAAAGCTATACAGACAAAATCTCACCCAGAAGCATATACATATACACTCACAAAAAAAGGAAAAGGGGAAAAATTAATATATTCTGCTCCCAAAGTCCACCTCCTGAATTTGGGATGATTCGTTATCTATTCAGGTATTCAACAGATGCAGGCACATCAAGTTGTTTGTGGAGTTTTAATCCGCTGCTTCTGAGGCTGCTGGGAGAGATTTCCCTTTCTCTTATTTGTTCGCACAGCTCACGGGGTTCAGCTTTGGATTTGGACCCGCCTCTGCATGTAGGTCGCTTGAGGGCGTCTGTTCCCCGCCCAGACAGAACAGGGTTAAAGGAGCAGCTGCTTCGGGGGCTCTGGCTCACTCAGGCCGGGGGGAGGGAGCGGTACGGAGGAGGCGGGGCGAGCCTGCGGCGGCAGAGGCCGGCGTGATGTTGCAGCAACCTGAGGCACGCCGTGCGTTCTCCTAGGAAATTTGTCCCTGGATCACGGGACCCTGGCAGTGGCGGGCTGCACTGGCTCCCGGGAGGGGTGGTGTGGAGAGTGACCTGTGCTCGCACACAGGCTTTTTGGTGGCGGCAGCAGCAGCCCCAGCGCCTCACGCCTGTCTCTGGGGCCCGCGCTGATCGCCGCGGCTTGCGCCCGTCTGTGGAGCTTGTTTAGGCGGCGCTCTGAATCCCCTCTCCTTGCGCGCCGTGAAACAAAGAGGCAAGAAAAAGTCTCTTGCCTCTTCGGCAGCTGCAGACTTTTTCCTGGTCTCCCTCCCAGCCAGCTGTGGTGCGCTAACCCCTTCAGGCTGTGTTCACACCGCCAACCCCAGTCCTCTCCCTGCGATCCGACCGAAACCCCGAGCCTCAGCTCCCAGCCCCGCCCGCCCCGGCGGGTGAGCAGACAAGCCTCCGAGGCTGCTGAGTGCTGCTCGGCGCCGAGCCTCTGTGCAGGAATCTCTCCGTTTTTTCCTCTGCGCCCCTGTTGCTGTGGGATCCACGCTGATAGCCGCGGCTCGCGCCCGTCTCTGGAGCTCGTTTAGGCGGCGCTCTGAATCCCCTCTCCTCGCGCACCAGGAGACAAAGAGGGAAGAAAAAGTCTCTTGCCTCTTCAGCAGCTGCAGACTTTTTCCCGGACTCCCTCCCGGCTAGCTGTGGTGCACTAGCCCCCTTCAGGCTGTGTTCACGCCGCCAGCCCCAGTCCTCTCCCTGCGATCCGACCGAAACCCCGAGCCTCGGCTCCCAGCCCCGCCTGCCCCGGCGGGTGAACAGACAAGCCTCTCGGGCTGGTGAGTGCTGCTCGGCGCCGATCCTCCGTGCGGGAATCTCTCCACTTTGCCCTCCGCACCCCTGTGGCTGCGCTCTCCTCCATGGCTCCGAAGCGTCCCCCCTCTGCTACCCGCAGTCTCCGCCCGCGAAGGGGCTTCCTAGTGCGTGGAAACCTTTCCTCCTTCACGGCTCCCTCCCACTGGTGCAGGTCCTGTCCTTATTCTTTTGTCTTTGTTATTTCTTTTTTCTTTTGCTCTACCCAAGTACGTGGGGAGTTTCTTGCCTTTTGGGAGGTCTGACGTTTTCCGCCAGCGTTCAGTGGGTGTTCTGTAGGAGCAGTTCCACGTGTAGATGTATTTCTACTGTATCTGTGGGAAGGAAGGTGATCTCCGCATCTTACTCTTCCGCCATCTTCTCCACTTCCCTTTTTTTTTTTTTGATTTATTTATTTATTTTTGGTTGTGTTGCGTCTTCATTTCTGTGCGAGGGCTTTCTCTAGTTGCGGCAAGCGGGGGCCACTCTTCATCGCGGTGTGCGGGCCTCTCACTATCGCAGCCTCTCTTATTGCGGAGCAGAGGCTCCAGATGCACAGGCTCAGTAATTGTGGTTCACGGGCGCAGTTCCTCCGCGGCATGTGGTATCTTCCCAGACCAGGGCTTGAACCCGTGTCCCCTGCATTAGCAGGCAGATTCTCAACCACTGCGCCACCAGGGAAGCCCTCATGATGTTTTTTAATTCAACATTCAAAATAGGAATTAAAATAGAAGGACAAAAATCTTTATAGTGCAGTTTTCACTGAAAGGATAGATTAAAAATTACTGCTCTAAACTACATTTTATTGAAAAATGATTTTACATCTTACAGGTTGTTTGGGTGGAGATACTTAGTAGAAATGACTTCCATACATATACCCTCAGGGCTCCCACATCTTTGTGCTTGGCCATCACCTCTCAAATGACAAAAAGTTACAGAATCCTATTGTGCAAAAATTATTTAAAAAGTCGAATATTTATTTGAGGAGCGATTTCTGCTAACAAACCATTTATTTTATCATTCTAAATGGATATATTTCAAGTTTACCTGATTTTTCTTGTAGATGAATCATACCCATAAGACAAATTTATGTTTAGAATTAGACATAATCTGAACAATAATATATATACTAACTATGCATTTCTTGCATTTAATTTTTCAAACAGAGTTATAATTGGACCCCACAAGTGGAAGATAAATGTCTGTGGTGGTCTGATTTTGGCTTGGCCCTGGTGATAACAGTAGAGACATTTAAACTTTGATCTTCCTACTTCTCAGCTACATTTTGAGGGAAAAAAGAAAGGTCATTTCAGATTTTGGCATGCAGAAAAAATTCAGAGATATCACTGGGGAAAACTTACTGTCCCAAGAAATTACCTATTATGCAACTTGGACAAATTGCCATTCAGCATCTGTCATTGGCAGTAAAGATTATATGCTAAATTGGTCCCCAGTAAAAGCAGTAAACACGCCACATCTTGTCCTATTTCTCCTGCAATTAGTGTCATTGTGTCACTTTTAATTTGTCTCAAGTAGTGTCATTATTTCACCTTCAAATTAGAGAAGAACGTTCTAGGCTGTGGCTCTTTGATTTCAAAGCATTTTCTACTTGGAAGTGATCCTAGAATTCATTTCAAATCATCTCATTTTACCAATAAGAAAACTGAAGACCAGGAAAGCACAAGGGTCTGCTCAAGTTCACATTATTAATGGGAGTATGCAATGAGAAATATAGATCTCTTGTATGTACCTACTATATCCAATTGCCACTCAAATATTAGTTGTAAATAAAAGTTGGCAAGTTAACAACTTGACACTTGAAAATGTTAATGATTCTTTACCTTAAAAGAGCTTCCTGGGGCTTCCCTGGTGGCACAGTGGTTGAGAATCTGCCTGCTAATGCAGGGGACACAGGTTTGGGCCCTGGTCTGGGAGGATCCCACATGCCGCGGAGCAACTAGGCCCATGAGCCACAGTTACTGAGCCTGCGCGTCTGGAGCCTGTGCTCCGCAACAAGAGAGGCTGCGATAGTGAGAGGCCCACGCACGGCGATGAAGAGTGGCCCCCGCTTGCCGCAACTGGAGAAGGCCCTCGCACAGAAACGAAGACCCAACACAGCCAAGAATAAATATAAAAATAAATAAATAAAAGATTACTAAAAAAAAAAAAAAAAAGTTGAAAGAAGTAGGAAAAAAAAAACAACAAAAAAGAGCTTCCTAAATTTAGACAGATATTCTGTTCTGTAACCACAGCACTATAGAAGCATAACTGGAGTCTGGGGGAATCTAAGCATTAACAACTGTAACAGAGACATTTCTAAATAAAATCTGATTGCAAGTTTCTAAGTATGTTGATAATTATGATATAGCATTACTACTAGAAATATGTAAGTAAGGTTCTTTTTCTAAAATATTTGTTTCTATTCTAGATTATAAAAGCATGAGAAGATACATTAGTGCTTTTAAAAATTCATACTAAGGCTTTTAATAGTAGTTATAATATATTCAAAGGTGAAGTATAATACTTCCTTGTAAATAAAAAAGAAGGAAAACTGTATTATGAGTTTCTTGATTAACTTTCATCCTGTTATTCTGCATCATAACTCTGATATTAAAACCTTTCAATTTCAAAGGAATATCTCTTTTAAAACATTTTCAAGTTTTTTTTTTTAAAATTAATTTATTTATTTATATTTTTGGCTGTGTTGGGTCTTCGTTGCTGCGTGCGGGCTTTCTCTCGTTGTGCCGAGTGGGGGCTACTCTTCATTGCGGTGCGCGGGCTTCTCATTGTGGTGGCTTCTCTTGTCGTGGAGCATGGGCTCTAGGCTCACAGGCTCAGTAGTTTTGGCGCATGGGCTTAGTTGCTCCGCGGCACGTGGGATCTTCCCGGACCAGGGCTTGAACCTGTGTCCCTTGCATTGACAGGCAGATTCATAACCACTGCGCCACCAGGGAAGCCCCTATTTTCAAGTTTTATTTAGTTATAATTGACAAATAAAAATTGTATGTATTTAAAATATACAACATGGTGTTTTGATATAGGTATAAATTGTGTGAAATGTATTTCACATTGTGTGAATTATCAACTTAGTTAACATGTCCACCACCTCACATACTCGCATAGTTACTTTTTTTTTTTTCTTTTTGGTGAGAGCACAAGATTTACTCTTTTAGCGAATTTCAAGTCTACAGTACAGTATTATTAACTGTAGTCACCATGTTGTACATTAGATCTCTGGGACTTATTAATCATGGATAAATTAAAATTTATACCCTTCAACCAACATCTCCCCCATTTTCCCCACTGCCCCAGCCCTGGCAACCACCGTTCTACTTTCTGCTTTTATGAATTCAACGTTTTTAGATTCTTTATATGTGAGACCATGCAGTATTTGTCTTTCTGTGTCTAGTTTATTTCACTTAACATAATGTCCTCCAGGTTCATCCATGTTGTCACAAATGGAAGGATTTCCTTCTTTTTAAAGGCTAAATAATATTCCATTGTGTGTGTGTGTGTATATGTAGTCCATAGTGTGTATGGAAACATTTAGGTTGTTTGCATATGTATATTGGGTATTGTGAATAATGCTACAATGTACATGGGAGTGCATTAATCTCTTCAGGATACTGAGTTCTTTTGCTTTGGATATATCCCAGAAGTGAGATTGCTGGATTGTATGGTAATTCTATTTTTAATTTTTTTTAGGAACCTGCATACTGTTTTCTATAGTGGCTGCACCAATTTACATTCCCTCCAACAATGTACAGGGCTCCCTTCTCTCCACATCCATGCCAATACTTGTTATCTGTTGTCTTTTTGATAATAGCTATTCTAACAGGTGTGAGGTGATATTTCATTGTGGTTTTGACTAGCATTACCCTGATGATTGGTGATTTGAGCATCTTTTCATACACCTGATGGGTTAAGTTTTATGAATGACACAATTTCTAACAGCCTCAGATGCTTTCCAGAACCAGGTTAACTTCATTGTCTTGAATGGGTTGGTGATTTTACCTACATGCAGAATGTTATATTCAGTATATCCAAGGGAAAAAGGATATTTTTATTAATAACATATGGTCAGTGTGCTTTGACAGCAATAGCAGTGGTAGTTCAGGTAGGCGTGGCTTTTCTGTTCTCTATATGTGTCACTCTGCTTATTAAAGGGGATTCATCCATAAATATTCATTAATGATTTTTTGCTACATGGCAAAGCAATAAACAAAAAATAGTCTTTTCTCCATAGATGAATTCTTACCATCTACCACAGTTTTAATATATGTTTATTGAAATAAATTAAACCCTTTATGTCCCTGCTCTCTAAGATCTTAAAGCCATTTTCTTTCCTGGGGCAACGTTTGCTCCCCAGTGGCCTCCTATATTGTACACTGCATCTGCTAGTTCCCAGGTTGCTTCCACCTTATTTGTTCATTACTTTTATTAGCACATGCTTTTTAAATTTGGTATTGTTTGCTCATTACCACAACAGTTTTGTTTTTATCTTTCACACTCTAGATATTAGTGGTAGGGACTGGGGAGTTTCTTTCCCAGTTCACTCCTTTATGCAATTTGCTGATCTTACAGTAACAAACCAAAAGAAGATATTAACCTCTCTGAACTGGTTAATCTCTGTATGTTGACTACTCTTGGGTATAAGTCCTTTGTGCGTTCACTAAAGCTTCTCTTACCTCATGATAGTCTAACTACAGAACCATCCACCAAACAACAACAACAACAAACCAGGAAACACAAACAAACAGCCACACAAAAAGCATAAACTTGTTAACCCTGATCCGTGTCCATGAAGGGTGACCTTTGCTATTGAGGTGTGGTTCCCCAAGGGCTTTAAACTTCATCATCCTGTGGCTACAAGATCACTTGAAATATTTTGATCACTGTCTTGTGATCAAAACGTATTGACCACATATTAGTAAAATTACTCCGTGGAAAGAGGAGTCTGGGACATAGTAGGAAGTCAGTAAGTGTCTGGGTTAAATACTAGATTTTTCATTTTCTATTAGCTATGAACAAATCATATGAGTTATATGTTTATAGCTATGAATGAAGCAGTTATTTTGTTTTTTTAAAAATAAATTTATTTATTTTTGTCTGCGTTGGATCTTTGTTGCTGCACAGGCTTTCTCTAGTTGCTGTGAGCGGGGTCTGCTCTCTTCATTGCAGTGTGCGGGCTTCTCATTGCAGTGGCTTCTCTTGATGCGGAGCACGGGCTCTGGGCGCGCAGGCTTCAGTAGTTGTGGCACACGGGCTTAGTTGTTGCGCGGCAAGTGGGATCTTCCCAGACTAGGGCTGGAGCCCTTGTCCCCTGCACTGGCAGGCGAATTCTTAACTTCTGTGCCACCAGGGAAGTCCCAGTTATTTTGGAATATAGTAATAATTGTAGTAATAGTACCGGTTATAGCATCCTCATGTGTTGGAGAGTGTGCTGAATACTTTAATGTATAATATCTCTTTTGAGATTCAAGACAGCTTCGTGATAGTTTTTGTTATTTCTTATATTGAAACCTAAGAGAACTTGCACCCATAGACCTCAAACAATGATACTCACTGATGTTGTAAAGAATGCCCTCAAAACATTCCTGTTGTGTGTCAGGCTGTTCTAAGGACTGACCTGCTATCTTGTACTTGGCCCCTCAGAAAAAGGAAGAAGATAAGTAAATCTTTAATTATTTCTTCTATTTGTCAGAATTTTGTTGTTTTAAGAGTTGAGATGATTCTGGGATAATTTTCAGGTTTTTTTCTATGGTAGTAACATTTTCCTTATTTCCCCTTAAATCTGGGAGGGTTAGCCAGGAAGAATCCTGAACACTGTAAGGGGACAGTGCACTTTGTATTAGTAAGTGTTGCCGTATTTGTGGTGGAAGGAAAAATACTGAAAAATATAATTCTGCTATGCTTTTGTCCAGTGTGAGGTATCAGACCATGCCTATAGACCTGTGCCTCTTGAAGAAAACCTGTAAACAATAGTCAATGTGTAGGATCTGACTAGGGAAAAGGCATTTCTGTAGCTCTGCTAATTGGTTACAATTAGCCACTCTTGTATTTATTGAGCACAGAGTGTTCAGATCAACAAATACATATTGCACAGTAACTATAGTAAACACTATAGTAATTAATTCAGAGTATAAGAAGATGATTTAATACTATGCCTTCAAGAACCTTGCCATCTTGTATTGGGGATGACAAATGTAAAAATATCTTCAGGTAGCTGTTTTTGTATTTATATATATATATATATATATATATATATATATATATATATATATATATATACACACACACACACACACACACACACATTCTGTGTGAGTCTGGTTTTAGCTTACTCTTGTCATTAGCAGAAGTCCAGTTGAATTTATTTTATGCTTGAAAAGTATCATGTTTGTTGGAAGGCCAATGTCTGACTCACTACCTTTGTGGAACATCCAGCTCCCCATAGACATATAAGATGTATATATTAATTCAATTTTTTTCTTTAGAAATAAATTCCTATGTAGAGAATAACTAAAGGTATACATTTGAGTAAATATTTGTTCTGAAGCTTTGTATTTGGTAGTGTGTGTGTACATATATGATGGTGTATGTTTAAGGATCGTTGAGGGATCCCACCCCAGTGAGATCAGGTTTGGAGAAAGGGGAAAATTGCTTTGTGGCAGAAATAGAAAGAAATGAATCACAGTCCTTCAGCCAGAATGTTTGATTCTTTGAAATTTTCTAGAAGAGAGGATCCAGATGATATAGTAATATAACTTGTTTTCATTTGGAAAACATTTCATTATCTGTTTATTCTACAAACAAGATGTTTTGTAAGTTAATACCTTAACCATATTGTATTTGAATACAAGTTGATCTGAGCAGCTTTATATGATTATAATGAAACACATAGTCATCTATTGAACACATTACTCTCAGTAACTACTAACTGAAGTCACTTTTGTCTTCTGACGTTATATTCCTTTTTCATGTATGTTTTAAATAGAAATGCTTTCTGTATGGTTCCAGGGGAATGAAGCTATTACTGTGCCTGACAGCAGAGGCATGGAAAATTGGTCTACTAGATCTTGCAATTTCATTTATTTGTCTTTTTATTTTAAATTGTGGTTTAAACTTTTCATTTACCTTCAGAGCCTTATTATTAAAGGGTAGGAAAATTAAGGGTGGGATGGATGTTGTCTTGTAGAATTACTGAATGTATTCATATGGATTTATTTCTGAGGAACCTATAAGAGGTTGCGTGGGGATTACAAATTAATTTTTGTTAATTACCTTTTCAGGCTTTTTCCTCCATGTAATATTTTTGTCTTATATTGAAAAGATTCTGGAGAGAAGATTGTGTTTGGATTTGCTAGAGAATATAGAGTAGGCAGAAGCCTGTGAGTAAATGTGAATGTGAGTGTGTGTGTGTATGTTTGTGTGCATGGAAAAAGGTAAACGTTTACAATTATTTGATATAGGAATATATATAACTTCCTGAAATTGCTATGCAAGATATATTGGTTTTCTCCTTTTAATCTTTGAGACAAGATAATTTTTTCTGTATTCCATAGCTTGTAGTATGTTAGACTTTTGGCCCTCTGCCATTTCCAAAAATCTGGGATTCAGACCAGATTTAGAAAAGATTCATAGGCTACCTAGCAATTCATATGCTGACCAGTACATTAATCTTCAGTGACTGCCGGGTGTTAAATCATGTGATGTTGGACACCTTGGCAAGAAAACAATTAAGAAGGAAGAAATATGGGAAAGGAAGACCAAAAAAAAGCAGCATGTAATGTCATAATGGTTTGTGATATTAGAGTGCCTAATGTCATCCAAAGCCAGGGGCTAAAAATGGAGGACTTGTGAACTTAACCCTGAATTTCTTTTACTGGTGAAAATTTGATGTACTTAATTTTAGTGTAGTTGTAGAATGTTCATGTTAGAAGACATAGTCTAATAAAAATGACAGTTTTCAAGATAAGGAAATTAAGATCCAGAAGCACTTTTTTTCTCAAGATAACAGCTATTTGGGGACAAATTCTTGGTTAAAAAGCAGGTCTCTATGTACTTACTATTAATTCAGGCACTGAAAATTGGATTTTTTCCTGACTATAATTAATAGGCATAATAATCATGTATAATATTTGAGATAAACTAATTTACAGTTTTTATCTAATGTACAGTTTTCCTGATGAAGTTTCTGCTGGCCATTACTTCCTCCCAGTGTCTATTCTAGTTCTTAGCTAACACTCAATGTCATTATGACTTGTGTCCTATCCTTATACTCTTTTATTGACTGCCCCATCCCCTTTTCTTAATCTAGGCAATCTCACCTTTCTTCGGCAGCTATAAGAGACATGAGAAAAGTTAGTTGACTGTCAGGATTGCCACAAAGCCAATCCTATTCCCAAGTACTCAGAGAGTTACCTCCTCTGATTCTTAGTCTAATAATTTGCACAGGTGCCAATAGCCAGAAGAGTAGAGGAAGAGAAGCAACAGGAAATCAGATAATACTGATTTATTCACACTGGCTGGCTACTGGCTCAGTGGCAGCACTGAAAGGTCTGCAACCCTGAGATGTTCTAAATAAGCATGCCAGGGTTTGCATACTTTTACAAATACAAATCTACCCCCCTTCATTGTTCCTTCTTTTGTCTCCACAAAGTTTCCCACCATTTCTGCCCTAGGAACAATATGTGCCATTTCCTGGATAGTCCTCAAAGAGCTACTTATTTTATGCCATTATTAGGCTTGGGCATCTACTTTATTATACTACTACTATCATGTCAGTATACTATGGGAAGAGGTTTGGGGTCCCAGGCTACCTTGCTTGGTAACTGTATAGTACTTTCTAATCCTGGTTGGTTTGCTTCCAATACATGGAAACAGTATTATGCATTTGTAGTCTTAATTGTACACAACAAACAAACAAACAAAGCCCAAGCTATTTAAGTTTATCCTACAGACACCAATTAGCATTAAATTGACCAATCTATTTTATTCTAGTGTCTTTGTTCTTTGGTTCTGGTTTTGGTACAAAGGAATTCTTCCTTTGATGATTATACCTACTTATCTCTAAAATGTTATTTGAACTTGAACCTATCTATGTAATATATTTTTACAATCATGATATTACTTCCAAGTTTTCTAAATAGTCTTTGTCTTATAATTTATGTTTCTGGACTTCTCTAGAATTCAAGGTCATTTCAGGTATTTATGCCCTTTTTGATATGTAAGGTGTTGGTGAAACAAAGCCACATATTATACTGGGTTGGGCTCCAAATAATGGCAAATAATGAGGAAATGTGAGGTTTTACATTGAAAATCCTAGTTAGATTCTACAGGAGGGTGGATTCAGGGTGAGATTTTTCTATCAAATTCTAACTTCCTGGAGATTAGGGTTATTTCATCTTTAGTTACCTTTCTGGATGATCTGAGTTGTGAATAAGGACACTTTGTGTATATGGTAAATTTGGAGCACAGTGTAGATAATTTGTCTTTGTGTTATGAGCATTTAACTTCATTGAGTTAGAAATCTATTTAATGAGGACAAGACAAGTTTTCAGTGTGACAGAAGGACCTAGTTCTCCTTAAGTAGAGCATAGACCATACCTACCATGTGTTATGAGGTCTAAGAATGGGAAAATAAATTGCAAAAGGAAAGAAAATAATGGTAAATAATGATGAGTATTTAAGCAAAAGTAGTAGAACAAAATGTAAGGTAGATTTATTTATATAGGTGATATGGGAAGACAAACTAAAACAGTTCAAGGATAGTACTGCCATTGTTAATAGTAAAGTTAACTTGGGCCTGAGGTGAAAGAAAGTTCATGCTCTAATACCATGAAATACTAACAGACAGAATGTTTTGCTGTTATATGTGCTTCATCAGGCTCAAAAGTTAAAATGCCATTGCTTTCTTTGAATTTGCCTGTCATGTTTTATCTAGTGATGAATTACACAATATTACCTTCATAAACAGCATGTGAACTGTGGGGAACCTCTTTTCTCTAGTTATTTGGAAAGATGAACAACTCTTCATGCTCTAAAATAAATGATACTTCTTTAAATTCCAAGGTTTTAATTGTTGAATTGTAATCACAAGGTATAGATGATATATTTGTTTAATTAAGAAAGTCTGATGTTCAGGAGGAAATAAGAAGATGTGTAGCAGTGACATACAAGAGTCAACACCGAGGGCTAAGTTTTTCACGACTGAGTTATCTTTGCACGTACAATTAAATACAATTCATCTATCATGTCTTATTTAAGGGAGATAGTTTAAAACAATTTATATGTTTCTGAACTTACAGTTTACTTGGTATTCATCTGAACCCCTAATAAACTTGACTTTGAGGTAATTTTCAGTTGTGTAATTTATCAGCAGCTTAATTTTTTTGTCTTTCAATCCATTTTAGTATTTGAATTTAAAATGAATTCAATTAAAGGGCAAATAAGCAATGATGAAAATAGAATAGATGTGAGAGCAAATTGTTGCCATTTGATAGAAAGGCAAGAGAACTGAAATGGCTGTCAGATCATGTAAATTCCGGTCCCAGGCTGACTCTCACTCACTATGTGACCTTTATTTCCCTGGACTCCAAAAGCCTTTTATTTAAATTAAAACGTACAGATTAGAAAGTTCCTGGGGCATGAACTGGATAGTTGTTTAACAAATAGTTTCCCTTTTCCTATTGGACACGCAGCCTCCTTTGCATTTACAGGTGCCCATGTGACTGAATTATGGCCAGTGAAATCTGATATAAGTGATGTATATAATTTCCAGTCCTGGCCCATAAAAATTCCCACAGGCAAATGTCTCTTTATCTGTCTGCTGAATGGAGACAACTATAATATAGCACTGTACAAGGGCAGGTCACATGACCTGAATGACTGCATGGACCAGAACTACTTTTGCTGTCTCACATTTGGCTACTGTCTAAGTAAGAAATAAAACTTTTATTGTATTGAGCCACTGAAAATTTGAGGTTATTATTAAACAATTAACCTATCTTACTAATACAGTAGAGAAGTTTCCTTCTAGTTTTAAATTTTGTGATTTGTGAAAAATCACTAAGAGTAAGTTAATACATGTGAAAACACTTTCAAAAGTAAAAACCTTTGTAAGTGTAAGTAAAATTTTTCTTATAGTCAAGGTAGACACACAGAAGTATTCAAAATAATTGAAATTTAACACTTATTTCAATAAGGAAGTTCTTGTTTTACATAATTCCAATGCACATGATCTTTAATTACCATGGTTTAGTTAAATACCAGTTTCCCAACAACACAGCTCAAATTTCAGTTACTATAGTATATTAGGTACATAAAATACAGATTTCACTGTTACCTCTTCAGTCCACAAATTACTACATAAATAATAGATGCATATTATGATAAAGTGACTAATCATGTCACTTTTTTCAAAGTCTGTTGGTGATTGGTCAGTGTTCATGTTATTTGATTCATGCAAAGTGTGAAGTTGTGTAACCCTCTTTGTAACCCATTGGTAAATCAAGGTGACATTTTACACACAAATAGATATTTGAAGGAGGAAATAGGCTAATCAAGATGAAAGTGGAGCAAAGAAACAAGGTGATAGTGTTTGACATGAAATTCCAGTTGAACGTAAATGGCATTATAGAAGTAAAAGCTGACTGTGGGAATGTTAACAGTGGTCCATTGGAGAGACTCTAGATATGCAGCCAGAGGAACTTGGTAAAGGTAAACTTATCACCATAAATGAGGAAAGTGGTTGTGATGAAAAGATGTCCCAGAGAAAGTGACACTGACAGAAAACAACATTATAGGAACATTTGGAAATATTTTATGACACTGGAAATACAAAGATAAAAAGTTGGAGGTGGGGGTGGGAATGGGAAGCCAAGCCGTACCTCCATTTTGAAAGTGAAGCCAACCCAGTTTTCTCATTTCCTTTTTGTTTTTTTGGAAAAAAATATCTAGGAGTGCTTTTTGAGTTCTTTTCCAAGTTCATATTGAATAAAAATCATATAGTCTCATGTTTTACAAAGTGCTTTGAGACATACATAATTTCATTTGCCTCTCTTACTAATCCTCTTAATAAGGTAGCCCAGGTACTATTATGCCCATTAAACAGATGATCATTGGGTAAACTGAGGCCCAGAGAAGTTAAGTGTCTTGCCCAGTGTCACAGAGTGGTAGAGCTGACTCTTTTTTTTTTTTTTAATGTTACTTATTTATTTTGGCTGTGCTGGGTCTTAGTTGCGACATGCGGACCTCTTAGTTGTGGCATGCATGAGAGATCTAGTTCCCTGATCAGGGATCGAACCTGGGCCCCCTGCATTGGGAGCACGGAGTCTTACCCTTTGGACCACTAAGGAAGTCCCTAGAGCTGACTCTTGAGTCCAGAACTTCTAACTCTAAGACCAGTGTTCTTGTTCCTTCACCAATGACCATAAAACCTTGACCTGACTAATAACCTTTATGAAAGAAGAACCTTGGCCACATTCATGGGAGCTGAGATGGTTCTAAAAGAGTTAACAGAACTAACAGGAGCAGCTATTACACATGAACTTTTCTGTTGAGAGCACACCCTGGTCTTTGACTCATTCTTCTCTTTAATTAAATGGGAGAGTGGTGGGAGAGGCCACCGCTCCTGCCCTGTCCCTTCCCAGGGAGTCTGCCTTCTGGAAAAAAAAAAAAGAAGATACAAAGATAAAATGGTGGAAGCCAATCCAAACATAGACAGGAATATGACAATTTTCACGGCACAGAAAAGATGCTTGCTCTGTATTGTATTGTATGACAAGAAGTAGAAGGAAGCACTGTTCATACTACTCTTGTTAGTACAGATCTTCCTTGACTTATGATGGTGTTATAGCCTCATAATCCCATCATAAGTTGAAAATATTGTTAAGTCAAAAATGTATCTAATACACCTAACCTACTGAGCATCACAGTTTAGCCTAGCCTACCTTAAACGTGCTCAGAACATTTACATTAACCTACAGTTGGGCGAAATCATCTAACACAAAGCCTATTTTATAATAAAGTGTTGAATATCTCATATAATTTATTGAATACAGCACTGAAAGTGAAAAACAGAATGGTTGTAAGTGTATTGATTGTTTACACTCATGATTGTGTGGCTGAGTGGGAGCCTTGGCTCTCTGTCACTGCCTGGTATCAGGAGGGAGTATCATACTGCATGTTACTAGCCTGGGGAAAGATCAAAATTCGAAATACGGAGTACAGTTCCTACTGAATGTGTATTGCTTTTGTACCACTGTAAAGTTGAAAAATCGCGAGTCCGATGATCATAAGTCGGGGGCCATGTGTATTATTTTATAAAGAAAACACCTCCTTGGGAGCTTCCCAGGGAACCTGAAATGGGCCCCCATAAACAGAGGGTAGGGAGAGACTGAAGAAGGAGGCAGACCACTCTAGATTGGTAGGTGGCAGGTTTAATAAGCAAGAGAACTTAACATCTGAGGCTTGTCTTGGGTGGCTACAATACAAGTAGATCTCCACACCTGTCTGCCAGAATCTTAATAGTATATATAGAGGCTTTAGTTAGGCTCAGTCATGTACACCATCCAGAAGGCCTCAACACCACCTTACTAACTCAAGGCTGTGATCTTGGGCAGCTTCTAGCATGGGGAAAGCAAGCGGAACGCACATTCCGTGGGCAAGGGACGGGGTGAGGGAACTCCGAGATTGCCTGGATCCAGCTCACAGGTTATCTGGTGGTCATGTTCTTTCCATTACCTCTTCCAGAACTAATTTATAAATTATAATATGTTGAATAAATATCAGTTTCACTTAAAAAAAATTCCCTATATATTTATAACCAACAGAGAGTTTTTAATGTTATAACAAACATTTGTAAAGGTCACAAAATAATCGTTTTTTTCCAATTGATTTTTAAGATCACCACAATTTCAGCTTGCACAATTATTTTATATGAGTGGATCTTTTCTACAGTTCCATTGATCTAAACACCTAACACCAATACTACACTGTCTTGATTACTGTAGATTTACAGTAAGTATTGAAATCAGGTAGTTTGTCTCCAGCTTTGTTGTTTTTCAAAAAATTTTTGGCTATACTACGTTCTTTGCATTTCCATATAATTTTTAGAATCAACTTGTCAATTTCTACAAAAGCATCCTCCTGAGATTTTCATTGGCATATTGTAGAATCAGCTCAGTTTTGGAAAAATTCATATCTTATAGTTTTGAGTCTTCTGGAACTTGAAGATGGTTCATCTCTTCATTTATTTAGGTCATATTTAATTTCCTTCAGCAATATCTGTAATTTTCATTTTATAGCTCTTGCATATGTTATTATTATCTCTAAATGTTTCCTTTTATATTACATTAGTTTATATAAAATGGTTTCAAACATTCACATAGAATTTTTTTAAAATTTTGTGTTTCACATTAGATTTTCCCCCAGTTTTATTGGGAGGTAATCAACATACATCACTGTATAAGTTTAAGGTGTACAGCATGATGGTTTGATTTACATGTGTCGTGAAATGATTACAATAGGTTTAATTAACATCCACTATCTCATATAGATATAATAAAAAGAAAAGAAAAAAAATTTCCTCCTTGTGGTAAGGACTCAGGATCTACTCTCTTAAAAACTTCCCTATGTATCATATAGCAGTGTTAACTGTAATGATCGTGTTGTGCATTATATCCCTAGTACTTATTTATCTTGTAAGTACTTATAACTGGAAGTTTGTACCTTTTGACCACCTTCCTCCAACTCCCCCTCCATCCACTCCAGACTCTGGTAACCATAAATCTAATCTATTTTTCTATGAGTTTGGTGTTTTTTTGTTTTTTTTTTTTAAGTTTCCATATATGAGTCAGATCATACAGCATTTGTATTTCTGACTTATTTCACTTAATGTCTTCAAGGTCTATCCATGTTGTTGCAAATGGTAGGATTTCCTCATTTTTTAATGGTTGAATAATATTCCATTGTCTTTATATATATTACAACTTCTTTATTCATTCATCCATCAGTGGACACTTAGGTTGTTTACGTGTCTTGGCTATTGTAAATAATGCTAAGATGAACATTGGGGTACAGATACCTTTTTGAGTTAGTGTTTTCATTTCCTTTGGATATATTCCCAGAAGTGAAATTGCTGGATTGTATGATAGTTCTGTTGTTAATTTTTGAGGAACCTCATACTGGTTTCCACATTGGCTGTACCAATTTACAAGCCCACCAATACTGCACCAGGGTTTCCTTTTCTACACATCCATACCAGCATTAGTTATCTCTTCACACACAATTTTTGAGTGGATCTATCTATCTATCTATCTATCATCTTCAATTCTTAGGGTAAATACATAGGAATAGAATTTTAAGTCATATGGTAAGTTTAAGTTCAAATTTGTGAGAAAGTGCCAAACTCAGTATTTTTGAGTTGTATCTTAGAAATTTTGATATGCATTTTTCATTTTAATTAAGTTCAAAATATTTTAAAATTTCCTTTGTAATTTTCTCTTTGAACCATGGGTCCTTTAGAAATATGTTGTTTCATTCTCTAATGCATGGAGATTATTCAGATTTCTTTCTCTTACTGATCTGTAGTTATTTCCATTTTGATCAGAAATCATGTTCTATATAATTTCAGTATATTTTTTATCTCAGTAAGTTTGTTGAGACTTGTTTTATGGCCAATATGTGGTCTTTTTCAATTAACATTACAGGGTATTTTTCAAGTCTCCTATATTTTTTGTCTGATTGTTTTGTCTATTTGTCACACCAATTGCCAAGAGAGCAGCATTGAAATCTCCAACTGTAGTTGTGAGTTTATTTTTCATTTTCGTTCTATCAGTTTTGCTTCATGTATTTCAAGCTCTGGTTTTGGGTGTATGTATATTTATATATTGCCACATATTTTACTTATGTTATAAATGTCAAAATACATTATTGTTTTTGCCATGAACAATGAATTATCTTTACAAGGTTGAAAAATTTAAAACATTTTCTTTTATATTCATCCATAAATGCACTATTTCCATCTGGCATCACTTTTTTTCTGCCTGAAGACTTTCTTTAACATTTATTCTGTTCCAGGTTAGGGGTTAGTGGCATTGCAGTGAAACCGTTTATTTAGCTTTTGTTGGTTTCAAAAAAGTCTCTGTTTCATCTACATTTTGGAAAGATATTTTTGCTGAGTCTAGAATTTTAGATTAAGCTTCTTTCATTTTTTTCCAACAATTTAAAGATATCATTCTATTGTCTTCTGGGTGGCATAGTTTCTAATGAGAATTTTACTGCCAATCTTATCTTTGTTCCCGTGTATGTATTGTGTCTTTTTTTTCTGTTGCTACTTTTTTTCACTTTATGCCTGGTTTCCAGCAATTTAGTTATGTGCTCTGGTGTGGTTTTGTTTATTATGCTTGGATTTTGTTTAGTTTCTTGGATCTGTGTCTTTATGATTTCTATCAAATTGGGAAAATTTTGGCCATCATGTTGTCACATATTTTTTCTCCCCCTGCTCCTTCGGAGGCTCCAGTTATATACATTGTAAACTTTTGATATTGTCCCACATTCCATTACCACAACTAACAGAATTAACTGTAATTCTCTAGTATCATCCCTAACTAGAGATACCATATACCAAGTTCCACATGTTATATTTGGTTGTTATATTTCTTGAGTCTTTTTTATTCTGTAAAATCTTCCTCACCCCCTTTTTTGTCTTTGATTTATTAAAGGTTTCAGATCATATGTCATATAGACTAGTGCTTCTCAACTCTAATATTTGAGATATGAATTGTATAGAAGTCTTGTCAAGATGAAGATTCTTTTTCAGCCCTGAGATTTTGCATTTTTAACAAACTCTCAGATGATGTGTATTTTGATGGGCTGAGGACCACACTTTAAATAGCAAGGTTTTATAGGCCATCTAGACTTCCTGAATTAGAATCTGCATTTTATCAAGATCCCTAGTTGATTTATATGCACATTAAAGTTTGAGAAGCATGGCTATCAAGTGAGAAAATAGGACCATATATGGTAAGGAAATGATCATTATTTTTACTTTTCTTAGTCCCTTCAGAGTAGAGTCTGATTCTTCATAATGAAGAATAATTTTTCCCTGTTGGCAGCAGGTTTGAGTATCTTTGCTTTCTTTAAACACAAGTAGACTAATATGTATTACTGTTATTAAATCATCATCAGATAATTAATAAGTACCTCACGGTTTACACAATTACCTTCTATTACTGATTATAATTCCCTTTCATCTGCCAGTGCTTATAGATAAATTTTAATTTCCTCAGAACATTAGAAGAGAATATCAACTAATGATGAGGAATTTGATTGCATCTCTCTCTTCTCAAAACTCATACAAGTTCTTGGCTTTTATTTTCTTATTCTCACTGTTCAGGATTTTTCATTATTTAGAAATAAAGAAAATACTTCATGGAATACAGTGGGGATATTTGTTGCAAAATAAAATAGTAATTTCATACATTACCATAAAAAGAGCTAGGCAAATCTTAAGAAACCTTGACATTAACAGCAAAGAGAGATTTTTAACTCTTGAAGATTTTTTAAAACACCTAGATAAAAATATAATTTTAAAGCAGGGCATATTTTAAAAATAACTAATCTAAATATACTTTACTTGCCTAAATTGTTTGATTTTCTTCATTATAGATATTCTTCTTTCCAGGGGAAAGCACTTTTAAGAACTAATTGTAGTTTCATTTTCGCATACTATTAATTACATTTATATATGTCCATAAGCAGCACATACTGGTTTTTTCATGTGTGTGTTTAACTTTTTTAATATGATCTCTTACTTGTAGGCATCATTATGAGCCACGTCTTTTCTTCATTTAATATTTAAATGTTTCTGAGAAATAACCATGTTTTTATATGTGGCTCTAGTTCATTTATTTTACCTGCAGACTAGTGTACCATTATGAGTATATCACAACATACATGTATATATTTTCCTGTTGAAGAACATTTAATATGTTTCCAAGTTTTGCTATTGCAAAGGATGCTGCAAGAAACAGTCAGGTATATTACTTATAATACATTTGGGCATTTCCCTATTATAGATACCTAGAGTTGGAATTGTTGGAGCTTATCTGTGGGCAGTTTCAGTTTCATTAGATGATGCAAAATTGCTCTTTGCTCCCTGAGGTGATTTTAACACCGTGACACTAGCAGCATATGAATTCTTATTTTTCTTTAGCCTAGCTTAAAATTGCTGTTTTTTTGTTTTGTTTTGTTTTGTTTTGTTTTTTGTTTTTGTTGAGGTTAAGAAAATAGTGTTGTCTGGTTATGGTGTCTTGAGACAAGAGACTCTGATAGATGATTAGTTTATTAATGTTTATTGCTTAATTCCATTCCCCTGACTCAATTTGGCAGTCTATCTTTCTAGGAAATTATATTTCAAATTTGTTGACAGTCTTTAATGTCCCTAAGGTTTGTTTCATTTTTCATTCTCAATATTGTTTAGTTTCAGCTTTCTCTCTTTTCTGTAAGTCTTGCTGGAGATATGTTGCTTTTGTTAATTAAAAATTGGGTTTTTTTCTGTGTTTTTTTCCTCTTTTTTTCCTATATAATGTCTTTCATTGTCTTTTTAAAATTTCATCCTACCGTCATGTTGCAGATTTACTTTCTTGTTCTTATTCTAGCATGTTGAATTGAACACAACTCACTTATTTTTAATCTCTTGTTTTAAAATATATGGGTTTATGGCTGTAAATTAAACTCTAATATCACTTCAGCCTAATCCCATGGGTAGTGCTTGCATTGTTTGATTCTTAATATTTTGTAATTGTCATCAAACATATATATGTATGTGTCCCGCCCCCCCCGCACCCCCTCCCCCCCACCAGGGCTGTTTTTACTTGCTGACTTCTAATTAAATTCTGTGATCAGAGAATATAGTGCATGTAATTGAATTCTTCGACATCTTTTGACTTTTCCTTTGTTACCTTTTATGAGATCAGTTTTGTAAATGTTCCATGTATGTGGAAAAAAAGCTCATTGTATGTCTTAGATCACATGTGCTAATTTTGCTTTGTAAAACTTTATATAGAATTCATCCTGTCTATCAATATCTGATATATATGGGTTAAAAATGTCCCCAACTGACTGAGGGCTTTTAAAATTCTCCTTGTATTTGAGTTCATTTTTGCTTTCTCTAGATATCAAGACTGAATGTTTTAGGTATATGTTAGGTATAACATAACCATTATCATTTTGTCTTCTTGAATTGTTCCTTTTCTTACTATGTAAGGCCTAGGAATGTTTTTTTTTTTTTAATCCCTGTTAATGTTTTCTTTTTTGCCTTAAGTTCTGCTTTAGACTCATATTGATATTTACCCCAGTTTCTTTTCATTTGTATTGTTTGCATATTATGTTTTATTTCTTTTGTGATCCTGCCTGTGAAGGTATTCAGGCTAACAGATCCAATCATTGAGCCAGTGTGCCCCTCAGTACATTCTTAGTTATAAGGCTTGTGCCTGTGACCTCTACCTAGTAAGAGAGGCTACCTGCTAGAAGCAATCACTTTGCCAGTCTGGTCCCTGAATCAACTCCAAATGTTCCTGTTGGAATCTCTACTTTAAATCTCTTCTATTTGATATTAATATTTCTTCTTTTTTTCTTAAAAATTTCTTTTTCTATATTCCTAGTAGAGTTTTAGAATTTCTTTAAGGTTTTTTCTCCCTCCTTCTCCAGCTCTACTGTTTATTTTAGGATGGTGGTTCACAGCCTTGACTGTGTATTATATTCACCTGTGGAGTTTTAAAAACTTGAAGTCTGGGTCCCCTACCCTCCAAAGATTATGATTTAATTAGTTGGGGAGGGTGAGGCCTGGGCATCGGGACTTTAAAGTGTTCCCCAGGTGATTCTAATGTGTAACCAGTATTGAGAATGACTATCTAGTTCTGGGTGCTCTCTCTAGACAAACCTCTCTTTTTGCTAAAGCCATTGCTGATTCTGGCTTGGCAAGGGGAAAGAGGAGACTAAAGAGTCTTTTGGTTTAGCTGTAGAATTTATGAAATTCTTCACTTACTTCAGGGCCTCTTGTCTTTATATATACTGTTTCTGAGATTTGGATATCTCTGAAATTGCTCTTACCTTTGTATAGTTTTGTCCTGCATTCATTTGGCTGTGGATTGTCTTTGTTTTCCTTTCCTTGTCAATTTATCTTCCTGGAATCCCCTAAATATTTGATCTGTCAATATCACTATTGTTTTCTAGTACTATAATATATTAATATTATATAATAATTATAAATTATTATATAATATATAGTATAGTACTATACTATGTAATATATACATATTATACATACATTCTGTTGTTCAGGGGACTCTGAATTTGCTCAGACTCTTTCTTGTTCTGATCTTTGCCTCTTCATTAAATTATCTCTTAAATCATTGTATGAACTAATTGAATCTTTTTTTAGTTCCTTATAAACCATGCTCTACCCCTCAGAAACTTGCCTCCTTTTTGAGTTGACCCCCAGATTAGTTATAATTTCCCTGGACTTTCTTCCCTGGGATTTTGGACCAGAGTTGGCCCTGGGAAATTTGAAAAGAGAGGGAAAAGATCATTTCCATGGCTCCTGCCTTCACACTCTTGCCACTTTGAGTTCTCTACTCAGAGAGCATAAGATAAATGATTTACATGAAAGGGGGAAGATCTTAAAAGGCCTAGTGTACCATTTAAACAGCTAATTTAATGCTTTAGTTGAAAAGAGAAACCTTCAATCATGAAGTTTTAAACATTAAGTAAGAGGTCAACTAGGGAAGGTAAAATCATCCAAGTAAACTTACTCCTCAGGCAGGGTTAGGGGTCTCCTAAATGTGGGGGTGAAGATATACTTCTAAGGTAATAAATATGTTTTACCTAAGAGTGTGACTAAGGCTAATATGTTTTATTAATTTTATATTATATATTTCTTGCTTGCTCTTCTATTTTTTTGTTTCCTGTTGTGTTAATACCTTAAGTTGCTGTTTATTGTGCTTGCAGAATATATCTAATCCTAGATCCCAGGGAATGTATTTTGATCACTATGGGGAACCATATGATGACAGGTTTATGGATTAATATTGGGAAATAATAAATATTTACTAGATGAAATACACAAAGCAGATAAATAGATTTTGCTCAGTCTTCCTTATAATAGTCACCAAGAGACCGGCTGAAAAATATTAACACTGAAGTATTATTTTTTTGAGAAAATTTATAACAATTGAAAGCAGAACTTTAAGATGAAGTTGCCAGTGCAGTCTTTTTTTTTTTTTTTTTAAACATCTTTATTGAAGTATAATTGCCTTACAATAGTGTGTTAGCTTCTGCTTTATAACAAAGTGAATCAGTTATACATATACAATATGTTCCCATTTCTCTTCCCTCTTGCATCTCCCTCCCTCCGACCCTCCCCATCCCACCCCTCTAGGTGGTCACAAAGCACCGAGCTGATCTCCCTGTGCTATGCGGCTGCTTCCCACTAGTTATCTATTTTACATTTGGTAGTGTATATATGTCCATGACACTCTCTTACCCTGTCACATCTCACCCCACCCCCTCCCCATATCCTCAAGTCCATTCTCTAGTAGGTCTGTGTCTTTATTCCCGTCTTGCCACTAGGTTCTTCATGGCCTTTTTTTTTTTTTTTTTTCCTTAGATTCCGTATATATGTGTTAGCATACTGTATTTGTTTTTCTCTTTCTGACTTACTTCACTCTGTATGACAGACTCTAAGTCCATCCACCTCACTACAAATGACTCAATTTTATTTCTTTTTATGGCTGAGTAATATTCCATTGTATATATGTGCCACATCTTCTTTATCCATTCATCTGCTGATGGACACTTAGGTTGCTTCCATGTCCTGGCTATTGTAAATAGAGCTGCAGTGAACATTTTGGTACATGACTCTTTTTGACCTATGGTTTTCTCAGGGTATATGCCCAGTAGCGGGATTGCTGGGTCGTATGGTAGTTCTATTTGTAGTTTTTTCAGGAACCTCCATACTGTTCTCCATAGTGGCTGTATCAATTTACATTCCCACCAACAGTGCAAGAGTGTTCCCTTTCCTCCACACCCTCTCCAGCATTTATTGTTTCTAGATTTTTTGATGATGGCCATTCTGACCGGTGTGAGATGATATCTCATTGTAGTTTTGATTTGCATTTCTCTAATGATTAATGATGTTGAGCATTCTTTCATGTGTCTGTAGGCCATCTGTATATCTTCTTTGGAGAAATGTCTATTTAGGTCTTCTGCCCATTTTTGGATTGGGTTGTTGGTTTTTTTGTTATTGAGCTGCATGAGCTGCTTGTAAATCTTGGAGATTAATCCTTTGTCAGTTGCTTCATTTGCAAATATTTTCTCCCATTCTGAGTGTTGTCTTTTGGTCTTGTTTATGGTTTCCTTTGCTGTGCAAAAGCTTTTAAGTTTCATTAGGTCCCATTTGTTTATTTGTGTTCTTATTTCCATTTCTCTGGGAGCTAGGTCAAAAAGAATCTTGCTGTGATGTATGTCATAGAGTGTTCTGCCTATGTTTTCTTCTAAGAGTTTGATAGTGTCTGCCCTTACACTTAGGTCTTTAATCCATTTTGAGTTTATTTTTGTGCATGGTGTAAGGGAGTGTTCTAATTTCATACTTTTACATGTACCTGTCCAATTTTCCCAGCACCACTTATTGAAGAGGCTGTCTTTTCTCCACTGTATATTCTTGCCTCCTTTATCAAAGATAAGGTGACCATATGTGTGTGGGTTTATCTCTGGGCTTTCTATCCTGTTCCATTGATCTATATTTCTGTTTTTGTGCCAGTACCAAACTGTCTTGATTACTGAAGCTTTGTAATATAGTCTGAAGTCAGGAAGCCTGATTCCCCCAGCTCCATTTTTCGTTCTCAAGATTGCTTTGGCTATTCGGGGTCTTTTGTGTTTCCATACAAATTGTGAAATTTTTTGTTCTAGTTCTGTGAAAAATGCCAGTGGTAGTTTGATAGGGATTGCATTGAATCTGTAGATTGCTTTGGGTAGTAGAGTCATTTTCACAATGTTGATTCTTCCAATCCAGGAACATGGTATATCTCTCCATCTATTTGTATCATCTTTAATTTCTCTCATCAGTGTCTTATAATTTTCTGCATACAGGTCTTTTGTCTCCTTAGGTAGGTTTATTCCTAGATATTTTATTCTTTTTGTTGCAATGGTAAATGGGAGTGTTTTCTTAATTTCACTTTCAGATTTTTCGTCATTAGTGTATAGAAATGCAAGAGATTTCTGTGCATTAATTTTGTATCCTGCTACTTTACCAAATTCATTGATTAGCTCTAGGAGTTTTCTGGTAGCATCTTTAGGATTCTCTATGTATAGTATCATGTCATCTGCAAATAGTGACAGCTTTACTTCTTCTTTTCCGATTTGGATTCCTTTTATTTCTTTGTCTTCTCTGATTGCTGTGGCTAACACTTCCAAAACTATGTTGAATAATAGTGGTGAGAGTGGGCAACCTTGTCTTGTTCCTGATCTTAGTGGAAATGGTTTCAGTTTTTCACCATTGAGGACAATGTTGGCTGTGGGTTTGTCATATATGGCCTTTATTATGTTGAGGAAAGTTCCCTCTATGCCTACTTTCTGCAGGGCTTTTATCATAAATGGGTGTTGAATTTTGTCGAAAGCTTTCTCTGCATCTATTGAGATGATCATATGGTTTTTCTCCTTCAATTTGTTAATATGGTGTATCACATTGATTGATTTGTGTATATTGAAGAATCCTTGCATTCCTGGGATAAACCCCACTTGATCATGGTGTATGATCCTTTTAATGTGCTGTTGGATTCTGTTTGCTAGTATTTTGTTGAGGATTTTTGCATCTATGTTCATCAGTGATATTGGCCTGTAGTTTTCTTTCTTTGTGACATCTTTGTCTGGTTTTGGTATCAGGGTGATGGTGGCCTCGTAGAATGAGTTTGGGAGTGTTCCTCCCTCTGCAGTATTTTGGAAGAGTTTGAGAAGGATAGGTGTTAGCTCTTCTCTAAATGTTTGATAGAATTCACCTGTGAAGCCATCTGGTCCTGGGCTTTTGTTTGTTGGAAGGTTTTTAATCACAATTTCAATTTCATTGCTTGTGATTGGTCTGTTCATATTTTCTATTTCTTCCTGGTTCAGTCTCGGCAGTTTGTGCATTTCTAAGAATCTGTCCATTTCTTCCAGGTTGTCCATTTTATTGGCATAGAGTTGCTTGTAGTAATCTCTCATGATCTTTTGTATTTCTGCAGTGTCAGTGGTTACTTCTCCTTTTTCATTTCTAATTCTATTGATCTGAGTCTTCTCCCTTTTTCTCTTGATGAGTCTGGCTAATGGTTTATCAATTTTGTTTATCTTCTCAAAGAACCAGCTTTTAGTTTCATTGATTTTTGCTATTGTTTCCTTCATTTCTTTTTCATTTATTTCTGACCTGATCTTTATAATTTCTTTCCTTCTGCTGGCTTTGGGGTTTTTTTGTTCTTCTTTCTCTAATTGCTTCAGGTGCAAGGTTAGGTTGTTTATTCGAGATGTTTCCTGTTTCTTGAGGTAGGCTTGTATTGCTATAAACTTCCCTCTTAGCACTGCTTTTGCTGCGTCCCATAGGTTTTGGGTCGTCGTATCTCCATTGTCATTTGTTTCTAGGTATTTTTTGATTTCCCCTTTGATTTCTTCAGTAATCACTTCGTTATTAAGTAGTGTATTGTGTAGCCTCCATGTGTTTGTATTTTTTACAGATCTTTTCCTGTAATTGATATCTAGTCTCATAGCGTTGTGGTCAGAAAAGATACTTGATACGATTTCAATTTTCTTAAATTTACCAAGGCTTGATTTATGACCCAAGATATGATCTATCCTGGAGAATGTTCCATGAGCACTTGAGAAAAATGTGTATTCTGTTTTTTTGGGGTAGAATGTCCTATAAATATCAATTAAGTCCATCTTGTTTAATGTATCATTTAAAGCTTGTGTTTCCTTATTTATTTTCATTTTGGATGATCTGTCCATTGGTGAAAGTGGGGTGTTAAAGTCCCCTACTATGATTGTGTTGCTGTCGATTTCCCCTTTTATGGCTGTTAGTATTTGCCTTATGTATTGAGGTGCTCCTATGTTGGGTGCATAAATATTTACAATTGTTATAGCTTCCTCTTGGATCGATCCCTTGATCATTATATAGTGTCCTTCTTTGTCTCTTGTAGTAGTCTTTATTTTAAAGTCTATTTTGTCTGATATGAGAATTGCTACTCCAGCTTTCTTTTGATTTCCATTTGCATGGAATATCTTTTTCCATCCCCTCACTTTCAGTCTGTATGTGTCTCTAGGTCTGAAGTGGGTCTCTTGTAGACAGCATATATATGGGTCTTGTTTTTGTATCCATTCAGCCAGCCTGTGTCTTTTGGTGGGAGCATTTAATCCATTTACATTCAAGGTAATTATCGATATGTATGTTCTTATTCCCATTTTCTTAAATGTTTTCGGTTTGTTATTGTAGGTGTTTTCCTTCTCTTGTGTTTCTTGCCTAGAGAAGTTCCTTTAGCATTTGTTGTAAAGCTGGTTTGGTGGTGCTGAACTCTCTCAGCTTTTGCTTGTCTGTAAAGGTTTTAATTTCTCCATCGAATCTGAATGAGATCCTTGCTGGGTAGAGTAATCTTGGTTGTAGGTTTTTCTCCTTCATCACTTTAAGTATATCCTGCCACTCCCTTCTGGCTTGCAGAGTTTCTGCTGAAAGATCAGATGTTAACCTTATGGGGATTCCCTTGTGTGTTATTTGTTTTTTTTCCCTTGCTGCCTTTAATATGTTTTCCTTATATTTAATTTTTGACAGTTTGATTAATATGTGTCTTGGCGTGTTTCTCCTTGGGTTTATCCTGTATGGGACTCTCTGTGCTTCCAGGACTTGATTAACTATTTCCTTTCCCATATTAGGGAAGTTTTCAACTATAATCTCTTCAAATATTTTCTCAGTCCCTTTCTTTTTCTCTTCTTCTTCTGGGACCCCTATAATTTGAATGTTGGTGCGTTTAATGTTGTCCCAGAGGTCTCTGAGACTGTCCTCAGTTCTTTTCATTCTTTTTTCTTTATCCTGCTCTGCAGTAGTTATTTCCACCATTTTATCTTCCAGGTCACTTATCCTTTCTTCTGCCTCAGTTATTCTGCTATTGATCCCATCTAGAGTATTTTTAATTTCATTTATTGTGTTTTTCATCATTGCTTGGTTCCTCTTTAGTTCTTCTACATCCTTGTTAAATGTTTCTTGCATTTTGTCTATTCTATTTCCAAGATTTTGGATCATCCTTACTATCATTATTCTGAATTCTTTTTCAGGTAGACTACCTATTTCCTCTTCATTTGTTAAATCTGGAGTGTTTTGACCCTGCTCCTTCATCTGCTGTGTGTTTTTCTGTCGTCTCATTTTGCTTATCTTACTGTGTTTGGGGTCTCCTTTTCACAGGCTGCAGGTTTGTAGTTCCCGTTGTTTTTGGTATCTGTCCCCAGTGGCTAAGGTTGGTTCAGTGGGTTGTGTAGGCTTCCTGTGTAGGGAACTAGTGCCTGAGCTCTGGTGGATGAGGCTGGATCTTGTCTTTCTGGTGGGCACATCCACGTCTGGTGGTGTATTTTGGGGTGTCTGTGGCCTTATTATGATTTTAGGCAGCCTCTCTGCTAATGGATGGGGCTGTGTTCCTGTCTTGCTAGTTGTTTGGCATAGGGTGTTCAGCACTGTAGCTTGCTGGTCATTGAGTGATGCTGGGTCTTGATGTTGAGATGGAGATCTCTGAGAGATTTTTACCGTTTGGTATTACATGGAGCTGGGAGGTCTCTTGTGGACCAGTGTCCTGAAGTTGGCTCTCCCACCTCAGAGGCACGGCCCTGTTGCCTGGCTGGAGCACCAAGAGCCTTTCGTCCACACGGCTCAGAGTAAAAGGGAGAAAAAATAGAAAGAAAGAAAGAAAGAAAGAGGCTATAATATAGTGAAGTAAAATAAAGCTATTGTAAAGCAAAGCTATACAGACAAAGTCTCACCCAGAGGCATATACATATACACTCACAAAAAAAAAGGAACAGGGGAAAAATTAATATATCCTGCTCCCAAAGTCCACCTCCTGAATTTGGGATGATTCGTTGTCTATTCAGGTATTCAACAGATGCAGGCACATCAAGTTGTTTGTGGAGTTTTAATCCGCTGCTTCTGAGGCTGCTGGGAGAGATTTCCCCTTCTCTTCCCTGTTCACACAGCTCCTGGGGTTCAGCTTTGGATTTGGACCCGCCTCTGTGTGTAGGTCACCTGAGGGCGTCTATTCCCCGCCCAGACAGAACGGGGTTAAAGGAGCAGCTGCTTCGGGGGCGCTGGCTCACTCAGGCCGCGGGGAGGGAGGGGTACGGAGGAGGCGGGGCGAGCCTGCGGCAGCAGAGGCCGGCGTGACGTTGCACCAGCCTGAGGCGCGCAGTGCGTTCTCCCGGTGAATTTGTCCGGGGATCACGGGACCCTGGCAGTGGCGGGCTGCACCGGCTCCCGGGAGGGGCGGTGTGGAGAGTGACCTGTGCTCACACACAGGCTTTTTGGAGGCGGCAGCAGCAGCCCCAGCGTCTCACGCCCGTCTCTGGGGTCCGCGCTGATCGCCGCGGCTCGCGCCCTTCTCTGGAGTTCGTTTAGGTGGCGCTCTGAATCCCCTCTCCTTGCGCGCAGCGAAACAAAGAGGCAAGAAAAAGTCTCTTGCCTCTTCGGCAGCTGCAGACCTTTTCCCGGTCTCCCTCCCAGCCAGCTGTGGTGCGCTAACCCCTTCAGGCTGTGTTCACGCCGCCAGCCCCAGTCCTCTCCCTGCGATCCAACCGAAGCCGAGCCTCAGCTCCCAGCCCCGCCTGCCCCGGCGGGGGAGCAGACAAGCCTCTCGGGCTGGTGAGCGCTGCTCGGCGCCGAGCCTCTGTGCGGGAGTCTCTCCGCTTTTTCCTCTGCGCCCCTGTTGCTGTGGGATCCGCGCTGTTAGCTGCGGCTCGCGCCCGTCTCTGAAGTTCGTTTAGGCGGCGCTCTGAATCCCCTCTCCTCGCGCACCAGGAAACAAAGAGGGAAGAAAAAGTCTCTTGCCTCTTCGGCAGCTGCAGACTTTTTCTCGGACTCCCTCCCGACTAGCCGTGGTGCGCTAACCCCTTCAGGCTGTGTTCACGCCGCCAATCCCTGTCCTCTCCCTGCGATCCGACCGAAGCCCGAGCCTCAGCTCCCAGTCCCGCGCGCCCCGGCGGGGGAGCAGACAAGCCTCTCGGGCTGGTGAGTGCTGGTCGGCACCGCTCCTCCGTGCGGGAACCTCTCCGCTTTGCCCTCCGCACCCCTGTGGCTGCGCTCTCCTCCGTGGCTGCGAAGCTTCCCCCCTCTGCCACCCACAGTTTCTGCCCGCAAAGGGGCTTCCTAGTGCGTGGAAATCTTTCCTCCTTCACAGCTCCCTCCCACTGTTGCAGGTGCCGTCCCTATTCTTTTGTCTCTGTTATTTCTTTTTTCTTTTGCCCTACCCAAGTACGGGGGGAGTTTCTTGCCTTTTTGGAGGTCGGACGTTTTCTGCCAGCGTTCAGTGGGTGTTCTGTAGGAGCAGTTCCACGTGTAGATGTATTTCTACTGTATCTGTGGGAAGGAAGGTGTTCTCCGCGTCTTACTCTTCCGCCATCTTCTCTCCTCCCCGCCAGTGCAGTCTTAGAGCATCATCCCTAGGTACTGTCAGTAAGATTGAAATTTTTGATCTCCATCATTATTTTCTACATAGTACATTCACAGACTGAGCACAGGTAAATAATATTCTTCAATGAATTCAGTTCATAGTGCCGCTATCTTGAAAGGCACTTTACATCAGTGCTTCCTATTATATGTCAACAGGGGATTACTAGTCTCAGCTCTTCTGATTGTGTTCTGAAAACTCTGGTATTTATCTTAATCCTCTCTCTTTTCCCTTACCCAAGATATCTTTTTCATATCTTTCAGGCAATTTTGCCTCGGCATTTTCTTTGGGGATTACAGTTTCTTTTACATGTCCTGGGGTCTCCTCTAATACTTAGTAGGAAAGGAATTAGGGACTCCAACTTTGTTAATTTGTGTGTGTACGCTAGTCCAATCTTGCAGCAGTTTTTTAATATTCCTAATAAACAGATCAAGAGTTTTCCTAATTGTGGTCACCTCTCAGATGATTGAATTCTACCAATCAACAGCTGGTAAATGACTTTACTAAGGAAAAAGAAATCACATTTGCTTTCTTTTGGTAGGAGGGAGCCATGAAAACAATCCTACCATTGGAAAATTTTCTGAATAAAACATTAGGGGGAAAAATCCTACTGACTATTAAAAGGAACAAAGTGAAATTCAGTTTGACTGATTAAGACATAATTATCTTTTATAGCATGAGTCTCATGATAAATTTCTTTATTTTTATGCTTCAATGATTAAAAGTTTAATTATAAAATAAAAGAAATATTTATCTGTAAAATGACCTATTTTTAACCAATAACTTTATTGTGACAATTTAATAAGGGTACCTTAAATTATCTTATTTGTTTTACGATGGAAACCGGACACAATTTCCCTCTCACTTTGTTCAGGATACCCTTAGGCAAAACTGTAGCTAGTCTCTCTCAATATCTTGTTTTTCTCTTCTCTCCCCTTGTTCTTACTTTGTGGTATTGATCCTTCTCAGGAACTTAAAGGTCTTAGGTTTTCTGTTCTTTTGTTTTCTGTTTAAAGCTCTATCTCAAGAAAGTATCTCGTTGATTCATTCAAATTAACACATTTTATTAAACTATAAATTTGCATTTTTAACACAGGACAAAATCCTAATTTTGCTTACACCCATAAATGAAATTCAAATTAGTCATAATTTAGAGTGGGTAAATTTGGAAAAAATTTAAGCTTACCATTGTGATTGAAAATCATCCAACAAATGACTGCTTGTAACAGCTTGTGCTGGATTGTCTGTTGTCAACTCAGCACCATCATCATTTCTTCTGAGGTTGGGAACTACATTTCCAAGAATGCTCTGTGTTCCCAACCTCCTTGGAAGCTTCCTGGGTGTAATCTGAGACCAGCACCCATACTCCAGCACAAGGAGGGAACAAAGAAAAAGGCAGACCACCCTAGATCGGTAGGTGGTAGGTTTAATAAGTAAGGAAACTTACTTAACAAGACTTGTCTTGGGTGGCCACAAGATGAGAACAGGCATACCTCAGAGATATTGTGGGTTTAGTTCCAGACCACTGCAATAAAGTGAGTATCGCAAAAAAGCAAGTCACATGAATTTTTTGGTTTCCCAGCGCATGTTAAATTATGTTTACACTGTATTGTAGTCTATTAAGTGTGCAGTAACATTATGTCTAAAAAAAAAAGTACATACCTTAATTTAAAAATATTGCTAAAAGATACTGTCGTCTGAGACTTCAGTAAGTCATAGTAACATTAAAGATCATTAAAGATCATTGATCGCAGATCACCATAAAAATTATGTTACCGAGTCTAAGCTCGTATGCCACACGACAGGCCAATAATTGAGAGGCAAGTTGTTGGGGCAAAGAATAACGACTTTATTGGGAAAGCCAGCTAACCGAGAAGATGATGGGCTGTACCCCCAAAGAACCATCTTGCCTGAGTTAGAATTGAGGCTCCTTTTATACTAAAAGGGGAGGGAGTAAAATCAGCACTTCCTGGTTCCCATCAGCCTCTGGAGGGGATGTGTTAATTTCTTCCTCTCTGCAGTCATTCACAGGTGGACCTGGTCAGGATGTTTCCTGTGAGCTAAACAAAGGTATTTTAGCTTAATACTCATTACCTGGGAAGCAGGGTTCCCAGAGATGGACCATTATGTACAATTTAAGCTTACAGGCAACGTCCCTTTAGTGATTAACTTGTAACAGTATAGGAAAGGTTCTTCCCTATTACAATTCCCCACTGTCAGTGTCCATTCCACGATCTTCTGGGAAGAGGAATGAAGACCATTCTGTTGAATGGAAGTGATGAATATTCCTTAGAATCTTTAGTCAGTCCTTTTTATCCACAGCTATTTGAACCAGATGAAACCTCTTAGCACTGTGTTGTCTAATTCATAATTGAACTTGGGGTTTTGGTTCCAGTTCCCAGTACATATACTAAATTCCTGTGCTATTTATTTGGACAAAATTAAACAAATTGGTTGCCCCTTCTCCGCTACAATGGAATTCCCATCTACTTCAGTTGGATAGGAAGACCTGTTGGAGGCAAACTCATGAATAATATAGAGCCCAAAGTTTTAATATAGTTGGCAACTGCTAGGTCTTTTAGCATTTATAGATTCTCCTATCTGGGCAGACACCTGGAATGGCCTGCCATACAATATTTTAAAGGGGTTAATTTAAGCCTGCTTCTTTCTGGGAGCCACTGATCCATAACAGGGCAACTGGCAAGGCCTTATCCCAAGTTAAATGTCTCTTGACATATTTTAGCGACTTTCCTTTTCAATGTATGATTCATTTTCTTGGTTTTTCCTGTTGGTGGTGAATGTTGTTTTAATGCCTTAATCCAAATCAGGAGATAATTTCCCTAAGGAGGGCTTTAACCACTTTAGAGATTTTCTGTCTGTGGGATATGCTTCCACCCATCCTGGAAAAGTGTCCACACACACTAGCAGGTTATCTGAAATTTCTTGCAATTCAAGGCATTTAAGTAAAGTCCAATTTTCAGTCCTCAGTGGGGCAGGTTTCTCTGTGTTGAGTCCCCATCTGGGGATGTCTGACAGCAGTCTTTGGGTTATTTTTAAGACCTTGGGGGAAAGAGCTCTGTCTCCTTCTCTGGGATTTTCATGAGCTCCATCTGTAGACTTAAAGCATTCTGGTGGGACTCTGATGTCAAGCTATTCTGGTGAAAAACTTCAGGGCGAGGTCTGTCAGAAAGTTTATCAGCTCATTCCCCACTGTCAATTTTACCCACGGCTCCTGTGGGAAATTAGGTGCCTCAAGTCCGAGGGAGGCCCTGGGCCTCTTCATTCAGTGTGTTCCTCTCTTTCTACCGTATGAGAGGCTCTCATCTTTTATCATTCTTCTTCTGTTTTAGCCTAGGGCAATCTTTTCCAATGTTCCTCCTCCTTACAGTGAGCACATTGTTCCTTCCCCAATGGGGGCTTACCTCTCTTTGAGTTAGTAAGATGTTGATGGTCCAAGGAGAGATTATCAGTGTGAATTTTAATTAGTGTTGACGTATGTCAGACCAGAGCGGAAACATAGTTTGGAATGGCTGGTTAAACCATAACACTGGGCGTTTAAGGCACAGCATTTTCACTGTGTTTTGCTGTAAGACACCGTAATATATACATTTGCACATAGCATGTAGGTCAATGATTATGATTTTAATGAATCAGTTATATTTACCTCAAGCATTTAATGTTTCATGGATAATGGTAATTCAAAGTATTTTTGTTGATAGGTAGAAGTTTTGAATTGACAAAGGACATTTTATTCATAATAAGTTGAAGGTATCATAATGCAAGAGAAGCTTATGGGATATAAAATTGATTTTTATTCTTCACTCATACTATAAAATTGAATATGAACCATGTAATGAAAAAAAGGGCTTGGGGGAGATTTATTTAAATACCAGGAATGTTATTATTCTAACAAGAGAGGATCCATTCAACTTCTGTGTTACAAAAGCCTACTGAGTTCAGGGCTTTAGAGATCTTTTCTTGCATAATGTACAAAGATGAATTCAAACATTTATATGTGAACAGTTTTAAGGAGGAAATGATATTTAGGAAGGCCTTGAAGCATGAGTAGGAGTTATACAAGAGGCCATGGGAAAAGGGAGTCCCAGGCAGAAAAAATGAGATGAGGAAGGAAGTGGAAATTCAGTGTATCTGCATGAGGCTGAGATGAATTCAGTTTGACTGAACATCTGTGGGTGTGATAAAGATGATAAATTTGGGAAAATATTATGAGCAGACTTGAATTTCTGGCTCTCAAGTTTGGACTTCCGGAGATAGTGGACAACGATAAAATTCATTTGAGTTGGGTGGAAAAATAAAGGGGTCCAAGCTTTAGAAAATATAACCTGACAGTGGTGTGTCAAATGCACTGGTATCTAGAGAGGAAGGAGATGGGTAATTGGTTCTCTTGTAGTTGTAGCCTATGTGTGTGGTTAGGGTACCATGGCATTGCTGCATTCCGTGTGGTAGGAATGGCTGCACTTTGCTCAGACCTGAGACTCCCATTTCCTGTGTGAATCCTATGTGAGCTCAGCTATGTGCCACATTTTTTCTATGGGGCCCTTCCTTCATAGACAAATTGAAGTTTCTCTTTGCGTGTTTTTAACTTCTTGTTGATGGCAAAGCAACACTGCCTTCATTGTTTTTTAGCCATTTATTGTCAAAGCCAGGAAGTTTACCTTTCTCATTTTGCATTTTCGACTCGTGCATGAAAATTGTTAATTTTCTGGGAATCTTGGTTTTTCTGTTTCTCTAAAACAAGAGTTTTAGAGCCAGGCAGAATTGTGTTTGATTTCCTTTTCTCGCCCTTATTAGGAAAGTAACAATTTTTGAGCCTCCGGTTCCTGACTGTGAGATGGGTGAAATAATACATAACTCAAGGTTTTTGAGAATTGTCAATGAGATTAGTTATGTAAAAAACATAGCTTATTGGCTTGTTCATATGGGTGATCAATAAATAATGCTAGCTTTCCTTCTCATCTTAGTTGACTGTTCGTAGAATGGGCATTATTGATGATTTCTTTTTTTTTTTTAAAAAACGTTCCTTCCTCTTTCCTCTTCTGTAATACCTACTTATCTGGGGGTCTTCTCACATGCCTCTTTGGCTTCAGCATACTCTGCTTTTTCATTAGCTTTTCCCTTTTTAATATATGACATTTCCTGGAGTCTCATTCTCTGCCCTCTTCTCTCTATACATATATTCCTAGGTGATCTCCCTAATGCCCACAATTTCAACTACTTTGTGAAAAATGATGTTTTCAGGTTTTAATGTTTAGTAGAATCTGTCCTCTTAGGTTTCATATCCATTTTTCCTACAGCAGGCTAAATGTACACTCCTAGATATTACACAAATATTTGAAACTTAACAAGTCTAAAACATAGTATATTATCTTCTTCACTTTCTTGTGTATTTCCTCTTAAATTCCCAGTAAATGGTGTCACTGTTAACTGACATTTGCAAGCCAGTATCCTAGGAGTTTTTCTAGACACCTCCCTCTGCCGTACCTTCTGCTATTGATCAATTGTCATCTCCTAAATTCTTTTCAGTATGCCTCTCTTCTTTCTGAAAAGGCTGTATTTCAGGTCCTCTCTGCACAGATTATTATACTATCCTTCTGACATGTTCACCTGCATCCTTTTTCCTCTGCAGATTCTCCCAGAGTCATCTTTCTAAATGCATATATGATCTCCATATCCATCAGAGTAAAACTCAAACTTCTTATCTTGACATACAAGGCCACCAGTTGTCAGACCTTTCCTATTTCGTTGGCTTCATCTATCTCACTAAACTATTACACATCTCAGGGTACAATGTTAAAAACTTTTTTGCAGAAATTGTTTTCCCTATTTACCATGTCGTTCCCTATCTTGTTTTCAAGTGTCTACATATCCTTTAAACACTCAGCTCAAAACTTAACTCATTTAATATTCAGAAATTCTTGTTAAGCATCTACTATGTGCCAGGCACTATGCTAGTCAATTCTTTCTGAATAATTCCTTGACTCCCAGGCACTTCTCATTCTGCCCTGTGCACATCTCTGTTATCAAATTGAATTGTCAAGAACTGCATATTTATCTGCCTCTTTCACTGAGCCATGTGCTTCCAGAAGGCAGGGAATTTATCTAATTCATTTAAGTGTCATTAGCTCTTGACACAGTCATAGATAATCATTAAATGTTGAACAAATGAATGAATGGTTACTTTAAGCAAAATGTTAATAACAGTTCTTAGGGAGATTTGGAAAAACATAATTTTCCTTGAGCTTAGTAGAACACAAATACTGTTTCCTGAAATTCTAAACCTACTGGGCTAGGAAATGAGTGTTTTAAAATAAATGGAACACCTCAGCATTCTGGTTAATTGCGTGAATAATTTCTTACAGAAGGTTGAATATAAAACAGCTATCTACTTTGCCTCTCTTTTGTATTTATCATATATGTTCTGATAGAAATTAGCAATAAACCAAAGAGATATTTACTCACAGATACCATTGCTTTTCATTTGGATGTGGATAATGAACACTGAGAAGGCAGGCAGAGTTTACAGGGAGTAATTGATGTTGATGTTTTGTGCTGTCATGTGGATATTATTAAAAAAAAAGAGGCACTAAACTATCATTACATGCCCAATAGTTACAAGCAAGGGCCATGCGGATCAATGATTCTTTAATGAAATGCTGTGTAGCACACACTGTCATTATCTTGTTCTTACAAATAAGAAACAAGAATGAACTTTTCTATTGAATTCTTGGGCAAGGAGGGCTGTTTGCATTGTGTAACCCCAACTCCTCTTTTTATAAATGAGGGAATCGAGGGCTAAAGTTGTTACAGTATCAACTTGAAGTGACAAAGATAACTAGTGTTAGAGGTAGGATAGAAATTAGATATCCTAACTAAAATTTCTTTCAGTTGTTTCAAGTTCTGACAGAAGCTCATACTCTGTCCACCATGTGGGCCTAAGATTGGTATCGTATTCCTTTTAAACAGTCACATTAATCAGTCTTTAATTATATGCATGTATTTATTGCTCATATGGTTAATATTTATGTGTCAAGTAGCTCATATTTGGTGTTAATTTTATATCATGAACCAAGATTTCACAGATGTTATTTTCCCTTTGTTAGCTCTTGAAAAAAATCAAGATAATGTCAGCTTTTCCTTCATCTCTTCACAGATAAAAGTGATTTGCAGTGTCTAATGTAGTTACTCACCTCAGGGCCTATGGAAGATCAAGCCTAGGTTCCAGGTTTTATATTTCCATTGGATTTCCTGTATGTCCTGGGAAAGTTGTTAGGAGGAGTTTGTAACAGATGGCCAGGTCCTCAGGAGCTCTGGATTAGAACTTGCCAGGAAAAGAATGTGATATGAAGGCTGTCTGATGGCCTGGGAGTGGACGAAGAGCAGGAGAGAGAAAGAAAGGGAAGGAAGCAGTAGAACAGAGGAGCTTAAGAAAAAAAAAAGGAAGTAAGGAAAGAACCAAGAATGGAAGGACAGGAAAGTTAGGCCTGGAAAGGTTTATTGAATTCCTGCCTGTTAGGTTAAGATACTGTGCTAGAAAATTTCACTTAGTTAATCCTCATAACTTCAGAACATACAGGTGAGGAAATATGACCAAGTCACCTACTTAGTAAGTGTCAGGACTAGAATTCAAACGCAGATTTAGAATCTTCTCCTGCTGCAGGAGGAAAAGCTCATTAAATGCTTCTCAGAATGCAAATTCATGGCTGGTAAGGACTGCCTTGAAAATTCAGTCCTCACTAGGTTGATTCAAATGGCCTGGTAGTGTCTGCTTTTAGGAACTTCAGTGGGTTCCTTAGCAGAGGACCCTGAAAAAATGAGGCCAGTTGATAAGTCCTGAATGGTCTGATTACTGAATATTATCTGAAAGATGGAAGGGAATTCTTTCATTAGCAGGAGCAAAAGAGTGAGAAAGCTGAAATAGTAGAAATTACAGTAACGCAGGACCTCCCAGGAATGAGGGAGTAATGGTTTTCCCTCTTTGGCTGCAGAAATCACTCCTGTAAACAGAGTGGAAACCAGTCCCCAAAGTGGAGGAGGGTGTGTGTGTGCGTGTGCGTGTGCGTGTGTGTGTGTGTGTGTGTGTGTGTTGGCGGCTATGGTAGCAGTCCCATTCATAAAACTGGGCTGGGATTTGCAGCCCTATAGAATTAAGATTGTAATTACACTTTAGCTCTTTATTGTCCCCAAATATGGTGTAACTTGGGAACAAGGTTACTAGCAGGTTAAATTGCATTGCACACATTTAAGCACATCCAGATGCCCAACATCTGCATTAAAATATTTAAAAAATCTCAGCTTGAGGTTGATTTAAAAAGAATAATGTATGTATCATTTTCATAAGAATGGAACAGTTTCAATACATATAAAGAACTAAAAATGAAAAATTACAAAGAAGAAAGTAAAAAAATCAGCCAAAATCTATGTAACAGAATGATCACTTTAAATATTTGCTGAATAGCGTTTAAGATATCTCTTTGTGTACATACAGGTAGAAAGATAGATAGCTAGGTAAAAATAATTTTGAAGCAGATGGGATAATACTTTATATGCAATTTTTTTTCCTTTAATCATTTTTTTTTTAACATCTTTATTGGAGTATAATTGCTTTACAATGGTGTGTTAGTTTCTGCTGTATAACAAAGTGAATCAGCTATACATATACATATATCCCTATATCTCTTCCCTCTTGCGTCTCCCTCCCACCCTCCCTATCCCACCCCTCTAGGTAGTCACAGAGCACCAAGCTGATCTCCCTGTGCTATGCGGCTGCTTCCCACTAGCTATCTATTTTACATTTGGTAGTGTATATATGTCCATGCCACTCTCTCACTTCGTCCCAGCTTACCCTTCCTCCTCCCTGTGTCCTCAAGTCTTTATATGCAATTTTAAATTAAAATGTGACATTTAACATGCATTTAATAAAAACCTGAAACTGAAGTAATTTTTTAACTTTACACTAAGTATTTGTTTTAAATCACAGAACTATATTAGGCCTTGGAGTATCTCTTAGAATTAAAAAAAATTCTAAAAAATTTAAGAAATTGGGTCATTGCATTTTGTCAACAATATTTTTTCAGCATTAAGAGACTACAGATTTGCAGCTATGAATAAAGACATTAGCATACTTAAACTTTTTTCCTTCCTTGATTCCCCTTATACCTGGTTCTTTCAGACATTTCTGAGTTTACTTTTGCCCCATTTTTCTTAAAAACTTTAAATTTCTGCTATCTAGTTATATTTTATGTATTTTTGCAAGTCACCCTTAGTACACAACAGGAACAAGTCGGAATATAAATAAATCACACATAAACATAAAATGTTGGAACTTATTATAATTCAAAATGTCGATAATCCTCAATCATGATTTACCAGTAATTTTTCTGTGTTCAGTATGTGTAAAGGTTACCTCTAAATTATATATTAATTACTAAAGACACAATTTAGAACAATGCAGAAGTATCTCTTTTTAAATCAATATTCACCTATTCACTAATAAGTCTCTTCTAAATTGTTGTGTCTTCAATTTACCATTTATAAGCAATAGGAAAAACTTGCTTTGCTTTGGTATTGAAATTTTGTGTTCTAGTATAGTGAGGCCATGAGGTGAGTGCCTCCTGGCTTACTGTTTTTTAAATTATAGGTTGTTAAGTAAGACCTGCCAGAATCGGGTCCTAAAAGTGAGTTATTTTTCACATATCAAAATCTAGGTTGAAACACTGGCTTGCTTATTAAGATTAATTAACTAGAGGTAATACTTGCACATTGGCTCATTAACAGAAGAAAAATTGGCCCACTCTAATCACTCACAGAATTTTAGTAGAAAAGTTAATGATGAATGTAAGCAAACCTCATGTAAATACAACCCTTTTACTGTTTAGGAAAAAAAGAAAACATAATTTCCCCCCCCCCCCCATGGTAGAGATAATTACCCAGTGTGCAGTTCTCCTGCAGCTGTTTTCTCTTCTTCATATGACCTCTCTTTCTTAGTGTTAGAAATCACAAACTTAACCATTTCTGATCTTGCATAGTTGAGCAGTATTGGATGTTAAAACAATAGTGAAATTAGGCACAATGGCTCTGTCGTAGGTAGACTTGAACATGGACAAGTTTCTTAGTCCTATGAGCCTCAGTTTCAGCTGAAAAAATGATGCGGGTGAACTAGTAGGTCTTTAAGTGCCTTCTTTTTGTAAAATTTTTCTTCCTAAATGACCTATGTTGAAAATATAAGAGTGCCTTTTTGGGTGTTCCTTGTGTCAAGCAGCATTGCAACAATTTCAAAAATATACTTGCAGGAAAAATATACCAACTTGCTCTAATTTAAGCTTTAAGTGGTGTTGTGAAATAAAACAATTGTAATTGAATGTCCAGTCTCAACAAAGAGGGCTGTCACTGATCATGTTTCTGTGATCAGCAACACATTGCATCTCTGAAGCCCTGTAGGGCTTCAGTCTGTTGGATTGATGGTTAATCTTTTTCAATTTCCACTGTGGTGGCCATCTTTGAATATTTGGAGAAGGTAAAAGACTAATTGTGGTAAATGAGCCAATCTAGTCATCTCGTAAAACAGTAACTATCTGCATGCCCACTCTATGGTCAGTACAAATCCTAGGACTTTCAGCCGGGGTACACAACCAATGAGACCAAGTATCTTCGACTAACTTTTAGTAGAATGTGTTTTGTTGTTGCTAACAAAGTTAGCAATGATAACGCATGTGTCAAGTTTTGATCATGGTTACTAATTAAGTACCATATATCCTGTATGAAATTTCTTTATAGATCTGTCCGTAGGTTAAATGTAAGTTTTGCAGTGTTGAGTTTTCATGTATATTCTGTGTCTTCATAAATATTTCAGTGAGAATATTGTGTTATAGTCTTCTAGTCAGATGTTTTATATGTAGAAAACCATGTTGGGTTTTTTAGTTAGATGCTATCTTAATCAGAAAATAGTTCCATGAGTCTTACTTTCTCTTACTAGGTAGAAAATGTCAGGCTAGATCATCTTCAGGGCCCCTTAACTCCAAACTACTGTATTTCTTTAACTTATGCTCAGAGAATTTCTCAGTTAAGGGTAATGCCACTCATTCTGAGTCTGTCCAAACTGCTAGATACACATGCTACATGCTAGCAACTACTTCGAGATTACTTTAGAGATGTTAGTAGATTAATACAAACAATTATATATAAACATTTGAAATGATTGAAAGTTACATGTAGTTAAGTCATCATTAGAAAAATAGATTTTAAAAGTTCTCTTCATCATCTGAGTTTAGCAGGCACAGTTATTGTGTCTAGCCTGGAATTTGAATCCTTTAATTCACTGCTTATCATAGGACTGGGCCCAACAGGAGTCATGTGTTTGTTTCTTCACTGAAAAGCTGTGACAGCTTCTTCTGGCAATCTTAGTACAAAGTGATTTCAAAATAATGTTAGTCTGGAAACTGTTGTTCTTCCCTGCCTGGTGAGTGAGGAAAACTTGGGCATGTTGCTTCCTGCTGTTGCATTGCTTCCAAAGAACATTGTAATTGTAAAGAAGAGAAGGATTCATGACAGTGGTGAAATCTGCATCTCATTTTAGGGGTTACTTTTTCAAACCCAATCTTTGTTTCAGAAGCTTAATTTTTTGTTTTTTTTCCTTCAGAGTCTACTCTTTTGTTGATGGAGCGGTAATATGCGGCATAGTCAAAGAGCATAAGCAGCTTTGAGTTCACCATAAAACTCTATCTACCTATTAGTTTTTTTCATTTTCTTTTGAAAATTATTAAAAAACTCCAGGACTCAGTTTTTCCCTTTGTAAAACTTTGTAATATATGTAATATTTTTAGAAAATGACATAGAGCTTATGAGGAAGTGTTCTTAGATTAGACTGGCTGATTTTGAATTTTGGCTCCAACCCTTAAGAACTGTGTGATTTTGCTTGGTCTACTTAGTCTAAGACTCAGTTATTTCAATGGTAAAAATGGGGAAAATAGTACTAATGAGCTTGTTCTGATCACTAAATCAGATAATCCATGTAAAACATTTAGTACAGTACCTGGCACAAATACATGCTTATTAACTGTTGGATGTTATTATTAACTCTTACTAAATACAATGCAGACCCTTGTAGAAAGCACTCAAACTATTATTACTGAGCATGTAAGAGACTCAGTAGGTGTGCTATTAAGCAGTAATTATAGTTAGTCTCTTCTCTCTGTGTATCTATTATCTAATGGCTTCTGAGAAGGTATTGCTGATAGGACATCTATTCAGGCATTAAATTATGGTGGAGATCACTCATGTTTAGCCTGTTCTGCTTTTCCACATCCCTGGATTCTACATGATTTTTCTCAAATTGAATTGTCCTTTTTATTTCTAACCACACACCAGGTTGCTGTCTAATGCCAGTATTTCTTAACTGAGAAACATCCAATTGGTTCTTATTCTGATGAAGGAACATCTTTAATATTCTATCGTGGGTCTTTTATCTGGGATATTTAACAAGTTCTATGTTTTTTCTAATTGCAAAGGCTATAATGATACTGATTTCATTATCAGTATAGATTTGCGAGCAGCTATAATATAGTAAATAGGGCATTTCCCTGCTTTTTCTAAAAATGAATGCAGTTTAAGGGAAACCTTTTCTCTGAGTGATGGGTGATTTCAGTTATTTAAAGCAAATGTTTTTCCATGGAGTATACACAGCAGTAACTAGTAATGTAGCTAAATAACACATAATTTTGCTTACATATTTCATAGCCTAATAGAATTTTTTAAAAGGAAAATGGTGTAATCTGTTTTGGAAGGAATATTTGTCAGAACAATTCCTCTTATTGTCATATTAATGTGGTAATTAAATTTTTTTTTTTAAGCTAAGGAAAGATGATTAAATTTTGCACAGTGTGCATGTATGTATTGGGTTGGCCAAAAAGATAGTTTGGGTGTTTCCATAACATCTTCCATAAGATCTCACGGAAACACCCGAACGAACATTTTGGCCATTATATATATAATCTATTATGAAACATGAGGATTTTGACTTTTAAAATGTACCATTATCCATTTTCTCAATTCTCACTCTTAATCACGGAATATTGTATGTACTGTCATTGTACTTAGGTACTTCACTAGAGACCTTTTCAGGGTGGTTTAGCTCCTGAACTGCAGTTGATTCTTCTCTTGCAGCCACTGGGAACAGGTACTCAGAAGCTCCAAAGGGAGGTGGGAGGAGAACACCCAGACAGGCTCAGATCTTTAACTTCCATACTTGTGACTGTGGATATCACCACCTGTAGTACTGAGATCCATCAAAATGTACTTGCCCTTCATACTGACTTCCTGGAGGGAAGACTAAGGAAGGGAAGAGGCAAAGGGGAGGGGCTTAAGACCCTTTTTGAGATCAATAAGCCTCCGACATCTTTTTATGTATTCTTTTTGTTTTGTAACTCTAGAGATTTCCCATCCAAATGCTCTTTTAAAAGTCTCATGGTATACTTTATATCATACGTTTATCATTATGGCTTTGACATATAAAAGTGAGCTTTTAGAGACTTTATTACTAAAGATAAATCATTTTATGAAAAAAAGGGGGAAAATAGAGAAGTCATTTATCCTCTTTTGAATAATATAGATTTGCTTACTATGTACTTATTTTTTGGTATTACAGAAAGAGAAGATCCTGAGACTTCCCTGGTGGCGCAGTGGTTAAAAATCCGCCTGCCAGTGCAGGGGACACGGGTTCGAGCCCTGGTCCAGGAAGATCCCACATGCCACGGAGCAACTAAGCCCATGAGCCACAACTACTGAGCCTGCGAGCCAGAACTACTGAAGCCCGTGTGCCTAGAGCCCATGCTCCGCAACAAGAGAAGCCACCGCAATAAGCCCGTGCACCGCAACGAAGAGTAGCCCCCGCTCGCCGCAACTAGAGAATGCCCGTGCACAGCAATGAAGACCCAATGCAGCCAAAAATACATAAATAAATAAATTTAATAATTAAAAAAACATTAAAAAAATGAGAAGATCCTGCATTGTCCATGTTAATCTCTACTGGTTTATCTTGTGCCCTAGATTGTAGAATAAGATTTATCTTCTGTTTTAGATACATGCAGAGATATTTCTCTGGTCTTGGAATGTATTGCTATTTCCCAGGGCAATAAATCAAGGAGGCTGACTGAAAGCTCTAAAATAACTAAATAACTAAGTTGTTGAGCCACTAACAGGCGTATGCAATTCATCACATAAATGATACATGCCACGATAGGTAAGAGTTTGTGAATGATATGCTATTGCCCTCTTTTTGTTTATTTATTTTTAGTTTTATCAGAGTAGGTCACTGGGGCAGAGAATATGAAGAGGAGGATATAGAGAGGAGAGAAAAAGGAAGGAAAGCTTTATATTTTATTGATTTCAGAGGATAAAAGTTTGTTATTTATAGGGCTGGAAGGGGATATTCAGGCATTTTCTCTTTATATTATAGCACCATGACTATGCTAAGGATGTTGTTTTAACCAAGGATCAAGAAGAAAACTTTTTTTTAAGAATAATACTTTATTTTTTGATGTGGATCATTTTTAAAATCTTTATTGAGTTTGTTACAATATTGCTGCTGTTTTTCATTTTTTTGGTTTTTTGGCTGCAAGGCATGTGGGATTTTAGCTCCCCGACCAGGATCAAACCCGCACCCCCTGCATTGGATGGCGAAGTCTTAACCGCTGGACCACCAGGGAAGTCCCAAGAAGAAAACTTTTAACTGCTGTTAATAAAACATGTGTAAGAGCTGTTTCAGTGCATCTTAAAAAATTCAGCTTGGCTAATTGTTCTTAAACTTAATTTGCATAGACATCAGTGCAAGGCTGTTTATTTTTTATTTTTTTTAATATCTATTTTAAAAATTTATTTATTTGGCTGTGCCGGCTCATTGTTGCTGCATGCGGGATCTTTGTTGTGGCATGCGGGATCTTTAGTTGTGGCATGTGGGATCTTCAGTTGCGGCATGCAGAATCTTTAGTTGTGGCATGCGGGAATCTTTTAGTTGCGCCACGCGGGCTCTTCATTATGGCATGTGGGATCTAGTTCCCTGACCAGAGATCGAACCCAGGCCCCCTGCATTGGGAGCATGGAGTCTTAACTACTGGACCACCAGGGAAGTCCCTGAAAGGCTGTCTAAAATTCAGATTCTCAGGCTGCTTCTTAAGATTCTGATTCACTCCTGGAGTGGGCTCCAGAAGCTGCCTTTTAAACTAGCGTCCCATGAGATTCAGATGTGGCTGGTTGGCAGTTCCTCTACTGCGTCCTGCCAGAACTTTGGAACGTCTGAAAAATAGGACAGTTACTCTTAACCAAATATTAATAATTACTATAAAAAAATTAAAATTCAGAGCTTGATACCATCTCTCGTTTACTGTTAAATCCCTGGTGTGGTGATTGCTTGTGTAACTTCGATGGCATTGTGTTTGAGGCATCTTGGCATTCCTGTTGTTTGAGTCATGGGGTCTGTCTTTGTTGCTTAGAAACAGTAATCAATTGTGATTAAGCAAAAAAAGAAATCAATTCAAAATCTTTCCAAGCTCAGAGAATTGTTGGGGGTTGGAAGAACCAATCTTGGAAAAGGAGCGGGCCTCAAGGCAGTTGTGGGTGGGACTGGGGGACCTGGCAGGAAGAAGTGCCTGTGAGGTTGCCCTGCAGGCAGAGTTTGTGCCATGTCCTGCTGCCGATGCCCATGCCAAGAAGACCCCACTGCAGACATCAAAGTTTGGGGGCGAGTGTTTACAATTTGTTCTGCTCCCATTCCTGGCTGGTTACAAAGACAGGAGAGTAATCCTCAAAGCAGATTTCTGAGATTGTTTTGAATCCTTACATTGGGCATTGCTGATCTCTGCAACTTTATTTCATATAGGATTATAGGTGAGAAAGCATAGATATAAACTACATGATTAATTATTCACACTGACTAGTGCAGAGTCAGTGGAAAAAGCAAAAGGTCATCTGTGTCTAGAAATTCAATTTTTAATATTCTCCTTTGTGACATTATTCAAAACATAATATTTCCCTTATTTTAAGATATATATTCATGCAAGTATAAAAAATTCTATTCCATATTATATCCATGTTGTTTCTTTTAATTTTTTTAAAATAAAATTTATTTATTTATTTATTTTTGGCTGCATTGGATCTTCGTTGCTGCACGCGGGCTTTCTTTAATTGCGTTGAGGGGGGCTACTCTTCGTTGCGGTGCACGGGCTTCTCATTGCGGTGGCTTCTCTTGTTGTGGAGCATGGGCTCTAGGCATATGGGCTTCAGTAGTTGTGGCACACAGGCTCAGTAGTTGTGGCAAGTGGGCTCTAGAGTGCAGGCTCAGTATTTGTGGTGCACGGGCTTAGTTGCTCCGCGACATGTGGGATCTTCCTGGACCAGGGCTCGAACCCGTGTCCCCTGCATTGGTAGGTGGATTCTTAACCACTGCCCTGCCAGGGAAGCCCCTCCATGTTGTTTTAATATGAATATAATGTTTAAAATGACTTACTTTCAAAGAAAAGGAATACAGCACTAGAATGAGACATATCTATTTTATTTCATGTATTTCTTTGGATAGTACTGGATACATCTATCCTCGTTTAGGAAGCATGTTCTTAAAGCATGGTATCTACTAAAAATGTATGGCCAAACAGGTACATGAAAAGATGCTCAGCATTGCTAAGTATTAGAAAAATGCAAATCAAAACTACAAACTACAATGAGGTATCACCTCGCACCAGTCAGAATGGCCATCACCAAAAAGTCTACAAATAATAAATGCTGGAGAGGGTGTGGAGAAAAAGGAACCCTCCTACACTATTGGTGGGAATGTAAATTGGTGCAGTCACTATGGAGAACAGTATGGAGGTTCCTTAAAAAACAAAAAATAGAGCTACCATATGATCCAGCAATCTCACTCCTGGGTATATATCTGGAAAAGACGAGAACTCAAAATCAAAAAGATACATGCACCTCAATGTTCATAGCAGAACTGTTTACAATAGACAAGACATGGAAGCAACCTAAATGTCCATTGACAGATGAATGTGTAAAGAAGAGGTGAGATACACACACACCCACAATGGAATATTACTCAGCCATAAAAAAGAATGAAATAATACCATTTGCAGCAACGTGGATGGACCTAGAGATTATCACACTAAGTGAAGTAAGTCAGACAGAGAAAGACAAATATCATGATATCACTTATATGTGGAATCTAAAAAAATGATACAAATGATCTTACTTGCAAAACAGAAATAGACTCACAGACATAGAAAATAGACTTATGGTTACCAAAGGGGATAGCAGGGAGCAGGGAAGGGATAAATTAGGAGTTTGGGATTAACATATACACCCTTATATATAAAATAGATAAACAACAAGGACCTACTGTATAGCACAGGGAACTGTATTCGATATCTTCTAAAAACCAATAATGGAAAAGAACCTGAAAAAGAAATATATATATATCTGAATCACTTTGCTGTACAACTGAAACATTGTAAATCAACTATACTTCAATAAAAAAAAGAACTTAAAAAATATATGGCCACCTTTTCCCCCCCCGTTTATTCATTATATATGAATAAACTAATCAAGCTATGAAACAGAACACTTAAGATAACAAAGTGTGTTATTTATTTGTTAAACAGAAAACTCATTTTTTATTTTTAGCCTCATTAAAATGTTTTTTGAAATATTTTCTTGACTTAGACAATATTGGCTGCATGAAATAATTGAATATTTTTTGGTTGATTGAAAACTGGAAGTGCCTTAAGATCCTTGTTTGACTTTATTCAGGAAAGTAAGCACTCCCTGAGAACTTCTGATTATATTTCAAAGTCCAGAGCTATGCCATGTGGCCACACCTAGGTGCATGGTGGGCTGGGAATCTCATTATTTTGAATAGGTATTGAATGAGCCAATGTACTCCATCTACTGTACTGATAGTGGTGGAGAGCATGTGCAGGAGAGAGACTGAATAGGTGAGAGAGAGGGAGGGAGGGCTGAAGGAAGGGAGAGAGAGAGAAAGAGGAAGAGAGAGAATTATTTCAGTGGTCAGTAATCTAGACAAAGGAGTGCACAGGGGGCAGGTGGTGGTGGTGGTAATAAGTGAAACAGCCAAGCAGCATTCTGAAAAAAAAATGTTTTTTTAAAAAGAATTTGTCTGGAGAGAAAGCCTCAACAGGAATTAAATGGGACTGTGTTGAAGGGAATTTAGAGCTGCTGTACAAGCAAACAATAGTCTTTGAATGACATTGACACAAGAAAGTGTTATTATTTTATCTTTTTCTTTTTAACTAAAGTTTTAAAAATACTACAATCAGGTTAGATTTTTATGTTATAGTAGAACTTTGATTGTATAGCTACAATTGTGTTTTTGACCCAGTCTCTTTATGCCAAGTATACTTGCTATTGTAGGTAGGTAATAATTTGTAAAACAGTTTAATTAAACGGTACCTAAAATGGAAGATGACAAAGAAAAAAAGAGTTTTTAAATGAATGCTTTGAAAAGACTCTATAAAGATTCACTTCAAAGATAACTTTTTGTCAAATTAGTTGTAGGCTAGAAAATTCTAAAAGAAAAAAAATGTATAAGAATTACAGATTTAGTTGCTTTGCAGGGTTGTTTTCTAATTTGAAGAAACCATGAAAGGAAATAGTATATGATGCATTATGAGAGTGATTAGAACAATAATTAAAAAAAAACAAATCCTATGACAAAACATTGAGAAATATTTTATATATTTGTATGTTTAGAGTTAAAAAGAAAATGTTTAAAATTTGCTTGTGGGACTTCTCTGGTGGCTCAGTGGTTAAAAATCCGCCTGCCAGTGCAGGGGACACGGGTTTGATCCCTGGTGCAGGAAGATCCCACATGCTGCGGAGCAACTAAGCCTGTGCACCACAACTACTGAGCCCGTGTGCCACAACTACTGAGCCCACGTGCCACAACTACTGAAGCCTGGGCGCCTAGAGCTCATGCTCTGCAACGAAGAGTAGCCCCAGCTCACTGCAGCTAGAGAAAGCCCGTGCACAGCAACGAAGACCCAATGCAGCTAAAAATAAATAAATTTATATATAAAAAAAGATTTGCTTGCATTGGTATGTGTTATTTCTCCTTTTAACTGACATTTTGCTTAACTGATAAACTATCTGTTTTGGTTGTGTTAGATAAGAAGGTACTAGATATAAAGCTAAAAGATGCAACTGCATATAATAGGGCAGTTTAAAATAGGTGTCTATACTGTGTTTGAAAAATAAGAATATAGTATGCTTTTACACATGCACATATATATTTCTAACATTTCAACATATAAAATTTAGTAAACTTAGCTTCTACCATTAGCTTTTCAGTATATTACTGTATTATAATTATATTCATCTATCACCAATCTGCCATTTTTTGATCCATTTTAAAGTATATTGCAGGCATCAGTACATTTCTCCCTAAATATTTTATCAATGCATATCATTAACTATAGTTCAGTATTTTTTATAGTTTTTTTTCTCTAGAGGTAAAATGTACATGCAATAAAATTCATAAAGCTTAAATTATGCTTTCTGACTTCGTCAAATGCATTCACCTTCGTAAACCAAATCTCTATTAAGATGTAGACCATTACATTACTCCGGAAAGTATTCTTGGGTCTATTTGCAGTCAATCCCTGTCCCACTTTTCCCCCAAGAGGCAATCATTTTACAAATTGTTTTTCATTTTATAATTTTTAAAAATTATGAATTAGCTTTCTCTTTTCTAGAACTCCATGTAAATGGAATCATACACTGTGTGCACTTTTAGATAAGGCCCTTTCACCCAGCATAATGTTTTTGAAATTCATTTGTGTTGTGGGTATTGTTAGTTTGTTCCTTTATATTTCTGAGTATACATTCTATGGATACACCAGTTTGCTTACTAATTCTCCTTCTTATGAACACTTGGGTCATTTCCAGTCTTTGGCTATTATTAATAAAGCTATTATGAATATATCTTTTCATTACTCTTAAATAAATACCAATACATAGAATTTCTGGGTCATAGTGTAGGTATACATTTAGTTCTATAAGGAACTGCCAGACCTTTTCCAGAAGAGGTTGTATCACTTTACACCCCCAATCAACAATGCACGAGAGTTCTGAGTGCTCTACATTTCTGTCAAAATTTTATGTTGTCTTTTTAATTTTAGTCATTCTGGTGGATGTATAGGATATGCATTTTTAAAAAAGATTTTTGTTCCTGGGCATTCCAGCCCCTACTTTCATAGACAACTTCAATATGCCTAGATTACTTGACCCTTGCATGTCTTGCCCTATAAAAGTTGAGTGTATAATCCAACTGACACTACTAAAGTGAATTTCTGATTGTCTTCTCTCTAAGACAGCCTGCGTGAGTCAACAGGATAAGTATGTTAATTAGTTTGTGTAACTACTGTTGCACCCACATGAGAAAGGCAGGTGAAGGCTATTCTTCTAATTAGACAAAGAAAGCCCCAGTATCTTGGGGACCTCCAGACTGTTAGAATGGATGCACCTGTACAACTCCATGGTTGGCATGATTGGAATGCAGACTTGAGCAGTGAGAAACAGCAGCTGTTATAGTCCTTCTTTGGCTAGAATTTCTTCCCCACTGGCTCTCAAGAGGATGAGAGGCAACATTAAGGGTAGCTTATGTTATAGCCATAATTTGAAAGTGTGTGTGTCTCTGCAAAGGCTAATTTATTGTGATAAAAAGGAATCTCTCTTAGCCTGATCTCATGAAATAGGAAATCAATCCTTAGTTAGACTGATATGTTATGATCTACTCTTGGAGAATATATCTTTTGGGTCCTTTGGGAAGCAATGCTGAGAGTGAGTTAGAACTGCAAGAAGTTTGTATTACTCAGCTAGGGCTGCCATAACAGGATGACAGAGATTGGGTGACAAACAACAGAAATTAATTTTCTCACAGTTCTGGAGGCTGGAAGTCCAAGATATAGGTGTTGGCAGTTTTGTTTTCTCCTGTGGCGTCTCCTGTTGGCTTGCAGATGGCTGTCTTCACCCTGTGTCCTCACATGGCCCTTTCTCTGTGCACACACTACCCTGGTGTCTCTTCCTCTTCTTATAAGGATACCTGTCATATTGGATTAGGGCCACACCCTTATGGCCCCCTTTAACTTTAATTACCTCCTTAAAGGTCCTGTCTGCAAATGCAGTCACATTGAGGGTTGGGGCTTCAATGTATGAATTTGGCGGAGACACAATTCAGTCCATTGTAAGCCTTATTGATAGGTAATACCTGTAGAAGATAAAAAGGGAAAGAAGCATTAATTAGGCAAGGAAAGCTTTCAGACCATGATGCAAATCTAACACCTGTGAAAGGAATGGGGGAAGGAAGCAGAAGTAGGTAGGGAGAACCTTAGCCAATAATGCAGATCTTGGCAAATTCAATGGAGAACTTGGAGCAAATACTGTACTTGCCTATTAGGATCCTGTAATGGGAAGAAATGGGCAGACCCTAGTACCCCTGCTGTGCTCAGTCTTGGCTGAGGGCTTCATGGGAAGAGTATAGCCTTTAGGTTATGAAATATATCCATTTAATACCCTGATGGTCACTTTGCTTATGTGATGTTTTTCCCAGTAAATTTATAGATCCTATGTTTGATTATTATAAACAATGCTAAATCATGTACATCTTCCGCATAACATTCCAGAGATAAGGACTATCCTTTTATCAAATATCAGTATTCTATTTACCAGGTGGTCCAGTTATCAGCATCTTATAAGGAGATTAGACCAGGACTTAGGCCTTCTGTCTTTCCCCAGGACAGTCACCCCTTCCGAACCAAATGAGGAGGGGAATGAATCCCATCCAGTTGCTTTAACTCCTTTCTCCCAATTGATTAATTCAATTGTTTATATGACTTATATGTTTATCTCAAATGTCCAGAAAAGACAGGTTTATAAGACAGAAAGTAAATTAGTGGTTTCCTGGGACTAGAGGTGGGAACAGGAATTAACTGTACATGGACATAAGAGATCTTATTGGTGGAATGAAAATGCACTAAAAATAATTTGTGATGGTGGTTTTACCACTTGGTAAAGTTACTAAAAACATTGAATTGTAAACTTGAAATGGGTGAATTTTACTATATGTAAAATATAGCTCTATAAAGTTATTAAAAAAATGAAAGCTGAAGGTAAAATCCTTGTTACAAAGACAGATAAAAACCTGTCAGATTTGGGAGAAAAAGCATATCTGAAGAACCTGTTTAGTAAATGCAATTCAAGCTGTCAGTCTTGTAAATCACAAACTTTCTTAACAAACAGTTCTGTCTTGAGGTAACTTATCCAGTTATTATATATTCTATACTTTTATAGTATGAATAATTTTTTTAATTAATTGAAAAAAGCTATATAAAATTGAAACTACTTTAAGTGAAAATTGCCCTCCCTACCCCAAATAATGAATGACAAAGATATAATAATTTTCTAATAGTGAAAGTAGGTCATTTTGAGAAAAACCATAATAGATATAAATAGCATCCAAAATTCAAATGATAGCAATGGGAGACATTTGATATGTCATGATACACGACGGATTGAAGAAATGGTCTGGAAGTATTCCACATATATGCAGTACCTAGGACATATATTTGAATCCCACACTGAGAGGATGTTCTGCATTGTTGATCATAAATTGGATTGGTTAAGTAATTAAACTGTGAATTTCTGAAGGTCAAAGACATTGTTTCCCTGGCATGTTTTGCTTGTGCTGTTCTGTATATATTTAGTAATAGTACATACTGGGCCAATTTCTTAAAGTAATTCAATTATAGTAAATGATAATACTCAACTAAGAGAGTCATTAATCACTTTTCATCTACCTCTTGCAGGCATTAGGTTCTTTTTATGGTATAGACTTTGTAATTCATAAAGTACTAAAATATTGAACAACTTAAATCAAATTCACAGTAAATTTATTGACTGGAAAAATATAGCATAGTTTCACATATTTTAATTTGAGACTGTAAAGTTTATGATATGTTAAATATTTGGAATGAATAATTTTTCATTCACTGTTACAATTTGTAGGTCTCAGGAGAAGCCTGTTATAGATGCCCTGTTCTCTGTCACTTTTCTACTCACCTCTGGTAGCAAAAACAATTTTTGTAGCACTGGGAATTTTTTTCCTTATGTACCTGCTTGCTATATCACCATCATCATTATCATTACTTTGTTTATGCCATTACAGAATATTGGCTTCAGATTTTTTCCTATTCTCCCTGTTTCTCAGGGAGATTTGAAGTAAGCATCAAGCACCTTATTTTCTAGGCCTTCTAATGTCCTTCCTCACTGTCTTCAGGATCAAGAAGGGAATGGTGGCAGAATCACTTGCATTAATCGACTTTAGACTCTCTGCAATTTGCTTGAATTCATTTGTTCTGCTTTTCAGTGCCAAATGTTTGAGAGAAAATAGAGTTTGGGGATATAATAAATTACATGGGTAAGTATATACACTTTGAAAGGTATCAATTCATGATTACTTTCATGGCTTGATTGCTGGGGGTCCATGAGCTCCCCTATTCTTTTATCCTTTGCTTAGGAATCTTTAGACCTCTAGTGGACTTTAACTGAATCTTCATCATGGGCATAGTTATCTGTAACCAAGTGTGTTGGAGGGTAAAATCCTTCAATAAAAAATGACAGGATCCTTTGTTATGTGGCAGTTTAAAAAAGAAACCAACTTAGCTTGAGATATAGGAAAATATACTGAATCAGGAAGGAATATTTAAAGTCTTTGCTTGGAACTTTCTGGATCTGAAAGCCATATTAGCTCAGACATATTAGGAAAACATTAGCTATATGGGAAGTCTTCAGAATATATAGTGTGTTTAAAGAAAATTCTTATAGCATGGAAGGCCAAATTTAAAATTGAAGGTCAAACTAGACTTTTAAAAAAATCTAGTTTTAAAAATCTTGTTTTTAAGAAAGAAACTGGAAAATAGAAATAGAGATAGACTGAAACTGTGGGAAATAGAAATAGAAGAATTAGTAATAGCATAGTGAGGCCAAATTGGGGTACATTTAATTATAACCCCAACTGAACTTACATAAAGTGCAGGTAACATGGCAAAACTTGAAGAAAGGAGGTCTAGGTCTTATGTGATGGTTGCAGAGGCTATTTGGGGAACTATGAAAGTAGAACGGACACCTAAGGGCAAGGAAAAGCAAGAGCTGAAAAGAGACTTTAAAAAATGGAAAGGGAGGCAAAGACTTTTAAGGTAGATCTTAGAAAGCATTTTAAGAGCAGGTCTAATTCAACAATCTAGGAGTCAAAGTGGTGTGCAAACATAAGAATCTGGAGAGACTCTTCTGTAGGAATAAGGAGCTAGAGGCTCAAGGAATTCCGAAGCAGGCAGTAATGACAGAAGTCAGGGTGACAGAAATCTGACATAAAAAATAAATATGTGGCACATAATAAATTATGTGGGGAGGGAGATCCTGTGAATGTTTTTCAGATGGCTGCCTGTATTGTCACTATTCTTCACAATAGTGAAGAATCTTTCTCAGAAAAAGAACAGAGGCTGTATCTCTTGCCTGAGTCCACATAATTCAGAATTGAGGTGCAAGAATGTAGGAATAAAGGGGGACATGGAGAGGCTCTCAAACACATTGAAATGTGATGTTATAAGGAGACCTGGGCTTGTTGTAATCATCGTTACAAAAATCTAAATATTTTCAACACATAGTCTTCCCAATGGCAGTATCTAATCCAGTTTTACATTGAGAAACTCCAAAAAATTGAAAAGGCTTTTTTCAGGACCCTAAAAAACCTGAAACCATGATGCTTTTCTCTTTTTCTTGCATTTTTGCCAGTCAAATGGAGTCTGATCAGTCAATGAAAAAAAGTCTGTTACTGCTTTAGAGAATTGTGCATGATTTGTAAAATACTATAGTATTCATTTGGGTCTTGGATTCAATTCTGTTTTTATCTTTACTGATAACGTTGAATAATTATGAATCTTGTATTGTCATTTGTGCCTTGATATCAACCTTCCATCTATTCTAGGAATTTAAAAGTTGGACATTTAGGAGACAACAGGTGAGCGTTTCCACATGGGACTTAGGTCCAGGATCTATATTTAAAGTGAAAGATAAGTGCCTAGTTTGGATGGAGCTATGATGCTTTTGTTGAAAACCTTCCCAGGACAAAGCTTAAGCTCTGGTTTGATTCTGGAATGAAAGGCTTATGGCTTTGGCTAAGCTATGAAAGAAGAAAGGAGAGATCTTTCAATTACCTGAATTAATCTATGGGAATAAAGGATTTATAGTATTGTTTTATCCACAGAAGAAAAAAGATTTAGTGCCCCAAGTGTCAAAGGAAAAACTAAAAAGATAAATTAAAATGCCTTGGCACGCTTTCTCTATTCCCTTTGGATTTTTGGGGTAGAAAGAGTGAGGCTACTATAATAGTTTTTTTCTTTTTTGGAGTTTTTGCTCATTTTTGATTTCTTGAAGTAGTAAAATATTAAAGTATTAAATAATCTACTCCAGCATTTCTCAGTTTTTACTCATCAGATTGCAGTAACCTAATGCTCAGTACCTAACACAGAAACAAGCAAACCAGCAAACAAACAAAAGTTTACATGTCAAAAACCTTTAGAAAATAGGAAACACTATACCCCACCTCTTCTTTACATGGGTTAAGTGATGATTTTAAAATCACATTGTTGGTCTGTGTCTTCTCTTAGAAGAACATTTAAGATGTTTAAGTTAGTAAAACTCCTCCATTAGTAGCTTAGCTTGCTCAGTATACTCACACCTTGTCTCTGTTTATAGGAAGAGAGCAGAACTAACTAAATATTCCTCTCTGGCTAAATATACTCTGGCTAAGTATATTCTCTCTGTTCCTTTCCTCTCTCTCACTAAAAATTATTAAGTACATAATTAGCTAAATGATTTTAACAAGATAAAAATGGTGCTCTTAAATTAAGAGTTGTCTTCCTTCTTCCTGGTACAGGAGAGGAAGACACCTTTACAAATGGAACTTTCCTTTGTAAATTTAAATTTCCTTTACAAAAAGGGAAATTTATGTTCTGTTTTTAGAGATTTTCTTGCATCTGCTGTTCCTCAATTGCCTTCAGCTCAAAATAATGTCAGAGTCATATTCGAGGTGGCATATTTTGTTTCTCTTCAATATATTTATATAAATATATAATTATTTATATATATAAAGTACAGATACATATATCTGCTGTAATGTGTAATATGCATCTATGCTATCTATCAACAATCAACAAAATTCATTTTGAAACAAATGATTAAATAGTTCTTATCCTCTTCAAGTTTTACTTTATTTTTTTTTTGGTAGAGATTTAAAAAGTTCTTTGGTTAGGTTTTGTCAAAGCAAAAATTGCACTGGATAAAGATAGACAGAGAACGTTATTCAAGGCTGTTGCAATAGGACAGTAAAAGCAAAACTAAGTCTCAACTCCACTGAAACAATGGGCAGGAGGACTGAGGTAAACTAGTGGAAAAATACTGAAGGGGAGGTTGATCAATGGGATCTGTGAACACATTCAGTTATTTCCTGAGTTTGCATCTATTTTTTCCGCTGTGATTAGGCCATCTGTGTTTGCTAATTGGTGCTTATCAAAGAAGTTAGGCTCCTGCCCTCTTCGAGACTGGGAGATAGGGGCACTGTCTTCCTTGTTGATTACATTTCAAAAGGACGGATCCCAGGTCCTTGACAAAGGTGTTCCTGGGTTATAAAGCAGCCAAGAGGCCTTTAAAAAAATCTACATCTCAAAGGGGCAAAGAAAGAACTTACAGTTACAAGTTTTCTAAAGCAAATGCTCTAAGAGAGGCCAGGGCCCAGAGTCAGGAAGAAGCCTGTCTAAAATTTAGCCAGGTCAAGGGGATTGTTAAGGCTCTCTTGGTCAGTTATTTAATTAGAACTCTTTGCTTATAAACCCGAAGTTCCTAATTATACAATTTTTTGATATTGAAGAAGCATATGAATGGTGTTTTGATCTTCAGTAAGTTTTCTTCTTGTGCTAGACTAGATGATGTAATCAAGTGATAATTAGGGGTAATACAGATAATAGAGGCTTGCTTTATGTGAGCTTTTTTGGACTGAACTTTTTTTAGACCACTCCTATGGTGAGGTTTTGATGTATTAATTGATGTGGGTATTTCCTTTGCGTTTTTAAGTTTTTGAGACTTTCCCCCCAATCTTCATCAATTAAATATCTTTATTAGCATGTAGTTTAATTCCTTTTTAGTTGTCATTGAAATAAATAGGTTGCTTTGATGTGAGAACTCTTGAGTTTCCTTTTATTAACCTACAGAGATGGATTTAACTAAGACCAAAAGCTCTGAATTTTCTGAGCTTTTCAAGCTCTGCTTCCCAACATCCAGTTTATAGCATGTTAGTTCTACAATCTTTGTCCTTGCCCCAGTACAAGTACATGGCATTTACTCCATTTTTAATAGACAAGAAACATGTTCAATGCCTTAGTCTGGTTGTTTTGTTCTATTCAGTCTTCTTGTTTTAACACAGCTTAGTCTTTCTCCTCAACTCCAAGTTTATAACAAAAACTAATTATTTTAAAAAATGAGTGTATCTGAATCTTACTGAGGAAATATAATTAAAAATAAAATCTCCTGCCAACCCAGTGAATCCTCTCCACGAAATGTAAAAAGAATGAAACAGTTTTTTAATTATAAAATCATTAAATCAGACTGTGATGTGCATTATAGGCAATATGCTAAAGAAATTGAAAAGACAAAAAGAAATCATACTCTTTTTATGTAGCCAGGCAGACATAATCCATTATGTACATGTTGATTGTCTTTATCCAAGGAAAAAGAAAACTTCGTTTATCTTCTTGACAAGCAGGAAGTTATAACTCGGAGCCAGGCACCTCAGCTAAACTCCCGAGGAGACAGGGCAACAGGGCATCATCCTCCCTGATGTTCACATTTCAAGGGGATCGATTTCAGGTCCCTAAGAAAGACCTTCCTGGGGATGCAAAACTGGCAAACGGCTCATTTAGCTTTTAAAAAGATTTACATACATCTCAAAGAGACAAAGAAAGCATTCGTACAGATAGGTCTTTTTTTTTTTTTTAACCACAAACCTCCTCATTTATGTTTTTTGGGGGGGTTCATCAATTTCTTTTATTTATTTATTATTTTTAATTTTTTTTGGCTGTGTTGGGTCTTAGTTGCGGCACACAGGATCTTTTGTTGTGGCGCACGGGTTTCTCTCTAGCTGTGGCGTGTGGGCTCCAGAGCACAGTAGTTTTGGAGCTCAGTAGTTTTGGCATGTGGGCTTAGTTGCCCCGTGGCATGTGGGATCTTAGTTCCCCCACCAGGGATTGAACCCGCGTCCCCTGTGTTGGAAGGTGGATTGTTAACCACTGGACCACCAGGGAAGTCCCACAGATAAGTCTTTCAGATAAAAAGTTAACTCTGGTAATAGCTTTCTTTCTGATAGGCCTCCTTTCTTTAGATAGGCCTCCTGTATAAATTCTTTTAGATAGTTAAGGGAAAGATAAAAGCTTTTCTTGAGTCTGCCAGGTCTTGACTGCCTTCAGCTCAAAATAATCCATATGCCAAAATGATACATTTTGGGGACTCGTATTCTCCCCTCACTCCCAAACAGGTGCTTCCTTAACTAAAGGCATCCGCTGTGAATTAATGAGAACAGTTTTACATTTCACCAGAAATTATTTTTAAAACCTCACAAAATCTGTGTCTTTAAAACGCCGTAGAGCCGGATCAAGATGGTGGAATAGAAGGACATGGAGCTCACCTCCTCCCACAAACACATCAATAATACAACTACATGTGGAACAATTCTCACAGAATATCTGTTGAATGCTGGCAGAAGATCTCATAAAACCAAAAATGCAAAAACGATCACCATGTAACCGGGTGGGATGAGAGACAAAAAAAAGAAAAAAAGGAACTGGGATGGGATCTTGCCCCTTGGGAGGGAGCTGTGAAAGAGGAAATGTTCTCTCACCCTAGGAACCCCCTTTACTGGCAGGGAGATCAGCAGGACAGAAAGGGAGCTTCAGAGGCTCAGAGGAGAGTGTAGCAGCTGGATTGTGACAGGCAGAACAGAGAGAGACCAGCACAAAGGGTCCTGGCCACCTCTCTGCACCCCCCAGCGTGAGACATGCACCTGCTGGTATGGGCAGGGGCTGGTGCAGAAGTTCAGGTTTCAGAGGACAGACCTGGGGAGAGGACTGGGGTTGGCTACATGGAGACAGCGTGAAGGGGCTGGAATGTGCTCTGGGCTGCAACCAGGAGTGTGTGCGGGATGGAGCCTGGGTCCGCTATTGAAGCCCCATTGTTAACCTCTGTGCTTGAAGGGAGGGCAGGGCCTGCCACAGCAGCCTCATTTTCACCTGCTCACAGGGGGAGTGGCTTTGCCTCTACCAGTTCTGGTTGCTTGCAAGTGCCAGTGGGTTGCCCACTCGTGGAGGTGGGGCTGAAATCCGAGCCGATCCCCAGGGACTGTGTGACTTAGGAAGCAGGGCTGAAATCTGAGCTCTCTCCCCACGGCTGTGTAATCCTCAGATTTACACCACCACAGGCTTTGTAAACTCAGCACCTGTGAGACATCCCAGCAGAACACTGGTGCTCCTGTGGCTGGGACAGGTCTGGCATTAGCAGCTGTGGGCTTTGTGGGTGCAGCCGCTCATACAGTGAGGCAGAGCCAGGGTCTGGGCTATTTTCCTAGCTCCCACAGTGGGTCCAGGTGTGTGACTACTGCATCCTGGTACCTGACTTCAGTGGATCTGTGCCTACAGATCTGCACTGATGGCTTTGTGAACACAGTGCCTGAGGGACACCAGGGCCTATTGCTTGCATTCCCATGGCTGAGGCAGGGCTGAAGGCAGTGCAAACAATAGTGTACTTTGTGAGCCTGCACATTGAGTGACAGGTGACACCACAGAGTGCACTTCCCAGTGGACAGCTCCTGCGGAGGAATACTCAATGGCTCATCTCCCAGGGGGCGTGTTTGGGTACCACCTACCTCACACCACAGTTCAGAAACAGATCTGGGGGCTTCTACTCCGACATCTGGGGAGCAGACCTTGCCCCTGACAGGGCTGTGACAACCACAGAGCAAAGAGGAGGCCCTGCTCAACATCCAGTGCAGGCTCTGGTCACCACAACACAAATCACACCCCCTATCAAGGGGATAATGGCCAGCACACACCAAGGAAAGACTCTGCAGGCATCCATATTAAAAACAGCCCTTGAACCAAAAGCCGGAGACTCACGCAGGCTACAAAGGGATGCTCCCACATAAAAATAGCCCTCTAAGACCACAGTAGATAAGTGTTTCTCCTAAACTCAGAGTCAGAGAAATATAAGTAAAATGAAGAAGCAGGGGAACCATTCCCAATTAAAAGATCAAGAGAATTCCCCTGAAAGAACAAACAATGAAACAGATCTCTCTAGTGTAATAGACTCTGAGTTCAAAAAGGAGGTAATGAAAGTATTGAAGGAATTAAGAAAGGCCATTGATAGAAATGCAGATTACTGTAAGAAGGAACTAGAAACTATAAAGAGGAAACAAGTAAAATTAGAAGACTCATTTGCCCAGAAGAAAGCTGAGCTGAGCTAAAGGCAATAAATAGTAAACTGAATAATGTAGAAGAGCGAATAAGTGATCTGGAAGATAGAATAATGGAAATCAACCAATCAGAACAGCAGACAGAAGGACAAATTAAAAAAATGAAAGCAGTATACAAAACCTATGAAATAATGTAATGCATGCCAATCTATGCATAATAGGGATCCCAGAAGGAGAAGAAAGATAAAAGGGGATGCAAAATGTATTTGAAGAAATTATGGCTGAAAATTCCCAAACCTAAAGAAACAGATATCCAAGTAGAGGAAGCACAGAGGGTCCCAAACAAGATGAACCCAAATAGACCTACACCAAGATATATTCTAATTAAAATGGCAAAAGTTAAAGGTAGAGGATTCTAAAGGCAGCAAGAGGAAAACAAAGAGTTAATTACAAGGGAACCCCCATAAGGGTATCAGCTGATTTCTATATAGAAATGTTGCAGGCCAGAAGGGAGTGGTAAGATATTTTCAAAGTCCTGAAAGGGAAAAACCTGCAACCTAGGATACTCTACCCTGCAAGATTATCATTTTGAATAGAAGAAGAGATAATTTCTCACACAAACAAAAACTAAAAGAATACGGCGATACTATACCTATCCTAACAGAAATATTGAAAGGTCTTCTCTAAATAGAAAAGAAGCAAGAATCTATAGGAAAGAGAAAAATCACAATTGGAAAGTAAATCACTTAAGCCAGTACACAGATTAAAAAAAATTTTTTTTGTGTGAAAGCGATGATAGCTACAATGGACAGCAAAAGGATAAGCATGAAGATGTAAAAGAAGACATCAAAATTATAAAATGTTGGGAAGGAGAGTAAGAAAATGCAGATTTTTTTTTCGAATGTGTTTGAGCCTATATGACTACCAGTCTAAAGCAAGTAGATATAGTAATTGGTTAACGTACTTAAAAAAAAACAGGATAACCACAAATCAAAAACATACAATAGATTCACAAAAACCAAAAAGAAGAGAATAAAAACATAATATAAAAGAAAACCACCATACAGCAAAAAGAAAAACAAAAAGAAAAAGAAAGGAATGAAGAAGAAACAGAGAATCACCTGGAAAACAAGTTTAAAAAATGGCAATAAATACACATGTATCAATATTTACCTTAAATGTCAATGGACTGAATGCTCCAATCAAAAGACATAGAGTGGCAGATTGGATTAAAAAACAAGAGCCTACAATATACTGCCTACAAGAGACCCACTTTATACTGCAGTGGACACACATAGATTGAAAGTGAGGGGATGGTAAAAGATATTTAATGCAAATGGAAATGACAAGGAAGTGAGGGTAGCAATACTCATATCAGACAAAATACACTTTAAAACAAAGGCCGTAAAGAAAGATAAAGAAGGACACTATATATAGATAAAAGGATCAATACAGGAAGAGGATAAGACACTCATTAACATACAGGCACCCAGTATAGGAGCACCTAAATACATAAATACTATTGTAGTAGACATAAAGGGAGAAATTAATGGAAATACAATATTAGGAGGAAACTTTAACACCCCACTCACATTAATGGACAGATCTTCCAGACAGAAAATTAGTAAGGCAACAGAGATCCTAAATGATACAGTAGAACAGTTAGATTTAATTGATATCTTCAGGACATTACATCCAAAAAAGGAATACACATTCTTTACAAGTGCACATGGAACATTCTCTAGGACTGACCACATACTAGGACATAAACCCTAACAAATCCCTTGAGGAGGATAGAAATTATTTCAAGCATCTTTTCTGACCACAACAGCATGAAACTAGATATCAACCACAGAAAGAAAAACAAGAAAAAATGATTACGTGGAGACTAAGCAACATGCTACTAACAAACAAATGGGTCAACGATGAAATCAGAGAGGAAATTAAAAAATACCTCGAGACAAATAACAATGCAAACACACCATACAAAATCTGTGGAATGCAGCAAGAGCAGGTCTTCAAGGGAAGCTCATAGTGATACAGGCTTTCCTCAGAAAACAAGAAAAATCTCAAATGAACAACCTAATTTACCACCTAAAACAATTAGAAAAAGAAGAACAAACAAAACTTAAAGTCATCAGAAGAAAGGAAATAATAAAGATCAGAGAGGAAATAAATATAATAGAGATTAAAAAAACAATAGAAGAAATCAATAAAACCAAGAGCTGGTTCTTTGAAAGGGTAAACAAATTCGACAAACTTCTGGCCAGGCTCACCAAGAAGAAAAGAGAGAGGACCCAAATAAATAAAATAAGAAATGAAAAAGGAAACATAACAACCGATACTGCAGAAATACAAAAAAAACATAAGAAAATACTATGAGTAATTATATGCTAAATAATTGGACAACCTAGAAGAAATGGACAAGTTTCTAGAAATATACGGCCCACAAAAAAACTGAATCAAGAAGAAACAGATAATTTGAACAGACCGATCACTAGAAGTGAAATAGAATCTGTAATAAAAAAAAACTCCTGCAAACAAAAGTCCAAGACCAGATGGCTTCACTAGGGAATTCTACCAAACACACAAAGAAGAACTTATACCGATCCATCTCAAACTCTTTCAAAAGATTGAAGAGGAGGGAACACTCCCAAAATCATTCTGTGAAGCAACCATCATCCTGATACCAAAACCAGACAAAGATACTACCAAAAAAGAAAATTACAGGCCAATATCTTTGATGAATATAGATGCAAGAATTCTCAACAAAATATTAGCAAGCCAAATCCAACAACGCATGAAAAAATCATACACCACAATCAAGTTGGATTCATCCCAGGGTCACAAGGATGGTTCAACCTACACAAATCAATCAGCATGATATACCACATTAACAAAAAAAAGACAAAAACCACATGATCTTCTCAGTAGATTCAGAAAAAGCATTGACAGAATTAAACATCTATTCGTGATAAAAACTCTTAACCAAAGTAAGTATAGAGGGAACATATCTCAAAATAATAAAAGCTATTTATGACAAACCCACAGCCAACATAATACTCAACGGTGAAAAGTTGAAAGCCTTCTCGATGAAATCTGGAACAAAACAAGGATGCCCACTCTCACCACTTCTATTCAACATATTATTGGAATTACTAGCCAAAGCAATCAGACAAGAAAAAGAAATAAAAATATCCAAATTGGAAGAGAAGAGGGAAAATTGTCATTGCATGTGGATGACATGATACTGTATATAGAAAACCCTAAAAATTCCACACAACAATTACTAGAACTGATAAAAGAATTCAACAAGTTAGCAGGATACAAGCTTACTGTACAGAAATCTGTTGCATTTCTTTACACTAACAATGAAATATCAGAAAGGGAAAGTGAAAAAATAATCTCTTTTTAAATCACATATAAAATTACTTAGGAATAAACCTGACCAAGGAGATGAAAGACTTATATGCTGAGAACTCTAAAACATGATAAAGGAAACCGAAGATGATTCAGAGAAATGGAAAGATATCCCATGATCTTGGATTCGAAGAATTAATATTTTTAAAATGGCCATACCACCCAAAGCAATCTACAGATTTATTGTGATTCCTATCAAATTACCCATGAGTTTTTCACAGAACTAGAACAAATAATCCTAAAATTTATATGGAACCATAAAAGACCCACAGTTGCCAAAGCAATCCTGAGGAATAAGAACAAAGCAGGAGGCATAACCCTCCCAGACTACAGACAATACTACAAAGCTACAGGAATCAAAACAGTGTGGTACTGGCACAAAAACAGACATACTGATCAATGGAACAGAATAGAGAGACCAGAAATAAACCCACACACCTATGGACAATTAATCTTTGACAAAGGAGGCAAGAATATACAATGGGGAAAAGACAGTCTGGAGATTCCTCAGAAAACTAAAAATAGAGTTGTCATATGATCCAGCAATCCCACTCCTGGGCATATATCCAGACAAAACTGTAATTTGAAAAGATACATACACCCCAATGTTCATAGCAGCTCTGTTTTCAATAGCCAAGACATGGAAGCAATCTAAGTGTCTTTTGACAGATGAATAGATAAAGATATGGTGTATACACACACACACACACACACACACACACACACACAATGGAGTATTACTCAGCCACTAAAAAGAATGAAATAATGCCATTTTTAGCAATATGGATGGATCTAGAGATTATCATTCTAAGTAGAGTAAGTCAGAAAGAGAAAGGCAAATACCATGTGATATCATTTATATGTAGAATCTAAAATATGATACAAATGAACTTATTTACAAAACAGAAAGAGACTCACAGACATAGAAAACAAACTTATGATTACCAAAGGGGAAAGGGTGTGGGGGAGAGATAAATTAGGAGTTTGGGATTAACAGATACAAACTATTGTATATAAAATAGATAGACAACAAGATCCTACTATATAACAGAGGGAACTATATTTAATATCTTATAATAAACCATAATGGAAAAGAATAGGAAAAAAGAATGTATATATATGATAACTGAATCACTTTGCTGTATACCAGAAACTAACACAACATTGTAAATCAAGTCTAACTTAATTTAAAAAATTAAAAAACACCATAAAAGGACTTAGATGCCTGTTTGGAACTGTGTAGTAATTTCAAATGAATGAGATTTAATAAGTAATTAATTGTGAGAACTTTTATTTGCTGTAGGACTCTCTTTATTCTAGCTGTACACAAATTACAGAGCTAGATTTTCAAAGCCTCACTTTTATTTATGAAATGGGAAAGTTCTAATGGACGCATTCCTTTCAAACAGAATCATGTTTAGACTCCTTAAATTCATTCTTTTACTAATTCAAAATTGTTGATGGGTCAAAGCTGTAAAAGGTTTAAGAGTGAGCAGATTGGGGAGTAACAATGGCATTGGTGGTTCAAATTAGGGTAAAGGAATCCAAAGGAGAAGAAAGATCTAATGGAAGGAACAGGAATCATTGCTTTTTGTCAGCTACCTTGCTCAGAGAGAGATGATCCACCTAGGAATAAAATAATTGGAACTTTTTTTCTTTTGTTTCGTTCTGTTTTGAATGCAGGAGATCATTTATCATATGGATAAAATATGCAAAATCTCAATCATTCTGAGAAAAAAACTATGCTTTTATTTAAAATAGTTTTATTCTGTTCAGTGAGTTATTAAAGTTTGTATAAAGAAGGTTGAGTTGTCTTATTAATATATTGCTTGTTACTCTTTAGCTTCAGACCCTTCAGTTATTTTTTCACTGCTTTTATAATAAAGTCCAAAGTCCCCAGTGGGAAAAAAAAGGCCTTCTGTGGTAAAGCCCTCAGCAACTTCTCTTGACCTGTGTGTCCCAATTTATGCTTCCCATTCTTCATCCTAGAGGCTTGCTGAACCTCCTGCAGTTTTCTGGGCCTCATTATTTCAGGCTACTGTGACTTTGTTTATTCTTTCCCCATCCTGCCCTCCTGGGAGTGAGTCGGACTTTGTTTATTCTTTCCCCATCCTGCCCTCCTGGGAGTGAGTCGGACAGGAAAGGTTTCCTGAGTGATATGACACCTTAGCAGAAAAGCAGTTGGAACGAATGGTTCTCAAACTTTTGTGTGCTTCAGACTCTCCCAACAAGCTAGCTTGCTAAACTACACATTCCTAGGCCTTCAGGGGATTTCAGATTCAGTAAGTGTGGGAGGTGAATACCAGGAATCTGAATTTTAACAAACACTTCAGGAGATTTCATGCAGGCGGTTCATGTTCATAGTTCTTAAAACCCTGCCTTGTTAGGGTGAGTAGCCCTCAGCTAGGCAGGAAGCAGGCTTCAGAACTGAATAAGATATTGCATAAGAACACCTTGAGCAAAGGCATAAAGGCAGTGAGTGTGCTGGGGCCTTTCATTCTGGCTTGCAAGCATTGGTTGTTAAATCTTCAGGAATTTTGTGAGCTGCTTGTTAAGCACAGTCATTATTAAATTATATGAACTTGCAATTAAGTAAATTATATTAAAAGCAAAAGTAATAAACATGGAAAACATCACTTCCTAATTATTTTACTACATCTTATTATTATATATGTGCTTAAGATTATTTATGTTTATTTTATCTAGGTGGTGGAAGTGGTATGTAATTATATACTACTGTGCATCTGTTCCCAACTTCATGTTCAGTGTTGCCATGTTAGTAGCTTGAAATTGGCCATGGTGAGAGTATTTACAATATGGAACTTGGCAAATGTTATAAATCAGTGTTCCACTTACATCCCCTGCCAGCCCCAAGGCAATTTATACCATATCACTGCATAAGGATGAAAAAGAGTTGGTTGCGTGAAGTGGAATACAAGCAGTGTGATACTTCTGGATCTTTAGCTGGATTTAGCTAAATATGAGACCAAAGAAATAGATATTGGCTGTATCATGGAGTTCTTTGTGGCCCAGTTTTAAGAAGCATGGACTTTATTCTAGTGATGATGGGAAACCATTGTGTTAGTTTGGCCAGAGAGCGCTATGGTCAGATTTAACTTTGGAAAGGTGGCTCTGTGGAGGATAATTTTGAAGGTGAAAAAAGTACAAACCAGGTGACCATTTAGGAGGACATATTCCATATGACAGATGATGATGAGTTGGACTATGGGAGTGAAAATACAGATGGAGGAGAGCGGACTAATTGGAGATATATCTAGAAGTTAAACTTGACAATGATTAGAATGGTGATGAGAAAGAGGAGGGGGTCATGTATGATTAATAGTTCTAACCTGGGTGACTGAGTGTGTGGTGATACAAGCCAGTGAGATAGAGAATACAGTATTGTGGCCCACATATAACCTGTTGGAGGCATGCCACTGGGAAACTTCCATATTGTATTCACTGTCTTCTTCTATCTCTATAAACTCGTAAGAAAGGTTAGGGAAGAGGAAAGGGGGGTAAATATACATATATATTATATACTACATAATATAATGCATGTTGTAAAATGTTCACAGAGCTCAGTTAAGTATTACATTTAATACTGATGTGACTTATTGGAAGTGGGAGAGTTGAAAATGAGACCAAATAAAAGAAGTGGTATAATATAATGAGGTGCTCAACAGATTAGGCCAATTTAGTTTTACGAAGAATATGTGTTCAAATAAAACAGTGTGCCAGAATGGATAGGTTTCAGTTAACATAATGCAATTGGGGGAAATAAAGCTATTTTTATTTGTAATTTTGCGATCTATATGCATTTCAAATTTTAATATTTGCAATGCATTGGACTTCTTTTGGCCATTGATAGTGTTTCCTGAAGAGTAGAGAAATTAAATAAATCTTATTAACTTTACTGTGAAAGTATGGATATTTAACTAAAAAATTGGGAAAATATGTAAATGATATAGATATACTGTGCCTGTAATACATATCCTAACGCATTAGGTCTGTAGAACATTTCTTCGATTTATGATTATATCTATAATATGCAGATAGAAGTTACTGAAGTGAACCCCTTGTTCATAGTGGGAACCAATCAATGAGGAATGAAAGCAACCTTTTTTTGTTTGTTTTTAATCATTTCATATCCTATTTAATGGATCTTTTAAAGTATTATTAGTGTAAAAGAGTAAATATTCCTCTCCTAAAAATGGTCATGTTTACTTTTAATTTTGGACTCAGAACATTTTTCTTATGAACATATTGGGTTAGAAAGTAGGATGTTCTTCATTAATTTTGAGGAAATGTTATATTTAAAAAATTCAGCAGTCTGTAGGTATGATTGCCAAGGTCAATGAGAAAACATAAGGAAGATTAACAAGAAGAATCACAGTAAAAACCTATATAGGAACCACAAAGACCTGAGGCCTAATGATATGTCTGCGTGCTCTTACGACAAACCAGCACAGAATGCCTTTAAAGCAACAGGATGTTGGTATGAAGTAATTACTGAGAAGCAGGTTGAGGTGTTAAGTCTGATATATTGTGGTCTTTTCTAACTGTTCCAATTTGCCTCCATGGTAACCATTGCTACTTCTCCAGCCTGACTACCATCTAGCTGTCAGCATTTTCTTTTAATGGAAGATATTCTTCGTTTGGATGCAATTTCATTTACCCATATGTAGTTGGCTTTTTAAAAATAATAATTCAAAACTTAATTATATAAATTATTGATCTTCAGAGTATTAAGCCACAGAGAAGTTCATGTTGAGACTTGAATTTCTGGCCCCTTTCACTTTATTTACTTTGCTGGAATATTAATTCAATTAAAAAATAATTTCATAATAGCTTTGAACACTTTAGAGAAAACAACTACCAAAACAATTACCTAATGGTCATGCCATTGGCATTATGCGTCACTGGTTCCAAATTTTGCCTTCAGAAAGTTGAGAGGTAAAGAACCATGAAGAATATTAATTTTTCATATTAATCTACTCAGTGTTTTACTTCTTTAATAATATGTCAATAAAGTACTTTTAAAGTTAATTTCTAATTTTTCTCTCATCCTTCCCACATATATTGAAAAATAAATAGTATGCTTTCTTCTGTGAAGAGAACCTGGACTTGCAGGCACGTGATTGAGGTGTGAGCTTTGCCTTTGCCAGATGTTACCTTGGTGACTCTGGTTAAGTTACTCAACCTCTCTGTTCTTCACCTTTGTCATCTGCACTGTTTCGGATGTTTTGTCAAATAGTATGTGTGACATTTCCTAGCACAAAGTAAAAGTTGAGCACATGTTACACAAACTGTAGTTCTATTTTGGTTCAAAGGACAGGGAGCAAAGTTATGATTATCCAGGGTTCTTCAAAAATCATGTATTACTTCCCATTTTATATATTTTATATAGTTTCAAATTATGCAGACACAAATGATTTGAGACTGTTTATGAACACATTGCAATAAAGACAATTCTTTAAAAATTTTTAACAAGGAAAAATTTTAGTTATACTTTCAATGTCACATGAAATTCAGAAAAACTATTCTGTGACAGAGTTTAACAAGAAATAAAATATAAAGTGATGCTTGCAGTATTCAATTCTGATAAGATTTTCTTTTCTTAGAAGATATGAAATCATGAATTTTAGTATTTTTATTACCATTACCATTAAAAGTAAAGCATGTGCTACATGTTGCAAAAAAGAATTGAGAATACTCACTGCCTTTGCTAGTATGATTGAAAGAGAAATGGCACGTAAATCTAGATCAATGTGAAGGGAATTTTAGTTCTGTACCAGTCAAGAAGAAAAATTGTTTTCCACTGACCCAAAATCTCTAGCAGGAAACTTAGATTCCATTTTTTTTTTCATAGTAATTGAATGGCCCATGTAATTTCAGTTTTACCCTGTAACTACATAAGTGAATCTGGGTTATGGGATGGAAAAAATTGAAACTATTTAAGCTTTGCTTCTATTTAATTTCTCCTTCCACAAACAATTGTATAAAATGTATTTTTATGTTGTTATGGAGGAAAATGCAATATTAATTTTTTTTTGCAATATTCAAATTTAACCTTTATTCAATGCAGTATTGTATACAAAACTTCTAATTTTTAAAATTTAATTAAAATATAAAACATTTTATGTAGACTATATAACAAAATTCTTGAGGGGGTTGGAAAGTAGAGGAGGAAAGCCCATTAACTAAATAGTGATTGTTAGTAAAAAATACTTTAGGTAACTGAACAGAGGAAATAAATATATTGATGTCTGCTCTTGCATATCTTAGAATGATTGAGGTATCCCTTACTGCACTCTTGATCTTCTCTACAAAAATCCATCTCCAGTTTTTTCTATCTTTAAGTGAAACGCCATCCATTTGTTTGCTTAACAGATCTGTGAGGAATCCTTAACCCCATTTTCTCACCTCTCACAGCCTATTAATCAAGTTGTTGATTCTAAGGTTAAAATGTTTCCCTCTCCACATCTGTCCATTTCCATTGCCACTGCCCTAATTCAATTCCACTTTTTTTTTGCTATTATGAATAATACTGTATGAAATTTGTATACACATTTTTGCATGGACATATGTTTTCATTTCTTTTAGGTATATACCTAAGAGTAGAATTGCTTTGTCATATGGTAACTCTGTTAAACATTCTAAGCCATCAAACTGTTTTCTGAAGAGGTTCCATCATTTTACATTTCTACCGTCAATGTATGAGGATTCCAATTTCTCCACATCCTCACCAACACTTGTTACTGTCTTTTTGATGATAGCCATCCTCATAGGTATGCAGTTGGTATCTCTTTGTGATTTTGATTTTTGTTTCTCTAATGACTAATGATGTTGAGCATCCTTTCATGGGCTTATTGGACACTTGTATGTCTTCTTAGGAGAAATGTCTATTCAGGGATTAATTCTTAAATATTAACATTCAACCAAGCATGTGTAGGTACAGAGAAAAGCCTAATCCACAAGAATTGAGATAAACATATAGAAAAAAAAGACCCTAGGAAAACAGTAATAATTCAGGAGAAAGAAAGAAAGAAAGAAAACTCACTCTGATAAGCAACCTCAGAGACATACGAGATCTTTTGCAGTCACAAAAGAGGATGCTCCTGAAAAGAAAGTTTGAGCAGCAAAGGACTGTCTAGGACTGTAGCTCTAAAATCTCTCAGTGGGGAGAGGGGAGCTCTGAGACTTGCATCTGGAGATGGGAGAGGCATAGGACCTCCTGGCTGCTGGATTGGACCAAAAGCATGTGCTTTCCAATAAATGTGTGTACTAGTGCATAGAGTTGGTTCTGTCTGTGACTGACTAATCTTGGAGGCTGAGATGACAGCAGAGGTCAGCCTGTATTTTGGGGTTTTTCCTGTGCAGAATGTGGTTATAATTTTCTATCCTTGAAATAGCCTATATTCTATATTAACACATCCTATATTAATGTCAAGTATTCAGATAATAAGCATGTTTTGGTTTAAAATGTAAAATTTATAAAGTAAATTTTATATATATTTGCACACTGGATAAAGAGCTTAAACAATGAAAAAGTCCTCAGCTTCTTATACAATACAGTACAAATGGTACGGGACTGGTGAGCAATTAGCCTTTCTCTGTTGGTCAGATAATAAGAGAAGGGGCAAAGCCCCACTCAGGGATTGGATTTGCTGTGAGACATTAACTTGTTTGATTATAAGAAGTTTAAATACTAAAAACAGTTAATGTTGCAATTACTTTTTCTGTCTTCCAGATTACCTCTCTGTGGTCCATTCACTAATTTATCCTAGGCATACAGCTAGGGCTGAGATTAGAACCTAGGGAGTCTGATTCCATTTACCACTCTCCTAGTACACTCTGCCGCTTATTCTTTTCCAGGAAAAGCAATGGAGCAATTAAAAATGGTAGCCTTTCAGGGACTGTGTCTTGGTCTAAGAGTGGTCACTTAACATCAGTTTTTTGCTAACATATCTATCCTGTGGAAGAATGTCTGCCCTAAACCTAGCAGTAGAGATTGGGGGAAAGGGCACTTGATTTCTCTTTTTTCTTCTTTTTATTCACAACACACAATTAATAGGCCTTTTCTCCTTTTTAGTGCTTGGTAGTATTGAGTGGACTGGGGAGAAATAAAAGGAAGCTCTGTGAAGTAAATAAGTGAGCTCAGAAACAATTTTCTAATACTGCATGATAATGATTTTACTCCTTGGTATCAGGAATATCTGCCACCACCGAGGGTTTTTATAGCTATCAGGGAACTAATAAGAGAAAAAAAATAATCACTTGACTTTGGTGTATAAAATTAATACTAATGATAGTCATCAATAAGAATAATGAAAACTGCATATCATCCATGGATAATTACCTTATGTGTAACAACTATGATGAATGTCATTAATATCTGTCAAATTATTACTATAGATTTTATTTGATTACAACACTAAATTATGTTCAGATATGCCCAGGTTCTTCAGTTCTATGTCTGAAATCTTAAACTTGAATATCCCATTCTTTCATCATCATCTCCTTTCCTTCTAGGTTAATAATCTGGGTCAAACTCACTTTAATTCTTTGAACTTCTGTTTATCCATCAGTAAAATAAACACTGTTACAAAAGGTTATTGTGACAGCTGAATAACAATCACAAAGGCAAAGTGCTTGGCAGCGTGGCAGGCTCATTGCAGACACTGCATAAACATTCCCTTCTGCATTTTTCCTGTTTTTTTGGTCTTCAGATTCTTGACCTTTCAAGTTTCCGTCAGTTACCCTCTTGACTATATCCGTAAGCTCCTCATCTCCTTGTTCTTTTAATAAATTACTTCATACTTCACACACTTTTCTGCTCCTATGCCTGAGTGCTCAGTGCAAATAAAATTACATGTTGATGGATTGGTCCCCTACAAGTTCAGTTTTTGTATCATTTGAACTTCCAATACCCTTTATCTATTCTCATATTTGTCCTTGTTTAGATCCCTCTCATTTGCACTTACTTATTTCAAGAGTGTCCTCTCAAAATCCTCAATCTAAGATTCACACCTTATCATTCTCTATGGTCTGAGTGTTTGTTCCTCCTTCCCCCCAAATTGATATGTTGAAATCCTAAACTCCAAAGATGATGATATTGGGAGGCATGCATTGGGAGGTGCTTGGGTCTTGAGGGTGGAGCTTTCATGAACCAGATTAGTGCCTTATAGGGGAGGCTCTGGAGAGATCCCTAGGTCCTTCCACCATGCGAGGACACAGTGAGAAGGTGTCAGCTATGAAGCAGGAAGAGGGCCCATATCAAATGTGACCATATTGGTGACTTGCTGTTAGACTTCTCAGCCTCCACAACTATGAGCAATAAATTTCTGTTGTTATAAGGTACCTAGTCTGCTATTTTGCTATAGTAGCCTGAACAGACTAAGTCACATTCTAGACAATGAATAACCTCACTGCCTATATCACAGAAAAAGTGTGATGCCTTCAAATCTGACTGTCGTTGACCAACATGGATGCATTTGCAGAATCCTGTACTTTTTTACTGGTCTCAGGGGAATACATGTTCATCCTTCTGTTCAAGGCATATCTTTCAACTTGTGCTTTTGATGCCATGTTCTGATCATTATTCTTTAGGACCTTGCTCTATCAATTGCTCTCTTTCAGTCTTCTCTCTTTTCATCTGTCTCTCCTGCATCTTGAGTTTCTTCTTGTCTCTTAGCATGTTCATATTTATTTAAAATATTTTTATTTTATTTTTAATTGAGGTATAATTGACGTTTAACATTGTATTAATTTTAGGTGTGCAACATAATGATTTGGTATATATGCACATACAGGCATACCTCGTTTTATTGTACTTTGCTTTTGCTTTATTGCATTTTGCAGATACTGCATTCTTTACATATTGAAAGTTTATTGCAACTCTGCCTTGAGCAAGTCTATCGGTGCCATTTTTCCAACAGCATTATTTTTTAATTCAGGTATATACATTTTTAAGACATAATGCTATTGCACACTTAATAGACTACAGTATAGTGTAAACATACCTTTTTTTTTTTTTTTAAACATACCTTTTATATACCCTGGGAGACCCAAAAAATTTATGTGACTTGCTTTATTGTGGGGGTCTGGAACTGAACCCCTGAAATATCTCCAAGGTATGCCTGTATGTAGGTGTGTATATATAAATATATACATATATGTATGTAAAAGTCATCACCACAACAAGTCTAGTTAACATCTATCACCACACATGTTTACAATTTTTTTCTTGTGATAAGAACTTTTGAGATTTACTTTCTTAGCAACTTTCAAATATACATACAGTATTGTTAACTGTAGTCACTGTGCCATATATTACATCCCCAAGATTTATTTCTTATAACTGGAGTTTGTACCTTTTGACCACCTTCACTCATTTAACACCCTGTCTGACAACCGTCAGTCTGTTCTCAGTATCTATGAGTTTGGTTTTTTTTTTAGATTCCACATATAAGTGAGACCATACAGTATTTGCCTTTCTCAGTCTGATTTATTTCACTTAGAATAACGCCCTCAGGGTCCGTCCATGTTTAGCAAATGGCAGGATTTCTTTCTTTTTTATGGCTGAATAATATTCCATTGTATACATATATATATATATATATATATATCTATATGTACACGTATATGCATATATTATATCATTCACAGTTTCTTTATATATTTATCTGTCAGTGGACACTTAGGTTGTTTCCATGTCTTCGCTATTGTAAATAATACTGCAATAAACATGGGGGTGCAGATATCAGATATCTTTATGAGTTAGTGACTTTGTTTCCTGTGGGTATATATCCAGAATTGGAATTGCTGGATCATATGGTAATTTTATTTTTAATTTTTTGAGGAGCCTCCATGCTGTTTCTGTACTGGCTAAACCAAGGTACTTTCCCACCAACAGTGCACAAGACTTCATTTTTCTCCACATTCTTGCCAACATGTCTTTCTTTTTTTTTTTGCTCTTTCTCCGGATTGGCCACTTGCATTGGCATAAAGGGTGGCCATTGTGAAGTATATAACAATTCTTAACGCCATTAAAAAGAATTTTCTAGAACAGGACAGTCATCTTGGATATCCTTCATTACAAATTGTTACATCTTTTTTTTTTTTTAATTTTTAAAAATTATTTATTTATTTATTTATTTATGGCTTTGTTGGGTCTTCGTTTCTGTGCGAGGGCTTTCTCTAGTTGCGGCAAGTGGGGGCCACTCATCATCGCGGTGCGCAGGCCTCTCACTATCGCGGCCTCTCTTGCTGCGGAGCACAGGCTCCAGACGCGCAGGCTCAGTAATTGTGGCTCACGGGCCCAGTTGCTCCGCGGCATGTGGGATCCTCCCAGACCAGGGCTTGAACCCGCGTCCCCTGCATTGGCAGGCAGACTCTCAACCACTGCGCCACCAGGGAAGCCTTGTTACATCTTTAATTACAAATTATTAGAAAAGTAAAACTGAAATTTAGGTTTTCTGTTGTGAAATGATCAAATTATTTTATGCCTAGATAACAAAGGTTCCTTTTTACTGTCAAAATGTTATGTTAACTCTGTCCTTATGGCAAATTTTTAAGACATTTTGATGAATCAGTCCTTATTTTTTATGTTATGTTCCTAAAAATCACAGTTACATATTGCTATGCTTTTAAATATTACTTATATTAGTAATTATATCTTGTGCTTAAAAAATATACTTATATTCATGTCTTATCTCACCTGACAATTTTCTTTACTTTTTTCTTTCCCTTATCACATCCTAAATTCTGAATAATAAAACTGTTAAGATGTCTTGAATTATCTGTGTGTTTTCTGGAGTGGCCACCATGGAACACAAAGATTTGCTCCCTCACCTTCTAAAGAAGAAGGATAATAGAAATAATTAAGTTTGTTTTGGTCTTCTCCAAATGTAATTTATTCAAAACAATTGTGATTACCAAATTTGAGATAAAAGAAAGACTGGTGAATCACAAGAAAAGTAGTCTTTTTAGTTTAATTACGTTTGAGTAAAAAGTATGTATACGAATATACTTCGCTGATTGTAATGTTTAAGTTAAAGGAGGCATACTCGTGTTCATGCAGAAATACTGGTACAGTATATACCTGTAAAGTGATTTTCTTTCTAGGTTTCCTCAGCCAGGGATAATCACAATACTTCCTAATACAAACCAGAAGTCCTAACAGTTTTTCAAGGTCGCCACTGATCAAAATATGTTCTTACTCCCACCGTAATCTTTGACTTCATTCTTATAAATTAATCGTGTGTTGTAACTTGAGAGAGAATGCTACTCTTCCATTCTGCCAGTGCTGATTAACATAATGCATTAGCCAGAGCTGTTAGGGTTATAACCGTGGCAGGGATAAATTGACTACATTTAAAAACCTGCATTGATGAGAACAATTTACAGAAAACTTAAAGGGATGTTTCTAGTGCCTGCCTACTGATGTAAGCAGGATGTCTTACCTGCCTGCAACGTAATCCTGGCAGAACTATAAAGCTGAGGTAGGACTGAAACCAAAACCTCATTGTTAGATTTAGTCCTAGATATCTTACAAATTTTATGTTATTTTTAAATAGGATTTTCCTTTCACTTTTTCCAGAAGACTGTGGTGATAAGAACAATGTAGTTTCTGGCTAACAGATAAGGCTCTGCAGCATTCTTTATGACTGTGAAAGGAAAAATGGCCTTTTAAAATGCAAACTTCCGAATTCTCCAGAGAGCTTCAACTGTTTTGGCCCGAGGTACTCACTTTAGCGCTGGCTGACAATTCATCCTATTCCTTCAGGATCACAAAGGTTGTCTCCATATGAGTTTGTGGCAGCTCACACTTAATGAGATTGAGAATCTCAGTTTTCAGGGTAGATTTCACCCTAGTCTATGTAGACATAGCTAAATATTGTCAAGGTAATATTCTCAGAATATCATCAATATATGGGAAACTAAAAAATATAACTGAATGAAAATGAATGTACTACATGTTGATATTTGTGGGATGATGTCAAAATGGTACTTAGAGGTAAATTTAGAACCTCAATTACTTAGACTAAAAAAAGAAAAAAAGTTATGTGCTAGGTCAGGAATCTAGATTAGAACAACAGACTAAACAACAAAGAAGTAGGAGCAAAGCAAAATAAAAATGAGTAGAAAAAAATTAAAAAGAAATATTAGAAATAATAGGTTAAAAAACCAGAAGATGGTTATTGGAAAATATAATTGTGTATAAATCTTTAGCTAGAATGATCAAGGAATGAAGAGAAGAAGCACAGATAAATAATAGTTGCATCACAAAAAGGCAACATGACCTGAAATATATTAACATTAATAAAAGAAATCTTAGGAGAAGTCTATGAACAATTTTATGCCAATACATTTCAGAACTTGGATGAAATAGAAAATTTTGTAGTAAATGTAAATGAAGAGGTTGAACAAAAAATAGAGTAAATCAATAAAATCAATAAAATTGATAGAGTAAATCAATAGAAATTTATAGAATAAATTTACTCTATAAAATTTATAGAGTAAATCAATAAAAATTAAATAAATTAACTCAATAATTAAAGTCTCCCTTAACAAAGGACATCATAACTAGATGGTCTTACAGATTAATTTTATCAAACGTCTTTAAAAAAGATATTTCATATATATATATACACAAGTATATATATCTATTAATTGATATAATTGACATATAACATTGTGTAAGCTAAGATGTAAAATGTGTTTATTTGATACATTTATATAGTGCAATATAATTACCACTGTAGCATTAGCTAACACCTCTATCACAACACATAATTGTCATTTCTTTTTTGTGGTGAGACTATTTAAGATGTAGTCTCTTAGTAACTGTCAAGTATATAAGACAATATTGTTAACTATAATCATAATACTGTACATTAGATCCCCAGAACTTATTCATCATCTAACAGCAAATTTGAAAAAGATACTTCTAATATTTTTATTATGAATACCTATCTATATGTATATGTATATATTCTTTTCAGAGTAGAAACAGCAAAAACTATTCAAGTCATTGAGGAGATTCCTATTATTTTGATACAAAAACTGAATAACTATAGTGCAAGGAAATAAAATTATAGACCAATTTCATTTATGAACTGAAATAGTTTCTAAGTATATACTTACAACTCAAATTCAGGATTATGTAAAAATCAGTAATATGTCTCAATTCAATGATACATACCAGAAATGCAAGAAATTTTCAACATCCATAGATTAAAGAGGGTGAGGGATCATTTCCATAGATGCAGAAAAATGAATTGGTAAGTTTACCATTCATCAGGAGAAAAACCATTAGCAAATTAAGAGAAAAGATTTACTAACCTTCAAAAGTATATCTAAAATTTTTTTGTATCAAGCATAATGATGGTGAAATTGTACACAAATTCCCAGTAAAGTCAAGAACAAGATAAAATGCTATCATTTCTTTTCTTCATCATTGTAAGAGAGGTCTTAACCAATGCAATAAGGAAGCAAATGAGGTATAACATTGGAACAGAAGTGTGTCCACTTCTTTTTATTCTGATGCTATAATTATTTCTATAGAAAATCCTAATCTATTAAAACTATGGGTTTAGTAATTTCCTGAAGACAAAGCAACATAACAAAAATCAATAACATCTCTATACACCAACAGTTGCTAACCAGAATATATAATGTGCAAAAATATTCCTATAAAAAAACATAAAATTTGTAAGATATCTAGGACTAAATCTAACAATGTGCAAGACCTATATGGAGAAACATAAAATCACACTGAAGGGTGAAAAAGAATAAGCAGTGTTTACCCAGTATGTCAAATAACTCATTCCTTCTCAGTTTATAATCAAATGCAATTACAATGAAAAGTTTCTCCATGAAAGGTGTCAAGCTGTTCCTAAGTAACATGGAAAAGAAAAAAGTCAAGAATAGACAAATGTTGTTACAAGAATAACCTAAAAATCCAATAAAGAGAGATCAGAATCAGTACTATGCATAAATATGTATAAATTGATATTGACAGAGATGTGGATATAAACGCATCAGTGGAACTACAAATAAGTAGAAAGAAGAACATCTAATCATTATGTGGTGCCTGGATAATTGATCATCTAAGCTTAAAAAAAAAAGACACAATTATCTCAAGCTAAAACAAAGGAATTTTCCAGGTGGAGTAAAGCTTTCAATGTGAATATTTTTTTCTTCAAAAATTTAAAAGAAAATATAAATGAATGTCTTTCTGACACGAAATTCTGGAGATTGGTTACCTCTGAGAGAGATGGATGCAAAAGTTTATGTGGAGAAGCATACAAATCATTTCAACTAAGTTAATATTCTTTTATTCTTTAAAAACGTTTTAACCTGATCTAATATCTAACATCAAATTATAGCTCAAGCTTTGATAGTTTTTTCACTGTATTATTTGCATTTTTTCTGTATGTTTGAAACACTTAAAATAACAAAATAAAGAATGTACCAATCTGGGATTACTTCCTAGACGAGAAGAATAATTTTACTCTTTCTCCAGTTGGGTAATTCTTTCTGACTAGTGAGATATAATTAAGGCCAAAGGTGAAAAAGTGGGTAGAAGCTGTAGATTTAAAATCGTCCACTTTTTTTTTTTAATAGAACAAATACATATGTATCATATAATTACAGCTTTAAGAAAGTGATAGCATTGCCCTATTATGTTTCATTTAAAATATGACCTTTTAATTATTTATTGAATAGACACAAGAAATAGTGAAAATAGGAAAAAGGTATATGTTTTGAAGGAAATTGTAGCAGATAAAATTGAAATATGAGAAGTACTTAACAATTCATAGCTTATAAATTATATAGGCTGATGTTAGCCACTGAATTGTAACTCCATGAATACATTAATGTTTCTTCTGTCTTTTCACTCAGAAATTTAAGGTGAAATAATATTTTGTTTAGTGTAAATTGTATGTGCATGATAAGGATGTTAATTTTCTTTTCAACCATTTCCTCTGAAGTGGATTATAAAATCTATCTCATGAATTTTCTCTTTAAAATGTATTTTTCTGGATCAAAAGAATTTGATCCAAAAATATAGATATTAGATATTTCAGATAAACACTATTCAAATAACAGTTTATCACACATTATTTTTAATGCAACCTTAATTTTTTTTGATATTTATGAACAAAATATTGGTAAGGATAGAAAGCAAATCAAATTTTAGGGAAATAATTGCACATTCCAAGGATGGTGATAGTTATTGTATTACTTTTGTGTCTTCCAGTTGAAGGTGCCAAACAAAAATCTTTATATGTGAATATATACGTTTCCGAAGAACTTTATAGGTGCAGCAAAAAATTGTGAGGATTCTGGGTTCTCATTCCGTTGGTTAGATACCCAATGCACTTTGTATGTTTTTGTCAGTTTACTTTTTGCCTTTCGTATCAACAACTTTATCTGACTTGTCTCCTACAAGATATAGTATGGTTTGTATTTGTTTTCCATTGCTGTGTAGCAAATTACCACACACTTAGTGGCTTAAACGAACACAAATTTACTATCTCGCAGTTTCGGTGGGTCAGGAATCCAGCATGGTTTCACTGCACCCTCTGCTCTGGGTCTCACAAGGCTAAACTCACGGTGTTGGGTGGAACGGGGTTCTCATGTGGAACTCAGGGTCATCTTCCAAGCTCATTCAGGTTATTGACAGAATTCAATCTTTGCAGTTGTAGGACTGATGGCAACTTGTTTCTTCACGCACAGCAGGAGAATTCTGACTTACGTCTTCTAAGATGAAGTCTAATATAGCCTACTCAAAGGAGCGACTATCCCATCATATTTAAGTTCTACCCACACTCAAGGGAGAGGGATAATCTATGGTGTGCCCACCAGGAGCAGGAATCTTGGGGGCAATCTTAGAGTTCTGTCTACCACTGGGTGTTTTATGTCCTGACCCTGACTTTAATGTAAAAACTAATACAAAAACATCAATTAACTGATAATCTTTCTTTTCCTGTCTTTGTGTTATTGTGCCTGAGCAATTCAAAAAACTGTTTTCTGATAATAACTTGCATGGCTAGTGGTAGGTATGTTTCTGATCTTCTGAATTAAATTTGGAGAAGCAGCTAGCTATAGATTAGCTCATGTTGCTTAAGGATGGTGAAATTGTTTCTGCATTTATTTAGAGGTATATAAAATGCTGTGAACCTCATCTGTCAACAATAATAGATCACTTGATAGGAACTAGTATTTATTGAAGTAAGTAAAATTTGCACTTTTAAATAAAATTTTTGGTAATTATATTTGAAGAGCAAAATTAGTAAAATAAATAGTATATTGTCTAGGAGAGATATTAAAATTGGACTTTAAAATTTTATGGAATATTAAGATGAGAAACTCGGGGGAAATTCTTATTGTTAGACTGGATGCCACAAAAATTTATGTTCTTCTCACCTTCTTAAGTGATATCAACCTTTGGTTTAAAAAAAAAAAATGATCGTGAAGTGGATTAGTCATGGAAACATAATGCCTTTATCTTTTTTGTCTTTCTTTTTTGAAGAGCATAGAATTGAAAGTTTTATTTTTTAAACTAGAATTATTTTAGTCAGCAGTAAAGATGGTGAATTGACATAAATCACAGCAATATATTTTTTGATCCACTTCCTAGAGTAATGGAAATAAAAACAAAAATAAACAAATGGGACCTAATGAAACTTAAAAGCTCTTGCAAAGCAAAGGAGACTACAAACAAGACAAAAAGACAACCCTCAGAATGGGAGAAAATATTTGCAAACGAATCAATGGACAAAGGATTAATCTCCAAAATATATAAACAGCTCATGCAGCTCAATATTAAAAAAACAACCCAATCCAAAATTGGGCAGAAGACTTAAATAGACATTTCTCCAAAGAAGACATACAGATGGCCAAGAAGCACGTGAAAAGCTGCTCAACATCACTAATTATTAGAGAAATGCAAATTAAAACTACCATGAGGTATCACCTCACACCAGTTAGAATGGGCATCATCAGAAAATCTACAAACAGCAAATGCTGGAGAGGGTGTGGAGAAAAGGGAACCCTCTTGCACTGTTGGTGGGAATGTAAATTGATACAACCACTATGGAAAACAGTATGGAGATTCCTTAAAAAACTAAAAATAGAGCTACCATATGACCCAGCAATCCCACTACTGGGCATATACCCAGAGAAAACAATAATTCAAAAAAGACACATGCATCCCAATATTCATCACAGCACTATTTACAATAGCCAGGTCATGGAAGCAACCTAAATGCCCATCAACAGACAAATGGATAAAGAAGATGTGATACATATATACAATGGAATATTACTCAGCCATAAAAAGGAACGAAATTGGGTCATTTGTAGAGACGTGGATGGATCTGGAGACTGTCATACAGAGTGAAGTAAGTCAGAAAGTGAAAAACAAATATCATATATTAACACATATATGTGGAACATAGAATAAAGGTACAGATGAACTGGTTTGCTAGGCAGAAATAGAGACACAGATGTAGAGAACAAACATATGGACACCAATGGGGGAAAGGGGGGGTGGGTTGAATTGGGAGATTGGGATTGACATATATACCTAATATGTATAAAATAGATAACTAATAAGAACCTGCTGTATACAAAAAAGTTAAATTAAAAAAAATTAGTGAAGATCACAAAATACAAATGGATAAATAAAAATTCTGTATTTTGTGTTATTGGCCAGTTTCAGGACCTGGTGTGTTAATGGGGAGAGACTTCAAAGAAAAGACAATAGAAAAATTCAAGTCTATTTCGAGCATATGTGGACCCTTCAGACATAATCCTGTAATAGGATAGAAGTATGGTCAGAAGAAATGCGTTAAATAAAGAAAAAAAAATTTAGAATTACTTTTGAGGGACAGGGAACCCAGGTGCGAACTCTTGTCAGTCTGGGTAGGTTATTAGCTCTCGTCACATTATCAGACCCATAAAATGCAATGAGTATGACGTCTTCACACCTCTAACCTCGATGCCCTCCTCCTCTCATTCCCAGGAGGGATTAAAAAAGAAGTTGAGATATGAAATTCTAGATGTAGTTCTACTGTCAATGCAGATCCTCTTGCATTTAGTGGCCTCTACTGTAATGCAAATTATAATTTTGATCTGAATGCTTCTCATTTTTAACCAGCATTTATACTTAGGCTGACATGATTTTACAAAAGATTTTAGATTTACCTAACTTCCAAATTTAATAGTTTAATTTTTGTAAGGAATAGAAGAAACATCCTTTATCAATGGTGACACAAAAAAGGGATAGTACGTGGAGGGATAATGGATAATTCTACCCAAATAAATTCTCAAGAGTTTGAGATATGCTTACATCCTGATAAGAATGGAAAATGTTGAGATTCTTACTTTTAACACTTTTTATGATGGATGTTATAGACTGTGGTCAATTTTTTTTCTTTCACAAAGATTTAGATATCCATTTATATCTGATGGCTATATATGTTTTCACTTTACAGCATTGTACAGAACCTGAATCAGAACTGTACTTTGGTACATTAGTACAGTTCTTTTTGGCACATTATTGCAATTAAATATTTTAGTTAATAGGTGATATAGAGGCAACTATAGATATATTTAGAATCATCTTGGCAAAAAAAAAGTCGAAGGTTTTAAGGAAAATCATATCACTCATCTCTTGCATTATGTTGAAATGACACTGAAGCCATTTGCCAGAAATATAGTAGGTATTATTTATGGATTTCAGTCAATTTTAAGCAATTGATCTTAGTTTTTGTAACAATGACATTTGGGAAGTGTATCATGTATTTTCAGAAATTAGAAGTAATGTCTTAAATTAAGCCAAATTCTTTTGAGATATACCATGCTAACAAGGAGACAGGGAATTAATGTTTGAAATAAAATGAACGTATTAAAATGTGCTAAGCTGAGTTTCAGTTAAAATTAGAAAAAAGGAATAATAAGGTTACAAAAAAGCAACTACTTTCCTACATATTGAATAATATCTTCAGCAACCCAAACTAATTGGTCTAAGTAACAAACTAGCTAATAAGTAGTTTAAAGATAGAATACAGAAATGCGGCTAATTGCTCATGTTCCTTTGAAGAAGTGAGTGGTATTCTTTTTCATCTTTTTCATTTCCAAAAGGACGTATGCCAAGCTACTTATGTCTGGTGAATTAATCTGAACTCAAAATTAATCAAGCTTTTTTTTCCTTCTTAGCATATTCAATTGTTAAGTGTAAATGACTGGAGTCAATTTTTAAAACCCCTGGAATTAAAATTGGGAAAGTGGAGGAGTATTAATGATAGTGCAGTAGACTTTGATTGGGGCAAAAGTTCAGAAAAAGAATAGCAAGTCCCTGAATTAAGCACTATAACTGGAATGTTTATATTAGCAAGCTATAATCATTCAGAAACATATGAAATCAAGCAAAGTATCTATAAGTTAAGATGTAGTCAGTTAAAATAGCAATACAACTTCTAATGGATTCATTCTCCATTCCACTGCCAGCTCTGTTAGTTATATTTGACAAAGCTTAATCCACCAAAGCAATGTAGTCTCCACTTTTCCTATCTTTATTTTCTGTTATATTGGGATATTGATTGACAAAAGATATATTCCAAAGAATGTTTTGTCAACAATTTTATCATGAAGAGTAGATATGTTTCTGATTTTGCCACTTACCTGCTATGAGATGTTCAGGAAAGGTCTCTCTGGTAAGATGACATTTGAACTGAGACCTGAATGGTGCAAAGAGGCCAGTCCTACAAAGGTCAGGAAGAAATAGTTATAAGCAGAGGGAAGAGACAATGCAAAGCTGAGAATGAACTTAAAGTGGTGAACTGGAAGTCAGGGGCCACATCATGTTGGCTTTTGTGCATCAAAGTTAGGATTCTGAATTTTATTCTTAGGGTAGTGAGAAGGGCAACCACTGAAAATTTAATGTAGTTTTTCATGTAAAATATATAATGCACATCAAAGAGTGTGTATCTACCACTTAAATTAGGAAATAGAATGTTGGCAAATAATGCTGAAGCCCACTTATTTGCTTCCCAGTGGGACACAACTCCCCATCTCCCCACCAGCCCGAATTTTTTTAAAATTAATTTTTATTGGAGTGTAGTTGCTTTACAATGTTGTGTCAGTTTCTGTTGTACAGCAAAGTGAACCAGCTATATGTATACATATATCCCCTCTTTTTTTGGATTTCCTTCCCATTTAGGTCACCACAGAGCACTGAGTAGGGTTCCCTGAGCTATACAGTAGGTTCTCATTAGCTATCTATTTTGTACATAGTATCAATAGTGTATATATGTCAATCCCAATCTCCCAATTCATCCCACTCCCCTCCCCCACCTGGTATCCATATGTTTGTTCTCTATGTTTGTGTCTCTATTTCTGCTTTGCAAATAGGATCATCTGTACCATTTTTCTAGATTCCACATATATGCGTTAATATTTGTTTTTCTCTTTCTGACTTCACTCATGGACCTAAAGACTGTCATACAGCCTGAATTTAAAATTTTGCATTTCCTAGACTTTCTTCCTAGTTATTCCATATGCTACAATTCGTGGTTTAGTTTTCCATCTTTTGAACTATAAATATTGGATTCACACTGTATATATTCTTCTGTGACTTGCTCTTTTAGCTCAACATTATATACTTGTCTTTCATTCATTTTTCTTGCTGAATAGTATTTCATTCTATTACTACACCACAATTTATTTATCCATTATATTATTGATTGATATATGACCTATCCCCTTCCTTTTTTTGCTCTAAAAAAATGAATAAACTGTGTACTGTGCTATGAGTAAACTTGTATACTGATGCACATACATAAGAGTCTTCCTAGAGAATTGTTGGATGTAGCCTATGTGCATCTCCAATTTTATGAGGAAATACCAAATTGTTATACCAAGTGAATGTATCAATTTATATATGCATCACCAGAGGATGGGAGTCCCATTTATCAAATTTTAATTTTTTAAAATGAATTCAATGAAGTAAAATATTAACTGTTTATGGTTTTACACTGGATTTCTCTGAATGTCAATGAGGTCAAGCACATTTTTTATGCTTTTTTCTGGGGATTCATCATCTTTTCTTAATTTGTAGATACATGTGGTTTTAAGACATATTCTAAATATGAGCCTTTTTAGTTTTATTTGCTGCAGATATCTTTCACTTGTGTGTCTTTTAATTCTGTAAATGATGTCTTTTGGCAAATATAAATTTTTATTTTAATTAAGCCTAATTATGAACGATTTTTTTATGATTAAAGCTTTCATAATCTTGTTTAAAATACTTTTAATACCCCAAGTCATAAAATTTATTCTGGTATATTACCTTCTAAAAACTTTATTATTTTGCCTTTTACACATATTTACTATGAATCAATTTTAGTGTTTGGCATGAGAGTAACTTTTCTTTTTTTTTTTTTTTTTTTTAAAACATCTTTATTGAAGTATAATTGCCTTACAATGGTGTGTTAGCTTCTGCTTTATAACAAAGTGAATCAGTTATACATATACAATATGTTCCCATTTCTCTTCCCTCTTGCATCTCCCTCCCTCCCACCCTCCCCATCCCACCCCTCTAGGTGGTCAAAAAGCACCGAGCTGATCTCCCTGTGCTATGCGGCTGCTTCCCACTAGTTATCTATTTTACATTTGGTAGTGTATATATGTCCATGACACTCTCTTACCCTGTCACATCTCACCCCACCCCCTCCCCATATCCTCAAGTCCATTCTCTAGTAGGTCTGTGTCTTTATTCCCGTCTTGCCACTAGGTTCTTCATGGCCTTTTTTTTTTTTTTTTTTCCTTAGATTCCGTATATATGTGTTAGCATACTGTATTTGTTTTTCTCTTTCTGACTTACTTCACTCTGTATGACAGACTCTAACTCCATCCACCTCATTACAAATACCTCCATTTCATTTCTTTTTATGGCTGAGTAATATTCCATTGTATATATGTGCCACATCTTCTTTATCCATTCATCTGTCGATGGACATTTAGGTTGCTTCCATGTCCTGGCTATTGTAAATAGAGCTGCAATGAACATTTTGGTACATGACTCTTTTTGACCTATGGTTTTCTCAGGGTATATGCCCAGTATTGGGATTGCTGGGTCGTATGGTAGTTCTATTTGTAGTTTTTTCAGGAACCTCCATACTGTTCTCCATAGTGGCTGTATCAATTTACATTCCCACCAACAGTGCAAGAGTGTTCCCTTTCCTCCACACCCTCTCCAGCATTTATTGTTTCTAGATTTTTTGATGATGGCCATTCTGACCGGTGTGAGATGATATCTCATTGTAGTTTTGATTTGCATTTCTCTAATGATTAATGATGTTGAGCATTCTTTCATGTGTCTGTAGGCCATCTGTATATCTTCTTTGGAGAAATGTCTATTTAGGTCTTCTGCCCATTTTTGGATTGGGTTGTTGGTTTTTTTGTTATTGAGCTGCATGAGCTGCTTGTAAATCTTGGAGATTAATCCTTTGTCAGTTGCTTCATTTGCAAATATTTTCTCCCATTCTGATGGTTGTCTTTTGGTCTTGTTTATGGTTTCCTTTGCTGTGTAAAAGCTTTTAAGTTTCATTAGGTCCCATTTGTTTATTTGTGTTCTTATTTCCATTTCTCTGGGAGCTGGGTCAAAAAGAATCTTGCTGTGATGTATGTCATAGAGTGTTCTGCCTATGTTTTCCTCTAAGAGTTTGATAGTGTCTGCCCTTACACTTAGGTCTTTAATCCATTTTGAGTTTATTTTTGTGCATGGTGTCAGGGAGTGTTCTAATTTCATACTTTTACATGTACCTGTCCAATTTTCCCAGCACCACTTATTGAAGAGGCTGTCTTTTCTCCACTGTATATTCTTGCCACCTTTATCAAAGATAAGGTGACCATATGTGTGTGGGTTTATCTCTGGGCTTTCTATCCTGTTCCATTGATCTATATTTCTGTTTTTGTGCCAGTACCAAACTGTCTTGATTACTGAAGCTTTGTAATATAGTCTGAAGTCAGGGAGCCTGATTCCCCCAGCTCCATTTTTCGTTCTCAAGATTGCTTTGGCTATTCGGGGTCTTTTGTGTTTCCATACAAATTGTGAAATTTTTTGTTCTAGTTCTGTGAAAAATGCCAGTGGTAGTTTGATAGGGACTGCATTGAATCTGTAGATTGCTTTGGGTAGTAGAGTCATTTTCACAATGTTGATTCTTCCAATCCAGGAACATGGTATATCTCTCCATCTATTTGTATCATCTTTAATTTCTCTCATCAGTGTCTTATAATTTTCTGCATACAGGTCTTTTGTCTCCTTAGGTAGGTTTATTCCTAGATATTTTATTCTTTTTGTTGCAATGGTAAATGGGAGTGTTTTCTTAATTTCACTTTCAGATTTTTCGTCATTAGTGTATAGAAATGCAAGAGATTTCTGTGCATTAATTTTGTATCCTGCTACTTTACCAAATTCATTGATTAGCTCTAGGAGTTTTCTGGTAGCATCTTTAGGATTCTCTATGTATAGTATCATGTCATCTGCAAATAGTGACAGCTTTACTTCTTCTTTTCCGATTTGGATTCCTTTTATTTCTTTGTCTTCTCTGATTGCTGTGGCTAGCACTTCCAAAACTATGTTGAAAAATAGTGGTGAGAGTGGGCAACCTTGTCTTGTTCCTGATCTTAGTGGAAATGGTTTCAGTTTTTCACCATTGAGGACAATGTTGGCTGTGGGTTTGTCATATATGGCCTTTATTATGTTGAGGAAAGTTCCCTCTATGCCTACTTTCTGCAGGGCTTTTATCATAAATGGATGTTGAATTTTGTCGAAAGCTTTCTCTGCATCTATTGAGATGATCATATGGTTTTTCTCCTTCAATTTGTTAATATGGTGTATCACATTGATTGATTTGCGTATATTGAAGAATCCTTGCATTCCTGGGATAAACCCCACTTGATCATGGTGTATGATCCTTTTAATGTGCTGTTGGATTCTGTTTGCTAGTATATTGTTGAGGATTTTTGCATCTATGTTCATCAGTGATATTGGCCTGTAGTTTTCTTTCTTTGTGACATCTTTGTCTGGTTTTGGTATCAGGGTGATGGTGGCCTCGTAGAATGAGTTTGGGAGTGTTCCTCCCTCTGCAATATTTTGGAAGAGTTTGAGAAGGATAGGTGTTAGCTCGTCTCTAAATGTTTGATAGAATTCACCTGTGAAGCCATCTGGTCCTGGGCTTTTGTTTGTTGGAAGGTTTTTAATCACAGTTTCAATTTCAGTGCTTGTGATTGGTCTGTTCATATTTTCTATTTCTTCCTGGTTCAGTCTCGGCAGTTTGTGCATTTCTAAGAATCTGTCCATTTCTTCCAGGTTGTCCATTTTATTGGCATAGAGTTGCTTGTAGTAATCTCTCATGATCGTTTGTATTTCTGCAGTGTCAGTGGTTACTTCTCCTTTTTCATTTCTAATTCTATTCATTTGAGTCTTCTCCCTTTTTCTCTTGATGAGTCTGGCTAATGGTTTATCAATTTTGTTTATCTTCTCAAAGAACCAGCTTTTAGTTTCATTGATTTTTGCTATTGTTTCCTTCATTTCTTTTTCATTTATTTCTGACCTGATCTTTATAATTTCTTTCCTTCTGCTGGCTTTGGGGTTTTTTTGTTCTTCTTTCTCTAATTGCTTCAGGTGCAAGGTTAGGTTGTTTATTCGAGATGTTTCCTGTTTCTTGAGGTAGGCTTGTATTGCTATAAACTTCCCTCTTAGCACTGCTTTTGCTGCGTCCCATAGGTTTTGGGTCGTCGTATCTCCATTGTCATTTGTTTCTAGGTATTTTTTGATTTCCCCTTTGATTACTTCAGTAATCACTTCGTTATTAAGTAGTGTATTGTGTAGCCTCCATGTGTTTGTATTTTTTACAGATCTTTTCCTGTAATTGATATCTAGTCTCAGAGCGTTGTGGTCGGAAAAGATACTTGATACGATTTCAATTTTCTTAAATTTACCAAGGCTTGATTTATGACCCAAGATATGATCTATCCTGGAGAATGTTCCATGAGCACTTGAGAAAAATGTGTATTCTGTTGTTTTTGGGTAGAATGTCCTATAAATATCAATTAAGTCCATCTTGTTTAATGTATCATTTAAAGCTTGTGTTTCCTTATTTATTTTCATTTTGGATGATCTGTCCATTGGTGAAAGTGGGGTGTTAAAGTCCCCTACTATGATTGTGTTGCTGTCGATTTCCCCTTTTATGGCTGTTAGTATTTGCCTTATGTATTGAGGTGCTCCTATGTTGGGTGCATAAATATTTACAATTGTTATAGCTTCCTCTTGGATCAATCCCTTGATCATTATATAGTGTCCTTCTTTGTCTCTTGTAATAGTCTTTATTTTAAAGTCTATTTTGTCTGATATGAGAATTGCTACTCCAGCTTTCTTTTGATTTCCATTTGCATGGAATATCTTTTTCCATCCCCTCACTTTCAGTCTGTATGTGTCTCTAGGTCTGAAGTGGGTCTCTTGTAGACAGCATATATATGGGTCTTGTTTTTGTATCCATTCAGCCAGCCTGTGTCTTTTGGTGGGAGCATTTAATCCATTTACATTCAAGGTAATTATCGATATGTATGTTCCTATTCCCATTTTCTTAAATGTTTTTGGTTTGTTATTGTAGGTGTTTTCCTTCTCTTGTGTTTCTTGCCTAGAGAAGTTCCTTTAGCATTTGTTGTAAAGCTGGTTTGGTGGTGCTGAACTCTCTCAGCTTTTGCTTGTCTGTAAAGGTTTTAATTTCTCCATCGAATCTGAATGAGATCCTTGCTGGGTAGAGTAATCTTGGTTGTAGGTTTTTCTCCTTCATCACTTTAAGTATATCCTGCCACTCCCTTCTGGCTTGCAGAGTTTCTGCTGAAAGATCAGATGTTAACCTTATGGGGATTCCCTTGTGTGTTATTTGTTTTTTTTCCCTTGCTGCCTTTAATATGTTTTCCTTATATTTAATTTTTGACAGTTTGATTAATATGTGTCTTGGCGTGTTTCTCCTTGGGTTTATCCTGTATGGGACTCTCTGTGCTTCCAGGACTTGATTAACTATTTCCTTTCCCATATTAGGGAAGTTTTCAACTATAATCTCTTCAAATATTTTCTCAGTCCCTTTCTTTTTCTCTTCTTCTTCTGGGACCCCTATAATTCGAATGTTGGTGCGTTTAATGTTGTCCCAGAGGTCTCTGAGACTGTCCTCAGTTCTTTTCATTCTTTTTTCTTTATCCTGCTCTGTAGTAGTTATTTCCACCATTTTATCTTCCAGGTCACTTATCCTTTCTTCTGCCTCAGTTATTCTGCTATTGATCCCATCTAGAGTATTTTTAATTTCATTTATTGTGTTTTTCATCATTGCTTGGTTCCTCTTTAGTTCTTCTACGTCCTTGTTAAATGTTTCTTGCATTTTGTCTATTCTATTGCCAAGATTTTGGATCATCCTTACTATCATTATTCTGAATTCTTTTTCAGGTAGACTACCTATTTCCTCTTCATTTGTTAAGTCTAGTGTGCTTTGACCCTGCTCCTTCATCTGCTGTGTGTTTTTTTGTCGTCTCATTTTGCTTATCTTACTGTGTTTGGGGTCTCCTTTTCACAGACTGCAGGTTTGTAGTTCCCGTTGTTTTTGGTATCTGTCCCCAGTGGCTAAGTTTGGTTCAGTGGGTTGTGTAGGCTTCCTGGTGTAGGGAACTAGTGCCTGAGCTCTGGTGGATGAGGCTGGATCTTGTCTTTCTGGTGGGCACATCCACGTCTGGTGGTGTATTTTGGGGGTGTCTGTGGCCTTATTATGATTTTAGGCAGCCTCTCTGCTAATGGATGGGGCTGTGTTCCTGTCTTGCTAGTTGTTTGGCATAGGGTGTTCAGCACTGTAGCTTGCTGGTCATTGAGTGATGCTGGGTCTTGATGTTGAGATGGAGATCTCTGAGAGATTTTTACCATTTGGTATTACGTGGAGCTGGGAGGTCTCTTGTGGACCAGTGTCCTGAAGTTGGCTCTCCCACCTCAGAGGCACGGCCCTGATGCCTGGCTGGAGCACCAAGAGCCTTTCGTCCACACGGCTCAGGGTAAAAGGGAGAAAAAATAGAAAGAAAGAAAGAAAGAAAGAAAGAAAGAAAGAAAGAAAGAAAGAAAGAAAGAAAGAAAGAAAGAAAGAAAGAAAGAAAGAAAGAAAGAAAGAAAGAAAGAAAGGAGGGAGGGAGGGAGGGAGGGAGGGAGGGAGGGAGGGAGGGAGGGAGGGAGGGAGGAAAGAAAGAAAGAAAGAAAGAAAGAAAGAAAGAAAGAGGCTATAATATAGTGAAGCAAAATAAAGCTATTGTAAAGCAAAGCTATACAGACAAAATCTCACCCAGAAGCATATACATATACACTCACACACAAAAAAAAAGGAACAGGGGAAAAAGTAATATATCCTGCTCCCAAAGTCCACCTCCTGAATTTGGGATGATTCGTTGTCTATTCAGGTATTCAGCAGATGCAGGCACATCAAGTTGTTTGTGGAGTTTTAATCCGCTACTTCTGAGGCTGCTGGGAGAGATTTCCCCTTCTCTTCCCTGTTCACACAGCTCCTGGGGTTCAGCTTTGGATTTGGACCCGCCTCTGCGTGTAGGTCACCTGAGGGCATCTATTCCCCGCCCAGACAGAACGGGGTTAAAGGAGCAGCTGCTTCGGGGGCGCTGGCTCACTCAGGCCGCGGGGAGGGAGGGGTACGGAGGAGGTGGGGCGAGCCTGCGGCGTCAGAGGCCGGCGTGACGTTGCACCAGCCTGAGGCGCGCAGTGCGTTCTCCCGGTGAATTTGTCCGGGGATCACGGGACCCTGGCAGTGGCGGGCTGCACCGGCTCCCGGGAGGGGCGGTGTGGAGAGTGACCTGTGCTCACACACAGGCTTTTTGGAGGCGGCAGCAGCAGCCCCAGCGTCTCACGCCTGTCTCTGGGGTCCGCGCTGATCGCCGCGGCTCGCGCCTTTCTCTGGAGTTCGTTTAGGCGGCGCTCTGTATCCCCTCTCCTTGCGCGCAGCGAAACAAAGAGGCAAGAAAAAGCCTCTTGCCTCTTCGGCAGCTGCAGACTTTTTCCCGGTCTCCCTCCCAGCCAGCTGTGGTGCGCTAAACCCTTCAGGCTGTGTTCACGCCACCAACCCCAGTCCTCTCCCTGCGATCCGACCGAAGCCTGAGCCTCAGCTCCCAGCCCCGCCCGCCCCGGCGGGTGAGCAGACAAGCCTCTCGGGCTGGTGAGCGCTGCTCGGCGCCGAGCCTCTGTGCGGGAGTCTCTCCGCTTTTTCCTCTGCGCCCCTGTTTCTGTGGGATCCGCGCTGTTAGCTGCGGCTCGCGCCCGTCTCTGAAGTTCGTTTAGGCGGCGCTCTGAATCCCCTCTCCTCGCGCACCAGGAAACAAAGAGGGAAGAAAAAGTCTCTTGCCTCTTCGGCAGCTGCAGACTTTTTCTCGGACTCCCTCCCGGCTAGCTGTGGTGCACTAACCCCTTCAGGCTGTGTTCACGCCGCCAATCCCAGTCCTCTCCCTGCGATCCGACTGAAGCCCGAGCCTCAGCTCCCAGCCCCTGCCCGCCCCGGCGGGGGAGCAGACAAGCCTCTCGGGCTGGTGAGTGCTGGTCGGCACCGCTCCTCCGTGCGGGAGCCTCTCCGCTTTGCCCTCCGCACCCCTGTGGCTGCGCTCTCCTCCGTGGCTCCGAAGCTTCCCCCTTCTGCCACCCGCAGTCTCTGCCCGCGAAGGGGCTTCCTAATGCGTGGAAATCTTTCCTCCTTCACAGCTCCCTCCCACTGGCGCAGGTGCCGTCCCTATTCTTTTGTCTCTGTTATTTCTTTTTTCTCTTTTGCCCTACCCAAGTACGGGGGGAGTTTCTTGCCTTTTTGGAGGTCGGACGTTTTCTGCCAGCGTTCAGTGGGTGTTCTGTAGGAGCAGTTCCACGTGTAGATGTATTTCTACTGTATCTGTGGGAAGGAAGGTGATCTCCGCGTCTTACTCTTCCGCCATCTTCTCTCCTCCCCCCTAACTTTTCTTTTTTGCATGTGGATCTGCAGTTATGTGGCTTTGACTCTTACTCATAATTGATTATTTCCTTGTGTGTTTAGGGATATATTTAATTCAAAAATCACTGCTCTGTTTTCCCATATTTGTTGTAATTCAGTGGTCCACACGCTCAATAATTGTCCCTCCTTTGTAGATGATCTCTCTTATTTCTCATTTTTTTAGTCTTTACTTTTTGAATTATTATTTTAAAATATTAGGTGTATGTTTCCTTTTTTCTTTTGGAGGGAGGCTTGGGATGGGTTCCCTAAAACTCAGAAAGGATTTATTATATCAGTTCTGGACAACTCTTGGTCATTACCTCTTTACATAGTACGTTCTCTCATTCTGTCTCTCATCTCCATCTGTCCTCCATTGAGATGTATGTTGACCAATCTCACTTGATCTTCTATATCTTCTAACCTATGTTCAGTTTTTCATCTTTGTCTCTTGGTGAATTTATTCCAATTTGGATTCCAGTTTACTAGTTTCTCTCCACATACGACTAGTCTAGTTAATACAAGCATTGAGTTTCTATTATCTATTATATGCTTTATTTCTAGATACATATGTATCTGGTTATTTTTCTAATATGCCTGGTGTATACTGATAATCTTTTATTCTTTGGTCTTCTTTTCAACCTCTTCTTTTTATTTGTTTAAGCATATTTATTTCATATTATTTTTCTCATAATTCTAATATCTGCAGTAATTGTGAGTCATTCTATACTGCATGGCCTTTGCTAAATCTTATTCATGATTGTTTATTTCTTTGTGAGTTTAATGATTTTATATACTGTAAGTTTATATGGTAGGTAGAATAATGGCCTCCAAACATGTACATGTCCTAGTTCCCGGAACCTGTGGATATATTACTTGACATGGCAGAGGGACTTTGCAGATATGATTGACATTATGGACCTTGAGATGGAGAGATATTCCTGGATTATTTGGGTAGTCCAAGGCTAAGCACAGGAAATTAATAAGCCAAAGAGAAAGGCAGAAGAGAAGGAAGGAGAGATGAAAGATAAGAAGGGATAGAAGCACAATTACTGACTTTTAAGATGAAGGGAATCGTAAACAAAAGAATACCAGTAGTCTCTAGAGGCTGAGAATGGACATAAGCTGACAACAGCAAGGAATTGTGTCCTTGGTCCTAAAAGAATAACACTATCCTGATTTTGTGTTTATATTTACTTTGGTTATTAAAAGATAAATTTATCATTTATTTTATTAAAGGTAAATTGCTTGGCTTTAGTTCTGTTTTGTTTTTAACTTTTAAGAAAAGGTTATCAGACTTTCAGTTTCTGCTTTTAAAAAACATGTAAAAAACTTGAAAGACCACTTCTACTCTCATAACAAGAAAAACACTGAACAAACTGAATATCAACAACTATTCTTAGATCCATCATTGGCAAATTTCTGCTCTGTAAACTGGAGAGACAGGTGAATACAGAGAATCATAACTTATGTGGAGTAAAAACCACAAGAGCCAGTTACTGGTAGGAATATATAAATAGTAATTAACAAATTGCTAGAGGCTAAACATGGACTAGCTTAATAAAAAACTCCTGGGGCCCAGCCTTAGGGGTACTTCCACACTTTTGTGAGTTTTACATCCAGGAACCCCATCAAGTGCTCATAATGAAGATTTGAGAAAAATGCTTCCTGCTTCTGACAGATGGAGGTGAAAAGTAACCAGTTAAAAATATGCCCAGAAAGTTCTGTTCTCTGTAACAAAGGCCTGTCCTCAAGGGAAATAATCTACCAGAATCTAATTAACATAGGGAAAGAGGAAAACCCAACTTTATCCCCATCTAGCCTTTCTGACTCAACTAGGGGGGACAAATAACTGAGAAGCACTTGTGAAGGTCATAACTCAGGGGCCTAGTAAAAGGATGACATCTAATCATATGACTAGAGAACATTTCTCTTCCCCCAAACTTTACCACCACATCAACAAGGCTTCTGTATAATGGGATTATAGCTGAAACTGCAAGGCTCAGACTGTTTAAGACTAGAATATGCATTCTTCTCAAGCTCACATGGAACATTCACCAAGATAGGCCACATTCTGTACCGTAAAACAGGGCTCCCCAACCCCCAGGCTATGGACCGATATCTATCCGCAGCCTGTTAAGAACCGGGCTGCACAGCAGGAGGTGAGCAGTGGCGGGTGAGCAAGCGAAGCTTCACGTGCCGCTTCCCATTGCTCTCCATTGCTCGCATTACTGCCTGAACCCTCCCCTCCTTCTGGTGCGTGGAAAAATTGTCTTCCACAAAACCGGTACCTGGTGCCAAAAAAGTTGGGGACTGCTGCCATAAAACACACCTAACAAACATAAAAGAATAGAAGCTATGTAACGTATGTTTTCAGACCACAGTGGAATTAAAATAGAAACCAATAACAAAACGATAGCTGGAAACTCCAAAGATATTTGGAGATTAAACAACACACTTCTAAATAACACATGGGTCAAAGGCGATATCTCAAAACAAATTTAAAAATATTTTGAACCAGATGAAAATGAAAATACAACTTATCAAAAATTTTCAGATGCAGTGAGAGCAGTACTTAGAGGAAAATTTATAGTTAGAAATGCATATATTATAAAAAAGAAAGATCTAAAAATCAGTAATTTAAGCTTCCACCTTAGAAAAGTAGAGAAAGAACAACTAAATCCAAAGTAAGCAGAAGAGAAATAATAAAAGAGCAGAAATCAATGAAATAGAAAACAGGAAATCAGTAGAGAAAATCATATTTATGAAAAGATCAATAGAATTGATAAATCTCTAGCCCAGTTAATCAAGAAAAAAAGAGAGAAAATAATAATTACTAATATCAAAAATGGAAGAGGAGGCATCTCTAATAATCCCATGGACACTAAAAGGATAATAAAGGAATATTATGAACAACTCTATTTGATAACCTAGATGAAATGGATCAACTCCTTGAAAGACACAATTTACCAAAACTCACTCAAGGAGAATTAGATAATCTGAATAGGCTATATCTGGCTGTATCTGTTAAATGAATTGAATCAACAATTAATAACATTTAAAAAGAGAAAACACCAGGTCTAGATGGTTTCACTGGTGAATTCTACCAAACATTTAAGTAGGAATTGATACCAGTTCTCTATAATTTCTGATGGAAAATAGAAGCAGAGGGAAAACTTCCTAACTAATTCTCTGAGGACAGCATTATCCTAATACCAATACAATATAAATATATTGTGAGACAGAAAAGCTACAGAAAGGTATCTCTCATGAAAATAAATGTAAATATCTTCAACAAAATATTAGTGAATCAATTCTTACAATGTATAAAAAGAATTGTACATCAACAATGAAAGCCCATGATCAGATGGCTTCACTGGTGAATTATGCAAAACATTCAAAGAAGACGTTTTCTTTCATAGATCTTGCTTTTGGTGTTGTACCTAAAAATTCAACCCTAAATGCAAGGTCACCTAGATTTTCTCCTATGTTATCTTCTAGACGGTTTACGGTTTTGTGTTTTACATTGAATCCTATGACCCGTTTTGAGTTAATTTTCGTGTTAGGTGCAAGGAATGTGTCTAGATTTTTTTTTTTTTTTTTTTTTTTTTGCATGTAGATCAGCTGTTCCAGCACCTTACATTGAAAAGATAATCCTTTCTCCATTGAATTGCCTTTGCCCTTTTGTCAAAGATTGGTTAATTATATTTGTGTGGGTCTAGTTCTGGGCTCTCTGTTCCATTGATCTGTTTGTCTATACTTTTCTTTAATGGTACACTGTCTTGATTACTGTGGCTTGACAAGGAAGTTGAAGTTGGGCTTTGTCAATCCTTCAACTCTGTTCTTCTCCTTTAATATTGTGTTGGCCACTCTGGGTCTTTGCCTCTCCATACAAACTTGAATATCAGTTTTATAATATCCACAAGATAACTTGCTGAGATTCTGGTTGGGATTTCATTGAATCTGTTGGTCAAGTTGGGAATAACTGACATCTTAACAATATTGAATCTTCCTATCCATGAACACGGTATATCTCTGCATTTATTTATATCTTCTTTGATTTCTTTCATTAGAGTTTGAAGTGTTCCTTGTACAGACCTTGTACATATTTTATTAGATTTATACCTAAGTATTTCAATTTTTGGTGCTACTGTAAATGGTATTGTGTTTTTAATTCCAAATTTGAAATGTTCATAGCTGGTAGAAAATCACCTTGTGATTTTCTACCTGACAGTGATGTCAGGTGTGTATGATTCCAACCATATAACATTCTGGAAAAGGCAGAACTATAGAGACAGTAAAAAGATTGGTAGTTGCTAGGGGTTCAAAAGGATGAAGAGCGGTAAGGATGCATAATTAGGGTGGAGAAACTATTCTGTATGGTACTATAATGGTAGATACATGACATTATGCATTTTTCAAAATGCACACAACTATGCAACACAAAGAATAAACCTTAATGTAGTCTTGGACTTTAGTTAATAACAATGCATCAATATTGATTCATTAGTTGTAACAAAGGTATCACACTATGCATAACGTTAATAATAGGGGAAACTTTGTGGGAGTGAGGGGGTATGTAGGAACTCTCTGCACTCTCTGCTCAGTTTTTCCCTAAATTTAAAATTGCTCTACAAACAAAGTCTGTTAAGAAAAGAAGGCAAAAAAGAGTTGCCAGACTACATCTTCTAGAGTTGTTTTTATTCCATGTTTTGCATATGAAAGCAATTCATATTTGACTATTAGATACTATTCTACTGGTGACTGAACCACAGTTTACTCATTCTTCTGTGTTCTTTTGGAAATGTTTCTAGGATTTTTATTATAAATAGTGCTGCTATGAACATTCTTACGTATGTCTCCTGGTCTGTTTTGTGAAGAGTTTCTCATTGTCATACCTAAGAGTTGACTTGCTGGAGTACTATCCTAATTTGTACTTCTGCCAGCAAAGCATAAGAAATAACTGTCTTCAATTCCTGTAATGTTAGACATCTTCGTTTTTGACAATCAAGTGGTGAAAATGGTTTTTTTTGTTCCATTTCCCTGTTCACTAGTGAAGATGACAATCTATACATACATTTATCAATATGTGCTTTTTTCCTCTTCTTTAGAATGACTGTTCATATCTTTAATTAGGTTGCCTTTTTAACAAATATTGTTTTATATGTTCTTAATTCTGTTTTTTAGCATTTGTTGTAAATATCTTATACCTTAGTTTTTGTCTTTAAATTAATAGTTCTCAATTTAAAATAAATTTACATATTATTTATTTTAGAGTTAGCACTCCTTTCTGTCATGTTTAAGAAATACCTCCTTACCACAAAGCCAGAGAGATAGTTTTCGCTAACAGCTTTAAACTTTTGTTTCTGACATAGTCATCCCTCAGTATTTGCAGGGAATTGGTTCCATGACCCCCTTGGATACCAAAATCCAAGGATGCTCAAGACCTTTATATAAAATGAAGTAGTACACTCGGTCTTCTTTATCTGTGGGTTCTGCATCGGTGGATAAGAGGGCCAACTGTATAAGTAATTGATTCATCTGGAATTTTGTGTGTGTGTATATAAGGTAGGGATACAATTTCATTTTTTCCCTTATTTATTTTCAGCCTCACTTACAATAGATCCTTCTTCACTGATGTGGTAGACCATCTCAGTTATGTATCAAATTCCATATATGCTTATGTCTGCTTTATTGCATTGTTCAATTTGTCTATGCCTAAAGTAGTACTACAGTGTCTCGATTACTATAGCTTTAGAAGAAGACCCAAATCTTAGCAGGGTAATTCCCCCTCTGTGCTCTTCTTCAAAAATGTTTAGCTATTCTTGGTCTTTGCATATCCGTATAATTTAAAAATTAGTTTCTCAGTTCCAGTTAGAAAATACCCTGTTAGGATTCAGACTGGAATTGCATTGTGGGTAGAGATGAGTCTGGGGAGAATTGACAGCTTTATAATATTAAGTATTGCCATCCATGAAGACTGTATATCTTTCTTTAAATTTTTTCAGTTTTAGATTTTTCCCACAGTTTATAAACATCTTTTGTTAGAGTTATTCATCAGTATTTGATCTTATTGTAAATGATGTCTTATTTTTGCCTTCTAGATGATTCTTGCTTGTATTTAGAGATGCAGTTGATTTTTGTATTTTGATCATATGTCTAGCCACTGTGCTAAATTCTATATGCACTGTTTTGTGTGTAAGTATGAAGGAAGGAGTGTGCACAGAATGGGAAGCACAATAGAGGTAACTCAATCCATTTTCTTGAAAAAATACTTCTGAGGTAAGACTTTTAAAAACATTTTTAAATATTAAAAGGAAGACAAGCTAACAAAAATTCAAATTATGGAGAAGCACGTAAAGGAAAGGGACTCTGTATTATATAATTCACTCTATGGAAATAATTATTTACAGTGTATCCTTCTAACGCTTATTCTTTTTCTCTCCCTTACTACACCTTTTGTGTATATATAGGTTGTTAGTAAACTGGGATAACAATTTACAGATTATTTTATTTCAAATAGCTATTTGGACTGTTAAAATGTCAAACTGATGTGCATTTTTATTATGATTCAAAACTGTAATCCATTGCCTTATTCAAAAGCACTCTAGTTTAAGGATCATAAGTTTTACTATGATCCATAATATGATTCATCATAAGTCTTAAATCATCTACTCTAGTTTCTACTTATCCTATAAAAAGGGAAAATGCTTTGGACAACTGCATCAATCTTGTCTGAGCTGATATATTAGACACAGCTCACCACAATATTATGAATCATTTTATTCCAAGGCAAGACGTTTTTTTGATGCTATGTTCAGAGAGTCACCTTGCCAAAAATAACATAAAGAGAGTTATCTTAATTACAGCCTCAGCCTTTACTGAACATGCCTTCTGGTGCTAATAGTTGCCATGCATTTACTTCTCATCCGATTTGTATCTACCATAACTAAACTGCTTCATGGTTGCCTACTAGTTTTTCCTTTTCATTAATATTCCCTCTTTTCAAAACTAGATTTATCTCACTATAGCCTTTCTATTTTCTACTGTCTTGTATTTCATATCTGTACTTTTCTTGCTTCACTCTTCTTTTAATCTGGTTTGATTTTTTTGATACTGCTTTGCTTATGATCATCTGATATAATCTAGTCTGAGTTTGTTTTTGTTCAAACTGGATGCAATTTTTAAAGATCTTTAAAAATGAAAAGCACGAAATTGTATTATTTTAATTGCTCCAAATTACCATGATAATGAATTCTCTCAAATTGGTTTTCAAATATAAAACATTAAAAATATTAATTGTGGAATGATATTCAAATTTTTTTCTGCATTGAGGCACAGAGATAGGAAAATCGTAATTCTTCTTTTTCATAAGAGATTTTTTAAAAAAATTACCTATGTTTATATCTAAAAATATATGTAGACTTTTATTGCAAATGACACTTTCCCTTTTCCTGGCAAATGTCAAGAAGTGCATAGAGAAATTTAGAGAAAGACGAGTTATTTATTCATATGAGACGTTTTAGTTTGTTTTGGTGATATTTTTCAGTTCCTGATGGTATGAGAGGCTTGAATGATTTTTTATGACTTTTCTGATCAGATACTAACCAATTAAATACAGAAGTCAAAAAGTTCAGCTCACGTTAGATGCTTTCAGTGGTCATAATAGCACTTCCTCTAATTTTAGAGAGCTCAAATCAATACATTATTTCTTTTATGAGTACTAATTTGATATATATTTACCACTGTATTTTTCTCTTCCTTTTTCAGAAATAGATATTCATTTACTCTTCGATTAATACATAAATTTTAAATTTTTGAATGTTTATTATACAGTACCAGTTATTAAATTTTCATGACTTTGCTTGTGAATATAGGGCATAAATCATTTAGCAATTCATTGTTTTTCTTTTTTGATTGAACAGTATGCATTTATTAAAATAACTGTGCCAGCAGGAAAATACAAAAAGCAGAACAAAATCATACGCCTGCCTATCATTTTAATCTTGTAAAAATTTGTATTCATAGAGACAAAGACTAGAATATGAAAATAATTATTTCAAGTTCAATTATGGGTGTTTTTCCCTCTGTTCTTTTATTATAATTATAAAATATCATCATAATAGTGCTATTTCAGAACCTTAAAGCTAATTGAGTTATTTTACAAGTGTGAGAAGCTAAACCTGAATTTTATCATTTAGTAAAAATCAAACTGTCCACATTTTTAAGATGCTGTGTTTTCTTTCTTTCTTTTTTTTTGGGGGGGGGGACTGATTCTTTTCATTTATTATTTTTATTTTTTTAAACATCTTTATTGGAGTATAATTGCTTTACAATGGTGTGTTAGTTTCTGCTTTATAACAAAGTGAATCAGTTATACATATACATATGTTCCCAAATCTCTTCCCTCTTGCGTCTCCCTCCTTCCCACCCTCCCTATCTCACCCCTCTAGGTGGTCACAAAGCACAGAGCTGATCTCCCTGTGCTATGTGGCTGCCTCCTACTAGCTATCTATTTTACGTTTGGTAGTGTATATATGTCCATGCCACTCTCCCACTTTGTCACAGCTTACCCTTCCCCCTCCCCATATCCTCAAGTCCATTCTCTAGTAAGTCTGAGTCTTTATTCCCGTCCTGCCCCTAGGTTCTTCATTACCTTTTTTTTTTCTTCTTAGATTCCATATAAATGTGTTAGCATACTGTATTTGTTTTTCTCTTTCTGACTTACTTCCCTCTGTATGACAGACTCTAAGTCCATCCACCTCACTACAAATGACTCAATTTTATTTCTTTTTATGGCTGAGTAATATTCCATTGTATATATGTGCCACATCTTCTTTATCCATTCATCTGCTGATGGACACTTAGGTTGCTTCCATGTCCTGGCTATTGTAAATAGAGCTTCAATGAACATTTTGGTACATGAGTTTTGAAATTATTTTTGAATTATGGTTTTCTCAGGGTATATGCCCAGTAGTGGGATTGCTGGGTCGTATGGTAGTTCTGTTTTTAGTTTTTTAAGGAACCTCCATACTGTTCTCCATAGTGGCTGCATTAATTTACATTCCCACCAACAGTGCAAGAGGGTTCCCTTTTCTCTACACCCTCTCCAGCATTTATTGTTTGTAGATTTTTTGATGATGGCCATTCTGACCGGTGTGAGATGATATCTCATTGTAGTTTTGATTTGCATTTCTCTAATGATTAATGATGTTGAGCATTCTTTCATGTGTTTGTTGGCAATCTGCATATCTTCTTTAGAGAAATGTCTATTTAGGTCTTCTGCCCATTTTTGGATTGGGTTTTTCGTTTTTTTGATATTGAGCTGCATGAGCTGCTTGTAATTACATTTTGGAGATTAATCCTTTGTCAATTGCTTCATTTGCAAATATTTTCTCCCATTCTGAGGGTTGTCTTTTCATCTTGTTTATGGTTTCCTTTGCTGTGCAAAAGCTTTTAAGTTTCATTAGGTCCCATTTGTTTATTTGTGTTCTTATTTCCATTTCTGTAGGAGATGGGTCAAAAAGAATCTTGCTGTGATGTATGTCATAGAGTGTTCTGCCTATGTTTTCCTCTAAGAGTTTGATAGTGTCTGGCCTTACACTTAGGTCTTTAATCCATTTTGAGTTTATTTTTGTGTATGGTGTCAGGGAGTGTTCTAATTTCATACTTTTACATGTAGCTTTCCAGTTTTCCCAGCACCACTTATTGAAGAGGCTGTCTTTTCTCCACTGTATATTCTTGCCTCCTTTATCAAAGATAAGGTGACCATATGTGCGTGGGTTTATCTCTGGGCTTTCCCTCCTGTTCCATTGATCTGTATTTCTGTTTTTGTGCCAGTACCATACTGTCTTGATTACTGTAGCTTTGTAATATAATCTGAAGTCCAGGAGCCTGATTCCTCTAGCTCCGTTTTTCGTTCTCAAGATTGCTTTGGCTATTCGGGGTCTTTAGTGTTTCCATACAAATGTGAAATTTCTTGTTCTAGCTCTGTGAAAAATGCCAGTGGTAGTTTGATAGGGATTGCATTGACTCTGTAGATTGCTTTGGGTAGTATAGTCATTTTCACAATGTTGATTCTTCCAATCCAAGAACATGGTATCTCTCTCCATCTATTTGTATCATCTTTAATTTTTTTTCATCAGTATCTTATAATTTTCTGCATACAGGTCTTTTGTCTCCTTAGGTAGGTTTATCCCAGATATTTTATTCTTTTTGTTGCAATGGTAAATGGGAGTGTTTTCTTAATTTCACTTTCAGATTTTTCATCATTAGTGTATAGGAATGCTAGAGATTTCTGTGCATTAATTTTGTATCCTGCTACTTTACCAAATTCATTGATTAGTTCTAGTATTTTTCTGGTAGCATCTTTAGGATTCTCTATGTATAGTATCATGTCATTTGCAAACAGTGACAGCTTCACTTCTTCTTTTCTGATTTGTATTCCTTTTATTTCTTTTTCTTCTCTGATTGCTGTGGCTAAAACTTTCAAAACTATGTTGAATAATAGTGGTGAGAGTGGGCAACCTTTTCTTGTTCCTGATCTTAGTGGAAATGGTTTCAGTTTTTCACCATTGAGGACGATGTTGGCTGTGGTTTGTCATATATGGCCTTTATTATATTGAGGTAATTTCCCTCTATGCCTACTTTCTGCGGGTTTTTATCATAAATGGGTGTTGAATTTTGTCGAAAGCTTTCTCTGCATCGATTGAGATGATCATATGGATTTTCTCCTTCACTTTGTTAATATGGTGTATCACATTGATTGATTTGCGTATATTGAAGAATCCTTGCATTCCTGGGATAAACCCCACTTGATCATGGTGTATGATCCTTTTAATGTGCTGTTGGATTCTGTTTGCTGGTATTTTGTTGAGGATTTTTGCATCTGTGTTCATCAGTGATATTGGCCTGTAGTTTTCTTTCTTTGTGACATCTTTGTCTGGTTTTGGTATCAAGGTGATGGTGGCTTCATAGTATGAGTTCGGGAGTGTTCCTCCCTCTGCTATATTTTGGAAGAGTTTGAGAAGGATAGGTGTTAGCTCTTCTCTAAATGTTTGATAGAACTTGCCTGTGAAGCCATGTGGTCCTGGGCTTTTGTTTGTTGGAAGATGTTTAATCACAGTTTCAATTTCAGTGCTTGTGATTGGTCTGTTCATATTTTCTATTTCTTCCTGGTTCAGTCTCGGAAGGTGTGTGTGTTTCTAAGAATCTGTCCATTTCTTCCAGGTTGTCATTTTATTGGCATAGAGTTGTTTGTAGTAATGTCTCATGATCCTTTGTATTACTGCAGTGTCAATTGTTACTTCTTCTTTTTCATTTCTAATTCTGTTGATTTGAGTCTTCTCCCTTTTTCTCTTGATGAGTCTGGCTAATGGGTTATCAATTTTGTTTATCTTCTCAAAGAACCAGCTTTAATTTTATTGATCTTTGCTGTCATTTCCTTCATTTCTTTTTCATTTATTTCTGATCTGATCTTTATGATTTCTTTCCTTCTGCTAACTTTGGGGTTTTCTTGTTTTTCTTTCTCTAATTGCTTTAGGTATAAGGTTAGGTTGTTTATTTGAGATGTTTCTTGTTTCTTAAGGTAGGATTGTATTGCTATAAAATTCCCTCTTAGAACTGCTTTTGCTGCATCCCATAGGTTTTGGGTCATCGTGTTTTCATTCTCATTTGTGTCTAGGTATTTTTTGATTTCCTCTTTGATTTCTTCAGTAATCTCTTGGTTATTAAGTAGTGTATTGTTTAGCCTCCATGTGTTTGTATTTTTTACAGATTTTTTCCTGTAATTGATATCTAGTCTCAGAGCGTTGTGGTCGGAAAAGATACTTGATATGATTTCAATTTTCTTAAATTTACCAAGGCTTGATTTGTGACCCAAGATATGATCTATCCTGGAGAATGTTCCATGAGCACTTGAGAAGAAAGTGTATTCTGTTGTTTTTGGATGGAATGTCCTATAAATATCAATTAAGTCCATCTTGTTTAATGTATCATTTAAAGCTTGTGTTTCCTTATTTATTTTCATTTTGGATGATCTGTCCACTGGTGAAAGTGGGGTGTCAAATTCCCCTACTATGATTGTGTTACTGTCGATTTCCCCTTTTATGGCTGTTAGTATTTGCCTTATGTATTGAGGTGCTACTATGTTGGGTGCGTAAATAGTTACAATTGTTATATTTTCTTCTAGGATTGATCCCTTGATCATTATGTAGTGTCCTTCTTTGTGTCTTGTAATAGTCTTTGTTTTAAAGTCGATTTTGTCTGATACGAGAATTGCTTCTCCCGCTTTCTTTTGATTTCCATTTGCATGGAATATCTTTTCCCATCCTCTCACCTTCAGTCTGTATGTGTCCCTAGGTCTGAAGTGGGTCTCTTGTAGACAGCATATATACAGGTCTTGTTTTTGTATCCCTTCAGCCAGTCTGTGTCTTTTGGTTGGAGCATTTAATCCATTTACATTTAAGGTAATTATCGATACGTATGTTCCTATTACGATTTTCTTAATTGTTTTCTGTTTGTTACTGTAGGTCTTTTCCTTCTTGAGTGTTTCCTGCCTAGAGAAGTTCCTTTAGCATTTGTTGTAAAGCTGGTTTGGTTGTGCTGAATTCTCTTAGCTTTTGCTCATCTGTAAAGGTTTTAATTTCTCCATCAAATCTGAATGAGATCCTTGATGGGCAGAGTAATCTTGGTTGTAGGTTTTTCCCTTTAATCACTTTAAATATGTCCTGCCACTCCCTTCTGGCTTGCAGAGTTTCTGCTGAAAGATCAGCTGTTAAGCTTATGGGGATTCCCTTGTATTTTATTTTTTGTTTTTCCGTTGCTGCTTTTAATATTTTTTCTTTGTATTTAATTTTTGATAGTTTGATTAATATGTGTCTTGGCATGTTTCTCCTTGGATTTATCCTGTATGGGACTCTCTGTGCTTCCTGGACTTGATTAACTATTTCTTTTCCCATGTTAGGGAAGTTTTCAACTATAATCTCTTCAAATATTTTCTCAGTCCCTTTCTTTTTCTCTTCTTCTTCTGGGACCCCTATAATTTGAATGTTGGTGTGTTTAATGTTGTCCCAGAGGTCTCTGAGATTGTCCTCAGTTCTTTTCATTCTTTTTTCTTTATTCTGCTCTGCAGTAGTTATTTCCACTATTTTATCTTCCAGGTCACTTATCCGTTCTTCTCCCTCAGTTATTCTGCTATTGATCCCTTCTAGAGAATTTCTAATTTCATTTATTGTGTTGTTCTTCATTGTTTGTTTGCTCTCTAGTTCTTCTAGGTCCTTGTCAAACGTTTCTTGTATTTTCTCTATTCTATTTCCAAGATTTTGGATCATCTTTACTATCATTATTCTGAATTCTTTTTCAGGTAGATTGCCTATTTTCTCTTCATTTTTTAGGTCTGGTGGGTTTTTGCTTTGCTCCTTCATCTGCAGTGTGTTTTTCTGTCTTCTCATTTTGCTTATCTTACTGTGTTTGGGGTCTCCTTTTCACAGGCTGCAGGTTTGTAGTTCCCGTTGTTTTTGGTATCTGTCCCCAGTGGCTAAGGTTGGTTCAGTGGGTTGTGTAGGCTTCCTGGTGGAGGGGACTAGTGCCTGTGTTCTGGTTGATGAGGCTGGATCTTGTCATTCTGGTGGACAGGTCCACGTCTGGTGGCGTGTTTTGGGGTGTCTGTGGCCTTATTATGATTTTAGGCAGCCTCTTTTCTAATGGATGGGGTTGTGTTCCTGTCTTGCTAGTTGTTTGGCTTAGGGTGTCCAGCACTGTAGCTTGCTGGTCGTTGAGTGAAGCTGGGTCCTGGTGTTGAGATGGAGATCTCTGGGAGATTTTCGCCGTTTGATTTTACGTGGAGCTGGGAGGTCTCTTGTGGACCAGTGTCCTGAAGTTGGCTCTCCCACCTCAGAGGCACAGCCCTGATGCTTGGCTGGAGTACCAAGAGCCTTTCATCCACACGGCTCAGAATAAAAGGGAGAAAAAATAGAAAGAAAGAAAGAAAGAAGGTAAAATAAAATAAAATAAAATAATTAAAATAAAAAATAATAAATAATTTTTAAGAAAAAAATTTTAAAGAGTAAAAAAACCCAAAAAAACAACAACAACAAAAACACGGACAGACAGAACCCTAGGACAAATGGTAAAAGCAAAGCTGTGCAGACAAAATCACAAACAGAAGCATAGAGATACACACTCACAAAAAGAGAAAAAGGGGAAAAAAAAAAATATCTTTGCTTCCAAAGTCCACCTCCTCAATTTGGGATGACTCGTTGTCTATTAAGGTATTCCAATGATGCACAGTACATCAAGTTGATTGTGGAGATTTAATCCGCTGCTCCTGAGGCTGCTGGGAGAAGTTTCCCTTTCTCTTCTTTGTTCACATAGCTCCTTAGGTTCAGCTTTGGATTTGGACCCGCCTCTGCGTGTAGGTCGCCTGAGGGTGTCTGTTCTTCACTCAGACAGGATGGGGTTAAAGGAGCAGCTGATTTGGGGGCTCTGGCTCACTCAGGCCTGGGGGAGGGAGGGATACGGATGTGGGGCGAGCCTGCAGCGGCAGAGGCCAGCGTGACGTTGCACCAGCCTGAGGTACGCCATATGTTCTCCCGGGGAAGTTATCCCTGGGTCATGGGACCCTGGCAGTGGTGGGCTGCACAGGCTACCGGGAGAGGAGGTATGGAGAGTGACCTGTGCTTGCACGCAGGCTTCTTGGTGGCGGCAGCAGCAGCCTTAGCGTCTCATGCCTGTCTCTGGGGTCCGCGCTGATAGCTGCGGCTCGCTCCCGTCTCTGGAGCTCCTTTAAGCGACGCTCTTAATGCCCTCTCCTCATGCACCAGGAAACAAAGAGGCAAGAAAATGTCTCTTGCCTCTTTGGCAGCTCCAGACTTTTTCCCGGACTCTGTCCCAGCTAGCTGTGGCGTCCTAGCCCCTTCAGGCTGTGTTCACGCCGCCAATCCCAGTTCTCTCCCTGGGATCCGACCTCCGAAGCCCAAGCCTCAACTCCCAGCCCCCGCCTGCCCCGGCGGGTGAGCAGGCAAGCCTCTCAGGCTGGTGAGTGCTGGTCGGCCCGATCCTCTGTGCGGGAATCTCTCCGCTTTGCCCTCCGCACCCCTGTGGCTGCGCTCTCCTCCGTGGCTCCGAACCTCCCCACTCCGCCACCCGCAGTCTCTGCCCGCGAAGGGGCTTCCTAGTGTGTGGAAACCTTTCCTCCTTCACGGCTCCCTCCCACTGGTGCAGGTCCCGTCCCTATTCTTTTGTCTCTGTGTTTTTCTTTTGTCCTACCCAGGTACGTGGGGAGTTTCTTGCCTTTTGGGAGGTCTGAGGTCTTCTGCCAGTTTTCAGTAGGTGTTCTGTAGGAGCTGTTCCACAGGTAGATGTATTTCTGATGTATTTGTGGGGAGGAAGGTGATCTCCGCATTTGACTCTTCTGCCATCTTGAAGCTCCCCCAACCACAGTTCATTCTTTTAAACTTTAATTCTATAGCATGTTTGATAGATAATGCTCCTTTATTTTTATCATAGTCAAGGTCTAACCATATTAAAAATATAATATGCCTTTATTTTTTCCTACTTCTTACAAATTAAATATGAGGTTTTGAAAGACTTTAATGTCAGAAAATTTTTTCATATGAATTAGTATATTGGCTTTTTCTGAGCAAGAGGTTTCAGTCAGGTATTACCTCAATCATATTGTCCTAACTTGGTGGCTTAAAACGATGCTACCTCTTACACTTAGAGCTATGTGCAATTGCTGTGCTTCTGACTGTGCTTCTGGCTGCAAGTGTGTGAATCAGTCAGGGAAGCTCTGGTCCAAATGCCTTTTGGTTCCCAAAAATGCAGGGAAGTGGCTACCTGGGGCCATCTTTTTTGTTTTGTTTTGTTTTTTGTTAACGGTGGCGGTGGAAAGGGTGAGTGGAAATATCTTAAGCCCTGGGCTTGAAACTGGTACTCTTTCACTTCTGCCTACATTCCAATGGCCAAAGCAAGTCATGTGACTTAGTCCAATATCAATGAAATGGGAAAATGTACTCTTTCCATGGAAGTTTATGAGGAGGAGTAACATTCGCTGAACATCATGGCATTTACCACACTGCCTTTCTACTGTTAATTGATAGCTACATTATTTACAGTAAATGTAATGGTATGCTTTTGTGACCAAATAAAAGTTTACATTTAGAAAAAATATCCAATTATATAATTCACAAAGAATACTTTTATTTTCATTTCTTTGTGTTGATACTTGGAACAAATGTTTTGCTTTTCCTGAAATCATGTTCACCAGGATTTTCTCACTAAAATGTATGCTATGTATTTTTAACCTCAGACAGCCTGAATTTACAACCTGATCTGTGAGCTTTGTGCAGAGATTAAAGTTGTCATGAAAATAAGATAAAACTGTCAGCGCTTTGTAAACATTGTGTGAAAAGAATTAGTTTTCTAATGTTTTATAGGTCGTATAACTTCAGTTTTGGTCTGTGATATCATATTATTTGCTGGGGAAATTATAGACTCAATCACATATACATTATATATACATTACTTATTCAGTGCAAGTCCTAAACAGTTTTGTGTTGATAACGTATTTCATCATCTTGTAATTTTAGTGTGAATTCAGTCATATGTGACAGTATCACCAGTTCTCCCCCTGTCCAAATCCTAAAATTTATACAATATTGCTGTGTAAAAAAGAACAGTGTTTCTTTCTTTTCTCCATTCTCAATGATAGGATACATTACTATTTGAAAGTGGAAAATGATAGTGTTTAATAGGATTGTGTCAAAAAGACCTTTCTTCTCTGTTCATCTTTTAATTGTTGGTATTTCTCATGGCTTTCTTTTGGAACTTCTCTTCTTTATAAATTCTCTGAGTGATATAACTATCTCCCATGGCTTCAATAAATATCTTTCCATATCCTGATGACTCTATTATGTACAGCTCATATCTCCTTCATAAGTTCAAAACTCTGTACTTACAAAATCCATATTAATCATCACATATGAATATATTATAAACCACTCAAACCCAACATACTAAAAACCGTTTATTTTATTTCTTGGTCAACCATACTCTTCCTCTTGTAATTCTATTTGGTTAATGGCATTGCTGCTCACATTGTCTCTTAACCAGGAAACTCCACTGGCCCAGAAATGAATAACCAGGTCACACCTGAACTTTGAGAACGGAGTATCTGCTTTCCCTATTATCAGGATTTATTAACCTAACCACTCTGTGATTCAGTTAATTTCATCATACTTCAAATATCCTTATTTATCAGCTAGGAAGCCCCTCTGTCTTTCTTAATCTTTTTGTTCTAGGTAACTATTGATGGTTACAAACTAACTCACAACTTAATGGCTCAAAACTGTAATGTATTACTATTGCTTAGGTTCCTATAGGTTGATGGACTTAGCTGGGCAGTTTGTCCTTGGACACTCTCATGCAGTTCCAGTCAGATTTTGAATTGCAGTCACCTGAAAGATTGACTTGGCTGGACATCCAAAATGGCTCAATCACGTGGTTGGCAGTGGATGTTCAGCTGGAGCGGTTAAGCAGAGCACCTACCTGTTGCCTCTCTGAGTAACTTGGACTTCTCACAGTATGGTAGTTGCTGTATTATATTGATCAAAGCAGTCATAAAATGGTGGAAAAATAAACTCTGCTCCTCAGTGGGGACAAGATCACTTTGTAGAAGAGCATAGGCCATGGGAGATAGTTCTGCAGGCATCTTCGGACAATACAATCTTCCAGACTTACAAATCTTAGGCTCCAGATCAGTTTACCGAAAGCTTAGTTGTTGAAAGATCAATTTACCAAATGATATGTATTTTATTTTAACACATTCACCAATTTACCTAAGACCTATTTATTTAAATTATCTTCAAAGTTTATAGTAATATTTAAGGGGCCCTTGGCAGGCTTTGGAAATCCAGGGTTCAAGAGCCTTCAGTCTCTTCCAGTGACCCTCAATCTTACCTTTTTATGCCCTCCTCTACTCTCTTCACTGGCCTCCCTCTCTACTTTTTCTTCATCTCCCATCTTTTCTGCTCATTTCTTTTGCTTCTCAGCCTGCAGTTTGTCCTTCTCTGCAGTTGTAGCTGCAGCTGCAGCTGCAGCTCAAGCTTGTGTTCAGTGTTGATTGTATTTTCCATCCTTCTCCCAGCAGCTACTCATTTGTTTTTCAACATGGTACTCCTACAGTACTTATCACATTGCTTATTTATATTATTTACCTTTTAATGTCCCTTCCTAGGCTGAGCAACTAGAGGTCAAAGACAGTGTCTTGTTCATCTTTATAGCTCCATTACCAGGCTTGACTCCGAGTAGGCCATCAATAAATGTTTGCCTATTGAATTACTTAGGATTCAAAGCATCTTGATAGCTTTTAGTGCAGGTCCAGATACAAGAAGATGAAATTTAACAGCAGTAAATATAAATTTCATTATTTAGGCTCAAATGGTTTGCTTTAGTGCGTTTGAGAATGACTCTGCTTGTTGGCAATTCATGTGAAAAAAGTTCTCATGGGATTTTGGCAAATACAATTTCAATATTAGTCATGCATTAAAAAATATAATACAATGTTAAGCATGATGAAGACCCTAGAAATAACTTCATTTAAGGAAATATAAAAAGGAGTGAAAACAGATGTCTTATAGAAGACTTGAGAAAATATGATAATTTTTTCAAGCAATTGATAAGAAAGCATGTGGAGATTCTGCCAGCTGCTGAGTATGTCTATTCTAATTATGCCTTTTGGAACTTGGTGGAATAACTACAGAATAGGTTCAGGAACCCACTGAGTCCACTGTGAGACCTTATCTGAAATGCCATTGATCGCCTGATCTCCATAAGCCCCTACTCCGGCTGGTGGACCACAGTGATATTTTGGATCCCCTGGAGTTCGTGTCAGTTCAGAGCCACTTTGTCCAGTAGTCCCTGAAAGGTCTGATTATGTTCTTTTTGCCAAAGTACAGTTACTTTGGTAAAAGGCTATAAGTCCCCTTTGGGGGAGGCTGGGAGAAAGATTAACAGTATACATTTCTGGCATTCACTTCATTTAAGAGAGTCTGAGTCTGTAACCTGGCTAATCTGGGAATTAACTGAGGCGCCATGACTCTGTTTTTATGATTCAAGTTAGCCATTTGTTCACTTGACCTAAGAACTTTTCTCCTTATACAGAACAAGTAAGAATTTAGTGGGCTTCCTATCTATTTCAGTTTTAGCACCACGATGATCAATTAGCCACCGCCACCGGTTTGTGCAAATCAGATTATTCTGATTGTGGCTTTGACTCTGCCGTCCATAATGGTAACCATGCCCACCTTACCCTTGACAGTTGAGTGCTGCCATTGGCCATGCTACCCTGGGATCCATTTACTCCCATTGCATTTAGGTTTCTTGTTACAGTGACTGTAGTTCCCACTGTAAAATCTGGCTTACAGAGGAGAGTGATCACAGAACTCTTCAAGGATTCCAGGGCTCCCCTCACAAATTTATTCCTTATAGCTGTGGTGAAAGGTGTGTCTTCTTGACCCTCCCAGTATGGTTGAATAGATCTAAAATTGTAAGTCCACTCTCACATTCCAATCTCCCTAAGCCTCTGAATCCCTTCCTCTACGTTAAACCAAAGAAAGTCTGGCATTTCTTTTTTTTTTTTTTTTTTTAAAGATTTATTGATTGATTGATTGATTGCTATGTTGGGTCTTCGTTTCTGTGCTAGGGCTTTCACTAATGGCGGCAAGCGGGGGCCACTCTTCATCACGGTGCGCTGGCCTCTCACTATCGTGGCCTCTCCCGTTGCGGAGCACAGGCTCCAGACGCGCAGGCTCAGCAGTTGTGGCTCACGGGCCTAGTTGCTCTGCGGCATGTGGGATCTTCCCAGACCAGGGCCCGAACCCGCGTCCCCTGCATTAGCAGGCAGACTCTCAACCACTGCGCCACCAGGGAAGCCCTGGCATTTCTAACTTGCTTATCGTGGGCAACTTTTTGGCCCATGTTTCAGCCAATCAACCAATCAAATTGATAGAGACCTTTTTGACTCTCCAAGCTGTATTAAATGCAGAATCTCTGCTTAGTGAGTTCATGTCAGCAAATGTAGCCTGATCCAACTTTATGTTCTTTTTACCATTATCCCACACCCTAATATTCATTTCTACACATGTTTCCAGGTTTCTGTCTATATATTAGAAAATTCAAGTAGTTCTTTTGGAGTGTAGTACACCTTTTCACTGATCACACTTTGTATTTCACAAGAGCCAATAGCACAGTTCCAGTCTGAATGCCAGCAAGCTCAAGACCCAGGAGAGTCAATGTTTCAGCTAAAGGCTGAAGGCAGGAAAAAACACTGAATCAGTGCTGGAAAGAAATGAAGGGTGGACTCTGAAGAGAGGCAAGTTTCAGTCTAGCATTTGGAAAAACTTCTGCAGAGTTATAGTTGTAAAAACACAAAATTTATTTCTTAAGACTAAATTAGTAAATTCACTTTTATAGAAAGTATTCAGAAGATGAAGACATATGCCTGGGATTTTTAGGATGGATGCCTGTGTTCAACTAGTCATTGTTTCCTCTAACAAACATTTTTCCAGTAGTATGTGCAAGACATACATTATAATGAAAACAATGTGTTTTGCTTCATTATTGCTTTTCATAGGTTTGAGGATTATAGCCTAGAGGATCATATAAAAATGATAATATGATAAGTAATTTAGAGTCAAGAACAGGGGTGGAAGTAATAAGAGCACTTCCTTAGAGGATGAACTAGGTGATCTCTAAGATTCTTTCAAATTCTAAGGGACTCTGGTTCTTAAAAATGATATTGGAATGCAAGTAAATTTGTTTTCTTTAATTCCCTTGGCTCGTTTCTTAATTCCTATAAGTTGACACTTTAAGAAATACTTATTTACTTTTGTAACAAAACACGAATTAGTTATGAAAACACTTAGGAATGATGACAGAAGTGTGTTGCATTTATAAAAATACCTAATTCCTAGTTTTTTTTTGTTTTATTTATTTATTTAATTTATTTGATTTGTTTATTATTTTTGGCTGTGTTGGGTCTTCGTTGCTGTGCGGGCTTTCTCTAGTTGCGGCGAGCGGGGGCTACTCTTCGTTGTGATGTGCGGGTGTCTCATTTGCGGTTGTTTCTCTTGTTGTGGAGCACGGGGTTTAGGCGCGTGGGCTTCAGTAGCTGTGGCACGTGGTCTCAGTAGTTGTGGCTTGTGGGCTCCAGAGCACAGGCTCAGTAGTTGTGGTGCACGGGCTTAGTTGCTCTGTGGCATGTGGGATCTTCCTGGATCAAGGCTCGAACCCGTGTCCCCTGCACTGACAGGCGGATTCTTAACCACTGTGCCACCAGGGAAGCCCTAGGCATACTTCTGGTGTATCTAAGAAGATTCATATCTTTTCTTTTCCAGACAAGTAATATTTATGAGACTTAGTCTTTCTTTCAGGTTTAATAATTTAAAAAAAGTTAACTGAAAGAGCAGACCTGGGAGGTGATAACTTAATTACATCAGTTAAAAAATGGAGTATTTCTTTATTATTTAGGAGTCACAGCTGGCCAGTCCAATAAAAGTCTATAAACTAAGATTGGAAATTGCATTCTGTGAAATCAATGATTGGAAATATTAAACTTCCAGGTTAGAATGGTGGCATAATAAAGAGCTGATTTGCCTTTCTCAGCCTCTGAATGGAATTCTAAAAAAGACGTAGGAAAGTAAAACCTACATGGGCATTGGAAAAATGGAGGCAAGAGTTTACTACAAGAAGGATAGGAAATGATAATTCCATGTTCTTTAAAACTGATGAAGATGGCTTCAGAAACATGATTTAAAAACTTCATCCTCTGAGCCAAAACGAAGTTTTTCTGTAGAATAGTTGAGAGATTTCTGTGATCATCTCCAAGGCTTTAGCTAAGAGGGAAAAAATCTTAGATCAGGCAGAGGATCAAAATTCTTGAAAACTCAAGAATTGTAAGTTATCATATGAAAGGACTTGTGGTGAGTGAAATCGTAAAGTGAAAATATTATCACACAATTAAAGGCACATTTTAGAAATTATTATAAAAAAGGATGATTATATTTTAAAAGGTGAAAATAATAAAAAACATAATCTGGGTCTATATTCCCCAAGTCAGCCAATAGAAAAAAAGAATGGGGTGAGGTGATAAAAGTACTGTAAAACTTCCTCTTACATACTATGTAGACAGGAGTAACTGTTTCATTTTTTACTTTATACTTAAAGAACATAGACTGGCATGTGTTTCTAAATGTACACCCAGGGCTAGTTTTTGCCTCTTTTGAGAGTTAGACCGTTGAGTTTTTTATTTTGTCCTACTTGAGTTGTCCACTTTTTAGTTTTCCTTATGGTAACACACTCTTTCCTATACCTACTGTCTCCTTTGGAACCCCATTTTACTTGGTGCTGGTTACTGAAAATTCATGAACACAGATATTCCAGCAGTATGCTACTGTATATTCCTTTACTATGTTACATATTTATTCTCAACAATAGCCCAGAAGAGTTTGGGTAATTAAAGAATATTACAATGTGGGAGGGGAAAACTAAACCTGTATGCTAAATATGACTGTTCTATGGGAAAGCACACAGGAATGACTCTTCATAGTGGCTTTCCATTGGTCTAGGCTACTTCCTTACCTCAGTCTTCTTTGCTCAGATCTGGGCCTCCCTGACAAGAAGAAGAGAATCTCATATTGATTTTTCAAATGTTTTCAAATATAGTAACTACAAAATTACTAGAAATTTGGAAGTAAAATAACCAGGCAAATATAAATCAAGAAAACAGGAGTTGTAAATTTAATTTCAGGCAAAATACAATTCATGGCCAAAATGTCATACAGGATATACAAAGATATTTAATATAGTTGTGAACATATTTGCAGCCAACAATATATTCTTAATATAAATAAAGCAGGAACTGACAGAACTACAGAAATAAGTAAATAAGCCAATAACAAATATAGGTGGAGATTTTAACATATTCCTTTGAAAATTAGTAAGAAAGAAATAAGTAAAACTGTTCGAATAATACAGGTAGGATACTTTTGCTTTTACATAAATTTATGCCCAGCAAGAAGATGAAATTCTTTCCAAGCACACACATGAGATATTTATAAAAATTGACAGTAATCTAGTTCGCAAAGAAAGGTTCAATAAATTCCCCGAATCAGTTTCATGGAGAGTGTACTGTTTTACCAAGCCCACTGCTGCTGAACTTACCCTGGCTTGAAAAAGGAGCTGAAAAGAAGAGTTATGAAATTCTTAGAAGAGTGAGGCACAGCTCAGTCAGATATACTTAGGATCTATGTACTTTCTGTTATATGTGTTATAATTCAGTAAGCATTTATTTAAAGAAATAGAGGTCACCCAAATTTAAAAAGAGTAAAATTAAATCCCATGGGAGCTTTGGTTGGAATTACATAAAACCTTGCAAATAATTTGGAAAAGATAAACATCTTTAAAAAATTAGCATTTAATTTTATTTTGAAAAAGTCAATATTTTGACTAAAAATAGCTATTATAAAACGTAGTGTATAGAAGCGATCTAGAATGCCATTCTTGGTAATCATGTAACTTGATTATTTTGAGTTTTCTTGATATTGTATCATTTAAAAGTTGTTTTGGTTAATGCAGTTGTTTAGATAGATCGTGGTACAGATGAGTTCAATGTAGCTTGCATTGATCCATCTGAACTCTTATAAATTATATAAATGGCAAGTTAATATTTGCATTTTATTTACCTAATAAATTTGAGTAAAATTGCTAAGAGACTCTACACTTTGTATCTAAAGACAATACTTATTTTTATATTTTCTGCCTATCTTACATGGAATAATGTCGATTTTATTGTCAAGCAGATAACAGCCCATACCTTTATTTTGCATATTTTACTACTGTATACTTGAAGGACATTGAAAATTCTATTTGAAAAATGTTGTAGTAAGCATATTTGTTCCATGAGGCTTGTTTATTTCTCTACAGAGAAAACATTTTTTTTTAACATCTTTATTGGAGTATAATTGCTTTGCAATGTAGTGTTAGTTTCTGCTGTATAACAAAGTGAATCAGCTGTATGTATACATATATCCCCATATCCCCTCCCTCTTGTGCTTACCTCCCACCCTCCCTATCCCACCCCTCTAGGTGGTCACAAAGCACCGAGCTGATCTCCCTGTGCTATGCACCTGCTTCCCACTAGCTATCTATTTTACATTTGGTAGTGTATATGTGTCAGTGCTACTCTCTCACTTCGTCCCAGCTTCCCCTTCCCTCTACCCCTACCGTGTGTGTCCTCAAGTGAGTGCATTCTGTACGTCTGCATGTTTATTCCTGTCCTGCCCCTAGGTTCATCAGAACCATTTTTTAAAAAAATTCCATATATATGTGTTAGCATACGGTATTTGTTTTTCTCTTTCTGACTTACTTCACTCTGTATGACAGACTCTAGGTCCATCCACCTACAGAGAGAACATTTTTGGAAATGAGATTAGAACTCAACTATGCTTGTTGTAGTAACAATACCAGGAACAACAGCATAGCTTTTATAGATTGGGTAAGGAAATGAATCAATTACTTATCTATGTCACTTTTGAGAGTATAATTTTTTATGAATTCAGAAATATATTCAGCATATAATCCTGATAATAGTAAATTCCTATTAATCATATTAGTTTATGCATCATTTAGGGGATAATTACACATTATTTATAGCTTTTTTTAGGTCAACTTCGATTTGCAATTTCAGATAATGTAAATGTCTTAATTTTTAAATGCAAAGAATGTGACCTATATCCTTTAATATATTTCCTGACATTGAAAATTTTCATGGTCTTTTTTTTTTAAACCTTTTATTATAAAACAAAATACAGATACAGAAAGTTTTCTATACAGAAGCTACAAAACATTACTGTTGATATATTACTAGTCAATGGCAAGAGTCCATATTGTAAAGATGTCTATTTTCTCCAAATTATCTGTAGAGTCAGTGTTATCCCAATAAAAATCTCATGGTCTGTTCCTTACAAATATCTATTTACGCTTATGGTAGCAAGATTGTGAAGCGCTGTTATTACCAAGAGAGATACTAGTTGATCCAGATGATAGGATAAATATAAGTAATATAATTTTAATAATAAGCTTATCTGGTTTATTGTTATTTAAACAACTTTAAATCACCCTGATCTGCACATTTTTTTCTTCTTAAGATTAAATTCTCTTTTCAAAATATGTGACTAGAATTTGTATTGTGCATTGTTGTATTGCATTTATGAACTGAAAGAATAATATTAATTCAATTTCTCTTAAGTTTTTACATCTCTTACAGATAGCTGCTGATATGAAATTGTTTGCTTTAGTCTTTGCTTAGAGTTTGCTGGTGTTGATTATTTAATTGACTTATAATAAGTATACATGGTGCTTTTCATCTTTTCTAGTGAGAGAGGTACAAGAAAATCACCTTGAAATTACTGAAGTCACTCTTCCTCTATTGTCTGAAGAAAGGGGTCATAATATAAACATGTCATGTAGATCAGCCTTATGCCAGGCTCAATCCTCACGGAAGGGATTGGAATTCTGGGTCCTTGCTATCACCAGAATCAGTCTAGACCCAACACTTCTCTGGGGTGGCTGCCTGCACTAGGACAGAGCTGCATCAGTGAAATGAGAGTTTAGCGTTAAAGATAATTCCCTTAGCACATGCTCAGGGGACCATGGTGCTCTGCACAGGGATAGGGTTTTCTGAAAAAAGTCAGAGGAAAGGAATGTCATTACCATTAGGACCTTCCTTCTCTCAAATTCCCTAAATCTCTCATGTCTTACTAAAAATAACCTGAAAATATCATCTTCTTGAACTTTTCTCTTTTTTATTATTTTCTTCAAATGTTATTGAACTTCCTAAAAAGTGAAATTTGCAAAGCAGATGCTTAAACTCAGGCTTGTTAATTATGTCAAATGAATTTTTAATGTCAGTTAATTTTGCACTTAACCTATTTTAAATTTGTTTTGAGGAATTAAGTATCTGCTTTTCTATTATGTTTTATCTTAAAAAACTTAAATTGGAATTTTGATGACATATTTAAAGATGACTTGCTTCTAATTCAGGAATATTTAATATAGTATTTTAATGCAGAAACAGGTGTGTTTTGATGAGTGATCAGAAAAGAAGTGGGACATGGCTTCAAAGCTTTGGTCCAAACGTCAATATTCCAGCCAACCAGAAGATGTCACTATTGTGTATACAATGTGTAAAAGAAGAAGGAAAAAAAAAAAAAAGCCAATAACTTTTCTATAGTCCCATTGTGCCTGTCCTAATCTTGGTAAATTTCCTCTGGAGCTCTTTGAAAGAAAACACTGGGGTGAAATACTGTCTTCAAGCTGACAGGCACCGAAAAATTACTACCTTCATTGGACAGGCAGGCCAGCCAGTCACACTCCTACATCTTTTCATCTGGATAAGAGAAATTAAAGTACATTGGCAGAAAAATTCCACCTCAATTAATAATTTTGTATGGGGCAAACTGGGGATTAATAACCACACACCAGATCTGTTTTACCTCTAGCAAAAGAGTGTGTCCATCATAAGTAATTTAGCACACATTAATTAATAAAAATCAAACTGTTTTGCAGATGCCTGTGATTAAAATAATAGTTCATTTAAAACAGAGAAAATAAGCTGCCAAATATACATTTCTTTGGATTAACTTTGGATTAATGGATGTCACTAAGAGAATACATTTTTAAACAATACATTAGTCTGTTAAATTAGAGGGTTTTTTTTTTTTTTTTTTAAAGAAAATGATGTTGACATTCCTATACATGGTGTTATGAGAGACATTACAAAAGAAGTTTACTTCAGTTCTTTCACGGTTATTTTCCGGTTTAGGCAAGGAACCAAGATTGGTGGGGTAGCTTCTCTGTGGGTGAAGAGCTTTCCTGGACATATTTACTCCAGGAGCAAACAGTGAGGGAAGGCAGGAAGACATGAACTGGATCCCAGTAGCCTGAAAGGCTTAGCAGGGTGATGTGGTCTGAACAGCTGGACTTATTTCGGGTCGCTGGTGGGTTTGACAGGCAGGATATCAGAAGGAAGGCAGCTAGGCAACATCAGGAATGTTTCCCACTGAGTTATTTATTTATTTATTTTCATGAAATGTTTTGTTATCTTACCCTTCTCTTCATTTAGCGCCCAGTTGAAGTCTACCTTTAATACATATATTTACGCATTGAGAGATAGTGACTTATGTGTTGAGACATAGTGACTAATGTTTCTGAAATTAGAAAGTATTCCTTTTTCTGGTTTAGGTAGTGAAAGCTACTCGCTAAAAAAAAAAAATCTTTTAAAAAAATAAGGCTAGCAAACTCTAATTTGTATTTAGCCAGTGCTTACTATATATCAGGCATTATTACAAGTCCTTTGCATGCAGTACCTCCTCAATAAATCTGTGAGATAGGTTCTACTATTATTGAAACCCAGAGAGGGTCAGCAAACTATCCAACGTTGCCTTAGGCTAAAGAGAGGCAGCGCTGGCATTCAAACCCTGACAGTGTAGCGTTAGAGACCAGTTTTAACCCCACCGTTCTATATTGCTTCTCTGAAATATATGTAATACACCATTTAGCTGAGGTTATCTCTTCTGTAAAATCTGTTGTTGCAATTTTTTGCTGAGAGCAAGTGGGTGAAGGATTTCATGATCCACCCTAACCTACCAACGTAGATGAAAGGAATTGATCCTATTAAAACCTAGGCACTGATTTCATTTTTTTATTCATTTTTAACCTATCTTAATATTTAGAAGAGCCAGAGAACATTTAATCTTACTTCAGTGAATAATTTTTTATTCATAAAACAGATGGTCATTTTTAGTGAAAGATCATTAGAACCCAGAGGTCTTTGAACTGTGATCTCATTATTTAAGAAGGGAAAGAATTGGAGCTATTTTCTTTTCTAGCTTTGTGAACAACAGTGCCCATTTGAAAGTCTGCGATTAGGGTGAATGTTTTAGCCCTAGAGAATTGCAAAATTTATTGACCCATGTACTACTACAGTGTATGACCTGGGACCTAACATAACAAATAGACACTTTATCAGTTTAAGGCTGAACTTAAAACAGTGTGCATTCTAACATGTATTTCTACAAAGAACTTTTTTTTTTTGATGTGGACCATTTTTAAAGTCTTTATTGAATTTGTTACAATATTGCTTCTGTTTTATGTTTTGGTTTTTTGTTTTTTTGTTTTTTTTTTTGGCCCTGAGGCATGTGGGATCTTAGCTCCCTGACCAGGGATCAAACCCACACCCCCTGCATTGGAAGGCGAAGTCTTAACCACTGGACTGCCAGGGAAGTCCCTCTACAAAGAATTTTTATTGTACAAGAGAAGAGAAACACTTTAAGATAAATATCTGTGCTAATTTTTATATGGTTTGTTGACTCTAACAAGAATTTGAGAATCTTTTGAGATTTCTTAATTGAGATTAGAGTTGATGAATTATTTATTGCCTCAAGGCCAAAGGGATGCAGTAGAGTTTGTACTGACAAATAAAATAGAGATTTCCAGATTATAAGCTCACTAGGCAGTTCACTTGAGCCATTTATTTTTACTTTTATTGAGATATTATTGACATGTAACATTGTGGAAGTTTAAGCCTACAACGTGTTGATGTGATACATTTATAAATTGCAGTATATTACCAGGGGAGTGTTAGCCAACACCTCTATCATGTTATAATTATCATTTCATTTTTGTGATGAAAACATTTAAGAAGTATATAATGCATCTTTGAAGTATATAATGCAGTATTGACTAAAATCACTAGGCTGTACATTAGATATCCAGAACTTATTTATCTTCTAGTTGCAAGTCTGTTTCTCTATCATGTCCCCAGTTCCCCAGGCCCCCTACCCCTGGTAGCCACCATTCTCTCTTGGTTTCTATGAGTTTGGCTTTTTTTAGATTCCACAGATACAGCTGACCCTTGAGCAACGCAGGGGTTAAGAATGACGACCCTCTGCTCAGTGAGAGTTTTGTATATAACTTACTCTACCCTTTGTATAAGAGGTTCCTCATTATCCGTGGCTCCACATCTGTGGATTCAACCAACCTGGGTGGTGAAATACTCTAGTATTTACTATTGAAAAAAATCTTTATGTAAGTGGACCTGCACAGTTCAAACCCGTGTTGTTCAAGGGCCAACTGTAGGTGATATCATATAGTAATTGTCTTTCTCTGTCTCATACCTCACTTAGCATAAAGCCCCTAAGGTTCATTCATCTTGTTGCAAACGGCAGCGTTTCTTTCTTTCTTATGGCTGAATAATATTACACGTGTGTGTGTGTGTGTGTGTTTGTGTTATTTCACATCTACTTTATCCATTCATTTGTGGATGAATACTTAGGTTGTTTCCACATCTTGGCTATTGTGAATAATGCTGCAGTAAGCATGGGAGTGCAGATATCTTTTCCATACCTTGTTTTTATTTCCTTTGGATATATACCCAGAGTGGGATTGCCGGATCATATGGTAGTTCTATTTTTAATTTTTTGGGCAACTTTCATACTATTTTCCATAGTGACTGAACCAATTTATTTTCCCATCAACAGTGCACAAGTGTTTCTTTTTCTCCACATCCTTGCCAACACTTGTTATCTCTTGTCTTCCTGATGATAGCCATTCTAAGAAGTGTGAGGCAGTATCACATTGTGGCTTTGATTTGCAGTTCCTTGATGATTAGTGATGTTGTGTGCACTGATCAGTAGCTCAGCAGGCAGAGTAAAGGACTGTAGACTGGACATGTTTGAGCAATTTGTTTTAGTCATGTATAACGCCTAGGAGGAGGGCAGGAAAATCCCATCAGAATGCCTTAGTTCTTATGAAATTTATACAATGAGGGAGTGATGCCATTTTGAATAAATAGATCATTGTAACAAATATTTATTAGTCATTTTACTATCAAGTCAAATAACTTAATGAGGGTTATATGTGACAGGAAAAGTCCTGCTCTTATAAACTGAAACAAGGGAGCAGGGATTGTGCCTATTTCTATCTTGTAAATTTACTGAGTATATAATTCCTCTTATTATTCCCTACTGTCTTTAGTAGATAATCCTGGCTCTAGAGTCTGGTTTCTTATTGAACTTTTGGTCTAGTTAGGGAAACAAGTCATAAGCTCTATATTTGTATATCTATGAGTTATATAGACAATCAGATCCATATGCATTCAAGGATGAGGGAGAGATTGCTGTAGACTGCGGAGACCAGAGAAGACTTCATGGGTGATATGGAGCCTTAGCTGGGCCTTGCAAAATTGATAAGGTTTAGAAAGAAGAAATGCCCAAAGGTGCCTTCCAGCCAGAGGCAAATGTAGAAGGGCAGGGCTGAGTAGGGAATAGTGTTACATGAGTATGCTTAAGTCAGAAGTTCCTGGAAGATGACTTTTGGTTGACTTAACACAAACCAATTTCTATTGGTAGAAATTCCTTAGAATACACATAATGCTGGTAATCAAGGTCCAGGATTGCCTTGGGTTGAAGAATTTCATATTAATTCCAATTCAATATGACTGAAGGGAAAAAATTCTCTTTTTATTTCATTCTCCTACAGGTGAAGAATATATATTTCCTATCAATTAAATTATGCTGGTATTTAATTTTATGTGTGTGCTCAATAGTGTATAGCTGCAGTATTCTGGGATTAAATTTGTGATAAAATTTGCTCTGAAATAGAATCCACTGGAACGATCATGGCTTAGGAATTGATAAGGCTAATGATCTTTCCTCTGTATTGAGGATATTGTTTGAACAGTGTCTTACTGGAACTGGAGGAAATATTAAAGTACAAAGTGTGAAGATATTTATGGGGTTTTAGTGAAAAATGGGATTTATTAACCTAATGCTCTTTTTTTTTTTTTTAATAAATTTATTTATTTTATTTATTTATTTTTGTCTGCATTGGGTCTTCATTGCTGCATGCGGGCTTTTCTCTAGTTGGTGGCTAGCGGGGGCTACTCTTCACTGCAGAGCACGGGCTTCTCATTGCGGTGGCTTCTCTTGTTGCGGAGCACGGGCTCTAGGCGCGCAGACTTCAGTAGTCGTGGTGTGCGGGCTCAGCAGCTCCACGGCATGTGGGATCTTCCTGGACCAGGGATCAAACCCGTGTCCCCTGCTTTGGCAGGTGGATTCTTAACCACTGCGCCACTAGGGAAGCCCTCTAATGTTCTTTCTTAAATACTGTAATGACAAAATAACATCATCCTCTGAATGAGGGAGTACTCGATATAAAAATAGAATTAATCTAAGAAGTAGGAAAAAAGTTTTCAACTCTAACTTGAAATTTGATATTTATCTTTGTCATAGGGAACAGTTCCAAGTTTATTTCATAATTACATAATTAGGACATATATGGTGGAAATAATTTTGATAAATTACAACATTGTGCTTGTTACATTCAGTGCACATACTAATAATAAATAACAACTAAAATTTGAGAACAGCTGATAGATTGAAATGATTTTAAAATAGGTGAATATATTACAATAAATTTTTTTGTCAAAATAATTGCAAGAATAGAGAATGGATCTTTTGTGATGGAGTAAAAAGATTTCATCTGTATCTCAAAAGCAGACTTTAACAAACTATTACTCTCTGATAGAATTCAATAAAATTTAATTATTTAGATGCTTAGATGAGAGCTGGGATGAAGGTTACGAAAACATATTTTGAGAAATTGGGTGACTTATTGCAATTTAGGTATGATTACAAGCGAGCATGATTTTAAGTATATTTTTCTTAGCTAAACATTGGTAAACATTTAAATATTTGAAGACTTTTATCAATATTGAGTCAGGGAGTTATTCTGAAAATCATATGTAGCTTTAAGGTAGTTGCTGTGATAAGTCACAGAACCAGTTCTGTCAAGTTATATACTCTGCTTAGGACATTATGATGGCCGTTAAACATTAGCAGCTCTGGCACTTCCAGGAAGTATCCCTTCGTGTTTCAGGGACTGTTACAGTCCTTGATGTTCAACAATCACATGAACAGAGACTTTGACCAGAAATGGAAATCAGATCACCATTTTTTCTTGCTGCGTTGGCAATATATAAAAAAGGTTATCAGGAATCTTGGCATTGTGATAGTATTACAGGTTTACACACACCCTCAGTTTAAATACAGCAGCCATTTCTCGCAAATGTAGCTTATTCAACCCTTTACTGAAATCTCTGTAATTTATTTAATTTGAAATCTCTGTAATTTTTAGGCCTGACCAAATAGTCTTCATCGTTTGAAATTTTTATTTGACCCTACTGAATCTCTTATCCACAACATTCTGATGGTGTTTGCTTTATGGCCTATGGTTCCTATCTGTTCTCATATTTAATTATTTTCCTTAATTACATGACTATTTATTTTCTTATGTCTGTAGTATATAGGAATTTCAATAAAAGTTATTGAATTTACTTTCTGTCCATAGATCCCTGGGAAAACAAAAACATATGCACAAGCATACAAACATTTCCTTTCTTTATGAAGTGGTTTACTGAAATTTGACTAAAAATAAAAAATTAAAACCATTTTAATTTTAGTGTAAGTTGGCATTTCCTAGGAATTTCCCCAGTATTCAAATAGGAATTGTGAAGCACACATCCCTGAAGGAAATCTCTGTATCCTTGGCCTTTTGTTTCCGTGTGGAGGGACTTCATGGAGTATAATGTTCCAGTTTCTATCTCTAACTTCCATTTATTTCTCTGAGAGAGAATGACTCACCTGGTGAGTTTGGGAGGAGGAACTGAGTCACTTTATTCTCCTTCTTTCCCTTCGTCTTGTGTTCTTCAGCCTTCAGCCTGACTGCCGCAGAGTGCTTGAATTTCGGTCTATTTCTGCCTGCCTTTGGGGGGAATCTTGGACAGTCCTGTAGTGCTTTTGCCTGAAGATATGTCTGTCTTACTCAGGGAAAGTATTAAGATTCCTGGCAAAGTTGCAAATCAAACCATATACTCCAACCCATTTCATTAGAAATAAGAGTGACATTTTGTGTGAAATTTGAATCTATCTCTCAATTATTTTCAAAGGTAGGAAGGGAACAAGCAAATATTATTGATTTGACTTCTTAAATCCCCAACAATCATAACATACCCTTTTTTGTTTTATTTAACACAATAACCACTTAAGCTCTTATTTTCAACTTACTGGGGGGAATGTCTTGTTCATTCAGCACTTTCCCCCTGGTTCCAAATGATAAATTTAACTTAGTAGAAATGAAGTACTACTAAAAATCTCGAATCTTTTGCCTTGGAAAATGAAGCAATTCCAAAAGAATCACATTTTAAGTTTATCACCAAGTGAACAAAGAATGACTCCTTAAAAGTGATTTAAATCTTTTGGGATGTTATTAATATTTTATTAGTTCAACTCACAAATTGTAGCAAAGATTGTACATGTACTTTTACAAAAAGATTTTGGCCCTTGGAGAAAATGAAAAGTGACTGTGATAATTTAGAATATTTTTCTATGCTTTTATAACTACTTTTAGTTTTGTTTTTTTTTTCTGCATTTCTGCCGATATTTATCTTATGGCTAGAGATTTGAGGCCTCTCCTTGTGCTGAAAAAAAATGTGTGAGAGAGGTAAAATGACCACATATTTCAGTTTTCCAGATGTAGTCCCGGTATGCTTGTTGTCTCAGTGTAATTATTTTTTTTTCATGATTTTAAAAAATTTTTATTGAAGTATAGTTGATTTACAATGTTGTATTAGTTTCAGGTGTACAGCAAAGTGCTTCAGATATATATATATATATATATCTGGGGCAGAGTCCAACTGGCCTGCTCCTTGTCCCATCACACCCCTGGGATGAATCTTAAAGCAATACTGTATCTAGGATTCAAATTCAGAGCCTTGAGACTGGCTTCTTCCATATTCAGGAAGTCTTCCCTCCCCCAACATCATTTTTGTGTGTGTGTGTGTTCCAATAAAACTTTATTTATGGACATTGAAATTTGAAGTTCATATAATTTTCACATGTCACAAAATATTATTCTTCTTTTGATTTTTTCAACCACTTAAAAATGTAAAAATCATTCTCAGCTCACAGGCTCTACAAAAACAGGCAAGTGGGCCAGGTTTCATAGTTTGTCCATTCCTATACTATTCCATGAATTTTTTTTTTTTTTTTCAGTTTACACTGGTTGTCACTATTTTTCTTTTCACGGTACTGTGTTAGTTTCTGTCGTACACCAAAGTGAATCAGCCATATGCATACGTATATCCCCATATCCCCTCCCTTTTGAGCCTCCCTCCCATCCTCCCTATCCCACCCCTCTAGGTCATCGCAAAGCACTGAGCTCATCTCCCTGTGCTATGCTGCTGCTTCCCACCAGTCAACTATTTTACATTTGGTAGTGTATATATGTCGATGCTACTCTCACTTCGCCCCAGCTTCCCCCTCACACCCCGTGTCCCCAAGTCCATTCTGTATGTCTGCATCTTTATTCCTGCCCTGCAACTAGGTTAACCAGTACCTTTTTCTTTTTTTTTAGATTGCATATATATGTGTTAGAATAAGGTATTTGCTTTTTTCTTTTTGACTTACTTCACTCCGTATGACAGACTCTAGGTCCATCCACCTCACTACAAATAACTCAATTTCGTTTCTTTTTATGGCTGAGTAATATTCCATTGTATATATGTGCCACATCTTCTTTATCCATTCATCTGTTGATGGACATTTAGGTTGGTTCCGTGTCCTGGCTATTGTAAACAGTGCTGCAGTGAACATTGTGGTACATGTCTCTTTTTTTTAGAAATTCACGTTCTTTTATTTATTTATTTATTTATTTATGGCTGTGTTGGGTCTTCATTTCTGTGCGAGGGCTTTCTCTAGTTGTGGCAAGTGGAGACCACTCTTCATCGCGGTGCGCGGGCCTCTCACCATCGCGGCCTCTCTTGTTGGGGAGCACAGGCTCCAGACGCGCAGGCTCAGTAATTGTGGCTCACGGGCCCAGTTGCTCCGTGGCATGTGGGATCTTCCCAGACCAGGGCTCGAACCCGTGTCCCCTGCATTGGCAGGCAGATTCTCAACCACTGCGCCACCAGGGAAGCCCCCCATGTCTCTTTTTGAATTATGGTTTTCTCAGGGTATATGCCCAGTAGTGGGATTGCTGGGTCATATGGTAGTTCTATTTTTAGTTTTTTTAATGAACCTCCATACTGTTTTCAATAGTGGTTGTATCAGTTTACATTCCCACCAACAGTGCAGGAGGGTTCCCTTTTCACCACACCCTTTCCAGCATTTATTGTTTCTAGATTTTTTGATGATGGCCATTCTGACTGGTGTGAGATGATATCTCATTGTAGTTTTGATTTGCATTTCTCTAATGATTAGTGACGTTGAGCATCTTTTCATGTGCCTCTTGGCCATCTGTATGTCTTCCTTGGTGAAATGTCTATTTAGGTCTTCTGCCCATTTTTTAATTGGATTGTTTGTTTTTTTGATATTGAGCTCCATGAGCTGTTTGTATATTTTGGGGATTAATCCTTTGTCTGTTGTTTCATTTGCAAATATTTTCTCCCATTCTGAGGGTTGTCTTTTTGTCTTGTTTATGGTTTCCTTTGCTGTGCAAAAGCTTTCAAGTTTAAATAAGTCCCATTTGTTTATTTTTGTTTTTATTTCCGTTACTCTAGGAGGTGGGTCAAAAAAGACCTTGCTGTGGTTTATGTCAAAGAGTGTTTTTCCTATGTTTTTCTCTAAGAGTTTTATAGTGTCTGGACTTACATTTAGGTCTTCAATCCATTTGGAGTTTATTTTTGTGTATGGTGTTAGGGACTGTTCTAATTTCATTCTTTTACATGTAGCTGTCCACTTTTCCCAGCACCACTTATTGAAGAGGCTGTCTTTTCTCCATTGTATGTTCTTGCCTCCTTTGTCATAAATTAGGTGACCATATGTGTATGGGTTTATCTCTTGGCATTCTATCCTGTACCATTGATCTATATTTCTTTTTTTGTGCCAGTACCACACTGTCTTGATTACTGTAGCTTTGTGGTATTGTTTGAAGTCAGGGAGCCTGATTCCTCCAACTCCATTTTTCTTTCTCAAGATTGCTATGGCTATTCGGGGTCTTTTGTGTTTCCATACGAGTTGTAAAATTTTTTGTTCTAATTCTGTGAAGAATATCACTGGTAGTTTGATAGGGATTGCATTGAATCTGTAGATTGCTTTGGGTAGTATAGTCATTTTCACAATGTTGATTCTTCCAACCCAAGAACATGGTGTATTTCTCCATCTGTTTATGTCATCTTTGATTTCTTTCATTAGTGTTTTATAGTTTTCTGAGTACAAGTCTTTTGCCTCCCTAGGCAGGTTTTTTCCTAGGTATTTCATTATGTTTGTTGCAATGGTAAATGGGATTGTTTCCTTAATTTCTCTTTCTCATTTTTCATTGTTGGTGTATAGGAATGCCAGAGATTTCTGTGCATTAATTTTGTTTCCTGCAACCTTACCAAATTCATTGATTAGTTCTAGTAGTTTTCTGGTGGCATCTTTAGGATTTTCTATGTATAGTATCATGTCATTGGCAAACAGTGACAGTTTTACTTCTTCTTTTCCAATTTGTATTCCTTTTATTTCTTTTTCTTCTCTGATTGCCGTGGCTAGGACTTCCAAAACTATGTTGAATAAGAGTGGCAAGAGTAGACATCTTTGTCTTGTTCCTGATCTTAGTGGAAATGCTTTCAGTTTTTCACCATTGAGTATGATGCTTGCTGTGGGTTTGTCATATATGGCCTTTATTATGTTGAGGTATGTTCCCTCTATGCCCATTTTCTGGAGAGTTTTTATCGTAAATGGGTGTTGAATTTTGTCAAAAGCTTTTTCTGTATCTATTGAGGCGATCATATGGTATTTATTCCTTAATTTGTTAATGTGGTGTATCACATTAATTGATTTGTGTATATCGAAGAATCCTTGCATCCCTGGGATAAATCCCACTTGATCATGGTGTATGATCCTTTTGATGTGCTGTTGGATTCTGTTTGCTCATATTGTGTTCAGGATTTTTGCATCTATGTTCATCAGTGATACTGGTCTATAATTTTCTTTTTTTGTAATATCTTTTTCTGGATTTGGTATCAGAGTGATGGTGACTTCATAGAATGAATTTGGGAGTGTTTTTCCCTCTGCAATTTTTTACAAGAGTTTGAGAAGGATTGGTGTTACCTCTTCTTTAAGTGTTTGATAGAATTTGCTTGTGAAGCCATCTGGTCCTGGACTTTTGTTTGTTGGAAAATATTTAATTATGGTTTCAATTTCATTACTTGTGATAGATCTGTTCATATTTTCTAATTCTTCCTGGTTCAGTCTTGGAAAATTGTACCTTTCCAAGAATTTTCCATTTCTTCATGGTTGTCCATCTTATTGGCATATAGTTGTTTGTAGTAGTCTCTTATAATCCTTAGTATTTCTGCGGTGTCAGTTGTGATTTCTCTTTTTTTTAATTCTAAGTTAATTGATTTGCGTCCTCTCCCTTTTCTTCCTGATGAGTCTGGCTAATGGTTTATCAATTTTGTTTATCTTCTCAAAGAACCAGCTTTTAGTTTTATTGATCTTTGCTATTGTTTTCTTCATTTCTATTTCATATATTTCTGCTCTGATTTTTATGATGTGTTTCCTTCTACTGACTTTGGGTTTTCTTTGTTCTTCTTTCTCTAGTTATTTTAAATGTAGGGTTAGATTGTTTATTTGAGATTTTTCTTGTTTCTTGAGGTGAGATTAAATTGCTATAAACTTCCCTCTTAGAACTGCTTTTGCTGCATCTCATGGGTTTTGGGTCGTCGTGTTTTCGTTGTCTTTTGTTTCTATGTATTTCTTTATTTCTTCTTTGATTTCTTCAGTGGTCTCTTGGTTATTTAGTAGTGCAGTGTTTAGCCTTCATATATTTGTGTTTTTCACAGTTCTTTTCCTGTAATTGATTTCCAATCTCATATTGTTCTGGTTAGAAAAGATGCTTTATATGATTTCAATTTTCTTAAATTTTCCGAGGCTTGATTTGTGACCCAAGATGTGATTTATCCTGGAGAATCTTCTGTGTGCACTTGAGAAGAAAGTGTATTCTGCTACTTTTGGGTGGAACATTCTATAAATATCAATTAAATCTGGTATATTGTGTCATTTAAAGCTTGTGTTTCCTTATTTATTTCCTATTTTCTGTTTGGATGATCTGTCCATTGGTGTAAGTGGCTTGTTAAAGTCCCCTACTATTATTGTGTTACTGTCGATTTCTCCTTTCATGGTTGTTAACATTTGCCTTATGTATTGAGGTGCTCTTATGTGGGGTGCATAAACATTTTTAATTGTTATATCTTCTTCTTGGATTGATCCTTTGATCATTATGTAGTGTCCGTCCTTATCTCTTGTAACAGTCTTTATTTTAAAGTCTATTTTATTGATACGAGTATTGTTACTCCAGCTTTCTTTTGATTTCCATTTGCTTGGAATACCTTTTGCCATCCCTTCAACTTCAGTCTGTATATGTTCCTAGGTCTGAAGTGGGTCTCTTGTAGACAGCATATATATGGGTCTTGTTTTTGTATCCATTCAGCCAGTCTGTGTCTTTTGGTTGGGGCATTTAATCCATTTACATTCAAGGTTATTATCGATATGTATGTTCCTATTACCATTTTCTTAGTTATTTTGGGTTTGTTTTTGTGGGTCTTTTTCTCCTCTTGTGTTTCCCACCTAGAGAAGTTTCTTTAACATTTGTTGTAAATTTGCTTTGGTGGTGCTGAATTCTTTTAGCTTTTGCTTGTCTGAAAAATTTTTGATTTCTCCATCGAATCTGAATGAGATCCTTGCTGGGTAGAGTAATCTTGATTGTAGGTTTATCTCTTTCATCACTTTAAGTACATCCTGCCACTCTATTCTGGCCTGCAGAGTTTCTGCTGAAAAATCAGCTGATAACCTTATGTGGGTTCCTTTGTACGTTAATTTTTGTTTTTCCCTTGCTGCTTTTAATATTTTCTTTGAATTTAATTTTTTTTAGTTTGATTAATGTATGTCTTGGTGTGTTTTTCCTAGGGTTCATCCTATATGGTACTGTCTGTGCTTCCTGGACTTGGGTGATTATTTCCTTTCCCATGTTAGGATAGTTTTCGAGTATAATCTCTTCAAATATTTTCTCAGTCCGTTTCTTTTTCTCTTCTTCTGGGACCCCTATAATTCGAATGTTGGTGCATTTAGTGTTTTCCCAGAGGTCTCTGAGATTGTCTTCAGTTCTTTTCATTCTTTTTTCTTTATTCTGCTCCTCAGCAGTTATTTCCACCATTTTGTCTTCCAGCTCACTTATTCGTTCTTCTGCCTCAGTTATTCTGTTATTGATTCCTTCTTGTGTATTTTTCATTTCAGTTATTGTGTTGTTCATCTCTGTTTGTTTGTTCTTTAGTTCTTCTAGATCTTTTTTAAACATTTCTTGTATTTTCTTAATCTGTGCCTGCTATTTCTGAGATTCTGGATCATCTTTACTATCATTAATCTGAATTCTTTTCCAAGTAGGTTGCCTATTTCCTCTTCATTTATTTGGTCTTGTAGGTTTTTGCCTTGTTCCTTCATCTGTGACATATTTTTTTGCCCTCTCATTTTTTTTTTCTTTTTTTTAATGAGTGAGATTATGTTCCTGTCTTACTGGTTGTTTGGCCTGAGGCTTCCAACACTGAAGTCTGTAGGCTGTTGGGTAGGGCTGGGTCTTGGTGCTGAGATGAAGACCTCTGTGAGACCTCACTCTGATGAATATTCCCTGCGGTCTGAGGTTCTCTGTTAGTCCAGTGGTTCTGACATGGAGCTCCCATCGTAGGAGCTTCGGCTTGACACCTGGCTTGTGAATCAAGATCCCGCAAGCCATGTGGGGTGACAAAAAAAAAAAAGAGAGAACAATAACAAAGTAAAGTGCTTCCCTGGTTGTGCAGTGGTTAAGAATCCGCCTGCCAATGCGGGGGACACGGGTTCGAGCCCTGGTCTGGGAAGATCCCACATGCCGCGGAGCACCTAAGCCCGTGCACCACAACTACTGAGCCTGTGCTCTAGAGCCTGTGAGCCACAACTACTGAAGCCCGAGTGCCTAGAGCCCATGCTCCGCATCAAGAGAAGCCACCCACAATGAGAAGCCTGTGCACCACAACGAAGAGTAGCCCCCGCTCACTGCAACTAGAGAAAAGCCCACACACAACAATGAAGACCCAATGCCGCCAAAAATAAATAAATAAAATAAATAAATTTTTAAAAAATGACAAAGTAAAAATAAAGTTAGACTAGGAAACTAACAGATATGTTAGAAAGAATATAAAAATAAAAATATAGATGATTCAACAACTGGAAGTTATAACAGTACCATAATAGTAAAAAAGAGGAGGAGGGAAAAGGGAAAAAAGAAAAGGGGGGAAAGGCCTTCACTGTGGAGGGTGGGGCCTAAGCAAAAGCGAGGTTTGGGTGGTGGGCAGAGCCTATGCTTAGGACCCACAGGGCTGGAAAAGCCCCTTGGGGCTGTGGGGGTAGGGGCTTAGGCTCAAGGAACAGAAGGGGCCCAGACCTGGTCTCAGAGGGCAGGGGACCTCACCTGGGAGCCCAGCAGCCTTCCTGGGCTCGAGCGGGTGGGGCAAACGCCCTCCTCTCCTCTCCTGCCCCTCCTGCCTATCTCTCCTGCCCCTCCTGCCTACCTCTCCTGATCTCCCCGGCCTCAGGGGCTCCGATTCTGTCTGGCCTCCACTCCTCCTCCTCCCCTCTGTCCCCCCATCATGTCCCTCCCATCTCCTTGGGTGTCAGTGTTCTTCACCAGCGGCCGGCAGGCGCCCTCGTTGTGGGGAGATGCTAACTCGGGGTCTTCCCACACTGCCATCTTGACTCCACCCTCCTCAGTATAATTATTAATAACAATTCTCTTCACTCTGAAAATGTCCCATCAGGATGATAAATTATATGATCACCCCAAGAACAAAGTACATAGTTACTGGTATTTGTGCATGCAATCATTATTTTAGGTGTTTTAATGTTATTTGCTTCATCAATTTATGTTCAGAATTTATCTTAAAAATTTCTATATATTAACTTGAACTGAAATTTAATGTTTTTAGTTTAATTTTAATATTAATTTTTAACTTTGTTTTGATTAGGAGTTTATACTTATTTTTGTTAGTATATATTTAAGTGGAAATAATAATAGTACTTGCTGCCTAAGATTACTAGGAGGAATTAGCACAAGTGTTTGTGCATCCTCTAGGACAGTTTGTAAATTGTCTATGATGGTGAAATTTTTTAATCAGTGCAAATTCTGCATTAGCTGAACCTCACCTGTAAGTCATGCTGTTTCCGTGCCTGATTTTTGTGTCCAAAATTGCATTGTATCAAATGACATCTAATGTTATTTGACTTTCAGAGTGCTGGTAAAAATGTCTGACCCTTAAGGTGATATGTTCTAGTGTCAAAATAACACAAGTTATCCCATTTCTGCTCTTGTACTCATGTTGAATTTTTAGCCATTATTAAGAAAAAAATTGTTTTGCAGTAAGCAATCAAGTCACATGGCATTTTAATACAAGAATTCTTTAAGTTGTTTAATAAACTGTAGCTTTAAACTGACAAGAAAAAAACATGGAATATTGGAGAAATGTGCTACTTTAGTTATTTTACGGTACTGAGAAAAGAATACTGGCAGAAGTTAATGTAGAAATGATGTTTCTTAAGAGATGGTCAATTTTCATCTCAATCTCATTTAAACATTTCACAGTAGTTCAAATAAAGAAAAGTTTCGGGAGAATAAATTTATCATGGCATTCCAGATTCAAAAGAATCAACTATATAGTATTCATGTGCGTATGTATGTGTTTACTATATTTTATCGTGGATAGATGTTGCTCAAAGGTTCTGTCTTTATATTTAATGACTTGAATCAATTCATTAGTAGTAAATGTTTAAAAAAATACATAATAAGAAATTATTTTTAAATGATTGTTTTAATGTTAATGTTTTTTGGTATCCACTGTTAAGTAGAGTAGCCTATCAAAATAATGCTTTAGTGGTTTAAGTTCAAAAAAAAGCTATGATAACACTAATGTTGAATGAAATCCCATTATGCTCAAAATCAAAGTCAGTTTAATAATATCTATTTACAACTAAACCCATTAATGACATTTAGCTTCAGAAAATGTTTAATATATCAATCTATTGTTGTTTTTTTTTTAAGATTTAATTTAAGTTTTATTTTTGGCTGCATTGGATCTTCCTTGCTGCGCATGGGCTTTCTCTAGTCGAATGGGAGCTTCTCTTGTTGCGGAGCACGGGCTCTAGGCGTGTGGGCTCAGTAGTTGTGGCACGTGGGCTCTAGAGTGCAGGCTCAGTGGTTGTGGTGCACGGGCTTAGTTGCTCTGCAGCATGTGGGATCTTCGTGGACCATGGGTTGAACCCGTGTCCCCTGCACTGGCAGGTGGATTCTTATCCACTGCGCCACCAGGGAAGTCCCCAATCTATTGTTTTTCACTTTAAATATTAATTTTAAAATTTGTTTTTGATTAGCCATGTATAACTTATGTGGATGTATTTAAGTCTCATGTTGATGAAATTATTTGTCAACAAAAGGATTTAATATATATTATTTTCTTTGAAAAAATTTTATTATATTATGGATGTTTGATAAACTTCCCTGAAAGACATGAGATGGCCTCTTAATAGAACTGAAATATATGGATTACAGTAGGGACAATACAGTAGACAGAAGAGGCTTCCAGATGTAGGCCTTCCAATTTGAGTTTATGTTTTTTGGCTTCTTTTATTGTTATTTTTAGAGGGGTGGGCTCAATTCATATCATAAGATGTACTACACTTAAACCAGTTTCTATAGACTCAGGTGGCAATTTTTGGCTTGAATTAAAATGTCTGTCTAATTTACCAAGGATATTGTGTTTCTTTTAAAAAAGATGTCAATTGCTCCTTATATTTTGTGCTTCTAATCTTCAGGCTGATGGAGACACTGTGTATTTTAAAGGTTAAGTGATTCTGGGTGTGATTACTAGGAAAGACATTATACCAATGGTCTATAATCTAAATGAATATCAACTTGCCGAAGTAAAGTTTAAGACGGGTATTTTACTTCCTTAAGTACTGTTTGGTCATCTCTTTTATGTACATGCATTACAATTGTCGTCATACAATATATATGATGTGGTAAAACAGAGACTTAGAGAACACTGTTCTCTGATAATTATTGCTTCTTTTAATTCAATATAGCCCCAGGTTACTGACTTGGAATGGGTTTAATGTATAGAATGCCAGTTTGAAGCTCTTTTAGTAAATGCTTAAAAGTTTTTTCATTGCTAGATATTGAATCTAAAATTTCTAAATTACTTCCTCTGTTGGGTTTAGAAGGTTGAACTAATTCTCTTAACTGTTGGAATACCATTTTGGTAAATGTTAGTGAAACTTCATAAGATACCTGGTGGTTATTAGATTCTTTATAACTGACAGTGACAATTAACATACTTAACATAACTTTAAATTTATGATATATGAATGAATATATAATAATTTGAACTAATAAAGTGATGTGAGTTTTACAAAATCCACAAAGATGATATCTAAGAATGTAATTAGTAAGCATGAGTATTGACTGGTAATTTATCATATTTTTTCCAATTATTACATTGTCCTTTGCTTGGACTTGAAAATAAAATTACAAAAAGCAAAAGAACTAGGAGTAGGACTAAAATTCTTGATCTGTCTGTGGGGCAGAAACTTCTTGCTGTCTGCTCAGTGTTTACTCTCTCCTTTTTCTTTACTAGTAGAACTCTGGTTGTGTGTCTAACAAAAGTTCAGATCTTCCCATATTCCTCTGCAGCTAGAGATGGATAAAGGCCTAAGGCAGAGATTACCAAACTTTCTTAGTCACTGAGCTCTTGGGCCTCAGTAATTTTTCCACACTGCCCTGAAGCCAAAAGAAACGCCTAACAGTTTTGTTAAGTGGTTCCATCCAAACAACTTAGTAAATATCTATGTTCTAACAAGGTAATACCTATTTGAAAAAATAATACATATAAATTAAAAGAAAAACTATTTTTATTCCGTTCTTGACCAACCAAGATTACATATTAATGAGGGGGCTTGTGCCTTGAATGCTACACAACTTTTCAAATTTTGGAATCAGATTGGACCTGGTTGTCTTCATTTCCTGTTCCACATTGATTTTCGTATGGTACTTATATTTTTTTAAACAATAGTATTGTCAAACTCCCAGCTTTTCAAAGATATGTCATTTCAGTATAGCATGATAAATGTTGAAACTGAATTTGCTCAAGTTAGTAGTTCACTCAGTGTCTGATAGATGTTGAATATTACTGTGCTTTCCTCAAAAATTTAAAATATCCTGTTATGCCCCAATGAATTTGTTATGACACCATGAAGTAGTTTGGCACATGGTTTGGAAACTACGAGCGCAAGGAAAAATTGCTGAAAGGAACTTCAGGGAACATTTGGAAATAGGCCAAACTCAGCTGGCAGGTACCTTCTGCCCTCCATCCTCCTGCTTCTTCCTGCTTATAATGCAGATACAATGTCTCAAGATGGAATAGCCGTCATATAATCATGAGAATGAGACCCTAAAGATGACACAACAGTAAGTTAGAAGGAAAGTGAGTCCTAGATAATTCTTCTGTCAGCCCTATGGGTTCTGGATTGCTCACCAATGGACCTTTCGTTGCATATGAACCACATTGTGGTACGGTTTCTGCTGAATGCAGCTGACTGCAATCTTAACTGACTTTATCTAAATTTTTAGCGAAGCATCAGGTACCAGACTGAACTTGAGGTTTCCATATATATGATTGCCATTTCAAAAGAACAATCAATATTTGAAAGAATAGAATTTATCTGAAGGCTAAGCAAATTTATTGAGGATGATGCTTTTAATATTCTCAAGGGAAGAAAATGCTCCAACTTTCCCAGTCTTGACAGTGAGTTGGCAAAACTGTGAGGTATTGCTGCAAGAAGATCTGAGTTTAGTAGTTGAGTTTAGGAATGTTTGTTTAGAAACATGCATGTTTAAAAGACAATCTGACTAACCCTATTAACAGCAACCTTTCCAAACTTTTTCTGTGGAAGGCATGGCATTGCAAAGACATTGGGCTGTTGCCACTGATATAAATAAAAATGCCTGTATCCATCCATTTGATATTAGCAATGCTGCTTGTCTTCAGTTTCACTTTATGTCCTCCTTCCATGCTCTCTTGCTGTCACCCAATATGAAAAGTCCAAGGACAAATGCTCTTACTGTTATTTTAAAATGGAACTTTGAGTTTGACTTGCATATCGATTGAAAAAGAATACAATTCATTTACAGGCAACGGAGAATCTTTTTGGGACTGTGGGTGATAAAGGAAAAAAGAATCAACTATTTCAAACACAAAAACTCTATTCACAGGTTATCAAACATTTAAACATTAAAGATGTGTGCAGAAGTTCTTAAATTCTTCCTTTTATGACCCTCAATTCCAAAAACCATTTTATATCCTTACCCCTTACCTGCCATTGTCACCTCTCTACTCCTTCTACCTTCAGTCCAGAGAAATAGATGCATATTATTTCATTTACAAGGAACAGGGAAGGAACTTTATTGTACATGTTCAGAAAGTTTTTGGTGTGTGTTGTGTCTTAACTACTTTCCTTTATTTAGACCCTTTTCTCTTTGTCATTGAGCTTAAATGGAGAGCAATAATCTTAAAAAATTAAGGAAGGAAATTAATATTTACTGATATCCACCATGCACCAAGTTCTATAAAGTGCTTTCACATATATTATTTTACGTAATTTTCAGTTACTGCAGCATAAGAATGAGAATAGGCAAGGTGGTATGGTGGAAGGCTTGGAAGTCATCAGACTGGGTTTGTATCCCACCTTTTTCATTTAGTAGCTATTCGATCTTGCTCAGTACCTCAATGGAGGTACTATTTCCATGTTAAAGATAGAGAGATCGAGTCTCAGGAGGATTTAAGGTTTTAATTGTTTATTCTTTAATAGATGAGCCAAAATTTTTAGGAAAATCCCTCAACTGTCTGAAAGAACTCAAATACTTCATAGAAACCTGCAGCCTAACACCATCTTTTGTAGTACTAGTTTTCTGTTTTTGTAAGACTTCCAAATGAGCTTTAGAATTCTATTCTTACCATTGAGAGTTGAGACCACTTACATCCACATTACTAAACAATTAGGGGTGAGAACTGAGATTGCCTGTGTCAACATGCCTAAATATTTGTTTCAGGAAATTCTTACCCAGGAAGAGGTTGCTCACCTGGGCAAATAGCAAATGTATCAATAGCAGTTCACTTATGAAGATGTGTTTCATCTTCTTGTGAAGAAAGAGCACAATGCACTCCTCATGTGCCCACCAATCCTAAACTACTATATCATGAACTTTGCCCAATCCAAATTAGTTTCCTGCCTTGAAAGACCAGCCTTAAACCACTTTATCCTAGACCCCCAAACTCTATAAATAGTATTCTGTCTTGTCCTCTTCTTTTTGAGACACTATTATGACTTTGTTGATGGTGATGTTCTGCCTTATTACAGTAGGTCTAAACAATTTAGCTTTGTTTGTTTTCTGGTGGTCTTTCGAGGAGTTGTCAGTCAACAACACCATTGATAACTCTGTGTTTTACACTCTATCATTTGAAAAGTGCTGTGTAGTATAGAATTAACATTACTCACAGAGAGATCTGGCCTTTGTTCTTGGGAGATACCTCTAAGCCCTTGGATTGATCTGCCTGATAAGAGTGTCTTTGTTTACCTGGGATCTTGGGCCACACTGTGTGATCTAACACTATGATTTATGGTATGGGCTTTTGGCCAACAGTGTCAGCTCAACTTCCAGAGGGGCTGCAAACTTAGGGTCAGTCATGTGGATGGTCAACCATGTCTATGTGCCTAAACCCCAATGAGGACTCTGAATACCAAGGCTTGGGTGAACTTCCCTGGTTGGCAATATTCCATGAATACTGTCACACATCATTGCCTGGAGAAGTTAGCACTGTCTACAACTCCACTGGGAGAGGACAGCTGGAAGTTTCAGATGTGGAACTATCTTGGACTCTGTCCTTTGTGCTTCTTCCCTTGGCTGATTTTAATTTGTATCCTTCTACTGTAAGAAACCATAACCATAAATGTAACAGCTTTTGGTGAATTCTCTGAATCTTTCTAGTAGATTATGGAACTTGAAGATGGTCTTGGGAACTTGCAATTGGTGTCAAAAGTAAGTGTTGTTTTGGGGACTGCTGAATTTTGTGTTGGTGTCAAGATGATATTAGTTTTGGGGACTCCTGAACTTTGTAAGCAGGTGACTCAGTAGGAGTATAACACACTCCAGTTTTAAAAAGACCCTCAGGAATAATTCTAACACTTACCAAATTTCCTTCTTTTCTATGGTAAGAGAAAAGAGTGGAGAAATGTTGAAGAGCAAGGTCATCTAGTTATAGCTTTACTCTCTTAGGATATAAACGAATACATTCTATTTATAGGCTGGAGAGTGTAGAAGAAATCATAATAAGATTATTACTCTACATGTTTCTGATTCCCCAATATTTCTATAAGGAATTTTTATTTCACTAATGAGGAAATTGCGGGCTCAGAGAAATGAAGTGCTTTTCCTAGACCCATGAAAATAATAAAGCCTTTACACCTAGGTTTTCTCATTAAAAATTCAGGGTGGTTTCTTTTAAATGTGTCATGTCTTATCCAAGTTACCCCCATAGAAACTGCAGGTGCACATATACTTTTGTGAAATAAGATTCTCTGATACACATTGCTCAGCAACCTCAGCAGTATATCATTGTGGCACAAAAATGTTTGACGCATTCATATGTGTTTTCTTTTGGTAATTTCCCATTTTCCTCATCCTACTCAAGCAGACAATCAATTTTGTAATTTTTCTACTGGACATTTTCTGGCCGTGTAGGAGTAGCAGTTGTATACCAGACTTATTTCCTGGATTTTGTTTCCAAAAGCTTCAGCCCACTGAAAAGAATAGGGTCCAGTGAAAGAGAGCCTACAGAGAGGGATTTCCCACAGATTGCAAAGAATTTCCTTTTCTTCTGGGGATAGGAGGGAAAGATCTGTGGGTTTCATGTACCACAGAAATCTACTCCCTGTTCCCTGGTAATGAACCTCAGATGTGGAGGTCCTCAGAGGGAATGGCCACTAGGTACATCAGGGAAACTGATTTTAGTCCAGGAAATCCTAACTTCATTAAAGACTTGGTACCTAGTGTGAACCACAGAAGTGAGACAGTGAAGAATAGATCTGAAAGGTCCATGTGGGCTGGACTAATGGAAGACTAAGTGATATTCAGTATAAACAAATGATGACTAAAGTAGTCCACCCCCCAATATCCTAGTATTGACTAGGACCCCAAGACCTTAATTCAACCCTAAAGAGGAATCCCAAGAATGGCTGATGTCTGAATTTCATTCCAGCTTGGTAGAATGTAGGCTTGGGGTTAAAAATAAATAAATTTATACAAAAAAGTAAGGAATCATTTAAAAATTTCTTATACACCTAATGTTGTGAACTCAGTTCATGTATGCTCATCGTTCCTTTTCTTCTGTTTCTAATAAGGCTTTATTTAGTATATCTCAGACCATTTGTTTACTTCAATTTTTGGTAAAAATTTAGATGCATCTGTTAGGAACATACATTTCAAGATTTCTAACAAATTTAAATGCCTTTGTCTTTTTTAAAAGACAATTTTTTTAGAGAAGTTTTAGGTTGACAGCAAAATTTGAAAAGAAAGTACAGAGATTTCTCATATACTTCCTGCCCCTAAACATGCACAGCCTCCCGCATTATCAACATTCCCCATCCCCCACAGTGGTACATTTCTTACAACTCATGATCCTACACTGACACATCATAATCACCCAAAGTTTACATTATGATTCACGCTTGGTGATGTACATTCTATGGGTTTGGACAAATGTATAATTACATGTATCCATCATTATGGTATCATACAGAATAATATTTTCACTGCCCTAAACATCGCCTGTACTTCACCCCTTAAGCCCCGATCTTTTTACTGTCTCCATAGCTTTGCCTTTTCCAGAATGTCATATAGTTGGAATCATATGTAGCATTTTCAGATTGGCCTCTTTCACTTAGTTATATACATTTAAGTTTCTTCCATGTTTTTTCATGGCTTATTAGCTCATTTCTTTTTTGCACTGAATAATATTCCATTGTCTGGATATACCACAGCTTATTTATCCATTCACCTACTGAAGGACATCTTGGTTGCTTCCAAGTTTTGGCAATTATGAATAAAGCTGCTATAAACATCTGTGTGCAGGTTTTGTGTGGACAGAAATTCATTTTCAATTAAATTCAATTCATTTGGGCAAATACCTCCTTGCTTAGGTATTTTATTCTTTTTGATGTAGTTGTAAATGGAATTGTTTTCTTAATTTCTCTTTCTGATAGTTTGTTATTAGTGTATAGAAAAGCAACAGATTTTTGTGTATTGATTTTGTATTCTGCAGCTTTACCGAATATGTTTATTAATTCAAACAGGTTTTTTTTTGGTGGAGTTTTTAGTGTTTTCTCTGTATAATATCCATCATCTGCAAGTAGTGACAGTTTTACTTTTTCCTTTCCAATTTGGATGTCTTTTATTTTTTCTTGCTTAATTTCTCTGGCTATGACTTCCAGTACTATGTTGAATTAAGGGTGAGAGTCAGCCATTATTTTTTAAAGTAAACTTTCTGTCCCTTTCTCTCTCTCATCTTTTCGGACTCCAGTGATACATAGATTGTTTTTCTTAATGGGGTCCTGTAAGTCCCAGGTTCAGTGGTTAGGGATCAGGGCAGACAGCAGTGGTGGCCAGAGCCAGTGGTATACACACACTTAGCTGAGAGGGCCAGCTGCAAGTGCCTCAGTAGGGGTAGTGCTGGTTGCAAACACACAAATAATGGTGGGATCTAGTGCAAGCAGCAAAGGCTGGGGTAAAATGCAGGCACACTAGCAGTTGCAGTGGCCCTGGCTGTCAGTGTACACTACCATGGGTGCTGAGTCTTGCTATGGGTGCATGGCAGTGAATACTGTTGATGGGAGTCAGGCTGGGACCATTCAGTTGCACAGCTCAGGGAGCTAGCTGCAAGTGAGCCCAGTGGTAAGAGAATGGGTCGAATTGGGGCTCACAAGGAGTTGTGAGGACTTTGGCTCTTGCTGAACACATCTGTGGCTGCAGGATCTTGAAGGCTGTTGACAGGCATCAGGTCAGCACCGTGCAAGTGCACAGCTTGAGAGCCTAGCTCCAGGTATGCATACAGTGGTGGGGGTCAGAGTGGAGGTCGAGGCTGGTGTCTTGTACTCATGAAGCTGTAGAGGGCTTGTTTGGCTGCTGGTGTGGGTCCTGGGCTCTGGCAGGGGCAAGGTAGGCGAGGTGATTGTTGAGGAGTCAGGCAGCTGGCAAACATGAAGACTTGTAGGGTGAAAACTGGTAGAGTCTGCAGGAGGTCCACAGGGTCTATACTGGCCATTGATTTCTTCAGTGGTGTAACTGTTGGGGCCCTCTTCAGAACTGGCCGCTGGAAACCATGGTTGCTTCTACTGCATGGCTGATACTGGTAGTCCTGGCTCTTCTTCCTTGTTCTTAACCTTCTCTATACATCTCAGCTTTGTCTCTGGGTAGGGTGAAGCCAAAGCTGTTCCTTCATATAGTGCCCTGAAAGGCTGGGGAAGCTGGTCCCTTGTCTTGCTTTTCCTTTCCCAGGAAGGGAAATTCTTTCTAGTTGGGGAGTTTTCTCTTGGCTCTGAGGAATGCTGGCTTGGGGAATGGGTTGATGCAGCCAAAATGAAGCTGTTCTTTCTTCCCTTTTTGTGTGGTTATTGTCAAGTTCCTTCTCTGTTGAAGTTTCTTAAGTGGACTTCAGAACTCTCGCAGAGCTGTTTTGTCCATGGATAGCTGTATAATTGTTGGTACTTGCGGAGGGACAGGGGTGAGGGTTTCCTACTTTGCCCTCTTGGTGACCTCACTCTTAAGTAATTTGTTTTTGTTTGCATCCAAATTACTCTCTATTGTTCCCAGTTTCTGTTTCTCTGATTCTGGGACTTCCAAGGTGCTCAGTGGGAGAAATCTACCCATTGTTTTCTAGGCACTCTTCTCTTTTGCCTGTGTTGAATCTTAGGCTGATTCATCCAACTATCAATCCCTTACATCTCTAATATTCCTGAAATTCCTGAAATCCTGTGGTTGATTGAGGTGAATCCTTGCTGTGTATATATGTGTGTGTGGGTGCACTTGCGCACATGCATGTGTGTGTGGGTGCACGTGCGCACATGCATGTGTGTGTTTTATCTACAGATAGTAGATAACAGATAAAAATCTTTTTTACTTTTCTTTCCTTAATTTAATGATAGCTTAGAGGTGGAGGAAATAGTCCTAAGTGGCTTAATTCACTCAAGTATCTTCTTAAAACCACTAAATTGAATTTTGGTCAGGCGAATAGCATCTACAGGATTTAGAAGGTATATAAGTGCTGTGCTGTTCTCAAAGGATTTATTTTTCAGTCTTTTAATGATTACTACTTCTTCGATCTACTTCCAAATTTCCTACATGCATCACATATATTTTAAGGTCATAAATTATCTGTATTACTTTAGCACTTTTATTTTGTAGCTTTAAGAAATAATTGTATCAAAATGTTTGGAAACAATTTTCTTGATGTAAACACAGCCTAAATTCATCCCACTTGGGCTACTATTTAATGACTTGGATTTCAGCTAGATTGACTACACTTAAAAGAATGGCCTGTGTAGCCTCTAATGATCCACTGGTAACTTAAAAGTCAAATTAAAGACCTACAAATCCAGTCATCTGTGACAGTGACTTTAATCACCTCTTGGAGGAATTTACTAGGAACCTAAATTTTTCTAGTCCAGAAAAGAACTTTCTTATATCAAATGGAAATCTCAGGTAAAATGTTTGATAGTGAAGAAGGAAAACTTAAGAATGTGTCATGTCTATGTTTTCTCATCAGAAATATGATGAGATATAGTTTTTTTCAATTAGTTTTTAAAGAAAGGATATTCATAAAATGACAAAAAGTAAATGAAATACAGTTTATTCATAATATAAAAGTTTCTTGATAAAAATGATTTTCCATTTAACCCAAATGGTATGGAATGAGTACGATAAATGATAATGCTAATATAAAATGTGTGTTGAATTTTCTCTTTTATTTTTAAATAAATGAGATTATTTATACACAAAGCAAAGCTATTATTAGTTATTAAAATGTAAACAAAAAGAACAAAGAGTGTTGCTCATCATCCCCTTGTACAAAAGGTTATGTCCCAACCCACCAACAGTGTGCCCTGAGGGGAATCCAGGATGGAAAAAACAGGATGAAGCATTCTGTGTTTTGGACATTTGGGTACCTAGATAATTAAATTGCATATCTAAGGAAAATTTCAATGACCCCAGATTTGTGCATACATAGAAAAGCACTAAAATCATTAACTTGAGATATCTGTTCTTTGTGAATAGCAGTAATCTTTTTATGTTTGACTACATGTATTTCACAGCCAAAAACTGTATATATATATATTGGCTTGTCCCCTACCTCTTCAGAGCTGTTGCTCAGAGCTGAGAGGCTGTTTCCCGAGCTGTAGTCCTCATTAAGGTCCCCACATAAAACTGAAACTCATTGAACTTACATTGTATGTTTTCTTTCAGTTGTCAAGAACAAGAGCTAGTATTTACTGAGTGTTTATTATGTGCCAGGCCCTGTCCTAGGAGTTGTATAAATATTATCTGAGTTAATCCTCACAACATTTCTATGAGGTAGGATTCATCATCATTCCAGTGTTAGGATAAAGAAGTGGAGACTTAGGGACTTCCCTGGCAGTCCAGTGGTTAAGACTCTGCCTTCCAATGCAGGGGGTGTGGGTTCAATCCCTGGTCGGGGAGCTAAGATCCCACATGCCTCGTGGCCAAAACACCAAAACATAAAAAACAGAAGCAATACTGTAACAAATTCAATAAAGACTTTAAAAAAAAAAAAAGATAACATCCTAACTTATTTATTTATTTATTTATTTATTTATTTTTCTTTCTTAGAAGTCAGATTTACTGAGATATGATTTATACACAATAACATTCACTCTTTTAAGTATACAGTTCAATGATTTTTGACAAACACATACAGTTGTGTAACTATCACCACAATCAAGATAAAAAACATTTCCATCATCCCAGAAAGTTCCCTTGTGTCTCTTTATAGTCAACCCATAACCCTACTCCTAGACCTTGCCACCAGTTATGTTTTACGTCCTATAGTTTTGTCTTTTCGAGTATCACAGAAATGGAATCAAATAGTATGTTTTGTTGTGAACATATATTTTCATTTTTTTTTGGTTAAATACCAGGAGTGAGACAGCTGGGTTGTATGGTATAATGTTAATTGTACCAGGAATTCCCAAACTGTTTTCCAGTGTGGTTGTACCATTTTACATGCCCATCAGTACTGTGTGAGAATTCCAGTACTTGGGCTCAGGGCTTTGTTTTCAGCAATTCAAATAGATGTGTAGTGGTATCTCATTTTTTTTTTTTTTTAACATCTTTATTGGAGTATAATTGCTTTACAATGGTGTGTTAGTTTCTGCTTTATAACAAAGTGAATCAGCTATACATATATATATGTTCCCATATCTCTTCCCTCTTGCATCTCCCTCCCTCCCACCCTCCCTATCCCACCCCTCTAGGTGGTCACAAAGCACAGAGCTGATCTCCCTGTGCTATGCGGCTGCTTCCCACTAGCTATCTATTTTACATTTGGTAGTGTATATATGTCCATGCCACTCTCTCACCCTGTCACATCTTACCCCTCCCCCTCCCCATATCCTCAAGTCCATTCTCTAGTAGGTCTGTGTCTTTATTCCCGTCTTGCCACTAGGTTCTTCATGACCTTTTTTTTTTTTCTTCCTTAGATTCCATATATATGTGTTAGCATACTGTATTTGTTTTTCTCTTTCTGACTTACTTCACTCTGTATAACAGACTCTAACTCCATCCACCTCACTACAAATACCTCCATTTCATTTCTTTTCATGGCTGAGTAATATTCCATTGTATATATGTGCCACATCTTCTTTATCCATTCATCCGATGATGGACACTTAGGTTGCTTCCATGTCCTGGCTATTGTAAATAGAGCTGCAATGAACATTTTGGTACATGACTCTTTTTGAATTATGATTTTCTCAGGGTATATGCCCAGTAGTGGGATTGCTGGGTCGTATGGTGGTTCTATTTTTAGTTTTTTAAGGAACCTCCATACTGTTCTCCATAGTGGCTGTATCAATTTACATTCCCACCAACAGTGCAAGAGGGTTCCCTTTTCTCCACACCCTCTCCAGCATTTATTGTTTCTAGATTTTTTGAGGATGGCCATTCTGACCGGTGTGAGATGATACCTCATTGTAGTTTTGATTTGCATTTCTCTAATGATTAATGATGTTGAGCATTCTTTCATGTGTCTGTTGGCAATCTGCATATCTTCTTTGGAGAAATGTCTATTTAGGTCTTCTGTCCATTTTAGGATTGGGTTGTTCGTTTTTTTGTTATTGAGCTGCATGAGCTGCTTGTAAATCTTGGAGATTAATCCTTTGTCAGTTGCTTCATTTGCAAATATTTTCTCCCATTCTGAGGGTTGTCTTTTGGTCTTGTTTATGGTTTCCTTTGCTGTGCAAAAGCTTTTAAGTTTCATTAGGTCCCATTTGTTTATTTTTGTTTATATTTCCATTTCTCTAGGAGGTGGGTCAAAAAGGATCTTGCTGTGATTTATGTCATAGAGGGTTCTGCGTATGTTTTCCTCTAAGAGTTTGATAGTGTCTGGCCTTACATTTAGGTCTTTAATCCATTTTGAGTTTATTTTTGTGTATGGGGTTAGGGAGTGTTCTAATTTCATACTTTTGCATGTACCTTTCCAGTTTTCCCAGCACCACTTATTGAAGAGGCTGTCTTTTCTCCACTGTATATTATTGCCTCCTTTATCAAAGATAAGGTGACCATATGTGCGTGGGTTTATCTCTGGGCTTTCTATCTTGTTCCATTGATCTATGTTTCTGTTTTTGTGCCAGTACCATTCTGTCTTGATTACTGTAGCTTTGTAATATAGTCTGAAATCAGGGAGCATGATTCCTCCAGCTCCATTTTTCGTTCTCAAGATTGCTTTGGCTATTCGGGGTCTTTTGTGTTTCCATACAAATTGTGAAATTTTTTGTTCTAGTTCTGTGAAAAATGCCAGTGGTAGTTTGATAGGGATTGCATTGAATCTGTAGATTGCTTTGGGTAGTAGAGTCATTATCACAATGTTGATTTTTCCAATCCAAGAACATGGTATATCTCTCCATCTATTTGTATCATCTTTAATTTCTTTCATCAGTGTCTTATAATTTTCTGCATACAGGTCTTTTGTCTCCTTAGGTAGGTTTATTCCTAGATATTTTATTCTTTTTGTTGCAGTGGTAAACGGGAGTGTTTTCTTAATTTCACTTTCAGATTTTTCATCATTAGTATATAGTAATGCAAGAGATTTCTGTGCCTTAATTTTGTATCCTGTTACTTTACCAAATTCATTGATTAGCTCTAGTAACATCCTAATTTAAAAAAAAAAAAAAGAAATGGAGACTTAGAAAGTTTCACTTTTTTCCTATGTCCCCAAATCAGTAAGTGTTGGAGTATTAGAATCAGACAGCCATACTCTGAAGATCTGTTTTTCAAGAATATTTAATTTTCTTGGTCCTTGGAATACAACGATGGAACTATTGTGTCTTTATCCTCAAGAACAGTACAGTTTGTTTCAATTAAAGATAATTGTTTTATAGGGGTAATCTGGTTGAATAGAAATGTATGAGTCTGCCTAAGTAGTTTATGAAGATACAGAAAAGGTAGAGTTTGCACTAAATGTTCTAGAATGAGTAAAATTTTTTTAACTGCTAAAGTGAGGGTTGGCATTCAGGGTGAAGAATTAGTGGGTGATATTCTAAAGGTTTATGAGAGCATTGTATAGCTGAGAAAGAAAAAATAATTGATATTAAAGTTTCGAAGCAGAATGTCTTATTAAAAAAAAATAAGTCCTGTAGTTTTGACAACTCTCTTTCTCTCTCTCGCTCTGTCTCTCAATTTTACACACACCCCCCCCCCCCACACACACACAGGTTACCTGAGAAAAGATATGTTTCAGGCTCCTAAATTACTGAGAAATGACACCTCTATTTTTTCCACTGTTTCTACTGAACAAAATAATTTGGTCTTTATTGGACAGCCCTAAAGGGTTAGAGTGTAGACTTCATCCAGCAGAGCAGCTGCAGTTTTCTCCTATTTTCACTTATCTTCATCCTTAACAACACAATTACAAATAAATGCTGACGCCCAGGCTGTTGCTGACACGGATGTGAGGATAAATACGGCAGCAGCCTGGTAGACTTAAGCATTTAAAACTGTGAATCACCTACGGTAAGGAATATCCAATTTCAATGGATTCAGCTAAAAAGCAATAACATTTTCAGTGGAAGACTAAAGTAGCTTTAGTCTGGGAGAAAGTTAAACTGTATTGTCAACAGATTATCTTTTGAAAGTCTCTTTCTAGTTGTAAGAAAATGTAAAACTAATAAGAAGACTGATATATACTGATTCTTATTTGGAAATCTCACAGGAGCATAGCCTTAGTAATTAGAATAATCATGGAACTATTGTAGATACGCATTTATCTCCAACTACATCCATATAATTAAGATGTTCATGAGCAATTAAAAATTATAATTTGTTTTCTAGTACAAAATAAAAATATTCTGAAAAAAATTCCATATGGATGGGGAGAAGGAAGGCAAAACATTTCTCACAGTCTTACTATCCAGAGAAAATAATGTTAATGCTTGGTGTTTCTTTTCAATATCCTTATAAATGAAGTATGAATATTGCCATATTTCTTTAATCTATTAATAGTGGGCATAGATTTTTAGAATTGTAATATGAATAACTTGATAATTATGGCACTTTATGACAGAATTCTTTTTTTTATTGAAGTATAGTTGATTTACAATGTTGTGTTAATTACTGCTCTACAGCAAAGTGATTCAGTTATACATATATATACATTCTTTTTTATATTCTTTTCCATTATGGTTTGTCATAGGATATTGAATATAGTTCCCTGTGCTATACAGTAGGACCTGGTTGTTTATCCATTCTGTATATTAAAGCTTACATCTGCTAACCCCAACCTCCCACTCCAGCCCTCCCCCTCCCCCTCCCCCTCCTCCTTGGCAACAACCAGTCTGTTCTCTATGTCCATGATTCTGTTTCTGTCTCATAGATAGGTTCATTTGTGTATAACAGAACTCTTTATATATTTCTGCTTTGAGTGGGCTGGTAATCACCATCAAATCCATGGGATTTTGCCCGTAAGCCATCAAATTCTATTCCCACTGTGGCTCCCCTTAGATAAATATCAAATGATGTATCCTTTTTTGATATGTATCAAATACCCACTTGGGCCAATTAGCATTTGGTAGCTGTGAGAAATTTTTGGAAAGCTAAGGTAGTCTGATTATCAGCTGGGGTCTCCCTGCTGCTTCAGAAGTAGGTATGTTTAGCTTGAGCCTCCATTTCAGACCCTTTAGAGGTTCACAGCCCTCTTCAGCACTTGTGTAAATTCCCTTAGGACTTTCATTCTTCAGTAATCTCTTGCTTTGAGCCTCTGGTTCTGTTGACTTGGTTCAGGTTATAGATTATCTCACCTCCTCTAAAGGTTGGCTCAGACTTGGAATTCATCTCTGTTCTGTGACTTACATCAAGTGAACAAACAAACAAGCAAACAAAACTGTTACTCAAGCCATAAGCCTGCCTAAGTTTAGGAGAGAGGTGTGTGACTGAATGAGTTTGGGGGTTTAACATTCTTACAGCGTAACCAACTTATAATCAGAAATTTCTGTCTTAAAAGTTCTTTGGCTACCCTACAACAGGGGATTATTAATGGGCATCTCACCTCATACAGCACTTTTGCCTCAAACTAGTTTGCTAAATTCTTTTCCTCTTGTCATTTTCCTATTTTTTTTACCTTATCCGCTTTTCCTCTCTTGCCCCAAGTAACCCCAACTTATTCTCAATTTTTGCAGAGGAATAAATTCATGTCTTTCCAGCTCCTAAACTCAGAACACTGCATATGCAAACTCATGAAGAAGCTCAGAAGAATGGTGTCTTTCATTTATATGTAGAAAGAAATGCCATAAATAGCATTATTTTCTTTCTATTACATAAGTTTTTAAAATAAAATAATTCTCATTTTTTTCATAAATTATTGTCAAAACCAAATATCTAGATCTAGCAATTAGAAAATTAATAAGTGCAACTGTTCTTCTTTTTCTTCTTCCTTTTCCTCCTCTACTTCTTTTTCTTCATCTTATTTATTTTACTTTTTCTTATACAAATAATTCTATAAAGATATTTGTATTTTAAGTACTTTTAAAATATTCTGAAATTCAGAGTTTTGAAGTGAAATACAAATAAAATCATGTGAGTTTCTTTAAAAATGTAACTACTTGCTCAGTAACTACGACTAGTTAGTGTATCATATACTCAACATGATATGGTGTAATATTAATTTTATAGTTATTTCATTGTTCTTATGGATGAGACAGTTTAATGTGTGATAAAGTTAAGAAGGTACAGATTCCAGATCCAGCAGCAAATTTGGGAATTAGGAGCAGAAATACAAAATATTAGCTGTGGTAAAGATAACTAAGATTAGGATAAGGTGGATGAGCACGAGGCCTCTGAATTCCATTGTTTTGTTACAGTATCTTGCAGAGAATGTTCTTTTTTCACCAGTGGCTTGCACTGTATCAATTTTAGTGCCCTCATTTTAAAACCTATACATTTACAACTACTCTTGGGGTTCTAAAATAGGAGAGACTGTCAAGAATTCAGAGAAGTTCAAGTGGTTCAGTATGGCTGGAACATAGATTAGGAATATGGCAAGAGTCAAGGTTGAAGCTATGGGCAGGGCCCCGTTAAGGGAGTCAGGTTATGGGGAGGAGGAACTTACATACTTCATTAAAGAATGCATACTCTATTCTGTAGACAATAAGGAACCATAGAAAAATTTAAGTTGAAAGTGATTTGGTCATTGTATTGCGAGATGTTCTTTATTAATAATGCTATTTATTTGTTGATTGATTTGCCTTACTGGAGAAGAAAGAGCAGTGCCCTTGGCTTGGAATTACACAATACCCCTGGCCTGTCTTTTAACTACTCGGACCTTTGAAAGTGACCATTATTGAGGTACTATTGATAGTTATGACCATGAATAAATTACTACTATTCGTACATGCTTTTTTTGCAGTTTCATTAAAACCTGGTTGTATACTTGTCAACATCTTTCATTACATTTCATTACACTTCTCAGAAGAAAAGCAGATTGAGAGTGACTAATGTAGAGAGTGTAGAGAGGCAAGTAGGAATACCAGCTGGAGATCTCAGTTTTCTTCACGAAGGATGATGTGACCTGAACTAAGGAATCGTTTTTGTGGATGGAAATTTGGGGATGCCTATGAAAATGTCAAGTGGTATAATTAATAGAAAATGCTCAGCAATAGGATGTGGAAAATGAAGAAGAGAAGGGGAGGTAGATAGTTACAACTGTTTTTGTGTGTGATTGATTGTACACTGATATGCAGAGAAATCCAAATAAAGGATTAGACATTGGTAGAAAACTGGTGTGAGTGGGTTGGCAAACGTTAGTTTTGAATACATTGAGTGTAAATGTTCTGATTCTCGATGCTTTGTGTTTCAGAACCCTCTACTACTTGCTTTAAATTTATGTTGAATTTTCACTAAAAGCGGAAATTTCATCTTTACAATTTAGCAAAGACAAATGATATCTATGATAATATAAGTAATAATTGCAACAGTCTAAGAATAATCTCCAACTAACCTATGCTTCTCAGTGACAGCTGGAAAGATTTTGGCTCATGTCTTCCAGTCATCCTTTATTCTTATTTTTTACTAGCATTATATTTGTTAAGAAATGAGACCTTGTATCTAGTTTAATGAACTAGGTAAATTTAACAACGTTAAAATTATAAAACTTAATTGTCATTAATTACAACATTCTTTTTTCAAATTATTTTTCATTATGGAAATTCTGAAATATATGCAAAATTAAAGACAATTGTTTAATAAACCCCTTAGGCCCAAAACCCAGTCTAAGCAATTATGGCTAATGTTTCATTTAATTTCCACCTACTCCCTTCTTTAACCCTCTGGAACGCTAAAAGCAAAACAGCTTTACTGAATCATAATCATAACAATTTTTAGTGTAAAATTCAGTATCTTTTAGTAAGTTTACAGAGTTGTACAAATATCACCACACCCAGTTGTAGAACATTTTTAATCACACCAAAGAGATTCCTTGTACCATTTTCCTTTACTCTCTTTCCCACCCTGAGCCCTCTGCAGCCACTAACCTACTTTCCATCTCTATAGATTACAACATTCTTTTATTGGTAATGAGAATGATATTTATTATAGAGCTGTTTTATCTGAGGAAGTTTCTCAAACCATATTTATATCATTTTTGGTAATCTTATGATGTAAGTAGTCATTTTCACCATTTTAGAGATGAGGAAACCTAGGATTAATTGATTAACTGATACACTCAAGATCACATCTTGGATATGGTGAAGAAGTCATTCGATCTAGACCTGACAGAAACCCAGGCTCCTTTTTCTACACACACTGCTTTATAGCTTATGCCATAGTGTTTACAAATATTCATAGTGTTTCATATATTCAATTATCCATCAAGCAATCATTAGCTAAATTTAAGTGTATCAGGCATTGGGGTCTCAAACATAGCTTTGTTTCTATTGTTAAGGAACTCATAGTATGTGGAAGAATATGACAAGTATGTGGGGGATATTGACAAATTAGTGTAGTATATATATGTATCTGTGTATCTGTATATGTAGTATATGTGTATGTGTCTGTGTATGTGCATGTATATGTGTGTGTGTGTACAGAAGTGATCAATTCTGCCTGGAGATTCACAAATGGCTTCCCATCAGAGATGGTGTTTAACTTCATGAAAGTGTTCACAAGTTGAACGAGGGGTCTAAGGTCATTCCAGTTAACAGGAAAGGCATTGCAAAGGCACACTGGTATTATTTTGCCCATCTCTCTTCTCATTTTTCTTCTCCTTTTCCTTCTCATTCATGCTCTTCTTTCCTCTCCCCCTTTCTCTCTGGCATATGCTTTGCTATTCAATTTCTTTTCTCTCTAGTGCCTTCCTCTAGACTTCTGCAAACCCATAGGTAACTTTGTACAAATTTTTAAAAAAGATGTCCTTTCCTGGAAGTATGTAACCCTGTACCAAGATGCAGGAGACAAGTGAGTAAATCTGGGGTTCATCTCCAGTCCCCACTCTCTAGAGGCACATCCTGCACCACCTGATGAGATGAGGTGGCTCTAAACTCCTCTTGTTGCACATGTCTTCCCTTCCTTTAATCTCTTGAGGTATCTTTCTTTTCTCCTCTTATTCTTTCTTTTTTCTTCCCTTTCTTATTCTTTTTCTGTTCTACTATCTTTTTCTTTTTACCATTACCTCTGCTCTACTGATCATAATATGAAACTTAAGTAGACATTTAGAGATTTTTATTTACTTAACTAAAAATAAATGAGAGTTTCATGCTTTCATTATGTACATGAAAAACACATAAGTAAATGTGCTTTTATATGTGTCCCTGAAAAAAATCCTTACAATGATTTTCTGTAGAAAAATACTTTCCCTATCTGTATGTTTGATACTACTAAGAATGGCTAGTTGTTTTCTTCCTGACAGAAAATGTGCTGCCATTTGTCGTGAGCTATGGAAAAATCTGTGAGCAATAGTGTTGCATCAGTCGAAACAATTTCCTTAAGATTGCTAGAAATCATTGAAATGAAACCTGTAATGCTTTTCAGTAGGCTCTGGCATAACATTTTGTAAGTTAAGGCAGCAATGATACGCTTTGTTGCAAAAGTCGGAATGATCTAGGTAGGACTTTTTAGGCAGTTTGGGTACTACAATGGGAAAAACTGAGAAATCAGTTACCTGACAGTCAGCAAAAATGAAAAGTATCTCTGTAAGCATGCTGCAGAGGGCAAATTGAAATGATCAAATAATGTATACTCTATCAATAAAAAAATCTACATGAAACTCTGGACATGGGGCAGTGAATAAAAAGTTGGGAAGGAGGGGCTTCCCTGGTGGCGCAGTGGTTGAGAGTCTGCCTGCCAATGCAGGGGACACGGGTTCGAGCCCTGGTCTGGGAAGATCCCACATGCCGCGGAGCAACTAGGCCCGTGAGCCACAGTTACTGAGCCTGCGCGTCTGGAACCTGTGATCCGCAACAGGAGAGGCCGCGATGGTGAGAGGTCCGCGCACCGCGATGAGGAGTGGCCCCCGCTTGCCGCTGCTAGAGGAAGCCCTCCCACAGAAACGAAGACCCAACACAGCCAAGAAATAAATAAATGAATAAATAAATAAATAAAATTAAAAAAAAAAAAAAAGTTGGGAAGGAGACTCTGGCAGAGAGTGCAGAAATCCATAAGCAAATGGTTATGTTGGATTTGCAGGTTACAACTTAATTCTGACTGCACATGAGAATTACTTGGAGTACTTCTAAAAAAAACACCAGCACCAATGAGGTGCCTGGACAAGGTTTGTCTTGTCTTGGTTTATTTTGCTCTCCAAGTGATTCTGGTGATCTCATGAGGGCTGAGAACCACAATATTACACAACTTGTCCACAAAACTCTTTCCTGTCATTTTTTAGTGAGGAGCAAAAACTACTAGATTAACTGCTTTATATCATCTGTTATAAAACAACAGGCATTAATGGGGAACCAAACCAAAAATACTGAAATTTAACTACGATGCACCTCGCCCCGTCTAAGCTTCATTATTTTAAAACCAGAACGGGAGGAAATTGTGGACTCTTTTCTCTGAATCATACTAATACTAATAGAGAATTACTGTTTTTCTTCATTTTGTGGCATTCCAGGAGGTGTTGTAAAAATATCAGCTATATGTACCTCTAAAAGTTATTGTTCCTTTAAAGAAACTTAAAAAATCTAGTTATTGAAATATTGTTTTGAGGAAGTCCATGTGGGGGAATCATGCATGTGAGTTGTGAATGATAAGGGAGAGACCATAACATCAAATTTGTAGTTACTCATGTTGATGTTCATATTAGTTGTCTAATCTCTGCCAGAAGAGGGACGGTCTCTGTCTTGTTCATTGTCAGAGACATGCCTGGCTCTGAGCCTGGAAAAGAGTAGGTGTTCTGTAAATGTTTACTGAATGAATAGAATTTACTAGAAGGGAAGGAAGAAGCTGATGGTAGGAAACCTGTTAGAGAAAACATCAAGTGCCGAATATGTCCATGGCTATCGGAGAGGGGAAAACCTTACTTGATGTAACAATCTTGGGTGTCTCATAGAATTAGACCCCAGATTTTGGTGGCAGGAGAGGGGCATCACTAGGGTTGGATGAGTCTTGGTGAAGGGGTGTATATATTGTTTGGATTATCAGGCTGATGCCTGATCCAACTCTTTGGGTTCCACCTCCTGCAGAAGCAAGAGAAGCTAGGCCCCAGGAACAGGCAGTCACGATCTCAGAGGAATCACTATTATTTCATTATTTTAATGTAGTATTCAATTTAAGGTAGGAAATACCACAAGAGAATGCTCTGACATAATGAAGAGTGAGAGACTTGGGGGCAAGGGGAAGTTGGAGTTGTTCTTTAAAGCATTGTTTTAAGATGGATAATTTCATTAAATCTTTGTGACTTGGTTGGGATAGATTTGGATAAGCTTCTTCTGTTTTCTCTGAATTCTTACAGTTAAGGGAATACCTGTAACCACACACCACCTAGAGAAATTGTACCTTCATATCTTTCATACATTTCATTTGTATTATGTTTTATTAATTGTATTATATCATATATATTACCTTGCAGTTTGATATATATTACCTCTTCTTGTTCAATTCTGTTTTTTTTAAATGGATTTTTCTCTTTTCAGCAACACAGGGTGAGAGTGAACAGGAAGAGCAATGATAGATTTTTAACGAAAGTTACTGAACAAACACTATCCAAAATCTGATAATATAAATATAGGAAATGAAAAGTAACAGAAAAGGAAGACAAAAAACCCCCCACATTTTTATCAGAGGAACCTATCATATTAAACATCAACTTTTCCTTATTTACAGACATAATAATTTTCTGTATTTATAAGAAACAGATTTTCCTGCCAGTTGGGTGATAGAAGATACCACTTCAGCTTTTTTTTTTAATTTTCAAAATTCTGACAAAACTTCTGTCAAAATTTATGAGGGGAATTTCAAAAGAAAGTTATTAAACTGTATTAGACAATCATTTAATAATAGAGAAAAAACTGTCAATGTCAGCAGTTAACGTTAGCCAAGTCAGCCAGCATTATAACTCAGTAATTCCAACTTAGGCTAGATATGAAATAGAGACACAAAAGGAAAAGCCACGTGTTTTTGTTGTTGTTGTTGTTGTTTGGGAAGTCTTGCCCTTAATTTGAACTCATTTGACTCAAATATAAAATCTTAGGAAATTCAAGCCAGTAGAAATTCCACTTATTTCTTGGGCAACAAAGTAGCACTGTGGAACAGCTGAAAAACACATTTTCATGTGTTTGTAATTTAATTCTCTTCTACCACCTGCATGTGGCAAACAGTATCCTCATAGTTGCCAATTATAGCTTTGCCAGCTGCTGGACAAAATGGAGGATAAATTTAACTCCTAAAAAACATTTTGATTCACTAGTTATGCTTACATGTCAGTCATATAGACTGGTTGTCATTCTCATTGGTCATCTAGAATTTGCTACTGCATAAGTGGAGTGGGTACTGTAGGCTCAGGCAGTTGGCACTGTGCTGAGATAATAATTGCTGTTTGAAACTGTTCATCAAAGCTATTTAAACTAAAGGGAAAGGATGGGCAAACCTGTCATAAGTTTCTCTGTGTATCTGATTAGCTGAGACAGTTAAAATAAAGGGAGTGGTTCAGTTGAATAAGTGAATCGCCGTTAGAATTCTACATACTTGGATTCGAATTCTGCTTCTTCCTCCTTATTGCAGTGTGACTTAGAAGCAAGTTTTATTATCTTTCTAAGTTACAGTTTCTATATCTATAATATAGGGATGTATTTCTACGTTAAATATTTATTAAGCCTTTATTATGTACCAGACACAGAATAAGTGCTAGGGTTACAGTGCCCAGCAAAACAGCTATGGTTATTGATTTAATGGAGCTTAGAGCATAGAGAGGAGATGCATTAAGAATATCCACGAATAAATCTATTATTTCAAATTGGGAAAGTGTTGTGAAGGACAGTATTGTGAACTATGAAAGATCATAATATGAGAGCCTAATTTAGATTGAATAGTGAGTGAAGTTTTCTCCAAAGAAGTTATGTTTGATTTGAGATTGGAGTAATGAATATAGATACTTTGTAAAATGGTAGGAGCAAGGAAGGAAAAAAAATTCATTTTACTAACAGGAAACAGCATGTGCAAAGGGCCAGCACTTTCAAGGAACTGACTTTAGATAAAAGAGTGATAATGGTGTGACTCGAGGCTAGAGATGGAGATTATAGAGGGACTTGGCCATATAAGAATTTGAAATTTCATCTTAAAAGCAATATGAAAAAAGGTTAAAGCAGAAAAATGATAAAATCAGATTTGTATTTTTAAAAGGTCAGCTCATGTACTGTTTTGAGAATGGAGAAGGGAAGGGAGACAGTGTAGATGAATGGAGAAGGGAAGGGAGACAGTGTAGATGAAAGGAGAATGGCATAAGCTGGGTGGGTCTAGGTATGGTCCTGGGGAAATATGATGGTAGCTTCTAATAAGGTTGAGATGAAAAGAAAGGATGGAATTCACACACAGTTAAAGAAAACATCATTAGACTGGTGATTAATAGCGCATAGAGCAAGGGGTGGTAAAAATGAGAGACTTGTCAGTGTTGATTCTTGTTCAGTCTTGAGGAACTGAATATATGGTTGTACCATTCAATGAACAAGGAAACATCGAAGTAAACTAGCTTAGGAGGAAAGAACTTCTGGACATGTTGAGTTTGAGGCAACTTTGATCCATTTGATACATCCAGGAGATCTTCAGATATGTAGATCTGAAGCTGTAGAACAGGTCAAAAATAATGATATAAAATTTGGACTTATCAGTGATTGGATGTTTATTGAAGTCATAGATGTAGATTAGATTGCCTGGGTAGAAAGCACAGTATAGGAAAGTAGAGTATAAAAAGAGAAGAGGGACAATAACTGAGGCTTTAGAGATATCAGTGTAGTCTGGGTAGAACACCAGTTGCGGGTGAGGGTAACTGAGAAAGAGTGATTGAAGATTTAGGAGGAATGTGGCATCGTTGGTGCGTATATATTTCACTCAGTAAAAAACACTGCTAAACTGTTTTTGAGAATAGCTGTACCATTTCGCATTTCCTCCAGCAAAATACGTGAGTTCCAGTTTATCCACGATCTTGACAAGCACTGGGTGGTGTCAGTTCTTAGCCTTAAATTTTTTTCCCATATTATTAGGTGTGTCTAGTACTATCTCAGTGTTTTAATTTGCATTTCCCTAATAGCTAATAAGTTTGGGACTTTTTTTCATATGCTTATTAGTTATACATCTTCTGCATGTCGTCTTTGGTGAAGTATTTGTTCAAATATTTTGCCCACTTAAAAAATGGGGTTATTTATTTTTTACTGCTGAGTTTTGAGAGTTCTTTATATATTTTGGATATAAGTCCTTTGTTGGATATGTGATTTGCAAAGTATTTTTCCCCACCCTAAATAGCTTTTCCTTCTCTTGTCAATATCTTTTGCAGAAGAAAAGTTTTTTGATCCTGATGATGTCCAGTTTATCGTTTTGTTTTTTATAGAATCATACTTTTGCTGTTTTATCTAAGAACTCTTTGAAAAGACCATCATTTCTACACTGAATTTTCTTTGTACCTTTGTAAAAAGTAATTATCCATATATGTATGGGTTCATTTCTGGATTCTCTATTCCATTGATCTATTTGTTGATCTTGATACCACATTGCAACATTACATTAGATATTGAAATCAGGGGGTGTTAGTCTTTCAATTTTGTTTTTTATCAAGATTGTTTTGCCTATTGTAGGTCTTTTCCATTTCCATATGAATTTTAGAATCAGCTTGACAATTTTTATATAAAAGCCTGCTGGGGTTTTATTTGGAATTGGGCTGAATCTCTAGAACAACTTGGGGAGAAATGGGACTAGATAAGCTTCAGTGAGGGAAGAAATAAAATTCACATTTTGCCTGCAATGGTTATGCCATTGAGTGCTGGTGTTTGGACTGGTGGGCAGAAGAAAATGTGAAGTGGGCTTTGAGAAAACTAATTGTGAAAAGAGGTAAAATATAGGAAAAGTATATTTGACTGTTAGGAATGAAAATCTTGGTAGAATCGAATGAGTGATTATTGATTACTGTGGATTCAATACACATGCAAAAAACATTAGAAAGATATTGAGTGATTTAAATTTGAGAGAAAAGCACACTCTTTTCACATAAAAGGAACATTCAAGACTTAATGGCTGCTCTAATGGATGCAAAGCAGAGTAATTATTTTAGCAGGGTTGGGGAGAGATTATACCAGAAGAGTTGAACTGAATTCTTGTGCACTATAATTTCTGTCTTAAATAACAGTAACCACTGTGATGCTATCCATTTCCCTAACTCAAATGTCTGTAATTAAGCAACTGAATTCACCCATCCCTACTTACTATGAATGTCAGAGTTTTTAAACCTTAATAGCTTTCACAATGCTCCTCAACTGAGCAAAATTTCACAGACTAGAATAAAAATGTCTCAGGGATATCCAGGAGCTAATGAATAGATGACTTGTTTCCTTGTTCTCAGTGTGTTTATTAATAGATACAAAGAGAGCTATATTAGGTGATTTTCCTCATAGACCTTAAAGTTCCTGCTTTCTTGGCATATTTATTTCTTTTACTATTTTCGTACTCAATACCATTTGAAATACTTAGAGAAATGCCTTACGAGGTATGTAATGATGTAGAGACCAAGGAGTAAGGGACTAGTCAAGGAATTAGTATAGGAAGATGCCCATGAGGGTTAGATATACAAACAAAATCCTTTCCTTTTAATATGAAAGTGTGTCAAAGCAGGCTTTGTTGGCTTATCAACACCTCTCCCTCCTGCAATAGCAAAATAGGAGTTAACATTCCAAATGTTTACTTTATAAAACTCAGGTAGCTAAGGTCAGCTCTAACCCTGTGGAACACTAATTGCTTTGTTTCCCTGCATTTCTCAGGGACACTGTGGTTATGTGTAATAGTTAAAATCAAGGCTTGAGATGAACTAGAGTCTGTACTTTGCAATAATCATCCTCTAAATGTGAGTCATTTTCCTGAAAGGGAGTTTCTAAAGGTCTGACATCACCTTATCATCAAGGGTTTAAAATTATGTGGAAAACCTGTAAGCTTGTAGTGTAGATAATTTGATCTTTCTTCCTAGGGAGTGATCTTGTTTGCTATCCACTTAACACATCTGTAATATCTTAGCACAGGGCTCTGAGGTGTTCATTAAGTGTTTGTTGAATATATTGAATGATTGATAGAACTGGGACTAGGATCTCAGTTCCTTAATTACTAGTTCTTTTTTCTAATTACTTGAAAAGTAAAATTTAAGCTCCGACAAATTAGACACAGTAAATAAATTCCCATACAAGAATCTGGTTTACACGTGTTTTTTTAAAAAACCTAAGTAACAACCCTACAGCCAACAAACTTACTATCCTTAAGAGTTTGGAAAAGTAGTTAAGATATCCTGCTAAGCCTCCAACAACTGACAAGTTTCCTTCCTCGTATTTTGAGTTGCTTCTTCATTGACTCACTGTGACGCCAATATTGCATTAGCCTGCTTTACGAAGGAGTAATGGAGAGATTAAGGAGGTTAAAACTTTTGGAGACATATTTGACAATAAAAATATCAAATCTTTCACTAGGCTACCGACAGCATTTGGACCACACACAGATCAAATCTTGAGGCATTTTGAGTCACAAAATTGAATTAAAAGGGCCAAGAAGCAATGTAAAATGAAACTCTGGGTTTCAACACACGTGGGACTTTTTGATATCTAAACATAGCAGTCTCCACTTTTTTTGCAATACAAAAAATTCTAAATGTTGCCATCAAGATAATCTGGGAGTCTCAAATGATAGAATTAGTTATAGCACAGGAGCTCATTAAAGGGAATATATGAAAGAGTTTTCTGAATTTTATTTTAGTCTGTATTTTCACAAATTCTCAAAGGCCTCCAGGGCTGTATCTGTCATCACAGTTCTCGAGAGATGAGTAGTCTTTTTTAAAAATATAAGTTGTGGAGAGTTGTTCATATAACAGTGCTGAGTTTCCTGTAGGGGTGTTACATTTACCTTTATAATTTAAAAATATTTTAAATTAAATAAATAAATAATCATGGTTTAAAATGTCCAATAATGCTAAACATTATTAAAAATGGTCATGCCTGCCACCTCCCCAACACTATCTTACAGTGTTTCGGTTATTACTTCTGGCATTTACTTCCATGTATCTAACCAATTAAATACTGCATTATTTTGCTTTGTCATTATTGAACATTACTTATTGACTTCCTCCTGCAGTGATTGTAGATTTTACCTCTTTTATGTCCCCCTTTTCTGCTTCTTTAACTGTGTATGGTGATATTAAAATTTTCTGTTAAAGCCACAGTCACTCTTTCCATAGTATGATTACGTAAAAAAGGTTAACTGCCAAGCCAAGTAGTGTGCCTTGTTTACATTTCTGTTCTTGTACAACGTTTTGTTTTTCAGCTAAGAATCATATTTTTTCTGCTTTGAGAATTACCTAATTTTCTTTTCCTTTTGTTTATATATTTTTCTTTCATTTGCTTAATTTTCTTTAGTCTATGACATCTTGGTTCTTTTATCCTCTCCAAGAGCTCGATAAAATGCCTTTCATTACAGTTTTCCACAGAGTCAGTCTTATCAATTACTATATCTGCTCCAGTTTTGTTTGTCTTTGGTAAATTGCTCATAAATCTGACACAATTCCGGTCTCCTCAGCTATAGTTGCTTGCTAAGATCTGCAGAAATGCTATTTTGGGAATTCCTTTTTCCTCTCCCCTTGGATCTCTAGTTTTCCAAATTCCATGTCTTTCTCTTCCTTGCTGTATTTCCTCTGGTAGCTTCATGATACTGAATTCATGAGAGGTAAAATTTTGATATGCTTAATGTCAGAAAATGTTTTTTTCTCTACCCTATTTTTTGACTAATAATTTGGATTGATATACACATTAGGTCAGAAATAATTTGGCCCTAGAAATAAGAAAGTCATGTTCCACTGCCTTCTAACCTTCATGTTGGTGTGGCTTTTAGACAGATTGATAATGTTATTTCTCATTCTTTTTGTGTGACCTAATCCTTCTAGGATCATCTCTTTTTTCCTGTTGTTCTCAAATTGTATAAGGGTGTGCCTTGGTGTAGATCTTTTTACATCCATTTTGCTGGGCACTGTTCAAAGGAGACTCATTTCCTTCTGTTCTAGGAAATCTTCTTGTAGTTTTTGTTTAAAATTATTTCCTTTCTTCCACTTTCTCTGTTCCTTTTTCCCAGGAGTGCTTCCTCCCCCCAGCTTAATTGAGATATAATTGACATACGTCTTTGTGTAAGTTTGTGTACAACGTGATAAATTTGACATATGTATATATTGTGAAACATTACCACAATAGAATTTCTGGAAATTTTTTAATTCACCTTTGGGATTCCTTGTGCCATCCCATAATTCCTTCATTCTTTTCTTTATTTTCTCTCCCATCCTCTTCCCTTCCTGCTCCTCCCATTCCCTCTTTTCCGCTTGTTCTCTCTCTCTTTCTCTCTCTTGCCTCCGTCCCTTCCTGTCTTCCTGCCTTTCTTCTCTTTCTGACCATCATTTTCTTTCTCAATACACTCTGGGAGATATATTTGACTTTATCACCTAACCTTTCTTTACTCATGAAAAAAAAAAACAAACTTCATCTGCCATATTTTTAATACCTGAGAACTTTATCTTGCTCTATAAATATTCATTCTGATCCTCGTAGTATTTTTTCTTTAATAGATGCATTGTCATTTTTTATGTCACTGAGAATATTATTCATAGTTTAAAAGTTTCTTCTGTTCCCGCCATTGTCTGTGTCATCTGAATTTCTGTGTTTTCTTCTTGTTGATTTGGTATGTATTTCCATATGGAGATTTTGCTTGTATGTTTCGTATTTCTTGTCTTTCCATTCATTTTAGAATGAGTCACTAAAACACTAGTGGAAGTTATGTATTGGTTTGGCCAAAAAGTTCGTTCGGGTTTTTCCTTAAGATCTTATGGAAAAACCTGAACGAACTTTTTGGCTAACCCAATACACTGGTGGGCATGTTTAAATCATGGGTTTTTCTCGAGGATCATCAGGTAACCAATCAATATTCTTTTTTTTCTAAAACTCTTGACCTTCAAATGTCGGTATATAAAACCAGGGATCGACTAGTTTTTTCTATAAAGGACCAGTACATATTTTAGACTTTATGGAGGCTTTACAGTCATCATCACAACTGCAGATGGTCCCCACATTATGATGTTTAACTTATGATTTTTTGACTTTATGACAGTGTGAAAGTGATATGCATTTAGTAGAACCCATACTTCAAATTTTGAATTTTGATCTTTTCTGGAGCTATGATATGCAGTATGATACTCTCCTGTGATCCTGGGCAGCGGCAGACAGCCACAGCTCCCAGTCAGTCACACGATCATGAGGGTAAGCAATCCATACACTGACAACCATTCTGTACCCATACAACCATTGTTTTTCACTTTCAGTGCAGTATTTAATAAATTACATGAGATGTTCAGCACTTAATTATAAAATAGGCTTTGTGTTAGATGATTTTGCCCAACTGTAGGCTAATGTAAGTTATTCTGAGCACATTTAAGGTAGGCTAGGCTAAGCTATGATGTTCGGTAGGTTAGGTATATTAAATGCATTTTTGACTTGCAATATTTTCAGCTTATGATGGTGTTATTGGGAAGTGACCCATTGTAAGTTGAGGAAGATCTGTACTCAACTCTGCCCTTATAGTGAGTGAAAAGAGCCACAGGCAATATGTAAATGAATGGGTGTGGTTGTATTCCAGTAAAACTTTATTTATAAAAAAAGTAGTGAGCTAAATTTGGCCTGAAGGCTGTAGTTTGCTGATCCTTGTCTGAGAACATTACTTTTAGGGGTTCATTTTCTTTAGAGCTGGTTTCTCCAAATTTTTAGCAGGAGTTGAGGATAAAGCAGGAAATCAGTCTGCTGGTGTTCTAGAGCTGGGTAGGGGAAGGTAGCTGAGGGTTGTACCATTTAATACAGAGATCCTCCCTTAGTGTCTCACCTTTACCCTCTCCTGCTTGATATTCCACAATCCTATGCTCCTGTAGGTAAATTTCTTGATAACAGTGTTTCTCAAACTAATGTGCATGTGAGATACCTGGGGATCTTACGAAAATGCAAGTTCAGATTTATTAGGTTTAAAGTTGGGCTGGAGAGCCTATATTTCTGTTAAGCTTTTGAGTGATGTTGATGCTGCTGGTCCTCATAGAACATTCTGAATAAATAGCAGGGGAATAATAAATACCACATTTCCTATGGATAGAAGAGAGAAGATAATCTAGTTTTCTCTCTAGAGACTTTCAAATAATCCTTATGTTTCCTGCCCCATTTCTCACTCCTGCCTTCCATGGCTCAGATCCCTGAGTCTTTCCAGTCTTCTGTGGGTAAATTGACTAGCTTTTTGTCAGTGTCCTTCTCTGTAGGAAGCTAGATTTTCAATTCCTGTTCTAAGTCATGTTCAACTTTTTTCATTTATTCTCCAATTTTATGTCTATATTTGGGGTTCCTTTCTTGGCTTTAGTGAAGATGGAGTTTGTACTTTGGGCTTTTAAAAAAGCATTTGGAATAATATTTGTGAGGATAAAAAGGAGAACATGTTTGAAATTGAAATTTAATTAGAAAGTAGACCATGATAAAGTATTTTCTTGAATTATGTTGTGGCCATCAGACATAATAACAAATCAAATTTTTATTATATCCAACCTGAAATGGTAAAGGAATTTAAATGTACTTATATAAGTAATTTCTGGAATAATACTTCAAAATGTTTGCTGAGGGACAATCATGATGATTTATTATTTGACTTTGGATTTTGCCAGTTGCTAATTTGTTATTAAAAGGATCCTTGAGAAAAGCTTCATTCCTCCCATTTCTATTGTCTGAATTTATCCTTTGAAATATTTATATTCATAATAAAATGAATTAGAGAAATACACACCTTTCTGTCATGGAATTACGTATGGCCAGCCTGAAGTAAACTTGGGAAATAGATGAAATTTGTTTTCATTATCCTAATTCCAAACAAAGATAGCATGCCTTGACGTATCCTTGAAGTTCCACCTTTGCCTAAAAAGCTTCTCCTCTACTTTATGACTCAGGGTTTCATGTTCTGGATATTTTCTCTCTATCATTCTTTGGTGTCCTTCCTCATGAATTATGGATTCTGAATCATAATATAATTTACCCGTTTAATAGATTATGGATAGCACATTGTTAATGTAAAATAATGGATCTTTAAATAGTATTTGAGGAGTTATTCTCAAAATAGGCATATTATTGTTCTGCTAGTCCAGAATTATTATCTGAATGCTTCAAATCATAACACTTAATCTGCTCTAAAGGAGTATTAGATTGAAAGTCATAAAGATTGCCATAAACAATAAGACATTGGATAAGTTACTAAATGTCTCTAAAGTATGGCATTAGGTTAGATTCATTTTGAAAATATATACTATTCTAACTTTATGTCCTTCTAAACATCATATTATATTAGTCATATTAAGGAGATATAAATAAATAAATAAATATATATATATTTATGTATGTGGCTTTTGTACTTGGAAAAACAAAAGCCAAACTGCATTCATATGTAAACTCTTTCTGAGGATTATGTGACTATTGTGTATACTAGGTAGGAAAATATCTTAAAAATTACATTTTTTATGCAGAAATTTTATAAGAAAGTATTACTAGTTTAAAATATTTTATTTTCATGGACTAAAGCTATGGAGAAGTGAGACTAGTTGCAGTATATTTCAAAATATACAGGTGACCAAAAGTCCTTTTTATTTCCTCAGATTATCTTTATTATTTCTGCCAATAATAAAATTAATGCATTCTTATAAAAATTCCAACAATATGGATGATTATTTGCAGTGTGGAACCTTTCCTTCCAGAAGTTTTATCCATATAAAAGATCTATGTATGAATTTGTTTACTTTAATATTAAAGGATAACACCATACATAATATTCTGTAATTTGATTTCATAGTTTTTTGAATTATAGGTAGTAATGAATTCTATAGAGGGCAATAAAATAGTTCACATTATAGAATCTGATTACATAGCCATATCCATAAAACTCTTGTTAGTTATAGAAATGTTACACCCTAATGAGTAAAAGGAATGGCAATAAATTTTGTCTCTGATCCTCTAATTTATCTCTTATTTTGACAAGCATATTTTAATTTTAATCATTTATGAATTTGTTTAATAACAAACTACTGTATGTGAATATTTAAAACTTATTATCTTAACATTATGAGATCTTACTAAAACTGTGCTGTTTTTGGTGAAATGTATGAATTACAATTTGGTGAAATTATGATACTATGGATTAGTAAAAAATCATTAGATATGTGAGCACTGACAGAATTCTACAATTTGAACAAGGATGTCTCTATATTTTTGTGCAGAGGAACTACTTTTCACTTTACTGAAGACTTGAGCTCTTGAGGGGGATGAAAAATTCAGAGCTGAGAGTGAACAGCAAATTATGCTACCTGTGCATCCCCCCATTGATTGGGAATTCCAGGGATCCACAGAGAAAACTGTGAAATTATCCAGGATATTCTGGTTTCCTGTTTGGGGGCCCATGGGTGGGCAATGGACTGGTGACCAAGGTCCAATCACTTCAGCCTTCTCTAGGGATGTTCCTTTTGAAGAGTTAGTAGAGTGTGTTTGAGAAGAAGCAAAAGTGTATGTTAAAATTATACCACTTGGAAACATCTGGAAAGTATTTCTGAGTTGCTATTTCCTCTTACCTTCCCATCCATATCTTCCTCCACCAGACTCCAACCTCAGCAAAGATAAAGGGTAGTATTTACTGGCAAGAGATTTCACGAAGAATTGATGACATGTCTTCGTGGCAATTTTCCATGCTAGAAACATAGTGGCTACAGAGTTGATTGTAATATTTGACTTTATGTTACTCTCAATAACTTATTTCATGATGATCCTCTGACCAAGTTATAGAATGGAGGGGCTACTTTACCACTTGCAGACATCTCCAAACATTTGCTGATGATTTGTCAGTTGGTCTCTTGGATCCTAATGGCTTCTAGTCCTACGCACCAGGCAGTACTTCATGCCAGGAGAGCTATGTATATATATCAACCAAACAGTAGTCCAAGTCAGGGTTGGCAATTATGCAGCAACCATGCTTCCATTCTCGACTCCTGCACCCATGGCAGACATTGCTAATCCACCTTGGCACTCTTTCTCACTGGGCTTAAATGTGACCTCAGAATTCTTTTCCACCAAGTGTTCAAGAATCTAGTCCCAATTTTTTGAAGTTTGTGTATAAAATGAAAATGAATTTGGTCTTAGTCCAAGCTAAAGAGACAAAGTTCAAAAGAAATTAAGATCACTTCCTTTGAGATCAGTCACTTTAGTATGCCTTCTCTTTCCTGCGTCTGGATTTTATCCTTATGATCTCAGCCTCAGATACTTTGGATGTTAGACTTTATGTGCTTTGCCCTCTTCTTCTTGCTTACTCCACTGATGCAAGCATGCCTCTCTAGTGGAGGAGTACTGTGGTAGTCATTCACAAATGGTCATTGGTTTGAGTCCTGGCTCTGCCCTTTACAAGCTATGTTATTTAAACCTCTTAAGTCCGGGTTTCCTTCTTTCCAAAATAAGTGCTGTGATACATGATATATAAGGTACTCTGTGTGAAAACATGTTTCAACTTAACATTACATAAATGTTGGGTATGTTTATTATTGATGAGGATTCAATTTCAATATTCAACTAAAAAGTGGAAACCTTGTACATTATGTTGAAAATAGTGAAATTATATTCATTAGAATACTGCATGCACCTGTTATTGTTGGTGGTCAGCTAGATTAAGTTTGAAATACTTTACCAAAATATGATAGTCTGATCATCTTAAGTGGCATAAAACTCTATGAAGACATACTAAAATTGCTCACTAAACTCAGTCGATCCTGGACTTCTGCTAAAATAGCTTCAAATGTTTAAAGAGATTGTCTTCTGATTTCTTAGCTCTAATTGCTCTACCACTATTTAGACAGCACTACAGATTTAATTCCAGGTGGAAATACTATGCCAGTGTCAATGGAGAAATAGTCTCTCTCTTTTCTTAAATGATAAGTTTGGGAAAGTTACAGTACGTTTTCCTGATACTCACATATCCAAATTCAAAGTTGATTGCTCAGTCAGATTTGCAAGATTTGAATTGTTATTGCAAAAACTCACTTGAATTCATTCCTAGACAAGTTTTGTTATGGAATGCCGTATTAAAATAGTCATTCAGAGTAAATGTATTTATATATGGCACAATAAGGATGTCAGTTAATATTTGCTCACATATTTCTAGCTAAAACATATTCACACAGTCCCTTCTTCCTTGGTGGCCATTTTTATACCTCAAGATCCTATCTCTTGGCTACAGTTAAGTGGACTAGGAATGAGAATTGATGGTAAGAAAAGTACAGCCAATAGATTGGCTTAATAGCAGCCTGTGACTTGTTCTGCTGTAAACAGGTGCATTAGGTCAATCAGATTCTCACTCTTGGGAATTTGAACTGGAAAGCACAAAGTCTGTTAGCAATAGGCATAGCAGCCGAAAGGATGCTTTTAGGTAGTTGCTGCATCGAAGTCATGTACAAACTGAAGTTATGAGGGAGCAAAAACTGGATAAACAGGAAACCACATAGCAAAGATGAATGATGTAGGTAAGGAGAGAGAACAGTGACACTAAGAAAGCTAATTTAGCTATTGATGGAGAGAGAGGTTAGCCAGCCCTTAAAGCTGATTCTGGGCCAGTTCCTGTATCATTACAACAAATTCCCTTTAGTTGAAATAAAGTGGATCTCTTTTCCTTGCCTAACCAATCCATGTGCTAATAAACATACATAATTCAGTTTTGTCTTGCAATCACACTTTGTTCTGATGCTTATTTTGAATACTTCCTTGGTAAGAAATATGCGATAATATGGACATGAAATAAAGTTTTACTAGGATCTATGACTTTTAATACTTTACTGTTATATTACTGTTTGGTAAATTTATGGTGGCAATCATGCCTGAGAGATTAAAAAGATTGTTTTTGTTTCATTATAAATAAGCTACAGAAAAGTAGCTTGTTTTCTGTAACAAATCTTGAAAGTACAGGGCACCAATTTTTGAAGTGAGCCTTGGGCAGACGTTAGGAATGCCACAACATGATGAGGAATATGTGTTCATTTAGGAATGGCACTGAGTCTGGAGGGAAGGTCATTAGAGCAATAAAACAGATGTGGGGAACATATTAAAGGTGCTGATGGGGTAACTTGAAATGTCCTGGATGGTCATTTTCACTATTCTATTTCATCAGGAAATTATCATGGCTTGAAAATATATTTTTAAAATTGTTATCCAGAAAAAGTAATTTATTTTCTATAAATAGCAAAAGTCACAATTTGAAAATAGCAAGTATGTTACATTTAAGGTAGTTCTAAGAATATGTTGCAATTTTGTTTTACTTTATAAATACATTGCAAAAATATATTTAAAAAAGGGAGACAGACTTCTGTAAAAGCATGCACACATGTGTAAGGGTAGGCATCTATCAAGAGATATATTCTGGCTCTAATACCAGGGATGTGCATATATTTATATTTTTCAACATCTTGGATGTGATTAAAGGATGTTATGCACTGTGGTTTGGAATTGTAAATTGTTCTGTCTTCTCTAAAGAGAGCTTATCTTTTCAAAAATCTTTCATTCACAATATTTATGACTGATTTTATCACATCTGATTTATGTTATTTTCATAAATTGTTTCTTGGGGTAAAATTGTACTTGGTTAAATAGTAATTTAAAATCTGTCTTCCAAGACTATAACAGAACTGTGCTGGCATGACATATTTTTTAAAGTGTGTTTTACTTGAGGACTATCATATTTCTGAAACTGGCAGTTCTAAATGAAATAACTGTTTAAACTGCTTGCCAGTAGAGAGCTTACCTGGTAAGAAAAATATTGGAACTAGCCAAGCAGGAAGGTGTTTTAATTTATATTACATTACAGCTACAAAAATGTGTTTTGCTCTTTTAGGAATATTTCTTTTCTATGTTGCCTTCTCCAAAGTTTGAGTCACTTGCTTGCTTTATAACCCTATGGAGTTTTGGTCCATTTAATTCCCTATAACTGATGAAAATTGGGAAGGACAAATGTACCAACTTGTTGAAATTATACATTAATTGATTTTCTTTTTAAGTCAGGAAAACCCCAAATATAATACTCTGGAGACTGCCATCTTAACAAAGGTGGTAAAATAATGATATAGTGTTTTTGCTTTTATTGTTACCTGTATATAACAAAGTCAGAAAATAAAGAATCCATTTCTATAACTAATGTATTGAGGACATTTAATGAAATTATTTGACTAAAGAAAACATGTTTTTACCAAGTGGAAACATTTATGATTCGACTTTGAGAAGTATTGGATCATACAGGTGTTTAAAAATTTAGATAATATTTTTTTCATATATTGTCTCTGCTATATTTTAGTATATTTTTTGGTAATGAAGTTATGAAATTATTTTCAAAACTCAGGAGCTTTTTAGAAATACTGTGGAGAGCTGGTGAGGAATATAACCTATAATCTATGAATATAGTCTATTTTGAGTTCTGTTTCACCCACCTTTTGATGTATATATTATTACTACCAACTTGTGCTTATGAAGAAATAAAAATAGCTGTATTTGTAGACATTATAGTAAGTAAAATTGTTTGAATAAATTATATGATTTGATCATTATAAAAACTTATTGAGGTGGTGGGCAGTATGTTCCCACAAGCTGAAAAAGGAACAATTAACTAGTCTATCCACAAATTTGGGTTCATAAAACTGGAGCAAATCCAGTGTCTTGGGTTCAGATGCAGTACTCTTTTCCTAGAGGTCACTGTCTCTTAACAAGGAATGAAGGCACATTCAGGTAAAGTACTACTTATTTTCTTGGCTTGAGAATAATGTAAATAAAAAATGAACTAAGAACTCCCCAAAGTAAAAGATGTTTTTAATGTCATTAAATAGTGGAAAGAGCAATGCAGTACAAATCATATATTAATTTAAGACTCATTTTTAAGTTGATCAAGTTTCATAAAAGTCCCACCCTATTACATAAAATTAAAATGTTTTGGGTATAGCAGCAAACATTTGACTTGAAATTGTGTTGATAACCTTTCCTAGTTTGAAGTTTCAGCCCTTTATGAGTAAAATTTGAGAATTAACTGCTATTACTGGTTCTGTAATTAATCCTAAATGGGGAAGATGGAGGCAGATGGGTCAGAGTTTCCTTTTAATTGAACACCGTCCTTTGTTTGCCATAAATATGTTTCTTAAGTTACAAGGCGAAAAAGTATCTTGAACGAGAATCCTACTCTTCGATGAATTAGAGCATTTAGTCCAGAGGCAGTTCCAAGAAAAAGTTCAGAGAGAAATTTATTTTTAGAGAACTCATCTCACTGTTAACAAGAATAATGAAAAGAGTGAATCATAGAATGCAATTGGAGCCTGGTCCTGGCAATTATGCAGCCATTTACCCCTCAGTGACAACTTGGAAGCTAGAGCTTCAGCACATTCTGGGTGTTGATTTCCTACAGGGGCATGTTTATGTTGTAGATGAAGCACAGGCTGCTTGGAAGGCTTCAGATGGTTCTATGGGTTGAGGATTAATGAGGTTAAATTAACTCAGTCACTTAATGCACATTTTATTGAAGTTCAAGCTGTTCAGACTGTTGCAGTTAATATAAGTAACCCAGAATGTTGCCAGTTAAATGTAAGTTACACATCAGGGATGCCAGGATCATTACTGACAGGAAGAAAGCAATTTTATTTGGTCATAACATTTATCATAAAGGCATTCTCATGTTTTTAAAGATATATGTATATATATTTTAAAAATATGTTATGTAAAATGTATCTATAGCTATCTTTAAAACATGAGACTGCCTATATAATACATATGTGAAATATATGTATTTATATATATGATATATGTATATTTTCTCCAAAATGTCATTCATTTAGGGGTTTGATTGTCACCTAGGGCAAGATTATGATCTTAGCTTTAAATATTTTTGTCCTGATTTTAGAGAGCAAAATGTTGACTTGAGAAAGGTAAGTGAAATGAACAAAATTTCCTTCCCCCATGAGTCTGCATAAGAGGAACATGTTGGGATAGCTGTTTTCTCAAACCCTATGGTATCATAAAAACAATGTCCTAAAAAGCTCCCATGTTGAGAAGATATGAGTCAGACACATAATGCAAAACCCAAGCATCCATTCATTCACTAATTCATTCACTCATTGTTTTTTGAGCACCTAATATGTACTACCTCTTATGCCAGTGCTGGGGATAAATAGTTCTAGCTTCCTTACATTTAATATGTGTATTAGCTTCTGCATTTAAGTATGCATATCTTATGTTATCAAGGGCTTTATGACATCCTGTGGAACATCCACAGGTATACTATTGGCTTTCAAAAAATAATTACTAGATGCTCATAAAGTAAATAAGCCCCCTAGGTGATGGAATCTAATATTCACATAAATTGCTCCATTTTCACTCTAGACAACAAAGGGAGACTTAGAACATCATAAATGACAACACCCTCCTCTACCAAAGGACTGCAAACAGATGCTTTACTGACCTTTTGTGCAGGTACTATAGAGCTCTCACAATGTATAGAATCTTATGACCTATTCTATTTCCTGTTGGCTGAGCTAACACTTGAAATGTCCATTTTACTTTCAGGCCAAGCATAATGACATTGGAAAAACTAATCCAGAGTGCATCTGCAGAAAAGAACACACACACGCACACACTCTGAATAAAGAGCTCATGGCAAGGCTCCAGGAGTCTAAACGCAGACTTGCCTAGCACAACTGGTGCACCACATGTTGCCACTTCTCTCCACCCCTGGCACAGCACTCCCCTGGTTTGGAAGTAGGGCTTTGCCATTCCTACTGAGAACAGGGCACTGGGAAGTGATTGCTAGAGGGAAGAAGCATTACAGTTGCCAACCACCACTGCAGTTTTATTGTTCTTCTTGTCATTTCCCTACTGTTATTTTCTGATAACTCTCCAGCTTAAAGGCACAAATGGTATTTATTTAATACAAATTCTTTTTAACTGCGAAGTGCTTTGTAGTGTCTTTAAGGAATATACCTGACTTTGACCCTTCAGGCATTTGGGGGTGGGGAACAGTAAAAGAGCTAAAGATCACATGAAATCATAGTGATACAAAGCAGTATTTAGTGACATAGCGAAGACACATGTACATCAGGTACTCAAGACCTGATCACAGGTACTCAGTACATTTTAGTTTCTTCTTTGCTAGTCTTCCATATCTGCTTGGAGTAGGCTGAGTATACATAGAGCTCTGAAACAGCCAGAGGTGTTTGTCTTTAACTTGGTCGGCTATCAGAAATTACTGAAACCTATTTCCCTAAGAAAATAAAACCATTGGTATAAAAGGAAAAATTTGGAAATTAACTACTTTTGTGCAATATATGTGATATTATATAAACCTAAATTTAAAATATGCCTGGAGATGTTTAATGTTGAATCATTTTTTCTGGCACATTCTGTATGCTTGAACTTAAGGGTAATGCCTCTAGATGAGTTATTCATTAAAAATGAAAAACATATTTATTCAAGGTTGAGCATTAGAATTTTTAAAACCATATATGTTACAAAGTTAAGATAAAAGAATTCTAAAATAAGAAAAAGAAAAATGTCCAGAGATTGGTGAAAGTTTTACTTTCAGAATATGATAGAAAGAGATGAACAAGATAGACATGTGTTGATGTGTTCAGTTTTCAGAATAAAATATTGAAGTATGTTATAGACATGATGATGGTAGATGTGATATCTCTTCAGCATGCTGAAATTGACACTGTAAAGAAACTTCAGACACATCGAGATCTGGGGACAAAATCAGCAGATTTTTTTTTAAAATTTTATTTTAACATCTTTATTGGAGTATAATTGCTTTACAGTGGTGTGTTAGTTTCTGCTTTATAACAAAGTGAATCAGCTATACATGTACATTTATCCCTGTATCTCCTCCCTCTTGTGATTTATAAGCCTGTGTTACCTTGACATGACAGAAGTACCCTTTATCATTTAATATGGAGCTGAGGGACTCCTCTGGTGGCACAGTGGTTAAGAATCCACCTGCCAATGCAGGGGACACGGGTTCGATCCCTGGTCTGGGAAGATCCCACATGCCCTGGAGCAACTAAGCCCATGCACCACAACTACTGAGCCTGCGTGCCACAACTACTGAAGCCTGTGCACCTAGAACCCGTGCTCTTCAACAGGAGAAGCCACGGCAATGAGAAGCCTGCTCACTGCGTCGAAGAGTAGCCCCCGCTCAACACAACTAGAGAAAGCCCGCACGCAGCAACGAAGACCCAAAGCAGCCAAAAATAAAAATACATACATAAATTTATTAAAAAAATAATAATATGGAGCTGAAATAGAGCTTTGAAAGAAATGGCACATTTTCTTTGATATCTCAGGTTGATTCCCATGAAAATGTATAAATATAAGAATTAATTTTTCCCTTATTATATAAAGTACATTATATATATTATACATATGAATACATATATACTTGTCCTTTATTATTCAAGTAATATTTATGAATTTATTGTTAGTCTCATTGTAGGAAAGTTAAGGAATGAGAGCAGAGTGTTTTGTTAGAAAATAATTGAAAGGAATAAAAGAATATATAGAAAACAAATTAGGAAGAAGTAGAGTATTTAGTGTCAGCTAAGTCCAAACACTTCATTATGGCTTAGGTTTTCAGAATATATTACCTATCTTCCACCTGGTTTTCTGAGCCTCCTCTCCTATATTAAATATCTTGCTACAGTAAGCTGAATTGTTCATGTCAGTTGTCACTAATACAAAAACAAAAAGAATTTGGCAAGAATTTCAGCCGATAATTTTTGGAGCTACAACTTAAGATCCCTAGTAAAATATTTGAATGATACATAGGACAACCTAAAGCTGAAAGCTGGTATATTCTAGTATAAGTAGAATTGTCCTGTTACATGCTGAGGTAATGCAAGACTATGAAGATGAATGTTTACTGGGTACTTTCAGTAGACAATCTGATGTGCTCTGCATTACTCAGTTGTATTGACAATAGAATCTTGGCAAAATAAAGTCTAAGCACAAGGGAGGAAAGTGATAATATACTAAATGCAAATCATAGATTGAAATCAAATTGTTTTGGTAGTTCTTTCTTCATATAATCTCAGATTTTTAGTTGATTTTGACACTTCATGGGTATACATTTTACAAAAGGGTTACAAATATCCATTATCTTTTTTTTTAATCTCCTGTCCGAAATATGTAAAACTAAAATAAAATCATGTTATAAAAGAGAGCACAGGATCGAGACTCTGGAGTGTTAATCATGCAACTGGTACTAAGAAATTAGTTAAGAGGAGCAGAATAAGAATAAAAGCTCCAAAAATATGGTTAAAATTTGGAACTTAAAATAACTCCAGAGTTTACTAATTCCTGTGTTCAGGACTGATAAGCTACAAGGTGTCAAAATGTAAATTTTTCTAGGCTAATTTATATTGTCAGAGAAATTGCAAGTCCTCATTTTTGTTCATTCCTTCATTAATTAAATTGATAGATAAATATACTGAGTTCCTACTTTGTGCCAGGTACTCTGCTAGGCCATGGGTTAAGTAATAAATAATAAATTCTAAGTAAATAAGTTCCAAAACAGAAGTAGAGTCATGGATGTAGAAAATAAACTTATGGTTACCAGGGGATAAGGTTGGTGGCGGGGGAGGGATACATTGGGAGATTGGGACTGACATATACACACTACTATATATAAAATAGATAACTAACAAGAACCTGCTGTATAGCACAGGGAACTCTACTCAGTACTCTGTAATGACCTATATGGGAATAGAATCTAAAAAAAGGTGGATATATGTGTATGTATAACTGATTCACTTTGCTGTACACCTGAAACTAACACAACATTGTAAATCAACTATACTCCAATAAAATTTTTTTTAAAATGGTAAGTAATTAGTAAAAGTATAAATGTGATAATTCTTATGAAGAAAAGATTGGTGGTATAGAGTGCGTCATAGGGGAAGTTGACTGATAGTCTGTGCCAGGAAAATCTTCCCCAAGGACGTGACATTTGAGTTGACGTTGAATGATGAATAAGAATCAACTAAGCAAACAGGAGGCAGGAATGTTTCCTGTGGAGGGAACAGCTTGTACAAAGAGTCTTGGCTGAAGGACATACAGCATGTGTTCTGGTTTAAGTTTTGTTCCCCCAAAAGATATACAAAGTCCTGATTCCAGTATCTCATAAAAGGACCTTTTTGGGAATAGGGTCATTGCAGGCATAATTAGTTGTTAAGAGGAGGTCATTCTGGAATAGTATGAGCCCTTAATCCAATGTTACTGGTGCCATAATAAGAAGAGGAGAAGAGTCACCTGAGGGAAAATGTTATGTGACAATGGAGACAGAGCCTGAAGTGCTGAAGTTGCAAACCGAGACTCACCAAGGCTCCTGGCAACCACCAGACTCCAGGAAGAGGCCAGAAAGAGACTGTCCTGATTTACAGCTGTTCGGCTAGCCTAATTATTAATAGCATCTACTTTCACTCTCAAAGGCACTCTGGTCTGGGTGATAAGCTAATTGATTACTCTGGTTATAACTGGCTAGTTACTTCACTTAGAACTTGAAGGAAACCAGAATATGTCACCCTAAAATATACCTCTTTGACCTAAAAATTATTTTGAGCTGAAAGTAATTAAGAAGTAGCAAATGCAGGAAAAGCTCTCTCTACCTTCCTCTTTTTTACCTAAAGGCAGAATGACTCTAGACTCTTATCAGCCCAGATAGGCACCAGAGGAGCCTGCAAACAAATCTTACTCCATTAGTTTCCTCTCTTACATTTACCTTCTCACAGTTTGCCACCCTCGGAAGCCTAAAACCACTTTCCTTTGTTCTGTCATTTCTGTACAAATGTATTCTTCTTTGTTGAAGATACTATTATCTCTGGAGTACTAAACCACCTCTTTGAGTTGCTCATTCACTGGTTTCTCCTAGGAATATGTAAGATGCACATGTGCATTTGTTTTTCTCTTTAATCAGTCTTTCATCACAGGGGCTCCAGCTGAGAACTTAGAAGTGTAGATGGAAAAGGACTTTATCCTCCCATACACCTCTTTCCATATTCTCATATTTTATGCTTTGTAGGAGAAATGTATTTGTTCTTTCCCAGGACTCATTCCCTTCTTTCTCACCAGTAGTGCCCCAATTTTCCTTTGAAGAGTTCATACTACCTTCATTTTCATTTATGTGGGTTGATTCAAGGGTGGGTCTCTGTTGGCTTTACCCTATTGTTAAATCCTATTCCATTAGGCACAGTGGTTGGATTGGACATAATTAGGGATATTAAGGGGCAGTGAATTCCAGGACCTTGTATGGGAGGAAAAGAGACTCCATTTCCCTGGATGATGAATTGTTAGTATGTGAGGGCTGGACCAGTGGCAGCCATTATCAATCATAAGTGAATAATTTGAAGCTTGTGTTGGTGGGTGATAAGAGGCAGTGTGTGGCTTCAGGATTAAGGATACCAGTGAGGGCTGAGTAGAGAGTGAAAGAGGAACTGGTTTTATGGTTTTATGGTAACATTGTTTGAGCCACTGGATCATGACTAGCCTGAATCCAGACCTGCTACTGGAGCTTTATTCATGTGAATTAAAATTTGTCCCTTATTGTTTAAGCCAGCTCGATTTGAGTTTTGTCACTTATAAAATGTTAAGTCCTAAGTGGTAGGCTATTCTTCCATAATTGATTTTATGTTGTACTATTAAATGTATGTCTTCTTGGGTAGTGGGGTAGGTGGATGGATGTTAAGTAGAATTTGTTGTTGGTTGAATGAAGGCAAAAGATCAAATATTATGCCTTCTGCATTTTTCCCCTCTAGTTGCAGATTGAGGAGGGAACCCTGTGACTTAAGGAGTCTTCAAATTAACTGTATTTGAAAGGAATGAAGATGGAATTCTCTGGCAACCATGCAGAGCAATGCATGCAGAGATATAGCAACTAAGATAAGATGTACCAAGTTACTCAAGTAGCATTTATTTATTTATTTATTTATTTATTTAGGGCTGTGTTGGGTCTTCATTTCTGTGCGAGGGCTTTCTCCAGTTGCCGCAAGCGGGGGCCACTCTTCATCGCGGTGCGCGGGCCTCTCACTGTCGCGGCCTCTCTTGTTGCGGAGCATAGGCTCCAGATGCGCAGGCTCAGCAATTGTGACTCACGGGCCTAGTCGCTCCGCGAGCACAGGCTCCAGACGCGCAGGCGGCATGTGGGATCTTCCCAGACCAGGGCTCGAACCCGTGTCCCCTGCATTGGTAGGCAGATTCTCAACCACTGCGCCACCAAGGAAGCCCTCAAGTAGCATCTTTAGGGTGCTCATCCTTTGGCATCATGGGTATTTGGCTCATTTTTGGATCATTATTTTGTCTTACTGTTTATTCACTTCTACAAATATGGACTCCATCTCTAGTATATCAGTGTCTTTTCTTCTAGTATTTAACCAGTCTGATATATTTGGAAATTTAAATATATTCTCTAGGTCCTACCAGAGCATCTATTCGTGCTTATGTTACATTTCCGTAAATAGGGGCGATTTTGAAGGTTTGATTCTGGGATTTCTATATCAGGAATCTATTTACCTTGTATCATATGCCTCTAACCACTGGGTTTGGTACACATGTGGCTAATAGTAATGAGGATGCTAGATTTATTTCCCATTCTTTACCTCTTGCATTTCAAGGTAATATGGGTTTTATTATTATGCTTTAGACAGATGCCACACTCAGGCTGGATAATTAAGGAACATGTAATAAAGAAAATATTTATGGTTTAGAGAAAGCAACAATGTATGGTACAGTATCCTGAAGCTAGTAGCAGCAGTGAGCCTTTAAAGGTACCAGGGGGGAGTGGTTACTAGAACCTGGAGAAAGGGTTTTATGAGGAGGATTCCCTGATGGGGGTTAAAAGGAAATATCAGCTTTCTAGGGCACAGAAAAAGCAAGAAAAGTATAGAGTGAATCTGGAAGTGTAAACAGAAGATATCTAGCTTAAAAGTTGTTGGGGTTTAGGCAGGATCTGAAGCTACGAAACTAAATGAAATCATAAGGCAATGAAAGGAAATAGGGAAGAGCTCCAAGAACTGAGCCCGGAGACTGTAATGTAAAGAAGAGAGAGAAGAGAATGAAGGCACAGTAGATATGGAGAAGAGCATCTAGTGATGTAGAGGAACATAGGGGAGTGTGAAGACCCGGAATCCAAATGAATAAAGTATTTACAGGAGGAGGGAGTGATTAACTGTCAAATGATGCTCACAGGTCAAGGAAGAAGGGAACTGGGAACTGATAATTGAATTAGCCATATGGGGAATCACCAGCGTCTTTGAATTGAATTTCAGTGGCTGGTCGGGTAGAAAGTTATTGGAGTTGTTTTAAAAGAAGATGGAAAATAAGAATTTGAGATGGCAATATAGACAAATATTTCCAAGAACTGTGCTTTTAAGGGAGCAGAAAAATGGTGGTAGCTGGGGTGAAAAGCAAAGTCAAGTCAAGGGAGTGTTTAGGATTCAAAAAATAGCATCCCGCTTATTCACTCTCCTATGTATGTTTCCAGTATTTCACACTGTCAAACAATGTTGCAGTAGAGTAACCTTGTGCATATGTGTTTTTGTGCTGTGTCAGTTTGCATTTTCAAATATGGCCAATTTTTTTATGCTGAGGGAGATTATCTATCATCTATCATCTATAACCAGCAAAATGAATAAACTCCAATTAGCTTAAAGAAAATGTTTCAAAATTGAAGAAAAAAGAATGCTTTCTGCTTTGTTCTCAGCAGAACAAAGCAACATTTCAGCTTAGTTTAAAAAAAAAACAACAAAAAAGAAAAGAAACAGACATGGATTATGCAAAGAAGTGAGAGGATAATGAATCATGAGAGGTAAGAAACATGGAAAGGGAAACTAGGATTGTCACTTCTAAAATGTTTCTTTTGTTTAACTGATGCTTTATTAGCTTTTCTCCTTTCTCTTTCTCACTTCACCATTCCTATTCTTTGCTAACTGAGATCTCTTCCTGAATAAACCACTTGCAGTTAGTCCTATCTTAGATCAAGTTTTGATGGCAGACCACACACCACAGACACAAATTGGAATTCTTTTTTTTAATTTACCTTTTTTTTTTTTTAGGCATCAAATGGCTTCCTCCTAATTTATTAAATTTATTTATTTATTTTTGGCTGTGTTTGGTCTTTGTTGCTGTGCACAGGCTTTCTCTAGTTGTGGTGAGCGGGGCCTACTCTTCATTGCAGTGTGTGGGCTTCTCATTGTAGTGGCTTCTCTTTGTTGTGGAGCATGGGCTCTAGGCATGTGGGCTTCAGTAATTGTGACACACAGGCACAGTAGTTGTGGCGCACGAGCTTGGTTGTTCTGCGGCATGTGGGATCTTCCTGGACCAGGGATCAAACCCGTGTCCCCTGCATTGGCAGGCGGATTCTTAACCACTGCGCCACCAGGGAAGTCCCTTCAATGTCGCTGGACAAAACATTCCCCCCCCTCTTTTTTTTTTTTAAATACACGTATTTATTTATTTGGCTGTGCCAGGTCTTAGTTGCGGCATGCGGGATCTTTAGTTACAGCATGTAGGATCTAGTTCCCTGACCAGGGATCGAACCTGGGCCTCCTGCATTGGGAGCACAGAGTGTTAGCCACTGGACCACCAAGGAAGTCCTGGAATTCTTTAAAAGAATTTTTTCTCCTCACAGTTATAGATACTGATACAAAATAAGAATCCAGTTGTATTCTGCTCTTTCATAAATTTTCATGGGAACAAGAGATTTCTGGGCCATCTTCTTATTTGGAGGGGAGGAACTGGTCCCAGTTTGTTGGCATCATAATGCACATGAGGTTAGAAAAACAGAGCTCCATTCATTTCTTGTACTGTTCAAGTTTTTAATGGTTTAGATTAGAACTTAGATTTCCATATGTTGTATACAACCTTCCCAAAATAATAATGAAGTCTATTAGGGATGTTTTAGACCTTACATTTAATGTGTACATTTAACAGGTACGATATTTTAAAACTGGGAGTCTTAGTCATTTGAAGGGAATATAATGAAACCTCTTTCAAAACCAAGAGAAATAAGTGCTTTTTGATTATGAAACCAGATTTCTTTAATTGATGAGAGAGATTGAGAGAGGAGAGGGAGAACGAGAGGGAGATAAAGAGGGAGAGAGAGAGGGAGGGTAGGGAGGCAGGGAGGGAGTGGGGGAGAGGGAAGGAGGGAGAGATTCCTTTGATTCATACAGCTTAAAGTGCCTTGGCATCATGGGCATATATTATTTCAAAATGTATGAATCTGAAGAGGATGTTATTTGTTTGTAGGGCAGCATGTTTATGTTCTATTTGAGCTTAGTCACACTTGGCTCACCCAAAGTTGAAGTATAAAAACAAATTCTAACTCTATTCTCTTTTTTCCTCTTTTAGTATTTTGCAATATTTATTTCTGCTGGATTATCTAATTGTTTGTTTGTGTGTTGCTTCTTATGGAATTCAACATTTTGTGTGCTTCCTTTGAGCTATTTAGTGCATGGCACCTTTTTTTTTTAAACTCTTGAGAGGATTGCTGCAAAGGCCCCTCTTCAGCCAACATTCTGGATATGTTTTTTTGGCTTCTATTTAAAAAATATAAATCCATTTTTTTTCTATTTATTGTGGCATTCTTCATTCAAGTCGTGCTCTCCATCAAAAGATGCATTATTCATCCAGCAACTATCTAAAAATATTTAGTATGTGCTGAGACCTGTTTGAAACATTGGTAATACACTAATATTCAAATATTCAAATAGTCATTGTCAAAATTGAAAATCTCTGTTATATTATAGAGAATGCATATCTTCTAGAACAGGTCTATTTTAAGCCATAATGAATTAAGCCTATTTGTAGCAGAAATTGTCAGTGCCCTGCTCAAAGCCCTTCAGCCCACCTGAGATTTCACAGGGAAACAAACATGCTAAATACTGCTGCTTCCTGCATTCTTCTCCCCAGGAGGTGGGAGTTGTCATGATAAGGAGTTACTGTAGTCAAAGAGGAATGGGAATTGGTGAATAAAAGCCTCAGCATCTCAGTAGGCAAATTCTGAGGTGCATTCTACATGGCCCTCAGAGAGGTCCCTACAGGAACTGAGCCCCAGTTGTCACATTAGCAACTAACATTCTTTATTAACTTTCTCCTTTGTCTTTCTCACTTGCCCATTCCTGTACCTTGTTCATTGGGATCATTTCCCAAAGAAACCATTTGCAACTTAAATCCTATCTAAGGATCTGCTTTTGGAAACCCACACTAAGATATTTAAACTATAAAGTTTTGGTATTTCTCTTTTCAGGTGTTTTTTATTTTGAATATTATTTAGTAGAATAATTTAAAAATGAGACGTTTTGTTGGCTCTCTTTGCAAAAAAATTTTTTTCATTATCTGACTCAAGGCTTCTTCCTGCCTTTGGCAAGTTGAAAAATGACTGTCTCTGAAGGGCCAACAGTCACCAAAGATAAAGTATCACTTGACATTTTGTTGCCCCCGCCATATTTCTGTCTCAGGCAAGTGCCAGAATGGAGGGGACAACTATCTTGATTTCTGAAATAATAAAACTGACTTTATTACTTTTCAAGATTATGTATACATATATGGATTCGTTTCTCTAGACCCTGCTTATTATTCACCTTTCAGATTTTGTTCTAATAGTAGACTTCTTTTGATACTGACTATTTTATCCTTAGTTGTTCTGTTTTTGGAGTATTTGACTCATTAGATGGGACTGTAGATATTTTTATTTCTTCTCTGTGAGAAAGAGTGATGTGTATTACTGGCAAAATATATTTTCTTTAAACCTTTACAAAATTTTGTATATGTGTCCATATACTCATAAATATATACACATGTATTCAGTACTGATATACATATATATATATGTATCCACACATGTGAAATAGAAAGGAGTAAAAACAAGAAGAAGAGTAAAGAAATATGAAGAATATCACAGTTTCAGTTTCATTTTTCTGTCATTGACACCTGCAGTTAGAACTGGCCTCAAGTATAATGGAGTATCCAATTATAGGAAGAATATTGAAATGCCTATTTTAACCTCAAATATCTTCTTCCTCAGTCCCTCCAAGTTGCTTAAAACTCTCATAAGTATCTTATGATTTAGAACTTATTAAAAACATCTTAAATGTCTTATAAGTATCTTATAATTTAGAAATTATTAATAAAAAATATGTGATAAAGTTCAAAGAAGATAACTTTTCCTTATATTTCATCAAAAGGAAATGGTTTGTATTAAACCATTAATTGGTTTATATTAAATTACATATGCTTATCATTTTAAAGTACATTCTTATAAATGTAATTTCATTAGCTGCATGTTCAGGATTAGCTAGTTAATGTGCTAGCATGAACAAAACAGAACGACAGGCTCACTAGTTCCCATTTCTGAGAGGTCAGGGTTTTCCTAGGAGGCAGTCAAGGGAGGTGGAGTGAATGTCAGAAACTTAAGATGGGGCCAGTACCATATATTGTGGAGTTGAAGATGGTTGAGTGAGGAGGATAATTCCAGAGATTCAGGAAAACTGAAAAGAAGAGTGGAAGATAAAAATACCATAAATTATTGAAAACAGATCTATTACAGATTTGTTTCCAGAACCAAGCCTGATGAAAGATTAAAGTAGTAACTTATAGAGGGGTGACTATAGTGAAGACAAGGAAATATGAAATTTTGGTACTCATGATAATAGGAATCCTTTGTTTTTTTCAAAACTCTCTTCCTTTTTACCTGTTATCTTTTCTTTTCTTCCTCCTTCCCTCCTCTTCCCTCTTCCTCTTGTCTGCCCTTCCTTCCATATACTTTTTTTTCTATTAATGTATTATTTTTTAATTTTGCCAAATACAAAAAGGGAATAGAGACAATTGGAAATTTAAAAATGCCATGGATCTGTAAAGGCTGTGATGAAATTTTATCTGATCAATTGTCTAATATTCACAACTTCAATGAAAGAACTTAAGAAGTCGCAGATAATACTAAACATTATACAAAGAAAAACCAAAATTTACAGTAAACCTATGACAAGATTTTGGGAACAATTGTCATTAATGGCATGACTAGTGGAATTTGTCCATCTTATCTGTATTTTACTGCCAGGACAGAGCAAATCTGCCAGTTCAAAGGAAAGTGGCACTATGCTTTTTCTGATACTGGTAGAAAAATCCAAAGTTTATATTAAATGAAAACTTCTTTCTCCTGCATGAATGTTATTTTTCTGAGATAGAGAACTAAAAACTGTGGTGCCCCATTTGATATTAATGCTTTAAAAAAAATCTACATCTTGTCAGAGACACCAAAGTTTCAAGAAAGACTATAGGAAATTGGGATATGTGAGAGCAGCAGTGATTTGTAGACTTACTGGAGATGAAGTCTCCTCAAGTAATGTGGTGTAGGTGGGAGCTGAGGTTTGGAATTGTGTCTTTGTATATGCCCTGTTTATTCTAAGTACTGGATAACCGGTAGGTGGGTATAAGAGATGATCCCAGTTTAGAGCTACATCACCACTCTCGGTGAATACTCCAAGAGATAGTGGGACTTAGGTTGAAAGCTGAGCATATCAATCTGTCATCCTGCTGTAGATTTGTGAAGTAGGATTCAACCATACCTCAAATTATCAATGATTAGGGCCAGAGACAATGTGCACACTCTTCATTAGCAAACCCTGAATATAAATGGAAGTCTCCTCATTCAAGGGCACATAAAAATGTACTGACAACTGGTTTGGTTATGTATTGCTGTATAACAAACCACTCCCAAAGCTTAGTAACTTAAAAAACCACAATTTTATTATTTCTTGTGATCTATTGTTGACTAGACTCTGCACCCTGTGTGTTGTCTGGGGCTGACTCCATCTAGGGGCTTGACTGGGCTTGAACATTGAAGATGGTTCACTCACATGCTTGGCAATCTATGCTAACTACTTTCTCCCTGCCTGTATAGTAATTCTACGAATTTGGTGGCTTGATCCCACTCCTGGCTTCCTGGGAGGGCCTTTCTCCCTTGCCAGTGATTGGTTTAAGCCTGAGCCAGTTAGTTCATGGCTTCCCCATTGATCATGGTGACTAGTTGAGGGATGGTTTAATAAAAGTGACTCTGAGTACTTTTATTTGATGGTTGTAGGAAACAATCTGCTATACCTTTCTTTGGAGCCTTTGTTTGGTGATCCTAAACATCTCAGTCACTAGGGAAGCCAGTCTAAGTAGGGAGCCAAACAAGAGACAAGTGTAGAGCTGAAGGAACTACAGAGAAATGAAGCTGGAGCCCTGATCAAACATTGCCTGAATCTCCCCTATCTCTAAACATTTCAGGAACAAAAATGAGCCACTAAACCCACTCATTTGTTTAAACTAGTGTGGGTTAGATTTTCTGACACTTGCAAGAGAAAGCATTCTTTTTTTCAGCAGAAGTTCTGGGAAGTACTCCTTGGCGTGAGCCCTCCCAGAGTCTGCCATTAGCCCCACCAAAGAGCTCAGGTAGGCTCCAGTGGTGGGTTGCCTCAGGCCAAACAACCGATAGGGAGGGAACCCGGCCTCACCCATCAACACTCTAGCGGATTAAAGTTTTACTGAGCTCTGCCCACCAGAGCAACGGTCAGCTCTACCCACCACCAGTCCCTCCCATCAGGAAACTTGCATAAGCCTCTTAGATAGCCTCATCCACCAGAGGGCAGACAGCAGAAGCAAGAAGAACTACAGTCCTGCAGCCTGTGGAACAAAAACCACATTCACAGAAAGATAGACAAGATGAAAAGGCAGAGGGCTATATACCAGATGAAGGAACAAGATAAAACCCCAGAAAAACAACTAAATGAAGTGGAGATAGGCAATCTTCCAGAAAAAGAATTCAGAATAATGATAGTGAAGATGATCCAGGACCTTGGAAAAAGAATGGAGGCAAAGATGGAGAAGATGCAAGAAATGTTTAACAAGGATCTAGAAGAATTAAAGAACAAACAAACAGAGATGAACAATACAATAACTGAAATGAAAACTACACTAGAAGGAATCAATAGCAGAATAACTGAGGCAGAAGAACGGATAAGTGACCTGGAAGACAGAATGGTAGAATTCACTGCTGTGGAACAGACTAAAGAAAAAGAATGAAAAGAAATGAAGACAGCCTAAGAGACCTCTGGGACAACATTAAACGCAACAACATTGGCATTATAGGGGTCCCAGAAGGAGAAGAGAGAGAGAAAGGACCAGAGAAAATATTTGAAGAGATTATAGTCGAAAGCTTCCTAACATGGGAAAGGAAATAGCCACCCAAGTCCAGGAAGCGCAGAGAGTCCCATACAGGATAAACCCAAGGAGAAACACGCTGAGACACATAGTAATCAAAGTGGCAAAAATTAAAGACAAAGAAAAATTATTGAAAGCAGCAAGGGAAAAACGACAAACAACATACAAGGGAACTCCCATAAGGTTAACAGCTGATTTCTCAGCAGAAACTCTACAAGCCAGAAGGGAGTGGCATGATATACTTAAAGTGATGAAAGGGAAGAACCTACAACCAAGATTACTCTACCCGGCAAGGATCTCATTTAGATTTGATGGAGAAATCAAAAGCTTTACAGACAAGCAAAAGCTAAGAGAATTCAGCACCACCAAACCAGCTCTACAACAAATGCTAAAGGAACTTCTCTAAGTGGGAAACACAAGAGAAGAAAAGGACCTACAAAAACAAACACAAAACAATTGAGAAAATGGTCATAGGAACATACATATCGATAATTACCTTAAACGTGAATGGATTAAATGCTGCAACCAAAAGACACAGGCTTGCTGAATGGATACAGAAACAAGACCCATATATATGCTGTCTACAGGAGACCCACTTTAGACCTAGGGACACATACAGACTGAAAGTGAGGGGATGGAAAAAGATATTCCATGCAAATGGAAATCAAAAGAAAGCTGGAGTAGCTATACTCATATCAGATAAAATAGACTTTAAAATAAAGAATGTTACAAGAGACAAGGAAGGACACTACATAATGATCAAGGGATCAATCCAAGAAGAAGATATAACAATTATAAATGTATATGCACCCAACATAGGAGCACCTCAATACATAAGGCAACTGCTAACAGCTATAAAAGAGGAAATTGACAGTAACACAATAAGAGTGGGGGACTTTAACACCTCACTTAACACCAATGGACAGATCATCCAAAATGAAAATAAATAAGGAAACAGAAGCTTTAAATGACACAGTAGACCAGATAGATTTAATTGATATTTATAGGACATTCCATCCAAAAACAGCAGATTACACGTTCTTCTCAAGTGCGCATGGAACATTCTCCAGGATAGATCACATCTTGGGTCACAAATCAAGCCTCAGTAAATTTAAGAAAATTGAAATCATATCAAGCATCTTTTCTGACCATAATGCTATGAGATTAGAAATCAATTACAGGGAAAAAAACGTAAGAAGCACAAACACATGGAGGCTAAACAATACGTTACTAAATAACCAAGAGATCACTGAAGAAATCAAAGAGGAAATCAAAAAATACCTAGAGACAAATGACAATGAAAACACGATGACCCAAAACCTATGGGATGCAGCAAAAGCAGTTCTAAGAGGGAAGTTTATAGCTATACAAGCCTACCTAAAGAAACAAGAAAAATCTCAAGTAAACAATCTAACCTTACACCTAAAGAAACTAGAGAAAGAAGAACAAACAAAACCCAAAGTTAACAGAAGGAAAGAAATCATAAAGATCAGAGCGGAAATAAATGAAATAGAAACAAAGAAAACAATAGCAAAGATCAATAAAACTAAAAGCTGGTTCTTTGAGAAGATAAACAAAATTGATAAGCCATTAGCCAGACTCATCAAGAAAAAGAGGGAGAGGACTCAAATCAATAAAATCAGAAATGAAAAAGGAGAAGTTACAACAGACACCGCAGAAATACAAAGCATCCTAAGAGACTACTACAAGCAACTTTATGCCAATAAAATGGACAACCTGGAAGAAATGGACAAATTCTTAGAAAGGTATAACCTTCCAAGACTGAACCAGGAAGAAACAGAAAATATGAACAGACCAATCACAAGTAATGAAATTGAAACTGTGATTAAAAATCTTCCAACAAACAAAAGTCCAGGACCTGATGGCTTCACAGGTGAATTCTATCAAACATTTAGAGAAGAGCTAACACCTATCCTTCTCAAACTCTTCCAAACAATTGCAGAGGAAGGAACACTCCCAAACTCATTCTATGAGGCTACCATCACCCTGATACCGAAACCAGACAAAGACGCTACAAAAAAAGAAAATTACAGACCAATATCACTGATGAATATAGATGCAAAAATCCTCAACAAAATACTAGCAAACAGAATCCAACAACACATTAAAAGGATCATACACCACGATCAAGTGGGATTTATCCCAGGGATGCAAGGATTCTTCAATATATGCAAATCAATCAATGTGATACACCATATTAACAAATTGAAGAATAAAAACCATATGATCATCTCAATAGATGCAGAAAAAGCTTTTGACAAAATTCAACACCCATTTCTGATAAAAACTCTCCAGAAAGTGGGCTTAGAGGGAACCTACCTCAACATAATAAAGGCCATATATGACAAACCCACAGCAAACATCATTCTCAATGGTGAAAAACTGAAAGCATTTCCTCTAAGATCAGGAACGAGACAAGGATGTCCACTCTCACCACTATTATTCAACATAGTTCTGGAAGTCCTAGCCATGGCAATCAGAGAAGAAAAAGAAATAAAAGGAATACAAATTGGAAAAGAAGAAGTAAAACTGTCACTGTTTGCAGATGACATGATACTTTACATAGAGAATCCTAAAACTGCCACCAGAAAACTGCTAGAGCTAATTAATTAATATGGTAAAGTAGCAGGATACAAAATTAATGCACAGAAATCTCTTGCATTCCTATACACTAATGATGAAAAATCTGAAAGAGAAATTATGGAAACACTCCCATTTACCATTGCAACAAAAAGAATAAAATACCTAGGAATAAACCTACCTAGGGAGACAAAAGACCTGTATGCAGAAAACTATAAGACACTGATGAAAGAAATTAAAGATGATACCAACAGATGGAGAGATATACCATGTTCTTGGATTGGAAGAATCAACATTGTGAAAATGAGTATACTACCCAAAGCAATCTACAGATTCAATGCAATCCCTATCAAATTACCAATGGCATTTTTTATGGAGCTAGAACAAATCATCTTAAAATTTGTATGGAGACACAAAAGGCCCCGAATAGCCAAAGCAGTCTTGAGGGAAAAAAACGGAGCTGGAGGAATCAGACTCCCTGACTTCAGACTATACTACAAAGCTACAGTAATCAAGACAATATGGTAGTGGCACAAAAACAGAAACATAGATCAATGGAACAAGATAGAAAGCCCAGAGATAAACCCATGCACCTATGGTCAACTAATCTATGACAAAGGAGGCAAAGATATACAATGGAGAAAAGACAGTCTCTTCAATAAGTGGTGCTGGGAAAACTGGACAGCTACATGTAAAAGAATGAAATTAGAATACTCCCTAACACCGTACACAAAAATAAACTCAAAATGGATTAGAGACCTAAATGTAAGACTGGACACTATAAAACTCTTAGAGGAAAACATAGGAAGAACACTCTTTGACATAAATCACAGCAAGATCTTTTTTGATCCACCTCCTAGAGTAATGGAAATAAAAACAAAAATAAACAAATGGGACCTAATGAAACTTAAAAGCTTTTGCACAGCAAAGGAAACCATAAACAAGACGAAAAGACAACCCTCAGAATGGGGGAAAATATTTGCAAACGAATCAACGGACAAAGGATTAATCTCCAAAATATATAAACATCTCATGCAGCTCAATATTAAAGAAACAAACACCCCAATCCAAAAATGGGCAGAAGACCTAAACAGACATTTCTCCAAAGAAGACATATAGAGGGCCACGAAGCACATGAAAAGATGCTCAACATCACTAATTATTAGAGAAATGCAAATCAAAACTACAATGAGGTGTCACCTCACACCAGTTAGAATGGGCATCATCAGAAAATCTACAAACAGCAAATGCTGGAGAGGGTGTGGAGAAAAGGGAACCCTCTTGCACTGTTGGTGGGAATGTAAATTGATACAGCCACTATGGAGAACAATATGGAGGTTCCTTAAAAAGCTAAAAATAGAATTACCATATGACCCAGCAATCCCACTACTGGGCATTTACCCAGAGAAAACCATAATTCAAAAAGACACATGCACCCGAATGTTCATTGCAGCACTATTTACAATAGCCAGGTCATGGAAGCAACCTAAATGCCCATCAACAGACGAATGGCTAAAGAAGTTGTGGTACATATATACAATGGAATATTACTCAGCCATAAAAGGGAACGAAATTGAGTCATTTGTTGAGACGTGGATGGATCTAGAGACTGTCATACAGAGTGAAGTAAGTCAGAAAGAGAAAAACAAATATCGTATATTAACGCATGTATGTGGAACCTAGAAAAATGGTACAGATGAGCCGGTTTGCAGGGCAGAAGTTGAGACACAGATGTAGAGAACAGACATATGGACACCAAGGGGGGAAAACTGCGGTGAGCTGGGGATGGTGGTGTGCTGAATTGGGCGATTGGGATTGACATGTATACACTGATGTGTATAAAATTGATGCCTAATAAGAACATGCAGTATAAAAAAAACAAACAAACAAAACAACTAATACTAATCTTTCATTGGGTTATTTGTATGGAAATATGTTAATATAAATGTTTCAGACATTACATGAAATTTCTAAAAATCTTATATGTTCTGGTATAATGTTATAAGTCATAATCCTAGTTATTACTTTAAAATGTATATCTCAGAAATAACTAATTTTCTTGTCAACTGCATTATTATGAACTTTCATCAAATCTTTAACTGTGGTCATTTTGAAGTCTTTTGTCATTGACAGACAGTTCTGGGTGTACTCTGATGCTTTTGCAAATATGTTCCTATAAAAGTGTTTCATCTTCAAGAAATTCATGGAAAAGACTCTGACAAGTACAGGTTTCTGGTAACTGGCTGTACTGCTGAACTGAATGAATAAGCATTTTCAGAACTCTAATGAAAAACTGATGAACTCATAAAAGTGCTAACAAAAGATCAAGATGAAAAAAAAAAAAATTACATGGGACTGAGTGAACTGATGATGATGAGTATAATTTTTGTGACTTTGTGTCTGAATTAAAAAAAAAAAAATCCCACAAGGACTCAGAGGAAAAGAACATACAAATCAATTTTCACTGCAAAGTAAAGGAGCTGTTACAGTGGAGGATTACTGGACTGAATGTCAATATTATGACATAGTATGAGTGTGTTTCATGTTTGGTAATTGCAATCATTGTTGCTTTTGTTGTGGTCATCCATGTACAATGCTTGGTGTCAGTCTATTTATCTCTTGTAAAAATAAAATACAGTGTGTGTGTGTGTGTGTGTGTGTGTGTGTGTGTGTAAAAAAAATAAATAAATAAATTACAAAAAAAATTTTATTTATTTTTTTATTTATTTAGTTTTGGCTGTGTTGGGTCTTCGTTTCTGTGTGAGGGCTTTCTCTAGTTGCGGCAAGCGGGGGCCACTCTTCATCGTGGTGCACGGGCCTCTCACTGTCACGGCCTCTCTTGTTGTAGAGCACAAGCTCCAGACGCGCAGGCTCAGTAGTTGTGGCTCACGGGCCTAGTTGCTCCATGGCATGTGGGGTCTTCCCAGACCAGGGCTCGAACCCGTGTCCCCTGCATTGGCAGGCAGATTCTCAACCACTGTGCCACCAGGGAAGCCCCGAGAAAGCATTCTAATAGATAGACACAGCTTTAAAAAATGACCCGAAAAGGTTGAAATAAAAGGTTGGGCATAGTTATGGCTACTTAAGGGAAAATCAATCGATCAATCAATCAACCAACCAACTAATCAACCATAATGTAAATCAACAAAAAATGAGAAAAATAGTAAAGGTGATATGATAAATGCAGAGGCATTTGTATCTTAGGAAAGGATAATAATAGCAATAATAATAAAAAAGTTTAAGTGCATACTGTGCTTGCTGTTCTAAGAGTTTTGTGTGTTTTAACTCTTTTTGCCTTTTAAAAAAACAGTATAAAGTAAGCACCATTTTAATGCTTATTTCATGAATAATGAAGATTATGAGGCAAAAAGAAGTGTAGTTACTCATGTATGTCATGGCAACAGAACCCATATTTTATTATGTGTAATTTAACAAAAATACTCTAAAATTCTTGGTGAATTGAGAAATGTTCTTGGATTATTTATATTGCCAAAATCAATTCAAGAGGAAAGGAGAACTTAGACTAATAATTGTGAAATTTGAAGTTACTAAAATATTACTTCCAAAAAGACTATGGAATCAGATGATTTTATTAGTGAGTTATTATAGAAAACAGATAATCCATTCACAAAGCCACTTAATTTATGTTATGTTACCATAATCCGGCTGTTCAAAGCTGATATCATATAACAATGATAGACTGTTTTATGAATGTAGCCACAAGTGTCCTAAATGAAATATTTTCAAATTATGTTCAACTTTACATTTAAATGAATTGCCAGTACCAAATGTTACACTTTCTCTCCTCTATCTAGGTTATGTCAGTCTTATTTTATTTTCTTATTATTCTGTATTAAGTAGATTTCCAGTTTTAAGATCATCTGCTTACATTTCTGAAATGTAATCCACCTTGATATTTTGCGGTGCCCTTCTTAACAGTAGCTATGGTCAATTCATGATAAAAGTATGGCACTTGAAGACATAACACAAAAGGGAAATGTAAAAACAAAGGGAAAATGATCTTTCCCAGAAGGCAATTCCACAGCTTCCCACTGATCCAAGAACAGTGCCTTTATCTTGAATTTCACTACGTAGTATAACTGCAATGGAGATAGAATGGAAAATGGGAAAACCTGCACATTCTATGAATATTATATCCCATGCGAATGATTCAGAAATAGGCTCTAAGGGGCACCAGATGGAAATGACTTCTTACAAGTATTCTAAATGTAATAACTTGAATTTTTCTTTATACATGCTGCTTTTTAACATGTGAATTTTATGAAAATGCCATGTATTTTAATATTTAAGTCATTAATAAAAATATTTCCTAGGGATATACCTGGGTAATTTCCTTGATATACATCACTGCAAAGAGTAATCTCTGAAAAATGAGCAAAAACTAATTACTCCTCCAAGATTATGCTGTAAACCGTAGTTTACTACCCTGTGTATGAGTATCCTCTGAGCATTACAGTCCAAAGCCTTGTGAAGCCAAGATATATGACTTCATTTGTTCCCCCACATTTATAAGGCTGTCACTGGGTAAAAGGGAATTCAATTGGACTGACATGATTTGTTGTCCACCAAGTCATGTTGGTTATTACTCTGCCTCCTGTACTTTCTAGAGCTTTGCAAATTGCTTGCTGGGGGATTTGTTCCAATATCAGGAAAGATATTGAAGTTAAAGCAAACTGATCTCTAATTTCAAAAGTGTCATCATAGCCTACCTCTCATCAACTGCTCACCTTTGAACTTTCTCAGTCCCTTAGAAAAGAAGAGGTATACATCACCTGTTCCAGTCCCTTGAAACATATATAGCTCATAGCTGTGAAAATTTTAGTAAAATCCTTAGTTAACCTAAGTCCTATATCACCGATAGTTCATACCTCAAAGTATCCGGCGTTTTGAAGTAATTTTGGACCATCTTCCTCTGTCTTTTGTTACATCACAGATATTTGGCACAAATTTCAATCTTTTTGAGTAATTGTGATTGACCTTAGGTAGTTTTTTTTGGGGGGGGGATGCACTTGAAAATCTTCCTAAAATTTGACTATATGAAATGAAATATTTATTGTCACAATCCCCACCCACCCACCTTGGCTTGAAGGTGTGTTCTTATGTATAATTATTAAAAGCAGCATTTTCAAACGAAAAGATGAGCATTCTTGTTCTCTGAAGTCAGAATAACTATAGTTACTATTTGTTCCATGAAAAGAACAATAATTCAGCTCACAGCTCAGTCACACAAGTGCTTTTTCTCGAGGCCAACATTATATTGTTTATTGAAGTATAGTTGATTTACAATGTTGTGTTAATTGCTGCTATACAGCAAAGTGATTCAGTTATACATATATATTTTGTGTATGTATATATATATATATATATATATACATTCTTTTTTTATATTCTTTTCCATTATGGTTTATTATAGGATATTGAATATAGTTCCCTGTGCTCTACAGTAGGACCTGGTTGTTCATCCATTCTATATGTAAGCGCTTACATCTGCTAACCCCAACCTCCCACTCCATTCCTCCCCCAACCCCCTCCCCCTTGGCAGCTATCAGTCTGTTCTCTATGTCCATGATTCTGTTTCTGTTTCATAGATAGGTTCATTTGTGTCATATTTTAGATTCCACATATAAGTGATATCATATGGTGTTTGCCTTTCTCTTTCTGACTTACTTCACTTAGTATGATAATCTCTAGTTGCATCCATGGTGCTGCAATGGCATTATTTCATTCTTTTTTATGGCTGAGTAGTATTCCATTGTACAAATGTACCACATCTTCTTTATCCATTCATCTGTTGATGAACGCTTAGGTTGTTTCCGTGTCTTGGATATTGTGAATAGAGCTGCTATTTACATAGGTGTGCATGTATCTTTTTGAATTATAGTTTCGTCTGGATATATACCCAGGAGTGGGATTGCTGGATCATATGGTAATTCTATTTTTAGTTTTCTGAAGAACCTCCATACTGTTTTCCAGAGTGGCTGCACGAACTTACATTCCCACCAACAATGTAGAAGGGTTCCCTTTTCTTCACACCCTCTCCAGCATTCCTTATTTGTAGACTTTTTAATGATGGCCCTTCTGACCAGTGCGAGGTGATACCTCATTGTAGTTTTGATTTGCATTTCTCTTACAATTAGCAATGTTGAGCATCTTTTCATATACCTATTGGCCATCTGTATGTCTTCTTTGGAGAAACGTCTATTTAGGTCTTCTGCCCATTTTTGGATTGGGTTTATTTTTTGGTTGTTGAGTTGTATGAGCTGTTTGTATATTTTAGAAATTAAGCACTTGTTGGTTGCATCATTTGCAAATATTTTCTCCCATCCTGTATGTTGTCTTTTCATTTTGTTTATGGTTTCCTTTGCTGTGCAAAAGCTTGTAAGTTTGATTAGGTCCCATTTTTAAATTTTCGTTTTTATTTCTGTTCCCTTGGAGACTGACCTAAGAAAACATTGGTATGATTTATGTCAGAGAATGTTTTGCCTGTGTTCTCTTCTAGGAGTTTTATGGTGTCATGTCTTATGTTTATGTCTTTAAGCCATTTTGAGTTTATTTTTGTGTATGGTGTGAGGGTGTGTTCTAACTTCATTGATTTACATGTGGCTGTCTAACTTTCCCAACACCACTTGGTGAAGAGACTGTCTTTTCCCCATTGTATATTCTTGTTGAGGCCAACATTATAGAGTGGGTATTGGCTAAAATTTTTCTATCTTGCTCAGCTGCCCCTTTCCTGGCCTTTCAGCAAGAGAGAGTGGCTTTTCTGGGGCTCTTTTAATCTATGCCTGCTGGTGTTTCCAGGTTCCTCAGTCTGGGATATATGAGACACAAAAGAGAACAAAACCCAGGAAAGTCACTGCCATGTCTCTTTTTGGGTCCTGAGGCCCCTAACCCATCTGTCTTCTTTTCACCTTTCCCCATCTCATGTTTGTTTTATACATTATGTCCAGGGGATATAGCTGTTAATAGTGGGAGGAATAGAAAAAAGTACAGTTGTTTCTTGTTATTTGTGGTGGTTATTTCTATTAAGTCACCATGAACACTGAAATAGAAAATACTCAACCATTGTACCTACAGGAAATTCAGGGTTAGGATCCTGTGAGCCTCTGGTCTCATTATTTTCATCAAGTGATCTATACACAAACTAGTTTGGTGTTTAAAGTCAGATTACTTAATACATATTATTGATTCTTAACATTCAGCTCAGGGCCAACAGCACTATAACTCAGGTCTGAATAGAGCTTATCTAACACATGTGTTTTCTCCATAAGGGGCACATCATGGCTTCCTTGAACTTAGGAGCACTAGATAGTACCAGCACTATACCCGGTGGCCATTTTAAGTAGTAAAATAATCAACAAAAAGCATAAAAATGCAAAAAGAGTGTCACTAAATAGTCTGTGAGAAAGGCATTTGTTTATAGTATGAGAGCTGAGACAAGAAGGCAGAGCATCATCTTGTTTGATCTCAGCTGGGAATGTGCACACTGGGTGGCTCAAATTTTTGGCTGCTCTGCACATGTCTGCAAATGACTGCAAGAGTACCATGAGTATTGATTTTGGGATTACAAATAAATTTTAGAGAGTAAGCCAATTCATAAATAGAGAATTGGCAAATAATGTGGATTGTCTGAAAATCTACTCCATCTTTCCGTAAATGAAAGTCAAATCTCACTTTTATAATTTTATGTTTACATTTAGCTCTTTAAACCAAATTTTCAATGTTGTGATTTTAACTTTTCTTTTCTATAGAGAGCCAATTGACTCAACACCTTATAATGAAGAGCTGTCTTTTGTGGACATTTCAAGTTATTTTCTAATTTCTTTATCCCTTTTTTTCTTTAGTAGTAGGAGCGTTATTTTTAGTTGAATATATAGCTGCTTAGAGTAAGACTACAGTTCTCAGTCTTTGGATTAAAATTCTTTAGACTTTTACTTAAAGTAGTAGGCATGCACCCTTCTTTGTTCATTCCTCTTTTGTGCTGACAGAAATGCGCATGTGTTTTTGGAGCTTTAGTATCAGTCTTGGGCCATAAGTGAGAAACATGTGCTGAGCACACCAGAGCAGCAAGATACAAAAGCCTGGATCTCTGCTGATTTGATAAGATCTTGTGTAAGTTTCTGATTGTCTGCCTCTAAATTCCTTTTATGTGTAAGAAAAATTAGATTTTATCTTATGAAAGCCACTGTTGTTTTGGGTTTTGTCACTTACAGTCAAACCTAAGCTGACACTCTAGCCTGTGTGTAATGACTAAAAACAAAACAAAGCAAAACAAAAGAATTGTTTTATTATACTAAACTCTACTGTGTATATATATGGTGTAGTTTCTGAACTTCCTATACTGTTACATTCATAATTCTGTAAATGTCTTCCCAAATCTGATACTGTTTAAGATCCTTTATACTTACAGCATGTTTTGTTTTGTTTTGTTTTTGGTATCTGGTAAGATAAAATTCACATAATATTCTTTCTCAATATGTCTTTGGCTAGACTTGTGAATATTCTTTTCATAAATTTTGGAATTGACTTGATTAATTTTCAGAAGAATGGAAGGATATATATTCTTATATCAGGCAACCATATGTTCACCTAAAAGAAAGATGAAATTTTGATTAGATTACATTGAATTGATAAATTCAGTTACAGTAATTGACAGCTTCACAATGAAAAGTTTTCCCATTCAATAAATATACTGCTTTATTTATTGAGGCCTTCTTTTTTGACCATAAGTAAAGTTTTATAGATTGATTTAGGTAGATCTTATACAATTCTAATCAGGTTTCCTAGTTATTCTTTAGTTTTGATTGAGGTTAGCCATGGAATGCTTTTCCCATGATCCTTTCTAATTGCGTATTATTCATGGAATAGAAGGCAGCTATCAGTTTTTGTGTGTTGAGTATGTATCAGTTTTTTAATTTACCTTAGTTGTTTTTCATTTATGTTTCAAATACAAATAATGACCACCTTGTTTCTTACTTTCAAATATTTACATTTTGTTTATTGGAGTTAGAACATTAATTGGGATTTCCTATTAATACTTTCAGTGCACCATACCTTGCACTAAGTACTTAGTACAAATTATTTGGCTTAATCTTAACATAAGCACCTGAGGTAGATACTGTGATTATTATTTTTACAAATGAGGAAATAGAGGGGAATTGCCCAGGAGGAGACATTTTGCATGTGGCACAGCAGGCATGTGAAGGTGGAATTTTAACCACTGCACTTGAAGAGTTAGCATAAGAGTGGGAGTCACTGCTCAACTCCTCACTTTAATGGATCTGTGTGAAGGTTTCTCTGTGTATCTGGGAATTGCAGTGAATAAATTGCTTAACTTCAATACATTCCACTACATTTCTTAAAAAAAAAATGTCTAAATAAGCATAAGATTCCCACTGAATTTTTTGCATTTGTTGGGTATAATATGTCTTTTGTCATTTTAATTTGCATTTTCTGATACCTAGTTACTATCTTTTCATAGTCTGCTTAACTTTTTGAATCCTTCCTTCTGTGAGTTTCCAGTTTGTATATTTGGCCTACTTTTTCTAGTTGGGTTTTCTGTTAATGCCAATTTATAGGCATTCTTTGTTTGTTCTAAACAGTAAATTCTTGTCAGTTTCAGATATTACAAATATCTTTTTTCCAAGTTCTAACCTGGCTCTTAAATTTATTTATAGCAGTGGTTCTCACATCTTTGGTCTCACAATTGCTTTACATTCTAAAAAATATTCAAGGCTCCAAAAAGTTTTTGTTTATGTGGTTTCTATTTTATTTATATGTACTTACCATATTAGAAATTTAAATGGGAATTTAAACAATTATTAGTTCATTTAAAAATAAATTATATGTTAGCATTTTAACAAAAAGTAACTATATTTTCAAAACAGACAAATAAAAATTATTGAGAGTAGCATTGTTTTATATTTTTGCAAATTTATTTAATATTTGGCTTAATAAAAGACAGCTGGATTCTTTGATTTCATTTTGCATTCAATATGCTGCCATATATCAGTTTAGTTGAAGCATCTGAAGAAAGTCTGGTTTCACACAGATATGTAGTTGCAAAAGGGTGGTGTATTTGCATAGTATTTTCAGATAATTTTTGATATTACTTTTAATACTGTACCAAAACTTGACAATGTAGTTTCTTAAAGGTCAGTTGTTTTGTGAAATATGAAACCGTACTAAAGAACATTTTGTACGTTATTTTATTAAAATTCATTGATTTATCTTGCACGTAGAATTGGTCTTTTGCCCAGTGCGTGATTTTGTGACAGAATTTATTGATCACTTGCAAAATATTGGTACACGGAGACCCGAAAAATGTGGGTCTCCCAAATGTTGATCTATTAATTATAAGATGTCCAAAATTGATTTATTACTATCACTACTAATCTTGTCAGATTATTAGGAATCTAACTTTCGCTTGAAATCCTGTATTTTATTATTGATAACAAATACTGTTGTTTTTCTTGGCTGCACCTGGTCTTAGTTGCAGCATGTAGGATCTTCGTTGCTGCGTGCGGGTTCTTAGTTGCGGCATGTGAGATCTAGTTCCCTGACCAGGGATTGAACCCAGTCCCCCTGCATTGGGAGCGTGGATTGTTAACCCCTGGACCACCAGGGAAGTCCTGATACTGTTGTTTTTCTTGAAGTGAAGGTTTACTTGGTTCACTTTTGAGAAGATGTCTGCCAGATACTGAAGTCAGAATAACTGTTGTTACTATTTGTTCCATGAAAAGAACAATAATTCAGTTCACAACTCAAACAGTCACACAGGTACTTTTTCTTAAGGCCAACATTATACTTTGGTGTGTAGTAGAAGTGCCTTATACATACTTCCTACTTAGTCATGAGGAATATTTAAAAGAGGTATACATATGTGGGTAGGATACAGAGAAAAGCTTAAAAATCTTGTTTGTAATTGAAATCTTACTCTTGTTATTTTCTGTGTATCCTTTTTGTGCATGCTGAATAGTGGGATAATGGAAATCAATCTGCATGTGTTTCCTGGTGATACAGTGGGAGATTTTCCAGTTCCACACATGAAGTCATCAATAGGCAATTTCCCACAATTCTTCACAGACTGTGCTTAAAATATGGTATTGTGTTAAGGTGCCTTTTTTGTGTTGAGTCAAATTAGTGCATTTAAATGATTTTCATTACCAGTGATCTTGATTTATGGACTAAATATAAGCTTCTCTCATTCCTAATTTTAAAAGAACTACCTCTAAGCTAAAGCTTAATTGCACCTTGAAAAATATGGGGACATTTTTATAATGCCTTTGGGAAGGTGGCTGTGAATTAGAAGTAAATAAATAATGCTGTTAAATGATGTAAATATACATTTATTTATTTTGTTTGTATAATAACTGTCTCGCAGGAGTTCAGATTTATATATTGTTAAATTCTGATCCTTGGAAAATACTTGTAAGATAGGACTTTTAATTTTCAATTTATAGAGGAGCAAATGTGAGAATGGATATTGTAAAGCAATTTATTTCCCACTAAGGAGATCATCAGTCACCTCCACACTGCCAAAGGCAGTGCATTTGTGTTCATCCTTTTCTTACCAGATCATTCTGTGACAGCTGGCAAATTTTACTACTAATTCATTGAAACTCTCTTCCCCCTCAGCTTTTGTGTAACTGTTTTTTAAAATAATACTTGTCTCATAATTCCTTTTTAGTATTCTTTGTATCTTTTACAAAAATCATCCTTTTAAGTGTCTGTATTCTTGTGGCCTCTGTCCCTGGCATTATGCTCCTTTGAATCCATGTACTCTTCCTGTGTGGCCTCATTTGGAATACTCATGCTCCTAGTGACTTGCTACTTGATGCTGAGTCCTATATTTATGTCTGCAATCTAGAACAGCAGACCTCCACTCAGCTGCTTTTTGAATATCTACATATGATCATCCCTCTGGTGTCTCAAATTTCTCATATCCCAAACTGAACTTATTATTCTCCTTCTAAACTTGCTCATCTCTTTGTATTCCCTGTCTTGGTGAATGATGTGGAGCTGTACCAACTACCCAAGAGAGAACACTGATGGTAATCCTGAACCCCATTCAACCAAATCCAGAGGGTCACCAAGCCATTTTGATTCTACATTCTTAATCTCGTTCCATTCCCACTGCCACTGTCTTCCTGCTGCTCACATTATTAATAATACTCTCATAATAACAATGATATTTAGTGAACAAGAACTGTATTTGGAAAACTTTACATGTATTATTTTCTTTAAGTTTCATGATAACCTTATGGTGTAGGTACTATTACTATTTCTGTTGTCCAAAATAAAAAAGCTGAGCCTCAAAGAAGTTATGTACTTGGTCCAAGATAACACAAGTAAGTTTGTCAAGTAAGTGGCAAACGCAGGATTTCATGTTGGATCAGTAAATGCATCAGTGTCCAAGCTCTTAACCGGCTTGGTAGTTGGCATCTCTCTGCACTGTCAGAACTGAGTCTAACCTAGCCTCTACCCTACTTCACAGAGAAGCTTCTAAAATCTGATGAAATTTGATGAAAAGAAATCACAGCATGATTAGAACCTCCGAAGAGTCCCATTGCTTCCAAGATAAAGTTCAGACATAGTCTTTGATGATGTGATTCCTGTGCATGTCTGTAACGTTACCTTCAGTTATTTATTGTCGCATACATTCTCCCCCAGACATACTGAGTCCTAAGGAATCCCTGAATGTATAATGCCACTTCACATTTCTTTCCCCCATTCTAATATGCTATTTTCTCTACCTGGAATGTCTTTTCCTTGTTAACTAGCTAATGTCTGTTCATTCTTCAAAGCTCAGTTCATATATCGCTTCTGGTAGGCTTTCTTTGACCTCCCATTATAATTTACATACCCCTCCTGTCTGTTTCCAGTACCTTCCTAGCATTTACCAACTGATACGTAATAATTGATAGACCAGATATTTAAGGGTAAGAATCATGTTTATTTTACATTTACTTCCAGGGCTAGTGTGCTTCCACAAGGCACTAAAATATTTTTTGAATGAATGAGTGATTAAGGTTATTTCAGAATTTGCCTAGTTTAACTTACCTCCACATATTTTGATCAAATTTTGTAATATGTTTTAAAGAATTAAATTAGGTTTAAGGTTTAAAATCCTCTAAAATTTTGTTAGTAAACTTATTCTTCTGCTTTGCTCTTCATTTCATTTTTAATAGTCTGTTTCATAAAGAAAATGTAAATATAAGTGCAAATGTAAAACAGTGCTAAAACACTGATGAACTCTAATAAGTTGGGGGAGAATAGAGATGGGTCAAGGCCAGTGGACAGCAAATAAATATCACACAAGAAATTTTTTGAAATTGGGATATAGTTGAACTTTTCCTCAAAAATATCTGTCATGATGTTTTTAGGAGGAAATAATATTTTATTACAGGAGAAGACTAGAGTGCATGGCAATAAATCTAGGTTTCTTTCCAGATTTTAGATTAGTTATCTGAAAACCTTGTGATTTCTCACATGCAGAGAAGTGCAGGAGTGTATTAAGCAAACAATAAATAAAATCACGGAAACAAATAAATAAAACATATGTTCTGTTTGCCTATTTCACAAAATAGAATAAATTTATAAAAGTTTAGCTTTGTCATTATAAAACAGAATAGCAAGAAAATGATCTTTGACTTTAACCCTATTGGAAGATGCACAAATTGTCATCTTGAGGCCTGAATTTACCTTCGGGTTATGGTTTGTTTGCTGGCACAATTTTTTTTTTTTTTAATAGTAATCTTTTATTTATTTATTTTTATATTTATTATTATTTTTTTTGGCTGTGTTGGGTCTTCGTTTCTGTGCGAGGGCTTTCTCTAGTTGCGGCAAGCGGGGGCCACTCTTCATCGCGGTGCGCAGGCCTCTCACTATCGCGGCCTCTCTTGTTGCGGAGCACAGGCTCCAGATGCGCAGGCTCAGTAATTGTGGCTCACGGGCCCAGTTGCTCCACGGCATGTGGGATCTCCCCAGACCAGGGCTCGAACCCGTGTCCCCTGCATTAGCAGGCAGATTCTCAACCACTGTGCCAGCAGGGAAGCCCTGGCACAATGTTTAAAACCCAGTTTGTAAAGAAGGCATTCTGACTGTGCATGTAGCCTCCAATTCAACCACAGATTACATCACCTCCTGTTATGTTACATCTAGACTTTTCCACTCATTTTTAAAAATTGAAGTATAGTTGATTTACAATATTATATTTGTGTCCAGTGTGCAACATAGTGATTCAAAATTTTTATAGATTATACTTCATTTAAAGTTACTATAAGGTATTGGCTACATTCCCTGTGCTGTACAACATATCTTTGCAGCTTATTTATTTTGTACATTGTAGTTTGTGCCTCTTACTCCCCTGCCCCTATCTTGCTCCTCTCCCCTTCCCTCTCCTCACTTGTAACCAGTAGTTTGTTCTCTACATCTGAGTCGGTTTCTGGTTTGTTATATTTGTTTGTTTTATTTTTTAGATTCCACATATAAGTGATAATGTACAGTATTTGTCTTTCTCTGTCTGACATTTCACTAAGCATAATACCCTATAGGTCCATCCATGTTGTTGCAAATGGCAAAATTTCATTCTTTTTTGTGGCTGAGTAATTTCATTATATATATACCACATCTTCTTTTTCCATTCATCTGTTGATGGATGACATTTAGGTTGCTTCTATTTCCTGGCTATTGTAAATAATGCTGCTGTGAGCATTGAGGTACATATATCTTTTCAAATTAATGTTTTGGGTTTTTTTGGGTATATACCCAGGAGTGGAATTGCTGGATCATATGGTAGTTCTGTTTTAGTTTTTTGAGGAACCTCCATACTATTTTCCATAGTGGTTGCACAAACTTACAGTCCCATCAGCCTTTTCCCTACATGCTAACCAATATTTGTTATTTGTAGACTTTTTGATGATAGCCATTCTGACAGGTGTGAAATGATATCTCATTATGGTTTTGATTTGCATTTCTTTGATGATTAGTGATGTTGAACGTATTTCCATGTACCTTTTGGTCATCTGTATATCTTCTTTGGAAAAATGTCTATTCAGGTCTTCTGCCCACTTTTAAATTGGATTGTTTGTTTTTTGATATTAAGTTGTGTGGGCTGTTTATATATATTGGATGTTAACTCCTTAGTGGTCATATTATTTGCAAATATCTTCTCCCATTCACTAGGATTTTTTTTTTGTTTTGTCAGTGGTTTCCTTTGCTGTGTAAAAGATTTTAAGTTTAATTAGGTCTGCTTCATTTAATTATGCTTTTGTTTCCTTTGCCTTAGGAGACAGACCCACCAAAATATTGCTTTATGTAAAAGAGTGTTCTGCCTATGTTTTCTTCTGTGGGTTTTATGGTTTCCGGTCTTACATTTAGGTCTTTAATCCATTTGGGGCTTATTTTTGTATATGGTGAGAAAAAATGTTCTTAATTTCATACTTTTACACGTAGCTGCCTAGTTTTCCCAGCACCACTTATGGAAGAGACTGTCTTTTCTCCGTTGTAAATTCTTGCCTCCTTTGTCATAGATTAATTGGCCATAGGTGTGTGGGTTTATTTCTGGGCTATTTGTTCCATTGATCTTTGTGTCTGTTTTTGTGCCAGTATCATACTGTTTTGATTACTATAACTTTGTAGTATAGTTTGAAGTCTGGAAGGGTTATACCTCCAGCTTTGTTCTTTTTTCTCAAGATTGCTCTGGCTATTTGGGGTCTTTTGTGGTTCCACATAAATTTGAGAATTATTTGTTGTAGTTCTGTGGAAAATGTCATGAGTATTTTGATTAGGATTGCATGGAATCTGTAGATTGCTTTGGGTAGTACGGATATTTAAAAATATTAATTTTTTCTATCCATGAACATGGGATATCTTTCCATTTATTTGTATTGTTTTTAGTTTTCTTTATCAATGTCTTATAGTTTTCAGAGTATAGGTCTTTCACTTTCTTAATTAAATTTATTCCTAGATGTTTTATTCTTTTTGATGCAGTTATAAATAGGCTTGTCTTCTTTTTTATTTATTTATTTCTGTATTTATTTATTTATTTATTTATGGCTGTGTTGAGTCTTCATTTCTGTGCGCGGGCTTTCTCCAGTTGTGGCGAGCGGGGGCCACTCTTCATCGTGGTGCACAGGCCTCTCACTGTCGCAGCCTCTCCCGTTGTGGAGCACAGGCTCCAGACGCGCAGGCTCAGTAGTTGTGGCTCACGGGCTTAGTTGCTCCGCGGCATGTGGGATCTTCCCAGACCAGGGCACGAACCCGTGTCCCCTGCACTGGCAGGCAGACTCTTAACCACTGCGCCACCAGGGAAGCCCCTAGACTTGTCTTCTTGAATTGGCTTTCTGATAGTTCATTATTAGTGTGTAGAAAAGCAAGAGATTTCTGTATACTAATCTCGTATCCTACAACTTTACTGAATTCATTTATTCTAATAGTTTTTTTGGTGGAGACTTTAGGATTTTTCTATATATAGTATCATGTCATCTGCAAATAGTGACTGTTCTACATCTTTTTGGATGCCTTTTATTTCTTTTTCTTGTCTGATTGCTGTGGCTAGGACTTCCAATACTATGTTGAATAAAAGTGGCAGGAATGGGCATCCTTGTCTTGTTTCTGATTTTAGAGGAAAAGCTTTCAGCTTTTCACCATTGAGTATTCCACTCATTTATATTACATGCTTGGTCTTATAAACATTTGGACTAGAGCCTGAAATTTGACTAAAATCTAGCTCTTTGCTTTGAAAACAAAATCCTTAATTGGTGTGAGGTAGACTGAACTCGAGAATGGTGGTAAGAGTTTGTGTTTGATTGGTTGTTTTTTTAAAGAGGGCCAGAATTTGGGTCTGGCTTTTCTATACCAAGATTAATGATCTTGCTACATTCTTTAACTTCTCTAAGACTTAATTTAAAAAAATCTTTAATGTGAAGCTATAATTCTTTACAGATAATTGTGAGCAGATAGTTACAGAAATGCTGTATTGTAAACTATAAATTATTTTAAAGTTGGCAGTTGTTTCAAGGCCTAACATAATTCCTGGAACCAGGTGCTTAATAACTGTTGAATTAAATTTCATATAAATGAAAATCCATTTTCACTTCCTGATATACATTCTCTGACCAAAATTGTATTATATTTAAAAAGCAACTTAGTCTTCATTATATGGGTTACTGTGTCAGTTTGCTAGAGCTGTCATAACAAAATACCACAGATTGGATGTCTTAAAGAGAAGTGAATTTCTCACAATTCTGAAATTGGAAATCCAAGATCAAGTTGTTGGTAGGTTTAGTTTCTCCTGAAGTCTTTCTCTCTCCTTGGCTTACATACGGCTGCCTTCTTGCTGTGTCCTCACATTGCCTTTTCTCTACGTACACTTCCTCTTCTTATAAGGACACCAGTCCTATTGGATTAGTGCCACACCCTTATGACCTCATTCAGTCTTTTAATAACCTCTTTAAAAGACCTATCTCTAAAGTCACATTGGGGTTTAGGTTTTCAACATATGAATTCTGGGGAGACATGATTCAATCCACAATAGTTACTATAGTTTAATGAATGCCTAAGAGGTAATAGTCAAACATGCACCCCAGTGTTCATTGCAGCACTATTTACAATAGCCAGGTCATGGAAGCAACCTAAATGCCCATCAACAGATGAATGGATAAAGAAGATGTGGTACATATATACAATGGAATACTACTCAGCCATAAAAAGGAACGAAACTGGGTCATTTGTAGAGATGTGGATGGACCTAGAGTCTGTCACACAGAGTGAAGTAAGTCAGAAAGAGAAAAACAAATATCATATATTAACGCATATATGTGGAACCTAGAAAAATGGTACAGATGAACCGGTTTGCAGGGCAGAAAATGAGACACAGATGTAGAGAACAAACATACGGACACCAAGCGGGGAAAGCGGCAGGGGGTGGGGGTGGTGGTGTGATGAATTGGGAGATTGGGACTGACATATATACACTAATATGTATAAAATGGATGACTAATAAGAACCTGCTGTATAAAAAAATAAGTAAAATAAAATTCAAAAATTAAAATAAATAAATAAATAAATAAAGAGTCAAAAGAAAATGTGAACTCTGCCAAATTCATGAGTTGAAAGAGAGAGTTTAATGTGTAAACATCCAAATATGCCACTATTTTTTTCTCCAGGATTTTCTAGCAGTGTTATGAAACTAAATCAAATTTTCCCTCCCAAATAATAGATTTCTGAGGGAGAGACATGGCATAATTCATCATCTTCAACATGAGAAAAGTGCAGTCCTGATCAAGCTCTAATTCCATACATAAAGCACCCTCTAATTCAGTCACACCATTTGCCAAACTCTCCATGCCCTCTCAAAACTCTTTGCTACTGTCTGTCTCTGCTGGAATGCTTATCTTTCCATTCCTGGGTAGCTAGCTCCACTTTGATGTGCTTAAATTTAATCTAATCTGCTTCTCTGTGGTCCTCACTATCTTGTTCATAACTCTATAAATGTGTGCATCACACTGCTTAGTAATTTTTTTGCTTGCCTGTCTCTTCACCTTGAGGCTAGGATTGTGTTCCAATTTACTGTTTTCTACCAGTCTGGTATAGTATACCTCATTCATGAAGATGCTCAATGAATGTTGTCAAATAAATGGATTACCTGTTATGAGTTGGAAATAGCTTTCTTGAACACCAAGTAGCTTGTTTTTTTCAGGGAAGTCACAATTTTATAGTACGTGGTGCAGGAAGGGAACTCTAATGGGTCAGAGACAAGGACTTTATTACTCGTACCAGAACAAGCAGCATAAATTGCATGTTTGTGTCAGTCCTCTTTGACTCCTGAGTCCTGCTGGGGAAGCAGAGGGGCTCCAGTGGGTGCTACACAGGCTGTGAACTTACATTTCAGCTGAGGAACCACAGCTTAGACCACTTCAGTCTTTTACAATGGACTGCACCCCAGCCTGCCCAAACTCCCCAGGGGGAGACATTATCTTTAGTATACTGGACAGCAAATAAATCTGTTCTTTGCCGTGGAGGGAGACAGTTTATAAATATCCTTGAAAAAATAGTCATGAATGTACATAACTGTGAGAAACCCATGGAGAACTGTCTGTCAACAGAGCACAGCCAAGCAAAGATGTGGGTTGAAAGCTTTCCAGACAAGAGGTACAGAGAGACACACAAGCCTGGCATGTTTGAGGGAGGAAAAGAAGGTCAGTGTGGATAGAGTGTAGTGAGATGGGAACAATGTGTAGAAGAGGAGATCTGAAGGGTACACGGGGGCCAGGACTTGAAGGGCTCTATAGCCATGGCTTTGTATGAAAAACCAATCCGTGAATCTCTGGCTAGAAAAGTTTAGCTAATTATCTGTAAGAAGAGTTGTTTCCAAAAAATAAATGCAAACATATGTATGTAGTGGGTTTGAAATTATTTATACTTCTTCAAATTTTATTATGTATTCGTATTGTGTGATTAAATTTTTCTCAAGCAAATCTATTTCTATACAGAATTTAATTTATGTGTATATAGAACTCTCTATGCGTATATGTATATTTTATAAATGAGAAAATCGAAGATATTGGCTATATTTAAATATATTCAAATCATACTGTTCCCTTACATAATTATCTTACCCATGAGAGAAAGGAATATTTCATGATTTTGAAGCCCATGATTTTGTACCCCAACGATTTTTTTTTTACATGCAAATGTATAATCCTGATAAATCCTGATATATCAAAGACACTGGCCGTGGCTTTTTTTTGTTTTATACGCCTAAATTCTTTTTCAGATAAAGTTGACTTACTGATACTTCCACATTCTTGAAAAGACCATCTGCCATCAGTCCTTTCCAAACTCTCTGTAGCTTTGAAAACTGAACATAACTTTATGGATGCCTGGCTTTTTGGAGTTGTAAAGAAACTGGGAGATGATTTGCTTTATGACTTCTTTCAAATAAATGAATATTTTCTAAAGCATTCATTCACTCATTCATTCAACAAAGAGTCACAGAGGGCCTGTCTTCTGTCAAGCAGTGTGTCAGACACCAGGGATGATACCAAGATTTAAAAACACCACAGGTTTCTATCCTTGGATGAGCAGATTTTATGCAATCCATCACAGAGAGACAATAGAATAATCAAGGTGTGAATGAAGACCCAGGGGAAGCCAGAGAAGAGAAGTGCCTTATTTTTATTGAAAGGTTATGAAAGACTTCAAAATAAAGCTAACAGTTACTTTATCTCCTCAGAGGCAGCTATTTACACTGATGAAAGGCATCAGTTAAAATTAAGTTTGGTCTAAATATTAAGCTATTATAGACTTCCTTTTAAGTTTCACCCATTGGGCGGAGTTTAGCTCTCTGGAGTATTACTCCCCTCCATCCCCAAAATGCCCATCCCCATGGCAGACCTTCTAATTAATATCTGATCACTCCCTTTATATTTGACTTTTTTGTTCCTTATTTATAAAGCTATACAGAGTTTTGTTAAACTTTGCTTTCTTCCTTTTCCCCACAACACTGGAATCTTTGCTCACAATAAAAATTTATTGCTGTAGTTTGTTTTACTTTTATATATTTTGGACCGTCCTTCTAATAAATACTTTCTTATGTTTCTCCCTCAGAGCCACAGTTTATAAATACTTAGAGTACTGCAGTTAGCGCTCAGTGCTATACTTTAAAAGGGTTGTAAACAAAATTAAATGGTCATAAGGTAACAACCAATGTGCAAAGTAATGGGGAATTACTTCTCTTGAGAAATAAGTGAAGAAGCTAGAGATATTTAGCCAGGAGTAGCAAAGACTAAGGCAGAATCTAAGAGACCTCTTTAAATATTGGGACCACTGTTACTAGAAAAAAAACTGATTAGATGTGTTCAAGACCCTCCCAGCACCTCTATCAATCTGTGTGTCAGGAAGGGAGAGGAGAACTGAAAATACTGATGAGCATTTGTAAAGTTTATAAAGATGCTTAGACATATGAATAGGAATTTAGCATTGATCCGAAGGATAGGGCAAATCAGAGAGATTAGGGAAATAATGTAGTCAACTTTTAATATTTATTTAGTATTTGTGTCTGAGTTGTATTTGAGGTAGCGGAGAAGTCATATAAGGTGTGAAAGTGATTTTAGCTTGGCTAGGATGATACACTTTGAGTTGTGCAAGTAGACAACAGAAGTCTCAGCTGGATTACCTACGAAGAAACTCAGGCACTGAGGCTAAGTAAGTGCCAAGGTTAAACAATTAGCATGTAGTTGAGTCAGGTTTGAACCTAGGTGGCTGACTCCAAAACCTAGACTCTTAAAAATTACACCATGCAAAGAAAAATAACAATATACTGTCAAGTAAAAAAAATCAGTTTTCAAAAACTAAGATCTAACTTTTGTAAATGAATTACCTGTCTATGCCTGAAAACTCTGGGTAGATAAACCCTAAAATGTTAATAGTAATGATCTCTGGGCAGTTTGATTTGGGGCCTTTTAAAAAATTTCATCTCTATGCTTTTAAATTTTCACAAGAAACAAGTATTTTCTTTATATCTTTTATGTGCTGAATGAAAATACGTGCCAACCTAGAATTATGTACCAAGAAAAAATATCCTTCAAGAATGTGAGCAAAATAAAGACAGAAATATAAAAACAGAGTTTGTTACCAATAGACCTTCAAAAATAAAAATTCTGAAGCTTATATATATAGACAGAAGTTAGCGATACTTGATAGAAATTATGAGTTTCCAAACGTATATGAACAGCAAGTAAAATGGTAAATCTGTGGATAAATCTGAAGAAACATTAACTCCATAAAGCAATATAACAATATCTGTGAAGTTAAAAGGAGAAAGCGTTAAAGCTTTTTCTTTTTAAGAAGAAAAATTTAAAAACCTAATACAAATTATCTACAAAAAGTGAAAATATTAATAAATGGATTGTAAAAATATTATCCATGGATAGGGAGACATAATATTATATTGATATCCATTTCATTCCCCCTGAGCCAGAGAATCATTAAAATCCCCTCAAAATATTGATATTTTTTTTTGGGGGGGGTGATAGTATTTGGTAAGCCGATTCTAAGGTTTAAATAAAAGTTCAAAGGAACTCTCTTGAATTGGAAGAACAATGTGGTAGGATTTGCTGTAGCAGATATCCAGATTCATTATAAAGCTACAGTTGTAATTAAAATGGTATGATATTGGCACAAGAATAGACAAATACACCCATAGGACAGAATGGAAAGCTTGAAAACAGACATAAATAGAGACTTATTTGGTTATATCTGTAACAGATGAAGGCAGGTAGTAGATTTTTACAATATATGGTTCTGGCAAAATTGGTTATCTATATGGGCAAAAATTGGATCCATAGCTCACATTGTATAGAAATAAACCAGTTGCAAGTGTATTATTAATCTAAATATGAAAAACAAAACTATAAACATTTTAGAAGAGAACAGAGGGAATATTGTCATGAACTTAGGGACAGGGAAAGATTTAATTCAGACACAGAATGAAAACTTAAATGAAAATGTGATAAATTCAACTGCATTAATATTCAGAATTTCTGTTTTAAAAAATGTCTCATAAAGAGAAAGAAAAAGGCATGGGAAGCCAGAGACGTTTGCCATACATATTTAACTAAGAAGTCATATCCACTATGTATAAAGACTTATAAAATTCAATAAGAAAAAAGACAGTTTATCTAAATTTAAAAATATATGAAAGAGATACTACAAAGAGATGGAAAATCAAATGGTCAATAAATTTGTGAAAGACACTCAACTTTAATCAGAATCAGGTGTGTAGTAAAGCGTTAACCTCTCCCTCAAGGAGGCCTGACTTTTGCCCTCCGCTTCTGGGAGTTAATCTTTAAGCTCTAGGAATGTCATTCCTGATTGAAGTGTCTTTGTTTGCCTAGGGGCCTTGTGTTGGATAGTCTAACATTGTCATTTGAGTTGGGAGCTGGCTAAACCAGTTAATAACAGTGTGATTTAGAGTAAAGACCGCAGACTAAGCCAGGTGATCACAGTATGATTTAGGGTGGGGCTTTTGGTCATGAAGCCTGACCTCTGAAGCGGTAGAGCCTGAGATCAGCTTGTGGGAAGTCTACCGTTCCTATGTGATGGAGCTCCAGTAAAGCCTCTAGACACCAAGGCTTGGGTGAGCTTCCTTGGATGGCAATAATATTCCACGCCTGTTGCCACAAATCAGTTAGTACTGGGCAAGTAACACTGCCCTGACTCCGTGGAGAGAGTGTTTTTCCCTGGATTCTGTCCTGTGTGCTTCTTCCCTTGGCTGATTTTAATCTCTATGGTTTCCCTGAAATAAACCGTAATCATGAGTGTAACAGCTTTCAGTTAGTTCTGAGTCTTTCTAGAGGTTTATCAAACTCGAGGTGGTTTCCAGAACCCTCAGACTTGCCACTGGTGTCAGAAGTGAGGGCCTTCTTGTGTGGACTAATTTCACAGTTGTCTAAAGTCAACATTATTTAAAAGCCACATGAATATTTATTGCACACCCATTGATTGGCAAAAATTTGCAGTACTAACTTTTGTTGAAAATTGGTATTTGGAAAACAGTAAAGATGAAAGTAAAGTTAGGATTGTAATTACAGCTATGGTAGAGAAAGGTGGATGCACAACATCTGGGAGTGGTACCCTAGGAATAGGTTTTATGTACCTTTTTTCTTTCAGTTTATTTTGTATTTTAATGTAAAGGCAAGAATTTAAGTAAAATTTAAAAAGACTGGATAGATAATAACACCATAATATCAATAGTGATGTGTTGGATTATTTAAAAATCTTCCTTTGTTCTTTTCAGTTTTTTGCCACTGAATTGTATTATTTTTATCATAAAAAGAATAATTGAAGTGTGTTTTAAGGAACAAAAAGTAAGGTTTTTGTGAGGTAAATGTGGTGCAAGGGTTAAAGAAAAACTTTTTTAACAAGGATAAAAAAGGTCCTACTATATAGCATAGGGAACTATATTCAATAGCCTGTAATAAACCATAATGGAAAAGAATATGAAAAAGAATGTATATATATGTATAACTGAATCACTTTGCTATACAGGAGAAATTAACACAACATTGTAAGTCAACTATACTTCAATAAAATAAATTATAAAAAACAACAATGAGGTCGGGTCTCCAGTGTTGGGACCCAGAAATAGTTTTGTGAGTGCTCTCAAAGTTGATCTACTAGTTGGGGACAGGTGAGTAACTGGCATGGATCTCTAAATTCCAGTTTTTAAATTCATAATTGGAGATATTTTCTTCCTTTGTAGCCTATCAGAATGCTTCCTTCCCTGAGTATGGGAATGTGGACAACTGAAGGGGTCATCAGAAAGTAGCTTTGGTATACATTCTGCAGGCTGTGGCAACGCCTGATGATCAAGATTCTCTCTAAATAGAGACCTCCAGATATAGGTTGTCACTGCTTTGGAGAATCCTGGATAAGCTCTGGCAAAATACTTCCTGGATCCGTTTTCTAAGACTTTATGTGGAATCCTCTTAGTCACAAATGACTTTGTTTCCTTTTTTTTCTATGTATTTTTCCTTCCACGAATTAAATTAACACCGTCTTTCAAGTCCTATTAGGCATAATTAGATTTGTAGGCTTTGGTCTTCGAATTTTGTCCTAGGCGACATCCCTTCTTGTTAGGAGGCTCCTAGAGACGGTTAATACCATCCATTATGTATTGATTTTGGGAGGTTAACTCTCAAAGGGCCAGGTCCTGTTCTTTTCTCTTTGCTATGCACTCTATCTCTTTCCTTAGTCACTATGTGTGATGTATGATATTTTAAAATTTTTATTTAGCAAGGTAGGATAAAACACTTACTTGTTAAAATACCTTCTCCCTAAGTGGGATTTATTACTGAGTGAGATAAATGGACCTGTTGTTATCATTTCTGCCCCATGTGCTTATAAAGAACATTCTTCTTTTGTATTAGAAAAAAGGAATGTATTACTTGGTTTCCTTGAAGCTTTTTTTTGCCACCAAAATATTTTCTAGGCTACACTAATATGAAGATTTTTCAGCAATTGACAGAAATGGTGCTTCTGAGCATACATTTTCTTTTTACTATTGAAAGGAAACCATGGCAATGCAGTATCCAATTTTGTCTGACAGGATTCTGGTTAGCAAACCACATGTGGTGTGTTTTTGTTTTGTTCTATAGCTGTTTCCATTGTGTTGTGTAATTCATCACAAGGATTTTGAGAATGGAAAATGTCACAAACCAAATATACAAAATTAATGAGTAGTTTACTCCATTGCAAGGGGCAGGTAGTGAACAGTCAGGCAGAACAAAAGCAACAAGAATCCCAGGACATAAAGCTGTTTCACCTAATGAAGTTCATGTTTCTGTGTGTGATATGAAGTTCTCAGGGCACTGATAGCCATATTGCTTAATTTTTAAATCTCTGAAAATCATAAATGATTATTCTTGCATTCTCTTTACATGACTTATCAATTAAGTCTAATCACATGTTTAAAGCAACTAAGAAAAACAGTTGCATACACAGCTATTAGTATTTTCAGAGCAATTTTAGAATGAACTTGTTACTAGCACCCAGATTCATTTCTTTTTTTAAAAAAAAAAAAATTATTTATTTATTTTATTTGGCTGCGCCGGGTCTTAATTGTGGCTCGTAGGATCTTTTTTTAGTTTCAGCATGAGGGATCTTTAGTTGCGTCATGCCAGATCTTTAGTTGCAGCATGTGGGATCTTTTTTTGTAGTTGCGACATGTGGGATCTAGTTCCCTGACCAGGGATTGAACCCAGGCCCCCTGCATTGGGAGTGCAGAGTCTTAACCACTGGACCACCAGGGAAGTCCCCAGATTCATTTCTAATGAGTCCTGTGTTCCTGTGGCAATGTATAAAATGTGGCATCAGGTTTGTTACACTTATGAGCCAGTGGTGTTATGATTATGTTTGCAAAAAGTGAGTTATGGATGTCTCTTACCTAGCTTATTTTGACCAAAACATACAAACAAAAGGAGAGAAATAATAACCAGAGACCCTTGAACTCCAAACTCCCGCTTCTTCACTAACTGCAACATTTTATAATTCTCTCCCAGTTACATCACCCTTCCATTACGAAGACAACTATGTTTTTTTTCCAAGATAAAGTCAGCTTACCTCTGAGTTCTCTACTTCAAGTTCAGAAGGGTTTGCACTCAATGGTCTCTTCCTATACTCTTCAGAGCTTTTTGGTTTCTTGTGACTTGAAGCTACAGCTGTTTACCTTGATACCAAAGATGTCTCCTGAGCCTTTCTTCATTTCCATAATCAATGGATTACTTCAAAACCCAATTACTAAAATCCTACATATGATTATGAAAGGATGAAACATTTTAAGACAAGAGGAGCACAGGACATCATATCTGTTCAAAAGATAAGGAAATTTAGGATGGTATATGGGCCAGATATCTTCATTTCCTTTCCAGATCGTCCCCACTCCCCCACCTTGCTGTTTCCTGAGGAGAATGACTGTCACTCAGATTTCCCTGCCTTCTGGCTTCCAGCTGGGTTCCGTCCTGGTGAGTTCCAGCAGGAAATAGGGTAGGATGAAGAGTGAGGTTCAGGCATTCATTCTCCCTGGGGTTTGTCAAATCCCTTAAACAAAGATTCCTGATCCTTTCCAGGTCACCTGTTCTGCATGAATTTCTCTTCTTTCAGGTTCCAGTAACTTCTCCCCTCATCTCCTGAGGCTGAGCTCTGCTGCTGCTAGCCCCGGGTCCCTGCTGTCCCCTGCCGTTCCCTGCATCCCATCACACTTTGATGATTTAGCCTCTTTTCAGTAAACTCTTCTCGAGTTAACTCATTTTTAGTATGAAATCTTTTCACCATTGAGAACCTGACTGAAACACCCCAAATGGTAATAATGCCTAAATCTGAAGCACAAAGTAAAAGAAATAATAACAAGACCAGTCCAAAGTCCAAACTCTTGTTTTCTTAATCTAAAACATTTCCTCCAATTTTAACTAGACCTACCCTCAACTGGACAAGTAAAAAAAATGAAATCTAAAAAAGTGAAGGCTAAAAGAAAATCTATAAATGTGCATGGAGTTGCTCTTTCCCTAGAACTTTCCCTCCCACAGCAGTGTATTCTCCTGTTCAAAACTGGACCTAGTGCCTCCCAACCCCCCACACATGTGCTACCCCAGGACTTTCCCTTTACTGCTTTCCTTCAGTGGACCCACTGCTTCCTGTATTTTATGTCTTTGGTCTTTCACTGGTTTTGTTTTGTTTGGTTGTGACATGGTGAGATGACTGGTTTTCTGAGACTCTGGAAAGTAGTAGGCAGCGATATTTTTCAGGAACACCTGGGCACTGACTCTGCTTGCCTCTGAGAAAAAAATACCTTTCTAGTATTAAGTTTGGTTTAAAATTTAGGAAAGCTTAGTTTTTCTAAAGACTTCCTTGAACAGAAGTACATGGGTGGTGAGGTTAAGATCTGAAATCATGGTATAAAAGAACAGTGGCTTAGCAGGAATTTTGAGTTTTACCAGCAGCTGTGTGCCCTGTAGGGATACAGGGTCCAGGAAAAAGTCACACAAAGATATGCTGCATCTTCTTTGTGTGGATATTTCTGTTGAATTCTGTTTCCTTTTCCACAGAAATGAAAAACTTACAGGTGGTCTGAGTCTGTGGATTATTTCTGTTGATCCCTGACCCAACCTTCAATGCTGCTGTAATATCCACGCTTCCTAAGGAACTTTTAAGAAAAGATGCATGGAAAATTAACTTACTGAGCCTTTGTACATCTGAAAATGCTTTCAGTCTTGATGGATGTATTGACTAAACATTGTATTTTAAGTTTCCTCTGTATTTTGAAGCTTTTGTCTCCATTATTTTCTTAACACAGTATTTTTGGTGAGATACTGGTTTCCATTTGATTCTCATTCTGACTTTTTTGTAGAAATTATAAAAATATTTTTTTATTTTTAGTATGATCTAAAATTGTATGGGTTAGTATCGAGATTTGTTCCTTTTTTATAGCCCACTTTAGTCTAAAGCCTTGTTTTTCTTTAGCGCTTGGAAATAATCTTCTATTATTTCTTTATTCCATCCATTCTCTCTGTTTTTGGAATTCCTGTAAGATGAATGTTGAACTCCCTGGATTAATTCTCTATGTAATTTCCCTCATATTTTCTGTCTCTTTGTCTTTTTGATTCATGTTCTGAGAGATTTCCGTGGCTTTTCTTCTAGCCCCTTTCTATCATTTAAAATTTTAGGTAGTATCCTCTTTCTTTCTTTAGGCTTTTTCTTGTTATGATTGCTTCCTCTTTTTAGTATCCCGTTCTTCATTTACAGAAATAATGTTTCCTTACTCTTCTCTGAGAATATTATTATACTGTATTCTCTCTCTTTCTCTCTCTCCTCTCTCTTTATTCCTCCCTCCCTCCTTCCCTTGGAATTAGGTTTTCATTTTGCATCATCTTTGTCTTGCATGCTCTTCATTCTCCTCATATACTAGTGACTTCTTGCCCATTCATATTTTAAAATGAAAGAAGGTAGGTTTTTACTGTGTGTGTGTGCGTGCATGTGCATGTGTGTGTGTACACTAGTATGCACTCTGCACATTAGTTTTATTCCCTGAGTTGGCATTTTGACCATGAACTCTATGTATGTGAGTTGAGTGGGACATGAGGACCATCAGGTTTTGCCTTCAGATGTAGGTCACCAAATGCTAGAATGAGAAGAGCTCTACTTTGAGGTGCCAATATTTTCCTTAGAAGCATTAGAGTTCCTCAGAAGATTTTCTGTATTCCTTGAGAGATGAGCCCTCTGTTCTTTATCTGATGGTAGATGACTGATGGTGGGAATGCTGAGAGCTGGGAGAGAATTTTCCTTCAACATCTTTCCTGATGTCCCCAGACTGCTTCCAGCCCCAGTCTGGGCTAGATGATTCCTCAGCACTCATATTTCCAGATGCAGTTATTGCATTCTATTGTCATTTATCTATGTGTCTTTCTCCTGCATTAGCTTATGACCTCCTGAAGGGCAAGGGCCATGCATTATTATTCTATTGATATCACTTACTTTTCTATTCTTGTATTGTTAGAAAGAAAGAAGGTCTTTGGTGGGGCTAATGGCGGACTCTGGGAGGGCTTATGCCAAGGAGTACTTCCCAGAACTTCTGCTTTCAGTGTCCTTGTCCCCGCGGTGAGCCACAGCCACCCCCCGCTTCTGCAGGAGACCCAGCAACACAAGCAGGTCACCACGGAGTCCTGAGAAGAGTTCCCTGTGCTATAAACCATGTGGTTGACAGGGTCTTGGTGCTCTGGCCGGGTGTCAGGCCTGAGCCTCTGAGGTGGGAGAGCTGAATTCAGAACATTGGTCCACCAGAGACCTCCCGGCCCCATGTAATATCAAACAGCAAAAGCTCTCCCAGAGCTTTCCATCTCAACGCTAAGACCCAGCTCCACTTAATGACCAGCAAGCTATAGTGCTGGACACCCTATGCCAAACAAATAGTAAGACAGGAACATAACCCCACCCATTAGCAGAGAGGCTGCCTAATATCATAATAAGGTCACAGACACCCCAAAACACACCACCAGACGTGGTCCTGTCCACCAGAAAGACAATATCCAGCCTCATCCACCAGAACACAGGCACCAGTCCCCTCCACAAGGAAGCCTACACAACCCACTGAACCAACCTTACCCACTGGGGGCAGACACCAAAAACAATGGGAACTACGAACCTGCAGCCTGCGAAGAGGAGACCCCAAACACAGTAAGTTAAGCAAAATGAGAAGACAGAGAAATACACAGCAGATAAAGGAGCAAGGTAAAAACCCACCAGACCTAACAAATGAAGAGGAAATAGGCAGTCTACCTGAAAAAGCACTCAGAATAATGATAGTAAAGATGATCCAAAGTCTTGGAAATATAATGGAGAAAATACAAGAAAGGTTTAACAAGGAACCAGAAAACCTAAAGAGCAAACAAACAATGATGAACAACACAATAAATGAAATTAAGAATTCTCTAGAAGGAATCAGTAGCAGAATAACTGAGGCAGAAGAACGGATAAGTGACCTGGAAGATAAAATAGTGAAAATAACTACCGCAGAGCAGAATAAAGAAAAAAGAATGAAAAGAATTGAGGACAGTCTCAGATACCTCTGGGACAACATTAAACACACCAACATTCGAATTATAGGGGTCCCAGAAGAAGAACAGAAAAAGAAGGGGACTGAGAAAATATTTGAAGAGATTATAGTTGAAAACTTCCCTAACATGGGAAAGGAAATAGTCAATCAAGTCCAGGAAGCGCAGAGAGTCCCATACAGGATAAATCCAAGGAGAAACATGCCAAGACACATATTAATCAAACTATCAAAAATTAAATACAAAGAAAAAATATTAAAAGCAGCAAGGGAAAAACAACAAATAACATACAAGGGAATCCCCATAAGGTTAACAGCAGATCCTTTAGCAGAAACTCTGCAAGCCAGAAGGCAGTGGCAGGACATATTTAAAGTGATGAAAGGGAAAAACCTACAGCCAAGATTACTCTACCCAGCAAGGATCTCATTCAGATTCGATGGAGAAATTAAAGCCTTTGCAGACAAGCAAAAGCTAAGAGAATTCAGCACCACCAAACCAGCTTTACAACAAATGCTGAAGGAACTTCTCTAAGTGGGAAACACAAGAGATGGAAAAGAGTTACAATAACAAACCCAAAGCAATTAAGAAAATGGTAATAGGAACGTGCATATCTATAACTACCTTAAATGTAAATGGATTAAATGCTCCAACTAAAAGACACAGACTGGCTGAATGGATACAAAAACAAGACCCGTACATACGCTGTCTACAAGAGACCCACTTCAGACCTAGGGACGCATACTGACCGAAAGTGAGGGGATGGAAAAAGATATTCCATGCAAATGGAAATCAAAAGAAAGCTGGAGTAACAATTCTCATATCAGGCAAAATAGACTTTAAAATAAAGACTATAAGAGACAAAGAAGGACACTACATAATGATCAAGGGATCAATCCAAGAAGAAGATATAACAGTTGTAAATATTTATGCACACACCATAGGAGCACCTCAATACCTTATGTATATAAGGCAAATGCAAACAGCCATAAAAGTGGAAATCGACAGTAACACAATCACAGTAGGGGATATTAACACCCCATTTTCACCAATGGACAGATCATCCAAAATGAAAATAAATAAGGAAACATAAGCTTTAAATGATACATTAAACAAGATGGACTTAATTGATATTTATAGGATATTCCATCCAAAAACAACAGAATACACCTTCTTCTCAAGTGCTCATGGAACATTCTTCAGGATGGATCATATCTTGGGTCACAAATCAAGCCTTGGTAAATTTAAGAAAATTGAAATTGTATCAAGTATATTTTCTGATGACAATGCTATGAGACTAGATATCAATTACAGGAAACAGTCTGTAAAAAATACAAACACACAGAAGCTAAACTATACACTACTAAATAACCGAGAGATCACTGAAGAAATCAAAGAGGAAATCAAAAAATATCTAGAAACAAATGACAATGAAAACATGATGATGCAAAACATATGGAATGCAGCAAAAGCAGTTCTAAGAGGGAAGTTTATAGCAATACAATCCTACCTCAAGAAATAAGAAACATCTCAAATAAATAACCTAACCTTACACCAAAAGCAATTAGAGAAAGAAGAACAAAAACCCTCAAAGTTAGCAGAAGGAAAGAAATCGTAAAGATCAGATCAGAAATAAAAGAAATGAAGGAAACGATAGCAAAGATCAATAAAACTAAAAACTGGTTCTTTGAGAAGATAAACAAAATTGATAAACCATTAACCAGACTCATCAAAAAAAAGGGAGAAGACTCAAACCAATAGAACAAGAAATGAAAAAGGAGAAGTCACAACTGACACTGCAGAAATACAAAGGATCATGAGAGACTACTACAAGCAACTATATGCCAATAAAATGGACAACCTGGAAGAAATGGACAAATTCTTAGAAAAGCACAACCTTCCAAGACTGAACCAGGAAGAAATAGAAAGTATAAACAGACCAATCACAAGCACTGAAATTCAGACTGTGATTAAAAATCTTCCAACAAACAAAAGCCCAGGACCAGATGGCTTCACAGGTGAATTCTATCAAACATTTAGAGAAGAGCTAACACCTATCCTTCTCAAACTCTTCCAAAATATTGCAGAGGGAGGAACACTCCCAAACTCATTCTCTGAGGCCACCATCACCCTGATACCAAAACCAAAGATGTCAAAAAAAAGAAAACTACAGGCCAATAGCACTGATGAACATAGATGCAAACATCCTCAACAAAATACTAGCAAACAGAATCCTACAGCACATTAAAAGGATCATAACACCATGATCAAGTGGAGTTTATCCCAGGAATACAAGGATTCTTCAATATACGCAAATCAATCAATGTGATACACCATATTAACAAAATGAAGGATAAAAACCATATGGTAGTCTCAATAGATGCAGAAAAACCTTTTGACAAAATTCAACACCCATTTATGATAAAAACCCTCCAGATAGTAGGCATAGAGGGAACCTACCTCAACATAATAAAGGCCATATTTGACAAACCGACAGCCAACATCATTCTCAATGGTGAAAAACTGAAATCATTTCCTCTCAGATCAGGAACAAGACAAGGTTGTCCACTCTCACCACTATTATTCAACATAGTTTTGGAAGTGTTAGCCACAGCAATCAGAGAAGAAAAAGAAATAAAAGGAATCGAAATTGGAAAAGAAGAAGTAAAAGTGTCACTGTTTGCAGATGACATGATAATATACATATCGAATCCTAAAGATGTTACCAGAAAACTACTAGAGCTAATCAATGAATTTGGTAGAGTAGCAGGATACAAAATTAATGCACAGATATCTCTTGCATTCCTATACACTAATGATGAAAAATCTGAAAAAGAAATTAAGGGAACACTCCCAGTTACCATTGCAACACAAAGAATAAAGTACCTAGGAATGAACCTAACTAAGGAGACAAAAGACCTGTATGCAGAAAACTATAAGACACTGATGAAAGAAATTAAAGATGGTACAAACAGATGGAGAGATATACCATGTTCTAGGGTTGGAAGAATCAACATTGTGAAAATGCGTATACTACCCAAATCAATCTACAGATTCAGTGCAGTCCCTATCAAACTTCCAATGGCATTTTTCACAGAACTAGAACAAAAAATTTCACAATTTGTATGGAAACACAAAAGACCCCGAATAGCCAAAGCAATCTTGAGAACGAAAAATGGAGCTGGGGGAATCAGGCTCCCTGACGTCAGACTATACTACAAAGCTACGGTAATCAAGACAGTATGGTACTGGCAGAAAAAGAGCAATATAGATCAATGGAACAGGATAGAAAGCCCAGATATAAACCCATGCACATATGCTCACCTTATCTTTGATAAAGGAGGCAAGAATGTACAATGGGGGAAAGACAGCCTCTTCAATAAGTGGTGCTGGGAAAACTGGACAACTACATGTAAAAGAATGAAATTAGGACACTCCGTAACACCATACACTAAAATGAACTCAAAGTGGATTAAAAACCTAAATGTAAGGCCAGACACTATCAAACTCATAGAGGAAAACATAGGCAGAACACTCTATGACATAAATCACAGCAAGATCCTTTTTGACCCACCCTCTACAGAAATGGAAATAAAAACGAAAGTAAACAAATGGGACCTAATGAAACTTAAAAGCTTTTGTACAGCAAAGGAAACAAGACGAAAAGACAACCCTCAGAATGGGAGAAAATATTTGCAAATGAAGCAACTGACAAAGGATTAATCTCCAAAATTTACAAGCAGCTCATGCAGCTCAATATCAAAAAAACAAACAACCCGATCCAAAACTGGGCAGAACACCTACATAGACATTTCTCCAAAGAAGATATACAGATTGCCAACAAACACATGAAAGGATGCTCAGCGTCACTAATCATTAGGGAAATGCAAATCAAAAATACAATGAGGTATCACCTCACACTGGTCAGAATGGCCATCATCAAAAAATCTACAAGCAATAAATTGTGGAGAAGGTGTGGAGAAAAGGGAACCCTGTTGCAGTGTTGGGGGGAATGTAAATTGATATAGCCACTATGGAGAACAGTATAGAGGTTCCTTAAAAAACTAAAAAATGAACTACCTTATGACCCAGCAATCCCACTACTGGACATATACCCTGAGAAAACCATAATTCAGAAAGAGTCATGTACCAGAATGTTCATTGCAGCTCTGTTTATAATAGCCAGGACATGGAAGCAACCTAAGTGTCCATCGATAGATGAATGGATAAAGAAGATGTGGCATGTATATACAATGGAATATTACTCAGCCATAAAAAGAAACCAAAGTAAATTATTTGTAGTGAGGTGGATGGACTTAGAGACTGTCATCCAGAGTGAAGTATGTCAGAAGGAGAAAAACAAATACCATATGCTAACACATATATATGGAATCTAAATAAAAAAAGAGAAAGGTTCTGAAGAACCTAGGGGCAGGACAGGAATAAAGACGCGCACGTAGAGAATGGACTGAGGACACGGGGAGGGGGAAGGGTAAGCTGGGACGAAGTGAGAGAGTGGCATGGACATATATACACTACCAAATGTAAAATAGATAGCTAGTGGGAAGGAGCTACATAGCACAGGGAGATCAGCTTGGTGCTTTGTGACCACCTAGAGGGGTGGGATAAGGCGTGTGGGAGGGAGACGCAAGAGGGAGGGGATATGGGGATATACGTATACATATAGCTGATTCACTTTGTTATACAGCAGAAACTAACACACCATTTTAAAGCGATTATACTCCAATAAAGTTGTTAAAAAAAATTATGCCCAGTGAAAGAAGCCAGACACAAAAGGCCACATAGTATATAATTCCACTGATATGGTAGTTCAGAATAGGTATAGAAGGTAGGTTAGTGGTTGTCTAGGGTTGGGGGTGGAGATGGGAAACACAGGCTTGATAGCTAATGGGTGAAGAGTTTCTTTTTTAGGGAGATGAAAATGTCCTAGAATTGACTATAGGTATGGTTGCACATATCTATGAATATAATGAAAACAGTGAATTGCACACTTCAGGTAGATTGTATATGTGAATTATACCTCAATAAAGCTGTCAAAAAAAGGAAAAAAAGAAAAGAAATATAATTTTTATATTATGTCTAATTCTAAGAAAAACTATCCCATAACTAATACTTAAGGAAGTCTTATTTTGTTCCAGAGTTTGTTCTATGCATTATACAAATATTATCTTGATAATCTTCACACTTCCTCACTATTTCCTGATTTTCAGAAATGATAAGGCACAGAGAGATAGTTACTTGCTGATAGTATAACACATAACAGATGATAGAGTCACAATCTGACCCTTTGCGATCTGGATCCAAAGGAAGATAAGGAGCTTGCTCTCTTTACTTTCAAAGCAGACATCATCACATACCTTACGATAATGACTGATTCATGTCTTTGTATGATTATGAATAAACTGTTTTCCTTTTGCAAAAAAAACCAAAGTTTTGTGACATTAAAACCACTTTTCATTGTTGTTCAAGTAGATATTTTACAATGTCAATTAATACTCAGTGAGACACTCAAATTATGTTTTGTTCCTTTAATGGTTTTCCTTGCACTATGTTTTCAGAATTCGGTGTCTTCGATAAAACAAGTATTCCTTGATTTTGTGGATACTGACTTTCCTCCATGTGATTTGTCTTTGTCAAATGAGTCAATTTTATATGGCTCATTTAGTGCATTTTACTTGTGATCGCCTTTGGGGGGAGAATTATGTAAAATGAATTTTTCTCCTTTTTTTTTTTTTTTTACGAAGGAGGAAAATAAGTATAAATTAGCTTCATAATACAAAGACCTAGACATTAGAGTACAAGGATTCTTTTGGGGAACTGATTTCTGGTCTTGGTGTGGTAGACACGGGGGTGCACTGCCCAGATCCCCTTCAAAATAAGACTTACTGCTCAGATGTGGGTAAGGAAGCAGCCTCTGGCTGTCACTTTTTCAGGATCAGCCTGTATTGCCAAGTGCTGCCTTATTCTACCTGAGGTCCTGCACTTCCTGGGCAGCCCACATCCCTTGATCGAGGAAGACAGAGGTAGAAAACACCCAGCCATTTCAGCCTATCACGGGGATTTTAGATGGCAGTACTTTCTCCAGACTGGAGCTGGGTTGGCTGAGGCTTTGTGGCATCTACATTGTAGCTCAGCTTCTTCTTCTACCCAGTGCTTCTTTTTCTCCCTTCCTTTTGTAGATATTAATCCCCAATAAACCATCTTTCACTCCAAACTCCATTTCAGCACCTGTTTTGGGAGAACCCAACCTGTGACACCTATACTCTATAGACTATAGTTCCTTCCTATTGTAAAATGATGGGGTTAGACTTTACTCTTTATTATGTAAACATATTATTGTGGTAATCATTATCAAATTTTCATATACTTTAGGTAAAGAAATCAAGACATAGTTTTGTGTTTGTAAATATGATAAACCACTTGGCTTCTAACCCCCTCAACATTCTAATCCCCATATGTGAACTCTACCTTTGTTTAGGTCTAGCAGCCCAGTTCTGTTCATGGCCAAGGAGACTATAAGGAACATGGTCTTAGTCATTGAACAGCTTAAGAAGTTTCCTTCTTTGTTGTTTTCATAACAAGTAGAGAGTGCTTCCCACATGCCCGTCAGTCTCCCCTTCCCTAGCTGTTATTGGGATCTTGCAAGAACACCAGCTCTGTTAGTTGGCCTTACCTCTGACCTCAGATACAAATAATTGAAGCTAATGGACTGACTAAATCAGTTGATTCTTTTTCATGATGTTGACTCATACTGAAATTTGTCTTTTTCTTATTGCTGGGGTTTTTTTGGCTTCTAACACTTCTTGAAACTTACACACACATATGTGCATGCACACACGCGTGCACGCACACAAACTTTTTGCCAAATTTTTATGCATAAGGAAAAGCTTATAAAAGTCTGACAGAAAGCCTGTGTATCTCAAAAGAACTAACAAATTGCAAAGTGCCTGCAAAAACAACATCCTCTCCACCCTCAATTCCCTGAGTGCTACTGTGATGGGGATTCTGTTTCTCTGTAATCCATCTATGTCCTTATACTTGAATTCCGTAGAGTTATCTAGAATTCAAGAGATAAAGTAAAATCTTCCTTGCATATTTTTACTCTTTTGTACTTTTGTTTCTGTCTCTTTATTTATTTTGTGGTATGTGTGAGTTTTTTAAACAAAATCGGAACAAAATACCACCCTTTTTTTTTTTTTTTTTTAACAAAAGCCAAATCTCATGAGTGGTAATTTATTGTTGAGTTCAACATTTTGTTTTATGAAAAACAGTTTATATAACTGAGAGATTAAGTATTACAGTGTGGTTATAAATAGGTAAAATCATTTTTCTGCTTTTTATTGACATAAAAACGACAGTCTTTATTAATTTACCAGCTAATGTCTAGACAGTTCTAATAAAAAGATAAATGGGAGTATTAAATATCTCATCATTGTAATACAGAAGCATTTTAAGAGAGATCCTCAAAATACTAAATGAAATTTAGATCTAAGCATCCTTATGGGTCATCAGATGTGATCCTTGTATAAAATGAGTGTTCTACCTGCTGAACCAGAATATTTTAAAGCCCAACCACTTCACTTTCAAGTTTCTTTCTGCTCTACTAATGTTAAAGGTTACCTTTTCTTCCTAACCATGAAAGCTATTACTCCCCAGTGGCAGGGAAAATGCTAACTTGTTAGTTCCAGTACAAGTGTATTCAACAGCACGTTTTTTCTTCATAATAGCATATCTACTTTTCTTATGTCATCCCACAGGGAAGTCATCATAGGGAATTTGAGATACCGTTAAAAAAAATAGGGGCTTCCCTGGTGGCGCAGTGGTTAAGAATCCGCCTGCCAATGCAGGGGACACGGGTTCAAGCCCTGATCTGGGAAGATCCCACATGCTGGGGAGCAACTAAGCCCGTGCGCTACAGCTACTGAGCCTGCGCTCTAGAGCCCACGAGCCACAACTACTGAAGCCCGCGGGCCTAGAGCCCATGCTCCGCAATAAGAGAAGCCACAGCAATGAGAAGCCTGCACACCACAACGAAGAGCAGACCCCGCTCCACGCAACTAGAGAAAGCCCGCGTGCAGCAGTGAAGACCCAACACAGCCAAAAAAATAAATAAATTAAAAAATATATATGTAGTAGTCCATCTAAGATCACAGCAAAGATAGAAACCTGAATGGACCTTGATTAAAGAACTAGGTAACTTCCTGTAGATATTAGCTATTGAACTTTTAGTGTGAGAATGTTGGAGTCCTGGGATGCCGTAGGTTGGTGTATATCTCCATGAACAAAATTTAAGACTTCCATAATGTAGCAAATGGTTATGACAAAGGCTAAATGTTAGTAAAATAGTTGCTTGTCTTCACTGGCAAGCAGTGAAGACAGTTTTCCTCTGCCTGGAGAAGGCAATGGGAGGGAGGTCTGTGAGGGAGAATTTTAACACCTCCCCCAACCTGTGAACCCTGACCACTGGGAGGAAAGGTGGACTAGGGGCTTCTCAGGGCTATAATCAGGGAGAGGGAGTTTAACTGGTTAGACATGCACTTGGGGAGACTGCTTCATTTATATTTGATTACATTCCCCAAAATTCAGGTAATTCCTACCAGTGAACATGCTGATGCCAAGCTATAGACCAGAGAAAAGATGTTTAAATTTTCCTCACTTATTTCCATCATATAAATACGAATGTAGCACTGTTTACACATACATAAAGTTATAAATATAAATATTACTCAATGAGTCATAAAGTCTTAGATTTAGAAAGACAGAGATCTTCTAGTGCAGCTTCCTATTCACTATGGAAAATTCTTCTTTCTTTCTGACAGATGTTCAATAGATATTTACTGAGCACCAACTTAGTGAAAGAATAAAATATAAATAGGCACTTTCTCCTCCCTTTGAGAACACAAAACCTAGTTGGGCTTGAAGTAAGATACCGAAGATAGCAACAATTTGGACCTCCAAAATTATGGTTTTTTTTCCTTATAAATTATGCTCTTAGATGTTGATGTTTAACTCTATTCACCCTGAATTACAGATTTGGTTCTCTTAGAGAACTGATAGCATTTAATGTGAAAATATATCGGGCTAGTCTAGCTTTTGGCTTTCAGAAAAAGCCATTCACGGGACATCACCTCTGCTAAGTAGGACTTTTTGTGCTTTTCAAACGTTAATGTACAAGCAAATCACCTAGGATTTTAGTAAAATGAAGATTCTAATTTATGTAGTTGGAGTGGGACCTGAAACTCTGCATTTCTAATGAGCCCCTTAGATGCCGTGCTGCTCTTCAGAGGGCCATTTTGGACAGCCTACTGCTCTTGAGCTTTTCTCTTTACCCAGTTATATTATTATTTTCCAAAGAAAGATAATGGTAGTGATAAAATTCCAGTCCCATCAATGATTTCTCTAATCATGCCAAATCAAACCTGATTCTAGCATTCTAGTCAGTTTTATTATTGCTTATAAAGTTCTATAATTGATTTGTAACTTGTGGGAGCATCTTAAATTTACTTTCAAATGTTCTGGTCTTTTAACATCTCAAGCACTGATAGTTTCCAATTTAATTTTCTGTGAAAGGCAAATAGTTTTCCTTTTCCTTTTTAAAGGAATAAATTGCGGAATTTTAACTCTTAGGCACTTTTAACAAGGAGGTCTTTAATACATGGTTATCTATTGAGAAAAATGATTTTCAATATGATAAATATTATGAATTAAAATAAATTAATTCTTTTTTCTGCCTTGCACTATTTCATTGGTGTCTAACTGGCCTTTAACATGGTATTAATAATTTTTATATTTACTTATGCTTTTGAATTTTTACATATATAAGAAAGAGCACCTGCTTGTTATGTGGAGAATGAATTCCTCCAACATTGCTGCTTCCTTCCAAGTGAAGGGAGCTCCTCTTAGATAAACCTTCTGTTTTCTCTCCACACCATCACTCATTCCTCTGGAAGGAGGAAGAACACCTTACTTTATTGATGATTTAGGGTAGATAATTAGCTGTAAGCCAAGCCCTTTTTGTTTTCTTCCTCTTTGTTAGCTGGCTTTCAGCAGAGAGCATATTATCTGCTTTGTCCCTTTAGGCCATGAGATTTATAAGGCCACACCCCCCTTCCTACCATAGAGATGTGACCAGATGAATATTTGTGTAATTGTAGAGGTCAGTATCAGAGAGCTCACTTAGCCACAGGTATGAATTATGTCCTGCAATATTGGCTGATTGGTAATACAGTTGATATTTTAATTTCCATAAGCTGATTACTTTGTCTGAATTGGTTCAGATTTGGGTGGAAAGAGAGGTACATTTAAAAAAATATATTGTCATACTGTAATGTTACTATGTGCCTTTCATTTATGTAAGTCATGCCTAAGTAAAAACAATATGAGACAAAAATAATTGCTATAGAAAATGAAAACACTAGCTTGAAAAGATATATGTACCCCCATGTTCATTGCAGCATTATTTACAATAGCCAAGATATGGAAGCAACCTAAGTGCCCACTGATGGATAAATGGATAAGGTAGATATGGTATATATATGCAATGGAATATTATTCAGCCATATAAAAGAATGAAATCTTCCCATTTGCGATAATACGGATGGACCGGATGCATTACGCTTAGTGAGATAACTCAGACAGAGAAATACAAATACTGTATGATATCACATGTGGAATCTAAAACCAAAGCCCAAAACAAAACCCAAGCTCATAGATACAGAGAACAAATCAGTGGTTGCGAGAGGTGGAGATTCAGACATGGGCGAAATGGGTAAAGGAAGTCAAAAGGTACAAACTTCCAGTTATAAAATAAATAAGTCATGGGGATGTAATGTACAGTGTGGTGATTATAGTTAATAATGCTGTATTGCATATTTGAAAGTTGCTAAGAGAGTACATCTTAAAAGTTTTCATTACAAGCAAAAAAATTCTGTAACTATGTATGGTGACAGATGTTAACTAGAATTATTGTGATCATTTTGCAATAAACACAAATATGGAATTATTATTTTATACACCTGAAACTAATATAATGTTGTATGTCAAATGTAACTCAAGAAAAAAAAATTGCTATAAGACAGTCAGAAAAACAAGAAAGAGACACCTTCTGTATAGGGGAAGAATTAATGGAAAATTGAATTGGGCCTTAAAAATAGTTTTTAATAGTGTTAAAAGGTGGTAATAAAAAGTCATAATATTTCAAAGGAGATAATTACATGAGCAATCACAGAAATATAAAATTAAAGTTCTAATTTAGAGAATGATAACCTTTAGCTAAAAGATAAGTTATATGCAGGGTTTGTGTGTGTGTGTGTGTGTGAAGGGCAAATTCCAGGAAAAGAGTAATTGTACTTATATTTTTAGGTGTCTTGAAAGTCTGCTGAAAATTTTATTTTGAAGAACAGTTGAAGATCTGAGTAAGAAAATGACTTTATCTGATCTGTATTTAAAGGAGATAACTCTAGAAACTTTAGGAAGGCAGAAATAGAGTGGAGGAGATAAAAGATCAATTAGAAATAAAAATTAGAACAGGTTAAGAGTAATTGGAATTTGACCCAGGGCCTTGGAAGTGGGAATATAAAGGAAGGAATGTTTATGAGAGACTTTGAAGAAGTACAATCTTTATTGCTTAGCAACTGAATAAATGTGGGAGAAATGGGGGAAAATGATAACCATAAATAAAATTTTATGCCTAGTTATGAGTGGGACTGTAATGAAATTAAATAGAAATATGATTTCAGAAAGACTAATGTTTAATGGAAAGTTAAAGTTAAATGTTTAATGGCAAGTTTAACGGAAAAGATAAGTGTAGTTTTAGATATGATGAGTTTTTAGTGCTCTTGAGACATCTAAGGCATCTACAGAATAAAAACTGAATTTGAGGTTGTAGTCAATTGACACTTCAGACCTTTGGATTTTGAGAATTACTGGTAGTGAAGGGTGAAGCTGTGGAGGTAATGACTTAAAAATAGAGAGTATATTAACAAAATATTAGGAAGAATGGCTGTGGAAACAAGCTTAGGGAATATATTTGAGTAATTGGACTAGGGAGAGATAAACAATTATGGACTATAGAAATGAGCTTTGCATACACGTTTGTCTATATAATTAATGAAATTTGAGGTTGGTGTTTATGTTAAGAAACTTCTAAATGTTACTCAAACTTTATGATTTACCAAATACAATGGGAAGATGGAAAAGACTATCTCTTAATACCTCAAACAAAAGTACTGAATTCATTGCTTGGTAAGCAATGGAAAGCTATACTTGGAAGGTTCAGTTTCCCCCCAGAAAGCAACAACTAACCTCATAGGGGATTTTGGGGGTGTGGCTTTAAGAGATTAGCAAACATCAAAAAGTAGGAGGGTTTATAGATTGATTACATGATTACTGGTGGCTTGCTTTTATAGGTTTGGGGACTGATGTAAAATGGTCTGAAATTGATTCTGGGTCAGCAGGTGTCTTCGTGGAGAAGTTCCAGCACACTGTTGGAGCAAAAAAGATACAAGTTTGGACTCATTGGAGAGGGTAAGAGAAACAGTTTGATTTTACTGGCATCATTCCTCCCCTAAGGTGGCACAAATTAGGTCCAAGAGAGATCTTCTTGGACCTTGATTTCTCCCATGGGGGAAAGTGAGAGTGTGTGAGTGAGCTCCCAGCTTCCTAAGCTATGTGGAACACTGACAAAGAGACTCACTTCTCTTTCATCCCATCCAGGGTACTGATTCATGAGCTGTATTACTAGGGAGTGGGACGAGTCTGAGAGAGTGGCAGCTAGGGCTCTCAGAGGGCATTAAAGAAGCACAGATCCTGTTAAGTAATGACATCAACAGCTCCATCAAGAAGCCCATCAATGAGCCTTTAGGGATGCCTCACCTGCATTTTCCAGTAACTGGCCCACAAGCATCCCAAGCACTCTGTGTGCCTCACATACATGCATTCCCATCCTCTAGCTGACTTGCTGTGTGCACTCCCAATGGTGGTGTTGAGAGCAAGCTTTGGGAGACAGCTAATGAGCAAACAGAGAATGCCAGCTCAAATCTGCAGGCCAGGGGAGACCACAAACATGAGCTTTAGCACCACCCTTGGGAAAACAAAAAGGTGTGTCACTGGATTGAGAGGGAGCATACTTGCTTACAAATTTTGCCACAAGAGGGTGCAAAAATTGCAGAGCAGGTGAATTCACAGAAGGTCTGAGAAAGCATCAGAATACTTAACAGGGATGAGCGAAGATATTTCTCTCCTGAGGCAGTTAGTAAAGACTGGAGAAGGTGACGGCTACTTAAAACGTGAAGAGAGCAGTGCAAAACTTCAAGGAACATGAAAAATCAAGGAAACATGACACCATCAAAGGATCACAGTAATCTTTCAGTAGTCAATCCTAAAGCTATGGAGATCTGTGATTTACCCAATAAAGAATTCAAAGTAACTGTTTTAGTGAAACTCAATGAGCTCCAATAAAACACAGAAAGGTAATCCAACAAAATCAGGAAAACAATAAACAACAAAATGAGAAGTTTAACAAAAAGATAGAAATCATAAAAAAGAACCAAACAGAAATTCTGGAGTTGAAGAATAAGATGAATGAAATGAAAAATGCAAATGAAAACGTCACCAGAATGTTTTCAGCAGAAGAAAGAATCTGTGAGTTAGAAGAAAGGAACTTTGAAATTATCAAGGAGAACAAAGATAAAAGAATGAAAGAGTGAAGAAAGGCTATGTGATTTATGAAATACCATCAAAAAAAAATTGCAAATTGTTGGAGTTCCAGAAGGAGAAGAGAGGGAGCAGGGGGCAGAAAGCTTATGTAAAGAAATAGTGGCGGGACTTCCCTGGTGGTCCAGTGGTTAAGAATCTGCCTTCAAATGCAGGGGACGTGGGTTCGATCCCTGGTTGGGGAACTAAGATTCCACATGCTGTGGGGCAGCTACACCTGCGTGCTCTAGAGCCCATGCACCACACGGAGAGAGCCCACGTGCTGCAACTACTGAGCCCATGCACCACAACTGGAGAGAAGCCTGCATGCCGCAACAAAAGATCCTGCATGCCACAACAAAGATCCCACATGCTGCGATGAAGACCCGACACAGCCAAATAAATTAAAAAAAAAAAAAAAAGAAAGAATGGCTGAGAGTTTTCCAAAGCTAGGGAGAGATTTAGATATCCAAGTTCAAGAAACTCATAGGTCACCAAACAAACTCAACTTAAAGAGATCCTTCCCAAGACACGTTACACTAAAACAGTCAAAAATCAAAGGCAAAGAGAGAATCTAAAAAGCAGCAAGAGAATAGGAGCTTATAACATAAAAGGGACCCCCACTAGGCTAATAGTGGATTTCTCATAAGAAACCTTACAAGCCAGTAGAGAGTGGGATGATATATGTAAAGTGCTAAAAGGAAAAAAAAAAAAACAACATTGCCAACAAGAATATTCTATACAGAAAAGTTATCCTTCAGAATTGAAGGAAATGATCCAGCAATCCCACTTCTGGGAATATGTCCAAAGGAACTGAAATCAGGATTTTGAAGAGATATCTACACTCCCATGTTTATGGCAGCATTATTCACAATAGTCAAGATATGGAAACCACCTAAGTGTTTGTCTATAGATGAATGGATGAAAAGATCCTGCCAAGGAAATCCTGCCATTTGTGACAACATGGGTGGACCTTGAGGACGTTATGAAAAATGAAGTAAGTCAGAGAGAGAAAGACAAATACTGTATCATATCACTTATATATGAAATCTAAAAAGCCAAACTCATAGAAACCAAGAGAAGAATGGTGGTTGCCTGGGGCTGGGAATTGGGGGAAGTGGGGAGATATTGGTCAAAGGTTACAAATTTCCAGCTATAAGATGAATAAGTTCTGAGGATCTAATGTAACAGCATGATAATTATATTTAACAATACTGTATTATATACCTGAAAGTTGCTGAGAGTGTAAATCTTTAATGTTCTCACCACTAAAGAACTAGTAATTATGTGAGGTGATGGAGGTGTTAGCTAACATGACTGTGGTCATCATTTTGCAATAAAAGTGTATCAGATCAACATGTTGTACCCCTTAAGCTTACACAATGTTGTATGTCAATTATATATCAATAAAGCTGGAGGTAAAAAGTACATATGGGAGTTGAGGAGGCAATTTTGGAAAGATAATGGTTTTTGGAGAGAGGAAGGTTAAAAAAAAGTGAAATGGATACTGCATTTCAAGGAAAAATAAATCTGGGGGAAATTTTAAAGTTTGTGGAAAGCAAAAGAAAACAACAGAATTTGGAAGGACAGACACATACACTCCTCAAAAGGCCACCTAATAAAGAAAGTGCAGTTTTATACACTAACAGAAGAGATTTCTCTTGAAATAAGAGTCTTGTGAGCTACTCCAAACCACCAACTTTGTTTATCAAATGTGGCAACAGGGCAGTCTTCACACAACTCTACACAAAACTACTACAAGAATAAAACTGAAGAGAATAAAAATATTTTACCTAATAAAAATTCCCTTCCCTGCACAAAAAACAACTATGAAGCAAATGGCTGTTTTAACACAAAATACCAAGCTGAATTAAATATGTTCAAACAAAAATTTGAGGATATAAAAACAAGCAGGATTTAACCTTACTTTTTACTAAGAAGAGAAATGGACAAAAAGAGGAAAAAATTATACAAGAGTTTTGTATTCTAAAAAAATAGAAAAATCATAACAGATTTGAAGACTAAATTACAGATGCTCAAGTAAAAATATACGCCAATGAAATTTTAAGAATGACTTTAAAGGAAAAAAACTGAACTGTGATCATGTTGGTACACCCTTATTAATGGAAAGACCAATACCCTGCCATATATAGGCCCACTGGTTCTTTGCTCATGTGGAGGAAGAGCACTCACCATGTGGCATGCTGATTTCCACACTCTTAAAAGATGATGGCTAACTAGAGTCCTCTAAAATGCCTTTGCTGCTGCTGCCTTTGCCTCTGTTTCCAAAAATGGTCCTCCTTCTCAGGGTTATAGGTAAAACACACCCAAGACATTACTGTGGTGTAGTCAAGGATAAACCCAGCATAAGCCTGTGATTCTAAGCCCAATAAAGCCATGGGAACACCTTTGACCCAGACAATAATTATTTGAGACTCTCTGGAGTAAGAAACTTGTAAATATTAGCAGTATAGAGAGGACACTCTCTCCCTTAAGTGTATCCATGAACTACCGCAAAAAATTCAAACAACAATAACAACAACGAAATCCCCCAAAACCCTAGGTACAGGAGGAGGAAACTCAGCACTCAAACAGAAGCCCACAGTTTGACCCAATTGGAAATCAAAATTTTCTAAAATAATGCCTACAACAAAAAGATAAAAGGGCACTGGTTGGCATTTGTGCCTCTACAACACAGTTTGTTTTTATTTGTGTTTTTTTGTTTTTTGTTTTTTTGGCTGCGTTGGGTCTTCGTTGCTGTGTACGGGCTTCCTCTAGTTGTGGCGAGCGGGGCCACTCTTTGTTGAGCTGCACAGGTTTCTCATTGCCATGGCTTCTCTTGTTGCGGAGCACGGGCTCTAGGCGCAGCGCACGGGCTTCAGTAGTTGTGGCTCGTGAGCTTAGTTGCTCTGCGGCATGTGCGATCTTCCCAGACCAGGGCTCGAACCTGTGTCCCCTGCTTTGGCAGGCGGATTCTTGACCACTGCGCCACCAGGGAAGCCCTACAACATAGGTTTTGAATTAACTTTAACATATGCTGAAATGCACCAATTGACAAAAGTTAATGGTCTTAATTATGGGCCTCAAATTACAGTTTTTCCTGGAGATGTGACTAAATTTAAGTGAGATGCCAACTAATTAACTAACATTCACAAACACTCCGTCTGTTCCCAGACAGTAGAATAAATATGTAAGGAACAAATACTAAGACAGACACAATATTCTGGGCCATAATCCATGTCTCAATAATTATTAAAATATTCACATCATAAAAAGTATGTTGTGTGAGCATAGTGGAATTAAATTAGAAGTAAATAATAGAGAAAATCTAGAAACTGTCAACATATTTGGAATTTTTTTTTTCTGACCAAAACATTTAATTAACCCAAAAATTACAATGGCAGAGAAAATAATAACAATAAAGAGAAATTATAAGAAGTGGGAATCAGGGTAGAAAAAATGCAAAGGCCTTGCTCTCTAGGAAACCAGTACTGCAGCTGGGCTGGCCTCAGCCCCAGCCCCTTCTGAGTTTTCTTTGGCTGCTGGCGTCTTGTCTTCCCCCATGAGACGCATGTTGTGCTTTTCCCGGAATTCATTTAGTTCTTTTCACTTTGCCAGAAACCGCTGTGTCAGTGTCTCAGTAATCTTCTGTATCTGCTCCTGGTTGTTCTCCAGGGCAGGCAGCACCTCTTTGACAGTCCGCTCTACCAGCACCCTCCAACCATGTGGTAGCACTTGCAGGTTTCATCTACCTCCTTCAGAGTATCAATCACTAGACGGTGCTCATTCAACTGTGTCTCCAACTCAGCTGCTTTGGAGGCCAGGCCCCGCTGTTCCTGCCAAAGATGATTGAAGCCAGCAATTACCTGCTCTGCTGACACCAACCCCCTTCCCCGAGCTGCTCCGGCTGCTCTTGCCAGTGCGACCGCTGCTCTCTGCCATCTTCATTGCTTGCTGGGCTTCCGATCTGCCCATATTTGGAAATTTAAGTACGTAATTCTGAAAAACCCACCAGCAAAGAAAGAAACAACAGAAATTTTAAAGTATTTTAAGCTGAATGAAACAAAAAAAATTTGTGCAACACAGTTAAAGAGCGCTTATATAGGAATTTATACCACTAAATATTTAGATTAAAATATAAATCTCAAGACAATAATATAAACTTGATCTTAAGAAATTAGAGAAAGAAAAATGCATTAGGCCAGAAAGTAATCATAAGACAGGAAACAATAAAGATCAGAGTGGATATCAGTGAAACAGAAAACAAAAACAACAGAAAAAACTGAAGAAACAAAAATCCATTTCTTTGGAAAGATCATTGAATGTATAAACATTTGCTACAACTGAGGAGAAAAAAAGCTAAATAAGACAGAATTACCCATACCATAAGAGAGAGGGCATCACTATGGATTCTGCAGTTTTTAAAAGGAAAGTAAGGGGGAAATTATGAACTATTTTATATAAATAAATTTGACAATTTGTATGAAATGAACAAAGGTTTTGAAGGATAGAAACTATCAAATCTCACTCAGGAAGAAACAGCCTGAAAAGCCCCAAATAAATGAGAGAAAATGAATATGTAGTTAAAAAGCTTTATGCAAAAGAAACTCTAGGTCTAGGTGCCTTAAATGGTAAGTTCTACTAAAGATATAAGGAACTAATAACTCCAATACTATACATACAGACAATAGAAGTGGAGGGGACATGTCCCAGCTCATTTTTTGAGGCCAGCATAAATTCTACAAGACACAAAAATATAGATCATTAGCTGTTATCAACATATACACAAAAATTCTTAATAAAATTTTATCCAATTGAATCCAACAGTATATAAAAAAGATAGCACATCATGATCAAGTGGATTTTATGCAAAGAATGCAAGGTTGGTTTGATAATAAAAAATCAATCAGTATAATCATATTAACAGGTTAGAAAAAAATATAGGTTAGATAAACCAACCTATATTTGTGAATAAAAGTCTAAGTCATTTAGGAATAGAATATAACTTCCCCAATATGATGAAGAGCTTTAACAAAAGCAAGTGCTAACACCATATTTAATGGGTAAAAACTGGTTGTTTACGTCTAACATGGAGACAATGCAAAGATATCCTTTCTCCTCACTTCTTTTTACTATTTTGCTGGAATTCCTAACTATTGTAGTAAAAAGTAAGGAAAAGAAATATAAGACATATAGATTGGAAAGAAAGAGGTAAAACTGTTTTTTATTTGTGGAATATCTAATTATGTAGAAAATGCAAAGAAAGCTATGAAAAACCTACTAGAACTAATTTATGAGTGTAGTGAGGTTCCAAGATATGTAAATGTATGAAAAGGAATGAGAATGTTCATTGCAGAATTATTCACAATAACCAAGATGTGGCAACAACCCAGTGTCCATGATGGGACAAGAAAATGTGGTATACACATACAATGGAATATTATTCAGTCAGAAAAAAAGGAGATCCTATCACTTGCAACAGTATAGATGGATCTGGAAGACATTATGCTACATTGAATAAGTCAGTCACAGATGAACAGATTTTGCATGGTACCATTTATGTGAGATATCTAAAATAGTCAAATTATAGAAACAGAAAATAGAATGGTGGTTGCCAAGGGATGGGAGGAGAGGGGGAAATGGGGAGTTGTTGTTCAATAGATATTAATTTATAGTTATACAAGATGAATAAGCTCTAGAAATCTGCTGTGCAACATAGTACCTGTAGTTAACAATTGATATGGTGCACTTAAAAATTTAAGAGAGTAGATCTAATGTTAAGTGCTCTTACCACAAAAAACCAAAAAGCACCCCCCGCACCAAAGGGACACAAGGAAGCTTTTGGAGGTGATGGATGTTTATTACCTTGATTGTGGTGATGATATCACAGTTGTATGCATGCATATTTCTGAAGTCATCAAATTATATACATTAAATATGTGCAGTTTTAAAAATATCAATTATACTTCAATAAACCTGTAAAAAAAACTAAAAAATCTATGTGTTTCTATATACTAGCATTGAAAAATTGGAAACTGAAATTAAAATAAATACTATTTGCAAAGGCATCAAATAGCGATAAATATGAAAAACATACGAAACACTGAGAGCTACAAAACATTGCCGAGAGGTATTAGAGAAGACCTAAGTAGAGGAATATATCGTATTAATGTATTGGAAAATTCAATCTTATAAGACCAATTCTTCCTGAATTTTTCTGAAGTTTTCAGCAATCCTATTTAAGATTCCAGCAGTCTTCACTACAGAAATTGACAAGCAGATTCTAAAACTTACATAGAAATGCAAATATAATACAGTAACTAAAATGATTTTGAAAAAGAATACCAAAGTTACTCGTCACACTGTCTGATTTCAACACTTATGAAAAATCTCCATTAGTCATGACAGCTTTGTATTGATATAAAAATGGACATATAGACCACACATATATGATCAATTGTTTTTTGACAAAGGTATCAAGGCAACTGAGTGGAAAAAAAAAGGTTAACGTATAACAAATGATGTTAGATAGCCATAGAAAAACAGATAAAAGCCCAACCCTTACTTCACACTATATTCAAAAATTAACTCAAAATGAATAATAGATCTAATTGTGATAGATAAACCCTTTAGAAGAGAGAGGAGAAAAGTTTAGTGAGCCTGGATTTGACAAATATCTGTACAAAAAGACACACAAAGTACAAAGTAGAAAAAGAAAAATTGCCAAACTGGATTTCATCAAAAATATAAAAAATGCTCTTCAATAATCACTGTTACAAAAAAGAAAAGACAAGTTACTGACTGGAAGAAAATATTTGCAAACATTTATCTGACAAAGGACTTCTTTCTAAAATATATTGTACAGCAAACTTACAACTCAATAAAAATAATACATACAGCCCAATTAATAATGGACAAAAGTTTTGAACAGACACTTCAGCAAAGAATATGTATGGATGTAAATAAGCACATAAAAAGATGCTTAAGATCATTAGTCATTAGAGAAATGCATATTAAACCAGAGCGAGACACCACTGTATCCCTAGTAGAATTGTCAAAAATCAAGTTTGGACCATACCAAGTGTTGGTAAGCATGCAGAGCAACTTGAACTCTCATACACTGCTGGAAGGAATGTAAACTATTATAATGACTTCGGAAAAATGGTTTACAGTTTCTTGAACATTTAAACATGATTTTTGTATAACCTAATCATCCCCTGCCCGTTGTATATCGAAGAGATATAAAATGTATGTCCACACAAAGACTGGTGCACAGTTTTTCGTGATGCTTTATTTTTTAGTAACCCCAAACTGTAAGCAACCCAAACATCTATTAACAGATGAATGGATAAGCAAATTGTAGTATATCCATATAATGAAATACTACTCAATAATTTAAAAAATATTGATTCAGGCAGCAAGGATGAATCTCAAAATAATTATGCTGTTTACAACAAGCCAGAGGAAAAAAGGGAACATAAATATATGTACATTTATTTAAAATTCTGGGATATACAAATTAATCTATAGTGACAGAGAGCAGATGAGTGGTTACCTGGGGAAGGGAGTGGAGATGGTTTAAACTTTTGGGACAATTGATATGTTCATTACCTTGATTTGCAGTGATGGTTTCATAGGTATAATGATAAATCAAAAATTTTCAAATTGAATATCTATCTAGTTTATTATATTATACTTCCATTATACCTTAATACAGCTGTAAAATATGAATGATTCCCCACGAGTAATTTATTATTATAAGTGTCTTCATTTTTTTTATATTGAGCTTTTAAAAATTTAAGCTTAACTTTGATTCTAATCAAGTAAAAGGTATAAAGAATTCCACAAAATTCACATTATATTGATTCAGTATTTAATTTGTCGTTTCATTCATCCATAAGCTATGTGTAATATTTGTTTCATTCATCCATAAACTATGTGTAAACTATGTATAATTTAATGATTATTTCCATACTGTCACATGACATAGGAATTAGAATATTTTCAATAAATTTAGATTATTTGATGAATAAATCTTTTAGTTTATCAAAAAATATTCTCTTAAAATAAATGAGCAACTAGATTATTGCTTTTTCCTAAAGAGGAATTTGGAAGGAGCCCTGCCACCTTCTGTATTTATTTTCCCCCAAGAGATAGCATCTAGTTTTAATTCATCAGAAGGAGGTTCCTCACAATTAGGGAATCTCAAAGCTCTGGGGACAGAAAGAAGAATTTTCTAAAGGAAACTAATTCTGATATTTGAAGGCATTTTAATTCAGTTTTATTTTCTTATAGATACATTTATTTTGTACATAACCTGCATCTTCTTCAGTGTTACTGTATCTTTCCTCATGAACAACAAAACTGTTTGCCCCTCTTTTAAGGGATTTCAGAGCAAATTACATTTATATCTCTTTTATGAGCTGCCTGTTTCCCCTCCCCCCTTCCTTCCTTCCTTCCTTCCTGTCTTCCTCCCTCCCTCCCTCCTCTTCCTTCCCATTCCCTCCCCTCCCTTCTCTTCCCTTCCCTTCTATTTCTTTGCTTTCTTTTCCTTAATTTATTTCTTGTCTTCAGTGTATGAGAAAGAGGAAGCTAGACAAAGACTGCAATATTGCATGTTTTGTTACTAGAAAAAGAAAATACTCAGCTGCACTACAGTGATGCCAGTATACCACACTATTACAAATGCTGCAGCTACACAATGTTGATATGCTTTTCCCGATGAGCAGAAAGCTCCTTTTGCTTTGAAGCAGCTTTAAGGCATAAAAACTCACAAACAAAATAAAAATTACTAGGCTAGCACAGAGCACAGTTCTACATAGTGATAAGACTGAAAACCCAAGTCACAATGTGATAGTAATAATGCTTCATTATACATCTCTGGAAATTTCTTAATCCGTTTCCTGGGAAGAAGTTGAAATACTGGACTCTTCAGTTAAAAACTAGATAATTGCCAATCTTATCATCACCTCTGAATGGGCCACATCTGCAGAGGATTTTGATTGTTAGGATCTGGACTTTAAAGGAGCTCTGATGTCATTAACTGACTTTTCTCAACTCACTAAATAAATTCTGCTCACATACTGTTCACAGTTCCTATTTTGCTGTGCAAATGGAATGGTCATCTGCTTTAAACTTTAAAAAACATCAGAAAGAGTACTGGTCGTACATGGCTCTCTGAATTTGGTCAGGGTCCATCTGGCGTAATTTGCAAATGGACAGGTTTCCACATATTGGCTATAATACTTTTGAAAGCCAACCTGTAGATGATTTTACAATCTGCAGATGGGAAAGCCAATTATTGCCACCTGTTCTTATCTACAGCATAGCGTATTTCTTAATGAAATATTTCTCTGAATACTTGAGACTCTTTTTTTTTGCTTTTATTTAATGGTTGTTTGCTTTACTGTACCATTGTTTTTATTCCAAGAGAAATATTTCATTAATAACATATCAATAAGTATTCTTTCATTTATGTATAAAAATCATTGCAGCAGCATGTCCTTAGCTTATTTAAAACTTAACATGAGAAACAATCTCATGTAATTATGGAATTCTCTTTGTTAATATGAACTCTATTTTTTAAGATTTGCTAGAACTCCTGATAAGTTATTCAGGGTTGCAATTAAGTGGATATTGTGATGACATTTGGATAGTGAAAGTACAATTTATAGCAAAATTGTCAATAAGGCTGGTGTCAATAATTTATTTAATGTTTTTTCCTATGTACCCCAGAACATGTTTCAAACTATTTTTTAAAATGTAGAACACCATATTTAAAATTAGTATTCAAAAGTTCAGTGCATAAAATAAATGAGTGTAATAGCTTTTCTGCCCAGGGTCTTCCCCACTCACACTACCCATTCCATGTCTTACCTCCCTGGCCACCTGGAGTTATCCCCGTGATATTTCTGATGTTCAGTGGAATCTTAGTTTCAAGTTATGGCACAAGATCAGGGTGAGAAATGGAGATTAGTCCACCATGTTGTGTAGTGGCAATTAAGTGTAGTATTTTAGAGTTTGATATCCTCAAGTTGCCTTTTCAGTATTTTCCTTGAGTATCAAGGATGTTTTGAGAAATATAGAGCCCTGGCAAAGTGCCTTAGGGATTAGGTTATATCCCTAATATAGGAGCCTAGGATGGTGGGAGAGACATCACAGCCCCTCTGGCAATAAGCATTTGATGGGAAAGCAGACAGTAAGGTTGAAGTCATAGGAAACCCCTTCCTCAAGCCACTCAATCTAAGGTAATTTATAGAGAGTTAAAACATTTAAACAGAGGCTACTCAAATTTTTGCTCATCTGGCATATGAGGAATCAAACTGCTTTCACCTTATCTGGTGAGGTAAAAAAGATATGATCACACATGCAGTAAACTTTATGAAGCAGTTCATGCTCAATTGCGCCAGCAAACTTTCTAAGTGACTTGTAGCAGCAAATAAACTGAGGCTTGCTTTAGGATTCCAAATGGTTGAGGAAAAGTTTTTCTTTCTGTTAATTCATAGTAATAGAAAAGTACTTCAGTTTGTGAGGCCACAGATTCAGAGTCTTTGCACATTCATTCTTGGTGCTGAGAGCACCAAGAGTGCCTTCTATTCCCCATGACACATTCCCTCATATCATTCCTGCCTTGGTTGCTGTGTTAACTGTTCCAGACAGATGAGGGAGCCAAGGCAGGCTTGGGGGATCTTGATGTTTGCCTAGGTACTCTTCAAGCAGAGCTTCCGATTATTTGGCACCCAGCACCCACCTTACAACTGTTACATTACTGCATTGTGAATATTCAGGCAGCAGAAAACTCTGCCTTTTGGGGCACTGTGATAAACACTGTAGTAAGTCACCTGCAGTTCTAGTCAATTAAGTTTTCTGAAATCTCTCTGTATTGTGTTTTCCGTCATGAATCATATATTACACTGTCACAAAGTTATGTAGTGCAGTTTCGAATCTCTGAATAACCACTGAACAAAACTGCAGGGTTCCTTGTTAGGAATCACAAAAATGATTTCTTGTTCAGGGATATCACTCCTTGTGAGGTAAAGCATCTTGTTAAATAATATTGAAAGTATGAAGTGATTAATGACGGGGAAGATTTGCTATTTGATGTTTTCATGCAGGATTTCTTTTTGTTTGTTTATTTTTAAGGATTATAGGTTTAATATTCTAGATTTGAATCTTTTAATGTAAAAATGTATAAGATTATATGATGACTATGATACTTAAGAAAGGTATATCGTCAAAACGTTAGATCACAGCAGTATGAAAAATAATGAACTACCATCTCTATAACAATCTAAACAAAATGCAAAATGTGTACTTACTAAGAATATATTGGCATATATTACCACAGAAAGATATATCATAATAGAAAATGACCACACAATTTCCCATTTATTCATCTATTCACTTGTATATTAGTTCAGTAAATATTTACAATATATGATGGTGGTAATATTAAAAATTGAGACAGTCTTGATAGGGTCATAGCAGTGAATTTTTTTTTTTTTTTTTTTTGCTTAAACAACAGAAATTTATTTTCTCACATTTCTGGAAGCTGGAAGTCCAAGACGAAGGTGTTGGCAGGTTTGGTTTCTCTATAAACCTCTCTCTTTGGCTCGCAGATGATTGCCTTCTTACTGTGTCCTCATAAGACTCTTTCTCTGTTTATACATTCCCGGTGTATCTCTTCTTGTAAGGACATCAGTCATATGGATTAGGGCCTCACCCTAATGGCCTCATTTTAGCTGAATCACCTCTTTAAAGACCTATTTCTAAATATGGTTACATTCTGACATACTAGGGGTTGGGACTTCAACAAATAAATGTGATGGGGATGGGGGGGGTGTAATTCAGCCCATAACACCATGTATTTATTTTGTATTACATAATTGTGGAGATAAAATTAGGGACTTATGGGGAGAGAAAGATTTTAATTTTTATTAAGATCATCTTTCATTGTTTATAATCCTTCTAGGTAAAATTGACAGGTTTATTTAACAAGAGGGAAAAAATATATCTATTTAAATTATGTTTGGAAGATTGACAAACATACCTTTTGATCCGGCTACTGTGCACACTATTTGTCTGTCTACAAAGGGAAGGAGAGGTCTGTAATATTTAATGAATCCTTTGTGAGTAGTACTATGAGAGTTCAGTGTTAACCAATGCTACTATCTGCCAGGCTCATAGCAGTGAATTTTGAAGGAGGGAAATACAATGAATGATATGGCAGTCAACTGTATTTCTTCTTAACTAAAGAAAAATTGTTCTTCCTTGAGTATAGGAAAGCAGCTGATTTACTTACCTCACTATATTCTTAGGTTGTGAGCTATATTTTTATATAAATTTAAATTGCTCACATTTGTGAATTCAAACTCTATTAATGATTCTGAAATTAGACAGTATAATAGAAGAAAAAAATAGTTCCAGTGATGATAGCAAAACTTTGGCTTTCGTCTCAAAGGGATGTAGTAGTGTTACAAAATGTTGGGAGTGGATTTAGAAGAATATTAGATCAGTGGGGGAGATTGTCTAGTCTGCTGGTGAGTGCTTGTGAATATAGGTAGGCAGATAACCTATAATTGTGCTAAATTTGAAGCCCTGTCACATCTTCTTTTTTATATTCTGTAAAATAGGTACTACTTGCTTTGATTTCAACTCAAACAAAAAGGTCTTTTACATAGAAATATAAAATTTCAAAATTGGCAAAAGGGCCCTGGAAACTGTCTAGTAAACCTGTTAAAGCAAAAGCTGCATTGGATGTTGTTAAACAGGCAAGGATGAGTTTATTCAAGGCTGTTTTAGTAGAGGAGAGGGACCAGAATGTAGTCTAAATTCAAATCCACTGAAACAAAGGGTGGGAGAATTTTAATGTTTGCTAATTGGCTTTACCCAAAGGAAAAGTAAACTTTCATATCTTCATGATAAGAGGTAGTTTCACATCTTGAATAAGTCACCCCTGGAATTAGGATCCTCCCCTTCCGCAGAGACTGGGAGATAGAGACATTGTCTTCCTTGATGATTCCTTTTCAAAGAGATGTCTTCCAGGTCCTTGAGAAAGACACTTCTGGGTTGTAAACTGGCAAGAGGGTTTTTAAAGATTTACTTCTCAAAGGACTGAGAAAGAATTTACAATTGCATGTTTCCTATAATTGCTCTAAGAAGAGGGAAGAGGGGACTCCTGTGGTTAGGTCATCTGGGCACATAAGGGCAGGGGTTGGAGGCAGGTCAAGGAGTTTAGAGTCAGGAGGAAGGCTGTCTAAAGTTTAGTCAAGCTGAGGGAAAATTTGAGGCCATCTTGGTCAACCTCCTTAACTTTAAAGGTAAAGATAATGAGAACCAACGGGAGAGGGGAATGGCTTTGGGGAATGTCTTGGTCATGTTACAGGGCAATTGGTATGAAAAACCAAGGCTAAACCCAAAGCTTCCAGTTTAGTACTAATGGGGCTCAGTTGATTTTAAAATTCAGTTCATGAAAAGGAAAAAAGATCAAATTGCTTGTTGGAATTATGAAATCAGAATAGAAAAATACCTTGAATATTCTTCTCACTTTAGCAAGGTCACACCTAAACAATTCTAGAGACAGGAGTTTCCTGCTTCTTTAAAAATCATCCAAGAAATGAGATTTCAGTTTCCTTTACAATCTGCTTCTCAATTCCAATCACTATTTTCCAGTAAATTTAATCTTAATTGTTTCATGCTGGAGATGGAACCCTTTCTTTTTTACTCCTAACAAAATAGAAAATAGTTACTCAAAAATCTATAGTTAGAAATCTTAGGTTTGAAATAAACCATTTTATCCCCAAGGTAACTGAATAGGTAGAATAGGTGACTTTTCTAAATTTGCACAGTGAATTATGGATAGAGATTGTTGCATGCAAGTACTCTACTCTATTAACATAATTTTAAAATTCTCTCTCAGAGCCTTTCTCATGAATGAATTGAGTCAGGTAATATTAAGCAGATGAGAAGCAAGTTAAAAAGTGAACAACTCTGAGCTTATCCTATCCTAGGTACTTCTGTTGGTCAACTACAGGAACCTAAAAGAAACAAAACCCATTATTATATAAAACAAAACCATCTAGCATATATAACATATCACCTCCCTTAGCTAATGTAACGCTTTAATGAACAGAGAAGCTTATCTGAGGCTGCTGCGGAGTTACTATAGTAGTTATTTAAATAGCGCGTGACCCCTTTTCATCTTTCGGTTGTAGCTGAAAAAAACTATGTATATATGTTAGATATTTCTTGAGAACTTGCTTCTAATAATTTCATAGTTTTAAATCATACTTTTAGAAGTGCCTTTGAAAATGATTTACATGGCAATGGCACTGGTCCATATGCACTATGGATTCTATATGGTGAAGGTCCTATGACATAATTATGGTAGAAGTAAAAAACAGCTAATTTGAGATTATCTCGTGATTCTTGGACATGATCAGCTTTGTGATAAAAATGAGCAAACGATATTTACAAACAGCGTAAAAATGTTCATATTTAACTTTTCTTGTTATGAATAAAACTGTATGACTTTTTTGATAAGAGTTTTTTCCTTCCAGTTTTATTGAGATATAATTGACATACAGCACTGTTATAAGTTTAAGGTGCATAGCATAATGATTTGACTTATATACATCATGAAATAAGTACACAATAAGTTTAGTGAACATCCATCATCTCATAAAGATACAAAGTAAAAGAAAAAAATTTTTTCTTGTGATGAGAACTCTTAGGATTTTCTCTCTTAACAACTCTCATATGTAACATCCAGCAGTGTTCATTGTATTTGTCACGTTGCACACTACATCCCTAGTACTTATTTATCTTGTAACTGGAAGTTTGTACCTTTTGACTGCCTTCATCCAATTCCCCACTCTCCTAACCCCAATTCTGGTAACCAGAAACCTGATCTTTTTTTCTGAGTTTATCTGTTTGTGTTTGAAGTCTAATTCACCTACAACACTGTTTTTGTTCCTGAATCACAAGTAGTGATTCAGTATTTCTATACATTACAAAATGATCACCGTGACAAGTCTAGTTGTATCTGTGACTTTTATATCCTCAGTAAAGTATAAATAAAGTGGTTTAGGTGGGCATTGGCATGCAAATCCACTTAGCAGCTATTACTTCCGTTGTTTTTCTCTGCAGGGGCAATTTGAGCAACTGGAAAATTCCTTGGCTAGTTCTCCAGAATTCCTTCTTAAAGCACTTTTGGTCAACCAGTAGGAATTATTATTTCAACCTGGTCATTTGTTTAAAAGGTATTAGGTAAACTCTCAAAGGCCATGATAAGATTCTTTACATAACTACCTTGTACCCAAGAAATTAAATGGGGAGCCATTACGTATACATGAGAAAGCCTGGAAATTTGTAAGTTGCTCATAACTGAAGCCAAAGTATCACTGTTGCAGTAGAGGCTTGCGAGGGTGTTAAAAACATTCTAAGGCGTTTTGAGAAATTCTCTGAATTATGTAGAATAGGCTTGCTTGTGCTGCAGGAAAAAAAAAAAAAGATCAAACCCCGACGCCTTTGTAAAACAGAGATTTGTATCTCACTCCTGTGAAGTCTAATAAAGTGTGGTTGGCCCTTCTCTATCTTGCAGCCAGGCCATCTGGAACACATGACCTCCAAAGTCTACATAGCAGGATAAGAGGAGTTGTAAGATTGTTCAGGAGGTTTTTAATCACCAGGTCTTGATGTGGCTTACTTTACATCCACCATTATCCCATTGGCCAGAACTGTCTCTGGCTCAGCCTTCCAGGGGCGAGAAGTGGGGAAATATGGTTTTTCTATGTGCCTAGGAAGAGATTACAATGTGATAAACTCCTATCATTGAATCTGCCGTAATCCCCCCACAATAATATTCTTCCCTAACTTCACCTCCCAAATTGTGTCACGAATCAGTATTCATTAAACATTCAGTGCATTTGTATAAATATGTTCAGTACCTTGACTTGAAGTACAGTGATTTACAGTCGTTACAATATCTGTGTGTATTCTGTCTACTTGTAAAACATAATTTATTGAGTTTTTCCATCCCTACTGCCAAACTATTTATTAAATCGGGCTCTTCCTCTTAAATATCAGGTTCTCTAATAGGCTGTTGCAAACACTCAGTTGTGTTCAATTCATGGTTGAATTCAAGGATGAATACTATAAGAATCAATATCCTGGGTTATTATTTAAAGATAAGTTAATGTGTACAAACCAAATATGCAGCTTGTAAGGATGATGTGCTTTTATTATGGTGCGCTAACTCTAACAGGTCTATCCCAGTATGTTATGAGTAGGGGTCCATTTTCCTTATAAGAATTATTTATAGTTATAGGCTCTGGTGAATAACTTTCAAATACATAATTTCAGGACATGTGAAATATAATTCTCTCAAAATATATTGATTGCCCTCTGGAATGAAAGTGTGACTCTCACATTTAAAAGCCATTCTTTAGCACCAGATTCCTCACTTAGGTAACTTGTGCATAATTTATTCCCTTTATTCATATCCAGTTCCAGGAATAATTCACTATAAGGCCTGCATAGTTAGTACAAGTCCAAAGTCTCTTATTTGATACTCTTGGGGACAGATGTGATTGGAAATTCAGAATTTTTACTATTTTTTGGCGGGGAGGGGCGAGTTAGGGCTTCTCCAATTTTATATGTATACGCTATGTGAATCTGTCTTACTCACTGTTTTGCCTTTTACTTAAATGTCAAAATCTGGGTGTTTGGGGCATTACTAAGCATAAGTAGTTTTATTCTATGAATAAGCAGGCAAGGAGAAATCCTGTGCTGCTTTGGGAATAAGTTCCTAAGTAGCATGGACCCATCACATTGCAGACTCTTTGGTAAAAGAGCATAAGTTGCCTTTTCCATGTTATATCCACTGTGTCACACAATGCAATGCAAATGCAACCTGAGATTCTGTTCAATTATCCTCTTAATTCAAGCTGCATGAAGTGAACAGTGACTTCATAATAAAAACTCCCAATGGCATTCTTCTCTGCGGTTTGGGTTTAATAGGTGGCCCTAAAATATAACACATGGGCCTAATTATTAATCTGAATAATGGCCAGTGTGGATGTTGTGGTTTCCTAGATCCCTGTTCCAGTGGCTGGGAGAACATCTCCCCCTTCACTGTCTATTTCTTCATGCATGCCTGCTTTGACAGCCTTCATGGGATTCACCAACACACAGATGGTCTGTGCACAGGTCCCTCAAGCACAAAACAACATTTCTGTACTTGTTGTCAGGACCTTAAGTTGCACAGTATTCTATCTGATTATTTTCAAATTCTGGAGTTGCTGTAGGGAGTCAAATGAAAACTGTTTGCATAAAAGAATTGAGAGCACAGGTTGAATTAAAGGGGCAAACATTTGGGTTGAAACTAAATCTTATGTAAAAGTCACTTACACTGGTTTTTTTGTTTGTCATTGATATTATTTTCCAATGACCTCTGATAATATTAGGCAATGCTTGAGGTGTGCCTGTTGATAAAAGTAAAAAAATAAATATGAGGGCTTTTTTTTTCTTTTTCCAGTTAGAATAATACACCAAAGAGCAAATATTTACCTTCTAATTTAAAATTCATGTGATTCATGGAGATAACAATAAGCAATTAAAACTGATGTAAAACCATAATATTTAATTTGATATTTAATCTACTTATTGCAGTAATTTGTCCACAGATTTGTTATAAGAGTTATTTCTATCCAGATATTGTGATAGTGTCTGGGCAAGGTTTGTGGATATTTGAAGAGCTTTTTTATTCAAAGGAAACAGTCCACAAAGCTTTGAAAGAAAGATATATAAACCTATTGGGCTTAAACAGATTGTTTAATGTGGATTTTCTACTTTGCTCTTGATTTCTAGCCTTTAACTTCTCACTCTCTCGAAGTACTTTGAAATGGAGTAATGTGTTAAACATGCAGAGAAATTAGAAATTTGGCTCCAGCAAAGAAATTATTTCCAGGGGAAAAGAAAGTTGTGAAGAAAATGTTTTAGAAATGAGGAGAACAGCATGTAATGGGAATGGGAGAAGTGAGCGTTTGAGCTCTCATTACCATATGAATTTTAATTCTGGCCCGAATAGCCCTCCTCTAAGTGCAAGGCCACACTGCACCAGAGGACTTGGTTTTCTGAGTCATTGCCCTTTCATGGTAATGTGGGAATTACCACAGTAAAACACATGGCTTTATGAGTCTTCATTGGGTTCCTCACATTACTGGGACTAGATTCACTTTTTAACTTTTACAAGGGGTGTGATGGAGGAAAAGATTTTCAGTTAATTGATTGTATAGGTTTCACAGGTACAGTTTTGACTACTAATGGGGATAGTCCATATAAATTTGGTGAATAGTCATTAGGTCAGCATATGAGAAGACCTGAGAAGATATGGACAGTGTAGTTCTCCATGTCTTTAGAATAACTAGCAATTAACTTCTACCAACTACTTTTTATGTTTTTCATTTGTCTTCATTCATCTCTGACTGTAATCAAAGTTGAATTGGATACTAATTGTCTAGGTCTATGCTGTCCAATACACTAGGCTCTAGCAAGATGTAACTATTTACATTTTAATTATTTAAATGAAATAAAATGAAACATTCAGTTCCTCGGTCACGCTAGCCATATTTTACATGCACAATAGTCACTAGTGGCTAGTGGATACAATATTGGACAGTTCAGAATGAACATCTCCATCATCACAGAAAGTTCTGCTGGGCATCGCTAATCTAAATGCTAAATACTGAAGATTAATTATCTTGCTTCACAGAGAAACACCTGAGTAAGTACCTGTTTCCTAGTTATATTTACTATGGAACTAGCTGAGCATATTCTTGGGAGATACATTATTGTAAAATTCTTATTAGATGGCATTAGTTTTTAGCATTTTTATAAATATTCTAAGAGTGCACCATTGCTTTAAATGGGTCAAATCTTTTGCCTAATATGCAATTTCTAAACTTTGTTACAATATCATCATTTATTTTGAAATAGAAGATTTGCCTTATTTGGAATAAAACTAGTCCTTGTGGGATGGCAAAATGATCTGTCCTCTAAAGAAATTCACAAGAAGGATGACTTAGAGGCAGAGTAACTAGGAAATTTTTAAGCTAGTCATCTCTCCCCTTTCATTCCTCCCTTATCCAATAAATTCCCTGCATAGCTAGGAAACACACAGGGATCTCATTGTACTGGGGATGGATTTAAAAATGAAATTATTTGTATCCTTTTATTTCTCCCCATCTCTCTTCAATCAAGAAATAAGATTTTTAATTAGAAAACTCACTTACTGTAAAACATTTACTCATTTCACCGGTTAACTACTGTTTTATTTTTCTCATTCTTTTCACAGCCCTATAGTATACTTCTAGAGTTGCCGCTAAATATCCTATCATGGCTATATTTACCTCAGCTTTGCTGTTTAACAATATTATGCATGCATATAGTAAGCTTAATTTACTCAAATAAAATTTACAAGTCTAAAATCCTCAAGATGAAATTCAAGGCTTTCCGTCAAATGAACCTGCCTTACCGCTTAGCTATTTTCTTCACAGTGCTCCCAAAGAATCCTCCATCCTAATGTCACTGTTTAGATTATCATTTTTCTATGACTATACTCAAGTCTCTCACCTGTGCCAAAGACTAAAGGATTGTTACCTGGAGCCATGTAAAGGCATAGAGGTACTCACACTCGTTGCTTGCTCACTGCATCATTCTTAATTCTCTGATGTCTGGTGGATGGCAGCCTTAATTTGTCAACACTCTTAGGAAATCACTACAAAAACTCAAGGTTTGAGAAGCCATATCTGTTTCCTAGACAGACGGACAGAGACTAATATCACCCAGAGTGAAATAAGGATTGGCCTTGGTGGAGGGTTCAGTTTGGTATGTGCTATTGTTTGATGCGGAAATTAGAACATAAAACATTTACCACCCTGAAAACCTTCTTTACAGATCACTGTACAAATACTGACCACTAATATTTCAATAATGTGTTGGAAAATACCAACTCTTGATTTTATACTTTTCCTACTGTCATTTTTTTGCAGAGTAAGATATTTTGAAAAGCATACAAGAAAGAAAAGAGAATAATAAACCATCACGTATTTATACCCATCTCTATCAGAACCTAATAATGTTTTCATCTCACTGACTTCTTGTTTGGTTAAAACATTTTTTTTTTTTCTTTTGGTTTTGGTTCTTTTAAACTTTTTAAAAAGAAATAGAACATTACAAACATGGTTAAAACCCCCAATAAACCTTTTCCAATACCTTTTCCCATCATCTCCCCTAGTTTCAATTTGGTATTTATTAAGTTAGGCCACTTTGAGTAGGTGACACTAAGCAAAGACTTTAAGAAGGTTTTGTTGCTATTGATATAAAAACTTTATTCCAGTACATTTTCTGAGGTCCCTTGTCTGAACAGCAGAATCTAATGTTTAATCATTCTTTTCATGAAAGTCTATTGCTGTCATTATTTTGTTCCTGCTTTTAAATGATGTATTATCTGGGTATAAAATTTCACACTAACAGGTTTTTCTCTTGGCAATTCGAAGATATTATTTTACAGATTTATGGCTTCTTATAACAGATGAAGCCATCTGTTATATTGCTTGCTAATATAACAGATGCTAAGTTTGTTTGTTTGTTTGTTTTGAATAGTGACATCCCCATAACAGATGCTAAGTTTTTAAAACTTAGCATCTGTTATACTGATTGCTAAGTTTTTAAAAAATAATCTATCTTTTCCCTCTGGCATTTTATACGATTTGTTCTATATTCTTAATGACCTGCAGTTTCACTATAATGTGACCAGCTATGGATTTGTATTTATTTATTTATTCTGCTTAATACTGAGAATATATTTTTTATCTGTTAATCACATTCACCTTTGTGCAAAATTCTCAACTATTACCCATCACTCCTTTTGTAACATTTTTTTCTGTAACACCTATTAGATATCCATTTATTTCTTAATTACTTTTATGACATTTATGTCTTTGTCTCTCTATGCTGTATTTTGAGTGATTTCTTCAAATCTGTTTTCACTTCGAAGATTGGTTCTTTGTTTTTCCTGTCTCTTTTTATTTTTAAATTGGCTTTTCATTTCAGTGATTATACTTTTCAACTATAACACTTCTCTTTTTCCATAGTTCTTGTTTCATTTCTTCCTGTTTTATTTCATAATTTCTTGTTTCCTTTCATAGTTTATAAGCTTCCATTTATCTCTGAGTATTTAAAATCTTTATGTTAAAGTTTGCCAAATTGTTCTATGAAGTTAAATTTCTTCTGGAGTGCACACCTATTTTGATATTGATGTTTGCTGCCTTCCTTAGCATTGAGTTTTTCCTTTTTTTTTTTTCTGGAATTAGTTTTGTGGTTGCCTTAATCCAACACTCTGGCAACTGGTTGAGAGCCTGATCTTATAATCTGGGTCAGGGAGTGTTTTTAGGTCTGTTCCTAGTCATGTGGTTTAGTTTTGTCTTTTTTGCCTATAGCTTCCTGTCTGTCATAGTTACATTCAGCAGATTGGAAGCAGTTTGGATTAGCCTTCTTTATAGAGTATGCTGGCCCAATTCTAAACCTACCCACCTCCTGGCATCAGGTCATGAGCCTGACTCCAATCCATGTCCCTCTTGGAGTAAATATTGATGTTTGTTAGCACACCAGAGCCAAACTTGAGACATTTCCTATCTCTGGATCCATAGGGTAGCACACCTGCTGCTTTGGTCCCATTAGCCAGTTAAGCATTGTTTTGTTTCTGGCTCTCAAAAACATATGTCTTGTATTTGAGCCCAGTCAGGACAGTTTTTCTCTTTTTATATTTTACCTATCATTGTTTTGTTTTTATAGTAGAGAAGTAAATGCTTTAAAGCATGAAATCCCTGCCATCTTGACTGGAATTTGCCCTTCTAACAGATTTTTAATCTCAAAGTATTGTGTTTAGAATACTAGTCTCAAACTATTGCACTTAAAAATGTTACAAAGTGTGTTACTTATTGAGACTGTACTCAGAGAGAGGAATTTCTCTCTTTTGTCACTCCCAAATTAAGCCTAGAGTATAATAAGAAAGTTATCTTCTCTTAGCTCTATCTTCTGGTTATCTGGGAAGCTATAATAATAGGAATCCCAGCTCACACCAATTAATATTGTTACACTGATTATTAGTAGTGCATATTTTAGTACTTCACAGTTTTGTGGTTGACACTCTCGTTTACATAAAAATGCAGTTATTTTGGGGACCTTTTTAGGGTATGTATTTGAGACATTTTTTTCTAATTCTCCCTGACATAGAAGTGAGCACACAGATAAAGCTTTTTAAATAGTTTCTAAGTGAACCATAACTCTTCTAAGAATGACTTTAAATATGATCTAGTTAAACTTTTCATTTATAGATGAAGAAATTTGACCTTGGATAAGTTAAGTGATTTTCATAAACACACACAGATAATGAAGGACAGATAGAAGTTGTCTTAGTTTTCTTGTTTCCATGACTAGATTTGAAGTTCCTGAATGTAATGAACTGAGACACATCTTTGAATGCGATACTACGCATAATAAAAGTATTGCTCATAATAGTTACTCAAAAATTATTAGGAGATAATGATAATGATAAGAAAATTAGTAGTAAAATAATGCGGCTTTGTTACTATTATTTATATTATTGATACTATAATTAACTCTTCATCCACAAAGCGTGTGCCATTTTAATGACACTTAATATGTAGGAAAAAATCATAGATTGGTCTCTTTTTCCTCAGAATGTCTTCAGGTATTTATCATTTTTACATATAATTCAATTTTTTAATCTCTAAAGCTATTTCCGTAGTAATCATTTTACAAACATTAGAAATGCAAATGTACTTCCACTGTAAGCAATAATAGTGTAACAGGGACTCAATATACTCTCCCACTGCAAATAAGCCACTAGAAAACTGAACAAAATTTACAAAAAAAAGATTTTTAAAAATTGGGCAACAAACAGCACAGGACCATGGTCCCTGACAGAAAGAAAATAAGAAGTTTTCTTGTTGAAATGAGCCTTACAATTGTCCCAGTTTCATATTACCTGCAAGCAGTTTCCAGGTCACAGAGCAGGAAACAAAAACAGCCTGGTGGTCTCCTTGAATTGAAGAGACAGAATGGAATTTGGGGATGTGAAAGTGGTTAGAATTTATGGGCAGAGGACAGGAAGGATGGTATCTGAACAGAGAGTTTCTGGAGATATGTGGAGGGATCCTCCTTAGTCTTTTGCTTTATACTATTAGTATAATCTGCACATGCTTTAGAGGAAACCACAGAGGCCAGGTAAAAAACCAGTGGTAAGCAGTAGTTTGAACAATTGCCAGAGTTCACACAGGACTGGAAGTAAAGTTGCTACCAGCCAGAAAAGAAGATCTTGTAATGTGTATTGGGTAGAGTCTCCTGAAGGGTATTACCTTTGTGGTGGTGGTCAGGGTGGGGTTGTGGGGGGGGGGGGGTGTAAATTAGTACTAGGCTAAAAGCTGCTCTAGATCCAATCTAAAAATACTTAAAAGATAGCCAGATACAACAGATTTCAAGTGACTTAACTGGATAACTAACAGATACAAAGCTTTTAAAGGAATATCAAAACATAGCACCAAACAATATAATACTCACAATATAGAGGATTTGATAAAAAATGACAATGCAAAAAGGAAAGATTGTGATGTGCCCAATGTGAAAAACATTAAAGGATCTCAGATTTTGCCCTGCTTTCAAACTAACAAGTTAACTTGCTACAGTTTCATAGATATTAGTAGAAGACGCAATACTCCTGGATCAGAGACAACGAACTTTATCGCTCATGCCACAGCAGCCTGCAATGAGCTTTAAGTTCACATTATTTCCCTTGACCCTGCCAAGTCCCACAGGAATTGGGAATTGCAGTAGGAATTTCAGAAGTGGATCCAAGTAGATGCTGTAGACACAGTGGGTTTGTGTCAGAGCTGAGGAACACCCAGGGCTTAGGAAACTCCCAATTTTATAAGGCACTGTTAGCAAACCTGCTCAATCTCTATCCCAGAGGGAGACATTGTCTTTATTATAATGGTCAGGAGATAAATCTGCCCTCTTCCCTGGAGGGAGACACTATCTCTATCTTCCAAGGCTGTTTGCTCTACAGACGTTCTTGAAAACATAGTCTGGAGCAAAAGCTGATACTAGAAATGTAGAAATGCCATGAATTATCTCTCAACATCCTGAACATAATAGATAGTAAAAAAGTTTTGGCTTATGTAACCCTTATAAATATTTCCCCGTACTCTTATGTCTATCTTCTACACATGTATACAGTTTCTTTCATATGGAATTGTTATACTTTATCTGAAAAAAAAACATTCCTTGAAAACGATGTAAATCATATGTTTGCATAAAACTTTATGTAAGCAACTTTTTAAAATCATCCTATTTGGCTTAGGTGCTAATATACAGGATAGATTTCATTAACAGTAGCTTCTATTACTTTCTAGTGGAAATTTGGAAATGACAATATGATAAGACTATGATATTCATATTTAGTCAGAATGACCAAATACAGACTTAAAAATTATTATAAGTATATGTAAATCAAACATAATTTACAAATACTTTAAATATTTTCACTATGGAGATCATCTCAATGAATAATTATATCATAGAAATGTAGCAAAATTATATTAGATATCATCTATCTTACTAATTAAGATGGGTTTTCAAGATGAAAACTGTAATAACCCACAAGTCTGGGTTAATAACCCACAAGTCTGTTGAATAAAGGCTTTGATAGGTTACTCAATGAAACTTTTTTGTAATGTTCAAATTACTGATTGATGATCACTGCTGAAACAGTTAAATCTCCTTTTTATTGTGCTTTGCCCACTAGCATAGCCTAAAAGTATCTGGTTTATATAAGTACAAACCATTCCAGGTCAGGCATGGAACTGAGTCTGAGGCAAGCTTAATAGAAGTGGAAATAATAATGGTTATAATCCACAAAATTAGAAATGTCATTTTTATAATTTTTATTAAAAAATTTTCTCTTCAGACTTTTTACATACATTCTTTATCTCATTTAATATTCACAGAACATCACAAGGTGGGAAATATAATCTCCTTTTAACATATGATAAAACAGACTCAAAGGAGTATTATAACTGACCCCAAATTGTATATATTGCCAGAGCCAGAATTTGAATACATGTTGGTTTGATTTCAATAACCACACTCTTTCCCCTATGCCAGTCTACATTCTTGTGTGTTATTAGTTAGTTTAGAACAGGGGTTAGCAAACTATATTCCATGGGTCAAAGCTTGTACACCACCAGTTTTTAAAAATAGTTATTGTTATACAGCCACACTCATTCACTTATGGATTGTCTATGGCTGCTTTTACTACAGTGGCAGAGTTAAGTAGTGGTAGAGTTGAGTAATTATGACAGAGACCATATGGCTTATAATGCCAAAAATATTTATTAGCTGGCTCTTTTAGAAAAAAATTGCTAACCTCTAGTTTAGAATAATTAGTTACCTAAGTTTATGGATTCATGGCAAAAATAAATGTATCTTATAAAATGAGGATGAATATGAGCCAAAATTCTTCATTATCTCTTGGAGCTTGGAATTCATAAGAAATTATTTTGGAGAGAAATATCTATGAGTATCTTACTGGGGATTTATGCGTAAAGAGCTGAAACCCTAAACAATTGGGCAGCAGCACTTTTTATAAACGGGGAGGTGTTCTCGAGTGATCCAGAGAGGAGAAAGGGCTAAGGAAACCCAGTTGGTGACGGTTTGCAGGGCTAAATTTTGAGGCTTGGTGTATGAAGTAATCTGAAACAGTGACTGGGCACCTGGCTGGGGGAGAAGAAAGTGTTAACAAATGGTAGTGGGTAAATAGAAAAGTTTAGCCACCTGATAATCTTGGCATAAGCAGTACTCATTTTGATATTGAGTCAGAGAGCATCTGCTCATTTAAATAGAGAGTATTTCAGTAAAGGATAAGTACTGATGACTTTGTAAAAATAACCATGAAACTGACTCAAAGGTAGTCTTGCAGTGGCTTCCCAAGAAACAGTATTATTTTGTCAAGATAAAAAATCTCTGAGAAAGTCTATGAATATATTTGATGCCTAAATATTCTTCAGCTAGTATGTCTTACATGAATAGCACAAAGTCTGTGCTAAACTTAAATTTTCATCAGCTTGTAAATTTGATATTAAAAGTTTTAGTACTCTCCCATCTCCTCCCCAGAGTAATGGGCAAACTAAAGGGATAGCATGAACCCTTACCATTTTATCTTACAGTAAAAGAACTTAACCCCAAATTAATTAAAATGACACATCAAATCAGAAAGTAATTAAATAACATGTCACAGTTATGCTCTTCTTAGCTCTCTACTAAAGAAAAATTAAATGAAGATGCTGGACTTATAATTCCTTAGACCTCTAAAAGAAAGGACAGAATTTGAAAATGATGAAGTAGCAAAAATATTTCATTCTAATTATTCTCATTCTTCTTTCTTGGCATATTCTCACTGAACCAAAAAGTCATTGCCAGTTCCCTTTGTCAAACATTCATTCATTCCTTCACTTATGTAAAGAAGATCTAAGAAAGATGGGGGCTGAGTAAGTAGGAAAGGTTATAAGCTAAAAATTATCAAAGAGTTTATAAGTTTTCCCACTTTCCTAGGGCCTATCCTTCTTAGAAGATATTTTATTTGTGCTGCCAGAAGACTAGATTTCTATATGTAATAAAGAGGTTGCAGGATAATCAAGGTAAGATAGGAGAAGGATAGCTGATTAGTTGGAGGTAGAATTCAGACTGTTCTAGGCAGGGAAGAATGAGAAAAGCCATTAGAGCAGTTGCATTGTTGAGCGAATTTTTAGGGGGTTAGTTGCAACACACAGATTTCTTTTTACAAATTTTGCTGTGTATCAGTAGTATTACTCTCAATACTCAGTAATGCTTCTGGGTGAAGATTTTCATGTAGTTGTATCCTCATGGGGAGATGTGCCTGGTAGCAACAACAAAATAATTGTTGAATTACAAGCTATGATAGATGCTAAGGAGACTAAGTACAGAGTGCTTTGTACAGTTTCACATGGATATGTATCCCAGACTTTACATCCAAAATTATAGTACTTGAGAAGGGCTGTACCTTATCCCTAATACATATATTGGCCTGCTTATTTCACCAAATTATTGTGAGGATCAACTGTCTAAAAATTGCATAAATGAATTTCTCATAGAGAGGCAGCGGTAAGATAAAAGCAAAACTTTTATTATCACTTGGAAAGTTACATTTGTGGACACCTGCATCCTATATTTCAAGTCTAATTTGGTGGTAATATCTCTGATAATGAAGTTTGAGGATATGGTCTCTCCATTAGGTATACGTATTTTTTTAAAGCAGCTGTACAAGGATTCTCATACAAGCAGAAAAATAATACCAGAGTTCCAAACTGGCCGCTGAATGGCAAGAGGAGGAAAAGCTCTTCACGTAAGGTAGGCAGGTGTGCTTTCAGACTGAATAAGCATTATGTTGGAACAATACAGGAAAGATGATAGTATCTGGAAACGTACTGTCCAGTATCATAATTAGTTTTCAGGTATTATGAAGTGAAAAGGATACATGGATTCCAAGATGATTGTAATGAAAGACTCCATGCTTAACTTGGCAGCTCGTAGCCACAATGATATTACTAAGAATGGAGACAGAACGACATCATTTTGGATAGCATTTGTTAAAGCGTAGCTCAAATCAGACAAATTACTAAGTTGTTATCTTTTTCTGTAATCCTTCATTGTCTACCAAATTAAGTACATCCTCTTCCAAGGCCTTCTATAATATGTTCCAAACTAACTCTCTGACTTTTTTCTTTAAACTTTATGACATCTATCTTGCTAAACTTTTTATAATTCTTCAATCATATTTTGTTCTTCATGCTTTCTTCATTCTTTTTACATAAAATACTCCTTGAACTTTTTTTTCTTTGCCCATTATTCAAGGTCCATTTCAAAATACAAATCTATCTTCTGTATATCGTCTTTTTTTGATCCATCTTTAACTGAATGTGCTCTCCCTTTTCTAAACCTCTCCAGGACTATGTGTCTTTTTTCATCATGTCTTTAGTGAGTACTTAGCATCTACAGGGAGAAACTGCACCCAAGAATTATAAGTAAATTAGCCCTTAGAGTTAAACTTTAAAATCAATGCTAAAGATTCAGTGCAGAGCTAGAAGGGCTCCCAAAGGAGGAGAAATAGTTCCCAGTTCTAAAAGACTTGATCATAATCTGATTGAGCCTGTTAAGATATTGAAAGAATGAATTAGACAACCATATTACATCAGACTTGGATGCAATAATTCAGAGAAGTGCCTGGCAAACTTTGGCAGTGACATCCAAAGGAAGTTTGAAGAAGAAGCCTTAGGATCAGTGTTTGTATATTTTAGCAAGCAAGCATATTTCTGAGGTGTTTAAGCATTCTGTGAAGTAAAGGACTTTTAGTAGTATAAACACCCTTTTGGAAAATCATCTCAGTAGTGCGATTCTTGCTACCAAACACAAACATGTACATACGTTTGCATTCATTCTTCCCTTCTTTCTCTTGCTGTCCTGCTTTAATAGAGGAAGTGTCTCTTCTCTTAGCTAAATCAAATCTTTGCACCTATGCCCTGAATCCCATCCCCTTTCTATATTCTCATACATTGTATCCTATCCATTATTCCTCAATCCCTGTATATTTAAATGTTCAATTGCAGAAGCCAGAAAAGTAAGCATCATCCTTGAGATTTCAGTTTAGCGTTATCCAAAGGCAGAACATAAGATAAGGATTCAATAGCGAGAAGTTTATTTAAGACTTTCAAGGAACACCAGTAGAAGAATGAGAAGTGATACAGCTTAGGGAAAACAGCCAACAAAGGGTAGCATTTAAGTCTGCTACCCCTGTATGCAACCAGACCTTGATCAGGAAATGGTGGAAAACACATGCCTCAGGATTATCCTACCTAAAGGAGGTACATCAGTGTGATAATGTGAGCAATTTTGTGGTCTCACTCTCCAGTGAAACTGGTGAAAATGATAAAAAATTCCAACCATTTTAGGTCTCTGGACATGGTCCCAAGGGCATGCAGAAAATGAAGAAACATTTATTCGAGAAAATCTACTAAAGTTTGGAAGGAACAGGGAGAGTAAGTGGTATTTGAACTGAGACCTACTTTCTCCCTCCCCCTTCCCAACTCAGTGAGGTGGAAACTCTAGATTGTTGCAGTCAAGAATGCAGTGCTCTCTCTCTCCCCCCACCTCCCAAGAAAGGAAGCATGTCTTATCCTGCCTCAGTTAGCTGTTATATCTAAGTTCTGGATTAGCAGAGCTGGGGTGGGGGGGCGCTCCCTTTTTCGGTCCACCCCCACTCATAGGACGGAGACTGTACCTTGTGTGTGGAGTGACTGAGAATACTGGGGCCTCAATTGCCCTTGCTCATAAATTTCCATGTTGGGAGAGGCAATCTGAGAAGATGTGAGGCTACTTCCCGCACCCTCCCACCCCACCCTGGTCCACACCAACTAGGGGGTCAGCTCCTAACATGGAGGGTGCCACTCACAGAGATGTGTGTGAATGTCCCTATGCCCAGCTCCAGGGTCATGGTTCAGGGAATCTTCCTGGGTAGAGAAGCAGGCTATAAAACTGGTAGCTCCTAATCTCTTCCCAAAGGAAATGACTTCATTTGTGACCCTTGATGGAAAAGTTCAGTGCTTGGTGTGCTCTCAAAAATAGTAGAAGTAGTTGTGAAAGACAATTTGGAGGAGATTGGTAGATTCATTGGAAATACAGGCTAAACTTTGGGCCAGTTAGTTTGCCCAAGAGCACCTAAGAAAGAGACAGCTGGCTGGAGCCCACTTGGGATCAAAACAAATCTCAAACACTGACCTCAGGAATTAATCCTTTCAGAGGAGCCCAAAATTGTTTATTTTAATTTGTGGAGCAATTTATGCCACACTGCATTGTTGAAAACAATAGAGCGCTCAGCTAGAAATTAGTGGAATTTAGCAGCTTCATGTTTTCAGGGAAAGGGACAATCAGAGAGAGCCCTGCAAAAAGCACCATCATCTCAGTATAACTGTGGACATATCCAAAGCTGTACCTTCTGAGTAGCAACATCAGAGGCTTAACACTCTAGGGGTAATACACACTTAACTAAAATAATCCAATCTTTAAACAAATTAACAAGCAAATAACAATAACAAGCCCCAAAGAGGGGTGACCATCTTCCACTCTTGCTATAATATAATATCTATAATGTCCAGTTTGAAACAAAATTTCTGAGACATGCAATGAAACAGGAAAGTAATGACCCATATACCAGAAAACAGCAGGCAACTAAAACTGCCTGTGACCAGATGTCATATTTAACTGACAGAGCCTTCAAAGTCGTCATTATGAATATGATCAGAAAAATAAACGAGACCATGATTAAAGAAAATAAAAGAAAATGTGATGACAATGTTTTGTTAAATAGAGAGTAGCAATTGACTGAAATGCTAAAAAAAGAACCAAATGGGAATTCTAGAGTTGAAAAGTACAATAACTGAAATGAAAAATTTACTAGAGGGGCTCAAAGGAGATTTTAACTGGCAGAAGAAAGATTATTGAACTTGAAGACAGATTGATAGAGATTATGCAAATCCAAAGGACAGAGATTAAAAAGAATGAAGAAAAATGAACAGAGCCTCAGAGAAATGTGGGATAGTATTAAGTGCACAGGTAACTGGAGTACAAGAAAGAAAGGGGAGAGAAAGGAACAGAAAATTTTCAAAGAAATAATGACTTAAAACTTCCCAAATTTATTTAAAAACAATAGTCTACACATCCAGGAATCTCAATGAATTCCAAATAAGACAAACCAAAAAACATCCGTAACGGGCACATCATAGTAAAAATGCTGAAAGCCAAAGGCAAAAAATCTTGAAAGCAGCAAGAAAAAAACCCAAGTTGTCACTTACAAGAATAGCCCTTTAGATTAACAGGTTTCATCCCCTCAGAATCAGTAGAGGCCAGCAGGCAGTAGCATAATGTATTCAAAGTGCTCAGAGGGAAAAAAAACCTGTCTACCAAGAATCCTATATTCAGCAAAGCTATTTTTCAAAAATGAAGACAAAATAAAGGCATTTGGAGATGAACAAAAACTGAGAGGAATTGTTGCCAATAGACACATCTTACAAGAAAATCACTGAATTGTACATTTTAAATTGTACACTTTAAACAGTAAATTATATCTCTCTATATTAAATAAGTACATGAATTACATTTCAATAAAACCTTTTTGTTTTTTTTTTTTAAAAGAATAATATCTCACCTGAGTGGTGGGGATGATTAGACATTTATAACCAATTCCCAATAGTCATTGTTGAGGGTGCTTCTGGTGGTAAATTTCCTGGCACATCCAGCCTTTGCAAATGGGCAGAGCAGCCGTGGTAATTATGGCCACTTGCCTCTGATGGTTACCTGCCTCCTAAAGACCCTTGCTATTCCAGAATCCTGTCATTACCAATCATAGTAATTAGTTCAGTTACATCATAGTAGTTCCCTACTGTCCACCACTGTCTGCAAAGGACAGTCACAATTGAGCTTCTTACCTGTGCCCGTGCTCCTTACTAACTCATTTCTTATTGTTTTATTAAAGCATCCTTTGGGATTTCAAAGGAAATATAGTCAACTGGTGGGCTCTCTGGTGATATGTATGAATTTATTCTAGCATGCCCACCTCTCTGCTCCTGTCACCAATACTCTATAAGGCAGTTCTGGCATCTCTACCTAATTTACTATGGGCCAACAAAACAAAAAAGGATATAAATATAAATATATATATGTATCTATATATCTATATATCTCTATGTATCTGTATCTATATCTATGCCTATATCTATATAAAACTGCCATTTAAAATAGGTTGCATTTTTATTTCCACATACCTAAGCTTGGGGTAATAAATCCCGTATGTAGGGTTAACTTTAAATTATCTCTGCAGCAAATTTTAGATGCAAGTTGCCAGCCTTCTGCCAAGGAACAGATGGTGTCTGGACCACCTTCCCCTCTGTCATTGGATATGTGTTTTCAGAATATAAAATCATGCTTTCATTAGCCTTCTCAGTGGATATAGATGTCCATTTTATCCACATAGATATTTCATACAAATATATTAATTCATGAACTTCAAAGTGAAATATGATTGATATTTAAATGTTCTGCTAATTTAAAACATCTGCACATGCATTCCTTAATTTTTCCATTGGGACATGTAAATGAAAGTTGGCTATTACATTTATAATGCAACTCTTTTTTTTCAGTGCTTAAATTGTCATTTGTAAACGTCCTATTTGTATAAGAAATTTTAACATCCTCTGGAATCACAAGTTTCAAAAGAAGTGCTATAGCTGGCAACACATCTCTCAGGACACGTGATATTTAACATATCAGTCAGTGTGTGTCGTTAGTTTCTCTTGGCCAATTGGTTCCTCACATGCGAATAACTTGTGGACCAGCAGGCAGTGAGCAATGTCAGGCTATTGTGCTAAGATTCCTTTTTGTCTAGAAAGAAGTAACCTGCTTGTGTCCCTTCCAAGTCCTGAGCAGTGTGATTTTAACATGTTGGCTTTCTTTTTGTGTTAGGTGAACTAGGAAGCTGTGCATATGTCACAAAATTGAATGCTGAATAGTTAAGGGCGCTGTTGTTTAAAAAAAATGTAAAGGACCCCAAAACCAAAAAAACAGTTTCTGCTCCAGTTGAATGTGAATACTGATTTCAGAGGAGTTGAAAGGTATGTTTTATGGTCTGTTACCAAAATAGCATTTGCTAAAGTTAGGGATAAAACCTCACTGGAGTAATTCAAATTTAAATTTTAGAAACCAGTTTAGACCTCAAAAGTGAGATTCCATAAAAAGAATTATTCATAATGAAGAATGGCATAATTCTTTAAAGTTTACATATAACTCTCACATCTCTAGGATTTAACACATGATGCCAAAAAGCCAGTTGTTAGTTTTCTAACATTAAATCAAACAGTTAAAACTTAAAAGTACCAAGATAATTTGGAACAAAAAATATCTGTGACATGCTTAGTTAAAAACACAAGAGCAGGGCCAAATGGAAACTATTTTTTTGTAGCTTAAGGTTTTTAATACTTAACTCCACCATCTAATTCATTACATAAGGATGAAATTAAAATAGAATATCAATCTAAATTGCAGGTAAAAACATGACTATATTTCAAGTATTTAGATACGCTGACATTTAAGTTAATTCAGGTATTTCTGCAAATGAGTGAGAGTTTTGAAAGAGCCAAAGGTTCTGTTTGATAATTTTGGATTTAAATTTGTGGTGATCTTAACTGGAAACTTCCCATAAAATGAAAGGTGATACATGCGAAAATCAAAGACTTATTTATATTTACCCACTTACCCACTTTTGTCTTTATCCTTCATGTTACCTTCATGTTGTGTTAACTAGCACAGTAAAGCAGAAAAAGGAGAGAAATTATACAAAACCATGATCAACTGTCTTTTAAAAGATTAATCTATCTGATTCACACATGCAAATTTAAAACGTCCCTGACTTGACCAAAAACAAACCTACAAATAAAAATAAATTCTGTAATCTGGAATTTGATAGGATACTATGCCAAGGTCTACTATCACATATTTAAAATTTACTTTCATAACAAAATCTATATAACAATGTCACAGAATATTTGGAATTTAAAAATAAATTATACTAAAATAGCAATTATCATTTTTCTTTTCCATTCTTATTTTCATAAGTGGATTTTCATAATTATGCTCATAGATTTGAACTATTATTTAGATGCTTAAACTCAGTAACTATTTTTTCTGTTGCTCCATAGATTTGTAACTGTATTATTAAAGGCTGTATAATATTTTGTAAAGTGAATATTTAATAATTTACTTAACAATTGTCATATGATTGTATTTAGTCTGAATTCTCTGATTGGTATAGGTAATGTAATTGCAGCAGATATTAAAGTAATCACCTTTAGTGACTCATATCTTCCTGTGTTTATGCCCTTGCTTAATTTCCCCTTCATGAGGGACTCTGAGTTTGGCCATGTGACTTACTTGGCAAATGGAATATCAGTAAATGTGATGCAAGCAGGGGCTTGAAAAATGCTTGCACACTGGGGCTTGTTCTCTTTAAAAGCTACCACTATGTGCAGACGTCCAGGCTAGTCTGCTGGAGACATGTGGCCTAGCCAACAGCCAGCAACAGACTAAAGACATGTGGGTGAGTGCCTTTTAGATCATCCAGGTACAGTAGATCCAACAGATTGGTGCAGCTGCACGAGTGACCCTGCTGCAGACAGCAGAAAAACAACTTAGTTAACCACAAAGCAAATTGATCACCCATAGTTATAGATAAATGAAGTGGTTGTTTTTTATGCCACTACAGTTTGGAAGTGGCAGTAGAAAACTGACAAAAACAATTGCCTGACTTCACCCTTTAGGCCAAAGTTAGTGAAAGGGAGGACATCAGGATTAATGTCTACACTGCACAGAGGAGGTGGCACGGTGCTGGCTGATAGCAGCATATACAAGAAATTGATGAGGTAGTCTCCAGAAGCAAGGCACAGTCCCAAACATCAAGTCTATAGGAGTTGACAGAGAACGTGTGCCAGGCACAAAACCAAGGGTATATAAATGCACTTATGGATCAAGGAGTGAAAGGGTTTGTGCAGGGAAAAGTTGGTGATACCCCTTGAGGCAATGGATGAAGTAAGATAGGAGTCTTTTTCTGGAACAGCAGGGCTTTAGCTTGTAGGAAAATTCAGGTTAATAATTGACTTTGGCTTGGTATTTTTTGGGGGTTGACCCTTGGTAATGAGATCATAGGGTCAAAAACTAGAAATATTATTTTTGGTATATAATATATCATTCTCATTCATTGTTAAATCTTTCTTTTTAATTATAAATACTTCAAACATACAAAAACTAACATAGTAAACATCTGTATATCCCCATGTTAATGTTTTGACTTTGGCTTCATACCAATATTTTTTGTTTTTTGAAGTAATATCATTGATACAGTTACCCTCTATATCTTTCCATTCCCTTTATTGGTCACATGAGTTACAAGCAAGGGTGATAATCAAAATAATTAGCAGCAGTTTGCTAAGAGTGACTTGAGGCCCTCTGCTGGATCATGCAGGTGTCTGGGAGCTCCTGGGAGGGCTGGGAAGGGCTCTTAGGGGAGCTCAGAGCAGCTGCTAGTAATCATAACTGGTGCTGAATTATTTTAAATATAGCTATGACTTTCCCAGTGCGTACTAGCTGAAGATCAGCCTTGATTATAAATATCCTCTCCCAGTCTGGTTGCCTTTTTACTTTTTAATGGTGTGTTTGGTGCATTTATTTGATTTTGGTGAATAGAAGCTTTTATATTTAATGACATCAAATGTATCTGTCTTTTTCCTTTATAATCAGTGCCTTTTTTGTCTTTGTTCAAAAATCCTTTGTTAAACAAAATATTTCCTTCTAAAATATATGGAAGTGCTCTTCATTTTTAGATCTTTAATCCATGTAAATTTTATTTTTCTTTCCTGTGAGGTAGGGATTTAATTTTATCCTTTACTGTAGAGATATGCTAACTCTGCCACTTATTAGCAGTGTGTCCTTGTCCAAGTTACCTGATATCTCTGTGCTGTAGTTTCCTCATCAATGAAATGGGGTTAATAATAGTCTTTACCTCATAAATTACTGAAGAGATTAAATAAAATAATAGGTGTAAAATATCTACAACAATACTTGTTACATAATGGCCATCCTGCAATTATTAGCTAATAGACCTCCCAACTTGTTTAGCAAAATTTATTGAATAGTCTCTACCTAGTGATTTGACAAGCCTCATAGATATATGTGGGTTCATTTCTAAGCTCTGTATTATGTTTCTTGATATATTTATCCCTCTTTGAACTTTTGATTGTCATAGTTGTATAGCAATTTTTGATATCGGTGGAGTGCTCCCTAAATATTATTCAAAATTGTCTGTTTTTTTTAACTCTTGATGAATTTTATGTCAAAATTCTTGATTTCTATGAAAATTACTGTTGGAATTTTTATGGGAGTTGCATTGAGTTTACAAGTATTTCGTGTAAAACTATCATCTTTATGATATTAATTCTTATGAATAAACAATACTTCATTGATTTAGGTCTTCTTTTATTTATTATTTCAAAACCTACTTGTATTAACTAATTATACCAGGAGGATATGGAATCTTTGAATCCTAGTGTAGGCTGCTCATTCCCCACACTCCAGAAACCAACAGGCTAGGAGGCAGAGTTGTCAGAATTAGAATTGTTGGCATATCTCCTCTCTGCTTAAAATTCTTCCATAGTCTCCCACAGCTCATCAACTTTTCAAACTCTTTAATGTGATAACAAATACATTCCATGTTTCCCAGATTTATATCTCTGGTCCAGGCTTCTTCACTAACGGTCCAGAAATGGCCTGCTTTTCATTTGCATTGGATATCTAAGATACACTGGAAACTGAACTCGTCATCTCCTTATACACATGATCTCCTCACTGACTCTGAATGCTCATGAAACGGCATCTTCATCCCCTCGGTTGTTCAGGATAAAAATCTTAAAATCATTCTTGACTCTTTTCTTACTCTCACATTCTAGATCAATTCATCATCTTGGTGGCAGTTTCTTCGAAACATATCCTGAATCCAAATTTTTCTGCCCCCCCACCCCCCCAGCTACCATGCTACGACAAGTCATCATCAGCTCTAATCTGGATTAATAAAGAACCCTTGAAACTTGTCCCTTCTTCTATCCCTTTTGCTCTCTTCTGATCAGTTTTTCACCTAACAGCCTAAGAACTCTTAAAATAAAAATCGTGTCACTCCCATGCTCAAGCTCTCCAATGGCTTTCCATTATACTGCAGGGTAAAAACTCTGCTCCTGTCCAAGGCATCCTTCAAGTTCTGGCCTGTGTCCGCTCTCAGACCTCATCTCTGATCACTTTCCCTTTTGGACAATCTGCTTTGGACACACTGATCTTCTTGCTGTTCCCTAATCAGGCAGACTTATTCCCGCCTCAGAATCTTTGAACTGTCTGTTCTCCCTGCCTAGAATGGTCTTGGAAACAGTTAGACTATTGGTGAAAAGTGAGAGCTGGGGAAATGTACATTACTAATTTGATGGTCAGACTGTTTTCTGATTTTGGTTCAAATTTTGCTATCTTTACAAAACAAATTCAAATGCTTTTCACTCAAAAGTGCATCCATCTATCTAACAGTTTCAATGGCATAGGAACTAGCTTGTTTTCTTAATTATCTTATTGTAGAAAATTCTAAGTATATATAAATGTAGAAAAAATTTAGTGTAATGAACCGACTATAACTGTCAGTGTTATTAAATATCCAATCACATTTCCTCAGCTGCTACTATTTTTAATACTGCATTTGTTTAAATCAGGGATAAATAAGGTCCATATATTTGTACTCGATGAATTTATCTCATTGATCTGCTTTAATTTCTCTCTCTCATTTTTCCTTGTACCTGAATTGTTGAACAACTTAGGTCATTTTTTTTGCTGTATAGTTTCCATTTAACACATTCCTCTTAACTGTGTATTTCTTGTAAATTCTTAGTTAAAGATAGAGGCTGGCTCAGATTCAGGTTCTATTTTTTTGTCAAGACTAATTCATAGATAGCATGGTGTGATTCTAGTGGAAGTACAAAATATATTTTTTTGTTGTTGTTACCACCCATTGATCACCATTGCTTACATCCATTATTTCATTAAGACTTTCAAAATGGTAATATTCTAATTCCATAAACCTTTCATGAAAGAAATTTTTCCTTAACAGCAATTTGGTTACTTTGAGGTAGAGTTTTATAGAAAAGGCAGATATGTTAATCCCAAACTGCCAATTTATCCCTCCCCCTCTGCCTTTCCCCTTTGGTAATGATAAATTTGTTTTCGAAGACTGTGAGTCTGTTTCTGTTTTGTTAATAATTTCATTTGTATCATCTTTTTAGAGTCCACATATAAGTGATATCATATGATATTTGTCTTTGTCTGACTTACTTCACTTAGTATGATAGTCTGTAGGTTCAAAAATAGTAATCAACAAGGACCTACTGTATAGCACAGGGAACTCAACTCAGCATTCTGTAATAACCTATGTGGGAAAAGAATCTGAAAAGAATGGATATATGTATATGTATAACTGAACCACTTTGCTATACACCTGAGACTAGCACAACACTGCAAATCAACTATACCCCAATATAAAATAGGAACTAAATTAAAAAAAGAAAAGGCAGATAAATGTTTGATTTTTCCCCTTATTTAGGAATTTTCAGTAGCACATGTTGGTTCCATAGCATTTTCCATGGGTTGCTACTTATGTTTTAATTCATCCATGTTGTTTAATAACTGGATGAATTAATATAAAATCATTGACTGTGATAGCATAATCGAAGCTTGACAATAAAGGTGAAATCTTTGAAGGAAAGATCACCAGATTTGAATATATAAAAATATTTATGTTGTTAGATATTTTAACAAATAAAAAATGTGAAGAATAGACTAAGGAATTTATTGGCAAATGACATGGCAAACAATGGGCAAATGGCTCCTGGGCTTTTTTTCAGTTGACGTCTTTTAGTTCTCTGCATTTTTATCTTTGTAAATCCATCTGTTTAAATACTTGAAAACTTTAAAAGAAAAAGAAATGTCTGTGGAAGTGCAGTTATTTAGTAAACGTGAAAAAATAGAAGTGTCAGACATCACTCAATCTTTATTTTCTTCCTCTTAACATCAGAGTGAAATATTTTCATTGTTCAACTATTCTTTTTCTTGAGATATATATTGTTAATCAGTTATCCTGTACTGTGTCTTAGTTTCTCATCTTCCTAATTTTTATATAACCAGTAGAATGTGATTTTCTCAGAGAATCATCTAAATACAATGGGTATAAAGCAACCCCGGAAGAAAGAGGCTATAATTAGGCTTATGATACTTTATAATATGATCCCCACCCTCCCACCCCACCTCCCTGGCACTTTTACCCTAAAACATGATTAGGCTGTTCCTGGTTCTTTCTTTACTGTAGATGTTTGGGAAGTATGTATGTGTATGTTTGTGGGGAGTATGTGGGGAAGGTGTGCATGTGTGTATCAGGGAATGCAGGGGTGCAGGTAGTGGGTAAGAGGCCCTAATTTTCATTGGTTTATTATTTTTTTTTTCTTAAAAGCCTATTAAGTTAGTGGAGTCGTACTCACAAGTGGCTCAACTTTTAAAAAATATTTAGGGATAGATATTTAATAAACCAGAATCTTCTGGCTGGTTGATATTGACATGTACAGCGATATCTTAGCTTCACGAGATATTTTAGGTCTAAACACAGTTTCTGACACCTACGTGTTTGTATTGCTTTTGCTTCTCTTTTCCAATGGAAGAAAGGTCAGGAATATTCAACGTGAGGAATTTTCCATACCTGATGCTTTATTTTTGCATCTCAGGTCTACACATTTTGATAATCACAAACAGAACTTTGAAAGTACTAAAATTCACCTTATCTTTCAGTGTTTATTCAGGAGAGTGGAATTATTATTATTTTTATTGGTGTTGCTATTTTCTGTTATTTTATTGTCAAAGAAAGAAAGGGCTCTCAGACCAAATATTCGCCGAAAGTCAGAATGCCGGTTTTCAGTTCACCTGGGGCAGAATTGAATCCACTTCTTTGGCAGAAAAATATCAGGAACACACATTAATGTTCACCGCTCTTAGTCCAACCTAAGAATGCATTCATCTAGTATAGTTATATTAGACTCGTGTACTATCACGTCTCTCTTCTGACTGGCTTTATGACACTTACATGAGGAAGGGTGCATGAAAAACTATAATCTGTAAAATGTACTGATGGCACTGAGCTTTCTAAGTTCCACTCCTTTGTCATTCTATTTAAAAGTTTTATGTTTAGGATCTGGTCTTTAACAGAATGGCCTATGCTACCTCCATCCCCCTCCTCATGTATACTTCTTACCACTCTTTGCTAAGAGAATCCATCTCAGAATGGATGTAGAAATATAAGACAAAAGTAATTATAGAGGAGGTGGGTGACCAGTTTTCCAGTTGCTTAGAAGAAGTGAAAGAGGTGAACTGTTTTATTGTTTGCAGATTTTGCATTTATCTGCCCAGGAAAAATTGGAGTAGTCAAGAAAACATACTTCTAACATTGATTCTGGCTAGCAACTTTGCTCAGTTTGTGGCAAATATAATGATTGCTTCCTGGTCCAGTTTATCATGTCTTGGTGTAAATTATTTTCAGATTACTGTTGTAAATTGATTGTCGGTCCTAGTTTTTGAAGTGGTAAGAGTTTTTTGTTTTTTTCAAGATCCACTGTATTTTATATTGGGGTGTTCAAAGATACTGCATCAGGGTTGACTCCTGGAGAGTTCATATTTTAAAACCAAACTAGTTCTTGTTTCTTTCTGACAATATAGTTTCTGAAAACTGACTTTCCTTTATACCGTCTCAACTTTATATTTCTTTCTTATGTTTCCCCCAAGGGCCTAATTACGAATCCCTACTAGGCTTCTGAGCGCTAATAGTGTTTAAAGTTTGGTGAGCTCTTTGTTAATGCTTTTCCCAATTGGCTGGAAAGAAGCTGTTTACTTCCTGATCTGTGTGTTTCTACTTCACCTTCGTGGAATAAACCATATTTATGTTTTTTTTTTTCTTTCTATAGTAAAACATATGAAATTTTGAGCTTTCACTGAAGCTACTTATTTGGCTAATTAAATGCTTTTTAGATTTAACATACTCTTTGTATTCATCAATATTGACTAATTAAAATTTGTAAAGCTCAAAATAGACCTAGAGATATATTCTTGATAGAGATCTACCTGCTAGAAGCTAAGGTATGCATCACAATGACAGAAAATTTCAATGACGATAAACGGAATTCATACTATTATTTCCAGTTTTTTCAGTCAGCCTCATTGTGCTCTACACAAGGGGGATGATACTCAGAAACAAAAGGACTAAAACATCTGGAAAATCCCAATGTGATTTGGTATTTGATAAGTAAGGAATGTCAAAAATAGAAGAGTTTCTAAAGATGAGAGCCCTATGTTGTTGGAGTGCATGTGGTGTTTTCTTGTTGGGAATGTGCAGGGGAAGGAAAATAAATAATTCTATCCAACAGCCTGCCTCTGCTGAGCCTAGGTTTCATACTGAGGGAAGACTAAGAATAGCAGCAACTAGTCTAGAAAGCTTCCACTGTCCCAAGCAGTTCTTTCCCACAGAGAACCACTTTCGTCTGCAACTTTCCCACAGAGATCCCCACTTTGACTGCTACACTGCACATCTTGCTCAGAAGTGTAGTAACTTTATTATCCCATTATCCTTTTTCACGTATTTGACCTGCCTGTCAAAACTGCTGTGGGAATGAGAAATACTTTGTGCACATTCAGCCTCTCATCGCACCTCTCACGTGTGCGGGGCCTCCTTCTGAGTGAAGTCACAGCAGATACACTCTGTCTTAGAAATAATAGACGAATTGCCTACCCTCATTCGTGAACTTCTGGTATCGCACAAAACAAACTGAAGAAACGATGTAACCCCTCATTTTAAAATTTAATCTTTTACAGCCTGCTGTCTGAGGCAGTTCCTCTATGAATCTGCTGACATTTTAAATTCTACTTTGGAAATTTCCTCTCTATTTCAAATATCCACTCTACTCAAAATTTTATATAAAGTTATCCCCTCCGTATACTATCAGTATGAAACTTCTTCCTTTCTTTCTTTCCTAAGGCATTCTAAGTTGCTTCAGGAACCAGCTCCCTTAAGAGAAAACCACTAAATCTTGCTGCTTACGCTGCAGCCCCAAATCTTACCGTAGTGCTTTTCAGAGTGAGAAATATTTTCTGTGTAAGCTCCTGCAAGGTTCACAGGCTTACTAGATTGTGCTTTCTAGCTAATAGGAAAGAAAAGAAAACTGCAGAAGCCCCTAGAGAACCTTCTGGCAGAAAGTAGATAACACAAAATAAAATCACTCTTTTATTTTATTAAGGACCTTTGTGAAGGTTCATTTAAAACAATTTAGTCTGTCTAACATAATTAAGTCACTAAGCAGCATCAGGTAGTAGCCAGTTACAGTCTTGGATTGGTAATGTTTAATTCATTTATAATTACTCTAATACATGTCTAGGAAGCAGGCACAGGATTTTACAAAATGAAATATGATGAGTAAGGACAGTTGAATGATGAATCATAAAATAGATTATATTGTAGTCATTTGAGCTGCTATTTGAAATGTATGGCTGCCAACTGGCAACCAGAGGTATTTTTCTTTTGTTTGTTTGTTTTTTGTTTTTGATAAATTAAATAAGTTCAATAAAGCTATCCAGATAGGAAATCTGGAGCTGGAGTATGAGAATTATTTTTTAGCCTTCACCAGTAATGAGTTTTTTGAGATAGGAGCACTAAGGAATGTTAAGGCAGAGTCACTGTGGAAGCAATACTGTGTCCAGCAAGATCCACTCTGGTAAATCCCCAACCCATGAGATCTTAATAATTGATATTCCTCAGTTGGGTTGAACTGAGCTTAATCAAGTGGAGTAGGAGAGAAAGAAGGATAAGGGTCAGATTTAGATAGAAGATTTTTGCTGCAGTACAGATCTAAAATTGATTAGGGTTTGAAATGGGTTTGTTGAAGGGGTTAAGAAACATTATGGATGAATAGATGGTATAAACTAAATTGCAGCCCCATTTCTATATTTACACTTGAAATTTAAAGATTTTTTTTCTCCTCTAGAGTTTGAGTAGGAAAGCCCTGCTTGAGCAGAGTAGAATCTTACAGCTTTTCTGATGGAAGAGAAGACAAATTAGGTATTGCAGTATTTCATTGACTGGACACAGGGTTAAATCTCAAGGTAATTCTAGCATCTGGAAATTTGTAATCTCTACATTTCAGAAGCTATAAATGTAGAGCGACTTCAGGATTGCTGAATTCTTACTGATACACTCAGCAAGACTGAAGTTGTTAAGAAATTCCATCTACTTGTCTAGAATCTGCATTATAGTTATTGGTTTAAAATTGTTTAAATGTGTTTTGTGACAAATTGTTATAAACATAGCATAGATGTTACATATTTTTTCAGATTACATAGATTTGAATTTGTTTGATGTATTTACCTATACATTCTTTTGAACTTGGAACCCAAGGGCCTACTATTTTGCAGAACGTTGAAGGATAAGGAAATATAAAACAAAAGAAAACACTGTAAATTATTTCCTTGTTGTGAGTAACAGAAATCTGGAATATACCACTATTTCTGGTTATGTGACAATTAGAAAGATTGAAAGACTTCTGGGAAGAAATAATCCTGGGATTTTAGATGTATTTGGATCAAGATAACAACTGGAGATAAACTATATAAAGAAGTTACATGATTGCTCCAAGTCACAAATTTCATTTATTCATTCAACAAATGGTAATGAGCCATGTCCCAGGTACTGATTTGGTGCCTGGGATGTGGCAGTGAAATAACAGAAAAAGTCTGTGCCATTGTTTGGACTGAAACTGAGAATAGGCACACCTTGCCAAATTGTGTCATAATTAATGCAGGAGAGAATGCAAAACCTAAAATGCCAATACAAATAGTGGAATTGAAATTTACTTTGAGACTTCATGAACTTTGAGAAGCATATGAGTACATAATTTACGTTTGCAGGGTTCAACTAGTGTTTGTTGAAGGATCCATTTATAAGGATCCATGGGAGAAATATGCTTAGTACACTGCCAGGGATATCTTGTTTCCCTTAAGAAAAGATATATATATATATATATATATTGCGTATAAACACTATAAATTTCATTTCCCTTTCTGCATTGGATGCTGAGAATATCAGTAATAAATTTGAGGGTAACATCTAGCAATCCAATAGGAAATGAATGTGTGTTTTTGTTATTATCTTCCTTTGTTTGTAGAATCTATTTTTAAAAGACACAGGACATTAAACAAACATAAAAACAATGACAGTCACAATCATGGTTCCATTTGTAAATCCAGCTGAAGCTTTTTGAAGCACTGGCAACATATTAATCTTTTCAATAGATAATAGGACCTGAGCCTACCTCTGTAGAACAGTTTCCTCAGTGTTTAAAAAAACCCTACTTTATTAAGATCAGCCTCCAGGTCCCAGAAGAATATTGTTCCTATCATTGAATAAAATCAGTTTAAAGCACAATCTGTCAATGTAGACAGATGACAATTGCAAAAGCTATTAGAGGGGTGGATGATGACACTATTGCAGGACATCTTGAGGGAGAGTTTGAATTGAAGCAAATGGAAGCTCTGGGAAACAGAAGCAGAAAATCAGCCAGTTATCATCCCAAAGATCCCCAAACTCTGCAGATATCAACTGGTGCCACAAACCAAGACACTTCTTTTATGCAGTGTGTAAAGAAATAATCCTGGTTATAGATATATTTGGATGAAGGGTAATAAATAGAGATTGACAATATAAAGAGATAATATGATTGCTCTGAGATACAGATGTCATTTGTTCATCCAACAAATAACATCAAATAGCTATGACTGGCAGTAGCATTTTATTTGGAATCAAAAGATAATGGTGGAATTTAAAAATGTACTGAGTTTATTTTACATACTTAAAAGTTGCAATGGTAAGAAATAGAGTTAAAAAAAACTCTTAGGATTTTGTAATCTACTCCAAAGTCAGCATGAACAGAGAGAATTAAATAGGAATTTCTGTATTTTATATATTTGTTATTCATTACGTTTGAGTTAAACAAAAGAAAATACTTTCCTACATGATTCGATCCAACTTTTTAAAAAATAATAATTTTTAAGAAGAATTCAGTGGTCACTGTGGTTATCACTGGCTACCACCACCAGTGGGCTGAAACTGCTTCTCCAGGTTTAGTATGTGGAAATCTGTTCAATAAATGATTGTTCAGTTAAGATTCTTCTAGGGTAGAAACTGACAGAAGCAGAAACCAGTGGCTGAGGTGGTGGGTGTATTGACACCTCTCTCTTTTGCTGACAACTAGGGTGGAAAGGGCTATTCTGCATCCTTTGGCAATTTACCAGCATCTTACAAGCAGCCGCTTGGCCAGCTCTGAGCTGTGTTTACTGCCAGCTAACATAAGATTTAGAATGAGTGTAATTTTCAGCTTTTGTAAAGAGTATCAAATGATAAATAGAGGAATCAGATCTTTGCCTGTATTGCTTACTGCAGTGAAACATGGATTAAATGTGTAGTAAAAATATCAGTTAATCTGTCCAGGGAGCTAGATATATTCATTTGCTTTCTTTGATCCAGCTTAGTTGTTTCATTGGAAGAGAAGGGAGAAGAGAAAAGATGTCCTAATTATTTATATGTTTACAAGCCTCCCCCTCCCCTTAGGCTACTGCTAAGTTGTCTCACTCCATACACTCTGTGCCACAGCAATTTAATATTTCATTAAAAAAGCATTAATGATAGATCCAGTAAATTTCTCCTATCCAGGCTCCACAATGATAGCGATTCAAGTTAGTGTTGATCTCTGAGTGATGCTCATGAAAACAAAGCCCAAAAAAGGGACAGTTAGAGTGCTACTCATTTTCCCTGCATCTTGAGGTCAAGTTGGAGACCTGAGTCTGACCTGTAATTGTAATTACCGTCATGCTGGCTCTTTTAGAAGAGTTTTCAAAGGCTTCTGCTTCTCGGCTTCTGGTTTTAATTTTAAAATAAAAATCAAAAGTTACTCCATGAGAAAATACCCTGTTGCCTTTGAAGCATTGGATCATTTATTTAATGAAACAACACATATTTATTAAATGCCTGTGTGTTTTCAAGTTACTATGGCCTCTACTTTAGAGAAGAGGAAGAGTTCTTGTTCTTAAGGATACGCTTTTTTTTTTCACATAGAGGAGAAAGGATAAATTAGAATGAAAGCATAAATATGAACAAAAAACTTTAAATGATGAGGGTCAAATGATTTGTTCTCATAAATAATTAGGTTTGTGTATATAGAAAGGAATTATTTCCAGCAAATATATTAAGAAATTTACATATGATTGGGATTTAAGTTAAAAAAAATTCAAGGATGTAATTTTCATGGTTTGAAAGTGGAGGGAGTATAGAGAGAACAGAAGTTTTATTTACTGGAGCAGTGGAATAAGAAGTGCAGAAAATGTTGGAAGCATATTGTAGAGGTCACTAGAATTTTAACTTCTAGGTAATTAATTTTATTATATGAATCACACAAACGAACACTGTAAAAAAAAATGTAGGATTTAAAAAGAAAAGCAAAATTAAAGAGTAACTTGGCCCTGCATCCCTTCCCAAGCAAATGATCTATTTTCATTTTTCTGTGTTCTCTCTCCCTGAAGATCTTTGAACAGTGAAATGACATGATGGAAATTGTGTTGTAGGCCTTTTAGGAAGATTAATCTATCAGTAGTAAGCAAGATGGAAAGTGAAGTGTCTGAAACCTGGAGACCAATTATAATTGTATTGAAGTAATCCAGGTGAGAAGTGATAAGGGCCTGAACAGAAATGGAAAGCAATGGGAAGTTGTAAGAGGTATTGAAATGGATAAACCACTGATTGGAAATGGGACATTAGAGAAAGGTAATCTTTAGAGATAACTGGAGCCTGAGTTAACAGCAATAGTTCCAGAGATAGAAAGCAGAAGTAGAATGATTAAAGTAGGTGTCTGGCTATGAAAAATGATTTATATACATTTTTTAACATATTATATTTGAAAAAAATATGGTCACACAGAAATGATGCTAATATATTTAAAGATGGACAATTGGGATATATATGCATATTTCTAATCTTGAGATCTTTTCCGTATTCCAGTCCCTCTTAATCATATAAAAGGGACATTTGGAGTGAAATCAGCATCACGGTGGTGTGAATCATTCCTTTTTTCTCCCTCCTTTGACTTACAACTAATCAGACAACCATAACCAAAAAAAGTGCCTTTGCAAAGCACACCAGGACACCTGAGAGATCCATCCATCTATGCACCCAAAAGTGGGTGGATTGGATCATGGAGGAGGTGGCAGAGCAAAGGAAGTTGCAGCGAAGCCAGCAGTGGCAGAGGTAGTGATGGCAGAGAAGGTGGTAGCCAGTCCAGCAGGGAGACAGCACAGTTTTTCTGGCAGAGGAGGACAGAGGATGAAGGTAATGAATGGGGGTCTACTTGGCCACGTGTGTGCAGCTGCAGGGACCAGGTGCTGTCTCTGAGGAGAGACTGCAGTGACTAAGGGGGAAGAAAGGAAAGGGAAATAGACAGAACAGAAGGAAAATGTCTCCTGTCGTCTGCCTTGGAAGGCAAGAGGACTGCCCACTGGCTTCTGGGACCCCCAACTTGAGGAACCTCCTACCAAGCTGTGGGCATACCCAAAGTCCCAAGTGTTAAGTACACACTTCACCCTGCTCTGCCACCACCCTTTGCTTTTTTTTTAAGTGCGTGAGCTCCCAACATTAGCAGGAATCAGCTCCAATAAGAAAAGCCAAAAACTTGTGCGACAGCACCTCATTCTAGAAAACAGAAGAAAGGCTCCTAACTATCAATCTGTTGAACTATTATAATCGAAGTGAACAAAGCCTTGTCTAAGTAAGAGAAGTGTTTGCTATGTCAAATGCAGCGGCGAGGCACTTCTCATCAAACACCATGAAAAATCACAGTAATACAGTGTCACAAAAATAAAATGACAATTTCCAGCAACCAAACCCAAAGACACGGAATATTGTAATCTATATGATAAGGAATTTCAAATAGCTATTATGAAGAAATCCAACAAACTAAAGAAAATTCAGAAAGGCAGTACAGTGGCCTCAGAAATAAAAACGAACAGAGGAGTACTTTACGAAAGAGATTGAAATTCTAAAAAAGAAACGAACAGAAATTCTGGAGCTGAAGTACTCAATAAATGAGGTGAAGAATGCATTGGAAATACAGCAGATCATATGGAAGAGAGAATTAGAAAGCTCAAGGAAAAAAATATAGAAATAATTTAGGTGAAAGAGGAGTGAGAACTAAGATTTTTAAAAAGTGAAGAAACTCTATGAGAACTGACTCCATTAGAAAAGCCAACACAAGAATAATGAGTTCCTTAGAAGTAAAAGAGAGGGATAAGGAAGCAGAGAGTGTATTTAAAAACTAATAGCTGAGAACTTCCCAAACCTGGGAAGGAACTGGATATGCAAGGCCATGAAGCCAATAGAACACCTTATTATCTCACTGCAAAAAGATCTTTTCCAAGACACATTATATATATATTAAAATTTTTTTATTGGAGTATAGTTGCTTTACAACGTTGTGTTAGTTTCTGCTGTACAGCAAAGTGAATCAGTTATACGTATACATATATCCCCTCTTTTTTAGATTTCCTTCCCATTTATATCACCACTGAGCGCTGAGTAGAGTTCCCTGTGCTATACAGTAGGTCTCATTAGTTATATATTTTATACATAGTGGTATATATATGTCACTCCCAATCTCCCAATTCATCCCACTCCCCCTTTCCCCCTTGGTATCCATAAGTTTGTTCTCTACATTTGTGTCTCTCTTTCTGCTCATTATATTAAAATTATCAAAAGTCAACAATAAAGGAAGAATTTTAAAAGCAGCTGGGGGAAAAAGACAATAACCTGTAAATGTACCCTCATTAGGCTATCAACAGATTCATCAGCAGAAACGCTACAGGCCAGGAGAGAGTAGAATGACATATTCAAAATATTAAACCATAAAAATTGCCAGCCAAGAACATTCTATCCAGCAAAGTTATCATTCAGATATGAAGGAGAAATTAAGGCTTTCCTAGATGAACAAAAACTGAAGGAGTTCACCACCAGACCTGCCTTACAAGAAATGTTGAAAGGAGCTCTTTAAGCTGAAACAAAAAGACAAAATCACACAAAACTCTGATTAAGGTGGTAAATAGAATAGAATACTGTAACTCTTTTTTTAGAATAGTATATTAAACTCTTAACTGTAGCTTAAAACTTAAAGGAAAAGAACATTAAAAATAACTGTAGCTGCTACAACTTGGTAATAAAATCACAGCACAAAAAGTCATGATTTGTGACATAAAAATATAAAAAGGGAAAAGTAAAAGAATGGAACCTTATAGGCAAATGAAGATAAATTGCTATCAGCAGAAAAAAGACTATTTTATCTATGAGATGTTTTATGTAAACCTCATGGTAACTGGAAAGCAAAAATCTAGAGCAGAACACAAATAATAAAAGAAGGAGAGACTGAGCAAACCTCCATAGAATACCACCAACGTATAAAGGTGGACAGAAACAAAGGAAGAAGAAACAATGAAAAGACAAAATAACCAGAAGGCAAAATATAAAATGGCAGTAGTAAATCCTTAAATATCAAAAATCACCCTAAATGTAAATGGATTGAACTCACCAGTCAAAAGGCACAGAGTGACCGGATGGATAAAAAGACAAGACCCAAGTATATGCTGCCTAAAGGAGACTAATTTTAGCTCTAAAAACACACATAGGCTCAATGTAAAAGGATGGAAGATGATATTTCAAACAAACAGAAATGAAAAGTAGGTGAGGGTAGCCATACTATTATCAGACAAAATAGACTTCAAAAAAAAGAGTAACAAGAGACAAAGAAGGTCATTATATAATGATAAATGAGTCAATACATCAAGAACCTATAATAATCCTAAATATTTCTGCTCCCAACACCCAAGCACCAAAATATATTAAGCGATTAATAACAGATCTTAAGGAAGAAATAGACAACAATATAATAATTGTAGGGAACTTCAATACCGCACTATCAGCAATAGAGAGATCATCTAGGTGGAAAATCAACAAGGAAACATTGGAATTGAAACACACTTTAGAACAAATGGACTTAATAGACACATACAGGATACTCAATCCAACAGCCACAGAATACACATCATTCTTAAGTGTACATGGACCATTCTCCAGGATAAATCATATGACAGGCCACTCAATAAACCTTAGCAAATTTAATAAGATTGAAATGATACCATTTTCTCTCACCACAATAGTGTGAAACTAGAAATCAACAATAAGAGGAAACAGAAAATCTACAGTAATGTGGAAACTAAACAGCACACTACTAAACAGTCATTGGGTCAAAGAAGAAATAAAAAGTGAAATAAAATTCTCAAAACAAATGAAAATGGAAACATGACATATCAAAGACTGTGGGATGCAGCAAAAGCAGTTCTGAGAGAAAATTTTATAGCAATAAATGCATATATTATGAAATTAGAATGATCTCAAATAAACAACCTAAATTTTCAACTCAAGAGCTAGAAGAAGAACAAACTATGCTCACAGTTACCAGAAGGAAGGAAATAATAAAAATAAGTGGGGAAATAAGTGAAATAGAGACCAGGAGAGCAATTAAAATGATCATGGAAACTAAGAGCTGATTCTTTGAAAGGACAAATAAAATTGACAAACCTTTAGCTAGATTAACTAAGAAAAAAGAGAGAAGACTCAAATAAATAAAAACAGACATGAAAGAGGAGACATTACAAATGATACTACAGAAATACATAAAATCAGAAGAGACTGCTATGAACAATTATATGCCAACAAATTACATAACTTAGAAGAAATTGATATATTTCTAGAAGCACACGATCTACCAAGATCAGGAAGAAAAAGGAAATCTGAACAGACTAATAATCAATAAAGAGATTGAGTCAGTAAGCAAAAACTCCCAACACAGAAATCTCCAGTAGCAGACAACTTCACTAGAGTATTCTACCAAACATTTAAAGAAGAATTAACACACTCCTCCTCAAACTCTTAAAACATATCGAAAAGGAGGGAACACTTCCAAATTACTCTATGAGGCCAGCATCACTTTGATACCAAAATGAGATAAGGATACCACAAGAAAACTGTAGACCAATATCCCTGATGAATATAGATGCAAAAATTCTCAACAAAATCTTAGCAAATTCAAGAATTCAAGACACAGTAAAAGGATTATACACCTTGACCAAGTGGGACTTATACCTGGGATGCAAGGATGGTTCAACCTATGCAAATCAATAAATGTAATAAATCACATCAATAAAATGAAAGATAAAAATCACATGGTAGTTTCCATAGATGAAGAAAAATCATTTGACATCCTTTCATGATAAAAACCCTTAACAGACTGGGTATAGAAAGAACATTTTAATATAATAAAGTACATATGGGACAAACCCACTATATACTAACATTATACTCAATGGAGAGAAATTGAAAGTGTTTCCTTTAAGATTAGGACCAAGGTAAGAATGTCCACTCTCACCTCTCCTATACAATATAGTAGTGGAAGTCCTAGCTAGAGAAATTAGGCAAAACAGAGAAATAAAGTGCATCCAAATCGGAAAGGAAAAGTAAAATTGTCATTAGATGATATGATCCCATATATGAAAAATCCCATAGAATCAGTCAAAAAACCTGTTGGAATTAATAAAAGTGGCAGGATACAAAATCAACATACAGAAATCAACTGCATTCCTTTACACTAATGATGAAACATCAGAAGGAAATAAAACCATCCCATTCACAATAGCATCAAAAAATACTTAGGAGTAAATTTGATTGAAGAAGTGAAAGATTTGTACAATGAAAACTACAAAACTACACTGAAATAAATCAAAGAAGACACAAACAAATGGAAAGATATTTGTTCATGGATCAGAAGAATTAATGTTGTTAAAATGGCCATACTTCCCAAAGCCATGTACAGATTCAATGCAATCCCCAACAAAATACTAAAACATTTTTCACAGAAATGGAAGAAACTTCCCAAAATTTATGTGGAACTATAAAAGACCATAAGTAGCAAAACAATCTGGAGGAAAAATAACAAAGCTGGAGATATCACACTTCCTGATTTCAAACTATACTACAAAGCCATAGTAATAAAGAAGGTATGGTACTGCCACAGAAATATACACATTGACCAGTAGAACTGAATAAAAAGCCCAGAATTAAACCCCAATGTATACAGTTAACTAATATTTAACACAGGAGCTAAGAATACTCAGTAGGGAAAGGATAGTCTCTTCAACAAATGGTGTTGGGAAAACTGAATAAACACATTCAGAGAAATGAAATTGGACCCCTATCTCACAAAACTCACAAAAATTAACTTGAAATGGATCAAAGACTTAAACATAAGAGCTGATATGATAAAAACTCCTAGAAGAAAGTCTAGGAATGAAACTCATCAATATTGGTCTTGGCAATAACTTTTTGGGCATGATGCCATAAGCACAAAAAATGGAACAAAACAAAAATCAAATGGGATTACATCAAACTCAAAAGCTTCTGCACAGCAACAGAAACAATTAAAATGAAAAGGCAGTGTACAGAATGGAAGAAAATTTTTGAAAACCATATATTGGATAAGGGGTTAATATCCAAAATATATGAAGAAATCAGTTAACTCAATAACAACAACAACAACAAAATCCAGTTAAAAAGTGGACAGAAGAACTAAATAGACATTTCTCCAAAGAGGACATCAAAATGGCCAAGAGACACATGAAAATATGCTCAACATCACTAATCATTAGGGAAATGCAAATCAAAACCACAATGAGATATCATGTCACACCTATTTGAATAGCTGTTCAAGAAGACAAGAGACAAGTGCTGGCGAGGATGTGGTGAAAATGAAACCTGTATATATTGTTGGTGGGAATGTAAATTGGTCCAACCACTATGGAAAACAATATGGAGATTCTTCAAAAAATTAAAAACATACCTACCATACAATTCAGCAATTCCACTTCTGGGTATATAGCCAAAAGAAATGAAAACAGGATATCAAAGAAATATCTGCACTTTCATGTTTATCGCAACATCATTCATAATAGTGCTGGTATGGAAACAACACAAATGCCCATCAGTGGATGAATGGATAAACAAGATGTGGTACACATATACAATAGAATATGCAGCCATGAGAAATGAGATATCCTCCCATTTGCAACAACATGGATGAACATTGAGCATGTTATGCTAAGTGAGATAAGTCAGATAAAGACAAGTACTGTATGATCCCGTATATGTGTAATCTAAAAAAGTTAAACCTGTAAAAACAGAATAAAATGGTGGTTACCAGTGGGGGTGGGGACAAGAGTGATGACGTTTAAGGTACAAACTTGTAACAAGTAGTAAATAAGCCCCAGAAATCTAATACACAGTATAATGAATATAGACAGTAATTATGTAATGTGATAAATACCACATCAGCAATATACAACATATATATGTATCAAAGTAACAAGTTGTACACTTTAAACTTACACAACGTTACACATCAAACTTGTTCAATTAAAAAAAAGCAGACATCAGGAAAATGCATATCAAAACCACAAATGAAGTATCACCTCACACCTGTCACAATGGCTATCATCAAAAAGACAACAAATAAAAACATTGGCCAGGATGTGGAGAAAAGGGAACCCTAGTACACTGTTGGTAGCAATGTAAATTACTGCATCCACTATGGAAAACAATAAGGAGTTCCTCAAAAAACCAAAAATAGAACTACCATATAATCTATCAATTCTACTCCTGGAAAAAGAAAATAAAAAACACTAATTCAAAAAGGTATGTGCACCCCAGTGTTCAAAGCAGCATTATTTACGATAGCCAAAATATGGAAACAACCTAAGTGTCCATCAACAGATGAATGGATAAAGAAGATGTGATATATTTATATACAATGGAATACTACTCAGTCATAAAAAGAATGAAATTTTGCCAGTTGTGACAACATGGATGGACCTGGAGGGTATTTTGCTTAGTGAAGTAAGTCAGAAATAGAAAGGCAAATACTGTATGTTTTCACCTATATATGGAATCTGAAAACTAAAACAAACGAATATAACAAAACAGAAATGGACTCAGATAAATAGAAGAAACTAGTGGTTACCAAGGTAAGAGGGATGGGGGAAGAGCAAGATAGGGGTAAGGGGTTCAGAAGTACAAAGTACTATGAATAAAATAAGATACAAGGATGTAATGCACAGAACAGGGAATATAGCCAATATTTTATAACTTTAAATGGAATATATTTTATAAAAATATTGAATCACTATGTTGTACACATGAAACTAACAATATTGTAAATCAACTATACAACTTTAAAAGAAATGAATAGATAGATTCAATAGATAAACAGGAACAGTTAAAATCACAGATGTGAATTAATTGTGGTGTATTAAGGAAGTAGATGAGATTTTGAGAAGAGGAAAAATAATCAGTGAGGAAAGGAGTGGTCAGTGAAGTGGATTGAGAACCCACGTGATGATTATCAAAATTAGAGAAGAGAGCAAGAAAAGAGAGAGAAAAAACAAAACAAAACAAACCCACAACCATATTTAGAGTAGTAGTATAAGGAAGACAAGGAGAATGAGAACTGAGAAAAAGGCATTATATTTCATAACTAAAAGTTCATTAGTGACACTTTAGAAATCAGTGAAGAATTAATGTTTGTTAAACCATTTTCTAAAAGGTTAATTTTTCATTCGACACTTTTTTTAATGAAAGGAGAGGGAAATTGAATGGAAGCTAGTAGGTGGTGAAATTAAGCAAGATTTGTTTCCTTCATGCCATTAACTTATAATGTAAAAAATATTTAAATATAAAAAAGTTTTTTCAATTTTTAAGGCTGAGTAAAGGGAGCAACAGGTAAATCAAAGAATAGATATGTGAGTATTAGGAAGATCTACAGGGACAGACAGAAAGGGTTTATGGGAGAGTGAAACTAGAGAGGCCAATTAGGGAACTGTTTCAGTAGTCCTGGCAAGGGATGTTGCAAGGTGACTTGAATTAGGTTTGTAGTTGTGGAAGTGGTGATTATTGGTTGGATCCAGTCAATATTTTGAAGATAGAGCTGATCTGATTTGATAATGAATAAGATATGAGATGTGAGAAAAAGAGAAATAAAAAATGATGTCATTTTATTGGCTTAAGCAACTGAAAGAATGGGGGTGCCATTTACTGCGATGAGTGAGACTAAGGAAGATGCAGGACTTTTTTTTCAATGTGTTAGTACTGGTTTTACTCTTAGACATCCACATGATGATGTTGTCTAGAAACTTAGACACATGAGTCTTTAACTAAGAGTGAAGTTCAGGATGTGTAAGTTTGATATTCATCCGTACATTAATAATATGGAAATAAGGAGAAATCAGCTATGAACATTAAGAGTAATCAGTGAGGTATGAAGATCTGGAGAGGGTGATGTCTGCAAAACAAAAGAAAGGATGTTTCAAGAAAGGGCATGTTCAGCTGTGTCCAAGTCTGGTGAGACATAGAGTAAGATGTGTACACAGAATTAGGGGAGATTTGCACCTCTGGTAGTATCTGAAGTAAACAAAATCATTGATTAGTTGGTTAATCAACTCTATCTTTTTCTTGGAATTGATTTTTTAGGCAAGGCTCTAGGTATTTTGATGTGGAGGAATGGGGTAGTGTTACATGAAGTAGAGTCACAGACAATGGAGGGATGTCATTAGAACAGGCAGCTCTGGAGGGGGTATTTCTTACATATAGGTCTCTGTGGTGTTCCTAGATTTAATTTATAGAGTGTTAGGTGGTATCACTGCTGGGTGATTTGGGGGCCTGCCATAAACTTTGCTGAAAGGGTATCAGTGCCAGTATAGAGGGGTTGGGCTTATCAAAAGCACTTGGAGATCTGGAGGGTAGACTTAAAGGACACCATTTTTTCTTTATCACTTTTAGTAGAAATACGTGATACAAAGTGTAGCAGTTTAGATCTGTGCAGAATAAAGATGTTATAACAAACACATTGAAAACAGAATTCTCATAAAATTCAACAATTATCTTCTCTTGGTGTCTCTTAAACTCAAGTAGACAGCAAGAGACAGGATGAGGGTTTTCACTGAGGATGAAAGAAATTTGTATGTCTTCTCATACATTCTTTTTCATATCCCTTTAGCCTGTGGTCATATAAATCTTCTTCTTACTTTAAATGATGAAACCTTCAAAGTTAGAGAGTTAATAACAAAAATAGTTACCAATAACTGTCCTATAAGGAAAACCTAAAGATATTTAGATTTTTCTTGTTAATGATTGCACTATATTGCCAGGAATAGCAGTTCTCTATTTTATCTCCAGCACACATTTATGGAGGAAAGGTGTAAGTTAAAAAAAATTTTTTAAATGCCCTATTTTGTTATTTTCATTCATTGTACCTTATAGTTACTTTTTGTTTTTCTTCTCTTGCTTGTCAGTCAATGACAGAACCCAACAAGTCTAAGAAAACTTTATCTGCGTAAATATTATACCTTGAATCCTACATCTTATTTTTGTCCTTTAATTTTACTATCTCCCTTGCTGAATATAAAACATACAAATATAATGCCTATAGAACTATCTATTAGTTGTATACTTTTATTATGATAATGATGATGATGATTATTTTGCTGCAAAGTGGGTAAAACAAAGTGGGTAGAATAATGGATATTTTGCCTGATTATAAGAAAATATTGTACTATTAAAAATGGATTCCATTGGTTACTTTATATTGTTATACAGTTACTGATGAACAAGCTCATTGGCATCTTCTTATATTATTTTGGGAGTTTATTTGCCACTTCTACTATTGCCTTGATTTGTATGTCACCACTAACCTGAATTATTTACTGTTTATACAATATACCCACCTTTCCTACAAATTTGTGTTCCTGTCGTTGTAGTTCCTAGATGTTCCTCCCTCTCATTTACCTATGACATTCCATTTATTCTTCAGGTTCTGCCTCAAATTTGTCCTTCCTTATAAAAGTTTACTGATGATATAACCAAAAGACCTCACCAATTCTTACTTATTTGTACATGTCCTCTGACAATTATCCCATGTGGGCTTGATGTTTGTGTAAATGCTTTATCTTCTGTATTCCTTGAGGGGTGTCATTTTTTACATTTTATCTTCCACAGTTTTCTGTACAGACCACCAGTTCAATGAGAAGTGAATTTAATTGAGTCTTTGTGTTCATACCCCTTTCTGTTTCCATGGTAAGATAGTTGTTACCTCCCTTTTGCATGTATCAATACCTCACACCTGCCTATGTTTGTAGTCTTTAATGAAAATAATGGCTACCGTTTGGAGGGTTTACTATATGCTGAGTATTGTCTTTTAGTACTTTATACACATTAATTTATTACTCCTCATAAAAAAATGGAGTTAACATGTTGATAATCCCCACTTTACAGATGAGGAAATTGAGGTGCAGAGAATTTAAGTAATTTATCTAGAGCCATGCAGTTGGTGGAGTCCATTTTTAGAAATGAGAATTTTTGCATCTATAAATTCATCAGGGAATTTGGCCTATAGTTTTCTCTTAGTACTCTTATCTGTCTTCGGTATCCTGGTAATGCTGGCCTCCTAAAATGAGTTTGGGAGTGGTTCCTCCTCTTTATCTTTTTGGAAGAGTTTTAGAAGGATTGGCATTAATTCTTTAAGTGTTTGCTGGAATTCACCAGCAAAATCATCTTGTCTTGGGCTTTTCTTTGTTGGGAGGTTTTTGATTATTGCTTCAATTTTGTTAGTCATTATTAGTCTCTTCAGATTTTCTAATTCTTCATGATTCAGTCCTGGTAGGTTGTGTGTTTCTAGGAATTTATCCATTTCTTCTAAGTTGTACAGTTTATTGGCTTGTAACTGTTCATAGTAGCCTGTTACGTCCTTTGTATTTCTCTGGTAATAGTTACAATGCCTCCTCTTTCATTTTTAATTTTATTTGAGTCCTCTCTCTTTTCTCTTGGTTAATCTGGTTAAAGATTTGTCCATTTTGTTTATCTTTTCTAGAAACCAACTCTTAGTTTCATTGATTTTTTTTTTCTATTATGTTTCTAGTCTCTATCATTTATTTCTGATCTAATCTTTAGTTTTTCCTTCTCTCTACTAAATTAGGCTTAGTTTGTTCTTCTTTTTCTAATTCTTTGAGATGTAAAGTTAGTTTGTTTATTTTAGCTTTTTCTTTTTTTTATAATGTAACATTTATTGCTATAAACTTCCATCTTAGAACAGCTTTTGCTGCATCCCATCTGTTTTAGTAATCATGTTTTTCTTTACTTTCGTCTCAAGATACTTTCTAATTTCCCTTTTGATTTCTTTGACTCATTGGTTGTTCAGTAGTGTGTTGTTTAATTTCTACATATTTGTGAATTTTCCAGCTTTCTTCCTGTTAATTATTTCTAATTTCATACAATGGCAAACAAGAGTGACAAGGTGCCTGACCTAATGAAGGAAACAGAAAAATAAACAACACAAAAAAATTTTCAATTGTGATATTTGTCAGAGAGTCATGAGGTAGGAAATAATGGAAGATAGAAGATAGGGTAATCAAGACATTTTCTGAGAATTTAACATTAAAAATGAAGGATGAGAAGTTTGCTGTACAGAGGTCAGAAGGAGGAAGAGGAAATTAGAAAAAACATTCCAGGGACAGAAAACTCCAGGTGCAAGGGCCCTGGGTGAGAAAAGGAATATTTCCTTTCATTTTTAAAAAAAATAAATTTATTTATTTTATTTATTTTTAGCTGTGTTGGGTTTTTGTTGCTGCGCAAGGGCTTTCTCTAGTTGTGGCGAGCGGGGGCTACTCTTCGTTGTAGTAAGTGGGCCTCTCATTGCGGTGGTTTCTCTTGTTGCGGAGCATGGTCTCTAGGCATGCGGGCTTCAGTAGTTGTGGCTGGCGGGCTCTAGAGTGCAGGCTCAATAGCTGTGGTGCACAGGCCCAGCCGCTCTGCGGCCTGTGGGATCCTTCCAGACCAGGGCTCGATCCTGTGTCCCCTGCGTTGGCAGGCGGATTCTTAAGCACTGCGCCACCAGGGAAGCCCCCCCTTTCATTTTTATTATTAGCATGTTCTTTATAATTTGGCCATAGTGCTCTTTGTGATTAAACTACAGTAAAATTAAGGAAATGGTCATATGGCCTCATTAATATGCTATCAGTAGTATATATTTATAATAATTGTGTTTAAATCATTTAAAAATACCTGTTCTGTTTCTTAATATAAATTGTACCTGAGAATTGATATCTTCAGTTCCATTTCTCTGTTTTTAACTTACTGATTTTACAAAAAGGTTTAAAAAAGTCGTTTAATTGGCATATTTTTTAACTTATGCAAGAAATTTTATTTTAGCTAAATAAAGAATGTGCATTTTAAAAATTTCAGTGTTATTTTCAACATGAAAATATCTAAAAAGACAGGAGCTGCACAATTGTTTAGTTTTTTTTTCTCTTCTCACTTTGCAGTTTGTATATAGATATCACCATATAACCTAAAAAAAGATGAATACTATTTTAACAATATTTTATACTTTCTGTACAAAGCAAGGTGAAATTATATTAAACCATTGACTTCTTGCGTATTGACCTTGCACTGGCTCTTGAAAGGGAATGAAAATAGAGACATTCATTGCTAAGAATAAATTTCTTGCCTGAAGTTGAGGGAAAATAAAAGCCCTGACAACCGTGACAGAAAGTCAAAGGTTCTCATCTTTGGAGTAAAAAGGTGTCCACACATCAAGGGCAAAAAATGCTAAAATCTCAGAGGCAGAGAGAACGCTATAGAGAGCCTTCCTGGACCTACTGAGGTTAAATCATTTACTTCATCATGTATTTTCATTCTACCTCCTTCCTCTAGTATTTTAGGGCTGTGAATGCTTTTATTAATCTTAAGCTGTTAAATTGTCACCTTTAAATTTGCCATATGAAAGCGTTCCCTGTGGGAAAGCATTTTATTGAGCAGAGTTTGAACATTCAGGCTTGAAAGGGAAAATAGTTGTGTCCTTAGTCCATTTGTGTTTAATCTCCTCTTTGTTTCTTCTCCTTGTCCAAATTAAGAAAAACTCATACACAGGAGAAAAGTACATTGAAATGTGTTTTCTTTCATTTTTAATGCTTTAATGGCAGGCAGAATTATCTCCTTTTGTTTTAACGAAATATGTGTTAAATCACTCATCCTTCCATCATTTAGTTCACCTCTCAGAAGTCTTCACAGTTCTTCCAAATGGAAGAAATATTTCTCTTTTTTGTATTTCTATGGTATATATTGTCTATAGAATGATTTCACAAATACAATTTTTATATTATAGATTCCTCCCCTAGAAGGAACACTCGTCCCAATTTGATCATAATCTGAACATTAGAGTGTGCACTGTGCATCTATTGATATCTCCACAGAATCTACCTCAGTGCCTTGCACATAGCAGACACTCAATGACTATTTCTTGAACTGATTTTTTCATGCTGCATCTAACAAAAGAGGCTTTGTTATTGTTCTTAGAAATCTGAGCAAATTAAATTCATTATAAATTTTAGATTTTCTAGGGGTTCCTTGCCAATTTCCTGTAATAATTCTTGGGTTTTGAATATTTTCTTTTTATTTATTAGTCTTTTTCCTTTATTAGTTCTTTATTAATCCGCTAATCAGATAACTATCTTATCAGGATCACTTAATATTTTTATGCTGGAATTTTATTTCATTTAAACGGTCAGTTTATTATTAGTTATCTTCCTTTTCAGAAACATAGACCATGGAATCATTTATATCTTTATTGATTAAATCAACAAATATTTATTGAGTGCCTACTTGGTGTCTGACATATATGCTGATTGCATAGTTGTGAATAAGATATTCACAGCATCTGTGGAGAAGGTACATGTGACACATTGAGCTTATAAGTACTATAATGATGGTAGGTGCAAGGTATTGTGGACGCACTTAGAGGGGGCACAAAAACAGTGTTAGGTGTTTAGGGATCTAAGTCATGAGCAGGAATTAGCTTGGGCAAGGTAGTAAAAGAAGGATCTCTGCACTTAAAAAGTGCTTTGTTCTTATTTGCTTGTTTTGATATCTTGCTCTGATCAGGTTGTTGGTTTTAACCTTGGTTCTTATAAATGCTTTCAGATCACTTGATTATATTTTCTGAATGCAGCTTCTCATTGTTTCTTCTTCATTAACCATTTCTCTCTCTGGGTCAAAATTAAATGGAGAGAACCAGTTCCCTCTGTGGTTTTCTCAGCCTCTTAACAATGATATTTTTCCCTAGAAAGCATGTTAAAAATATAATGCCTATGTAACGAATTTTCCAAAGATAGAAATATTTTTTAATACTTCTGATCTCTCTTAATTTTAAGACATCACATAATAGAGTTGTATGAACCGGTACTTCTCCCTAAACTACTTATCTCTCTCAGTGAATAGCACTGTTACCAGATACTTTGCCGAGCAGTAAACTGATTGAAAGTAGATTGGTAGAAATCTGGGAGATATCACAGATACTTCACTTTCCTTAACCTCTAACATGTCACTCCCACATTCCACCATCTTTACAATTTTTGTTTTATTGTAAGAACACTTAACGTGAGATCTACCCTCTTAGCAAATATTTAAGTGCATAATACATTATTGTTGACCATAGCTATAATATTGTACAGTAGATCTCTAGAGAAAGCCTGAATTAATCACAAAACTTCTCAATCAGTGGCCTTAATCAAACTAAATACTGACCAAAAGAGAGTAGATCTTATCAACGGACTATCATACCTATATCAGCAATTTTGTGAAAGTGTTTTCAACTTAGAGGCAGCAAACATGCATTGGAGTCCTAGAGGACAGCCCTACCAGCCAGAAGTGAGCAGGGTGCCATGGTTATCAGCTGTTGCTTGGGTATCTAGAGTTTGTAGAGGTCAGTTAGAAGACGACCTATTGTACTACCAAAGGAAAAAATATGTTCCTTAATATAAATATTGAGCATCATTTTTAAATGATAGTTCAGTTTCTTTCCTTCCTAATTTAAGCCTTCACACTATATATTAAACTCAGTTTAGTTCAACAAAGGATTACTGATTACCTACTATATTTCAGGATATTTGAGAATACAAAAAAGAATAAGGCATCCAGTCCTTTTTTCATTAGAGATCATAGTCAAGTTGGGGAGACCTAAAGGATAGTTTTGAAATGATATGATAAATTCAAGTAATACAAGTATGTATAGGGTGCTATGGTCATATTATTAATAAGGCAGACATAGATAATGAAGACTTTTCTCTAAACCCTTTGGAGTTCAAAAATGAAAACAAGATAATTCAGGAAAGGAAATGAACAAATATTCAAATTCTTTGGGTAGAAAGGACCTATTGACTGTCAAAGATGACTATAAAACCACTTTGTATCTAGACACATCTGATGAGATTTCAGAACTCTAGGTCTAAAGGTAAATGATTTAAGCATATACAGGAAAAAAATACAACCAAATGAATGCAGTTGAGAATGACTTCAAATAACTTATCAACAACATGGGACTGGAAAGTGCAAAGTTCTGAGGGAAATTGAACTTGGATTTTTAATTCTGTTCACAGCCTAAAAGAGCAGAACATGAGATACAACAATGAAGGGCAGCTAAGTATGATCTGATAAGGAGTAGAGAGGGTCAACAATAATTCAGAGTGGATCCATTGAACTTGGATGCTTACAGCACTTGCCTTTGAGCAGGAAGAGTTTTTAAGGGAAATACAACTTAATTTACTTCTGTAGTACATAATAATCTCAGTATTATACTGGCTATTTTTTTTCTACAACAATGCTCACAACAGATTTGTTTGGAATAGCCAATGCTAAAAATAAACCAAATGTCCTTAAATAAGTGGTTAAACAAACTAATACTACTCAGCAGTAAAAAGGATCACACTATTGACACACACAATGACTTAGATGGCTCTCAAGCGAATTTTTCTGAGTGAAAAAGAGCCAATATTGAAAGATTACATAATATATGATTCTATTTATACAACATTCTTTTTAAAAATTGAGGCATAATTGAGGCATAATTGATATATAACTTGTAACATATTAATTTCAGATGTACAACATAATGATACAATATTTATATATGCTGTAAAATGATCACCACAATGTCTAGTTAACATCCATCCCCATATATAGTTAAAAACATTTTTTTTCTTGTAATGAGTACTTTTAAGATCTACTCTCTTAGCCATATTCAAATATGCAACACAGTGTTATTAACTATAGTCACCATGCTGTGCATTACATCCCCGTGAAATTCTTTTATAACTGGAAGTTAGTACCTTTTAACTCCCTTTACTCACTTCGCCCAGTCCCCACCCCTGGCAACCACCAATCTGTTTTTTGTATCTATGGGCTTTGTTTTTTGTTTGCTTGCTTGTTTTTGATTTTAGATTCCACATGTCAGTGATATCATATGGTATCTGTCTTTGTCTGACTTATTTCACTTAGTATAATGCCCTCAGGGTCCACCCATGTTGCTGCAGATTGCAAGAACTCATTCTTTTTTATGGCTTCTTTATATATATATATATATATCACATCTTCTTTATCCATTCATCTATCAGTGGACACTTAAGTTGTTTCCATATCTTGGCTGTTGTAAATAATGCTGCAGTGAACATGGAGGTGCATATAGCTTTTCAAATTAGCGTTTTCATTTTCTTTGGATAAATACCAAGAAATGGGATTGCTGAATCATATGTTAGTTTTATTTTTAATTTTTTTTGAGGAATCATCATATTGTTTTCCATAGCGGCTGCATCAGTTTACAATCCCACCAACAGTGCACAATATAATGGCTATTTTATCAGCTTTAAAATTATGGAGTTTTTCTATTGACAATACACAGAAATCTTATAGTTAGAGAACCAAAATTAATAGTATAACTGACAGAAATCAGAAGGATGAGGAGAAGTAAAGGTAGGTTCTTTAGCTTTCTAGATCAGCCAAATAGATCAGCTTAAAGGTGATAGAGCAAGAAAGAGAGGTTTAAATCGATTATTTTATATTATAAACATAACCACAGTTAGAACTACAAATTATAACTAATACACATCATGAGTTAGGTGGGGAAAACGAGAAGATTTATGAGGAAAATTATAAATTATTCTTTTTAAAGAAGAGGTCTGGTAGAGGATATAAAAAAGAGAAACTGAAAAGTGGTTATATTTTTTTATTAAAACTTTTCTGTATGGCTTGACTTTATTCCTCTAAGTGAAAATATTGCTTTAGAAAAAAGATACTTAATGCATAAAACACAAGGTGAAATACCAAAATACTACTGGGTAAGCATTTTAGGAATGACTCCCCTTCCACTTTAGGTTTTATATTTTTCCCCAAATTTTCTATGCACATTACTTTTATAATCTAAAATTCTATAAAATAAATTTCATGTTTAAAAAAGTGGTAACATCTGATGTAACACAATGTATTTCAAATAGACATGCAAGTTATTGCAAAAAATCAGATAGATCCTTTACAAGGCCAAGTTGCTCACGTATGTTGAGTACCTATGACATAGTTGCAGTGTAACTGTTGATGGTTTTTTAATCTTGTAAGTACTGAATTAAGTCCTGTGCATCACAGATAATATGACAATTCCAAAAATTAAGCTGTAGAGAAAAATTCCTTGTTACTACATAGAAAATCACTTGATAGAATTAAATGAGTCACTCAACCGTGCTGCACAAATTTATAGCCATTATCTGTGGAGAAATAGAGTTAGCACTGACATTAAACGTACCATTTGATTCCTTTATTATAAATTTCATGTTCTGCTCAAATTCTTTAACCACTACCATATGGTTTGCATTATGTTCGTTGCCATTTGTTATGCCCGGTAAGTTAAAAACTTTATTATATATTGATTTACTGCTGTGAATGCCTGAAAACCTTTGTGCTCTTAACACCATCATTGATCAGATATCAATTGTGTTTTACTCTCAGACCACAGAACATATTAAACTGATTCTGGATATATCTTTACATGCTAAAGGGCCTGACCCCAATTTTTCTGTTAAAGGCCTTTTAGCTTCAGTTTTAAGAGCAATTTTGTTTTTTGCAATATTGTGGTGTTCTTGACTAGGATTACTGCTTTTTCATTTATTTGGCTGGAAAGCAGGACTAAAACAGTGTTTCAGATCATTTGTAGAGATGTGGCAGCTGTTCTTGATTTAATCAATGTCCATAAAAATGATTTAGGAATGTCTTATTTGGAAAATGAGTTGTACAGGTGGTCATAAATTAAAGTGCTTTAAAAAAATATACCAGTTAAAAGGAATGAATACGGACTTCCCTGGTGGTCCAGTGGTTAAGACACTGCACTTCCAGTGCAGGGGGCCCGGGTTCGATCCCTGGTCAGGGAACTAGATTTCGCATGCCCCAACGAAGATCCCGCACGTGGCAAACGAAGATCCCGCGTGCCTCAACTAAGATACAGCGCAGCCAAATAAATAAATAAATTTTTTTTTTTTAAAAAGAATGAATGCTTTGTCCCATCCTAGATTCTGTTACATATGGTTTTAATATGCCTGTATATGGTGGGATAATCATTGTCCAAAGAATGACAAACTGCAGCTGAATTTGCAAGATAATTTTCTGATTATTTTCCTATTTTTTCTATTTGCTTTGAGATACCTATTCAATTATCTAATACATAGTTGAAAATAAAATGCTGTATTCTAAGTGAAGTCTACAATAATATATAAATATTAAAAAATTTAATCATTGTGACATATAGAACATTAAAAGGTTAACTGAATAATTAATATTAAATATTATCTGAGACAAATTGGTGAATCTGAGTGTTAGAATTCTTCTAAGCATTATTTTCTATTAAATGTGATAGTTTAGCCTACATATGAGTGAAATAGACAGAAACAATAAACTTCTATACAAACAAATGTTAGTGTCTCATTCTATATGAAAATTAGGGATGTTGAAGGGCATTTTGTCAGCCTGAACTCTGAAGTCAGGCAAACCTGATTTTGAAACAAAGTTTTACATGAATTTACTACCTATTGAAAAAGGAATATTACTTTCCTTATCTGAACTGAGGATTAAATGAGATTACGGTTGCATATGAGAAGTTCCTGGTACATAGTATGTAATAAAGGAAAAAAGCTGCCAATTATTTCATGAGATTGATTTACACTAATGATTGTCTAAGCATCTCGATTTATCTACCTTCCTGAATTAGCTGATTGACAGATAAAAATAATCTGATATGCTAAGAAAATAGCTAAAATTTCCTTATTTAGAAATGATAAACAAGGAATTACCACATGTTATTTCGAAGTTAATTAAATTTGATTCCTTTTAGCTATTTTGTGTGTGTGTGTGTGTAGATTTCAGTTGGCTTTAGGACAGTGCTTTTCAAAATTTCAGTGTACATGTGAATCACCTGGAGATGTTGCAGAAATCCAGATTTTTGGTCAGTAGGTCTGGGGTAGGGTCTGAGATTCTGAATTTCTAAAAGCTTACTGGTGATACCAAAGCTATTGGACCACAGTGTGTGTGTGTGTGTGTGTGTGTGTGTGCTGGTACCTGGGGTAGCGAGATGCTACATAATATATCCACCTGCTCTTTCCTATCATATGCTTCCATAGCACCCTGAATGTACACTCTCAAAATTATTTGTTTTTGCTGTTAAAATCTTTTAAATCTTGTACTCCCTTCCATATATTGTAAGCTCCTGAAAGTATGTCTTCTTTTACTCACTTCTCTGTCCCAGAACAGCACAGTGCCTGGAGCTTGGCAATGAGTACTCATTTGCTTAGCGTTGGTAAACTACATGCCGGAAATGAAGTCCATGGCTGAAAAGATAATAAGAAGCCACAGATTGAAAGGTTCTGCATAATGGCTGGGTTACAAAATAGTTTTGCAAAATGGACTACTTCTCCACACCCGTAGGTTTAGTTTAATTTCTTCCCCCAGAAATGTATGTATGTGCGTGTGTCTAGTGGGCATGGTCAGAATTGCTGTTTGAAAGACATATTGTATCATCCTGGTAATTAGATACAATATAAGGAAATTTACTGCTTTATAAATTTACTTTGACATTGATTCAAGAAGGAGCATTTGAAAAGAGTAACTGAAAACAAAGTCAAAAGAGGGCTAGGTCACTAAGTTTCTTTATGGCCAAGATATGCTGCCACCTAGTAGAGTTTTGAGAAGGTATAATACTGTATTGTAGACTGGAAATTTTCTAAGAGAGTAGATCTTAAGTGTTCTCACCACACACACACAAACACACACACACAAATGGTAACTATGTAAGATGATGGTGTGTGGGTAAACTTGGTTGTGGTAATCATTTTACAGTGTATACCTATATTGAACCATCACCTTTTATCCCTGTCAATTATGTGTCAGTAATTTGTCATAATAGATTAGTTTGCATTTTCTGAGATTTTTATATAAATGGATTCATGTAATACGTACTCTTTTAGTCTGACTTCTTTCACTCAGCAAAATTATGTCGTTGTGTGTATCAATGGTTTGTTTCTTCCTAAATGGAGCAGAATTCCATTTAATGAAGAGAAAGTTTACATTTTGAAGTAGATGCTATCCAGGCATTCATTTCTCTGCAGGGTGTATGGAAAGAGAAAATTACAAACTTTCAGTTCTGATTGTGTTGTTACGTAGAGTATAGGAGTGGGTGATAAGTATAAAATTTAGCCGTTCTAGTACTTCACAAGCTAACTTTAATGATTTTATACGTAGGTATTAATGTGTGCATTCATTTTACTTGAAAATAACATATACAGTATTCATATGAGCTAACATTAGCCTATCAAGTCTAGTTAACTCATGCTCTCAGCACATCCTTACAGGCAACAGTGAACTAATGGGGATTGGGACTGAGAACGTTAATGTTGATTTGTGTCTCTTGGAGTTTTCTTCTTGTACAATCCTTCGTAACAGGTTAATTATGCATGGAGAGACATACCTTGAAAGATGGACAGAAATTTCAGTTTGTTTTCATCTATTGTATCATATTCCTCTTTTGAACCCCTTCAGTTTTTCTTGTTCTCACTGTCTCTGGGGCAGCTGGCCACTTTTCCACTTTTTCAGTTCACACTGCAGAAACAGTATGTGTGACTCTGGTCAGCTTCAGGCAAACACACATGTCCATATTCAGCGCTTCTTGCCTTCTGCCACTTGGGATTAATCTTTGAACCAAGGAGTCTGGAGCAGGAAGAAAACATAGAATCATAATGGTACTGTTTTCAGTAAACTCTCAAATACTGCAAATATTAACATGGAATTAATCATGACAGGAGAATGTAAAGGAACAAATTTGAAATTTGGGTAGGTATTTCTTAAAATTCCTAATATGACCATTATGAAATATATTAGAGTAGCTTATAAATTTGCATTTAAGATAAAATAGAAATATTCTTAAATTTTTAATGTCAAAACTTCCAATTTTTCATTTATTTGATAATTACATATATACATATATATCTTTACATATAAATATAGTAATAAAAATTTTAAGGTTATTTGGGACTTTTACCCAAGAACTGAAAAACTCTTTTGAGTTTAGGAAGTTTGGTTTTTTTGTTGTGTTGTTGTCCTTTTCCTTGATTCGCATCTTATCTCAGGTGTCTGAACAGAATGCCGTATTTAGGGGATTGATTGCATTTCACATATTAAAGATGAAGAAACCCCAGAAACTCAGAAGTTTTTACTATTACTTTTAGATAGATGAAGAGTGTGAAACGGTAGATATCCTTAGTTAATACTAGGGAACTAAATCTATCTGAGTAAAACCAATTGGAAAGAATTTTTTTTTATCTCAGGCTAAGGGCCTTTGTTCTGCAGTAACGGCGGCCATTTAAAGTAAATTGTCCATTAAAGTACCACTCCAGCTTTTGACAAATTGCATCAAACTGTTTTCTTCCTCCAGGGAAACACGAACCTGAGAACGGTGGTTTTATTTTTTCTGCTTGACATATAGGTTTCCTGAACCAGCGGGCTAAAATTCTTTTAGGTGCTCTATAAGACAACCCAAAGAGGTTATATATGGTCCAGTAGAGCCCAAGTGAGGGCATTGAATACTAGCAACTTATCTTGTGCGATGACAAATAATTGGTCATGCTCTTATATCATTTATCATTTTGAAAACAGTTCTCACTTTTTAATCATGTAATATAAGAACAATGGAACAGAACTGACAAAAGCTATAAATCCTATTTTTGGCTAAAAAGCCATCGAACCATACAAAAATAATTCAAATGACTCTCAAGGTACAAAATCAAAGCACTGCTGTTGTAGGCAGCTACTATCTTACTTTCAGGGGACAAAAGTTCAAGTTGCTAATTATAACTGAGCAAAATCAATTTTGATAGAAATAGTCTTTCAAAAATTAAATTAGCTGTAGTAAAGATGCAAAGATAACTATACAACTGTGGTTTAGATGTTAATGGCATGAAATATTTTACTGTCTTTTTAACTTAGATTATTTTAGCTATGTGAAGACAATATCTGAATTGTTATTATCAGTAGTAAAAATAGTTATAATATTCTACCTTTACAGTATATAATAAGAAAAATAAACATTGCCTGTGTTTCTAAAACAAGCTATTCACTTTAGCTTTGATTATCTATATGTTGTGGTTATATAATTTATTAGTAAAAAATCCTTCATTGCAAACTAAAAATTCTAATTCACAAATATGAAAAGAGCATTATGCTAAAATAACTGAAATTTGCTTAAATCCTTTGATTTTAGGGATAATTTTCTAATGTACAGTATTTTGTGGAAAGTATAAAATTCATTATCTCATACTGGATCCATAGACTGGAAAGTTCTGAGTAGTATCAATTTCCTTGACTCTCACAACTTTGACACTTTTGAAGATAACAGGTCTGTTATTTTGTAGACTGTCCCTGAATTTGGGTTTTTCTGATATTTCCTATTGATTAAATTCTAGTTATGCACATTTAGAAAGAATATCACAGAAATGAGGTTATGTTCCTTTCAGGAGGCCCATGATTTTGATTTGTCTCATTATTCATAATGTTAACTTTGATTATGTATTTAAAATGATGTCTGCCAGACTTATCCACTGTACAATTACTCATTTTACTTTTGTAGTGATTAAGAATTTTGTAAAGAAGTGTTTTAAAATGGTGTAAACATTCCATTCTTTACTAAACTTTTGATACATTCATTTATTTGTTTAGATTAGTAAATTTACTTATTTTGATGCCCAAATTGTCCTACATTTAGCCAAAGGGAGACTCTTCAATATGGTTTCTGTGTCCTTTTGACATGTCCAAATTGTCCTTTAAGCACTTTATTTCATTCTGGCATTAGTAAGATTTTCCAGGCCCTTTTTCTACTTTCCCTGACTCAGTGAGCTAGTCCACCAAAGATCTTCAGTTCCATTCCAGATGTTTAGAAACTGAGATCTGGTAGCACTTATTAATAAGGTACACTCTTCCTAGGCTCAGTAGACAGTTCTAAGGAATATGTGTATGTACATCCATGGATACATACATACATTTACATCTATATTAATTCTATATTTCCACACATCCATTTGTATCTATATTTCTTTCTCTGTCTCTCTCTGTCTTTGTCTCTTTGTATGTATTAAAATACCTGAGTTAACATCAGTGTCTTCAATTCTATTGAAGGATTTGTCCTTGTTTTCTCCCTTTCCCTTCTCTGAGTGTGAGAAACCCAACTCCTACCAGCTTCAGTATATGTACTGGATCTGGTCAATCCCTCTGTATGTAACTAATCTCCTGTTGCCACCACTGCCCTCTGCTGCATAGATGCCTGCCTCATCCTGCTCAGGCTCAGATACCGTATCTCCCCTCTGCAAGGATGCTCCATTAACTGTTCCTGCTCCGACAGCCCAGGTGAGGCCCCTGGCTCTCCTCCACAAGGACACGCTCTCACACGAGTTGGTCTCTGGCATTCTGCAGATGTGCCCTAGTGGCTTCTCCTTTCCCTTGTGATAACGCATTTCCTCTTTTCCTCTGATATCACACACACATACACACCTTCCTGGATTTCTTCTGTCTTTGTTTTATTTACAATTTTGTTTTTCTTTTCATGCCCGCCCTCTAGAGTTCAAGTTCCCTAGAGCTTCTTCCTTGCTGCCTACATGATGTTGATCAGTCTCATAGTTTTAAGTTTCTTCTCCATGTCAAAAACTCCCAAATCAGTATCTGCTGAGTTTGAAGCTGATACACATGACTGCCTACTTGGCATCTATGCACGGGTCTCATGCATTTAGATATAAGATGGACAAATGAGAACTCTTGATTCTTCTTGTGCCACTCTTCTTCCTCCAATAAATGACACCACTATTGTTGTATAAGCCAGAATACAGGCATAGTCCTTGATTTGTTTTCCTGACCCACACACATGCAATATATTAGCAAATCCAGCTGGTATTTTCTTCAAATGTTTTCCTTATCTGCTGATTTCCATCAATCTCCATTGCTGCCACTGTGGCCCAAGCCATACTTATACCTCATGTAATTGCCTCCTAACTATTTTCTCCTACTTCTATAATCAATAATCTATTCTTCTGTAATCCGTAATCTATTCCTCTAAAGAAGGTAGAACTATCTTTTAAAAATCAAATCAGACCACATTGTCTCTCAACAGAAATCCTCGCTGCTTTTCCGTTGCACTTACAATGAAATGCAATCTTCTTGACCTGGTCTACAGTGCTCCCTCTGTGGTCTGGCTCCAGTTTATCTCTGTCATGCCATGCTTTACCACTTTTCCCCTCTGGCTTACTAAGAGCTATCTTGTCCTTCCTGTTTTCCAACAGGCCAAGTTTTCCCCAACTCAGGCATTTGGATTTGCTCTCTAGTACACACTTTCTCCAAATCTTCATTTAGCTGACCCCTTCTCATTTGGATCTCACTGAAATATCACCTTCTTAGAGAGGTTAAATTAATTGACCAACTTGAGACCAAAACTCTCAAGTCTGTTAGTGAAGTTCTGAGTTCAGCAAGGCACTTAGTGATCATTTACAAGTGGCTGCTGAAAGTCTCAGAAGGGGGTTTGGAGTTTGTCTCACATATATGGTTCACAGGAGGCAGCTGAGATTTCATGAATCATGAGAGAGTTTAAGAGTGTTAAGAGAACCTGTGGAACAGAGGAAGTCAGGAGCAAGAAGACGGAGAACTTCTGATAGATATGAAGGGTCTTGACTTTATGGCCTAGACTGTAGACTTCAGCAGTGGTCACAGGTACCCAGTAGCATCTGGTAAAACCATCTACTACAGCACAAGAAGCGCAAAGGAAGGTCAGACAGCCAGGAACTAAAGCTATCCTGCCACCCCCCCTTAGATACTTCTGATACACCCAGAAGAGATCTCCCAGATGTGAGGTTTCTTTCCTCAATAGCCAGAAGACCTATAAATATCTCCTTAAACATATCCCTAGGTATCGTCCTGGGGGAAAGGGTTAGGGGTGAATGAAGTGCTAAAAGAATTATCACTTGGTTTAAAAAGACTGAGGTAACCTGAGAAAATATAAATGGAAGAGATTTGGTTTATGAAACCTAAGCCCACCCAAGTTTCCTAGTGGACTAAGGGTAACTGGGCCATATGATCATTTTCATGTGTACTGCTCATTTTATTCACCTGGAGGAGCTTTAAATTTATTTATTTTTGCCTGTGTTGGGTCTTCGTTTCTGTGCGAGGGCTTTCTCTAGTTGCGGCAAGCGGGGGCCACTCTTCATCGTGGTGCGCGGGCCTCTCACTATCGTGGCCTCTCGTTGCGGAGCACAAGCCCCAGACGCGCAGGCTCAGTAGTTGTGGCTCACGGGCCCAGTTGCTCCGCGGCATGTGGGATCCTCCCAGACCAGGGCTTGAACCCGTGTCCCCTGCATTGGCAGGCAGATTCTCAACCGCTGCGCCACCACGGAAGCCCCACCTGGAGGAGCTTTAAAACGCTAATGTCTGAGTCTGTCACCCCAGAGATTCTGATTTAATTGACCTGGGGCGTGGCCTGAGCATCATGATATTTTGAAATTTTCCAGGTGCTTCTAATGTACAGCCAAGGTTGACAGACTGAGAACCAGTGTTTTAGACTAAAATAATCTCTATACACATTTCCAGTCGCATACCACCATTTCGTTTATGTGTATATATCCTGGTATGAGTGAGATTTAGCTAGGACCCCTAATCCCTGACTCACTAGACAGATTCTGATTTAAAAAGTTTCCAAGGGGTATAAGTACTGAAATATTTCTAGAAAATGAATTACTTTAATCAAGTTAGCTCCATTAAAAAATTTGTTAGCTTGAGGTCTCTTTTTGCCCCAATTGGCTTCACTGGAGTCTGGGAGCATGTCAACTGGCCTCTTTGGACACCTTTCCCCTAGGTTCATACCATCACCTCGACCTTTTACATATTACTATCCTCACCTTGAGAGGAGATGTGGAAAAATTTACTTAGTAAGACTTCTTCCCAAAGGCTTAAAGCAGAGCCGACCTTTGCGATATTTTCTCTTCCTTTCTCCTAGGGTTTGTGAGCAATCATCCCTGTGGTCAGGATCAGTCCAAAAATTCCCAGTTTTATACATTTGGCAGAACTGCCTGGTTATCCTTATTAAAGCAAACAATAATACTAACAATAAAAATCAGATCTTTCAGCTGCATCCTACCTAGTCTAAGAAACACAACTGGCCAGCGTTAAGATTAATGGGGCTCAGGAAAGCACCATGGTAAAGCTTGCTAACCCAGCAGTCTTTTGAAATGTGCCATGACATCCTCAGCAATGACATCTTTATAATGTTTCATGAGGGTATGTATTGAGTCTAATGAACTTTTGTTAGCTCTGCTGTTTCTCACTTTGTTCACTTTTGCAGCTGCTAAAATGGGAAAGATTGAGATCAGCAAGTTTCTGTGAGTAAGCTAAAAGAGGAATAATTTTTTTCTACCTACTTAGCAAATTTCTCTTGTGACAATTGGATGTTATTTGGGGTTTCATACTTGGAGGAAGAAGCACAAGCAAATTTCAGTCATTTTAGAGAATAAATATTCTCTGTATATATATTTGTAGTGGTTATTTTCTTTCTTTTTGAGGTTTATGACTGATCCTGGGCATGTGGCCCCTTGTGTATTGCTCTTTTGAAACAGCCTGAAAAGAATTTTCCAAGAGTTATGTGGAGCTTCTCTTTAGTTAAAATTCTGCTTTTTTTCCTCACTGGAGTATCAGTCTTCAGAGAACCAATATAACAAAGGAGTAAATACAAATCGATACAAAAATATCTATGAGAAGATCACTGAATTAGATTTGTGAAAGCACATTAAAAGTAATTTTCTACTGAAAAATTTAATCAAATTTATTAATCATATCTCTGCTTGCTGGTGTTAAATAAAAATTTAAAAGATAGAAATCAATAAACAGAGATAAAAGCTTCTCAAGAATAAATGAAAGGAAGTAATAAAAAGACTAACTAAGCTGAAGTGCCTCCTATCAACAGCAGCTGATAAAATATTAAAAGATTTGCCTTGTGTAATGTCTCTGGAGAGCCATCTTGCTGATCTACTAGACCATGATTGACAACTTTGAGACCTTGCTGGAAGCCACAAAAGTATATCTATAATATTATGCTCAATTGCATAGGTCTTTCTTGCTAAATGGGGCTGGAAATAACATACCACTGAACGATGGGCTTTTAAGAAATTGAACATTCTCCTCAGTCCTAGCTGAAGTTTAATTTGCTTAGAATTGGATGTTACATGGTATCTGGAATGCAAAAAACAAAAAACCCAGAGCATTGTACCTAAGCACATGTAAAACTGTTTTGGAGGAGTTAAGAAATCAGTGGAGGAAATTTTATGGGGGCGGGCAGGTGATTTCAATGTCAGAATAAATAATTAGTACTATTTACTGACATTTCATGTGCCTGGTACTAACCTCACTGATTTATGTTCATTATCTTAATTAAGTCTCACAAAAAAAGCCTCACCTATGAGACGTGTAATAATACTTCCTCTTTTCTTGAGATAAGAAATTGAAACTTAGGAAAATTAAGGAACTTGCCCAAGGTCATAGTAAATAGTGGCTTAACTTGTATTTGAACCCACATCAGAGCAACTCCAAGTGACATGACAAACTGAAATTGACTATGAGGCTGGTGACACCATAGGCATCTATTCACAAGAGTGATATGCCTTTTCAGTTTGTTGATTGTTTCCTTCACTGTGCAAAAGCTTTTCAGTTTGATGTAGTCCCATTCGTTTATTTTTACTTTTTTGCACTTGCCGGAGGTGACAGATCCAGAAGATTGATGTTAAAGAGTTTACTACCTATGCTTTCCTCTAGGATTTTTATGGTTGCAAGTCTTACATTTAAGTCTTTAATACATTTTGAGTTTATTTTTGTATATATGAAAATGGTCCACTTTCATTCATTTGCATGCATCTGTCCAGTTTTCCCAACACCATTTATTGGAGAGACAATCTTTTCCCATTTTATGTTCTTGCCTCCTTTGTTGTAGATTAATTGACTGTGTAAGCATAGGTTTATTTCTGGGCTCCCTATTCTGTTCCATTGATCGATGTGTCTGTTTTTGTGCCAGTACAGTAGTGTTTTGATTACTATAGCTTTGTAATATTGTTTGAAATCAGGAAGTGTGATGCCCTCAGCTTTGTTCTTCCTTCTCAAGATTGCTGTGGCTATTCAGGTTCTTTTGTGTTTCTATACAAATTTTAAGATTATTTGTTCTAGTTCCATGAAAAATGTCATTGGTATCTTTTATTTTTTTTCTTTACATCTTTATTGGAATATAATTAGTTTACAATGGTGTGTTAGTTTCTGCTTTATAAAAAAGTAAATCAGCTATACATATACATATACATATACATATACATATACATATATCCCCATATATCCTCCCTCTTGCATCTCCCTCCCACCCTCCCTATCCCACCCTCTAGGTGGTCACAAAGCACCAAGCTGATCTCCCTGTGCTATGTGGCTGCTTCCCACTAGCTATCTGTTTTACATTTGGTAGTGTATATATGTCCATGCCACTCTCTCACTTCATCCCAGCTTACCCTTCCCCTTCCCCATGTCCTCAAGTCGATTCTCTACGTCTGCATCTTTATTCCTGTCCTGTCCCTAGGTTCTTCAGAACCATTTTTTTTTTTTTTTTTAGAACCCATATATATGTGTTAGCATACGGTATTTGATTTTCTCTTTCTGACTTACTTTACTCTGTATGACCGACTCTAGGTCCATCCACCTCACTACAAATAACTCAATTTCGTTTCTTTTTATGACTGAGTAATATTCCATTGTATATATGTGCCACATCTTCTTTATCCACTCATCTGTTGATGGACACTTAGGTTGCTTCCATGTCCTGGCTATTGTAAACAGAGCTGCAATGAACATTGTGGTACATGACTCTTTTTGAATTATGGTTTTCTCAGGGTATATGCACAGTAGTGGGATTGCTGGGTTGTATGGTAGTTCTAATTTTAGTTTTTTAAGGAACCTCCATACTGTTCTCCATAGTGGCTGTAACAATTTACATTCCCACCAACAGTGCAAGAGGGTTCCCTTTTCTCCACACCCTCTCCAGCATTTATTATTTGTAGATTTTTTGATGATGGCCATTCTGACCGGTGTGAGATGACATCTCACTGTAGTTTTGATTTGCATTTATCTAATGATTAATGATGTTGAGCATTCTTTCATGTGTTTGTTAGCAATCTGTATATCTTCTTTGGGGAAATGTCAACTTAGGTCTTCTGCCCAGTTTTGTATTGGGTTGTTTGTTCTTTTGATATTGAGCTGCATGAGCTGCTTGTACATTTTGGAGATTAATCCTTTGTCACTTGCTTCATTTGCAAATATTTTCTCCCACTCTGAGGGTTGTCTTATCATCTTGTTTATGGTTTCCTTTGCTGTGCAAAAGCTTTTAAGTTTCATTAGGTCCCATTTGTTTATTTTTGTTTTTATTTCCATTTCTCTAGGAGGTGGGTCAAAAAGGATCTTGCTGTGATTTATGTCATAGAGTGTTCTGCCTATGTTTTCCTCTAAGAGTTTTATAGTGTCTGGCCTTACATTTAGGTCTTTAATCCATTTTGAGTTTATTTTTGTGTATGGTGTTAGGGACTGTTCTATTTTCATTCTTTTACATGTAGCTGTCCAGTTTTCCCAGCATGACTTATTGAAGTGGCTGTCTTTTCTCCATTGTATATTCTTGCCTCCTTTATTAAAATTAAGGTGACCATATGTACGTGGGTTTATCTCTGGGCTTTCTATCCTATTCCATTGATCTATATTTCTGTTTTTGTGCCAGTACTATACTGTCTTGATTACTGTATCTTCATAGTGTGGTCTGAAGTCAGGGAACCTGATTCCTCCAGCTCCATACTTCTTTATCAAGATTCCTTTGGCTATTCGGGGTCTTTTGTGTTTCCATACAAATTGTGAAATTTTTTGTTCTAGTTCTGTGAAAAATGCCATTGGTAGTTTGATAGGGATTGCATTGAATCTGTAGATTGCGTTGGGTAGTATAGTCATTTTCACAGTTTTGATTCTTCCATTCCAAGAACGTGGTATATCTCTCCATCTATTTGTATCATCTTTAATTTCTTTCATCAGTGTCTTATAGTTTTCTGCATACAGGTCTTTTGTCTCCTTAGGTAAGTTTATTCCTAGGTATTTTATTCTTTTTGTTGTGATGGTAAATGGGAGTGTTGCCTTAATTTCTCTTTCAGATGTTTCATCATTAGTGTATAGGAATGCAAGAGATTTCTGTGCATTAATTTTGTATCCTGAAGCTCTACCAAATTCATTGATTAGCTCTAGTATTTTTCTGGTAGCATCTTTAGGAGTCTCTATGTATAGTATCATGTCATCTGCAAACAGTGACAGCTTTACTTCTTCTTTTCCGATTTGAATTCCTTTTATTTCTTTCTCTTCTCTGATTTCTGTGGCTAAAACTTCCAAATCTATGTTGAATAATAGTGGTGAGAGTGGACAACCTTGTCTTGTTCCTGATCTTAGAGGAAATGGTTTCAGTTTTTCACCAGTGAGAACCATGTTGGCTGTGGGTTTGTTATATATGGCCTTTTTTATGTTGAGGTAAGTTCCCTCTATGCCTACTTTCTGGAGAGTTTTTATCATAAATAGGTGTTGAATTCTGTGAAAAGCTCTTTCTGCATCTATTGAGATGATCATATGGTTTTTCTCCTTCAATTTGTTAATATGGTTTATCACATTGATTGATTTGTGTATATTGAAGAATCCTTGCATTCCTGGAATATACCCCACTTGATCATGGTGTATGATTCTGTTAATGTTCTGTTGGATTCTGTTTCCTAGTATTTTGTTGAGGATTTTTGCATCTATGTTCATCAGTGATATTGGCCTGTAGTTTTCTTTCTTTGTGACATCTTTGTCTGGTTTTGGTATCAGGGTGACGGTGGCATTGTAGAATGAGTTTGGGAGTGTTCCTCCCTCTGCAATTTTTGAGAAGAGTTTGAGAAGGATAGGTGTTAGCTCTTCTCTAAATGTTTATAGAATTTGCCTGTGAAGCCATCTGGTCCTGGGCTTTTGTTTGTTGGAAGATTTTTAATCACAGTTTCAATTTCAGTGCTTGTGATTGGTCTGTTTATATTTTCTATTTCTTCCTGGTCCAGTCTTGGAAGGTTGTGCTTTTCTAAGAATTTGTCCATTTCTTCCAGGTTGTCCATTTTATTGGCATATAGTTGCTTGTAGAGGTCTCTCATGATCCTTTCTATTTCTGCAGTGTCAGTTGTGACTTCTCCTTTTTCATTTCTAATTCTATTGGTTTGAATCTTGTCCCTTTTTTTTTGATGAGCCTGGTTAATGGTTTATCAATTTTGTTTATCTGCTCAAAGAACCAGCTTTTAGTTTTATTGATCTTTGCTATCGTTTCCTTTATTTCTTTTTCATTTATTTCTGATCTGATCTTTATGATTTCTTTCCTTCTGCTAACTTTGTGGGTTTTTTGTTCTTCTTTCTCTAATTGCTTTAGGTGTAAGTTTAGGTTGTTTGTTTGAGATTTTTCTTGTTTCTTTAGGTAGGATTGTATTGCTATAAACTTTCCACTTAGAACTGCTTTTTCTGCATCCCATAGGTTTTGGGTCTTCGTGTTTTCATAGTCATTTGTTTCTAAGTATTCTTTCCTTTCCTCTATGATTTCTTCAGTGATCTCTTGTTTATTTAGTAGTGTCTTGTTTAACCTCCATGTGTTTGTATTTATTACAGACTTTTTTCCTGTAATTGATATCTAGTCTCGTAGTGTTGTGGTCGGAAAAGATACTTGATATGATTTCAATCTTCTTAAATTTACCAAGGCTTGATTTGTGACCCAAGATATGATCTATCCTGGGGAATGTTCCATGAGCACTTGAAAAGAAAGTGTATTCTGTTGTTTTTGAATGGAATGTCCTATAAATATCAATTAAGTCCATCTTGTTTAATGTGTCATTTAAAGCTTGTGTTTCCTTATTTATTTTCATTTTGGATGATCTGTCCATTAGTGAAAGTGGGGTTTTAAAGTCCCTTACTATGGTTGTGTGACTGTCGATTTCCCCCTTTATGGCTGTTAGCATTTGCCTTATGCATTGAGGTGCTCCTATGTTGGGTGCATAAATATTTACAATTGTTATATCTTCTTCTTGGATTGATCCCTTGATCATTCTGTAGTGTCCTTCTTTGTCTCTTGTAATAGTCTTTATTTTAAAGTCTATTTTGCCTGATATGAGAATTGCTACTCCAGCTTTCTTTTGATTTCCATTTGCATGGAATATCTTTTTCCATTCCCTCACTTTCAGTCTGTATGTGTCTGTAAGTCTGAAGTGGGTCTCTTGTAGACAGCATATATACGGGTCTTGTTTTTGTATCCTTTCAGCCAGTCTATGTCTTTTGGCTGTAGCATTTAATCCATTTACATTTAAGGTAGTTATCAGTATATATGTTCCTATTACCATTTTCTTAATTGTTTTGGGTTTGTTATTGTAGGTCTTTTCCTTCTCTTGTGTTTCCCATTTAGAGAAGTTCCTTTAGCATTTGTTGTAAAGCTGGTTTGGTGGTGCTGAATTCTCTTAGCTTTTGCTTGTCTGTAAAGGCTTTAATTTCTCCATCGAATCTAAATGAGATCCTTGCTGGGTATAGTAATCTTGGTTTTTCCCTTTCATCACTTTAAATATGTCCTGCCACTCCCTTCTGGCTGGCAGAGCTTCTGCTGAAAGATCAGCTGTTAACCTTATGGGGATTCCCTTGTATGTTATTTGTTGTTTTTCCCTTGCTGCTTTTAATATTTGTTCTTTGTATTTTATTTTTGATAGTTTGATTAATATGTGTCTTGGCGTGTTTCTCCTTGGATTTATCCTGTATGGGACTCTATGTGCTTCCTGGACTTGATTGACTATTTCCTTTCCCATATTAGGGAAGTTTTCAACTATAATCTCTTCAAATATTTTCTCAGTCCCTTTCTTTTTCTCTTCTTCTTCTAGAACCCCTATAATTCGAATGTTGGTGCATTTAGTGTTGTCCCAGAGGTCTGTGAGACTGTCCTCAATTCTTTTCATTGTTTTTTCTTTATTTTGCTCTACAGTAGTTATTTCCACTATTTTATCTTCCAGGTTACCTATCCGTTCTTCTACCTCAGTTATTCTGCTATTGATTCCTTCTGGAGAATTTTAAATTTCTTTTATTGTGTTATTCATCATTGTTTGTTTACTCTTTAGTTCTTCTAGGTCCTTTGTTAAAACTTTCTTGTATTTTCTCCATTATATTTCCAAGATTTTGGATCATCTTTACTATCATTACTTAGAATTCTCTTTTAGGTAGACTGCCTATTTCCTCTTCATTTGTTTGTCTGGTGGGTTTTTACCTTGTTCCTTCATCTGCTGTGTGTTTCTCTGTCTTCTTATTTTGCTTAACTTACTGTGTTTGGGGTCTCCTTTTTGCAGGCTGCAGGTTCGTAGTTCCCGTTGTTTTTGGTGTCTGCCCCCAGTGGGTAAGGTTGGTTCAGTGGGTTGTGTAGGCTTCCTGGTGGAGGGGACTGGTGCCTGTGTTCTTGTGAATGAGGCTGGATCTTATCTTTCTGGTGAGCAGGACCAAGTCTGGTGGTGTGTTTTGGGGTGTCTGTGACCTCATCATGATTTTAGGCAGCCTCTCTGCTAATGGGTGGGTTTGTGTTTCTGTCTTGCTAGTTGTTTGGCATAGGGTGTGCAGCACTGTAGCTTGCTGATCATTGAGTGGAGCTGCGTCTTAGCGTTGAGATGGAGATCTCTGGGAGAGCTTTCACCGTTTGATATTACGTGGAGCCAGGAGGTCTCTGGTGGACCGATGTTCTGAACTTGGCTCTCCCCCCTCAGAGGCTCAGGCCTGACACGCAACCAGAGCACCAAGACCCTGTCAGCCACATGGCTTAGAGGAAAAGGGAGAAAAAAAGAAAGAAAGCAAAGAAGAAAAAATAAATAAAAGTTTTTAAAATAAAAAATAAGAAAATATTTAAAAATTTTAAAAAATTAAAAAGCAATTAAAAAAATAGAAAGAAAGAAGAGAGCAACCAAACCAACAAACATATCCACCAATGATATGGTGGATAACAAGTGCCAAAATCTATGGTAAAAAAAAACCCCAAAAACCCAAAACATACAGACAGACAGAACCCTAGGATAAATGGTAAAATCAAAGCTATACAGACAACATCACACAAAGAAGCATACACATACACATTCACAAAAAGAGAAAAAGGAAAAAATATGTATATCTATAGATATATAAAAAAGGAAGAGAGCAACCAAATCAATAAACAAATCTACCAATGATAATAAACTGTAAATACTAAACTAAGATAAACATAAAACCAGAAACAAATTAGATGCAGAAAGCAAACCCCCAGTCTACAGTTGCTCCCAAAGTCCACTGCCTCAATTTTGTGATGATTCATTGTCTATTCAGGTGTTCCACAGATGCAGGGTACATCAAGTTGATTGTGGAGATTTAATCTGCTGCTCCTGAGGTTCCTGGGAGAAATTTCCCTTTCTCTTCTTTGTTCGCACAGCTCCTGGGGTTCAGGTTTGGATTGGCCCTGCCTCTGTGTGTAGGTCGCCTAAGGGCATCTGTTCTTTGCTCAGACAGGATAAGGTTAAAGTAGCAGCTCATTAGGGGGCTCTGGCTCACTCAGGCTACGGGGAGGGAAGGGAACAGAATGCAGGGCAAGCCTGTGGCGGCAGAAGTTGGCATGATGTTGCATCAGCCTGAGGCGCACTGTGTGTTCTCCCAGGGAAGTTGTCCCTGGATCACAGGACCCTGGCAGTGGCAGGCTGCACAGGCTCCCGGGAGGAGAGGTGTGGATAGTGACCTGTGCTTGCACACAGGCTTCTTAGTGGCTGCAGCAGCAGCCTTAGCATTTCACGCCTGTCTCTGGTGTCTGAGCTGGTAGCCGCAGCTTGCGCCCATCTCAGGAGCTTGTTTAGGCGGTGCTCTGAATCCCCTCTCCTTGCGCACCCCAGAACAATGGTCTTTTGCCTCTTGGGCCGTTCCAGACTTTTTCCCAGACTCCCTCCCGACTAGCTGTGGAGCACTAGCCCCCTTCAGGCTGTGTTTACACAGCCAACCCCAGTCCTCTCCCTGGGATCAGACCTCTGAAGCCCGAGCCTCAGGTCCCATGCCCCACCTGCCCCAGCGGGTGAGCAGACAAGCCTCTCAGGCTGGTGCGTGCCGGTTGGCACCGATCCTCTGTGTGGGAATCTCTCCTCTTTGCCTTCTGCACCCCTATTGCTGCACTCTCCTCCGTGGCTCTGAAGCTTCCCCCCTGCCACCCCCTGTCTCCGCCAGTGAAGGGGCTTCCCAGCTTGTGGAAACTTTTCCTCCTTTACAGCTCCCTCCCAGAGGTGCAGGTCCCATCCCTATTCTTTTGTCTCTGTTTTTTCTTTTTTTCTTTTGCCCTACCCAGGTATGTGGGGAGTTTCTTGCCTTTTGGGAAATCTGAGGTATTCTGCCAGCATTCAGTAGGTGTTCTGTAGAAGTTGTTCCACATGTAGATGTATTTCTGATGTATTTGTGGGGAGGAAGGTGATCTCTACATCTTACTCCTCTGCCATCTTGAAGGTCTCCCCGTCGTTGGTATCTTGGTAGGAATTATCATGAATCTGTAGATTGCTTTGGGTAGTATGAACACTTAACAATATTAATTCTTCCAATCCATGAGCACGGTATATCTTTCCACTTATTTGTGTTGTCGTCAATTTATTTCATCAATGTCTTATAGTTTTCAGAGTATTATAGGTCTTTCACCTCATTGGTTAAATTTATTCCTAGGTATTTTCTTCTTTTTGATGCAGTTGTAATGGGGTTGTTTTCTTTCTTTTTAATCGAGGTATGATTGATTTGCAATATTATATTAGTTTCAGGTGTACAGCATAGTGATTCAAAATTTTAAAGATTATACTCCATTTAAAGTTATTGTAAAATATTGGCTATATTCCCTGGGCTGTACAATATATTCTTGTAGCTTATTTATTTTATACATAATAGTTTGTACCTTTTAATCCCGTACACCTTAAACACAGGACTATGTTATTTCTCTTTCTATTTCCAGGATGTTGGTCTAACAATGGAGAGGATAAAAATAGATAGAAGCCGGAACGTAATTTGAGATTTATGTACAAGCTGTGTGATTTTAGTGACCAGGCCACACAGAATTTGGGAGTGGAGCACTTTCCTTGTTTACTCATCTGTCACAGCATACTTTATCTAAGTTTACCTTCCAAAAACTTCTACCACTTCAGAAATGTAAGATTTTTGAGACCATATGTTCCCATTTTATTCTTTATTGTAATTGGTGCTTTTTTTGTAACACATTCTACTTCTATGTATATTATAAACCCCACATAAATTTTTAACATTTTTGATTTACACATAATTTTACTTTAAAAAAATTAAAAATGAAATAACAGTATTTTATATTTACTACCATGTTTACTATGTCTTGTGCTGTTCATTTCTTTGTAGAAATCTTAGTTTCCATATGTAATCATTTTTATTATTCCAAGGAATTTTCATTAACATTTCTTGTGGTGTTATTCTGATAGCAAAGAATTCTCTCGACTTTTGTTTTTCTGAAACCATTTTTATTTTGCTCTTTTTTTTAAAGCACATTTTTTAATGGGGGGGTATAGAATTCTATGTTGACAGGTTCTTTTAATTTCAGCATGTAATGGTATAATTTTGTGATCTCTGACTTGCATAGTTTCTAATTAGAAGTCTGTGTTAATTCTTACCTTTATTCTTCTGTGCATACTCTTTCCCTTACACAAGAAATATTGGAAATGAAAAACACCAGGACACAGGGCACTAATGGGTTTTTTTTTCTGCTTTGTTGTTAAGACTTCAAGTTCAATGATCTTTTCTTTTTCAGTATTTAATCTGCTTTTAATCTCATCCAAGGGCAATTTCATTTCAGACATTGTATTTTTCATCTTTATAATTTACATTTGATTATTTTTTATTGTTTCTATTTCCTATCGTATTCATCTATTTCTCTATCTTCTTAAGTATATAGAATACATTTAAAATAGTTTTTTGAATGCCGTTTTCTTCTAGTGTCATTCCTGAGTCTGTTTCTATTGGCTTATTTTTCTTCAGGTACTGGGTTACATTGTTTGGTTTTTGGACATGAGTAGTAATTTTTTTATTGTATGTTAGACATGTGAGTTACCTTGTTGAGTGTTTGGATTTTGTTGTCTTTCTTTAAAGAGTGTTTTATTTGTTCTTGTTTGGTCAGGCATTTTAGTTATTGTAGATCATTTTAATCCCTTCAAAGCAATTCTTTAGGTCTTTGAGGGCAGAGATATTCCTCACTCTAGGGATAGTTAAAACTTACTACTAAATCTTGACCCTGTTAGGGTTCCATAAATATGTCAGACTGCAGTCTCTATTTCCCTACCTCAACTAGGCCACTAGGTTTTGTTTGGGTTCCCCCTGCATGTTCTCCTGGTCTAGAAATTGCCTCTAAGCAGAAAGCCATGGTAATTTTATAGTTCATCTCATTTATTTCTCTTGTCTCAGAAATCATAGTTCTGAGTTGTCTCTTTTCTGGTCTCTGAAAACAGTTTTTAAATAATTTTCTAGCTTTCCAGTTTTTTACAGAAGAGGTTTTGCCTAGGTTGTTACTGCTCTCTAGCTTGAAGCAGCAATTAATAGATTTTTTTAAAGGAAATGTTTGTTCAGCAAAGGCCTTTTAATGAAAAAGGAGACCATATTTACACATATGTGAAATATACCAATTTTAATCTCATGAGAATGAAAAAGATATAATGGTAAATCCAAAAAATACATTATAGATTCATAGACATGGAAGGACTTTAAGAAGTCATTTGATCTAGTTGCCTGGATATTGACATTGGCGAATGTGTCATTAAGGTTAAGTTGACTAAGACTTAGAATTGGCCTGATATATGACAGTATTCCATAAGAACATTTTATTATCAACATGGTCACGATGTTTTTACCCCATAAAATCAGAATATTCCTGTTTTAATTTCATTCACCTCCACTTATTTGGATACTATTATCCTCCCTTTTTCCATTCATATGCAGAAGAGCTGAGGTGAATCTTTCATGTATAAAATATTTAATGGCAAAAGAAATTGTGCATGACAATAGAAAAGGACAGGAGAAAATACAACAATATTGGTTGAAGAGGTGGTTTTTCTACTTCCTAAGGTAGCTATACAGGGACATATTCAAGAGCTATGAGAAAAGCTATACAAAAGTTAGAAAGACATTAAATTTACTTTATAATGATATACATTCTTCATTTCAGAGGTTTAGAGGACATTTTTTTTCCTGTTCCTTTGTATGTATTTACATTTAAAATGATGTAAATAAATAATATCAAACCTATCTTAATACAGTTGTGGTTAGCATAATTAATCTTGATCATATCAATATAAAACTATGAGTATACACTAATAAATATTATAATTACAAGTAAATCACCATACTTAAATTCCTCTTCAATGCTTCTACCTAAAATTTTTTTGTTTTTAAGTAATTACACATTTTTATGATGTTTCAGTATTTGTAATATATTTTATATTTCATTATAACTATATTATACATTGTGGCAAAAGTTTATTTCTTCAGACTCTAATAATAAACCCCATGAAAATTGCTTTATATTATTTTTTGTTATGTGGTAGAAATAATTCTATATCTGAATTTAATTCAACATTTACAAATTCATATTGGTTTTTGTGTATTAGTTGAAGCATTCCATTTATATAAATGTTTCATGGGTTGTTTCCAACTAAATGTCAGATTTTTAAATGTTGTATAGCTATGTACCTAAATATTCAGAAATAGCACTTTTTAAGTGCAAAATCAAGAATTATCACTCTAAACATATATGAAGTACTTTGATACATCTGAATAAAAATTTGAAATAAACCTTGTTTCTGTTGAACTCTTGAGGAGAAACAAATTCACTTAAGAATGATGAGAAAGGATATGTCAATGGAAAATAACAAATAGCACCACAAGCAAAATAATTTGACGAGATGTGATGAAATATACAGCAATAAAATATTTCCACTGAGAAATCTCACAAAGGTATAGAAAGTTTCTTAATACTGTAAAGAAAAGTAAGTTTACTTAAGTCTCAGATTTGGTCAAAGGTCAGCTTATGATTTTGATGCACGGCTGCAATTTATTCAGTATCAAGGTTCACAGAAATTACAAATCAGCTTCACACATTGGTTATGAATATTCTTTATCTGTTTCTTCTAGTTCCAGGTAACAAAAAAAATCACAGGTACCATGGAGGGTTTGCTGTGAATTTAATGTCTAATTTTGATGTGTATATTTACATCCAAAGAGTTTTAACCATGAAATTATAAATAGTAATCTAAATATACAAACCTGTATCTACCAAAATTGTATAAAAAATTCCTCATTCTGTTCTTTAGAATTCTCTTGTAATTCTTCCTTTTCCCCCTTTAGTTCTTTTTATTACAGATTTTCAGACAAAAATAAATTCTTGTTGTTATGTGGTCAGAAATTGAGATGAAAAATACAAAGCCCTCCCTTCCCCCCTTTTCAAAATTCTAAGTGACAAAAGAACAGGCACACTGTTGTTCGTAAATTTTCTAAATGTTGCTTCTTCTTTATATGTATAATCTTCATACTGCTTATTTCTTTCCATCATCCTATATCATCAAAAGACATCTAGTATAGTGCCCTGTCCACCAAGGTGTCAGATAGATGCCTCACTAACTGAATATATCACTTGTATTCAGCTTCCTGGAATTAAGTTCTTAGTCATTTTTCTTATTTAATTGTTTAATCTTGAGTTATTTGGTACAATCATATATCATTGTTCATGAAATTGTCTCTTTATGTTATATGAGAAATCTGAGATGGTAAAATAATTAACAAGTGTTATGCATCATTGCAAGGAGTGTGCAGGTTTCAATAACAGGTTTATTGAATGTCAATAAAAAAGTAATTAGCTTTCTAAATTTTGCCAAAGCAATTTATATAAAGATCTCAAGGCTCTTAAGAAACAAGCGATAAAAGAAAGAGCAGCTCTGCTGGAGTTGCTGAACTCCACAAGTTGATGAACTTGTGCCTGTAATTTTTAAGAACACATCTACTGATAACTCAATTTGGAAAATAATTTTTTAAACTGTTTCATATTTTCACTTTCTATAATCAATTTTTAGTGATAGTTTTGGCTTATTTCAGCAAAGTATTAGATGACAGAACTTCCTCTACAATTTGAAATGATTACATCTCTGCCTGTAAAGTGTATTTACAAAAATATCTTCCTGCAACTTGCTTAAAACATTTTTTTTTCTTTAAAGCAGTTTTAGGTTCACAGAAAAATTGAACATAAAGTACACAGTTTTCATATACTCCCTGCCTGCCCGCATGTGCAGCCTCCCCCATTATCAAAACGCCACACCAGAGTGGTACATTTGTTACAATCAATGAATCTACATCAACACTCTGTTACCACCCAAAGCCCATAGTTCACATTAGGGTTTACACTTGGTGTTGTATATTCTATGAGTTTTGGCAAATGTACAGTGACATGTATATACTATTATAGTATCAACCAGGATAGTTTTACTGCCCCCAAATCCTCTATGTTCTGCCCCTAAAGCCCTGGCAACCATTGATCTTTTCACCATCTCCATAGTTTTGACTCTTCTGGAGTATCATGTAGTAGGAATCATATATTATATGGCTTTTCGTATTGGCTTCTTTCACTTAGTAATATGCAGTTAGTCTCCCTCCATGGCTTTTCACAGCTAAATCGCTCATTTCTTTTTAGTGCTGAATAATATTCTGTTGCCTGTATATACCACAGTTTGTTTATTCACTTACCTATTGAAGTACATCTTGGTTGCTTCCAAGTTTTGGCAATTGAGAGTAAAGCTATAAAATACAAAATCCATGTGTAATGTTTGTGCAGACTTAAGTTTTCAACTCCTCTGGGTAAATACCAAAGAGTGCAACTGCTGAATCATATGGTAAGAGGATGTTTAGTTTTGTAAGAAACTGCCAAACTGTCTTTTAAGGTGGCTGTACCATTTTGCATTCCCACCATAAGCTGTTTTTAATAATGTAAAAATAAATATCCAGAGAACATGAAGTAATTATATGGAATATGTAATCTTTCAGTAGAGATTCTCCTTGGAACTCCAGGTTAAGGTATCCAATATTTTCATTTAAATTTCTCATGCCTACTTCAGAGCAAAACAGAGCTCTTGATATCCCCACGTTTCTACCACATAACTGATCCTCAAACCTGTTTCACTATCTCAGTAAATACACTCATCCACCAAGATTTCTACCTTGCTGTCACTATTCACATTCTGTGCATTAGCAAATACAGTTATCTCTTTAAAATGTTTTATATCCATCTATTTTTCTTTAATAATATTCATTATTATTATGATACTGAGATTTTCTTTTCATTAACAAGCAGATGCTATGAGGGCAGAGATCTCACTTTTCCTATTCTTGATTTTGTTTCTGATGTTTAATTCTCAATACCTGCAACATGGTAGACATTCAATAAATATTTACTTAATAAATAAATTAAATGATCCATGTAGTAGATGTTGTATAATGCTCACATAACATTTAGTGGAATTTCCTCAGCCCCCATTCCTTTCATACAATACCCTCATTTTGTTCAGATAATCCACTCTCCTTCCCAAGGTCCTGTGCTTCATGTAACCAATCATTTAGGCATATGACATCTTTCTGTACAATAAGATGTGAAGTGATATATGTTATTGGCTTCTAAGAATTGTTTCCTTACTCTTAGTAAGAAACATAGGATTGTCATCTGTCATATTCCCTGCATGTTGTCCTATCTGCTTGGGACATTTGGGCCTGTGGAAGCCATTCCATGGCCATGAAGAAAACGAAACTAGCAGAGAAAACACTTTGAAAATCCCTGAGGAAATGATAGAAAGAATATGGGTCCTTGAAATGTTGAGTTAATGAAACCTGAGTTGCTGATGTTGGTATCTTTTGTGTGGAGTATTCCAACTTACTCATTGTTAGCAAGTTGAGCTAGAATTCTGGCTACTTGCTGCCCAAACCATCACAATACATACATTTACATTAAAAATTTAATAAGAGATATAAGCAAATATAATCTAAAATATATTTTCTTTCTAATATCTGTGACTACTTATATTAATCCAATAATTTTTAAATAAATAATACTGAGTTAAATTCTGAGATATTTATTTAAAGTTTTCTTGTTTTATCACCTGAATGAATTTCTAGTGCAAGAATAGATTAAATACAAAAAAAAGAATAGATTAAATGCCTGAATTGTTATTATTATTATTTGGTATTTTATTTTATTACATGTCTTTTAAAGTTAAAAAATTATTCTTCATTTAAAAAAATATTTTTACCTGCCTGGTGAGAGATTCTGACAGTTTTTTTGTTAAGGAAGAACAAAGAACCTTTGGGCCTACTTTCAAGGACAATTAAGACCTTTGGAAGTTTGAGAATTTTGCCATCTTCTGAGTTATTCTGAAACCTTGGCGCTGACTTGTGGTTTAGTGTATGTTGTGACTGATCTTTTCCATTTATTACCACTCCAAAAGTATCATGTCTAATGGTCAGTCTGTTGTATACCTAGAGACTTAGATGTTCCTGGAATGAATTTCTCTGTAATGTTATCATTATCATCAAATACGTCCCACAAAAGTGAATTTATGACCTAAAATTTTTGTTCTAGGGACTCTTCTATGCCAATTTTTATTACCTCAAATCTTCTAAAATAGCCATATCTTAAAGGTCATTTCAAAGTAACCAAAATACTTGTTTCCCAGAATGAGAGAAGAAAAATAAATGATGAAGTCATTATGTACTTTAGAATAACAGTGGTCATAATTAAACTAGCATGTCATTTTATCCTATAATTTAGATTATGCCAAATGATTTTTATTGGATGATCTGTGCTTGTTAAATTCAGCAGACACTATGACAACCTATTCCCCTGGAGTAACAGAGTTCCAGGAAAAAAAAAATTATCAGTGATTCACAAAAACACTCCCACAGGATTAGATGAAACACCTATCTACTTTCTTTGAAAGCATATTGAAATGATTTATAATAACCAAATCACTAATACTACTAAAATTAGATATCGAATAAATGGTCAAGTGTAGACCATTTGTTAAACTTTTGGGTCAATGGGAACGTATGAGACTAGAATGAGAGGTTATTTTTGGAGGCTTAAGAGTAACTTTTTGAGACTAAGTAGAAAAACGAAGGCATCAAAAGGTCAAAGTGTGAAGTTCATTAATTCATTTATCCAACAAATAGTTTTTAAGTGCTTACTATGTGACAAACATTGTTCTCGACTCCACACAATATAGGAAAATATTTTTGCACTCCTCACTCATAGAACTTACAGTATAGTAGAGAAGGAAAGGAAATATCATACATAGAAAAATTGTATGCTAGATTGTGATAAATGCTATGGAATAAAAAGATCAGGGTAGATTGTGAGTGTGGGGTACAGGGTACATTCTTTGAGTTGCAGTTTAAAATAGGGTGATCAGAATAGACCTACTTTGAAAGTGATATTGTTCAACTTGTATCAGATATTTCATTATATTTTAGAACAATCCAATAATAAAAGGTTGACTGATTGATCTTCCAGGCAAATGCACCATGGAAAAGTGAGCATTATAACACCTTAAATGTGTATGACAATGTTTACACACACATACACACAATTCTCTAATGTATATGATGAGGTTGTTACTGTTAGCCCATTTTACATGTGACATATTTTAGACAAAGAGAAATTAAATGACTTGCCTGAAGTTAATTAACTAGTTCTTTCAGCCCTAAATTTTGTATTTAAATCATGTTAGTTAATTCACTCTTAAGTTGTCCAGCTCTCATAATCTATTTTTTTACCCTATTTGATGGCCATTGTGAGAAATCACAATTTATAATGTCCAGACTTGGTTCAATTTTTTGTAATTACTTTGAACAATGAATTATGATTCTTAATAAGAGTCAAGATGTCATTATTACTATTACTATGACTATAGAGATTCATTTTTATATAACCACTAATACCTTTACCATTTAACATGCTGATTATGTTAATAAGATTTGGCATACGTAACCCAATTAATTGGCACAGTGGAGAGTCAGCATAGGTATAGAAGCAAGGTGAGTTTCTCTTGATTAAATTGTACAGGGTGCCCCCAACAGAGTCAAGTGTCAGACGTAATAACAATCTCATATTTCTGACTTACTGGCTTATGGACATTATTTAATAGCTTGTCAAAAGTCATTTAAGTAAACTGATTTGAAAAATGGAATTCAGTACAGATTATTCATGTAGAAAACAATCTTTAAATCAGAGTAATAAGCATTTTTGTTTTGTTACACATAATGAGTGAATTTACATAAATTCCACTACAAGGTCTTATTAAAAGTATTCAGTTTTGATTCCTAGGTGTTCAGCAAGATTTTTTGAAATACATGAAACAGAGTTAGATGTCGTCTTAAAGATTATAATTGTATGACACCACACAGTTATCACATAGGATCTGACAACCATAAAATGCATATTTTGTTTGTAAATTGAAATGCAAGAAAGCAAAGTTGTGAAACTCACTTTACATAAACAGTTTGTAAGATAACTTTTTCTAACTAACCTTTTCTAATATATAATTGGTGATCATGTCCTATATGTGAGGCAGGACATAAAAATTAAGAATCAGAGTCTCCATGTTATACTGATAAGAAGTTCTGGTCAAAAATTATTCGTGAGAGAAATGCATGGAGTATGATATGAAATGTCCATCAAGATAGTATAAAATGAAAATAAAGAAAGGTAGGAATCAGACCCTACAGAGCCTTGAAACAGTGTCAAAAAGTTTCACATTTGCCTTAAAAGCCGAGGAAAGTCATTGAGAAGGAGTTTGACATAATCAGATTTGAATTCCACAAGATCCCTTTGCCTGCAGTGTTAAAAATAAATTTAAAAGATATGCAGTAAAAGGTGGGGGACCATTTAAGACAAGGGATTAGCAAACTAGGGATCTGTGGGCTAAATCCAGCCTGCCACGTGCTTTATTTTACAGCCCAGGAGTTAAAATTTGTTTTTACATTTTCAAATGTTTGAAAGAAAAATAGAAGAATAAAATTTCATGTCACATAAAAATTATGTGAAATTCAAATGTGTCCATAAATAAAGTTTTATTGGAACACAGTCATTCTTATTCATTTCATTAATTTACTGCCTATGACTGCTATTGTCATTACAATTTCAGCATTAGTAATTGCAATAGAGATCATAATGCTCAAACACCCTAAAATATTTATTTTAGGGCCTTTACAGAAAAAGTTTACTGACTACTGATTTCAGCTACTGAAGTGATCCAGGTGAGAGCTGATGGTAGCTTACAAAGATAAACAGTAATACGTGAATCCAAGAGGGATAATCATACCTCCATTTCACAGTACACTGGGTATAGAAATAAGGGAAAATGTAACATCAGAGAGGCTCCTGAATTTCTGAATTTCATGTGCATGTTGACAGCATTCATGAGTTAGTTAACACTGGAAGAGGATCACGTTGGCGAGGGAGTGGAGTGAAATAAAGATCTCAGTTTCATACATCTGAGTTTTCAGGTACTTTGAAATTTATAAGAACGTATGTCAAGTAGATAGTTGAATATATATGGAGTTCAGATGAGTGATTCATGTGGGAGCTATAAAGATGTGAGTAACCAATGGGCCATATATAGCAGTTAAACTCACTAGTTTTGATGAAGCATCCAAGGGTGAGAGTGCAGAATGATGCCAGAATATGTTCTAGCACCAAATCTTAAGGAATTGCAATATTTATTGTTTGGGTAAAGTAAAAGAAAAAGAGAAAGAGGCGCAAGAGAGGAAAGATGAAAACCAGGAGACTTTAATATCATGGAAAATAAAGAAAAAATGTCAAGAAAGAAGGAGTGCTCAACCATGTACATCCTGCCAAGAACCAAGAAAAATGACTGACTAAATCTCTACTGAGATTGCCAAATTTAGCCATGCTTTTTTTTGGATGGATGTTTATTTCTATGTTATCTATAATAAATATTCTGAATGGTGATCAGGCCAAATAAGTCAATAAAGACAAAAAAACTGATAGTTTGAATTATACAAGTATTTAAAACTTCTGACAACTAAAAAGCAAATGCCAAATCAAAGAAAAACAAAAAATTGGGAAAAATAGTGGCAATGCATATGTAAAGATTTATGATACAAAATTATTAAAGGTCAGTAATAAAATGCTGAGTACTGCAACAGAAAAATGGGACAAAAATTGAATAGGCAATTCAGAAAAATAGCAATGCATATGATTGGTAAACTTGAAAAAAAATACTCAGCAAATGAACATCTCATTTCTGTGCCTGTAAGGTTGAGAACTAGACCTTACAAAGTGGTAACTCCTCCTCATCTAGGAGATTCACTTCTGCCTTCTAGCTCCCAAACCAATATTAGTTAATTAATTGTACATTCAGGTTTTATAGATTGACTGAACTTTACAAACAGTGATAACATCTGTCTAAAAAAATTTTTTTTGAGTGATCATAATACTTAAAAAATTATAGCCACAAAAGCATAACAAATGCTATTGAAATTCAGGGTTATACAGTGTAATTGAGGGAAAGCAAGAATGTCTCCCTTTCTTACTAACCAGAAGGAATGTGCAGGTTTTATACTGTACAAAACATAGATGAATGCTTAAATAAGTGGGAAGGGGTGGCCTAGGAGTTGAGAGACTTGTATGGTTCTAGCCTTGTAAATAACATCTCTGTGTACCTTTCCTCATATAAAGAGAATTATCATGAGGAATAAACAAGTTATTTTGATGGAGAAAAATTATTACACATTTATGTTTTTTCTCTGGGGTCAAATTGTATTGTTGGTCAATATGTTATTTACATATTGCTAATTTTCAAGATCCTCTTCCAATGTACATGGAAACATAAACAGAATATCAGCAATGACATTTAAAATGCATTATCTTTATCAATAGAAGTTTATGCTATTTTAGTCATGTCAGGATGATGAATGGCATATGATTCAGAGAAAAATGGCCCAGAGCAGATATACAGAATTTACATAGGATGGATTCATCTGGCAGTAAATCAAATGAAAATTTCAGTTTTATGGTCTTCAAGAAGCTAATCCTAATTTACAATTTATTTGCATGATTTGAACATTTTGACCCTTTTATTTAAACTCAAATTATGTCATCTTTACCTAAACGACCATAATTTTTGTATTATTAAGAGGTTAATTAGTTTTCTAATTTATAGAGCTGAAAGATATCTTTGAGATTGAGATAAATGCATTTTTCTAAAAGAAACAGTTTGCTATAATTCCAGTGTCCCAATTCCATCCTGTTATTCAATACTTCTAAACATAGTTCAAACATTTGATACATTCCTTTGAAAGCATGCTTAAGTCTTATTTACATATGCATGTCCAATATAATTAATGAAATCTAAAATCCCTGGAGTACTGCGTTACTGTCCTTTTCTTTTATATTTCCCTACAACAAATAGTATAGTTCAGTGGTTTTCAACCCTGGCTGAGCATCAGAATGATCTGTGAAGCTGTTAAAAATATCTTGAGAGAGGCCAGCCTCCCCATGCATTCCCACTGAGTCTTAAGCTGAGACTGAATCTCCTGGGGTGAGCCCTGTCATTTTTATTTTGAAAAATCTTCACAGATGATAGACTGAATTAATTAAGACTTTTCAGGTTATAAATTAAAAAAATTCCTCTTGAGCTATCTTATAAAAGGGGGACTTATTTTAAGGATACAGAAATCACTCACAGAACAGAGTAGGGATGTGGTTCAGCCCCAGAAATAGACTAGAGCCAGGGCCTGGGAGCATGGAAGGGTACCCCGCAGGGGGCTTCGCCTACAGCCTGCTTTCTGATCCCTTTTTTTTCTTTGCATGTCAACATTATTCATCTCTACCCTTACAGGCAAGCATCCACTGTTTCCCAGATTCTGAGTTTACACTTTCTCTTTTCGAGAAAGCAGTCAGACTGATCCTTGAATCTCTTGGTTCCGATTCTTGGTTTTTGTTTGTTTTCATTTTTTAGTCACGTTGCGTGGCATGTGGGATCTTAGATCCCAAAGTTTCTCAGGATAGGATTCATCTGTTGAGTTTGAGTCGTTCCAAATCTTAGCACAGGCCATATTCTACAACCATTACTGCTCCCACCGAGGATGGTGTGAGGGAGCTGGGGGGACAAATCTACAAGGTGTGGCCAGGGTTCGGGATCACTGGATAATTCATTTAAACAACAGACATTTTATAAGCTCACAACAGGTGCCCCACTGGACTGAGAATACAAAATTAAACAGGAGAGATATGCTACCTGCTTTACAAGGTGCTTCAAATATTCTGTTTAATTTTTTCCCCAGGGGAGAGATAGTAGCATCCTGAAGCGACGGTAGTAGCATTGAAGAAGAAGAGATGTGGGCAAAATTGAGATACATTTAAGAAGTAGAATGAAAAGACCTGGTGTTTGTTCAGATACAAGTTGAAAGTGAAAAGAGAAGAGACAAAGATGATCAAGGTAATCCTATAATTTATTGTCCAAAAGAATATACTTTTGAGAGTGAAAGGGGACACTAATGAAAAATGAGAATATATTATCACTTTAAAGTTGAGGCTCGGGTTTCTGACCTGGGAAACTGGACGATGATGCTAACATTTTATTAAAGATCGCAGAACAGGTTCAAGTGGGGAGGAGGGCTTCAGTTTTAAACCCATTGAGGCAGAGGTACAAGTGCGCCATACTAATGGAGCTACCCACCTGGCCTGTAGGCATATGGGTCTAGAACTCCAGAGACATTTTTTCAGCAGAGATATTTATTTGGAGAGTCAATAGTCCATTGACAATAAATGAAAGCGATGGAGTAGAAAATATCACTCTCACCAGAAGCTTCTATCTTTTAAATCTTCCTGAGGCAAAACAGTTATTTATTTAAGATCTATATGTTCCTGTCTTTTTACGTCTTTCAGATGTTAACATAATCTGAAGGTACAGATCATATTACTGTTAGTAAACTACCTTTACATTTTAAAATTCTGCCAAAACTAGATGGACATTTCTACTTTCAGTTTGGTAATCAAATTCACAATAATGATTTGGAATTCACCATGTCTATTTATTTCCAGTGCCTTCTTAATTTTTATTTGTAAAAATATTATGTTTAATTCTTGATGACATTTGGAGAATTATGCTCAATTATAGATTGAGTGACTAAAGAACTAGTGAAACCAGATGTTGAGAAGGGAGGATTTGAGGTTTTGAAAGCCTTGTTCTCTTTGTAAGGTTAAGAATACAGTAATTGCATCTTCTTTTATTTTACTCTCAGTGAAGAACAGTTGATGAGGATAGTGTGGTGTGTGTGTGTGAGGGGAGGGGGGAGATAAAGGGAGGATCTAAAAAAAGGAAAGGGAAAAAGGAAGAAGGAAAGGGTTTTATGAGCTTTGCTAAATTCTTCAGCATTCTTATTATCTCATTATATTCTTACTGGTTCTCACGGTATAGGGCTCTTCCCTTCATTTTATTTTCTCACTTCCCAAGGCTGTGCTTAGGGCCATAAGTTCTAAGGATTCTGAAAGGCAGTCATCTTTGTCAGTACCAGTGGGCACTAATGCCTGGAGACTCAAGAAATTATTGATTTCACACTGACATCATCTGTTCCTCATTTTGCTGAGTATACACACTGATTCTCTATTGTCAAGACTGTGTAATCTAAGAAACACCACAGTAACTACTTTATGTGACATTAAAACAATTTTACCTATGGTACAAAATGTTTTCCCAGGTGTAGAGACTGACAAATAAAATGTGTAATGCCTAAAGTACTAGTGAAAAGCAGAATTTCTAAATCAGAAAAATCTGTCTTTGGTGTATTCCAAAATTATCTTTCAATATAGTCTCATTCCTGAGATTCCAATTTTCAGGTGTCATTTTTATTGGTTTTAAACTAATAACTGATTAGACTGGAAGTGTGTGACATCTTTTCAGGCTCTCTTTAACAATCTAAAACATAAATCTCTAGTGGTAAGCTCTAATATCTAAATTAATGGTATGTATCCTGTTGCTATTTTAATCAAATTATATAAATATAACAATTATATAAGTATTTATTCTAACCAGTTTAGTAATATGGACACATGTATTCCATTAAGATGTATTTTATATTAACATGGAACACTTTCAAGAGCAGTCAAATATATATGTACTTTTTCTTCTAGTTTTACTGGGATATAATTGACATATACCACTGTATAAGTTTAAGGTTTATAGCATAATGATTTGATTTACATACATCATGAAGTGATTATCACAGTAAGTTTATTGAACATTCATCATCTCATACAGATACAAAATTAATATTATGACATAGTATGAGTGTGTTTCGTGTTTGGTAATTGCAGTCATTGTTGCTTTTGTTGTGGTCATCCATTTACAATGCTTGGTGTCAGTTTATCTCTTGTAAAAATAAAATACAGTGTGTGTGTGTGAAAAAAAAAAAAGAAAAACGTTCTGGAGGTGGATGGTGGTGATGGTTGCACAAACAATGTGAATGTACTTAATGCCACTGAACTGTACACTTAAATATAGTGAAGATGGTAAGTTTTACGTTGTGTATATTTTATCACTATTTTTTAAAATAAAGAATAATACCTTTTTAAACTCAAAAATTTTTGAATTTCTTTTTTTTTTTTTTTCTTGTGCTGAAAGCTTTTAGGGTTTATTCTCTTAAAAACTTTCATATAGGGGCTTCCCTGGTGGCGCAGTGGTTGAGAATCTGCCTGCCAATGCAGGGGACACGGGTTCGAGCCCTGGTCTGGGAGGATCCCACATGCCGCGGAGCAACTGGGCCCGTGAGCCACAACTGCTGAGCCTGCACCTCTGGAGCCCATGCTCTGCAACAAGAGAGGCTTCCACAGTGAGGGGCCCGCGCACCGCGATGAAGAGTGGCCCCCACTTGCCGCAACTGGAGAGAGCCCTCACACAGAAACGAAGACCCAACACAGCCAAAAATAAATAAAATAAATTTAAAAAAAAAAAAAAAAGAAAGAAACCAGCAACTTACCTGACCCCATTCTCCATCATTCCAAGTATCCTTTTAAAAACAAAAACCAAAAAAACTTTCATATAGGACTTCCCTGGTGGTGCAGTGGTTGAGAGTCCGCCTGCCAATGCAGGGGACAAGGGTTTGAGCCCTGGTCCGGGAGGATCCCACATGCTGTGGAGCAACTAAGCCCGTTTGCCATGGCTGCTGGGCCTGCACTCTAGAGCCTGCAAGCCACAACTACTGAAGCCCGCACGCCTAGAGCCTGTGCTCCGCAATGGGAAAAGCCACTGCAATGAGAACATGTGCACTGTAGTGAAGAGTGGCCCCCGTTCACAGCAACTGGAGAAAGCCTGCACGCAGCAATGAAAACGCAACACAGCCAAAAAAAAACTTTCATATATAACACACAGCAGTGTTAATTATATTTATCATGTTGTACATTACATCCCTAGTATTTATTTATCTTATAACTGGATGTTTTTTAAATTTCTTTAATGCATTTGTTATTCAGTCATTCTATCAAGAAAGCCCTCTTTTTTCTTCTCCTCCCCTCACATCCCAATATCCAATAAGGGCCTCTATAAGTCTGCTTGGGTTTCCATAACAAAATACCACATCCTGGATGGCTTAAACAACAGAAATTAGTTCATCACAGTTCTGGAGGCTGGGAAGTCAAAGATTAAGGTGCCAGCCAGGTATGTTTCGTTCTGAAGCCTCCTCTCTTAGCTTGTAGGCAGCTACCATCTCACTGTGTGTTCACACGACCTCTTCTTTGTGTGCTTGCTGAAAGCAAGTGAGCTCTCTGGTGTCTCTTCTTGTAAGGACACTAATCCCATCAGATCATGGCCCCATCCTTATGACCTCATTTAACCTTAATTACTTCCTTAGAGGTCCCCTCTTCAAATATATCTACACTGGGGTTAGGGCTTCAACATATGAATTTGGGGAGGGGACCCAAATATTCAGTTCATAACAGGGACCAAGTCCAGGAAAATTGGTAAAGATGATATTGCCATATCTACTATCTTATTTTAGATTCTTTCTGTTTCTTGTTTGAATAATGTTGAAGTTTCTAATCTCCAATCTTTATTTCTCCATTTTATCCTTCTTATAAGTTCCTTGTGTTGATTATAATGTTTAAACTTAGTGATTTTACTTCCATGACTAATACTTCAATTTTTCTTTGGAATAAAGTATAAGTTGCGTGGCACATAAGGCCCTCTATCATCTATCTCTTTTTGCTTTACTCTACAGCATAATACATAGAGTGCTCCTCATGCTACATATGACATAATGTTATTGATTTACAAATAACTCCTCCAAGTATCAGAGTTTTATTCCTTTGTTTATTATTTTTTTCTTCTTGGGAGACCCTTACCTTCATTGGAAAATGGCTACATATTATTATGGTCCCAGCAGACATGTCAAATCCTCTATGAAGTCTCACTTTTTTCTTGTTCTTATAGAGTGTACCTAGAAAAAAATAATTTCTACCAATCTGAAACAAAATATATATTAAAAAAGACCTAAGATACCTCTAAAAAACTTTTGGGACACACAAGAAATCAAAGCTGTTATTGCAAAAGACTTAGAATAAATGAACAATGTAAACATTCCATATTCAAATACATGGGAATTCATTAAAGTAATGCTTGAGTGAAAATTTGTAGCTTTAGATGCTTATTTTAATAAATAACAAGCTTACTTCAATCAGAATTATGCAAATTAACTTGAAAACCTGGTTGGAATGAATGAATTTTTAGGAAAATATAAAACATACATGCCAAAAGAGATACAAAATCCATACAGAACACTTTACATATTAAAAAAATGAGAAAAAGAAAGAGAAAAGCTATTTCTGAAATAACACCAACTCAAGACATTTTTAAACGATTATTCAAAAGCAAACAACAACATGAAAGGAAGAATATCAAAAAGAAATCCAAATTCCAAATCCTTTCGAAGAATACCAAGACCTGTGAAAGATAGCAACAAATAAGAAAAGCAGAAACCAAGACAATTTTTTGAATGTTGCTACAAAAATGGAAAAAAAATGATAGCACATGAAAGAATAATAAACTTTGAACAAGTCAAGTTTATACAATAATGAAAAGATGATCCAGCATTAGGAAATCCTAAATCATCTCCATAGTTGCTAATAACATAATTGCCTACATTTAATGAAATTGGGATAGACAGATATTTATTATCATAAAATATATTTACATGTGGCCCAATCCAAAAATCACAATTACACTTAACACAAAAATATAGATATTCTTCTATCATGTCAGGAGTGTAAAAATTATGTTTATTTGGAATATCTAAGAGGATAAGAGAATTTAGAAAAATGTTGGGTGTAATATTAATGTTCAGAAATCAATTTTATTCCATATAAATGATAGGCAGTTAGAAGCTGCACTTGAAGAAAAGACCCCAATAACAATTACAATATGCTAAATGAAATATCTAATCATTGCATACCTTGTCAGTTACAGAATGGCAGCTATTTTCTCCATGTGGGTGGCTTGTTATTTCATTTTTTTATGGGTTAATACTTTTTAACTTTTAAACATGGACAAATTCAAATATATAGTGAAGTAGAATAGTGGAGTGAACCTCTTTCACCCAGCTTTAATAATAATATATGGCCAATCTTCTTTTATCCAAATGTGAACCCATACTCCACACTTCATTGGTTTTCTTTTGAGTTAGATCATTTAATTTTATATGTAAATATTTCAGCATGTATTTCTAGAAACTTCACAAACAATTTGGACTAGTAATTATATGTAAAATATAGTTAAAAATAATATTGGATTCGCCAAAATGTTTGTTCTTTTTTTTCTGTAAGATGGCTATAGTAGCACTTAGTTGTCTTCAACTTCATTTGAAACAATTTTGTTAGATTGTATTGTGACAGCTGTCATATCAGCGTGCATTAAAAAAAAAAGTATCAAAATTGGTGAATTTTTGTGTAGCCATTTTAATATTGCAGATGGAAGAAATAAGCAACATTTTCAGCAGATTATACTTTATTATTTCAAGGAAGATTACAAACGCAACAAACGCAAAAAAGATTTGTGCAGTGTATGGAGAAGGTGCTGTGACTGATCAAATGTGTCAAAAGTGGTTTGCGAAGTTTCGTGCTGCAGATTTCTTGCTGCACGATGCTCCATAGCTGGGTAGACCAGTTGAAGTCAATAACGATCAAATTGAGACATTAATTGAGAACAATCAACATTATACCACGCGGGAGATAGCTGACATACTCAAAATACCAAAATCAAGCGCTGAAAATTATTTGCACCAGCTTGGTTATGTTAATCACTTTGATGTTTGGGTTCCATATAAATTAAGCAAAAAACACCTTCTTGACCATATTTCCCCATGAGATTCTCTACTTAAACATACTGAAAACGTTCCGTATTTAAAACAAATTGTGACGGGCGATGAAACGTGGATACTGTACAATAATGTGGAACAGAAGAGATTGTGGGGCAAGTGAAATGAACCACCACCAACCACACCAAAGACCAGTCTTCATCCAAAGAAGGTGATGTTGTGTATATGGTGGGATTGGAAGTGAGTCCTCTATTGTGAGCTCCTTCTGGAAAACCAAATGATTAATTCCAAAAAGTACTGCTCCCAGTTAGACCAACGGAAAGCAGCACTCAACAAAAAGCGTCTAGAATTAGTCAACAGAAAACGCATTATCTTCCATCAGGATAACACAAGACCGCATGTTTCTTTGATGACCAGGCAAAAACTGTTACAGCTTGGCTGGGAAGTTCTGATTCATCCACCTATTCAGCAGACATTGCACCTTTGGATTTCCATTTATTTGGGTCTTTACAAAATTCTCTTAAAGGAAAAAATTTCAATTCCCTGCAAGACTGCAAAAGGCACCTGGAACAGTTCTTTGGTCAAAAAGATAAAAAGTTTTGGGAAGATGGAATTATGAAGTTGCCTGAAAAATGGCAGAAGGTAGTGGAACCAAAGGGTGAATACGTTGTTCAATAAAGTTCTTGGTGAAAATGAAAATTGTGTCTTTTATTTGTACTTAAAAACTGAAAGCACTTTCTGGCAAACCCAATAATTATTTTAATATCATCAGTGTTCAAATCCCCATGATTGTACCCACATAACTCTCTTTCTTCCTGCCTCCCTTTCCCAATTTATTTATTAGCCAGTTTTGTCTCATAGTTCCTGTTGTTTGAACTTTGTGGATGATATCCTCTAGTGTCATTTAATGTATTCTTACGGATTTTGTAATTAGTGGTTAGATCTAGTGACTGTACAATTCAGGTTTATATATTTATATTTTAGTAAAATACTTCAAATATGGTGCTGTACACGTCCATCAGGAAGCATGTATGTCTGGCTGTCTCTTTTTGTAATGTTGGCAGCCACCGATAATCACTGTTAGATCCATATTTTCCATTGTGAGTGACAAAATAGGGATATTCCAATTTTATCAATTCATTCTAATTAGACAGGCTAAATGTTGTCTATTGAATAACAGAAATACCTTTATTATTGTACAAAGTTTTAATATTTTTGTAGCTTTCATTTTTTGTTGTGATTAAAGACATATACTTAACTTCATTTTTCTAAAAAGCCTATTGTTATTTAGTATTTTCATACTCTGCCCAGCCACTATTGCTTGACATATTTTAACAATACACTAAAAGATATTCATCCTAATCATGCAATTTAACTATTGCCTTAGATTGAATTATTCAAATATAACACTCTGAGGCAGAAATTTTTATGCAGGAGGTTTCTTAGGAGGTGCTTTTGGTAACAATATCTGTGCGCAAGAGAAGCAGACATGGGCAGGAAAGATGTTAAACTCTGATGCAAAAAAAAATTATATGGTAGCCAATTATATGGAGAACTCTGGAGCTGGACAATTTCCAGAGTTGTCTTGGACCAATGGGAGGAAACCAGATCTCATTACCCTGCAGGGACCAATTTTTGGAAGACAAAAGGAGAGGAAGCTATCTGTGGTTAAGGACAATTCCTGGAGAGCAAATCAGAAGTGAGATGTCAACAGGTACTGGCAACTGAGGGAAGATGCCTCAGGCCTGGAGGGCAATTTTGGTGGGGCACCACAGCACCCAGTACAGCCTATTCTGTGCATTCACATCCTCTTGCTTCCTCTAGTAGGTTCAGCTCATTGAGAAATAGCTTCTCTAGGATTTGGGGGATGCTTACAAAAAGCAGGTTAGTGGAAAGGACTCAAATCCCAACAACTGCAACTGGTCTTGAGGACACAACTGATGCTCCTTATGTCCCTCAACTATAACTCATTCTAAATTCCCTAATTCCCAACCAGGACCTCCTGTAGTCTAGATGACTTATAAGATGGGGTGAGCCAGACCTTCACACCAGAGGGGTCCAAGCACCTGTTATCATGACCTTTTCAAGCGGGGGCTCCTACACTTGTCTATTTGCTGCCCCAAGTAGGCAGAGTAGGGGTACTAAGAAACACCCCGGTGGATCCCAGGGAGACAAATGTATTCTTCTCTGCCTCCAGTGTATAATAACATACCCATCTCCTCTTGATAATCAAGGTTAATTCACCAGCCAGTGTGGTGACTCCTTTCCTTGCTTGATGTTCTCTTGGAACAAGGAACCTGAAGAAACCTATCAGCAGCCGTCATTTAATGAGAATCTTGCTGTTTCCTGTGTTATAAACAAACTCTTTGAGAACTGGGACCTCTAGACCAACATCACCAAGAATGGAAAGCACAAATTCCCCCAGTATTTCGGTATGGTAAGCAAGGCCACTTCCACCCCTTGGTTACCTGACCCTCATAGTCTGTGCAGGATATACCACCATACAATGGTCTTTGAGGATGGAGAGTTGAAACTTTCTATTATTGGCTTGCCACAAAAAAAATTTTTTTTAATATTTTGGTTGCAAAAGTCTATAAAGTAAGGGATTAAATGTTTATTTGATTCTATTTTAAAAATAAGTCCATATGAATCATTTTCTCAAAAGCTTTCTTAGCTATATATAGCAATATTCTTGGTATTTAGGTTTTCAAACCAGAGCAGAAAATGTTTATTCACAATCTGTAATCAAATAAATGGCTAACTTGCTAATGTCATTGAAATATGGTATGTGAATAAATTTTTCCCAATCCATTTTATGAAACAGTTTGTGCAGGGAACATAAAGTATGAAAAATTAAGCAAATATGAATGCAGTTAATATATACTAAATATTAACATTTTATTGTGGAGATAAAATGTGGTAGCAATTGGATTATAATAATACAACAAAGAAAGGCTATCTCATCTATGTACTTCTAATTATTTTACCAGTTAACTCAGTAGGTAGCACTTTACATGTCTAAAATACTTACCTAAGCAAGTAATAAACATAGGGGATAGATGGCTGTAGTTAAGGTGTATAGTTTTTTTTGTTCCATAAACTGAAATTCTTTATGATTACATAGAGTTTTTGAGAGTTAAGAGTAAAATAAAATATTGGGAATATAACTAAGACCCCCTTTTTTTTTTTTTTTTTTATAAATTTATTTATTTATTTATTTATGGCTGTGTTGGGCCTTCGTTTCTGTGCAAGGGCTTTCTCTAGTTGCGGCAAGCGGGGGCCCCTCTTCATCGCGGTGCGCGGGCCTCTCACCATCGCGGCCTCTCTTGTTTCGGAGCACAGGCTCCAGACACGCAGGCTCAGTAGTTGTGGCACACGGGCTTAGTTGCTCCGCGGCATGTGGGATCTTCCCAGACCAGGGCTCGAACCTGTGTTCCCTGCATTGGCAGGCAGATTCTCAACCACTGTGCCACCAGGGAAGCCCCCCCCTTTTTTAATAGACATACTTCTCCTTAATATATCCAAGGAAATATTTTAAATTATTGTCATTTGGGTCAGTCAATAAATAACATCCCAAAACATTGAATAAAATGAAATTACTCATCAAAGTATATGACGGAATAACTTATTTGGTGAGTTGACATTGGAAACAGACCACAGAACTATGTATGATTTTTCACAATTTAAAAGGCATGAACAGGGGACTTCCCTGGCAGTCCAGTGGTTAAGACTTTGCCTTCCAATGCAGGGGGTGCGGGTTCCATCCCTGGTCAGGGAGTTAAGATCCCACATGCTTTGCGGCCAAAAACCAAAACATAGAACAGAAGCAATATTGTAACAAATTCAATAAAGACTTTTATTTAAAAAAAAAAATAAAAATAAAGATTTTAAAAATGGTCCACATCAAAAAAGTCTTTTAAAAAAACATAAAAAGCATGAACATATGATAAATTTTTGGTATACAATTGTCATTCTCAGTATCATGAAACTGTAATGAAACAGGAAGCTTCATCATGTGTAAAAATGCATCATTTAATAGAGAAAAAAAAATCCAAGTAGGTCTCATTCCCATTTCACTGTGTGTAAGTTGGTCACCCTGGTCCACCATCTGAAACCAGAGTTTATAGGGGACCGTAGGACATTCCATGTATTTATGTCATTTCCGGAATGTATTGGAGAGCCATATTGTGGTGTAATTGCATTTGTAGATGTGAAATACTTAGTTTTGCATATTCAAACAATATTTTAGTTTCTTGCCCTTTTTATTTCCTTTGCGATAGTCAATCTACTGTCCTTTTGATTTGGAATGATTTTCCTGTATTAAATGGCTTTAGTTATTATACTATAACTATGATTCAAGAGACTAGAATAAAAAAATAATGATTTTTTATTTTACAAAGTAGGTACATTGCAGGTAGAAAAGTGAGCTGATTCTGTAGCTATTTTCTATAAACCATGACAGCCAATAAAAAATGGTTAGCTATTGGTATAATAACTTACAATTTATACCAAATCAATGGTAGGTTTCAATGTAGTTATATACAGGGAATTTGAACACACATTACTTTGCCAGAATTTTCTCCTTGGTGCATTAGTCATAAAGGTGTCTATATATATAACATACTATCTGCAGTTTAGCAGTATTCCTACATAGCACATGTTAATACCCCATTACATACCCAAATTGCCATTTTAAACAGTATTTTCACAGGTCATAATTTATAGTTTTGATTACTTCATGAGATTATGCACTCATATCAGCATTTCAGAAACAGAACATTTCAAACTGCAAGGATGTAAAGTTTTATTTTTTTAAAACAATCAAAGAAAATTTTGCTTTATTTCCTCATTGGATATTCTCCAGTGTCCATAACTTTGACATGCTCCCAATTTTCTTGACATGCTGAGAACACTAAAGTCAAGCTTTTTATCTCTCTGATATGTATCTTGGGTTCCTGTGGTTAAAAAAAAAAAAAATTCCTTGAAATCAAAATGTCACAATAAGATTGGTTAAAATGACAAAGTTTTTACTTTAAGGCAACTTATTTTTGTCAAAGCCTTCTACAATCTTTTTCTTTTCTTTTTCCTTTTCTTTCTTTTTATTTTTTAACTTTTTCTATGTTCTCTCTACTGAAACATATTAGAAATCTTGCTATCTTCATGTATAGGTTTCAAATTGACCTATATTGTACTTCTGTGGAAAAATTACCTTTCAGAGGCTTTTTACACTTTTCACCTTTTTAAAAAAATATATATTTATTTATATTTATTTTTGGCTGTGTTGGGTCTTCGTTGCTGCGTGTGGGCTATCTCTAGTTGCGGCAAACGGGGGCTACTCTTCGTTGCAGTGCACAGGCTTCTCATTGCAGTGGCTTCTCTTGTTGCAGAGCACGGGCTCTAGGCGCGTGGGCTTCTGCGGTTGTGGCACATGGGCTTAGTAGCTGTGGTTCGCGGGCTCTAGAGCGCAGCCTCAGTAGTTGTGGCGCACAAGCTTAGTTGCTCTGCAGCAAGTGGGATCGTCCCAGACCAGGGTTCGAACCCGTGTCCCCTGCATTGGCAGGTGGATTCTTAACCACTGCACCACCAAGGAAGTCCTTTCACCTTTTTTTAAATTACTTTATAAATTGCCTTTTTTTTTTTTTAGTTTCAAGTACAGCAAATACTTTCTCCCATCTAGTGGGTTGTCTGTATACTTTCTTGATGGTACAGTTTGAAGTGCAAAATTTTAAAATTTTCATAAAATTTAAATTATTTACCTAATTTTTTCTCTTGTAGCTTTTCTTTTTCATGTTATATCTAAGAATGTCATGTTATTGCTGGATTCAGAATCATGAAAGTTTTCTCCTATGTTTTCTTCTATTAATTTTATAATTTTAGCACTTACATTTAGGTTCCTGATGCCTTTTGAGTTATGCTTTGTATATCGAGTGAGGTAGGGGACCATCTTCACTCTTTTGCATGAGGATATCCAATTGTCATAGAACCATTTATTTGAAAAGACTATGATTTACCCATGGAATGGTCTGGCACCCTTCTTGAAATCAACTGATCATTAATGTGCGGGATTTTATTTCTGGTTTCTCAATTCTATTCCATATACCTGTGTGTCTTTTCTTATGCTAGTACCAGGCAGTCTTGATTACTGCAACTTTGTAGTAAGTTTTGAAAATGGAAAGTGTGAGCCTGCTGACTTTGTTCTTTTTCAAGATTGTTTTGAAACAATCACACGCAACAGTCACACGTTGCTGTTTATTTGCATGTGTTTTAGTTTTGTTTTGTTGAGAATTGGACACTTAAGATTATATATTGGAGCACCTCCCCTCTCCCTGGGGTTTGTTGTTGGTTTATTTGTTTAGTGACTAGCTGGATTATTTTAGTGACATCTACTTGCCCAGCAGCGTGAAGCCTCTGACTCTTGCTCAGAGGTGCAGTCTTGGGTGTGTGTATATTCACCCTGGAGTGACAGTGTTTTGAGCAGGGTTCTCTTTGTCTCCTTTCCTGATTAAACCCAGCTGTTAGACTGCACTAATTGCGCTATTGTTTTGACAATGCCCTGGAGTGTAAAGTGCTCCATTGTCTGATATAATTAAATTCGGCCCCTTTACAGGGGTAGTTTTGGAGGCCAATGTTTGAGGTTCCAGCTTATCCCATGAAAGTTATTAGTCGTCTGGATACTTGGTTTTATCTGATTAACTTGGTTTTCTATGGCTTAACTTGTTATTCTTGTGAAGCTACCTTAATTGCTTACCACCAAAACCTTTACTGTTTTTGAGAGGACCATTATCTTTGACCTTTGCCACCCTCTGTTACACTGGGGAGAACTTCACATTTCCCTGTTCTTAAGGACTGCCTGTCTTCTGGCCAAATCTCTGAGCCCTGGCTCTGGGTCTGGGGGTGGGACAGTGGCCTACTTTTCTCTTAGTGATGCCTCTGCTTTAAGAGCAAGTTGCTGGGCAAGGTGGTAGCCTCTGGTCTTCTCAGCTTGTGTCTCGTGGCGTGGGACCTCCACACTGTGTATGGGCCTCGGTAAGGATAGACTGGAGCCCAGTTTTCCTAGCCTTTCATGCCTGAGGTTGATTCTCTACCCTATGAGTGGAGACTGGTGGACAAAGAGAGCCTGTGTTATCTCGGCCACACTCACCTGAGATTTAGTTTCTGCAACTAATAGCTGGCAGAAATGAGAAATCCCGGCCGCCTGTTCCTCCCGGGAGGATACTGTAGGGGAGCAAAATTGGCCACCCTGAAATGTCTCTGGCATGTGGATTATTTTGAGCTGAAAACAATCAAGACCCAAAAGACTCAGGAAAAAGCTTTGACCTCCCCCTTAGCTGCCTAAAATAATTTAGATAGAGGGCTTAATCCCCAAGTAGGGCTATCACCAGAGATACCTGCGAAGAATATGGGCTAGGTGGGGTGGGGGAAGCTCAGCAGGGCCTAGAGATTGGAGTCCACTCTGTGTCCCAGTGTCTCGCCTGGCCCAGCAAGTATTTGTTTACTAAACATGTGCTTTCCCATCTCCATGTGCATTGCCTTCTTCCCCTTTGAAATCCCAAACTACTAGCCCCAACATCCTCTTTGTCTTTAGCTGAAGATGGTGTTCAAGGTGAGGGTTTTGGCCTTTTTAAGTGAGTTACTGAGTTTTCCTGGGCTTCCCCCATGCGAACATGTTATTAAATTTTTGGTTTGGTTTTTCTCTTGTTAGTTTGCCTCCTGTCAATTTAATTCTTAGACCAGCCAGAAGAACCTAGAAGGGCAGAGGAAAATTTCTTCCTCCCCAACATTAAATACCATGGCCCTTGACTGGGAGAAGGAACCCTGTACTCTTGGCTGTAGCCACCTTCAATGGAGTTTCCATTAGGCTGAGCTAGGAGGGGAAGGAGGAAGTGGATCGTGTTTACATACCACAGACTCTCCCTGTTCTTACTGTGTTCTAATAGATTTTCTTAAATGTTTGCTATTTACTTTTTGCCCTTGGAACAGTTTCCAAAAACTTCATTAAAAATTATTTTTCCTACCAGTTATACTTGTTTTGCTAGGAAATATGTCTTTGGAGGTCCTCCCATTGCCATTTCAGAAGTAGAGTTTCCCTTAATGTTTTTACATAGTTGTTTCCATAGGGTCATAGGGAGATTCTTTCTCTCAGGAATCAGATGGCCAGGGCTTTGCAACAGCTTTTTTTTTTTTTTTTTTTTTTTTGCCACTCAGCTCTTTTCTCTATTAACACTCTTAGTTCTTGCCAATGCCTGGAATTAACAGGTATGTGATATTTAAAAACAAATATAGTCTAAAGTCCGGGAACCTGATTCTCAAGAACCTGTTTTTCTTTCTCAGGTTTGCTTTCGCTATTCGGGGTCTTCTGTGTTTCCATACAGATTGCGAAATTTTTTGTTCTAGTTCTGTGAAAAATGCCATTGGTAGTTTGATAGGGATTGCATTGAATCTGTAGATTGCTTTGGGTACTATAGTCATTTTCATAATATTGATTCTCCCAATCCAAGAACATGGTATATCTCTCCGTCTGTTTGTATCATCTTTAATTTCTTCCATCAGTGTCTTATAGTTTTCTGCATACAGGTCTTTTGTCTCCTTTTATTTGTAGTGAGGTGGATGGGCCTAGAGTTTGTCATACAGAGTGAAGCAAGTCAGAAAGAGAAAAATAAATACCGTATGCTAACACATATATATGGAATCTAAAAAAAAAAAGGTTCTGAAGAACCTAGGGGCAGGACAGGAATAAAGACACAGACATAGAGAATGGACTTGAGGACACGGGGATGGGGAAGGGTAAGCTGGGATGAAGTGAGAGAGTGGCATTGACATATATACACTACCAAATGTAAAATAGATAGCTAGTGGGAATCAGCCACATAGCACAGGGAGACCAGCTTGGTGCTTTGTGACCACCTAGAGGGGTGGGATAAGGAGGTGGGAGGGAGATGCAAGAGGGAGAGGATATGGGAATATATGTATACGTATAGCTGATTCACTTTGTTTTACAGCAGAAGCTAACACAACAATGTAAAGCAATTGTACTCCAATAAAGATGTTAAAAAAAAAATAAAGACAATGAAATATTTCCAAAAAAACAAAAAAAAAAACAAATATAAAATGGCAAGGACAAAACAAATCATTAAAAAAAACGAGGCGTTAAAAATTGACTACTATGTATCTCAGAGTCTATTCTACTTGAAGATGTTTAGTTTTGTTTATAAGCTATCACCCTTTTTAGAGGGAAATGCTCCAATTTACAGGTTCTGCTGAGACTTTAGTACCATGTGATCCCAAACCGTCTTTTGTACGTTTTGACCAATTTTAGTCTGTCTAGGCACTCATGATTTGTGTCAGTCTCACAGAGATGAGTTGGGAAAATTGGATTTATTTGGAATTCTAAGAGGCAAAAAGGGAAGTTTCAGTCGTGGTGGCATCTTGGGCAGGTGTTATGAGCTTCATGGATGATTAATAAGCAGAGAGAGCAGACCTATCACAAAAGGAAAAAAAAAAAATTCCGGGAACAATACTTAGGAAGAGAGCTTCTGAGAAAGAGTGAAGACAAAATAGGGTAGCTACCTGAATCTTCAACAGTCTTTGATCCTCCTGGGGCCTGGATGTTGAGTTTTCCTGGGTTTTTTTTGTTTTTTGTTTTTGTTTTTGGCAGATTCTTGTGTTCTTTCAAATAAACTTTCCTTTTTCTGAGTTCCCTTAAATGTGTTTTCCTTTCATGTAACAGAAAGATTTCTAGCTAGAAATCCTGGAATGAAAGTGAGCTGGTATGTTTCAAAATTGATAAGGTTTTTAAGAATATTTTACCATCAGTAGAATATACTCTGTAGTTATGTACTTTTTTCTGTCAGAAAAATCACTTCAGTGGATGAACCCTTATGGGTTTAATTCAATTTTAATTTGTCAGTCCTATTATAAAGTGCATTAAAAATTAAAAAGAAATCCTATACTTTCTCTATCTAGTCTTTTGATTATGAGCATTTACTTATCCTGAATATAATATCAATAAAACTGAAATCAGTGATTCATATGCTGTTGGAAAAGAACTACTTTTGTCTTTAGCATATTATTTTATTTTGCCTTTGTAATATAGTGGCAATTTTATATAATGTATATTGATAGGATTTTTTTTTTGATAGTGACAAATTCAGAACAAGTCATATTTATAAAGGAAAGATAATTGAATATTGATACAATAAATGGAAATGTATTTATTTCTTTGTATCGTAATTGCTTTGAAAAACAATCAGTTATAAAGGTTTTGAATTAACTATAGACATTTAAAAAAATATTCTCTTTGGGATTAACTGCTTAATCATAAATCCCATCATTTATCAGTTGATTTAAAAATAATTGCAGGTTTCTAAATGGAGATAATAAAATTTCTTTTCTCACTCAGCAGATATGAAAAATATTTTAAATTTATATAAATTTATAAATGTTTTCTAATATGGAAAGAAAAACCACCTAGCCCTGTCCTTCATTTTCTTATTTTATGCATATATTTTATGCATATATTAATGGATAAACTAGAAAATTAATAACCAGGCCCTTTAGTTTTTAATGTCAGAAGCAGAACAAAATGATTTCCTCTTTACAGTGTCACTATATACTCAGAACTGCCAAATCCAGTGGTGTTTTCTCAGTCTTTATTTTAGGCGAGGTTCATGGGAAATAGATTCTGAAGTGGAAATTTGTGTGCATGACCTTACTGGGATAGTTCTCTAGAGCACGATGGCTGTTAGGGTGTGAGGAAGGCAAGACTGGGAAGAGGGAGAAGCTGAAGTGCAGCTATGTAGTTACTGCCGGGCCTCGGCCAATTGTACCATGAGCTCTGAAGCTAGAGCCAAAGTTTGTACTCACTCATAAGCAAGTGATTGGATGTCAGATGCCTCTGGAGAAAAGGCATAACCTTGGGTAAGGTAACTGTCTCTGGCCAAGGACAGTTCCTGGGGAGGCACTCAGGTGTCAACCAACAGTAGGCATCCCTCCCAGCAGCTGGGGGAATTAGTGCCTTGGTCCTAAGCAAAACCTGGTTAGCACATGGCAGCATCTGCTCCTGACCACACTTGTGCCTTTCAGATCCATAAATTAACTTCAATACATCTGGGAACAGCTCTTCCGTTATTCTAGTTGGTTTCTTTTCCTAGGGAAACGTAGAAACATTAGTGGGAGTAACTACAGCCCTTGTCACTACTATGTGGTTTCTGGGCCATGACGACACTCCCCCTACTGCCTTCCATAAGCTAATACCTCTGCTGGACTATATGTCTCACTTGGTGGGGTAATACATACCCTCATCTTTGAAAGTTCTGAATCACCATGTACTTGTGTTAATATGCTCTAGCAAACATTTTACATCTGGAAAGCGTCTGCCATTGAGAATACTTCTTAGTTGAGTTTGTGGTAACACATTGTTATCCTCCAGGATCTTTCTGACTTTTACTGGAGAGAGGTGCATGAATTTAATGGGGGACAATATGGGGACCGCCACCACTGCATTCTTTTAGATCTTTAAGAATTGCATTAATTTCTGCTGTTTTCACCAGGTGGTGATATTTTTGGTTTACTAACTTGACAGGAGGGCAGTTTCAAAGGTGCATACTGGCCTTGTGCACTATAATAGAACTTCCCCCACAGGCCAGGTATCCATGTGGATATTCTGGCAAACACCAAGTATATCTATTCCAATCACACATTTGTGAATTGATTATATGGCCACTAGGTGGGTCTGTAGACCCTGTGGTTACATTCTGTACTGATCCTGAGTCAAGATCACATTTAAGACATGCTCCCAATAAGTCCCCATTATAACTGAAATTTTGGGTCTCTGGGTATTGATGTCAACTTGGACCCATTGTCCAACAGTTCTCAACATCTCCAGGTATTTTCTTTTCTCCTAGTACACTTACCCTTTGGAGAAGACACGGGGAATACTTACCAAATATGTTTTTTATGATTTTATAGGGTTCCTTTTACTGGGGCTTAAAAGTAAGCTTGGATCCAGAAATTAGACAAGGCATCATGACTTTTTATTTTGGTGGTTTTTCCAAGCCTTCTGATCATTGATCCTTCATTTCTTTTGTAGTAAAGAGTGACAAATATACTTGTTGGCTGCCATCTATATTGACACTACAGATGTCATGTTCTGTTAACCATCTCTGTAGCTCTTGACCATTCAGGTCCACCTTGTTGCCATTCAAATCTTGCTGCTATTATTGTAATTACACCCACTTTGTTTCTGACTGTTCGGTGCTGCCACTTGATCTCTATTATTTCAGGATTCTATCCTCCACGTTGCATTCAAGTAAGGCAGTTTGGTAGGTAAGAGCATCTTTCATAGTCATCCCTTGTCCAAAGAGTGTAGCCAACGTTGACCTTGTTGGAGGGACTGATGCCCCTCTCACCAGCACATTCTTATTGCTTGATAATTGGAGTTATCTTGACTTTCTCTAGTCTTTCCTAAAGAACATAACCATCTGGTGGGTTTTCCAGTCTTGTGTACTTTATTCCCTTCTCTGCATCTTTTCACCCCTTCTTCCTCCATCTCTCAAGGGTATACTGGCATTTCTACTTTACTTGATGTGGAATATCACTTTCTTCAAGTTTCCAGGATCCTTTCTAGCCAGCACTATTCACCAGGCTCCTTTTCAGGGTGTTTAATCTTGTTTTATGGAAGAGTGCTGCCATATCTATAGACTCTCTTTTTCTGGCCTTATAGAGCTTTATGGTCTACCAGGGTCCAATTGTACACATACTACTGGATTCCTTGGGTTCATGCTGTCTAGATTCTGCAGATATTTCAAAGTATAACCCCTTTCCTCCCTTAGGAGGTCTAACACTTCCTTGGTTGGGTTAATTTTTGACTTTATCCTCTTATTTCTATGGTAACCAGAAGAGGATTGTTGGAGGAGATTCCTGAGAAGGTACAGAATTGAAGATGAGATATTTTTCAATACTGCTAAAGAGGTCCTCTAGCTTTCACACTTTGCCCTGTATTTGTGATTAATTACCCTCCACCATCCTGGGACTTCCTTCAGAGCCTCCATAACACTCAGCAGTCACCATCTTCTGACTACATTAGATCACTTGCAGAAAGAAAATGAGTAGTTCAAGTATTTAAATTTCCAGTCAGTCCCTCATACAGCTAAGACATAGGAAGATAACAAAAGCTAAAGGGCTGTAACAGTTGAATATCAAATTTGAAACTCGACTGCTACTTGTAGAATTTAAATGCCAGTTGAATTCACCTTAATTAAAAAGGAGCAGTCGTTTGTTTCACTGAAAAAGAAATTTATCCTAGAGAGAGTATTGCCTTTTTTGGCTACAGTGCTTCAGCTAGCAGCACAATTCAATCGCTTATAAAATACTTATTTACTACCATGTTGCTTCACACAGCCTTGCTTCTGATAATGGTTAGCACATCAGCAAAATATATTTTACAATAAGCTTATGTTGATTGAGTTCACTGGTCTTGCCACATACTCTATCATGGAAAAGAAGCTGGGGGGATTCCTGGGCCGTCCAGTGTTTAGGACCCCACACTTTCACTGCTGAGGGTGTGGGTTCAGTACCTGAGCAGGAAACTAAGATCCCGCAAGCTGTGCGGCATGGCCAAAAATTAAAAAATAAATAAATAAATAAAAATAAGGATAAAAATAAAAATAAATTATTAAAAAAAAAGCAACTGGCATTGCATAACACAGCATCCATTTTGTAGCCCATGGGTCAAGAAGTAATTTCAACTTTCAAGCCTTATTATTTCGGAAAGATTTCATAAGGTTATAGCTGCCATAGATAGTGAATTCTTTGATGGATCTGGGCAAAGCCAATAGAAAACCATCTAGAAAGGATTCACCATTCTAAATACCATGAAGAATATTCATGATTTGTGGGAAGAGATCAAAATATCAACATACACAGAGAGGAGTTTAGAAGAAGCTGATTCCAACTCTCATGGATGACTTTGAGGGGTTCAGGACTTTAGTGGAGGAAGTAAACTGCAGATGTGGTGGAAATAGTAGGAGAACTAGAATTGCAAGTGGAGCCTGAAGATGTGATTGAATTGCTGCAATCTCATTGTAAAATTTAACAGATGAGGAGTTGCTTCTTATGGATGAACAAAGAAAGTGGTTTCTTGAGATGGAATCTACTCCTGGTGAAGATGCTGTGGAGATTATTGAAATGACGATAAAGGATTTAGAATATTACCTAAACTTAGTTGATAGAGCAGCAGCGGAGTTTGAGAGGATTGACTCCAGTTTTTTGTTTTTTTTTTTTTTAAAGATTTGATGAAAGTTCATAATAATGCAGTTGACAAGAAAATTAGTTATTTCTGAGATATACATTTTAAAGTAATAACTAGGATTATTACTTATAACATTATACCAGAACATATAAGATTTTTAGAAATTTCATCTAATGTCTGAAACATTTATATTAACATATTTCCATACATATTTCCATACAAATACAAATATAAGATTTTTAGAAATTTCATGTGATGTCTGAAACATTTATATTAACATATTTCCATACAAATAACCCAATGAAAGTTTAGTATTAGTTGTTTTGTTTGTTTTTTTATACTGCAGGTTCTTATTAGGCATCAGTTTTATACACATCAGTGTATACATGTCAATCCCAATCGCCCAATTCAGCACACCACCATCCCCACCTCACCGCAGTTTTCCCCCCTTGGTGTCCATATGTCCATTCTCTACATCTGTGTCTCAACTTCTGCCCTGCAAACTGGCTCATCTGTACCATTTTTCTAGGTTCCACATACATGCATTAATATACGATATTTGTTTTTCTCTTTCTGACTTACTTCACTCTGTATGACAGTCTCTAGATCCATCCACGTCTCAACAAATGACTCAATTTCGTTCCCTTTTATGGCTGAGTAATATTCCATTGTATATATGTACCACAACTTCTTTATCCATTCATCTGTTGATGGGCATTTAGGTTGCTTCCATGACCTGGCTATTGTAAATAGTGCTGCAATGAACATTCGGGTGCATGTATCTTTTTGAATTACGGTTTTCTCTGGGTATATGCCCAGTAGTGGGATTGCTGGGTCATATGGTAATTCTATTTTTAGTTCTTTAAGGAACCTCCATATTGTTCTCCACAGTGGCTGTATCAATTTACATTCCCACCAACAGTGCAAGAGGTTTCCCTTTTCTCCACACCCTCTCCAGCATTTGTTGTTTGTAGATTTTCTGATGATGCCCATTCTAACAGGAGTGAGGTGATACCTCATTGTAGTTTGGATTTGCATTTCTCTAATAATTAGTGATGTTGAGCTTCTTTTCATGTGCTTCGTGGCCATCTGTATGTCTTCTTTGGAGAAATGTCTATTTAGGTCTTCTGCCCATTTTTGGATTGGGGTGTTCGTTTCTTTGCTATTGAGCTGAATGAGCAGTTTATATATTTTGGAGATTAATCCTTTGTCCGTTGATTCATTTGCAAATATTTTCTCCCATTCTGAGGGTTGTCTTTTCGTCTTGTTTATGGTTTCTTTGCTGTGCAAAAGCTTTGAAGTTTCAATAGGTCCCACTTGTTAATTTTTGTTTTTATTTCCATTACTCTAGGAGGTGGATCAAAAAAGATCTTGCTGTGATTTATGTCAAAGAGTGTTCTTCCTATGTTTTCCTCTAAGAGTTTTATAGTGTCCAGTCTTATATTTAGGTCTCTAATCCATTTTGAGTTTATTTTTGTGTATGGTGTTAGGGAGTATTCTAATTTCATTCTTTTACATGTAGCTGTCCAGTTTTCCCAGCACCACTTATTGAAGAGACTGTCTTTTCTCCATTGTATATCTTTGCCTCCTTTGTCATAGATTAGTTGACCATAGGTGCGTGGGTTAATCTCTGGGCTTTCTATCTTGTTCCGTTGATCTATGTTTCTGTTTTTGTGCCAGTACCATATTGTCTTGATTACTGTAGCTTTGTAGTAGAGTCTGAAGTCAGGGAGTCTGATTCCTCCAGCTCCATTTTTTTGCCTCAAGACTGCTTTGGCTATTCGGGGTCTTTTGTGTCTCCATACAAATTTTAAGATGATTTGTTCTAGCTCCGTAAAAAATGCCATTGGTAATTTGATAGGGATTGCATTGAATCTGTAGATTGCTTTGGGTAGTATACTCATTTTCACAATGTTGATTCTTCCAATCCAAGAACATGGTATATCTCTCCATCTGTTGGTATCATCTTTAATTTCTTTCATCAGTGTCTTATAGTTTTCTGCATACAGGTCTTTTGTCTCCCTAGGTAGGTTTATTCCTAGGTATTTTATTCTTTTTGTTGCAATGGTAAATGGGAGTGTTTCCTTAATTTCTCTTTCAGATTTTTCATCATTAGTGTATAGGAATGCAAGAGATTTCTGTGCATTAATTTTGTATCCTGCAACTTTACCATATTCATTAATTAGCTCTAGCAGTTTTCTGGTGGCAGTTTTAGGATTCTCTATGTATAGTATCATGTCATCCGCAAACAGTGACAGTTTTACTTCTTCTTTTCCAATTTGTATTCCTTTTATTTCTTTTTCTTCTCTGATTGCCGTGGCTAGGACTTCCAGAACTATGTTGAATAATAGTGGTGAGAGTGGACATCCTTGTCTCGTTCCTGATCTTAGAGGAAATGCTTTCAGTTTTTCACCATTGAGAATGATGTTTGCTGTGGGTTTGTCATATATGGCCTTTATTATGTTGAGGTAGGTTCCCTCTATGCCCACTTTCTGGAGAGTCTTTATCAGAAATGGGTGTTGAATTTTGTCAAAAGCTTTTTCTGCATCTATTGAGATGATCATATGGTTTTTATTCTTCAATTTGTTAATATGGTGTATCACATTGATTGATTTGCGTATATTGAAGAATCCTTGCATCCCTGGGATAAATCCCACTTGATCGTGGTGTATGATCCTTTTAATGTGTTGTTGGATTCTGTTTGCTAGTATTTTGTTGAGGATTTTTGCATCTATATTCATCAGTGATATTGGTCTGTAATTTTCTTTTTTTGTAGTGTCTTTGTCTGGTTTTGGTATCAGGGTGATGGTGGCCTCATAGAATGAGTTTGGGAGTGTTCCTTCCTCTGCAATTTTTTGGAAGAGTTTGAGAAGGATGGGTGTTAGCTCTTCTCTAAATGTTTGATAGAATTCACCTGTGAAGCCATCTGGTCCTGGACTTTTGTTTGTTGGAAGATTTTTAATCACAGTTTCAATTTCATTACTTGTGATTGGTCTGTTCATATTTTCTGTTTCTTCCTGGTTCAGTCTTGGAAGGTTATACCTTTCTAAGAATTTGTCCATTTCTTCCAGGTTGTCCATTTTATTGGCATAAAGTTGCTTGTAGTAGTCTCTTAGGATGCTTTGTATTTCTGCGGTGTCTGTTGTAACTTCTCCTTTTTCATTTCTGATTTTATTGATTTGAGTCCTCTCCCTCTTTTTCTTGATGAGTCTGGCTAATGGCTTATCAATTTTGTTTATCTTCTCAAAGAACCAGCTTTTAGTTTTATTGATCTTTGCTATTGTTTTCTTTGTTTCTATTTCATTTACTTCTGCTCTGATCTTTATGATTTCTTTCCTTCTGCTAACTTTGGGTTTTGTTTGTTCTTGTTTCTCTAGTTTCTTTAGGTGTAAGGTTAGATTATGTTTACTTGAGATTTTTCTTGTTTCTTTAGGTAGGCTTGTATAGCTATAAACTTCCCTCTTAGAACTGCTTTTGCTGCATCCCATAGGTTTTGGGTCGTCGTGTTTTCATTGTCATTTGTCTCTAGGTATTTTTTTATTTCCTCTTTGATTTCTTCAGTGATCTCTTGGTTATTTAGTAACGTATTGTTTAGCCTCCATGTGTTTGTCTTTTTTAGGTTTTTTTCCCTGTAATTCATTTCTAATCTCATAGCGTTGTGGTCCGAAAAGATGCTTGATATGATTTCAATTTTCTTCAATTTACTGAGGCTTGATTTGTGACCCAAGATGTGATCTATCCTGGAGAATGTTCCATGCGCACTTGAGAAGAACGTGTAATCTGCTGTTTTTGGATGGAATGTCCTATATATATCAATTAAATCTATCTGGTCTATTGTGTCATTTAAAGCTTCTGTTTCCTTATTTATTTTCATTTTGGATGATCTGTCCATTGGTGTAAGTGAGGTGTTAAAGTCCCCCACTATTACTGTGTTACTGTCTATTTCCTCTTTTATAGCTGTTAGCAGTTGCCTTATGTATTGAGGTGCTCCTATGTTGGGTGCATATATATTTATAATTGTTATATCTTCTTCTTGGATTGATCCCTGGATCATTATGTAGTGTCCTTCCTTGTCTCTTGTAACATTCTTTATTTTAAAGTCTATTTTATCTGATATGCGTATAGCTACTCCAGCTTTCTTTTGATTTCCATTTGCATGGAATATCTTTTTCCATCCCCTCACTTTCAGTCTGTATGTGTCCCTAGGTCTAAAGTGGGTCTCTTGTAGACAGCATATATATGGGTCTTGTTTTTGTATCCATTCAGCCAGTCTATGTCTTTTGGTTGGGGCATTTAATCCATTCACGTTTAAGGTAATTATCGATATGTATGTTCCTATGACCATTATCTTAATTGTTTTGGGTTTGTTTTTGTAGGTCCTTTTCTTCTCTTGTGTTTCCCACTTAGAGAAGTTCCTTTAGCATTTGTTGTAGAGCTGGTTTGGTGGTGCTGAATTCTCTTAGCTTTTGCTTGTCTGTAAAGCTTTTGATTTCTCCATCAAATCTAAATGAGATCCTTGCCGGGTAGAGTAATCTTGGTTGTAGGTTCTTCCCTTTCATCACTTTAAGTATATCATGCCACTCCCTTCTGGCTTGCAGAGTTTCTGCTGAGAAATCAGCTGTTAACCTTATGGGAGTTCCCTTGTATGTTATTTGTCGTTTTTCCCTTGCTGCTTTCAATAATTTTTCTTTGTCTTTAATTTTTGCCACTTTGATTACTATGTGTCTCAGCGTGTTTCTCCTTGGGTTTATTCTGTATGGGACTCTCTGCGCTTCCTGGACTTGGGTGGCTATTTCCTTTCCCATGTTAGGGAAGTTTTCGACTATAATCTCTTCAAATATTTTCTCTGGTCCTTCCTCTCTCTCTTCTCCTTCTGGGACCCCTATAATGCGAATGTTGTTGCGTTTAATGTTGTCCCAGAGGTCTCTTAGGCTGTCTTCATTGCTTTTCATTCTTTTTTCTGTAGTCTGTTCTGCAGCAGTGAATTCCACCATTCTGTCTTCCAGGTCACTTATCCGTTCTTCTGCCTCAGTTATTCTGCTATTGATTCCTTCTAGTGTAGTTTTCATTTCAGTTATTGTATTGGTCATCTCTGTTTGTTTGTTCTTTAATTCTTCTAGGTCTTTGTTAATCATTTCTTGCATCTTCTCAATCTTTGCCTCCGTTCTTATTCCGAGGTCCTGGATCATCTTCACTATCATTATTCTGAATTCTTTTTCTGGAAGGTTGCCTATCTCCACTTCATTTAGTTGTTTTTCTGGGGTTTTTTCTTGTTCCTTCATCTGGTACATAGCCCTCTGCCTTTTCATCTTCTCTGTCTTTGTGTAACTGTGGTTTTTGGTCCACAAGCTGCAGGATTATAGTTTTTCTTGCTTCTGCTGTCTGCCCTCTGGTGGTTGAGGCTATGTAAGAGGCTTGATGGGAGGCTCTGGTGGTGGGTAGAGCTGACTGTTGCTGTGGCAGTCAGAGCTCAGTAAAACCTTAATCCACTTGACTGTTGATGGGTGGGGCTGGGTTCCCTCCCTGTTGCTGTGGCGGTCAGAGCTCAGTAAAACCTTAATCCACTTGACTGTTGATGGGTGGGGCTGGGTTCCCTCCCTGTTGGTTGTTTTGCCTGAGGCAACCCAACACTGGAGCCTACCCGTGCTCTTTGGTGGGGTTAATGGCAGACTCTGGGAGGGCTCACGCCAAGGAGAACTTCCCAGAACCTCTGCTGCCAGTGTCCTTATCCCCACGGTGAAACAGAGCCACCACCCGCCTCTGCAGGAAACCCCACAACACCAGCAGGTAGGTCTGGTTCAGTCTCCCCCAGGGTCACTGCTACTTCCCCTGGGTCCTGATGCACACATTACTTTGTGTGTGCCCTCCAAGAGTGGGGTCTCTGTTTCCCCCAGTCCTGTCAAAGTCCTGCAATCAATTCCCACTAGGCTTCAAAGTCTGATTCTCTAGGAATTCCTCCTCCCGTTGCCGGACCCCCAGGTTGGGAAGCCTGACGTGGGGCTCAGAACCTTCACTCCAGTGGGTGGACTTCTGTGGTATAATTGTTCGCCAGTCTGTGAGTCACCCACCCAGCAGTTATGGGATTTGATTGTACTCTGATTGCGCCCCTCCTACCGTCTCACTGTGGCTTCTCCTCTGTCCTTGGACGTGGGGTATCCTCCTTGGTGAAGTCCAGGGTCTTCCTGTCAATGATTGTCCAGCAGCCAGTTGTGATTCTGGTGCTCTCGCAAGAGGGAGTGAGAGCACGTCCTTCTACTCCGCCATCTTGGTTAATCTCTTGACTCCAGTTTTGAAAGAAGTTCTACTGTGGGAAGAATGCTATCAAACAGCATTGCATGCTACTGAGAAATCATTCGTGAAAGGAAGAGTCAGTCAATGTGACAAGCTTAATTGTTGTCTTACTTTAAGAAATTGCCACAGGGACTTCCCTGGTGACACAGTGGTTAAGAATCTGCCTGCCAATGCAGGGCACACGGTTCGATCCCTGGCCCAGGAAGATCCCACATGCCACAGAGCAACTAAGCCCATGCACCACAACTACTGAGACTGCGCTCTAGATCCTGCGAGCCACAACCACTGAGCCCGTGTGCCACAACTTCTGAAGCCCGCTTGCCTGGAGCCCGTGCTCCACGACAAGAGAAGCCACTGCAATGTGAAGCCTGCGAACCACAATGAAGACTAGCCCCCGCTCGCTGCAGCTAGAGAAAGCCCGTGTGCAGCAACAAAGACCCAACACAGCCAAAAATAAAAATAAATAAATAAATTTATTAAAAAAAAAAAAAGAAATTGCCACAGCCACACCAACACTTCAGCAATCACCCCCTGAGCAGTCAGCATCCATCTTCATCGAGGCAAGACCCTCCATCAGCAAACAGATTACAACTCGCTGAAGGCTCAGAAGATGGTTAGCATTTTTTAGCAATAAAGAATTTTTTAAATTAAGATATGTACATTTTTAAAGAAATAATACTATTATTTGCACAGTTAATACACTGTAGTATAGTGTAAACATAACTTTTATATGCACTGGGAAACCAAAAAATTTGTTTGACTCACTTTATTGCCATATTCACTTTGTTGTGATGGTCTGGAACCAAACTGCAATATTTCTGAGGTACGCCTGTACTCAGTGAGGTTCCTGCTACATAATACAAGTAGGGAAGGCTATGAATGGAATTCAAGGCATTCTCTGGTGTGTCACTTTAGTGATTCCATGTCCGGCTGTAAAAGTTAGTAGAAGATTAAATGGTTTGGCAGTATCTACTATAACTAAATGTGTTTTCCAAGATCCAGCAATTCTACTTCTTATACATATTCAACTGAAATGAATACATATGTTTATCAAAAGCAATATACTAGAATGTGTATATAAGTACTATTTTAATAGGTAAAAATTAGAAATTACCCAAATTTCTATCACCATAGTATAGAAAAGCGAACAATCTAAAACTACATGAATAATATTGATGAATCTCACAAACACAATGTTGAGGAAAAGATGCCAGGCACAAAAGAGTACTGTGGTGGTTAATTTTACCTGTCACCTTGACTGGCTGCTGGGCACCCAGATTATAGAGGGTGTTTTTGTGAGGGTGTTCTGGATAAGATTAGCATTTGAATTGGTGGATTCAATAAAGTAGATTGTCCTCCCCAATGTGGGTGGACATCATCTAAATCATTGAAGGCTTGAATAAAACAAAAGGTGGAGGCAAAAAAAAAGAACAAAAGGCATAGGGAGGAGGAATTATCCCCTTCCTGCCTGAATGCTTCAGCTTGGGCATTCTGTCTTCTCCTGCTCTTGATGTACCTGGTTCTCAGTCCTTCAGACTCAAACTGGAATCTACATCATTGGCTTCCTTGCTTCTCAGACTGAATCACACTATTGGCTTTCCTGAGTCTCCAGCTTGAAGACGAAAGACTGTGGGACTTCTCAGTCTCCACAATTGCATGAGCCAATTCATCATTATCTATCTATCTATCTATCTATCTATCTATCTATCTATCTATCTATCTATCTATCTATCTATCATCTTACTGGTTTCTCTGGAGAACTCTGACTAATACAGATTTGTATTAAATTGATTCTATTCACGTAAAGGTTTAAAGTAGGTAAAAGTAAAAAAGTTTGAAGTGTAAAATCAAGTAAAGATTGAATTCAAGATAATGAGTACTCTCAGAGGGGAAGATAGTGAATGGAAGGGAGCATGAGAGAAGCTTCCAGACTGCTGGTAATGTTGATTTTTATCTGTGCTGATTATATAGGTGTGTTCAATTTTGAAAAATAATTTGATATGCACATTTATTATATGAGTACCTTTGTGTATACATATTTTGCTTCAACGAACAGTTAAAATAATCTATTACAAGGTCATGGAGGATTAAGGCAACACAATAAGACAGGACAATTAATGATTCAGTGAGGATTAGGACAGTCCATTAGTAAAGATCCTTGGCCATATGAGGTTCTTGCTCAGGTTAAAAAAAACAAACCTGTAATATCGCATGGAAATTATAACTATCATGTATGATCAACAAATTATACAAATAGAATTGTATGCACTTATTATTTCCATATTTGAATATCGTAATTATTTTCCTGTTTTACTAACATTTTGTATAAAGTGCATTGTTGATAGATAAATCTAAAATGTAATATTTGGGCTTCCCTGGTGGCGCAGTGGTTGAGAATCTGCCTGCCAATGCAGGGGACACGGGTTCGAGCCCTGGTCTGGGAAGATCCCACATGCCGCGGAGCAACTAGGCCCGTGAGCCACAGCTACTGAGCCTGCGCGTCTGGAGCCTGTGCTCCGCAACAAGAGAGTCTGCGACAGTGAGAGGCCCGCGCACCACGATGAAGAGTGGCCCCTGCTTGCCACAACTAGAGAAAGCCCTCGCATAGAAACGAAGACCCAACACAGCCAAAACAATAAAATAAATAAGTCAGGAGCTCTTAAAAAAAAAAAAAAAAAAAATTAAGAAAAAAAAATGTAAGCTTTAATTCTAGAGTATCCAAGTGGACCGAAAGAAGAACTAACATCTTTCATAGTTGAGTACAATGACTGATGAGATTTTGTTTCCCCTTTTTGGGGAGAGGATGAACTTATTTTCATTTGTGTGAGCTATTGTTGCATTTTGCTAGTTAAAGTATTATTTACACTGCTTTTATTGTTGTTGAATAGAAATTTAAATATGAGTAGTGTCTTAGTCCAGTTGGGCTGCTGTAACAGAATACCGTAGACTGGGTAGACTGTAAGCAGCAGAAATTTATGTCCCACGGTTCTGGAGGCTGAAAAGGCCAAAATCAAGGCACAGGAAATTTCAGTGTCTGGTGGGAGGCTTCTTCCTGGTTCATAGATGGTGGTCTTTTTGCTGTTTCCTCACATAGTGGAAGAGGCAAAGGAACTCTCTGGGGTCTCTTATTAGGGCACATTCATGTGGGCTCTGCTGTCATGACCTAGTCACATCCAAAAGGCCCCACCTTCAAATACCAACACGTTGGAGATTAGGCTTCAATGTGTGAATTTTGAGGGGGGACACACACATTCAGTCTTTAGCAAGTAGAGAAATGTATATGGATGCTGAGTTGTGGAAGGGGTAGACTGTAACATCTAGTCTCCCTCCCACATTGGTACACCTATACAGGTGTCCCCCACTTTTTGAAAGTTTGCCTTATGCTTTGTTTTTACAAAAGACCTACAATGGTACCTACATGTAGTACCTACATTAGTTTTCACTAACTGAAAGAAGTGCAAAGAGGATTTTCACTTTTACAAAAAAGGTAAAAAGTGAAAATAGCATTCAGTGTTTGTTTTGCAGCCAGCTGTGATAAAGGCAGCCTGTACCCTAAACAGCAGGAGTGGCACCACCAAGCTCCTTCCCCTGGAAATTCAGTCAGCATCTCAGCATCAAGCCGCTGTAACTTTGAACTGTGTCTATGCTTGATCTCATTTTATTTTGTGCATCTGTTAGCAAGATGTGTCCCAAGTAAATTGCTTCTTCACTTTAGGCCATTATGAAAGTTTTCATGGGAATGCTCTACTTTCCGATAGTGGGGGAAACCTGTACTTTGTTCTTCATTGGGGCTGGAAGCCTCAAATTACACTTTCCAGAGTTGCCTAATACTTGACCTCATGTTAGCTTTTGCCAGTGGGAAAGTATAGATGAAAGATTGAAAGGCAGAAAGAAAGCAGGAGCTATTTATATTCTGCTTCTATCAGTGATTGCTGGCAATGAGAGCAGCAGTTGACTGAAAATAGACCCATGTTGCCTTAGGATCAGGGGCAATTCCAACAACATCAACAAGATTGAGGGCTTCTGAATCGTCAGCAGTCCAGTTTTAAATGCAGAAAAAACAAAAGCATCGCTTCTGTCATTGCAGTGACACGTGCAGGCTCATAGCTTCCTACCTGAAAGAGGAAGCAGCTTCTAGATATCTCTTTTCCTTTTGTTCCTCCTGTCCCTTGTGCATTTTCTCCTTTTCCTTTTGCTCCTCCAGTTCCTTATCCAATTCCCTGCATTAAGTCTCTCATGCTTGAAATATCTGGAGAGGTTTCTCTTTTCTTGATAGGATACTATACAATTCAACAAGGAAGCATTAATCCAGAATAAGAAGCATGGATACATGCTAGCACATGTGGGGACTGTGTAGACATTGCAAAAAGGCAACAAATCTAGGTGAAGGAGTTGCAAAAAACTAACATGGTCTTTGGGTAGAATTATAAGAGTTACCCTTTTCTCCAGGGAAATGTTTGTTGCATGGAGCCTGGGTTGGGTTTCCTCTTGCTACGCTAGTCAGGTACTTCAGTGGTATTAACCCCACAAGATAATCTGATGATCCTAAAGAAAAAAGTCTTTAGATTTGGCATCTTTCCTCTTGATGTTTATTTTTGATGGCCTAGCCCCTTAGTTTTAATAAGCCACTTCCTTGGGGACCAGGAAACAAAGCCTTGATTTTAATGAACTATTCTCTAAGGGTCAGGATGAGGTTGGGAGGTTATATAAGAAAATCTCACATAAAGCAAGGAGGGAAAACCTGGATTCAGAGAAAAGAAATATAAATTCAGTAATACAAAGGAAGTCAGGAGGAAAGAAAAAAGATGTATAAAGTATACTGAACAGAAAAAAAACCCCAATGTACAAAGGAGATTAAATAAAAAACACAAGATATTAGAAATGAATTCAAATACATCCATCAACAGTCAATCCAAATGGACTAAGCCTCCAATGAAGATAAAAATTGCCAAATTGGATGAGAAAAAAATGTGATTTTTGCACAAGTTACTAAAATCATACCTGGAATATAGGCAGAGAAAACTTGACAGTGAAGGCATGGCAAAAAAATATATATATATGTATATATATATATACAAGGAAAAGACTAACCAAAAAGAAGTTTGTACTCCTATAGACTTTCTGACAAAAAAAAAAAAAAAAAATTATTGCTAGCAATTTTTTTAAAATCCAATTTATGCTTTTGAAAGGTCCTAATTTCCAGGAATATGTAACAACCATAAAGTTGTATGCGCTTGATTATATAGACTGAAAATATGTAAAGCAAAAACTGACAGAATTAAACAGAAGAAATCAACAACTTCTTAGAAGAGATTTTCACACACTTTTCTCACTAGTTTATGGATTATTCAGACTCAAAATCAATATGAATATAGAAAATTTTAAGAAACCTTCAAACATAACTAGTCCAGTATATGCATATTATGTATATATCTATCTCTGTATCTCTGTATCTGTATGTATCTATACTTACATTGATCTACCATCTGTGTATGTATCTCTCTCTCTCTCTCTACCCTAGAACTGGAGAACACATATCCTTTCCAAACAAACATGTAACATTTAAAAATTGACTATCTATTGGGCCCTAAAAATTTCTCAAAAAAATTGAGACCAATTTGCTGGCCACAATGAAATTAAGTTACAATTAAATAATAAAAAGATAACTGAAAATCCTCTTAAAGTTGGAAATGTAAATCCTCACTTTTTTATAACACATGTGCCAAATAAAAATGGAAATAAAATATTATGACTGAAATGAAACATGAAAATTAGAAATATTTAGTACTGAGTGCTAATGAAAATACTTTTACCACATTTGTGGTATACATAAAAAGGGATATTTGAGGAGAAATTTATAATATTAAATGCTGACATCACAAAAGAAGAAAAGTAGGAAATGGACCAGTTAAACATATCTACACAAAAACAAATCTGAATAAAGAGCGGGTCTAACCAGAACCCTTCCTCCAGTTATGACAATTATGTATTAAAACTCTATGCAATTTATGATAAATACAAGAATTTAAAGGAATCATTCTTTTTCTCCCTCTTATTATTTTAAATAGAAAAAATCTATAAAATAAAAAATAGAACATTAAAAATATATTCTACTGATATAACTTCTTTCTTCATTTATTGAATGGTTTTTATAATTTAAAAATGTTATTCTTTTCAGAGGGAAAGAAGATGACGTAGAATTCAGCACTCAGCTTTTCCCTTAAGTAGCTAAAGTAAAACTTTTCTTTTTGAAGCTGAGCTATTTAACAAATAGGCGACTAAAATCTGCTATTCTCACCTGAGCTACTTATAAGAAATTGTTGTCTTTAAAAAAGCATGGCTAAACATGATTCATTTTCTACTGAATCATTTTTAAAATTTAAAGTATTTGTTAAAAATATTTGTCCTGTGTTGAAGTCAATCAAGAGAAGATAATTTCCATCAATATGAAGACAAGTAATAATAGCCTCTTCCTCATTCGCAAATGAAATATAATATGAAAATTTATTTTTTCTCTGAGATCTTCTCAATCTTGGTTAGACTAAATTTACTAAGTGATAGGAATATAATTTTATTATACCAAATTTATAACCTTAGTGAGGAATAATTTTTCCTTCCAAATAGACATGCATTTCTCAATGTCAAAGATAGGCTTAAAGGAAAATAAGTAAGGTAAGTCATTTGAATTTGTGATATATTTATAAACAATAGATTAAATTGAAATAAGGAGGTCTTTATTGTTTCTGATCTGTCAGTTGTATGACAGGTAGAATATAAAGACAATTGTGGTCAGTATGTATATATAACATAAAGTATACATTTACCAATTTTGTGTTAAAATTATTTTGTGATGTAATCCTTTTCTAGTAATAATTTTTTTTTAAACATCTTTATTGAAGTATAATTGCCTTACAATGGTGTGTTAGCTTCTGCTTTATAACAAAGTGAATCAGTTATACATATACAATATGTTCCCATATCTCTTCCCTCTTGCATCTCCCTCCCTCCCACCCTCCCCATCCCACCCCTCTAGGTGGTCACAAAGCACCGAGCTGATCTCCCTGTGCTATGCGGCTGCTTCCCACTAGCTATCTATTTTACATTTGGTAGTGTATATATGTCCATGACACTCTCTTACCCTGTCACATCTCACACCACCCCCTCCCCATATCCTCAAGTCCATTCTCTAGTAGGTCTGTGTCTTTATTCCCGTCTTGCCACTAGGTTCTTCATGGCCTTTTTTTTTTTTTCCTTAGATTCCGTATATATGTGTTAGGATACTGTATTTGTTTTTCTCTTTCAGACTTACTTCACTCTGTATGACAGACTCTAACTCCATCCACCTCACTACAAATACCTCCATTTCATTTCTTTTTATGGCTGAGTAATATTCCATTGTATATATGTGCCACATCTTCTTTATCCATTCATCTGTTAATGGACATTTAGGTTGCTTCCATGTCCTGGCTATTGTAAATAGAGCTGCAATGAACATTTTGGTACATGACTCTTTTTGAACTATGGTTTTCTCAGGGTATATGCCCAGTAGTGGGATTGCTGGGTCGTATGGTAGTTCTATTTGTAGTTTTTTCAGGAACCTCCATACTGTTCTCCATAGTGGCTGTATCAATTTACATTCCCACCAACAGTGCAAGAGTGTTCCCTTTCCTCCACACCCTCTCCAGCATTTATTGTTTCTAGATTTTTTGATGATGGCCATTCTGACCAGTGTGAGATGATATCTCATTGTAGTTTTGATTTGCATTTCTCTAATGATTAATGATGTTGAGCATTCTTTCATGTGTCTGTTGGCAATCTGTATATCTTCTTTGGAGAAATGTCTATTTAGGTCTTCTGCCCATTTTTGGATTGGGTTGTTCGTTTTTTTGTTATTGAGCTGCATGAGCTGCTTGTAGATCTTGGAGATTAATCCTTTGTCAGTTGCTTCATTTGCAAATATTTTCTCCCATTCTGAGGGTTGTCTTTTGGTCTTGTTTATGGTTTCCTTTGCTGTGCAAAAGCTTTTAAGTTTCATTAGGTCCCATTTGTTTATTTGTGTTCTTATTTCCATTTCTCTAGGAGCTGGGTCAAAAAGAATCTTGCTGTGATGTATGTCATAGAGTGTTCTGCCTATGTTTTCCTCTAAGAGTTTGATAGTGTCTGGCCTTACACTTAGGTCTTTAATCCATTTTGAGTTTATTTTTGTGCATGGTGTCAGGGAGTGTTCTAATTTCATACTTTTACATATATCTGTCCAATTTTCCCAGCACCACTTATTGAAGAGGCTGACTTTTCTCCACTGTATATGCTTGCCTCCTTTATCAAAGATAAGGTGACCATATGTGTGTGGGTTTATCTCTGGGCTTTCTATCCTGTTCCATTGATCTATATTTCTGTTTTTGTGCCAGTACCAAACTGTCTTGATTACTGTAGCTTTGTAATATAGTCTGAAGTCAGGGAGCCTTATTCCCCCAGCTCCATTTTTCGTTCTCAAGATTGCTTTGACTATTCGGGGTCTTTTGTGTTTCCATACAAATTGTGAAATTTTTTGTTCTAGTTCTGTGAACAATGCCAGTGGTAGTTTGATAGGGATTGCATTGAATCTGTAGATTGCTTTGGGTAGTAGAGTCATTTTCACAATGTTGATTCTTCCAATCCAGGAACATGGTATATCTCTCCATCTATTTGTATCATCTTTAATTTCTTTCATCAGTGTCTTATAATTTTCTGCATACAGGTCTTTTGTCTCCTTAGGTAGGTTTATTCCTAGATATTTTATTCTTTTTGTTGCAATGGTAAACGGGAGTGTTTTCTTAATTTCACTTTCAGATTTTTCGTCATTAGTGTATACAAATGCAAGAGATTTCTGTGCATTAATTTTGTATCCTGCTACTTTACCAAATTCATTGATTACCTCTAGTAGTTTTCTGGTAGCATCTTTAGGATTCTCTATGTATAGTATCATGTCATCTGCAAACAGTGACAGCTTTACTTCTTCTTTTCAGATTTGGATTCCTTTTATTTCTTTGTCTTCTCTGATTGCTGTGGCTAACACTTCCAAAACTATGTTGAATAATAGTGGTGAGAGTGGGCAACCTTGTCTTGTTCCTGATCTTAGTGGAAATGGTTTCAGTTTTTCACCATTGAGGACAATGTTGGCTGTGGGTTTGTCATATATGGCCTTTATTATGTTGAGGAAATTTCCCTCTATGCCTACTTTCTGCAGGGCTTTTATTATAAATGGGTGTTGAATTTTGTCGAAAGATTTCTCTGCATCTATTGAGATGATCATATGGTTTTTCTCCTTCAATTTGTTAATATGGTGTATCACATTGATTGATTTGCGTATATTGAAGAATCCTTGCATTCCTGGGATAAACCCCACTTGATCATGGTGTATGATCCTTTTAATGTGCTGTTGGATTCTGTTTGCTAGTATTTTGTTGAGGATTTTTGCATCTATGTTCATCAGTGATATTGGCCTGTAGTTTTCTTTCTTTGTGACATCTTTGTCTGGTTTTGGTATCAGGGTGATGGTGGCCTCGTAGAATGAGTTTGGGAGTGTTCCTCCCTCTGCAATATTTTGGAAGAGTTTGAGAAGGATAGGTGTTAGCTCTTCTCTAAATGTTTGATAGAATTCACCTGTGAAGCCATGTGGTCCTGGGCTTTGGTGTGTTGGAAGGTTTTTAATCACAGTTTCAATTTCAGTGCTTGTGATTGGTCTGTTCATATTTTCTATTTCTTCCTGGTTCAGTCTCGGCAGTTTGTGCATTTCTAAGAATCTATCCATTTCTTCCAGGTTGTCCATTTTATTGGCATAGAGTTGCTTGTAGTAATCTCTCATGATCTTTTGTATTTCTGCAGTGTCAGTGGTTACTTCTCCTTTTTCATTTCTAATTCTATTGATCTGATTCTTCTCCCTTTTTCTCTTGATGAGTCTGGCTAATGGTTTATCAATTTTGTTTATCTTCTCAAAGAACCAGCTTTTAGTTTCATTGATTTTTGCTATTGTTTCCTTCATTTCTTTTTCATTTATTTCTGACCTGATCTTTATAATTTCTTTCCTTCTGCTGGCTTTGGGGTTTTTTTGTGCTTCTTTCTCTAATTGCTTTAGGTGCAAGGTTAGGTTGTTTATTCGAGATGTTTCCTGTTTCTTGAGGTAGGCTTGTATTGCTATAAACTTCCCTCTTAGCACTGCTTTTGCTGCGTCCCATAGGTTTTGGGTCGTCTTATCTCCATTGTCATTTCTTTCTAGGTATTTTTTGATTTCCCCTTTGATTTCTTCAGTGATCACTTCGTTATTAAGTAGTGTATTGTGTAGCCTCCATGTGTTTGTATTTTTTACAGATCTTTTCCTGTAATTGATATCTAGTCTCATAGCGTTGTGGTCAGAAAAGATACTTGATACGATTTCAATTTTCTTAAATTTACCAAGGCTTGATTTGTGACCCAAGATATGATCTATCCTGGAGAATGTTCCATGAGCACTTGAGAAAAATGTGTATTCTGTTGTTTTTGGGTGGAATGTCCTATAAATATCAATTAAGTCCATCTTGTTTAATGTATCATTTAAAGCTTGTGTTTCCTTATTTATTTTCATTTTGGATGATCTGTCCATTGGTGAAAGTGGGGTGTTAAAGTCCCCTACTATGATTGTGTTGCTGTCAATTTCCCCTTTTATGGCTGTTAGTATTTGCCTTATGTATTGAGGTGATCCTATGTTGGGTGCATAAATATTTACAATTGTTATAGCTTCCTCTTGGATCGATCCCTTGATCATTATATAGTGTCCTTCTTTGTCTCTTGTAATAGTCTTTATTTTAAAGTCTATTTTGTCTGATATGAGAATTGCTACTCCAGCTTTCTTTTGATTTCCATTTGCATGGAATATCTTTTTCCATCCCCTCACTTTCAGTCTGTATGTGTCTCTAGGTCTGAAGTGGGTCTCTTGTAGACAGCATATATATGGGTCTTGTTTTTGTATCCATTCAGCCAGCCTGTGTCTTTTGGTGGGAGCATTTAATCCATTTACATTCAAGGTAATTATCGATATGTATGTTCCTATTCCCATTTTCTTAAATGTTTTGGGTTTGTTATTGTAGGTGTTTTCCTTCTCTTGTGTTTCTTGCCTAGAGAAGTTCCTTTAGCATTTGTTGTAAAGCTGGTTTGGTGGTGCTGAACTCTCTCAGCTTTTGCTTGTCTGTAAAGGTTTTAATTTCTCCATCGAATCTGAATGAGATCCTTGCTGGGTAGAGTAATCTTGGTTGTAGGTTTTTCTCCTTCATCACTTTAAGTATATCCTGCCACTCCCTTCTGGCTTGCAGAGTTTCTGCTGAAAGATCAGATGTTAACCTTATGGGGATTCCCTTGTGTGTTATTTGTTTTTTTTCCCTTGCTGCCTTTAATATGTTTTCCTTATATTTAATTTTTGACAGTTTGATTAATATGTGTCTTGGCGTGTTTCTCCTTGGGTTTATCCTGTATGGGACTCTCTGTGCTTCCAGGACTTGATTAACTATTTCCTTTCCCATATTAGGGAAGTTTTCAACTATTATCTCTTCAAATATTTTCTCAGTCCCTTTCTTTTTCTCTTCTTCTTCTGGGATCCCTCTAATTCGAATGTTGGTGTGTTTATTGTTGTCCCAGAGGTCTCTGAGGCTGTCCTCATTTCTTTTCATTCTTTTTTCTTTATTCTGCTCTGCAGTAGTTATTTCCACCATTTTATCTTCCAGGTCACTTATCCTTTCTTCTGCCTTAGTTATTCTGCTATTGATCCCATCTAGAGTATTTTTAATTTCATTTATTGTGTTTTTCATCATTGCTTGGTTCCTCTTTAGTTCTTCTACATCCTTGTTAAATGTTTCTTGCATTTTGTCTATTCTATTTCCAAGATTTTGGATCATCCTTACTATCATTATTCTGAATTCTTTTTCAGGTAGACTACCTATTTCCTCTTCATTTGTTAAGTCTGGTGTGTTTTGACCCTGCTCCTTCATCTGCTGTGTGTTTTTCTGTCATCTCATTTTGCTTATCTTACTGTGTTTGGGGTCTCCTTTTCACAGGCTGCAGGTTCATAGTTCCCGTTGTTTTTGGTATCTGTCCCCAGTGGCTAAGGTTGGTTCAGTGGGTTGTGTAGGCTTCCTGGTGGAGTGAACTAGTGCCTGAGCTCTGGTGGATGAGGCTGGATCTTGTCTTTCTGGTGGGCACGTCCACATCTGGTGGTGTATTTTGGGGTGTCTGTGGCCTTATTATGATTTTAGGCAGCCTCTCTGCTAATGGATGGGGCTGTGTTCCTGTCTTGCTAGTTGTTTGGCATAGGGTGTCCAGCACTGTAGCTTGCTGGTCGTTGAGTGAAGATGGGTTTTGATGTTGAGATGGAGATCTCTGAGAGATTTTTGCCGTTTGGTATTACGTGGAGCTGGGAGGTCTCTTGTGGACCAGTGTCCTGAAGTTGGCTCTCCCACCTCAGAGGCACGGCCCTGATGCCTGGCTGGAGCACCAAGAGCCTTTCATCCACACGGCTCAGAGTAAAAGGGAGAAAAAATAGAAAGAAAGAAAGAAAGAGGCTATAATATAGTGAAGTAAAATAAAGCTATTATAAAGCAAAGCTATACAGACAAAATCTCACCCAGAAGCATATACATATACACTCACAAAAAAAAAGGAAAAGGGGAAAAATTAATATATCCTGCTCCCAAAGTCCACCTCCTGAATTTGGGATGATTCGTTGTCTCTTCAGGTATTCAACAGATGCAGGCACATCAAGTTGTTTGTGGAGTTTTAATCCGCTGCTTCTGAGGCTGCTGGGAGAGATTTCCCCTTCTCTTCTCTGTTCGCACAGCTCCTGGGGTTCAGCTTTGGATTTGGACCCGCCTCTGCGTGTAGGTTGCCTGAGGGCATCTGTTCCCCTCCCAGACAGAACGGGGTAAAGGAGCAGCTGTTTCGGGGGCTCTGGCTCACCCAGGCCGCGGGGAGGGAGGGGTACGGAGGAGGCGGGGCCGGCGTGACGTTGCACCAGCCTGAGGCGCGCAGTGCGTTCTCCCTGGGAAGTTGTCCCTGGATTACGGGACCCTGGCAGTGGCGGGCTGCACAGGCTCCCGGGAGGGGCGGTGTGGAGAGTGACCTGTGCTCGCACACAGGCTTTTTGGAGGCGGCAGCAGCAGCCCCAGCGTCTCACGCCCGTCTCTGGGGTCCGCGCTGATCGCCGCGGCTCGCGCCCGTCTCTGGAGTTCGTTTAGGCGGCGCTCTGAATCCCCTCTCCTTGCGTGCCGCGAAACAAAGAGGCAAGAAAAAGTCTCTTGCCTCTTCGGCAGCTGCAGACTTTTTCCCGGTCTCCCTCCCAGCCAGCTGTGGTGCGCTAACCCCTTCGGGCTGTGTTCACGCCGCCAGCCCCAGTCCTCTCCTGGCGATCCAACCTAAGCGGAGCCTCAGCTCCCAGCCTCGCCTGCCCCGGCGGGGGAGCAGACAAGCCTCTCGGGCTGGTGAGCGCTGCTAGGCGCCGAGCCTCTGTGCGGGAGTCTCTCCGTTTTTTCCTCTGCGCCCCCGTTGCTGTGGGGTCTGCGCTGATAGCCGCGGCTCGCGCCTGTCTCTGGAGTTCGTTTAGGCGGCGCTCTGAATCCCCTCTCCTCGCGCACCAGGAAACAAAGAGGGAAGAAAAAGTCTCTTGCCTCTTCGGCAGCTGCAGACTTTTTCCCCGGACTCCCTCCTGGCTAGCTGTGGTGCACTAACCCCTTCAGGCTGTGTTCACGCCGCCAACCCCAGTCCTCTCCCTGCAATCCAACCGAAGCCCAAGCCTCAGCTCCCAGCCCTGCCCGGCCCGGCGGGGGAGCAGACAAGCCTCTCGGGCTGGTGAGTGCTGGTCGGGAACCTCTCCGCTTTGCCCTCCGCACCCCTGTGGCTGCGTTCTCCTCCGTGGCTCCGAAGTTTCCCCCCTCTGCCACCCGCAGTCTCTGCCCGCGAAGGGGCTTCCTAGTGCGTGGAAATCTTTCCTCCTTCACAGCTCCCTCCCACTGGCGCAGGTGCCGTCCCTATTCTTTTGTCTCTGTTATTTCTTTTTTCTTTTGCCCTACCCAAGTATGGGGGGAGTTTCTTGCCTTTTTGGAGGTCGGACGTTTTCTGCCAGCATTCAGTGGGTGTTCTGTAGGAGCAGTTCCACGTGTAGATGTATTTCTACTGTATCTGTGGGAAGGAAGGTGATCTCCGCGTCTTACTCTTCCGCCATCTTCTCTCCCTGCCAGTAATAATTTTTTGATGAATTTTTATTTAAATTTATTTCTTTTTTCCTTAAGAAAACAATTCCTCTAGATAGTTCTTCAAAGCATAATAGCAAATACCATCTAATGACTCACATATCAGCAATTCTTTCTTTGGAAAAGCATTAATACATTCCTGAAGACTTACAAGTGTTTTCTTTCAGGTAGTTTACTCTCTAACCATTACTCTGATCTGAGCTCTGCTCCCTAGTATCAATATTTACCCATTACAGAGGTTCATTAATTGCATTTAATAATTTCTTATCAAACACTTTTGTTTCCTGCAACTTTTTAAAAAATCCATTGCACTTTTGTTGCAAAACTCCCACCTTATTAAAACTAAACAGTTCATCTACACTGAGCCTACCTAACAAGCAATAGAACATTATGAGAAAACATATTATGCTGACTGGTTGCACTTTAAATTTATAACTAAGTATAAGTGGTTGCTTAATATAGCATGGCAATCCTACCATATATCCTTACTCTGGTTTCTTCCCATTCTCCAAGAATATCACATATATTCACTCCTTCCCACAGAAATCTAATAACTTACTTGCCTTACTCAGTCTCAGCTGATGACTCTGCTTAATATTGAGGAAAAAAGTGAACTACCCTTTACAACAAACTCTACTGTTCTACCTGCATGGAAACTCACATATCTTGCTGAGGTCGGTAGCCTCCAAAAATGGTCCCCAATGATTCTAACTTCTGCCATTACACCTTTTTGTATAGTCCCTGCCCAAATTGTACCAGGATTGTTCTATGTGACCAATAGAATACACTTTCAAGATTGAGTTATAAAAGATTACTTTCTTCTTTCTCTCTGCACTTGTTCTAGAGAAAGCCAGCTCACGAACAGCCTTATGAAATGACCTGCACTGTGAGGAACTGCAACTTCTCCGGCAAACAAACATGTGAGTATGCTCAGAATAAATTCTTCTTTAGAGACTGTATCCCTGGCTGACAGCTTGACTGCGAACTCATAAGAGACACTGAGCCAGAGAACCCCAGAAAAGCATGCTCCTCAATTCCTGTACCTCGAACACTATGTAAAGTAATAAGTATTTGTTGTTTTAATCTACTAAGTTTGGGAGTGATTTTTGCACAACAATTACAAAGTAGATTTGGTACCAGAAGTTGGGTACTATCATAACAAAAACCTAAAATATAGGAATGATTTGGAATCAGGCAGGGAATGGAATTGGGGAAAACTGTAAGGATTTTGAGAAGACTTAGTTAAATCATTAAATGTCTTGAACACTGTTTATAGAATTTTGAACTCTGAGGAGGCTATTGGTGAGGGCTTAAAGTGAGAAAAATGCTACTGGATATTGGAAGAAAGGGGATCCTTGTTATGTTGTGGCATAAAGTTTATCAACCCTGTTGCCTGTAGTAATGTGCAAATTAGACAATGTGCCCAGTGAACTGTGTGATATAGCTAAAGAAATTTATAACTATAGGGTTGAAAATGTCATCTTGTTTCTTCTGGCAGATTGTAGCAAAATGAAAGAAGAGAAAGATAAGCTAATAGAAGGATCATTAAATAATGAAGCTGGGACTTGCTGATTTTGAAGGTTACCAACCTTTTCAGGTGGCAAAGAAAGCTAAAATTAATAAATTGTTTCTAAGCAAAGATCAAATTTAACAGTATCCATTGTATGCCAATTATTTTCCATCTTTGAGGAAGAATGTCCATAACATTTATCCTATTCCTGTCTCAACATGTTGAGTGTATGAGACATATAACTTTCTCTTTAGTTTTCAAGACTTCAGATAAAGAGGAACCATACGCAAGTAGCTGTACGTAAGGAACAACACCTATGGGATCTCATTCACACTCAGATTTGATTTAGATGATGAGATTCCAGACCGTGAGCTGACTGTCATGGGTCATGGGTTGAGATATTTAGGGGTCTTGAGAAGGTGTTCATGTATTTTGCGTGTGGAGTGGATATCAATCACTGAAAGTCAGAGGCTAGATTATAGAAGACAGCCTCCAAGATGGCATCGTGATTTTAACCTTCCAGAATTCACACCTTTGTAGTCTCCCTCTCCCACCCACACTGATCAGATATTTTGTAGAATGCCCCTCTATTGGGATTTGTCTGATATTTTTCTGATGGTTAGACTGGGGTTATAGGTTTTGAGGAGGAATACCACAGAAGTAAAGCACTATTTTTATCACATCATGTCAAGAGTACATGTTATCAACAAGATTTATTACTGTTGATCTTGACCTTGATCACCTGGCTGAGCTAGTAGTTTTTCAGCTTTCTTCACTGTAGAGTTACTCTTTTTTCCACCCACTTTCCATATTGTAGTAATGGGAAGGAAGTCACTCTGCACAGCTCATGCCTGAGTGAGGAGTTCACTCAACCTCCTTGAAGGGGGAGTATCTACATAAATTATTTGGAGTTCTCTTACATGGGGTCTTATCCCCCATTTATTTATTAATTCAGTCACTTATGCATGTCATTATGGAATCATGGGTATTTAGTTTACACTTTGAGTTGTAATTATTGGTTAATAATTCATTACTTTCTTGCTCAAATAGTTTTAGCTTTGGCCATTGGAAGCACTTTAAATTAGCTTTTATGTCCCTTTGGCAAATCCCCCATCAATGTGTTGCTGTTATTGTTGTTGTTTTTAACACTTCTTTACTTTCTGACACTACAAGATGTTGCATGTTCATCTTGTTTATTTTTTCCCTAGTCCTAGGATCAGCAATAATATTCCTATATTATCCTTTTAAAGTGCATGGGATCATCAGTGATGGCACCTCTTTCATTTTAGTATTGATAATCTTGTCTTCTTTCATTTTTTCTTTGTTAGCCTGGCTAGAGGTTTATCAATTTAACTGAAATTTAAAAAAATATAGTTTTTTTTAGTTTTAATTTTTAAACTAAAAAATTTAGTTTTAAATTTTGATTTAAATTTAGTTTAAAAAATTTAAAAATTTCTCATGAGAGGGCTTCCCTGGTGGTGCAGTGGTTAAGAATCCTCCTGCCAATTCAGGGGACATGGGTTCGAGCCCTGGTCTGGGAAGATCCCACATGCTGCGGAGCAACAAAGCCTGTGCACCACAACTACTGAGCCTGCACTCTAGAGCCCACGAGCCACAACCACTGAGCCCACGTGCCACAACTACTGAAGCCCGCGCGCTTAGAGCCTGTGCTCCACAAGAGAAGCCACTGCAATGAGAAGCCCGCGCACTGCAACAAAGAGTAGCACCCACTCGCCGCAACTAGAGAAAGCCCGCGCACAGCAATGAAGGCCCAACACAGCCGAAAATAAAATAAATAAAATAAATAGATTAAAAAAAATTTTCTCCTGAGACTTCTTCATTGACCCATGTTTTGCTTAGAAGTGTGTCATTTAATGTCCAAATATTTGGAGAATTTTCCACCTTTCTTTTTATTGATTGTTATTGATTTATAATTCATTTTCATTGTGGTCTGAGAATATATTTTGCATGATTTCTGTCCTTTTAAACTGGTAAAGGGGTATTTTATTGCCTATAATTTGGTCTGTTTTAGTGACTGTTCCATGTGAGTTTGAGAAAGATGTGTACTCTTTTGTTGTTTAATGGAGTATTCTGTAAATGTCAATGAGATCAAGTTGATTGATAGTTCAGGTCATCTATATCCCTACTGATTTTCTGCCTTCTTGATTTATCAATTACTGAGAGAGGATTGCTGACTACAGTGGGTCTCCAACTATAATGGTGAATTGTCTATTTCTCCTTGCAGTTCTATCAGTTTTTGTTTCAAGTGTTTTGACACTTTTTAAATACACACATTAAGGGCTGTTATGTCTTTATGAAAAATTGACTTCCTTGTCATTCTGAAATGCCTCTTTATTCCTGATAATATTCCTTGTTCTGAAATCTATTTTGCTTACTTCAGCTTTCTTTTGATTATTATTAGCATGATATGTTTTCCCCCATCTCTTTACTTTTAATCTATCAGAGTCCTTATATTTAAAGTAGGTTTCTGTAGACAACTTACAATTCGGTCTTTTTTTTTCTAGTCTGCTCTGACAATGTCTTTTCATTGGCATATTTAGACTATTGCATTATTGATAGAGTTACATTAATATCTACCATATTTGTAACTGTTTTCTAATCACTGCATTTGTTCTTCATTTCTTTTTCCTTTCCCTCTTTTTCTGCCTTTTCTAGTTTTCATTCAACATTTTATATAATTCCATTTTTCTCTCTCCCATTTTCCCTAATGTCTGGAAATTACTAATCAGTTTACTGTTTGTAATTTTACTTTTCCCAGAATGTCCTATAGTTGAAATCATACAGTTTATAACCTTTACAGAGTGGCTTCTATCACTTAGTAATATGCATTTTAGGTTCTCGCATGTCTCTTCATAGCTTGATAGTTTCTCTTTATTCCATTGAATGGATTATCACAGTTTGTTTATCATTCATGTATTGAAGATCTTGGTTACTTCCAAGTATCGGCAATTATGAATAAAGCTGCTGTAAATATCCATGTGTAAGTTTTTGTGTGGAGATAAGTTTTCAGCTCATTTACATAACTACCAAGGAGCATGATTATTGGATCATATGGTAAGATTATATTTATTATTTTTAAGAAACTGCAGAACTGTCTTCCTAAGTGGCTGTACCTTTTTGCATTTCTACCAGCAATGCATGAGAGTTCTTGGTTCTCTATAGCCTTGATAACATTTGGTATTGTCAGTGTTTTGGATTTTAGCCATTCTAGTAAGTGTATAGTTATATCTCATTTTTATTTTAGTTCACAATTCCTTAATGACATATGATGTGGAGCATCTTTTCATATGCTTTTTTTTTTTTTTTTTTTTTGCCATCCTTGTATCTTCAGGTGAAGTATCTGTTCTAACCTTTTCCTCACTTTTTTGATTGGGTTGCATTTTTTATTGTTGATTTTTGAGTGTTCTTTGTATATTTTGGATACATGTCCTTTATCAGATATTTATTTTGCTAATATTTCCTCTCAGTCTGTGGCTTGTCTTTTCATCCTCTTAATAGTCTTTTGCAGAGAGTAGTTTTAATTTTAATGAGATCCAATATATACTTTTTTTTAAGGATCATGCTTTTGCTGTTTTACCTAAAAACATTTTGCCATAGAGATGGTCACCTAGATATTCTCCTCTGTTATCTTCTATAAGCTTTATAGTTCTGTGTTTTACCTTGAGGTCTATGCCCCACTTTGAGTCAATTTTTGTGAGAGTTGTAAGGTCATCTTGCACATAAATATCCAGTTGTTCCAGCACTATTTGTTGAAAAGAACTATTCTTTTTCTATTGCCATTGCCTCTGCCCCTTTTTCAAAGATTAGTTGACTATATTTGTGTAGGTCTCTTTCTGGGCTATCTGTTCTGTCACATTGATCTATCTCTTCTTTCACCAATACTGCACTGCCTTGATTGTTGTAGCTGTATAATATGACATGAAGTCATGTAGCATCTGTCCTCTGACTTTGTTCTTTTTCTTAAATATTGTATTGGCCATTCTGGATCTTTTGCCTTTCCATATAAACTTTAAAATCAGTCTGTTGATGTCCACAAAGTAACTTGCTAGAATTTTGATTGGGAATACATCCAATATGAAGAGAAGTTGGAAGTTTTGATATTGTAACAATATGATTTCTCTCTGAAAACTTGTTTTAATATATCTTACGATTCAGGTCTACTAGTGACAAATTCTCTCCATTTTTGCTTTCTTCAAAAAGCATTTCTCCTTCAATTTTGAAGAGAATTTAATTTGGTCAGAATTCTAGTTTGATGGGTTTTTTTGTTTCAGTGCTTTAAGTATTTTACTCCTCTTTCTTCTTGCTTGCATGGTTTCTGAAGAGAGGTCTGATCTATTTCTTATTCTTGTTCTTCTATAAGTAAGGTGCTATTTTCCTCTGGCTTCTTCCAAGGTTTCTCTGTTTTGATTTTCTGCAGTTTGAATGTGATATGCTTACCTGTATTTTTAAATTTTTAAAAAATTTTAAGTCAGTATTCTTTGAGTTTCTAGGATCTTGGGTTTGGTGTCTGTCATTAATTTTGGAAAATTCTCAGTCATTATTACTTAAATATTTCTTCTGTTCTTTTTTCTCTTTCTTCTCCTTCTGGCATTTCCATTATGTTTCACCTTTTGTAACTGTTTTTTCTTTACTCTTTTTCTCACTGCATTTTGATTTGGGAAATTTATATTGACATATCTTCAAGTCTATTGATTCTTTCCTTAGCCATATCCAGTCTACTGGTGAACTCATCAAAGAATTCTTTATTTCTGTTACAATATTTTAAATTTTTACCATTTAAAAAAATTTTTATTTATTTATTTTACTTATTTATTTTTGGCTGCATTGGGTCTTTGTTGCTGTGCACAGGCTTTCTCTAGTTGCAGTGAGTGGGGCTACTCTTCGTTGCAGTGCGTGGGCTTCTCATTGCGGTGCCTTCCTTGTTGCAGAGCATGGGCTCTAGGCGCGCAGGCTCAGTAGTTGTGGCTCGCGGGCTCTAGAGCGCAAGCTCAGTAGTTGTGGTTCACAGGCTTAGTTGCTCTGTGGCATGTGGGATCTTCCTGAACCAGGGCTCGAACCAGTGTCCCCTGCATTGGCAGGTGGATTCTTAACCACTGCACCACTAGGGAAGCCCTACATTTTTACCATTTTGGGATTCATTAAAAAGATTTGTATCTCTGCCTACATTGGGTAATGTACCTGATCTTTTGTGTTTTCCACTTTTTCCCTTAGAGTCCTTAACATATTAATCATAGTTATTTTAATGCTTACTTTTTGTCTTCATATAGTGTTTTCTCTTGCCTTATTCATGCCTTATAATTTTTGGTTGAAAGCAGATATGATGTATTAAATAATTAGAGCAGAGGTAAAGGTCTTTATTGTGAAATTGTATGTTATTCTTGCTAGAAGTTGTACTATGTTTGGTGGTTGCTGTACCTGCAGTTGCCAGAGGATTTGAATTCTTCTAGTGTTTTTTTTTTTGTCTCTCCTGTTGTCTTTGGACTTCTCTAAAAACTCCTTCTTAAATAGAAATGGGAATTGGCGCACATGATTATGGAGGCTAACAATCCCATGATTTGCTGTTGACAAGCTGTATACTCAAGAAAGTAGATGGTGTAGTCCCAGTCTGAAGGACAGGAAGCTTAAGACCCAAGAAAAGCTAATGCTTCACAAAGGCAGAAATAAAACCTATGTTTCAGCTCATGGCTGTCAGGCAGGAGGGAATTCCCCCTTACTTGTGGGAGAATTGGCCTTTTTCTCTATCCAGACCTTCAACTGATTAAAAGGGGTCCACCCACATTATGGAGGGCAGCCTGCTTTACCCAGTCTACTGCTTCAAATGTTAATCTCATCCAGAAGCACTCCTACAGACACAATCAGAATAATGTTTGACTAAATATTATTCAATATTATTCAATATTTAGTCTAGTCAACTTGCCACATAAAATTATCCATCACAGCTATTGCCTGATATGTGTCACTCATTCTTTCACATTGATTATTGAGGGTCCATCGGTCAGATAACTTGTCTTTTAGTTCATAAGATAATGAATCAAAAGTTGCAATATTCACCTGAGATAGAGATCGTCAACTTTCACCAAAGGATTCTGGACCCTGAACATGATTGCAGTATTGGAATAACCTTTGGGAGTATTTCTTTTGAGCAGGAGTAGAATGCATAATGAGTGTAGGTAAAAGAGTGACCTAATGTTTGGTCACCAGAAGGATAGACTTCTGGCTACTTGGGAGAATTACATCACTCTGCTTCCTTGATATTAGACATGATCATATCACTTGGTTTGACCAATAAAACGTGAACATGAGTGATCTGTTCCACTTACAGATGGAAGTAATTAACTGAGACTGTGCTTCCACGATCATCATGGTAAGGGAAGTGAAACTGAAAGTTGAACAGCAGCAATTAAATAGCGGTGTTGCAAGTATTAAGTGAGATACAAAGGAAAGCTATCCAAGATTCGTGTTTTTCCATTATTAATATTAGTAAAAATATATCTCATGTATTATTCTAAAAATGATTGACTCGCAAAGATAATAATTTTCTCCAATGAATATTTACAGATTTCAATATATTAGAGGCAATTTTTAAGGACCAATTTTTATTTGCACAGAACTGAAAAAAGTAATAGATTAAAAATCAAAAGTAAATAGTTAGAAGTTGTAACACAAACTCTTACCTAAATTTTGAAATGGACTTTAACTCAAATTAAATTTAGTTGAATCAGCAGATTGATAATAAATCATCCCAGTAACTCTCCCCAGTTGTTAGTCTTCCATGAATAGACTTTTAAGTATTAATAATTTGTAACTTAAAATTTTTTCCTTGGAGAATTAATGTATATCTCAGTAATTAAATGTTCATTTCCCAAAATGAGCAATTTCTGAATAACCATTGCTTTCTTCAAATGTTATCAAAGATGATCAACTTTTAAAAAATTGTCCAATTTTCTAGTTTTGTGCCATCAATAATAAATTAACAATTTAAAGTAAATCTATGAATATGTGATATAAATAATTTGCATTTCCTTGCAAATTGATCTTTATGATTACTATTTTATAGGCCTGATAATTTTTTAACAAGGAGTATGATATTATATACATTAATTTTATTGTGTGTGTGTATGTGTGTGTGCATGCCTCTGTGTGTGTGCTGTAAAGCATTCTTCTTTAAATGCTCCAGAAACCAAGGCTTAAATTAATTTTTCATATTCATTTGACTTTCATATAGATGCTTTTTAAAAAAAGTTTTATATTATTTCTATAATAATGCCTCGCTTTCATATAAGAGAAGATACTTAGAAATGAAATTGATTTAGTGTTTGTAACATGCATTTCTGATTCATGAAGCTTTGAATGGGAATGACTCAAACAACATTAGAGCAAGATAAAATGCCATCAATTTAGGAAATTAAAATGTTTTTTCTTTATAAAAATTATTTACCTCAGAGCTACAAGCTGCAGACTTTTCATAGGTTGGAAATATTCAAGCGTAAGTAAGGCCAGTGACAGAATGTGGATTAAGAACACTTGTACTTCTTCATCTGTACTCATGCCACCAAATATGGCCAAACTATGGTACATTTATTATTTCCTCCAATTAACTGCCTTTATAAAAAACAAGAGATGTAGTCTAGGTCCAGATCCAGAGAGCCTGGATTCTGGAACACATTCCAACATTAAAATTAAAATTAAAAATAGATAGTTTTTTAATAGTTCCAAAATTGAAAATAGAACTACCATGTGATATAGTGATCCCAACTCTCTCTATATATATATCCATGAGAATCAAAATCAGGATCTTAAAGAGATATTAGTACTCTCAATGTTCATTGCAGCATTACTCACAATAGCCAAGGTGTGGAAACAACTTAAATGTCCATTTGCTGATAAATGGATAAATAAAGTGTGGTATGTACATACAGTGGGATACTATCCAGACTTAAGAGAGAAGGAAATTCTGCAATATGCAGGAACATGGATGGATCTTGAGGATATTATGCTAAGTGAAATAAGCCAAACGTAGATAAGTACTGTATGATTCCACTTATATGAGTTACCTTAAATAGTCAAATTTATAAAATCAAAGACTGGAATGGTGATTACCAGGGGCTGTGGGGGGAGGAAATGATGAGTTACTAATCCACAGGCATATAGTTTCAGTTAAGTAAGATAAAAGTTCTAGAGATGTATAACATTGTACCTATAATCAACAATAAATTTTTTTAAGTGGATATATCTCATGTTGAGTGTTCTTAATCACAATAAAATAAGACATCACAAGAAAATAAAATTAGAAACCAATATCTCTTATAAGTACAGGTGAAAAAAATCCTCAATCAAATATTAGCAAATCAAATTTAATAGAACATTTTTTTAAAGATTTTTTTTTTTGATGTGGACCATTTTTTAAGTCTTTATTGAATTTGTTACAATATTGCTTCTGTTTTGTTTTTGGTTTTTGGCCACAAGGCATTTGGGATCTTAGCTCCCTGACCAGGGATCAAACCCGCACCCCCTGCATTGGAAGGTGAAGTCTTAACCACTGGACTGCCAGGGAAGTCCCAATAGCACATTAAAAGGATTACACACCATAACTCTAGTGGATTTATGCCAGGAATGCAAGGATAGTTCAACATAAGCAAATAAATCAATTAATCTAATAATCACATTACTTGAATGATCTCAGTTGATTCAGAAATGGCATTTGACAAATCCAATACACTTTCATTAAAAACAACAACAATAACAGCTCTCAGAGAACTAGTAATAAAGGGAAAATTCCTCAACAAGATAAAAGGCATTTGTGAAAAACCCATAGCTAACATCATACTCAGTGGTGAAAGACAGATGCTTTCCCCTCAAGATCAGGAACAAGAGAAGGAGGCCTGCTTTCACCCTACTATTTGACATTGTACTGGAATTCTAGACAAAGAAATTTAGACAGGGAAAAAGAAATAAAAGGCATTCAAATTAGAGAGGAAGAAGTAAACTCATTTCACAGATCACATGACCCCAAAATTGAATATCCTGAAGAATTCACAAGAAAGCTATTAGAGCTAATGCATAGATTAAGCACAGTTGTAGGGTAGGAGATCAATGCACAACAATCAGTTGTGTCTCTATACACCAGTAATGAACAATCAGAAAAAGAAATCAAGAAAAAAATTCCATTTACAATAGAGTTTTAAAAAATAACATACTGAGGATAAATTTAATCGTGGAGGTAAAAGAATGTATGCTAAAAATTCCAAAACGTTGCTGAAAGAAATTAAAGAAGACTGGAATAATGAGAAGACCTCTTATGTTCAAGGATGGAAAGACTTAATATTATCAAGATGTCAATTCTACTCAAAATGATCTACAGATTCAACAAAATCCTTTTAATTTCAATGGTCTTTTTTGTAGAAATGAAAAAATTGATTCTCAAATTCAAATAAAACTGCATGAGGCTCCAAATAGCTAAAATAATCTTGAAAAAGATGACCAAATTTGGAGGACACATACTTCCCAATTTTAAAACTTACTACAAAGCTATGGCAATTATAATACTGGCATGAAGATAAGACATATAAATCAATGGAATAGGATTGAGAGTTCAGAAATAAATCTATACCTCCATAGCCAATTAATTTTTGACAAGGGTGCCAAGTTCATTCAATGGAGAAAGGATATTCTCTTCAAAAGATGGTGCTGGGACAAGTAGATTTCCACATGCAAAAGAATGATGTTGGATCCCTAAATCATGCCATATGAAAAAATTAACTCAAAATGATCAACAACCTAAATATAGAGTTAAAAACCACAAAATTGTTAGAAGAAAACGTAGAAGTAAATCTTCATGACCATGGATTTGGCAATGGATTCTTAGATATGACACCAATCACAAACAACAAAATTTTTAAAATATAAATTGTGTTCATTGCAGCATTATTCACAATTGCCAAAAGGTGGAAACAACCCAAGTGTTTATCAACATATGAATGGATAAAACATAGTATACACAAAAAATGGAATAATTTTCATCCATGAAAAGGAATGAAGTTCTTATACATGCTATAACATGGGTGAGCCTTGAAAACATTATGCTAAATGAAATAAGCCAGACACACAAGAACAAATATTGCATGATTTTATTTATATGAAATATCTGAAATAGGCAAATTCAGAGACAGAAAGTACATTAGAGGTTACTAGTGGCTGGGGGAGGTCAGGTGTAGAGTTTTTGTTTAATAGTTACAGAATTTCTATTTGGGGTGATAAAAAATTTTAGAAATAGAGACTGGTAATAGTTGTATAACATGGTGACTGTAATTAATGTCATTGAATTATATACTTAAAAATGGATAAAATGGTAAATTTTATTTTATATATATATTTTCCACAATTAAAAAGAATAATGTAATATACCTAAGCCATGGAATTGTACGAATTTAATGTGTGAATTATGTAGTATGAGAATTATATCTAAATGAAGCTGTTAAAAAAAAGTCTGGACTTTGGCGTAAAAAACAAATGATTCAACTCCATTTCATCACTTAACTCAAAGACTTTGGAAAATTTACCTAACCACTCTAAAGCTTCAGTGTCTTTCTCTGTATAATGGGGATAAATTGCAGCAAATTTCCAGAGTTATTATGAGAAATAATTAGGTAATGATTGTAAAAAATGAAAAAAACCAAAGAGAACAAAAAGACCCCCCAAAAAACCCACTGTGACTGGCACATAGTTAGAAATCGGTAACCAGTAAGTCCTGACTGTGGTGGTAGTGGTGATGATGATGATGACGAAGATGGCTGGGGTCGAATAGGGTAGCAGAGGAGGCTAAGATAGAGGAAGACACTGATGACGATATGAACCAAGGTGCACATTTAGGGTGGTACACTTACAGTCAGAAGATGAAGTTGGAATCCTAGTCCTCCAGATTCTAAATATGTAGCTGATGTGTTTCTTAACTGTCTCATTTTCTTATGTGAAAACTGGCTAAGTTCAGATGAAATATTGCTTATCTGAAAACTGGGAAATAACAATAGGTACCGTACAGGATTGTGTTTCCACAATATTGTTGGTTAGCCTTTTATCAGTATTCTTTGTCAGTGATGATTAACATTTAATAAGGTTATACTATGTGTTCTACGATGCAGGTACAAGTCCTTTTTTGAGTTTTGCTGATGAAGAAATTAAAACAGAGAGAGTTTTAAAAACGTATCCATGAACAGCCAGCTATAAATGCCAGACCTGGGATTCAGACCCAAGCCATGTGGCTCCAAAGCCTTATCCCTCACCACAAAACATGGAAACACAACTCTTGATAATAGCCACACTGGATTACCCTCCTCTGCTGTTGCAAACTGAGCATTTTGCTTAAAATATGAAAATTGTGGTTGCATTAAGCAGCTAACATCAAACACAAGGGATTTTCATTTTTTATTTCTTTTTGCAGGGAGATGGTAGAGGAATTGATTGCATACCTTTACCAGATCTTTTTTTTTTTTTTTTTAATTTTATTTATTTATTTATTTATGGCTGTGTTGGGTCTTCATTGCTGCGAGAGGGCTTTTCTCTAGTTGTGGCGAGCGGGGACTACTCTTCGTTGCAGTGCATGGGCTTCTCATTGCGGTGGCTTCTCTTGTTGCAGAGCACAGGCCCTAGGCGCATGGGCTTCAGTAGTTGTGGCACGCGCGCTCAGTAGTTGTGGCTCACGGGCTCTAGAGCACAGGCTCGGTAGTTGTGGCGCATGGGCTTAGTTGCTCCGCGGCATGTGGGATCTTCCCGGACCAGGGCTCGAACCCTTGTCCCCTGCATTGGCAGGCGGATTCTTACCCACTGCGCCACCAGGGAAGCCCCTTTACTAGATCTTTGTTCTCATTAGGAAAATCATTTTAGCTCTGAAAACAAAATCTCCTAAAATAGTTTCCAAGGCAACTTGTAATAAACCAATACTACATATTTAGAGGATTATAGTAGAATGCTGTTAATCAGTATGACTTTTTGTGCATTTATTTCATTACTTATTGTTATTATATGGTATTCATTTTCATAGATGATTCTTCTCATCATTTAATAGCTGCATCTGCTCAACACCAGATTATATAAGTAAAAGGTAAAAACCAACATCTTTGTGTCTTGATTGCTCAGAATCTAGATTGTAGTTAGGTTAACATATAGTTAGGTTAGATTATAGTATTTGACGTAAAAAGAATTGAAAGATAAAAGGAACTGCTTCCTCCTATTAATTTTCTCATTCTGAAAACTGCTGTCTGAAGCCCTCTTTTTGCATGCCTTATTTTGATACTAAGGGGCTCTTAAAAAGAGGTGAAGGGCTTCCCTGGTGGCGCAGTGGTTGGGAGTCTGCCTGCCAATGCAGGGGACATGGGTTCGAGCCCTGGTCTGGGAGGATCCCACATGCCGCGGAGCAACTAAGCCCGTGAGCCACAACTACTGAGCTTGCGCGTCTGGAGCCTGTGCTCCGCAACGGGAGAGGCCGCGACAGTGAGAGGCCCGCGCACCGCAATGAAGAGTGGCCCCTACTCTCCGCAACTGGAGAAAGCTCTCGCACAGAAACGAAGACCCAACACCGCCAAAAATAAATAAATAAATAAATTTATAAAAAAAAAAAAAAGAGGTGAAGTACTTCTATACAAATTACTGTTTGCTAAAGTTACTGTCACTTGAAGACTGAGTTTATTTTTGTTTCAGAGCTTTAGGTTAATATGCCTCAAAAATCACTTTTCATTTATTCTTTTTTTACGTTTTAAATCTTTTATTTTAAGTTGCAGTGTTTTCAAATACTGTTAAGTTAAAAGCAAAGACAGAAAATAATATGATTTGACGATTTAAGTAGAAAGGATTTATAAAATAAGGCCAGATACAGAATAAATAAAACTCTAAAAAAACAAATCCAAACAGAATCCTCAAAGGGTATACTAATCCTGCATTGGTTCTACATAGTGCTTGTTGGTAAATTATTTTTCCAATAATATTATTTACCCCTTTTTAGAAAGCAGTGATCTGCCTAAGATGCATTACCCAGTTATGTGTAAAGGAATTGGGCCATGCCAATTTGCTTTTCAGTTTGTGAAAAACAGGGCAAATAAATTCTACATAAATTCCAGATGTATTGACTATATACTACCAATCTATTAATCTAAAATGTATTATTATATATTTTTGGACACTTTCTATTTATGAAATTTCATCTGAATGCATAGGGATGTTGAATATAATCCTTCATTCCTACATTTGCTAGAGCCTTTATAACTAAATTGTAAATATTATTTTACAAGATCCTAGTGGCAGGGCCCTATTAAATTATCTTTTTATACTAAGGGTTTGGAACAAATCTGGGCATAAAGCAGAAGCTAACATATATTTATCAAATGACTAAACAGTTGACTTAGGTAATTCAGCTTTTTAGAAGAGGACAGATAAGCCCTGAAAGAAGAATGCCTCAGAATTCAGGAAGTACTGTGGGAACATATTATATACAATATGTGAGTTGAATATAATATTGGGAGTGTGTGTATGTCTCACACAATTCAATATTAAACTTCTACTGTTAATTTGTTTTTGTTTTTTTTTTTTTTTTTTTAATTTTTTATCTATCTATTTATTTATTTATTTATGGCTGTGTTCGGTCTTCGTTTCTGTGCGAGAGCTTTCTCCAGTTGCGGCAAGCGGGGGCCACTCTTCATCGTGGTGTGCGGGCCTCTCACTATCATGGCCTCTCTTGTTGCAGAGCACAGGCTCCAGACACGCAGGCTCAGTAGTTGTGGCTCATGAGCCCAGCTGCTCTGCGGCATGTGGGATCTTCCCAGAGCAGGGCTCGAACCCGCGTCCCCTGCATCGGCAGGCAGATTCTCAACCACTGCGCCACCAGGGAAGCCCTGTTAATTTGTTTTTAAAAGAATTTCTAATATATTGTTCTTTCAATAATATTTGAGAGCTTTCCAGTGGAATAAATTTGAAGTTTTATTTTGATCTTTACTGTCAAGATTTTAGATGCTCTTGTAACTTTGCTTATTAGAAAAATGATGAAAAAACTAACACTTTTAGAGAACAAGAGCATTTAGAATTTTGAGAGCTCAGATCAATTGCAAAAACTTAATTACTATTTTGTTAAAGCTGCTCTGAGATTAAAACTCAGATTTATACTAAAACTCGTTAGGTTCACCTATGATTTAAAAACTTTTTTTTTTCAGATCAAGAATGTGTATATATGCCATACTTTTACATGAGGATGGGTAAAATTATTTTGTCTTTATATTAAATTATACTAAAAATATATATTATTTTTCTAATTGAGACATAAAATGTATCTTTAATTATAAAAGTAATGGATGCTTATGGGTAGAAAACATGAAAAATAAACAAGGGCAGAAAGTGAAAATATCTTATAGTGATGTCATCCAAAGATACTTAATCATTTTTTTAATGTATTTCCTGTTAGGCTTTTTCCTCTTGTCTCTTGCTGGGTGCCTTCCTTCCTGTTTCTTTCTTTGTCTTTATTCTTTCCTTGTCTCTGTTTTTTTCTGTCTTTGTTTACGTTTGTCCCTCATTCCTTTCTCTGATTCCTATCTCTGTCTTTTTATTTTTTTATGTTATTTTCTCTGCTGGTCCCTTTCTGTTCTTTAATTAAAATGTCCACGGTATTTCATATTTGTCACTTTTAGTTTTATTTTTACCTTATTACTCTAACTGTTAAAGACTGATGTAGAAAATAGCAAGTCACCTATCCTCTGGAAACATTCTGGAAGGTATCACATAAGTGAAAAATTCTATCGCTGGAGCAGGGACCTCTAAGGGCAGAAACTATTTTTAAGGTCTGTTTCATTTTTAACAGTCTATGGTAAATTGATGAAATCTCATGCTCTATTTCAGTCGGTTTTATTGAAGAAGAATTTTGAACTGGATAAAGTGAAAGCTGGTTACTGAAGTGATGACTTAAGTCATGGACGTAGTTGGAGATAAATGGAGGAATGTTTTAAGGAATATAGCAACACTAAGAGAACCAGGTGTGGAAGTAAAAGTAAGGATAAAAGAAAGAGTAAATCTATTAGTGAGAAGTTGATAGTAAAGTCCTGAGGATGGTAGGAGAACGGTCACAGGAAGGGGAAGGTTCAACTTGTAAGGGATAATGGGAAAATAAAAGGAAAATAAAACTGAGACAGGAGAAATGAGAAGATAAAGCAGATAAAATAGAGAATGGATAAGGATTGTTTGTTGAGTGAAGGAATGATAAAAATTTCCAAATCCACTTCTGTATCAAGGGACTGTTTTGTCTTGTTTGTTTTTGTTTGTGTAAGTGTTTAAAGAATAAACTTAATCTTAGTTTCCAGGTTATTGTATAAATCAATATGGACATGATATTTTTATCTCTACTACATAACTTTGTATAAACATGTCAGGGTTCTAAAAACCATATGGGAAATTTACTATATATAAATCTTGAGGCCCAAGTCCAGTTCCATTGAAATAGAATCTGTAGGAGAATTCTATATGATTAACAAGAGGCCAGACTATCTTGTGTGATCACAAAACTTTAAAAACTTATTATAAACTACTCAACCACTAAATTAGAACAATCATTTGACTACTGCAACATTTTTCTCTATGTATGCCCCTTCTAAGTTTATGATGTCTTTGGAAAAACACTATAAAATTTTTCTTGTTAAATATTGTTGGGGAGGAAGAAATTTTTCTCTACTTTTTAGGTTCTTCTGGCTAGTCTAAGAATTAAATTTATGTGAGATAGATTAACAGGAGAATATCGAACAAAATTTATTAACTTGTGTAGGTGGGAGGGACTTGGGAAAACTGAGTAACTCAGTTTTCAAAGACCTCACCTTAAATGTCATCTTCAGCTAAATTCAAAAGAGGATATTGCGGGTAGGGGTTTGGGAGTTCAGAGGGGAGAAAGGCAATTCACATGGAGATGGAAAAGCAAAGGTTTGGTAAACAAATGTTTGCTGGACCAGGCAGAGACACTGGGACACAGAATGGACTCTCATCTTTAGGCCAGGCCTGGAGTTTCCCCCACCACAACAAGCCCATATTCTTTGCAGATCTTTCTGGTAACAACTGTATTCTGGGAACAGTCCCTTTATCTAAATTCTTCAGGCAGCTAAGGGAGAGGTAAAAAGAAAGACTTCCCGAGTCTTCTGTTTCTTAATAATAATCAGCCTAAATTAATCCTCCTGCCAGAGACATACATTCTGGGGTGGCAAATTTTGCTCCTCTAAAATATCCACCAAAACTTTAAATTCAGACCTAATATAAGAGAAATTGAACTGGAGAAAGGTCGCTTGAAATAGGTTTTGGGTAGTATTTCAAGTTGTTTGCATTTTCCGCATACTCTCAGACTGTGCTGTCCAGTAAGGTAGCCACTAGACACATGTGGCCATGAAGCACGTGAAATATGGCTAGTCCAAACTGAGATGTCCTGTAAGTATTAGATCACACTAAATTCTGAAGTTAGTACAGAAGAGGAAAAGAATGTGAAATATCTAGAGGTAGTTTTAAAAAAGATATTATTTAGATACACAAAAGCATGTAGAATATAGTAATTTTATAAGAAAATTACTTAAAACAATTTTATGTGTTGACTATATTTGAAATGATAAATGTTGGATATATGGGTTAAATGAAATATAGTATTAAACTTAATTTTACCTGTTTCTTTTTATTTTTTTAAATGAGGCCACTAGAAAATGTAGTATTAGATGCGTGGCTCATGCTTTTCTAGGTGGCAGTGCTGCTCTAAGGCAGCAGTCAGCAAACTACTGCCTTGGGCCAGATCCAACCAATGACCCCTTTTGTACAACAATACACCCATATGTTTCCACGTTGGCTATAGCTGCTTTTAGGCTACAATGGCAGAGTTTAGTAGTTGCAACAGAGAGCATGTGATCTTCAAAACCTACAATATTTACTACCTGGATCTTTAAAGAAAAAGTTTGCCAACCACTGTTCTAGAGTAAAAGGAATAATCGGGCAGATTTATTTAATGTTAATCTTTAGATTTTTCTCATCTGCACAAGAAGCCTCTGTAGGTGAGAAGAGAAGCTAGCAAATGGAAAGGTATCCTATTTTAGTAAGGGAACCTGCCCATCATTTAAAAAATGTATACATTCCAGGGCCTGAAATTATAGCTAGTTCATTTAAAGAAAAGAAAGCAATGATAATAATATCAACCAGAAAACTTCAATAATCTATACTTCATTAATTTCTCTTTCTAGGCTAGGATGAATATATTTATGCTCCCTTCCTGCTCTAACAACATTTTCTTGCTGCCAAACTTCATTGCTGACACTTTTAAGGAAAATGGATCATCAACTCTTACTGGCTAAAGGGCAAGAAAATGCGTGAGCTGGTGATCTCATTGGTGGTTGTAGTTGTTACATGGGGAGGAAAAGTTTAAGACAGAAAGTAAAACTGAGCTGAGCATTTTGAGAAAAACAGGAAAGAGGAAGGTGATGTGGAAAATAGCAATGTCTTTAGTTTTAGGGATGGGCTCTTATTTCATTACTTGTTGTTTTCATTATATATGACTAGTTTTACACTGACAGGGAACATTTCCCTCTAGACTTCTTTCAGCCACAAAAAAGAAAAAAAAGAAAAGAAATCCAGTTTGTAAAACCTTTAAAAGGATAATGCTCAAGGAGCCTGATCTGCGTCTCATAAACTTTGAGCCTGAAGCCATGATCGGTGAGACTTTGAGGGTCTTGAGAGAGGGGAATGAGTTTATATTGCACGTGGTATGGATATTAGTTATTGAGACCGAAGAGCAGACTGTGTTGGATTGCTTTGAAAGGTGTTTGAAACAATTCCTCCCATGTCCTCTGCAATGTAATTTTCTGCTCCTCCCATCAAGACTTGGAGTTTATTTCCCTACTCCTTTGAATGTTAAACTGACTTCTGCCTTTCTCTGACCAACAGAATGTGATTAGAGTGATGTTACTTGATTTTGGAGGCTAGACCTTAAGAGATCTTGCAGCTTCCACTCTTATTCCCTTGGAATGCTTCCTCCAGGCTATTCTGTGAGAAAGACGGTGTGTCCGTTATCTATTGTTGCGTAACAATATTACTGTAAACTTGGTGGCTTAAAACCACACATGTTTATCGCAGTTTCTGTGGTTCAGGAGTCCAGGCACAGCTATGCTCAGTCCTTGATTAGGGTGTCACACAGCTGAAATAGAAGTATTGGCTGGGACTGCAGTCTCATCTGAGGTCTGACAGAGAAAAGATCCACTCCTGTGCTCACACAGGTTGTTGGAGGAATTCAGTTCTTTGCTCCTAGAGGCATACTGTCATTCCTTGCCGTGTGGGGCTTCTCCGTAAGGCTGCTTGCTTGCTACCTTAAAGCCAACCAGAGAGAAAGAAACTGAAAAGATAAGTACTGCATTCTTATGTCATGTAATCTCATATGCATAATCACACACATACCATCCCCTTTGCCATGTTCTATGGGTTTTGAAGCAAATCACAGTTCCAGCCCATACCCAAGGGGAGGGAATCCCATAAGGATGTGAACAGCAGGAGGTGGCAATCATGAGGCTGCTTCTAGACTCTGTTCGTCACAACCAGGCTACTTTACTGGAGGACGAAAGTTATCAAAAACTGAGAATGGTCTGAGATTTTACGCTACTTGTAAGCTACCAAGTGCGCTTGCCACAGTTTCATGGACACACAACTTCAGTGTCATAGATAAAGGATATTAGATTCCATAAGATCCCACTCATGGAGTGTGGATGGGGGTGGATTGAAGAAAAGGGGAGGTCCCTCGTAACAGGAATCAGGTTTTATTACATTGTTAAAGAGTCATTTTTACAACACATTTTGTACACACATTACAAATTTATATAAAGAAGTAAATTAAGGCATTTCCCCCAATGTATGGAAACAAACTATAATAACAACCAAAAGTAAAATAGAAGACATAAAAAGAGAAGAAACAAAACCTTTCATTATCAAAGGAAACATCTATCTTGTATTAAAAATTACTTCCAAAATTGTCAATTTGATAATGACTGCTTTGTGCAAATGTCCAAAGAAAAATCAGAGGTAGGATTCAATTGAAAACTACCTTATTCTCCCCAAATTGACCTCTCAAAACTGTGTGTTGAGGCTAATTTTTCCTTTCTCTCTGTGTTGAAACTTGAGCAAATATGTAGCTTATTTCTTGACTTTTTGCTAGTGTCTTAGTCTCCTTGGGCTACCATAACAAAATACCATAGAATGGGAGGCTTACAAACAGAAATTAATTTTCTCACAGTTCTGGAGCCCAGAAGTCCAAGATCAGGGTTCCAGTTGATTTGGTTCTTCCTGGATTACAGATGGCCGTCTTCTCACAATGTCCTACCATGGCCCTTCCTCCTTGCATGTACACGGAGAGGGTGAGAAAGCTCTCTGCTGTCTCCCCTCATACAGACACTAATTTTATCAGGGTCCCAACTCTTATTACTTAACTTAAACTTAATTACTTCCTTAGAGGCTCCATCACCCCAGAGTCACACTGGGGGTTAGGTCATCAACACATGAACTTTGGGGAGACATTCAGTTCATAACAGCTAGTAAACCAAAAGTTTTGTTTTCTCTTTAGTCTCAAACAATATCAGTTCAGTAAATTTTATGTCTATTCCAGTGTACAATTTAAAAATTATGAACTTCTTTTAAAGTAGTGGCAGCTTCTCTCTGGCTGCATTGCTCTCCTTGTCTTTCTTCTACCTCACTGGCTAGAGTGAGGGGGGCATAGAGGGAGGAGAAGCAAGGGGCAGGAGTGGTCCAGCCAGTGCCTCAGTCAAGGGTCAGTAAACTCTTTTCTGTTCAGCTTTGCCAGACATATGGTCTCTAGCACAGCCACTCAACTCTGCCATAGTAGTATAAAAACAATCACAGGCAATGAGTAAATAAAAGCATGGCTGTGTTCCAGTAAACTTTTTATTTACAAAAATAGGCAAAGGTACACAATTTGCCATTCTCTTTCCTAGAGCCTAAGTTAAACCAAAAAGAGAATCCCATTTTTATTACCCTGTTGCTTGGTTAGGTGTAGTGACACTTGAGAAGCTGCATACCTTGGGGGATGGGATAGGTGCCTTTATTCTAAGGGTGCCTGTCTCACTAAGCATATGCTATTTCAGCATTTGCTGCATGTTAGAAATCTCTGAGAAACTTTTAAAAAAATCTGATGCACACACCACACTAAAATGAGTTAAATCAGAAAGCTGGGTGATGATTTGGTACCCAGTACTAATCCAGCAAGCAGTCAAGATTAGAAACCACTGCTTTAGTTGCAGTTTATTGAAAAGAGTCAGACACACATAGATAGCATCTTGACCATATAAAAGTTAATAGGAGTACTGGGGTTTGCATATAGTATTCTTCTAGGTTTTACATAATCTGATTTGGCCTCTATTTTGGTTCCATTTCTTGAATCTGTGAGGTCACATGATTGGCAACGTATTTTTTGAATATTTATCTCAGTTTTGACCTGAAAACATTTCTTATGCAACACGTGGAGTATTTCTTTTAGGTTCACACTCTGCTGAGGCAAGTAAGAAGCTCTTTGCACTCATGCCTTGCTGCAGCCCATACTTGATAGGGGAACAGGCCGAAGTGTTCTGAAACCCCTTACCCTTAGTCAGGTGTGTGTGTGTGTGTGTGTGTGTGTGTGCGTGCGTGTTGAGGGTTGTTCTGTGATGACTGGAGAGCAGGATCTGAAATTGATGTCCAGTGGCCTCGGCCTGCAGCGGCTTGAAGCAGGGTTTCGGTTCCTGGCCAGTGATTGAGGTCAGGTCGCAGCGGTGAGAGCACCGAATCCTAGCCACTAGACCAGTGGTCAGTGACACGGCCCTGGCCCTATGGCTTTGCAGAAATAGGTGGTCTCTTATCTTCTATCTGGGCAGGGCCCAGCCTCCTCTCTCAGTTGTCCTGTTATTCCCGTCTCGGAGTGTCAGTCCACAAGGAACAAACTCAAACTGTTTTCCCTGGGGGCCCATCTGTCTCCTGTCTCAAAATGACTTTCTATTCTGTGTCTATTTCCCCTGCCTACCCACTCTGATGACAGCGTTCCTTGGACACCAAAGAGAAATTGGACAGGGGGTCAGGTTCCTGACTTCCCAGTACGCTGCCATGGTCTGCTACTGTAGATCCTGCCCTAGATATTTATCAGTCATTTCTCAATGTTTCTGTATTATTCTGTTGTTATTATTTTTAGGTGAAGATATTTGTAGACTCAGCCGTAGCCTCATGGGAGGGAATTAGCAAAATTGAATTTCAAGTCTCTCCATTGGCAGAGGGAGAAGAAAAATGGACAGCTTAATGACAACTATGTTGGTTTAGACTAGTTAACTCCTAGGTGCCTTGAGCTATTGGTTCTGGAGTATTTCATGCCACAATATTTACAGTTATGGCATTCATGGAAGCACTGACAACACCTGATTGTTCACTTTTGAAACCAGGGGGTTGCTGAAGAACATATTAAGGTCATTTTGAAACTTGTCCTTAGTTATATAGTGGTATATTCTATTGTTTCATGACACTAAGGTATTCTTTCTGATCAAGGAAATAACACATTCAGGACATCAAAGAGCTTCCAGGATTAAGCCTATCTAAATAAAGGCAAACTCAGTGTGAGGAGGCTGGAGCTGCCTTTGATCAATTTCATTGTTTCCTTGATACCACTTGGTTGAATCCCATGACTCTTATGCAGTCTGGAAAATTAATACTCTTTACTTCAGCATTCTGTAACTCACACTTTATTATAATTCCCAATACTGTCTCTCTGGTCTCAACTTTATATTTTGCCTTGGACCCTGAATATAAATGTTACCTAAATGCAAGTTCCGGTACCCGAGACACAGTAAGGCCAAACAAACTCAAACGATTAAGTTTGGAGCAGAGATAGGTTTGTTGCAGGGCCAAGCAAGGAGAATAGGTGGCTTGTGCTCCAGAAAACCCCAAGCTTCCCAAAGGGTTTCAGCAAAGCATTTTTAAAGGGAAGGGAAGGGAAGGGCGCCCCAGGGTATGTGATCAGCTTGTGCACAATTCTGATTGGTTGACCATGATCAATCCTTAGGCTATGAAGGTCTGGGGGCTCTGTGCTCTTGATCATCAAGTAGTTAATTTCTTCCATTTGGTGGTGGTTTTAGCATGTGAAAAACTCAGGATATATGCCTCAGCTACTATTATCTAGGTATTGCAGAGAAGAGCTAAAGCAGAGGATATGGGGGAGGGGTCTGCCTCAGGGAAGGCCCCATAGGATTCTGCTTGATTACACAAATAGTTCAGAAAATGTTTGAGTTATGTGACACAACTGAGTTTTAGGATAGACTATGGTTACTTGAATTTATGGAGGGTTATAGAATATAATCAATTTCTTTTCAGTGGATTGTCATCTCATCTCACCTTGAATTGAGAATGGATAAATTTAAGATTGTTTTTTCCCATATGATTTAAAATGTGTGCTCCTTTTTATTTTGCATGTTTGTGCTTTTTGTCTTTTTCTCTTGATTAGGTGAGCTAATGGTTTGTTTATTTTATGATTTGCTTTTTTTTTTTTTTTCACACACACACACACACAGTATTTTATTTTTACAAGAGATAAATAGACTGACACCAAGCATTGTACATGGATGACCACAACAAAAGCAACAATGATTGCAATTACCAAACATGAAACACACTCATACTATGTCATAATATTGACATTCAGTCCAGTAATCCTCCACTGTAACAGCTCCTTTACTTTGCACTGAAAATTGATTTGTATATTCTTTGCCTCTCAGTCTTTGTGGGATTTTTTTTTTTAATTCAGACAGGAAGTCACAAAAATTATACTCATCCTCATCAGTTCACTCAGTCCCATGTAATTAATTTTTTTTTTCATCTTGATCTTTTGTTAGCACTTTTATGAGTTCATCAGTTTTTCATTAGAGTTCTGAAAATGCTTATTCATTCAGTTCAGCAGTACAGTCAGTTACCAGAAACCTGTACTTGTCAGAGTCTTTTCCATGAATTTCTTGAAGATGAAACCCTTTTATAGGAACATATTTGCAAAATCATCAGAGTATACCCAGAACTGTCTGTAAATGACAAAAGACTTAAAAATGACCACGGTTAAAGATTTGATGAAAGTTCATAATAATGCAGTTGACAAGAAAATTAGTTATTTCTGAGATATACATTTTAAAGTAATAACTAGGATTATGACTTATAACATTATACCAGAACATATAAGATTTTTAGAAATTTCATGTAATGTCTGAAACATTTATATTAACATATTTCCATACATATTTCCATACACATACAAATATAAGATTTTTAGAAATTTCATGTAATATCTGAAACATTTATATTAACATATTTCCATACAAATAACCCAATGAAAGTTTAGTATTAGTTGTTTTGTTTGTTTTTTTATACTGCAGGTTCTTATTAGGCATCAATTTTATACACATCAGTGTATACATGTCAATCCCAATCGCCCAATTCAGCACACCACCATCCCCACCCCACTGCAGTTTTCCCCCCTTGGTGTCCATATGTCCATTCTCTACATCTGTGTCTCAACTTCTGCCCTGCAAACTGGCTCATCTGTACCATTTTTCTAGGTTCCACATACATGCATTAATATACGATATTTGTTTTTCTCTTTCTGACTTACTTCACTCTGTATGACAGTCTCTAGATCCATCCACGTCTCAACAAATGACTCAATTTCGTTCCTTTTTATGGCTGAGTAATATTCCATTGCATATATGTACCACAACTTCTTTATCCATTCGTCTGTTGATGGGCATTTAGGTTGCTTCCATGACCTGGCTATTGTAAATAGTGCTGCAATGAACATTCGGGTGCATGTGTCTTTTTGAATTACGGTTTTCTCTGAGTATATGCCCAGTAGTGGGATTGCTGGGTCATATGGTAATTCTATTTTTAGTTTTTTAAGGAACCTCCATATTGTTCTCCATAGTGGCTGTATCAATTTACATTCCCACCAACAGTGCAAGAGGGTTCCCTTTTCTCCACACCCTCTCCAGCATTTGTTGTTTGTAGATTTTCTGATGATGCCCATTCTAACAGGAGTGAGGTGATACCTCATTGTAGTTTTGATTTGCATTTCTCTAATAATTAGTGATGTTGAGCATCTTTTCATGTGCTTCGTGACCCTCTGTATGTCTTCTTTGGAGAAATGTCTATTTAGGTCTTCTGCCCATTTTTGGATTGGGGTGTTTGTTTCTTTACTATTGAGCTGAATGAGCTGTTTATATATTTTGGAGATTAATCCTTTGTCCGTTGATTCATTTGCAAATATTTTCTCCCATTCTGAGGGTTGTCTTTTCGTCTTGTTTATGGTTTCCTTTGCTGTGCAAAAGCTTTGAAGTTTCATTAGGTCCCACTTGTTTATTTTTGTTTTTATTTCCATTACTCTAGGAGGTGGATCAAAAAAGATCTTGCTGTGATTTATGTCAAAGAGTGTTCTTCCTATGTTTTCCTCTAAGAGTTTTATAGTGTCCAGTCTTATATTTAGGTCTCTAATCCATTTTGAGTTTATTTTTGTGTATGGTGTTAGGGAGTATTCTAATTTCATTCTTTTACATGTAGCTGTCCAGTTTTCCCAGCACCACTTATTGAAGAGACTCTCTTTTCTCCACTGTATATCTTTGCCTCCTTTGTCATAGATTAGTTGACCATAGGTGCGTGGGTTTATCTCTGGGCTTTCTATCTTGTTCCATTGATCTATGTTTCTGTTTTTGTGCCAGTACCATATTGTCTTGATTACTGTAGCTTTGTAGTAGAGTCTGAAGTCAGGGAGTCTGATTCCTCCAGCTCCATTTTTTTGCCTCAAGACTGCTTTGGCTATTCGGGGTCTTTTGTGTCTCCATACAAATTTTAAGATGATTTGTTCTAGCTCCGTAAAAAATGCCATTGGTAATTTGATAGGGATTGCATTGAATCTGTAGATTGCTTTGGGTAGTATACTCATTTTCACAATGTTGATTCTTCCAATCCAAGAACATGGTATATCTCTCCATCTGTTGGTATCATCTTTAATTTCTTTCATCAGTGTCTTATAGTTTTCTGCATACAGGTCTTTTGTCTCCCTAGGTAGGTTTATTCCTAGGTATTTTATTCTTTTTGTTGCAATGGTAAATGGGAGTGTTTCCTTAATTTCTCTTTCAGATTTTTCATCATTAGTGTATAGGAATGCAAGAGATTTCTGTGCATTAATTTTGTATCCTGCAACTTTACCATATTCATTAATTAGCTCTAGCAGTTTTCTGGTGGCAGTTTTAGGATTCTCTATGTATAGTATCATGTCATCCGCAAACAGTGACAGTTTTACTTCTTCTTTTCCAATTTGTATTCCTTTTATTTCTTTTTCTTCTCTGATTGCCGTGGCTAGGACTTCCAGAACTATGTTGAATAATAGTGGTGAGAGTGGACATCCTTGTCTCGTTCCTGATCTTAGAGGAAATGCTTTCAGTTTTTCACCATTGAGAATGATGTTTGCTGTGGGTTTGTCATATATGGCCTTTATTATGTTGAGGTAGGTTCCCTCTATGCCCACTTTCTGGAGAGTCTTTATCAGAAATGGGTGTTGAATTTTGTCAAAAGCTTTTTCTGCATCTATTGAGATGATCATATGGTTTTTATTCTTCAATTTGTTAATATGGTGTATCACATTGATTGATTTGCGTATATTGAAGAATCCTTGCATCCCTGGGATAAATCCCACTTGATCGTGGTGTATGATCCTTTTAATGTGTTGTTGGATTCTGTTTGCTAGTATTTTGTTGAGGATTTTTGCATCTATATTCATCAGTGATATTGGTCTGTAATTTTCTTTTTTTGTAGTGTCTTTGTCTGGTTTTGGTATCAGGGTGATGGTGGCCTCATAGAATGAGTTTGGGAGTGTTCCTTCCTCTGCAATTTTTTGGAAGAGTTTGAGAAGGATGGGTGTTAGCTCTTCTCTAAATGTTTGATAGAATTCACCTGTGAAGCCATCTGGTCCTGGACTTTTGTTTGTTGGAAGATTTTTAATCACAGTTTCAATTTCATTACTTGTGATTGGTCTGTTCATATTTTCTGTTTCTTCCTGGTTCAGTCTTGGAAGGTTATACCTTTCTAAGAATTTGTCCATTTCTTCCAGGTTGTCCATTTTATTGGCATAAAGTTGCTTGTAGTAGTCTCTTAGGATGCTTTGTATTTCTGCGGTGTCTGTTGTAACTTCTCCTTTTTCATTTCTGATTTTATTGATTTGAGTCCTCTCCCTCTTTTTCTTGATGAGTCTGGCTAATGGCTTATCAATTTTGTTTATCTTCTCAAAGAACCAGCTTTTAGTTTTATTGATCTTTGCTATTGTTTTCTTTGTTTCTATTTCATTTACTTCTGCTCTGATCTTTATGATTTCTTTCCTTCTGCTAACTTTGGGTTTTGTTTGTTCTTGTTTCTCTAGTTTCTTTAGGTGTAAGGTTAGATTATGTTTACTTGAGATTTTTCTTGTTTCTTTAGGTAGGCTTGTATAGCTATAAACTTCCCTCTTAGAACTGCTTTTGCTGCATCCCATAGGTTTTGGGTCGTCGTGTTTTCATTGTCATTTGTCTCTAGGTATTTTTTTATTTCCTCTTTGATTTCTTCAGTGATCTCTTGGTTATTTAGTAACGTATTGTTTAGCCTCCATGTGTTTGTCTTTTTTAGGTTTTTTTCCCTGTAATTCATTTCTAATCTCATAGCGTTGTGGTCCGAAAAGATGCTTGATATGATTTCAATTTTCTTCAATTTACTGAGGCTTGATTTGTGACCCAAGATGTGATCTATCCTGGAGAATGTTCCATGCGCACTTGAGAAGAACGTGTAATCTGCTGTTTTTGGATGGAATGTCCTATATATATCAATTAAATCTATCTGGTCTATTGTGTCATTTAAAGCTTCTGTTTCCTTATTTATTTTCATTTTGGATGATCTGTCCATTGGTGTAAGTGAGGTGTTAAAGTCCCCCACTATTACTGTGTTACTGTCTATTTCCTCTTTTATAGCTGTTAGCAGTTGCCTTATGTATTGAGGTGCTCCTATGTTGGGTGCATATATATTTATAATTGTTATATCTTCTTCTTGGATTGATCCCTGGATCATTATGTAGTGTCCTTCCTTGTCTCTTGTAACATTCTTTATTTTAAAGTCTATTTTATCTGATATGCGTATAGCTACTCCAGCTTTCTTTTGATTTCCATTTGCATGGAATATCTTTTTCCATCCCCTCACTTTCAGTCTGTATGTGTCCCTAGGTCTAAAGTGGGTCTCTTGTAGACAGCATATATATGGGTCTTGTTTTTGTATCCATTCAGCCAGTCTATGTCTTTTGGTTGGGGCATTTAATCCATTCACGTTTAAGGTAATTATCGATATGTATGTTCCTATGACCATTATCTTAATTGTTTTGGGTTTGTTTTTGTAGGTCCTTTTCTTCTCCTGTGTTTCCCACTTAGAGAAGTTCCTTTAGCATTTGTTGTAGAGCTGGTTTGGTGGTGCTGAATTCTCTTAGCTTTTGCTTGTCTGTAAAGCTTTTGATTTCTCCATCAAATCTAAATGAGATCCTTGCCGGGTAGAGTAATCTTGGTTGTAGGTTCTTCCCTTTCATCACTTTAAGTATATCATGCCACTCCCTTCTGGCTTGCAGAGTTTCTGCTGAGAAATCAGCTGTTAACCTTATGGGAGTTCCCTTGTATGTTATTTGTCGTTTTTCCCTTGCTGCTTTCAATAATTTTTCTTTGTCTTTAATTTTTGCCACTTTGATTACTATGTGTCTCAGCGTGTTTCTCCTTGGGTTTATTCTGTATGGGACTCTCTGCGCTTCCTGGACTTGGGTGGCTATTTCCTTTCCCATGTTAGGGAAGTTTTCGACTATAATCTCTTCAAATATTTTCTCTGGTCCTTCCTCTCTCTCTTCTCCTTCTGGGACCCCTATAATGCGAATGTTGTTGCGTTTAATGTTGTCCCAGAGGTCTCTTAGGCTGTCTTCATTGCTTTTCATTCTTTTTTCTGTAGTCTGTTCTGCAGCAGTGAATTCCACCATTCTGTCTTCCAGGTCACTTATCCGTTCTTCTGCCTCAGTTATTCTGCTATTGATTCCTTCTAGTGTAGTTTTCATTTCAGTTATTGTATTGGTCATCTCTGTTTGTTTGTTCTTTAATTCTTCTAGGTCTTTGTTAATCATTTCTTGCATCTTCTCAATCTTTGCCTCCGTTCTTATTCCGAGGTCCTGGATCATCTTCACTATCATTATTCTGAATTCTTTTTCTGGAAGGTTGCCTATCTCCACTTCATTTAGTTGTTTTTCTGGGGTTTTTTCTTGTTCCTTCATCTGGTACATAGCCCTCTGCCTTTTCATCTTCTCTATCTTTGTGTAACTGTGGTTTTTGGTCCACAGGCTGTAGGATTATAGTTTTTCTTGCTTCTGCTGTCTGCCCTCTGGTGGTTGAGGCTATGTAAGAGGCTTGATGGGAGGCTCTGGTGGTGGGTAGAGCTGACTGTTGCTGTGGCAGTCAGAGCTCAGTAAAACCTTAATCCACTTGACTGTTGATGGGTGGGGCTGGGTTCCCTCCCTGTTGCTGTGGCGGTCAGAGCTCAGTAAAACCTTAATCCACTTGACTGTTGATGGGTGGGGCTGGGTTCCCTCCCTGTTGGTTGTTTTGCCTGAGGCAACCCAACACTGGAGCCTACCCGTGCTCTTTGGTGGGGTTAATGGCAGACTCTGGGAGGGCTCACGCCAAGGAGAACTTCCCAGAACCTCTGCTGCCAGTGTCCTTATCCCCACGGTGAAACAGAGCCACCACCCGCCTCTGCAGGAAACCCCACAACACCAGCAGGTAGGTCTGGTTCAGTCTCCCCCAGGGTCACTGCTACTTCCCCTGGGTCCTGATGCACACATTACTTTGTGTGTGCCCTCCAAGAGTGGGGTCTCTGTTTCCCCCAGTCCTGTCAAAGTCCTGCAATCAATTCCCACTAGGCTTCAAAGTCTGATTCTCTAGGAATTCCTCCTCCCGTTGCCGGACCCCCAGGTTGGGAAGCCTGACATGGGGCTCAGAACCTTCACTCCAGTGGGTGGACTTCTGTGGTATAATTGTTCGCCAGTCTGTGAGTCACCCACCCAGCAGTTATGGGATTTGATTGTACTCTGATTGCGCCCCTCCTGCCGTCTCACTGTGGCTTCTCCTCTGTCCTTGGACGTGGGGTATCCTCCTTGGTGAAGTCCAGGGTCTTCCTGTCAATGATTGTCCAGCAGCCAGTTGTGATTCTGGTGCTCTCGTAAGAGGGAGTGAGAGCACGTCCTTCTACTCCGCCATCTTGGTTAATCCTCCCCATGATTTGCTTTTGTAAACAACCAACACTTGGTTTTAAGGATTATTTTTTCTGTCTTCTAATTTATTAATATTTGAATTTTTCATTTTAATTCCTTTCATCAAATATTTTTGTTGTTTTCCTTATAATTTCTTGAATTGAGTGTTTAATTAATTGATGTTCATCTTTCCTTTTTATAAATGTAAATATTTAGAACTGAGAATTTTCCTCTGCACTACTCTAGTTGTATCTCAGTACATTTCAGTAATGTTATCTGTAACTTCTGTTTTCATTGTTTCTTTGAACTTACATAGGAATAACATTTTAAAAAGGTTACCTTATGTTAGACAACACCTGAAATTCTAATGAATCTTAAACAGTACAGACACCATTTTGATTATAACATAATAAAATAGAATACATCAAGAAAAAATGAAAGCACAGGCAAAGGCACATATGCAGAATCAATCTCTCTCTTTCACATACGTGTACACAGACACACACACACACACACCTGTGTTCCTTCCAAACAAGGAGTTAAAAGTAATATATAAATAAAATATTGCAAACATTTCTTATGGAAATTTGAAAAAACTTGAACTTAATTGGAAAAAAACTTTTAAATTCCTTGAAAAGCCAAAAATATGTATATTTAGCATAAAAGAAAAAGAGAAAATGAAAGATTCTTTTACACTTTCTACGTGACTTGTTCCCAGTGTTTTGTAAATGTTGAAAAAATATTGTAGTGGGACATATAAAATCACCAGTGCCTCTTAATTGTTAACAAGGAAAGGAGATAGTAGGAATCAAAAGAAATGTAACACATTTTAATAACTAATATTTTAGTTTTTAAAACTGAAAGAAAATTCTATTCAAAAGAAAGGCTAACCAAGCAAAGATATAATCTACAGGCAACTATTCTGGGATAGTGATAAATTCAACTGAATAATATTTTTGGATGTTGAACAAAACATTCTACCATTAGGGAAAGAAAATAAATAGTAAATAACTAGATTTAAGAAACCCATTCAGAAAAACATTTAGAAGTAATATAGAAGGGTGTAATTTTTTCTCAGTGGGATAGATAGAGATATTAATTAAAAGTAATACAAAATATTAGAGGAGACTGGAACTAGAAAACCAGTGGGAATGAGAAATAAATGTTTCAAGAATTCCTGACAGTATTGAGATATGAGTTAATGATTTTTACAGAGTATCTTAAACATCATTATGCAATAACCTCCAGGCCAATTCAAGCTGATCCATTACACAAAGAAAAGCAATATGAGGTATCCTTAGGTGCCTGTTTACCAAAAGACATTGAAAAAGAAATATAATGAAGATAATCTGAGACATTATAAAGTAAAAATAAATGCCATAAAAATGAGAATAGTAGGAATGTGAATTATGAGAAGAAAATATATTTCTACTTATGAAACTATGATTTAGCTTGGAATTGAAGTAAATTTTATTTCTATAAATGAAGGACTATTACATTAATTCCTTTAATATCCAGTAGAATACTAGATAACAAGGTGCTTAAAATTTCTATTATTTTATCCTTATACCACAAAAATTAAGAGCCCTTCAATAAGCCACTTTATCTGGACTAGAACATTTATTTCTGGATAAACTCAGATTTCTGGAAATTATTCAAAATTTCCAAATGCTTAATTTTATAACATCTTGGAGAGGTTAAAATTTTATATATATATAATATATATTTATATATTTCTGTCTACCCATATATTTTTTCTATCCATATATTTTTCTATTATCTATCTATCTACATCATCATCTATCTACCCATCTCCATGCCTCTGTATCTGTATCTATCCCCTCCATGAGACTAAATAGAATACATACATTATTTAAATGAAATATGCAATGTACAGAAACATCTATTTAAAAATTTTAATCATAATGTCAGTAAATTAAAAGTGCATTTTTATTTCTTGTAGTTCAATAACAGGCAAAATTATTTTTAAAAGATAAAACTTTTAGTGGATAATTAATAGTTTTCAGCATAATTTTTTTTTGTGGATTTAAAAAATAACTAATTTTGAACATCTCTGAACCTATAATTTTATTTAAACTCTTAATAATTTCTTCTGACTTCAAAAAGAAAAAAACTTCCATAGTAAATTAAAAAATCCCTTGATATTTATAAAAACACATTTTCCAAATCCATAGCAGTTGAAGGATAATGAAACCTGAAACAATTGCATGCATAATACTTTAAGATGTTAACCAAAAATTTCAAAAATGGGTACCTGTTTGAAATAAAGAGGCATTTATTTGCTGTTTGTTAGGCCTGCTGTTTGGGAGAGACAGATTCAAGAAGCACTTGATTTATGTGCTGCCTGACTACAAATTGGGGGAGGTTTATAAAGGCAAAAAACTGTCCCTTACATAAGTTGTTTGTCAATAATTAGAACTGGAGCTGGTAAGAAGTATGGGAGCTTGTTAAGCAAGGATTGGTTGGGGTATGAAATTATTACATAGTTTCAAAGGGGGGGAACTGTCAAAGTACAAGTTTGCAGCTGGTAGCTGCTAGCAGATAGTGTTTTGAAAATGGTTAGTGGTGTCCTAGAGTTTGATACAGTTCAGAGAAAACTCAGGTTCTCAGTGATATAGGAATGTGTCTAAAACCACATCCACAATGGCCACCCGGCTCCCTTTTGGATGCCTGAACCATAGTTACTCCAATTTGATTTTTAAATGATCTTAAGTATGTCATTGAAGAAATGCCTTGATGGCTTCTTATTTCTCCTCCAAGTTTAGTGCTGGTGTTTAGCAGTTGATCATCCCTTTGGCCTTCTGCATGATGATTTAAAGACCAAGCTATCCCTTTGAATTTAGAGTCTTCTGTTAGACCCTTCACATCTGGTTACAAAAGAGAGAATGTGTAGATGATGCAAGTACTTTTCATGTAAGTGTGTTACATCCCTTCTTCCACATTTGTTTGTCAGAACTTAATCATGTGGTTATACCTAACTCCAAGGTAGTGTGTGTGTGTGTGTGTGTGTGTGTGTGTAGGTGTACTGTGGCTGGGAGGTGTTTACTGTGTGTTCAAGAGGAAAGCAAAACAAGTGTTAAATACAGTGAACTATATTCTATACAGGGGAGCTTTTAAAATTAAAACACAAGTCAATGATTTTCTCATTAAGAAACTTCAGTAGAGCTAGAAAATGTACTAGAAAAAACATACAGTGTACAAAAGCCTCAAAAATGAAAATAACTTAATAAGCAATATTTTAGATCTATATGAAAAATTAAGGGATAGTTAGGAAGAACTGAATAATTACAGTCACAGTGTGATCTTGAGATGACTCACTATCAGAAAGGCACTATCTCTCCCTATTTTAATCTATAATTTTAACATATTTCCAATAATATATCAGTGTGAATTTTTAGTTAGCAAAGCTTATTCTAAATTCACATTAAAATAAATAGACAAAGATTCCCAGGAAATTGTGTAAAAATAAAAAGTTGTGAGGAGATACTATCTCTACTAAGTATTAAAACTAATTTAAACTTTGCTTAATAAAAATAGATTTATCCAGTAATTTCATTCATGGAAATTTGTCATATAGATTAATACAACATATAAAACTTCTAGAGCCAGTATTTTAATGGAACTGATTCATCAAATTATATGCCCAGTCTTTTAGAATAGATTACCACTGTAACCAACTATTATGAATGTGCTGTGATAAGCACTTGCTGATATCACATACTATTTATATTTATTTCAACAATGTTTATCATACCAAAAAGTCAGAAAAAAACAAAATATCCAACAATACCAGAATTTAAAAAATTGATATAGTAAATAGCCATGATAAAGAAATAGGTAGCATGGTATAATCTCTAAGACAAATTTTTTTTCCAGATGCAAAGAAATATGTACATTATGCTGCTAGTTTTCTTAAAGTCCTTTTATTTTGACATAATTGTAGATTCAAAGGAAGTTGTAAAGCTAGGACCGAAAGACCCCTTGTATCCTTTACCCACTTCCCCCAATGGTTATATCTCACATAATTAGAGTACAATAATATCAAAACCAGGAATTTAGCATTGGTACAATGACGTTGGTGTGTGTAGTTCTTGTCCTTTTATCACATGGGTAGATTTATATAACAACCACTGCAGTAGAGATACAGACTGTTCCATCACTCCAAAGTTCTCCCTCATGCTATACATTTTTAGTCATTTCCGCCTTCCACCCTCCAAACCTGGAAACCACTAATCTGTATTCCCTGCTAACCCCTGGGAAACATTCCTGATTTCCAACTCTTTAATATTGGCATTTCAAGACTGTTATATAAATGAAATCATAATGTATGTGACTTTTGAAATTGGAGTTTTTTCACTAAGCCTAATATCCTTGATATCCATCTAAGGTGTTGTGTGTGTCAGTAGTTTATCCCTTAATATTGCTGAGTATAGGGTATGGGGGTACTGCAGTGTGTTTAACCATTCACTCATCAAGAGGTGTTTTGGTTGTTTCCAATTTGTGGCCACAATTTTTTTAAAAAGCCACTATGAACAATCATGGGCAGGTTTTTGTGAGGGCATAAATTTTCATTTCTTTGGCATAAATGCTCCAAAGAACAGTTGCTGGGTTGTATGGTAAATATATGTTTAGGTTTTTTGTTTTGTTTTGTTTTGTTTTAGAAACTGCTGAACTAGTTTTCCAGGATGGTTGTACCATTTTACATTTTCTCCACCAATGTATGAGAGATCAGATTCTCTGCATCCTTATCAGCATTTGGTTATATTATTTTAATATTTAATATTATTTAAATCATTTAAATATTTTTATATAGGTTGCTATTCTTAAAATGTAAAAATTATCACTTTTTATTTTAGCTATTCTAGTAAGCGTGTAGTGATATCATTTTGACCTTAATGAGTAGTGATATTGCACATCTTTTCATGTGCTTGTTTGCCATCCACATATCTTCTGTGAAATGTCACTCAATATCTTTTGCCCCTTTTTGAATTAGATTTTTTTACAGTTGATTTTAATAATTATTTATATATTCTCATATGAGTCATTTGTCAGATATATGGTTTTGCAAATATTTTCTCTAAATATATAGCTTATCTTTTCATCTTATTAACAGAGTATTTCTCAGAACAGATTTTTAATATTGGTAAAGTCCAATTTATCAAAATTTTTTAAGGATTGTTCTTTGGTGTCATTTCTAAAAACTGTTTACTGAGCCCAGAGATATTCTCTTATGTCATCTAGTAAAAGTTTTTTAGTTTTATGTTTTACATTTAAATCTTTGGTTTATTTTGCATTGATTTTTGTACAGGGTGTGAGACCTAGGTTTTTGTTTGTTTGTTGATGGATATCCAAATGTTTCAGCAGAATTTGTTGAAAAGCCTATCCTTGCTTCATTAAATTGCTTTTGTACCTTGTCAGAATAAGTTGACTGTAATTTTGTGGAGTTATTTCTGGGTTCTGTATTCTATTCCATTGATCTATGTATCTGTCCCTCTGCTAATACCTTACAGTCTTGATTACTGTAACAATAATAAGAATTGAAATCAGGTTGAGTACTTCGTCCTAATTTTTCAGAATTATTTTGGCTATTCTAGTTCCTTAATTAGTTCCTTTGACTTTCCATATCATATGTATATCAATTTGGGGAAAATTGACATGTCTACTATTTAGAATCTTCCAATTCACGACCACAAAATATTTCTCTATTTAGAACTTGTTTTTTGATTTCTTTCAACAGAGTTCTGGTGTTTCAGCACTCAATGTTTTCAGCATTGTACTCGTTTTATTAGATTAACATCTCAGCATTTCATTTTTCATGCGTGATTGTAAATTTTATTGTATTTTTAATTTCAGTTTCCATGTGTTCACAGTTAATGCATACAAATACAATTTTTGTGTGCATATAGATTGCATTCTGCCAACTTGATGAACTCTCTTATCAGATCTAGGATTTTAAAATTTTTTTGGTAGATTCCTTGGGTTTTTCTATATAGGCCATCGTGTCATCTACAAATAGGGGCAGTTTTCTTTCTTTCTTTCTAAACTGTATGCCTTTTATCTCCTTTCATTGCCTTATTACACTGGCTAGAAATTTTGGTATTATGTTGAATAGTAGTGATGAAGGTGGACATCCTGACATTTTTTCTGATCTTAGGGGGAAAACATTCAATCTTTCACCATTAAATGTAATGTAAACTATAGGATTTTTGTAGATACTATTAAGTTGAAGAAATTTTCTTGTATTTTTAATTTCTGAAAGTTTTTATTATGAATGAGTTTTGAATCATGTAAAAAGGTTTTTCCTCATCAATTGATAGGATCATGTGACTTTCCTATTTTAGCTTGTTAGTATGATAGGTTACATTGATTGATTTTTGATTATTAAACCAGCCTTGAATTCCTGGAATAAATACTCTGTTCATAGTATATAATTCTCTTTCTATATATTGCTGAATTCTACTTGGTAAAAGTAAAGAACTTTTGCGTCTATATTCATGAGGAATATTAGTCTAGTTTTCTTTTTTTGTACTGTCTTTGTCTGGTTTTAGTATCTGTGTAATACTGGCTACATAGGTTGAATTGGGAAGTGTTTCCTCCTTTTCTATTTTCTGGATGAAATTGTGTAGAATTAATATTAATTCTTCTTTAAATATTTGGTAGAATTCTTCAGTTAAACCATCTGGGCTAGGGATTGCTTTATTGAGAGATTTAAAAGAATAATTTAAATATACTTAATGGTTATAGGGCTATTAAAATTTTCTATTTCATATTGGTTGTGTTGTGGTAGTTTATATTTTTTGAAGAATTGGCCTAATTCATCTAATTTGTCAAGTTTGTATGTGTATTATTATTGATAGTATTCCCTTATTGTCCTTTTGTTGTCTGCAAAGTCTGAGATATCCCTTGTTTTAGTCCTTATTTTAGTAATGTGTGTCTTATTTCTATTTTGTCAGTTTTTATAAAGGTTTATCAATTTCATTGATCTTTTCAAAGACCCAGGTCTATTTTTTATTGATTTCCTGTATTGTTTCTCTGTTTCACATTTTGTTGATATCTGCTTTTATTATTTCCTTTATTTTACTTGCTTTGGGTTAATCTTCCTGTTCTTTTTTTTAGGTTCTCAAGGTGAGAGTTTATATTAACTGACTCAAGACTTTCCTTTTTTCTAATGCAAGCATTTAGTGCTACAAATTTCCCTCCAACACTGCTTTAGCTGCTTCTCATAAATTTTGATATATTTTATTTTCTTTTTCATTTAATTCAAGGCATTGTTTTATTTCCCTTGAGAGTTATTCTTTAACCTATGGATATTAAGAAATTCACTGTTTAGTTTTCATGTATTTGGAGATTTTTCTGTTTTCGTTGTGTTATTCATTTCTTGTTTGATTCCACTGTGGTCAGAGAGCATATGATTTTAAGTATGTTTGTTTTGTTTCATAGCACAGAATATAGTCTACCTTGGTATATATTCCATGCTGGGAAAAAAATGTCTCTTCTATTGTTTTGGAGTGGACTGTTCTATAAACGTTGATTGGATCCTGTTGGTTGACAATGTTGTTGAGTTTTTCTAAATCTTTGTTGATGTTCTGTCAATAGACAAATATGCTCTATCAATTGTTGAAAAAAGGATATTGATGTGAAGTCTCCATTTATAATTGTGCATTTGCCTATTTCTCCTTTAACATCTATCAGTTTTGCTTTACATGTTTTGCAGCTCTGTTGTTTGGTACATACACATTTAGGATTTCCATATCTTCTTAGTAGATTGGCCCTTTTAGCATTTCAATATGTCACCCTCTGTCATTAATAATTCTCTTTGCTCTGAAGCCTACTTAACTAATATAGCCATTCCTGATTTCTTTCAGTTGATGTGGTACATGCTGTAACTTTTTCCATCCTTTTATTTTCAACCTAAGTATTTTTGTTTAAATCATTTTGTTTGAAATCATTATATTTGAAGTAAGTTTATTTAAGCTAGCATATGATTGGTCAATTTGTTTTGTCCAGTTGGCCAAACTGTCTTCTAATTGGTGTATTTAGACCATTGATATTTAATGTAATTATTGATATGTCAGTGCCTAAGTCTGCCACTCTAATTTTTGTTTTCTTATGGTTTGTTCTCACTTTTTTTGTGTGTGTATGTGTGTTGTTCCTCTGTTTTCTTTTCTTGCCTTCCTATAGGTTACACAAACATTTTTAAAGAATTCCATTTTGATGTATCTATAGTATTTTTGAGTATATTTCTTTGTGTAGCATCTTTAGTAGTTGCTCTAGGTATAACATATATATTTAACTTATCAAAGTCTACTTGTGTCAACATTTACCAAAGTATAGAACCTACTGCTCATTACATCTTTCCCTCACTTGTAGTTTAGTTGTCTTAAATATTTCCTCTACATGTATTGAGAACATTAGATATGTTAATAAGTTTTGCTTCAGCCAAGAAACATAATTCAAGAAGAGAAAGGGCATTGTATTTTCCCATATTTTTGCTCATACTATTTTCTTTTTTCCTTTCTGTTGTTCCAGTTTCCTTCTTTTATCATTTCATTTTTGCTTAAACAACTCCTTTCAGTTATTATTTTAGGGTAGGCCCGCCAGAACCAAATTCTCTTAGTTTTCATTCATCTGAAAATGCCTTGATTTCTCCTTTATTTTGGAATAATATATTTTCGGCATATCAAATTCTAAGTGGACAGATCTTTTCTTTCAGCACTTGAATTATGTTGTGTCACTTGTTCCTGATGAGATAGCAACGGTCATTAGGATTGTTTTTGTCTTATAGGTAATGTGTCAGTTTCTTTCTCTGGTTAAACAATTTTTCCTTTGTCTTTAGATTTCAGAATGTGTCTTGGCATAGATTTCTTTGGTATTGTCCTGTTTGGAGTTCACTCAGATTCTTTAAATTGTAGGTTTCTCTGGGGAATTTGGGGGGGACCAAATTTGGGAAATATTCAGCCATTATTTCTTCATAATTTTTCTGCCCCTTCCTCTTTATCTTTTCCTTCTCAAACACCTATGACACCAGTATTAAATCATTTATTATTGTCTGACAAATTCTTGAGACTTCGTTTTCTTTTCCCCCAGTTTATTTTTATCTGTTTTTCGGATTGGATGATTTCCATTATTTTATCTTTTTAAAAAAATTAGTTTTTATTGGAGTATAGTTGATTTACAATGTTTTGTTAGTTTCTGTTGTACAGCAAAATGAATCAGTTATACCTATACATATATCCACTCTTTTTTAGATTCTATTCTATTCTGTTTTCTATTCTATTCTCTGTTCTTTCTTCTTAATTTTGCTGTGAACCTAAAACTGCTAAAAAAAACCTAGTCTTTTTAAAATGTAATGGGCATTCATGAGGCAAAATAAAATCACATTTAATAATAACATGTAAAATTACTAGAATTACACAACATTACAGTAGTAGTGAAGAGATCTTAACACTAATATATTGATGCCTGACAAATTTTTAAAAACCTGTAAGTACAAATAGTCAATATATAAGCAGGAAAGTTAATTAATAAGGTTGTCCTAGTACATACACACTCACACACAGACACAGATACAGACACATATGTCAAATGATTGCTGTACTGGGGCTGGCTCATAGATTGTAATAGCCAATTGTTAGATTAGTCTTGTGAGTCAGTTGTTAAATACAGCTATTATTTATATATATATATATATATATATATATATATATATATGTACAATTAAATCATTTTAAAAAACAAAGGTAATAAAAACTGAAAACTCATTACTTTCTAATTAGTTACTACATTTTACTATTATTTATGCTTTTGAGTTCATGTTTATTGTATCTTTAGGGCAGAAATACTATATAATGGTGTATTACTACTTATCTCTTTCTACTTCATGTTCAGTGATATTACTTTGGTTGCTTGAAATTGGCCTCCATGGGAGAATTTATACCACGAATATTGACAATGCTACAAATTAGCATCTTTCATTTTAATCGGAGAACTAATTGTTAAATATTTATCAGCACACCATTGTATCAAACTATATAATGATTTCAACAGTAAAAATAGAGCAGCTGAACAGAAAAATGGACCAAAAAATAAAGAAGCAATTTAGACTACAAAAAAGAAGAATTATAAAAGGCTAATGTGGCAGAGATTGTTAACATATCTAATTTCAATTCTCCTTTTTCCTTAGTAACAAAGCTTCAGTTTTGTTTGGGGCAGTTTCTTAGTGTGTTAGGGTTGCTATATAAAAATACCACAGACTGGATATCTTATAAACAAAAGAAATTTATTTCTCACAATTTTGAAGGCTGAAAGTCTGAGATCAGGGTGGCAGTATGGTTGGGTGAGGGCCCTCTTCAGGGTTGTAGACTTCTCATTGTATCCTCATGTGGTAGAAGGGGTGAGGGATCTCTGTGGTGTCTCTTTTCTAAAAGCACTAATCCCACTCATGAAGGTTCAACTCTCATGACCCCACCTTCTAATACCATAACATTTTGGGGTTAAGATTTCAACAAATGAATTTTGGAGGGACACAGACATTCAGGCCATGGCATTCTGCTTTTGCCCCCCCCCCAATTCACTTCCTTCTCAAATGCAAATACATTCATTCCACCCCAGCAGCTCCAAAAGTCTTAACTTGTTCTAGCATCAACTTAAAAATCTAAAGTCCAAAGTCTCATCTAAATATCACCTAAATCAGATATGGGTGGGACTCAAATTATGATTCATTCTGAGACAAATTCCTCTCCAGTTGTGAATTTGTGCAATCAAACAAGTTATGAGTTATGTGCTTTCAAAATACTATAGTGGGGCAGGCATAAGACAGATATTCCAAATTTAAAAGTGAGACATAGGACAGAAGGAAGGGGTGATAGGTCCCAAGCAAATCCCAAACCCAACAAGACAAGGCTTGAGAGTAAATCTTCTTTAACTTGATGCTCTGCCCTCTGGGACAGAGGCCATGTCTTTCAGACCTACTGGGATGGGGATTCTGCCTTCTGGACACACATTCCAGTTCCCATGGCTTTGCTGGGCACAGCCCATGCAGCATCTCTCCTGGTCTGGAAACACAGGCCAGTGGTTCTACTGGTCTGGGTTTGTGGGGGTAGACCCACCCCTGGGCAGGGGTCCAGCCCCCATGGCTTGGGTGTTACCGCCCCCACAGATTCGGCCGTGGTCTTCCAGTCTGTTGAAACCTAGGCAATGGCTCCTACTTTTGAAACTGAGGAGGTGGCTCTGATGATTTCTGAATCACCTTTGGAATCCTTTTTCTCTTGTCTTGAAGAATATTGCATGTTTGCAGGTGAATAACTCCATGGTCCCTTCTAGTAAAATCTAGGAAATCCAACAACTTCCAAATTCCTTCCTGTCTCCTTCCCCTTCCGTTCAAACTGGCTGTTTTCCTGTTGGGGTGGCTGATTAAATCCATGGTTCCTAATCCCCTTTTCAGAGGTTCGCTTGGCCACACCCAGAGTGTTCCCTCTGGAACATGCTTTCTCGGGATTTTTTGCAAAACAATGGGATAGGAATTTTCCAAATTTTAAATTTCTGCTTCCCTTTTGATTAATAATTGCCTCTTTAAGTCATTTCTCTTCTCACATTTTACTATATGTATTCAAGAGAAGTCAATCTTTACTTTTCACACTTTGCTTAGAAATAGCTTCAGTCAAATATCCACATTTTTTCACCGCTCACAAGTTCTGCCTTCCACCAAACACTAGGTCATGACAAAATTCAAGCAAGTTCTTTGACACTTTATAATAAAGATGACCTTTCCTGTAGTTTCCAATAACATGTTCCTCATTTCCATCTGAGACTTCATCAGAATGGCCTTTACTGTCCACATTCCTACCAACATTCTGTTCACAACCACTTAGATATTCTCGAAGAAGACTGAGGCTCTCTCTGCAGGTGTCCTCTTCTGAGTCCTCACCTGAATTGCCTTTAGTGGTCTGTTCACAGCAATATAGGCTTTTTCTAAGATGCAGCTCAAAACTCTTCCAGCCTTTGGCCATTGCCTAGTTCCAAAACTACTTCTACATTTTTAGGTGTTTGTTACAGCAGCACCCTACTTCTAGGTACCAATTTTTGTCTTAGTCTGTTCAGTCATATATGACAAAATACCACAGACTGGGTACTTATAAATAGCAGGAATTTATTGCTCACAATTCTGCAGGCTGGAAATCTGAGACCAAACAGTGATGAACCCAACTAGATGTTTTTCCCAGGCTTCCTGTCAGTTAACCATATGACAATTCTTGCCAATTAGACGTAAGCAGAAGTGTTTGGCATTTGGAGAAAGGTTCACTTCAGGTGCCACACATGCTTTTTTCTTTATACCTGAAAGAGGAACTTGTTTCATAAAGCTATCTATTTCCTTACTGTTATGGCAGAGAAATTAACATCTAAATTCCTCATTTGTTTATTTAACTGTACTGGGAGTTCTCTGTTACATGCTGTCAAATTCGAATCTCTAATACACACACATTAAGAAATAGTGAAGTTCAATTGAAATGCTTGAAGACCTGGAAAATAAGGAGAAAATAATTTTGGGAAAATTAAAAAAACAAAGCCATTGTTTATGAGTATATGTTAAAAAAAAAAGCACTATAATTCTCATATGTTTTCATAAGGAGTTTAAATTGGCTAAAACTTTTTAAGATGAAAAAATTTAGATCCATAATTTCACATAAAAATTGATCCTCAAGCAATATTTGCATGGGTATATTTTATCCATTATATATTTGTAACAATAAATTTTGTAAGAACAAAAAATTTGCAATAGAAACGGATGGAAGAAAATGTTTCATGCATGTAAAAATACTGTTTTGTTGTAAAATATAAAATAATAATAATAAACAATACCAACAACTAAAAAACAACTGAACATATTTAACATTGTGCTAAGAGCTTTACATGTATTGGCTCATTGAATTTTTATTAGAATCCTATGAGTCAGAAAACATTATCAGCATTTTATATACTGGGAAACTGGGCTTTTGAGAGATTTACATAATTTTTCTAGGTGACACAGCTAGTATGTGGTAGAATTTGAATGCAGTGTTTATAATTACAAAATCCATGCTATTGGCTATGTTAATAGAATTTTAGATAGATTTAGATATATAGATATTATATATTTTTTAATGAAAAAGTCATTTTATAGTTTCTATAGCAAGGTCCAATGATATAAACTAATGAAGAGAGAGAAAGAGAGAGATCTAAAAAGACATTTAGAGGAAAAAACATGAACTATTAATAATGGTTATCCTTTGTGGATGATTTTAATGGAGACCTTCACCAAGAACAATATAGTAGGTTGGAATGGTTGGAATTTGTTCTATTAATTTATATTCAAGGAAAACAACAAAGAATATTAAAGTTCAATGAAATGGCATCATTTCTCTAGAGAGTTAGAAAGAATGCACTTATAATAATCTAGGACTTTAATGCAGTCAGTCAGTCATATTCTCACAGTGTTCATATTTTGGATGCTGCTATGTGGGAGATATAAGTTCCTACTTTGCTCCTGAGAGTGAAAGGCTCATATTGTTTGCAAAATTGACACTCAAAGTGACAGGTAATTCCTGGCTTGTATAACGCAAGAGATTGCTTTAAGCCCTGTTGTGCTTTAAAGTCAACATGGCAAATACCAAGCTCATCTTTGTTCAGTAAATATTTTATTTCCTCAATTAGATTGTAAGTTCCTTATAGGCATACTGCTGAGCACAAAATGTATAACAAATGAACAGACCAAATTTTTGTTTGTTTATTTTGCTTATAGTATCTGTTGCTTCTCTCTTTTCCCATATAATTAAAGTATTACTGCTTATGGGTGAAAATTTGAGAAAATATATTTAAAATTTTAAAGAATATCATCTTAAAAAACTATGATCTTCTTACCCAGAAATAAAATGAACATTATGCTTTATTTTTCTACTTTAGGAAGTTTTAAAAATTTGGTTGCAATCATTTTGCATCCTGATTTTTTGTCATTTAACATTACTTTGGAATGCCATTACAAATTTTTTATAAACATAATTTTAAAGCAATGTGATATAATTTGAATAATCATTGCTTTTTCAATTATTTGCCCTTTTAAATAAGACTAGAGTAATTTTTTGTTTATTTGGTTTTTTGAGTGTGCCTGTCTGATTATTTTCTTAAGAAACGACCCATTTCACAGGATACTGTTCAAAATCAATTACTGTTACTTGAAAAGTAAAGAAAATATTTTGCTATTCTAATAGGTTAATTTTGCTTCATTATTATTTTAATTTGAATAATTTTTATTTTAATGATAAGAAACACCTTTTTTTCTTTGACATTTTTAAATATTGTCTGCCTCGCTACTGGGTTCAAGTCTTAGTAACTTTGTATTAAGGTAAATGATGACTGTAATAGTTGTTTTGATTTCCATAACCACAGTCATCATTGTCATCATCTTCACCACGATATCAAAATCCTGAGAACCCAATTCCTGAATTATAGTATACTACGTTTTTTTAAATTGTAAGCTAATTTAATCACATTCTCTACAGACCATTTTGTAAATGGATTTGCTCAGGATCAGTGTTAAATTCTCCCCTTTTAAAAAGCTACAGGTGGAAAAGTTGAATAATATATCCTTTTCCTTCTCTAGCATACACAACTGGTTATTAAGCAATTTTCTCATAGACTACGTAATACGTGTACTAGTCAGGGTTTTCCAGAGAAACGTAATCAATAAGATGTTTGTTAGCTTGATTGCTCATTTATTTAAAGGAATTGCTCATGCAGTTATAGAGGCTAACAACTCCCAAGATCTACAGGGTGAGTCAGCACGCTGGAGTCCCAGGAGAGCCAATTGTGTAGTTCCTGTCTGAAGACCTGCAGCCTCAAGGCTCAGGAAGCACTGATCTTTCAGTTCAAGTCCAAAGGCAGGAAAAAGCCAATGTTCCAGTTTGAAGGCAGTCATTCAGAAAGAATTCTGTCTTACTCAGGAGAGGGTCAGCCTTTTTATCCTATTCAGGCCTTCAACTGATTGGATGGAGCCCACTCACATTAGGCAGGGCAATCTGCCTTAGTCTACCAATTTCAATGTTAATCTAATTCAGATACCCCCTTTTAAAAACATCCAGAATAATGTTTGGCCAAATATCTGAGTAATTCATGACCCAGTCAAGTTAACACAGAAAATCAACCATAGCAATATTCATATTTACTGATTACTGTATGACAGTTACTTTTCTTAGGATTTTACTTGTATTAATTTATCAAATACTCATAACAAATCTATGAGTTCATATTACATTCTTTTTTTCTATTTTGGAAATGAAGAGCAGGTAAATAATTTGCCTCAGAGCAAAAAAGCTGAAAAAAGATAGCATTAGAATTTCATTACAGTTTTCTGGTGACAAAAATGGCACTCCTTATCACAATTTAACACTGCCTCTTTAGATTGAACACTTTGGATTATAAATGCAGTTGTCAAGAATTATCATTTATATCTAGACACTTTCTAGAGTAAAAGGATATGCTAAAAATTATGCTAGGACAACAGGCATAAATTGAGACTATCACTCTCAAATAAATTTTCAGTAAAAGAGCTACTGTGTAATTATATAAGATTGCAGGCGTATTTTCCCTCCCTTTTCCTACTACTGGTAAAAATTAAGAATAAAAACTCACATTTGGGGCTTCCCTGGTGGCGCAGTGGTTGAGAATCTGCCTGCCAATGCAGGGAACACGGGTTCGAGCCTTGGTCTGGGAAGATCCCACATGCCGCGGAGCGACTAGGCCCGTGAGCCACAATTGCTGAGCCTGCGTGTCTGGAGCCTGTGCTCCGCAACAAGAGAGGCCACAATAGTGAGAGGCCCGCGCACCGCGATGAAGAGTGGCCCCCGCTCGCCGCAACTAAAGAAAGCCCTCGCACAGAAACGAAGACCCAACACAGCCAAAAATAAATAAATAAATAAATAAATTTATAAAAAAAAAAAAAAACAACTCACATTTGCCCCAGCATGCAGAGATGACACGGCTGACTTTTAGTATGAGTTCAAGATTAAAAAAAAAAAAAAAAAAGACAGACTGATTAGTTACAGAAGGAACTGCAGGGCCAAACAGATAACAGTCATTCCCAAGGTTAACAAGTAAAGTAGAAAGCTGGCATTTTGTAAAACACATTAGAAATAGACTCTGCATTGAATATCAACTGGTAAAGATTCACTTCTTAAGTGGTACTTGCAGCATTGAGCATACAAAGGCTAAGAATTTAATAGTAAGGTCACTGTAACAAATAAGTGGAATTCTAATAGTGATGATATGAAGAAATAAAAGAATATTAGATCCACTAAAGAGAATCAGCAAAAGTGAACAACATATATAATGCAAACCAGACCAGAAACGATATCCTTCCCTTGAAAAGGCTGGTAGGTTTACTTTTCACTTGCTTTGTAGAAAACCTAAGATACTGCTATCAGAACCACAGTCTGTATCTCTTACAATTCTGTTTATTCATTTTAGCAGTACTATATTAGTTACATGTTGTGCCACAAATTACTCCAAAATTTAGCAGTTTAAAACTGCAAATATCATAATTCTTGTGGATCAGGAGTTCAGGAGCCGCTTAAGTGGGTAACTCTGGCTCAAGGTTTCTCATTATTTCAGTCACACTCTGAGCTGGGCCTGCATTCTCATCTGAAGGCTTGACTCGAGTAGAATTTGTTTCCAAAGTCACTCAGAGATTTTTGGCAGACCTCAGTTCCTTGTGGGCTTTTGGACTGAGGGCATCAATTCATCCCTGGATGTTGGCCTCTGTATGTGGACCTTTCTATAGGAATCTCACATGGCTACTGGCTTCGCCCAGAATAAGTGATCTTGGAGGAAGTAAGAATGCACCTCAGATATTTATAACCTAATCTCAGAAGTAAATTATCACTTAACTTTAGGTATTAGATGTGAGTCACTAAATCTGGTCCACACACAAGGGGAAGGGATCATGCAAAGACTGAATTCCAGGAGGTAAGATGATTTGTGCTATCTTGGATGCTGGCTTCCATAATCTGCCCTTTGGGCCCCAATAGTTCACAGCCCTCCCACATATGAAATACACTCTCTTCCTCCCAAGAGTGCCCGAAGTCTCATCTCATAGCATCAGTTCAAAATCCATAGTCTTGTCCTTTAAATCAGGCCCAGGCATGGATGAGGCTCCTCAAGTGTAATTTCTTTACAGTTTTTTGAGCACACTTCCTTTTGATCTGTGAAACTAAACAGATGAGTTATCTGCTCCCCATACACCTAACATACAATGGTGGGGCAGATATAGGATAGCCACTATAGACATTCCTGTTCAAAATGTGGGAAATGGGAGGCTAAAGTTGATCACTGGTCCATAGAATTTCTAAAGTCCATATTGAATAATGCTGGAAGTTTGAATTGTCTTAAGGCTTTGGAATAATTCTCCATGGCTTTGAGCTCCACCTTTTGGGCTCTTTTGAGTGAAGTTTCTTTCTCAGAAAATGTAGCACATGTTCACAACCCAGCGGTTCTCTCAGCCTAATTCAAGTTTCCCATATTGGAATCTGTCCTCTAACCCCATTACAATTGTCAGAATCTCATTCCTTCCCAATTAGTGTCCTAACTTTAACAAAAGAGACCCCACAAGTTTAGGAGTTCAATTTGCTTGTTTCAGTTTTCAGAAGTCTTGGCCCTGTAGCTACAGAAATAAGACTTTCTTCAGGGAAGTCATAGAGGCTTTCACATCCCTTACTTAAGGCCTTGAACTAGGAATTTAGAGGCCCGAGTGCATAATTGTCTTTTCTCAAACCCTCCAGCACAGTTGGAGCAAACAACCACAGACAAGCAAGCAACCAACCATCTGCCCTATTCTGTTTATGTTCACTAAACTATTTTATGGGAGTGAATACATAATCACATAGAGCCTTGCCTTTCGACACTTGATTACAAGCATCTTAGCATGATAATTTGAGTAACTGTTTTCCTATGCATGTCATAGCTATCATGCCTCCTTTACCATTGGAAGCAGAGTCATTAATGCTTTTATATCTAATCAGATCAGAGATCTCATTCCATAAATCTTAGAACAAATTCATAGAACTTATCCTTACGAGTCTGATCCTCTGGAACCACTCTCAATGTATGTGTCTGTCAAGGTTCAGTCAGAAAAGTGGAACCAACAGTAGGTAACAGAGGAGCCTCCTTGGACCACTAACATTCCCCAACCACAAGCTTCAAAGTCTATACATCATCTTTCCCAAATCAAATCATCTGTAAGAGGACCTCTGTGTCCTTTTGTTAAGGTCACAAAATTCTGACTCTCTCTTCTCTCATGGTCAGTCAATTAATGTCATTTATGATGGTAAATAGCAATAAATGATCCCTTGATCAAAGATACTGAGATCCATCTGACAGATTTGCAGAACTCTGAAGCCTAGGGAGAGGGAGACTGAGTGATTTGCTTCCTTGCTTAATCTTGCTACCAAGACTTCTAGTTTTCTTATACCCTGTATACATAGGTCCATCCTCTTCAGATTCCTGAATATTAATAACAAGGCATAGTGCAGTTATGCTGTATTGAGAATTTGTCTTTTTGCACAAATTGTTTATTTTATTTAAATTTGTGTAAACTAAGAGCTTCTCAAAGGTCTCTAAAGATTAAAGATCTGTTCCAATATGATCATCTTTTTCTGCTTATGTAGAGAAGTGGCTGGAGGCTTTACCAAACTGAGAAAGAACAATGGACTTCATTACATTTAGTGCAGCAGGAAGAGAGGAAAACATTCGTCCTTCCATGGTCTTAATATTATCAAAACTTCCCCTAGTTCCTTCACAGTATTTATATGATAGCTTTTGTTGTTGTTGTTAGTGTTCTAGAAACAGGTTTTAGAATCACAATCTATATCACTTATTATTCTGGATATTTATTCTTCAGTTTAGTTATTATTAATAAATTCTGCCAATTTCATAAAACTTGAGTAAAAGTCTGTATCAGATAATGGTATACAGAGAAATCTGTATCTGCCCAAACGCTAGAGCCCAGAATAAGTAAAACCAAATATGGAGACCTACTTCAATCGGGTGTCCAGAAAAACCTACAAGATCCATGGAGGGTCCTTCACTTTAAAAAAATTTTTTTTGATGATAGAGTATATAATTTGATAATCCACATATATACATATATGTAATAAATATGTGGACATATATGTGTATATGTGCACATGTATGTGTCTCTGTGCACACATATATTTCCTTGGGAGAGTCAGTTCATACTTTTGTCACACTCTCAAAAGCATCCATGAGCCCAAAAATTATTAAAAACCACTGATTTAGAGAATTCTGTCTGGGTTGAGCTTATGTTACAACTACAAATAGGCAGTGTAAATTTCTGGATACTAATTAGATGACATGAAGACTGAATTATAAATGAGTGGTGGCAACAAATTAGAATATTGCAAATTAGAATATTACAGGGAGTTTGAAATTGTAGAACACAGGTGATAAATAACGTGAAGGAGAGACAGGACCCACAAACATTTGGTCTGATGCACCCTCCTCTGGGGTCAAGCTAGGGTTTTCCAACTTATATTTGAACTGATTTCTGTCTTTCACCTTAAAATACAAATATAATCTTAAATTTAGAGAAAAAGAAAAATGTTACATTAGGTTGGAGGGGAATTATTGGTTTGTAAACATGTTTTCAAGACTACTAAATAAAATGGAAAAGCGCAGCACAGGAATCTTACAGAAGAGATAGACATTATCTGCCTAGTAATTTTTATGTCATCATGAGTAAAAGAAATTTAAACAGTTGATAGATTGGAGCTCCAATTTAGCCTTTAGTTGTAGTTATGGGCAAAATTCACTCTCAAGCAGCAAAGGCATAGATGCAGGCCACTGAGCTGCATGATTAGATCTTGATATATAAGACAATAGGTTGCCTTTTGAAGCTGACTCTGAAAATGTCAAGCAAATATTGTACATTGATATTTTGTTTTCTTTTAATTTCTATGAAAGATAGTAAACCAATATATTCAGTTATAAGAGGTTTTCTGTCTTTGTATTACTTACATATTTCCATCCAAACATTCAAATCATTCATGTTTTCTTTGACTAATGGAATTTTTCCTTCCTATTCTCCTCAGTTTTGAATTTATTGTCAGAGAACTTGAATTTTATGCTGAAACATCAGTTAGTTTACATACTAGTTTAAGACTACTAAAAACATAGTTTGAACTTTTATTGTATTTCTTTTCAAAGACATACATCCATAGATATGTATGTTCCTGTTTATCATTGAAGTATAATTAGCATGCAAGAAAATTTTAAAATTTTGATTGTATGTTTAACAAGCTTTGTCAAATCAAGATATACAACATTCCCATCATTTCAGAAATTTATGCTTTTCCCTTTTCTATCTAATCTCCCAAAACCACCCCAAAGCAATCACCATTCAGACTTTTAGCACCTTAGCTTTGTTTGCTGGTTTTAGAAATTCATGTTAATGCAATTATACATCACGTGCTCTATTTCTGGATTCTTATACTCAACACAGTGTTTTTCAGATTTATCCAATTGTTGCATGAATCAGTACTTCATTCATTTTTATATCCTAGGAGTATTCCATTATATGAGTATACTCCAAATGTTTTATCCATTCTTTTGTTGATGGATATTTGGGTTGTTTTCAGATATTTTAAATCAATTTTACCAAGGTAAAGTTTACATAAATTAAAATGAGCAGATTTGAAGACTACAATTTGATGAGTTTTGACAAATTTATATACTTGTGGAACCACAATCTCAAGATAAAAATTACTTCTATAATCATTGGAAGGTCCTCCTGAACTTTTGCTTTCAATGCCCTGGCCTCTGGGTAACCGCTGATCTGATTTTTAACACTACAGCTTTGATTTTTCAGTTCTGGAACTACATATAAATTGTGTCGTAAAATTTTTTCATCTGGCTTCTTTCACTCAGCAATGTTTTGGTTTTTTAAAAAAATTCATCTATGATATTTTTTTCTGAATTTTCTGTGGTGTTTCACAAATCAGTAGTTTATATCATTTATTACTGAGTACTATCACAATGTAAGAATATGCCAAAACTTTCAAATTTATTCTCTTGTCAATGGACTTTTGTGTTGTTTCCAGTTTTTAGCTATTATGAATAAAAATGTTACGAATATTAGTTTACAAATCTTTTATGAGTATATACATTATGTACTCTTGGGTATATATCCATGAGTTGCTATCTCTGGTACATGGAATGAATATATGTTTAATTGTATAAGGTTTTCCAAAGTAGTTGTAACATTTTACACTCTCATCTAAAATATGTAAGAATTATAGTTGCTCCACATTCTTGTCACCACTAGGCATAGTCAATCCTTTTTATTTCAGCCATTTTATTGGGTATGAAGTGCTATCACACTGTGGTTTTTATTTGTATTTCCTTGATGACTAATGACAATTAGTGAACACATAAAGTGCCAGTCATTCTTCTAAGCAATTTGCTTATATCTTATACTCAAAATAATTCTATAAAGTAGGTATTGAAAGGACTGATAATCAGAGAGAGCTACTTTCTTTTTTTAAATTTTCATAAGATTGTGTATTAGTTGCAACTCTTCCCACAGTTTCCTTCACAAATAAACTGGGCATATTTTCAAGGCAAAGTGCCATATTTATTATAGTATTTATGTGTTTCTTAATCATTTAATGTGTATAAAATTGTACTACTGTTTTATTAGAGTCCCATGTTGTTTATTTTTTTTTTAATGTGTCACTGACAAAGTTTTTGAATGTTGTGCCTACAGCCCTGTTGACCCATAATTCCTGTGGATTTTATTATGTCATTTTGCATAATACAATGATTTATAGGAACACATATGTCTCATTATAGCAGAACTATCCTTTTTGTCCTTGCTGCATTTAAAATCTTTTTCTTTTTTTTTCCAGAAATTTTATTATGATGCCCTAAGTATGGTTTTTATCATGTTTTTCCTCTTTGGTGTTCCTAGTTCTTATAGAACATATAGGTTAATGTCTTTTATTGGTATTACAAATTCTTAACCAAAAACCTTCAAATATTTCTTCTGCCCCATTATCTATCTCCTCTCCTTTTAGTGTTTTATTTATACTTTATGTTGTACTTTTCCACCATAGCCTGGGTATTTCTTAACATTTTTTTTCTGTAATTCTCTTTTTCTGCTCTGTGTTTTAGTTGGTATATTTGTTTGTGACCTCTCTGCTTGTTCACTAATTCTCTCTTTAGCTATGTCTCTTTTACTGCTAAACTATAAACTGTTTTCTTAATTTTAATATTTTCTTAATTCTAGAATTTTTCTATGTAGTCAGTCCTATGGCTACCCTCCCAAATGCAAACATGGTCATATTCATCCCAAAGTATGCATACTCCTGTCTTAGTGTATCTTGAATGTTGATGCAGAGAAATTTTATACTAGCCATAGTCCTTTTTTCTAAAATATATGAGTTGATCTTTTGGCCTAATAACCAAAAATTATTATTTTATTTTAAAAATCTAAATATTTCTCTAACATTTGACTTGGTGTTCAACACTCTTGGTTAATTTTCTCTGTCACAAAAAGTGCCCTTTCAACATCAGATTCTAGTCTATTATTATAGGAGTTTATTGAATTGTATTACTAAACATTTGTTCTCTCCAGTTGTTTTAATATTTTTCTTTGGAAACTCCAAGTATGCATACAGTGGCTATCCTTTCCCTATTCAGTGATAGATTTCTTACTAGTAATTTTTAATGTTTATTTTTGTTTCAGTTTGCTCACTATTTTATTTCTGTCCTTTATGTTCTCTACTTAACTATTAACCAGGTCTGTCATCTCCTGTGTGCCTTAAAATTTTGACTTTGTTTCTGTAAATGTTTTATTTTTCCAAGAAACTGAGTTTTGCCTGTTTCTTAACAGTTAACTTAGTCCTAGAATCTGCTTCCAAGTTTAATTTTTCTATACCAGCTTCTTGCATAAGGGGAGAAGGCAAGGAAGTCACCCCCGGGGAACTTTGTGGGGGCAGTTATTCTCTTTAAGTGCCATGCCAATTGGTAGCTAACCTGCTTCTGACTTTTATGAACTCACTCATGTTCTGGGGAGCTTCCAGTGTTCTCTAGTTCCTTCCCTGCCTGTTATCTCCAAAATTCCAGCCCCTCCTTGTAAGCTATGTTCCTCTGTTTTAGAAGATGTTTATTCCTCATACCTTATGAGGTCTGCCAACTTTGTGTCACTGGGTTATTTCTACACTTTCTCTCTATCCCTTCACATATGCTCACATCCTGTGCAAATGCAACATGAGGTGAAAGCTCACTTTTGCTTCTGATTTTGGGTATCTGCCATTCAATGCCTTTCACTCTTTCCCCATTCTACTGTCACTTCCATTGCTGCTTCCTGATGTCTCCAAAGTTCTCTGTTGTTTCTGTTAGCATTTAGAATTTGAGGATTTCCTCTTAGCGTGTTCTAGTTTCAAGTGTGAGTGTTTTCATTCTTTCTTTGTTTTTTTTCCCCTGAGAAAGTGTTTTTTGTTTGTGTGTGCTTGTGTGTTTGTTGTTAGGTGTGTTGTCCTATGCACTAAGAAAGAACATCAATATTTTAAATGGGAGATTTCAAAACAAAGCTGCTACTTTGTTCATATCAGTGACAATTTTTAAAACTTTGTCTATATTTGGGTCAAGAATTTGTGGGGGAAATTTGGGGAGAATGATAGGAATCATCTGAAAGTTTTAGTTAGGTTGTACTCTATAAGGATACTTTTTCACCACATCTACTGGGTCCTCTCCCTGCGGTAACATGTCTGCCCTCAGGTTTGGTGTCCCCTTTTTTTATCTGCAGGAGTTTTTATTGCTTTCATAGTTCTCCCAAGTGGAAATTTATTTATCTGGTTTCAAGTGTCTTGGGTCAGTAGTTACAAAGGTGCTTCTTTCTCAACCTTTTTTCTCCATTCTGCAACATCTTCAGTCCAGAGTTCTGGTTTATACAACTAGGTCTCAGAAAATTAAGAAGCAGATATGCTACTTTATTTCTTCCTTCCTGACTACTGTACAGTCTATAATGAGAAACCTAGGGATGATTCACATCTCACCTGCAACAGGCCTGTTCTGAAACTTACATTTACTTCAAGATTTTGTTATTTGGTTACCTAAGAGATGTGCCAGATTCTCTTAGAAAATTCTACACACTCCATGGGAATTGTAAATATATTTATATATCCAGTTCTGATATTTTCTACTAGTTGGTTTCAAAATATTCTCTATTTGGCAGTTATTCATTTATTAACTCTCTGTTTCTCACTTTCTCTCTAATGGACTTTAGTGAGTAACATGATTATCTAGATATTTTTTGCTTTGAATTCATTTAATTTTTACTAAATGAATATACATTATTTATGGACTATAAAATTATTACAAAAAAGATTCTTGTTATATTTTCAGAATCAACATGATTTTTGAATGATTGTGATAACTTAAATAAGCATGCCAGTTAAAATGTTGAACTACTTAATACAAAACAAAAGAAAATATGTGAAAGAGTGCTTTATTCTATATATATTTTACTTATTAGTACAGTTCTTGGAAGCTTAATAAATTTACTTACTATCTGATAATGGATTTCATTTCCCATTTTTTTGAAAATAAAAGACTAAAAGGACTAGGATAGCAGGACAAAAAAGAAAAAGAAAGAAAGAAAAGCCACAAAAGGCAGATGCAATAGATAATAGAGAAACTGCAGTAAGAAATTATGTCAAAAGTTTATCACAACATCCATCATGTTTTTCCTGTCTGAGCCAGTCATGCAGACTTTTTAATATTTCTTTGAATGTGTCATATGTTCTTGTCAGAGGGTCTTTGTCCACATTGTTTTCTCTGCCTAAAACATTTTCACTATTCTGTTGATCTTATCCTTCAAACCTCAACTCAATATCACATCCCTAAGGAAACATCTCCTAGAGGTTCTCCTGTTTTATGTGCTCTTCTTTTTTTACACCATCATTTCATGGCAATATTGTAATGTGGGGTTCACCTCAGGGGGATATTCCACTTTGGATTTTTCCTCTTTGCAGAAAATAGAGCTTTGGAAATGAGAAAAAGAGATGATGAGTTCTTCTGTTCCTCACCAGTCTTAGGTGAATTCTAAGAGATGAGAAGCAAAATTTTATAGCTAAGAGAGAGCTATTTCTCTGGTAGGTAACATGCTTGATATCTGGAGCAGAACCAGGCATTTGAAAATTTTCAAGCATGCTCAAGTTGCTTTTCATAGCAACTAATTCAATAATCATTAGACTGTTTTGAATTCTGTCCTTAGAATTAATAATTAGTGAGCATATGTGCCTTGATTATGACTACTAAGTAACGAAAACTCATTTTAAGGGGAATTATTTATAATAGAACGTGCCTTGCCTTTAAATTCAGAAGATATGGTTGGATCTAGACTTTACTATTTACTAGTTAAGTAGCCTTAAGAAAATCACTTAACCACTGAAGCCTGCAGTTCATCATCTATAATTAAGACTAAATGCTTATGTACTAACAGGGTCATTCATATGATAAAAAGTAGACTATAAACATAAACTACAAGCTCTAAAGTTATATTAGAAATATAAAGCAGTAAAAAAGTTAGTTTATGCTTCAGTTAAGTACTCCATTAGCTTAATAATAGAAATGGCCACAAATTAGCAACTATTTCTTTCTTTCTACATTAACTATTTATATATATATATACTGTTTGTGTAAGGATTTTAAAGAATATAGGCTTCTCAGATGTTAAGTATGTAATAAACAACCCTCTAATATTTTTTCTGCTTTCATCATTTCACATTCTGAGCATTTATAACCTGGTATCAAATTATTAAAAACATAAAGGTCATAAAACCAAATTCATAATCCAAGAATTTGTGATGTCTAACTTTCTTTCTCTCTTTCCCTTTCTTTCTTTTTCTTGTTTCTTGCTTGCTTGCTTGCTTTCTTCCTTTCTTACTCTTTCTGTCTTACTTTCTATACTCTATTCAGTGGTCATTGGTATGAAATATTACACATTTTTCAGTAGAGGAAGGGAGTGAACTTGTTACCAAGTCCAAGCTCATACTGCTTGCCACACGACCGGCCAATAAATGGAGGGCTGGGTCATTGGGGCAAGAAATGACTTTATTCTGAAAGCCGGCCGATGAAGAAGATAGTGGACTAGTGTCCCAAAGAACCATCTTGCCTGAGTTTGGATGCTAGATTCTTTTATAGAACAAAGGCGGGGAGGTGAGTCAAAAAATGTGATAAGTTGTTGCAGATATTTCCTGGTTCCCGCCAGACTCCAGAGGGGATGTGTTAATTTCTTCTTTCTTGCAGCCCTTCACAGGTAAGCCTGGTCAAGATGTTTCCTGTGAGCTAAACAAAGGTATTTTAGTTTAATAACCTCATTGTATGGGAGGCAGGGTTCCCAGGGATAGGCCATTATGTATACTTTAAGCTATAGGCAACATCTCTTTAGTGATTAACTTGTAGCAAAAACCATAGAAAGTTAAAGAAACAGACCAATATGGAGTCAGAGTCGTTCTTCCCTATTATAAACCTTTTTTTACTTTTAAGAACTGGTGTATATTGATAGTTCTGTAAATAGGAATATGACTACTTAAGTATAAAACACTTAAAAAGTATGAAAAAGGGAAAATAGGTTAATTCTATCATTTGTCTCATAGCAGCAGCCTTTGTGAGTCATTATTGACTATTTATGAATTTATTTTTTATTAATTCTATACGTTTCTTTGTCTATAATATAAATACAGGGATTAAAATTAATAGTGTAGGATAATGTATGCAATAAAGGTTACATAATTTTTTCTCTATTCCATAACTCATTTCTGGTCTTCAAATATATTCCTTCTTAGATTATCCTAGTAATAAGTATTTATTTAATAGGGAAATGTAGAGAAAAATTGATTTATCTTTTAGCTATATAATTCAAATGTACTGAAGTTTTCAAAATGGTTATTAACATTAAATGTCCAATTAACAGTGGTAGAATTACAACATATTGGAAAATTCGGGAAAAAAGCAAATAAATTATTACTTCAAACTAATTTGTCTCACATTTTGAAAAACAAATTTCAGATCTGAATGATTAGGTTATTAAGATTGTGAGTTGGCATTTCTATTACCAGATCCAATTTTTGTTACACAAATCAGGCACAGCATCAACTGTGATTGTTTGCTTCAGGAAATGGTATCTGAGCTGTGATTTATGCAACAGTATAGTAGAAAAGCACTGGACTTGAAATCAGAAAACCTATGGTCTAGTCCAAGTTTAGGCATTTTTTAGCTTAGCTGACTTGAACACATTAATTGCCTTTCTAAATCTAAGCTATTTTAAATACAAAACACAAAAAAATTAAAACTAAATTAGAGATATTTCTAAAAATTAAATTATGTAGTTATGTAAAAAGAAATTTAAGTATAAAGCAATGCAAGATTGCTTTCTTTCACCCAGTTGTCCTTTTCTTTGCTCATGTTACCATTCTAGCTAGCAATGCCTTCTCCATTCTCTTTAAGTGTAAAATGTAAACACTATCTGTGTTGCTGACTTAAAGCACTATGTCTCCCCCTGTGTATTCCTTTAGTCTGCATTTAGTCATGAAGTCCCACTTCCCCAACTTTATTTGAAGCACCATGGGACCTGATACATGTACTCTACCATTATTTCTTTCTCATAATATCAAACTGTAAGGGTCATGATGGGAGGAGGCATACCCATTTTGATCACCATTGTTCGTACTTAGCCCAGTGGCTGGTAGATTCTTTAAAATGTTTTTCGATTGTATAATGAATATTCAGAACGCAATTTAATTGATTGAAATAGAGAGTGTGATATTGTAGAGGGGGAAAAAACCTTTCTCAAGGGTAAGAGAATTGAGGTTCTATTCCTGAATAGCTTTGTTTCTATCTATATAACCTTGGATATGTCACTTAAACTCTGGCTATCTGCTCCTCATCTGTAATACAAAGGGGTTAATCCACAAATTCTAAAATTGTGAATATGTACTTTTTTTAGAAATGTTTACATCCTTTAGAAATGACAGTAAATGATTCAGGCAAATGTCTTTAAAATTTTCTTCTTTACTCCCAAACTCCCATAGATATAATTCTTCTCTTTTTTTGGTAAAAACTAACAATTTTTAAGGCTTCTTTAGTAGCTTTCCAGAAGCCCAACATTGTTTCCCTTGAGTGCTTAATTTTCATCTATCATTTGTCTAAAACTGCAGTTTTCCTGACTTCAAGCTCTCACTCCCACACAGCTTTCTCTCCTGTCCTCATTGCATGATAACCTAAGTCATTAACTGCAATGCAGTTTAACCTAAGTCCATTTTATTTTAGAGATGATATGTGCCAGTATATGTTCATGAGGGTTGTGCTTTTTGAGACATTCGATGGGAAGAAGCAGCCATGGCTCTCAGGATACCTGTGAACTCTATATATTGCCCATTGGTGAAGGTATGGCCTCCCTAATAATGAGTTTCATATTCCCTTAAATGAAAGAAATAAGCCTGTATATTCTCCCCAGCCTCCACCCTCTGCTGGGATGGACACTTGAATTACTAAAGACCTAATGCCAGTAATTACTGACTTTCCTCAAATCTGGTTGGACTCTATCATGCTTGGGCAGGATTACCAGCAACTTTACATCTGTTAGGGAACTAAGTCCAGGAGAAGTCCCATCAGTCCTATCCTGTTTCTCTCTTAACTCTTCTTCAATGTTTCTGAATCCTTAATTATGGAAAGTAAAGAGTTGGCATGTGGTCGTCTCGCATTAACCCCAACTGTTACCCAGGCGAAAGAGTGCAGTCCATGTGGCATATTTGAGACACAGTGCTATAGACAGTGTGTGAACAAAAAGGCAGTTTCTGAGCCTGGTCTTTCACTTGAATAATCCTCACATTTTTTTCCAAGATTAGTTATGATGATTCCCCCAAATAATTTATTTCCTGTTAGCTTTCTTTCTCCATGTGGCTCAATTAGAGACTGAGATAGAATTTTGGTTCCTAACTATCCTTATTTACCTTTAAGTGGACACAAAGTGCTTATGCCTTTTGAGCTTTTGTTTCACTTTGTTTTTAAATAATTTTTATAATCAAGATATGTCAGAATGAAGAGAGAGTAGATCCCAAGATATAAAATTTCTCTTCAGGTGTTAAAGGAAAATAAGTTTCAAGCATCAAATATAATTTTTTCCTAAGCTTATGGTCTATTCCTTTCTGCATCATACCTTATGCACCAAGAATCTTTAATTCTTAGTCTCTCAAATTACTCTTAGGGATTTTAGTTTTAATTTCTAATTTCTAGCTAAGAACACAGACTGTAAACGAATACATAATATATAATGATGACAAATGTTAAATACTAACCTCCCCAAAATACCACTGAAATAATTTGTTAATAAGACAAAGGTGAGTCCATTACTTTCTGTGATAAGAGTGAGCACTACCTAGATAGAGTCTTAGCATCTCCAAGGGGCGACACAGAGTTGTGAAATTTATGAATTTTTTGATATTATAGTCTGATTAGGATTGGGTAAAGATTATAATATGATAGTTTAGGCCTCATGGGTACAGCAAAGTGAGCGTTTTGAGGAAAGGGATTGAAAGAGTCTAGGAGATCATATGGTAGTTCTAATTATTCCACTTCTGGGTATTTATCCAAAGAAAACAAAAGAACTAATTTGAAAAGATATATGCACCCCTATTTCATTGCACTATTATTTATAATAGCCAAGATGTGGAGGCAACCTAAGTGTCCATTGATAGGTGAATGGATAAAGAAAATGTGGTATTATGCTAAGTGAAATAAGTCAGATAGAGAAAGACAAATACCATATGATTTCACTCATATGTGGAATCTAAAAAACAAAACAAATGAACAACAACAACAAAAAAAACAAAATCAGACTCATAGATACAGAAGACAAATTGGTAGTTGCCAGAGAAGAGGGCAGTTGGGTGGTGGACAAAATGGGTGAAGGGGATGAAGAGGTACAAAGTTCCAGTTATAAAATACGTAAGTCATGGGGAAGTAATGTACAACATATGAGATATAGTCAGTAATACTCTATTACTTTTGTATGGTGACAGATGGTAACTAGACTTATTGTGGTGATTAATTTGTAATATATATAAATGTCAAGTCACTATGTTGTACACCTGAAACTAATATAATATTGTATGTCAATTATACTTCAATCAAAATAAAACAAGAGTCTGGGAAAGAAAACAATCATTTGAGATTATTGATTAAAATGCTCAGTAATCTGATGTTCAATGAAATAGGTCTCTCAGGAACTGTTCCTGAAATGAATAATAAAATTATTTGTAACTTTTTTCTTCCTGGGCAAGAATTTCCTGGAAAACACACACAAAAAAGCTCAAAAGCCGTAACTACTTTATGACCACTTGGTTGTGCCAATGAAGATGGTGGAATACTAGAAGTCATTTTAATATAGATGGTAAGCTCTGTGCGTGTACTGGTAAATGGTTTCAATTCTCATACATCTTAAAAGTGAAAGAGGGAAATGTAAATAAATTATAAAGAAGTATTTTCTTGAAGTTAATGTGACTGTTCCGTGTGTGTGTGTGTGTGTGTGTGTGTGTGTGTGTGTGTGTATTGGTATGCTGGATGCCTACTGATGTTTATAGCAGAGGAAAGTATTTGTGAGGTCACCTGATATCTATTTGGGGTTGATAAGCACTTGAAAGCAGGAACAGTATTTTATTCATATTCCATATTTGTCTCTGCACTATAAGGACCAATTATCTTTTTCTGCAAGACATATACATGTGAATTATAGTAAAATAAACCAATAAATATCAAAACATAAAATAACACTATGAGAAAATATACAACACTACACAAGGAAGTGTGCTTTGTCAGTATTTCCGACTGTACAGAATATGGGTTCTTGGCTCAAGTAGAGATGACTGAGTTTAAGCAGTTAGGACAGGTATCATGGTACAGATGGTGTCTGTTCTGGGACATGAAAGACCCATAGACTTTTAATAATTAAAATCACCAAAGGATGTCGCATTACACAAGAGATGAACAAGGGTGCTAAGGTGGTACCTGGCGCATAGTAGGTACTCAATGATTTGAGTTAAATTACAAGTGAGTTATGTGATGGTAAGTAGACTCTTGATCTTTAAATGCAAATTTCCTGTAAGATAGTATTGGGAAATTCGATTGAAAAACTATTTGGGCAAGGTTATAAAAGACATTAAGTAAGATAATGAGTGTAGACATTTTTCTATAGGCAGTGGAGAACTGATGACTCTTGAACAGAGAAATCATTTGAGGGTGCTTTTGAAAGAATGAGCAAGCAGCACTATGCTGGGACAATTCAAAGGAGAGGAGCTGGTGGTGGAGAGTACAGTTAGAAAGAATGTCAATCTGAAATGGAACCGGAGAGTATAAAATGGAAAATGTCATGCATGTGCCCTAAGGAAAACAAAACTTAAGGACTGAGAGACTGATTTCCTATAAATGCCTGATTTACAGTTGACTGATAATATTGGAATTTTCTTAAATGATAGGGAGTTGGTTAAGGGTTGCCTCATATCAACTTTGGGAAAGTTTGCTTATGGTTTCCAGAGGCATGAACAAGAAATGAGCCAGGTGTCATTGGTCTTGAAAAATAAGCTGAATTGAGCTTTGTTTATATGTCTGGACTGGTTTTGTCTGCTCAGGGAATTTTCACACCTGGTCTCCATTTGTTTTTGATTTTAACAGACTCCAACTGCACTCTCCCTTCTTTATGCTCCCCGACCATATATAGAGCCCACCCTAAACCCTCAGCGGATTCGCCTGTTTGCATGTCTGGAATTGTAATTCCTCTGCTATTCCCAAATAAACTCATCTTTTTTTATAATTTTGAGCTTCATTTTACCTTAAAAATAACAGGAGGTTATTACAATATTCCACAAATGAGTACATGTTATCTTTGTCTTAAGAGAAATGACAATAAATGGGTATTTAATGAACATTTAAAATATGTGATTCATTATGTTGTATGTTTTTGGAAAATTGTGGTCATTTAACACACAGCACCCACCAGCTTATACTTGAATATGACAGAAGGGATATTACCTGGTAAGATTTTGACATCACTTTTAGGTTATTTACAGATAAGCTGAAATGCATATTAAAAACGTAATTTTTCTGGAAATAAAAGTATAAACCTAATTCTAATTTATTAGTTATTTACCATTCTATTCTCATAACTGGACATGGGAAAAGGGTGAACATCTTTGCCAGGTTAAAAGGGACTATAAAATGTTTAATTAAATCTAAGCATTGCATTTGATAATTTTGTGGCTAACTCAAGATGCAGTGGTTGTTGTTGGCATTAAAGTCCTAATTAAAGAGAGGAGTACAGCCTTTTATAACATATTAAATAAATTTTCTCTAGTGTGGTCCATATGGTATATGGCTTAGGTAGATATTTTCATAATAAAATCATGAGGGAGAAAAGCCTTTACACTTTTAACAACAGTAATTAAAACACACAGATTTGTTAGCCAAAAAGCTATTGTAACCTAACCTATTTAGGTTAGGTTAAAGTTAAGTGGAAATAGATTCTTTGAAGCAGTTTTACAAACATGTTAGTAAGTTTGACTGGTACTATCATAAATGAAAACATAAAAATTATTGAATGTATCATTTATGCTGAATTCTCTGAAATAGGGAGAAGATAACACATACAAATTATGCTTTAAAACATACAAGGTGGGGGCTTCCCTGGTGGCGCAGTGGTTGAGAATCTGCCTGCCAATGCAGGGGACACGGGTTCAAGCCCTGGTCTCAGAAGATCCCACATGCCGTGGAGCAACTGGGCCCGTGAGCCACAACTACTGAGCCTGTGCATCTGGAGCCTGTGCTCCGCAACAAGAGAGGCCGCGATAGTGAGAGGCCCGCGCACCGCGATGAAGAGTGGCCCCCACTCGCTGCAACTAGAGAAAGCCCTCGCACAGAAATGAAGAACCAACACAGCCAAAAATAAATAAATTAAAAACAGAACAAAACAAAACATACAAGGCGGGAAAAATGATCAGTAATTTGAGTTATCTTAAAAAAATCTATCAAATTCTACTTGGAATTTTAGTTATTATCCATGCACATGTCAACTACTTGAAAATAGAGATTTTTGTCTTATTTACTTTTTATATTCCCAATAGTATTTTCTATATTTTAACTTATTAATTACTTAATTATTATTGATAAATTCATATGGGGTATGGAGATTATTTTGATCAAAGCTATAGTAGCTAAGTAAAATGTATTTATCTTTATATTTTGTAGTAAAATTCATTAAAAATTATCTTAGAGCCTGCGTTTTAGGCCCTGTATAAGAAATCCTTCCCACTCCATATATCATCTTAGCTTTATCTTCCAGGGATTTATAATTTTGCTTGTCATATCTGGGCATTTAATCCACCTGGGGCTTATTTTCATTTGTGATGTGAGTTAATGATAACATATTTTTTTTCTTAAAGTGAGTTAAATTTCCCCAAATAATTTATTGGACATTCTATTATTTTCACATTTATTTGTGATGATACCTCTACATAAATCATACTTATTTCTGGATTCTATTTGGTCTGTTTGTCTATATCAGTTCCTTATTGTCTTAATTGCAATGGCTTCAGCTAGCTTAATAGCTGTTAGGGTGCATTTTCCTTGACTTCTCTTATGTGTGTTCTTTTTAATTGCTTTTGCTCACTGTGGGCATTTATTTTCTCATGTAAATTTTAGGACCCCTTTATGAAATTGCATATTTTGTTCATATTTCTTTACATTTATAAATTAAATTTGTTTATTTAAATATATACTTAAATTATTTTGGAGAGAATGGCATGTTTACAGTATTGATATTTTTCATCACTATGAAAATGGTATATGTCTGCATTTATATAGGTATTTTTTTCTGTTCTTTAATTGAATTTAAAAAATATGTATAAAGGTGTTATGTATTTTTTGTTAGGTGAATTAATTAATTAATTTATTTATGCCACTGTGTTATAATTGATTGTTTTTTATATTGAAAAATTTATAAACTCTTCTTGGATCCAACAACCTTTCCTCTTTCTATTAATAGTTATAGCAGTTTGTCTCCATTTGTATCACAGAATTTAAACATTTTAAGAACTTATCCATGTATAGCTTTAAGCTATATAATATTTTCATAAATAGCACAGTAGTCCCCGACTTCTCATTGATATGGGTCACCCATAAAGTTTCTTAAGAGCAAAACTTCAGTACTGAGCCTGTTGCTATTTTTTTCTATAAAAATGTTGCACTTTTCTTCTGTTTTGTTATATTCATTAGTTTATTTTCAACATTTCACATGTAAGTGATAACATACAGTATTTGTCTTTGTCTGCCTTATTTCACTAAGCATAAGATTCTCTAGGTCCATCCTCATTGCTGCAAAAGGCAATATTTCATTCATTTTTATGGCTGAGTAATATTCCATTGCATATATATACCACACCTTCTTTATCCATCCTTCTGTTGATGGATTCTTTATGCTTCCTGTACCTGGATATCTGTTTCCTTCTTCAGGTTTGGGATGGAAAACATTGCATTTTTGTTCAGAGTAGAAATTCTTGTTATAGTGAAAAATGCAGAATTTGGCAAATGCTACTAGCTTCCATATCTTATCATCAGAAGTGCAAATATACAATATCATAGCAAGATATCAGATAATTTTCCTCTTCCCATTGTGTAGCATCCTTAGCTTTGGGGAATTACTGTCTTACCTGTTATGTCATCCTGGTAAGGCACTTCCAGGTTTTAGGGGAATAATGATCCAGATCAGGCCAATTATGATTTCTCTTTCTTCAACAGTGTTTGTCAAAGAATTAGGCATGTAATCTAAACAGTGCCAATGAGATATAATCTCAAATATTAATTTTAAGAAACAAGGAAAGAGGGGAAAAAAAACCCTCTAAACCTGCTAAACTATGAGATGTGATGTTGAGGCCTCTGATGGTCATCTCACCTATTTGAATGGTGGAAGCCCATCTGTAGAGCTCACAAAAGGAGCCCTGCACAGAAGGAAGCAAAGCCAAGTCAATAGGAGAAGAGAGACCTGAATTCATTTTCCCCTTTCAAAGTCTCAATTTAGGCACTATATTTTCTTTTCTAAGAACTAGTCTGAGATGTATTGGCATCATTTGCAGTCAAAAGTTTCCTAATACTTATCTGATACTTGCAAGTAGGCTGTTACCTCTGACAAGCTCTAAAGTATGAAATTTTTGGAGTTGTCAGAAGGATGGGAATATATTGGGTTAGTCAAAAAGTTCGTTCAGGTTTTTCCGTAAGATGTTATGTTTACATAACATAATGAACAAACTTTTTGACCAACACAATACATTCACTAACAAGTGGGAATTTGGCAATCCTTATTTGGTAATAAAGCACCTGGTTAAATTATCTCTTTGTGTGTGTGTGTGTGTGTGTTGGGGAAAGACATATATCATATGCCTACAGAGTTTGGATGTTTAGAGAACTAAGTAGAAAAATGTCAGACTGTAGAATTATGTTGACTCATTCTTGTGGTCTTTAATACTGTCTTGAGAGAAGCAGGGACAAAACTTTACTGAGAAGCACAGACCTTAGAGGGTCATTCAGACCATGTGAGAACTTTGGCTTTTGCTTTGAGTGAGATGGAGAGGCATTGAATGGTTTTGAAAAATAGGATAAGATGATCTGGATAATGAGTCTAAGCCTCACTCTGGCTTTTGAGTAGAGAATAGACATAGAAATGTGAGGAAAGACCAGTTAATCTATAATAATGACCCAGCTGGGAAATGGTGGTGGTTACTCACAGTGGATGCAGTAAGAAATGGTCAGAGTTTCAGATAATATGTGTCAGTCTAGATATGCTAACTATGAAAGATGATTAGCCAATGGGAAGTCTCATACTGATCATCCAGAGAAACTGAGTGACAGATAACCCAACATACCTATAAACACTGACCCCTTCCAGCTCCCTAAAGACCCTTGCCTGACCTTTTCAGCTCACTCAGTGGGAACAGTGCCAGACTGAGATGTTTCAGAGCCTTTGCTCCCTAGACAGCAGAATACTTAAGCATATTTCTCTAGGTTCCACTCAACATGATTTCCTGTTGTCATTCCAGCCAGTAAAGGTACAAGTGTTCAGTGATGCTGTTCTATTAAGGCTATATATTATAATTGTAGACCAAAAGAGCTGACAGATATGTTGTGACTGTTTATAAATGTATCTACTTAAACCTAAAAAATGTTTGAAGTATATTGTCAAATTGGTATTCTATTACTTAAACAGAATTTAAATGTTTATAAGAACTGCATGTACTTTTCAGTCTATGAAAGAGATAATCTATTTAAAGAAAATTTGCTTTTAGCCACGCAGCACTATATATTTCTCTCTCTTGAGAATTGCATCGTCAAACACATTCAGTGGGGCATCTGAGAAGAATAAGAGTGCTATATGTTTATAATGAATATAATAATATATAAATAAAATGTGTTGATGTCTCATTAATGAATAATAAGAAAATTAAGAAGGGTTTATGCCACATCTTCTTTATCCATTCATCTGTCGATGGACACTTAGGTTGCTTCCATGTCCTGGCTATTGTAAATAGAGTTGCAATGAACATTGTGGTACATGACTGTTTTTGAATTATGGTTTTCTCAGGGTATATGCCCAGTAGTGGGATTGCTGGGTCATATGGTGGCACATATATACAATGGAATATTACTCAGCCATAAAAAGAAACAAAATTGTGTTATTTGTAGTGAGGTGGATGGACCTAGAGTCTGTCATACAGAGACAAGTAAGTCAGAAAGAGAAAAACAAATACTGTATGCTAACACATATATATGGAATCTAAAAAAAAAAAAAAAAAAAATGGTTCTGAAGAACCTAGGGGCAGGACAGGAATAAAGATGCAGACGTAGAGAATGGACTTGAGGACACGGGGAGGGGGAAGGGTAAGCTGGGATGAAGTGAGAGAGTGGCATGGACTTATATATACTACCAAATGTAAAATAGCTAGTGGGAAGCAGCTGCATAGCACAGGGAGATCAGCTCAGTGCTTTGTGACCACCTAGAGGGGTGGGATAGGGAGGGTGGGAGGGAGATGCAAGAGGGAGGATATATGGGGATATATGTATGCATATAGCTGATTCGCTTTGTGATACAGCAGAAACTAACACACCATTGTAAAGCAATTATACTCCTAATAAAGATGTTAAAAAATAAAAAGTGTTTACGCTATGCTTAGTATAGCAAGCATTGTTAATTTGCACTAACGTTTTGATTTTCACCTGTAATCTAGTGAGAAAGACATCTTAATGATGTAAAGCTAGATACAAAAAGGGAGTTAGACAATATTGTATTTCTTTTATTTAAGAAGACAATATTGTATTTCTTTTATTTAAGAGTTATTGCTGGATTTATGTATTTTAATGAAGAAAATTATTAATTGATTAAAAGCCTATTGGCCAAATGTTTTCCATATTACTATCTAATTAACCATTTGCATTTTCCTTGAGTAAGCACTTTTGAAAGCTATTTTCTTCTGTATACTACTAATTTTTAGCAAGCAACCATATGTAAAACATGGCAAACATTAATTCCATCAAAACCTCACTGGGAGTTCTCAGAAATTGACAGGCTGATTCTCAAATTCATAAGAAAATATGAAGGACCTAGAAAAGCCAAAACATGGTTTGGAATCTACACATATTTTTAAGCATTAAAACTTTCTGTTTACATATATCCAAAACCATAAAAATAGTTTTTTATTCAGAAGGTAACTAGCAGGGGGTTATCATTTTGAGAAATGAATTAATTATTTACTATGTAAAATTATCCCTTTTATTTTAAAATCTAAAGAGAATGAATTAGACTTTGTGTTTGCTTCACTTTGCAAATCCTATTACTGCTGGGTATACAGCTCAGGTGCTATTTTGCAAGGGCCATTCTCAACTAGTCATTTCCAACTCCATGACTTAGTAATAAGCTTATTCAAAAGTTGCAGCGAAAACTCTGATGTTCAGATTAGAAGATGCAAAGTCTAAAATAATCTTAAACCTGGCTGAAATAGGTGACAAGATCTAGGGAAACCTATCATATAAGAATGTCCCATTCTTCACAATTTTCAATTTGAGGGCTAAAAGTGACTCCTTAGAGATCTGGAGCTAATCTTCACCTAAGAAATGATGTGCTTTAAACACAAAGGAACAGATACGCTATATTGTTGCCAATTCTACAAGATTTCTTTATGTGAATATTTTATATTGCAATACCAAATGAAGCAATTCAATTTTTATAAGAATTTTGGTATTACTTATTATACCACATGTATTTAAAGCATTAGAATATATTAATATGGCAAGATTATTTTAGGATTGATATTATTCCAACAATATTTATAAGTCCATTCCAGTTATATTTAAATATGTATATGTAAATATGAGTTTATATATGCTTTTGGATCAGTGGGTCTTATGCTTTTGGATATGGACATGTATGGATGGTTTGAATATGATGTATGTGGGAATGAGAGAAGATGGGAGGTGTCTATAAGTGGATCAGTGTTTACATAGTTGATATAGTTATTTTTAACACTGTCCCCTATGCCTGCAATTATCCATATTTATGCATGTCTGCATGGGAGTGTTTGTATGTGTTTTTTAAATCAAATTCTATAACATTCTTAGATTTAAATTAATGTTTGAATTTATAGAATTATAGATGAATAGATTTAAATTTAAATATAACATTAATTGGTTTAAGTTCTATTTAACAGGTGTAGTGATAAGTTTTAAAATCATTGTGCTTGTCTGTATTTATTTGAAACACTGAAGGAGATTGAAAAAAAGTCTGATTTATTAGATGTAAAAGAGTTTTTCAAACATTTGGAAGTAGGTATTGCAAATGGTTGAGAGAAATAGATTAAATTTTCAGATGTAGTTTGAAATATCTTAAGGAATGGATAAAATTAAGTTTGTAAACATTGCTAGATATTTAGGGAAATTTACTCATGGAAATGAAAATGAAAATTAATTGGGCATTAAATTTGATTCCACTTATCTAAGGTTTCTAAAATAGTCAAACTCATAGAAACAGAGAATAGAATAGTGGTTGCCAGGGGCTGGGGGGTTGAGGGAAATGGAGAGTTGTTGTTCAATGGATGCAAAGTTTCCGTTATGCTAGGTGAGTAAATTCTAGAAATCTGCTGTATAATAGTGCCTATGGCTAACAATAAGGCATGGTGCACTCCAGAATTTGTTAGGAAGGTATACCTCATGTTAAGTGTTCTTACTAAAAAATTAAACAACAACAATAAAGGGACACAAGAAAACTTTGGGAGGTGTTGGATATGTCTACTACCTTGATTATACTGATGGCATCACAGATGTTTGCTGTGTCTAAACCCATCAAATGGCATATTTAAATATGTGTAGTTTTTTGTATACCTCAATAAAGTTGTTAAGAAAACAAATTTTCCAAATAAAGGTATTTAATGATAACCCACATTACTATATTTATAATTGAATACACCAGATTATAAACCGTGTTTAGGAGTTTAAAAGGAAAACAGATTTTTTAATTTGTAAACTGAATAAATTGAGAACTAAAGAAAATACAAGCAACCATAAAAGTTCTTTACCAAAAACAGAAACCACACCTCCCCGCCCCCCATACCATAATCTCAAATAATGAGTAGGTAGAAAGCCTGGGAAAATCCTCAAACAACCACAGCCGTGATCAGATGAAAGGTGATTTCTTTGTCTATAAATGGTTTCTTTTTCCTCGCAGGCCCTCCCCAACCCCTATCCTGGATAGCAGGCAAAGGAAAATCAACAAAAGAGCTAGACTTAGTATAGAAAATAAGTGATTCAAGAATCTTTCAAGGAAACATTCAGTCTCTCTAGGTAAAATGCTTGGTCTCTCAGGCTTCTCAGACTTTGTCTACAAATGACGAGAGGTGTGTGGAAATATGGTTTATGGGATCTCTTATTAAGGTGAGGCACAGAACACGTCTGTCATTCATATCCTCTGGTCACTGTTTGCCCAGATAGCCTTTGCAACAAAAGTCCATGCCAGAGTAACAAAGAACCTGGTCTCCGCGTCTTAACAAGTGCCCACTGGCAGCTCTTGTCCCTCTCAGTCGTCCTTTCAGCCTGAGTGGAAGAGGAGCCCTCTCTACTTCTCTGTCAGATTTTTCTTCGGGCACCTGCTTTTTGGGGCCCTGCTATTTCAGGGTCCCTGACTACAGACTTGACTCTGAACCAGTCATGTCCACATCACATGGGACCCATGGGAGGCTCTGTTATATAAACAAAGCAAAGATGGCCTCTGTCTATTGGCCCTATGTTGATTATTTCTTCATAGCAGACTCGGGCCCATTAGCTCCAAAGCCCACAGGCACCAAACTCAGATTTTTTAGATTAGGCCATTTAGAGACTGTTTGCTTTGCATACCCTGCAAAACTGCACTCAACACCTGCTAGCCATCTGTATGATAAACCTCAGTCTATAACAGACCTCAGACTGCTGCTGTCCTTCAGAGTCTCTGACCCGGAGACTCTCCACTGTGCTGCTGAGCAAAATCACCTCCACTGACACAATTCTACTAGTTAAGTTAGAATTTAAAATATTCTTTTAGAGCCACATGATGTTTGGTCAATCAAATCATTTTTCTCTTTCTTTTCTTCAATAATAATAAGCAGAATAAGAACTCATATTTATTAAATGCTTGTTATATTGCAGGCATTTTCCTAAGCATTTTACATATATTAACTTAATTCTCAACAACAAAAAAATCAAGTTTGCTATAGGTCCTAGCATTATTTCAATTTAAAGATGAAGAAACTGAATCACAGGGAGGTTGAGTAATTTGTCCAAGGTCAGAGAACCAAGATTCAAACTGAGGCATACTTATCTTAGATCCTTACAACCTTGCTCTCATTGAATTTTACTTTACCAGGCCCTCATCTTTTTTTTTTTTTTAATTTTTATTTATTTATTTATTTATTTATTTATTTATTTATTTATTTATGGCTGTATTGGGTCTTCGTTTCTGTGCGAGGGCTTTCTCTAGTTGCGGCAAGTGGGGGCCACTCTTCATCGCGGTGCGCGGGCCTCTCACTATCGCGGCCTCTCTTGTTGCGGAGCACAGGCTCCAGACGCGCAGGCTCAGTAATTGTGGCTCATGGGCCCAGCTGCTCCGCGGCATGTGGGATCTTCCCAGACCAGGGCTCGAACCCGTGTCCCCTGCATTAGCAGGCAGATTCTCAACCACTGCGCCACCAGGGAAGCCCCAGGCCCTCATCTTTTATTAAAATTATAGCAAGACAAACAGAAAACAAAAACCAAAGCAAAACAATACCCTCTATTTACTTCTGTTTTAAAAATTCTCTCCAAAAGAGTTCTCATTATATCACCTTAGATGAACAAGGCAAATATAATAGTTGGTCTTCTTTTATACATACAACATATGTATATTACATAATATACTCTAGATAGATAGATAAATATAGATAGATAGATAAATAAATGAATGGATGGATGATATATATGGGGGAAAGGTGGGGGAGACATTGACAAAGATAATGATCTTTCCTCTGTCTTGCCTCCCTATAGTTCATGCTGCTAAGAGTAGCCAGTATAATACTTTCAAAATAAAATCAAATCATTGCTCTGCTCAAAGCATGTCATGGTTTCCATTTCACCAATATGGCCTTGTTGTTTTTGGAACATGCTAAGAATGCATTGACATGTATGTGACACTCCACAAAGTTCCTTCTATCAAACACACTCTTCTACCTTTCCCTGTGACTTTTCCCCCTCTCTATTTTCAGGTCTATGTTCAAAGGTTACTGTGTTGAAGAAGTTCTTCTTGGACGATTCTATATATAGAACACTTCTCTCTGCAGTATCGCTAACTCTTACTTTGCCCTAATCTTCTTTATAGCATTTATATGGCTCCAGAATGCAACTATAAAACCAGGGACTGTGTCTATTTGGTTTACTGTTGTATCCCCAGTGTTTAAAATAGTAACTAGACAGTTTTCAGCGCTCAATACTTATTTCTTATGTGAATAATATATTTATAGCTAACTTTGAAGAGATATTAAACAAGGTGCTAGGTGTTATGTTTAAGTGGTTTAAATATATGATACATAACCATGACAAGAATTTCATGTTATAGAGAGAAACAACCAGCTTATAAGTGGCAGAGATAGGACTTGATCTGAGGCAGTCTGATTTTAGAGACTACACTATTTATCATCATATCAAACTACCAGACTATGAGAAATTTCTTTAGTATTTAAAACATTATTCTCTTCTTTGAGGTTTTGGTATTGTTCATTCTTTCAATTAAAGAGAGCAAATGCAATTAACATTTATTTTTACCCTGGCTGAGAGACAGTTTAAAATTTGGTTTGTTCTCCAGTCATTAATTTTATCAATGCCTTGGAATATATGCCTGTTCTAAATACTACTCCAAGTTGTTGTTTTTTTCTGGAAAAAAATGTGGTAAATTAAAAAATTATAATTTGCCTTTAGGATCTCTAATCTGCTGATCTTGTGTTACGCCTTATTTGTGACTTGCATTGCATTCACTGTCTTCTGGGAAACTCCGGGCTTTGATTTTTCCTCCTCAGTATCTCATAGTACATTCATGGTTATTTCACTTAATTTTGTGCTTTGTGAACACTTATCCTACTTTACAATGTAATTTTAATTCTAATTACATATTTAATGTTAATGTTACTTTCAATTCCACGTATAAACTCCAGAAAAAAATGCAAAAGAATATATGTTACTTGGGCTTTATTCAGGAATTGACAGTGTAAGTTGGTCATAAAATTCTGCACTAATTTTTTACTGCTTTCTCACTGAGAGATTGAATATATAAATGGACAATAGCCAAAGTGTTACCAACCTGGGCCCTTGGACTCTTTAATCAAATAGAAATTGATAGAGGCCAGATGAGAAACTTAAGTAAGGCTTTACTGGGACTTGTGCTTCAGCAAGAGGGAGTGAAAACAAGTAACAGGTGCCCTTGCTTGCTCCCCCAGGGTGGGGCGAGCTGGTTCCTTAAATGTGCAGAGAGTAGGGGCAGATGGGTGGGTCAGCCGGAAGGGCGGCTTAGGTGGTCTGCGTACCCCTGTGGTGGTGCTGTGTGCAGGCATCATGTGCAGTACCCTGCTTTTGCTCCCGGAACCTCAGACGTGTCAGTTGGTTTTTGGCCTTTTTATATCTTACTGTTCATAATTTGCCCCAACTGTGCATGCATGCAGTTATTTTTAATCCCTTATAGTTTCTTTGTATTCTGTTCCTCAAGGAGACGTTTGTCCAGGTGCAAGCACTCCAGTAAAGGGTCCCAGTCCCAGCCTCTCTCAAAACCATATATAAAAGTAGAATTCTGACCCTCAACCTGCAGCAACCCGTCCAGGAAGCTAAACAACAGCCTCAGTAGCCATTGACCCAAAACAGCCAGGACTTGATCAGTAACTGAGGCTTCTCTAATTTTTGCCCAAGCTCCCAACTTAGGATCAACCAGAGAAAGCCAAGTGTGCTCCCCTAACCAATCGTATAGGATACCCCACTTCCAGTTAGTCTGCTTACGGCTTCTCCAGGGCAACAGCCTCCAATCAGAGGATACTGAAGCCTTCCCTTTTTTTTCTTTCCATATAAAGCTTTCCCATTCATCTGTCTGCCTTTGAGTCTCTGCCAACAAAAGGGTTGATGGCTGACTCCCTTGCTATAGCAAGCTCTGAATAAATCTCATTTGCTCATTCTTATTTGGGTAGTCTTAGTTTATTTCCACAGTTCCTTTATCAGTACCCTGACAAATTTATTTTAATTGCTTCTAGAGTATGTGTTCCTAATCTTATATTTAAAATGTAGACTTTCACGTATTTATACACTGTATTCACGAACAACCATTTTTGAGACTGTAACTATGGAGAGAGTGGCAGTCAAGGACAAAGCCCCCCACTTCTGGGCGAGCCATGTTCATATGCATACCAGCATTCCTAAAGTAGGTGCTGCCATTCAGAGCCCACAGCTGAGGCACATTTTAGGCGCCTCAGCTGAAACCTTGTTAAGATATTTTCTCCACTCTGACTCAGCACTTTTTCACTCCTACCACATCTCCCTCCCCCTGCTCCTGGCCACCTGGGTCTATAAAAGGCAGGAGGGTGGTTTTGTTTCTTTCTTCTTTTTCAGGATCCTCAGCCTTGAGATGATTTCCCCCACTGCGCTGCATATCATCTGACTGACCCTCTCCCAGTACCCTTCCATGGGGAAAAATGGAACATTGGCTAGCCTGTACTTTTCTTTTTCTTTGCTTCTTGCCTGCACTTTCTCAGTATCATGGGGAAAATTGTGTCCCCGAACAATTCATATGTTGAAGTCCTAACCTCCAGTACCTCAGAATGTGACTGTATTTGGAAATACGGACTTAAAGAGGTAATACGTTTAAATGAGGTCATTGGCATGGACTCTAATCCACTATGACTGGTGTCCTTATAAGAAGAGAATTTTAGGACAAAGACACACAGAGGGAAGATCTCGTGAAGACATAGGGAGAAGATGGTTATCTACAAGCCCAGGAGAGAGGCCTCAGAAGAAACAACCCTGCTGACATCTTGATCTCTAGCCTCTAGAACTGTAAGTTTAAACCACCCAGTCTGTGGTACCCTGTTATGGCAGTCCTAACAAACAAATACACACAGTAAGTGAACAAAGCCTTGATTGTTACTTTTGGTTTGGCTCATTGTCCTAATCTACCACCTTGATACCTGGCAGCTCAACAGTTTTTCTCTTCATTGTATAAATAATGTCTTCTGAAGAACACTTTAAAAAAAAAAATATTTATTTGGCTGCGCCGGGTCTCAGTTGCGGTATGTGGGATCTTTTAATTGAGGCATGTGGGATCCATTTCCCTGACCAGGGATGAAACCGGGTCCCCTGCATTGGGAGTGCGGAGTCTTAACCACTGGACAACCGGGGAAGTCCTTGAAGAACACTTTTTTTAATGAAGTCTCAGTTTACAGTTTTTTCTTTTATGTTCCATGTTTTGTTTAATTTATCTAAAACATCTTTGTTAGATTACAAATAAACTGTTTTGTTTTCTTTAAGAAATTTTATCATTTTTAGTTGAATATTTAGGTAGGCTTTTCATTTTGAGGTCATTTTTTCTGCATGGCATGAGAAAAGGGAGAATGCTCAATCTTTATGCATACAGATTAAATTTAATTGCTTTGGCATCTTTGTCAGAAACAAATTGGCCCTATATATGTGGCCTATTTCTGGATGTTCCATTTTGTTACATTGATGTATATATCTATCTTTTCACTAATACCAAACAGTTTTGATTTTGTAGCTTTATTCTCAAAATTAGGTGGAATAAGTCTTCCAGATTTTTCTTTTTATTCAAAATCATTTTTGAATCAGCTTGTCGACTCGTATAATTGGAATTGTATTTAATGCATAGTTGAAATGGGGGGAGTTACTATCTTAAAAATACTAAGTGTTTCAGTCCATGAGTATTGAATATTTCTCCATCTAGTAGTCTTTTTTATTTTCTATCATTAATGATATGTAATTTACATTGTTGAGAAATAGTGCATCTTTTGTTAGACTTTTTCATGAATATTTTATTTTGTGTATAGTGAATGGAAATTTAAATATTTTATTTTTTTAATTGTTGCCACTAGTTAGCAAAAGTACAACTGATTTTGGTATTTTAATCTTTTATCCTTGAATTTTGCCATATTAATTCATAAATTTTAGTAGTTTTTATGTGGATTCCATGGAATTTTCTATTTAAACAATCATACTATCTGCAAAAGGTTTACTTCTTACTTTCCTGGCTTTATCTTTTATTGATTTTTTTTTTGCCGTATTGCAATGGCTAGGGCCTTCAGAACAATGTTGAACAGGAGTGTTGAAAGTGGGAATCATTACCCTTTTCCTGATTACGCAGGGAAAATATTCAGGTTTCCTTCATTATTGAAGATCTAGGCTGTAGATTTTTTTTTAGATTCATTTGATTAGATTGAGGAAGTTTCCTATTTTTTAACAGCCTTGTTGAGTTATCATTTATATGTATGCTGCATGTATTTAATGTGTACAGTTTGATGAATTGGGACATATGCAAACACCTTTGATACCATCACCACAATCAAGGTAATATACATAGCAATACCTTCCAGAGTTTTCTTGTTTATTTATTTATTGTGGTGAGAACTTAACATGAGATCTACCCTCTTAAATTTTTAAGAGCACAGTACTGTATTGTAAGCTATATGTACTATGTTGTACAGCATATATTCTAGAATTTATTCATCCAGTGTAACTGAAATTTTATACCCCATTAAATAACAATTCCCCATTTTCTCCATCCGCCCCAGCCCCTGGCAAACACTGTTGTATTCTTTGCTTTTGAGAATTTGACTCTGTGTGTGTGTGTGTGTGTGTGTGTGTGTATGCTATCAATATAAGACACCTCTCTCTCCCCTTTTTTTTTTTTTTACCAAGCATGAACAAGTGTCTCAATTTTATTTAACATTTTTAATTGACTATACAACTTTCTATAATGCACAGTACAAAAAAAGTGCAAAATATTTACCATAAGCATGTGGTTATGAAAGTGAATACCCACAGCGGTTGCATCATCAACCCAACTAAGCACTTTTACTCATTTAAAGAAGCCACAGCGTTTTCTGAAAGTTTGTTGGACGTTAACAGCTGCTCTACATCTTCTCCCACTACCGTCTTCAGAACTGGTTCATATTGCTCAGCACATACCCACTGGGGGTTAAGAAGGCGGTAAAAAGCACCACGAGGGCAATAGCCACCTCTACGGTCGACGCGGGGCGCTGGCGCGGAGGCTCCGAGTGGGCCAGGCGCTGACCAGGCTGCAGGACCAGCAGGGTCACGCGGCGGCTGGGAAGTAGGCAGAGAACCGGCAGGCGCGGCATGACTCGTTGGCTGAGGCGCAGCAAGGCGAAGACGCGAGGCGAGGTGAGGTGAAGCGAAGTGACGCGAGGCGAGGTTTTATGGTATAAGATCTAAGATCTGTATTAGCTAGTTTAACTAGATTGCTAGATTTTCAATGTATGAGCTCTAGTGATAATTCCTAACTAGAACAATTGCAGTTGTATATACAATTAGTTTCATAAATTAGGATGTTTATTTAACTATTGAAGCATAAGCCGGTGGTTAGGTTAATAAAGTAGTGTAGCCAAAAAAGTTTAATTTAGGCAGTGGTGATAAATTTAGTTTTACTATTATGATACATGATAACAAATTATATAATATCTAATTTTCTTCCAATAAGAATAAAACAGTTGAATATGGACCAAAAGTTGGTGCTGAAACAAAGTAAACCAAGATAGAATAAAGGTTAACTTTTAGACCAAGACAGGCAGAACTAGCATAACTCAGATCAAGCTAGTTTTTTTTAGATTCCCTTGGAAGAATAATAAAACAAACCAAATATTCAATTAAGTTTAATAATGAAATGAACCTCCAAAGTTCATGCAAAATGACCAACCATCATAGTATTGTATCCGAACTTCAGGACCCACAGTAGACTGGTAGAACCCCTTAGTCTATTTCAGGTCTTCCCAGCTTCTACATAGATTAAGATTTTGTCTTCACACCCTTTTATACCTATATTTATATCTATATCTATGTGTATGTGTGTGTATATTTATATATGTGTATATATATATATATATATATCAATAAAACTTAACAAATAATATACCTATATACTTTTCATACCAAGAGACTGGAAATTTTGTAACATCTAAGCCTGAGACATCCATCTTAACTTCGTGTTCCAGTTTTACTCACAATTTGTGACACATAATATGTGTTAAATCAGTTTTCTAAGTGAAAATGTAATGTCATATATCCATACTCTAGAAATTGTAAAAGACAGAATTATAGGATTATTCAGGTAATCTAAAATATGCCAATCTACATCCCATAGTATACTTTCAAATTACTTTAGTTTTAACTTTAGCATTCTCATTTTATAGGTTGTTTCTAACTTCTGATTATTTTAAATATTTTGTGTTATAAGGGAGGACAATTACATTCATTGAAAAAAAATTTTCTAATACTCATGTGCTTTTGAGTGGTTCTCAAAATTTGCAGTCAGGAACCTTTTAGATCTATTGTTTTGAACACCAAAGAAGAGAGTGCTATTACTGAAGTCATTTAACGTGATCCACTTTGACCATTGCCAGAATACTGTTTACATGTTTTCTCTCTGCTTCAAAATATAGTACTCCTTATACAGATAAGTTTTATAGACACTCACCAAGATAATAATAAATTGTCATGACTATGAAAAGGAAAATTCTTTACCTATAATGATAAACTATCAAATTAAATAACAAATTTTGACCCACATCCTTAATATGAATTTTTATTTCATTTACCTATGCTTAATGATGATTTACGAGTATTTAAAAAATATTCCATAGAAAATATTTATTCTAAAATTTTAAATTAGTAGACCAGACAAAAAGAACTCATTATATTATATGTAGCACAAGCAGAACTCTTTGCCCATTTGAAAAGATGAATATATTAGTTATGTACCTGGTGTAACACACTCTAAAACATAATTTAAGGGAGTGGCTCTCAAAATTTGCTCTCAGAAACTTATAAAATTCTTAAAAATTGTGGAGACCCTTAATGTGGGTAAATTCTATCTATATTTTTCATATTAGAAATTTAAATGGAGAACTTTTAGAATATTTATTTAAAATAGGTATTGTATATAATATAAAACAATATAATTAAAACAAATGTATTATGAAATATTTATAAAATATTCTATATATTTATATAACTATAAAAATAACTTTAAAACACAAAAATAGCAAGAAGAGTGGCAGCTTATCATTTTAGAAATCTCTTTCATGTTTGGTTCAATAGAAGAGAGCTTATTCATTCAGTTGTAATATACATCATGTGGTCTGGAATACTTAAGAAAGTCACATGAAAAAGGCAAACTTGTTCTTCTCTTCCCCCTCCCCCTTCCCTTCTTCCTCTTCTTCTTCTTCCTCCTCTTCTTCCGCTTCATATTACTGTTATTATTATTGAGAAAATAATTTTTACTTCACTGACCATTTTATGAAATATAGAAAACCAAGAAGTGGCCTTTTAAGTTACCCATTAGTTTTCTATAATGTTGTACTGTTCGACAGCTATGGAAAAATTCTCCAATTTGTCCTCAGTGTCAGACCTTTGGGGTATAAAAATTCTTATCAGTATGTACCTGCTGGGCATTTAGTAGCTCAAGCAAGTTGACAAGATTGTCAGCACTCTCAGAATACAGAATTTCTCCACAAATAATATATAATGGGTTTTTATATGCAGAAATCTATTTCAGGTGATACAGTAAAAAGATATAGGATAAAATACTGATGAAAACATGCAAGTTAACAGAAATTCCTTTGTAATCATCTCCTTTCTCCATTAATTATCTATTATAAGCTTTTTTTCACCTATCATTAACTTATTTCCCAAACTTGGTGTATTAGTGTAATGATAATAACTTTGACAGTTGTTCTGTGGAATTTTCCCTTTTCACAGTCTAGCAAACAGATTGCAAATGATTAGCTATGTAGCATTAGGCTATTATTTAACCTTCTGAAATTCATGGTCTCATATCAAGTGGGGCAATAATTCCTTTTTTACTGAGTCCAAGATCATACTGCTCGCCTCATGACAGGCCAATAAATGAGAGACAAGGTGTTGGGGCAAGGACTAGTGTCTTTATTCGGAAAGCCAGCAGACTGAACCAAAAAGATGGTGGACTAGTGTCCAAAAGAACCATCTTACCCGAGTTAGAATTCAGGCTTCTTTTATACTAAAAGGTTGCAGACTTCTTGGTGAAGAAATCCTTTGTTCTTGCAGCTGTCCATATAGGACTCCTCACAATGTTCTTGTAAACCTCCAAGAAGGCAAATGTTATTCTCTGTTCTGCAACTTTTTATCTCTATATAAATGGAAAAGTGTTATACCTTTAAAGGTCGGAGCCCATCATGTATATTTCAGGCTAAAGGTAACATTCTTTTACAAAGGCCCACAGCCAGCATGACTAAGCACAGGCAACAGAGCACAAGGGTTAGAGCTAAAGGAATAGATCCAATGTGGAGTCAGGTTTGTTTTTCTCTGTTACACTCTCATATCCATCTTACATAGTTATTAAATATATTAACATACAAAAAATATAATGTAAACTATAAGGTGATATCCAAATATAAGCTATGGTTATTTCAATGAAATATGAACACAGTGCAAGTTCTTAGTCGTTGACATATGTTAATTCAAGACACATACCTGGATCCATGAATAGATGATGCCTTGATCTCTAATATCCAAATATTAGTGTGAAAATATGATTCCAGGTCGATGGTTGAAAAATAACTGTTGGGTAGTTGCCTGGTTTCTCTAGTGAAAATGACATTAGAAAATTCAGTCTAACCATAGATCGTTATAGATTAGTGGTTGCTCGAAAATACAACTAGTTCTGAAGCCCCTTTGGGAAGTTTTAATTTTGTCATAGTAGTCTAATTTGTGATAGTTGATAACTGGGGAAGTGTGTGTGTGTGTGTGTGTGTGTGTGTGTGTGTGTGTGTGTAAAATGATGAATTACCTGAAAGCTTCATATTGGAACATACTCTATTTCCACAGCCCCTAGCTGTTCTAGAAACATGGCAACCTCTGGAGATGCAATATAATTTTATTTTTTTGCATCAATTTTATGACTTTAGTACATTTCTTATGTATCATTAAAGGACACTCTGGACTCTTTGCCTACAATGGGAAGTGGAAGTTAACTGCTTTGTGGTAGCACCAATGGACTGCATTCTGTCACTCAATTGTTATCAGTGACCTAAGTGAAATAAGATAGTTTCTTGGTAGTGAATTCAAAAGGAAAGCACTTAAATGTTTTCCACAGGAATCTTAGTATGCCTTTGTGAGCATAATATAGCTGATATAGTGGCAACCTAATTTCCCTGTGAGTATTCACTTTAGCCATACCAGCTGCTAGTCTCTACCACTAGCAACAGCTTTGATATTAAATAGAGATAGTCATTTTTGTAAAGAAGTAAATTGCTTTATTTATTACTGATGTTGCTTGCCTCATATATTGAAACACTTTGTCACAGCTGGAGAATGCAGCTGCTTTCTTTTTCCTTACACTGCAATAAAAAATAGATCATAAGTGAAATACATTAGAGAGTAAAATAGTTTATTCAGTGTTTAAAATAGGCTGTCAGCAAGTTAGAAATATATAATTTTCAGAAAATGAGTATATAATTTATAGCAAAACATTGATAATGATCAATTATCTGATTGTGTTATAGTATTATTTTGAAACTCTTATTTCTTAGTTAAGACAATACCCTATTTCAAACTTTTAAAGAAATTGAAGCTTGTGAATTTTGGAATCTTTTGTGCAATCATTGATAAAAGATGATCAGATGTAAAATTTTTATGAATATATAATATCAGAGCCTGGCACATATTAGCAACGGGAGTCTTAAAGACCAAATATAATTGTTCTGAATGATGTGATGAAACTGTTTAGAACGTCAAAATGTGATTTATCAAAACCACACTTCTCAAGTCAATAAAAAACTAAACTCATACACTCTTAGTTGTTCTCTAAGAGGAAATTCATGTGCTCCACAAGGAATGTATATAAAACTGTCTTGATCATTAACTGAACTGATTAAACTCTAGTGTATAAAATCTTTTAGTTGATCTGGTAGGAAGTTTCCAACTAAAACTACCTAATAGTTTTCTAATAAAATAATTTTAAAATAAGAGTAAAAATAAAATAATAACTTCCCTTTCCATCTATGACAGAGTAATGAACTGGATTTACCCTTTCTCCTTCGGCAAAAACAAAATCTAAAGGCAGACAAAAAATATGAAATAATTGTTTTTGGACATTGGACAAAATGCAGTGTAAGTCTGTGATCCTTTGAGAAGAGAAAAGCGAACAACATGATCCTGTGATTTTTTCCAAATTATTAGCTGGAAATAGTTTTCTCACTGAAAGGCAAAAAGGGCTTCTAGGTGTGGAGTGGGGCTAGGTGAAATTTTTACCTTTTCCTCATGTTTTTATAGAGTATGGAACATCTGCACAAGACTCAATAGTGGAGTGAATATTTCTGGCCTGTGAAGGAATATTAGGGCATTGAGGATATTTGATCTGAATGAAAATTATCTGTGAATTATACAATTCATTAATTTTAGAAAAAAATTGAGGTAATGTGTAAATTTAACTAAAATTCATCAACATACAGCAAAGTAGCTGTTATTTAGAATAAATAGTTGTAAATCTGGCTTTAAATTTTATGATCTATGACCTTGGGTAAGTCTATTAACTTTTTTCGATCTCAGTTTTCTCATCTGTAAAGTGAAATTGCTAAACAAAGTCAGTAGTTGATATAATTGAGAGTAATAACAGTTATTGAGCATCATCTACATGCCTCAATAATTCTTCACAACATCTCTGTGAAATGGGAATTCTTAGTATCCCATTTTACAGCAAGGATGAGTAACCTGTCCCAGGTAGTGGGTGACAGAGAGAAAATATGCACCCAGGTGTGTTTGTTTCTCAACTCTCTGTCATTATTCACCACATTATAATATTTAAATATGGATTAACCAAAACCCATGTGTTTTGACATGTACTCCATAATAGATAATGTAATAACAGAAGTAGTAGATAATTAACATGATAGCAGAAAGGAAGATCACTTATTAATAAGTGATTCACTTATTAATAAGTGATTCACTTATTAATTTTAACCCCAAGAATATTTTATAAAAGAAAAAAATAAATGCTCCTCAGAGCTAAAACAACTGTTTCAATTTCCCATATCACTTTCCAGACTTCTACTTATATACATGCATATTTATAAATGTTTCTTTACATGTTTTTATATCTGACTTCCAGATTCTTTTCTATGATGGTGATATAATACAGTTCTTTATATTGCTTATATTTCCATCAGTTGTACAGTATCTTTTTTTTGTTACAGAATACATATTTGTATTTCCATTTTCTACAAATTTATTTATGTAATTACTATGGAACTGAAAGTTCAGTGATTTAAAAATTATGCTATTTGGTACATTTAGATATGTTTTTCATTTATCTTTCATGTTTTGTTTATATTAGCCATACTACCTATTTTACATTATTGTGATTATCAGTTAATATATATTCCTTGTATACTATACTGAGCCAGAGGCTGCAAACTGTTTTACTTATTTCTGTATTACCCAGCGTGAGCAGTGCCTGAGACGTAGTAGAAGCTCAGTACATATTTGAAGCCATCCCTCTTCGTGGCATTCAAGAGCGTCAGGATATATATCTAAAATCCTATGTGCAATTTAATTCAGCTTTTGAGATCATCAACATAGCACTTGTAGTTTGCATATATTGAGGTGAAAAGTCATAACTACCTCTTGTCTCTCTTAACTCAGATCTTTCTGGATGCAAGTGGCAATATTCTCTAAGGAAGCCACTGTGCCCACTGGGAGCAATTTATCTGACCGACGTAACATCTTTACATGTTTATTGGGGTAAAAAGAGCTAGTTAACTCTTACAAGAACCAAATTTAACTGATATGAGCACTTCCTAAGTATATTTATTATTATTTTTTATCCCTAGAACTCTTAGCACATTTCCAAATCTAAGATTTTACCTCACGTGAAAGTACCACAAGACTTCCTTGCCATAGGTCCCTCGGCTGTCACCAACTCCTTTGAAAAAAATTGTATAACTGTTAACTTTGCTTTTGGTCTAAAGTAAACTAGGTGCCTTTCAATATGATTTCCTGGATTGTTTTAATTCTCCAGGGAAGAAATTAGGAACGAGAAGTTAGTTGGGAATATATGTTAATTACTTCATATGAGCACTCTTAAATTTACTTTGTGTCAGGCTGTTCTAAGAGCATTACACATTGCAAATCATTTAATTCTCATAACTCTTCCATTTTCATCATATCACCTCTCTAGTACAACTTTCTTGGAATTTCAGTCAGTAAGAATTTTTGAAATAAGATTTTTCTTAGAAATTCCAAAGGTGATTTTATTCCATCAAAATAAAGACTTAAGTTATATGTACTATCAAAAATAATCTCCTTCACAAAAGTATATTTCACTATGCTTTTCAACTTTTGAAATGCTTTAAATAGCATTATTAAATTAAACGGCATTCTTATAAGTGCTATAGCATAGAAATGTTTGAGAGCACATTTTTTCTTTGTGATACTGGAAATTTTATAATTGAGTGTTACTTTTGAAAACATGATCAATTTGTAATAACATGATTAATTTGTAATTTAGCTATATTTGTTCCAGTTTCTTTTTTTTTTTGCCAGTAAAAGCACTGACATTAAAGTGATAACAAATGATCTATGAAATTTGGGAAGATTAGTAGTTTTGTTCTCTAATATCCTTTTAAGTTAGTAATTACTTTGAACATCAATTGTCTAAATTTACCAATTAAAAGACAAGTTGTCAGATGGGTAAAAAAAAATAGACTAAATATATGTTGTCTACAAGGAATTGCATTAATATGAAGACATATATAGGTTAAAGGTAAATGGATGGAGAAAAATATAATATGCTAATACTAATCAGAAGACAGGAGTAGTTATATTAATTTTAGACAGTGAGGACTTCAAAGCAAGGAAAGATATCAGAGATAAATGAGGGCATTACATAATAATAGGATAAATTATCCAAGAAGTATAACAATCCTTAACATGTATGCACTGAATAAGAGAATGACAAACTACATGAGGCAAAAACTAATAAAGTTGCAAAGAGAAATAGATAAACCAATTATCACTGGAGACTTCAACATCCCCATATTATAAATGGGCAGATTCAATAGGCCGAAAATCAATAAGGACAATCAACTGGATATAACTGACATCTATAACCACTTTCTCCAACAACAGCAGCATATACATTCTTTTCAAGCACACATAATATATTCATCAAGGTTGACTACATTCTGAGCCATAAAACACACCTTAATGAATTTAAAAGAATGGAAATCATATAGTGACTGCTCTCAGAACACAATGGGATTAAACTAGAAATAACAGAAAAATAACTAGAAAATCCCCTTTACTGAGTCATTTTTATCCTATTTTAATTCTTTAAACATATATATATATATATGTAAAATAGTTGAAGCATTTATCTACTAAATCCAACATCTAGGCCCTCTGAAAGTCCATTTATAGTGCCTGCTTTTCTTCCAGAGTATGGGTCATGGTTTCCTTATTCTTTCATATTTCCTAATTTTATTGACAAAATTGTGCATTTTAGGTAATATGTTGTAGCAAGTCTGAATTCTGCTTTATTTTTTGTAACTTTCCTGCATCTCAAAGAATATATCTGGTTATATCTCTTCTCATATTTTTTATTCTAATTATTTTTTAGCCTGGTGTCTAAGAGGCTAAGACTGCAAAGCTGTCAGCCAGTGATAGGGGAAAAACATGTGCTCCTACAACTCAAGTCCTTAAGAATTTAAACCTTAGCCTAATTACCTGCATGTATGTTGAAATGCATTCAAAATACAGCCAGTCTTCCAGTCTTTCTAGGCTTCCACTTCTCAGATATCTGAAATATCTCAGGGATGAGAGACCTCAGGATCTCTCAAGTATCCCTTATGCATGTACATAATTTCTTTGTCAGCCAGGAATGTGTCAGCCAGGACAGCTTATCTCACCCTTACATAGTTCTCCAGTATCCAGCCTCTCTGGCTAGGGCACTCTGTACCAACTAGGACTACAAACTATTCCTAGCAGAGTTACAGGTTTTGCCCTTTATTTCCCACTCAGTTCCCTACTATTAATGAAAAAAAATCACCACAAGTTTTTAGCTTTCACCCCAAATCAAGTGTGCCTTTCTGGAAGCAAAGCTTCTGGTTATGGTGGTCAGCCATGCTCTGTGAAAACTGTCCTAGCTGATCAAGATGGGAAGAGAGAAGGAAGGGAGCAGCCCCACACCGCTCCCCCCACCGCCCATGCAAAAAACAGACTCTGTTCTTCCCTGAAATTATGAATAATCCCTTCCCAATTTTTTTTTGCCATTGGTCTATTTCCAGATTCCTAATATGGTTTGTTTTGATAATTCTGTCTAATTTTATACGTATTTTTGAGGAGGAGGATTCATTAAACTCCTGAAAGCCATAGCCAAAAGTCCCAGCCACAACTTTTGCACATTAACCCAGACAATACTTTGGTATTCAGAGAAAACAGTTTCTTCATCTTTCTGTAAGTGTTCTAATATTCCTTCCCTTCGCCTTCCATGGGATCTCAATCTGCTAATGGAAAAATAAACTTCTTAATTGACAACATCCTGTTATTCTTGTTTAAATAATCTCTTTTGGTTACATGTTCAGTTATTTAAGCAGTATCAGAGGACAAATAGTCTTTTAGGGATGACTGCTTCAATTGAGAAAATATTGACAGTTGGGTTTCCTCTCTGATCATTGCTCTTAGCCTTAGAGTGGTGAGTTGATCCTGGTAATCTTCAGTCGTTTCAGGCCCTCTAATGACACCCACCAATGAAATTCATCACCCCAAACTTTATTTTTGGTCACAAAGCTTAAAGCTGCCTTACAATTATAATAATGTTTAAATATCATATATGCGTGTGGGTGTACTTGAATGGTTGCATCTTTATAAAAAATCCATAGCATTGCTAATTTATTTGATATATTTAAGAATCGTAGTGACAAATTTTATAATCGCTATGCTTTTCTTCATGCTTTGTTTGAAATACTTGAGTGTTTGCTTTTTTAAATTTAAAAGTCTGATTTATTAAATTTAAAAGAGTTTTATAAGTGGTAGGAAGCCTTTGTTGTCTAGATTGAGATGTAGATATTTTGAATGCTTGAGAAAAATAGACTAATTTTTTCATATAGCTTGAAGCATCTTAAGGAATTTACCTAATGAAATTTGTAAACTGGTAAATATTTAAGGTAATTCTCCACTGTCAAAATGATAAACTAATTAAGTATTATTTGAACAAAGGACACAAGTAAAAGTTAGTGCCTTTAATTTTAACACAAATTTACTATATTTACAAGTTGACTATTACAAGTGACAGGTTGTGTTACAAGTTTAAGGAGACTTAGATTTACAAATTGAATAATTGAATACTAAAAACAAAAATGCAAGCTTTGAATCAGTGAATTTTTGGGCCTATAGTACAGGCACTGTATTACTGTTAACTCAGTGCCTGTGTCCCAATTAAATAATCTAACACATTCCAAAAATTTGATCCATTGCATCACTGTACAACAAAGATGGTCTCAAGAAAAAGAAATAGAAATCAGGGAAACAGGAGTAGGGAAGCAGATGGGAAAGGGAGGTCTAAGAACTGACCATAGAAGATAGGGAATGGAGGAATGGTCAAGAAGTCAACAAAGATTGAGGGCTGATCACTGTTTTCCTCAAAGTTTTATCAAGGGCTCCATCTTGCCATATGCTTAATTTACATCTCAGATTCGTAGTTTTTAGTTGCTTTAATTGAATGTAAGCAGCAAATGAAATTAGATCCTCTTGGATATATGAGGGTGAACTCATAATTCTATGTATGAAGTAATGTGTTAGTTCAGTAATTGGTCTCCTTTCTTCTTTAGGAAAAAATGCAAGTCCGGTATTAGAGTTTGGTATAAATTAAGGAAAAAACCCACAAAATTTCCTTAGAAATGCTATAGGCCAGCATTTCTGACCATGCTGCAGTGGGAAACTGCACATTGCATTTGGTCATGATATCTCTGTTTTCCAAAAAAATAGAGTATGAGATAAAACTATTGACCTGATAAGCTCCTTATTGAAACTGATGCACAAGATTAGCAACATTGGGATAGCTAGCTTTAGGACAAGGTAAAAGAGGAAAGAAGTTAGTTTTATTATGAGGATGTGAAAATATATGAGAAAGGTTTATATAATGCAAATATAATAAGAAAAAGTGAGGGAAACCTAGTATTTAAAGTCTAATTAATATTGTTAAAATAAGAACAGTGCTACTGTGGAACACTAGTTTGAGGATTTAAAACTATAGTAGAGGTTAGTTTTCCATTATTCTATTTATTGGCCCTTTTGCATCACTACAGTGTATGATAAAGAATATCCATAATAAAGAATTGCAGAAACTGTAAAAGATTGCATTTCTTCTGAATGGTCAATGAGGATTACAGTTTCAGCCAGTCAGTTTTACTGCATTTCCATTCCCAGAGTCCAGTTTAAGAGGGTAACAGAAGAACTGTGTCTCACTGCCCACTCATTTCTTCTCATCATTGCCTTTTTCACTTACCTTTAAAAACATTACATCCAGTTGTCTAGGTTTATCTAATGAAATAGGTCTTCCTGTTTTCTGCATTAGATGTGCCTAGTAAGTAACTCTTTTCATTTATTGATGCTTGTCTCGGTTCAGTTATTCTATGTCCAGTTCTAGTTAGATATAACATCTTCAGTTTCTCTAGAAGGGTGAGGGTTTTAAATTTCTTTTATTGTGATAGAACATACAATGTTTTTCATTTTAAACATTTTTAAGTGTAAAATTCAGTGGCATTACGTTCACAATGTTGAGGAATCATCACCACTATTTCCAAAAATTTCTCAGTACTCCAAGTAGAAACTGCAACAATTAAGTAGTAATTGTAAGCAGTAATCTCCATTCCTACCTTCAACCCCTGTTCCTGGTAACCTTTAATCTACTTTTTAGGTCTATGCATTTGCCTATTGTATACAATATATAATTTAAGTAGAATAAATATTTGTCCTGTGTCTGGATTATTTCACTTATTTAGTATAATGTTTTAGAGGTTCATTTCTGTTATAGCATGTGTAAGGGCTTCATTCTTTGATGGCTGAATAATATTCCACTATATGTGTATATCACATTGTTTTTGTCCATTCATCTGTTGACAATAGTTGTTTCCACCTTTTGGCAAATAATACTGCAATGAATGTTATTGTATAAGTATTTGAATTCCTGTTTTCAGAGTGGAATTTCTAAGTCATATGGTAATTCTATGTTTAGCTTTTTGAGGAAACACCAAACTTTTCCACAGCAGCTGCAATTCCCAACAGCAATTTAAGAGTATTCTAATTTCTCTATGTCCTGGTCAACCCTGTCATTTTCCTTAAAAAAAAAAAAAAAAAAAAAAGTCATCCTAGTATGTATGAAACAGTAACTCATTCTGGTTTTGATTTCAATTTCCTAATGGTTAATGATACTGCATGTCTACAAAAGCTTATTGGCCATTTTTATATCTTGTTTGGAGAAATGTCTATTCAAGTCTTTGCCCATATTTTAATTGTTTTTTATTTTGAGTTGCATGAGTTCTTTATATATTCTGGATGTTACACCTTTATCAGATATATGATTTGAAAATATTTAAATATTTTCATCCATTCTACAAGTTGCCTCTTCACTTTCATGATAATATCCTTTGATGCACAAAAGTTTTTAATTTTGATGGAGTCCAGATATGTTGCTCACACTTTTGGTGTCATATCTAATAATCCATTGCCAAAAATATAAGAACATGAAGGTCTTTTCCATTTATTTAGTCCTTTTAAAATTTCTTTCAGAAACGTTATGAACTTTTTATTGTATAAGTCTTTCACCTCCTTGATTGATTGATTGATTATTATTATTTTATTTAGGTATGCTATTGTAGTGAGAATTGCTCTTAATTTTGGGGGTATTATTTATTTTAGGTGTATAGAAATACAATTGACTTCTTGTGTTTATATTCTGTCCTGTAACCTTGCTGAGTTCACTTATTAGTTCTAGTAGCCTTCTTGTGGATTTGCATATTTGGGGATGTCTATTCACATCTGCAAATAGAGATAGTTTTACTTCTTTCTCTCCCACTTGGATGCCTTTTATGTCTTTTTATTGTCTAATTGCTCTGGTAAAAAAAAGTTCTATTATGATGTTGAATAGTAGTAATGAAACAGGGCACTAAAAATCTCCCAACAATGAAAAATCCAGGACCAGATGGCTTCAGTAGTGAATTATACTGAACACTTAAATGAGAATTAACACCAGTATTTCTCAAACTTTTCCAAAAATGGAAGAGGAAGGAACATTTCCTAACCTGTACTATGAGGCCAGCATTACCCTGACACCAAAGCCATGTAAGGACATCACAAGAAAAGAAAATTAAATACTTATTAGTATTTTTATTAGTATTTTAGTATTAGTATTTAGTATTTTAGTATTATTAATATTTTTTATGAATATAAATGCAAAAATTCTCAACAAAAAACTAGCACACTGAACTTAATAGCATATTAAAAGGATTAGACATCATGACTCAATGGGATTTATCCCAGAATGCAAGGAAGGTTCAACATGAGGAAACTAACCAATATGATACACTGTGTTATGGTTTGAATTGTGCCCCCTCCAAATTCATATATTGATTTTCTAACCTCTCTACCAAATAAAGTCGCTTTATTTGGAAATAGGGTCATTGAGGATGTAATTATTTGTTGAGATGAAGTTGTAGTGGAGTATGATGGGACCCTAATTCAATATGACTAATGTTATTGTAGAAGGAACATCATGTAAAAACCCAGACATACACCGGGAAAATCCAATGTGAAGACTGGAGTTATACTGCCCAAAGCCAAGGAACTACCAAAACCTAGAAGACAGGCTTAGAACAGATCCTGTTCTAGTGCTTTCAGAGGAAGGATGGCCCTGCAAACTCTGATCTCAGAATTCTAGCTTCTAGAACTGTGAGACATTTCTGTTGTTTAAGCCATTCAGTTTGTGGTGCTTTGTAACAGTAGCCCTAAGTAACTAATTGGGACTACATTAATAGATTGAAGAAGAAAAGTGACATGATCATCTCAATGAATAGAGAAAAGGCATTTGACAAGATCCACCATTCCTTCATGATAAAAACATTCAGAAAACTAGGAATAGAAGGGAACTTACTCAACATGAGAAAGGGGATTTATTAAAAACCCACAGCTAATAACATCATACTCAATGGTGAAAAGTGGAAAGTTTCCTATTTTTTGGTCAATCTAGCTAAAAGTTTGTAAATTTTCATTTTTTCAAAAACACAAACATATGGCTTCATAGATTCTATTGTTTTTCTAGTGCATATTTTATTTTTCTTCATTCTAATCTTTATTATTTCATTTTCTCTGCTAGCTTTGGGTTTATTTTGCTCCTCTTTCTAGTTCCTCAAGGTGTGAAGTTAAGGTTATTGACTTGAGATCTTTCTTCTTTTTTAATGTGGATGTTTACAGCTATAAATTTCCCTCTGAGCGCTGCCTTTGCTGCATCCCATAAGTTTTGTTATGTTGCGTCATTATTTTAATTTATTTTTAAGTATTTTCTAAACTCTTGAGATTTCTTCTTTGACCCATTGGTTAAGAGTATGTCATTTAATTTCCACATATTTGTGAATTTTCCAGTGTTCCTTATTGCTATCTAGCATTACTCCATTGTGGTCAGAAAAGATACTTTGTTTGACTCAGTCTTTTAGAATTTATTGTGATTTGTTTTGTGGCCTAACATGGTCTATTCTGAAGAATATTCTGTGTGCCCTTGTGGATTCTCTTTCTGGGTGGAGTGCTCTATATGTCTGTTAGGTCTAATCAATTTATAGTTTTATTTTAGTCTTCTATAATACTTATTGATATTCTATATAGAAGTTCTATTCATTATCGGAAGTGGTATATTGAAAAACTGTTTCTCCTTTGAATTCTGTCATTATTTGCTTTATTTATTTTGGGGGCTCTGCTGTTTGGTGCAGATATGTTTATAATTGTTTTATTAATGAATAGACCCTTTTATCAATATATAATGCCATTTTTTGTCTTGTAACATTGACATAGTCTATTTTGTCTGATATTAATATAGCACCCCAGGCCTCTTTTGGTTACTATTGGCATGGAATATCTTTTTCCATCCTTTAAATCTATTTGTTTCTTTGGATCTAAAATGCATCTCTTGTAGGCAGTATATAGTTGTATTATTATTTTTTTTTAATTCTATATGCCTCTGCCTTTTGATTAGAGAATTTATTGCATTTACATGTAAAGTCATTACAGATAGGGAAGGATTTTTCCATTTAACTATTTTCTGTGTGCTTACAGCTACTTTTGTCCTTCACTTTCTTCATCACTGCCTTCTTTTGTGTGTTGTTGCTTTTTTTGTGGTGAACCATTTGACTATCTTTTTATTTTCTGTATATTTTTAGATGTTTTATTAACATCTAAAATGTTAATAAAATAACATTATTTTATTACCATACCATGGAGAGAATACATTTACAAATTTATAACATAATTTGAATTGATGTCAACATAACTTTAATGGCATGGAAAATCACTTTTCTTATACAGCTTTATCTCCTCTTCTCCCCTGTACTTATTGTATGTAGAATACAATAAGTATTGTAAAAAATATATACATGATGTGGCCAATACCATTGAATTATAATTTTAATGTATTTGTCTTTTAAATCCTATAGGAAAATATGGAGTTACAAACCAAAAATTAATAACATTGTCTTTTATATTTGCCTATGTATTTACCTTTACCAGAGAACTTTACTTTTTCACAAAGCTTTGAGTTACTGTCTAGCATCTTTTCATTTCAATCTGAAGGATTCTTTTTATAAATCCTTGTAGGGCAGGTCTAGTGATAACACACTCCCTCAGCTTTTACCTGGGAATGTCTTAATTTCTCCCTATTTTAAGGACGGTTTTGTTTGACACAGAATTCTTAGTTGACAGTTTTTTTCTTTCAGGTCATCCTACTGTCTTCTGCCACACATAGTTTGATGAGAAATTACCTGTTAATCTTATTGAGGTTCCTTGTAAGTGAATGTGAGGTGTCACTTCTCTCACTGTGTTCATGATAGCTTGTCTTTTGACAGGTTGATTATAATGTTTCTTGGTGTGAGTCTATCCAATTTTGAAACTTAGGTTTGTAGATTCATGAGTTTCGATAAATTTGGGATGTTTTGGACATTATTTCTTCACATATTCTTTCTGTCCTTTTTCTCTTTTCCTGCTGGGATTCACATAATGCATATTTTGGTCTGCTGGACAGTATCACATAGGTCCTTATCTCATATATGTTCTTTAAGCTCTGTTTATTTTTTTTCATTTTTTTTCCTGCTTCTCAGACTAAATAATTTCAATTTTTCTATCTTCAAGTTCACTTATTATTTCTTCCGTGTGTTTAAATCTTCTGTTGAATCCCTCTAGTGAATTTTCTATTTCAGTTATTGTACTTTTCATCTCCAGAATCTGTGTAGTTCCATTTTTTACAAGTTATTTATTATTATTATGATAAGAATACATAACAAAATTTACCCTTTTAACCATTTTTAAGTGTGTAATTCAGTACCATTAAGTACATTTACAGTGTTCTGCAAACATTACCTCTATCCATTTCCAGAACTTTTTCATCATCCCCCAAAGAAACTCTGTACCCATTAATCAATAACTTCCCAATCCACACTCTCTCCAGTTCCTGTTAACATCTATTTGACTTTTCTCTGTGAATTTTCCGGTTCTGTGTAGCTAAAATAAGTGAAATCATATATTAACCTTTTTTGTGTCTGGTTTATTTCACTTAGTGTAATGTTTTCAAGGTTCATCCATGTTGTAGTGTATATCAGAATTTTATTCCTTTTTAAGGCTGAATAATATTTTATTGTACATTTATACTATATCTTGTTTATCCATTCACCTATTGATGAACATTTGGGTTGTTTCTACCTTTGGCTATTGTGAATAGTGCTGCTATGAATATTGGTGTACAAGTATCTGAATCCCTGCTTTCAGTTCTTTTGGGTATATACCTAGAAGTGGAATTAATGAAATATGTAGCAATTCTATGCTTAACTTCTTGAGGGACTGTCAAAATTTTCCATGGTGGCTATTTGGTTCCCTTTTATAATTTCTACTTCTTTATTGATATTCTCATTTAGTTCACATATTATTTTCCTGATTTCCTTCGGTCTATGTCTATGTTTTCCTTTGGCTTTTTGAGGATATTTAATATAATTGTCCTATGGTCTTTGTATAATTACTCCAAAGTCTGGACTCCCTCAGGGAGGGTTTCTTAATGTTTATTTTGTTCCTCTAAAAGGGCTATATTTTTCCTGTTTCTTTGTATTCCTTGTGGGGTTTTTTGGGTTGTTTTTGTTGTTGAAAACTGGACATTTGCATATTATAATGTGGTAACTTGGAAATCAGATCTCCCTCTTTTCCATCTTTTTTGTTTTTTTTATGTTTTTGATTTTTGAAGGCTATAGTAGCCCATTTGTTTAGTGACTTCCCCAAACTATATTTTCAGAGGATGTGTTCCTCATCTTCTGTGGTCACTGAAGTCTCTGTTCCTTGTGTTAAGCTACAGGTTTCATAGAGATTCCCTTGAACACCAGGAGCTAAAAAACATACACACCCTAGTCTGTGAAGATTGGATCTATGAAGGGAACTGCTCGAATACTTAGGTAGGCTTACACTGAGCCTAAGGATTGGTTTGAGGTGAAAATTTAGGGTGTTTCATATCTTTTCTGAGCATGAGTTTTGTTCTGGGCATGTCCATGGCTTTCTAAATTCCTCTCATGGGTGCTTTTGAATGCCTTAATTTCTTAATGAAACTCCCTAACTTTTGTTCCAGGGCTTTTGGCATCTGTTTTATGTTTCCATCACATTTTTTCCCCCTAAGCATCTGTGAGTTGTTAATTTGGCTTGCAGTTTTTTTGAGCTATGCCTACTGCTTTTCTGGTCTGAGTTCCCAGTTAAGCTGAACAGGGACAAGTGCTTTTCTACATTTCAGGCAGCTCCCAGTTTTTAACAGACAAACACAATAATTTTCCAATGAAGTCTGCTCTGCTTCCTTCAAAAGCAGGGACCAAGGACTTACACAAGGAACGCAAGTTTCTTTCTTTAAGACTGCTACTGTGCTGGGGAGGGGGTGGGGCAAGGGCAAGTAAAAACATCATAAATCTTTGCTACCATTTGAAAGTTACCTTTTTCTTGATTCAGTGTTTGGTTAGTTACTGTAAACCTTTAACTGTTTTCCAGAGTCCTGAAAAGTTGGGTTTGACAGTTTTTGCTTGTCAGTGTTTCTGTGGGGGGATGGGAACTTCGAGGTGTATACTCCATTTTGCTGCAATCTAGACTAATGGTGAGGTTTTCACAAATGTGACTACCACGTGTTCTGAAAATATGTCTGGATCCATTTTGATTGGCTATTTCTAAGGTAATAAACAATTTTTACTGGACATTCAACCTCACATTAAGTCTTGATCTAGCTTTCTTTTTCCAACTTTCTTTTTCTAACTCAAGGTATATTTTAGCAGAATGCTCATGTGCCTTCTCAGAAATGTATTCAATAACCAAATTACTAAAAAGATGAACATTTGAAACTTATGTATTAATTTTTTGTAATAAAATTTGAAACTTCCCTAGTAAAATTCATTGCTTTTGTTTGTTTGGCCTCACTGCACGGATTGTGGGATTTTAGTTCCCTGACCAGGGATTGAACCCAGGCCCTCAGCAATGAAAGCTCCAAGTCCTAACCACTGGACTGCCAGGGAACTCCCAAAGTTCATTGTTTTTAGAAATATATGTGCCTTTAATATCAAACTCAGTTAGTTTATGGGTCCCAAATTTTCATAGTACATGAGTCAGGAAACTACCACCCATGGGGTAAACCTGGCCTGCCATCTATTTTTGACGAGCCTGCAAAGTAAGAATGGTTTTATAAGTTTTTAATCACTGGAAAAAAAATGATGTTTTGGGGTATAAAAATGGTAAAAAAACCTCAAATTTTACTTTTCATAAATATTCATTGAATTCCACCCACATTCACTTGTTCATATATTGTCTATGGTTGCTTTTGTGCTAGCAAGGCCTAATGAAATAGTTTTGACAAGAGACCATTATGCCCTGCAAAAGTATGATGTTTACTATCTAGCCCTTCACATAAAAGGTTTGCCAGCCTCTGTACAACAGAAACAGAGTCAACAACCTGAGAACTCATTCCCATGCCTTATGGAATAAGAGGTATTCTTCAGAATCAAAAGCTCGTTACTTATAGAAATTTAAGCTACTACAGATTTTATCAGGTAAAATGCATTTTTTCCCACTAAGTTATCTAAACAGTCACAAAGTTTCATTTAACACATGACATATAACAGAAGCTTTTCGGGATTAAGGTTTTTCCTAGAACTTAAATTTATCAATAATTTAAACCACTTTTGCCATAATTTGACAGCTTCAAGAATTCTGAACTTTATGCTTCTTTCTCGAGTTGGAGAGAATTGGAAATCTCCTTTATCATTAAAAACCTTCTATCAGAGAGTACATTAACTCTTATATGTTATGTCTTTAATTAGAGACCTATGTGAACCAGAATGCCTTAAAATCAGAATGCATTTCAGCTGCTAAAGATTTGCTTATTTCCTTTTCAACTTTTGAAAACATGGATGAGAACTTTGATAAAAAATTTTACACTAAAATCTTCTGTTATGTTAAAAGGCAACCTAAAAGTGTGTGATTTCTGAAGCTGGGGAGCATCAGTGGTTTGTTTGGATGACATCTGTAAGGATACTTTCAATACCACTGTCAATTTATGCACACTGGAAGAATTAGTTCTCCTGAAAATTGTTTTGATCTGGACCGCCAGTCATTTCTCATCAACTATCATTTTTGAAAAGGTCTACATCTATAGGGTACATCATTTTGTATGATCTTTGAGATCAAATAATTTATAAGAGATTATTATAAATAGACTACATTACTAACTGAGTAGCTTCATCATCACTGGAATGTAAAAATTCTTTATAATTACATTTTTTCCCTCTGGAGCTATCTGTCATAACCTCACTGACTAACTTTATTAAAGGAAATCCAATTTTGTAAAACAAAATTTTCTCAGATATTTCTGCTTTAGCGCTGGCTACTGTCAAGAAGATTATAGATAAAAGGTACCACATTCTCTAAAAATGTATGAGTCAGCATTAGGGTAGATAGTGATGATGACTGAAATTCTTTACAGTTTGGTCCACCTTTTTTATCTTTTAAACAAGACTTTTAGAATCCAGAGGCAAACATGCTGAACGAAGTTGGATCCATGTCACAAAGTAGCAAGTTAACTGATTTTGAAATAAATAGATAGCACTAGCTATCCATCTTGTTAAGTTTTCCTCAGTGCTTTTTATGTTCTTACAAATAGAATCTTTGTATCTATATTCATATAAGGTATCTATATAAAGGATTTAATAACTTTATTGACCAACAATTTGTGTATTGATGGTATTTTATCCACAGAAGGTACCTTGTCAGAAAAGGGTTTTTTAGTCATGGGGTCATTTTATGTATATATAATATTTTATGCACAATAATTCTTTACTTCTTGATGGTGCTTTATCCATAGTTGGATCTTTTTGGGAGGTGTTTTATAAACTGATGAAATTTTATCTGCAGGTGGTATAGATACTTTTATTTGAACATCCAAATACATCTTTTATAGTGAACCAATCAGTTTCATAGCTGTGTCATAGAATTAAGCTTGAGTTTCATCTCAGTTTGCTAACTATTCTGGTGAACATACCCTCTAAAAATTTAACAGGAAAAATTCAAGTTCATTTTCTGATGGGTAATGAGGGCTAACTGGTTTACTAGGTACACTTTTTGTCTCTTTATCTTCATGGCATGTATGTATTGAATAATACTAGCACTCAGCATCTTCTTATACCAAAATGCTTATCAAAAGCATTATCAAAACTTTCTCTCACCCAGGTCTCTAATATACTTCTCTTGCTTTTAATATTTTGCTCAGCATTACAAGAATCATCTTACAGGACACTATGTTATGTTTTAAAAAACATTTTATTTTCTAAGGGAAGTAAGCATAGTTACATCAGGTATAGAAACTTCAGTGCTTGTCCTGGCGAGGTGGTGAGGAAGATTTGGAAATATTGGTGTTAGTTCGAGAAAACACCTTTGACAGAGCTGAAGATACCTTTGCCAGCATTTTAGATCCTTGTTTAGGAATACTAGGCTTGGGAGTTTCTGTGGACAAAGCAAAAAAAGTAGTATAGATATTTATTAGACATTCTAGTTGAGGCAGCCATACTATACAATTGATGATTTAGAATTCAAAAACTGACATTTATAGAATAATTTATGGGATTAAAAAAGAAAGATTCTTTTGATTTGATTCTTCCAACACTCCTGTGAAGGAAACAGGAAAAATATCTCCATTTTTGTATATGAATCTTGGCGAGGTCAGAAACCTTGCCTAAGGTCACATGAGGAGTGGCCAAGCTTGGACAGGGAACAGCTTTCTGACTCTCATGGCATTATTATATGCTGCACTCTGATACTTCGTTAATCAGGTGTACAAAGAATACCTTTCTTTTTCTAGCAGAAACAACTCTGAAAAAGTCTGATGAGCTAAACTCACATGGGAAGGTAACTTTCAATGCTATACAGTGAGGCTGTCTATTTCAGAGTGCTCACTTGAAAACAGAAGTGCATTAAAACTGCTATAATTTCTCACCACTTTGGGTAAATTTTTAGTTGACTAACTTCAAGTGTTTTTTTTTTTTTGTCATGTGACAGAAGACTGTATAGATAATAAAAATTTCCATTTGGATTCATTTTTCTATACCACTTCTTCAGGGCATGGACTCTCAGAATATCATATTATAATTTAACAAAATGAATATTTTACATGTAAAGACAAGTAAATATGTACTTCTCTGAAACTTTATGATAGGATGTGATAGGACATGAAAACACACATGATAGTAAAAGCCCATCTTTTCTTAATTCCAGTACATGCCAAAGTTCATGACTATACCTCTTGCAGTTACCTAGATTTGTCTTTTCTAGCAAGGTAATCTTCTATTGTTAAAGCTAAGATAGCCAACAGCAGATTTAAAACTAAGAAAGCCAACAGAATAAAGAATAAAAATGTATGTTTAGGTTTTTACTGTGCTATAAAAAGGAAAAAGCCAAAATCTGCAGCAGACAAGACAAAAGCATGAATGAAAGAGAAAGATGTATATTCTGAAAAGGCAAGATAAAAATTTTACTAACACGACTGAGGCAATGATACAAGGCTTCTGAAATTCTCATTGGAGAGGTAAGAGTTAATGTTCTGAAAACTTGGTGGCCTTGTTAAAAATGCAGATTCCTGGGCATCATTACTCCAAGATGCTAACTTAGCCAGCTAGAGAGGGTCCATTGTACTCACATGCAGTTCCCCCCAACCCCTGTGCCCCTGAGGCACACACAGACTGCCCTGAGGGACCAGGCTTGTTGCTACAATGGGTGCTCTCTCTCAGCAGTGAGCACTGCCTGATGCTGATCAAAGACACCCTCTACTCAAGGCTCTGTTGTGACCTAAAGGGGAAGGAAATCCAAAAAAGGAGGGGATATATGTATATGTATAACTGATTCGCTTTGCTGTGCAGCAGAAACTAACACAACACTGTAAAGCAACTATACTGCAATTAAAAAGACAAAAAAAAAAAAAGTATTCTGGGTGGTTCCAGTATAAAGCAGTTCCTAGAAACACAATGAAGACACTGCCCAAATCCACATTCACTATTAGGTGACGGGTGGGTTGCTGGTGTCCTAGGTTAATAGCATCATCCCCAGAGAGAATAGTGAACCCTTGTGTTTATCAGTTAATAGCTCTTTTCACAGTAAAACTTTAAGCTATCTTTGTCATTGAGGACATAATTCTGGGATGCAATGGCAACTATATGGAACCACAATGTAGAGGGAAGAAAGAATGTTGGGTCAGAGTCAGAAGATATGTTTTTGAGCCCTAAAAGGTCTCCATTTGTTGGCTGTATAACCTCAGACAGTTATTTACCTCCATTTTCTCATTTGTAAATTAGGGCTGTAAGGCTTGCAGAGGGAATATAATACGGTGTAGGAGATATGAACAAGTTTGGTTTGGTCCATAAAGGGCTTTGCATTACTTGATAAAACCTGAAAGTCAGGAATTTTCACATAGAACTTCCATTTCCAGTTTCTTTTGAAAAATGCTAGGACCTGAATTAGAAGGCCTGGCAACAATCCAGCATGCCAATGACTGGACCTGAGTAACAGCTCCCTTCTTTAAATGGGGCATGCCATCTCCAGTGGACCACAGACCCCTGCTCAACATACTGCTCTTGTTTGTTACCTATCTAGCTCCTGTGAACTGTGGTCATGTTGAATGAGCTTAGGCTTTGAAGTCGGGCAGATCTGTATTTGAATCCCAGCTCTGCAGCTTACTAGCTTGGGGTGACCTTGAGTAACCTACTCTCACTTTCTCTTCAGTAAAATGAAGATAGCTGATACCTATTCAACGTTAGTTCCGTTATCTATTACTCCTTTGGTTTAAGAATTGCATAGTAAACTGCAAGTGGAAATAATATCTTACTATTTATATTTTTATATATAGCAATTTCATATTGATAATACATGTCAATACTGCAAGGAAGAAACTACCCATTCTAGGAGTAATGTTAAAAGGATAGTATATTTTGTACCTGAAATGACTTCTTTTGAGGAATTCACACTACCAGGAATATTCTTGTTTCCTTCAAATATGGTGATAAACTGCCAAGACAAAACAAAGTATTAACTGGATCTTTTGTTGGATACTACACACTAGAGATACCTAGAAATCCTCAAGAGATGTAGCATAATCATTACAGCATTTTATATAATTTCTGTGTTCTGCAGTCACAAATAATTATTCTCTGAGACTTAGACTCCTACTTTTTGCCAATTATGATGGCTAGGATTGACCCTTATCATAGATATGGGCCTTGGCTACCAAATGATGATTAAAGGTTCAGGCATGTTAAAAGTGACAAAAAATGTCAGCTCTGTCTCTCCCCCCTCCCCTTTTGGATGAATTGGAGTGAGAAGTAAGTTATAAATTCTTTTCTGATAATAGACATAAGAGAAGGAAAATGGATGTTTACTATATAAGCCCAATTTCCTTTTATGGAAATTTTAGCGATTTTGGAATCTAGAGAAGTAAAGTGGGTGTGTGGAGCTAGGGCAGGGAACATGGCTCAGGTACTGGTTTTACTCTGTAGGTCTTTATTGTATATTTGAATGCAAAGGGAGCAGTTTTCCCAGAAAGGCATAAAAGAGCCTGGGACAGGTACCTGGGCTTCACTGTAACTATTCTATAATGCTAGCAATTTAAAAAGTAAAAAAGTCAATGAAGTAAGGCTAAATACATGTAACATAAAATGTACTGTATATAGATTATGTAAAGACTACCAGATATTAATGAGATTTACCACAATTCCTCCAAAAGGACTTGAGGTAGTTTATGTATTGAAATATTTTGAACAGGATGCCTAAAGAATAAAATGGAGCAGAGACCACCTAAAGAATTTATTCTCAGCATTGGCTTCACAGTAGAGTTATCTGTGGAAAATTTTTTAAAAATATGAATACCTGGGTCCCATACCACCACTGGAATTGAAATCCTTGAGGGTGGGGCAGATATTGATATTAAAAAAAAAATCATGGCTCTAATTTGTGAGAATTAGAGTTGATAATCCCTAATCTATAAGTAGGGAGCAGATGCTCCCTACTTATGAGATGAGTAATATATTTAAGTTCTGCTAAGAACTTCTAGCGTTGCATTAGATTCAGGAGTATTTGCTATTACTTCGTGGAACATTGTTAAAATTACTTAAGGTTTTTGTCTGAAGATTTCAAAATCTTGGCTATGTTGGAGTTGGCATCTCTTGTCCTTTCCCTTGAAAGTGGTAGACATTGTCTTAGTTCTTTGTATGTTAAGTAATATTGGATTGTATCCTGAGCATTTTAAACAATTTATGTGATTCTAAGAACTGTTAAAATCCTTTGTAGAAGGTTGATTTTTTTAAAGTATGTAATTAACCCATTAGGTTTCAGACCACACATCCTACTCTGCCTTCTATGGCTGTGGTTCCAGTGTAAGGTCAGTTTTCAAAGTCTCGGTGGTAATTTTTAGTGCATACCACTATTAAGACTGTAGTTCAAGTTCTCATAGCCTTTTGTCTATAGAACTTCAGGTCAGTTCCTGGCAAGCACATCTCAGGAGACAATTTATAAACAGATTTGGAGGGATTCCTTTTTTGATATCCCTCCTCTCTTTGATTCCTTTTAGTGTCTCTGACTCTCAGCAGTCCCCTTTTCTGGTTCTATGCTTAGAATGCTGTGTGCTTCTAGCCTTCCTGTGTGCTGTCTCACACATCCAATGACTGTATCCATGTCTGGGGTAAATTAACAAGAGAAAGCGGAGAAAAAAGTAGCACGTTTCCCCCTAATGTTCTTCAGGTTACTGGAGCCTTTTTCCTAATTCCTCTGGTCAGAAGGATTTTCTTTCAGTCTTAAGTGCCTCACAGCCTTTGCTGCCATTGTTGTGTAGCTTCATGGCTGAAACTTACCTTGTGGCAGGGGCAGAAGAGGGGGAAAAAGTGGGCTTCCCTATTTTCCATTTCATAGGAACTTCTTCCTAATTCTGGTAAGAGAGCAGTGGATTCTCTTGGAGCTTTCTTATTTTATCCATTCCCTCTATATAATTACAGGATTTGAACTGCCCTGGGTCTATGCTAGGAGATGTGAGAGGAAAAAACCCAGGAAACTCATAATGGTATTATTTTTTGAGTTTTGATTTCCCTCCTCAAACTCCTGATATTATTTACTTTTCAGAACCCTCAGTAGTTGTCCAAAGTTTTTAGTTTTAATCAGTGAGAGATACAGGTGGAATGTGCTTACTCCACCTTACTCAGAACTGGACTGAATAACAACTTTAGTTATAGTTTTACCATGGAAAAAGCAGTAAGCAAGGAAAAGGGCAAGAACCAAAAGGGTCCAGATTAGCCTGCAATTCACTTTGGCACAAGGAATGGCCTGTCATCAGACTAGAGATTCATTGTCTCCCCTTTAGTGCCATATGATTTTACTTGGAAAATATGGCCTAAGTGCAGCCTGAGGTTGTCAAATAGATGTTTATGTTCAAAAATGAAGATTAGGTTGAGTGAGGAACTAACCCAGCATCTTTAGATATGTGGCAAAAGTTATCTTAAGTATGAGTGGTAAGATATGGCTCTGAAAATTACTCTGATAATGAGAAGTGACTGGATAATCGATGGACTGTAATATCATGGGGTTGGGGAGATTTGCTTAAAAATGGGATTAAGTTGAGCCAAGAAACAAAACAAAACAGAAGAGGATTTGTAGCTTGAGCACTCATTGGAAGCTTTCTAAAAAGATTTAGCAAAGAGGACACTTTCTGAGTTTACACTGGAGAACAGCTGGGCCTTTTTGGAAAACTGCCTTTCGACAGTCAGTCCTTCGGAATACAGAGAAATAGATGGAATCAGCAATTATTTCTTATAAACTGCTCTCTTCCATTTTTGCTTTTATTTCCTCCCTGCCTCCACCAAGTCCCTCACTTGGGTCTACCTGCCCTAGGCAGGGCCAAGTGACTCACTCCCTCTAGGATTTCCTCCAGAGACTGCAGTAACAGAGTTAAGGAATGGAATTGCAGTTAGGTGCTAGGGAGGAACAGTGGCTTATCCTGTGCACTTAAGCAAGGAATGATAACTTAACCCTAAGGTGACAATTAATGGATTTCTTGGGTACCACCGACAAGTCTCAGCCAGGAGGAGAGATCTGAGCATGAAGAAATTGCAAATAGGGGAATGCTTCCTGATGCCTCTCAAATAGCACCACATAGTTCCTGGTTTGACCTTGAAAATTGGGCTGTGTTCACCTGGACTCCATGTATTCTAATTAGAGGATATTGAAAAATATTTACCTTAACATTGTTTGAATTTTCTGGCCTTCGTTCCTGAGAACTTGCTGTAGAGGGGGGAAAAATAGTATTTTTTCTGAGGCATAGTGTTGACACAAATCTGATCTTATTGTTTTTCACCAAAAAGTCATACAATTTAGGCTGATAGAAGAAATTATTATTATTTTTAGTGTACAGACAATGTGAACAAAACTGAAATAGGTGAGATCTCTAGAATTCTGTGGCATATCTTAGCCCTTCTTTTAGAAATTATGAAAGATGAAGTGTGATGTAGTAGGAAAGGCAGATTCTGTAAACTTAGTAGGTATACATCTATGCATGGCCACTCAATCCCTACAGGCCTATTTATTTTACATGTAAAATGAGAAGTTACCCTGTAGGTGATTCCTAAGGGCCTTTCTAGCTTTAACACTCTTTGATTCTACATAGCTAATTAAAAGCAGATAATTGGAACAAAGAGGAAGGTGCTAGTCTTATGAAATACTCTGAGTGAAAATCAGGAGAATTTTGAGGCAATACCAAGAAGAAACCTTGTGGAGTTGCACAGAGCTAAAAGTTACCTAAATTTCAGGGGAGGTCAAGACACCAGTAGAAGAATTCAACCCAAGGAGGTAGAAATGGTACTGTGAGATAAGTTTCATAAAGACCCCAGCTAACGTGTTAGGGAGTCAGAAAACCCGAGTTTGAGTCTTGGCTTCACTACTTAGAGCTGTGTGAATATTGGCAAATTTAATCTAACTTCTCTCCCAGTTTCCTCCTATGTAGAATGTGAATAAGACTATCTTCCTGCCTGTCTCTAAAGAGGACTCGAGATATCTCATACGTAAAAAGTATGCATTTTATAGACATGTGATCATCAAGAGTCAACACATGTGATTACTCTCTGAATTACCCTTTGGGTCAATGTAGGTTCTGGAAAAAAATAGTAAAACCTCAATTAACTCAAATATGATAAGAGCTGATTATCTGACTTATCTGAGAAAATTGGTAAAATTTCATTGTTGGTTGATAATATTTCTAAAGTATCTGACTCTATATCGCATATAGCTGAACTGACTTTTGCTTTTAAGTGACTGAGGACATTTGGGTTTACTACCAGGACTATTATTCCAAACACCAGTTTTTATGTTTCCAGGTTAGATGGCTATCAACTTTCCAGGATATACTAGGAATTGGTTTTGATGAAGAGTCACAGAAAAATTCCTGCTAATTCAGGATCTAACATACTCAGATTTATTTGAGATTTTCTCCCATATTCTATATAAAACTATAAACTAAAATTAGGAATGTATGTGTTCAACCCTAAGCTTGTCACTGAACTCCAGACTGAAATATCCTATTGCTTATGTGACACCTCAACTTAAATATCTAATATCTAATACCTTAACATAACCAAAACAGAATTCTTGTGCACCCTCCTTCGATTCCCATAGTCTCTCCTATTTTACTAACTGCCTCCTCCTACTGTATGCCTGTTTTAGGCTCTTGGAAATATAGCTGTGATCTTCATGGAGCTTACATTCTAGAGGGAGGTAGTGAAAAAACAATTACTTAAAACATACAGTCTGGCATATAGTAATAAATGCTAGGGAGAAAAATAGCAAAGAAGTGGAATATGTAGTGCCATCTTGAGAATGAGGCTACAATTTCAAAGAGTGTGGTCAAAGAAGATGTCACTGAGAAGGTGACATTGGAGCAAAGTTCTGAAGGTGAGGAGTGAGCAATGTAGATACAGAGGGAAGAGCACTACATGAGGATCAGCAAGTGCAAAGACCCTGAATTCCTGGAATATTTGAGGAACAGCAAGAAGGTCAGTGAGGCCTGAGCAGGGTGAGCCAGAAAGAGAAACAGAGGAGGAGGTTAGAGAGGTAATAGGGGTTTGGAGTGATGTCCAGATGATGTAAGGTTTTGCAAGCCATTGTAAGTTCCTTGGCTTTTGTCCCAGATGAGATGGGAAATATTTATACCTGGAATTATCTTTGATGCCCTGCCTCAAGTTACAATGTAAATTCTTTGAGATCAAGGACTTTGTCAGTTTTGTTCACACATGGGATTTTAGAACACAAAGGAGGTGCTCAGTAAAATCTTTGAATGAATGAATGAATAAACGATTGAATTGGACAGCTGCAATATTACTGAAGGATATAAGAATTAAGCTGGATCATTGCAACAAGGTTGGAAAAAACAAAACACTGAATTTAGGGTCAGGAGCATTGGGATCTAGACTGTTCTGCTTCTGACTCAAAGTAATCTTGGACATTTTCTCACCTTGAGCTTGAGTTTCCTCATGTAAACAATGAGGGGCGTTATAGTAAGTATTTCTGTCCAACTCTAGCAGCCTAGGATTCCATAATACAGGAATCATACAGTGATTATTTTGACCCCTGGTTATGGTACATTTATAGAATTTTGGCATGCTTACTGTTACTCTATGAATCCCATCTTAATAAAAATGATTTCCACTTCCACGTTGAGAGAATATGTTTCTTAAGTAACAACCTGAGTGAGTTGTATGTTTGAAATAGCCAGGGTAAACCTGTGGTTCAAATTTCAAGGCCACTTTATAGTAAACATGACACTTAACCTCTTGGACATGCTACCATTGTTAGAACCATGTTAATCATCTGAGGTTTCAACAGAGTGCCAAACAGTCCTCACACAAATGTTCTAAGCAGTCAGTACAATTATAGATTAAAAAAACAACAACAAAGTGAGGTCCATACTAGCCATATTTAAATGTAAGCAAATACATGTAGCTTTAAAAGCCTTTTTTGGGGTACATTTTGATAGGGTTAAGCACAAATGAAGGATAACTTCTCAAAGAAATTGTTAAATCCTAGTATCATGGGTTCTGGTTCAGCTAGAAACTATCATATGATATACCCTGATTTTGTGACTATTTCTCACAGGAGCATGGTAAATATAAATTCATATTATCATACCATATTCTTGACCAAAATCATTAATAAGACAAACTAGCTGACTTATTTTAACACCTGCATGATGTAGTATTGGATCATTTCTAAAAGTAGATAAGCTCATAGGAAAAAAAAAATGTATCAACTTCAGGTTTGGTAACTAAAAAAACTGATCAAAGCAGTAGAGTGTCCTTTTGAATACTTTCTACTTTAAATCAAGAAATACAAAAATCCAACCTTCCATAATTTTAGGACTTTTATCTGCCATACAGTCTTCAGTCTCACTAAAACAGAAGAAAAAAAATATTTAATTTTTTTGTGTATTTAATGAATCAAGAAATTACTGGTTAAGTAAAAGAACAATCTGTCAGTCATTCTTCATATGGAAGTAAACCTGGAAGAGTGTATCACTGAGTTTCCAAATTGAATGCAAATTATTTCTAAATTCACTCTTTTTCCCCAACTTTTAAAATTTTGGTTAAATACACATAACATAAAATTTACCATCTTAACCATTTTTAAGTGTACAGTTTTATGCTTGAGTACATTCACATTATTGTGCAACCATCACCACCATTCATCTATAGAACTTTTTCATTTTCCCCAATTGAAACTCTGTACTCCTAAATACTAACACCACATATTCCTCTCTCTCCATCCCCTGGAACCAATCTTCTACCTTCTGCCTCTGTGATTTGACTACTTAGGTATCTCATATAAGTGGAATCATGTAATATTTGTCATTTTGAGACTGACTTATTCACTTAGCATAACGTCTTCAAGGTGACATATAGCATGTGTCAGGATGTCCTTCCTTTCTAAAACTGAATAATATTCTACTGAATGTATGTACCATATTTTGTTTTTCCATTCATTCATCAATGGACTCTTGTGCTGCTTCCATGATTTGGCTATTGTGAATAATGATGCTATGAATATGAGTGTAAAAATATCTGCTTAAGTCCCCGTTTTCAATTCTTTGGGGTATATACCCAGAAGTAGAATTGCTGGATCATATGGTTACTCTATATATTTATCTTTTTAGAGAAACTCTCACACTGTTTTCCATAGTGACTGCACCATTTTAAATTCCCAGCAGCATTGTACAAGGGTTCCAGTTTCTTCACATTCTTGCCAACGTGTTATTTTCTGAAAATTTTTTTGATAATAGCTATCCTGATGGGTGTGCAATGGCATCTCATTATGGTTTTGACTTGCATTTCCCTAATGATTAGTGATGTTGAGGATCTTTTCACGTGCTTATTGCCCATTTGTACATCCTCTTTGTAGAAGTATCTATTCAAGTCCCTTACCCAATTTTTAATCAGGTTGTTTGGTTTTTTGCTGTTGTTGAGTTATAGGAGTTCTTTATATATTCTGGATAGTAATCCCTTATCAGACATATGACTTGCAAATATTTTCTCCCATTCTATGTGCTGACTTTTCACTCTGTCCTTTGAAGCACAAAAGTGTTTAATCTTGGTAAAGTCAAACTTATCTAATTTTTCTTTTACTGCTTGTGCTTTTAGTATCATATCCAAGAAACTATTATCAAATCCAGTGTCATGGGGCTTTCCCCCTATGTTTTCTTATAAGAGTTCTATAGTTTTATGTAGGTCTTTGATCCATTTTGAATTAGTTTTTATACACAGTATAAGGTAAGGGTCTAACTTCATTTTTGTTTGTGTGTGGTTATCTAGTTTTCCCAACACTATTTGTTGAAAAGACTGTTTTTTCTCCATTGGATGGTCTTGGCATGCTTATCAAAAATTATTTGACCATATATTAAGGATTTGTTTCTGGGCTCTTTATTCTGTTCCACTGGTCTACATATCTGTCTTCATGTCAGCACCACACTGTTTTGATTACCATAGCTCTGTAGTAAGTTTTGAAATTAGGAAGTCCAAGTATGTTCTTCCTTTTCAAGATTGTTTTGGCTGTTAGGAGTCCTTTGAGATACTATATAATTCTAGAATGAATTTTTTCTTTTCCTGCAGAAAAAGGTCATTAAGTATTTTTTATAAGGATTCATTTAATCTGTAGAATCCTTTGGGTAATATTGAAATCTTAACAGACTATTTCCATTAATCTGTGTCTCCTTTAATTTCCTTTAGGCATGTTTTGTAGTTTTCGGTGTACAAATCTTTTGCCGCTTGGTAAGTCTATTCCTAAATATTTTATTCTGTTTGATACTAGTGCGGATTGAATTTTTCTTAACTTCGTTTTTGGATTGTTCATTGTTAGTGTACAGAAATGCAATTGTCTTCTTCTTTGTTGATTCTATATCCAGCAACTTTGATGAATTCATTTATTTGTTCTAAAAGTTTTCTTTCTTTTTTGTATGGAATCTTTAGGGTTTTCTACATATAAGATAATGCCATCTTTGAACAGAGCTCACTTTACTTCTCATCCAATTTAGATGCCTTTTATTTCTTGCCTAATTGCTCTGGCTAGGGCTTCTGGTAATATACTCAACAGAAGTGATAAGAGTGGGCACCCTTGTCTTTTTCCTGAGCTTAGAGGAAAATCCTTCAGGATTTCACCCTGAGTATAATAATGTTAGTTGTAGTTTTTTCATATATGGCTTTTATTATTTCAAGGTAATTTCCTCTTATTTCTAGTTTGTTAAGTGTCATTATCATGAAAAGGTGTTGAATTTTGTTAAATGGTTTTTCCTCCATTAGTTTAGATAAGAATGTGTTTCTTTTTCCTTCATCCTGTTAATGTCTTGTGTTACGCTGACTGATTCTCATATGTTGAACTTCCCTTGTATTCCTGGGATAAATCAACCTTAGTCATAGTGTATAATCATTTTTTTTTCTAAAGTATTTGTTTATTTATTTATTTATTTATGGCTGTGTTGGGTCTTCATTTCTGTGCGAGGGCTTTCTCTAGTTGTGGCAAGTGGGGGCCACTCCTCATCGCGATGCGCGGGCCTCTCACTATCGTGGCTTCTCTTGTTGCGGAGCACAGGCTCCAGACGCGCAGGCTCAGTAGCTGTGGCTCACGGGCCTAGTTGCTCCGCGGCATGTGGGATCTTCCCAGACCAGGGCTCGAACCTGTGTCCCCTGCATTGGCAGGCAGATTCTCAACCACTGTGCCACCGGGGAAGCCCAGTGTATAATCATTTTAATCTGCTATTGAATTCTGTTTACTAGTATTTTGTTGAAGATTTTTGTATCAATAGTTTGAAGAGGTTTGTTCTTGTTTTGTTTGGAGGAAGTTTACTTTACATCAATAGCTTGAGGAGGATTGGTTTTAATTCTCCTTTAAATGTTTGCTACAATTCACCAATGAAATCATCTGGTCCTGAGTTTTTCTTTGTTAGGAGCTTCTTAATTACTGATTCAATTTCTTTACTAGTTATAGGTTTCTTCAGATTTTTCCATTTTTTCATGAATCAATCTTGGTAGGTCATGTTTTTAGGAATTTGTCTATTTCATTTAGATTATCCAATTTGTTGGCATACAATTGTTAATAGTACTCTTATAATTCTTTTTATTTCTGTAAAATCATAGTACTCTTATAATTCTTTTTATTTCTGTAAAATCAGTTATAATGTCTCTTCTTTCACTTATGATTTTAGCTATTTGAGTCTTCTCTTTTTTTTCCTTAGGCAATGTAGCTAAAATTTGTCAATTTTATCAACGTTTTGAAGAACCAACTCTTGGTTTCACTGATTTTATTTTTCTATTCTCTTATTTTGTTTATCTCTACTTTAATCTTTATTATTTCCTCCCATCTAATAGTTTTGAGTTTAGCTTATTTTTCTTTTTCTAGGTAGGTATTTAAGATGTAATGTTAGGTTGTTATTATAAGATCTTTTTTCTTTTTTATTGGAGTATAGTTGCTTTACAATGTTGTGTTAGCTTCTGCTGTACAGCAAAGTGAGTCAGTTATACGTATACATATATCCACTCTTTTTAGATTTCCTTCCCATTTAGGTCACCACAGATCATTGAGTAGAGTTCCCTGTGCTAAACAGTACGTTCTCAATAGTTATCTATTTTATACATAGTAGTGTATATATGTCAATCCCAATCTCCCAATTCATCCCACCCCACCCTTCTCCCCTTGGTAACCATAAATTTGTTCTCTACTTATGTGACTCTATTTCTGCTTTGCCTGTAAGTTCATCTGTACATTTTTATAGATTCCACATATAAGTGATATTATACTATATTTGTTTTTCTCTTTCTGACTTACTTCACTCTGTATGACCATCTCTCGGTCCTTCCATGTCTCTGCAAATGGCACTATTTTGTTCCTTTTTATGGCTGTGTAATATTCCATTGTATATATGTACCACAACTTCTTTATCCATTCCTCTGTCGATGGACTTTTAGGTTGCTTCCATGTCTTGGCTATTGTAAACAGTGATGCAGTGAACATTGGGGTGCATGTATCCTTTCGGACCATGTTTTTCTCCAGATATATGCCCAGGAGTGAGATTGCAGGATCATATGGTAGCTTTAGTTTTAGTTTCTTAAGGATCCTCCATACTGTTCTCCACAGTGGCTATACCAATTTACATTCCCACCAACAGTGCAGGAGGGTTCCCTTCTCTTCACACTCTCTCCAGCATTTATTGTTTGTGGATTTTTTTGATGATAGCTATTTTGACTGGTGTGAGGTGATATCTCCTTGTAGTTTTGATTTGCACATCTCTAATTAGCAATGTTGAATATCTTTTCATGTGCTTCTTGGTCATCTGTATGTCTTCTTTGGAGAAATGTCTATTTAGGTCGTCTGCCCATTTTTTGATTGGGTTGTTTATTTTTATAATAGTAAGCCACATGAGCTGTTTGTAAATTTTGGAGACTAATCACTTGTCTGTCACATCGTTTGGAAATATTTTCTCCCATTCTGTGCGTTTCCTTTTCATTTTGTTTATGATTTCCTTTGCTGTGCAAAAGCTTTTGAGTTTAATTAGGTCCCATTTGTTTACTTTTGTTTTTATTTCCATTACCCTGGGAGATGGATCGAAAAAGATATTGCTGCAATTTATGTCAGAGAGTGTTCTGCCTATGTTTTCCTCTAAGAGTTTTATAGTGCCCGGTCTCACATTTAGGTCTTTAATCCATTTTCAGTTTATTTTTGTGTATGGTGTAAAAGAGTGTTCTAATTTCATTTTTTTTTTTTTTTTTTACATGTAGCTGTCCAGTTTACCCAGCACCACTTATTGAAGAGGCTGTCTTTTCGCCATTGTATATTCTTGTTTCCTTTGTCATAGATTAGGTGACCACAGGTGTGTGGGTTTATCTCTGGGCTTTCTATCCTGTTCCATTCATCTATATTTCTGTTTTTGTGCCAGTATCATACTGTCTTGATTACTGTAGCTTTGTAGTATAGTCTGAAGTGAGAGAGCCTGATTCCTCCAGCTCCCTTTTACTCTCTCAAGTTGCTTTGTTTATCCGGGGTCTTTTGTGTCTCCATACAGATTTTTTTGTTCTACTTCTGTGAATAATGCCGTTGGTAATTTGATAGGGATTGCATTGAATCTGTAGATTGCCTTAGGTAGCATAGTCATTTTGAGAATATTGATTCTTCCAATCCAAGAACCTGGTATATCTTCTGTTTCCGTCATCTTTGATTTCTTTCATCAGTGTTGTATAGTTTTTGGAGTACAGGTCTTTTGTCTCCTTAGGTAGGTTTATTCCTAGGTATTTTATTCTTTTTGCTGCAATGGTAAATGGGATTGTTTCTTTAATTTCTTATTCTGATCTTTTGTTGTTAGTGTATAGAAATGCAAGATATTTTTGTGTATTAATTTTGTAACCTGCAACTTTAGCAAATTCGTTGACGAGCTCTAGTAGTTTTTGGTAGTGTCTTTAGGATTTTCTATGTATAATATCGTCATCTGCAAACAGTGACAGTTTAACTTCTTCTTTTCCAATTTGAATTCCTTTTATTTCTTTTTCTTCTCTGATTGTCATAGCTAGGACTTCCAAAACTATGTTGAATAAAAGTGCAAAACTGGACATCCTTGTCTTGCTCCTGATCTTAGAGGAAATGTTTTCAGCTTTTCACCACTGAGTATAATGTTAGGTTTGTCGTATATGGCCTTTAGTATATTGAGGTATGTAATCCCTCATTTCCTCCACTACTGCCTTCCTTTGTGTCACTTGAGGTTTTGCAGAGATGCATTTTGATTACCTTTTTAATTTCCTTTCATTTATATTCTATAGATATTTTCTTTGTTACCACACAGATTCCATATAATGTCCTAAAGTTATGACAGTCTATCTTAAATTGATACCAGTTTAACCTCAACATCATACAAAGACTCTACTCCTTTATAGATCAACCCCCATCCCTTTGTTATTACTGTCCCAAATTATGGCTTTATATATTCCATGCCCATCAGCATAAATTTATAATTATTTTTTATGCATTTATTTTTTAAATCCTGTAGAAAATGAAAGTGGAATTATGAACTAAAATTATTATAATACTGGTTTTTATATTTGTCCCTGTGTTTACCTTTCCTAGAGAGAGTTTTATATTTTCATATGGTTTTGAGTTACTGTCTAGCATCTTTTACTTTCAATTTGAAGAACTTGTTTTAGCATTTCTTGCAGTCATGTCTAATGGTAATGAACTTTCTCAGCTTTTTGTTTTATTTTTTGTCTTAGAATGTTCTGATTTCTTTCTCATTTTTGAAGGGTATTTTTGCTGGTTATAGAGTTCTCACTTAATAGTTTTCTTTATTTTAGCCCTTTAAGTATATAATCTACTGCCTTCCATCCTGCAAGATATCTTCTGAAAATTTTACTGATAATTTTATGGAGATCTCTTGTACAAGTCATTTCTGTCGTCACTTTCAAGATTCTCTTTTTTGTCTTTGGCTTTTGATGACTGTGATTATAAGATGTCTCAGGTAGTCTCTGTGTGCTTATGCTACTTAGAATTCATTGAACTTATTGTATTTGTATATTCATGCTTTTTCAAATTTGAGGAGGTTTTAGCCATTATTTCCTCAAATAATCTCCCTGCCCCTTTCTCTCTCTCTTCTCTGGAACTCACCATGGTGTGTGTGTGTGTGTATGTATATATATATATATATATATATATATATATATATACACACACACACACTTATATATGTATATATCACTGCTTGATGGTGTCCATTAAGTGCCACAGAATCTGTTCACTCTTTTTTCAGTCTTTTTGCTGCTCAGACTCAATAGTTTCAAATGACTTGTGTTCAAGTTCACTGATTCTTTCTTCCACTTGATTGAGTCTGCTCTTGAACCCATCTAGTGAATTTCTGAGCTCCAGAATTTCTGTTATTTCTGTCTGGTTCCTTTTTAGTTTCTGTCTCTTTGTTTTTATTTATATGTATTTTATTCATATACTTTTCCCCTGATTTCCTTTAGTTCTTTGTGTTTTTCTGTAGCTTTTGAACATATTTAAGACAGTTATTTTAAAATCTTTGTCATGTATGTCTAATTCGTGTGCTTCTCCATGGACATTTTCTGGGAATTTATTTGGTGTCTTAAAATGTGCCCTAATTTCATTAATATGCATTGTGATCTTATGTCGAAATTTGAGCATTTAAAGAAATAGCTACCTCTTCCAGTTTTTGGAGATTGTTGTTAGAAGCCCTTCACTAATTAGTAGGACTCTGAGCCTTGGGAACAGTCTGAGGTAAAGCCTTCAGATCTTACTTTTGTTCTGGGTATATGTCCTTCTGGGCCTACGTATGTACTTTTTTTTTTTCCTTCTTCCATTTTCCTGACCTGCTTTTAAATGTTTTATTTGCTAAGAGTCTCATCATGTTTCTTCTCAGGGCCTTAGCTATCCTATTGTTTTCCCCTGCCTGTAATCTCTTTCCCTCAGGTGTTTGTGCATCTGCAGTCCCTTGTGATTTTCATGCACCATGGCATCCATCTACTGACTTCTGTGGCTTCTAGGCTTAGACCCAAACAATGCCAGCATTCCCAATTTGAGCTCCTATTCAGGTGAGACAGAAAACATTCCCTCAGGCAGCCCACAGATAGGCCCAAACATTACAAACAAGTTCCAATCTGCTCTTTCCACCTCAAGAGAGAAAACTGAGAATTGGCCCATTTCTTCCCAACTGTGCCACATCATGTTGCAGAAGGGGGTTGGGCAAAAACAAGTAAAAGTGTGTGGAATTTCCTGCCACTTTGAATGTGGCTTTTCTTTGATTGGGCATTCCCTTGGTTGCTGCAGTTATCTGACTGGTTTCCAGAGCTCCTATTAAGTTGTTTTAGCAGTCTGTAGTTGTTTATTTTTTGTTCCTACAAGAAAATAAGGGTGTGCAGTTTCTTGGTCTGCTATCTTGCTCTAAATTGTCTTTTATTTGGTATTATCTGTGCCCTCTGTCTTCACTAATATAAACAATAGAGAGGTACCTGCATTACTAATTTTGTATGTTAATATAATCATTACGCAGGAAAAAAGAGGCAATGATTGGCCAGGAAAATATGTCCCAAAATAGTGTCAGTGTCAAAAGGAAACAATTCCATCATGCTGAGTGGGAAAAAATTATAACCAGGTAGATTTTTCTCCTATTTATACCTATTGCTTCTCCCACAATAGAAATGCTACCTCTTCTAGGTTATGAATATTCTTATAAACTTAAGAATAATTTTAGACAAGTTCTAACTGTTTTAGATAGTTATTGTTTTAGATATAGTTATTAATTAGATTTCAAGTCTACAGTGTACTTTTTCTCTCTGTCCTCTATAAATGCCATATAGTTCAGACTTTGCTCCTATAGTCATCCGAACTTGGGTTGCCTTCTCCTCATGTAAATGCTGTCCATCTTTACAGGCCCACATCAAACTCCATTGCTTTCTAGAATTCATCCCTGAATGCTTCAGCTTACACTGCTCCCTCTCTTATTTGGATTCTTCTTAGAGGCAGTTATACACACTGGAACATTTAGTTACTTAGAGTTGAGCAGGAACCTTTTGGGCTGAAAGGCACTGGGTCACAATAGAATCTGCGCTATCTTCCAGGTAAGAAAAACAAAAAACAAAAACAAAACACACTAGCAAATTCTTCATCCAAGACACTGCTATACTAGGAAGAACATAGAGGCCAGGTAACTAGAAATGCGGAATCAGATAGAAAGGAGAGGGTTTAGGGAATGTCCACAGTAGGGAGCCAAGGGAGAAAAGGATAAGGAGTGAGGGAAGGTCTAGGGCTGAATACTTGCCCAATCGTAGTTTTACCAGAGACCTCATTCTTCCCATAAGCATTACTTTCATCTCATATTTCTATTTTTATATTGCTTTAATCTCATGTACCCAGCAGATGAAATCAGATCTTCTTGGTTATATGAAGATGAACTCATAATTCTGTGTATGAAGTAATGTGTCGGCTCAGTAATAAGGTTTCTTTCTTCTTTCTGGAAAAGTGCAAACCATATGTTACATAAAGTAGCGTTTGATATGCACTTTCTCATATACTTGGCATATTCTGCCCTCTAATCTACACTATTATTAGAAGAAGTTTCAGAGATTACATTAAAAATGGATGAACACTGAAATTCTAATTAAAATGTCTCTTTCCAATATAATTCTTTGGAAATGGCTAGTAAAGATGATCTATATTATAATATTGAAGTCTGAATAAACATTAAAGATTAACCTAGCACAAACTTTGAAGAATATAGTTTTCCATTTCTGTACTTAACAAACATTTTAATGAAAACTTAGTTCAAAAAGAAAAAGAACAGAGATATAATTCTGGTCAATTCAGAAGTTTGTCAAGTCAGTTATCTTAACCGTACTCTGATCTGTTTGTTGGGAAGTCATGTGTGATTTTATGGCTATAACTTTTGTAAGAATACCTTAACTGTTATGTCTATTAGAATCTTGAAAAAACAGACTACTATTATTGGGATTATTGTATATGAACAATAATCCATTATATGAAATCCATTTTGACTTTTGGTATTGTTATAACAATTCTTTAGTTATCTATGAAGCCAGCATTTCTGAGTATGAGGCTCAAGAAAACTATTCTGCAGACTGCATTTGGTCATGTAATCACACATAGATTCCCAACAAATAGGTCAGAGTATGTGTTAAGATGATTTACCTGGGAAACTTCTGAATTGAAGAGCTGTATCTCTGTTCTTTTTCTCTGGTTCATCTCAGCTTTTGTGTTAACCTAGGAATAATGTCAAATGGATAATCAATAGAATTGTCTCATCAGGAAATCCTGTATCATATACACTTTTCCAAGACATGTTTTGGTGTGGATTTTTTAGACAGGAACCACCCAAAGGGTCACTGAAGTCTAGACCATTATGTTATGTGAGGGGTATGGTATTAGGGACAAGAGCTGTTCCCCATGACGAGAGTGGAGTTTATGGGCTGATTGCAAGGGTGATATTTAAAATATTTTGATTAACTTGTTAACTTTGGGCAAGTTGGCTAAGTAACTTGTAAGAAAAAAGTTGGCTATGGAACTGCCCAAAAGATATATATATCTATTAAAGTGAGAGTCAAGATTCAAACTCAGACAATCTGAATTCGTGTGGATTCTTTTTTACCTCTTCCTACCTTGGCCTATTTTCTGGTCCCGCCCTACCTGCTCAAAAGGTATTTATCAGCCAAAATACAAAAGGGCCGGAATCTATTAAAAGATAGATGTAAATAATTAGCTTGCATTTCTCTTAAATAGCTTCCATTTTCTGTTATCCCTGGACTTCTAACTAATATATGTCTCTTTGCATTACCTGCTTTCCCTCAATTGTGTTTTATGGCTTCATCTGTTAGTTATTTCCTTCATACTGTAAATGTTGCCAGACTAAGGAAGAGACTATCTGGAACCATTTTAGTATATTTTTCTGCCCAATTAAGGTACATTCTTGGACAGAATTTCTGAAGATCTCTACTCTTTCCATAGATACCTGGTTATTGACAGTCATATCTCTCACTCACCTTCCTCTGTGGCTTTTCCTCCCAAATAGAATCTGTTTCAGTCAAGGTTCTTGAGCAGGTGGCCATGTCAAGTTTAGCAACAGTTCTTTTAACTTGTCCCTCCTTCGGTTCTATTACATGATTTGAGGTTGCTTCAGTATTTTCAACATTTGCATTGGATGTGGGCTGACAACATTTGCTTAGTGAAAAATTCTTTTTCAGGCTACTTGTGCTTCGTGTTGGCTTGGGAGAAACAACTTTGGTTTCTACTGGCTTTGTGGCTTCTTTCACTTGATCTTCAACTTTTTCTCCTAAGTGTTCTTCTTGTACAATCTCTCTTAAAACAACTTCATCTTCATCAGACATTAGTTCCTCTTCTATGGTACTTTCTGAAACTTCTTGATCAATATCATGAGCTACTAACCGAAGGATAAGTTCTTTTTTGTTCTGAACATCTTTTAAAAGCTCCACCTTGGTGATATCCGGCTTTCTTATATTCTGAAATGAATTTCTGCAAACAGCCTGGAATTGAAGGTATAATGAATATCAAAAACAAATGCCTCAATCACTTTTCCTGTGATTCTATTATAATACAGCGATTTTAGTATGGTTTCTAGTTTCAATGTTAAAGTAGTATTATCTTCAGATGCCATACTTACATTAGCAATATTTTAAAAAACAAACATGAAATTTGTAAGAAATATTTGTTGGTATCTATCATTTCTTTTACCTTCAGAGGTTATTTTATTAATCTACCATAATTTACTCCAGAGTTTAAAGGAAGGACTAAAATAGGCTCTTTTTCTTCTTTTTTTGGTTAAACTTCGTATTTTGTTGCATCATATTTACTTTTTTGTTTTTCGGTTACTTTGAAAGTTTGTGACAGAAGTAGACACGATAATATGTTTTTCTAAAATTGTAGATGAGTTATCATAGAGAAACTGAAATGTACATATTTTCAACAAGAAAGCAAGGTATTATCTGATCTTGACTTTTAAAAATGATGAATAACCAAGATTGTGAAGGTCTTTGACTCTTTAATCCCTATCATTCCACCCCTGATCCTCTGGATATATTTTCCAAAAGAATCTTGAAAACATAAATCTTCATTTTTTTCTCACATCCCTAGTCAAATCTCACTTTCCATTTTCAATGTCTTAAGACAGATAAAAGACAGTTACAATTAAATAACAGAACTTCCACATTTCAGTAGCCTTTGATGATGCCACAGAAGCTCCAAATTGTTTTGAGTTAATAATTCTAGACCTCAACATCCCTGTGTAACACTGTAAGCCAGTTTTTCAGATATTGGTGCCCTAAAATAATATCTTCTGTGGAAACAAAATATAGAAACAGCCTCCTTAAGAATTTAAAACCAATCAGTTTTGATTTTCTGTGTTAGTGGAGGGGACCAGTGGTTTATAAAATCCAAAATCGTTCTATATGGCTTTGGAATTTGTGACTATATATGGTTTTCATATGTACATGTGTAGTGTGTTGGGAATTTATGGTATCTCAAAACAGAAAATAAAGCCCTTGGGTGAGGCCAACAAGTGTCTAGGTTCGCTGATCTAATCTACTGTTCTTTAGCTTCTTCTCTTGTCCCTATGCAGGAGATTGATACTCAGATTGGTACAAATCATATGTCTTATCAGAGTTGTCTAGGTCTGCTTCTTTGTGTTTTATTTTGAGGATGGATTTTCTTCCCCTTAAGAGGACAGTGGTAATTATTTTGGTTTAAATATTCCCATCCTGCTTTCCTGTGGTCTATAAATGACTTAATGAAAGAGAACTGGTAACTACGAGTAAGATTTGTGACAGACAATTCTACAGGTAATTAAAAACTGCTTTTGACTAATGTTATTCTGTAGTCTGTTCAACAAATTTTACTCCTAAGGGGTTACTTATGTATGAATGAAGACTACCAAATAATATGCTAATGCAAACGATGAGAATCCATGTGGAAGGATAAATTTTAGAGTTTGAAAGGACTGTCATCTGGTTCAAAAAATTTAGGGAAAAGAAGATTAAATTAGTATGTCAGCCCATAATAATCTCAGTATTTGAGTATGAAAACACAAAGTGCCAATTAACATATTTAACAGCCCTGAGACCTAGTTCAATGGGTTGCAGGATAGTGCTGGAGAAAATTTACTTCAAGTTTATACTCCAGGGAGAATGGTTCTATAAAACTTTGCTCATTGTCCAGGCCACAGATTATACCCCTAAGCACACCCAGTCCTCTTATGAGTGAATACCATCAGTAGTAGAAGGGGCTCTGATAAAAATAAAAATGTGTAGTAGATCAGTGTAACTATTGGCCAGACCACCCTTTGTCCTCAGCTGTATAGTTTCCTTGTAACAAGGACATTTTATCATTTTAAAGTCTCAATTAGTTTAATATATTTGGGGCCTAAGTATGGAGCTGCAGGGCAGAGCTAGGGACTAAAGCACGAGGAAACAGGTTCATAAATATGGCAGCAATAAAGCAGCTAAATCTAGAACAAGGATAGAAGAAGAAAGAAACTTGACACTTCTTGAGAGTATAGAAGAACTTGAGAAAGGCTAATATAATTAAAGTGAAATAATAAGAAACAAGTATAACCTAAGAGTTTATAGAGTAGTAGTAATCAGAGTAGTCTGATGTGTGTTGATGAATGTTGTTAAAAGTAAAAAGAGTAGTATTACCGCTGTAGAGCCTTAGGTTTGAGAAATCTATTTTAGCTAGTTTTATCATTATAATTTCAGTTAGCCTGATTTTACTGTTAAGGGTATGTCCCTATATTCCCATTATTTTTTTAAAGCCCATTTAAACTGATTGTCTTAGGAAAACTAGCCTGAGACCTTCAGAGTGAGCCACAGAGCTGATATGGCAAGTCCCAGTAAGTCATATAACTATACGAATGAACTTGTGCAACCAATTTTCCTATTGGGCTAGGCAATAACAACAAAAACAAAAAATACATTCCCATATACCTATTTGAGGAAGGGAATCACAGAACAATCATGGCTCACTTTTATATTTCTATTGCTTTTTCACTTACCTCAAAGGGTTTTACATCGAGTCGTCCCGTCTTATTCAGTGAGGTACGTCTTTCTCTCTTTAACTGTCCTACAGTAGATGTGTCTGAGGAATAACTTCTTCTACTTATTGATGCTCTTCTCAGTTCTGCTATGTTATGTCCAGTGTTTTTTAAACATTCCACCTTAAGTTTCTCAAGAGGTTGAGTTTTTACAGAAATTACTGCTAAATGTTCTGAGATAATGTTTGGATCTATTTTGAGTGGTTTATTCCCAACATGTGGAACTATTTTAATTGTAGAGTCCTCTACAATTGAATCTTTATTTGACTCTTCTTTATCTAAGTCAGGGATCACTTTAGCGTGCTTTTGTGCCCTTTGAACAATTCTGTTAATGTCTAGATCTCCGAAGAGACCAGCATTTGAATACTTTGGACTAACTGTATCTAAGGGAAAATTTGAAACTTCATTAATAATTAAACTGGCCACTTTTTTAGGGAAAACTCCATTTGTACTTTTTATATCATAATAAAGATCTTTATGGGTTCCAGGTTGTTGTAGTGCATTACTATAAATAGAATCAATAACCTGAGAAATCATTTCTATACTTTCTGGATTTAAAAAGTGTTCTTCAGAATCAGCAGCAATAAGATTAATATTACTCTTAGAAATTTCAGCCGCCACAGATTTTGTCAATTGAGATGCAATTTTATTTAACTCGGGCTTTGGTAAGTTTTTTGCATGTTTGCTTGAGGCACTTGGCAACCTTACTATTCTGGCCAAGAACAAAGCCAATGCTTCCTCTAAAAACGTGGCATCTAACACAGAACGTTTTTTGGATGAAGACTTTTCCTGGGACTTAAATTCATCAACCATTTTGACCACTTTTTCCATGATTTTGACAGCTTCCAGAGCTAATTCTGAACTTGATAATTCTTCCTCTACTTGAGGTTGAAATTTAGAATTGGAAATTTCTTTCACCAATAAAAAACCTATTATATCAGAGAGAACATTACTCTTACCCATTAAATCTTTAAATATAGAAATGTGTGAGCCAGAGTGCTTTAAAATACTGGTATAAACAGAATTAACTACTTTTTCAACGGTTTCATTGTCAGCTAAAGGTACAGTAGGCAATTCCTTTGCTGGTGATACAACTTTAATCTTACTTTTGGAGATAAATTCTTGTATTGAATTTAATATTTTTGAGATAATTTTTTGAATTTCAGTTTCTAGGGATTTGGGTCTTTCATTATCTGCTTTCGGAAACATAGATAAAAGCTTCGATAAAAATTTTACAGCAATTTCTTCTATTATGTTATAAGGCAGTATACGAGCATGTGATGGTTGAGGCTGGGGAACATCAGCAGTTTGGATAACATCTTTAAGAATATTTTCAACAACATTGTCAACTTCTGCACACTGATATGGAGTTAGCTCTCCAGAAAAGTAGTTCTGCAACTGATTGCCAGTCACTTCTCGTAGAATTAAGTCAACCATGGTTTCTGAAAGAATTCTACATCCACTGGCTGCACAATTTTGTATAATCTCTTGTGATCCAAACTGTGACAAGAGATTATTATAGAGCGACTGAACCACTAATTGAATAATTTCATCATCATTGGGATGTAAGGATTCCACATACTGTATAATCATATCTTCATTTTTGGAGATCTCTGTTGTAACTGTACTTAATAACTTCATTTGAAGGAAATCTAGTTCTGTGAACCAGTTGCCCTCAAATGTTTCTGCTTCAGTGTTGGATACTGTTGAGAAAATTTTAGATGAAAGAGCATAAATCACATTCTCTAAGAATTCATGAGGCAGCAGGATGGTATATGGCGATGATGTTTGACATTCTTTGCTGGCTGTTTGAACCACCTTTTGGACCTTTTTAACAACATCCTTAGTTTCCAGAGGCAAACATGATGAAGGTGGAAACTCATCACACGATATCAAATTTAGCTTATATTGAAAAATTTCACTTATCACTGCACTAGTTAGTTGTCTTGCTAAATTTCCCCCATTACTCTTTATATTCTTACAAATGGAGTCTTGAGATTTATATTCCTTCAAAATATTGCACACAGAGGAGTGAACAACTTTGTTGACCAATGTTTTATCAATTGATATTTTATCTAGGAAAAGTATCTTATTCAAAGAGGGTTTTTCAGTCATTTTATGCATATTATCCACAGTTATTTTCTTGACGTTGGATGGTGCTTTATCTATATTTGATTCTTTATGCCTGGGAGGTTCTTTAGGAACTGATGACACTTTATCTACAGGTGGAAAAAACTGATTTTCCTTATCTGGCCTAAATACCTTAATTTGAGCATCTGAAAACTCCTTCAACAGTGAATCAATAAGTCTCAGAGCTGTGTCATAGAGTTCAGCTTGATTTTCATCATCACTTACATTGTGACATCTATCATATATTTGTGTTTCTGGTGAGGAAGAAAAGACCAATTTGTTAACCATTTCAGTGATAACATCTTCTAAAAATTTAGCAGGAAAAATTCCAGGTTCACTTTTTGGTGGGTACTGAGGACTGTCAGATTTACTAGGTTCCTTTTTAATATCCTTAACTTTTATTTTCTCTTTTTCTCTTTTTTTCCCTCTCTCTTTCTCTTTCTCCCTCTCTTTTTCTATTTCTCTTGCTTTCTCTTTTTCTTCTTTTTTCTCTTTGGCAGGGAGATTTCTGTTAATTGACAGGTATAAATCCTTTGTTGAAATGGACTGTGCAAAATCCTCGCCAACCTCTTGAACTAGAGGCAGTGATATATAACTTGGGAGACTTTGTTGTTTTGAATAATCTGCTGATTCTTGAGAATGATACATTCCTAAGATATTATCATAAATATTTTCAGTGACACTTTGAACACAGTCATAATCTGAGCACTGTCCTTCCTTTATATCTATTTGAGCTGGAGAGTCTTTCCTCTCCTCATCGTTTGGCTTTTGGGCAACTGTTTTCTCTATTGTGGTCTTTGTATTTCTTGCTTTGGTTGTCAAAGAAGATAACTGAAAGGGCTTGTCTTTTTTTAATGAATTTTCTCTTGTTTTGTCAATCTTCTTCTCAATGTCTATTGCAAAATCTGGTCCAAGTATTTCCTTTTCACATTCTGTACCATCAGTAGCTACTAGAAATTGTGTGTGTACCTCCTTACCTTGCCCCTCCTTATTTGAAGGTGATATGCTTTTCTTCTCAATTTCACTATTTTTAAGTGTTCCCTTCAAATACGACTCCTGTTTATCTTTACTTTTCACACTAGTAGTTGGAGAAGTAACTTCTGATACATTATATTTTTGAATTGGAATTCCCATTTTATTTTCATTCTCTTTCTTTTTATTTGCCACATCTGCAGCTGACCTTGATAACAGGTTAACCATGTTGCTTTTCATAATTCTAGTTACAGAGGTAACTTTTGGATCTTGGATGTCACCTTTTTTCATTGATGCCTCCTTAGTTTTGAAACTTTTCTTTTTACTCATTGCACCTCTATCTATTTCCAAAGTATCCAACACATTTTTCTGGTCTGAGATTAGAGATGTGTGTTTATATGATTGTTCTGGTAAAGTAAGTTGGTTCCCTTTTAAGCATCTGTTTATCTGTGTAGAGGTTTTCTGTGGAAGGTGTTTAACCCTTTGGGTGATGTTATCTGGATTTAGAAATGAATAGAAGGTGGAAGACCAGTCTCCTGAAAAAAGTGGTTGAATCTTGAAAGCAGAGATGGCCTTCTGGGCTGAAGCAGCAATCATTTCTGTAACAATGTTATTTTTATCATCCATCTGAATAGCATTAGATCCATACTTTCCTATGAACTGATCATACACAAAATTGGATATCTTATCAACTGTCTCTTTATCAATTGGTGGAAAAGAAAAAATTTCTTCAGCATTTGGTAGAACTTTAATTTCACTTTTCCTAAATTCTCCTATCAGAGAATTTGCAAATTTTATAGCCAAGCTCACAATGTCTGGCTCTGGTGTTTCTTTTTTCTTAGAATCTTCAGTAATACTTGAAAGAGAGTAAAACTTGTGAACAAGGTCAACAATTACATCTTCCAAAAATGTAGCTGAATATAGAGAAGGCTGTCTCTTTTCTTTACCAGGTTTAGTATGTACAGAGACATGGTCATAATTAGATAAGTTATTGGAAGATGATTCTTCACCATGTAAAAATGGCCTCAGATGATGATCCATGATTTCCTTCATAATGAAACCAGCTATTTTACTGAGGAATGAGCCTCCTTTTTTGTCTGCATCTTTCTGGACTTCAGCTTGAAATTCAGATTTTTTCAAAATATTATTACATATAGAGTCAACCAAATTCTCAATCACTTCTAATTGCATACTCTCTGTGTTCTCCTCTGCCGTAGCAAGACAGATCTCATGTTCAGAAATTTCTTTGATAATTTCATCAGTTAATTTTGATGCTGCATCCACAAACTCATAATCTGGTGAAACCTCTTGCTCTTGTAGTTCACTTTCAGTGTCAGTTGAAGGGAAGATATGCACTAGAAGCTTGTAAATCATGTCTTCTAAAAGAGAACGTGACAGCACAGTAATACATAATGGCAAGGCATGGCTATCTCTCATGATGACATTGAGCACATTTCTGATGATTTTATCAGCTTGAGGGGAAGAGTAGGAAGAAGATACTAACTCTCCTGAAACTAATGACTGCACCTGATAATCGTAAATTTCTTCCAAAAGCAAATTATATATTTTTCTTCCAAAACAAGCTGTGTCACTTTGTATAGCCCTATATATTTGAATCAGAGATTTATATTCATCTAATATTTTTTCATAAATTAGGTTGACTGTTTTTTGAACCATTTCTTTATATCCTTCTGAAAAACACATATCATCATCAAAGTTTTCTGAAACTAAAATCTCCGATGTGGTGAACTCCAGAACAATTGATTTTACTAATGTTGTAACAATGCCAGTAATTTTGTCTTTTACTGTATCTGGGTTTTCAGCAGCCAAGACATTATGTGAGAATGCATAAAGAAATTTACATAAAAGTTCAGAAATTACTTCCTCCAAAAAGACAGCTGAATTCACAATGAAAGACAACTCTTTTTGTTTAGGATCTACTACTTTCTGTTTATAAGTTTGATCAACTGCGGCTGAAAGGAGAGTTTTATCTCCAGATAAAAATAACTGAAGATGATGGTTAAAGATTTCTTTTATTATAAAACTTGCTATTTTTGAAACAGGTATATTACTTATACCTTTTTTATCTTTTGTAAGAGACTGGTATATATTTGAATAGGAAAGATCAGCATATATGGAATCAACCATGGATTGGATATCTTTTTCTGAAATCATACTATGTTTTTCATTCCCATGTTTAATAATACATATTGAATGTTTTGAAATTATTGACATGATTTCATTTATCAGCTTTATTACTGTATTACTTAAGTCTGATTGAGAAGTATTTGGGTGTTCTGTACTGGAGGCCAATGGACTCATCTGAGATATAAGCTGAGACACAATTTTTTCCAAATGAGTATGTGATAACATAGTAGTATACATTGTTGAAGCCTGTCTTTGGAATCTTGATTTAGTAATGTCACATTGAACTTTCTTTATCAAAATATCAGTACTAAGTTTGGATTGTGATCCAAATGGAAACTTTTCTATAAGATTTGGATGAATTTGGAAATCAAAGGTTTCGGCTAGGATGGTTTTAGTTATCCTTGCAGCCAGTGTCTTTGTGTCATTTAGAAAATCTTTATCAGGCATCATATCCATTTCATATTCTTGCACAACTTTGCTGTACACCATGTCAATAATGTTTTTGACTACATCTCTCTCCACTGGAGGCAAACATAAATTTTCCTCAGCATTCTCTAAAATGCTAACTTGGGCTTTTGAGAATTCCTCTGTTATGAACTGTATGAGTTTTTCAGCTTTATCAAACAGTTCATCTTCTGAATCTGTCACTGATTTTGTTTGTACAATGCCTAACACCCTGTGGAATATCTTGCTTAAAACCCCAGAAATCACATCTTCCAAAAAAGCTGAGGAATAAACACTGGCATAAAACCACTGCCTTTTCTCATCACCAAAATACGTATATGATGAAGAAGGTAATGACTTTCTGTCCACAAATGGCTGAAGATGTTGTTGACAGATATGTTTAATGATAAAACCTGCTATTCTGTCAATAAAAACATCATTACTGCTTGTGATATTTTGCTCAACTGATTCTTGAGACTCAGAGTTTGAAATATTTTTGAATACTGAGTCCACAAGACGCTGAACATTGTCTTCTGAATAAACAAACTTGGTTTCTTCATCTTTTGAAAATCGAATTTCATGTTGGGAAATTTTCATTCTAATATCACTGATTATATTTGAAGCAATTTCATTGAAATTAACTTTTGATCTATCTTTTGGAGTTTCTCTGTTTGCAACAATGCTAGATGCAGAAGGGAAAATTCTAGATAATAGTATTCTGATCATGTCTTCTAAAAATGTGTATGGCAGCAAGGTGTTATATGGAGATAAGCTCTGACTTGGCTTGGTAGACCTACTGATGTTACTAAGAACATCTTGAATGATATTCTCAGTTGTTGAAATAAAATATGAAGAAGATGACAAATCCCCAGAAAACAATGGATGAAGAAGGTAATCTGAAATAGCTGCTACAACTAAGTTGGTAATTTTTTCCACAAAAATATCACTCTCTTCAGACTCTTTATCAACCTCAGGGTCTAATCCATGCTGTTTTAAAACATTTCTATAAACTGAGGTGACGAGTTCATCCACAATATCTGTATCTACAGAGGGGTAAGACTGTTCTTTGTCATCATATAGAATGTGAACTTTAGCTTTGTCAAAATGGTTATTTACTGAGTTTACTATTTTTTGGGTCAAGTTTTCCAGCTCAATTTCAGTGTTATGCTTTGGACTGAAAATTTTTGATAAAAGTCTGGCAACAATTTCCCCTACAAGTGTCTTAGGGTAAATACCTGAGGGTGATGGCATCTGGGGTCTGTGTGACTCTATGACTTCACTGAGAACCTGTTTAACCATACTCGATATTGTATCCGATGGAGTCTTTGGACGAGGTAAACCTTCTCCACACAAAAATGGTTGAAGATGATTTTCAATAATCTCTTGGATAATAAAACTGGCTATTTGGTCAACCATAATTGGGCTTCGGCTGACTATACTTTTCTGTATTGAAAGAAGAGAGTCAGTTGTTTGCATAATATTTCTATAAACAGAATCCACCATCTTCTGGAGGTTTTTTCCTGTACATAGATATTGATTATCATATATAGTGAACCAAATTTTATGTTTTGAAATGGCTGATATAACCTTATTTATTATACAGGTAGATATTTCATTAAAATCTGAACTCATAAAATATTTTTTTCCCAAAGAGGACGCCTTACTGGGTGGAGGAATGAGTTGAGATAAAAGTCTTCTGATGATATCTTCTAAAAATGAGTGTGATAACATGGTGCTATAGCCTGCTGAAGACCTAGCTTGGGAAGTAAATTCTCTCAGGTTGTTTTGAAGTTTCTGTAATATAATTTCAGCGTTGAGAGGGTAGTATGAATTATGTAAGAGCTTTCCCCTGAAGCAAGATGGGAGTTGGTAGTCCAAAATCTCTAACAATATGCTTTTCGTTATTTGTTCTGCTATTGAAGTACTGTCACATGCCAGATTACCACCACAGGTCACTTTCAACTTATATTGCTGTGAAACATCATAATAAACTGAGTCAACGATCCTACTAAAAGTTTCTTTATGGATTGGTGGAAAACACAGCCTTTCTTCAGAATTCCGTAAAACAGTGACCCTTGCCTTATTAAACTCATTCACTACATTGTTGACAAATAATGCATTCATCTCATTGAGCTGGGCTTCAGTGATGTTTTCATTTTTGCCCCACAGTGAAATAGAGAGGTTAAAAAACAGTTCTGAAATTATGTCCTCTAAAAATGTGGCTGAATAAACACCCGTATTCACATCTCCTGGATATAGCTTATTATGGATGGCTGTTGTATCCATATCCTTTGTTCCCTGTCTTTTAAGAGGTGACACATTAGCAAAATTTACTGAATACTTCTTGCCAAATGGTGCTTGTATTTTGGAGTTAACTACGCTGAGATTATTCAGGGGTCCTGTCAAAGCATTGCCATCATAACTCGCGAGTCCTAAAGAACCTTTAACTTGTCCTAATTCTGTTAACTCTGGCCTTTTTGTTTTTATGAAACTAGACTGTATTTCTCTCGTTCCATACTTCAAATGCTTGTTTGCAAAAGGTGGACTTTGGGGGAGTTGTATACTGTGACATAATTTATCCATCAATGATTTAACCAAGCTGTGGGAAAGAACAGTAAGAATAGAGTCTGATGACAGTAAATCTTGATCCATTTCTGCCAGATTTTCCAAAACGTCTGACATATAATCCCCTTGAAATTGTTCACAGTCCATCGTTCTCTTACAATAATCAAATTCTTCATCTTGTACACTTTGAAGTATTTTAAAAAGTTGACATTCTTCTGCTGATGTCTCTTCAGAAAGAGGGCTATTATCAAGAAAGACAGAGTTTGTGCATTTTTCTAAAAGTGTTCTAATAAGTTTCTCACACACAACATTGAGAAGGAAAACTGATTTGGGGGTGAGCCCTAAGTTATTTCCAAGTATGTTATTACATTGCCAATCATTTGATGATGAGAAAAATATTCTTGCTTTTTTATCAGCATCCATAGCCTCATCTGGCTGTTCATCTGGTAAAAATAAATCCAAAACAATACTGAAAACTTTGTTGACTACTTCTTTGGATTCATCAGTTTTTAAGCTACCAGCCAGACTATCTAACTTATGGGCCAGATAACTTAATTTATTTTTTTGAATGATATGATCAGTTTTGTGAGTAGATAATTCCCAGTCTCTGGAAGCTTTCTGTCTTTGCATGGTATTTTTTTTGTTGCAAATGGGCACACTATTGCTTCTAAGCATGGAAAATGGTCTATTTCTTCCACTGTTTTCCAGGTGATGATTTAACCCTATTTCTTTGGACAGTACATGAATCACACCTATTAAGAGATCCTGAAAGAGATCATCAAAGTCAGCAGCAGCTACTCCTGGGCAGCAAATATACTTTCTTTTTAACGAAAACATTTGCTGTGCAGTGTCATTCTCTATGATGTTACTATTTAAAAGGATCTCAGCAATGATTTCAAAAATACTTAAAGCAAGTTCTCCAACAGAAATTGACCTACTCTCAAACACTTGAGAATCAATTGAAATAATTGTGTTAAATACTGCATGGGAAGCTTTCTCCTTTTCTCTGCTGTCTGTGGTGCTATCAGAAATGCTTGAAGTTAAATGGCAAATGACAGACTCAGTGAGATGTTCACAAAATTGATAAAGCGAAGAATCATTGTATATGCTTCTTAGAGGCTGTTTCGATTCATATTTTTTTCTTGACAGTGTGGAAACAATAGACACCTCCTCACTGGAAACTTAAAAAAGAAAACATAACCATTTTAGCATGCATTAAGGGACATATGGAAAATTCTATATATTGGTAGTTATTTACATATGAATTTCACCTTTGGAACACCTCACTAAAGAAAAAGAAAAATCTAGTCAAGAAAGATATTGGGTTTTCTTCAGATACTTATGTTCCCACCTGTGGAATCTTAGTTTTAGCCATAAAGTTGAGAAAATAACCCTGAAGAATTCAAATCTCTAAGTCTAGTGCTGATACCTGTCTTGCTTAGATGGGTTAAGGTGCTCGAAGGAGCTGGAAATCCTGGGGCAGAGAAATGATTTCCAAGTGTGGTGTTACATCTTAACATGTCTGCAGTGATCTCTAGAGACTTCATATAATTATTTAAAAAATATTTTTAGTCAAACATATAATGTTTTGTATTACTTTTAGGAAGCTAAAGAGTTGTGTTGCAATAACAACTTGACTGAAATAAAAGTGTGCTCACTTCAGAAAGGTTAGGGATGGACTGTAACATCAGCAGGACTTTAACCCCTAGATTAGTTTGTCACAAAGATGATGGGCCAACCCAGCCAGGCACAGGACTATATTCTGCTATTCAACAGAGTACTGCAAATCATATACCTACTTGGTATGGCTGATTTCTTGGAGTGGTAGCCAGAGCTACATACTCTTTTTTTCACAAAACTTTCTCAGAATGTAATAACCTATTATACCTCTGCATGTGGAATCAGACAAGACTCAGTGGAGAGGGGAGGCTTTAAGCTGAACTTTGACAGCTAGACAGGTTTTGGCCATGTTGAGATGAAGGGAGGGAGGAAAGAGTGCTCCATGTGGAAGGAACATGAGTGAAATTGCTGGAAGGCCCCGGACATGTCTGGGAATAGAGAAGAGATGTGATAGAAAGAGCCAAATACCAATGGGAGGGAATCATGGCTCTTCTCTTGTTTGCTTTGTTTTCCTTATTCTCTAAGTTCAATTAGGCTGTGCTTAAAGAAATTCTACTTATAAGCTTGCAATTTCAGGCACACAACTGTCCACCTTGAAATCATACCAGTTTTAAGTATAGGAAATGGCCTCATTGTGCAGGTAGGTAGGACTGATAGTATGTGTTCTGCAATTTGAATGATGGGCAAGTGATGTATCTGGACTGGTAATGTAGCAACTAATTATTGGCAACTAGAATTACTGATTCAGTTCAAGGCTATAATAGATTATTAGATTGAATTTTATGAACTTTCCAATAATAGGTTTTCACATATGAAAATAGCTATCACATATGGTTCAACCTCTAACATATACAGATAAGCATTTTTTAAAAGGGAATGAAAATATATATTTAAATATATGTTTAGAGTATTATACCTAAAAGGAATTTAATAACACTGGAATACAAGCAAAATAAGATGTTTAACACTACTGTTCTTATACACTGTGACTAATAATAGCAAAGACTTCAACTGTACACGTTAAAGTTGGATCACAACCTTCAATCAGTTACCTGTACATTTGGTATGATTATAAAGAAGTCATGCATGAGAACTTTAAAAGATCTTTGGAACTTGTACCTCATGTTCAACCAAAATCCCCTGCTTTAAAAAAGTCACATTTTCTCTCATCTGCAGATATGGGAAATTGAGAGACAGACCTTTTCAGATTCAAACCATATGAATTTTTTTTTTTTTTTTTAGTATCTTGATATATTAAGAAGTAATTAAATACCCTCCTAAGGCTGTTTTCAGAAAAACAGTAAATGAAGCTTCTTGGACAGGAGATCTTTTAAATATATCTATTTTTTCTAAATTATGCCCACTTTTAAATATATCTATTTTTTTCTAAATTATGCCCATTTTGCTTACCTCTAGTTTCAAAGTTCTTGAAATATGTGACCACAGATGTGGTGACATGTCTTGCTACCAAATGAATTTCATTTGGACCCAGTTCATGATCAGCAAAAGCAATGACTTCAACTTCCTTCAGAGTCTTTATCTTCAGGTAACTCTTATTTTCCCATTTTTGCATTAAAGAAAAATCTCCCCTGCTGGCTTCAGGTTTTTTGTTTTCTTCTTCAGGTATACAACTGATTCTTTTATCCCACATTCTAAGCAAACTTTTCTCCTCATTCTTTTGACCATATATTACAGACAAAGGGTTTTGCTTTGATATGAAAAATGGTTTCATTGTTTCTGTGCTTTCGTTAATGTGTGGTTGACTTGGAAAGCCGTAGCTTGACAGCACAGTACTGACAATATTTTCTGCGGCTAAACAAATTTTGAGTGGAGAGACAGTTGTCTGAATTTGGTTTGGCTCAACAACTGGTTTGGAGATCTCATAATGAAACACTCTTGGATTTTCACCTTTTCTCATTTCTGTGAATGACATGACTTGCTGTAATGCTGTTTCTGTGGATTCATTTGCTTTCTTTAACAGTTTTTGTAAGACACTCCCTTCCGGGAGGGAGCCATTTCCTTTCATAGCTTGATCAAAATAGCCCAAGTCAGATTCCTTTGGGCTAAAGTCTTGTACTTTGTTTCTAGAGCATGATGGTATGTTTTCTGAATCAGGCCTTTCCATTGGCTCTGAGCTTCTAATTGTGTCTTCTACAGAGGCTCTGGAATATAAGGGTAAATTTGATGAAGACTTGTACCTTTTTTTCTTATCTTCCTCTGAATAAAACCCTAAACCTGGTACACTGCTTTGTGGAGGATGATTCCCGAATCTTACTTCCTTTAACTTTGACATGGGCATTTTCGTATTAGTTGCTAATTCAACCTGATTAACAATGTAGGTATTTTCTACTCCTTGGAACAAACTTTCCTTTGGAAGGTTTTTGATCAGAGACTCATTGAAATGAGTACACTGGTCCATCAGTGTACCAATTATCTCACTTGCTGCAAAATTTTCTTTCAATATGCTAATTGAAGATGGTTCTGCTTGGCTTATTTCTTTGTCCAGCTTGCTCTTAATTATACCAAGCATGTCGCTGACAATATTAATGGCATATGTAAGTAACTCTGAATGGAACGAATGAACCTGTAGAAGGGTATTCTGTACATTTTCCTTGGAAATAACAGTACTTGACTTGGATTCATCAGAAAACTTTTTTAGTGGTTGTAATTTTGGCAACATCTTTTTGCTTAATAGTCTCTGTTGGACAGGAAAAAGGTTTTCTACAGGCATTTTCGCTACTTCAGAAAACTCATATTTAGAGATATGTTTAAACTGTAAGTCTACAAATGACTCTAACAGGTTTAAAATCCTTTCTACAATTTCTCGAATAATTTGGTTGCTAGAGCCCAAAGGACTTTGGTCTTCGGTTTTAGTGTTATATATTGGTTCATTGCTGAGGATGTCCTTGGTTGGAAAACCATATTTACTTTTAGTAGTAATGTGTTCTTTCCTACTTGCTGGAGTTTCTTTACCACGTGGGGTGGGCATTTGGGATAAAAAGCACAGCTGTAATTTTTCAAATAGCATTTCAACAATTTCCTTTCCAAACATATTAATTTGTGCTTTGGTGTCTTCAGCTCTCATAGAAGCTCCCTTAAAACAACTATGAAACCTGTTTTCACAATCCTCAAGATGTGGCAAATTTAAAAGTGAAAGAGAATATTCTAATTCTTTTGCTTTTATTGAAATTTCAGTCAAACCATTTTCAGCTATCATCAAGAGCTTACATTTTTCATTTTCCATGTCATTTGATTCTGCTTGCCATTTGTCAAACATTTTTTTAAATATACCTTCTTTAGGAAAAATCTGTTCTAACTGTGAAGAAACATTTTCCAAGTAAAAACATGCTTGTGGTTTGGCAAGAGACTCTGCACCTATATTCCCCTGTGAAAGTTTGGGATCATCCAGATGACAGAATATAGGATTAGCCAAATTTTGGTTATTTGTAGCATATAATCCTTGCAAAACCGTACTAACTATTTTATTTGCTGCCATGATTTGATCGGATGGTAAAGCTTTATCACTTACCATTGCTCTAATTTGCATCACCTTTTCAAATTCTTTAACAGTTGTTTTCAGGATATTACTTATTATATCCTTGGCATACATTTTTAGTTCTGAAGTAGGCAACTTCACTTCCAGTAAGTTTTTGGCATCTCCCGTTGGTAGGATGTGTGGCAGCCCAATGGCAGTCTTGGACCAGGTGTCTTTTGGAGTCTTCTCTCTAGGACCTAATTTAGTCTTGCTTTTGGCCTTAGTACGACTAGGTCCTAGGTGTGGTTTTGCTCTAAATTTAGGCAAAGGAGTAACTTTTGATCTTGCTTTTAAACTTGTTTTAAAACCTGGCTTAGGGTTGCCCTTAGGGCTCAGTTTAGAAGTGTGTAGCCTTAGAGGTTGCAACTCAACAGAACAACCTTTACGGGACAGGGCCTCTTCTAGATAAAGTGAGGCAAAATTTGTGATCTTATTGAGAACCATTTGGACTAAATCCTTCCCCACTTTTAATGGTGAATATTGTAAAAAAGTTTTTTCCAACAGAGAGACATTTTGACTGCCTGCATAAGGATAAACCTGTGGTAGCATATAGTTAGTGAGATTACTTCCTATTCCTGCTTGTGTAGTTTCTCTGATGCATGATGATTTCTTTGGTAAAATATTTTTGTCAGTTGCTTGTACTTTATTACTTTCATATAACGATGTCACAACTACAGAGTACATTTTCCCCAAAACGCTTTCAATTATGTCACTTGCTACACTGTTAATATGGGATTGAAAGAAGTTTTTTTGTGTTATGTCTAATGTTTTAATTTTAGAGCTAGACATAAAGTGGGGGATTTCATTAAATGAAGGCAAATGACCTATGATTTCCATTACTCTTTGACACACTTTACTTAAAACTTCTTTCACTGCACTGAATAATACAGTTCTTTCTTTTTGTTTTGATTCTTCATTTTTCATAAATATTTCTTCTAGAACAATTCTCTGGCTTTCCCTTTCCAATGCCATTTGGTTTTGTTCTAATGGATACTTTGAAAACAGAGACAGTTTGGTGTGTGTTTCCTGAGCTCTTTGTCCCAGTGATATTTCATTTGATGCAGTTAGTTGTGAAAATAAGTTACGATTGTCCTTTGAGTAAAAACTGATTTCCTTTACAGATCTTTTATTATATAAAGTCTTTAAGATACTGTTGACAATTTCACTCACAGTGGTGATTTCTTGGAATGAAATGTTGTTTGGGTATGGATGCATCTTTTGGATTTTGAGGTCTAAGTCATTTTTAATCAGCTTCAAAATGGCAGTGGCAATGACGTCAGCATATTCCTTAAGACTAGCTTGTGATAGATGAATTGTAGATCCAAGTTTTTCTCTGTAACTGGTAAAAGTGAAATCTGTGAGCTCTTCACTGAGAACAGTTTCATTTGATATTTTCAGAATATTCACATTTGATTCCACCTGGCTTGATTCACGAAAGATGTTGTCATCTCGTCTACAGTTTTCCAGTTCTGGGCTCAGAAATGACTTTTCTTTAGGCTGGAAAGCAAGAGTAATTAACAAATCCATTCTTTCTGTGGCAAATGATTCTAACCGATTGAAAATAGTTTTAGTAATTAAGTCAGCACTTTCCTCACATGGGTCAGGAACAGATTTCTTGGGGTCTTCTTTCTCTACTATAGTTATATGAGTATCATTAGCATAAGCTGATTTCAGATTTTTTAAAGATGGAAAATGCTCCGTTTTTCTTTCACTTTCTGACTCCATAAGAAGAGGCTGTTGACACTCTGCTTTTGGAAACATATCACAAAAGGTCAGAGGCAATCTTGTAGAAGTAGGATCCTTTGAATTTATGCTAAGTATGACAGCAGAACTGAGATTATGAAGAACAATATCTACTATATCATTGGATATCAAAATGACATCTGAGTTAGGAACTGAAAAATTTGGAAGAATCTTATTTGCATCCTCAATGAACATTTCAGAATTTGCTCTGGAATGTTTGCCAGCTATGCTACATTTCAAAGCGGGTGTGGCAAATGAGAGATTATTCTGATACAGTAGTTTTTCATAAATATCACACAAGATACTTTCAATGGTATCTTGTATTTGAAACTGAAGTACTTTTTGATACTCAGTCTTAATAAACAGCTTTCCAATAATACCTTCTTGCTGATCTGAATTAATCTCTTTGTCAGAATTGTTTTTGTCACATTTTCCTTTAGATGATACAATATCTAACACTGTGTTAACAATTTGACTTGCAATACTTTCAGAAACCACAATGTTATGAGTTAAGAAAGAATTTTCCCTTTCTTTATCTAATTCATGTTTGATTCCTTGTAAAATTTTTCTGGCCACTTCTGTTGCGTATGTATTTAATTTATTCAAAGAGACTTGGTATAATGAGTTGGTCTTTTCTGACATAATATGATCCACTGAGCAACAGGAAAATTGATCATCAGAATACAAATCTTTGGCTGATAATGCTTTGCTTAATGTACTCTTATCCTGCTGAATAGGTAAAGCCATTGGAACTGTGAAGTTGATCTGGGGACAAAAGAGAGATTGTACTTTGGAAGTAGCAAAAGTTTCTAAACTTGTTAATATTGTCTGTACAGTATCTTCAACTGTGTTTACTTTAGCCTGTTTGTCAACACTGAATCTGGACTGAAGAGTATATGGATTCTTGTTTGGCACAGTGATGGAGGGCTTTTCTCCTCCACTGGTGTGTTCATGAAAAGAAACATTTGTTGAAAAGGTGATGGTTTTATACCTGTTTTCACTTGCATTTCTCCCTGTCATAGCAGCTGAATAAAGTTTATCAAACACAGTTCTAACAACATCATCTGCCACTATGGTTACATCTGCTTCAGACACCATCATTTTATCTATAAATTGAACAGATGTTTGAGCAATTGTCTCTTCAACATTGTGAGGGATGCCACTTAAATAGGAGTGGGAGAGAGAAAGCACATTTAATTGACTGGCCAAAGCACTTTGAAAAATTTCATTCAAAATATTTCTTATAATGGGAACAATTGGAGATTTCTGTGGTTCTTTGAGTTTCACTTCAATTTTGTTTAAGGTTCTTTCTAGAACACATTGTTGAAGAGAATCTGATTTAGTTTCTTCTCTAAGTGATCTTCTCTCTCCAATGAATTCTTTCTCTGTATTTGCAGCATCTTCTAGAAATGAATCTGATTCAGCTCCACCAGGAAGAAAATTTCCATAGGTTGGCCTGTATCTATAAGTTTGAATGCCTCTCTCTTCAGATTCAGTTTCATTAAGCATATCTGAGGATACTGCATCTAAAATTAAACTGACTATATTCTCGAGCATTTGTTTGTCAGGTGGTGGTGTTTCCATACTTGTCCTCAAATCTAATGAGTTCATATTTAATTCTGTTTGAATAGCTTTCAAAATAGCACTTGATACCTTCTTTGCATGCGTGTATAAAGCAGACTGCAATAGTTCTTCATGTGTGTCCGTGAAAACACTGGGACTTTCACGTTCCAAGTCCATCTTACTGCTTTTTTTATTTCCATCATTGATAGAAGCCCCCAGAGTTTCTAAATTTCCATTGGCAAACCCTTCTAGTTTAGCAAAAACCATATTAAGAATATCTGAAGCCACAGCTTTCAGTTTATTAGAATGAATTTCTTTTGTGCTCCCTGTTTTGGAAGACTTAGGAGCAATAGATTTTTCCTTGCTTTTAGTCATCTCTTTATTACCCTTCTGAACCGTCCTGGAAACTATGCTGGAGATTATGTCAGTGCACTTGGCCATTTCCTCAATAATTGAAGTAAACGATAGCCTGTCAATATCAAGAGACTCTGAGACAGCTTTAAATCCTGAACTTACAGAACTACTATCCATGTCAACACTACATAATTTTGCAAGGATATATTCCAAAATTGTTGTGGAAATGAGCTGAATATTAGACTGCATTTCAGTGGCTGTTTGCTGATTCTCATTTGTCTTCTCTCTGCTTAGGTTACTACAAGATGGTTGACAGTGAGGGTGGGCTCCTATGAGCTTGCATAACATTTCATAGAGTGTTTCCCCAATATTATCTAACACTTGCAATCTGGAATTCTCTTTGAGATCTTTTTCACTAATGACACTATGGAGAGCACATGGAGTAGCTAAAAATTTGTAAAAAGTTTTCTTATCCTGTCCACTTGGCAAAATGTTCCCTTTATCAACATTATCAGATCTGCATGATGTCATAGGCTTTGGATTATCTGAAGGGAGTGAAATATTGCTTTGATCTGAATGTCCACTTGATAATATTTCACAAATGCAAGTTAATAATGGAGATGCTATAATGTCATCACTGAGATTTGAGACAAGAGATTCTAATTTATCAGTGTCAGTAAAAAATCCTTCACCTGTAAGGGATTTGGTATGGTCTGTTTCCCTAAGATTTAGGTTTTTATTGAGTTCCAGTTCATTCTGGATAGCATGCAAAACAATGTTTACCACTTTAGTTGTATAAGTACTAAGTTGAGATTGTAATGAAGATTGCTCTGCAAGTGAAGGTTTGAAGCCCATTTGCAATTTTGGACAAACAAATAACTTCAGCCTTTTAAAAACTGCATTAATGATCTTATCAGTAATGTCATCTATAGGCTTAGGTTCACTTTCTTCAGATTTTAACAGGGAAGGCTTTGCAGGATCTACATCGAGTGAAGATAAATATTTCATTTTCTTTTCACTCTTGAACCATATTTTTAATGGCTTTTGATTTGGTGCTTCTTTGACCATGTGGAGAGTGTCAGGACTCTCTAGAGTAGTTTGATGAACTGACGATGAAATGGAACTTTTGGTGGTATTGGGAATGCAGCTTGCCTTATGAAGTATATTTAATACAGCATCTGTTATTTCTTGAGCCACTGCACTAATTTCTGACACAGAAAACATCTGGTCCATCCATTCTTGATGTGACAGTCCTTGAGGTTTTTCTGAAACAAGAACTGAAGCTTCTTTGCCAGTTTTACTGTCTAAGTGACCAGGAGGAATAGAAGATACGTCATTGAGCATTTCCGTTAAAATACTTTTAACTATGTTTTCTGAAGCCTTGTGTATTTGATGCTTTTGATCTTGGCTGAAAAACAAAATGTCTTTATTTAAACAGGGATTTTCCTTTAAAATTTTATTCTTAAAAAATGGTAGCTCAGTCTTTAACTTCCGATCATGAAATGCAATTTTGCTTCTTGGAGAAGCAGGCTTTGTAGGTTGTTTGCTATTTCTTTTGTATTCAAGACAAGTGTTTCTTTCTGTAAACCAATGCTCAGGAATCTGTTCTTGTGATTTTGCTTTTTCATCTTTAAAAGATGAATCAAGCACATTTCCCACAATTTTGTCTATTTCTTCGTTATCATCTTCAGAATAAAGGACCATGCCAGGAACATTAATAGGTGGAAATGGTCTTCCAGACCCAGGACCATTAGATAATCTAGTGCCAGTGAGTCTGTACTTTACTTCAGTGTCAGAAGGACTTCTCAGTCTAGAGTGTCTACATTTTTGATTATCTGCTTTTACTGGTTCCTGATGTAACTGAGTAAAGATATCATCGAGCAGCTTAAGGAGTACTACTGTTTCATCAGATGCAATAAGTCTCTCATTATTAAGTTCGGTTTGTACATGTCCTAGTATAGTGCTGATTGCTTCCTCTATATAGCCAACCAAAGAGGACTGGGAAAAAATATTTGACATTAAATTTTGTATTTCTTCTTTAACAATTAAATTAGCTGCATCAAGTTCAGGACTACATTTCTTTTTGTTGGCTTTTATAAGGCGCATATATGTTGGGTCTGCCATATGTTGCTGATAGGAAAGTTTAGCTGCATCTTCAAGATGAGGAAGTTCATATTGCTTGCAAGATGCAAGAGTCATCAGCTTTTCTAAAATGGCATGCACCATATCCTCTGCAATATCACACATGGGTTCCACAGTATGAGGCAGTGAATCTATTAAAGGTTTTCCATATGATGGAGTGAGAGATTCTCCACTGGATGTTAAGCTTGGTTTAATGTTGACTGACAAATCTTCTTGTGAAAATATCTGGATACATTTTTTCTCAACTGCAGACTGTAGCTTCTCAAGCATATTTTCCACGATCTCTGAAGCTACTGAGCAGATATCAGCATTAGAAACCAAGTCTCCTTTTTCAGGCTCACTTTGGTCAACAAAAACTTCAGCAGTAACAGAAGAAATAGAAGGAATGCCCTGTGTTAAATCAGACATTATTTCTTGAAAAATGCTTTCCAAAATCAATTCAGTTTCCCCTTTTAAGCGACACTTAAAGTTAACAAAAACATTCTTTAAACTCTTCATTTCATTCATGGCTTTTGTTTTTTGATCAGAAAACAATGGACTCTCTAAGCCATCTGTTTCAGTGGTAGCATCCTTTGACATTTTTGTGCCCGTTTCAAATGATGCTAGAAGGTGACTATCAGATTTACAACTTCTGAGCTTAGGGTATGTATATATCATGCTTGTTTTATTATATTTTAGTTCAGATGTTATAGGTTGTCCTTTAATGTGATATGTTTTTCCCACAACTGTTCTTTCCACATGGGCAGATGGTGGTTTTGAAGGTGTGGCTGGTCGCCTTACTGATATGTCAACTGCAAGTGAACAGGGCTCTCCCTGAAATGTTTTAGTTGTTGCAGATGTGTAGCTTCCATATGTAAACTCTTCACTGCATGTGCTACAAAAACTCGAACTATCTGAAGAGAGGATGGAGTCATCAGACACTGGGTATGCATTATTTTTCAACCTTTCTTCATACTTTGTGATGGCTGGGTATAATATACTGGTCACTGTAGCCACAACCCAGGTCATTATATTCTGAATTATGCTATTCAGTTCCCCAGAAGTTACCTGGAAAAGAGGCAAGCAGGAATGAAAAGAAAATCATGTTAACAACTTACTCTATTCTGGGACAGAGGATAACATTTAATTTTTTATGTCAAACAATGCATAGCTTGATACCATCATCATTATAAAAAGAACACAGTGAAAGAAAATCTATTTAGAATTTCAAATTAATTTCAAGTTGGTTTATTCTGTGCTACAGTAAAATACTTTTTGTATAAGTTTCCATTTGACTCCCATTCCCTCAGAAGTTTTTTCTCCCCCCCAACATTTATTGCTAGGATAAATGAATTTCTGGTTTAAAAAAAAAAAAAATCACTAACTTGCTATCCAGGCACATTACAGGCAAGTATTTTGGCAAGAAGAAACATGGTGTCTACAACCCAGCAAAATTACTTTAAAATGAACCAGATTATTTCTAACAAAGCATTTCTCAAACAGATGCAGTCAAAACATTTGGGTGCCTTCAGAGGCATCTGTCTAGCTAAGATGTAAGGATGGAAAAGAAGCCATCTCTCCTCCCCTTCCCTGCTGCAGGGGTAAGCCTGTGATGTGTATATATGGAAATGACTACAGCTAATTGCTAAGAATCATTTGATTGATAGGCAACAAAAAAGTTCATGCTTTACAGAGATTGAATGGCTTTGTATCCAACAAAAAAGTATCAGTGGACACTGTCTTAAGAAGGCTGAGAAAAGGTGATGCACTGAGGGAACAAATGAATTTAGATTGAAAACAAGGGCAATCTAGAACTGAGTCTCAAAGAGTCAGGAGGGCTGAGCAAGAATAGGTGTTGGAGAATCCCTCATTTTGAGCTGCAAATAAGAACTCAGGGACCAGATTTGTATGACAGTTTCCTTAGTGGTCAGTGGTGCTGTCCTACATTTAAACTGGACCAACAGTAGAAACAAAATCTATCTATCTGTTTTTATATACCTCAAATTATGTACTGAAAAAAAATATTTTTTAATTTATTTATTTTATTTATTTATTTTTGGCTGCATTGGGTCTTCATTGATGTGTGCGGGCCTTCTCTAGCTGCAGCAAGTAGGGGCTACTCTTCATTGGAGTGCGCAGGCTTCTCACTGCGGTGGCTTCTCTTGTTGCAGAGCATGGGCTCTAGGTGCACAGGCTTCAGTAGTTGTGGTGCGTGGGCTCAGTAGTTGTGGTGCGTGGGCTCAGTAGTTGTGGCTCACAGGCTCTAGAGCGCAGGCTTAGTAGTTTAGTTGCTCCATGGCATGGGGGATCTTCCCAGGCCAGGGCTCAAACCCGCGTCTCCTGCATTGGCAGGCAGATTCTCAACCACTGCGCCACCAGGGAAGCCCCTGAAAATATATTTTGGACTCGCAAAACATCCTCTTGCCTATAATAAACTAATAGTACGTTTTAAATTGTTATTACTCTTAAAACATAAAAAGCAATAAACACAAGTAATTGGCAGCAAAGCCTGGAAGGCTGGCATGTAGACAGGAGGATAAACAATAGGATTCCTGTAATGGGGCTGTTCACACCCAAAATATTGCCTTAAGTTAGTTAGAATTATTCCCATTTCAGGCCAACATTGAAAGATAAGTTAACACCTATGTAGCATACTCTCTCCTGACACATTAAAGACTGTTTAGGGGCACCCCAAGGAAAGCCATTTTATTCTGCTCTAATCCCTGAATCTCCTAATACATTTTTGCATTTATTATACAGACAATGGCTAGTGGTCTGAAAAACATATTTTGGGTGATAGCATATGTCATATAATACTTATACAATCACATCCAAAATCAAATATTTTAAGAACAAAGCAACTGTTCTAATCTACTATGACATATAAACTAAGACATTTAATATATATTATTTTTCTTAGTACCAGAGATAATAAACAGTAGACCTACATTATTACTCTTAGGCTAGGTATGAGAAAAAGTTTCCAACCTTGATATATGAAAGATATTCCTAAAATTTTCTATGTAGTAAAATACGATAAATAGAACCTAGTTTGCAGTTGCTTTCCATTATAATATTAAACTGAGAAATATTCTCTTGAATCAAAAGTTTTCATTTTGCTACATGTTCTATGAATTGAGTTCATGTGAAAAAGTATGTCAGAATATATGTTGTTTTCAAACCTCTCTCTCTTTCCTAACTGGTCTGACTGGATCCAGAATTAGGCCTTATAAAAATACCCTCTTATCCAAGTCTCAGCTCATAGGTGACCAGGTCCTTTTTATGTGACTGGGGTGCTTCCCACAAAACTGGCTAGAGACAAACCCAGGCATCCCAACTCATCAGCCAAGTCTGTGAAGTGATTCTGTTAATGGCTTCCCATGACAGACTGGGTTTATGATTATTTGATGGCTAGGTCCCTTAATGACCCTTCCCTGACTTCCTGCTCATCCCCATGAGACATCTTCCTGAAGAGCCAAAATTATATTTTGATGAGAACTTTAGACTACTGTAAAATCTAAGAATTAACTTAAAGTAAACTTATTAAAGAAGAAAAAAAGGGCAAAGAGGGACACTAATATCAATAAATGATTACTCATTGTTTGATTCATAGTTTTTTTCCTATTATGACACATACAAGAGTATAGTTAATATGCTGCTTTATCAATGAGTTTTATGATACATACTTTTTCTTGCAAGCAGTTTTGTAGGAGATTCTGTTGTCTGTAAAGTCAAGAAAGGTTGATGATTTAGTTATTACTTAGGGTCAAGAATTTATGTAGCTTTTTCCAAAACTTCTAATCAGTGAATCAGTTTCTTCTCTTTGTATCTAAGGGATTTTTAAAAGAAATTCAAAAGAATAAACTTTTTTATTGTCCACCCCCACCACCTATTTCTCTTCCTTCTTTGATTTTGGCCCACATGATTTATTACTCAGAGGAGTAGAATTGTGGCTGCTGCATAAAAAATATGTCTATTTGAAAATTCCAATTCTGACCCATGTTAACCATTCCTGCTTTGAGGTTCTCTGGGGAAGGACACAGACTTGGAGGGAGACAGTGAGATAGTCCTTTCTGTTTGCTAAAAGGCAGCATGAGGTGGCAAGACAATGTGACCAGAGCTTCCGGATAATCCTTAACTTACCCTTTCAAATCCCATAGTCCTACCCACATTCTCATCAAACAGTAGTAAGGAATTTAGGTGACTATTTAATAACTATGGGTTAAAATCATAAATTTCGAGCCATATTAAATACCAGTTTAGAAGTAGCCCTTTTCTATGTATGACAATGTTCTATCATGTGTTCTAGTTAGATTTTTTATCATGATACTAATGAAATAACATAGTTTTTGAATTGTAAAGATTAAAGAACTCAATGAAAAATATAGAATAACACACAGTTAATAAAACAAGATCTGAGACTTTAGTTCTGATTTATTTTTGTATATTTCAGATATTTATTTTCATAAATTTCAACATAGGCCCTTTGCTTATCTTCTTCCTGCTTTCTTAAGAGAAGACTGATATACCCTGTTTACTTTTTCTAGGCCTGTACTTTACTTTACATTATAAAATTAGACACTGAGTTCGTGTCGTGCAGTGATGAGAGCTGGGATCCTGCTCCAATAGCAGTGAGCATCACTGACCTGTGAAGAAGACCACAGGCAGAGGAAACAAACTCGGACTGAAATCAGTGATAGCTTACTCATCAACTGTGTTCTCCCAAGATCTCAGAAGAACATGTGTACAGTTAAATGGGTTCCTTCAGAAGGGTGGCAAGATTGCCGAGTAGAAGGATTTGAGCTCACCTTCTCTCATGAAAACACCAAAAACACAACTAATGGCTGAACAACCATCGACAGAAAAGACTGGAACCTATCAAAAAAGATATTGTACATCCAAAGACAAAGAAGAAGCCACAAAAAGATGGTAGAAGGGATGCTTTCATAACATAATCAAATCCCATACCCACCAGGTGGGCAACCCACAAACTGGAAACTAATTATATCACAGAGGTTCTCCCACAGGACTGAGAGTTCTGAGTCACACATCAGGTTCCCCAGCCTGGGGGTCTGGCATCAGGAGGAGGAGCCCCCAGAGCATATGGTTTGAAGGCCAGTGGGGCTTGAGTGCAGGAGCTCCATAGGCCTGGGGGAAACAGAGACTCCACTCTCGGAGGGTGCACACAAGGTTTCATGTGCACAGGGACCCAGGGCAAAGCAGTGACTCTGTAGGAATCTGGGCCAGACCTACCTGCGGGTCTTGGAGTGTCTCTTGGGGGTCAGCTGTGGCCCACTTCGGGGGCAAGAACACTGGTGGCAGAGGCCCCTGGGAAAATTCCTCAGCATGAGCTCTCCCAAAGGTCACCATTTTGGCACTGAGACCTGGCCCCACCCATTAGCCTGCAGGTTCAAGTGCTCGGATGCCTCAGGCCAGAAAACCAACAGGATGGGAACACAGCCCCACCCACCAACAGACAGGCTGGCTAAAGTCCTCCTGAGCCCCTTGACACAGGCCTGTCCACCAGAGGGACATGACCCAGTTCCACCCAAAGTGGGCAGGTACCAGTCCCTCCCGCCAAGAAGCCTGCATGAGCCCCTGAACCGACCTCACCCACCAGGGGGCAGACACCAGAAGCAAGAACTACAATCCTGCAGCATGCAGAATGGAGACTACAAACACAGAAAGTCAGGCCAGAAGGGAATGGTATGATATATGTAAAGTGAAGAAAGGGAAAAATGTACAACCAAGAATACTCAAACCAGCAAGGCTTTCATTCAGATTTGACAGAGGAATCAAAAGCTTTACAGACAAGCAAAAGTTAAGAGAATTCAGCACCACCAAACCAGCTTTATGACAAATGCTAAAGGAGCTTCTCTAGGAGGAAAAGAAAAGGCTACAACTAAAAACAAGAAAAGTACAAATGGAAAAGCTCACCAGTAAAGGCAAACATACAATAAAGGTAGGAAATCATCCACACACAAATATGATATCAAAACCATCAGTTGTGAGAAGAAGAGAGTATAAATGCATGATATATTGGAAATGCATTTGAAATTGAGACCAGCAACTTAAAACAACCTTGCATATATATAGACTTCTTTATCAAAACCTCATGGTAACTGTATCTACAATAGATACACACAAAAGAAAAAGGAATCCAACACTAAAGATAGTCATCAAATCACAAGAGAAGAGAAGAGGAAGGGAAGAAAAAAAACCTACATAAACAAACCCCCCAAAATTAAGAAAATAGCAAGTAGAGGTAAGACAGGACTCGTGCGCCTGAGAGGCTGGGGTATGGGGGCAGTTCCCATGCTCAGAGGGGCCCACACATGGAGAGGGGATCAGCAGGGATGGGGAGAGACTTTTGGGGGATCAGAAGGGAACACGGCCAGCATTTTCCCCATTGGCTCAGGGCCCTGGGGTCCCAAGCCTAAACCTTTGCCCCCTGGCTGCGCTGAGCCTAGGCCCTGTCCCCCAATCCCCCAAGGCCTTTTCTGGCATGCCAGTCCTGAGCCTATGCCCTGTCCCCCTTGCCTAATCCCCGACCCCCCACCGAGGTCTTTTCTGGCCCTTTTTTATTTTTGGTTGCTGTTGTGGTTTGGTTTTGCCTTCTTGTTGTTTCAGTTATATTTTTATTTTTTCTAATGTATTTTTTAATTCTAATTTTATTTTTTATTCTTTGTTGTTCTCCTTTTTGTTTGTTGCCAATTTTTTTTTTGGCTGTGCCATGCAGCTTGCAGGATCTTGGTTTCCCAGGCCAGGGGTCAGACCTTAGCTCCTGTGGTGGGAGCACTGAGTCCAAACCACTGGACTAACAGAGAACCTCAGACCCCAAGGAATATTAATTGCTGTGAGCTCTCCGGGAGGTCCTCATCTTGGCACCAAGACCCAGCTCTACCCAACTGCCTGCAAACTCCAGTGCTGGATGCCTCAGGCCAAACAACCAGTAAGAGAAGAACATAGCCCCACCCATCAAAAAAAATGAGATGACAAAAAAATATGTTACTGATGAAGGAGCAAGGTAAAAAACTACAAGACCAAATAAATAAAGAGGAAATAGGCAAGCTACCTGAAAAATATTTCAGAGTAATGACAGTAAAGATGATCCAAAATCTCAGAAATAGCATGGAGGTACGGATCGAGAAAATACAAGAAATGTTTAACAAGGACGTAGAAGAACTAAAGAACAAACAAACAGTGATGAACAACATAATAACTGAAGTGAAAAATACACTAGAAGGAATCAATAAGAGAATAACTGAAGCAGAAGAACAAATAAGTGAGCTAGAAGATAGAATGGTGGAAATCACTGCTGAGGAGCAGAATAAAGAAAAAAGAATGAGAAGAAATGAGGACAGTCTCAGAAACCGCTAGGACAACATTAAATGCACCAACATTTGAATTATAGGGGTTCCAAGAAGAAGAAGAGAAAGAGAAAGGGTCTGAGAAAATATTTGAAGAGATTATAGTCGAAAACTTCCCTAACATGGGAAATAGGCACCCAAGTCCAGGAAGCACAGAGAGTCCCATACAGAATACATATAAGGAGATACACACCAAGACACATATTAATCAAACTAACAAAAATTAAATTCAAAGAAAAAACATTAAAAGCAGCAAGGGAAAAGCAACAAATAACATACAAGGGTATCCCCATAAAGTTATCAGCTGATTTTTCAGGAGAAACTCTGCCAGCCAGAAGGGAGTGGCAGGAAATACTTAAAGTGATGAAAGGGAAAAACCTACAACCAAGATTACTCTACCCAACAAGGATCTCATTCAGATTCGACAGAGAAGCAAAAGACAAGAAAATTCAGCACCACGAAACTAGCTTTACAACAAATGCTAAAGGAACTCCTCTAGGCGGGAAACACAAGAGAAGAAAAAGACCTACAGAAACAAACCCAAAACAATTAAGGAAATGGTAATAGGAACATACGTATTGATAACTACCTTGAATGTAATGGATTAAATGCTCCAACCAAAAGACATAGCCTGGCTGAAAGGATAAAAAAACAAGACCCATATCTATGCTGTCTGTAAGAGACCCACTTCAGACCTAGGGACACATACAGACTGAAAGTGAGGGGATGGAAAAAGACATTCCATGCAATTGGAAATCAAAGAAAGCTGGAGGAGCAATACTCATATCAAAAAAAATAGACTTTAAAATAAAGACTGTTACAAGAGATAAGGAAGGACACTACATAATGATCAAGGGTTCAATCCAAGAAGAAGATGGAACAATCAAATATTTATGCACCCAACATAGGAGCACCTCAATACACAAGGCAAATGCTAAGAGCTGTAACAGGGGAAATTGACAGTAACACAATAATAGTGGGGGACTTTGGTTTCCCACTGAAAGCAATGGGCAGATCAGCCAGACAGAAAATAAGGAAACACAAGCTTTAAATGACACAACAGACCGGATAGACTTGATATTTGTAGGACATTCCACCCAAAAGGGACAGAATACACTTTCTTCTCAAGTGCACATGGAACATTCTCCAGGACAGATCACATCTTGGGTCACAAATGAAGCTTCGGAAAATTTAAGAAAATTGAAATTGTATCAAGTGTCTTTTCTGAACACAATACCATGAGATTAGAAATCAACTACAGGAAAAAAACTGTAAAAAACACAAACACATGGAGGCTAAATAATACACTACTAAACAACCAAGAGATCACTGAAGAAATCAAAGAGGAAATAAAAAATACATAGAAACAAATGACAATGAAAACACAACAACCCAAAACCTATGGGATGCAGCAAAAGCAGTTCTAAGAAGGAAGTTTACAGCAATTCAATCTCACCTTGAGAAACAAGAACAATCTCAAATAAGCAATCTAACCTTACACCTAAAGCAACTAGAGAATGAAGAACAAAGACAACTGAAAGTCAGTAAAAGGAAAGAAATCATAAAAATCAGAGCAGAAATAAATGAAATAGAAATTAAGATAACAATAGCAAACATCAATAAAACTAGAAGTTGGTTCTTTGAGAAGATAAAATTGATAAACCTATAGCCAGACTCATCAAGAAAAAAAGGGAGGACTCAAATCAATAAAATTAGGAATGAAAAAGGAGAAATTACAACTTCCACTGCAGAAATACAAAGGATCATAAGAGACTGCTACAGGCAACTATATGCCAATAAAATGGACAAATTCTTGGAAAGGTACAACTTTCCAAGACTGAACCAGGAAGAATTAGAAAATATAAACAGACCAATCACAAGTAATGAAATTGAAACTGTGATTAAAAATCTTCCAACAAACAAAATCCCGGACCAGATGGCTTCACAGGCCAATTCTATCAAAGATTTAGAGTAGAGCTAACACCAATCCTTCTCAAACTCTTCCAAAAAATTGCAGAGGGAGGAACACTCCCAAACTCATTCTGTGAGGCCACTGTCACCCAAAACCAAACAAAGATATCACAAAAAAAATTAGAAGATGGCGGAAGAGTAAGACGCGGAGATCACCTTCCTTCCCACAGATACATTAGAAATATATCTACACGTGGAACTGCTCCCACAGAACACCCACTGAACGCTGGCAGAAAACGTCAGACCTCCCAAAAGGCAAGAAACTCCCCGCGTACTTGGGTAGGGCAAAAGAAAAAAGAAATAACAGAGACGAAAGAATAGGGACGGGACCTGCACCAGTGGGAGGGAGCCGTGAAGGAGGAAAGGTTTCCACGCACTAGGAAGCCCCTTCGCGGGCAGAGACTGCGGGTAGCAGAGGGGGTAAGCTTCGGAGCCACGGAGGAGAGCACAGCCACAGGGGTGCGGAGGGCAAAGCGGAGAGACTCCCGCACAGAGGATCGGCGCCGAGCAGCACTCACCAGCCCGAGAGGCTTGTCTGCTCTCCCGCCGCGGTGGGCAGGGCTGGGAGCTGAGGCTCAGGCTTTGGTCGGATCGCAGGGAGAGGACTGGGGCTGGCAGCGTGAACACAGCCTGAAGGGGTTAGCGCACCACAGCTAGCCGGGAGGGAGTCCGGGAAAAAGTCTGCAGCTGCCGAAGGGGCAAGAGACTTTTTCTTCCCTCTGTTTCCTGGTGCGCGAGGAGAGGGGATTCAAAGCGACGCCTAAACGAGCTCCAGAGACGGGCGCGAGCCGCGGCTGTCAGCGTGGATCCCAGAGACGGGCGTGAGATGCTAAGGCTGCTGCAGCCGCCACCAAAAAGCCTGTGTGTGAGCACAGGTCACTCTCCACACCGCCCCTCCCGGGAGCCGGTGCAGCCTGCCACTGCCAGGGTCCCGTGATCCGGGGACAACTTCCCCTGGAGAACGCACGGCGCGCCTCAGGCTGCTGCAACGTCACGACGCCTCTGCCGTTGCAGGCTCGCCCCGCCTCCTCCGTACCCCTCCCTCCCCCCGGCCCGAGTGAGCCAGAGCCCCTGAAGCAGCTGCTCCTTTAACCCCGTTCTCTCTGGGCGGGGAACAGACGCCCTCAGGTGACCTACACGCAGAGGCGGGTCCAAATCCAAAGCTGAACCCCGGGAGCTGTGCGAACAAAGAAGAGAAAGGGAAATCTCTCCCAGCAGCCTCAGAAGCAGCAGATTAAAACTCCACAAACAAGTTGATGTGCCTGCATCTGTTGAATACCTGAATAGACAACGAATCATCCCAAATTCAGGAGGTGGACTTTGGGAGCAGGATATATTAATTTTTCCCCTTTTCCTTTTTTTGTGAGTGTATATGTATATGCTTCTGGGTGAGATTTTGTATGTATAGCTTTGCTTTATAATAGCTTTACTTTACTTCACTATATTATATCCTCTTTCTTTCTTTCTATCTTTTCTCCCTTTACTCTGAGCCATATGGATGAAAGGCTCTTGGTGCTCCAGCCAGGCATCAGGGCTGTGCCTCTGAGGTGGGAGAGCCAACTTCAGGACACTGGTCCATAAGAGACCTCCCAGCTCCAGGTAATACCAAACGGCAAAAATCTCTGAGAGATCTCCATCTCAACATCAAGACCCAGCTTCACTCAACGACCAGCAAGCTACAGTGCTGGACACCCTATGCCAAACAACTAGCAAGACAGGAACACAGCCCCATCCATTAGCAGAGAGGCTGCCTAAAATTATAATAAGGCCACAGACACCCCAAAACACACCACCAGACGTGGACGTGCCCACCAGAAAGACAAGATCCAGCCTCATCCACCAGAACTCAGGCACTAGTTCCCTCCACCAGGAAGCCTACACAACCCACTGAACCAACCTTAGCCACTGGGGACAGATACCAAAAACAACGGGAACTACGAACCTGCAGCCTGTGAAAAGGAGACCCCAAACACAGTAAGATAAGCAAAATGAGACGACAGAAAAACACACAGCAGATGAAGCAGCAGGGTCAAAACACACCAGACCTAACAAATGAAGAGGAAATAGGTAGTCTACCTGAAAAAGAATTCAGAATAATGATAGTAAGGATGATCCACAATCTTGGAAATAGAATAGACAAAATGCAAGAAACATTTAACAAGGACGTAGAAGAACTAAAGAGGAACCAAGCAATGATGAAAAACACAATAAATGAAATTAAAAATACTCTAGATGGGATCAATAGCAGAATAACTGAGGCAGAAGAAAGGATAAGTGACCTGGAAGATAAAATGGTGGAAATAACTACTACAGAGCAGGATAAAGAAAAAAGAATGAAAAGAACTGAGGACAGTCTCAGAGACCTCTGGGACAACATTAAACGCACCAACATTCGAATTATAGGGGTCCCAGAAGAAGAAGAGAAAAAGAAAGGGACTGAGAAAATATTTGAAGAGATTATAGTTGAAAACTTCCCTAATATGGGAAAGGAAATAGTTAATCAAGTCCTGGAAGCACAGAGAGTCCCATACAGGATAAACCCAAGGAGAAACACGCCAAGACACATATTAATCAAACTGTCAAAAATTAAATATAAAGAAAACATATTAAAAGCAGCAAGGGAAAAATAACAAATAACACATAAGGGAATCCCCATAAGGTTAACAGCTGATCTGTCAGCAGAAACTCTGCAAGCCAGAAGGGAGTGGCAGGATATACTTAAAGTGATGAAGGAGAAAAACCTACAACCAAGATTAATCTACCCAGCAAGGATCTCATTCAGATTTGATGGAGAAATTAAAACCTTTACAGACGAGCAAAAGCTGAGAGAGTTCAGCACCACCAAACCAGCTTTACAACAAATGCTAAAGGAACTTCTCTAGGCAAGAAACACAAAAGAAGGAAAACACCTACAATAACAAACCCAAAACATTTAAGAAAATGGGAATAGGAACATACATATCAATAATTACCTTGAATGTAAATGGATTAAATGCTCCCACCAAAAGACACAGACTGGGGCTTCCCTGGTGGCGCAGCGGTTGAGAATCTGCCTGCCAATGCAGGGAACACGGGTTCGAGCCCTGGTCTGGGAAGATCCCACATGCCACGGAGCAACTAGGCCCGTGAGCCACAATTACTGAGCCTGCGCGTCTGGAGCCTGTGATCCGCAACAAGAGAGGCCGCGATAGTGAGAGGCCCGCGCACCGCAATGAAGAATGGCCCCCGCTTGCCGCAACTGGAGAAAGCCCTCACACAGAAACGAAGACCCAACACAGCCATAAGTAAATAAATAAATTAATTTAAAAAATTAAAAAAAAAAAAAGACACTTAGACATCTTAAAAAAAAAAAAAAAAAGACACAGACTGGCTGAATGGATACAAAAACAAGACCCATATATATGCTGTCTACAAGAGACCCACTTCAGACCTAGAGACACATACAGACTGAAAGTGAGGGGATGGAAAAAGATATTCCATGCAAATGGAAATCAAAAGAAAGCTGGAGTAGCAATTCTCATATCAGACAAAATAGACTTTAAAATAAAGACTATTACAAGAGACAAAGAAGGACACTATATAATGATCAAGGGATCGATCCAAGAGGAAGCTATAACAATTGTAAATATTTATGCACCCAACATAGGATCACCTCAATACATAAGGCAAATACTAACAGCCATAAAAGGGGAAATTGACAGCAACACAATCATAGTAGGGGACTTTAACACCCCACTTTCACCAATGGACAGATCATCCAAAATGAAAATAAATAAGGAAACACAAGCTTTAAATGATACATTAAACAAGATGGACTTAATTGATATTTATAGGACATTCCACCCAAAAACAACAGAATACACATTTTTCTCAAGTGCTCATGGAACATTCTCCAGGATAGATCATATCTTGGGTCACAAATCAAGCCTTGGTAAATTTAAGAAAATTGAAATCGTATCAAGTATCTTTTCCGACCACAACGCTATGAGACTAGATATCAATTACAGGAAAAGATCTGTAAAAAATACAAACACATGGAGGCTACACAATACTCTACTTAATAATGAAGTGATCACTGAAGAAATCAAAGGGGAAATCAAAAAATACCTAGAAACAAATGACAATGGAGACACGACGACCCAAAACCTATGGGACGCAGCAAAAGCAGTGCTAAGAGGGAAGTTTATAGCAATACAAGCCTACCTCAAGAAACAGGAAACATCTCGAATAAACAACCTAACCTTGCACCTAAAGCAATTAGAGAAAGAAGAACAAAAAAACCCCAAAGCTAGCAGAAGGAAAGAAATCATAAAGATCAAGTCAGAAATAAATGAAAAAGAAATGAAGGAAACAATAGCAAAAATCAATGAAACTAAAAGCTGGTACTTTGAGAAGATAAACAAAATTGATAAACCATTAGCCAGACTCATCAAGAGAAAAAGGGAGAAGACTCAAATGAATAGAATTAGAAATGAAAAAGGAGAAGTAACCACTGACACTGCAGAAATACAAAAGATCATGAGAGATTACTACAAGCAACTCTATGCCAATAAAATGGACAACCTGGAAGAAATGGACAGATTCTTAGAAATGCACAACCTGCCGAGACTGAACCAGGAAGAAATAGAAAATATGAACAGACCAATCACAAGCACTGAAATTGAAACTGTGATTAAAAACCTTCCAACAAACAAAAGCCCAGGACCAGATGGCTTCACAGGTGAATTCTATCAAACATTTAGAGAAGAGCTAGCACCTATCCTTCTCAAACTCTTCCAAAATATTGCAGAGGGAGGAACACTCCCAAACTCATTCTACGAGGCCACCATCACCCTGATACCAAAACCAGACAAAGATGTCACAAAGAAAGAAAACTACAGGCCAATATCACTGATGAACATAGATGCAAAAATCCTCAACAAAATACTAGCAAACAGAATCCAACAGCACATTAAAAGGATCATACACCATGATCAAGTGGGGTTTATCCCAGGAATGCAAGGATTCTTCACTATACGCAAATCAATCAATGTGATACACCATATTAACAAATTGAAGGAGAAAAACCATGTGATCATCTCAATAGATGCAGAGAAAGCTTTTGACAAAATTCAACACCCATTTATGATAAAAGCCCTGCAGAAAGTAGGCATAGAGGGAACTTTCCTCAACATAATAAAGGCCATATATGACAAACCCACAGCCAACATTGTCCTCAATGGTGAAAAACTGAAACCATTTCCACTAAGATCAGGAACAAGACAAGGTTGCCCACTCTCACCACTATTATTCAACATAGTTTTGGAAGTGTTAGCCACAGCAATCAGAGAAGACAAAGAAATAAAAGGAATCCAAATCGGAAAAGAAGAAGTAAAGCTGTCACTCTTTGCAGATGACATGATACTATACATAGAGAATCCTAAAGATGCTACCAGAAAACTCCTAGAGCTAATCAATGAATTTGGTAAGGTAGCAGGATACAAAATTAATGCACAGAAATCTCTTGCATTTCTATACACTAATGACAAAAAATCTGAAAATGAAATTAAGAAAACACTCCCGTTTACCATTGCAACAAAAAGAATAAAATATCTAGGAATAAACCTACCTAAGGAGACAAAAGACCTGTATGCAGAAAATTATAAGACACTGATGAAAGAAATTAAAGATGATACAAATAGATGGAGAGATATACCATGTTCTTGGATTGGAAGAATCAACATTGTGAAAATGACTCTACTACCCAAAGCAATCTACAGATTCAATGCAATCCCTATCAAACTACCACTGGCATTTTTCACAGAACTAGAACAAAAAATTTCACAATTTGTATGGAAACACAAAAGACCCCGAATAGCCAAAGCAATCTTGAGAACGAAAAATGGAGCTGGGGGAATCAGGCTCCCTGACTTCAGACTATATTACAAAGCTACAGTAATCAAGACAGTTTGGTACTGGCACAAAAACAGAAATATAGATCAATGGGACAGGGTAGAAAGCCCAGAGATAAACCCATGCACATATGGTCACCTTATCTTTGATAAAGGAGGCAAGCATATACAGTGGAGAAAAGACAGCCTCTTCAATAAGTGGTGCTGGGAAAATTGGACAGGTACATGTAAAAGTATGAAATTAGAACACTCCCTGACACCATGCACAAAAATAAACTCAAAATGGATTAAAGACCTAAGTGTAAGGCCAGACACTATCAAACTCTTAGAGGAAAACATAGGCAGAACACTCTATGACATACATCACAGCAAGATTCTTTTTGACCCAGCTCCTAGAGAAATGGAAATAAGAACACAAATAAACAAATGGGACCTAATGAAACTTCAAAGCTTTTGCACAGCAAAGGAAACCATAAACAAGACCAAAAGACAACCCTCAGAATGGGAGAAAATATTTGCAAATGAAGCAACTGACAAAGGATTAATCTCCAAGATTTTTCAAGCAGCTCATGCAGCTCAATAACAAAAAAACGAACAACCCAATCAAAAAATGGGCAGAAGACCTAAATAGACATTTCTCCAAAGAAGATATACAGATTGCCAACAGACACATGAAAGAATGCTCAACATCATTAATCATTAGAGAAATGCAAATCAAAACTACAATGAGATATCATCTCACACGGGTCAGAATGGCCATCATCAAAAAATCTAGAAACAATAAATGCTGGAGAGGGTGTGAAGGAAAGCGAACACTCTTGCACTGTTGGTGGGAATGTAAATTGATACAGCCACTATGGAGAACGGTATGGAGGTTCCTGAAAAAACTACAAATAGAACTACCATACGACCCAGCAATCCCACTACTGGGCATATACCCTGAGAAAACCATAGTTCAAAAAGAGTCATGTACCAAAATGTTCATTGCAGCTCTATTTACAATAGCCAGGACATGGAAGCAACCTAAACGTCAATCGACAGATGAATGGATAAAGAAGATGTCGCACATATATACAATGGAATATTACTCAGCCATAAAAAGAAATGAAATGGAGGTATTTGTAATGAGGTGGATGGAGTTAGAGTCTGTCATACAGAGTGAAGTAAGTCAGAAAGAGAAAAACAAATACAGTATGCTAACACATATATATGGAATCTAAGGAAAAAAAAAAAAAAAGGACATGAAGCACCTAGTGGCAAGACGGGAATAAAGACACAAACCTACTAGAGAATGGACTTGAGGATATGGGGAGGGGGAGGGGTGAGATGTGACAGGGTGAGAGAGTGTCATGGACATATATACACTACCAAATGTAAAATAGAAAGCTAGTGGGAAGCAGCCGCATAGCACAGGGAGATCAGCTCGGTGCTTTGTGACCACCTAGAGGGGTGGGATGGGGAGGGTGGGAGGAAGGGAGATGCAAGAGGGAAGAGATATGGGAACACATGTATATGTATAACTGATTCACTTTGTTATAAAGCAGAAACTGGCACACCATTGTAAGGCAATTATACTTCAATAAAGATGTTTAAAAAAAAAAAAAGAAAATTACAGACCAATATTACTGATGAACATAGAATGCAAAAATCCTCAACAGAGTACTAGCAAACAGAATCCAACAGCACATTAAAAGGATCAGACACCATGATCAAGTTGGATTTATCCCAGGGATGCAAGGAATCTTTAATATATGCAAATCAATCAATGTGATACACCATGTTAACAAATTGAAGACTAAAAACCATATGATCATCTCAATAGATGCAGAAAAATGTTTTGACAAAATTCAACACCCATTTATGATAAAAACTCTCCATAAAGTGGGCATAGAGGGAAACTACCTCAACATAATAAAGGTCATATATGACAAACCCACAGAAAACATCATTCCCAATGGTGAAAAACTGAAGGCATTTCCTCTAAGATCAGGAACAAGACAAGGATGTCCACTCTCACCACTATTATTCAACATAGTTTTGGAAGTCCTACCTGTGCTACTCAGAGAAGAAAAAGAAATAATAGGAATTCAAATTGGAAAAGACAAAGTAAAAGTGTCACTCTTTGCAGGTGACATACTATATATAGAGAATCCTAAAGATGCTACCAGAAAAGATGCTACTACTAGAGCTAATCAATGAATTTGGTAAAGTTGCATGATACAAAATTAATGCACAGAAATCTCTTGCACCTGCTGTACACTAACAATGAAAGATCAGAAAGAGAAATTAAGGAAACAATCCCATTTACCATTGCAACAAAAAGAATAACTAGGAATAAACCTAACTAAGGAGGCAAAAAACCTGTACTCAGAAAACTATAAAACACTGATGAAAGGAATCAAAGACGACACAAACAGATGGAGAGATATACCATGTTCCTGGATTGGAAGAATCAATATTGTGAAAATGACTATCATACCCAGGGCAATCTACAGAGTCAATGCAAGACCTATCAAATTGCCAGTGGCATCTTTCTCCGAACTAGAACAAAAACTTTTACAATTTGTATGGAAACACAAAAGACCCCTAATAGGCAAAGCAACCTTGAGAAGGAAAAGCGGAGCTGGAGGAATCAGGATGCGTGATTTCAGACTATACTACAAAGTACAGTAATCACGACAGTATGGTACAGGCACAAAAACAGAAATATAGATCAGTGGAACAGGATAGAAAGTCCAGAGATAAACCCATGCACCTATGGTCACCTAATCTATGACAAAGGAGGCAGGAACATACAATGGAAGAAAGACAGTATCTTCAATAAGTGATGCTGGGAAAACTGGACAGCTACATGTAAAAGAATCAAATTCAAACTCTACCTAACACCATACACAAAAATAAACTGAAAATGGATTAAAGAACTAAATGTAAGGCCGGACACTATAAAACTCTTAGAGGAAAACATAGGAAAAACACTCTGACATAAATCAGAGCAAGATTTTTTTTGTCCCACCTCCTAGAGTAATGGAAATAAAAACAAAAATAAACAAATGGGACCAATTAATCCTAAAAGCTTTTTCACAGCAAAGGAAACCATAAACAAGACAAAAAGACAACCCTCAGAATGGGAGAAAATATTTGCAAATGAAACAACTAACAAAGGATTAATCTCCAAAATATACAAACAGCTCAATATCAAAAAAACCCAAACAACCAAATCCAAAAATGGGCAGAAGATCTAAATAGACATTTCTCCAAAGAAGACATACAGATGGCCTGGAGGCACATAGAAAGCTGCTCAACATCACAATTATTAGAGAAATACAAATCAAAACTATAATGAGGTATTACCTCACACCGGCCAGAATGGACATCATCAAAAAATCTACGAACAACAAATGCTGGAGAGGGTGTGAAGAAAAGGGAACCCTCTTGCACTGTTGGTGGGAATGTAAACTGATACAGCCACTATGGAGAACAGTATAGAGGTTCCTTAAAAAAACTAAAAATAGAACTACCATATGACCCAGCAATCCCACTACTGGGCATAAACCCTGAGAAAACCATAATTCAAAATGAGACATGTACCCCAGTGTTCATAGCAGCATGATTTACAATAACCAGGACATGGAAACAACCTAAATGTCTACTGACAGATGAATGGATAAAGAAAATGTAGTACATATATACAATGGAATATTACTCAAACATAGAAAGGAACAAAATTGGGTCATTTGTAGAGATGTGGATGGACCTAGAGTGTGTCATACAGAGTGAAGTCAGAAAGAGAAAAACAAATATTGTATGTTAATGCATTATGTGGAATTGAGAAAAATGGTACAGATGAAACCTATTTGCAGGGCAGGGATAGAGATGAAGACATAGAGAAAGCAGGTGTGGACACGGGGGGAAGGGGAGGGTGGGCTGAATTGGGAGATTAGGCTTGACATAAATATACTACCATGTGTAAAATAGATAGCTAGTGGGAACCTGCTGTAGAGCACAGGGAGCTCAGCTCAGTGCTCTGTGATGACCTAGATAGGTGGGAGGGGTGGTGGGTGGGAGGGAGGTCCGAGAGGGAGTGGATATATGCATACATATAGCTGATTCACTTCATTGTACAGCAGGAACTAGCACACTGTCAAGCAATTATGCTCCAATTAAAAAAAAAGATTACATAAATAAATAAATAAATAAATAACCTAGGGGTAGTAGAAAGCATGTAGAAGGTACTCAATTAAGATCCACTGACCAATGAAGGCTTATTAATGAACAGACTCCAGTGGAACTTTTCTGAAATAAAACAATGAGTAAATTAGTATCACCCACATTCAGTGCCCTCTGTGTCTTCAGGTCAACAAGCCAAGCCCTGGGGACACAAATATGAACAAGATGTAGTCCCTGATCTTAAGGAGTGTACAGACTTGTGGGGACACAGATGTGTAGACAACTGTAATATTTACAAAACACATGGACATGTCTTATCTCATTTACATCATGAGAACCCAAGGTAGCTGGTATAACATGTGACTTTATACTCAATGTTTAGAAGAGAAACTGAGGTTAAGTGAGTTGTCCAAGATCACTCCAGTAGTACGTGGAGTTGTAACAAGAACCCAGTTCTGCTGACTCCAAACCAAGGGCTCTTTCTGCTGCACGCTAATGTTCTAGTATAACATGCTTATTTCCCAGTGCCAGTGACGCTGGAGAAATCCAGCTCATGAAAAGCATTGATATCTAGTGAGTGAGAGGCAGGCATTGATGGCATCAAGGAAGGCAGGCTTTGAAAAGCACCTGTGAATAGTTAAATATTTTTCTTCTCATTAGCTATAATTTTTCAAATACCAAAAAGAATTTGAGGTTACTTTTGACAAAGCATGATACCATATATATATTTTTATGTTTAAAAGAACAAAGTAATGAACGGAAATAGAGATGAAATCCCTGTGTCAGAAAATTGAGGGTAAGAATAGGTGGGCATAACTCTTAGCTCTGAGCTTCCTGAGAGACAAAGCAAACTGGGAAGTGACAAGGTTCTTGTATACAAAAGGAGGCGGACTAATTTTAATTTTAGCATATATTATCACCATTTGTCCTCTGATTTCTGAATCACACAGCAAAAATCAGTATTCTTATAGAAAACATTGATTTGAAAGTATAGCATTTTACCAATAAAAAAAGTGAATTTGTTATATTTGTAAATTCTGTGGGTTGATCAGAAGATTTGGAAATTTGGTAACAACATACTCAATAGCACATGATTGCCAACATTAATGGTTTGGTCTGTTCTGTAAAGGAAAGTGGGAGAATTGGCATCCAGTTTAGAAGGATCATGCAGCAGAGTATCGGAAATGTAATGGGGCTAGGGGGGTGGGAAAAAGATTGCCCTCTTCATAAACAGTACACATTTCAAGTTCTTAACTGAGTGAACTATAGCCAAAATGGCACATCAAACACAAGATGACATTCACCAGCTATGAGGATATTTCATCATTCATTCACTCATTCCACAAACAGTTACTGAGTGCCCAGAGTGGGCATTCAAGCCCTGTCCTTAAGGATGAAGACAGAGCAGTGAACAACACAGACAAAAATGCCTGCCTTCGCCAAGCTTTCATGAGGCAAAGCCTAGCATGTAGCACAAATGAAAGATGGATGTGTACTTTGTCTGTGAGAGAGCTGGAGTTCCCACAGTCACACTGGCATCCAAATGAGACATCCTAAAAAGGCTACAGCCCTGTGTTACTGCAGACTGAAACACATGCTTGGTTTTTGTCACAGAACTATCTAGAGCCTAGGGGCAGCTAGGAAGGGAGGTGCAAACACCGATCCTAACTGCCGTAAAACAGGGCTGAAGAGTAGGTCCCACCTTTTGAAGCTCACAACGGATGGAGGGTGGGCCAACCTTCCCACTGCAGAAGGAGCCAACAAGCACCTCCTTCAGTTTAAGGAAAAGGTCCTCTCCTGCTATAAAAATGGCTTTAAGAAGCAGCTGGGCGGGCGGGGGTGGGGGAAGCTACAGCAGCCACAGAAGCTGTTAGACAAGGTTAAAAAAAAAAAAAAAAAAAAAAATATATATATATATATATTTATATATATATATATATATATATATATATATATATATATATATATATATATATATATATATATATATATGGTTTTTAAGACCCATGCATGCATTTATTCAACTAATATTTATTAAATCCTCACTACATATGCAAAAAGCACCGTGGTAGGAACTAGGGAAAGAGAGAGGGGAGTGGGTGGAGACATGGTTCCTGCCCTCATGTCTCTTACCTTCTAGAAAGAGAGTCAGACATTGAACAACTAATCAATTAATTAATTAAAAGTAGAACATCTACTAGGAAGAACGATTGGAGTCTATAAGAACTTTAAAAGGGCAAATTAACCTAGTGCCAAAGATAACAGAAACCCTTTACACAATCCCACTCACTTTCTCACTCTCTCCTCTCCCTCTCCTCCATTCCGTCCCCTTCCCCATCCCTCCTCTCTCAGACACACATGCACACACACTTGTGTGCACACAGGTGCATACACAGGCACACATAGCTATGATGTAATCAGGCACCTCTTTGTCTTCCTTTAAAAGAGACAACTTTTGAGCTATAAATACTAAAGATATTCATTCTGGCTCTTAGGCCAACAGGCTGCAACCCTGGCGAAACCATGCCAAAATTCCTACTCTGAGTTAAGCTGCAGTCAGGTCTAGATGAAAAAAGGAACGTTTCAACTGATTACGTCTTCATATGTTTCCTAGATATTTGAGTTTATGGTTGTGCTTGTCCTTCTTGATACTTAATTAGAATGTACAGGCCTCAGATATGAGCTTGCAGGAGACAGACAGTGTTCAAAATGAAAATGACAGCTTTCCATTGGCTTGTGTGCTGTTCTATAGCAGCTCACTGTCAGGTGTTGAAGTTAAGCTAAACTACATAAGAACAGAAGATGTAAAAGCTAAAGTTGAAAAATTAAAACTTAGAGTCTACATATACTGAACTTTGGCTATTCAATTATAAAGTCAAATTGGAAAAAAAGCATAAGAAAAACAAGTAAGGAACAGAATTTTGGACAAAGCACTGAGCTGGGCAGATTTTAAAACTTTCCAATTAAGTTATATAACTACAAAATATTTGTGGTAGATAAAAATTAGAAAATACAGGTATATAGACAGAGATAAAAATACAGCCATATTTAATTACCAAAGCACTGTCCATAAAATGACTATATCAAAGTATTTAACCAATTCTTTATTATTGGGCATTTATGCTTTTGCCTAATCTTTATTAACACAAATGTTTTGATGAACACCTTTATATATGCATTTCTGCACATCTCTCATTATTTTCTTATAACAAATTCTTAGAAGTGGAATTTCTTAGCTGGGCAGTATTCAGATGTTTAAAATCAGAATTAAAGCAACAGCCAACTTTAGAAAAAAGAAATCACAAGTAACACAATAACAGTGGGGGACTTTCACACTCTACTTTCACCAATGGGCAGTTCATCCAGAGAGAAAATCAATAAGGAAACACAGGCTTTAAATGACACATTAAACCAGATAGACTTAATTGATATTTATAGGACATTCCATCCAAAAGCAGCAGAATACACATTCTTCTTAAGTGCATATGGAACATTCTCCAGGATAGACAATATGTGGGGCCACAAAGTGAGCCTTGCTAAATTTAAGAAAATTGAAACCATATCAAGCGTCTTTTCCAACTATAACTCTATGAGATTAGAAATTGACTACAAGAAAAAAAAAATTATAAAAAGCACAAGCAAGTAGGCTAAAAAATATGTTACTAAAGGACCAAGGGATCACTGAAGAAATCAAAGAGGAAATCAAAACATACTGACAGTTATTGGAGATTGGTTCAAGATGGCGGAGTGGAAGGACGTGCTCTCAACTCGCTCTTGCGAGAGCACCGGAATCACAACTAACTGCTGAACAATCATCAACAAGAAGGCACTAGAACTCACCAAAAAAGATACCCCACATCCAAAGACATAGGAGAAGCTGCAATGAGATGGTAGGAGTGGTGCAATCATAATAATATCAAATCCCATAGCCGCTGGGTGGGTGACTCACAAACTGGAGAAATCTTATACCACAGAAGTCCACCAACTGGAGTGAAGGTTCTGAGCCCCATGGCAGGCTTCCCAACCTGGGGGTCCGGCAACAGGAGGAGGAATTCCCAGAGAATCAGACTTTGAAGGCTAGTGGGATTTGGTTGCAGGACTTTGACAGGACTTGGGGAAACAGAGACTCCACTCTTGGAGGGCACACACAAAGTAGTGTGTGCATCAGGACCCAGGGGAAGGAGCAGTGACCCCATAGGAGACTGAACCAGACCTACCTGCTAGTGTTGGAGGGTCTCCTGTAGAGGTGGGGGGTGGCTGTGGCTCACCGCAGGGACAAGGACACTGGCAGCAGAAGTTCTGGTAAGTACTCCTTGGTGTGAGCCCTCCCAGAGTTGGCCATTAGCCCCACCAAAGACCCAGGTAGGCTCCAGTGCTGGGTCACCTCAAGCCAAACAGAGAGGGAACCCAGGCCCACCCATCAGCATACAAGCAGATTAAAGTTTTACTGAGCTCTGCCCACCTGAGCAACAGCCAGCTCTACCCACCACCAGTCCCTCCCATCAGGAAACTTGCACAAGCCTCATAGCCTAATCCACCAGAGGGCAGACAGCAGAAGCAAGAAGAACTACAATCCTGCAGCCTATGGAACAAAAACCACATTCACAGAAAGATAGACAAGATGAAAAGGCAGAGGGCTAGTACCAGATGAAGGAACAAGATAAAACCCCAGAAAAACAACTAAATGAAGTGGAGATAGGCAACCTTTCAGAAAATGAATTCAGAATAATGATAGTGAAGATGATCCAGGACCTCAGAAAAAGAATGGAGGCAAAGATCCAGAAGATGCAAGAAATGTTTAGTGAAGACCTAGAAGAATGAAAGAACAAACACCTAGAAGAAGTAAAGAACAAACAGAGATGAACAATACAATACTTGAAATGAAAAATACACTAGAAGGAATCAATAGCAGAATAACTGAGGCAGAAGAATGGATAAGTGACCTGGAAGACAGAATGGTGTGATTCACTGCCACAGAACAGAATAAAGGAAAAAGAATGAAAAGAAATGAAGACAGCCTAAGAGACCTCTGGGACAACATTAAATGCAACAACATTCACATTATAGGGGTCCCAGGAGGAGAAGAGAGAGAGAAAGGACCCGAGAAAACATTTGAAGAGACTAAAGTTGAAAATGTCCCTAACATGGGAAAGAAAATAGCCACCCAAGTCCAGGAAGCGCAGAGAGTACCAGGCAGGGTAAACCCAAGGAGAAACACATCAAGACACATATTGATCAAACTGACAAAAATTAAAGACAAAAATTATTCAACAAGGGAAAAATGAGAAATAAAATACAAGGGAAATCCCATAAGGTTAACAGCTGATTTCTCAGCAGAAACTCTACAAGCCAGAAGGGCATGGCATGATATATTTAAAGTGATGAAAGGGAAGAACCTAAACCAAGATTAGTCTACCCAGCAGGATCTCATTCAGATTTGAGAGAGAAATCAAAAGCTTTACAGACAAGCAAAAGCTAAGAGAAGTCAGCACCACTAAACCAGCTCTACAACAAATGCTAAAGGAACTTCTCTAAGTGGGAAACATAAGAGAAGAAAAGGACCTAAAAAAACAGACCCAAAACAATTAAGAAAATGGTAATGGGAACATACATATCAATAATTACCTTAAAAGTGAATGGATTAAATGCTCCAACCAAAAGACACAGGCTCACTGAATGGATACAAAAACAAGACCCATATGTATGCTGTTTACAAGAGACCCACTTCAGACCTAGGGACACATACAAACTGAAAATAAGGGGATGGAAAAAGATATTCCATGCAAATGTAAATCAAAAGAAAGCTGGAGTAGCAATACTCATATCAGGTAAAATACACTTTAAAATAAATTCTGTTACAAGAGACAAGGAAGGACACTACATAATGATCAAGAGATCAATCCAAGAAAAAGATATAACAATTATAAATATATATGCACCCAACATAGGAGCACCTCAATACATAAGGCAAATGCTAAAAGCTATAAAAGAGGAAATCGACAGTAACACAATAAGAGTGAGGGACTTTGACACCTCCCTTACACCAATGGACAGATCATCCAGACAGAGAATTAATGAGAATGTACAAGCTTTAAATGAAACAATAGACCAGATAGATTTAATTGATATTTATAGGACATTCCATCCAAAAACAGCAGATTACACTTTCTGCTCAAGTGCACACGGAACATTCTCCAGGATAAATCATACTTTGGGTCACAAATCAAGCCTCGGTAAATTTAAGAAACTTGAAACCATATCAAGCACCTTTTCCAACCACAACACTATGAGATTAGAAATCTTTTATGGGGAAAAAAATGTAAAAAACACAAACACATGGAGGCTAAACAATACGTTACTAAATAACCAAGAGATCACTGAAGAAATCAAAGAGGAAATCAAAAAATACCTAGAGAAAATGACAATGAAAACATGATGATCCAAAACCTATGGAATGCAGCAAAAGCAGTTCTAAGAAGGAAGTTTATAGCAATACAATCCTATCTCAAGAAACAAGAAAAGTCTCAAATAAACAATCTAACCTTACATCTAATGGAACTAGAGAAAAAAGAACAAAGAAAACCCAAAGTTCGTAGAAGAATTCATAAAGATCAGAGCAGAAATAAATGAAATAGAAAAAAAGAAAACAGTAGCAAGATCAATAAAACTAAAAGTTGGTCCTTTGAGAAGATAAACAAAATTGGTAAACCTTTAGCCAGACTCATCAAGAAAAAGAGGGAGAGGACTCAATAAAATTAGAAATGAAAAAGAACAGGTTACAACAGACATTGCAGAAATACAAAGCATCATAAGAGACTACTACAAGCAACTCTATGCCAATAAAATGGACAACCTGGAAGAAATGGACAAACTGTTAGAAAGGTATAACCTTCCAAGACTGAACCAGGAAGAAATAGAAAATATGAACAGACCAATCACAAGTAATGAAATTGAAACTGTGATTAAAAATCTTCCAACAAACAAAAGCCCAGGACCAGATGGCTTCACAGGCGAATTCTATCAAACATTTAAAGAAGAGCTAAAACCAATCCTTCTCAAACTCTTCCAGAAAACTGCAGAGGAAAGAACATTCTCAAACTCATTCTACAAGGCCACCATCACCCTGATACGAAAAGCAGACAAAGATATCACAAAAAAAGAAAATTCCAGACCAATATCACTGATGAATATAGATACAAAAATATTCAACAAAATACTAGCAAACAGAATCCAACAATACATTAAAAGAATCATACACCATGATCAAGCTGGATTCATCCCAGGGATGCAAGGATTCTTCAATACATGCAAAACAATGTAATACGCCATATTGAAAATTGAAGATTAAAACCATAGGATCATCTGATAGATGCAAAAAAGCTTTTGAAAAATTCAACACCCATTTATGATAAAAACTCTCCATAAAGTGGGCATAGAGGGACCCTACCTCAACATAATAAAGGCCATATATGACAAACCCACAGCAAACATCATTCTCAATGGTGAAAAGCTGACAGCATTCCCTCTAAGGTCAGGAACAAGACAAGGATGCCCACTCTCGCCACTATTATTCAACATAGTTTTGGAAGTCCTAGCCACGACAATCAGAGAAGAAAAAGAAATAAAAGGAATACAAATTGGAAAAGAAGTAGTAAAACTGTCACTCTTTGCAGATGACATGATACTATACATAGAGAATCCTAAAGATGCCACCAGAAAACTACTAGAGCTAATCAATGAATTTGGTAAAGTTTCAGGATACAAAATTAATGCACAGAAATCTCTTGCATTCCTGTACACTAACAACAAAAGATCAGAAAAAGAAATTAAGGAAACAATCCCATTCACCATTGCAACAAAAATAATAAAATACCTAGGAATAAACCTACCTAAGGAAGTAAAAGACCTGTACTCAGAAAACTATAAGACACTGATGAAAGAAATCAAAGATGACAGAAACAGACGGTGAGAGATATACCATGTTCTTGGATTAGAAGAATCAATATTGTGAAAATGACTATACTACAAAAAGCAATCTACAGATTCAATGCAATCCCTGTCAAAGTACCAATGGCATTTTTTACAGAACTAGAACAAAAAATACTAAAATTTGTGTGGAGACACAAAAGACCCCAAATAGCCAAAGCGGTCTTGAGGGAAAAAAACGGAGCTGAAGGAATCAGACTCCCTGACTTCAGACAATACTACAAAGCTACAGTAATCAAGACAGAATGGTACTGGCACAAAAACAGAAATATAGATCAATGGAATCGGATAGAAAGCCCACAGATAAACCCATGTATCTATGGTCACCTAATCTATGACAAAGGAGGCAAGGATATACATGGAAAAGACAGTCTCTTCAATAAGTGGTGCTGGTAAAACTGGACAGCTACATGTAAAAGAATAAAATTAGAAAACTCCCTAACAACATTCACAAAAATAAACTCAAAACCGATTAAAGACCTAAATGTAAGACGGGACATTATAAAACTCTTAGAGTAAAACATAGAAAGAACACTCTTTGATAGATCACAGCAAGATCTTTTTTGACTCACCTCTTAGAGTAATGGAAATAAAAACAAAAATAAACAAATGGGACCTAATGAATCTTAAAAGCTTTTGCAAAGCAAAGGAAACTATAAACAAGACGAAAAGACAGCCCTTAGAATGGGAGAAATTATTTGCAAATGAATCAACGGACAAAGGATTAATCTCCAAAATATATAAACAGCTCATGCAGCTCAATGTTAAAAAAACAAATAACCCAATCCAAAAATGGGCAGAAGACCTAAATAGACATTTCTCCAAAGAAGACATACAGATGGCCAAGAAGCCCATGAAAAGATGCTCAACATTTTTGCTAATTATTAGAGAAATGCAAATCAAAACTACAATCCAGTATCACCTATACTGGTCAGAATGGCCATCATCAAAAAGTCTACAAACAGGGAATTCCCTGGCTTTCCAGTGGTTAGGAGTTTGTGGTTCCACTGCAGGGCGCCTGGGTTCGATCCCTGTTTGGGGAACTAGAATCCCACAAGCTGTGCAGCACAGCCAAAGAAAAATGTCTACAAACAATAAATGCTGGAGAGGGTGTGGAAAAAAGGGAACCCTCCTACACTGTTGGTGGGAATATAAACTGGTACAACCACTATGGAGAACAATGGAGGTTCCTTAAAAAACTAAAAATACAACTACCATATTATCTAGCAATCCCACTCCTGGACATGTATCCAGAGAAAACCATACTTCAAAAAGATACATGCTCCCCAATGTTCATTGCAGCACTACTTATAGTAGCCAAGACATAGAAGCAACCTAAATGTCCATTGACAGAGGAATGGATAAAGAAGATGTGGTACATATATACAATGGGATATTACTCGGCCACAAAAAAGAATGAAATAATGCCACAAGATGGACCAACCTAGAGATTATCATACCAAGTGAAGTAAGTCAGACAAAGACAAATATCATATGATATCACTTATATGTGGAGTCTAAAAAATGATAGAAATGAACTTATTTACAGAACAGAAACAGACTCACAGACTTTGAAAACAAACTTCTGGTTACCAAAGGGGAAATGGGGCGGGAGGGATAAATTCAGAGTTTGGGATTAACATATACACACTACTATATATAAAATAGATAATTAAGAGGGCCTACTGTATAGGACAGGGAACTCTACTCAATATTCTATAATAACCTATATGGGAAAAAAATCTGAAAAAGAATAGATATATGTATATGTATAACTGAATCACTTTGCTGTACACCTGAAACTAACACTGTAAATCCACTATACTCCAATATAAAATACAAATTTTTTAAATAAATAAAATAAATAAATTAAATTAAAAATTTCCCAAAGTCTAAAATTCAGTTACAAGAAACAGCAAGACAGAGAATTATATCCTATATCTTGGCAGAAAATGAAAACCTCCCTGGTTTCAGCTCAGACATGAGCTTTGTAGCAACAGTCCATACTCAGACTAGTACCTTTTGCAATATGGAACCTGGAGCCTGAAAGGTGATGTCAGTGACGTGTTTTTATATTTTGGCCTCCTTTATTTTTTCAGGATCTGTTTTCTTAGGTCAACCTAAGCACAGTTTTTTTTTTTTTCTTTTTTATATTCTGCAACCTAACTCTCCCATATTCATTTTTCTATTCTCTTCACATTATACTGTAGGCACCAAATGGAACTCAAGGAGTCCATTGTATTAACTGATACCTGTACCTGACTCCAACAGACTTTCTGCCTCAAAGGCATGCAGAAATATCCAAACAAAGAGAAAAGACCTAAGAATAAAAATAATCAAATAACTGGGAAAACTTCAAAGAAGACCACTAGAAAACAACTGTGATAACCAGATAAAGGTTGACATCAGTGGAAATGGCAGAGTAAAGAGCTCTGAAAATTTACTCCTTCTTAAAAGCAATAGGTAAACTAGCAAATTTTTTTTTCATTATTTTATAGTAAATGGTTTTCATAGTCAATTTTTTTCAGTTTTCAGAACTCTGAAAATTAACCAAAGGCTTTCAGCATTCCAGAGAGTGTTTACTCAAGAAAAATAGCTAATCTAGGTAAGAACGGTGAGCTTTGTGGTGTTTTAACTTGTCCTATTTCCATCCTCTTTCTCACCAAGAGGGTATCTTTGAAAAAGAACAGCTCACAATCACAGTGGCATAGGTTTCTTCCTTGTGGTATCTGCCCAGTATCTAGCATTATGCTTTGAACATAAATAAATTCCCATTTAAAATCATTTGGATTTGGGCCTACTCACTCTAACACAAAATGAAGCCTTTGTGCAGGCCACTAATGGACTTCTAGAACTGGTTCCTAGTTTCTTGCCATCAATTTTTCTTATATATTTCTGCTGGAGTTATCCATCATGTATGCTCATTTGACCATACCATTCCCCTTCCAAAACATCAGAGTATTGCCCAATAAGTAAACTATAAATTTCTGACCACAGTATGAAAGGAGCAAGCAGACTTACTGTCTTCTTCACTCTGTTACTTCCTACGTCTTCCATCCCAATAATATAAATATATTCATTATCTAAGTGTAATACGTAATTATTGAAACTGTTTATACCCACTGCTATCATACTTGCTTTGTCTTCATTCTCTTGGTCTTGAATTTCCATGTCTATTTTACAAATGTTTCTGTCTTTTGTATTAACATTAGAAAAAATAGAACTAATCAATAGACGAAAGAGAGGGAGAGATAGGGTGGATGGTAGAATACATGTAATGATTCCACAGTAAAGTCTTACGAAATCTGGAATTAAATCAGAATGAGAAGAATGTGAATGTGTATGATGGGCAGAGTCAGACCAGAAAGTATTGTTAGCTGTGTTTTGTTTGTATTCTGACAGGATGTTAGGCTGGTTGGCTGCAACTAAAAGTATTTTTCCCTGTCAATTTGGGAGGGCGTGGTGAAGAATCTCCAGGTAATACACAGAGTTACTCATCTTACCGAGCTAAGATTTTTAATGAAAAAGTATCCAAAGTATTTGCTATGGAAGATCCAAGTGACTCTGTAGTTCTATAATGTTGGGTGGAGAAAAATAAAGAGGCAGCACTCAAGACTTTATTATGATCTTCCTCTAACCACTTCTATAAAGAGGCAGGTATTTATATTTAATAAACATTTATTAAATGACTAAAATAAAAATGGCCGTTTTGTACAAATGATCACCATTCTTCCACCTTGTTCTATTTCTTTAAACCAGACTAGTCCAGTTTCCTTCTTTCTGCATCTATTATAGTGCTGTGTATCCTATGAACTCTCAGTAAGTCAGTTAAACTGATGTTCATCAGTCCTAAAGTCAAGATCCTTCCTCCAAGAAAGCTTGGTCTGAATATGTCAACAGCATTTACCACCATATACCACTTAACTCTATCCAACCATTTTCATAGGAATTTGAGGTTTGTAAAGTCTTTCCTGGACCTCAGTTGAGTTATTGATTTTTTTTAAAAAAGGCGACGGTGTTGGGTCTAAAATGATAGTCTCTCTGCTCTAAAGTTGAGAAAGCCATATATAGACACCAACAGAAATAGGCTGCCACCAGTTTGAGGAATAAAAATCCCTCAGGCTCCCCAAATTTCTTCTCCAGAGACTTGCAAGTTCCATCATTAGAGATTATTATTTTGGATTATATGGCAAATACACTTTAGGATAGGAATGACTAATTAAAAATTTAAAAAGTAAAACTAATCTAAACTAATCTGTCCTTAGGAAGCCAGTAATCTCAAAAGGTTTAAGGAATGGTAAATGTTTCAAAGGGAAGAAAGGCAAAGAGACAAGTCCAGATCCTGGAAAGCTACCTGAAGAGGAGAAGACATGGTTGGATATCTTGAAAGTGGCATGAAGACTCTGAATATAGGGCAAGTGTAGAAGCACAGCGGGGTAAGGAAATAAGGAAGAACATTAACTTTGTCTACTTTACAACTTAAGCTTAGTGAGGAGAATTTGCAAAAGACAAACGTTTCACTAAATCTAAGTAGAAGTACAAGAATGGAGGATCCCATTAATTATTTGCTTTTTAATATGACCCACATACTTATTAGAATATTAATTTATCATTTATCATTATACATTAATTTTCTTAGATACTTACGTATTTGAGAAAACACAAGGAGGGAAAATACCCTGGACTGTGGCAGGAGCCCGAGGTCCTATTTACCAGAAAAAGAAAATAATTAGTTTGCATCCTTCCCCAACAACTTGTAAAATGATAATATCCTCTAATAGTTCTTTATTCTCTATTGTCACAGTCTTGTTTAAAAGCCTCCAGAGACTCTCGACAATGAAGTCTAAATTTCTTTGCAAGGCATAAAATATACCATACAATCTGATGTTCTTATCTATCTCTCTAGTGTCTTCTCTGGCTAGTCTTCCATGTGTATTCTATGGATCAGAGGCACAAAATAACTTATTTCCTAAATGTATCATCTTTCCCATGCCTCTGGGCCCTTGTTTTTGCCATTTCCTTTGTCTGGAGCACCCTATGCCCTCTTTTAACTTCTTATCTTTTAGGTCTCAGTCAGCTTGTGTTAACTCTTCTAGAAAGCCTTCCTTGAAACTAAGTAAATATTCTTCTCTAGTGGTCCTAAAGCATTCTACCCCTTTCAATTATAAAACTCATTATGCTATACTGTAATTAAAGGTTTACTCTTCTGTCTCCCTGATTATGATGTAAATTTCCCACTATATCTCCAACATTTATTTTTTGAGAATACTACATAATTAATATGTTTCCTCAACATTTATTCATTCATTTGTTGGCCATTAATCTCTTCCCACTCAAACATCATCTCACTCACTTTGTATGTAATCTAGCTAGATTTCATTATTGGATTTTAGTAAAGATTCTGGATACAGATGACATAGAAAGTTTTTATGCACAACACCTCCACACTGGATTTGGTGTTTGTTAATTATGCAAATACACAAATGAATAAAAATTTTAGACAAAAAGAATGTCCTGTTTACAGAAAGTAGTGTTAGTAATTAGAGCCTGTTCGGTCAAGTTTAAGTGGTAACTCTTGTTTCTCCCAATAAATGAGTAACCAATAGGTACCAGTGATGTGTAAAAAAGTCTTACTTAAATCCTATGAACCTTTTTGACTTTGTTTGTGTAGATATGTTTTTTTGTGTGTGTTCAGATTTGGAGAAGCAGTACCTGAAATTAAGAATTCATAGACCTGAGAAATTAAGTGTGAAGATAATATAATTTTAAAAGCAAAATAAAAAACAAACTCTTCTCTGGTTTCATTAATATGCTGGAGTAAATATTCTAAAAATATTTTCCTAGAATTCTGTATAAAATATTAAAACCATCCTCTTAAAGACAGCTAAGCTTTCAAGGAGGTAAGAGAAATCTTTGAGAGTAAAAAATTGGGGGGAGCACACATATGGAATTGTAAGCAAATGATGAAGCTGATGCCTGTCCTGTGCCCATTGGCCATAACTGCAAACTTAATGGATAGCCAGGGGATTTAAAACCATATATCAGGCTCAAACCAGATGGGAAATAAAACCTTAGAGCTTGTGAAAATATACTTTATTCCACAAAACTACACCCTTGGTGAAAGAGCTGTCTTAAAAAAAATCATGCCACAGAGGTAGCAGCACAAACAAATTATGCCTTGGCATCAGCTGTGGATAGAGGAAGAAGAGCAGAAAAGAATAATATCTCTGAAGAATTCATAACCACATATTATCTCTTATGTGACTTTGAGGTTCAAATTCACTGTATGGTCCATAAAACTCCAAATGAGAAATTTAAAATGAACCTGTTTTTATAGCTCTCCCAGATTCCTAGCAGTAGCACATGAAAAAAACTTAACAGCTTTACTGAAGTATAACTGATATTTGCAAAACTGTACATATTTAACGTGTTCAGTTTGAGTTTCTACATAGTAATACATCCTATCAAAGTATGGAATTCTGTCAAAAATGATGCATTTCTGTCAAAAACAAGCTAACATATAACAACACATCCCTGCCACACACACATAGACAAAAATGAAGAAACAAACCAACATGCCAGTTATCAGGAAAAAAAAACATTAAAATTAGACCACAAATATTTCAGATATTGGAATTATCAAATATAGAATATAAAATATGTGCATTTTATATGTTTAAATAAATAAAGTAGTAATTGGAAATCACAGGAATGGAACCTATCAAAAAATTCCAATCAAATCTGAATAATAATGAGAAATTGTATAATATATATTATATATATATGTTTAATCAAACAAATTTAAAAGTGTATTAAATTTATAGAATAGTAAAATAGATATAACTGAAGAGAGAATTGGTGAAATGGAAGACAACCTCAAAGAAATTAACCAGAATGCAATAGAGAGAAATGGAAAATGTGGTTTTTAGACGATGTATAAGTAGACACACACACACCCCCACACACACACGTATATAACTGGAGTTTCAGAAGAAAAGAATAAAGAAAATGAGGAGAAGCAACATAGGAGAGAAAAACAGCTGAGACTTGGCCAGAACTGCTCATCATAGTGATACTAAAGTAAAGCAGATGAAAGATCTTAAAAGCAGACTGTGGTGTGTGTGTGGCGGGGGTGAGAAGGTGGGGAGGGGGATGTGGGAGGAAGGACCACTTACATAGGAATTAAGTAGAACAGAAAGCAGATCATTTAAGTAAAACAATATTTTTAAAGTGCTAAGAACTGTCCCTGAGAACTGGTATATCCAGCCATAATTATATCCCATAACATGGATAAAATACAGTTTTATTAAATAAAATCTGAGACTTTACTCCCAAAATACATTCATTAATGACATTTCTAAAGAATGGATGTATTTTAGGAAAAATGAAGGTGATTCTATAAAGTATGAAATGCAAAAAGGAATGATGAACAACAATAAAATGGTAAACATGTGAGAAAATATAAATAAAACTTGAAAAATAGAATAGTAATTTAATAGAAAAATAGACACATAATTTCTATAAAATAGAAAAATAATTTAATTTTGAATTTTTTTACCAGATAAATTATTAGTTAAACATGATATGAGATAGTGAGTAAAAGTAAATTATTCTAACTTTGACTTTTACTTTAAGTACATGTTAAAATTTAAGGGTAATTGTCAAAAGAAATATACACATAGTAAAAAATTTCCAAAACAGTAGAAGGAAAGCTGAATTAAAAAATACATTTAATATTCTAAAAGAAAGGAAGAAAGGAGAAATTAAATATATATATATATATATATATATATATATATATATATATATATATATATATATATATATATATATATATATATATATAAAAGGAGAACAGACTGAAAGCAAAAATAAGGCAGCAAAAATCTTCCAAAGATCTGTAATTAACATAAATGTAAGCAGTTTAAATTCAGTTAAAAATCAGAAATTCTAATACTGAATAAAATAAAGTAAAATCCAAAGTCAATTATTTATAAGAGCTACAATTAAACATCTAACGACTCTAAGATTGAAAGCTGATACAACTATAGTAACATCAGGCAAATTGAATTTAAGAAAGAAAGCATGGCTCAGGATAAAGGTCACTACATAATAATAAGATTAAGTTATTACCTTGGTAATAAGTTACCAAGATAACCCTAGATATGACTAATAACCTCGATCAAGAAATAAAAAAGCAAAAATGGATACAACTACATGGAGGAGTTGAAAAACTATCTTATCATTCCCGATAATTTTTTGAACAAAGAATTTAAAAAGTAAGAATATAGACTATTTGAACTACACAACTAAACATCTCAGTTAAATGGAAATATTTAGAATATTGTACTTCAAAGTTGACAATATTCATTGTTTTCAAACAGGACATTAAACAAATTAATCACGTACACTAAGCCAATAAAGCAATTCTTCAGATACTTCAAAAGGCTGGTAACATAAAGGTCATGTTCTCAGTCTACAAAGCAATTAGAAATCAATAACAAAAAGAAAAACAAATCCAATATACTTGAAATTTTTAAACTCATATATACAAAATAACACACAAAATTGGAATTTAGATATGATTTAGAGAAGAATAAAAATACTGCACATCAAATTTTGCAGTACATTTCAAAATCTCTTTTGTACATACCACCAATTTAGAGTCATACACAGTTCTAAGCACTTGACAAATATTAAGTTATTGAATTGCCATAGCAATCATATGAACAACGTACTATTATTATTCTCATTTTATAGTTGGAAAAACTAAAGAACAGAGAAGTTGAACAACTTGGCCAAACATAAATTTAAGTGTGGGAGTGTGGATTCAACTTAACTAGTCTGGGGTCAGAGTATGTGTTCTTTCCCGCTATGCCATACTACCTTTCAATAATCCTATCCTTTCAATATGTATGGAGAGGATATATGATAAATTTATGTCAATAAATTTGAAAATTCAGATGAACTGAATACATTTTCAAGAAAAGTCTAACATGCCCAAAAAATCTGAAAAGAAACGAAAAATAGGAATAGTTCTGAATCACTAAAGTCATTGAATCTGTAAAGTTTTTGTCACATAGAGAGCCAGGACCAGGTTATTTTGCCAGTAATTTCTACCAAGCATTTATGAAATATATGATTCTAACTTTAGAAACTTCCAGAAAATAATAAAGAGGTAATATAACTCATAAAGCTAGTGTAAACTTGTACAAGAACCACACCAGAAAACTATGAAAAAGGAAAATTACAGCCGAACTTCTCTCAAGAAACTGGATGCTAAAATCCTACAAAAATTACTAGAAAATCTAATCTAGAAATGTATAAGATAATACATGATGAATAAATTTGATTTAATCAAGGAATGAATGATTGTTCTGAGAATAAAAAGTGATCATCTCAACAAGAGATGCACTAAAAAGTCAACATTTACTGATAAACCTTAGCAAATTAGAAATAGAAGGGCATTTTCTTAACCTGGCATCTACCAATATATTACAGTGGGCATCATATTTAATGGTGAATAATTTTAAAACATTTTAAATCAGAAAGAAGACAAAAAGCCCACTTTCATCATTTTATTCACCATTTCTCTGAAGGCCCTAGAAATGGGAAGAGTACAAGAAATAATTTAAAAATATTAAGATTGCAAATAAAGTAATCTGTCATTATTTATCGGTAATATATTTATATTAAAAAACAAAAGAATCAACAAATAAGGAATAAGAATTAGAGAATTTGAAAAGGTTGCTGGACACATAATCATATAAAAATCAATCACATTTCTATACATTAGTAACAAGTAGTTAGAGAATATATCATTTTTAATAGCAATAGAAATAGTTAGTACCTAGGAACAAATCTAACAAAAAGATGTGTAAGATGCTTCTGGCGAAAATACTAAACTTAAAGAAATGAAATTTCCATAAAATGGAGTGACAGACCATTTACGCTCATAGGGAGAATCAGTATTGAAAAGATATCTGTTCTCCCCTTATTAATTTACAGTTTCAATGCAGTTTCAGTCAACACTTCAGCTGTGTGTGTTTGCGTGTGTTTCTGACTGGCAGGTCAATTTAAAATTTACATGGCTGGAAGATAGATTTAGCCAAGGCACTCCCAGAAAAGTAGAACAAAGTGGTAAAAGTGGTAGCAGATGGGAGCTGGTGGATGAGATGTCTTCTTACTGATGTCAAGACATTGTGAATCATCAACAGTGTGATACTAGTGCAATGACAAACTGATCTTTTGGAACAGAATAGAGAAATCAGAAACAGATCCACACATATATGGTATCTGCATATATTAGCAAGCTGGCATTCCAGATAAGTGGGTGAGGACAGATCTTTCAAAAGAACAGTTCTCAGGCAGGGAGTCAGTAGCAATTGCTGGTATACCCACGGTTAAGCTGGGACTGAGAGCAGTACCAACAACAGTGTACTTTGTGAGCCTGCACAATAGGCAAAAGGGGACACAACAGAGCACACTCACAGGTGAACAGCTCCAGAGGTGGAATACTCAGTGGCTTCTCTCCCCATGGGAGTGCTCCAGTCCCACCTACCTCACATCATAGACCAGAAACACAGCTAAGAAACAGATCTGGGGGCCTCTATGTGGACAACTAGGGAGCAGACCCTGCCCCTGACAGGGCAGTGACCACCACAGAGCAAAGGGGAGGCCCCACTCAATATCCAGGGCAGGCTATAGTCAGCACAACACCAGTCAAACCCTCTATCAAAGAGATAGGGCATACACTGAGAAAAGAGGTGGCAGTCATCCATACTAAAAACAGCCCTTGCACCAAAAAAAAAAAAAAAAATTAAACCCAAGCAGGCTACATAGGGATGTTCCCACATAACAATAGCCCTCCGAGACTCCAAGACAGTCTGAGGGTCTGGCATCGGGAGGAAGAACCTCCAGAGCATTTAGCCTTGAAGCCCAGCAGGGCTTGAGTGCACGTGCTACACTCTTGGAGGGTGCACACAAGGTTTCATGTGCACTGGGACTCAGCATAAAGCAGTACGTCCATAGGAACCTGGGCTAGATCTACCTAGGGGTCTTGGAGGGTCTCCTGGGGAGGTGGGGGTTGGTTGGTTGTACCTCAGCGTGTGGGCAAGAGGACTGGTAGCAGAGGCCCCAGAGAATATTAACTGGCGTGAGCTCTCTTGGAGGTCCCCATTTTGGCACCAAGAACCAACCCCACCCAACAGACTGCAGGCTCCAGTGCTGGAATGCCTCAGGCCAAACAACCAGCAAGACAGGAACACAGCCCTACCCATCAGCAGACAGGCTGCCTAAAGTTGTACTAAGCTCACAGACACCCCAAAACACACCCCGGACATGGCCCTGCCCACCAGAGGGACAACACCCAGGTCCACCCACCAGAGGGCAGGCATCTGTCCCTCCCACCAGGAAGCCTGGACCAACCTCACCCACCAAGGGGCAGATACCAGAAGCAAGAGGAACTATGATCCTGCAGCCCGTGGAAAGGAGACCACAAACACAGTAACTTAGATAGAATGAGACGACAGAAATATGTTGCAGAAGGAGCAAGATAAAAACCTACAAGACCAAATAAATGAAGAGGAGATAGGAAATATACCTGAAAAAGAATTCAGAGTAATGATAGTAAAGATGATCTAAAATCTCAGAAAAAGAATGGAGGATCAGATCGAGATGATACAAGAAATGTTTAACAAAGACCTAGAAAAACTAAAGAACAAACAATCAGAAATGAACAATACAATAACTGAAATGAAAAATACACTAGAAGGAATTGATAGGAGAATAAATGAGGAAGAAGAATGGATAAGTGAGCTAGAAGATAGAATGGTGGAAATCACTGCTGTAGAATAGAATAAAGAAAAAAAGAATTAAAAGAAATGAGGACAGTCTCAGAGACCTCTGGGACAACATTAAACACACCAACATTTGAATTATAGTGGTGCCAGAAGAAGAGAAAGGGCCTGAGAAAATATTTGAAGAGATTAGAGTAGAAAACTTCCCTAACATGGGAAAGGAAATCGTCACCCAAGTGCAGGAAGCACAGAGAGTCCCATACAGGATAAACCCAAGAGGGAACATGCTGAGACACATATTAATCAAATGAACAAAAATTAATACAAAGAAAAAATATTGAAAGCAACAAGGGAAAATCAACAAACAACATACAAGGCAATCCCCAATGGTTATCAGCTGATTTTTCAGCAGAAACTCTGCAGGCCAGAACGGAGTAGCAGGATATGTTTAAAGTGATGAAAGGGAAAAACCTACAGCCAAGAATACTGTACCCAGCAAGGCTCTCATTCAGATTCGATGGAGAAATCAAAAGCTTTACAGACAAGCAATGGCTAAGAGAATTCAGCACCACCAAACCAGCTTTACAACAAATGCTAAAGGAACTTCTCTAGGCAGGTGAGGTTAAAAAAAAAAAAAAGGCCACAACTGGAAACAAGAAAACCACAAATTGGAAAGTGCACTGGTAAAAGCAAACCTACAGTAAAAGTAGGAAATCATCCATACACAAATATGATATCAAAACCAGCAAACATGAGAAGAGGAGAGTACAAATACAGGAAATGGGAATTACATTTGAAATTGAGAGACCAGCAACTTAAAACAACCTTGTATATATATATAGACTGCTACATCAAAACCTCATGGGAAATGCAAACCAAAAAATAGATACACACACAAAAAAGAAAAAGCAACCCAAACACAACACTAAAGATGGTCATCAAACCACAAGAGAAGAGAACAAAAGAGGAAGGGATGAAAAAAGACCTACAAAAACAAACTCAAAACAATTAAGAAAATGGTAACATACATATCAATAGGAACATACATATCAATAATTACCTAAAATGTAAATGGATTAAATGGATTAAATGCTCCAACCAATAGACACAGAGTGGCTGAATAGATACAAAACAAGACCTGTGTATATGCTGTCTATAAGAGACCAACTTCAGACCTGGGACACACACAGACTGAAAGTGAGGGGATGGAAAAAGATATTCCATGCAAATGGAAATCAAAGAAAGCTGCAGTAGCAATACTCATATCAGACAAAATAGACTTTAAAATAAGAGACAAGGAAGGACACTACATAATGATCAAGGGATCATTCCAAGAAGAAGATATAACAATAGTAAATATATATGCACCCAACATAGGCGGACCAATATATAAAGCAAATGCTAATGGCCATAAAAAGGGAAATCAAAAGTAACACAATAGTGGGGGACTTTAAGACCCCACTTACACTAATAGCAGATCATGCAGACAGAAAATTAATAAGGAAACAGAAGCCTTAAATGACACATTAGAGAAGACAGACTTGATATTTATAGAACATTCCATCCAAAACCAGCAGAATACACTTTCTTCTCAAGTGCACACAGAACATTCTCCAGGATAGATCACACCTTGTGTCACAAATCAAGCCTCGGAAAATTTAAGGAAATTGAAATCATATCACGCATCTTTTCTGACCAAAACACTATGAGTTTAGAAATCAATTACAGGAATAAAAACTATAAAAAACACAAACACATGGAGGCTAAACAATATGTTACTAAACAACCAATGGATCACTGAAGAAATCAAAGAGGAAATCAAATAATACCTAGAGACAAATGACAACAAAAGAAAGAGAATCCAAAACCTATGGGATACAGCAAAAGGAGTTCTAAGATGGAAGTTTATAGCAATACAATCTTACCTCAGAAAACAAGAAAAATCTCAAACAACCTAACCTGACACTTAAAGCAACTAGAGAAACAAGAACAAACAAAGCCCAAAGTTAGTAGAAGGAAAAGAAATCATAAAAATCAGAACAGAAATAAATGAAATGGAGATAAAGAAAACAACAGCAAAGATCAATGAAACTAAAAGCTAGTTCTTTTGGAACAACAAAACTGATAAACCTTTAGCTATACTCATCAAGAAATAAAGGGAGAGGGCTCCAATCAATGAAATTAGAAATGAAAAATGGATGTTACAACTGACACCACAGGAATACAAAGGATCATAAGAGACTATTACAAGCAACCATACACAAATAAAATGGACAACCTAGAAGAAACAGACAAATTCTTAGAAAGGTACAACCTTTCAATACTGAACCAGGAAGAAATAGAATATATGAACAGACCAAACACAAGTACTGAAATTGAAACTATGATTAAAAAACTTGCAGCAAACACAAGTCCAGGAACAGATAGCTTCACAGGGGAATTCTGTAAAACATTTAGAGAAGAGTTAACACCTACCTTCTGGAACTCTTCAGAAAATTGCAGAGGAAGGGAAGGAATACTTCCCAAGCTCATTGTATGAGGCCACCATCACTCTGATACCAAAACCAGACAAAGATGTCACAAAAAAAGAAAATTACAGGCCAATATCACCTATGAACATAGATGCAAAAATCCTCAACAAAATACTAGCCAACCAAATCCAACAACACATTAAAAGGATCATACACCATGATCAAGTGTGATTTAGCTCAGGGATGCAAGGATTCTTCAATATATGCAAACCAATCAATGTGATACACTGTATTAACAAATTGAAGAATAAAAACCATATGATCATCTCAATAGATGAAGAAAAAGCTTCTGACAAATTTCAACACCAATTTATGATAAAAACTCTCCATAAAGTGGGCATAGAGGGAACCTACTTCAACATAATAAAGGTCATATACAACAAACCCACAGCAAACATCATTCTCAATGGCAAAAACTGAAAGCATTTCCTCTAGGGTCAGGAACAAGACAAGGATGTCCACTCTCGCCACTACTATTCAACATAGTTTTGGAAGTCCTAGCCACACAATCAGTGAACAAAATGAAATAAAAGGAATCCAGATTGGAAAAGAAGAAGTAAAACTGTCACTGTTTGCAGATAACATGATATTATACATAGAAAACCCTAAAGATGCTACCAGAAAAGTACTAGAGCTTATCAATGAATTCTGTAAAGTTGCACAATACATAATTAATACACAGAAATATCTTGCATTCCTATACACTAATAATGAAAGATCAGAAAGATAAATTAAGGAAACAATCCCATTTACCATCACATCAAGACAAATAAAATACCTAGGAATAAACCTACCTAAGGAGGCAAATGCTTGTACTCAGAATAAGTACTGAGTTTAAGCTACTGACAAAAGAAATCAAAGATGACACAAACAGATGGAGAGATATACCATGTTCCTGGATTGGAAGAATCAATATTGTGAAAATGACTATACTACCCAAAGTAATCTACAGATTCAATGCAATCCCTATCAAATTACCAATGACATTTTTGACAGAATTAGAACAAATATTTTTACAATTTGTATGGAAACACGAAAGACCCTGAGTTGCCAAAGCAATCTTGAGAAAGAAAAATGGAGCTGGAGTAATCACATTCCCTGACGTCAGGCCATACTGCAAAGCCACAGTAATCAAAACAGTATGGTACTGGCACAAAAAAAGAAATATAGATCAGTGGAACAGGATAGAAAGCCCAGAAATAAACCCACACACCTGTGGTCACCTAACCTATGGCAAAGGAGGCAAGAATATACAATGGAGAAAAGACAGTCTTTTTAATAAGTGGTGCTGTGAAACCATAAACAAAATGAAATGACAACCTACAGAATGGGAGAAAATATCTGCAAATGATGCGACCAACAAGGGGTTAATTTCCAAAATATACAGACAGCTCTTGCAGCTCAGTATCAAAAGCACGAACAACCCAATCAAAAAATGTGCGTAAGATCTAAATAGACATTTCTCCAAAGAAAACATGTCAATGGCCAAATAGCACATGGAAATATGCTCAACCTCACTAATTATTAGAGGAATGCAAATCAAAACTACATGAGGTATCACCTCACACTGGTCTGAGTGCCCATCATCAAAAAATCTGCAAACAATAAATGCTGGAGAGGAGGTGGAGAAAAGGGAACCCTCTTGCACTGTTGATGGGAATGTAAACTGGTACAGCCACTATGGAGAACAGTATGGATGTTCCTTAAAAAACTAAAAATAGATTTACCATATGATCCAGCAATCCCACTCCTGGGCATATATCTGGAGAAAAACATAGTTCAAAAAGATACATGCACCCCAATGTTCACTGCAGCACTGTTTACAATAGTCAGGACCTGGAAACAACATAAATGTCCATAACAGAGGAATGGATAAAGAAGATGTGGTACATATATACAATGGAATATTCTCAGCCATAAAAAAGAACAAAATAATGCCATTTGCAGCAACATGTATGGACCTAGAGATTGTCATACTGAGTGAAGTCAGACAGAGAAAGACAAATATCATATGATATCACTTATATGTGGGATCTAGAAAAAAAAAAGGTACAAATGAACTTATTTACAAAACAAAAAGTCACAGATGTAGAAAACAAACTTGTGATTACTATGGGGTAAAGGGGGGAAGGGATAAATTGAGAGAATTGGATTGACATATACATACTATATTTATATACACAGTGTGTGTATATATATATATGGATAACTATATATATATATATATAAAATAGATAACTAATAAGGACATACTGTATATGACAGGGAACTCTACTCAGTACTCTGTAATGTATAATGGCCTATATGGGAAAAGAATCTAAAAAAGAGTGGATATATGTATATGTATAACTGACTCACTCTGCTGTACACCTGAAACTAACACAGTATTTTAAATCAACTATACTCTAGTAAAAATTAAAAAAGAAAAAAAAGTTCTCAGGCAAACAGTTATTCATGTGGGGAGGAAGGCAAGGGAGATAACGGTTTTACACTGAGAGGACCTGAAGGGGAGCTCTACTGGTAGACTGGTTTGCTGTAGGTCCTGAAGGTAAGAAAGGGCTACAAATTATACCTGAGGGGAGGTACAGGAAGTTTCTCTTAACAGAGGGTTATTTATGATTCTATTCATCCTGTTCCCCTTATGCAGAAATAATTGTGGTTTCCTCTACTTGCTGATTTCCTGCTAATACATAGGCCTAACAGCTAAGGTCATAAAAAAACGCATGACCAAGTAGAGAAAATTAAAAACTCACTTAAGAGGAACCCAGCAATCATAGGACTGAGAACTACATGTGACATTGTCAAAAGCAAAACTGATGAAAGACTCAAGCTATGCCCATTCACTGCATATTGCCTATGGCTGATTTCCAGCTACAGTGGCAGAGTTGAATAGTTGCAATAGAAACTTCATGGCTGGCCAATTCATGAATTAAAACCTTAGGTCTCTCAAATAAAGAATAGACATTTTTTTGGTATATCTGTGGAACATTAAAAAATATCAATACATATTTGGCCACGAAGAAAACTTAACTTCAATGAAGAGAGATTTAAAGGCTATATTTTCTGATACTAATTCAAAGAAATTAAAAATAAGAATGTTACCAAAATTATTTATTAGAAATTTAAAAATATACACAGATACCTGTTCTGAAAGAGAATTTAAGAGGAAGTAAAATCTATGTGTAAACCAATAAAAAACAGAACAATTTACATCAAAATCTACAGTTGTGAGCTACACTCACAGGAAAATGTTTAGCATAGAGGGTATTATTAGAATAGAATAAAAAACAAAACAAAATTCCACAGTTTTGGAAGACAGAGTTAATAGCTTGGCTGGGAATGCTCTGTCCTTATCTCTATGGAAAAATGGATGTTTGACTTTGACTTTTTTATTAAACTTACTTTTTGCTTACTTATTTTTTTAATTAAATTACAATTGATTTACAATATTTCCTTAGCTTCATGTGTATAGTAATTCAGTTATATATATATTTTCAGATTATATTCCATTATAGATTACAAAATACTGAATTTAATTCTTCACGCTAAACAGTAAATCCTTGTTGCTTATGTATTTTATGTATAGTAGTTTGTATCTGTTAATCCCATACTCCTCTCATTTGTCTCTCCTTCCCTCCCTTCTCCCCTTTGGAAACCATATATTTGTTTTCTATCTCTGTGTGACTGTTGTAGTTTTGTATATAGAAGTGCTTCTGCTGTATCCCATAGATTTTGTATGGTTGTGAGTTCTTTTTTGTTTATCTTGAGTTATTTTCTGATGTCTTCTTTGATTTCATCATTGACCTATTGGTTTTTTAGTATCATGTTGTTTAGTCTCCATTAGTGTTCATTCTTTTCCCATTTTTCTTTCTATGGTTGATTTCTGGTTTCATACTCTTGTGGTCAGAAAAGATGCTTGAAATAATATCTAACCTCTCAAATTTGTTGGAGCTTGTTTGGTTACCTTAGTATATGGTCTGTTCTAGAGCTTTCCACGCATGCTTGAGAAGAATGTGTAGTCTGTTTTTTTTTTTTTTGGATGTAGTATCCTGTAGATGTCAATTAAGTCAAACTTGTCTACTGTGTCAACGTAGGACCTCTGTTGTGTTACTGATTTTCTGAGAAGAAAAATATCTGAAATAAACACCTTAGCTTTAACAGCTCAAGGAACTAATTGAAGAAGGACAAACTAAGCCCAAAGATAACAGATGGAAGGTAATAACAAAGATCAGAGTGGAAATAAATAAAATAGAGACTAAAAAGAAAATAGGAAAGATTAATAAAAATAAGTACTTTTTAAAAAAGATTAACAAAATAGACAAACTTTTAGCTTGACTTAACAGGAAAAAAAAGGGGGAAAGGCTCAAAACTAGAAATGAAAAAAGGAGACATTACAGTTGATACCACATAAAGTCAAAGGATAATAATAAACTACCATGAATAATTATATCCCAACAAATTAGATAACCTAGAAGAAATGGATAAATTCTTAGAAACATCCAACCTACCAAGATGGAATTATAAAGAAGTAGAATATCTGACAGACCAATTACTAATAAGGAGATTGAATCAGTAATCAAAAACCTTCCACACAGGGAACTATGTTCAATATCCTATGATAAACCGTAATGGAAAATAATATAAAAAAAGAATGTATATATGTGTATAACTGAGTCACTCTGCTGTACAGAAGAGAGTGGCACAACACTGTAAATCAACTATAGTTCAATGAAAAAAATTAAAACCTTCCAGCAAAGAAAAGTCCAGGACCAGATGGTTTCACTGGTGAACTGACCAAACATTTAAAGATGAATTAATACAAATCCTTATCAAACTCTTCCAAAAAAAAAAAAAAAAAGCTATAGGCCAATATCCCTGATGAACATAGATGTAAAAATTCAAAACAAAATATTAGCAAACCAATTCAGTAGTACATTAAAAGAATCATATGCCAGGATCGAGTGGGATTTATCCCTGTGATGCAAGAATGGTTCAACATATGCAAGTGGTTAACTGTAATACACCACATTAACAAAATGAAGGCTAAAAATCATATGATCATCTCTAGATGCATAAAAAATATTTGACAAAATTTAGCACCATTTCATGATAGAAATTCTCAATAAATTGGGCATAGAATGAATGTTCCTCAACATAATAAAGACCATACAAGTCCCCAGCTAATATCATATTCAGTGGTGAAAAGCTGAAAACTTTTGCTCTAGGTCAGGAACAAGACAAGGATGCCAACTCTTGCCACTTTTATTCACACAGTACTGGAAGTCCTAGCCAGAGCAATTAGGCAAGAAAAAGAAATAAAATATAACTAAATCAGAAACAAAGCAGTAATATTATCTCTATTTACAGATGACATGATATTATAAAGAGAAAACCCTAAAGAATGCACCAAAAAAACTGCAGGAGCTAATAATTGAATTCAGTAAAGACATAGCATACAAAAATCAGTATATAAAAATCAGTTATGTGTCTGTACACTAATAACAAACTATCAGAAAAAGAAATTAACAAAATAATTCCATTTAGATAGCATCAAACAGAATAATATATTTAGGAATAAATTTAACAAAGGAGGTGAAAGACCTGTACACTGAAAACTACAGGACATTGATGGAAGAAATTGAAGATACAAATAAGCGGACAGATATGCCTTAACATGGATGGGAAGAATTAATATTGTTAAAGTGTCCAAATGTGATCTACTGATTTAATGCAGTCTATATCAAAATTCCAATGGTATCTTTCACAGAAATAGAACAGTCCTAGAATGTATATCAAACCATAATAGATCCTGAATAGCCAAAGCAATCTTGAGAAAGAAGAACAAAGCTAGAGGCATCACACGTCTTGATTTTAAACTAAATTACAGAGCTACAGCAATCAAAACAGCATAGTACGGGCACAGAGGTAGATGGGGGAGAGTAGAGAGCTCAGAAGTAAACCCATGCATATATGTATATGTATATATATACATTCAATTAACTTATAACAAAGGAGTCAGGAATATGCAATGCAGAAAGCATAGTGTTTTTAAAAAATAGTGTTGGGAAAACTGGACAACTGCATGCAAAAGAATGAAACTGGAGCCCTACCTTATACAGTACACGAAATTCAACTCAGAATAGATTAAAAACTTGAACGTAAGATCTGAAATTATAAAACTCTTAGAAGAAAACTAAGCCCCCTGACATTGGTCTTGGCAATGCTTTTTTGGATTTGACAGCAAAACAAAGAAAATGAAAGCAAAAATAAATGGGATCACTTCAACTAAGAAGCTTTTGCACAGCAAAGAAAACCATAAACAAAATGAACAGACAATCCACGGAATGGGATAGAATAGTTGCAAACATCGTATCTGATATGTGGTTAACATCCAAAATACATAAGGATACAATTCAATAGCAAAAAACCCATAATACCCAATTAAAAAATGGGCAGAGAGACTGAACTGACATTTTCCAATTTAAACCTACAAATGGCCAACAGGTATGTGAAAAGGTGCTCAACATCAATAATCGTCAAGAAAATGCAAATCAAAACTACAATAAGATATACATCCTAATAGGTGTGAGGTGATATAAAAAAGACAAGAGATAAATTCTGGTGAGGATGTGGGTTAAAGGGTACACATATACACTGTTGGTGAAAATGTAAAATAGTACAGCCATTCTGGAAAACAGTATGGAGGTTCCTCAGGAAGTTAAAGGTAGAACTACCATATGATCCAGCAACTCCACTTCCAGGTGTATACACACAAAAAATGAAATCATTATCTTAAAGAGATATCTGTACTACCATGGTCATTGCAGCATTATTCACAATAACCAAGGTATGGAAACAATGTCAGCGTCTGTTGATGAATGAATGCATAAAGAAAATATATTATCTAAACACACACACATACACACACACACACACACACACACACACACACACACACTCACCATCTGGGAAAACATGGATGAAGCTGGAGGGCATATTATGCTAGCTGAAATAAGTCACACAGAGACACAAATGCTGCAAGATTACACTTTTATGTGGAATCTTAAAAAAAATGTTGAACTCATAGAAACAGAGAGTAGAATGGTGGTTGCCAGGGGCTGGAATAAGAAGCAAATAGGGAGAAGCTGGTAAAAGGGTAAACCTTTTATATATAAGATGAACAAAGTCTGAGGATCTAATGTATAACATAGTGTCTGTAGTTGATAATACTGTACTGCATAATTGAAATCTGCTAACGGAATAGATCTTAAGTTTTCTCACAAAAAAATCAAAGAAATAACATTGGCTAGGAAAAGATTCCTTACACAGGACACAGAAATAACTCATCAAAAATAAATGGTAATTTGAATGATAATAACCTGTTCTTCAAAAGCCTTAATAAAAGAGAGAAAAGGCATATAGTGTGAGAATATATTACACCATTATATACAACAAAGGATTCATTATGCAGAATATTAAAAAAAACCTGCTAACAAATTAGTAAGAAGCAGAGGCACAAACTCATAGAAAAATAGGTAAGGGGCTTAAGTAGACCCTTCACAAAACGAGATATCCAAGTAGCCAATAAAGATATGAAAATTCATTACTAATAAGAGAAATGTTAATTAAAACCTCAATAACATAACAATCTACTGGAATGGCTAAAATTAAAGACTATAATACCAAAGTGTTGAGATGGCTGGATATGAAATCACGAGAACTCTCATTAACTGCTGGTAAAACTTTAAATTGGTGAGACCCCTTCAGGAAACTCTTGAGCATTATCTATTAGTGTATATACATATCCAATGGCCAAGCAGTTTTATTCTTAGATATATATCCATAGAACACACTCACACACAAATGTGCTAGAAAGTTCATAAATATTACTCATAACAGTTCATATCTGGAAAATCCATATATCCATAAACAGAATAAATTGTATGTTCATAAAGTGGAATACTATATAACAATTAAAATGAATTACAATGACACACAAAAATAGTATGAAACTCAGAAACATAATATTGAGAGAGGCAGCCAGAAACAAAGCATACCTTGATTTCATTTATATATAAAGTTCAAAAACAGGCAGTACTAATCTATTGTGGTAGAAATCAAGAGAATGAAAAGGAGGCAGGATGTTTTGATTTGGAGGGAAAAGAATGAGTGTTTTTGCAGTGCAGATAATATTATTGTTCATATCAGGGGTTACATAGATTTGTGTGCTTTGTGATTATTTACTGAACACAAATTTGTATTTTCTGAATGCTTTTAATTTTAATTAAAAAATTAAAATATTAGTATTAGGATACGTACACAAGATATTATGAATAATTTTATGCTAATACATTTGGAAACTTAGGCAAATTGATAAATTTCTAGAAAAAGATAAATTACTAGACTAACAACTAAATGATCCTATATTTAAAAATGTTTAATTGTAATTAAGAACTATCTAACAGGGGCTTCCCTGGTGGCGCAGTGGTTGAGAATCGGCCTGCCAATGCAGGGGACACGGGTTCGAGCCCTGGTCTGGGAGGATCCCACATGCCGCGGAGCAACTGGGCCCGTGAGCCACAACTGCTGAGCCTGCGCGTCTGGAGCCTGTGCTCCGCAACAAGAGAGGCCACGACAGTGAGAGGCCCGCGCACCGCGATGAAGAGTGGCCTCCGCTCACCACAACTAGAGAAAGCCCTCGCACAGAAACGAAGACCCAACACAGCCAAAAATAATAAATAAAAATTAATAAAAATTTTAAAAAAAAAGAACTACCTAACAAAGTAACTCCTAGCCCAGATAGTGTCACCAGTAAATTCTATAAAATGTTTAAGGAAAAAATTACCCCAATATTCTACCTAGGTCTTCCAGAAGAAAATAAAGGATGGAACACTTATAAAGATAGTACAACCTTTATGTTAAAAAAGATATTATGAGAAGTGAAAATTATAGGCCAATTGCTGTTATGACTATATAAGGAAAAAATGTAAAACAAAACAAGCAGATTGAATCAAGGTGCATAGAAAAAGAATAATACGTAACGATCAAATGATTATTATTTGAAGAAAAGTCTGTAGCAACATTTTAAAAAATGAACATAATTCATTAACAGAATAAAGGAGAAAAGTCATATAATCATCTCAGTAATTGTGAAACAAAAACAAAATCCAATTGAACAAAACTCAACATCCATTCATAATGAAAGGTCTTAACAGGGTAAGGATTTAAGACAACGTCCTTAATATGTTGAGACCTATAAAAAATAATCAGCAGGCATTCTGCTTAATTACAAAATGTTAAGTATTCTCTCTCAGATTGGGAACAAAAAAATGTCTTATTCAACACACACTAATGATACTAGACAGTTTAAGAAGTCAAGAAAAATAGCTATAGGATTGGAAAGGAAGAAATAAAGCTGACATTTGTAGAAAACATTATTATATATGTAGAAAGTCTAAAATAATCTGTAGATAAATTATTAGTAATAATAATTGAGGTTACCCAGGTTTCTGACCAATATAGAAAACTTAGTTTTATTTCATCAGAGCATCAATAATTATAAAATACAAATTTAAAAGATATTCTTTAAAATATCATAAAAAATCAAGTTCCTAGGAATAAATCTAATGAAAAATATTTAAGACACAAAAGTATAAACATTAGTGAGAGAAATTAAAGGAAAGTTACGTATGTTCTTGGACTGGAAGATATAATACTTTAAAGATGTAATTCTCCTGAAACTGATCTCCAGATTAATGCCATTCCAATAAAAAATCCCAGTAAGATTTTTTTTTTTTGGAACTCAACAAGCTCTTTTTAAAATTTATATGGAAAGGCAAAGGGCTAAGAATAGTCAACTAGTCAATACTCTAGCTGCTCTACTGGATATCAAGATTTACTACAAGGCTTTTGTAATTAGGACAGTGGAGTATTGGCTTGATAATAAGAAACTGCACAAATATACACAAATGGATATATAAACTATAATATCAGAAATCAAGATAATGACAGTATCTGTGGAGGAGAATATTGATTGGGAGTGAGTATAATGAGGCCTTCTGCTGGATTTCCAATGTTCTATTTCTCAATCTACATTGTGGTTTCATGGGTGTTTTGCTTTGTGATAATTCATTGAGCTGTATATTATTTTGTAGTCTTTTCTGATTATATGTTTTACTTCAGTTTAGAGAATATACAAAAATATAATATGACGAGTATGATTTATTTCTGAAATGGGAAAATAGTATATGATAGAATCTATCAACATAATCCTTATAAATCAAAGAACATATCATGATTATATCAATAGGTACTAGAAAAGATTTTTCAAAAATTAATTTTATTTCATAAATAAAATTCATAATTTCATCTTCAGCCATAAGATAGGAAAAAACACTATTTAAAGATAATAAAGTATTATTTACCAAAACCAACAGCAAATATCCTAAATGGCAAAACACCAAAACTATTTCAAGTAAAACCCAGAATTTAACAGTCATATTGTTAACTACCATGCCACTTAATATTGGAAGTTCCAGTAACTATATTTAGACAGATTATTAAAATGAGTACAAACATTTGGGAATTTAAAAAATTCTCTCATGCAATTGTTTATTAATAAAAAATGAGATATTAGCAAAAATATTAAAATTAACAGGAGATTTTGCTAAGGTAATTGGATACAAGATGAAAAACTTTACAGTGTTTCTCTAGCATTAGAAATCTATTTATACATGAATGTGGGAACATATTTATAAAAGTGGCAAAAGTGATAAAATTACTTAGGAATAAACTTAAGCACAAAACCAATATTTATCCTGAATCACATATTTATGTGTCATATATATATGTATATAATAAAACAATATTCAAGACAACTTCTAAACAAATAGAAAGGCATTCAATACTCAAAGAAAGAGAACAATTAACATTAAAAAGTATCAATTTTCTCAAAATTGAAATAGAAAATTCCTTCTCATCCTTCATGTCTTAAGTATGACCTATTCTGTAAAGGCTTCTCTGAGGACCCCAGGCAGACCTAGGCACTGTCTTCTCTATATTTCTTCTGATTTGTACACACACCTACTTTCTTTATTGTACTTATTGTATTGGGTTGTGGTTATTGGCATGATTATCTCCTTACTACACTGTAACAGCCCTGGGTAAGAACCATGGGTTTTCTTTGTTCAGTCTTTAGCACCATACCTGGCATGAATCAGGAGCTCAATAAATGTTAGTTGAAAGAATGAATTAATAGACTGCACAATTTACTCAATAGCTGTTGCTGATGTTTACCTGATTCACAGAAGTAGCTTGGTCTCTTTGATCTTTCATTCCAATCAGCATTTATCTCCTTCTACATAATCCAAACAACAAAACAGACATTCTCAAAGGATTTTTTTTTCCAGGACCTGAACATCAACTATTATTTATATATTTAAAATACAGAGATTTAAGATTCTGAGAACTCTTAAATGTCAATTTTTTAGAAATGCACACATTTTTGATGGTTATAGTACATCAATTATTTACAGAATTCAGAAGTTCACAGTTATATTATAGGAGGGCCACAAGACTATGCACACATAAGGTAATTTGCTAAGACTCATGGGACTCAGAATACAGTTGTACTCACATCTAATATTTATTACAGTAAAAGGATACACGATAGGATAAATAAGGGGGAAAGACATAGGAGGAGTCTGGAAAAATCCATGCATAGTCTTCCTTATGTTCTCTCCCTCCTGTAAAAGGACACATTTGAACATGCTCTTTTCTCCAGCAATAAAAAATGCAGCAACATGTGTGCAATGTTTCAGCCTGAGAAATCCATTAGAAACTCAGTACTGAAGGTTTTTATTGAAGGCTGGTCATGAAGACATCCTCTGCCTAGTGCATATCTGAAATTCTAGCCCCCCAAAAGGAAATAAGATGTTCAGCAAAAATCACATTGTTTGCAGAATCTACGTACATGCACCCACCCATTCAGTTAGGGAAATTTCCATATCGGTTAGGGAATGTTAGAAAAGCCAAGTTCCCAAACACTAGCCATAGGCCAATCTTGCAAGCAGGCCTCTACAAAGACAGCAGTCCCAAGCCTGCTATGTTAACTCTTTTCTGTACAATATTATTTATTGTTAAATAATCTTTGGAGTGCACTGATCAGTAAGGAAGTTAACTCAGTGGGACAAATGAATAGGTGTAATTTTTAACAAGGCTAAAAAAAGAATAAAAGACTAAGCAGAGCTGGAAGGCAGAGAGCAGATTCTCTGAATATATGAGGATTTGGCTCTCAGAGCAGAAAATCCAGTGCAATAGACTTTTTTTCTTTTGGCTGCACCATGTGCTTTGTGGGATCTTAGCTCCTAAACCAGGGATTGAACTCAGGCCCCCAGCAGTGAAAGTGCCAAGCCCTAACCACTGGACTGCCAGGGAATTCCTGCAATAGACTTTTTTATTCCCAGATCTGAGAGCTGAACACAGGCCACCAGAAATACATTTTCTGACAGTGGTAGGCTTTGTACAACATGTTGGAAACAGGATGATACTTATCATAATAAAATTCTCATAGTATTTATCATAATAAATTAGATATTTGTGGACATTTAATATTCATTTTAGAGAAATATGGATGGCAAATTTAAGAATACACATATTACTCAAAAAAGGTCAATAATAAAATTTATAGACAGTTTTTAAAGAAGTTTTTCATTTTTTTGTTGTTTTGGTTTGGTTTTTAGTACATGACATAGTCTTTGACATCTGTTGGGCAATATGAGGACTTTAAATGTCAGAGTTGTTAAGAAATTTCTTTTTCATGCTTAATGTGGATATTAACATAGTAGAACACTGAAACGTAAAATACTTGTTTATAATAAAACTGTGCTACAGAGAAGCATATTATAGTAAACATACTACATTTATGAGCTACGTATAATGTAGTCTGTCAATCATTATGCATTAGAGGACACAGAAGATGCCACTTTCTACCCTAATCAAATAGAATTCATTTGGAAAGAATTTAATAAATTTCCAGTTTACTGAAATCTCTTTCAAACCATGTTAACTTTTTAGCACAGTTGATACAGTTAACACTGTGTTACTAATGGAATGGAAGATGTGCTTTTGACTCCTATAATAGCAAGCTGGCAACGCACAGAGAAAAATATCTATATATCTATGTTATATTCAGAAGCCGCACCTGAATTTTTGCTGGTAACTTTTCAACAGCAAGTAACTGTTCACTGGTCAAAAGGAAATGGGGAGAGACGGTATGTCTGTCTCTGAACAATCCATCAGTACTAGTCAAAGCCCAATCAGAGAAGCCTAATTTGATACCTCCTCTGAAGGCTGCACGTATGTACTGTAAACAACATGTTGTAGCTTATATTTGGGGAGACTATCCTAGAGCTATTAAAATTTTATTATGGTATGATTAATTTCAGGGGCTGAAGTTGTTCTGTATTGTCATTTCATGAGTGAATTTTTTATACCAATGATGATCATATGATTGTACTTCATTTATTGTTTGCATTTGGGGCAAAAGAAATATATACCTCATCCTTTGAAGGACCCACATAAGACTGTGAAGATCTGGGAAAATTTCTTGTAGCTGAATTCTGAGCTGAAATCTTTGAATCTTGAGCTGAGACATGTATCTCTCCTGGAGAAAGATGAGATACTTTTACATATGAAAAGATAATATTGCTGGAACAAGGGTGAATGTTAATGAATAGAACTGATCCAATGTTCTCCCTGCTGAGCTGCCACAATCACTGGAATACACCAATCAGGGATTTACCTGAGTTAAGGAAGTATCTCTAAGAATAACATGACCTTTTTTGATGTTTAGTGCCCACAAATTTCCAGTGTTCACCACTGCCCTCAGGAACAAGTCTGAGATTCTTAACCTCTGATCCTAATTTATTTAATATTATGCCAGCTTAATCCCTATAACTAACCACAAACCACTGGCAGGTTTAACTGTTTGCATTTCACTCAGTCTGTGATGGAAAACCATTCACAACTTGAATAGGGGAATAAAAAAAACTGTGTTGTAGAAAGATTGCTTTACACCAAAATGTAGGGTGGATTAAAAAGAGGAAGAAGAGGTTGGAGGAAGGTTACTGAAATAGTCAAGGATGGAGGAAAGAAAGGCAGCAGTTGTGGGAATGCAAAAGAGAGGGAAAGAGGAATGAAGGAGGTAGATTAGACAGAGAGTGGCAACTTTGGGATACAAAATTCAAGAAAGAGGAAGAGTCAAAGATAAGTCAAGTTTTGTGCCTGGGTAAAAACAGAAGGATCAAGAAGTTGAAAAATTTGATTTTTGTATTGAATTTGAGGTGGTCATTGGCCACTGGATGGAGGTGTCTAGTATTTTCTATGTGTGTATATAGGTTTTGCATGAGAGTGTTTTTAGTGACTTCCAAAAATCTAACAAGGTGCAGAAAAACTTAGCTATTGTATATTCCACTCAAGGGGAGATGGGAAATAGGATGTATTGTCTGTGGGGAATAGATGCCAGTGCAGTATGAGGACCTTCCTGGGGATATTTCTCTGTATTATAAGCTACTGAACCATAGTATGTCAGTACCTTACTCTACCTATCACTATAAACAGCTACAGCAGAGACTCTAACTTTTCCACACTTCGCAAATTTCAAGTCATACTTATCAAGCAATCATTCAAACATATAGGCTAATTATAACATCAAAATTCAAAAACAGTTTTATACCATGCTTTATTTTCCAAAATAACCATGGTTTTTATAATCAGGTATAACAAGTAACTTGAGAAACCATATGGTGAAACCATAATTAGGTACTTAACAAACAACAGAACAATTATGAATGTTTTTTATTTTCTTACCTCTATTATCAAAAATACTTGATTTTTTATTTGTCTCTCCATCTTTCTATATGGTACAACATTAAAGATAAGAACATTCATTAGTAACTTCACTTCTGAAAGAGATTTTACCTTCTACCAATCAACCAAATTAATACAGATTTTCTTCCCTTTTATCTTCTAACTCTCTCATGAAAATTGTCTCAGGGACAATACTTATTACCAACCTCCTAGGACACCTTCCACAGGGATCTCAAATTTCACTAGTTCAAAATTGAGTTTAATATGCAGCCACGTACAAACTTTACCCTCTTCTAGTACTCCATATTTTGTTTAAAGACATGGTAATCTATTTAGTGGTTGGTTCTAAAACGTTTAGTCATTCAGTCTGTTTCAGGGAAATACAATCCAACCTATTCTAATCCAATCTAATGCTTTAAAAACACATTGCTTAGAATCAAAATAAAATTTCTCATCCCAGACTCTCAATTTACTGTAATAACATTTTTGTATCTGTCTGCCCCATTAGACAATGAGTCCTCAAGGGGAAAGATTATGTCTTATTCTTCTTTGTATCCTATGTGACCAATTTATTCATCTTCCCTTCCTTCAGGAAAAAGTCACAGGGCTTTGGCCAACAGTAGATGCTCAATAAATATTAGATATTGCAATTGCTAAATGTTTGTTTGGATTAGTTTCTGCTAATGAGAGTGAGTTTAGCACAAAGGTAGCTCAACACATCTAGGGAAAGGGATCAGTTCTCATGAATAGATCCTAATATCCCTAACCAATCCGTAACACGCTAGAGAGGGAGATGGTTCACAGAAGTAAAAGTTAACTAGATAAATTAATAATCACATACAGAAGCTTGAGACATAATTTCATACCTTTTGTTCAATATCATTATCTTGTACATCTGGCTGACAAACAACAGAAGGTACTGATTTTTTGGCAACATTCTTTGAACTACTTAGAGACCGATGAATGGTGTTTACAAAGGGTCCTAAAAGTAAATGAAAGAAACAGTATATTTTTTAAAAGAACTCACTGAAGTATAATTTAATGGTTTAATTATAATTGTTTGGTTTAATTATAGTGGTTTAATTATAATTTAATTATAACTTAATTATTTAAATTGAACGGTTGCCTCAATTTAAAAATACATCTATAACTGTGAAGCCATCACTGCAGCCAAAATAAAATTTCTAATACCCCTGAAAGTTTTCTCATCTACCTTTGTAATCCATTTATCTCTTTCTTCCCATCCTGAGACAACACTGCTCTGTACCTCTTACACAAGATTAATCTGAATTTTCTAGAATTTTATATGAATGGGATCATATAGTATGTGATATGTAGTATTTTTTGCCTGGCTTCTTTCACTCAGTATAGTATATTTTAATAATTCATTCCTTTTTTTAAAAATTTCTGAGAAGTATTCCATTGTATGGATATGCTACCATTCTTTATCTATTCACCTGTTGTTTGGGTTGTTTCCAGTTTTGGCAACTTACAAATATTTATGAACTTACCTGCACAAGTGTTTGTGTGAGCATACTTTTTCATTTCTATTGGGTAAATACCTAGTAGTAGAATGGCTGGGTCATATGGTAGGTATATGTCTAACTTTTAAGAAATGCCAAACTGTTTTCCCAAGTGGTTGTACCATTTCATACCATTCAGCAGTGTGTCAGAGTTTTAATTCTCCCACATCCTTGTCAACACTTAGTAAGCAGAAGAAAGGAAATAAGTAAAGATCAAAGTGAAAAAGAAATAGAAAAACAAGAGGGAAAATAAACTAACAGTTGACTCCTTGAGAAGTTCAATAAAACTGATAAAGCCAGATTGATCAGGAAAAAGAGAAAACACAAATTTCCATCATCAGGGAAATTAGAGATAACAGCATAACAGTCTATAGATAATACTAAAAATAATAGATTATGAAAATGTATAGCAATAAATTAAACTTATATGAAAGGGACAGATTTTCCTCAAAAACAATCAGATCTCACTCATGAATAAATAGAAAATATGAAGAACCTCATATCTATTTAAGAAATGGAATACATAGTTAAAAACATTTCTACAAAGAAAACTCCAGGCTCAAAAGACTTTACTTCTGAATTACACAAAATACCAAAGGAAGAATTTACACTAATTCTACACAAGTTCATCCAGAAAATTGAAGAGGAGTAAACTCCTCTCCCAACTCATACTTTGAGACCAGAATCACTCAGATATAAAAATCATTACAAGACATTACAAGAAAAGAAGAACTCAGTCAATATCCTCCTATGAATAAAGATGCAAAATCTATAAATAAATTGAATCTAACAATATACAATAAAAGATAATACATAATGAATAAGTGAGGCTTATTCCAAGAATGCAGGGTTAGTTTATCATTCAAAAATAAGCCAAAGTAACGTACCACAGTAAGAGAAAAGAGGAGGAAATGTAGACGATTATCTCAAAGATGAAAGGAAAAACATGATAAAATTCAACACCCATTCATGATGAAACTTCTTAGTGAATGAGGAGTATGAGGGTATGCCCTTCCTTTGATAAAAGCTATCTTCAAATCTCCAGAACTATATTCTAATTTATATTGATCACTTAGCCTTATATTTTAGAACAAGATCAGGATGTACATGATCACCATTTTGTTCAGCACTGTTCTGGAGGTCCTGGCCAGCAAGAAAAAGAAATGAAAGGTGAACCCAAATAAAATCCCAGCTGACTATGTTGTAGAAATTGGAGAGCTGAAAAGATACATACATGCCAATGTTCACAGCACTGCTATTTACAATAGTCAAGACATGGAAATAACCAAGTGCCCATCAACAAATGATTGGCTTAAGAAGATGTGGTGTATCATGTATGTGTATACACACACACACAGAATATTATGCGACCATAAAAAGTAATGAAATATTGCTGTTTGCAGTAACATGGATGGGCCTAGAGTATATTATGCTTAGTGTGTTAAGTCAGACAGAGAAAGACAAATACTATATGATATCACTTATATGTGGTATCTAAAAAATAATACAAATGAATCTATACAAAACAGAAACGGACTCACAGACTTAGAAAACAAACTTAATGATTACCAAAGGGGAGAGGGAATAAGGAAGGGACAAATTAGTATGGGATTAATGGATACAAACTATATTCATAAAATAGATAAGCAACAAGGATTTACTGTATAGCACAGGGAATTACACTCAATATCTTGTAATAACCTATAATGGAATATAATCTGCCAAAAAAACCCCTGAATCATTATGCTGTACACCTGAAACTAATGCAATATTGTAAATCTACTATACTTCAATAAAAAAAATAAAATTTCTATGGAAATGCAAAGGCCCTAGAACAACCAAGTCAACTTAGAACAACAAATGTTGGAGAACTCAAACTGCCAAATTTCAAGACTTATTATAAAGCTACGGTAATTAAGAGAATGCTATTGAATATACTCATATAAGGACAAATAGACCAATAAAAGAAAAGAGCATGTCCAGAAATAGGTCCAACTATATATGATTACTTCATCTTCTCAAAGATACCAATGAAACTCATTGGTGTTGAAACAACTGAATGTGTACAAGATAAGCTTGGATAGTCCAGTCTTCTCAGATAGCAAGGAAGGTAACAAAAATCACTAGGGTTGTGTCAAAAAGGCCTCGAGAGTTATCTTGAAGGGGCTCTCACTGGCCAGAGCTGTCACAATTTCAACATTAGTAAGCACAGTAATAGCAATTTTTAAGCGCATAAAATTTATATAAATCTGTGAATTCATAATGAAACAAAACTAATTGCTCACTGTTAGAAGATGCTACTGAAACAATTCATTATTTTGAAAACTAATAAATGATGGTAAAATATTAAGCATCAGCCTGCTTTTCTCAAGTATCCTGTATCACAATGTAACCAAACAGTAGTTGGGGGAAAGTCTCTTTTTATTAGAAATTTTCTAGCTAGTTTATGAAGAAGGAAAAATATCCCAATTTTGTAACCCATAATTAATTTGTGGATCAAGGCCTTGAACATAAATGGCTGCTAATATCACAAAGAGAAAGACAATGCAATATTATGAGTCTCCTGATGGAAAGATACACCATCATGTATGCATCAGTCTTGCTAAAGAAACTGAACCTGAAAGTGCACAGATTTAACTAATACTTTACAGGAAATACAGAAGAAATAACATATACCATATAGATGCAATCAGCAAAAATTCAGTCACTGAGGAGCTCAACAAGACAAGCAACTCAATTTCTTCAACAAATAAACTAATTTTAAAGAAGAGGAGGGAGGGAAGGAGAGGAATATATGGAAGGAGAAACTATAGATTAAAAGACTCAAAAGACATACAAACTATCGCAGTATGTGTCAATGTAGATTCAAAGTAATGTCAAAATATTTTTGTGACATTTATGAGATTACTGGAAAGCTGAATTGTGATTAGATATTTGATTACATTAAGGAAATATTATTTGTGCAATGTGATCATGGTATTGTGCTTACGCATTAAAAAAATAATCCTTATTTTTTAGGTACATATTGATATGTTGATGGATGAAATAATATGTGTGGGATGTGCTTTAAAACAATATGGCAGCAGGGAGAAGTTGAGAGCATAGACAAAACAAAACTGTCCATGAGTTGTTGAAGTTGAAAGATAGGCACATAAGGATTCTGTTGGTTTTTGCTTATGTTTGAAATGTTTAATAAGGCTAAAAAATGTCATTAACAAAATTATGGAAATATGTGCCACAAATAAGACAAAAGATTAATGTCTTTGCCATATCAAAGAGAACTCATAGAAATGAACCTCAAATAAAAAGTAACAAAATATACAAACTATAAGGAAAAATGTAAAATTTTATTATACTGAACTAAGAACTTCTGTACATCAAAAGATAAAAAGAGAATAGAAACAAATTACAAATTGGAAGAAGATATTGCTATACCATATATATGTATATAATAGAGTGTGTAACCAAAAAAATCTTTCAAATCTGTAAGAGAAAGAAAAATAACCCAATAAGAAAATGGACAAGAGATTTGAAAAAACAATTTCTCCGAAGAGGGAACACGACCCAGAAATCCCATATCGAGGCATATAACCCCTAGAGAATCACCTGTCCATGAATACCAGGAGATATATATGTATAGAATGTTTGGTGAAATATTGTTCAAATGACAGATACCTCCACCAAAAGAAAAACATATTAAATTGTGGTATATTTACACAATGGGATATTCACAAAATGGGATAGGATTAGTACTGAAAGGAAGTAAAATGTCAGACAATACATAGGTAAAACTTTTGAAATATAATGCTGAGTATAAAAAGCAAGTCACAAAACACTGTATACAATATCATATCAATTATATTAAAATATCTTAATAATGGTATCTATATCCATCAGAACCATGGAGAACAACAGTTTTAAAGTTTTGGAGAAAAAAAAAAGCCTGACAATTTATAATTCGATATCAAGGGTAAATAGTATCATTCAGGAATGAAGGTAAAATAAAAATACTCTCAGGTGAAGGAAAACTAAGATAATTCAGTGCCAGATAATTTGTTCTAAAAGAGATGCTAAGGGAAGTTCTACAGACTGAAGGAAAATGATACCAGAAAGAAACGTGGGACCAGAAACATCAGGAATTAACGGGCGACCAAAATGTTAATTATTTGAGTAAATATGATAGGCTGTTCTTCCCCTATTTAGTCATTTAAATGATGATTACTCTGAGTGGCTGTTTGGTATATGTAGATGTAATACATAAGATAATTATAACAAAGGGGAGAGGAGTAAGGAGACATATATAGTGGTAAGGTTTCCAAATTCTACATAAAGAGGTAGAATATCTAGTTAGGGTTGACTGTGATAAGCTAAGTAAGTACACTGTTACTTAGAACAACCACTAAAAAATCTGTATAAAGAGACAGTAAAAACAATAGCCATGGACAATTGGAAATCAAACTTTACAAATACCATATACAACAGTACCAAAAATGAAGCACTTATGTATACATATAACACAACATATACAAGATTTCTATGCTGAAAACTACAAAACACTTATGAAAGAAATCAAGGACGACCTAAACATCCTTGATTGGAAGGACCCTGTGAAGATTTCTTTCCCCCTTAAATCGATCTACAGATTGATTTAATATACTTTATTCAAAAATCCTGGCATAATTTTTGCAGTAAAGCTGAGTATAAAATTTATACTCAGGTAAATGAATTAAAATATCCATAAAAATTTTGAAGAAAAATAAAGTTGCTGGAATTATACTACATTTTAATAACAAGCTACAGTAATCAAAGACAGTGCAATGTGGGCAAAGGGGGAGACACACTGATCAATCAGAAACAGAAAAAAGAAAATTAAAAGGCAAGTTACAGACTGAGAGAAAATATTTGCAAGTCACACACCTGAAAAATACTTATATTCAGAGTATACAAATAACTCCCAAAACTCAACAGAGCAAAAAGCTTCAACAGATACTTCACCAGGCAGGATTTACAAAAGGCAAACAGCATATGAAAAGATATTCATCATCATTAGCCATCAGGCAAATACAAATGAAAACCACAATGAGATACCATTACATCTATTAGAATGACTAAAATAAAAACTACTGATAATACCAACAGTTATAAGGATGCATAGCAAATAGGGAATGCAAAATGCTATAGCCACTCTGGAAAACGGTTGGGCAATTCTTTATAAACTTAAACATATACAACAATTCCTTGTTCACACAAAAAGCTTAATGTATACTTCTCATCTTTCTATTCATAATCACCAAAATCTGGAAACAAGCAAATTTCCTTCAACTGATGTATGCATAAATAAACCTGGTACATACACACAATGGACTACTACTCAGCAATAAAAAGGAGTCAACTATTGACAAATGAAATAATTTGAAAGAATTTCAAAGGTATGCTGAGTGAAAGGAGCAATTATCAAAAGGTCAAATACCATATGATTCCATTTACAAGGCATTTTCCAAAGGAAAAAGAACTATAGTGATGGAGAACATATCAGTGGTTGCCTGGGCTTATTAGTGGGAGGGAAGATGGTGTGACTGCAAATGGACATTTTTGGGATGTTGTAAATGTTCTCACGTGATTGTGGTAGATGTCATACAAATTCATACGTGTGTTAAAATTCATGCAATTATATAAAAAATTCCATTTTGCTTTAGGGTAATTTAAAAACCAAAATAAATTACCCCAGGATCTTTTTATGAGAATGAAAAAATACAGAGACAAGATCAGAAGCAGGAACTATAGAGAATTCTGGCCTCTGAACTCTGTTTGGATAGTTGCCAATTACGAAACGTGGGGGCAAACTGCCCATAAGAGTGTAAAGGTTGTGACACTGTATGGAGTTCATACTCAGTTCAGTGATGAGACGGAAACTAAGGAGGTTTGATTATGGTGAATGGGAAAGAGGGGCACTTTTAATATATAATGAATTGTGATATCACTACTGTACATTTCTAAAATTCACAAAAAACAAGAATGATTCACTTGCCAATCTCTTAGAGGGTAGAAATAGATCCTCTCCCCCCCAGATATGTATTAATATAGTTTTAGAATTCATCTTTGTCTCCCAACTATGCTTAATTAAATTTATAGTTTTGATACCTGGACAACTGTCACAGATAGACTGGTACCTTAGTGAGGCTGAAAATCATATTTTCCATCTATCATCCTTTCCTCCAATAACACTGAGATTTTTTTGACATTAGTAAGACCAGTCTGGCCTGCATTCAACACTAGACTTTTAGAAGATCATTCTGCATGAGATAACTGCTTTAGAGACTGAGAATTTAGTTTTATTGTCTACATTTAGTAGATATGTGGCTGGTGTTGTCATAATTGTATGTGTTGTAAGTAACTCTTTGATATTTTATTAAAAAAATCTTTGGACTTTAAAAATGGGACCAAAAAATCTTTGGACTTTAAAAATCTTTCTTTGGTCTTTAAAGCTTAGAGCTGAATTAAGTAAACCTCAGTAGTCCTGAGTGGAAGACAGCCTCAGCTAAGGCAACCCTGTCTTATCCCAGAGACTTTATGAGACTAATCAAATTACACACTCATGGAAGGAAAGATTTTAAACTTTTTCTTTAGAATTTAACTGATAAAGACGAAGGGATTTAATTTTTATACTTTAATTTTTCCCTGGAAATTTAATATGGGAGAAGAATTCATATTGCTCAATTTTTAACAGTCTTATACTTTTGATAGTATATTATTTGGAGGATACTTATGCCGTTGTTTGGGTTCCTGGTCTAATCCAATGAGCTCTAATGGACAACATGAAGTAACATAGAATGATATAAATAAAGAAAGTGATATTTCACCGGGGTCCATAGTGGGTTGAGTGAATGTACATAAACTTAATTTCTGACTCACTTCAGAGTTTTTTTCTTTTTTTAACATCTTTATTAGCATATAATTGCTTTACATTGTTGTGTTAGTTGCTGCTGTATAACAAAGTGAGTCAGCTATACGTATACATATATCCCCATATCCCCTCCCTCTTGCGTTTCAGAGTTTTTAAAAATCATTTTGAGCAATATAAAAATTATCTTGCAATTTGTTACGTTCATGTATTTTTCATTCAGCAGCAATAGACCATTTAATTTGTCTAAAATGATGATAAGTTCAGAACACTAAATCTGTAACTTGAGATGAAATTCTGAAAGCATTGTTTGTAAGCATCACTCTAAATCTGTCATTTGACAACAAAGAACAGAGGAATTATCTGAATTTAAGCAAAAAAGGCCATCCAAATTCAGTCTTTCCCAAAAATACTATTTAATATTTCTTATCACAATATTAAATTACCATATGCTCCTTTATTTGCTTTCTGGTCACCAACAGGATAAACTATCTTTATGTCCTCATTACTCTTCTTTTTCTTCTTCGGAGAATAAGCTTAAAGAAATGCAACAAAACATTTATTTTTAATAATGATGATGACAGAATTACCCAAGACAGGCTCTCTGTTCATGCCCAATAGGAAGTGAGCCTACATGCTAATTTCTATTTAGGATTGTGGGGAGGTATTGGAGAAGATGGAGGAATGCGAAAAACGATTACTCTTCAAATATTATCCCTTCAAGTTAAAAGATAGAAGGACAGAATTCTCCTCTGACAGAGAGAAAAGCTATACCTGGCTCAACTGTAACATGCCATTTTGTCTTTGTAGGGATGGATACCAATATAGCTACTGGCTGGAGACCCTCCAGCCCACAGTGACAGTTGCAACTCTTGAATGTACCTCACAGCCTAGCATAAGCAACCAAATACATATTCCTCCTTTGCGATAAAGGAAATTATAGTTCCTGTTTGTAACCATTTAGTAGGGCAAAGGATCCTCACAGCATGTGCGCTCAATGGGCTTTCATTAAGGCTGTCAACTGTGAGAGTGATCTGTCTTCTCATTGGAGCAGGTTCACCCAATGTTCCTGTCCTCTCTTACTCTCTCTGTCCCTCTGGAAGCTGTCTACTCGGTGGAAGATGACAACATTATTATAGAGGAATGATTCAATTTCACTTGTCACCTTGATAAAATAAATTAATTTATATCCCAATTCTTCAGAAAAAGGGATTTGAGGCAACAAGTGTTTAAAAATGTCTTCTGGAAACTCTTTTCCTATTAAATGAGAAAGTTAACGGTTGTTGATGCAGGGATGTATATAGTTTCTAAAGTGATTTCTTTTTTGAAGGATGAAATTGCTATCATTATCTCAATGAGCTGAAGAGACTGAATTGGTCCATTCAGTAAGCATGCATGTATACAAACACACACACAGATATACATATATACATACGATACTAGGTGCTCTGTGAAACAGAAAGGTGGGAGTTACAATATATTAGGTAATTAAGACAGTGGGAAGTATGGAATACATGTATTAAGAATAATACAAAGTACTATAAGTGATTCGAAGGACAGGTATCTTCCAATTACAGTTATCAAGAAAGACTTTTTGTAGTGTCCCTTACAGTGGAGCTTAAAGAATTGCAGGAGTTAAAGAGATGGACAGTGAGCATGTCAATCCAGGCTAGAAACTTGGATAAAGAGAGGCCCAGAAGTATACAAGTTCACTTGTGTTTTAGGAACGGTCAGCAGTCTCGTTTGATTAGACAATGAAATTAATTGAATGCTTACTATGGGCTAGAACTTTTGGGCTCTTTATGGGATTTAGGAGTATTTTCTTCTCAGATGATGAAACTGTGATTCAAAGAGGTTAAATAATTTGTTCAAGCTATTTACATGGCTAGGCAATGGTAAAGCAGGACTTCAACTTCAGCAGTTTGGCTCCAGAGCCTAAGCATATCACCCCTAGATCATATCTGCCTTCTTCAAGGAGGTAATGTGAAATAAAGTTAGGTTTGGGTTTGACCCTAGATGGTGATGAATGGTTGTCTAAGAAGTCTGAGCTTCGTAATGGGGATCTTTAAGTTTTGAGGCCAGGAGAAAAAACTAGCAGAACAGAGTTTTACGTGTAATTATGTAGCAGTGGAAAAAATGGATCTGAGGTAGGTAAAAATAAGAGCAAATGGAGACTAGTTAGTAATCTACTTAAGTGACAAAGGGAGACTTTCACATAGAAACAGGATTGATGGGACAGAGATAGGATTGATGGGATGCTATGATGATAACTCATGGAAGATTATTATTTTCTTTCCTGATACATTTAGTCACAGATAATTAAAACAAGTCTACATTTTTGTATTCTGGCCATGAAATTTTAATATCATTAATTAATTTAATAAATCCTACTACAGTCTTAAAATGTTAAAAATAACAGGAAGCTGGTGATACTGGGCATAACAAAGTAATGACTTGATGTTCTTCCTTTAAACTTTCATTTCTTCCCTTTTTTCCTTTCTTTGTTCCTTTCTATCTTTCTCTACCTCCTCCTTTCCTTCTTCCCTGGGTTCTTTTCTGGTACTGTCTATTCTTTATGGCTGGCAAAACAGTAGAACACCATGTTGGTATGTGATAACAATTATCTTACAAATTTTTAAGGTTTCAGTAGCAAAAAATACATCAAGTATAGGGAAGTTGGTTAGAACTGCAATATAGGCAAGCCTGTCTGCTGAACCACTTGATAAGGTTATTTTAATTTTTACGTGTATGTCTACTTTTCAACTTGAACTATTGATAGGGAAATGCCTAGAACCCTTCCCTGGCACAAAGCAGGTAGCAAGCGTGAGCAAACAGAGTTGTGTAAAAGGATCTTTTACATAAATACACAGACAAGCACTTTCTACATAGCTACTTCAGCCCTTAATGTTCTCACATTCATAATGTGGTCCATCTTGTTCTCTGTAATCAATTGTATTTTTCCTCGTATCTTCTCTTTTAATGCCATTTTCTTGCATTTTTTGTAAATGATAAGCCATTTTTTTCTCTAGAAGGGCTTGTTTCTAAAATATTAAAGAAGTATATTGGTTAACATCAACTTGCTGTTTAGAAATACAAATAAATATTTAAAATGTGATAGTATGTTGGAAATGAGCAAGACTTGTGACTTGTAAGGTTATTCTGAGTACAAATTTGGGAGGGTAGTAAGGGGTAAATTTCCACACATGGTCAAACATGAAGAATATATTTAACCCTTAGATGCAATTTATCACACTGCACACCTTCAGGGTGTCTAGTTTCAGATCAGACAGCATCTCAATGCATTGCTCTCCCGGTGAATTTAGGCAATTTCAAATCATCTTCAGCTGGAGGATTCCTTAACCAAGAGTCACTCACGCCTAACATAGGTAAACATAATATCATACATGAAATTTGACTTCTCTCTGTAAATCTCTGGACTAATATTGACACTGGATGTGCCAGAAAAGAGATAGCTGCACAGAGGAAAACACCCAGAAATCCTCAGAGAATTTCCTAAAGTAGTCAGCAATGGAATGGATCACTATGTGTATGTGAGGAAACTATCCAAGACCAAAGACAGGATCATCCCAAAGGATTAAGAAAACAGTACTTGGCACCTACCTATGACGCCTATTCTCACCAGCCACCCCAGAAAAACTTTGTAAGTCATAGGGCACTGGGTAGAGTACTAAAATGTCTTGCCTCAGTAGTGGGGAATAACTAGTCCCAGATTAAACATGGCTCTGGCCCCATCTAACAACTATTAAAAAGCAAGACCTATAAAAATCAAACCATTTCCAAATAAACTACCTATTTACATTCAAGAATAAAAGCTAAGGAGTATTTATAAAAAGCTGAAAATATTCAGCACACACAATATAAAATTCAAGATATCTGGCATCTAATCAAAGAATACCAAGCATATAAAGAAGCACAGAAATATGACCCATAAAGTGAGTAATCAATCAAAAATGATCCAGAAATGATACAGCTGTTAGAATTAAAGATAACATTAAAATACATAAACTAAAAATAGAGTTATCATATGATGCTACAATCCTACTTCTCGGCATATATCTGGAGAAAACTCTAATTTGAAAAGATACATGCACCCCAATGCTCACTGCAGCACTGTTTACAACAGTCAGGACATGGAAGTAACCTAAATGTCCATCAACATAGGAATGGATAAAGAAGATGTGGGGTATATATATATATATATATATATATATACACACACACACACACAATGGAATATTACTCAGCCATAAAAAAGAATTACATAATGCCATTTGCAGCAACATGGATGGACCTAGAGATCATCACATAAGTGAAGTAAGTCAGAGAAAGACAAATATCATATATCACTTACATGTGGAATCTAAGAAAATGATACAAATGAACTTATTTACAAAGCAACAATAGACTCAACAGACATAGAAAACAAACTTATGGTTACCAAAGGGGATAGCAGGGAGTGGGTGGAGAGATTAATTAGGAGTTTGGGATTAACATACACACACTACTATATATAAAATAGGTAAACAACAAAGGCCTGCTGTATAGCACAGGGAACTATATGCAGTATCTTGTAATAACCTATAATGGAAAAGAATCAGAAAAAGCATCTATCTATATATACCTATATATGTACAACTGAATCACTGTTGCACACTTGAACCTAACACGACTTGTAAATTAACTATACTTGAATTAAAAAAAAACAAACATAACTACATTCCATATATTTACAAGGTAAACAAGAGACATGGAAGATATAAAAAGGGCCCAAATCAATTTTTTTTTTAATGTGTGAGATGAGTAATGCAATGGATGCATTAATGGCAGAGTAGATATTGCAGGGAAAGAGATTAATTAATACGTGTTCAGAAAAAGAAACCATCTAAAACGAAACACTGAGAGAAAAAAAAAATTACAAAATGAGAGGCTGTGGCCAAGATGGCAGAGTAGGAAGACCCTGAGCTCACCTCCTTCCATGGGCACACCAAAATTAAAACTATCTGCAGAGCAACTGTGAGAATGACATGAAGACTAGCAGAAAAGATTTTCCACAACTAAAGATATAAAGAAGTAACCACAATGAGATGGGTAGGAGAGGAAGAGGTGAGGTATAGTCAAGAGCCACACCTTGGGGTAGGTGACCCACAAGAGGATAATCACAATTGCAGAGGTTCTTCCCAAGGAGAAAGAGGTCCAAGCTCAACATCAGGCTCCCCAGCCAGGGGGTCCTGCACCAAGAAGACGAACCACAAGAACATCTGGCTTTGAAGGTCAGCAGGGCTTGTGTATGGGAGAACCAGAGGGCTGTAGGAAATAGTGACTCTGTTCTTAAAGGGCACATGTAAATCTCACATGTTATAAGTCCCAGCACAGAGGCAGTAAGTTGAAAGAAGCCTGGGTCAGACCAACTTGTTCATCTTGGAGAGATTCCTGGAGAGATAGGAGGCAGCTGGCATTCCCTCTGGAGATGGAGATGCTGGTGGTAGCCATTTTGGGAGGCTTGTTCTACTATGAAGACACCAGTGCTGGTAAGTGCCATTTTGGAGTCCTCCCTCTAGCTTATTAGCACTGGGGGATGATCTTCTCACCAGGGAGCTGGCACCAGTCCTGGGATCCACCTGGGCCATACAACCAGCCTCACTGTGACCCACCATATCCCAACAGGTGACTAGTTCCTAACCCAGCCACCACAGGCCCCATAGCCAGCCTTACCAGGACATGTCTTGCCCACCAGTTGGCTGGCACGAGACATGGGACCCCCTGGGCCTTGTAACCAGCTGCACCAGGACCCAGCTATGTCCACCAGTGGGCAGGCAGCCATCACATGAGGCATGGCCTGGCAGCCAACCAGACCAGGGGCCAGCCCTGCCTACCAGCACACCGAAGTAGTCAACCCTGCAACTGCAGAAGCAACAGAAGGGCCCACGCAGCCCCCATAGGGGACACCCCTAGAGCATAGAGCTCTCATGACCAGAGGGAAGTGTGCTGCTGGGGGTCACAGGATGGCACCTACATAAGGACACTTCTTCGAGATTGGGAAATGTAACCAATCTACCTAATACACAGAAATAAACACAAAGAATTAGGCAAAATGAGGAGAGAGAGCAATATGTTCCAAACAAAAACAAAACTTCAGAAGAAGAACTAAATAAAGTGGAGATAAACAATCTACCTGATAAAATTGAGTTCAAGGTAATGGTCATAAACATGCTCAAGGAACACAGAAGAAGATGGATGAACCAGTGAGAAGTTCAACAAGAGTTAGAAAACATAAAGAAGAATCAAACAGAACTGAATAATAACTAAAATTAAAAATACACTAGAAGGGGGGCTTCCCTGGTGGCGCAGTGGTTGAGCATCTGCCTGCCGGTGCAGGGGACACGGGTTTGAGCCCTGGTCTGGGAGGATCCCACGTGCCGTGGAGCAACTGGGACCGTGAGCCACAATTGCTGAGCCTGCGCATCTGGAGCCTGTGCTCCGCAACAAGAGAGGCCACGATGGTGAGAGGCCCGTGCACCACGATGAAGAGTGGCCCCCACTTGCCGCAACTAGAGAGGGCCCTGGCGCATGGATGAAGACCCAACACAGCCATAAATAAATAAATAAATAAATAAAAATTAAAAAAAAATACACTAGAAGGAATCAACAGATTAGCTGATACAGAGGAACAGATTGGTTAACCGGAAGACAGAGTAGTTGGAATCACCCAAGCTGAACAGAAAAAAGAAAAAAAAGAGTTAAACAAAATAAGGAGAGTTTAAGACATCTCTGGACATCAACCACACTATCATTTGCATTACAGGGGTCCCAGAAGGAGAAGAGAGAGGGAAAGGGACCGAGAACTTATTTGAAGAAATAGATGAAAACTTGTCTAACCTGAGAGAGAAAACAGACATTCAGGTCCAGGAAGCACAAAGAAACGCAATCAAGATCAACCCAAAGAGGTCCCCACCAAGACACATTATAATTAAATTGGCAAAAATTAAAGAAGGAATCGTAAAAGCAGCAGGAGAAAAGCAACTAGTTATGTACAAGGTGACTCACATAAGACTCTGAGCTAACTTTTCAGCAGAAATTTTGCAGACCAGAAAAGAGTGGCACAATATATTCAAAGTGTGAAAGGGAAAACTATAACCAAGAATACCTGGCAAGGCTATCATTCACATTTGAAGGACAGCTCATAAGTTTTGTAGATAAGCAAAAGCTAAGAGTTCAGCACCACTAAACTGGCTTTACAAGAAATGTGAAAGGGACTTCTCTAAGCAGAAAATAGCACAACTAGAAATATGAAAAACACAAAAGGAAAAATCTCATTGGTAAAGGCAAGCATACAATAAAGGCAGTGGATCAACCACTTATAAAGTTAGTAGGAAAGTTAAAAGACAAAAGTGGTAAAATCATCTATATCCACTATAAGTAGTTAAGGGATACATAAAACAAAAAGATGTAAAATATAATATATCAAAACATTAAAAGTGGAGGGGAGAGTAAAAATGTAGGGTTGCTAGAATGCATTTGAATCTAAGAGATAATCAACTAAAATAATCATATATATATATGGGTTTTTACACATGAACCTCCCAGTAACCACAAACCAAAAATGTATAATAAAACACACAAAAAAGAGAAACAAATCCAAGCATAATGTTAAAGATACTCATCAAGTCACAATGGAAGAGAGAAAAAGATTAAAGGAATGTAAAAGAACTACAAAACAACCACAAATCAATGAACAAAATGGCATTAAGTACATACATATCAATAACTGCTTTAAATGTAAATGGACTAAATGTTCCAATCAAATGACAGAGTGGCTGAATGAATACAAAAACAAGACCCATATATATGCTGCTTACAAGTGACTCACTTCAGATCTAAAGACACACAAACTGAAAGTTAAGGGGATGAAAAAAGTACTCCATACAAAATCTGGGGTAGCAGTACTTTTATCAGACAAAATAGACTTTAAAACAAAGACTGTGACAAGAAACAAGGAAGGATATTACATAATGATAAAAGGATTGATCCAGGAAGATATAACAATTGTAAATGTCTATGTAGCCAACACAGGAGCACCTAAATACACAAAGTAAATGCTAACAAACATAAAGGGAGAAATTGACAGTAACACAATAATAATAGGGGACAATAACACTCCACTTACATCAATAGATAGATCATCCAGACAGAAAATCAATGAGGAAACACTAGCCTTAAATAACACATTAGACCCAATGGATTTTATATATACATATAACATTCCATTGAAAAGCAGCAGAATACACATTCTTTTCAAGTACACATGGGACATTCTCCAGCATAGATCAATCACATGTTAGGCCACAAAACAAGTCTAAATAAGTTTAAGAAGACTGAAATCATATCAAGCATCTTTTCTGACCACAAAGAAATCACCACAAGAAAAAAACCTGTAAAAAACACAAATATGTAGAGGCTAGACAACATGCTACTAACCAACCAACAGGTCACTGAAGAAGTCAAACTAAACATACCTGGAAACAAAAGAAAATAGAAACACAATGATCCAAAATCTATGGGACACAGCAAAAGCAGTTCTAAGAAGGAAGTTTATAGCAATATAAGCTTACCTCAGGAAACAAAAAAATTCTCAAATAAAGAACCTAACCCACACCTAATAGAATTAGAAAAAGAACAAACAAAACTCAGAGTTAGTAGAAGGAAAGAAGTCATAATGATCAGAGCAGAATAAATGGAATAAAGACTAAAAAAAAAAGGTGGAAAAAAATCAATGAAACTAAGAGCTGGTTCTTTGAAAAGATAAACAGAATTGATAAACCTTTAGCCAGACTCATCAAGAAAGAGAGAGCCCAAATAAATAAATCAGAAATGAAAAAGAAGAAGTTACAACCAACACCACAGAAATACAAAGGATAAGAGATTATTATGAACAATTATATGCCAATAAAATATACAACCTAGAAGAAATATACATTCCCAGAAATGTACAATCTCCCAAGACTGAATTGGGAGGAAAATATGAACAAACCAATTACCAGTAATGAAGTTTAACCAGCAGGAACTGAGGGCTTCACTGGTGAATTCTACCAATATTTAAAGAAGAGTTAACACCTATTCTTCTCAAACTATTCCAAAATATCAAAGAGGAAGGAAGGGTCTTCTAAACTCATTCTAGGAGACCAGCATCACCCTGATACTGAAACAAGACAAAAACACCACAAAAAAGGGAAATTACAGGTCATTATCACTGGTGAACCTAAGATGTAAAAATCCTCAACAAAATATTAGAAGTCAGAACTTGACAATACATTATAAGGATCACACACCACAATCAAGTGGGATTTATCCTAGGGATATAAGAATGGTTCAATATCTGCAAATCAATCTATGTGATACACCACATTAACAGTCTGAAGAAAAATCATATGATTTTCTCCATAGATGCAGAAAAAAGTTTTGACAAAATTCAACATCCATTTATGATAAAAAAAAAAAAACTCTCCACAAAGCGGGTACAGAGGAAGCATACCTCAACATAATAAAGACCCTTTGTGACAAACCTACAGTCAACATCATACTCAATGGTGAAAAATTGAAAGCATTTCCTCTAAGATCAGGAATAAGACAAGGATGCCCCATCTCACCACTTTTCTTGAATATAGTATTGGAAGTCCTAGCCATGGCAATCAGACAAGAAAAGTAATAAAATGCATCCAAATTGGAAAGGAAGATGTAAAACTGTCTGTTTGCAGATGGCATGATACTATATATAGAAAATCCTAGAGATGCCCCCCAAAGTTATTAGAACTAGTAAATGAATTCAGTAAAGTTGCAGGATACAAAATTAATATACAGAAATCCGTCCTGTTTCTACACACTAACAATGAGCTATCAGAAAGAGAAATTAAGAATCACATTTACAGTTGCATCAAAAAGAATACAATACCTAGGAATAACTCTAACAAAGGAGGTAAGAGACTTATACTTGAAAACTATAAGACATTAATGAAATAAACTGAAGACAAATGGGAAGATATACTGTGCTCATGAACTGGAAGAATTAATATTGTTAAAATGACCATATTACCCAAGGCAATATATAGATTCAATGTAATCCCTAACCCTAACCAATGGCATTTTTTAGAACTAAAACAAGTAATTCTAAAATTGGTATGAAAACACAAAAGACCCTGAAGAACCAAAACAATCTTGAGAAAGATAACCAAAATCGTGGTTCCTGATTTCAAAGTATACTACAGAGCTACAGTTCAAAGCAGTATGGAGCTGGCACCAAAGCAGACACATATATCACTGGAACAGAAGAGAGCCCAGAAATAAACCCACACTTATATGGTCAATTAATCTACAATAAAGGAGGCACGAATATACAACAGGGAAAAGACAGCTTCTTCAATAAGTGGTGCTGGGAAAACTGGACAGCTACAGGGAAAGGATCAAACTTATTTACTTTCTCATACCATATACAAAAACAAATTCAAAATTGGATTAAAGACTTAAATGTAAGACCCCAAACCAATAAACTCCTAGGGGAAAACAGGCAGTATGGTCTTTGACATTGATGTTAGCATTATTATTATTATTACTTTGATCTGTCTCCTCAGGCAAGGAAAACAAAAGCAAAGATAAACAAACGGGATTCCAACAAACTAAAACGTTTTCGGACATGTAGACTATTGGCAAAACAAAAGGCAGCTTACTGAATGGGAGAAGATATTTGCAAACGATACACCCGATAAAGGGTTAATATCCAAAATACACAACAGAATCTTACAACTCATCAAAAACAAAAAAAAAACAAACAAAAAAACAAGCCAACTTAAAAATGGTCAGAGGACTTGCTCAACATGACTAATCTTCAGGGAAATGCAAATCAAAATCACAATAAGTTACCACCTCACCCCTGCCAGAATGGCTATCATTAAAAAGACAACTAATAACAAATGGTGAGGATGTGGAGAAAAGGCAACCCTCAAGGCACTGTTGGTAGGATTTTAAATTATTAGATGGTAGCAGCCACTACGGAAAACAGTATGGAAACTCCTCAAAAAATTAAAAATAGAGCTACCATATGACCCAGGAATTTCACTTCTGGGTATTTAACCAAAGGAAATACAAACACTAATACAAAAGATACATGCACCCCAGTGTTCACTGCAGCATTATTAACAGTAGCCAAGATATGGAAGCAACCTAAGTGTCCATCCATAGCCGAATGGATAAAGAAGATGTGGTCACACACACAATGGAATATTACTCAACCATTAAAAATATGAAATCTTGCCATTTGTGACAACATGGATGAACTAGAGGATATTATAGCTAAGTGAAATAAGTCAGAGTAAGACAAATACTGCATATCACGTGTAGCATCTAAAAAATAAAACGAACAACAACAACAAAATAAAACAGATTCAGATACAGAGAAGAAACAGGTGGTTTCCAGAAGGGAGGGGGTGGGAAGTGGGTGAATAGATGTAGGGGATTAAGAGGTGCAAACCTCAAGTTATATAATAAATGAATCACAAGGACAAAATATATAGCATAGGGAATATGGTCAATAATATCATAATAACTTTGTATAAGGACAGAGGATTACTAGACTTATTGTGTTGATCATTTTATAATGTATGCAAATGTCAAATCATTATGTAAGACACCTGAAACTAACATAATATTGTACACTGACTATATTTCAATTTAAAAATTACAAAATGAAAAGCATATCAGTGAAGTCTGGTACAATGTCAAGCAGCCTATTATGTCTGTAGAGAGGCAAGATAGGACAAAAAAACTTTGATAATAACGTCCATTAAAATTGCTTCTAGGGCTTCCCTGGTGGCGCAGTGGTTGAGAGTCTGCCTGCCAATGCAGGGGACGCGGGTTCGAGCCCTGGTCTGGGAGGATCCCACATGCCGCGGAGCGGCTGGGCCCGTGAGCCACAACTGCTGAGCCTGCGCGTCTGGAGCCTGTGCTCCGCAACAAGAGAGGCCGCGATGGTGAGAGGCCCGCGCACCGCGATGAAGAGTGCCCCCCACTTGCCGCAACTAGAGAAAGCCCTCACACAGAAACAAAAACCCAACACAGCCATAAATAAATAAATAAATAAATTTAAAAAAAAAATTGCTTCTATTCTACATAATACTGGAGGTTCTAGTCAGTGCAGTCAGGCAAGAAAAGGAAATAAAAAGGCATCTGTGTTCAATGAGAAGTTAAACTACTTTTATTTGTAGCGCCATGATCATTCATGTAGAATATCGACTGGTACCTAGAATAAAACAACTAGAACTAATAAGTGTTTTTATCAATACAAGATATGAAATGAATATTAAAAATTGTTTTTCTATATCCTAACCTCAATTGGAATTTGAAATTAAAAATACAAATTACAATAGCATAAATCATGAAATACATAGGGATGAATCTAGCAAAAGATGTGTAAGAGCTGTACACTTCAAATTACATGAATACACGAGAAGAAAAATTAAGAAAACCTAAATAAATGGAGAGAGGTATTTGGTTCATGAGTTGGAAGACCCAGTATTATCAAAAGATCAATTCTGCCCAAACTGACCTACAGAGTCAATACAACTCCAATCAAAATCTCAGCAAAATTTCTTGGCAGAAATTGACAAGATGATTTTAAAATTTACACAGAAATGTAAAGGGCTTAGATTAACCAAAACAACTTCAAAATAGAAAAACAAACTTGGAAGGCTAACATTACTGATTTAAACAATTATTAAAGGTATAATAATCAAGGCAGTATAATAGACAAATAGGGCAAAGAGCAGAAAAGAAGTAAATTTAGACTAATACAACTGATTTTTGACAAAGAAGCTAAGACAGATCTCTTAAAAGTTTTTGACAGCCCTGTAACTTAAGCACGTAAATTGGAGTAAAAATACAGATAATATCAAATCTGAAAGCAAAATATATATATATATATTAAGAAACACATACAAATGAATTGAAAACCTCTCATATTAAAACATGATTCAAAAAAGACAATTTAGAATAGCTGCATTGGAAATATCAATAATTCAAATAGCTCTGCCATTAAGATGCCTCAGGTAGCCTGTGGTGTTACCATGCCTACCATCAGTGGTCATGTTTAATGGACACTCCCAGTGCCATAATTTGATCCACTGCACTAGATGTCACTAAAATTGGCCAAGACTCCTTGAAAAGCAAATGTGATCAGGCAAAAATTAAGAGGAAACCTAGGGCATGCTGTTGCTACACGTCAAAGAGTGAAATTAGAACACTCTCTAACACGATACACAAAAATAAACTCAAAATGGATCAAAGACCTAAATGTAAGATCGGACATTATAAAACTCTTAGAGGAAATCATAGGCAGAACACTCTTTGACATAAATTGCAGCAATATCTTTTTGATCCACCTCCTAGAGTAATGAAAATAAAAACAAAAATAAACAAATGGGACCTAATTAAACTTAAAAGCTGCACAGCAAAGGAAACCATAAATAAAATGAATAGACAAGTCTCATAATGGGAGAAAATATTTGCAAATGAAGTGACCGACAAGGGATTAATCTCCAAAATATACAAACAGTTCATATGCAGCTCTATGTCAAAACAAAGAAACAACCCAATCAAAAAATGGGCAGAAGATCTAAATAGACATTTCTCCAAAGAAGACATACATATGGCCAAAAAGCACATGAAAAGATGCTCAACATCACTAATTATTAGAGAAATGCAAATCAAAACTACAATGAGATATCACCTCACACTGGTCAGAATGGCCATCAAAAAATCTACAAACAATAAATTCTGGAGAGGGTATGGAGAAAAGGGAACCCTCCTACATTGTTGGTGGGAATGTAAACTGGTACAACCACTATGGAGAACAGTATGGAGGTTCCTTAAAAAACTAAAAATAGAACTATGACTCTATTTTTGATCCAGCAATCCAATATGATCCAGCAATCCCCCTCCTGGCCACATATCCAGAGAAAACTATAATCTAAAAGAATACATGCACCCCAGTGTGCGCTGCAGCACTATTTACAGTAGACAAAACACGGAAGCAACCTAAACATCCATCGACAGAGGAATGGATAAAGAAGATGTGGTACATATATACAATAGAATATTACTCTGCCATAAGAAAATGAAATAATGCCATTTGCAGCAACATGGATGGACCTAGAGATTATCATACTAAGTGAAGTCAGAAAGAGAAAGACAAATATTATGTGATATAAGTCACATGTGGAATCTAATTAAAAAAAATAAGAAACAAATGAACTTATTTACAAAACAGAAACAGACCTACAGATATCGAAAACAAACTTATGCATAACCAAAGGGGAAACGTGGTGGGGGAAGGGATAAATCAGAAGCTTGGGATGAATACACACACACTACTATATATAAGATAGATAACCAACAAGGACCTACTGTATAGCACAGGGTACTCTACTCAATATTCTGTGATAACCTATATGAGAAAAGAATCTAAAAAAGAATGAATATATGTACATGTATAACTGAATCACTTTGCTGTACACCTGAAAACTAACAATGTTGTAAATCAACTATACTCTAATAAAAAAGTGGTGAAAAATTAAATACTAGAAAATAATAATTATAGTAAATTAGAATAAGCTGAGCTTGCCATATGGGTAATGAGTCCCTGACAATACTTAAAGGTACATGTATGAAGGGTAGAATAAAAGATTACCAACATATTTCAATTTCCAATATTTAAAAAATTATATAGCAGTAGATAGCAGTATAACCAAATTATGTAAATCTTACACTTACATATAGGTTTGTCAACAACATACTACCTAAAATAATCATTTAGATTAGATTATTTTAGGTTAATATTTATTGACATGAAGAGTTGTCAACGTTATTTCGTTAAATGAAAAAGCAGTCTACAAAACAGCCTATAAGGAACAATAACATGAACTTATTTATTGCAATATATAAATATTCATGGAAATATTATGCAATGTATGTATATGTAGTTGTGTGTGTATGTATACCAATAAATAGGGTGGTGCTGGGATTACAAATGAATTTTCTTTCTCTTTATACTGATTTATACTCTAAATCATAAAATATTACATATTATTTAAGGTTCAAAACAGTTACTCTAAAAAAATTAACTGGTGGGGAAAAATTGAGAACTTTCTCCAAGAAATTCTGATTCTAAGAAAAACAATCAGTTATGTCATTTTTTTCTATAGGAATTACAAGTGTAGTTTATGGTGTGAGATAAAGTCAAAAGTAGTTATATCAAAAAATAGAGAAGTACTTTTTATATTATGGTTGCAATATGACCAAAATATAGCAAAAATTTTTATAACTTTCAGTTCTGTATAATACAAATCATTTGGGGTAACTATTCTATCATCTCACAAAGTGAACTACATTCAAAAATCAAAACTATCAAAAGCTTGTCCTCAAACAGCCCCAATTAGAGGTTAAAGCTCATCCTACCTTCCTGTCACTCTCTTCTCTGCTTTTACGCCGTTGTTCCTCTATCCTAGCTTCTCTTTTAACATCTTCTCCGATCCTTGTTAGAAGTAACATCTCTTTTGTCTTCCATTCCTAAAGAGCACGATGTTACTGTATTCAGTATGTATTCACAATAAACCAACAAGCAAGTTAGAACAAGTCAAGAGCCTAACAGAAATCAGGTCAAGCGTAACTGAAGTCAAACGTTGGCTTTAGAAAGCGCTTTCTTCACTGCACTCCTATTAGGAATGCAGGGATGGTTATTTTTAACTAAAGCTAAATTTAAAATTTTTGCCTTTCCACACTGAGGGCTATAGGAGAGTTAAACAGTATCTAGTAACTTTCACCATCATCACTTTAAGAGCAGATATTAGCTCATATATGTAGTTTGTGGTGTCATTCTCATTTTATGTAACAACATGCATATCATAGCTGTGAAGAAAGATCAATGTGGGTAAAATGCTTAGACTTGAAATGACTTCAAGAAGTATGATGGACAGCTCAAATTATTTACAAATGAAATAACTGTACACAATTTTTCTCTCAATATTTTAAATTTGTTGTCTCTCACCTCTTCAATTTTTCTACGAAGACTAAGTTTTCTTCTTGTGTGTTCCCGCTGTCGTCTTTCTTCTCTATCCATCTGGATTAGGCGTTGCTCTTCTGCTGTGTGCTCAAGATGTTCTAATTCTCTACGTATCATATCCAAATATCTAAGTAAAAATGAAAATGTAAGTGAAGGTGAATTGGGAGTTTTCCTTATTATGGCGTCATCTGCTTTGATAGTCCAAAACTACTTCCTTTCTTGCTTTATATTTCTTGAGCAACAGGAATTTAACTGTTTTTCTATCAGCTCTGTTCATGGACTTTAAGCCAGCCTGACCCATGAACTCACCATATTTTATTCATTATACAGATCTCCCTACTATATATATAAGAATCTGTTGTTATGGCCAAGACAATGATAAAATGTGGAGCAGACTGATTAAAAACATTTTGTACAGTACATATTCACAATAGGCTTAGGAATATGAGTTTGCGAAGAAGACTGAAATAACTGAAACACTAACTTCAAATCTGGAAAAAATCAGATTTGAATTTCCTTAGAAAAGATGTGTGTTGAGCCCCTTGTAATTTATAAGGCCTTGAACAAATCTTGCATCTATAGTCTGGGTCTCTGGTATGTCAATCTGTATTATGGAACTACCATGGAACATAAAATCAGGTAATGCAGCTTAATTTCTCACCTTAATAGAGGAGGAGGAAAGAACTATACTAAGAAATGGTCTTGACCATGGAAAGGTAATGATTGAATGTAAGTAGATAATATCTAAAGAGCTTGCAGTTTTTTTGGTTTTTTTTTGAGATAATGCATGTTTATATTAGTATTAGATAAAGTTATACCAAACCTCCTTTTTTGACTTTGCATTAATTTCCTCAAACTTAATGCTGTCAGCGCTTAAAGAAGACCCATAAAAAACTATTATTAGAGGCATGTGCTAAAGATACTTTCCCACCATCTCCTACTATAGGAAGGATTTTGGATTTGATTAATTCTTCAGTTATCAGCTTGGATTACCTCTTGGACTCCCAGAAACTCTATCTTCTCTAGTAGAAGTTCATCTTTAGCCTTGGCACCCAAGTTTCCAATTCCTGTACCTCTTGATCTCCCTTCCTCTCCATACTGAAAGAGTGGAGTTAAATAGCATCCAGTACTTTAAAAAATTTCCTACCATCAGTTATTTGTAGTATTTTCCAACTTATTTGGGTCCACATTATATACATAAAATATGCATTAACTTCAATCTCACCTGTGCCTTATTAATCGTTCCCGGTCCTTAATAGATGGGGTGCCCTCCTGTAACAACCAATTTTGGAACTGTGCAACATCAGAACGTCCAGGTATTTGATTGTCTTCCTGTAGTTTATTTACTTGTTTTGCAAGCATTTTCTATTAAGAAAAAGTGTGTATCATATATATGTATATGTATGTATATGTGTGTATATATGTATACATAAATTTTTTTAAACATTTCCCAGAAAACTGTCTTTTGATATGCCTTTTTCATATTTAGCATTTAGTAAAATTCCCATACTTTGTAAATAACTAATTCTGTTTAACTGTATTTAAATCTTTTTTTTTTTTTAAAGATTTTTTTGATGTGGACCATTTTTAAAGTCTTTACTGAATTTGTTACAATATTGCTTTTGTTTTATGTTTTTAGTTTTTTGGCCCTGAGGCATGTGGGATCCTAGCTCCCGGACCAGGGATTGAACCCACACCCCCTGCATTGGAAGGTGAAGTCTTAACCACTGGACTGCCAGGGAAGTCCCTAACTGCATTTAAATCTATTTTGAATCCACTGCAGACATGGACGACTGAACCAAAGTAAAGATTTCTCTCTCTGAAAATAAACGATAAATATTTCAGCTTATTTTTCTACCCATTCTGAAGAAATTTAGAAAAATGGAAGAAGTGGAGGAGAAACTGTAGGCACAGAGGAGGAAATGGGAGGAAATATAGAACACTTAAAAGTACTGGGGAGTCATCCTCATTTCTATACAACTCTCTTGACCTTAGAACATAAACTTGTAAAAGTACATATATGAGCACCTTTCTCATTTTTACCCAACTCTCTTGACTCTAACGCCTGAATTCACTCACGCAGGCACACACGTGCACACACTCTCACACAAACTTTGAGTGAAAATGTGAAAGGAAGTCACTAACTTTACCCACTCACTCTATACCAATCATTCCACTTCACCTTTAAGGACATTTTTTACTGTATGGACACAGCCACATGTGTGTGGGTACAAACATACAGTGTACATGTTCTTTGAGTCACCTTTAGGATGTTATAACTATTCCTACTGTTCCTCTCCTGTTACTTAAGCTGTTTTGGTTTCCAGCTTAAGAATCTTGCTACTACAATGGACTCTTCCCATTGGTCCCAGCTCACGTAGAAGGGACACATCTGAGTAGTAATTTAATTACTAAATTTTGTCAGCTACCACTGGCATATTAATAGATGACTTGGTCCCTTTCCTTCTCTTGGCACAAAATATCAACCTCAAAATATTATGTACTACTGCTCTAAATTTTTACTTGGAAAAATTAAGTTATCAAAATTCAAGGTAAAATATTATAAGAAAATACTTTGTGTACAAACCTTTCTTCCAAACTCTATGTAAAAAAACCAAATTTAAGTATTTAACTTACTTGTTCTCTTATATAGTTTCTTTCAAAGTCTAATTTTAAACTGGTAAGATATTGCCTGTACTTATTCAATTCCCTCAAGGTACATACAATCTAAAAAAAAAAATACAAAACAATAATAACAACAAAAATATATAAATACAAATATTTTAAAATCAAAGCAATTACTTTCCAGAGCAAAAATGACATTTTGATATCAAGTAATAAATTACTAACAATTTTGTAAGTAATAGCTCTCTAAAAATTGTTAATCAATAGGAAACTGTTATCCAAATAACGTTACTTTATTAATATGACTTATGCCATGATAAGGAATTGACTACACACAATTGGAGCTATTAAAATACCAATGTAATAATAATGTTCAGCCCCAATAAGAATAGAGTCTATCAGGACTCTATCAGGCTGATTTTGCTAGGTTCTTATTTTGTCTAAAGTTTTTAAAAAGTATATGGGACATAATCCTTGACAAGCATACATGCCATTAGAGACAGAGAAAGAGGACTATGATACAGTTGGGAAAATTATTTGTATATCCTCAAATTATTTGGTAATCATCTTTTGATATTACAAAGAAAAAAGGTAAATGAGAAAGTAGTTTCACTTAGAAAACAACTGTTGTCCGATTTCCTTTGATCCAAATACTGAATAATTTATGGACTTTTCCATTAAGTATCTCTTATGACCAAGTTAAAGGTGATACAGGTCACCCAGTGAGGTACAGAAGCAAGCTTATACCAAGTCTTGGATGTTTTCAATGATTAAAAAGAAATTATCTTCAACTCACTCTATTATTGCTGGTGATGTAGCCACCTTTCTTTAATCTCCTCAAGATGTCTTTACGCTTATGGTAGGCTCTTAAATGTGGATCATGGAGACTTTTATATTGGTTTTCCAAAAGTCGACAATAAGGATCAGTCAGGTTAAAACCATAAGAAGGTCGGAAAAGCTGCAAACATAGATTTAAACATATTATAAACATACAATTAATGAATTTTACTTTTAATATCAACCTATTAAAACACCAGATTGTTCATTGAAAATAAAACATGCAAGAAGAATGTGAAGTAGGGAAAAACCAGCAATAGAAGAATTTGGAATGGGTAATGTTAATTGCTCATCCCTACCTCTTTTCTTCACTGACCTGAATTATTCTAAAAATCCACCCTCACTCAATTAATCCACCCCACTCCCCCATCTCCATCAGCTCCTGACCCAAAGCTAGAAAATGGAGGAGGAAAGGGAAAGAAAGGGAATAGGATAAAATTTGTTTTTAATGTATAAAGCTAATGCTAAGATTCTCCCTTTTCCTCCTCCCTCTTCCAGATCAAGGCACTGCATTAGAAGGATAAAGGGATAATATCAATTATCATGATTATATCTCAATAATCTGAAAATGAAGGAAAACAGAAAATCTTTCACAAAGATTCATTGAAACAACTCTGACAAAAAATAGAAGTAAAACTCAGATGTTAAAGATGATGAATTAAAGAGTTACTGTATTTTGAGTTCTTATCTAACACAAGAAACCCAATGATTTCTGAGCACTACAATCTGGAAAAAATTCAAGGTCTATATTATACAGTTCAACATATTGAAGAACCAATTATGAAGGATATTGATAGGGATTGAGGTTTCTCCATATGTGTAAAGACCAAATACAACCTTATGAAGTAGTCATTAACATATAAAAGAAGGAAAATATCAGCTAATAGTCATATTGCTATATCTGTTACTTTAGAGGAAGCAGATGAATTATTTAATCTCATCTGTAAGTTAAAACATTACAAAGTGAGGGGGTTTAAAATTTTGGGGGGGATGTGAGTACTTAGTCCATTTTTCAAAAAGTTTTCAATAGCAGGATGGTGTTAATGGGTAATGGGAGAACCTCTGAAAGGGAAAAAGTAGAGGATGGAAGCAGGTGTGGAAGTCGTCCAAATGTTGTCTTTGCATCCTATCTTTGTGCTTTCCTCTAGGTTTTCTTGGCCAGAACAACAGAAATTTTAGTCTAAAGTGATGTCAAAGCAGGAATTGGCTCAAGTGAAAGGCAGTTGGAATGTGTGGGAGATGTGGCAAACCTGAGAGCACATGCCCTGTCTGCAGGCATCTAATTCAATTTATATGACCCCACACATTGTGCATCAATCCAGAACTGTCTGGAGGTACCTATTTGTGCTCAGTCTGTGTTCTGTCTGGCGGTAGCCACCTCAGTCAGATTCTGAACACTAAGGAGCCTGGGTTGGGACCCTAAAAAGAGCTCCCTCAAGGTAAGTATGAGGATTCTTCTTATGTCGACAAAAGGGGAGACTGGGGAACCTGATAGGACGCTAGTGTTCCTTATCCATTTAAAAGCTTCCTGGTAAGTTTCTGACCACTTGCTTAATACCAGACTTTAATCTCTTCCAGGCGGTCTAAGTTGTAACGTAGAATTCCCTAATTACCAAAGCTTCCCTGAGAAGGCAAGAAAAAAAAAAAAAAGGGAATCCTATAGGACAATGTCTTAAATTCAGTGAGACCAGATAAGATGTTCATATCTTTCCTGTAAGGGAAATAGTCAAAAATCATGAGTCAAGGAGTGGATTGTTTCTTTTAGATGTTGATGTTTAGCTGTCAACTTCTTTTAGATGTTGAATTTTAGCTTTGATGGCCTATGTTTCTCAAAACCAGCCCTGGACTAGTGACCTGTAAACAAAGAACACCTTTCATATTGGGTTGCCCAAAAAGTTCGTTCGGGTTTTTCAGTGACATCTTACCGAAAAACCTGAATGAACTTTTTGGGCAACTGAATACAAACCCATTTATTAGTGTCAGGGTAACCCATCTGTTGTCGATTAAAATAATTGGAAAGAAACAACTAAAAGTGTAAATATAAAGCACTACTTCATTGAGGAGATTGATATCCTTCTTTTTCTTTCAGTACAAAGTCAGTCTTCAGGGAAATTGGGCCTAATTATGATTAAATGAAGAGTTTGGGGGAAAATGAATGTAATAAAGAACAGAGAACATCTTTTTAAAAAGTAGTTGACAAGTGAATTATTATTTGACAGAGAAAATGGTAATACAGCAAACAATATTTGAGGAAGCAGACAGAAGACAGGGCTAAGTTTACATAATAAAAAGGAGTGATATAGGTTTCAAGTATGCTTTAGGAAAGCTGGTTTGTGTGTATATGACTTAGTCAAATTGTGTGAGGTTGGCATATTTTTAGTTAACTTGCTGCATTCTAGTAGAAGAGATTTCTTTTTAAAAAGGGAAATTATATATTTTCCAAAAACAAAATTTACTTTAAGAAATCATGTTTATTAGGCAAGTATCAAACATGAAGGGCCCCTACTCATTTCTGATGACATCATAAATACTAGATGAGTAAGGGGGTAACTCAGAATTCTTCCTTGTAGAATTTTTTGCAATACTGATCAAAGCAACTGCTCAAAAAGAATGTATTGAACCTCCTTCAGTGTTAAGTACTGAATCAAGGAATGGGGAGGTTTGAGAGAGGGGGTCGCACTGAGGACTAAAAACATGAAAGAGTTTGAGGGCAGTATACACTATAACCCAGTAAGATTTGGGAGTTGAGGAGAAGAGCAAAGGGTATGCCAGGTTTGGGAGGCAAGGTGAACAAAGTCACAGAAGTATTAACATGGTCTGTGTGAGCAGGTATAAAAGACCCCAACTAGAAAAAGCAGAGGCTCTGCACTGGAGAAAAGACTGGATGGGGAGGCTGGGGCAAATCACGGAGTCTCCTCAGGGAGACAGAGCCTTGTTTTCCTAAAGTGAGGTTAAAGGACTAAACACTTTAATTCATTTCAACTCTACTCTTTTTCGCACTTCGTGTGTGAAACAGAATTCAGCTCAAAACAAAGAGAGGTGTTCTGTAATGAGAGTTCTGTCCAAGTTATTATTGGTTAAAATCATAACATATAATTAAATGCCAGCCAGTACAGATAACCTTCCACCTTTCGACCAAACATATCTCTAAGTGAATTAAATCTCAATAAATAGGTATAAATGAAGTGTTATTATAAAGTTAATTTATAATTTATGGAATCATATTAAGACAGAACTAAGAATCTAAACTTTCTAGCCCATGATTCTGTCCAAATCATACTAGATGAACTTGCTTGGTACGCATCCTGAACAATACCTTAGGATAGGATAGGTACGGAACATTAGTGCAAATTCCCTCAATGCACTTCACGTGATGTAGCTAGCACCTGAATTTAACAGCAGTCGAAAAGGACAAAGAAACCAACGTAAGACAATTAAACATCACTTTACCTTTTCACTTAATTTCGTGGTATAGTATAAAGGGTTGCTTCCTGGGATCACAGGCAGCTTCACCCCAAGAGGCAGATCCAGTAGTTGAGCTGCTCCGACCCCCGGAAAGTGGGTTTTGTGCGCGCCCTGTCAGGTACAATTGGGGAGTTTTGTCTTTCCTTTAGGTATGTTAGTTTAGGCCAACTTACCGTTACTCCAACCTAAGGAACTGAAGGGTCCAGCCCCGCCAGACAGCCGGGAAGACCTCCGCTTCCGGGTTACCAGCTCCCTCCCGCCGGCGCCACGGCCAGTTGCGGCCAGTGCCGCCCGAGCCCCGCCACCTGCCGCGCCGCATGAGGGCGCCAGAAGCTGGACGGTTACGGACCACACGGACCGCACGTGACCGTCCGCGGCACCGCCCCCCCCCCCCCCCACCCCGGCCGGAGGCCTGGTAGAGGACAAGGATGAGCAGTCTTCGCTGACACTCACGTCTCCGCACTGCTGGCTGTCCGCGGCCAGGCCGCTGGTGGCCGTCTTGGTAGCGGCGACGTTGGCAGCCTTGGAGCAGGCGCTGAGGTACAACTCCATAGCCGGCCTGGGCCCCTCTGCGCCGCCACCGCCCTCCCCTCTCGCTTCCCCTCGCAACCCTTTCCCGTCGTTGTCCCTCAGTCCCCACCGGGCCGGAATGGCCGGTACCCCGTGTTCCGGAGGCCCACCCTCGCGGCGTTACAGGCTCCGAACGTGCGGGCGCCGCAACAGCAGTGCCCTCCACGAGGGTCGGCCCCTTGCGCCGGAGGCCCGGGCGCCTCAGAGCTGGGGAAATCGGTACTAGGGGCCTGGTCCCAGCGCGCCAAGGTCGAAATATCTTTTCTCTCTGAACCCTACAGCCCTCAGTCAAACCAACTCAGAATCAAAATGTATAAAGCTTTGCTGGCCTGTTAGCTGGCTAATTTCTCCTGGCCTCCGGGAAGGTTTGGTTCCATGCAAAAAACAAAAAAGAGTGACTGTGCAGCCCAATTTAGGGCCAGAGGCCTGGCTTTCTACATGCCCCGCCCCCCCTTGTAGACTGTGACCATACCGCATCCCCAGGCTCCCATAACCTCTCCCCACCCCACTCCAGGTCCCACAGGACGTACTGTCCTCCGACCCCCCTCTAGTCTTCCTCTTTCATTTCTAGCTCTCCTGTCTCTCTCTCCCAATCCCTCCTCTCCACCTCTCTTGCCCTTCTCCTATATGCCTCTTTCTCCTCCTCTCAACCATCCAGCCAAAATTTATAAAGTGCCTGACACCTTTGGGCCAGTCATCTGAGCTGGGTACTAAAGGATACAGTGATGAGAAAGAAATATGGTCCCTTTCTTCAAGGAGCTAACTAGACTGTGGGTACTTTGAGGGCAGAGACTGTATCTGATGTCAGGAATTTGGACTTAGTCTCTTAGATTCCTTGGCACACTCTTATCCTCTTATTTTGGGGCCATTAGTAATAATACCTACCATTTATTGAGAATTTGCTATCTCCAGATTCTGTGCTAAACACTCTCTACATTAACCTTTATAACAACCTTGTCAAGAAATACCCCATTTTTTCAAAGATTAAAGAAGAATGACAATCACTATTAAATAGTGGCCCCAGAGGCAGTTTCTTAAATCAGTACACTCTACTTTTACATCTGCTCTATTTGTTTTAATGCCATGCAGATGCTTAGGACTCCTAAATTTGAACGGATGTCTCACAATCATCTCAAATTCAATATATTCAAATCTCAACCCACACCTTCCACCATAGAACAAAACAAAGGCCCTATACTTCCTGCATTTCCCATCTCAGTGACAATATCAGTATCTCCCCAAACGAGAAGCTGAGAAATTCTAGATACTTCCCCTTCTGAGCCTGCTGATTCAAGACTGACTATGTCTTTGCTGTGCTGTTTCCTCTGCCTGACAGCCCTTTGCACTTCATTGCTTGGCTAATTGCAATCAGCCTTTAAGACTGCTTAAGTATACTCTCCTCTAGGAAGCCTTTCTGACATTTCTAAGCTTTTGTCAAATTCTCTTCCTCTGTGCTTCCCTCCGTTTTAGCACTTTTCCCAATACATCAAAAATGTCTATTTACCTGTCACTCTCCCTTTAATAGAATGGAAACTCCTTGAAAGCAGGTATTTGCTTATTCAATTTTACATGTACAGTACTTGGCATAGTACCTAGCAAGCATTTAGTGAGTCCTAAGTATATTTTTGTTGCTACATACTAATGATGGCCCTACCCACACAATAGCAATAAAGGTTTTTGCTAGCAAAAATCTTTTTCTATGGAATGCTTTTAGCAGGACGTTCCTAAATTGTCTAGAATTGCTTATGGTAAACAAACTGGAATATAAAGATTTATGCATAATGGTTGGTTGGAGAATGTTATATAATCTGTGTAACCCACTGTAAAATATAAATGTCTCATAATCTAACTGGCTCCTTCTATCAAAGTGAAGTAATGCATTCCTCACAAAAACCTCATCTGTTAACTTGGGCCAGAGTGCATCTGATGTGGTGTAGTAGGACTTGGAGAACGGTGCTAGAGGTCTTGGACCTTTTTTTAAATGTTACCTGTGCCTTATGATTACATATATCCTTGAAATTATTAGTAAAGCTTGATACTGGGTATGAGTCCCTTGAATCTGAATATTCAAGCTAATCCTTTATGTTATCTTAAATTCCAAGATGCATTGACTTCTATGATAGCCCTTCTCAACTTTCATCCTCTTGATTGATTTAATCATTTGATGTCCCTCAGAAGGCAGAAGATGAAGAATTTTATATTGGTAAAGTAATAACATATGTGGGTAAAAATCTGAACACTAAAATTAATTCGCCCTTATTCTCAGATCCCAAGACTCTCAACCCAGAAGCAAACTATTGATATAGACTGTGTATTGTTATGTACATGCAAACATATCTTATGAAGCATTTAGTGTTCATTTTTACTGAGCAATATGTCTTGAAGATCATTCCATATGAACAACTGTGATTTAATTTAGTTTTTAACTACACATGTAGAGTGTGTAATGCTATAATTACCATAATTTATTCAACTAGTCTTATATTTATGAATTTTTAGATTTTTTTCTGTTATAAAAATTCTGTAATAAGCATCCTTTTAAATAGATTCCTAGATTAAAGGGTATGTTGTTTTTTTTTCTTACAGATATTGTCATGTTTCCCTCAAAGCAGTTATACTAATTCATCCTACCACAAACAGAGATTTGGTAAGGTACGTGCCTGATGTTATTGTCTTTTTTCTGTCCTGAGTAGATATTTCTCATAGGTTGTGGTTTCAAGTAACGGCTATAACTAGTTTTTATAATTTTTTTTTGTTTCAGAGACAATATAGATTCTTTTCCCTCAATTTTCATGCTCTTTTTTTTTTTTGTCTTGTATTTTGAAACCTTTACTCTGCTAACTTTAAGCAAAATCACTGGATAATTTTCTGTTAATGTATTTAAAGTTATATAAGCTTAGGGAATGAATAAAAGGAAAGTAGTGGCCAAATTGCTTATTATAGACTAACCGGCAAAATATATTTTTTGTCTCCTTTAAAAATCAAAGCAACATTTAGTAATCATAATAAACATATGTGTATATTCAGCCCAAAATATATCACAAGTTAAAAATAAGCTTGAACTTGTCAGCCTGTGTACAAAAGTGTTAATACACTAGACCTGAGCCTGCTATCTTTTTAGAGAAGCCTGCTTGCAAGATTCTCTTATGACTAGCATCTGGGAACTTGGCAGTTGAACCACTCACAAACTGATTACATGGGTTCACTGTGCCTAGACTGTTTGTAAAGATAGTGTTTATGCTGGACACATGCTTTCTATCTGGGCGTCTGGGATTTTGATATGTGCTAGGGAGCAGGTGCCACCTAATCATCCACCATAGAAACCTTGGGCTCTGTCATGGGCTGAATTGTGTTCCCCTAAAATTCCTATGTAGAAATCCTAACCCTTAGTACCTGAGAATGTCGCCATATTTGGAGGGAGGGCCTTTAAATAGGTGATTAAGTTAAAATGAGATCATCAGAATAGGTCCTAATCTAATATGACTGATATCCTTATCAGAATGGGAGGTTAGGATATAGACAGGCACAGAGGGACGATCATATGAAGACATGGGTCTGTCTCATCACTATAAAATGAAAATTCTTTAGGGAAGATTTGTCTGTCTTGTTCAATGTACTCTTCAATAACTAGATCAGTGCTCAGTAATTATTATTAAATAAAAAAGACAGTAGGAGGTAATCAATAAACACCATTTCAGTAAATGAGTAAATTTAAGAAAAGGGAAATTTTTTTTTCTTGGTTGCTTAAAAGGACATTACCAGTCAGGATATTTATGCTTTTGTTTTCATTTTATTTTATTGCATCCATTTCTGAGTAATGATCTTTCTAATTGACACTATCTTCTTTAGATAGCATCCCACATTTTTAATCCCTAAATTATTGTTTTCCTACACGGTGTTAAGAACATGAGCTATGGACCTGGAGATTATCATAGTAAGTGACGTAAGTCAGACAGAGAAAGACAAATATCATATGATATCGCTTACATGCAGAATCTAAAAAAAATGATACAAATGAACTTATTTACAAAACAGAAACAGACTCACAGACTTAGAAAATAAACTTATGGTTACCAAAGGAGAAAGGTGCGGGGGTCGGAGGGGTGGTGAAGGATAAATTGGGAGTTTGGGATTGATATATACATACTACTGTATTTAAAACAGATAACAAGGACCTACCGTATAGCACAGGGAACTGTACTCGATATTCTGTAATAACCTAAATGGGAAAAGAATTTGGAAAAGAATAGATATGTGTATAGCTGAATCACTGTGCTGTACACCTGAAACAACACTGTAAATCAGCTGTACTCCAATATGTATTTAAAAAAATGAGCTATAGGGTAGTAAAAAAAAAAAAAAACTGTTATAGCTTGTCATTCCTCTTTTTCTCTCATTTAATTATTTATTTAAAGAATAGGTACATCATTAAATTATAGTAATAACTTTCTTGCATACTTTGATTGCATCAGAATATTTTCATTGCAATTGTTCAGCTTTCATACAGTGATACTTATAAAACCTATCAGTATCTGCAGATTAAACAAAGTTCAGGGGCTTACTGATCTGGGTAAAGGTATAGTTATTTTGTTAAATGGAGGATCAAAAACTGTTAGCTACCTATGAAATTAACTCGGTGGATCAAGGCAATATTTTTAAAGATAAACAAAAGAGAAAAGACCAAAAAATAGTTTTTCAGATTTAGCATAAATATTACTTTATGCAAATTTTTTTTAGTTATAGGTTATAATTGACATACTTTCCTTATATATATGTAATGTGTGTATTATGAATTTAAGGAAGGACAGCCACAAAATAATAGATTATGAGCATTTATACTTCAATAAAAAGATTCTAAAACATGAAAATCCTTCAGAATATTAGAACAGAAAATGGTATCGGACATTTAAATGAATACTTTTATTTTACAAATAAAAACGCAGGAAATTAGTAAAATGAAATCTTCCAAAATTACCAATAGACTAATGGGAAATTTAAGGTTGTAACTCAAGGCTTCTGTCAATTTTTCAAATTGTGGCGCTTAAGAGAATATAATGCTTTATGCTGTTCAAGAATATAACTTTGGATCTGTTCTACTCAGACTGAAACTGGAATCAAGTTAAGATTAATTTTTTTTCAATAAGCATATTTGTTTTATACTAGGTGCAATAACCATAGAAATGTGGTTGTTCTTTTCAACTTTGTTAAAAAAATAGATATTCATTTAAATGTATAACCACAATTAGAGGCATTTATTAATTTCTTAACTTTTTTAAGTTAAAAATATTACTACGTCCTATCATCTTCTGCCAGTTGGTCATTTATATTAATGTTGCAGGGAATCACAAGGTTATTTCCCAGGAAGCAGCTTATCAGTTGCAGGGCTTTTTGTTTGTTTGGTTAATTTTCACCTAATTAGTGAACAGTCTGAAAAAAACTTTTATCTTTAGTATGGTTTCAGAAGTAATGAAGGTGGGAATAAAAAAGACCTTAGAGGACATTGGTAGGAAAAAAAAAATCTCAATTCTTTTTTATTTGACTTTTCTGTCTGAATTTTACCTTGTCTGATATAGGAGCTTATTTCTGTTTTATTAGTGGTGGCATGACAGACATATGCAGTTGCCTATTTCTTTATTGTAAATTCTTCTGAAACACTTTTAGATATATCTGTGACATACAGAAAACAGTTGGGTTTTGTTTTGTGGGACAATTTGAAATTTTTAAAAAATTTAATAAACCCATTTTCACTTCTTAACATAAATATATGTTCTACTCTGTCAAATTATTTCATGCTGTATTTACTAAGATTCCTTTGGTGACTTTCTCGCTCCCTTTCTTGTTTAACTTTATTAAAGATCTTAACTGCCCTATTAATGCTTCTAGATTTCTTTGATATCTTTAAACAGAAAGTACTAATAAAATTATTTTGAAACTATTAGGAGAGGTTTATATTAGAAAAGATCTTCAAATCATGTAAGTCTGATTTGGAAATGGAATCCTTTGTGTTATCTCAGGGTTAATAACTTGTTCAAGGTTACAGAATTAGAAAGTGATTCCTCCTTCACTCCAGAACACACTATATATTAGTGTGCTCACAGGAATAAAATTTACCTTTGTCACACTAATTAAAAAAAATTCCAACAGGCTTTTGTACAAGGTAGTCCTAAGTTCACCTTTACCAACTCTTAACTGAATGAGCTATGAATCACAATTCCTTAATTCATAAAATGGCAATGATAATAATATCTATCTTAAATAATTATGTTATTAAAAGGTGAAATAGCGTATGTAAAGAAGCTGTGCAATGGTTTGTAGACAGCCCTCAATAGATGTTATTTTCCACTTCTTCTTCTTTATATAATTTTTTCCTCTTCCCTTTATGGAAACAAGAATTATTGTGAGAACTTGAATATATAATGCCTGCCTGTGATCATAAGATTCAAATGCATATTCTGTGTCTTAGGCAACTTTCACTTTCCTCATTAATTTTTTACTCAAATAATGCAGTTTTCTGTAAGTGAGTTTTATCAGATTTCATCAAAAATTACTTCAAAGATAGTATTTTCATCACATCTATTTGGAGACTATTTTATCACTAAGGAGGAAACTCTTATCAATGAATATCTGATTGTCCAAAGGTATTCAGATAACACATTTAAATTCCTACTTTATTTGCAGCTAATCATAAATAAGAACACTTTTTGACCTTTGCTAATTATCATCTTTCTACCATTGCAAAATGCTAACATTGCAAAATCTTAGTCTCTATAACCATTATGCTTCATAAAATATATTTTAAAACCAAAATTATTACAAGTAACCCTTCCTTTAACCTTCACGAAGTGCAAGAATTTAAAAAAAAATCTTTCTTGTTTCAGTAACTCAACTTTGTTAACTACCTGGTAAAGTTTCCAAAGACTTTTAGAGTGATAAAGGAAGCAGCCTACCTTTATAAATAAGAAGATTGTTACATTAATTAAAAGTTAATAAAGTCTAAGTTTTGCATGTAGAATATAGAAAATATGCTTTCACTGCTAACAATTCATACATTTTGTTTATTATTATAAATTACATCTCTTTAAATTGTTTTGAAGTACTTAAATAACATGTCAGTAAGTTATCCTGTTCTTTAATTAAAAAAATGTGAATGTGGCAGTAAAGTTGGAAAACTTCAATATGTAAAATATCAAAGTGGCTTCTCAGTCAACAAAACTGAGCCATTCAACTTTTATATGAGTGAGGGGTTTAATAAAATGAATTAGAGCTTATACAAAAGCAGGAAGGGCTAGTATGAACATCTGAAATGCTACAGCTGGATGATCAGTGAAACAATAACAACTAGAGCCTAAAGCACTAGAGCAGGAGGAAAAGCAGGTGTTCAAATAGAAATCCAGTTATGCGATGTGTCTAGCCAAAAGGTGGGAGCATGTAGAGAGAGCTCATGAAGAATTCTGCAAAGTCTGCCACAACGGGACAGTGTGAGCTTGTAAAGTCATCTGCAGCTTCACTCTGATTAAGGCACTATGACTGATCTCTGAAAACAATGGCTTTTGCTTCACTTCTCCCTTCCGTATCTCACACAAATTACTTTCACTGGCAAATTCTGACCTAGAGCTTAGGGTAAGAAGATTCCAGAAAAATTAGTTTTTATCCTTACCAAGATTATGTTAGAGACAGGTATAGAAGAGATAATCTAGCACAGTTATAATGTTTTCTTTATATTTGATAAAATAAACATTTATCTTCCTGTTTCTAGAACAATTGATCTTTTATGTGTATTATCATAAAATGAAATGTAAACAGTCAAACAGTGAGTGATCAGAACTTTAATATGACACTCTGTGATTCCTTTCCAACTTTTCCCCCTGGATTTCTATCTTGTGTATAAAAACTCAGTCCAGGTTACAGCCTCTCTCTGAGTATGAATATGCTAATCTTAAAATTCTGAGACATAAAATTTTAAAACTGTTTTCTTAGATATATGTTGAGCATCGCACACTGCTGTCAATTTGTGTTTTATCCTTTTGATATTTGTTTTCAAAAGTATTATAACAGCTTCTTTAACTTATTAAAAGAAATAGAAGATTTCTACTGGCTTAGTTCTGTCAGTCTTCTTGGAGCCACAAATTGCAATGAAGCTGACCAAACTGCATGAATTGGGGCTTGATTTCTTGTCTATTTAATTTTTTCTATTGAAGCATACTCTATATCCAGTAAAATGCAAAAATATTAAGCATATATCTCTATGAGTTTTACTAAGTGAACTCACCTATATAACTGTCACCTAGATCAAGATCTAGAACATTATCAGCACACCAGAAGTCTATCAGTGATGTCTCCAAGCAAAATATTCTGATATATATCACTATAGATGAAATTTGAATGTTTTATATATTACATAAATAGAATCTAATGACATGTATCATTTGTGCTTGGTTTATTTTATTCAATATTATGTCTGTGAGATTCATTCCTGTTGTTGCCTGTAGGAGCAGTTCATTGAATGGTATCCACTATATGGATATAGCAAACTGTACTTTTACATTTCATTATTGATGGGCATTTTGATCGTTTCTAGTTTGGAGATATTACAAATAATGATGCTACAAAAATTTTTGTACATGCTCTTTGATGCACCTGTATATGTATTTCTGGAATAGAATTGATGGGTGGTAGCATGAATATTTTCAGCTTTAGTAAATACTGCAAACTATTTTCCAAAGTGGATTTCTAATTTGCACTCCCACCAGTAGGACAGAAAAGCTCTAGCTTTCCACATCGTCACTAATAATTGGTATAATCAGTTGTTGTTGTTATTTTGTTTTAGCCCTCTGGTAGATGTGCAGTGGTATCTAATTTTCATTTCTCTGGTGACTAATGATGCATATTTTCTCATATGCTGTCTGTCATGCTGTCTGTCATTTATTTATCCTCTTTTGTGAAGTGTTCAAAGTTTTTGACTTTGCTGGCATGTCTGCTTTTTTATTATTGATTTGTAGCAGTTTTTATGGACTTGCATACATCCTTTGTTGTTTTCACATATTGCAAATATCTGTCATTTTGTGGCCTAACTTTCACATTCTTAATGTCTTTTGATGGTCAGAATCTTTTTTTAATAATTGTATTTATTTATTTTTTGGCTGCGTTGTGTCTTCGTTGCTGTGTGAGGGCATTCTCTAGTTGCAGTGAGTGGGGGCTACTCTTCATTGTGGTGCACGGGCTTCTCACTGTGGTGGCTTCTCTTGATGCCGAGCTCTGGCTCTAGGCATGCGGGCTTCAGTAGTTGCGGCATCTGGGCTCAGTAGTTGTGTCTCCCGGGCTCTAGAGTGCAAGCTCAGTATTTGTGGCACACGGGCTTAATTGCTCCTTGGCATTTGGGATCTTCCCGGACCAGGGCTCAAACCTGTGTCCCCTGCATTGGCAGGCGGATTCTTAACCACTGAGCCACTGGGGAAGTCCCAGAATCTCTTAATTTTTGACATCCAATTAATCTATCTTTTCTTTAATATTTTGTTTCTTATATACTTACTCATAAATTGTTGTCTATCCTAGGGTCTTGAAGATAATTGCCCATGTTAATTTCTAAAAGCTTTATTGTTTTAACTTTCAAATTTAGTTTTATAATCTATCTGAATTGCTATTTGTGTGTTGTGGAGGAAAAGATGTATTTTTCACACAGATTCCAACTGATCCAGTACCATTTATTCAAAAAAGAACACCTTTCCTCATTTCAATGCAGTGACACTTTGACGTAAACCAGGTGACAATAGGAGTCAGTATGTTTCTCTCTTTGCTCCATTGAGCTATTTGTCTATCCTTGCACCTATACCACATTCTCTTAATTACTACAGATTTGCCTGTCATTGTACAACATCCAGCTTTCTTTTTCATCTTCAAACCAATCTTAGATTTGTGTACCCTTTCCATTTATATATAAATTTTAGAATAAGTTTGTAAATTTCTACAAAAACAAAAATGTGCCATAATTTTGATTGGAATTGTGGGAGATAGTTTAAGACTATATAGTATATTTCTCAACACATTTTCATCCATGAGTGTTAGTATCCACTGAGGATAGTTGCCTGAAAAAATAGGACTGTTATGTTTACCAAATTTTTATTTGTTTCTGATTCTACAATTCATTCTATTTATGTAGAACTTCTTAGTTGTGATTATACTGTAAAAATGATCTTTCCCTACTTTATTCATTCCCAATATTAGTTCCTGTTTGTTATTACTACTTTTGAAACTTTTATTTAAAAAACCTAGACATTAAATGTGCTCATAGCTTCCAGGTATTTTCATTAGACAGAGCTAAGATACACACACACGCACAAAGAGACCTATATCTGTTTCTTTGTTTATTCATATCCCTTTGTTAACACACAGCTCACACCAATTTATCTAAGTCCAATCAAATGCCACAGGCTTCATTCTTGTCTTCATCTTTCTCATGTTTTAATTCCCTGCTGGTATCCATTATCCTTAATAAATTTACTTAGATTTTTTCATGACCCCTTTGTTTAACCATTCCCCAATCCTGCCAGTTACTTCTGCCTCAGTCATGTTTGCCTCTTCTATCTTGGTCACCTTGATAAAAGGAAAGAAAATGGAAAGAAATTGAAACAGTTTTCTTTTCTCTTTTTTGAAGAGAAAAGATAGAAGACAAAATGACAGGAAAGAAAAATAGATGAAGTGAGCAAGATGGAGGAAAAAGAGCTTCTCATTGATATCTCACCTCAGCAACAATAACTTGGCAACCATAAATGGGCAAAAGTGCCTTTGTAGGAACTTTGAGATCTAGGTAGGAGGTTGTGAAACTTCAGTGGAGTCCAAAACTTAGGAAATCCATTTTGAGAAGGCATGCCTGCACCCAAGAGGCTGACTTGCCAACTGTGGTCTCGATTAAAGACCCAGAAACAGCTCTGTACCCCTAAGGAGTAGGCTACAGCCCCATTAGCCATGGTCCTGTCACCAGCACTATTTACTAAGGGCCTGGGAGGAGTTGCTCACCAATGCACGAGTGCACTGATCATGAAGAAACAGGCAAATATACTGCCAAAGGAAACTTTTAAGCTTTAGTAACTTACCCTAAAGAAATGAAGATCTACAAATTAACTGTTTTGAATTCTTTGTCAGACGTCTTAAGGAAACTTAATGAAATGCAAGAGGACACAGATGGACAACTAAATAAAATCAGGAAAAAACGCACTAATAAAATGAGAAGTTTTATAGAGAAGTAGAAACCATAAAGCAAACAAATTCTGGAATTGAAGAATGCAATGAGCGTCTAAATATAAAAAGCAAATATTAACAGAACTAAAGAGAGAAATAGACAGTAATATAATAATAGTAGGGGATTTCAATACCTTGCTTTCAATATTGGATAGATCATCCAGACAGAAAATTAATGAGTAAACAGTGGCCCTGAATAACACTTTACACCAAATAGACCTAACAGACATATATAGAACATTCTATCCAACAGCACCATAATACACATACTTATCAATGCACACAGAACATTCTCTAGATCATATTTTAGGCCACAAAGCAAATATTAATAAATTTAAGAAGACTGTAATCCTATCAGTTGTTTTTTTCTGATCATAATATGAAACAAGAAGTCAATAACAGGAAAATGGAAAAACGTACAAATACATGAAAATTAAAACACAACCTTGAAAAACTAGTGGGTAAATGAAGGAATCAAAAGGGAAATCAGAAAGTAACTTGAGACACATGAAAATGAAAACAATAAAATTGCTTATGGGATGCAGCAAAATCAGTTCTAAAAGGATAGTTTACAGTGATAAATGCTTATGTTAAGAAAAAGATCTCAAATAAATGATCAAAGGAATTTGAAAAAGAAACTAATTCCAAAGTTAGCAATAGAAAGGAAATAAAAGATTAGAGCAGAAATAAATATAACCAAGAAAAAAAGAACTCAAATATACAAAATTATAAATGAAAGAGAAAAAATTACAATTTACACCACAGAAATACAAAATATCATAAGAGGTTACTATGAACAACTATATGACAATAAATTGTACAACCTAGAAGAAATGGATAAATTTGCTAAGACTGAATCATGAAAAATACAAAATCTGAACATACCAATAATGACTTAGGAGACTGAGCAGTAATCAAACCCTCCCAACAAAGAGAAGCCCAGGACCAGGTAGCTTCACTGGTGAATCCTATCAAACATTTAAAGAATTAATGCCAATTCTTCTCAAACTCCACCCCAAAACTGAAGAGGTGAGAAGTGTTCTCAAAGTGTTCTCCCAAAGTGTTCTCTGTTCCTAAAGACAAAATTTCTCTGACACCTAAGTCAGATAAAGACTACAAGAAAAGAAGACCAATATCCCTGGTGAATATAGATGGAAAAATTCCAAACAAAATACTAGCAAACCAAATTCAATGGCATATGTAAATGAGCATACAACATGATCAAGTGGGATTTATCCATGGAATGCAGGGATGGCTCAACCTATATAAATCAATAAACTCCATACACCACCTTAATAGAATGAAGTATAAAAATCATATGATTCTCTAAATAGATACGGAAGTAGTATTTGACAAAATTCAACACCTTTTCATGATAAAAGTTCTGAACATATTGGGAAGAACATACCTCAACATAGTAAAAGCTGCATATGACAAACCCACAGCTAACATCATACTCAATGGGAAAGTTTGAAAGCTTTTCCTTTAAGGTAGGTACAAGACAAGTGTGCCCATCTTTATTCAACATAGTGCTGGAAATCCTAGCCAGAGCAATTAGGGAAGAAAAAGAAGACATCAAAATCAGAAAGGATGAAATAATATCGTTTCTCTTTGGAGATGACATACTATTACATGGAAAACCCTAAAGATTCCACTAAAAAACTGTTAGAACAAATAAATTCTGTAAAGTTTCAGGATAATTACTCTTATATGGTAGTTCCTATATCAGATCACTTCTTCAGGGCAAGTCATCCTAGTGAGAGTTAAAGCACTTTTTAGTTCTGTTTCTTACTCTTCTTTCATATAAATCACTGAAGCTCTTAGATTTTGGCCTGGAAACTTCTGGCCATTATATTACGGAAGCTAAATAAATCATATAGCTACTTACTATTTCTTAAAAAAATCCAAGATTAGACTTTGAGATCTACAGTTGCAGTACTTCTTATAAACCAGACACCTGATATAATAGTTTACTCTTTAAATTCTTGCTAAGAGGCAAAAAGCATACCTGGCATGTTTCTAAAAATATATTAAAGCTAACAAGTAATTATAGATATGGACAGTTGAGTTGTCATATTTTTAAGCTAGTGTGTACTTGTCAGGACTCATCCAGAGAAACAGAGTCAGTAGGAAAGTGAATATATATATTTGTTTATTGTGAGGAATTACTGTATGCAGTTGTGGGGGCTGGCTAAACAAGTCTAAAGTCTACAGGGCAGGCAGCCAGGAAGGGTAGATCATGAGCAGGATGAAATGCCATGAGATGAGCTGAAGCTTACTGTGCACAGATGGGCAACCAGAAAGGAAGATCCACTGAAAAGGAGAGAAATTGCAGATCCAGCTGCTGTTTGTAGTCTTTGATCAGGGAAGTGCTAAGCCCCCTTTTAATGTTCTTCCAACAGAAGGCAGTGGCCAAGATGGTGGAGTAGGAAGACACTGATCTTACCTCCTTCCATGGACACATGAAATTTAAAACGATTTACGAAGTATCAATGAGAATGACCTGAAGACTAGCAGGAAAGATCTTTTACAACTAAAGATAAAAAGAAGGAAACACAACAAGGCAGGTAGGAGGGGTGGAGACACAATACAGTCAAGGCCCATACCCCCAGGTAGGCGACCCACCAACAGAAGGATAATTACAATCGCAGAGGCTTTCCGCAAAGACTGAGGGGTTCTGGCTCAACATCGGGCTCCCCAGCCCAGCAGGTCTGCATTGGAAATATTAGCTTCCAGAATGTTTGGCTTTGAAGGCTAGCAGGATTTACTTTCGTGAGGGCCAGAGGACTGTAGGAAACAGAGACTCTGTACTTAAAGGGCATATGCAAAGTCTCACACACTCTGAGACCTAGTGCAGAGGCAGTAATTTGACAGGAGCCTGGTTCAGACCTACTTGGAGATCTTGGAGAAGCCTCTTGGAGAGGCAAGAGGCCAGTGGGACCCTTTGGGGACATAGACACTGGTGGCAACCATTTGTAGGAGCTTCTTCCAATGTGAGGACACTGGTACTGGTAAGCACCATTTTGGAGTCCTCTTTCTAGACTATTAACGCTGGGACCTTAGCCCACCTACCAGCACACCCACAGTAATCATCCCTGCCACAAAAGAAGAGGCCACACACAATCCATATAGGGAACACCCCTAGAGCACAGGGCTCTGGTGGCCAGAGACGACTGTGTTGCTGGGTTCCATAGGATGTCTCCCACATAAGGCCACTTCTCCAAGATCAGAAATGTTACTGACATTCCTAATACATAGAAATAAAACAGAATTAGTAAAAAAGAGGCAACAGAGGAATATGTCCCAAATGAAGGAACAAGATAAAACCACAGAAGAACTAAGCAAATTGGAGATAAGTAATCTACCCAATAAAAGCTCATCATAATCATGCTCAATGAATTCAGGAGAAGAATGGATGAACACAGTGAAAAGTTTAAAAAAGAGTTAGAAAATATGAAGAAGAACCAAACATAACTTAATAATGAAATAATAAAAATACACTAGAAGGAATCAACAGTACATTAGGTGATACAGAGGCACAGATCAACAAACTAGAAGATAGAGTCATGGAAATCACCCAAGCTGAACAGAAAAAAGAATTTTAATAAATGAGGGCAGTTTAGGAGACCTCTGGAGCAACATCAAGTGTAGTAACATACACATTGTGGGGGTCCCAGAAAGAAAAGAGACAGAAAAGGGGGCAGAAAACCTACTTAAAGAGGTAATAGCTGAAAACTTCCCTTATCTGGGAAAGGACACAGACATCCATGTCCAGGACTCACAGAGAGTCCCAAAGAATATCAACCCAAAGAGGTCCACACCTTGTAATTAAGATGGCAAAAATCAAGACAAAGAGAGACTCTTAAAGGCAGCAAGGGAAAAGCACTAGTTACATACAAGGGAACTTCCATAAGACTGTAAGCTGACTTTTCAGTGGAAACTCTGCAGGCAAAAAGGGAGTGGCATAATATATCAACGTGAAGAAAGGAAAAGACCCACAACCAAGAATAATCCACCTGGCAAGTCTGTCATTCAGGACAGGTAGAGTTTTACAAAAAAGGAAAATTAAGAGTTCAGCACCACTAAACTGGCTTTAAAAGAAATGTTAAAGGGATCTTTCTAAGCAGAAAAGACCATGACTAGAAATATGAAAATTATGAAAGGAAAAATCTTATTGGTAAAGGCAAACATACAGTAAAGGTAGTAGGTCAACCACTTATAAAGCTAGTATTAAGATTAGAAGACAAAAGTAGTAGAATCATCTATATGCACAATATGTAGTTAAGGGGTACACAAAAAGATGTAAAATATGATATCAAAAGCATTAAACTTAAGAGGAGAGTAAAATGTAGGGTGGTTAGAATGTGTTTGAATTTAGAGAGCATCAACTTTAAATAATCAAATATATTTAAGAAGTTATATATATGAATCTCATGGTAACCAGAAATCAAAAAACTATAATACATACAGAAAAAAAGAGAAAGTAATCCAAACATAACACTAAAGATAGTCGAATTATATCAAATTACAAGGGAAGAGAGTAAAATAAAGAGGAAAAAAAAATGATCTACAAAACAACCAGAAAACAACAAACAAAATGGCAATAATTACATGCCTATTGTTACTTTAAATGTAAATGGAATAAATACTTCAATCAGAAGCATACAGTGCCTGAATTGATAAAAAACAAGATCCATGTACATGTGAGTCCCCAAGAGACTCACTTCAGATCTAAAGACACACATAGACTGAAAATTGGCAGATGGAAAAAGGTATTTCAAGAAAATGGAAACAAAGGTGGGGTAACAATACGTGTATCAGACAAAATAGACTTTAAGACAAAGATGGTACAAGAGACAAAGAAGTACATGATATAAAGGTAAAGGGATCGATCTAACAAGAAGATATAATTGTAAACATATATGCACCCAATATAGGAGCACCTAGATACATAAAGCAAATATTAATAAACAAAAGGAGATGTTGATAGTCATATAGCAATAGTCAGGGATTTTAACACCCCACTTACATCAATGGATAGATCATCCAGAGAGAAAATCTGTTAGGAAACCCTGGCCTTAAACAACACATGAGATCAGATTGACTTAATAGATACATAGAGAGCATTCCATTCAAAAACAGAATACACATTCTTTTCAAGTGCACTTGGAGCGTTCTTCAGGATAGATCATGTGGTAGGCCACAAAATTAGCCTCAATAAATTTAAGAAGATTGCAGTCATCTCAAGCATCTTTTCTGACACACTGTGGGCCTAGAAATCAACTATAAGACACATAAACACATGGAGGCTAAACAATGTGCTACTAAACAACCAGTGGGTCACTGAAGAAATCAAAAGGAAATTTTAAAGATACCTGGAGACAAATAACAGTGAAAACACAATGATTCAAAATATATGGGACACAGGATAAACTGTCTAGGAGGGAAGTTTATAACAATAAAAGCCTACCTCAGGAAACAAGTAAAATGTCAAATAAACAACCTAACTTTATACCTAAAGGAACTAGAAAAATAATAAAATGCAAAGTTAGAAGGAAAGAAATGTTAAAGTCAGGGCAGAAATAAATGAAATAGCGATTTAACAAAAGGAGATGAATGAGACTAAAAGCTGGTTCTTAGAAAAAATAAATAAAATTGATAAACCTTTAGCCAGACTCATCAGAAAAAGAGGCCCAAATAAAATCAGAGAGAAAAAAGAAGTTGCAGTATGTACTAGAGAAATACAAAGGATCATAAGAGATTATTACAAACAAATTAGTTGATTTATACACCAATAAAATGGACAAACTAGAAGATATGGACAAATTACTAGAAATATACAATCTCCCAAGACAGAATCACAAAGAAATAGAAAATATGAACAAATTACTAGTAATGAAATTGAATCAGTAATCCAAAAACTGTAAACAGACAAAAACCCAGGACAAGAAGGCTTAACAAGTGAACTCTACCAAACATTTAAAAAAGATTTAACACCTATCCTTCTCAAACTACTCCAAAAAAAGGAAGAGGAAAGAATGCTTCTGAACTTAGTCTATGAGGTTAGCATCACCGATACCAAAACCAGAAAAAGACGCCACAACGAAAGTTACAGACCAATAATCACTTATGAATAAAGATGCAGAAATCCTCAAGAGATCAGCAAACCTAACTGAACAATGCATTAAAAGGACCATAAAACCTAATCAAGTGAGATTTATCCCAGGGATGGTTCAATATCCAAAAAATCAATGTGATAAAACACATTAACAAATTGAAGAAAAATCACATGATCATCCTAGTAGATGCAGATAAAGCGTTTGACAAAATTAACATCCATTTCATAAAAACTCTCAACACAGGTATAGAGGGAACATATCTCAACATAATAAAGGCCATATATGACAAGCCAACAGCTAACATCAGACTCAATGATGAAAAGCTGAAAGAATTTCCTCTAAGATCAAGAACAAGACAAGGATGCCCACTCTCACCACTATTATTCAACACAGTATTGGAATTCCTGGCCACATCAATAAGACAAGAAAAATAAAAGGAATTCAAATTAGAAAGGAAGAAGTAAAACTGCCACTGTTTGCAGATGACAGGATGCCAAATTGAAATTCCAAATATGCCTCTGCTCAAAACTATTAGAACTAGTAGAAGCATTCAGTAAATTTACAGGATACAAAATACAGAAATCTGTCACATTTCTATACACTACCAACAAAATATCAGAAAGAGAAATTAAGAAGCAATTTCATTTACAATTGCATCAAAATAAAATACCTAGGAATAAAACTATCCAAGGTGGCAAAAGACTTGTGTTCAGAAAACTATAAGACTTCATAAAATACAGACAACAAAAACATGTGAAGCCACACCATGCTCATCGATTAGAAGAATATTGTTAAAAATGACCATATTACCCAAGGCAATCTATAGATTCAATGCAATCTCTATCAAAATACCAATGGCATTTTTCACAAGACTAGAACAAATAATTCTAAAATTTGCATGGAAACACAAAAAACCTCAAAAAGCCAAAATAATCTTAAGAAAGAAGAACAAAGCTGGAAGTATCACACCTTCTGATTTACTGAATGGGAGAAAATATTTTCAAATGATATATCTGATAGGAGATTAATATCGAAAATATACACAAAACTTCACACAACTCAGCATTAAAAAACAACCTGTATAAAAAATGGGCAGAGAACCTGAATAGACATTTTTTCCAAAGAAGAGATACAGGTGGCCAACAGACACATGAAAAGATGCTCAACCTTAGTAATTATCAGGGAAATGTAAATCAAAGCCTCAATGAAATATTACCTCACATCTGTCAGAATAGATATTATAAAAAAGATAAATAAGTGTTGGTGAGGATGTGGAGAAAAGGGAATCTTTGCGCACTGTTGGTAGGAATGCAAAATTGGTGCAGCCACTATGGAAAACAATAGAGAGGTTCCTCAAAAACTTAAAAATTGATCCAGAAAGGTTCCTCAAAAACTTAAAAATTGATCCAGAAATTCCACTTCTATTTTTCTGAAGAAAACAAACACACTAATTTGAAAAGATAAACACACCCCAGTGTTCATCACAGCATTATTTACAATAGCCAAAATATGGATGCTACCTTTGATAGATAAATGGATAAGGAAGATGTGGTATATTTATACAGTTAGCCATAAGAAAATGAGACCTTGCCTTTTGCAACAATATGGATAGATGGAGAGGGCATAATGCTAAGTGAAATAAGTCAGAGAAAGACGAATATGGTATGAAATCACTTATGTGGAATTCAAAAAAAAAAAAAAAAAAAGAACCAACATAATAAAACAGAGTTGTAGATACAGAGAACAAACAGGTGGTTGCCAGAGGTGAGGAGGATGGTAGGATGAGGGAAATATTTGAGAAAAATTAAGAGGTACAAACTTCCAGTTACAAAATAAATGAGTCACAGGGATGAAATGTATGGCTAGGGGAATATAGTCAATACTAATCTCTTTGTATGGTGACAGATAGTAAACTTACCATGGTGATCATTTTGTAATGTATAGAAATATCAAATCACTATGTTGTTCACCTGGAACTAACAGTGTTGTAGGTCAATTATACTAAATAAATAAATACCAACAGATTGTTTGGTGTGTGCAGAGTGCTCTCTTTTGATTCACTTAAAATCAACTGATTAGGGACTTTAATATTTATAAAATCCCTTTACAGTGGCACATAGAATAATGTTTGATTGAATAACCAGGAGAAGGTGTGCATATGGTAAAAAATTACTACTGTCACCTTTCTTTTAACTATGTCAAGAAAATATTCCCTGTAGCCTACTCTAATTAGAAATATACTAGGAAGAGAATTCTGGGGAATATTGTTCAGCCAAGTTGACACATCATAAAGCCATCACACAGTCACCCAAAACACCTTAAAACAGGAGAGAGAGGACACATTTCACTGAAACGTTTTATTTTCCATTACTCACCTCAAAGTTTGTATGAATGAGTCCAGCTGTTACCTTGATATTCTAGAATCAACAATCATTGAATTCTAGAATTCTCATATGAATTTAGACCTGGGATCTTTGTGTCAATCTTACTGGACACAAATCTGTGTGAGTTCACAGTGGTATAATGAAGAGATGGTCATAAATATGGTACAGAAAAATTAAATGATACGATGTTTGCTTATTAGTATACAATATGGGATGTTGTATAAAAATTATAACATAAGAATATTGAAGAATGAATTTTCATAATATGCTGCCAGAATACATATGACTTCCTAGGTCACATCCAAAGTGTGAGCAATCTGTCACTCACAAGACTTTCCCTTTGTCTTTCTTATGAGGTTTGTATACCTCTTGGTTTACAGTTCTGCCTGAATGTTTCAGATACTCCAGAAAAAAGTGACTAGGTTTTGTCCAATATGTTTTTGGATCTGTATTTTTAATATTGTATTTGAGATACAGAAGTTTGACATAAATGATGGAAAATTAAGTTTAGCATATACTGTAATACTCAGGTGATCAGGACTGTTCAGTTATTCTTTACTGAGATTCTATTGTCCCCATACTTTTACTAAACACTTTACATGTAATTAATACTAATGCACATTGTCTATTTTCAAGGAGCTTATTTTCAAGAGATGAGACATTTTAGTCAAGTACTTACAATACAGTATGATGAGTGCTCTTCATGAATACTATGGGAGGACATAAGAGTCTTGACAAAGCATTAGGTAAAAGGGAGATCTTAGCCAGAGAAGGCGTCTAAACGTTTGCAATGGACCAGTAATGAGAAATAGTAAATTAATGAGGAGATAAATAATTTAAGTAATTGGATTTCATAGAAAAAGATGAGCTCACTGAAGAGTTTTAAAGAAGATAATAATATGATTAACTGAGTTTTAGAGAGATTAACCATACACACAAAACAGTGTCTAGTCCCACAGTATATATTAAATACTAGATAAATGAATGAGTGAATGAATGCAATACAGAGAGTGAATCAGAAGAGTTCATTTACAAGAGACAGGTAGCCCAGCTCATAGGCTGTTGAAGTAAACTAAGCTAGAGATCATGGGCTTAACTAACTATTGGCTTAAAGGAGAAAAGGTATAGATTCCAGAAATATTAAGAAAGTAGAACAAGGAGTATTTCATGATTTAGTTGTTTAGTATGAGAGTAGATGAAGGAAAGAACGGAATCAAAAGCAAATATGTGGCTTAAATTACTGAGAATGGAAATGTGGGATGAAGAGAAGATGGGCGTATCAGTGAAGAATAACTTCAATAATATTTTCATTAAAACAAAGCCTGTGAGAGGTTTTATAGGATAAAGACACTTCTGTTTTATAATATTCAAGTTTCAGTTAGCAACTATGAAGACTTTAAACACAAGCAGTATATATTTAACAGTACACTTATAATTCAGAATTTAATATGCTGTTTTTACATGTTATAAAGAATCAACAAGGTTCTTCTGTGAGTTTCAGAGTACAGCTCTCTATGTTATGTCTGTACATATGGCACAGTTCTAAATGGGATAAATATGAGGACAGATCTTGTGTAATACACACATACCTCTCTGTTATGCATACTGTAATTTAACCAGCTAGTAAATGAAACTAGTAGTTATTTTCATAAGGATTTTTTTGAAATAAACTTTGTATTTCTAAGAAGTTAGATCAAAACAAACTATTTTTTGTGTTCTCTGAACAACAGTGATGCCTTAGTCTGGAAAATATATAATGCTGTTGTGAACAATTGGTGACTGAATATACTCATGAAAAACCATATTTAGATCTCTCCATTTATATTGATCATCATCATTCTCTTGTAGAACCTGATGTAGGGAACTGACTCTAAATGGGGTCCTTGTTTTATGATAGAAAAGGGTTTTCAGAAGAAAGATTACTCAATATCAAAAGGATAAGCCATTTTTCTTAAAATGTCATCAGACACTTTTAGAGAACAAATATCTTTACAGTACTCAGGTTGGCAGCAGATAGAGCCAATATGTCTAAATCATCATGTTTTGTTTTGTTATTTAAAGAGGTAAATTTTACAAAATGTTCATCAATGAGATCTCTAAAATTCCTTTACAGTGTTAATTTTATATAGGTAACTAAATAACATAAGAAATAAATTCACTTAAAATAATTGTTTTCCAGATATTTTGAGCATGGAACCCTTTAAATACCAAAATATTTCAACCATTTACCATGCTAGTATTTGAATTTTCAGACTCAGCTGATTGAAGGAACACATTATGAATAATAAGTATATAGATTCAGTTATTTAAACATACTATATATTAACCAAAATATTCACTTAATATTCAAGACTAGTGATACACTTATAATATATATAAATTCATGCAACTCTTGCTGAATTACCATTACCATTAATTACCATTAACCCATCTGGCGAATGCTGAAATAGAAAATAAAATTAAGTCTGTAAGATATTCAAAAGACAAAAACCTTAAAATGACCTTGCACTTTATCCTACTAACTTCTCTCCCAGGGAAATATCTATTGGATATGGAGCTTGCTGCAATACTATGGAATAGGACTAACATCTGTCTCTGGATCTAGATATGGTTCTTACCTTCTTTGAGTCTTTTCGCCAGAAATGGCATATTTTTGTCTCTTTGCCCTATGTCATGTCTAATCTGACCTTGACTTCTAAACTGTTACCTCAGCTTACTACCAATTCAACGTTAACAAAACATACTGCTAAATGAGATAAGTCAGAGAAGGACAAAGTCTGTATGATATCACTTATATATGGAATCTAAAAAAGCCAAACTTGTAGAAACAGAGAGTAGAATGTTGATTACTGGGGGCTGGAGAGGGCGGGGAAATCAGAAGATGTTGTTAAAGGATACATAATTGCAATTAGAAGGTGAATAAGTTCTAGAGATTTAATGCATAGCATAGTAATTATAGCGAACAATACTGCATTATATACTTCATAGATGCTAAGAGACTAGATATTAAATGATCTCACCACAAAAAAGAAGTGATACTTACGTAATATTATAGATGTGTTAGTTAATGCTTTGATGGTAATCATATTGCAATATATAAATTTATCAAATCAATACATATACCTTAAACTTATAAAGTGTTATATGTCTATTGATCTGTACATCTGAAGGTGGGTGGATTGGACCTCATGGAGGTGGTGGAACTGGAGGAGTAGTGGTGGAACTGGAGGAGCAGTGGTGGAACTGGAGGAGCAGTGGTGGTGGTTCCCACAATCCCAGCAGTTCCAGGAATAGCAGTGATACCCATGACCCTGGCGTCCCTAGCAGCAGTGGCAACACCTGCAACCCTAGCTCCCCCAGCAGTGGTTGTGGTGCCTGCAACCCTGGTGACCCCAGCAATGGTGGTGGTGCCTGTGACCCTGGCAATTTTGTTAGCAGCAACAGAACTGGTGACCTCTGTGGTACAAGCAAGGACAATGGCACCCACAACCCCTCTGGCAGAAAGATTAGAGGGTGGAAAGTGTGCACTCACAAATATAGCTGGAGGCAACTCCTTTAAAAACAAGCAAAAGAAAACATGTGCTATAGTGCCACTTGCTAGAAAACAAAAGAAAGGCCTCTAATTCCCAAGGTAAAGAAGCTTTACCTGGAGGTAGAGAAGATGGCGGAAGAGTAAAACGCGGAGATCACCTTCCTTCCCACAGATACATTAGAAATACATCTAACGTGGAACTGCTCCTACAGAACACCCACTGAACGCTGGCAGAAAACGTCAGACCTCCCAAAAGGCAAGAAACTCCCCACGTACTTGGGTAGGGCAAAAGAAAAAAGAAATAACAGAGACGAAAGAATAGGGACGGGACCTGCACCAGTGGGAGGGAGCCGTGAAGGAGGAAAGGTTTCCACGCACTAGGAAGCCCCTTCGCGGGCGGAGACTGCGGGTAGAAGAGGGGGGAAGCTTCGCAGCCACGGAGGAGAGCGCAGCCACAGGGGTGCGGAGGGCAAAGCAGAGAGATTCCCGCACGGAGGATCGGCACCGAGCAGCACTCACCAGCCCGAGAGGCTTGTCTGCTCACCCGCCGGGGCGGGCGGGGCTGGGAGCTGAGGCTCGGGCTTCAGTCGGATCACAGGCAGAGGACTGGGGCTGGCGGCGTGAACACAGCCTGAAGGGGGCTAGTGCACCACAGGTAGCCGGGAGGGAGTCCGGGAAAAAGTCTGCAGCTGCTGAAGAGGCAAGAGACTTTTTCTTCCCTCTTTGTTTCCTGGTACGCGAGGAGAGGGGATTCAGAGCGCTGCCTAAACGAACTCCACAGATGGGCGCGAGCCACGGCGATCAGCGCGGGCCCCAGAGACGGGCGTGAGACGCTGGGGCTGCTGCTGCCGCCACCAAAAAGCCTGTGTGCGAGCACAGGTCACTCTCCACACCGCCCCTCCCGGGAGCCGGTGCAGCCCGCCACTGCCAGGGTCCCGTGATCCGGGGACAGCTTTCCCGGGAGAACGCACGGTGCGCCTCAGGCTGGTGCAACGTGACGCAGGCCTCTGCAGCCGCAGGCTCGCCCCGCATCCGTACCCCTCCCTCCCCCAGGCCTGACTGAGCCAGAGCCCCCGAAGCAGCTGCTCCTTTAACCCCGTTCTGTCTGGGCGGGGAACAGACGCCCTCAGGTGACCTACACGCAGAGGCGGGTCCAAATCCAAAGCTGAACCCCGGGAGCTGTGCGAACAAATAAGAGAAAGGGAAATCTCTCCCAGCAGCCTCAGAAGCAGCAGATTAAAACTCCACAAACAACTTGATGTGCCTGCATCTGTTGAATACCTGAATAGACAACGAATCATCCCAAATTCAGGAGGTGGACTTTGGGAGCAGGATATATTAATTTTTCCCCTTTTCCTTTTTTTGTGAGTGTATATGTATATGCTTCTGGGTGAGAATTTGTCTGTATAGCTTTGCTTTATAATAGCTTTATTTTACTTCACTATATTATATTCTCTTTGTTTTTTTCTTTCTATTTTTTCTCCCTTTTACTCTGAGCCATGTGGATGAAAGGCTCTTGGTGCTCCAGCCAGGCATCAGGGCCGTGCCTCTGAGGTGGGAGAGCCAACTTCAGGACACTGGTCCACAAGAGACCTCCCAGCTCCAGGTAATACCAAATGGCAAAAATCTCTGAGAGATCTCCATCTCAACATCAAGACCCAGCTTCACTCAATGACCAGCAAGCTACAGTGCTGGACACCCTATGCCAAACAACTAGCAAGACAGGAACACAGCCCCATCCATTAGCAGAGAGGCTGCCTAAAATCATAATAAGGCCACAGACACCCCAAAATACACCACCAGACATGGACATGCCCACCAGAAAGACAAGATCCAGCCTCATCCACCAGAACACAGGCACTAGTTCCCTCCACCAGGAAGCCTACACAACCCACTGAACCAACCTTAGCCACTGGGGACAGATACCAAAAACAATGGGAACTACGAACCTGCAGCCTGTGAAAAGGAGACCCCAAACACAGTAAGATAAGCAAAATGAGATGACAGAAAAACACAGAGCAGATGAAGGAGCAGGGTCAAAACACACCAGACCTAACAAATGAAGAGGAAATAGGTAGTCTACCTGAAAAAGAATTCAGAATAATGATAGTAAGGATGATCCAAAATCTTGGAGATAGAATAGACAAAATGCAAGAAACATTTAACAAGGACGTAGAAGAACTAAAGAGGAACCAAGCAATGATGAAAAACACAATAAATGAAATTAAAAATACTCTAGATGGGATCAATAGCAGAATAACTGAGGCAGAAGAAAGGATAAGTGACCTGGAAGATAAAATGGTGGAAATAACTACTGCAGAGCAGGATAAAGAAAAAAGAATGAAAAGAACTGAGGACAGTCTCAGAGACCTCTGGGACAACATTAAACGCACCAACATTCGAATTATAGGGGTCCCAGAAGAAGAAGAGAAAAAGAAAGGGACTGAGAAACTATTTGAAGAGATTATAGTTGAAAACTTCCCTAATATGGGAAAGGAAATAGTTAATCAAGTCCTGGAAGCACAGAGAGTCCCATACAGGATAAGTCCAAGGAGAAACACGCCAAGACACATATTAATCAAACTGTCAAAAATTAAATATAAAGAAGACATATTAAAAGCAGCAAGGGAAAAAAAACAAATAACACATAAGGGAATCCCCATAAGGTTAACAGCTGATCTTTCAGCAGAAACTCTGCAAGCCAGAAGGGAGTGGCAGGATATACTTAAAGTGATGAAGGAGAAAAACCTACAACCAAGATTACTCTACCCAGCAAGGATCTCATTCAGATTCGATGGAGAAATTAAAACCTTTACAGACAAGCAAAAGCTGAGAGAGTTCAGCACCACCAAACCAGCTTTACAACAAATGCTAAAGGAACTTCTCTAGGCAAGAAACACAAGAGAAGGAAAACACCTACAATAACAAACCCAAAACATTTAAGAAAATGGGAATAGGAACATACATATCGATAATTACCTTAAATGTAAATGGATTAAATACTCCCACCAAAAGACACAGGCTGGCTGAATGGATACAAAAACAAGACCCATATATATGCTGTCTACAAGAGACCCACTTCAGACCTAGAGACACATACAGACTGAAAGTGAGGGGATGGAAAAAGATATTCCATGCAAATGGAAATCAAAAGAAAGCTGGAGTAGCAATTCTCATATCAGACAAAATAAACTTTAAAATAAAGACTATTACAAGAGACAAAGAAGGACACTATATAATGATCAAGGGATCGATCTAAGAGGAAGCTATAACAATTGTAAATATTTATGCACCCAACATAGGAACACCTCAATACATAAGGCGAATACTAAGAGCCATAAAAGGGGAAATCGACAGCAACACAATCATAGTAGGGGACTTTAACACCCCACTTTCACCAATGGACACATCATCCAAAATGAAAATAAATAAGGAAACACAAGCTTTAAATGACACATTAAACAAGATGGACTTAATTGATATTTATAGGAGATTCCACCCAAAAACAACAGAATACACATTTTTCTCAAGTGCTCATGGAACATTCTCCAGGATAGATCATATCTTGGGTCACAAATCAAGTCTTGGTAAATTTAAGAAAATTGAAATCGTATCAAGTATCTTTTCCGACCACAACGCTATGAGACTAGATATCAATTACAGGAAAAGATCTGTAAAAAATACAAACACATGGAGGCTACACAATACACTACTTAATAACGAAGTGATCACTGAAGAAATCAAAGGGGAAATAAAAAAATACCTAGAAACAAATGACAATGGAGACATGACGACCCAAAACCTATGGGACGCAGCAAAAGCAGTGCTAAGAAGGAAGTTTATAGCAATACAAGCCTACCTCAAGAAACAGGAAACATCTCGAATAAACAACCTAACCTTGCACCTAAAGCAATTAGAGAAAGAAGAACAAAAAAACCCCAAAGGTAGCAGAAGGAAAGAAATCATAAAGATCAGATCAGAAATAAATGAAAAAGAAATGAAGGAAACAATAGCAAAAATCAATGAAACTAAAAGCTGGTTCTTTGAGAAGATAAACAAAATTGATAAACCATTTGCCAGACTCATCAAGAGAAAAAAGGAGAAGACTCAAATCAATAGAATTAGAAATGAAAAAGGAGAAGTAACCACTGACACTGCAGAAATACAAAAGATCATGAGAGATTACTACAAGCAACTCTATGCCAATAAAATGGACAACCTGGAAGAAATGGACAGATTCTTAGAAATGCACAACCTGCCGAGACTGAACCAGGAAAAAATAGAAAATATGAACAGACCAATCACAAGCACTGAAATTGAAACTGTGATTAAAAACCTTCCAACACACCAAAGCCCAGGACCAGATGGCTTCACAGGTGAATTCTATCAAACATTTAGAGAAGAGCTAACACCTATCCTTCTCAAACTCTTCCAAAATATTGCAGAGGGAGGAACACTCCCAAACTCATTCTACGAGGCCACCATCACCCTGATACCAAAACCAGACAAAGATGTCACAAAGAAAGAAAACTACAGGCCAATATCACTGATGAACATAGATGCAAAAATCCTCAACAAAATACTAGCAAACAGAATCCAACAGCACATTAAGAGGATCATACACCATGATCAAGTGGGGTTTATCCCAGGAATGCAAGGATTCTTCAATATACACAAATCAATCAACGTGATACACCATATTAACAAATTGAAGGAGAAAAACCATGTGATCATCTCAATAGATGCAGAGAAAGCTTTTGACAAAATTCAACACCCATTTATGATAAAAGACCTGCAGAAAGTAGGCATAAAGGGAACTTTCCTCAACATAATAAAGGCCATATATGACAAATCCACAGCCAACGTTGTCCTCAATGGTGAAAACCGGAAACCATTTCCACTAAGATCAGGGACAAGACAAGGTTGCCCACTCTCACCACTATTATTCAACATAGTTTTGGAAGTGTTAGCCACAGCAATCAGAGAAGACAAAGAAATAAAAGGAATCTAAATCGGAAAAGAAGTAAAGCTGTCACTGTTTGCAGATGACATGATACTATACATAGAGAATCCTAAAGATGCTACCAGAAAACTACTAGAGCTAATCAATGAATTTGGTAAAGTAGCAGGATACAAAATTAATGTACAGAAATCTCTTACATTTCTATACACTAATGATGAAAAATCTGAAAGTGAAATTAAGAAAACACTCCCATTTACCATTGCAACAAAAAGAATAAAATATCTAGGAATAAACCTACCTAAGGAGACAAAAGACCTGTATGCAGAAAATTATAAGACACTGATGAAATAAATTAAAGATGATACAAACAAATGGAGAGATATACCATGTTCTTGGATTGGAAGAATGAACACTGTGAAAATTACTCTACTACCCAAAGCAATCTACAGATTCAATGCAATCCCTATCAAACCACCACTGGCATTTTTCACAGAACTAGAACCAAAAATTTCACAATTTGTATGGAAACACAAAAGACCCCGAATAGCCAAAGCAATCTTGAGAACGAAAAATGGAGCTGGGGGAATCAGGCTCCCTGACTTCAGACTATATTAGAAAGCTACAGTAATCAAGACAGTTTGGTACTGGCACAAAAACAGAAATATAGATCAATGGAACAGGATAGAAAGCCCAGAGATAAACCCACGCACATATGGTCACCTTATCTTTGATAAAGGAGGCAAGCATATACAGTGGAGAAAAGACAGCCTCTTCAATAAGTGGTGCTGGGAAAATTGGACAGATACATGTAAAAGCATGAAATTAGAACACTCCCTGACACCATGCACAAAAATAAACTCAAAATGGATTAAAGACCTAAGTGTAAGGCCAGACACTATCAAACTCTTAGAGGAAAACATAGGCAGAACACTCTATGACATAAATCACAGCAAGATTCTTTTTGACCCAGCTCCTAGAGAAATGGAAATAAAAACACAAATAAACAAATGGGACCTAATGAAACTTAAAAGCTTTTGCACAGAAAAGGAAACCATAAACAAGACCAAAAGACAACCCTCAGAATGGGAGAAAATATTTGCAAATGAAGCAACTGACAAAGGATTGATCTCCAAGATTTACAAGCAGCTCATGCAGCTCAATAACAAAAAAACGAACAACCCAATCAAAAATGGGCAGAAGACCTAAATAGACATTTCTCCAAAGAAGATATACAGATTGCCAACAGACACATGAAAGAATGCTCAACATCATTAATCATTAGAGAAATGCAAATCAAAACTACAATGAGATATCATCTCACACCGGTCAGAATGGCCATCATCAAAAAATCTAGAAACAATAAATGCTGGAGAGGGTGTGGAGGAAAGGGAACACTCTTGCACTCTTGGTGGGAATGTAAATTAATACAGCCACTATGGAGAACAGTATGGAGGTTCCTTAAAAAACTACAAATAGAACTACCATACGACCCAGCAATCCCACTACTGGGCATATACCCAGAGAAAACCATAGTTCAAAAAGAGTCATGTACCAAAATGTTCATTGCAGCTCTATTTACAATAGCCAGGAAATGGAAGCAACCTAAGTGTCCATCATCGGATGAATGGATAAAGAAGATGTGGCACATATATACAATGGAATATTACTCAGCCATAAAAAGAAATGAAATGGAGGTATTTGTAATGAGGTGGATGGAGTTAGAGTCTGTCATACAGAGTGAAGTAAGTCAGAAAGAGAAAAACAAATACAGTATGCTAACACATATATATGGAATCTAAGGAAAAAAAAAAAAAAGGCCATGAAGAACCTAGTGGCAAGACGGGAATAAAGACACAAACCTACTAGAGAATGGACTTGAGGATATGGGGAGGGGGAGGGGTGAGATGTGACAGGGTGAGAGAGTGTCATGGACATATATACACTACCAAATGTAAAATAGAAAGCTAGTGGGAAGCAGCCGCGTAGCACAGGGAGATCAGCTCTGTGGTTTGTGACCACCTAGAGGGGTGGGATGGGGAGGGTGGGAGGGAGGGAGATGCAAGAGGGAAGAGATATGGGAACATACGTATATGTATAACTGATTCACTTTGTTATAAAGCAGAAACTAACACACCATTGTAAAGCAATTATACTTCAATAAAGATGTTTAAAGAAAAACAAGAAGCTTTGCCTAAATAAGAAAGGTGTCCCTAGGGACTTCCCTGGTGGCGCAGTGGTTAAGAATCCACCTGGCAATGTAGGGGACACGAGTTTGAGCCCTGGTCTGGGAAGATCCCCCATGCCACAGAGCAATTAAGCCCTGTGACACAACCACTGAGCCTGTGCTCTAGAGCCTGTGAGCCACAACTACTGAGCTCTTGTGCCACAACTACTGAAGGCCGCGTGCCTAGAGCCCGTGCTCCAGAACAAGAGAAGCCACCACAATGAGAAGCCTGCACATCACAATGAAGAGTAGCCTCCCGCTTGCCACAACTAGAGAAAGCCCACATGCAGCAATGAAGACCCAACACAGCCAAAAATAGATAAATAAACATAAATAAATTAAAAAAAAAAAAAGGAAAGGTGTCCTTAGTTCAAATGTGCCAGCAGAGGCACATCTCATCAAATACCACGAAAAATCACAGTAATATGGTATCACAGAAAAGAGAATGGCAATTTTCCAGCAGCCAAACTCAAAGTTATGGAAGATTGGCATCTAACTGATAGAGAATTCAAAATAGCTGTTATGAAGAAATTCAGTGAGCTACAAGAAAACTCAGAAAGGTAATTCAGAAAGGTAGTTCAGTTAACTCAGGAATAAAATTAGTGAACAGATGTAATTTGCCAAAAAATATTGTAATTGTAAAGAACAAAAATTCTGGAGCCGAAGAACTCAACATATGAGATGAAGGATGCATTGGAACACATGGAAACAGATCAGGTGGAAGAGAGAATAAGCAATCTGGAAGATAGGAATATAGAAATGATTCTGGTTGAATAGGAGAGAGAACTAAGACTTCAAAAAGGTAAAGAAACCTTATGAGAACTATCAGACTCCATTAGGAGAGCTAACTTAAGAGTAACAGGTATACCAGAAGAAGAGGGCAGAGAGGTTATTCAAGGAAATAATAGCTGAGAACTTCCCAAACCAAGGGAAATAAGTAGACATATAGTCCATGAAGATAACAGATCACTATCTCAATGAGAAAAGACCCCCTCCAAGACACATTACAATGAATCTGCCAGAAGTCAATGATAAAAGACTATTAAAGGCAGTCAGGGAAAAACCTACAGATGAACCCCCATTAGACCATAAGCAAATTTCTCATCAGAAATTTTACAGACTGGGAGAGAGTGGAGTGACATATTGAAAGTATTGAAAGATAAAGACTTCCAGCAAAGAATACTTTATTCAGCAAAGTTATCCTTCAGGTAGGAAAGGGAAATAAAAGCTTTCTCAGATAAAAACTGAGGGATTTTACCACTACTAAACTTGCCTTACAAGAAATGTTGAAGGGAGCTTTTCTGCTTAAAACAGTAAGACAAAAATACACAAAACTTTGAGTAAGGTGATAAAGACAGAATCAGAAAATTGTAACTATTTTAGAATAGGATGTTAATTATAGCATAGAGGTTTAAAGGGAAAAAGCGTTAAAAATAACTATAGCTACTGCAGTTTAGTAACAAACTCACAGCATAAAAAAGGATAATTTGTGACACCAAAAATACAAAAGGGAGTGGAAAAAATGATGGAGCCTGTATAAGCAAATGAAGATAAGCTGCTATCAGTAGAAAAAGGACTATTTCATCTATGAGAGTTTATTCAAATCTCATGGTAACCACAAAACCAAAGTCTAGAACAAAAGCACAAAAGGGGAAACTGAGCATTATCATCATAGAAAACTACCAACCCAAAAAGGCAAACAGAAACACAAAGTAAAAACAAACAATAGAGATACAAAACAACGAGAAAACAAAACATAAAATGACAGTAATGAGTCCTTATATATCAATAATCACTCTAAATATAAATGAGTTAAACTCACCAATCGAAAGGCACAGAGTAGCTTGATAGATTGAAAAGCAAAGAAGAGCAAACTATATGCTGCCTTAGGAGATTCATCTCAACTCCAAAGACAGACAGATTCAAAGTGAAGGGGTGGAAGATGATACTGCAAGTAAATGTTAACTGAAAGAAAGCAGGTATAGCCATACTTATATCAGACAAAATAGATCAAGCCAAAAATGGTAATAAGAAAGGTAATTATGTAATGAATGATAAAGGGTCAAGCGAACAAGAAGCTAACAAAGTAATACACTGTGCACTTTAAATATGTAAAATGTAACATGGCAAATTTATCAAAAAAATCAAATCAAAAACAGCCAACAACCTAAAATGTATACATAATAAAATCCTAGGATGACATAATAAAAAAGAAATATATATATATATATGTAGTTAAATTCAGCTGTAGACATTCTGGAATGCTTTCACCATTCATATCTTTAGAAATGTAACATTTCTATTAAATCTTATTCTATTAAGACAAAAAGATATTTCATGTTTTCAAACAGGTATATTTCATGTTTTTTGTATGCAGTGAACAGATTATGTATACATATCTTTTGAGTTTCTTTATAGGAACAATTTAAAGTACAATGTAATCTCCCTGAGATTGTTTATTTAGGGCAATAGGACATATGGTGTGAAAAATAAAACTAATGCTACGGTTGAGGTCACAGGATAGCACATGATTAATACCACTTGAATGATGTTGCGTGGTATCAAAGAAGTAAGGATATGTGAAAGACTTTGTGAAAGTAGACTGAACCATAAAGAATGTTTGGATTTCATTAAACAGAAGGACTTTATCAATCTGTATTAAGTTTAGTGTGATTTTCAATGTATCAGTATAGTAATAAAGTAACTCAAAAGAATTGCAGTTTTAAATTCAACCTATTGCAAAATATATAACAAAAATGATATACCTATAAAATAATCACAAGGAGCCTAAGATTCATTTATTATTTAAGTAGAAATAATATACAGTATTTCTAAAATCTGGAGTAGATGGGCCATTATTAATTCATAAGTTGTAAAGCCCATTTGATACGAAAATGAAAAGAAAGAAAAATTGACTCTTGAAATTGATTTTAATCAGCAGGTTAGAGAAAGGTTCATAAAATATTAACCTGTGTCAAAATTTAAGGCATATTTATTCTTGATGCCATATTATGTACAAATGAAGAAAATCATTAAGTCTATTTTTTGCATGTGGAATTTTATATATCGTACTTATTTTATGCACTTATTTCATCTCCCATTCTGTCTCCATAATTAAACTTCCAACTTACTTTGATTAAAAAATACTAATTTACCATGAAAACTTTAAAATTTGACAACTACGTAGTAACTGGATTCTGTTTTTTACTTATACTGCTTAAGTTATATTTGAGCACTTAAAATCTGAGGTTTTTGCTATCAGAGCCACGTGGAGAAATACAGTAGCTGGGATAAGCTTAGGCAGGACTAGATATGTAGGATTCACTTCTCTAGCAAACTATTTACTACACAGTAGACACAATATTCATTTTTCCAGTTTCTCTACCTACATATCCTCTATTAAAATGCCTTACTTGTCTAAACATTTATAAGAATTGTAGAAATGAAAAGGACTACTGAAATAGTTGGACTAATAGAATGGTTGCCTATAGCAGATACACAAATACCATGAATTCATTTGATACCGGTTCAGTAATATAGTTCAAATGAAAGATAAAAGGTCCACAAAAATACTTTTAGGAAGGCTAGCCCCTTTAGTAACTAGCTGATATTTGTGACACTTTAAATGACAGGGTTTTAGTCTGACATAGCAAAGTCTTTATACATAATTGCTGCCAGAATTTGTTGTCGGCCACAGAGGCAGAGGACTAAGCATTTAACACATTGGTCTTTTCACAAATAAGTTATTAATAATTTGGGAGGAAAACAAAACAGAACACTCCCTGGGGGCTCTATAGCTTTAAAAGAGTAGGCATTTTTTTTTTTTTTTTCTTTTGAGAGGAGGCAAAAATTGGGAGAATTGATCAACGTGGAGTGATTCCCACCATAGTTGCAAAAGTGGCAGCACTGGGTTCCAAAAGCCTAATAGAAATATGTGAAATCTTTGAAGCTAGAGGAACTTTGTGAAGGAACTCCAGGAAACCACAGCTGCTATGAGGTGAGGAAGGAGTCCCTAGTAAGGGAAAAGACAGGAGAAACCTGATTCCTTCATTAACTTAGGCCGTGTTCACTGAATGGTCCCTGAACAAGGCACAGGAAGGTCAAATTGAAAGCAGATTGCAACCGAAGATTAAGGAATCAAGTGGAAATCTATACTGCCACTCAATGCAGGCATGAGTCAGCAATTTAAGTCTAACAAACTAAAACAAAACATTTGTATTCTTGGAGACCTATAAGAGAATCTAGAATGTACCAAACATAGTATTCACAATGTTCAGGACAAAAATCAAGTTAATCACAGGAAAATGTGACCTAGTATCAAGAAAAAGCTCTCAACAAATGGCGATTGCTAATTAACTCAGATGCTGCAATTTTCAAACCAAGATTTTAAAAAAACTTTCTTGACTATGTTCATTGAAGTAAAGGAGAATATGCTTGTAATGAGTGAAAATACAGGAAATATCAGTAGAGGAATAGCAAATATGAAAGAAAATTCAATTGAAATATTAGATATGAAAATAGAGGTGAGGAGCTCCAAATTCTATGTACAAATTCTGATAAAATCTCTGACTGACTCTGAAACCATGCATACATGAGGTAGACTCAAAGCACCACAGTTAACGTGATTAGCCATTAAGGAAATGCAAATTAAAACTGCAATGAGACACTACACACATCCATCAGAATGTCTGTTAAAATGACTGCGAACATCAAATGTCAGCAACAATGTGAAATATCCGGACCTCTCTGGTTATTGATTGGAATAACCAACCAATATATAGTTGGTTGAATGTAAAATGGTAAAACAGCTCTGAAAGACAATCTGGAAGCTTTTTTTCCCCTTCTTTTTTAGTAAAAATAAACTACCCTTTGACCCAGCAGTCCCCTTCTGGGTATTTATTAAAAAGAAATAACTTATTTTCACAAAAAAATAAGTGTAGATGAATGTTAATAGCAGCTCTATTTCATAATAGGCAAAAACATGGAAACATCCCAGGTGTCCTTCAACAGGAGAATTGCTGAACAAATGTGGTACATTCCTACAGTGGAATACTACTCAGAAATGGAAAGGAGCAAACTAGTATTTCACAAGTTTCCAGTAGCTAAATATTTCTCTAAAGTCTAAAACACTTTATCAGCACTTTGCAAAACTGTGTCAGCATGACTAACAAGATTTTTCTCTTGTTTTAGTTTGGTTTTTTCCTAAAGAAGCTACAATATAAATATTGTGAACCAAAGAAAGACAACCAGTCTGTCTGCTTACCTTCTGTATCTCTTAAGGCCCTGATGAAAGAGCAAAAAATAAACATAAAGGGAAACAGAAAAACCAAAACAAGGTTGGAAAATATGAAATGGAAAAACTACAGTCCAAGATGCTGAAAAACAGACTGACGGAAAAAATAAAAAACAGGGGAAACACTCACCCAAGAGAGCAGAGGAAAGCGTAGTTCTCCCTGAAAGAGCTCTGAACAAACTGCAGCAGAGAAGCAACCAATATAAGGAGCAGGTGTGGACCTCGGGCCCCCAGGCAGGTTAACTACTAACAACATTTATTCATGACAGGTGGCCATGTGGATGCTCCCTCTCCGCATTCCCGGGTTCTGTAGAGTAGAGAAAAGCTTTAACTTCTTGAATAAAACTTGAGAACCACTCTCAAAAGAAAGTTGTTTGTCTAGGTAGCAAACCAGTGTGGGTTGTCAAGCCCAGGATAAAAGAGCAAAGCTTGAGGAAACTCTGGACTTTATATCAGATGCTGAAAAAAAATACCCGTGTAACAAAAGTGTTGAAGGCGACTTTACCCAGGAATAAATGCAGGTGTTCTCCCTGGAGATGAGAAGAGCCTTTATTTTGGTAGTTGTGGGGATCCACAGCCTAGCTCCCTCTGTGTTCCACCAACACCAAGACCCACTTCCAAAAAACACCCTATTGGTCCTTACATTAAAAGGAACGGACTGTTAGGAAAACAGGTCTCCAGCAGCAAAGGAAAACCACCCAAGACAGCTACTATATTCATCAACCTAATTCTTCATGGTAACCAGTTGTAAGGGGTGATCATCGAGTTTCTAAGGAAAATTAATAGAATGTGTTAAAAACAAGACAACAGACCCAAAATGGAGACACTTATGCTAAGCCACACGTAGCCAGCGAAGACTTAAACTTAATTACAGCTTCAGCTCTCTGGGAAATGGAATCTTAAACCAGTCAATCAGGAATCACCTGATCAGCACTAGTTAGGTAATCTGTCTGAGTTACTCTTGCCATCTCAAGGAAAGGAAAGGAAAGTAACTTTGTAATAACCAACCTACTTTTTTTGCTTAGTATAACTTCCTTGTTCCCATTCCCCTCTGCCTGTAAAACTTTCATTTTGTACAACTCTTTGGAGCTTTCTATCTGCTATATTGGATGCTGCCCGACTTGAATGAATTTTTGCTCAAATAAATTGCTTAAATTAAAATAAATGAATAAATAAAATAAAATTAATCAGAAATAAAAGGAACAAACTAGTGATATATACTGCAGCACGGGTACATTGTAAAAATCCTTTGTTGAGTGAAATATGCTTTCTCTAAAGAATGCATATTGAATGATTCAATTTATATGGTTTTGTAGGATGCATGAAACTAATGCTTATGGGGAAGATCATAGCAATACTTACGTTTGGAGTGTGGGTGAGAATTGAATGGGAAGGGAAAGAAAGGAAATTTCTGAGGTGATGATAATGTTCTTTATCTTGGATAAGGATTTCGCTTTCATAGGACTATTCGTTCATCAAAACTCAGCCAATGTACACTTAAGATTTGTGCATTTTATTGTATTTGAATATTACATTAAAAAAACCTAAAAACTTGAACAAAAACTTGAACAAATTTTGGACTCTGTCCATACTGCAGTATTCCAGGGTAAATGTAATAATGTTTGCATTTACTTTGAAACATATCAAAAAATATGAAATTAATTATGGGAAAACTAGTTAAAGAGCTGCAGTCAAATAGCCAATTGATTAAAAAATTAAAGACAAGAAAATCTATAAATATTTGATTCAAAAGTTTATTTTAGTTTGATGCAGTTTGCTATGTCAGTCCCCCTTGCTCCCCCCCCAGAAAAGAGAAAAAGTTGGTGATAAGATACTGGAGAATTATAAATAATAAAATCATAAGCAAATATTATACATTTTGAATAATTTATTAAAATATATCATGAATTTTTCTTAGCATAACTTTAGAATATTAGAAATATCTATGTATAAGGTAAAAATAGTTTTATAAATCCTCATGATATAGCATACTGGCAGATTTAATACTTTCTTTTTTTTTTTTTTGGCCGAACCATGCAGCTTGTGGGATCTTAGTTTCCTGACCAGGGACTGAACCCCGGGCCCTCGGCAGTGAGAGCGTGGAGGCCTAACCACTGGACCACCAGGGAATTCCCTTAATACATTCTTTATATAGATAAAGGGTTTTATAGTTCAGATCTGTGAGGGAGGGCTCTGGAATGGACAAAATGTATTTGGCTAGAGGAAAAAGGATCTGGGAAATTGAATTATCTGGGTTCTGATTTCATATCACCTTGAGGTTTCTTGAAGAAAGAAAGTGCTATAGGACTACTGAGTATGTGCATGTCCTCAGATGGAAGAGAGGCACGCTTGGTGCCCTTTCAAATATTTTAACGAGGGAACAATGTATACGTGAAATTGGTTGCTTTGTTTGCTTTGGAAAGAATAAAATATTGATGTAGATAAAAAAATAGATTTTACTGTAATTATTGTACTGAGGAATCCAGAAAGAAGTTATGGAAGAAACCTTCTGACCTAAGGTAGTCTATGCTATTTGCATCCTGATTTCCAGCGTCTCTGCTCTTTACTACTCATAATTTTGTTGAGAAAGGCAATGTGTCCATTTAAATATCCTCACTTCCTCATACTCTCCTGCAGCTAGTGTGGCCAAGTATTACAGTTCTGGACAAAAAGATGTCAAGTCAGTAGAAGCGGATTTCTGGGAAAGGTTTTGCTTCCTCCTGCCCTTTTCTTTCTCCTTGGAATATAGATAGCATACTAACACACTGAAGGCAGAACAGTGTTATTGTACCATGAGGGGAAAAGTCACAGAGGCTCAAATACTGAAAGATAGAAGAAGCTCTTTTTTGGCAGCTAAATAAGCTCTGGACTGCCTATACCAGACTTCTAACTGCATGAGAAAAATAGACCCCTATTTGTTAAAGCTTCTATGGGCAGGTCTTTCTTTTGTGTAGCTAAATCCAATTCCTAAATAGATACTGAAAGGATGAGCAAATATCCAGAAATAAGTCCTCAAAAAAAGAAGGGGATTAAAAAAAAAAAAAAAAAAAAAGAAGGGGAGTAGAAAGTCTGGATTCCAGAGACTACGAAAAACAGGAATATGATTCTAAGAATCAACACAAAAAGAAGAATACCACATATGTCTAAATGGAAAGTAGTTTTAAAATAATAACTCAGAAATAACTTTCAAATTTACCTCTTGCATCTCGGGAATTATGGTGTAAATACTTATTAGAGGGGAATGTAAACCTAAAAAAATTTTTAAAAACATCTAAGAACTGGATGAGATGAGCTGTACATAGAGTGAGATAATTCAATGTTAACATAAAGATCCATTTCATTGAGAAGGAAATTATTCCTTTACAGCTAAAAGAGCTGAATCCTAAGTTTTTGAGAAGTAGGGTGGGGTGGAGATGTTGACTAATATTAACGAAAAAAATGATCAGCCCTACTTGAAACTGAGATAACTGAACATATCTTGAAAGAAGCAACATTAAGGCTCAAGGAAGAAACTGGCTTGGGACATGGCACATCTGGACCCACTATCTTGCTTTGATTTTCCATTTGCCCCCTCTATTCTTTGTTTTTTCTCCGTTTTGAATATTTTCATGTCATTCCATTTTCTCTAGGTATTCTTTTTTTTCTCACAAGAAGCCTTTTAGACATTTTTTAACCTTTATTATTCATATGATAGACTGCATGATATTGTCCTACATATAACAAAAGAATTGTTTGCTTTCTACTACCAAGTGAAAGTTTCATAAATTATATTTCATAAATTATATTTTTCTGCTATAGAGTTAACATTTGGTTCTTTTCTAATAGCATTTGTTTCTATTTTCATATTTTCTTTTAATTCTTTATATCTATATTTTTATTTCTTAAAGCATATTTATTTATTCTTAAATATTTATTTATTTATTTATTTATTTTGGCTGCACTGGGTCTTAGTTGTGGCACATGGGATCTTTGTTGCGGCATGTTTAGTTGCAGCATGTGGGATCTTTAGTTGTGGCATGCAAACTCTTAGTTGCAGCATCTGAACTCTTAGTTGTGGCATGCATGTGGGATCTAGTTCCCCGACCAGGGATTGAACCCGGGCATCCTGCATTGGGAGCGCAGAGTCTTACCCTCTGGACCACCAGGGAAGTCCCTCTTTAAGCATATTTATAATAGCAGTTTTAATGTTTGTCTTCTAATTCCACCTCCTCTCTCATTTTGATTCTGTTTTTATTGACTGATTTTTTTCCTATTTATGAATCTACTTATGCTGCTTCTTTGCATGTAGTAATTTTCCCAACATTATTATTTAAACAACTTTATTGAGATATTAATTTACATAGCATACAATTTACCCGTTCAAAGTGAACAATTCAATGTTTATAGTATAGTCACAGATATGAGCAATCATCCACAGAGTCCATTATAACACTGTTTCATCACCTGAAAAAGAAGCCCATATATTTTAGGTATCATATCCCTATTCTCTCACCCTCCTCAAATCTACTCAACCACTAATCCTCTTGCTCTGTCTATAGATTTTCCTATTTAAGATATTTATAATTGACATCATACAACATTAGACATTTCATGTTTGTCTTCTTTCACTTAGTGTAACATTTTCAAGGTTCCTCCAGATGGTAGTATGTATCTGTACTTCATTCTTTTTATGGCTACATAATATTCTATTGTATGGGCATGCCTCATTTGTTTATCACTCATCAGTTAATGAACATTTTAGTTCTTTCCACTTATTGTCTATTAAGAATAATGCTGCTATGAAAATTGATGTATAAGTTATTGTGTGAAAATATTTTCTGCTCTCTTTGTTACATACTTAGGAGTAGAATTTTTGGGTCATATGGTAATTCTGTGTTTGACTTTGTGAGGAATTGCCAAAGTGTTTTCCACAGACCGTTTCATGTTCCCCCAAGCACTGTAAGAAGGCTTCAATTTCTGTATATCTTTATTAATACTTGTTTTTTGTTTTTGTTTTTTCATAGTAGCTATCCTATTGAGTGTGAAGTGGTATCTTATTGTGGTTTTAAAGGGTCCTTAATGACTAGTAATGATGAGCATTTTTTCATGTGCTTATTGGCCTTTGATTTATTTCCTTTGGAGAAATGTCTGTTCAATTCCTTTGCCCATTTAAAAAACTATATACTTTATTTTTTTTTCAGAGCAAATTTAGGTATGCAGAGCAAAAAAATTGAGTGGAAAGTACAGTGAGTTCCCACATACGTTCTCACTTGCCCTATTATCCCTCTTTTATAACATATTGCATTACTGTGGTACATTTGTTAAAATAGATGAGCCAATATAGATACATTATTATTAACTAAAGTACATAATTCACATTAAGGCTCACTCTGTGTTACACTTTCTACCAGTTTTGACAAACGTGTAATGACATGAAGTCACCATTACAGTCTCATCCAGAATAGATTCAATGCTCTAAAAATCCCTTGTGATCCACCTATTTATTCCTCCTTTTCTCTATCTCCTCCCCACTAAACCCCAGGAAACCACTGATATTTTTTACAGAATATATAGTTTTACCTTTTCTGGAATGTCATATAGTTGGAAACGTGTAGCCTTTTCAGTTTAGCTTGTTTCACTTAGCCATATCTGTTTAAGATTTTCTCATGTATTTTCATGGTCTGATAGCTCTTTTCTTTTTATGCTGAATGATATTCTGTTTTCTGAATATACTACAGTTTGTTTATCCATTCACCTTATTGAAGTTTATCCTGGTTGACAATGATGAATAGAGCTGCTATAAACATTTGTGTGCAGACTTTTGTGAGGACATAAATTTTCAATTCATTTGGGCAAAGTAAATACTAAGCAACTCAGCTGTTGGATCATATGGTTAAATGTATGTTTGGTTTTGTAAGAAACTGCCAAAGCATCTTCCAAAGTGGCTGTAAAATTTTGCATTTCCAACAGCAATGAACAAAAGTTCCTGTTTCTCCATATCCTCACCAAGATTTGATGTTGGCACTGTTTTGGATTTTAGCCATTCTAATATGTGTGTAGTGGTATCTTATTGCTTTAATTTGCAATTCCCTAATGATACATGATGTTGAACATCTATTAGTGTGCTTACCACCTATATATATTCTTGGGTGAGATGTCTGTTTAGATCTTTTGTCCATTTTTTAATTGGGTTGTTTGTGTTCTTATTGTTGAGGTGTTTTTTTGAATTTTGCATATTATTGAGTTTTTTGCATATTTGGGTTACCAGTCCTTTATCATATATGTGTTTTGCAAATATTTCTTCCAGTGTCTTTCACAGTGGAGAAGTGTTTAATTTTATTAAATTTCAACTTACAAATTTTTTCTTTGCTGGCTCACGCTTGGTGTGGTACGTAAGAAGTCATCACCCAACCCAATGTTAGCAAGATTTTCTCTTATGTTATCTTCTAGGAGTTTTACAGCTTTTTATTTTACATTTATGTCTATGATTATTTTGAGTTGATTTTGTGAAAGGTGAAAGGTTTCTGTTTAGATTTCTTGTTTGTTTTTTGCATATGGATGTCCAGGTGTTCCAGTCCATTTGTTAAAAAGACTATACTTTCTTAATTAAATTGCTTTTGATTCTTTGTCAAAAAGCATTTGACCTCTGGAATTCTCTTTCTTTGTAATTACCTTCCCTATAGAACTTCATTCTGGGTAAATTTTGTTGTGGTCAAACTAGATTTCTTGTAGAGATTCACTTAATATCAATCTTCAGGGAAAAAAAGAAAGCTGATTTTTGCATATTTACTTTCATTAATAAGACAAGTTCTCAAATTTATCTATTCCACTAGGTAAAATTACTTGGAGGAAAGGAAAGTGAACTTACAGGACTAATATAGCATCCAGAAAACAAAAAATGTGCTTTTTCTACATAGATCCTAACATTATAGAAGATCTTCAAAATAGATTTTCTATTGTGTTTTTCATTTTAGTTATTTTACTCTTCAGTTCTGATGGGCTCTTTTTTCTATTTCCTAATTCCTTGTTAAAATTCTCACTGTGTCCATCTACTCTTTTCATTAATTCAGTTAGCTTTCTTATTACAGATGCTTTAATAGTAATAGCCCACTCCAGATCACACCTGAAGCCAGGGAATGTCACCATCATTTCCTAGCTCTGAAGTTTTCTTCCAGAAAACAATGGCAAGATAGAGGATGTAAACGTATAGATGTCTTAATATTTAGTTTATTTACACTGATTATAACTCACGCCAGTTGGGAAAACTATAGGGCTGTGATGTTCCATAAATGCTCTAATGCATTTCATTATAGTATAATCTACTTAAAAACCCAAGTCCCCACAATCTTAGTTCTATCCCTTGTTCATTACACAATCCCGTGCAGAACACCCTAATTCTTCCTCCGAGTAGAGGTAGGTAAATTGTATGTTGATGTCCATAATGTTGGGTTTTTTTTTGTCCATTGTGTTTCTAATCATCATACAGAAGGGGAAAAAATTGATAAAACCTTGAGATAATTAAAATTAAGTAAGAAAATGTTGTGTATTGTTAGAGAGGGAAAAATCTTCCTAATGAAAACTACAAAGACAGAAACTAAAAAAGGAAATTATAGACAAAGATTTATATGATTTTTAAAAATGTATGGTCAAAACAACAATGAAAAACAAAGATAAAAAGCAAATGCATATCTAATTCAAGATGGCAGAGTACATAATTTACCCTTTCCTTTTCATAAACTCTAATTGAAGTGAGCATTGTTATATACAAAATAGTGATCACAAAAGTATGTCGGTATCAAAATAAGAAATAGTACCATCAACTGAAGAGAAACACTGACAAATTCCTGAGGGTAGAGAGCAGATGATTTATTGACTGAGACATCTGAGGAGTAGAATGTGTAACTCTAATTTTGCACAGAAGGGAATGCAGTAGAAAATCTGAATGCAGTGAGAGGCTTTTGGAGAAGAAATCACTGTAATGAATTAAAGAACTGTCTTTGAAAATGCATACATTCTGTGTACAAGGAGCAACAAGCTGTAGCACATGCCCTTAGCTAGACCCAAGAAATACTTTCTTATTAACCATTCCACAGAAGGGAACTAGTGTGGGAATTGGAGAACAGAGAGAAGTTAAGACAATTTTCAATCCCCAAAATAAACAAGGGAAAAAAAAAGTAGAGGAGCTCAGTGCCACTTAGTTTTGAAATAAGTATTAAATATGCCAACCCCAGAGCAGCTTCCTTGTGATTATAGTGAGTTGGAGAGTCTTAAGCATCTCCCTAATAAATAATTTAAATGGAAGGCTGCTTCTACTTAGAACCTGCCCATTTTGCAAACCTTATACTATTTGCATGTTGTTTGCAAACTTTCACCCCTGCAAAGGAATAAAACGCCAATACCAATACTAAGCAACATATTTCTTTATTCATAAATATGAAATACTAATCAAGGGTGAAAGCCAGGAGCAGAAAGAGAAATATCAGGATATAAAAACTGAACCAGAGATTCCAAAACATACGATAATGTAAAGAATGGAAGAGACATTTTAAAAAATGTAATTAATATTCCTTAAAAGGGTTAAGAGTACAGTATGTCCAGTTTTTTAAGGAACTAAAAAAAAACCTTGAAAACAAAAAGGTTAAATAATAGCAATATTGTCACAGGAAAAATTATAATATATATTACGTTAATTAAAATATTTTAAACTAGTATTATAATTTGTTCAATAAAATGAGAAATTTAACAGAAGTACATGTTCATTTCATATATTATCAAAACATCAAGTAATGACTTGAATTTAATAGGCAGTAATATTTGATAAATAATGAAATAGCATGTTGAACAGCAACATAAGGTGAGTGATATTGGTGATATAGAGAGCATGATGATGATGAGAGACAGGCAGCATGCCTCAATGGAAAGAGGATTAGACTAGGAATTATGAGGCTCAAGTTGTAATTTCAGGCCTGCCTCAAATTTATGGTATGAGTTGACACACAATTTTCCCTCACAGGTGACTGTTTTTCTCCTCTACAAATTTAGTTTCCATCATGTTAGAGTTTCTATATTATTATCATACAATTCATGACAATGTTTGCATAATACCTTATAGTGTATTTAAATACACAAACTTTATCTAGATATCTAAGAAAGTGAGTTTTAGTTTTTGCCTTCAATGAATATTTTATGCCTTTTAAATTTTCTTTTGTTTTTGTTTTTTTCATCTTTGTGTATTCTTCTGGTACAGCATCTGCGGTTCACATTTTTGTAGTTCATAATTCTTTCTGGCTACTGTGCCATATTTACCTTGGTGCAGCAGCCAGCTTTTCTGCATCTGCAGCTCTCACAGGGGTGGTGGACTGGAAAGGATGGATGAAGTGCCTGATTGCAGCCTTGGCACACTCAAGCAAGCAAGCTTCTCATATTCTTTTGTTTGCTTAACAAATCACATAGGACAAATTAAAGCAGCCGGCCAAACATGCCTCAGTACTACCCCAGGGTACAGTCCCCATATTCATGCATGGGCACACGCTCCATTGTGACCCTTTGCAATTTGTCTAATGAACTTATTTTCCTTATCCTATGTGCCAGATGTGCTCTAAGCATTTATGACCAAAATTCAAATTCCCTGAAGAAGATAAACAAACTCACATACTTCAAAATAATCCAAGTTTCAATATTCATTTTCTCTCAGTTTGGGGGAGGATAAATTAGTAAATTTTCAGCGCCACATCTTGATTTCAACCAATTATAACTATTCCATGCTGGAAGGTAAATTGAACGAGGCACAGAGAGTGTATTTTTCAGTTACTTGGTGTAGATGACATTTAATGAGTATTTATTGTAAAATAACAAGCTGTCAAATCTCTCCCATTCAGAATCCACAAAATCATTTTGAATTGATATATCATTTAAGCAATTGATGATCAAACTGGTTTCCCAAATAGTGATGTCTTTGGTTCATTAAAGAGTCCCCAGGAGAAAGGAAAGAATCCATGAGAATATTTAAAGCAATTTTTCCATTGTCTACAGAAATAACAAAAAAATCTGCCATGGATTATGAAGTTTATTTTATTTCAGTATTAAATTTCTGGAAACTACCATGCTTTTAAATAGGACACTGATTTAGCTACTTGGGCCATTAAAATATAAGTAAAAAGCTTTTGAAATATGATAGACTTATTGGAATAATTTCTCTATTAGGTAATCTTATGAAAGAAAAATGTTTTTCCTGTCTCTACTTAGACAGTGTATACTCTATATCATCTTAGTTCAGCATTAAATATAAAATAACTGAGAGTTGATGGTCAGTCAGATGGAGTAAACTCTCTTTCCTTTAAAGTCACTTTGAGCTAACCTATCTGGAATAGAATACTTTTATTTTTATTGGACCATATCCCCAAGTCAGTGCTACTTAAACACTAGTGTGACCAAGAATCCGCTGGCAATCTAGTTGGATATGTAGATTCCCATAGACTCAGATTAGTCAGTTATCCCATTAGAATGAACCAATTGTATACCTGTAGAAACATTTTCCCCCTTTCTCATCAGCATTACTTATTCATAAAGATATACTCACTCAACTTTTTGTTTATGTGGAAGAAAATTTATTCTAAAACAATGGCTTTAAAACATATTTTGAAATCTGTCATGGCAATTCCAATTCCTGCTTCATGTAGCCAGAAAGGGGAGCTACATGGGTATAAAAAAAATCTACCCTCTCCAAGATCTATAGCTGATTCAAAACTATAGCATCTTCTTACATCTATTTTTTTGAATTTATTTATTCTTTTTTGGCACTTGGTTGTTTCTCTTTATTTTTATCTCAGGTGTATATTGAATATTTTATATTTTATTGCCTCTCAATTCAGTGGATCTGGGCTGGATACTTCATTTCTTATCAAGGTATAGGTAGTATACAACTCACATTGTTTTCTCCCAAAGGTTTCAACTGCTCAATTTTCACTATAATCCAAACATGTATTCTTCATAGAGCTGGTTGTTGCATAGGAATTTTACAGTGTATCCTTATTCTTCTCCATTTATTTTTTCCGACTTGTCTCCATTATATATCCATCTGCAGTTAAAGCAACTTCTATGTTATTTTGTATTTGGGAAACTTTATTTGATTTATTTTCACTTTTTTCCTCTTTATATCTATTTCTTCTTAATAAAATATAGTTTTATGTTTTGAAAATACATCACATATTATCTATTTAAAATATAGTGTTTTCATATGAGGACGCATATGATCTAGATTATTCAGGTGACCTGAGGAATCCTGTCTGACCACATTTTCAGCATCTGGCTTGTTGTATGTGCCGTGTATGTGTGTGTGTGTGCATATAATTAAAACAATTTTGTTAAAGTGTTGAATAATGGTGGGCCCTTGGAGCAAGAACAAGTAAATGTACAAAAATATAGTCTAATGGTTAACATATCCAAAATTATTTTACTGAAAATAGAGCAACCAGTCCTAAGATTGGATGAAAGCAGGAATTAGGGTTATGTATCTACTATAGGCCTGACAAGTATTGTACAGAATATAAAAAAGAAGTCATGGATGTCTAAATGTAACACTTGTATTAATTAATAGTCTTATTCAATATTTGAAATTACTTCTCACAAGATTATCATTACATTATACATGAGCACAAACAACAAGAAAAATCAAATTATAACTGAATGTATAGTCGATTTTTTTAGAGTCAGGAAACGTTCCCTTTATCTTTGTTTTCATTTGTTTTTTGTACACTAGAAATACCTTTGTATTCATCCATCATTCTTAAAACAATATGATGTTTGTCATGAGACACAGTTGTTTTTCTTTTTAATCCAGAATGAATAACTTTTCATAGAGTTTAGTGTGGGATCACTTTTAAACTACTTTTTTTCTCATGCTGATTTTCCCTCTTCTTTTTAAAACGTGAGGTGAACATATTAGAACAAAACAAATGATAAAGACAATTCCTTAATTCTTGCATGGCATTTATTTACAATGAACTATTTTCAAATCTAAGTTCAAAATTATTACATTGTTTATTTACAGCCATTTTTGATAGTAATACAAGCTGCCCATGAATGTAAAGACTAGAATATTTTGTACAGTTTATTTGATATGAAATAAATTTATTTGAAGCCTGAAGCTATGTATGGTGTACTGTCTTTTAGAGTTGATCTCTCTTATTTTTTCCTCATTAATATGTTTGTCTAAAAAGTGGTGAATCATTTATAAAATATAATTTTATATATGTATATTTTCTTTTTTGGAAAGGATTACAGAAGTTTATCATTTACCAATCGTGGTATCTAGTAAACATGAGTATATATTCTCAAATATATGTTGATTGATTAAATTATCTCAGAGGCTCAATAGGTATTGCCTTAGAAGAAATCAGCAAATACTGCATTTCTTCATCAGATACGAAGGTATATCAGTGCTCTTAAATGATTTTCTCCATTTATAGCATAAAAGTACTTTTGTGTGTGTATTTTGGTTGGTTTAAACTTTATGTTTGACAAAATAAAACGTATTGAAAAGAAAAATGGATGCAGAAAATTAACAGAATAAATATATGTAGCGTTTTCATGCTTATACATAATTGCTTGCTAATCATCAACTTAGAGTAATAGAAAAGGGCCATCCTGATTTCCTTGACGTCATCATATTTTGGGACAATTGAAAATTATTCCAAATGCATATTCTGATGTTTGGATGCTTACGTATTTAACTTCATGATGTGACTATGTCTATAAAATAGTTTTATAGTTTTTAATTCAAAATACAAAAATTGTTTGTGTTTTATTTAAGAAGACTAGTTTGCATGTGTTCCATCTATTACAGTATCTACTAACCAAAGTAATATGACAACTATATTATTCAACATAATTTCAGACAGTTCATAAAATGACATAAGGAGCAGCATAAGGAATAAAAGACAAGTAAGATGTATTTTTCTTTTTTTAGAAGTGGGCCATCATCGTTCTTTGAACAGGACATTTGTTTGCACAGCTCTAAATTAGCCATGTTGTGTTAATTTAATATTCATTGAATAAATATATGTAAATGAGCATAGAAAAGGGATGCTTCTTTCTCAGGTATCACTGTGTATTGATTAGAAAAAAATGTCTTTGAAATGATGCTGAGTGTGTTGGATTTCTAGAGACAGTGCTGTAGAATGTAAAACTTTTAGATTCTGAGTTCACGTTGTACTTTTTTCTAATATTCCTACAAGATTCCTTCAATAGCATTTACAACTTATTCCTAAAATATTTGGTTAAATTAACAAAATTCACAAATTTAGTTAAATTAACAAAATTCAATTTGAAATAAACCAAATTGAATAATTATACAAGATATACCTGTTTGTAAAACATACAAATACCAACATTTACTTTCCTTTGTTAAAAATTTTATAATGTTCCATGTGATTATATCTTTTCAGTAGAATAAAGCCATATTGATACAAGGAGTTGCATACTTTATATTACATTAGATATTATGAGGCACAATGCATGCTTGTGTTTGGCAATGCAAGTTATACTTCTAAAAAATGAATTAGATCTTGTAGTATGGGGAGAAAGAGTAGATGTAAGAGCAGTATTTCTTTATGGACATCTGTTAAACATATAATACTGTCATGTACTATGATGGGGCTGACGTTCTACCCTACTTGTAAGTTAACAACTTGGCTTCATGGAATATAGCTTGAGACTCCTTTGTCAGAGATGAAGGATTTATTACTCACAGCACAGAAGGCAATATGAATTTTATGTTTGTATTAGTTTACTTTGGCCCCAGTCTCCCAAGTGAAGTGGAAGAGGACAAAAGTGGATGCTGAATACACAGTGGGTTTGTGTTACAACTGAGTAACCCTTAGCTTAGGAAACCCAAGTTCATTATCAGGTTCTGCAAGCAAGCCTGCCCAAACTTTGCCCTGGAGAAAGACATTATCTCTATCATACTGAACAGGAGACAAGTCTGTCCTTTATTCCAGTGGGAGATAATATCTCCATCTTCCAAAATTCTTTGCTATATGGACATCCTTGAAAGGGTACTTTGAAGTTGTCAGTGTCTCTGCAGAAATGCAAGAGACCCCTGGAGAAATGTCTTTCAGCAATATCCACCTCTCATTTCTACACTGTCTTAACCTCTGGTGAATCTTTCATGTGAATGTGAATTACTCTGATTAATCTGATTGACAGGGATTGGGACCAAATTTGTTTCATGCAGTATATAATTAAGGCCACTATCAACAAGACTAGAACCAGCAAGATGAGTCAACCTGCAATGTTGACTTCAACCTTGCCCTGCAGAGTACCAGTATCAACTTATTGAACAAATGCTATACACTGTTAGGGTCTAACTCAGAGAGAAAGGTGATTATCTTTTTAAGTTTTTGTATTGGCCTTTCCATTTAGCCTAAGGCATTAATCTAGTTAGAGCAAGACGTATTAGTCATTGTACAGGGTTTAACTTGGCCCATGAAGAAGCCATCTGAGCAATACTATAATCTCTATCTATATTGTCTAAGCAATCAAAGCTGACCTGAATAGCTTCCACGGTCAAGACTGTGTCATTGATTGCTTCAGCTAAAATCAGGGACAAATTTTCTGTTCACTTTCTTAATTGAACGACTTCTATTGCGGGGAAAACTGCCTGCAGCATGCACATAAATAAGGGCAGCCTCATCTCGGAGAAATTTCTTCAGTCATTTGAGAGCTACATAATCTGCTTGTAAGTTGCTTATGAGCAACTATATACACACAGAACCTGTATGCACCATTAGAGTAATTATAACTTTACCTTTTGTCCACTTATTTTCTACTGACACACAGACGTTTCATTCAAAAGAGTGAAGTGCAGGAGACAAGGGCATTTATATAGAAATTAACGAAGTGTTCTTGGATGTAGAAATATGTAAAATAATTCTTCACCTTTGAGAACGTAGAATGGGGCAGCCATTCAGGTGAACAGTCTGGCACATCTTAGTCTAATTAATTTTACTGATATGCTGTATCCTAACAATTGTGATCCTAGATATATATTCCACTCTCTACTCTCCTCTCCCACCAAACTTCTTTTACAGTTCAATAATGGGACATGCACTACAATGTCTCTTAAAGTGTTACCTGTGCTGTCAACAAGATGGAGAAAATGTCTGTGTCTATTACTGGATTAGAGGATAGTTAAATGACATGTAAGTACAACATGAGTTCTGTGCCCCAAATAGAAACAGTAGATTAGATGGACAGAGGAACATAGATAAATATTTTTAAGTTTATATTAAAAAAGAATTATATATATATATGAAATGTGTAGTTATATATAAGACATATATGTGTGTGTGTGTCACAATACTGTTTCCATGAATCAAAATATATACACATAAAACAGGGAAATTGGAAATAATATTAGGGATATCTGAATCTATACTGGATGCAAGATATAAAGGAGTGGAAGAGGAAAAGTTTAAGTTTACATTGAAACTGAATTTTAAAGGAATAATATAGGCTTTGTTCACTCATTAATCCGTAGTCCACCTAATTCTTAATAAGAATGAGAATGATATAAATAATTAAGTTTTAAAATGCACTATGAGACTTGGGACAATTCTATTGTTCCCACTTCCTTTGTGGATTCTAAACTGACACTCTAAGATTTGCTATCTAATACATAAAGTATAAATTCTATTATATTTGTGCACAAAACAGATAATGCAAGCGATTACAGTGGATATTAAGGGGGCAAAATTTGTAGAGGATTGTGTTTCTGTTGGATTGAACATCCTCCGGAGCTTCCTGAGTGTAATCTGAAACCAGCCTGCATATACAGAAGGCAAGGAGAGACCAATGAAAGAGGCAGAGTACTCCAGATTGGAAGGTGGCAGGTTTTTTTCTAATTTTTTTAAATTGATGTATAGTTGATTTACAATTTTAAATTAGTTTCAGGTGTACAGCATAGTGATTCAATTTTTTTATAGGTTATACTCCATTTAAAGTTATTGTAAAATATGACCAAATTCTCTGTGCTTTACAATATATCCTTGTAGGTTATTTATTTTATACAGCATAGTTTGTACCTCTTAATCCTCTACCTCTATCTTATCCCTCACTCCTTCTCTCTCAGCACTGGTAACCACTAGCTTGTTCTCTGTATCTGTGAGTATGTTTCTTTTTTGTTTTATTTATGCATTTGTTTTATTTTTTACATTCCACATATAAGTGATAACATAGAGTATTTGTCTTTCTCTGTCTGACTCATTTCACTAGCATAATACCCTCCAGTTATATCTAAGTTGTTGCAAGAGGCAACATTTCATTCTTTTTTGTGGCTGAACAATATTCTATTGTGTGTATATATATATATATACCACATTCTCTAATTCATTCATCTGTTGATGGACATTTAGATTGCTTCCATATCTTGGCTATTGTAATTAATACTGTTGTGAACATTGGGGTGCATGTATCTTTTTAAATTAATGGTTTTCTTTTCTTCAGATATATACCCAGAAGGGGAATTGCTGGATCATATGGTATTTCTATTTTTAGTTTTTTTGAGAAACCTCCATACTGTTTTCCATAGAGGCTGTATCAATTTACATTCCCAGCAACAGTGTACTAGGGTCCCTGTATCTCTGCATCCTCACCAACATTTTGTTATTTGTGGTCTTTTTGTTGATAGCTTGATGTGGTCTTTTGATGTAAGGTGATATCTCATTATGGTTTTAATTTGCATTTTTATGATGATTAGCGATGTTGCACATCATTTCATATGCCTGTTGACCATCTGCATGTCTTCTTGGAAAAATGTCTAATCTATTCTTCTGTGCATTTTTTAATTGGAGTGTTTTTCTTTTTTTGATGTTGAGTGTATGAGATATTTATATATTTTGGGTATTAACCCCTTATTGGTCATATCATTTACAAATATTTTCTCCCATTCAGTAGGTAGTCTTTCTGATTTGTTGATGGTTTCCTTTGCTGTGTAAAAACTTTTAAGTTTAATTGGGTCCCATTTGTTTATTATGCTTTTGTTTCTTTTGCCTTAGGAGACATTTCTAGAAAAATGTATTGCTATGATTTATGTCAAAGTGTGTTCTGCCTATGTTTTCTTCTAGGAGTTTTATGGTTTCTGTGCTTACACTTAGGTCTTTAGTCCATTTTGAGTTTATTTTTGTATATGGTATGAGAAAATGTTCTACTTTCATTCTTTTATGTGTAGCTGTTCCATTTTCCTAGCACTAGTTATTGAAGAGAATGTCTTTTCTCTATTGTATATTCTTATCTCTTTTGTCATAGATTAATTGACCATAACTGTGGGTTTATTTTTGGGCTCTTTATTCTGTTTCATTGATCCATGTGTCTATTTTTGTGACAGCACCATACTGTTTTGATTACTGTAACTTTGTAGTATAGTCTGAAGTCACAGAGAGTGATACCTCCAACTTTGTTCTTTTTTCTCAAGATTGCTTGGCAATTCAGGGTATTTTGTGTTTCCATATAAATTTTAGGATTATTTGTTCTAGTTCTGTGAAAATGTTATGGGTATTTTAATAGGGATTGTATTAAATCTGTAGATTGCTTTGGCTAATATAGACATTTTAACTATATTAATTCTTCCAATCTATGAATATTGGATACCTTTCCATTTTTTGGTATCATCTTCAATTTTCTTCATCAGTGTTTTTTTATAGTTTGAGATCATAGGTCTTTCACCTCCTTAGTTAAGTTTATTCCTAGGTATTTTATTCTTTTTGAAGTATTGTTATTTTATTTTTATTTTAAACATTAATTAATGTACTATTTTTTATTGAAGTATAATTAATTTACAGTGTTGTGATAGTTTCAGGTATTTGGCAAAGTGATATATATATATATATATATATACACACACACACACACACACACACACACATATATATATATATATGTCTTTTCATATTCTTTACCATTATAGGTTATTACAGGATATTGAATATATTTCCCTGTGCTGTATAGTAGGCCCTTGCTGTTTATCTACTTTTATATATAATAGTGTGTATCTGTTAATCCCAAACTACTAATTTATCCCTCCCCCACTTTCCCCTTTGATAACCATAAGTTTGTTTTCTATCTGTGAGTCTATTTTTATTTTGTAAATAAGTTAATTTGTATCATTTTTTTAGAATCCACATATGTGATATAATTTGTCTTTGTCTGACTTACCTCACTTAATATGATAATCTCTAAGTCCATCCATGTTTCTGCAAATGGAATTATTTCACTCTTTTTTTAAGATTGAGTAATATTCTATTGTGTGTGTGTGTGTAGACACACATATATATATATCACATTGTCTTTATCCATTCATCTGTCGATGGACATTTAAGTTGCTTCTATGTCTTGGATGTTGGAAATAGTTCTGCTGTGAACATTAGGGTACATGTATCTTTTCAAATTAGTGTTTTCATCTTTTCTGGATATATGCCCAGGAGTGGAATTGCTGGATCATATGGTAACTCTATTTTTAAAGGAACCTCCATACTGTTCTCCATAGTGGCTGTATCAATTTACATTCCCACCAACAGTGCAAGAGGGTTCCCTTTTCTCTACACCCTCTCCAGCATTTACTGTTTGTACATTTTTTGATGAAGGCCATTCTGACCAGTGTGAGGTGATACCTCATTGTAATTTTGATTTGCATTTCTTAGAGGTACTTTTGACATATTTCATAGATATTGGCAAGCTGTGTTTTTATTTTCATTTGTCTCGAAGTGTTTTCTGATTTCCTCTTTGATTTTTTCATTGACCCATTGGTTTTTTAGCAGCATGTTGTTTAGTCTCCACATATTTGTGTTTTTCCCATTTTTCTTTCCATAACTGATTTCTAGTTTCATACTGCTGTGGTCAGAAAAAAATGCTTGATGTAATTTCTATCCTATTAAATTTGTTGATACTTGTTTTGTGGCTTAGAATGTGATCTATTCTGGAGAATATTCCATGTGTACTTGAAAAAATATGTATTATGCTGTTTTTGGATGGAACACCCTGTCTATCTATTAAGTTCAAATGGTCTAAAGTGTCATTCAATACTGCGGTTGTTTATTGACTTTATGACCGGGTTATTGTCTATTGAGGTAAGTGTGTTACCTCAATAGACAATATTGTGTTAAATTCTGTTAAAGTTCTCTACTATTGTTGTATTATTGTCATTTTTTTTCTTTTATGTCTGTTAATATTTACTTTATATATTTAGGTGCCCTTATATTAGGTGAATATATTCCCTTCTTGTATGGATCCCTTTTTCACTATATAATGCCCTTATTTATCTTTTGTTATAGACTTTGTTCTAAAGTCTATTTTGTCTAACAAAAGTATTGCTATCCCAGCTTTGTTATCATGTCCATTTACATGAAATATCTTTTTCCATCCTCTCACCTTTAGTCGATGTGTGCCTTTTGGTCTGAAGTGAGTTTCTTGTAAGCAGTGTATGGATGGGTCTTGTTCTTTATCCAAACAGCCACTCTCTATCTCTTGATAGGTGCATTTAGTCCATTGACATTTAAAATAGTTATTGATAGGTACGTACTTATTGCCATTTTGTTACTTGTTTTCTGTTGTTGTTTTTTTTTTAATAGTTCTTCTCTGATTTGTCTTCTAATTTCTTTCTTTGTGGTTTGATGGGTTTTCTCTAATTAATGCTTGTGTTCCTTTCTGTCTAGTTTTTGTGTATCTATTGTACATTTTTGATTTGTGGTTACCATGGGTTTCATATATTTTAACCTATAACTATATCTACTTGTTTTAAACTGGTAGTCGTTTAAGTTTAAAGACATTCCATGAGTTCTGTAGTTTTTAGTCCCGTCCCCATATTTTGTGTTTTGATGTCATATTTTACATCTTCATATTTATTCCTTCACTGTTTATTATAGTTATAGTTGATTTTTCAATTGTTTGTCTTTTAATCTTCATGCTAGCTTATTTAAGTGGTTGATCCTCAGCTTTTACTCTATATTTGCCTGTATTAGTAGAATTTTTCCTTTCCTATACATTCTTACCGCTTTTTTCAGGTTCAGGAAGTTTTCAGCCATAATTTCTTCAAATACATTTTTAACCCCCTTCTCTCCCTCTTTTCTTTCTGGGACCCCTATAATGCTAATGTTAGTACACATGATGTTGTCCTAGAGGTCCCTTAAACTGTTCTCTTTTTTAAAAATTTGTTTTCCTTTTTTGCTGTTCTAATTGGGTGATTTCCATTATCTATCTTTCAGATCACTCATGTGTTCTTCTTTATCAGCTGGTCTACCTTTAATTTTTTTTAGTGTGTTTTTCATTTCAGTTATTGTATTCTTCAGTTCTGACTGGTTCTTTTTCATATTTTCTAGTTCCTTGTTAAAATTCTCACTGTGTTCATCTATTCTTTTCCCTAGTTCAGTTAGCATTCTTATTACTAGTGCTTTGAATCTCTTTATCTATTAAATTACTTATCTCTGTCCATTAGTTATTTTTTCAGGGCTTTTTTCTTGTTCTTTCATTTGAAACAAATTACTCTGTCTTATTTTGCTTAACTTTCTCTGTCTCTATGAAATTAGGTGAAATAGTTACATATCCTGGTCTTGAAGGGGTATCCTTGTGTGAGAGCATTTCTATAGAATGTGCATGGGCCCAGAGCTTTGGTGGCAAAGCAGGATCTGAAGTAAGCATGTCTTCCCCTAGGGTGTGCTGGTAGCTATCACCTTGGTGGTAGTTGGGGCTAGAGATGGAGTGGCTGGAGTCAGAGCCAGGTATGAGCCAGGGCTCTTCTTCTGCTCATTGGCCAACACCACCCTATCAGGGGCAGGTTTGGGTCCTAAGTTTCTGGAGCCCAGAGAGTCAGGTCTGAGCTGGTTCCATTCTCTCTAAGTGTGCACTGTCATCCTTCTCAGCATTGGCACCTTCTCCTCAAAGGGCAGCAGATAGTAGCAAGATGGGCTGGAGTGGGCGCTGGTGCAGGCCAAGGCATGCGCTGATGCAGTCTGGGTACTAGAGGCCCAGACTGCTCCCCATCTGCTGCCTCCATGAATTCCAGTAATGGCTACCCTCACCCTGCTGAGATGCTATGTTGTGTCTGAGCCAGCTCCATCCCCCACAAAAGTATACACTTCTCAGCAATGGCGCCTTTGCCTTAGTGGGGAGCTGCACTGTGGAGCAAGAGGGGCCAGATCAGCTCCCTTGTGTGGGTCGGGGCTCATGCTGGGGTGATCTCAGTGCACCAGTGTTCCAGACTGCTCCTGATATGCTGCCCCCATGAACACCAGTAATGGTTGCCCTCAACCTGTGAGGATGATGCACCAGTTCTGAGCTGGCTCTATTGTCCACAACTGTGCACCCTCCTCACACGGCAGCCTTCACTCTAGTGTGGAGCTGTGCTGTGTAGCACGAGGAGCTGGAATGGACACCCAGTGTGAGTTGGGGCATACACTAGTGTGGTCATGGGCAACTGACCACAGTTCTGAGCAGTGTCAGTATTCTTCCTCCACCTTGTTTTGGGAGTAAGCAAGCATGTGCACACTCGTCATGAGTAGAATATAAGTTTCTTACAGCCCTGCTGTTAGTCCCACTGGTTTTCAAACCACCTAAGGGGACTTGTCTATCCAGTGTTGGACCCCAGGGCTGGGTTGCCCAATGTGTGGTTTGAACAGCTCACTCCCCAGGGAGGATATCTGAGCCCATTTAATCCCTTTCCTCTTCTGTGCTCCCTGCTAGTGGTGCAGGTCCCAACATGATTGCTTCTCTTCCCTTCCTACCTGACTCTGTGTGGACCTTTCCCACAGCTTTGGTTGTCTTAGAGTCTTTCTGCCAGTCTCCAGTTGTTTTCAGTGAGAATTGCTCCACGTGTAGGGGTATTTTTGATGTGTTCATGGGGGGAGGTGAGTGCCATGTCCTACTCTGCCATCTTGATCTCTTCCCAGTGGCCGGTTTAGTAAGCAAGGAAACTTACTTATCAGGCTTGTCTTGGGTGGCCGCAAGATGTGTTGATTTCTGCACTTGCTTGCCAAATCTTAAAAGTTTATATAGAGGCCTTAACTGGGTTCAGTCACATACACAGTCAGGTTGATCTCAACACCATATTACTGTCTCAAGGCTGTGTCCTTGGGCAGCTTCTAGCTCAGGAAAAGCAAGTGGAACATACATTCCAAGGACAGGAATGGGGGTGAGGAGCCTCTGATTGCCCAGGTCCAGGTCCAATGGGCAGTCACATCTTATTAATGACCTCCTCCAACAGTTTTATGTCCACTTAAGGTATTCAAACATAATTTTTAAACCTCCCATACATGGTAAATAAAACCCATCTATTGCTTGAATTGCTTGGATTCAGCCCTTGCCAAAAATTTGCAACTGTTGGCAATCAAAATGAAAATGCTTTATTAAAATAGAATGTTGAGTTTATCATTTGAGCCAACAAGGGAAATTGAACCACTTGAGATAATCTCAGACTACCACAAAAGGAGACTTTAAGCAGATTAGGAAAAAAAAAAGAGAGAGAGAAGCTACCTGCATTTAAAAAAACTTCCAACCAGCGAAACATCCCAACCCTAGAAGGAAGCCTTGGTAATTAGAATCTGAAGTAGCCAAGAGTTAATTAGGGATTTTAATTTTGGATGAGGAAGTAGACTGCTTAAATTAAGCTATGAAATTAAATATGGGACTTTCAGTTTCTGACAGGATGACACACTTAGCAAAGAGTTGTTCTCCTCTCAAATAAGCAGCATTGGATATTCTATCAAAGAAATGGTATGGAGAGGCACACAGGAGATTCTAAAACTATTGTTAATGTTCTAAGTCGTAAACTGGATGTGAGGTACATGGGTGCTTTACTATTAATATTATTGCCATGATATAAAGTGTGTACATACATACACATACTTAAAATAAAAATACATAATATGAAATATATAATATTTAGGAGATAAAAGTATACGTGTTTCAGAAAGAGTGAAAAAATGAATGTAATACAGGATATTTTGCATAAATAATGTGCAAGAATTGTCAAGAATTAAAGACAGTTGTAGTACTTTAGGTTGAAAAATAATTGTAGTTATCAAACATAAGTAAGTTAAAATACGGAAATATTTTGAAATTAAAAATATCAAAAAAGGAGATATTCTAAAATATCAGAAAAATAATGAAAGAAGAATTAAATTGACATCAGACAGCTCCACAAAACCTGGTATATTTGTTTCTTATTGTGATGTAACAAATTACGACAAATTTACTGTAATAATTTTCGAGAACTGTTGTAACAAAGTACCACAAACTGGGTAGCTTAAAACATGTAAATGTGTTGTCTCATAGCCCTGAAGGCTAGAAGTATGAACTCAAGGTGTTGGCAGGGCCAAGCTTTCTGAAACTTGTAGAGGAGAATCTTTCCTTGCTTCTTCTTAGCTTCTGGTGCTTAACTGGCAATCCTTGGTGTTCCTTAGCTTGCAGGTATAGTACTTCAATGTCTGTCTCCAGGAAACATGGTTTTCCTTGTGTTCTTCTCCTCTCTCTGTGTACACATTTCTTTCTTATAAGGACACCAGCCATAATGACCTTATCTTAACTTGATTACATCTGCAAAGATCCTATTTCCAAATAAGGTCACATTCACAAGTATCAGATTCCAGGCGTTGGGACTTCAGCACATCTTTTGTGGGGGCACCATCAATCTCTAATATCTACTACCTTAAAAAATCACACAAACTTATGATCACGCAGTTTCCAGGGGTCAGGAGTCTGGGCAAGGGTAAGTTGTTGGGTCTTCTGTTCAGGATCTCACAAAGTTCAAGCTGTTATCCAGACTATGTTCTCATCTGGAGCTCAGATTTCTATTTGAAGCTCATTCAGATTGTTGACAGAATTCATTCCTATGCAATTGCCAGACTGAGGTCTCCATTTTCTTGCTAGCTGTTGGTCAGAGATTGCTTGCAGCTCTTTTGATGCCACCCTCAAGTCTTTGCTGTTTGGCCCCCTCTCATAAGATGGTAGTTAATTTCTTCTAGGTCAAGAAGAAAATCTCTAACCAGTAGATTCTCTTTGAAAGCGCTCACTTGATTAGTTCAAGACCACTCAAGATAATTCACATTTGATTAGCCTGAAGTCAATTGGTTAGGGACCTAATCACATCTTCACTTTTGCCACACAACATAGTCTAATCACAGAAATGACACACATAATGTTCACAGGTCCTGCTGAACTCAGGAATTATATAGACTATGTACTCCTGGAAGCAGGAATCTTGGAGATAACATTATAATTCTGACTACCACACTTAGGTTCAAGAAAATGTATGATTAATCATGTTTATATCCAGGTAAACTGCTAATTAAATGAACAGGAGAAATAAAAGTATCCCTTGGCATATACAACCTCAGAATGTTTATCACATGAAGGCTCCTTCGAACGAATTCTTGGAGAAAGTATTCTGGTAAAAGAAGAAACAAATCACAGAGAACACTAGAATTATGGGAAGGATGGATGGATAATTCTAAATCAAGTTTACTGATAGCGTGATAAGCAATGACATTAAGAAAGAAAATATCTAAAGCATTCCTAACTAAAACCTTAAAGTAAAATAATGCTAGAGAATGGGCAAAGTAAAGTAACAGAAGATACATCTGTAGTTTTCAGATGAAATGTAAACATTGCTAAGCTTAAGAAATGCATAAGTAAAAATAACTTAAAATGGGTTATGTTAGGAGTAATCAGAATAAACAAATAATAATGGAAGTTTTCAAACCGGTACAATATTATATAAATCTTTTGATATATATAATTGAAAACCAAAAGAAAAATGTAATTTTGGTTAGGTATTAAGTAAACATTTTTCTATTCTTCATAAGAATTTGACTCTTAACTTTCTAGCTTTTCCGCCTGTAAACCTGCTAAAATTGGAATATCAACTAGGCAGTATTACTTATGGTAAAATTAACTACTGGTTAGTAAATTGAAACTGAACTTGGAGGAACTATAAATATCAAGAGGTAACCTGAACTTTATGTTTTCCTGATGGTGGAGCTCATGCCTTTCTAAGAGCTATTCTTCTGGACTTGTTACAAGAGATACCAGCTCATGTGTGACTTGAAATTTCCAAGCTAAATGAATCCATTACCACTGGTGGGATTCTGGTCTCCTTACACCTGAACTTACTTGAGAGCTCAGAGAATATCTCCTGGATAGCTATATAAATGCTGCAAACACAATTCTTAACATAGAGGAAACTTGATACTTTCCTGATGACAAGCGGTTTTCTCTTACCCTATATACTTTTAAGTAACTCTGATGCAAGATGTGACCTTTTTAGTCTTGTCAGTTTGAACATTTGGTTGATACTGAAAAGATTCCCTAGTGAGCATTGTAATGGTAAAGAGAAAATAGATAATAAAATTAAAACTTAATATAATGTTAATTAGAAAATGCAAATTATCAGATTCAATTTTAAACATCTAATAATATATATTATATAACAGATATATAGAAAATGAAAAGGCATGATTATGTAGAAAATTTCAAGGATGGTAAATAAAGACCATAAAAATTGAACCAGGACTACCCTGGCAGTCCAGTGGTTAAGACTCCATGCTTCCAAGGCAGGGGGCACGGGTTCGATCCCTGGTTGGGGACCTATGATTCCACATGCTTCATGGCGTGGCAAAAAAAAAAAAAAAAAAAAAAACTGAACCAGAGGATAGCCAGAGTAGCGATTTTTTTTTTTTAACATCTTTATTGGAGTATAATTGCTTTACAATGTTGTGTTAGTTTCTGCTGTATAACAAAGTGAATCAGCTATATGTATACATATATCTCCGTATCCCTTCCCTCTTGCTTCTTCCTCCCACCCTCCCTATCCCACCCCTCTAGGTGGTCAGAAAGCACGGAGCTGATCTCCCTGTGCTATGTGGCTGCTTCCCACTAGCTATCTATTTTACATTTGGTAGTGTATATATGTCAACGCCACTCTCTCACTTCGTCCCAGCTTACCCTTCAGAGTAGCAATTTTAATAAATGTCTAAAAGTATTTAAGGCTAAATATCCTAAGGAATGTGAAGAATATTGATAAAATGATTCATAAATTTTAAAAGTATTACTGTGGTTTTCAAAATATTTGTACCTAACAACATAGCCTTAAATATTTATTGACAAAACTGCAGGGAGAAATATAATGTATCACTGGAGATTTTAACACACCATCCTCAGAACTTGCTAGGTAAAGAAAACAAATAATAAGAGCTATGAATTTTTGTATAACATAGTTAATAAGCTCTTGGGGGAATCACGGGGGTCATCCTAGAATTCTCCTACCACAGTCTTACTTCTGGCCATAAAAAATTCGCATTCCTCCCACACGTAGCATACATTGACTCCCTCCCAAGGACCCAAGAATTTAGTCCCATTATAGCATCGACTCAAAGTTCAAAATCTCATTTAAATCATCTAAGGTTATGATGAGGCTCCTGAGTGTAATCTATTATGATCAACTCCTGGGACATAATCCCTAGCCTTATGTAGGACTGTGAAACTAAAGAGATGTGTTACCTGCCCCCAAGATTCCCAATGTACAATGGTAGGACAAGTATAGAATAATACAACAGGCATTGATCAAAAAAGAGGGGAAATAGAAGCACAAAAATGTCACTGGTCCAAAATAGTTCTGAAATCCAGCCAGGCAAATGTTGGAATTCTCTTCATTAGGTATTAAGGCCTAGGAATAATTTTCCTTTGCTCTCAGCTCTGTCATCTTGGTTCTAGCTTCCCATTTCTGAGTCATCCTATTTTATCAAAAAAGTTACTGTATCTTTGCAGCTGAGTTGTTTTATCAACTTGCTTCCTGCCAGTAGAATTTTGATGGTCTAACAGCCTCCCTTCACTTTGTACTTTCTCTGTCTCTTTTAGTCCAAGTTGGGAGTGTCTCTACTGAAACAATTTTCTCAAGAATTTTGGGGGTCTTCCATGGATTTATCGTGTATTTACCCCATTTGGTAAAAGTCAGATCCACAGATCTTTTAGAGTTAATTCCTTCTCTACTATGGCTTCCTGTCGAGATGGCTAAGGGTCAGCACCCTTAAGCTTTAGAGATCCTCTGGTTTGGTTGAGGTCTGTAAGACACATCCTTCATTCCTGGAAAGAGCCCATTGTACACTGAATATCTGACCTTTCATGTTTCTGGGGTTTTAACAAAATGTTATATAGTCACATACGTAGTCATTTCTGTATGCCACACTTTCAGTAGCCATTTCTGACTTTTGGAATATTTTGCCACTTGGAGGCACTGTACATTTTCAAAATCATCCAGTCCTGGTTCTTTTTTTTTTTTTTTTGTCATACTATTCTTTTCTCAATTTACCTTTCTTCTCTCACATTTTATTATATGCAGCAAGAGGAAACCAGACAAGCACCCTCAACTTTTTGCTTAAAAAGTTCTGAAACTATATATCAAATTTGTCACTTTCAAGTTCTGCTTTGCACATAATTGCAGGATACAGTTTCACTAAGCTTACTGCCATTATGTAACAAGGATCTCCCCTTCTCCAGTTTGCAAAAGCATATTCTGCACTTCTTTCAGAAGTCTTACCAGCAGCATTTTTAACAGTCTGTTAGAAGCAATATAAAAAGCCTTCTCTACCACGCTCCTCAAAATTATTCCAGCCTTCATCTTTGCCAGATCCAAAGCCACTGCCACATTTTTAAAGTATTTGTTAGAGCACCACCCCACAGATACCAAAATCTACATTAGTTTTTATTTCAGTGTAGCAAATTCCACAAACTTGATTTAAGAGCACAAATTTAGGGTTAGGAATCTAAGTGTAATTTGGCTGGTTCCTCTGCTTAGGGCCTTGCCAGGCCGAAATCAAGGTATGGGCCAGGATTGTGATATCCTCTGAAACTCCAAGTCCTTTTCCATGTTCAGTTGCTGATGGAATTCATTTCTTTTTGACTGTATTTTGGTCACTGTTTTCTTGCCAGCTCTTGGGCAAGCACGATTCTTAGTTCTTGGTGACCTAGAAAGGGTGAGAAAAATAAATAACAAAAATTAATTATATTAGGATATGGGAAAATCTAGAAAAAGTTAGAAGGGAACGTAAAGCCAACCTGGGGATATTGCACAGAATACTTTATTAGATGTGGAAAGCTTAGCAAGAATGGAAACGCAAACTGTTAGAAGCTCAGTAGTGTCCCTTAGGTAAAAAACAAATGTTTTTCCTTGGATTTTGTCATTTCTTGGTATAAATTCCAAGAAAAAAATCTCTTTGTTTTCTTTGACAGAATAGTGTAAAATATAGTGGTAAATCCTTACTTAATTATACAAAAATGAATATAATAGTTAGTTACATTTATTTCTTAAAATATAAGAATTAAATCAACAGAAAGAAAGAGGTCAAGATATTATAATAAATAATATAGGAAAATTAAGGGAATAAAACTAAAAGGAAAGAAGAAAGCAACTGACCTGGAAAAAATTTTTCTCCTATGATGAGGAGAGGGTGTTGAGGGCAGGTGTCTCAGTCTAATATTCTTATAAACATTCTCGTAAACATTTACTTGGAAAATAAATTATTTTTCTTATTGGGAAAATTAAAGTTAGGGAATGTTTTTTAGCATGATGCCCATGGACTGATTGCTTGTGTTAAACAAACATGAAATTTTAGATTTATGGGAGATTCTTTCCCAGGAAGACATCAGATAAGCTACATAACTATCTAAATATTAAATGTAGATTTTCATAACTGAGTTAGTTCCTTCCGTGTAAATAAAGTAAACCACCTTCATCACTTAGAAACCTCATCTGGCAAAGAGAAGCAGGACCTGGGAAGATGTGTTAAGAATCCTCGACTACTTACTGCTCCACCTGTGGCTCTTAATTTCCTCTATCCTTGAAATTGTAGTAAAGCTTGATACCGGGTAAGATATCTGATACATGAAAGTGTGATTTAACAGTTTAGTCCTTTGTAAAAGTTCAGAGACCATGGAGGTTTAGAATTGGTGGGATTTTATCACATTTGTATTCTGAAGGTAAAATATCAGAGGATATGGGAGAAGAGCAAAGAGGATATAATTGGTGCAGCATATTACAAGGGAAGTTAGAAACAACTTCTGTATATCTAATGAGTGAATCTCAAATAAATTGTATCATGTATTGAGAAGTTAAATAAAATGTAAGTAGGGAAGACAGATGCATTTAGATTTTGTGTCATTATTCTCAATTAAATAAAAAAATTGTATTAAACACTAGCTTCCAAAATATTACCTGGAAAAAATGGGAAAAATTCACATTCCCAGGTGATATCCACCCCACTCCCCCAAATTCTGATGCTATAAATTTGAGGTAGAGCCAAAGAAACTTACATTGTAAACAAGCATTTGAGGTGATATTGTTGCAGTTAGTCTGCTGAACACAATTTTGAACCTCAACTATGGAAAATTGTGTGAAATACTCCTGGAAATCAAAAAATTTTGTAGTAATTCTGTTACCTACACTATTTTATTTGATAATTTTTCTTGTCTGATAATTTTTGTTAACATTACTGAACTGTAGACTTAGTCTATTTGTTGGATAGTCTAGTGTATTTATCGTACAACAGATAATGAAACATTTATTTACTGTCTTAGGTTTTATAGTACACAGATCCATAGAGATGCCGTTAGTATACTGAGTTTATCCTTTTTGTCTAAATATGTATTGTTATCATTATAAACTATATATTTCTAAACTTTGAAAACAAATATTTATTGAGTACACACTTAGTACCAGATACTCTTTTAGTCATTTGGGATATATCAGTGACCAAATCAAACAAAAATTTTTGCCTGTCTGAAGCTTATAGTTCAGGGATGAGAGGCAGATAACATGCAATAAAGATAATAAATAATCTAGCATGTTGTAAGGTGATAAGTGTTGTGGAAGAAAATAAACAGTAGAGCAGGAAGAAGGCTCACAAGTTTGTGGAATGAGATATTGCAGATTACAGCATTAAATTTGGTGGTAAGAATAGAACTTACTGAGAAGCTGACTGTTGAGAAACTCCTTGAAAAGAGTAAGGGACTTCTATGCAGATATCTGAGGCTGGAGTGTTGCAGACAGAGGACAGAGCTAAAGTAAAGCTGCAAATGTAGCAGTATACCTGGTATACTCAGAGGCAATGTGGATGGAATGGAGAATGTGAAGAGGTGATATATGGTGGAACTGAGGAGTGGGTGATATCATATGACATCACAAATATTTTGGCTTTTATTTAAGTGAAATGGGGACTGAAGTGGCATATTTTAAAATGATTTTCTGTTAAAAACAGACTGTGGTAGGGGAGAGTGTAGCACCAGGAAGAACTTTAGGATGCTCTTTTTGTATTTTAAGTGAGAAGTAGTGGTGGCTGAGTGAGATGATAGTTGTGAAGGTGGAAAGAATGGGAAGGAGTTTGCATATATGTTCAGGTAAAGTCAGTGGATTTCCTGATTATTGGATATAAGGTGTAAGAGAGAAATAAAGGAGTTAAGAATGACATTAAGGTTTCTGGCCAGAGCTGTTGGAAAAAATGGAATTGCCATTAACTTTGATGGCAAACATGGAGGGAAGAGTTTGTGTTTGGAAATACTGTGCTTGATCTGTCTAACAGACATTCGCATGAGGATGTAGAGTAGTCAGTTGGCAATACAAAATCAGAATTTGGACAAGAGGTCTGGAATGAAGCATATAGACAGTATTTCAAAGCCAGGAGGCCAGATATCTCTGCAACAACAATATTACTAATCTGGCAGTATTAGCCATGCCCCAATTATAGTTTCAGGAACTATTTTTGCAAGGTTACATTTTACCTTGTGCCTTCTGAGCTTTGTGTATTCAGTCTGTTAATTTATTCATTGCAGAGAGCTGGCAATAACTTACTAATATAGTCTTTCCCTAGAATTATTACCATTTTACCCCTCTGTTCAAACATTGCAGTTTTGCCAGCTCATATCCATTTTAGCATCTTGTTTAAAATTTTCCACTCTGATTTTAAAACTCCCCTTTGTTTCAGTTCCTTCTGCTTCCTAACCCTAATGTATATTTCCATGTTTACATCTAATTTATTAATTTTTTAAAATTAATTTTATTTATTTTTGGTTGTGTTGGGTCTTCATTGCTGCATGCGAGCTTTCTCTAGTTGGCGGCGAGCAGGGGCTACTCTTCACTGCGGTGCATGGGTTTCTCATTGAGGTGGGTTCTCTTGTTGCAGAGCACGGGCTCTAAGTGCGAGGGCTTCAGTAGTTGCAGCACGCAGGCTCAGTAGTTGTGGTGCTGTGGCTCTAGGGTGCGTGGGCTTCAGTAGCTGTGGTGCATGGGCTCTAGAGCGCAGGCTCAGTAGTTGTGGCACACGGGCTTAGTTTCTCCACAGCATGTGGGATCTTCCCAGACCAGGGATTGAACCCATGTCCCCTGCATTGGCAGGCAGATTCTTAACCACTGCACCACCAGGGAAGTCCCTAATTTATTAATTTTTAAAACATCATACCAGAGAAAAGAAGTTTATAAACACATGCCAGGTTCAGAGTAGATTTTAATGGTCCAGATGGAAAACAGAGTTACATAAACATTCCAGGTTCATATCTGAGTTTTATATCAGAAAATAAAATGCAAATATGTGAATAAAACCCTTGTGATTTTTTAAGAGAAAATAAACCAAAATAAAAAGGAAGGAAAACACACTTTAACTTTCTATCATTTTGAGTTGTTAGAAAGGATGCAATAAAAATATTGTTTCTGGCGAACAATTTTCCTTAATCAGGTAATTTAAAAGTGCATTTAAATATAAGCTAATGTTAAGAAGTTATAGTAAAATACGTCCTATCTGTTCACACTTAAAAAACATAAATCATGTAAGCAGAGCTGAAAAACTCTACTAAGGAATAGGGAATAGTTGAGTAGACATCAAATGTTATTAAAAGCAGAATATATTTGTTTTTCTATCTTTTTTGGGGATGGAGAGATAGATGTAAATACTAATAAAATTTGGTCCTATTGTAACTACTTGTTAGCATTCACATTTCTACAATTTAATAAACTTTATATATGTATATGTAATACACATATGTATATTTTATATGTGTATATGTATAGATAGATACAGATATAAAACCATCATCTGATACTTCAATTTATAATATTGTGTTAGTTTCAGGTGTACAGCAAAATTATTCAGTTATATATCTGTATAATACATGTTTATATTCTTTTTCAGATTCTTTTCCATTATAGGTTATTACAAGATATTGAATATAATTCCCTGTGCTGTAGAGTAGGTCCTTGTTGTTTATCTATTTTATATATAGTAGTGTGTATCTGTTAATCCCAAACTCCTAATTTATCCCACCAAGTACTTTTCATTATCGAATTTGAAGAGTAACTAACATACATTACATATAAACTGAATCATTATTGCATTTTTAGTTTAAACCAGTTTTTTGTGCCATCTGTCTTACTTATGACTGCAATATTGATGTGGTATCTGAACAGTTCCTTCCACAAAAACCAGAAAAAAAGCAGCAACAGTAATTGAGGCAGTGGGGCTCAAAATCAGGTGTTCTTGAGATTTATCTCAGATATTTTCTTAAGGCCTGAAACACCTGGGAATCCCTGTTTTCAAAGGTGACTAGAGTACTTACAACCATGCTGAGAATTTTAAGTGGTTGAATAGACTATCTCAATAATTCCTCAACATTTCTTTTACTTTATTAGAGACACTCCTGATGAAAAAGATGAAAATTCACAATAAACCAAATTTAAAGCGTACTTTTTTGGGGGAGTGTTAAGTTTTATAGAATAAGATTTCAGAAAAATGTGAAAGTCAAATGGATGCCCTTTCTGGATTTGCACCAAATCATGGAGAACTCCTTTGATTAAAAACCCAGACAATGAAATATTCACATTGCATTTAATAAGTTCATATTGATTCATAGATAAAAGTTCATGTTGATTGATAGTTGATTCTAAAATGTAATTGTATGTATACCCATTTTACTGTTTTATTTTGCTGATTAGGAAGCTCAATCAAGCCAGCAGGAAGTAGAAAGATATTGAGAAAGATAAGCTGTGTAGATACTTGCAGTGAATATATTTTCATTCTCTCTTTACGTATCTGTACTATGTGCACTTCAAATATTGTGACAGATGAAATTATAATGAAAATATCCAAAGACTAATTTAGAATTTCCTTTTGTCTGTATGACATCTGTCATAATCAAAATGAAATCAAACTTCATTTTTGCTGTCTCTTTTTAAAAAAATATATTTTTATACATCTTAGTATAGCAGTTAAGAATCCCTGTGGGAAATATAATTTTGATCTTTTATGGAAGCAGTAAAATCAATATATTCTGAAAATGTTAAAATTATCTATGACTGTTCAGACAACACACTAAATTCATACCAAGTGTCATCCCCCCAGGGGTCAAATGTCATGTTATGGAACTGGCATAAGAACAGTGGAGTAAATGGAATGTAAAATAATAAATGTTGACTTTTAAAAATGTATTTATATCCTTCTTTTTATAGTATTCTGCTTTATGGACATAAATCAAGTGCTGAATTATTCTGTTAGATTATGTAATAAATATATTGTGATTATAGAAACCATTTTGCTAGTGATAAGGACTTAGTCTTCCACTCCTTGAGCAGTGACTATCTGGGCTTCAAATACAAAGAGGCATTGTACCAAGACATTAATTCCACCCCCCTTCAAATTATAAAAGCTTTTCATCAAATATAACGTTATTGAATGCTCCATAGAAATAATGTCATGTGGTAGTCGATGAATATATAAACTCCATGGGTGTTTTTTAACAGAAATAAATTTCAGTCTTCATTATAATCTATTAATTTATTAATAGGCAATGACAAAGTTCACAGATAAAAACTTCTTAGCACAGAGAAAAATACTCTTAAGACCTTGAATATACTATGCACATGTTTGAACATACATAGTTATTTTGCAAACAGATCAACTTATCTGCAAATGTTTATATGATACAATAAAAGTTTTATAAGCAAGGGAAAAATATATATGTAGCATTGAAGGCACTAATGTTAAAACTGTTCAATACTGATATTGAGTTTGTGAGATTTGCATGTAAATATCTAGTTAATATTCTGTTTTTGATTAACAGAGTAATAATAATAAAAAAAACTACTAGTGTGAGTCACTTTCTCAATTTGGCCAAAGATTTAATTTCACTTCTTTAACTCCATGGAATTTTCTATTGTATTAAAGTGATTAAAAATAGTATATTATTTTTTTAATCCCTACACAAGATTTTTCTCTTAGCTTCTTAGATTCCTTCATCTAGTATTCTATTTTTGTGCCCATTTGTAAATGAGTCAGTAGTTCATGCTAAGTAATCACTAGCTGAGATATGTATCTGCTAATGTCTTTACCTCATTTTAGGGATATCTTTGTAGTGACATTCCCAACTTAGATAGAGTTACATGCAACAGCCTTATAAATGAGACCAAGAGATGGAATCTCAGAACTAAGAGTACAATTGAATGATTCTTTATCATGAGTTTGTCACCACTTAAGTCTTAAGGGACTAATTCTCTGGGCAGTGAGTTTCTTTGGAAAGAGTGTATTTCATCTGACAAACCCTTAGAAAAATGATCTCTTTAAGATCAGATGTCTTTTGAAACCTCATGCTACAATTCTATCCACTTCTAGGGTCTTCAAAACTCCCTCACCATTATTAGAGTTGGAATACTCATGAATCTCACCTGACCTCTGACATTTCCTGGGGTGTGCATACATCTGTTCAAAAATCTTGGATCTAGGTAAACCCATGATTATGCTCATTCTTCAGCATCAACCATTCTCCAAAATGTAAACCACTTAGGTCAATTCCAGTCAATATTATCACATAATTTTACATATGACCTTGTATTTCTTTACATGCCCCTTTATTTTATTACTGACATCTCCTTCCTTGTGTCCTACATAAATTAATCCCCACACCTCCCCTTCAGGATTACTTCACAAAACAAGCTTCATCCTTATTCTCATACCAAACCTGGCTCCCCTAAGAGAATGGTAATTTCTCAGAAATCTCTCATGGGTGTCTCGCTCACTGACCTCATATACTGCAGTCCTTAGGTACAGAACCAGCATCAGCACACACCTTGATTTTACCATTTGAGGACACTGAAGATGCCTTGACTGCCACTATGATTTTTACACTCTTTATATTCCTCTATAAAATCTCCTTTTCATTTTGTATTTGTATTTGGTTCTTCCTTTCTCTTTACTGATCCTATTGATACCATCTACTTACGTCCTATCCCCCATACCCACACTTTTCTTTCTTTTGATAAATACCTTTGGAACCAAACTGATAGCTTTTCTTTTAAATTTAAGTAAGGCGGCTTCTCTGCAAAAGTGTAACATTCAATTAAGTGACCTATCTAGTGGCTCAGCCACAATAATTTTCTCTCATTTTGGGTGGATTGCTTCTTCTAGTATTCTAATTGTGTGCCTATTTGTGAATGAGTCAGTAGTTCATGCTTAATAGTCACTACTACTGTGATTAGACTATGTCTACACGTTACTTCATTCATCCACTCCCATTAATGTGGTTACTTAATGACTTTATAAAAGTTAATAAACCTTCAAACTGGATCCTTTTTAAGAACTCTTACCTAACCTACTCTTCTGCCTCTAGAAGCCAGTCTTCTTATTGTCTTATCTCATTCCCTATGTAGCCTAAATTCCACTGTGCAACACTGTACACAAGTTCTTGCCAGCATCCTTAACATTCTAAATCCCTTGTTTCCATTCTACTGCTTTGCACCAGCAGCCTGGAAGCAATGCAACTACCTTCTCTGCTTGATATCTGGATTACCACTAGCTAATATTTTAGGGAATCTTTTCAGGCTCTGTTTACAAACTTTTCCAAAATCACTTTGCGATCTGTAATTTTTGGACAATTTTTTGGATATTTTTCTCTCTACTTCTCTTTGTGTTAATACTTTTTCAAGTATTTTATTTGATTCTCAATGTACCTTCTTCCATGGGTTTTCTACTTGACTCATTCTGCCAACTTTTATCTCAGGCTACAAACTGGCTCCAATTTGCTTGTAAATTCAACAACTAGCCGGCCTGTAAATGTAGCTAGGTGAAAACGCTGTACATTCCAGTTGTTAGTAATTATTGTATTTGTCACCACCACACTATAACAATTTTTTAAGATATCAGTTTTACTTAAGAATATTCTTGATAAAGCAGAAAAAGATTTTATTAAATCTTAACCCTTGAGTGAAATTATTTTCAATAGGCTGTATGACAAAATGGAAAATGTGAAAGAAGCATGATATTTCATGTAAAACTATGGTGGTTGTCTCCAGGAAAATAATTTGATTGTTTGAGTTGTGAGCTGACCTAGTTGTTTATTCATGGAACAGCATTTTTCACTAGGCAAACTATGGCTATTTAGATCTCAAAAATGGATGTAACTTCAAGGAAAACAGTGAAGATATTTTGCCAGTGATAAAATGTAAGATTTGGTTAAAATTAGAACTTTGGAAAACTTCTGTTCATCACCATGACTTTGACAGCCTCCCAATACTTCAGTATACTTGTATGATGAGAGTAGTAGTGATATAAATGAATGTAATTAAAAATATTGTGTAATGAAATATATTAACAATTGGAAGATCTTTATTATTCAGTGAACTAATATTTTCCAAATGACTAATGCTTGATGCTACAAAATTATGCTTGGGTAAAAGATCCATTCAAATTACAAAACAAACCAATGGATTTGTTTTTTCTATTGGAGTATAATTGATTTACAGTGTTGTGTTAGTTTCTGCTGTACAACGAACTGAATCAGCTATATGTATACATATATCCCCTCCCTCTTGGACCTCCCTCCCACCCCCCCATCCCACCCATCTGGGTTATCACAGAGCACTAAGCTGAGCTCCTTGTGCTATACAGCGGGTTCCCACTAGCTATCTATTTTACAGACCAGTGGATTTTAATGTAACATCAATAAGGTTTTGGATTCTGCATTGGGAATACATTTCATGAAATCACCATTTATTGAGTTTTGGAGTAGTATCAAAGAATAATATCTGCATAATCGGAAAGGCTTTTGAAATACTCCTCTTGTATCCTACTACATAATCTGATGCTGGATCTTCTTCATTTATTTCAAATGAAACAACATATTTGCAAAAGATTGAATGCAGAGCAGATAAACAATCCAGTTGTCTTTTACTAATTTAGATATTAAAGAGGTTTTCAAAAATGTAAAACAGTGCCCTTTCCCTATTTTTTATTTTTCACAATGTAGTTTTTTCACAAAAATGTTATTTAAATGAACATGCGGTTGGCGTATGATTTTATTTTTTAAATGACTTAATAGTTTAAAACTTTTCCATTTTCAATATACTAAATATTAGTAGATGTAGCCCATACAAATTAAAGCTCTTTATGGTTTTCAGTAATTTTTATGAAAGTAAACGAATCTTTAGCAGAAAATGTTTAAGAACTGAATAGTTTCGTTGAAGGTTAAAGAAGATCTTGGGGTTTAAAAGAGGAATTTAGAATTTATTAGTCTAAAATACAAAATTTATCTGAAAGAAAAAAGTACCTGTGAATACCTATAAAGAAAAAAATGAAGGATTAAATTAGCTAACATCTGTATATTTGTGTACATGTATTTACATATACTGGAAATTGTATACACTATACTCAATATATCAATCAATATACAAAATTTAAAATTCAGAGCAATACCTCTGAGATGGAATTTTCATCTCATTTGATGAGTTAACTGAATCCTATAGTATTTATTTAATTTGTGAAAATTCACAGCACATGTATGTGACATACCAGAGACCAGTTATTCTCACACAAAAATTTGTTAATTAATCCATCTTTTTACATTATATGACACTTAATAAAATATACGATAAAATTTCCAAAAGATTTAGAAACCTCTTTCAGATGTAGACATTGAGGTGATAAAGAATGGCATGTTCTCGCCCTCATGGAACTTTGAGGGTTGAAAGAGAAAGGAGGTGAGGAAGACACCTGTAAGATGTAGAAAGTGCTTTGAGAAATGCAAATATACTATGGAACATCTTCCTGAAGACAGTGACATATACACTGAGTTCTAAAATATATTTAGCAAGGATATGTGAAGAGAGGGCAGATTAGAGATAGACCAGAGGTAAACAACACCATGAAGAAAACAACTAATTGTAAATAATCAGCAAGATCGGAGCAAAAGAATGGCTGGTGAGAAGGTTGTGGAGGTGATTACTGCACAGTAAACATCTTTGTAAGTCAGATCCAAGGGGCTGTGGAAATCCAATTTATATGTTTTAAGGTGGATTTTGAATGGAAACTCTCACTGCGTTGTGGATGGGTCTAACCCTGAGTTTAGGGAGATCTGTTAGGGACTGATAATTCAGAAAAGAGAATAGACATGGACTAAACTAGGTAGTTACAATGGAGATGTAAAATTTTGAAATATCTAAAAGTTCTTAAGAAGGAAATTTTCAAAGACCCAATGAGTGATTAAGTTTGGATAGTAAAGGAGAGAAAAGATTGAAGTATTGTTGGAGTCCTGGTGCAAAGAGCACCAGGAACACATTGACTATATTCAAACACAGTGGAGTGTATTAATTTTCTGTAGCAAGGAGAATGCATAACAAAGGGAACCATGGAGCATCTTGGTATGAAAGAATTAGAATGGATTTTTTTAGGTGATTTGGGGGAGTGTTCAAAGATTCAGTACTGCCAGAAAGTAATAGCAATTCAATGACTTTATTTCTTAATAATTTACATGTAGGAGGTGGGAGTAAGGTCATGGAGCGAGAGCTGTCTGGTAAAGGATTAGCAGTCATTTGTTTTAGGTGACAGCGGGGACTGTTTGATTATTTTTGTGGCAGCATAGAATCCTTCTCTTTGTATTATATTATTCAGGCATAATTACAGAAGTTTGTGTTCCACCATAGTCATAAAATGATCTTGTTTAATTTTTCTTGACTTTTGTTCAGTAGAGAATACCATAGCCTATTTGATAACTGCTTTCAGGGCCATTTTATTTTCTTTGTATTTTTTTCCTCTTTCTCATTCTTCTCTATTTTGTCCAAGACAGGCCACAGTATATCAGTCTTGTGATCCATTGCCAAGGTTCTGTTGATCAGTACATTGTCTGGAAAATGTTAATTGTAGCTAGTTTAGAGTGGTTGCCTCCTGTTCCTTTTGTTGTAGGATCAGTTGTTAAATCTTATGACATAATAATGATTGTGAGATAGCATTTAAGATTCTTGTAAGGACTCATCATCCAACTATAATTTAGGCAATTTCCAGAGATAAAATGATTATCAGTCCCTGTAATTAGATTTCGGTGTCAAGGACTTAACCCAGCTCACAAATATGTTTTTGAAATCTGTCTGATTCTCTTTTAGAGAGCCATGTGGCTTTTTCTTTTGGCCTAGGGAACAGTATGGAAGTACTTTTGCCTGTAGATAACAGAAAATCTTTGGAGAATTTTTTCATGTGTTGAAATCCTAGTGATGGTGCGATGGTATTAGGAGATGGGGCCTTTGGGAGGTGATTAGGTCATGAAGGTAGAGCCCTCATGAATGAGATTAATGCCCTTACAAAAAGACACAGAAAGCTTGCTTCCTCTCTCCTGTGCTGTCCTCCATGTGAGGATACTATGAGAAAATGTCCATCTGCAAACCAGGAAGTAAGCTCTCACCAGACACTGGATCTGCTGATGCCTTAATCTTGGACGTCCCAGCCACCAAAACTGTGAGAAATAAATTAAGCCACCCAGTCTATGGTATTCTATTAGAGCAGCCTGAACTGACTTAAGTTAAAAAATATGAACCAGTTGAGTGATTATGAGCATAACGCTTCAGACTCCCTGAGTTAAATGCCAGTTCTAACACTTGTATCTTGTGTGATATTACACAATTTTTTTTAAGTTTTCTGTGCTTCAAGTTCTGTATCTGTATAAAGAAAATAACCATTGTAAGGGTATTGTGAGGATTGATAAAATAAATCTGAAAGGCTTGAACAGTGTGTGATGCATAATGAGCATAATAGAAATGTTAGATGATGATGATGATAATGATGATGACTGCCTCATAATTATTTAAATAAGTAATGCTGTCAATTTGTATGATATTATCCTTGTTTACAGCAATAATGCATTCTTTGTATTCTGATGATTGCAAAACTACTCTAAGGAAAAAATGTTTTGAAACATTTTTGGAACAATACTCTTTTTTACATCCTGTCACATAAGTTAACATACGCGATTTATAAATTTTCATTATCATTGCCTTCAGAATAGAAGTACAGATATATCGCCCCAGAAATTAAAAGTGTTTAGGCAAATTCCTAACTTGAATAAAATTCAATATCTATTGAAAAATAAAAAATATGTGTTTATATGATAGTGCACAGCAACATGTAATAGATTATCTGCTTCTTAATGTAGAAAGAACTATAAATTCTCTACATTTAATTTCACAAACAGAAAGAAAGTAGAATTGTGGATACATCTGTCAGTCTTTTTTAATGCATTTTTTAAAAAATGGCTAACTGAAAGATATCAAGAGAGATGAGAGAATGACAAGAAAACTGTTATTTTTTTAGCAACCACTGTATGGTAGAGGTTATCGTAGTCATGATGGTTATTTAAAGCCATTTAATACACTGATATTATTCTATAAGATGGAAATTAAAGTTTTCGTCCGTCTCACTTATCACTTAAATTCTTATAAAATTATATTGTGTTTCAAATTCTATTCCAATTATATATCTGATTGACTACATTGGACTTTAGATTTTAAATTCCAAGAAATAGTACAACAATAGGAGCTTTTAGGATCTGTGTTAGATGCCATTCATTAATTTTGCAAAATCTCTGCCATTATCTCAAGTTTTTTATTTACCTCTTTCTCTTTCTTCTTCAAAGATTTGAACTACATACATGTCATGCCTTTGATATTGTTCTATGGTTTTAAAATACTCTGTTCTGATTTTTCTTCTTTATTTTTTTCTGTCTGCTTATTTCAGTTTTGATAATTTCTGTTGATCTATCTTCAAGTTAATTGATTCTTCCCCAGCTATGATCATTCTGCTGATGAGTCCATTAAAGGAATTCTTCATCTCTTACATCATGATTTCCCTCCTAGCATTTTTGTTTAATTATTTTTATAGTTTTCAAATTCCCTATACATTAATGTGTGTTTCCCTTATTTTCTGCTGGTTTGTTTAACTTAAAAATCATGGTTATTTTAAAGTTCCTGTGTGATAGTACCAGTAGTAGGATCATCTTTCAGTATGGCTGTATAGTTTACTTTATCTCTTGAAAATGGTTTGCTTTTCCTTGTTACTGTGTCTTTGTAATATTCATGCATTATGCATTATACATTGTATGTGAAAGAAGACTGAGATAACTAATGTTTGTATCCAGAAATGGGCATGCCTCTTCTGTCAGGCCACTAGCATGGGCGATTGATTCTATATAGTAGTACTTGAACTGAGTTTGAGTTTTGTTTTTGCTACTGTTACGTTCAGTTCACTACAGACTTCAGATTCCTCAGCAGTGGGCTGCTCTTATCCTATGCTTAGAGAAGCATCTATGGTGCCAGAGCATTTTCCTCAGTGCTTCGGTTCTTCATCTTCCAGTAGTTCGTATAAGTCTGTGCCACAAATGGGGCCTGGCTCCATGCTCTTGTCCCTCTCCCAGTGGTAGACTGGTGATGTTTGTTAGCTGATGCTTCATTTTCTCTGTAGTGCCTAAGAATTAGGCATATGTGCCTGATTCTTGGGGGTAGGTCTTTCTCAGTATTCCTTCCCTTCTCTCCATGAAAGCCAAGCTCTGTCCTGTATCTGTGGTGGATCTTGGGTGGGAAACAGTTTCCTTCACCTTCCTCAATGGCAGCAGACCTCTACTTTGTACTGACAAAGAATCTGGGGCACAAGAGGGTCCAAGTGGGGAAGAGAATTTTCTCCGTCTCCATGAAACCATGGATCTGTCTCCGGGCGTCTGCTCTGCTCTGAATTATTTTCATGAGTACTCAGAAGAGGCCATGGAAAAAAGCCTATAAGTGATTGTGAACTCTGTTTACAGCTGGAGTTATCAGCTAGTCCAAACTGACATGCTATCTCATGCTACTCCTTTATGAATTTGTTAAGATTTTACCCAATTTCTTTTTTTCTGCCTTGTATGGCAGCCACCTTTCCCTGCTGTGCTTTCCCAGAGCTGAAAAAGTTTGTGGGTGATGTCTTTCTTTTGGAAGGCTTATCACTCTCTGGAATTTAATTCAGTTGTTTGTCTCATCAGTTCCTGTTTTTTCTGTTTTAATAATAAAACAGAATAACAAATATTGGTGAGGATGTGGATAAATAGGAACCTTTATACCTTGCTTGTGGGAATGTAAATTGTTTCAGCCATTTTAGAAAACAGTTTGGCCATTCCTCAAAAAATTATACATAGAATTTCTGTATGACCCAGGATTCTATTCCTAGGTATATACCCCCCAAAATGAAAACAAGTACTCATCAAAAACTTGTACATGAATGTCATAGCTGTACTCTACACAATAGCCAAAAGGTAGAAACAACCAAAGTGTCCATCAACTGATGGATAGATAAAGAAAATGTGATATATATGTACAATAGCATGTTTTTCAGCCATAAAAAGGAAGGACTGACACATGCTACATACAGCATAGATAAACCTCAAAAGCATTATTCTAAGTGAAAGAAGCCAGACACAAAAGATCATTTATTGTATAATTCCATTTATATGAAATACCCAGAATAAATAAATACATTGAGACATAGTGCAGGTTGGTTCCAGGGGCTGGGATGTAGATGGGGAGAGCAAAGAATGGGGAATAAATGTTTAATGCATAGGGAGTTTTCTTTTGAGGTGATGCAAATGTCTTGGAACTAGATAGATGTGATGATCGCACAATATTGTAAATGTACTAAATACTACTGAATTGTTGACTTTCAACTAACTAATCTTATGGCATGTGAATTTCACTTCAGTGAAAACAAAATATGCAAGTGCTTAAGGAGGTTGGTGTGGAAAGTAAAAGTCATTCATTGAGGAACAAGCTTCTAGAAGAATCAGAAGATGGAAACAAAAGTGTTGACTTAAGATGTTAGACTTGGACAGGAGTGATGCTTATGCCTTGGTATGTGGAGGAAGGTAGATAGGGTTGTTGACCAACTCTGAGATGACTAATGCTGAAGAAGTTTAGATTCAGACACAAGTACAAAGTGTGAGGGCAGGGGTATAGTTCAGGCTTCAAAAAATTTGAAATATTTTTATTAATTAACCTAGGTTCTCAATTCTCTTGGTTCAATATCTAAATAATAAGATTTCCAGAAAGAATTCAAAGGTTGGAATCGTAATCAAAAAATTTAAAATCTTCATAAAGGACAGAAATTATTCTGCAGATTGATATTTTATGCCAACTTTTAATGTCTAACATAAGACACATTCTTGCAAAATTATAAAATTCAAAGGACCGAGAATCATGTGGACTGATTTAACTATTGGAAGCAACTATTTATTCATTGGAAGAATTAAAATAATGGGAAAATGTATTTATAATTCTGTTTAATTGTATAGTATTCAATACTGACATAAACTACCAGTCAAAAATGGTGATGTAATAAAAATGTTTTCAGACACGCAAAGCTTCAAAGTATTTTCTTTCTGTTGTAAATATTTTAAAGTACTTAACAATATTAGACTCCCTTCTTTTTAAAGGGCACCCAGATGACTATACTTCCTACCTCCTTGCAGTTACCCAATGAGCTAGTGGTGGGAATGACATTTACCACCTTTTGGATTATAAATTGAAAAGCAGATGGTGAATTTCTAGACTTTTCTCTTTCTCTGGACTTTTCTCAGAGTGCTATTACAACTCCTGGGAAACTTCAGAATTATTAATCTAGCTACATTTAGTGTCATCTATTCTCAGTTGTTTTTCCCAAGCTGTGACTACTAACTCCTCTTCTTGATCTCTCAATATAATTTTTGAGCCAATTAATTTTTTTTCAGTGTTTTGCTGCCCTTAGGGGAATGAGCCCTCAGAAAACAGTGTTTCCAGGGACATTTTTTACTTTTAGATTCTCTAGCCTTTTTGATCAACAATTGCTAGACCAACGATAGCTTCAGCACCAAAACCCTTTTTAGCTAGAAGGGAAAATGTTTATGCTTTCCCATTTTTCTTTTATTAATACTTATGATAATATCAAGCTGAGCCTCACTCACATTAAATAATTCACTTGAAATATATAGAGAAATTATAATTTTTTAACTTTTATTTTTAAGAGACTAAAGTAACACTTATCTACTTATGTAAATTATAGATCCTAAATTCATGCACCCTGTGGGAGCTCAATAGTATCACCTCACACCAGTCAGAATGGCCATCATCAAAAAATCTACAAACAATAAATGCTGGAGAGGGTGTGGAGAAAAGGGAACCCTCTTGCACTGTTGGTGGGGATGTAAATTGATACAGCCACTATGGAGAACAGTATGGAGGGTCCTTAAAAATCTAAAAATAGAAGTACCATATGACCCAGCAGTCCCACTACTGGGCATATACCCTGAGAAAACCATAATTCAAAAAGAGTCATGTACCACAGTGTTCATTACAGCTCTGTTTACAATAGCCAGGACATGGAAGCAACCTAAGTGTCCATCGACAGATGAATGGATAAAGAAGATGTGGCACATATATACAATGGAATATTACACAGCCATAAAAAGAAACGAAATTGAGTTATTTGTAGTGAGGTGGATGGACCTAGAGACTGTCATACAGAGTGAAGTAAGTCACAAAGAGAAAAACAAATACTGTATGCTAACACATATATGTATGGAATCTAAAAAAAAAAAAAAGGTTCTGAAGAACCTAGAAGCAGGACAGAAATAAAGATGCAGACGTAGATGTAGAGAATGGACTTGAGGACACGGGGAGGTGGAACGGTAAGCTGGGACAAAGTGAGAGAGTAACATTGACATATATACACTACCAAATGTAAAATAGATAGCTAGTGGGAAGCAGTTGCATAGCACAGGGAGATCAGCTCGGTGCTTTGTGACCACCTAGGGGTAGCATAGGGAGGGTGGGAGGGAGATGCAAGAGGGAGGGGATATGGGGATATATGTATACGTATAGCTGATTCACTTTGTTATACAGCAGAAACTAACACACCATTGTAAAGCAATTATACTCCAATGAAGATCTTAAAAAAAAAAAAAAGGATGTATTGAATTGAAAAAAATTTATATTTCCTACTTTCCTCTCTCTTTCCACTGTGACAAAGAAGACCTCATTTGGAGATATCAGGGCCACAAGAATAAAGCAGCCCAAATGACTAAGTCATTTCTACCTTGGTGACCCGTAGTAGAAATGACATGAGGGATAAGTAAGCTTGTGTTGTGTAAAGCCACTGATGTTTTTTTATTACAGCTTAACTAAACCAGTTATGACTAATAGAATATATATTCTATTAAAATCTCAGAAAAGGAAAGACAGTTGGTAGAGGAAATGAGAATTCCAACAGAGAGGAGTGGGGCAAGGAAACCAGTGGTAGTTGACAACTAATATTGTTTCAAGTAGATTTTTCAAAGATTCTATATAAGATCTCTATAAGGGAAATTACACATTTTGGCCTATATTATTTGAATACACTGATAAGCATTTAAGAAATCTGTTGGAGAATTTGAAGAGTAATTAATGATAAGTGAAGGAAACAAGAAATTTTTTTAAAAATTGAAAAAATTATTAATTCTAGAGAAAACACAAAAGTATATGGTAATCCCAACTGACCCTGTCATTTATCTATAGGCAATACTTATATTGTCATACAATTGTAAAAATTAAATACTTATTTACTCAAATATTTTGGTGTAACTGTATTGGGTGGAAGGAAGGCAATGAAACTTATTTAGACATTTAGATGTGTGGAGAAGAGGAGATATTTCACATAAGCTAAATAATTTTCTTAATCGAGAGCCAACAGATACATTTGAAAGATAAAGAGCAAGATATACCAGTAAAGTATTATTATTTAGAAATGTGAATCTAATAATTGGAATAATAAAAATATTGAGAGTCTATTCTGGGGAGATGGCAGTAGTGACTTAGGAGAATGCTATTTTCCATTATAAGCCTTGAAAACTAGGTGCAGGTGTTGTTATTCTAATAAAAATTTAAAAATTTAATTAAAAAATGATTCTCAAATAATTTTTATGGCTATTTTTTATTGATGTATAATTAATTTATATTATATTAGTTTCAGGTATACAACATAGAAATTCAATATTTTTATAGATTATACTCTATTTAAAGTTATTATAAAATATTGGCTATATGTCCATGCTGTACAATATATCCTTGAAGCTTATTTATTTTATACATAGTAGTTTGTACCTATTAATCCCCTATTTTTTTAATGATCACTGGTATCTAGGATTTTCCCTGTATAAACACACTGCTTAAATATGCCAAACCCTGCAATAGGAGATAAATTTTCTGGCAATGCCTGGTCATTAACAGGTGAAAGTATGAAGTTGATATATTAAAATAATTTTGCCACCACATTTTTATGCTGATTCTTTGAGGCATACTGTAGTATCAAGAAAAAACATTTCAATTATAATCTTGCGTCTAGAAAGATTAGTATTTGAAACTGATAATAGTGAGAAGATAGAAGGGTAATTTTTTTGTATATATGTCTTATCTACCTTTTTCCTATACTACAGTTTGTAAGGTTAAGGTTAGCGGCTTATTTATCTTCCAGAGTTTAAAAGTGCCTGCCACAGAAATTTAGTAAAAAGTTAGTATCTCTTAGGAAAAAATAAAACAAAACAACTCTTATATATGTTTTGCAACCGGGTTTCTTGGTAGTATAATAGGGCAAATTTATTTGTCACCTATAATTTGAGGCTATTGGGAAAGAAGAATGAAAGGAAAATGCATGTTGTTAAGATCATCACAAAGTATCTGGAAAGCTATGAACAGTTAAAAAACACACTGCAGTTAAAAACAAGCATTTAATGTTACTTAAAAAATAGTTTTTGCATTAAGTTCATGAAAGTCAGAATTATTTCAATATATTTTTATATGGGAGAGGGTTTTTTTGTTGTTTGCTTGTTTGTGGTCTCAGTTCAAACAGATAATGCTAAGAACTAAAAATTTCGCCATCTAATTAGGGAGGGGGAAACTCAGCATGGCCTTTTTTCCTAATAACACATGTAGCTTGAAAATGATTTGATGAAGGCTTTTTATAAAAACCCTTGCTTTTTTTGATACAAGGACAATTGCAGTGAAAGTTACTGCTACAATGCAAGGGGCACAGAAGGAGGGAGAAAATGTATGCATAACTAAAGGAGCAAAAAAGCAAGGACAAATAAAAGATCAGAAAAAGAATGAAATTGAAGATTTCAATAGGAAACTTAGTTCAAAAAGAGAGAGAGAGAGAGAGAGAGAGAGAGACGCTACCCAACATCTCTTTCAGAGGGTTTAACCTGGTATGAATACCCAGTTATAACATCCTGGTAAGAGGACGTGACGATGGGGTTGGGAGGGTGTGTGGCAAGGTTGAAGGGGGAAAATAAGGCCTGGAATTAATGCACGTTTGGGTGCTTATGTGTTTTTCTGAGGATCCACTCTTCCATAGTTTTCATTACCTCCTCAGACTGTCCCTAATCCAAAGAAAGGCCAGGAACATTGTTCTAAAGATATTTATATCTATACAGGAATATATATATATATTTTTCAGAAGCTACCAGTAAACATTCCCAGACATACAACGTATTGTTTGCATCAAAAATAATTTTAAATATTTAATATTGAAATAAAATTCAGAAACTCGGAAATTTAAGTCTATTTCAAAATGATTCGTTTTGGGAAGTGCAGTTTTTTCAATGAACTTTTATTTTTAATTTATTTAAAATTTTAAAATTTATGTTTTTCATATTAATGACATTGTTTTCTTTAATTTTATAGGCAATACATATTCACTGCAGGTTTGATAATCATTTTATTCACATGCATTTTTACTGAATTTTTTAGGTCTAGTTTTCTTGTTTTAATTTTGCTTTTCTTTCTCTTTTTATATTTTGGTTCTAGTTTCTGAAAGATTTTTCTAACTTTATCTCTTTTTACTTCTGTTATTTTCTTTATGCCATCATAATGTTTTTTCTAATAGCTTCAGAAATGTTATATTTTATCATGTCCTTTTATATTTCAAAGATCCCACATCTTCTTTTAATTCTGAGGTTATTAATTAAAGGTTGTTTAAATTTTCTTGGCTTTTATGCTTAGTCTTTTTCACCTGACCTTCATCTTCTTCCCTTTTTTTCCCCTATTTGATTGATTTAAGGGAATTTTTGTTTATTTTGTTTGTTTGTTTTCTTCCCAAGTTGAAGGCCTTGTCCAAATGTCTGGTCCATGACTATCCATTTATATTTTAGAATGAGGGACAAAAGGGCATGGGCTGGCCTAATCAATTGGTGGCTTTTACTGCAGAGTGATCAAGTGGGGGATAAAGATATTTTGATGAATCCCACTGCCAGTAAGTATAGATCCTTTCTTTTAGGCCAGTCAGTTTCTGCAGAGAGAAATCCTGCACACTTCTACTGGGAGTACAGAAGTATAGCTCCAGTTTTTGGATTAAGACAGAAAAGGGAGATGATGGGCAAGGATGATGGGTCTTTATCTTGTAGTCACCTTTTTTTCAATTCAGCACTTCTCCCCTGATCACTATTGTATTCAAAATTTTTAAGTCCAGAATGTGTCTGGTTCAGAAGCTCTGAAGAAAACATTTAACTCATGACAGAGTCAGGAAATAGTAGGTATCTGTTTGCCAGGGTTTGGGAACATACATCCAGGGATATAACTACTCTCACACAGCACTCTTTTTCTTCAGGATTCAATTCTTATTAACACCTAAGGTATGATTACTGCAATATATCAAAAATGTGCCTGAGATTTCAGGTATAATGGTAAACCACCATGCTCCAAATTTTATCAGAACCATATCAGATGCATTTAATGAGTGGCAGACACTTAGAAAATGGGCCTTTTCCTATTTGAGATGCCATGTAAACATCCATAGGAAAAAGACCTACAACAAACTCACATTTGCCTATGTCAAATCTTAGAAGCTATGACTTATTTGATTTTCTGTTAGACAGCATTTACCCTATCCTTCTTCAGAGAGCTAGAATGGGGAAGTTAATCACAAACAAACTTAGACTAAGCTTATACTAGATGGCATTGCACTTTTAGAAAGCTCAGTCTTTGTCTTGTTAATTGTAATTCCTATGGTGTGAGTCTCCAAGCATAACAACTGCAAGCTTGGAAAGTTTACCAGTGCCCTTCTTTCTTGGTGGATCCTAAATTACAGTCTTTCTCCTCAGTATCTTGAGAGTGCCAAAAACTGTTCTGCGTTTCAGTGGCTTTTTCTTGACTTGTTAGCCTCTTGCTCTGCTTAATAAGAATTCGACAAAAGCCTCAAGGGGAAACCTGTTATGTGCCATGCTTACTTCTGTTCACCTCCATTCTCTCAGAGATCAAACCTCTTTCCTTTTCAAGCTCTTGATCTCTTATGTCCTGGTTACCTTAACATTGACCCTCACCCAGCCTATTCTCCTACCCAAGGGACTTTTATATATTTTAGTGACGTCTGCTGTCAGAAATTCCTGAAGAGAAAAGTTGTACACAGAAAATTGGGTTTACCCTGAAAAAAAATCCCCTTCTTCTCAAGATCTTGGCCGTTCAAGCCCTGGAGGCCTTTGGAGTTCTCTGATTCCTTTAAACTAAAAATATTAAATAATAAATATTAAAAAATATATTATTGCTGTTCTTGATCTGAGCATTGTCCTGCTTACACAGTATTCCAACATAGTTGGAAGTTAGGGTAAGTGGTTTGGTTGAAGAAAGAACATGTTTCTGAGCAAAGAGGGTTCGGAAGAGGGGCATGTCTGTGATTTACAGTGGAAAGACCTCAAGGAAGGGGAGAAGAAAGTATAACACGATCTTTGGGAGAAAAGAAAATCAATTCATATCAAAGTCATCACACCTAGGTGTTCCTTGGACTATGCTACTCATTTCATCTCAGGTGCTGGGGAGAAATTTAGGAAGACTAAAGTCAGGGACCAAAGGTTATCTATCCTTTGTTTTCTCACCTATAGGAAGAAGTAAAGAGGATTGGGTTAATGATGCATTACAGAACATTTGCCACTTGAAGTAACATACAAACATGCATAGGTCTCCTCCTGATTTATTACAAATATGATATCTCCTCAGAATTCTTTGGTTTAAATGATTGTATCAAGTGCTTTTTGCTTAGCTTTTCTATTGCTTCCTGATGTCTCCATGTGAGGCGAAATTTATCTGCAAAAAGCATAAAAGTTATTGTTGTTGCTTCTTTATCTCTTCCATGACCAGAACTCTCTGACATGTTGGGGTTGCTATGGTCCTAAAACTTAACTGAGACTTATTAATTTCCATGAGTATGGATATTAAGAATAGTATGAATACTTTGTATGGGTTGAGATATTATAAATATTTTGACTAATTGGGGCAAATATCAGATATGATTGTTATAGTCTCCTTGTTTTCAAAAATATGTCTTTATCTTGATACTTTGTGTACCTGTTTTGGAATTTCTTACCTAACCAGCTTAAAAGAAAGAAATCTTGGAAGTGTTTCTGGTTCAAGCTGGTATTCTGGCCTTGTGTTTGTACTTCATCAAGCATAACACCTCTGCATTGGTAAAAGTACAGGCTAAACTCCTATACCAAAACTCTATAAGTCCCTAACAAGCTATTACACAACTTGGTTAATTCTTGCTTAACAGTTGAGGAATATTGAGAAACTACATGCAGACATACTGTTAGGCTGTTCTGCTTCACATGGTCACCCAAATACCCAGGTTACTTCAACTTGATTGGTCTACCATCTGCGAGGTTACATATCTACTCCATCATCTGCATAGTCAGTGAGGATTAGAATCTATCTCACTAGCACTGTCTTATATTGCAGCTTTGTGAAGGCATAAATAAAAAATCAATAGAAAAGGGATTACCCATCTAATCACTTTATGGGCAAGACTCATTGTATACATTGCTTTTGCTCCTATTTCATTGCTAAGAACTTGGTTACATAACCAAATGAATCTGTGAGGGGGGCCGGGAAGTATAATCTGTAGGTGGATGACATGGGCTTGGTGAAAGCTTAGGGAGTTCTATTCCTAAAGAGTTGAGGGAAGGACTTTATACTGGAAGATAATTTGCCATCTTTGGCCCAGGGTTTATCAGGAATTCTTAATTTTCTTATGTTATTTAGGTGCTATAAAGATTTTAAAGGACTGCTAGACTTTTTGCTTGATCTCTGCAACCAAGAACCTCTCTATTATACCCTCACTGTTTCAGTGGATTTGGGATTTTAATTTTTTATATTCTCAGTCACTTCTGATTCTTACGTGGCAGTAATAGTACTGACTGATAATTTTGGTTTTGTGGTAAAATTGTAAGATTTCTCTCTCATACGGGTCTAAGGCAAACCTGAGTAATTCATTGCTGGCCAAGACCTGTATGGGACTCTGGGTCCTAATGCTGGCTCACAAAAACAGGAAAAGTGAAGGGGGTTTTTAAACTATATGAATTATTGAAAGAATGTCATCAGAAGCTAGATTCCACCAAGTCCAAGTTTCAAATGTACACTCAGACTTGGTCAGCTATTCTGTGAGTACTGGGTAGTGAATAAAATGACTAGGTTAAGACACACATGGTATGCTTGCTCATGAATTTAGTGGAGGAGGCAGATATTAATTAGATTACTGTTAATGGATATATTATTGGAGAGGGACACACTGAAAGAAAATCGTGAGTTTATATGAGGACATAATAAAGGAAGCTGACTTAGACTGGAGGATCTGGGAAGGAATCCTTGGGTAAAATTCATAGCATGGTAATAAGGCTGGCCCAGGCAGCTATCTTGTATGCCGTGTGTGCCACAGAATAGTACCTGTTTATCAGAAATGCATTTCCTTTTCTGCCTGGCAACAGTACTAGACTATGTCCTCTGGTTTCCCTGTAGTTAGGTATGGCAGTGTGACTCATTCCAGCCAATCAGATGTGCGCAGAAATCCTGTTTGCCATTCTGGGCTGATACTGCTAAGAGAGGATGTGGTGCTTCTTTGTTAACTTTTATCTTTCTCCTGGCTAAATACAGTGGCAATGAGGCCATAAGGGATAATGGAGCAATACTATAGAAGGAATGCAGGTTCTTGAATCATCATATAAATAAGAAGAAACTTCTACTGTGTTTTACGTTTGGGTGTATTTGTTAAGGCATCTAGCTTTACTCTAAACAATACACCATGTGACCATACTCTTTCTAACAGATATAACTAATATTGGTACCTGCACTAGATTAGATGCAGAAGCAGCTCATCCATTAACTGGCCAAAAGCTATGATTTGGTTGGAATAAAAAGAACTTGAGTAATTTAATTGTATTCCTGGGTAGGGCCAGTTTCATAAGTATGTGACCTTTATAGTCCTCATTTAGAAAGACTCCTTCCCTGGTTTATATTCTGCCTCTTGAGATTCTTAATAATTTTTGAAGATGGAGCCCCTCATTTTCACTTTTCACTGGGTCTTTTAAATTATATAGCTGGTCATGCTACTGAAACTGAGTGAATGAGAATTTCCTGCTATGCCAGAGGAATTTAAGTGGAGTATTGATGAGAGGGAGTAAATATCATAGTCAAAGTCATTGTAAATTCCATGCATGTTGAGAAAAAGGGAAGCAGAATCAGAAGTCAGTTAGGTGACAGGGGAAATGATAATGTGAAATGGAGGGCCATGAAAGAGAAAAATTAAGAAGTGGCCAACATCTTGAATAAGTTTAGTTTCTGCTCTTCCTGTGGCCTGGGTTCTCAGCTACTTGTTTTTAATAACTTCTTTACTTCCTCAGAAAATTTGACTGTTTCTTATGATCGCAAGAGCTTGATAAATACATGTATCAGGCTATCTTATGTGTTAATTTCCTATCCTACCAAACCATGCTTGATGCTAGGAAATATCATGACTGGAAAGTTGGAAAAACCCAGTTTTTTTTTTAATTGGGGTATAGTTGTTCTACAGTGTTGTTAGTTTCTATTGTACAGCGAAGTGGAGTTCTCTGTGCTATACAGTAGGTTCTCATTAGTTATCTATTTTATACATATTAGTGTATATATGTCAGTCCCAGTCTCCAAAATCATCCCACCTCTCCCTTCCCCCCTTGGTGTCCATACGTTTGTTCTCTACACCTATGTCTCTGTATCTGCCTTGCAAACCGGTTCATCTGTACCATTTTTCTAGATTCCACATATATGTGTTAATATACGATATTTGTTTTTCTCTTTCTGACTGACTTCACTCTGTATGAAGACCCCAGTTTTATATCCATAGCCCCAAAGTGAACATCATCATATTCTGGCTACCAATGGAACCGTGCATTGTTAGAGCTACATCCAGATCTAGGAATTTCATGGCTTAAGGTAGAGTGATAAAGGTGGTCCTGGTTGAGCCTGTGTAGTTTTTGAGTTAAACAAATTGTTAGTTCAGATTTGAAATTTAGGTTCCTCATTACTTATGAGAGTGACACATTTAGTATGTGAAATTACATTAATTGCTTCTTGGGTTCAGTATTCTTAAATTTCCACTGGTTCTTCAACTTATTCATAATATTTCTGTATTTATAGTGTTACCCCTAGTAGTTACTGTGAGAGATCACTCTACCCATCTCCTGATGCCTTGGGTCCCCACCCAAAAATTATCAGCAGCTTATTTAATTAAGACACATTTACCACAAGAAACAGCAGAAAATTAAAGGTTCTTAGAAATGTCACTTATATGCCAAGATATGACTTCCTGTAGTTTTCCAGATTATATCAAAATAATATTTTATTACTTTAAATATAGTAACATATATAGTAGTTTAAACTAAAATAAAATAATGAAATACATACTTAGGGTCAGCTGTATGTATTCATTGGTGTTGTGATTGTAAAGAGTGCAGATATTCTGACTCAATTCTGTTTTGTGAAATATTTTCATTAAACTTTTCTTTCTAATACTTGTTAAGAATCGGGCTTTGCCTACTCATTTTTTTTTTGCCATTTTTTTCTGCTTCTTTATTGGCAAGAAGATTTTGATGGCAACACTTTCAGATGTTCCTTTTGTACTTAGTCGAAGATGGCCTGCTTTTGTATTTGTTATGTATTTTACATGTTGAAGTCTTTGAAATCCTAAACAAGGTGAAGGCAAAATCCATGCCTAATTAATTGCATGGAACATCCTTGATTTCACATTTACCCACAGGAACCCTTTGGCTTAGATTTAGGAAGTCATGAACTTTCTGACACCTGTTCATTTTTCTCCTTGATCATATTCTTAACATCAGTGTAGTTCAAACCAAAAGTTCTAACCCAGACTATTTTACCAACTTCAGCCCTCATTATTCCTTCCATTGCTCAATCTGCTCTAACATTTACCAAGCTGGCTAATTATTCATTGATTAGTGCAGGGATATTTCTACCTCAGAAATCTCACACTCTCTGTTCCCTCTGTTTGGGATACTTGTCTTCCATTGCTTTCACCCCAGGTCTGTGTGCAGATATCTTGACATTGAAGCTTTCCCTAATTACCCTGCCTAAAATATTTTCTATTCCCTCACTGCCACCCAAACTCTCTATTTCTGTTTCCTGCTTATTTTTCAGCATAGTGTTTATTACAACCTAATAGTACCTTGAATGTTTATTAATTTCTTGTCTTTCCCCCCAACATAGTGTAAGCTTCAAGAGAACAGGCACTGTGTCTTTTCTCCCCCATACTCCTGAGTCCCTAATAAGTAGAACGATTCATTTTACATAGTAGATGTTTAATAAATATTTCTTGAATGAATGAATAGGTTTTGGTTGTTCCTTGATGTAAGGAATTGTCAAGGAGTTGGAAGGATCCTTTCTAACAAGACTCAGAGCAAACACTAGGGTTGAAATAGAATAAAAAACGCATGGTTAAGACAGAGTGAAGTGGTAAATAGGTGGAAATATGAAAAGAATGGGGTCTCCTTAGGAGAGGTATAATTTCTAAGAGTGAATAGTTATCCTACTTAAAGATATCAGATAATCACTTTATTGCAATGTGCAGGAAATACTTGGGCCTTGACACTTTGAAACTTTCCAAGTCATGTTTCCTCTATAGAAGACTTGCATCATGAGTAAAAAAAAGTTCTAGATAGAATGTGCCTGAAAGAAAAGAAGAAAAGAAAAAAAAAGAAAGTGAATTGTATAAATCAGAATTTACCACAATTCAATTTTTGTAGCTAGGACTTTCTTTTTGAAGTGGACTTTCAACTGCACCAGATTCAGAGTCCAAGATCTATATTCTGATGGGTTTATTAACTTCCAGTCCCACACAGACTGGAGAAATTGTCTTAATGGGATATAGCATCCATGACCTTGAAATGTAAGAATATCTATTTAGAGTCTTGTCAAGATAAATGATGAGTCTCTTCATTTGCTAGACCCAAATATTGCTTCTTTTATCAAGCAAAGAAAAAGAAAATCTTAAGAATATCAGGAGACAATTATAATAGAAAAAAATTTCTTCAGTCCTTTATTTCTACCCAAAATAATTTTGAATAATAAATAAAACATGCACTGATTTTCAAATCATTTTGAAATATTTCATATGCTTTGTCAAACAGTGACAGTATATAAAGCCCAATTTATCACAAATAAGAAAGAATAATTACATGGCAAACATCCAAAATACCCCATACTCTTAAAATAAGATTCTCAGTTCTCTTGAATACCACCAGCAAATGGAAAATTTGCAAAATATCCATAAATAACCTCATCCTTTATATATGGGAAAAGACTTCCCTGTGTCCTTACTGTTTTTTGTTCGGTTGTTTAATAACAAAATTCTCTAAGCCTCTGGATCCCAAGACGACTTTGAAAGTGTTCAGCTTTCAATATTATCCAGAGAAGATTTTTCTTTTCTTTTATAATCAAATAGTGTACATGTTTTGTGCTACAGCTGTTGTATGTAAACAACATTTGGTTTGGCATCATGAGACTTGCATTCAAATGGCAACTGTCCATATTACTGCTATTTGTGTGACCTTGGTCAAAATATATCATTCCTGTATCCATGAGCTTCATTTTCCTCTTTCAGAAAATGAGTTAAACTTGCATAGAATTAATGGGAAACATGAAGGCAATAAAGTATTTGGAAACATACAATACATTTTCTGTGTCATTGCAGATACTCAATAATAGTTAAAATGAATTTATTTCGTTGCTTTTTGTCAACATTAAAAAGTTAGCTTACACTCTGAAATTCTGAAGTTACTCATCCTTTGTTCTTTTTTGCTTTTTTTGGGCCGAGGCCATGCGGCTATCAGGATCTTAGTTCCCTGACCAGGGATGGAACCCACACCCTCAGCACTTAAAGCACGGAGTCCTAACCACTGGACCGCCAGGGAATTCCCTTATCTTTTTTAATTAAAAATTTCAGTGTAGTAATGAAAGCTCTCTTCAACACAAGCATCTTTTATGCCCTCAAAAATATTTCTCCTAACTTTATCCAGGGTCAACCCAATGTAGAAAATATTTTAACATATCATAAAAAAAAAAGCCCAGACTTAAAAAAGGAAAGATTTTATTCAGAAAGACTATGGTAGAGGGAGAATGCTCTGGCCATAGAATCTGTGTCTATTAGTAAAGAAAGAAGGGGGTTCTTTCTTTTATAAGGAGAAGCAAAATCAGGCTAGAAAAGGACTAGGTGTAGAGGAGTGGGGTGAGCAGGTAGCATTATCAAAGAACTGAACAAAAAATGTTTTCTTTGTGGTCAGCTGATTCTCAGAAGGTGCCGTTAGCAGGACCTTGGTTTTCATTGCAGTGCTTAAGCTCAAGTGTGGGACAAAGTTCAGGGGTCTGGTAAGAGGACAGAAGCCTGACTGAAGTTTGGTCAAGTCAAGTTAGCAGGTGTTTGGTGAGCGTTTGGTCAAACACAAAAATAAGAAACAAAGCATTGAGCAATAGTGTCTTTTTCATAATACTGAATGTCCTAGGGCTGCTGTGGTAGAATAACATAGACTGGGTAGCTTAAACAACAATCATTTATTTCTTGCAGTTCTGGAGGCTGGAAGCCTAAGATCACACTGACAGGGTGGTTGGATTCTTGGTGAAGACCCCCTTCCTAGTTTATAGATGGCCGTCTTCTCATGTCCTCACATGGTGGAGAAAGAGATTACCTCTCACTTGTCTCTTCTTGTAAAGGCACTGACTTCATCATGAGGGTTCCACTCTCATGACCTAAATACCTCCCAAAGTCTCTACCTCCTAATGTTGAGGGTTAGAATTTCAACATACGATGTTGGGAGAATGTCAATACATCATTTGCCACAGTTTTCTCATTTGAAATGGGTAATATTGTGTAAAATATAAGAATTATTCAAATGAATAATCATGAATAACCTAATTTCAAAATATTCTAATAATAAATACAGTCATGTTAGGTGTTCTAATAAAAGTTAAGTTTTTAAAAAAGGTATGGGTATTCTAGAAACTGGCAGCATAAATGTGCCTTACCTAGGCTCCTGCCCTAACCCTATTTCAGTCCTCTTCCATTCTTGGTCCAAGCAGCCGCTTATACCAGTATATAGGTCAAATCTGGGGGATGTGATCAAGAGAACCCCTGAAGGATACTTTTCCCTCTAGTCTTATGAGAGACTGGAGAATAGGATAGGACGCCTACACGACTAGGATCAGAAAGGAGTAAATCCTCCTTGGGAGAACCAGAGAGGTCTTAGACACTTTGGGAAGGGCCACAGTGACTCCTCTGGTTGTACTCATTCCCCCTGACCCTCAAAGGCATGTATGTATGATAAAACTAGTTGTATCAGAGCCTCTGATACTTACACCACTTTATCATCTATAATCATGCTTAAGAATAAATAAGTATGGTAATGAACAAGAACGTTATGTTTATGTTGTGAATAATATTACTAACTTGTCATTTTACATATATAAATGCTCCCTGTTTTCATTTGTATTTATGATTAGAATTTTTACTACATTTTTTCCTGCTGCGGTTATACATAGGATGTTTTTATACCAAAAAATAACAATTGTAGTTATATACAGGAATGAAATTATTTCAGATGAAGAGAATATTGTGTGTGCACTTGTCTGGTGTATAAGTTGTGAAAACTATAGATCCATCTGGAGATCTTTAAAATGGTAATACACTAATCAAACTAAGATATTTTTATGTTAAATTATTTATCCAAGCTCTTTTATTTTAGCTGAGCTTTTAAGGAAAACTGCGTTGTGAACAGTACTTACCTTTAGGTTGAATCTTTACATAAAAGTTGGCCAGCATTACATACAATACTGAAACTCTTCTTGCAGAAGTCAGCAGTAACTGCCACATTGCCAGAGGCATGGCCTGTTTTGTCCTTCATCTCCCTGGTATCCCTGACACGGTTTGCTCATTCGTCCTTCCTGAAAGTTTTTTCTATCCTGCGGTCTGTGAAACCCACCGTACTAGAAATTACTCCTCAGTATTTTAAAGCTTATTTTTATCCTTTTCTTACATGTATGACTCCTCTTACTTAGATAAGCCTTACACAGATAACTCCTATAAATTTACTCTTGGCCCTGTTTTTCATACTCTCCTTTGAGAGACTTTACCTACCTATATATCTTCAGGAGCTACAGCACTTATCCAAGTTTCTATTATGGAGGAGAACTTTTGTTTAGGAAAATACAATTGATATTCACTTGGGATAAAAGATGAGTGCCTTATATAGAGACAGACACACACACAAATATCGTTAGATTTCTAATTGACAGAACGAACAGGAAACTGGGGGTGGGGGGAGAATAGAAGAAAGGAGAGAGAAAAGAGTGGGATATAGTTAGGACAACATAGATTAGTTGAAGAACCCTCAAGGACAAAGATATGTAATGTTTGACTAATGTTCATTTTGTTTTGAGTTAACTCTCTTCTCTTTCTCCTCTCTTTACCCAGTTACCTAGTTTGACATTCAGGATTAGGCTAGTGTTTTTTTTTTAAGTTTAGTTTTGTGTGTAGTAATATAAAGAAAAGAGCTGAGTTCCACATTTGTGTCACTGAAGAAACCAACACTTGCTAGGAGCTGAACAAAGAAATGAGCCAGAGATCACCATGTAAATGTTTTTCCCCGGAAATTTGCAGGAGCTTGTTGAAATCATTAGATTCTTTTTTCACAGGCCTCCCTGCATACCTTTACCGTAACATTCATAATTTTCCAGAACTGTATCACCTATCTATTGTCCCACTGGACTCCAAACTACTTTAGCACAGAAGCTGTGCCCTTTGGTACTAAAATAATAACCCACTTCTACCAAGTGCTTAAAAATGAGTGACTACAGCAATGAAGGACTTAATGTTGGCTGTCACTGGGCTTAAGGGAAAAATCAAGAAGTAGACCCAGCAGCACTGACCTAGTTAAAGAATTGGATGTCATGAGGTGAGCCTTCAGTCGACATTTCCATGTTCAAGAAATTGTGAAAAACCCAGTTTTCTGGCAGGCAGTGTGATAAAGAGTTAAGAGCGCTTCTTTTGGAGTTATTCAGACTTGTGTTTAAGCACTCGTTCTATCATTTACAGGCTGTGTAATTTGTTTTCACTTACTTAGCTCCTGTGAATTAAAATTTAGTTCATTTTAATTCACAGTGTTATGGAGAGGATTAAATTGTTTAGCACATGCAAAATGAGTTAATGTTCAACTAAGGTAAATTTAATGCCTGGGATGTTTTTCGCAGAAGTGGAAAATTATTACAGCAACTGTAGACAAATTTTGCTTACTCTACAGTTTCACCTGGACCCAGTTGTGCCGTGAGGCAGTCACTATTTATTTATGTCTGAAAGAGTATTGCTGAAGAACTAGAATCAAATTTTATTTTTGTTTAAAGAACTCAGGTTTTGCTACCGAGGGCATAAAGCCAAATCAAATGGACAAGTGGGAATGGATGCGGTTATGCTCATGCCTGCGCTTGGTGATAGTAGTGGATTCTAGGAACAGTGCAACCTTGGATTCAGCAGAAGTACTCTAACATGCCTTTCCCCCAAGACTTCATGAAATCAACTATTCATGAGAAAAACAACTTAATTCACTTTCTTAAAAGCATTACTTTGTATTAACTTACCCTCTAACTTATAGGAGATGGTGTAATGAAAAAGTCTAATATTTACCTGAAATGTAATGTTTGATTGTTGCTCGTATGAGAATATATCTGTAATTCATTTTGCAAAGCCCATTTCCTGTTACTTGCTACAGAGATTGCTACCACATCTAATTGTGTTTGTGTATTTCCTTAATTTGAATGAAAGAAGATAACATAAATGAAAAACTCAGGAGGACAACTAATTCAGATTACTAGTCCAGGCAAGCTAATTTGTTATTCATTAGATGCTAATGAACCCAGCACCAATATTTTATTTGTTTCACTCTATCTGAGATTTGAAAGGTCTTGTAACATAGTGAAAGTCTACAATAAACAGATATGTGAAAGTAAAGGATTACTTTTCTCTTGTTTCCGTTTGGTAGATATGCAATTATTTCTGGACTAGGAAAACCAAGTAAATCAATATGGAAAAGCATGTTTTCTTTCTGTTTAAGAAAACAAATTTAATAAAATTAAGCTCTTTACATGCATGTTTTCTTCAGTTCCATAGGATCTAGACGTTTTATATATCAGCCTGGAGTCAACCCTACTTTAAAAGAATCTAAAAGTGAAATAGAGTGTGAGTGAAATGAAACCTATTATATGTATGCATATGTATATCTGTGTAGGTATATATATATATGTGTTACCATTTAAACATTATTTGTTAACAGGTTTTTTTCTCACTATATTTTCTATGACTGATTTCTTTAAAATGAAGCATTTAGAAAGTGATGATTGGCATATGTAATCAGGGTAGGTTTGTTGTTTATTTTTTGGTCTAGTGTTAATATTAATTAGGTGGAATATTCATTGGTGAACTTGGCCATTATGTAGAATTACTGAATTTACTTACTTTTTTTTTTTTAACATCTTTATTGGAGTATAATTGCTTTACAATGGTGTGTTAGTTTCTGCTGTATAACAAAGTGAATCAGCTATAGATATACATATATTCCCATGTCTCCTCCCTCTTGCACCTCCCTCCCACCATCCCTATCCCACCACTCTAGGTGGACAAAAAGCACCAAGCTGATCTCCCTGTGCTATGCGGCTGCTTCGCACTAGCTATCTATTTTACATTTAGTAGTGTATATATGTCCATGCCACTCTCTCACTTCGTTCCAGCTTACCCTTCCCCCTCCCCGTGTCCTCGAGTCCATTCTCTACGTCTGCATCTTTATTCCTGTCCTGCCCCTAGGTTCTTCAGAACCATTTATTTTTTCTTTTTTAGATTCCATATATATGTGTTAGCATATGGTATTTGTTTCTCTCTTTCTCACTTACTTCGCTCTGTATGACAGTCTCTAGGTCCATCCACCTCAATACAAATAACTCAATTTTGTTTCTTTTTATGGCTGAGTAGTATTCCATTGTGTATATGTGCCACATCTTCTTTATCCATTCATCTGTCGATGGACACTTAGGTTGCTTCCATGTCCTGGCTATTGTAAATAGAGCTGCAATGAACACTGTGGTACATGACTCTTTTTGAATTATGGTTTTCTCAGGGTATATGCCTAGTAGTGGGATTGCTGGGTCATATGGTAGTTCTATTTGTAGTTTTTTAAGGAACCTCCATACTGTTCTCCATAGTGGCTGTATGAATTTACATTCCCACCCACAGTGCAAGAGGGTTCCCTTTTCTCCACATCCTCTCCAGCATTTATTGTTGTAGATTTTTTAATGATGGCCATTCTGAATAGTATGAGGTGATACCTCATTGTAGTTTTGATTTGCATTTCTCTAATGATTAGTGATGTTGAGCATACTTTCATGTGTTTGTTGGCAATCTGTATATCTTCTTTGGAGAAATGTCTATTTAGGTCTTCTGCACATTTTTGAATTGGATTGTTTGTTTTTTTGTTATTGAGCTGCATGAGCTGCTTGTATACTTTAGAGATTAATCCTTTGTCAGTGGCTTTGTTTGCAAATATTTTCTCCCATTCTGAGGGTTGTCTTTTCATCTGTTGGTGGCTTCCTTTGCTGTACAGTAGCTTTTAACTTTCATTAGGTCCCATTTGTTTATTTATTTTTTTATATCCGTTTCTCTAGGAGGTGGGTCAAAAAGGATCTTGCTGTGATTTATGTCATAGAGTGTTCTGCCTATGTTTTCCTCTAAGAGTTTTATAGTGTCTGGCCTTACATTTAGGTCTTTAATCCATTTTGAGTTTATTTTTGTTTATGGTGTCAGGGAGTGTTCTAGCTTCATTCTTTTACATGTAGCTGTCCAGTTTCCCAGCACCACTTATTGAAGAGGCTGTCTTTTCTGCATTGTATATCCTTGTCTTCTTTATCAAAGATAAGGTGACCATATGTGCGTGGGTTTATCTCTGGGCATTCTGTCCTGTTCCATTGATCTGTATTTCGTTTTTTGTGCCAGTACCATACTGTCTTGATTACTGTAGCTTTGTAGTATAGTTTGAAGTCAGGGAGCCTGATTCCTCTAGCTCCATTTTTCTTTCTCAAGATTTCTTTGGCTCTTCGGAGTCTTTCATGTTTCCATACAAATTGTGAAATTTTTTGTTCTAGTTCTGTGAAAAATGTCATTAGCATTTTGATAGCGATTGCATTGAATCTGTAGATTGCCTTGGATAGTACAGTCATTTTCACAATGTTGATTCGTCCAATCCAGGAACATGGTATATCTCTCCATCTGTTTGTATCATCTTTAATTTCTTTCATCAGTGTCTTATAGTTTTCTGCATACAGGTCTTTTGTCTCCTTAGGTAGGTTTATTCCTAGGTATTTTATTCCTTTTGTTGCAATGGTAAAGGGGAGTGTTTCCTTAATTTCGCTTTCAGATTTTTCATTATTAGTGTATAGGAATACAAGAGATTTCTCTGCAATAGTTTTGTATCCTGCTACTTTACCAAATTCATTGATTAGCTCTAGTAGTTTTCCGGTAGCATCTTTAAGATTCTCTCTCTATACTATCATGTCATCTGAAAACAGTGACAGTTTTACGTCTTCTTTTCCAATTTTGATTCCTTTTATTTCTTTTTCTTCTCTGATTGCTGTGGCTAAAACTTCCAAAACTATGTTGAATAATAGTGGTGAGAGTGGGCAACCTTGTCTTGTTCCTGATCTTAGTGGAAATGGTTTCAGTTTTTCACCATTGAGAAACATATTGGCTGTGGGTTTGTCATACATGGCCTTTATTATGTTGAGGTAAGTTCCCTCTATGCCTACTTACTGGAGACTTTTTATCATAAAAGGGTGTTGAATTTTGTCAAAAGCTTTTTCTGCCTCTATTGAGATGATCATATCGTTTTTTCTCCTTCCATTTGTTAATATGGTTTATCACATTGAGTGATTTACATATATTGAACAATCCTTGCATTCCTGGGATTAACCCCACTTGATCATGGTGTGTGAACCTTTTAATGTGCTGTTGGATTCTGTTTGCTAGTATTTTGTTGAGGATTGTTGCATCTATGTTCATCAGTAATAATGGCCTGTAGTTTTCTTTCTTTGTGACATCTTTGTCTGGTTTTGATATCAGCGTGATGGTGGCCTTGTAGAATGAGTTTGGGAGTGTTCCTCCCTCTGCTATATTTTGGAAGAGTTTGAGAAGGATAGGTGTTAGCTCTTCTCTAAATGTTTGATAGAATTCCCCTGTGAAGCCATCTGGCCCTGGGCTTTTTTTTGTTGGAAGATTTTTAATCACAGTTTCAATTTCAGTGCTTGTGATTGGTCTGTTCATATTTTCTATTTCTTCCTGGTTCGGTCTCAGAAGGTTGTGCTTTTCTAAAAATGTGTCCATTTCTTCCAGGTTGTCCATTTTATTGGCATATAGTTGCTTGTAGTAATCTCTCATGATCCTTTGTATTTCTGCAGTTTCAGTTGTTACTTTTCCTTTTTCATTTCTAATTCTGTTGATTTGAGTCTCCTCCCTTCTTTTCTTGATGAGTCTGAGTAATGGTTTATCAATTTTGATTTTCTTCTCAAGGAACCAACTTTTAGTTTTATTGATCTTTGCTATTGTTTCCTTCATTTCTTTTTCATTTATTTCTGATCTGATCTTTATGATTTCTTTCCTTCTGCTAACTTGGGGTTTTTTTTGTTCTTCTTTCTCTAATTGCTATAGGTGTAAGGTTAGGTTGTTATTTTGAGATGTTTCTTGTTTCCTGAGGTAGGTTTGTATTGCTATAAACTTCCCTCTTAGAACTGGTTTTGCTGCATCCACAGGTTTTGGGCTGTCGTGTTTTCACTGTCATTTGTTTCTAGGTATTTTTTGATTTCCTCTTTAATTTCTTCAGTGATCTCTTGGTTATTTAGTAATGTATTGTTTAGCCTCCATGTGTTAATATTTTTTACAGATATTTTTCCTGTAATTGATATCTAGTTTCATAACATTGTGGTCGGGAAAGATACTTGATACGATTTCAATTTTCTTAAGTTTACTAAGGCTTGATTTGTGACCCAAATATAATCTATCCTGGAGAATGTTCCATGAGCACTTGAAAAGAAAGTGTATTCTGTTGTTTTTGGATGGAATGTCCTATAAATAACAATTTAGTCCATCTTGTTTAATGTGTCATTTAAAGCTTGTGTTTCCTTATTTATTTTCAGATTGGATGATCTGTCCATTGGTGAAAGTGGGGTGTTAAAGTCCCCTATTATGTTTGTGTTACTGTTGATTTCCCCTTTTATGGCTGTTAGCATTTGCCTTATGTATTGAGGTGCTCCTATGTTGGGTGCATAAATATTTACAATTGTTATACCTTCCTCTTGGATCGATCCCTTGATCATTATAGAGTGTCCTTCTTTGTCTCTTGTAATAGTCTTTATTTTAAAGTCTATTTTGTCTGATATGAGAATTGCTACTCCAGCTTTCTTTTGATTTCCATTGCATGGAATATCTTTTTCCATCCCCTCACTATCAGTCTGTTGTGTCCCTAGGTCTGAAGTGGGTCTCTTGTAGACAGCATATGTATGGGTCTTGTTTTTGTATCCATTCAGCCAGTCTATGTCTTTTAGTTGAGACATTTAATCCATTCACGTTTAAGGTAATTATCGATATGTATGTTCCTATTACCATTTTCTTAATTGTTTTGGGTTTGTTTTTGTAGGTCTTTTCCTTCTCTTGTGTTTCCTGCCAAGAGAATTTCCTTTAGCATTTGTTGTGAAGCTAGTTTGGTGGTGCTGAGTTCTCTTAACTTTTGCTTGTTTGTAAAGGTTTTAATTTCTCCATTGAATCTGAATGAGATTCTTACTGAGTAGAGTAATCTTGGTTGTAGGTTTTTCCCTTTCATCACTTTAAATATGTCCTGTCACTCCCTTCTGGCTTGCAGAGTTTCTGCTGAAAGATCAGCTGTTAAACTTATGGGGATTACCTTTTATGTTAATTGTTGCTTTTCCTTTGCTGCTTTTAATATTTTTTCTTGTATTTAATTTTTGATAGTTTGGTTAATATGTGTCTTGGCATGTTTCTCCTTGGATTTATCCTGTATGGGACTCTCTGTTCTTCCTGGACTTGATTGACAATTACCTTACCCATATTAGGGAAGTTTTCATCTATAAGCTCTTCAAATATTTTCTCAGTCCCTTTTTTTTTCTCCTCTTCTTCTGGGACCCCAATAATTTGATTGTCAGTGCATTTAATGTTGTCCCAGAGGTCTCTGAGACTGTGCTCAATTCTTTTCATTCTTTTTTCTTTATTCTGCTCTGCAGTAGTTATTTCCACTATTTTGTCTTCCAGGCCACTTATCCGTTCTTCTGCCTCAGTTATTCTGCTTTTGATTCCTTCTAGAGAATATTTAATTTCATTTATCGTGTTGTTTATCATTGTTTGTTTGCTCTTTATTTCTTGTAGGTCCTTGTTCAACGTTTCTTATATTTTGTCTATTCTATTTCCAAGATTTTGGATCATCCTTACTATCATTACTCTGAATTCTTTTTCAGGTAGACTGCCTATTTCCTCATCATTTGTTTGGTCTGGTGGGTTTTTACCTTGCTCCTTCATCTGCTGTGTGCTTCTCTGTCTTCTCATTTTGCTTAACTTACTGTGTTTGGGGTCTCCTTTTTGCAGGCTGCAAGTTCATAGTTCCTGTTGTTTTTGGTGTCTTCCCCCAGTGGGTAAGGTTCGTTCAGTGGGTTGTGTAGGCCTCCTGGTGGAGGGGGCTGGTGCCTTTGTTCTGGTGGATAAGGCTGGATCTTTTCTTTCTGGTTGGCTGGACTGTTTCTGGTTGTGTGTTTTGGGGTGTCTGTGAACTTATTATGATTTTAGGCAGCCTCTTTGTTAATGGGTGAGGTTGTGTTCCTGTCTTGCTAGTTGTTTGGCATAGGGTGTCCAGCACTGTAGCTTGCTGGTCATTGAGTGGAGCTGGGTCTTAATGTTGAGACGGAGATCTCTGGGAGAGCTTTCGCCATTTGATATTATGTGGGTCCAGGAGGTCTCTGGTGGAACAGTTTCCTGCACTCAGTCTCCCACCTCAGAGGCTCAGACCTGAAACCTGGCCAGAGCACCAAGACCCTGTCAGCCACACAGCTCAGAAGAAAAGGGAAAAAAAAAAGAAAGAAAGAAAAAAAAGAATAAAATAAATTTATTAAAATAAAAAATAAAAAAATACAAATTAAAAATTTTAAAAGTAATAAAAAGGAAGAAAGAAGAGAGTAACCAAACGATAAAACAAATCCACCAATGATAACAAGCACTACAACTATACAAAAAAAAAGGACGGACAGAACCCTAGGCAAATGGTGAAAGTAAAGCTATATAGACAAAATCACACAAAAAGCGTACACTGCACACTCACAAAAAGAAAAAAAGGAAAAAAATATATATATATAAAAAGGAAGAGAGCGACCAAATCAATAAACAAATCTAGCAATGATAATAAGCTCTAAATACTAAACTAAGATAAACATAAAACCAGAAACAAGTTAGTTGCAGAAAGCAAACCCCTAGCCTACAGTTGCTCCCAAAGTCCACCGCCTCAAATTTGGGATGATTCATTGTCTATTCAGGTATTCCACAGATGCAGGATACGTCAAGTTGATTGTGGAGATTTAGTCTGCTACTCCTGAGGCTGCTGGGAGATATTTCCCTTTCTCTTCTTTGTTCACACAGCTCCTGTGGTTCAGGTTTGGATTTGGCCCCCCCTTTGTGTGGTCACCTGAGGGTGTCTCTTCCCTGGCCAGACAGGATGGGGTTAAAATAGCAGCTGATAAGGGGGCTCTGGCTCACTCAGGCTTGGGGGAGGGAGGGGTATGGAATGAGGGGCAAGCCTGTGGTGGCAGATGCTGGCGTGATGTTGCAACAGCCTGAGGCACGCCATGTGTTCTCCTGGGGAAGTTGTCCCGGATCACAGGACCCTGGTGGTGGCAGGCTGCACAGGCTCCCAGCAGGGGAGGTGTGGTCGTGACCTGTGCTTGCACACAGGCTTCTTTGTGGCTACAGCAGCAGCCTTAGCATCTCATGCCCATCTCTGGTTTTTTAATCACAGATTCAAAATTTCAGTACTTGTAATTGGTCTTTTCATATTTTCTATTTCTTCCTGGTTCAGTCTTGGGAGATTGTAACTTTCTAAGAATTTGTTTATTTCTTCTAGGTTGTCCATTTTATTGGTGTCCAGTTGCTTGTAGTAGTGTCTTATGATCCTTTGTATTTCTGTGTTGTCTGTTGTAACTTCTTTTTTATTTCTCATTTTATTGATTTGAGCCCTCGCCCTTTTTTTCTTGGTGAGTCTGGCTAAAGGTTTATGAGTTTTACTTATCTTTTCACAGAACCAGCTTTTAGTTTCATTGGTCTTTTCTATTGTTTTATTAGTCTCTATTCCATATATTTCTGCTCTGATTTTCATGATTTCTTTCCCTCTACTAACTTTGGGGTATTTTGTTGTTGTTTTTCTTCCCTAGTTGCTTTAGGCATAAGGTTAGGTGGTTTATTTAAGATTTTTCTTGCTTCCTGGTGTAAGCTTGTATAAACTCCCCTCTTAGAATTGCTTTTGCTGCATCCCATAGGTTTTGGATCATCATGTTTTCATTTGTCTCTAGGTATTATTTGATTTCCTCTTTGATTTCTTCAGTGATCCATGGGTTGTTTAGTGGTATATTGTTTAGCTTCCATGTATTTGTGGTTTTTGCAGTTTTTTCTTATAGTTGATTTCTAGCCTCATAGTGTGGTCAGAAAAGATGCTTAATATGATTTCATATTTCTTAAGTTTATGGAGGCTTGCTTTGTAGCCTAGTGTGTGATTTCTCCTGGAGAATGTTCCATGTGCACTTGAAAAGAATGTGTATTCTGCTTTTGGGTGGAATGCTATATAAATATCAATTAAGTTCATCTGGTCTAAGGTGTCATTTAAGGCCTGTGTTTTCTTATTGATTTTATGCCCGAGTGGTCTGTCCATTGATGTAGGTGGGCTGTTAAAGTCCCCCACTATTATTTTGTTAGTGTCAAATTCTCCTCTTATGTCTGTCAACATTTGCCTCATATATTGAGGTGTTCCTGTGTTGGTTGCATATGTATTTACAATTGTTATATCTTTTTCTTGGTTTGATCCTTTGACCATTATATAGTGTCCTTTGTCTCTTGAAACAGTATTTATTTTAAAGTCTATTTTGTCTGCTACAAGTATTGCAACTCTGGCTTTCTTTTGATTTCCATTTGTGTGGAATACTTTTTTTCATCCCCTCACTTTCAGTCTGTATGTGTCTCTAGATCTGAAATGAGTCTCTTGTAGGCAGCATATGTACAAGTCTTGTTTTTGTATCCATTTATCCAGTCTGTGTCTTTTGGTTGGAGGACTTAGTCTGTTTACATTTAAGGTAATTATTGATATCTATATTCCTATTGCCATTTTAATTGTTTTGGATTTGTTTTTGTAGATTTTTTCTACTTCTTTTGTTCTTTTCTCTTGTGATTTCATGACTGTCTTAGTATTTTAAAGATATTCAGTTAGCTTCATATTGATCATGAAATTTTGCTCTAGATGTAGTTTTATCTCTTGCCTATGATTATTTTTGAATTCTCTTTTTTATAGTATTATGGAATTTCACTCAGATGTGTTCAGCTGTGAATTTTTATTCATTTATCTTACTTGAAATTTTATGCTTTTTTGCATTGAAAAATCTTATCTTCTATTCTGGTAAATTTTCTCTCTGAGTGGGAGTGTATCTCCACAGTGGGTTTTGGTTTGCTTTCATTAGACATATTAGGAATTCAAATGCCAATAACCAACTTTTATGTTAATTTCATGGCTTGGGGATATCCAGGGCATGTCTAGGCTGAACTGAGAATCCTATTTTTTTGGTTTGTTTTCACCTACAGCTTATGCAGATACAGAGAAGTTTGTAATAGTCTCTGCATTTCTCTCTCCACCTACTTTTCCTGGTTTGCAGATAGCTGGGGCTCCTGGTTTATCTTCAGTGATCTTATTTTCTACCCTCTGCCCTACATGGGCACAAGGCCTAGTCTCTTGGGTTTATGTGGATGGAACCCTTTCCTGCTGTGCACTCTTATCCCCGAGACCTCATGCAGGAGCAGTATCAGCTCATCTGCTTTCCTCACTAGGTTCCAGTGTTCCACCTTATACTTGGAAACTGGAAATTGCTTCTTCTTTAACGTAAGATCAGATTTGAATTTGAAATATGTTTGTTAGTTTTTACCCATGATTTCCAGACGTTTATGGCAGGAGAATACTTACATTTCTTTAATCCACTGTCTTACAATAACCACAAAATATTCTACGTATCAGTCTCTTTAAGCAGTTCAGAAAAGTTTTCTACTTTATTCAAATGAGAGACATTTCACAGTTGTAATTCACAGGAGAAAAGGAAACAAAAAATAATTCCATTAAATCAACATTGGAAACTCTAATTACAGACTTAAAAAGGTATTTCATTTTTAAAATCCCTCCAGATAAATACCTTGCCAATCCTTGGCAATTACAGATAGTACGCATTTTTTAAAATATATTTTTTATGAGAACCATTAGTGTTTATTTATGGCCTTATTTTTTATTATATTTTTCTAGCTTGTTGAGGTATGCTTGATAAATAAAAGTTTTTTATATTTAGGTTTTGCAGTGTGATTTAAGATTTAGGATGCAAATGTGATGATTTAATATACATATACATTGTAAAATGATTACCACATTCAAGTTAATTAACACATCCATCACCTCGCCAAATTTACTAAGACAGTAAGCATTTATTGAATAAAAGAAGAAAGGACACCATAGGTATATGCTTCATGACCCTAAATAGTTAAAAATAATTTTGCTTATTGTGTGGCTGTTATATATGTCATGATGACAATATTCAGTGTTACCTAACTTTTATTAATCAATTCTTCTCCCTTCATATTTTGTAGACTCATAACGGTAACATCTTGTAATTTTGGAAGTTCCATGCGCAAGAAGCTTCCATTATGCTTCTAGGAAGAAGCTTCCACGAAAAGCTTCCTATTAGCTAAGGATCATGTAGTGAACTCCTATCCTCTATGGCATTTCCTTCAAATATGAATCGTTGCCTATGAATGCATAATTCTGTCAAGTTGCAGACAGTGTTAGGAAAGTACAGAAAGACCTACTCATCTGAAATAGGAATCACTGAGAATAGAGAAGTGTTCTCTTACTATAAACCTAATATTTAATTAAGTGGAGTGCATAATTGAGAGAAGAGTATAAAGTTCAGCATCACTTCCTATTATAAAATATTTTTTATTTGCAAAATGTGATATTTTGATTCTTTTTCTTTAACATAAACTTCACTCAGCTGAGTTAAATCAATTGATATGCTTATAGGTACTGCTTTATCTATGCTTTCAAATCTTTTGTAAAAGAAATAAAATTAGAAAAACCATCTTCCCTATCTGGAAAAGTTGAACATACCTTTTGATATGACTAAAGCATATTTTCTTTTTTTAAAAACTTAGAAAACTACTTAAGAAATGTTAAAAATGTAAGGGAGCACATTAACTCACATCATTCACTCTATAATTTAAGGGATTTAAAATGGGTCATTAACTATAATTTGACAGTGCTATTCTGAGTGCAGGAAGAAAAACAGAAATGTTACTACAAAGCTTGATACTGTATTCCTTTTGAAAATGTATAGTTATTATACTAACAAAAGCATTTGAAAGGCTTTTTCCTTTGACTGTGAAATTTAATTATATATGGCATCTGTCATAAAAAAACTTTCAGTGAGAGCTTGTAGGCAATTGATATTTCTAGTTTATTACAATCCATCAATTTTATATTATTGAAATTACATTACTAATTGAAAGCTACAGATATTCAGTTGCAATTGTTTTAGGAAAGAAAATATTCATAATTTTAAAGTCTTCTTCTACTATGTGTTGAACCCAAAATAAAGTTGTCATTTTTAGCTCTAATAAAGTCAGTCTGTTTTATCAGAACCCATCTAAATAATAACTTAGACTATTTCAGGAGTTCACTCTTAAGAGAAACATCACATAGCTTTAATAAAAATGGATATTTTACATTCAGATATAAACAATTTATTTATTTATTTATTTATTTTATTTATTTTTTTATTTTTTATTTTTTTCACACACACACACACTGTATTTTATTTTTACAAGAGATAAATAGACTGACACCAAGCATTGTCCATGGATGACCACAACAAAAGCAACAATGATTGCAATTACCAAACATGAAACACACTCAATTTATTTTTAATGATATTCCAGTATAGGTTAAACTCTATTTTTGAGATATAAATAATAAAATAATTTATTATTTTTCAGATCTATGGTTAAATCTAGTAAAATTACTTTCTGTGAGTCAATCATTCTGGTAGATATGTAGTGTATTAATTTAGTTTTAATTTGCATTTCTGTAATTACTATGATATTGAATACCTTTTAATTCATTAGTCATTTATATATATTCTTTTGTGACATACCCATTCAAAGTTTTAACCTGTTTTCTATGCAATTCTCTATTTTTAAAATTGTCATGATGTATATGCTGGGTACAAGTCATTTATGCCTCTTATGATCTATAGATATCTCTTCAAAGTTTATACCTTTCCCCTTCACTCTCAGCACTATTTTTTGATAATTAGAAGTTTTGCTTTTTCTTCGGGATTAATCCTCTTCATTTTCTATTTGAAAAACAGCCTTTGCCTGCTTTAGGTTTAGGAAGATATTGTCCTACTGTACTGCCATCTAGAATTGTTATTGTTGTAATGCAGGTGCTATAATCTGTAATGTTTTATCAGGATATGTGGGAGGCGATAAGAAAACCCATGGAACTCACCATTGTGTTATCCATCATGTTTGGAGATCCCTAAGTTGATTTTCTTCTTCTTTCCATCTATCATAGTCTTCCTGTGCTTGCTTGTGGCAAGAGTGTTTTAGTTGTACAGGGTCTCGAAGAAATAATCTTTGTAGAATCAGAAATCCTCCAGTAATATTTCAATATTTTTCCCTGTTTTATTTGTACCTATGTCACTGAAATATTAAGAATTATATCTTGAACTGGCTTGTAAAGGACGTGTTTTGCCGGTATTCTTTTCTTAGTTATTTATCTCAAGATGTGCATGTCTTCTTACATTGAACTTAGTTGTTAAGTGGTAGAATCAGTACAACTCTGCTTTTTTAGGCTTGTTGTGGTATATATGCCTATTTTTTTTTAGAATTAATTTGCTTGCAATGAATGTAATATGTTATACTTCAGCATTTATATTCTATAGGCAGTAAAAAGATCAATCGTCATTTTGCATAAAGAGATTTAATACAATGAGCATCTGTAGTGTGGTATGAAAATTTTATCAAATGAATCTATACATTTTTAATATAGGTGCTAACAGTTCTTTCTCATTATTCCTACAAAATGTAATCCTATAAGTCTCAACTATGGGAGATAACTCATAGGGGAACTTTTCTCCATCTACTAACAAGCTGAGTTGTTGAAAGCAGGACAATACTGAGAACAGATGTTTAAGTATTCATCCAAAAACTCTGACCATTTAATAGCCATCTGGCCAAAAAAATTTTTAAAAGTCCCTGAAAACATAAGTATTCTTTCTCTCCAGGGAATGTGGCTGCTAGGATAGAAAATGGGTTATAAATATAATGCAACATCAGTCAATAATAGAGAATCAGGTTAATTTTACTTAAAAAAATTATTATGTAATAGCACAGTGATAAATATCATACAGGATTTACCTTATGGGTGATGCTCTATATTACTAAAATTCCTGCATGTTAATACTCAGTGCTGGAGAATTCTGCCTGACTTCAGTGCCATCTGTTTTCAGATCAATATGCTGTAATTGACTGATGGGAACTTTAAAACAGAAAATACAGCTGTTCTACATTTGTCCTCTTTGACCAAAAGTAAAATTATCATATTATACATGTACATAATTACATTTATTTCCACTATAATGTGACCTTGTAGAAGGTAAAGTCTTTAATAATCAGATGACACTTTAGTTTCTGTTTATAGAAATTATGTATTAATACTAGAATATCATATCACAAACAAAACAGTGGCACAGATTTAAATCCAAAAGCAGTCCAATTTTAGACCAGTCAGGACTACTGGAGACACTAACAACATCTCATACCTGGAACTAATTTGGCAGTAAAGGGAAGGTTCACCTGCCACGATGGTAATATATGCGGTCAGCTATTCCTGTGCAGCAAGCTGTACGTTTGGTTTTATCTGTGTTTGTGTTTAGCATATAATGTGTATAACAATACATGGGAAGTGATTCTCACTGTCCCCATGAGGCTGTATAGTACATGACTTTTTCTTTGAAAGAATTTTCCGTGAGATACAGGTAATAAAAGATTTAATTCATTTTATTTATTCACTTATCTATATAGTTGTAGTAGTATCATATTTTTATTTTGGAGATCTCCCAAAATGTGATATAACTGACTAAATTTGAAATTTCAGCTATTGATTTTTTTTGGTTATTTAGATGACAAAATTAGGACCAATTAAGGGTAATTTCATGGAAGTATTTCTCTACCACAGTATACATGTTACTATGAGCAACAAGTATTTCACATACACATGCACACGCATACATATACATATATAACAGCAAACCCATACCTAAGGCAATATAAAATGCACTATGTGCTAGAGAGCGTGAGGCATTGTAATTGTTCAAAATAACTAAAACACAAGCAACAAATGGAGAAATGGCCAGAGACAAAGCAAAGATTAGCAAGAAACAACTGAAAAAGTTTCATGAAGCAATAACGAATCTGGATTTTATTGAAAGAGTAATAGAATGCTTTTGGACTATTACAAAGGAAGAGTAACATGATATGCCATATATTTAGATATATCACTAGAGATAATGTTAACTGGGGATGCAGATGGAGTAATCAACTCTGGAGGTGATGTCAGTGAGTCAAGTGGCAAGCTGAGACTCCACACACAGTTGACATCAATGCAGAACAAAGTTCTTCAAGATGAAATGGTCAATGCTCTAGTCCTCTTGGTATCAGTGGGATCCAGTGGATATCTGAGGTTCCACAACCAACCAGCATCAGTGAAGCAGAAAGATGTGGAGTGAGGAAGGTCTAGTTGGCACTCTGTTTCTTCTACACTGTCTCCTGGTGTCAGCTGGTCCCAAAGGAGACAAAAGCTTCTGCTCCCAACCTGCAACAACAAAACAGTGTGAGCAATCCTTCCACTTCCACCTTCCTTGTTGATGGTGATATTACCCCACCCCCACAACTAGGAGGCACTGAAATGATATGAGTTAGTGTCCTCTCTCACCAGGAAGGTGTCAGGCTGAACCAAAGGGAGCTGAACTTCCATCTACCCATCTGCAATGAAACAGTATGGGTAGCTGCTCCAATTTTGATGAAGTGGAGTTGGTGGGGTCTAAGGGAAAGCTGAATATGCACAACCACCAGGCCAATGTGCTACACCTCACCAGGGAGATGTCCTGCTATAAAAACAAGATAAATAAGAATCAGAGTGTCATACTATCTAAGATATTAAGGATGAAGTTAAAGTCATTTGTCATATCAAGAATCAGGAAAATGACAGCTTGAATGACAAAAGACAATCAATAGATGCCAGTACTGATATGAGTTAGATGTTGGAATTATCTTACAAATATTTTAAAGTAATTATCATAATAATGCTTCAACAAGGAATTAGGAATTTTACAGAAGCAAATTAAAACACAGAAAATCGCTCAAAAGAAATAAAAATTGTATATAAAAATAACCAAATGGAAATAATGAGGCTGAAAAATACAGTAACTAAAATAAAAACTCACTGGTTGGGCTCAATAGCAGAGTGTAGATTACAGAGGACTGAGTCAGTGAACTTAAGGACAAATCAATAGAATGTACCATATCTGAACAATAGAGAAAATAGTCTGAAAAAATATGGACATCTCACAGAATTTTGAGACAATAATTTTTAAAAAGTTAACCTTTTAATCATCAGATTCCCAAAAGAAAGGACACAGTGTTGAACCAAAAATGTATTTAAAGAAATTATGACTGAAAACTTCTCAAATTTTGGAAATGACATAAGCCTAGAGATTTAATAAACTGAACAGACACCAAATGCAATACTCAAGGAAATCCACACAAAAATATATCACAATTAAATTTCTGAAAACTGAAGACAAAAAAAAATTTTTTTTTTGAAATCAACCAGGAAGAAAGGATATGTGACTTATAAGAGAAAACCAATTTGAAATGCATTCAGTTTCTCATTTGAGACCATGGAAGCCAGAAGTACTCAAAGAAAACACCTATCAATTGTTTAGAACTCTGGAAAACAGTCAAAGGTTTATAGCTGAATCAAGAAAAAGGGAACTTTAGAAAGGTAGAAAAATGTGGTAGTTTTACTTGACCTTGCCCTAATTCCCTCCCCTTCATTGTGGTGGCTTGGAGATGGCACTCTTTGTTTCTAATGTAGAATCCTGGTCCCTGAAAACAGAGGGATCAGAGCAGAATTTATTATCGAAGAATTATGTCATTTATTCCATCTGGGGCTGCCTGAAGGACTGACTCAAGGTGCTTACCTTTGTTTTGCCTAAATCAGAATTCACTCAGTGTAGAAATGTGGTGGGTGTTTCTCAAAAATAGTTTAAGGTAAACAAACAACACAGAAACCTGCAATTTCCTGGAGCAAAAGGTTACAGTTGAAGCAAACAATGGAACAACTAAAATCTGGGAAAATAAATCTGGGGAAAGAGTTTCTTTGGAAAATTAGAGAATTCAAAAGTGCCCGTGTACACTGAGAAATTTGGAAAGTCATGTGTATGCCCTGGGCAGGGCACATACCCAGAAGAAACCTGAGGGGACCCTAAGATTTTACCTCTTTGCTAGTCTCAGTGCCATCAGGAAGTAAAAGCTAAGGCAGAGTTGTAAACAGCCTAGCTAAGCATCAAAGGAGTCCCACAGTACAGAGCAAAACTCTGCAATGACTGAGAGCTCTCTCTCTCTCTCTCTCTCTCTGCATTCTATCATTCAATGAAATATCTGTCAAAACATTAGCTGAACACAAGCTGAAGTAACAGAGAATTCAGAGATTATACATGACAAAGCTCATACATTTACAGAAATAGTTTTGAAGAGTCACTAAATAAACAGAGAAATTAATGAAAAGTCTAAGGAAGAGAATCTACTTTTCATAGGTAACACATTAAAATGTTAAAAATGTCGATTTTTTAGTAAAATATTATAAATCATGTAAAAAAAAACCAAACGTGTGTCCCATTTATAGAGGAAACTTTCAAAAAGTGTCCCTGAGGAAACAAAGATGTTGGATTAACTAAATACAGACTATAAATTGACTTTTAAATAGGTTCAAAAAGTTAAAGGAAACCATGGGCAAGAAGTAGTGGAAATCAGGAGAATGATGTATAAACTTGAATATGTCAATAAAGAGATAGAAATTGTAAAAAGGAACAAACTAATTCAGGAGCTTAAAATTGCAATAACTAAAATAAAAATTCATTAGAGAATCTCAATAGCAGATTTGAGCAGGCAGAAGATAGAATCAATAGAATAAGGTAGGATTAATGAACTTGAGGATAGATAATTGAAACTATTTCTTCTGAGGAACAGAAAGCATAAAGAATAAAAAAATTAAACAGACTCTTTTTGAATTATGGTTTTCTCAGGGTATATGCCCAGTAGTGGGATTGCTGGTCATATGGTAGTTCTATTTTTAGTTTTTTAAGGAACCTCCATACTGTTCTCCATAGTGGCTGTATCAATTTGCAGATCTATTTACAATAGCCAGGACATGGAAGCAACCTAAGTGTCCATCATCGGATGAATGGATAAAGAAGATGTGGCACATATATACAATGGAATATTACTCAACCATAAAAAGAAACGAAACTGAGTTTTTGTAGTGAGGTGGATGGAGTTAGAGTCTGTCATACAGAGTGAAGTAAGTCAGAAAGAGAAAAACAAATACAGTGTGCTAACACATATATATGGAATCTAAGGGAAAAAAAAAGGTCATGAAGAACCTAGTGATAAGACGGGAATAGAGGCACAGACCTACTAGAGAATGGACTTGAGGATATGGGGAGGGGGAAGGGTAAGCTGTGACAAAGTGAGAGAGTGGCATGGACATATATACACTACCAAACGTAAAATAGATAGCTAGTGGGAAGCAGCCGCATAGCACAGGGAGATCAGCTCGGTGCTTTGTGACCACCTAGAGGGGCGGGATGGGGAGGGTGGGAGGGAGGGAGGTGCAAGAGGGAAGAGATATGGGAACATATGTATAAGTATAACTGAATCACTTTGTTATAAAGCAGAAACTAACACACCATTGTAAAGCAACTATACTCCAATAAAGATGTTAAAAAAAAAATTAAACAGAGACTAAAAGACCTGTGGATTATCATGAAGCATACCAACATATGCATAATGGGAATCCTAGGTGTAAAAAAAAAAGATAAATGGGGCAGAAAGAATAAGTGAAGATATAATAGCTGAAACTTTCTGAATTTTATAAAGAACATTAATCTACACAATAAAGAAGCTTAAAAAGTCAGAGGAAAATAAACCCAAAGAAATCCACACAAAGACATATTGCAATAAGACAAAGAAAAAACCTTTGAAAGAAGCAAGAGAGAAGTGATTCCTCATGTATAGCAGTGTATCTTCAATGGGATTAATAGGAGATTTCTCATTTTAAACCAGGGCAACCAGAAGGGAGTGGATGATATTTTTTAAATGGTAAAAGAAAAAATTGTCAACCAAGAATTTTATATTTGACAAAACTATCCTTCAAAAATAAGGAAGAAATTAAGATACTTATAGGTTAAAAAAAAAAAAAAACCTGAAAGAGTTTGGTACTAGTAGACATGCTCTGCAATAAATGCTAAAAGGAGTCCTTCAGGCTGAAAGAAAAGGATACTAGTCGGTAACTCAAAACCATACAAAGAAATAAAGAACCAGATTAAAAGTAACTACATAGGCAAATATAAAAGCCAGTATTATTGTTATTTTGGTTTTTAATTTCTCTTTTTATTTCCTGTATTATTCAAAAGGCAAATGCATAAAACAATAATTATAGAATATATATTTATAAGTATACTATAGAAAGATGTAATTTGTGACTATCACAACATAAAGGGGAGGTGGAACTGTATAGGAAAAAATTTTGTATGCTATTGAAGCTAAGTAAATATCAATTAAAACTAGATTTTAATAAATTTAGGATATTAATTCCACTCTCCATGTTCTCTATTAAGAAAATATCTAAACAATAACACCAAAGGAAATGAGAACAGAAGCTAAATTGTACACCACAAAACTCTTAGAAAAAGAAGTCACTAATGGAGGTAACACTAATGGAGGGACAAAATTCTGAAAGACATGTTGAAAACAAATAGCAAAATGACAGAAATAAATTCTTCCTTTATAGTAATTACTTTAAAGGTAAATAGATTAAACTCTCCAATCAAAAAGCAGAGATTGACAGAATGGATAAAAAAAATTATCCAAATACATACTGTCTACCAGAGATTGACTTCACATCCAAAGACACAAATAGATAAAAGTGAAAAGATGAAAAAGACATTTTATACAAAGAGTAACAAAAAAAGAGCAGGAGTGACTATATTAATATCAGACAAAATGGACTTAAAGTCAAAAACTCTTACAAGAGACCAAGTCATATATTACATTTTGACAAAAGGGTCAATTCATCAGGAAGATATAACAATTATAAACATATATGCACCAACAACAGAGTCCCAAAATATATGAAGCAAATATCCACAGAACTGAAAAGAGAAACAGAGTTCTAAAATAGTTGTTAGAGTTTTCATTATCACATTTTCAGTTAGGATAGAATATCTAGACAGAAGCTTAGTAAGGAAATACTGGACTTGAACAACTCTGCGTGTTTTCTAGACATGTATAGAACACTTATCCAACAAAAGCAGAATACACATTCTTTTCAGGTGTACATGGAACATTCTGCAGGCTAGACCATACTTTAGTCCACAAAACAAGTCTCAATAAATTTAGAAAAATTGAATTCATATAGTGTCTTTTGATGACAAAATTATATGAATACATAGTTCTCAAAAAACAATACAAATGACAAATAAACAAATGAAATGATGGTCAATATCATCAGTCGTTAGGGAAATGCAAATCAAAACTATAAAAGACTACTTCCTACCAACCATGATGGCTATAATTAAAATGAGAGAATAACAAGTGTTGGTGAGGATGTGAAGAATTTGAAACCCTCATATATTGCTGGCGGTGATTTAAAATGGTGCAGCTGCTTTCAAAAATAATTTGGTGGTTCCTTAAAATGTTAACTATAGTTACTATATGACCCAGTAATATTATTTCTACATGTATACCCAAGGTAAATAAAAACCTATATCCACACAGAAGCTTATGAAGAATGTTCATAGCATTATTCGTAATAGCAAAAAAAGTGGAAACAATCCAAATGTTTATCAATTATTGAATGGATAAATAACATGTGACATATCCATACAATGGAATAGTATTTGACCATAGAAAGGAATGACGTAGTGAGTCAAGCCACAACAAGGGTAAACTTTGAAAACATTATGCTTAGTGAAAGAGCCATTTACTAAAATCTACATATTATATGGTGTAATTTATAGAAAATGTTCAGCATAAGCAAATATATAGAGATAGAAAAGAAAATTACTGGTTGCCTAGGCCTGGGGTATAGGGAGGTAAGGAATGGAGAGTGATCGCAAATTAATGTGGTGTTTCTTTGGAGTTGATGAAAATGTTCTAAGATTATATTGAGATGATGTGTGCATAACTCTGTGAATCTAGTAAAACCCTAAATTTTACACTTTAAGTAGATGGATTTTTATGGCATGTGAATTATTCCTCAATACAGCTGTTAAAAAAACAAACAACAACATTTAGAACTAAATTATGAAGATGCATTTGACTAATTATCAATTAAAGTTTTTTCTTTGTGTAGACTATGAAAAAGGAATTCTATCTTATAACTGCTGATTAGATGAAAGGGTCTAGAAAAAGTTGTTGGAGATAGGGCTGAATTCTGCTGCTTGATGTCCAAACTTTCTGGTGATTGCTTACAACTTTCAAACTCTGAATGTCGTTCATATATTTCAAGTTGCATGATTCACCCATTTGGATTGTCTTGGACTGACCTCATTAATGCTCTCTGCCTTATTGGATGATCACCTGTTCTTGTGCCTAGCTGAATCTTGAACTACAAAGATATAAAAATGGACAAAATGATTTGCTAAAACAAACCACTCATCATCTCTATAACTATCTTTGATCATAGTACTTGAAAAATTAGAACCTTATGTAATTATTTCATATCAGTTTATATATCTAAGATTCAGTTTTTTAATTAAGATACAAGATATTAAGAAATGTAAGTAGTAGATGAATAATGAAAGCATTTATAACTCTATACATACTTAATATCTTTTTCTTTAAAATGTAACATTTTTTCTTTTTTGTTAAAAAAACATTTACATGTCATTTGGCATCAAATATGTGGCTCAAGAGTACTCTATGAATAAAGTAAAACAGGAAAATTCCCTAAAAGAATGAGCCGATTTTTTAATTTGACAACTAAACTTATAAAACAATCAATCTTACTTTCTCATGAAGATTTATCCATGAGATGGCAGTATCATATTAACACTTTCATAATTATTTCCTTTATTGTTTAGCATAAACTAATAAAATTTTGCTCTAAGATTGCAAACACACACACACAGATTAAATGCTATATGCATATTACATTTTTATTTATCATTATATGATATTTATAAATGGCCATTTCCTATTGATTATAGGGTCACAAATAGATAAGGAAAAATCATTATCGTCATTACTTGAATGTATATTTAAAAAGTTGTCATCTTTAAATATATCTGCTTGGAAATATTACTCTTATAAGTAGCTGAAAAATAAAATACATCTGAAACTTTTATATATAATTACTAAATATTAGAGTTGTTTATTTTTGGAATATATTACAATTTAAAATCAAGAGGCAGGTATCAAGAGTTTTGCTCCACCAATCATATTCTTTCCCTCTCCTTCACTTTCTTTTTATTTCCGAAAAACAGAACCTTAAAAAAAGTCATACTGTAATTCTAGCTTTAAATTATATAATTGATATAAAATAAACACTAATATGGAAAGTATTTTCATGAATTCCATAAATACATGTATAGTTATGATGTCTCATTTTATTATTTTTGCAGATATTTGAGCGAATTGGACAGTAAAATAGAACTTCTGAGGAAACTTTTCCAAACTATGTTTAGCACCCTCTCATTTTGCTATATTGAATGAGGCAAGTTTGGGGTTGTAGTTTGAAAATTCTACACATTTTTAAAGCATATCCCTGATTGAGGTACACTGACATGGACGGACACTAATAAACTAAAGATATTTTGGTGTCTGTTTCATACTTGTATTTCTATAGTGAAACATTCTTAGAATGTGAAATGGTATAGAAAGTATTCTTCTTAATACACACAAACAAACTGTAAAATAAAGATTATGATCCCCATTTTATACAAGTAAAAACTGGGTCACAGGGAGTTCAATAGTTAGGTCTCATTCTTTATATCTCTCTTTCTTTTTCTTCCTTCCTTTCTCCCTCCCTCCCTGCCTCTCCTTCCTTCCTTCCTCTTTCTTTCTTTCTTTCTTTTTCTTTCTTTCTTTCTTTCTTTCTTTCTTTCTTTCTTTCTTTCTTTCTTTCTTTCTTTCTTTCTTTCTTTCTTTCTTTCTTTCTTTCTTTCTTCCCTCCTTTCTTTCTTTCTCTTCTCCTTTGTCTATTTCTTTTTCCTTTATCCTTCCTCTTTCTTTTTTTTCTTTCCCTTTTATTCTTTTCTCTTTCTCTGCCCTCTTTTCTTTTATTCCCTCCATCCTATTGAACTCTTACAATTTTCCAGGCACTAGACTGATGCCTTTTCCAACTTTCTTCTTTGCAATCCTAAAAGCTTGCTTTTGAAGAAGGAAATACTATTAAATCCACTGACAGAAAAATATACTGATTCAAAGAAAGTTTATGGGATTATTCAAGACTATGGATTTAGTACATGGCAGGTAGATGTGCTGTTGAAACTCAATTTGGTCAGACTCCAGAGAGTATGGTTTTTAGTATTTTACCATTCTCCTCAGGTAGTTATTTTCTAATGAGCATACTGCTTCATTAACTAATTAAATGCTCATATCCTTATTCACTATTCACACTCCATCATGAATCAATGGCAACCACTCATCTGTCCCTATAGATTAGTTTTGCATTTTCTAGAATTTTATATAAATGGAGTCACAGAGGATGCACATGTTTCTGACAGACTTCTTTGGCACAGCATAATGTTACTGATATCCACTCATTATTACATCAATACATTTTCCTTTTTATTGTTGAATAGCATTCCATTATAGTATATACAACAATTTGTTCATACATTTATCTTATGATGGTATTTGGGTAGTTTACAGTTTTAGGCTATAGTGAACTAAGTTACTATGACCATTTGTATCCCATCTAAGTGTTTGTGGGGAATAAGTTTTTTATTTATTTTGGGAAGATATCAAGGAGTGGAATTGCTAGATCTTATCCTAAGTATACATGTGTTTAACTTTATAAGAAACTGCCAAATTGATTTCCAAATGGTTTTAGTCCTTTACATTCCCAAAAGCAATGAATTGAAGTTCCAGGTGTTCAGCATCCTTGACAGCACTTGATATTTAGTCTTTTCCCTAATAACTATTCTAATGAGTATGTAGTTTTAATATGCATCTCCCTGATTAAAAATATTTTTGACATATTTTTATGCCCTTATAGAACATTTGTTTATCATCTATTTGAGAAGTATCTGTTCAAATTTTTTGTTCAGTTATTATTGGGATTATAGAGTTCCAAGTGTTTATTTTGTATAAAATTCCCTTGTTTTATATATATATATAGTGAATATTTTCCAAGCTGTGTATTGCCTTTTCATTTACTTAATGAAGTATTACAAATAATAGTAATTTTTAGTTTTTATATAGTTCACTTATCAATTATTTTAAATGCATCCCATTTTGAGTTCCTATGTAAGAATTTTAGCCCAATCCAGATTGTGAATATATTTTCCTACTTTCTTCTTTTTCTTCTAGAAATTTTATTTTTAGATTTATGATCTATTTCTGATTATTTTTTGTTGTGATGTAAAGCGTCAATTTTATATTTTTCCCACAGAAACAGTAGTTCCAGAGCCATATATTCATATTAATGTCCTTTCCCAGTTAAAATTAAAATAGCCATATATATGGCAATATATTTCAATAATTTATTCTGATCCATTTATCTATATTTCTATCCTTATGCAAATATTGCTCTGTCTTGATTACTGCAGTTTTAGAGGAAGGGTAGAAACCAGGTAGTTAAAGCCCTCAAACTGTGTTTGCCCTCTTCAAACTTCATTAGTTTATTATAGGTTCTTTAATTTCCATATGAATTTGAAAGTCAGCTTACCAATGTCTATACAAAATTTGCTGGGGTGTGTATTGAGATTGCTTTAAATGTACAGATCAATTTGACAGTAGCTATCATCTTTACAACATTGACTCTTTGAAACCATAAACAAGGTATATCTTTCCATTCATTTAAGCCTTCTTTAATTTTTAGCAGAGCTTTGTAGTTTTCAATACATAGTGTTGGAAATATTAAACTTTATCATTCTCTTTGTAATTGTGTTTACATTCTTGAATTTCATTTCTAATATTGTGGCTAGTATATAGAAACAAATGTATTTTGTATGTTCATGTTGCATCCTGAAACGTTGCAAAATTGACTTTTTTAATACTTGTAACTTGTTTGTAGATTTTTAAGTAAAAATTTTTATGTTTTATGTTATATGCAGATAAGCGGATTTTGTTTTTTTTTACAAATATGTATGCCTTTTACTTTTTTTTTTCTTCTCTTACTTTTCTGGCTAAGAACTCTAGCCCAAAGTTAAATAGAAGTGGTGAGATCACATATTCCTGTCTTCTGATCTTAGGAGGAAAGCATTCATTCGTTCTCAATTAAATATGTTGTTAATAGCTATACATTTTTCATGAATACCTTTTCTAGTTTAAGCAAAACCATTTTTCCCCTAATTTGCTGAGATATTTTATCATGAATGAATCTAGAGCTTGTCAAATGCTTTTCCCTGTACATATTGAGATGATTATGTTGTTTATTTTCTTTATTCTGTTGATATAGCGAATTAAATGGATTTTTTTAAAGTATTAAATCAAACTCAGATTCCTTGGATAAACTCCGTTGGGTCATCATTTATAATCATTTTTATATATTAGTAGATTCAATTCTTTTGTATGTACTTAAACATTTCCATATATGTGTTAAAGAGAAATACTGGTTTGTGGTATTGTACTGTATGTATGTATGTGCTTAAATAAAAATTAGGTTGGTCTTATAAAATGAATTAGGAAGCATTGCTCTTATTCAACATTCTGAAACATTGTTGCAGGATTAACATTACTTTTATTTTTAAATATTTGAGAAAATTAGTCAGTGGAGGCATCCTGGCTTGGGATTGTTTTATAGGAAGATATTAATTATGAATTCAAAATCTTTGATGAGATCATCACATTTATTGGCATATTATTGTTCATATGTTCCCATAGTATATTGTTAAAATCTGAATTATTTCTAGTATTGCTTCTTTTTAATCCTGATCTTTTAAATGTGTGTTTTTATACTTTTTTATTAATTAGCCTAGCTGGAATTTTGTAAACTATGTTGATCTAGTAAAAGAACCATCTTTTGTTTTTATGAATATTCCCATTTAACTTTTTTTTTCATTAATTTTGACTCATCTTTATTTTACCTTCCTTCTACTTTCTTTGGGTTTTATTTGCTCTTCTTTATTCTAGTTTTCTTAAGTAGAATCCTACATATTGATTTGAGATATTTTTTCTATTTAAATTTTAGAGCTGTAATTTTCTTCTAAGCACTGCTTATTTCAAATATTTTTCTATTTTTACTTCAGATTTATTCTTTGACACAAGATATTTAGTGATGTATTGTTTATTCTGCAAACATTTGAATATTTTAAATATGTTTTTCTGGTTTTAAATTCTAGTTTAATTTCACGGTCATCTGAGATACTTTGTATGATTCCAGTTCTTTAAAATGTACTGAAACATATTCTGAGCCTGTTAAATAAGGAGAATTTAAAAAATATATTTAGGGATGCAGATGTGGAAAACAGACGTGTGGACATGGGGGGAAGGGGGGTGGGATGAACTGGGAGATTAGGATTGACATATACACACTACCATGTGTAAAACTGATAGCTAGTGGGAACCTGCTGTATAGCACAGGGAGCTCAGCTCACTGCTCTGTGATGACCTAGATAGGTGGGATGGAGGTGGGGGTGGGAGGGAGGTCCAAGAGGGAGGGGATATATGTATACATATAGCTGATTCACTTCGTTGTACAACAGAAACTAACACAACATTGTAAAGCAACTATACTCCAATAAAATAAAAAATATATATTGGCCAACATATTTATGATTTACATCACTCTCCTTTCTTTTGTGTAGATCCGTGTTTTCATCTGACATTTATTTTTGTTTTACTACATTTCTTGTAGTGCTTGTCTGCTAGAAGTAAAGTCTATCAGCTTTTTGTTGTTGAAAACTTCTTTAATTTGCCTTAATTTTAGCAGAGTATTTTCTGTGGACATAGAATTGTAGAGTGACATTTTTTCTTCTTTTAATTCTTTAACAATTTCATTCTATCATCGTCTTGGTTATGATTGTATTAGTGAGACGTATGTGGTATTTTTCTCTATGCAATGTGACTTTTTCTTAGACTATTTTTAGGTATCACTTTTATACTGAATTAGTAGTCAGAAACCCCCTAATAAATGAGAAGCCCAAGACCGTATGGTTTCACTGATAAATTCTACTTAACATTTAAAGATATAATGCCAATCCTTCTCAGACTCTTTCAGAAAATTGAGGAGGGGGAAACACTTCCAATTTCATTTTATGAAGCCAGCATTATCATGGTACCAAAACCAGAAAAAGACATCAGAAGAAAACTAAAAAACAATATTCCTGATTAATGCAGATGCAAAAATCCTCAATGAAATACTAAGAAACAAATTCAACAGCACATTAAAAGGATCATATATCATGATCTAGTGGGTTTTATCCATGGGATGAAAGGATGGTTCAACATATGCAGATCAATCAATGTGATACACCATATTAAGAGTACTAGGTTAAAAATCACAGTACATCTCAGTAGATGCAGAAAAAGCATCTAACTAGATTCAGTACCCTTTTATTATAAAAATACTCACTGGATTAGAAGTAAGTTTTCTCAACATAATAAAGAATATATATGAAACAACCCACAGCTATTATCACACTCAGTAATTAAAGACTAAAAGCTTTGCCTCTAAGAACAGAAAGAAAAAAAATTTTATTCACACTAGCATCAAAACAATGAAATACTTAGGAATAAACTTAACCAAGGAAGTGAAAGATTTATACACTGAATTGAAACATCCCATGTTCATGGACTAGAAGGTTTAACATTGTTAAAATTTCCAAAGTGATCTATAGATTCAATGCAATCCCTGTCAAAATCCCAGGGGGATTTTTACAGACATGTAAAAGACAGTTCTAAAATTCATATGTAACCAAGAATGACCTCAAGAGTCAAAACAGTCTTGAGAAAGAAGAACAAAGTTTTTTGAAGTCTCACACTTCTTGATTTCAAAACTTATTACAAAGCTACAGTAATCAAGACAGTATAGTACTAGCATAAAGATAGGCCTATAGACCAATGGAACAGAATAGAGAGCCCAGAAAAAAATCCATGCATACACAGTCAACTAATCTTCCACAAAATTGCCAAGAATACACAATGGGAAATGCATGGTCTCTTTAACAAATGGTGTTGGGAAAACTGGATATACACATACGAAAGAATGGAATTTGGATCCTTATCTTACATCATACAAAAAATTCTCAAAATGAATCAAAGACTTAAACATAAGATCTGAAAAGATAAAATTCCTTGGAGAAATCATAGGCGCAAAACTTCATGTCATTGGTCTTGTCAATGAAACCAAAAGCACAGTCAACAGAAGCAAAAATGGACAGGTGGGGTTACATCACACTAAAAAAATCTTCTGCCCAGCAAAGGAAACAAGCAAAAGAGTGAAAAGGCAACCTCAGAATAGGAGAAATATTTGCAAACCACATATCTGATAAAAGAAAATATTTGCAAACCACATATCTAATACGATGTTAATGTTCAAAATATACAAGACACTCCAACTCTATAGCAAAAAAGCAAATAACCCATTAAAATGGGCAAAGGACTTGAAAAGACACTTTTCCAAATAAGACACACAAATGGCTAATAGGTTTATGAAAAGGTGCTCAAGATTACTAATCATCAAGAAAATGAAAATTAAAGCCACATGTGATATCATCTCACACCTGTTAGGATAGCCAATATCAAAAACAAAAAGGAAAACAAAATAAGTTTTGGAGAGGATGTGGGGAAATTAGAACCCTAATATGTGATTTGTGGGAATATATGGAAATTTTTCCCAAAATTAAGATAGAACTACCGTGTGATTCAGCAATCTCACTTCTGAGTATATATCCAAAAGAACTGAAATCAGGATCTTCAAAAGATATTTGCTCTCCCAGGTTAATTGCAGCATTATTCATACTAGCCAAGAGGTGGAAACAACCTAAATGTCCACTGACAGATGAATGGGTAAAGAGTATGTGGTATGTGCATACATACAGCAGAGTATTATTAGGCCTTTAAAAAGAGAGAAATCCTGCAATATGCAGCAACATGGATGACATGGAAGATGTTATGCTAAATTACATTAGCCGGTCACAAGAAGGACAAATACTGCATGATTTCACTTATAAGAGATATCTAAATTAGCTAAATTCATGGAAGCAGAAAGTAGAATGGTGGTTGCCAGGGGTGGAGGTGGGGAAGATGGGAGCTGTTCACTGGGTATAATAGGAGTTGCTGTTCAATGGGTATAATGTTTTGTCGTGCAAGATGAAAAAGTTCTAGAGATCTGCTGTACAACATTTTGTGCTTATAGTTAACAATATTGAACCGTTCACTTAGAAATTTTTAAGAGGGTAGTCTCATGTGTTTTTTATCACAATTTAAAAAAATGTGTTTACACACAGACTCGATTGTCACTTTATCACTGTGTTTTAGTAATTTGATTAATATATGCCTTGTGTGAGTTTCTTTGTATTTATGCAGTAGATACTGATTGTACTTCTTGGATCTGTGGTTTTATTGTGCTTCACACATTTGAAAAAAAAATGCTGGTCATTATTTCTTTAAATATTTTTCTCTGTCTCCTTCCCTTATCACTTTTCTGAGATACCAGTTACATGTATGTTAGATTGCTTGCTAATAGCACAGGTCAATTGGTTCTGGATATTCTTCCCCTTGTGCTCTTGTTTGCTATGGCTTAAATTTAGTGAATTACAGTTTCTAATCCACTGTTAACTAAAATAAGTTATTTCCCCTATTTTATCTATTTCATTTTTCATATCTAGAAGTATTATTTATTTTTATTTAATTTCTTTTCACACTAAATTAATAATATACTTTAAATATATGGACATATTTAAAATAAATGTATTGAAGTCCATTTCTAAGTCTTTTCTAATTCTTTTCAAATTGGGGATTCATTTTATTTTTTCATTTCTCCTAGTGATATATTTCTCTGTTTATTTGAATGTACAATTATTTTTAATAAGATGGTCAGTTTTATTGTTGTATATTTTATATTTTCAAGTGCCATATTATAAGTATTTCTTTAAAGATTGTTGACTTTGTTTTGGGAGTTAATTAACTAATGATTGACAGACTTGATCCTTCTGAGGCTGTTTTTAAGCCTTTTGTTTTTCTGGGGAAACAAAAACTTTTCTTTATTCTAGGGCTAGCTTAATTCTATATTAAGGTATGAATCTTCTGGAATCTCTGTTGAATGCTCTGGGTTTTCAAAAGGACCCTTAAATCTGGTTAGTTGGAGCTTCAGTGTCTCCCAGCCCTGTGTGAACTCAGGATTACTCGCCTTACTTCTCCAAAGTCATTTCTCAATATTGTGAAATTTCATTCTACATATGCATATTTGTATTCTGCTAAGGACCCAAAGTGATCCATGTGAAGATTTATTGCATGCTTCCTCTGCATAGCTTCCTTTTCTCCAGTAGTCTGTCCTGCAAGATCTAGCTGCCTTAGCTTCTCAAAACTCCCATCTTTGTTTTCTCAACTTAGTGAGATAACTGGCTCATCATCGCTATAAATATGTATGTATGTACCTATGTATATGTGTTGTACACACACACACACGTGCGCACACACAGATGTGCACACATACACACACTCGAGGGATGTAGACCTCAGCATCTTCCTTTGTTTTGATACAGGAGTAAAGCATTTGACTTCTGTATGTCACAGTTTGTGATTGGGAACAGGGCTTGTGCTAGACAGCATTTGACATAGCTCCCAGTGGTTCTCACATCCGGGTTTTCCAGCTCCTGTGTAATCCTCTCTTCCTGAGTGTGCACTGAGTGTAGACTTGCTTCTACAAAATAGAATATGACAAAGGTGGTAGAATTTACCTCTATGATTACTCTATCAACATACTTTTTATGTTGCTAGCACTATTTCTTGCTAGCACACACTCTCTCTCTCTTGCTGGCACTCTCTTACCTTTTCATTTGGTCACTCTGATGAAGCTAGGTGTCATGTAAAATAATCTATAAGGAGGCAAGCCTAAATAGACATTTCTCCAAAGAAGACACACAGATGGCCAAGAGGCACAGGAAAATATGTTCAACATCGCTAATTATTAGAGAAATGCAATCAAAACTACAATGAGATATCACCTCATAGCAGTCAAAATGGCTATCATCAAAAAATCCACAAACAATAAATGCTGGAGAGGGTGTGGAGAGAAAGGAACCCTCCTACATTGTCGGTGGGAATGTAGATTGGTACAGCCACTATGGAGAACAGTATGGAGGTTTCTTTAAAAATTAAAAATAGAGCTACCATATGATCCTGCAATCCCACTCCTGGGCATATATCTGGAGAAAAACATGGTCCGAAAGGATACATGCACCCCAATGTTCATTGCAGCACTGCTTACAATAGCCAAGATATGGAAGCAACCTAAATGTCCATTGACAGAGGAATGGATAAAGAAGATGTGGCACATATGTACAATGGATTATTACTCAGCTATTAAAAAGAATGAAGTAATGCCATTTGCAGCAACATGGACGGACCTAGAGATTGTCATACTGAGTGAAGTAAGTCAGACAGAAAGAGAAATATCATTTATAAGCGGAGTCTAAAAGAAATGATACAAATGAACTTACTTACAAAAGAGAAAGAGACGGAGTTAGAGAATGAACTTATGGTGAGCGGGGGGCGGGGTGGGGGGAGGTGGGGGAAGGGATAGTTAGGGAGTTTGGGATTGACATGTACACACTGCTATGTTTAAAATGGATAAACAACAAGGACCTACTGTATAGAACAGGGAACTCTGCTCAATATTATGTAGCAACCTAAATGGGAAAAGAATTTGAAGAATAGATACATGTATATATATAACTGAATCATTTTGATGTACACCTGAAACTATCACATTATTAATCAACTATACGCCAATGTAAAATAAAAAGTTAAAAAAAAAGAGGCAAGGAATTAGGGGAGGCCTCCAGCAAATGGCTCTTGAAGAATTGAGGCCTCCGTTTAAAAGCCTGTGAGAAACTGAATTCTGCCAACTATCTCTGAATTAGTTTGGAAAGAGATCATGCGAACCTTGAGACAACTATGTCCGTGGCCTACATTATGTGCAGTCTTGTGAGAGATCTTGAAGAAATGGACCCAGCTATCCTGTGTCTCGATCCTTGACCACAGAAACTATGAGGTAATAAGTGCTTGTTATTTTAAGCTACTAAACTTTGGACTAATCGTTTATGTAGTAAGAGATAGCTAATATAGGACAACACCTTTGTTCCTTGGAATGTGGAATTAATTTTTCTGATTTTATTTTTTCTATGTAGTGTTCTTAATTTTTGGAGAGGGCAATGCGTATGAATACCATTTTTACATCTGCTTTAACTGGAAAACAAGTCTTTTTTTAGTTTCAAATAAGTAGAAAATTATTATTTGCATATAAACAAATGCAAACGTTCTTTAGTTAATCACAGTAAAATGTTATAGTATGATGGAATCAAAATTAAAAGTTTCTAAAATTCAATTTTATTTATAAGGACTTAAAATACCAATAATAGCTACTCTTTCCATGTTTAGTACACATGATATACAAATAAACTATAGAAAACCAATTTTTATAGAAGTATATTTATAGCATATCATTGACCAGACCATTTATCAAAAGAGCAAAGTGTAGAAACAGGAAATATTTCCTTCACAGTATATTAATTTGACTAGAATAATAAATACAAAATATCTTTTTGCATGATAACCATGTCCAGCATTATTGTGATCTTTGTCCTTTCTTTAAAATTAAGAAGCCAAATATGTACCTTATGAGAAGATTTTAATCACAAAGCATTTTTTAAATTAATTTTTATTGGGGTATAGTTGCTTTACTATGTTGTGTTAGCTTCTACTGCACAGCAAAATGAATCAGCCATACATATACATATATCCCCTCCCTTTTGGATTTCCCTCCCATTTAGGTTACCACAGTGCATTAGGTAGAGTTCCTTGTGACAAAGCATTTTTTTATTCTTATGGAGATTTAAAACTGATGCTTGCCTTGGTTAAATTATCAACAGCTCTATATTTACATTTAGAGGATACATAATTATTTCAGCATTATTAACAATTAAACACAGAAGGTGTTTTTCAGAATTATTCATTTTATCCAAACATTTCCTTTTGCTCTCCATAGAATTTTTTATGAAACTGCCTTTGGCTACATAGGAAACAGGAAGAATTGACATTTTAACAATTAGAAGTATTCAAATATTTGATGAGATTAGTATTTTATTAACTAGAAAGTTTTAAATTCTACATAACATATTCAAATATATTTTTGCTAACTTTACAATGTATGTATTAAACCATTTCCTTTTCAGAGAAGTGGCTAAAACCTATAGTCAAGAAGGAAGTTATTAAGATTTATGTGTGAGTGTTAAGGAATTAAAAGGCTCTGTGGCTATAGCAAATGCTTTTGAAATTTGCTTCAAGCATAGAGTTTATCAAGAGTCTCTTTTTATTAAAAAATAGATTTCCTGTTGGATATAGAATCCCATAGTTCTCATCCAGACTCTTGGCAGCACTTTACTTTTAATAAAGAAAGAAAGTAAAAAAGATCTTCAATCTGGAATTTTTATTGCACTTGATTAAACTTCTTTAATAAAACTTAAAAGACATTAAAATTGTGCATAAGTAATATTAAAACTCACTAAGGCACAAACATAATGAGAAGAGAAATGAAATAATCTTGTTGAAACAAATTACTGATATGCAATTTCAATGAGGATCTAGAGAATCTTTGAAAAGCTTATAAATTTTAACATTTGTTTGCTATTGATAAATTTATTCTTCTTATGAACTTAAAATGCCATTGTACGTTAAATCTCTATTATTTAGAAATGGTTGTGTCCAGGTGTTAGCATGATAACTGCTCTCAGGCTGTCACATAAAGTAGATTAAAAAGAACATCAGGGGAATTCCCTGGCGGTCCAGTGGTTAGGACTCTGCACTCTCACTGCCGAGGGCCCGGGGTTCAATCCCTGGTCGGGGAGCTAAGATCCCACAAGCAGCACACCGTGGCCAAAAAATAAAATAAAATAAAGACTATCAGTTTACAATAAAGAGTACCTATTTTTACAAGATGCAGTCTTTTTGTAAAAGAATGTTTATGGAGCTTTATTTGAAAAGTTTAAGGTCAATTTAAAACTTTAAAATTTTAAGATAAAAATTCAAATTTTTGTAACAAATGGACTTAGAAAATAACAACTCTTGGACTTTTAATATCAGGATATCAGGATTATGATGTAGACATTTGAAATGTATACATATACCATCCTGAAGTGGCTCCCAATGGCCAAATCTGGAACAATTTGCACTATATAATAAATAAATAAAATAAATAATGATAAATAATGGATTATAACCTAACCCATAGAATTATATAAATATCTATGTAGTGATCTAAATAGTGTAAATAATTGAATAAATAAGTGGGGAAGATAGACAAACTTTCCCTAAAACTAGAATTACACTTAATACGTGAAAAAGAGAAACAAATGCATAAAGAATGAAGGAAATAGAAAAATCACTGTGGCATATATTGGAATAGTAATGGCTTCAGAAAAAAAAAATCATCAATAGATGAGAAAAGTAGTGGGTGGAAGTATCATGAGGAACAGGATGCTTATTTTGTCCCATAATATCTCAAAAAATACTTAGCAATTACAAAAAACTCTGGCAGATTTATGGATCCTGGGATAAATGGGAGGCTGAGAGATAGGACTAGGAGTGAAGTACTGAGTCAGAGTGGGGAAAAGTGTCCAAGTTTTCTCCCTCTTCTTCGTGATAAGGAGGTCTTGGCAGAGGTACCTGAAAGAAGACAAGGCCTCAGATAAAGAGACTGAAGAATGAAGCTGCCAAGACAAGGAATGCAAATATGTGAAGAGCATAACTGGCCAGAGATGCCTGAGACCTTGACTATAACCCTCTTCAGATACTGCAGTGCGCCGACTGTGCACTTAGTCTGGTGTGTGGAGGGCAGCTTTTCCCTGAGCCCTGGTAAAGCCTTTGTAATTGTCTATAGACAGGCCTGAAAAATTGCAAATAGGTTTTTTTTTTTTAAACATCTTTATTGAAGTATAATTGCCTTACAATGGTGTGTTAGCTTTTGCTTTATAACAAAGTGAATCAGTTATACATATACAGTATGTTCCCATATCTCTTCCCTCTTGCATCTCCCTCCCTCCCACCCTCCCCATCCCACCCCTCTAGGTGGTCACAAAGCACCGAGCTGATCTCCCTGTGCTATGCGGCTGCTTCCCACTAGCTATCTATTTTACATTTGGTAGTGTATATATGTCCATGCCACTCTCTCACCCTGTCACATCTTACCCCTCCCCCTCCCCATATCCTCAAGTCCATTCTCTAATAGGTCTGTATCTTTATTCCCGTCTTGCCACTAGGTTCTTCATGGCCTTTTTTTCTTTTTTTCCTTAGATTCCGTATATATGTGTTAGCATACTGTATTTGTTTTTCTCTTTCTGACTTACTTCACTCTGTATGACAGACTCTAACTCCATCCACCTCATTACAAATACCTCCATTTCATTTCTTTTTATGGCTGAGTAATATTCCATTGTATATATGTGCCACATCTTCTTTATCCATTCATCCGATGATGGACACTTAGGTTGCTTCCATGTCCTGGCTATTGTAAATAGAGCTGCAATGAACACTGTGGTACATGACTCTTTTTGAACTATGGTTTTCTCAGGGTATATGCCCAGTAGTGGGATTGCTGGGTCATATGGTAGTTCTATTTGTAGTTTTTTAAGGAACCTCCATACTGTTCTCCATAGTGGCTGTATCAATTTACATTCCCACCAAGAGTGCAAGAGTGTTCCCTTTCCTCCACACCCTCTCCAGCATTTATTGTTTCTAGATTTTTTGATGATGGCCATTCTGACCGGTGTGAGATGATATCTCATTGTAGTTTTGATTTGCAATTCTCTAATGATTAATGATGTTGAGCATTCTTTCATGTGTCTGTTGGCAATCTGTATATCTTCTTTGGAGAAATGTCTATTTAGGTCTTCTGCCCATTTTTGATTGGGTTGTTCGTTTTTTTGTTATTGAGCTGCATGAGCTGCTTGTAAATCTTGGAGATTAATCCTTTGTCAGTTGCTTCATTTGCAAATATTTTCTCCCATTCTGATGGTTGTCTTTTGGTCTTGTTTATGGTTTCCTTTGCTGTGCAAAAGCTTTGAAGTTTCATTAGGTCCCATTTGTTTATTTGTGTTCTTATTTCCATTTCTCTGGGAGCTGGGTCAAAAAGAATCTTGCTGTGATTTATGTCATAGAGTGTTCTGCCTATGTTTTCCTCTAAGAGTTTGATAGTGTCTGGCCTTACACTTAGGTCTTTAATCCATTTTGAGTTTATTTTTGTGCATGGTGTCAGGGAGTGTTCTAATTTCATACTTTTACATGTACCTGTCCAATTTTCCCAGCACCACTTATTGAAGAGGCTGTCTTTTCTCCACTGTATATGCTTGCCTCCTTTATCAAAGATAAGGTGACCATATGTGCGTGGGTTTATCTCTGGGCTTTCTATCCTGTTCCATTGATCTATATTTCTGTTTTTGTGCCAGTACCAAACTGTCTTGATTACTGTAGCTTTCTAATATAGTCTGAAGTCAGGGAGCCTGATTCCCCCAGCTCCATTTTTCGTTCTCAAGATTGCTTTGGCTATTCGGGGTCTTTTGTGTTTCCATACAAATTGTGAAATTTTTTGTTCTAGTTCTGTGAAAAATGCCAGTGGTAGTTTGATAGGGATTGCATTGAATCTGTAGATTGCTTTGGGTAGTAGAGTCATTTTCACAATGTTGATTCTCCCAATCCAGGAACATGGTATATCTCGCCATCTATTTGTATCATCTTTAATTTCTTTCATCAGTGTCTTATAATTTTCTGCATACAGGTCTTTTGTCTCCTTAGGTAGGTTTATTCCTAGATATTTTATTCTTTTTGTTGCAGTGGTAAACGGGAGTGTTTTCTTAATTTCACTTTCAGATTTTTTGTCATTAGTGTATAGAAATGCAAGAGATTTCTGTGCATTAATTTTGTATCCTGCTACTTTACCAAATTCATTGATTAGCTCTAGGAGTTTTCTGGTAGCATCTTTAGGATTCTCTATGTAGAGTATCATGTCATCTGCAAATAGTGACAGCTTTACTTCTTCTTTTCCGATTTGGATTCCTTTTATTTCTTTGTCTTCTCTGATTGCTGTGGCTAACACTTCCAAAACTATGTTGAATAATAGTGGTGAGAGTGGGCAACCTTGTCTTGTTCCTGATCTTAGTGGAAATGGTTTCAGTTTTTCACCATTGAGGACAATGTTGGCTGCGGGTTTGTCATATATGGCCTTTATTATGTTGAGGAAAGTTCCCTCTATGCCTACTTTCTGCAGGGCTTTTATCATAAATGGGTGTTGAATTTTGTCGAAAGCTTTCTCTGCATCTATTGAGATGATCATATGGTTTTTCTCCTTCAATTTGTTAATATGGTGTATCACATTGATTGATTTGCGTATATTGAAGAATCCTTGCATTCCTGGGATAAACCCCACTTGATCATGGTGTATGATCCTTTTAATGTGCTGTTGGATTCTGTTTGCTAGTATTTTGTTGAGGATTTTTGCATCTATGTTCATCAGTGATATTGGCCTGTAGTTTTCTTTCTTTGTGACATCTTTGTCTGGTTTTGGTATCAGGGTGATGGTGGCCTCGTAGAATGAGTTTGGGAGTGTTCCTCCCTCTGCAATATTTTGGAAGAGTTTGAGAAGGATAGGTGTTAGCTCTTCTCTAAATGTTTGATAGAATTCACCTGTGAAGCCATCTGGTCCTGGGCTTTTGTTTGTTGGAAGGTTTTTAATCACAGTTTCAATTTCAGTGCTTGTGATTGGTCTGTTCATATTTTCTATTTCTTCCTGGTTCAGTCTCGGCAGTTTGTGCATTTCTAAGAATCTATCCATTTCTTCCAGGTTGTCCATTTTATTGGCATAGAGTTGCTTGTAGTAATCTCTCATGATCTTTTGTATTTCTGCAGTGTCAGTGGTTACTTCTCCTTTTTCATAGAAATGAAATTCTATTGATCTGAGTCTTCTCCCTTTTTCTCTTGATGAGTCTGGCTAATGGTTTATCAATTTTGTTTATCTTCTCAAAGAACCAGCTTTTAGTTTCATTGATTTTTGCTATTGTTTCCTTCATTTCTTTTTCATTTATTTCTGACCTGATCTTTATGATTTTTTCCTTCTGCTAGCTTTGGGTTTTTTTTGTTCTTCTTTCTCTAATTGCTTTAGGTGCAAGGTTAGGTTGTTTATTCGAGATGTTTCCTGTTTCTTGAGGTAGGCTTGTATTGCTATAAACTTCCCTCTTAGCACTGCTTTTGCTGCGTCCCATAGGTTTTGAGTTGTCGTGTCTCCATTGTCATTTGTTTCTAGGTATTTTTTGATTTCCCCTTTGATTTCTTCAGTGATCACTTCGTTATTAAGTAGTGTATTGTGTAGCCTCCATGTGTTTGTATTTTTTACACATCTTTTCCTGTAATTGATATCTTGTCTCATAGCGTTGTGGTCGGAAAAGATACTTGATACGATTTCAATTTTCTTAAATTTACCAAGGCTTGATTTGTGACCCAAGATATGATCTATCCTGGAGAATGTTCCATGAGCACTTGAGAAAAATGTGTATTCTGTTGTTTTTGGGTGGAATCTCCTATAAATATCAATTAAGTCCATCTTGTTTAATGTATCATTTAAAGCTTGTGTTTCCTTATTTATTTTCATTTTGGATGATCTGTCCATTGGTGAAAGTGGGGTGTTAAAGTCCCCTACTATGATTGTGTTGCTGTCGATTTCCCCTTTTATGGCTGTTAGTATTTGCCTTATGTATTGAGGTGCTTCTATGTTGGGTGCATAAATATTTACAATTGTTATACCTTCCTCTTGGGTCGATCCCTTGATCATTATATAGTGTCCTCCTTTGTCTCTTGTAATAGTCTTTATTTTAAAGTCTATTTTGTCTGATGTGAGAATTGCTACTCCAGCTTTCTTTTGATTTCCATTTGCATGGAATGAATATCTTTTTCCATCCCCTCACTTTCAGTCTGTATGTGTCTCTAAGTCTGAAGTGGGTCTCTTGTAGACAGCATATATATGGGTCTTGTTTTTGTATCCATTCAGCCAGTCTGTGTCTTTTGGTGGGAGCATTTAATCCATTTACATTCAAGGTAATTATCGATATGTATGTTCCTATCCCCATTTTCTTAAATGTTTTGGGTTTGTTATTGTAGGTGTTTTCCTTCTCTTGTGTTTCTTGCCTAGAGAAGTTCCTTTAGCATTTGTTGTAAAGCTGGTTTGGTGGTGCTGAACTCTCTCAGCTTTTGCTCGTCTGTAAAGGTTTTAATTTCTCCATTACATCTGAATGAGATCCTTGCTGGGTAGAGTAATCTTGGTTGTAGGTTTTTCTCCTTCATCACTTTAAGTATATCCTGCCACTCCCTTCTGGCTTGCAGAGTTTCTGCTGAACAGATCAGCTGTTAACCTTATGGGGATTCCCTTATGTGTTATTTGTTATTTTTCCCTTGCTGCTTTTAATATGTTTTCCTTATATTTAATTTTTGACAGTTTGATTAATATGTGTCTTGGCGTGTTTCTCCTTGGGTTTATCCTGTATGGGACTCTCTGTGCTTCCAGGACTTGATTAACTATTTCCTTTCCCATATTAGGGAAGTTTTCAACTATAATCTCTTCAAATATTTTCTCAGTCCCTTTCTTTTTCTCTTCTTCTTCTGGGACCCCTATAATTCGAATGTTGGTGCGTTTAATGTTGTCCCAGAGGTCTCTGAGACTGTCCTCAGTTCTTTTCATTCTTTTTTCTTTATCCTGCTCTGCAGTAGTTATTTCCACCATTTTATCTTCCAGGTCACTTATCCTTTCTTCTGCCTCAGTTATTCTGCTATTGATCCCATCTAGAGTATTTTTAATTTCATTTATTGTGTTTTTCATCGTTGCTTGGTTCCTCTTTAGTTCTTCTACCTCCTTGTTAAATGTTTCTTGCATTTTGTCTATTCTATTTCCAAGATTTTGGATCATCCTTACTATCATTATTCTGAATTCTTTTTCAGGTAGACTACCTATTTCCTCTTCATTTGTTAGGTCTGGTGTGTTTTGACCCTGCTCCTTCATCTGCTGTGTGTTTTTCTGTCATCTCATTTTGCTTATCTTACTGTGTTTGGGTCTCCTTTTCACAGGCTGCAGGTTCGTAGTTCCCGTTGTTTTTGGTATCTGTCCCCAGTGGCTAAGGTTGGTTCAGTGGGTTGTGTAGGCTTCCTGGTGGAGGGAACTAGTGCCTGAGTTCTGGTGGATGAGGCTGGATCTTGTCTTTCTGGTGGGCACGTCCACGTCTGGTGGTGTATTTTGGGGTGTCTGTGGCCTTATTATGATTTTAGGCAGCCTCTCTGCTAATGGATGGGGCTGTGTTCCTGTCTTGCTAGTTGTTTGGCCTAGGGTGTCCAGCACTGTAGCTTGCTGGTCGTTGAGTGAAGCTGGGTCTTGATGTTGAGATGGAGATCTCTGAGAGATTTTTGCCATTTGGTATTACATTGAGTGGGAGGTCTCTTGTGGACCAGTGTCCTGAAGTTGGCTCTCCCACCTCAGAGGCACGGCCCTGATGTCTGGCTGGAGCACCAAGAGCCTTTCATCGACACGGCTCAGAGTAAAAGGGAGAAAAAATAGAAAGAAAGAAAGAAAGAGGCTATAATATAGTGAAGTAAAATAAAGCTATTATAAAGCAAAGCTATACAGACAAAATCTCACCCAGAAGCATATACATATACACTCACAAAAAAAGGAAAAGGGGAAAAATTAATATATCCTGCTCCGAAAGTCCACCTCCTGAATTTGGGATGATTCGTTGTCTATTCAGGTATTCAACAGATGCAGGCACATCAAGTTGTTTGTGGAGTTTTAATCCGCTGCTTCTGAGGCTGCTGGGAGAGATTTCCCTTTCTCTTATTTGTTCGCACAGCTCCCGGGGTTCAGCTTTGGATTTGGACCCGCCTCTGCGTGTGGGTTGCCTGAGGGCGTCTGTTCCCCGCCCAGACAGAATGGGGTTAAAGGAGCAGCTGCTTCGGGTCTCTGGCTCACTCAGGCCAGGGGGAGGGAGGGGTACAGAGGAGGCGGGGCGAGCCTGCGGCGGCAGAGGCCAGCGTGACTTTGCACCAGCCTGAGGTGCGCAGTGCGTTCTCCCGGGAAAGTTGTCCCCGGATCACGGGACCCTGGCAGTGGCGGGCTGCACAGGCTCCCGGGAGGGGCGGTGTGGAGAGTGACCTGTGCTCACACACAGGCTTTTTGCTGGCAGCAGCAGCAACCTTAGCGTCTCAAGCCCATCTCTGGGGCCCGCACTGATAACCGCGGCTCGCGCCCGTCTCTGGAGTTCGTTTAGGCGGTGCTCTGAATCCCCTCTCCTTGCGCGCCGCGAAACAAAGAGGCAAGAAAAAGTCTCTTGCCTCTTCGGCAGCTGCAGACTTTTTCCTGGTCTCCCTCCCAACCAGCTGTGGTGCGCTAACCCCTTCAGGCTGTGTTCACGCAGCCAAACCCAGTCCTCTCCCTGCGATCCAACCAAAGCCCAAGCCTCAGCTCCCAGCCCCGCCTGCCCCGGCGGGTGAGCAGACAAGCCTCTCGGGCTGCTGATTGCTGCTCGGCGCCGAGCCTCTGTGCAGGAATCTCTCCGTTTTTTCCTCTGCGCCCCTGTTGCTGTGGGATCCGCGCTGATCGCCGCGGCTCGCGCCCGTCTCTGGAGCTCGTTTAGGTGGCACTCTGAATCCCCTCTCCTCGCGCACCAGGGAACAAAGAGGGAAGAAAAAGTCTCTTGCCTCTTCGGCAGCTGCAGACTTTTTCCCGGACTCCCTCCCGGCTAGCTGTGGTGCACAAACCCCTTCAGGCTGTGTTCACGCCGCCAATCCCAGTCCTCTCCCTGTGATCCGAGGGAAGCCCGAGCCTCAGCTCCCAGCCCCGCCCGCCCCGGCGGCTGAGCAGACAAGCCTCTAGGGCTGCTGAGTGCTGCTCTGCGCCGATCCTCTGTGCGGGAGTCTCTCCGCTTTGCCCTCCGCACCCCTGTGGCTGTGCTCTCCTCCGTGGCTCCGAAGCTCCCCCCTCTGCGACCCGCAGTCTCCGCCCGCGAAGGGGCTTCCTAGTGCGTGGAAATCTTTCCTCCTTCACGGCTCCCTCCCACTGGTGCAGGTCCCGTCCCTATTCTTTCGTCTCTGTTATTTCTTTTTTCTTTTGCCCTACCCAAGTACGTGGGGAGTTTCTTGCCTTTTGGGAGGTCTGACGTTTTCTGCCAGCGTTCAGTGGGTGTTCTGTAGGAGCAGTTCCACATGTAGATGTATTTCTACTGTATCTGTGGGAAGGAAGGTGATCTCCGCGTCTTACTCTTCCGCCATCTTCTCTCGCAAATAGGTTTTTAACCAGAAGATGGACTTCTCACCTAGGAATAGAAGTACTTGCATGTAGAGCAGGGAAAGCATTTTCAATATTTCACCATTGCTTATGCTATCAGATGTAGATTTTTGTAGGTGATCTTTTTCAAATTGAGATAATTCCCTTCTGTTCCTAGTTTACTATAAGTTTTTACCATGAATGGTGTATAATTTTGCCAAATACATTTTCTTTTTCAATGGCAATGATCAAATTATTTTTACTTTATTTTGGTAATATTGTTAATTATAATACTTTGATTTATAGCTGAGCACCAAATATCCTTGCATTCTTGTATAAACTTTTTGTTCATGATGTATGCTATGTTTTATATATTTTTCTATTCACTTGCTAATATTTGGTTAGTGATTTTTGCATCACTGTTCATGGGGAATACTTGGTCCATAATTTTCTTTTCTAGTAATGTCTTTGATTAGATTTGGACAGAGTGAGACTGTCCTTATAAATAATTTGAGAATTGTTCTTTCTTATTCTATTTTATAAAATAATTTTTATTGATTTGGTATTTGTTTTTCATTAGGTGTTATAAAATATTCACAGGTGAATTCCTCAAGTCTTGGAGTTTACTTTGTGGGAAATTTTCATTTACAAATCTAATTTCTGTATTAGATAATATGCTATTAAGATCTATTTCTTCTGGTGGCATATTTGATAACATTTGTCTTTCAAGTCATTTGCCATTTTATCTAAGTTGTCAAATACGTTACAATAAAGTTTATACACACACACCTTTTTCTTTATAATATCTGTACAGTCTGTACTAATATAGCATTTCTTTTCCTTTTCTTATCCATATAATGTATAGTAGTGACCCCTTTTTCATTTCTAATTTGGGTAATTTGTGTTCTCTCTCCCTCTCTTTAGGATCAATCTACCTACAGATTAAAAAAAAAAAAAAACTTCACTGTAGTAAGAACACTTAAAATGAGATCTATCCTCTTAGCAAATGTTCTAAGTATATAACATAGCATTGTTAATTATAGACACAATTTGTAGAGCAGATGTCTAGAATTTATTGATCTTGCATGATTGAAACTTTATTTATGTCCACTGATTAGCAGTTTCTCCTTCCACATACCCAATTCCTGATATCCACTGTTTTACTCTAATTCTATGAGTTTGACTATTGTAGATACCTCATATAAGTAGAACCATGCAGTATTTGTTCTGTGACAGACTTATTCTATTTAGCCTAATGTCTTCCAGGTTCATCCATGTTATTGCGTATTGCAGGATTTCCTTCTTTTTTAGCATGGAATAGTATTCCAGCATATGTATATATCTCATTTTCTTTATCTGTTTGTGTGTTCATGGACAGTAAGGTTGTTTCCACCTCTTGACTATTGTGAATAGTGTTGTAATGAACACTGAAGTACTGGTATTTCTTCAAGGTGCTAATTTCAGTTCTTCCTGAATAAATACTCAGAAGTGAGATTGCTCAATCATGTGGTACTTCTATTTTTAATTTTTGGTGAACCTCCATACTGTCTTCCACAGTGGCTGCATCATTTTACATTGCTACTAACAGAGTGAAAGGGTCCCAATTTCTCCACATTCTCTCAAACACTTCTTATTTTTGTTGTTGATGTTGTTGTTTGTTTTTCTTTCTGTTTTTGTTATTTTGATAATGGCTTTCCTAACAGGTTTGAGGTGGTATCTCATTGAGGTTTTGATTTGCATATCCCTACTGATTAGTGACATTTAACATCTTTGAAAATACCTATTGGAATATCTTCTTAGAATAATACATTCCTATTCATGTTTTAGTCTATTTTTTAGCTGGGTTATTAATTATTTTGCTGTTGAGTTATAGGAGTTCCTTATGTATTTTGGATATTAACCCCTTGTCAGATAAGTGGCAAATATTTTCTGCCATTTCATAGGTTCCCTTTTCACTCTGTTTATTATTTCCTTTTCTGTGCAGAACTTTTTAGTTTGATCTAGTCCCATTTGTCTGTTTTCACTTTTGTTGGCTGTGTTTTTGGTGTCATCTCAATGAAATTATCTAAGTCTGATGTCATGAAGCTTTTCCTCTATGTTTTCTTCTAGGAGTTTACAGCTTCAGGTCTTATGTTTAAGTCTTTAATCTATTTTCAGCTGATTTTTCTCTGTGGTGTAAAATATGGGTCCAAATTCATTCTTTTGCATATGGCTATCCAGTTTTCCCAACAACATTTGTTGAAAAGACTGTCTTCCCCATTGTGCATTCTTGGCACCCTTGTAGAAGATCATTTGACCTTATGGGTAAGGATTTATTTCTGGGTTCTCTATTCTATTCCATTGCTCTATGTGTCTGCCTTTATGCCAAAACTATAATGTTTTATTTACTATTGCTTTGTAGTATGTTTGGTCAGGAAGTGTGAGGTCTTCAACTTTGTTCCTTCTAAAGATTATTTTGGCTATTTGGGTTATTGTGTGTTTCCACAAGAATTTTAGAATTTTTTCTATTTCTGTAAAAAAATGCCATTTGGTTTTTGATAGAAATTGCACTGAATCTAGATCACTTTGAGTAGTATGGACACTTCAGTAGTAATGTCTTCTTCTTTTTTTAAAATTTATTTTGGCTGCATTAGGTCTTCATTGCTGCATGTGGGCTTTAGTTGTGTCGAGCAGGGGCTACTTTTTGTTGCAATGTGCTGGTGGCTCATTGTGGTGGCTTCTCTTGTTGCAGAGCATGGGCTCTAGGTGTGCAGGCTTCAGTAGTTGTGGCACACGGGCTCAGTAGTTGTGGCACATGGGCTTTAGAGCGCAGGCTCAGTAGTTGTGGCGCATGGGCTTAGTTGCTCCGCGGCATGTGGGATATTCCTGGACCAGGGCTCGTACCTGTGTCCCTGCATTGGCAGGCGGATTCTTAACTACTGCGCCACAGGGAAGCCCAGTCGTAATGTCTTCTAATCCATGAACATGGGATGTCTTTCCATTTGTGTCTTCTTTTATTTCTTTCATCAATTTTTTATTTTTCAGTTTATAAATCTTTCACCTCCTTAGTTAAGTTTATTACTAAGTATTCTATTCTTTTTGATGCTACTGTAAGGGAATTTTTCCCTTAATTTTCTTTTCACACAGTACATAGTTGGTGTATAGAAATGCAAATAATTTGTGTATGTTGATTTTTTTGTCCTGCCACTTTACTGAATTCATTTATTAGTCTAACAGTTTGTGTATGTCTGTGTGTGTTTGTGTGTGTGTGTGTGTGTAACCTTTAGGGTTTTCTAAGTATAAGATGAGGTCATCTACAAACAGGTAATTTTACTTCTTTCTTTCTGATTTGGATGCTCTTTATTTCTATTTCTTGCCTAATTGCTCTAGCTAGGACTTGCAGTACTATGTTGAATAGAAGTGCAAGAGTAGGAACCCTTGCCTTTTGCCTTATCTTGGAAGAAAAGCTTTTAGTTTTTCACTGCTGAGTATGATGTTAGCTGTGGCATTTTCATATATGATCTTTATTATGTTAAGGTTATGTTAATTTATTTTTATTTCTAGTGTTTTGGAATGAAAACATGTTGAATTTTGTCAAATGCTTTTTTTGCATTTATTATGATAATATTTTGATTTTAACCTTGTTCTGTTAATGTGGTGTACCACACTGAGTGATTTAGGTATGCTGAACCTTCCTTTCGTCCCACAGATAAAGTTCACCTGATCATGGTGTATGATCCTTTTAATGTCTTATTGGATTTGTTCATAATATATTGTTGAGGAATTTTGCCTGTATATTTATCTGTAATATTGATTTTTAGTTTTCTTATCTTGTTTGGATATCAGATGAGGGTAACACTGACCTCATAAAATGAGTTTGCAGTTGTTGCCTCCTTTTCAGTTTTTTGGAAAAGTTTGATAAGGATTGGCATTATTTCTTTTTTAAATGTTTGCTGTAACTCATTAGTGAAGACATCTGGTCCTGGGCTTTTCTTTGTCGGGAGGTTTTTGATTATTGTTTCAATCTTCTTGTTAGTTATAAGTCTGTTCAGACTTTCTCTTTCTTCATGATTCCGTCTTGGTAAGTTGTAGTTTTCTAGAAATTTATGCATTTTTTCTAGTTTATCCAGTTTCTTGGCAAATAATTGTTCATAGCAATATCTTATGATTCCTTTTACTTCTGTGGCATCAGCTATACTGTCTCCTTTTTCATTTCTGATTTTATTTGTTTGTGTCTTGTCTCTTTTTTTCCTTTGTTAATCTAGCTAAAAGTTTGTCAATTTTGTTTATTTTCTTCAAAAAACCAACTCCTGGGCTTCCCTGGTGGTGCAGTGGTTAAGAATCCGCCTGCCAATGCAGGGGACATGGGTTCGAGCCCTGGTCTTGGAAGATCTCACAGGCCATGGAGCAACTAAAGCCCATGCACCACAACTACTGAGCCTGAGCTCTACAGCCTGCGAGCCACAACTACTGAGCCTGCGTGCTGCAACTACTGAAGCCCACGCGCCTAGAGCCCATGCTCCATGACAAGAGAAGCCACCACAATGAGAAGCCCATGCACCACAACGAAGAGTAGTCCCCACTCATGGCAACTAGAGAAAGTCCACGTGTAGCAATGAAGACCCAACACAGCCAAAAATAAATAAATAAAATAAGTTAATTAAAAAAAAAAAAACAGAATAGGTTTAAAAGAAAAGAACTCCTAGTTTTAGTGATTTTTCTATTTATTTTGTTTAGTTCTGCTCTAATTTTTATTGTTTCCTTTCCTCTGATAATACTTGACTTAGCTTTTCTTTTTGTAGCTCCTTGTGGTGTAAAGTTAGATTGTTTATTAGAGTTTTTTTCTTTTTTAATGTAAGTGTTTATTGCCATACACTTCCCTCTTAGTACTGCTTTTGCTGCATCTCATAAGTTTTGGTGTGTTGTATTTTCATTCATCTGAAGATATTCTCTAATTTGTCTTTTAATTTCTTCTTTGACCTATTAGTCAAACTGTACTATTTAATCTCCAAATATTTATGAATTTTCTAGTTTTCCTTCTGTTGTTGGTCTCTAGTTTCATTCCATAGTAGTCAGAAAAGATAATTGGTATGACTTCAGTCTTCTTGTTTGTTAAGGCTTGTTTTGTGTCTTAACATGTGAGCTATCCTGGATAAGGTTCAATGCGCAACTGAGAAGAACATATATTCTGCTCCTGTTGGGTAGAATGTTCTGTATATGTCTGTTAGATTCATGTGGTCTGTAGTGTTGTTCAAGTTCCCTGTTTGCTGATTTTCTGTCTGGTTGATCTGTCCATTATTGAAAATGGGATATTGAAATCCCCTATTATTAATGTACTTCTGTCTGTTTTTTTCTTCAGTTCTGTCAATGTTTGCTTTATATATTTAAGTGTTCTATTGTTGGATGCACATATATTTATAATTATTATATATTACTGTTAAATTGATTTCTTTATCATTATATACTGTTCTTTTTTCTCTTGTGATGATTTTTGGCTTAAAATGTATTTTGTCTCATATTTCATATAAGTATAGCTGCTTCTGCTCTCTTTTGGCTGCCATTGCATAGAATATATTTTTCTACCCTATCACTTTCAGCTTGTGTGTGTCCTTAAATATAAAGTGAGGTTTTTTGTTTATTTGTTTGTTTATTTTGTAGACAGCATATATTTGTATCTTTGGGTTAAATTTTTACCATTCTTCTAGCTTCCCTCAGTGGAAGCCTATTTTTTTTATTTCAAAACTTTCTTAATGTACACTAAAGCTATAAATTTTCTTCTAAGTGCAGCTTAAGATATGTCCCAAAATTTTTAGTAAGTTGTGCTTTCATTGTCATTGAATTTCTACAATTTTCTAATATCCTTTGCAACTTCTTACTTAACAGTTGGTGGTTTAGAATTAAATTGTTTAATTTGCAGATACTCATTGCCTTTATAGATGCTTTATTGATGTTTATTTCTAATTTAATTACATGCTAATCAAAGGACATATCTATGATATTTCTATCTTTTAAAATAAATTTTGTTTCATTTTATGTCTATTTTATAAGAAATTTGAGAATAAATGTTACTTGTTAAGTCTGGCAAACCTACCATTAAGAAACATGCATTATATTTCATATGAAAAGCCAATTCCCACCAAGCCTGCCCAGCAAACCTATGTGATGTCTGTCTAATGGTTTAGAAGGCTCAAATGTTTCAAGTAGTCAGGAAGGTCACTTTCTGCCAGGCCAGGAATCTTACACATTTTGTGAGACATCAAAGAGAGGAATTCAGCCTCATTTATAAGTAGAGCAGGTGAAATCTGCTGGAGATAAATTTCTTAGTTACTTTTCAATCTCCAAAAAAGTAAAGCAAACAATAATAACAGCAATAATAAAGGGAAGATCCGTGGACATTCACAATATATTTATAAAAGCTCCAAAGTGAAGTTAATGGAATGAAGATGAGGAGGCATATATATGTATTAAAACCTCTTCTTGCACTTATTAAAAAGAAAAACTAGAACAGGCTAACCATAATGAAAGCAGCCTGTCTTTGTGTGATCAAGAATAACCTTTGCAGATTATTTATGATCACAAGAATTACTGTTAGGGAAAAGTTGCCCAAGAATTGGTGATAGACAAGAAGAATTACGGGGTGTTCCTTTGGGGTCTATTGGGTGTGTCTAGCAGGCTCATCTGGGATTATCTGATTCTGTACATGTGTGAGTATCTTTGACTTACTCTTTGCTACTGATTAGTGCATTTTATGATGCTGTAAGGATAGATATTATCCTGTAGAAAAACTGATATTTACAAATAGTTTTTGTGTGAAAGCAAAGAAAATTAATTTTGTCTAGTAGAGATGTTAGGAGTTTCTGGGTTTTGTCCAGTTTAGAAAATTACAACCTCAAACCTATGGTTTTATTTTGAATGTAAATTAGAAATCTTACTTGAATATTCTTTTCCTCAACCTTTATATAGGCATACCTTGGGGATATTTCGGGCTCAATTGCAGACCACCACGATAAAGCAAATTCACAATAAAGTGAGTCAGACAATTTTTTTTGTTTTCCAGTGTATATAAAAGTTATGTTTACACTATAGCCTATTAAGTATGTAATAGCTATGTCTAAAACAAGTACATACCTTAATTAAAAAATACTTTATTGCTAAAAAATGCTAACCATCATCTGAGCCTTTGGTAAGTCATAGTAGTAACATCAAAGATCACTGATCACAGGTTACTGTACAAATGTAATAATAATAAAAAAGTTTGAAATATTGTTAGAATTACCAATATGTGATACAGACATTAAAAGTGAGCAAATGCTGTTGGAAAAAATGGCTCCAATAAATTTGCTCTAAGCAGGGTTGCTGCAAACCTTCAATATGTAAAAAATGCGGTATTTTCAAAGTGCAGTAAAGCAAAGCACAGTAAAATGAGGCATGCCTGTAAATACTTCCATTTATCTAATTCCCTTTGAAGGGGGTTTACTATCCTGCTGGTTCCTTTATATACTAGTTAAGCAAACTTTTTGATGAAGCTTTATTCTAAACAAACAAAAAATGTGGTATTTGACAAACAACTGATGGAGAATCCTAAAAGTAATTTTTTAAAAAAAAGAATAGAAAATAGATTTTAGGCAAATGGAAAAAAATAATTTTATCAGATAACAATTAAAATATCAGAATAAATTACAATACTTTTAAATATAATACAGTTTAAAGCTCAAGCTTTTAAAAGGAAAATAATGTCCATAATTTCTATTGTGGATGTATGGTTTTGGATGCTTGTTATTTTCAATTTTTTTCTTTTATGGAGTTTCTAAATTTTCTATTATGAGAATTTATTCCGTACGTAGTCAGAGAATATTGTTTTAAATCAAATAAATATGGGAAAATGGACAAAATGAAACAGAATGCAATGGAAAGTCTTTATCTTTGACTTTTTTGTCTATGATGTCATATGTTTATTTAAATAGCAACATAGAATGGTAATATAAGTCTATAGTTTATAGGACTTACAGAGTAATCTACTATAGTTACTATTGATCAGGTCTTTATTGAAATTTTATTGTCATGATGGACAACTTAGAAACCTAAGAGTGAAAACAATGGATTAAAAGTTAGGGGAAATAGCTCTCTGAGGAGACATTATAGTTTGTAGTTTGACATGATGTTATGCTTTAAATAAATACTGCCTTTCATCAACATCACAGCTGTCTATATTATCCATGTGCTTATACTGAGCCTATTTCACAGATGAAAAGATTGTAGCTTGGAGGAGTCTTGTGCTAAAGTCATATAGTAAATGAATCACCTATTAGTTTCTGTCAGCTTCATGAAGGATATTCTCATTCTTTTATAATTTTTATATCCTTATGCCTTTGAATATAATAGAAATATGTTTATATTGACATCTGACTTCAAATGGAAGCTATATTTTCCATGATTCTGAACCGTTTTGCTGGCCATCAAGTCTCTAATGAAATCAAGGTTATCTTTGGAAAGTCCAATAAGCACAGCGGCTCCCACCCTCACCTGTCTCTGTCAGCCTAATTTTTGGACAAGAGTGGGTCAGGCTGTGAAACCATTTCAGCTGCTTTGCTTTTGCTGCTAGGAGAGGCTCAATTGATGTAGAGCACTGTCAGTTAAAGTGTGATCTTAGTGACAAGCAAACAGGAGAACTGTAGGCTCCAGTAGCCTGAGGTTGTGGTTTTGTTTGGCGAAAGCAGTGGACACGTGGATTTGTTGGGGAATTCAAAAGGGAGTTCTAGGTGTGAGATAGCCATATCTTAGCCAAAATTGATGTTATTCCCATATCCTGAGTTGACCAAAAATTGTGTATATACACAACATAGACTATAGTGGGCCCAAGCTACCCACATGTTCTTGGCCAACAGAGACTGTGTGCTCACACAAAGATGTGAGAAAACCCCATGGGAAATAAAATCTCAAGCAGACTTGAGAATGACATGTTGGTCCTTTCTACAACTATATAAAGTAAAATGTTTTTATAATGTTTATAGCTATTGTGAAATTGCATTGAGAATATTTTGCTTTCCTAAAGGGTTACATTTGGAATAATTATGTATAAAAAAGTTGATCCTTACTAAGAAAATATCTGTTTCTCCTGAACTTGAAGTGAAAGTGATGGGTGTGTTAATTATATATAATAAAAATATGTTGAAAACGTATTAGAATAAGCCTAATCCCTACTTAACCGTTAGTTTCATTTATTTCACTTTAACTTTTTATGTTGAATTTTAAGCAGTTATGGCAGACTGACATTACCCTTGGTGGCCAGTCCAAAAACTGCTGCTCACATGATTTCATTACCTCTGACAAGACAAAATGTCTGTTGTAAATAGTTATACATTCATTCATTACATTGTTAAACATTTAATATAAAGACTATTGATGTATCAAACTGTGGCTAGAATTCTCTGGTTTTAAAGAAAAACTGAGACTGGGAGAACCCAACAAGTGCCAAGAATCAGTAGTAAAGTAAATAGCCAATTATGGAGGCATGGTTGGATTTCAAGTAACCCAAACATGAAAATAATGCATTTTTCACATTTACATTTGTACTAACTCCTAGTGACTAGGACAGTGTCTTCTCAGATAGATGTTGTCTTTCTGAGGTCTAAATGTGGAAACTTTCACTGCCTCATCGTGTTTATTTGCATAGGTAGAATAGGTGAAACACCTTATAGGGCTATTCAATTTTCATTCCTATTACCTAGACATTTTTACCTGGATTTTCTTTAATTAGTTTCATTGTTTTGGTGTTTCAGTATAAAATTGCAATAATAATGCATTTAAAGTGATAAAATAGGAGAACAAAATTAAATACAACAGAAAAATAGTAGACAGTGGGAAATACTATGACAAATAACCAAATACTTTTTTCCATGCACACATATTGCATAAGTGAAAAATGACTCAGATTACTCTTAATGTGGATCAAATCATAAATTGCCACCGTAAGCAGCATCACTTCTAATATTTGTCCAAATCATCATACTGATTTCTCAATTAACTGTAATGAATGTATGCCCTCCTGTGGTACACAGTTGAGGAACACCAGATGAATATTAACTATGATGTTGATTAGAAAGTAGTAACAGCAGAAGCAGGGCTTGTCAGTTTGTCAGCACACTAGTAGAACAACCTTTCCTATGTCAAAGCAGATCAAATAATGAAATTTAGGAAGAAGTGCTGTACAGATACCCAAACTGTCAACCATGTGTGCTGTGAGCTAATGAAAAACATGTATGCTGATCTTGATATGCTTGGATGAAGAATTGCCAAGAAAAACCACTGTTGCAATTACTCTTCTGTTTATAACAAATCAATTATTGGTAAATAGATAACAAAATGTGGACTGAAAAACTAAGGTAATGAGATAAATGTACTGAGGAATTATTCTAGACTATAGTTTGAATACAACTATATACTTTCCTGGAACTGAAAAGCTATGTTTTCTTAATAGGATAACTATAAAAATATTTGAAGAGATTTACACGTATTTTAGACTTCAATCACTGCTGGAATGCTTTGACAGGTAGATTTTGCTTGTTTTTAATCAAAGGAAACACGTACATAGTTGGATCTTCGATTATGAATGCCAGAAGCATTTTGCCACATAGCAGAATATGTTGAAGAGACATTATGTTAATCTATCAAGGAAGCCTTAACAGACATATAGTACACATATGTAATGCAAGCAGTAGTCATATTCTAGAGTTGTTATGGAATTTACATGGTATTTTTTCTCATGCTAAAATGAAATAGGATGAGGTTACCTGTGGTATCAGCTTTGTATTGGAATAGTTAAGTCTTCCATAATTTGTGTATAATATGAAACTAAACATTGAAAACCAGTATGTAGCTTTTATTTAATTATTGCCAAATATATTACTTTACAATGAGTTTGTGTTGCATTTAATTATCTATGGGTATAGTGTTCCTAACCTCTTAAAAAACAAATTCTAAGTAACACTTAAAAGGATTTTTCTTTTAAGACCCCATCAATTATTTTTACTCTATTATAAAAATTTTTCAAAGTCTATATAATTTTAACTAGTCTATTAAATCATCATACTTTTAAAGATCACAGTTCCTTAATTCTTCTCTAACATACAGTTATAACTATCTTAGCTTGCTGCTTTGTTGAACCTCTGGAACTAGATGTCATCTGTCTCCTAGGTTCAATCCTGTTTCCAATATCAGGTTTACTTCCCTGTAAGCCTAGTAAAGGTCATTTAGACTGTAAGATTTTGCATCCTAGAAACCTTATTCTGTTGCCATACTTGATAATTTATTTGAGAATAGGATTCAAAGGTGAAAATAATTTTTTATCTCTATGTGAATATGTGTTTCCTCTGGCTATAAGAAACTTGCATATTGTCCATTTAAAATTTTTCTTTGCTCTATTTTCTCTATTCTCTTTTTGAGATAGGTGCTCTATCTTTTAATTTTTTTAAATAGTTTTTGGGCTTTTTTGTCTATTCTGTGAGATTACTTTTGGATTTTATATCAGTCTTTGATTTTTTAATGTTACTAAGCAACAATTACTAAGCAACAATTAGTAATATCTAAATTTATTTATTTTATTTCAAGTTAATTTTTATAAAATTTGGGGGGTTTTTGGTGGTTGCAATATTTTCTTTAAGATGTCAGATAATTTATTTTAAATTGCCTTCTGTTGCCAAAATATCTCTTTCCTTGATGTTTTTGTTCTTTCTTTTTTTAAAACCACATTCCTTATCTTTTATGTTGTAGGTTTCCTCAGATTTCTGGTGATCTTTCTCTATTTTCCTATAAAAATAAAATGATATCATAAAAAGTTTAGAGTTCTGTATGTGTATGGGGACTGTTGACCAAAGAACTTGACTTCTTTAAACTGTGGGGGCTGAAGGCTCTGACCTTTAAAATGTGGGATTCCTGCATGCTTCTATGCAGATTCCTTTCCTCTAGATCACCAGTGGTATCACTTTCAGTCTTAGGTTTCATAGAGCAAATCATTCCAATATTTTGATAGTAACCCTCAAACTTTGAGTCTAGGGCAAGGTTCAGCACACTGTGAAACACAGGCAAAATCTGACCAAACACCTGTTTTTGTCTGTTATTGCTTTCGTGCTACCATGGCAAAGTTAAGTAGTTGCGGACTGTGTGTATGGCTCACAAAGCCTAAAATATTTATTATTTCGCCTTTTATTTCTGCTACTCCTTGTCTAAAGGAAAAAATGCCTCATTGCTATGTTTTCTATGCTTAGTTTATAAAGGACAAAGATAGTGGGAAGCAATGTTTTACAAATTAGAGATCAAGCTAACTCTCTTTGATCCTATATCTAACTCTCCCTTCTTTGAGTATCCTGGAGTATCCTTATCCTGAGTCAGGTTTTCAGAGAAGATCGATTCCCTTATTAGTTAGAATTCACTCAAGGTAGTAAGTTTTTCTTGTATTCTACAAGTTCAAGGTTCATCAGCTATGACACAAACCACTGGAAGCATAGCATGCATTAGGGCCCCTCTATATTGTCTCACTGGCTTGGGAGACAAGTAGAACTCATGGGAAAATGCTGATGTTCATGCTGCTTATTGTGCAAAGAGTAATAAAAAGCCGTTTGCCCAAGTCTTGTGTCTTCTGCAAGCATCCATAAAACAATAACAGGTTAACATTAGCTTTTAAGTAGAGTAAAATCTCTGACCTTAACAGTTGTGGTGATGAGAATAGGATGCTGACAGAGGGCTTTATGGATGAGAAAATACAAAGAACCCCACAGGGCAGATGAGGGGAATATGAGAAGACTCTCTAGGATCCAGTAGTGAATACTTTTACTCGCGTAGTGTGGAAAGTGGGTAGGATAAGTACCCACTTTCCTACCTCATAATGAGACTGAACAAGCAAGAGGTAGAATTGAATCAAGCTGTCAGAGTAGTGCTTTGGTTGTTTTTCAGTCTCCTCTGTGTAAGAGGAGGAAGATATATTATCATGACAGTGGGTCAGAAAGCCCCACATTCCCATCTGAAAGGCAGTATAGCTGTGGCTTCTGAGTAAAGACGTTCCTAATGACAAATGGTGTCAGCAACAAAGACTTTGGTATATGGTATAGAACTTTGTGTGGACCAGAAACATTGGAAATTCATTTAGTTGAAGCCAGTCATATGCTGCTGGAAACCAAAAGTAAATTCATAGCCTTGCTTACTGGCGTGGAACTAATCTCTTCTTTCATGTATCTGCTTGTTTTTGTTTTTTGTTTATTTTCAGATTCTACATTAAATGTGAACTCCGTGAGGTCAAGGATTTGTGTCTGTTATATTCACAGCTGTATTTCCAGGACCTAAAATACTATCAAGAACAAAGTAAAAGATCTATATATATTTGATGAACACATCAAAAGAGTATGCTGCATAAAAACAACTGTTAAGACAATATGGCAGACTTAGCCAACATGAAAACTACTCACCTCCTCTTTCCCCACCCTTGCTATGCTACCACAGACTAAACAGTTATATATTTTCCAAAAACTAAACTAGTTTAAAATGCATTGCCAAGGAAGCAAAATCATTAATGCCAAAGAAAAAAAGGAAAGAATATAAAAATTCAGAGCAGTGAATCGGAACTAGAGATAAAAGAGCTCAGGAGATTATTATAAACAAATGAAAGTGTAAACATCTGGGGCTTGTGTTTAAAGTCCATGTGAGGAGGGAACTTTAGCATGGAGGTTCTATGTATTTAGGTAATTGGAAGTAAGTCTACTACTACACAAAACAAACAGTCATAAAATCTCTTAAAACATGGACTATTTGACTTAGAGGTACAGTAAAAAGGGGTCACCTACAAAAATAGGAATCCTGGTCTTTCGTTGTACATAGAAATGAGTTAGAGGTTCACACTAACTGTTTGGTGTTTGGATGGTACTCTGAAAAAGCATCATAAACGCTGGTTTAGAACCAGTGAAATCCACTGGATCCAGGCAGAGGCAAATGTACTGTTGCCTGTGGAAGTATACCCAAAATGTAGAGTCCTCTAAGTTAAAGGAAGCTTCCCTCAACTGAAAAGTAGCTTGCTGTAAAGAAGTACATGAGGAAATAAGTTCTCCTAGAAGAAATACATAATGTATTCTCTGAAGGAATATTTAAAATAAATAGGATTAAAAGTTCAAAAATAAAGTAGTAAAGAAAGAACAATATGAAAGAAGGCCACATATATTTAGTAAAGAATTCTGGGAATAAAAGGTATATACAATTTATTGTACAGCTGGTGGTTGAGCAACACTGCCAAAGAGAGAATTAATATATAGGAATTTAAGTGTGAAGATTTATCCCTTAATGGAGGGCATGGACCAAAAGGAATGAAGGTAGGACAACAAGAAGGCAGGAAGGAAAGAAGAAAGAAAAAGGAAAGAAACATAGTTTAAAAGCCATGAAGTATAAAAAGACAAGATCCAGCATTTATCTAATAGAAATTGCAAGAAGAAAAAATAGTAGATTAAGGGAAGGGAGTGAGGCCGAGTTCAATATTCAGAGAATTAATATTTATAAAAAAGACAAAATTGAAGAAGGTATGACTCTTCAGATAGAAAGAACTTACACAGTCTTGAGCAGCATAGGTAGAAATATTTCTATACTTACATTGTAGTGCAAATGCAGAACATAAAAGCAAATAGAAAATGTAGTCAGTTGTGAGGGAAAAATATATTGTTTACAAAGATATGACACAATTACAGTAAGCTTCCCATCAGTCACAATACGTGACAGATGAAATCAGTCAATTTAACCTTCTGTACCCAGATAAACTCAAATTATTTAAGATTGAAAGTGCTATATGTATGCATATGGCTGATTCACTTTGTTGTACAACAGAAACTAACATAGCATTGTGAAGCAATTATACTCCGATAAAGATGTATAAAAAATAAAGTGAAATAAAATGTTTTCTGACATATATACTAAAAATATAACCTGAAAGAAGTATGAAATGATGAATTTGAAAACAAAATGTGGACACTGGCAGGAAGGAGTTGATTAAAGATATTAGTGAAACTGTCATTAAATCTAAATGCATATTGACTCTAAACAATATTATTAATAATTAGGACTAATGAAAGTGTATTTTAAAAAAGAAGATTAGACTCAAATTGCAGATCACAGTAACAGAAAATTGGTGGGGATCAGGAAGAAAATGGGTTCAGGTGGACTTAATCAACTGAAAAGGATGATAGGGGTATTAATTATGGGCTTTGGTAATCTAAGTCTTCAAGTAAAGATTAAGAGAGGATTACTAAATCATAAAAATAAGGGGTAAAACTCCCAGAGCAGAAGAAATAAAGAAAATAGATAAATCCTAAAGAAGTAAGGAAAGAAGATTTAAAAAACAAATAAATAGTATGATATCAATACATAGAAAACAAAATTATGTAATTATGTAAATAAGTCCAAATATATCCATAATCATAGTATATGCAAACTGAATGAGTAAATAAGTTATGTAAATAAGTCTAAATATATCTGTAATCATAATATGTGCAAACTGAATGAGTTATCATATTAAAAGATAACTATAACTTTGTATAAATGAATATTTTAAAAAAGAACAGAGGAGCAGAAAGAAAGAAAGAAAGAAAGAGCAGCAGCAGCAGCGGCAAACATAATGAAGTCAAGTTATATGCTATTTACATGAGGCACTAAATGACACAAAACGGTTCAAGAGAGATAAATCAGGGAAATATAACTAAAATGTAGCTTAGATGCTAGTATTTCTATCAACTAAATTTGAATATAGGACAAAAACTTGTATAAAGGTAATATTATTCACTGAATAATAAAAATGTGGCTACCCTATTAAAATGTGCACCAATTCTGAATTTGTAACCCCCTTATAATATAGCAAGATATAGTTAATAACTAACTTAAAGGAAAATCTAACGTATTTCATAAGGCTACTGTGACATACAAACTACAATATGAAGATGTCTTTATTGGAAAATAAAATTATAGACCAATCCAATAAGTGCAAAAGTCCCAAATAAATTATTAGCAATTGGAATAATAAGTATCACAAATAAGTACAGCTTGACCAAGGAATTAAAATAAGGATTATCGTAGCAACTTTATCAATGCAATTCCTTACCTTAACAAATAATATAAGAAAAGAAAAAACCTTACACATATCCCTCAATACATGCAGAAAAAATGTATTTAATTAAATTCACACCTTAGCACAAGAAATGGACAATGAAATGTATTGAAATATTATAGCTAACTCTGATTAAACTTGTATAATTGAGAATTTCATTTAATTTTACAAACATATCTAAGAACACATCCTTTGCTCATTATAGGATGATGATTGGTTTTAAGATAGCATCTTTATTGGTTTCGTTCAACCAAGTACACAAAAAAGTGCTCATTTATGGTATTTTGGAATATGATAAAGAGAATGGCATGTTCCGTAAAGTTTAACAATTTTTTTTTAGTTTCAGTTTGTGTGCTTGTTTTTATATAAATAGAACATTACAAATATGTTTAGCCAGAGTAAGTTAGAGCATTTGATTCTACAGTAGCCCCCTTTTATCCATGGGGTATATTTTCCAAGAGCCCCAGTGGATGCCTGAAATCTCGAATAGTACCAGATGCTATATATACTATGTTTTTTCTGTACGTACAACCTATAATAAAGTTTAATTAGTCACAGTAAGAGAATATCTGAATTGCCAGCATCACTGTTCTTGTACTTTGGGGCCATTATTAAGTAAAATAAGGGTCACTTGAACACAAGCACTGTGATACTGAGACAGTTGATTGTCTGATAACCGAGATGGGTACTAGGTGAATAGTAGGCAGGTAATGTATACAGTGGGGATATGCTGGACAAAGGGTTGATTCACTTCCCAGGTGGGACATATTTCATCAAGCTACTCAGAACAGTGCACAATTTTAAAACTTATGGATTGTTTATTTCCAGAATTTTCCATGTAATATTTTCGGCATGGTTGAGCACAGGTAACTGAAATCGTGTTTTTTAAAAATTACTCTTAAGTGGAAATATTTTCTATGAGTAATCAACCATTTTTTAATTGAAATTTTATATAACGTTGCTTTAAAATGTGGACAAGATACATACCTCTATCTCAGATATATATATATATATGTCTCCCTAGGCTACATGATTTTATTGGCTAATGTTATGAGTATTTGGTCAGATAATCATATGCTTCTTAATTTTTAAGGTGTGATATAAAGATATTTATTTCATTCTTAATGTAATATTCATTTTATTATAGTGGAACTGTCAATCAAACTCTAATGAATTATCAATTCCAGTATCAGTCAAGATCTATCTTAGGTCAAGCTGCCATAACAAAAATAAAATAGACCGGGTGGCTTAAGCAACCGAAATTTATTTCTCACAGTTCTGGAAGCTGGGAACTTCAGAGTCAAGGTGCTAGCATGGTCAGTTTCTTGTGATAATTAATTAATAAATCAAACTCTAACGGTTACATTTTAAAACTATAGCTACAAGTGCTTTACTCTTTTACTGCATGGTACCATTATGCATTCAATTGCCTGTCAGAAAAATTGAGTCATTATTGAATCTTTCTCTTCCTCCACCCATATATTGGCAGTGAACCAAGCCATATTGCTTCCATCTACTCCTTTCCATCCCCACTGCTACTGCTTACTGGATCATTGAAATAAGATCTGAATTGGTCTTTCCTCTTTTGCTCTTAATGCCATCCCTTCTTCTGCACAGTTGTCAGAATAATAATTCTCAAATCGTATCAGATCATGTCAGCCATCAGGTTTAAAATACTTTTGTAACTTCTCTTACGTTACATTATAAAATTCAAAAATCAAAATTCTTTAGAATGACAAATATAATTTATGCCCACTTTCAGCCTTTTTTTCCTCTCCTTATATGTAACATGACTCTGCCTTTTTATATGCTTTTCTCTATATGTAATATTATTTACTCCCTCCCCTACTGTGAAAATTATATTCGTTCTTCTTGTTTTCTTAAATATCATTTTTTGCCATGATACTTTCACTAAGCAGTTTCATTCATAATCTACTTTCTCTTTAGGGCCAGTCAGTGATATATGTTTAAATGTATTTTTTCTTCTATTAGGATCAGTTTAGTTTGTCTAACAAAATGCACTTGAGTTGTTGATTACCAAAACAGAATGATGCTACTCATTTAAATATCAAAACAAATAACTTTGTCATACTTATCTGTCAAGTTTAAAATATTGTCAAAAACATCTGTCAGATATTGCTATTGGTACTAAATGTAGCATAGAAATTATGTTTCCTCTAGGATTCTAAAAACATCCAGTCATTTTTCTTATATCCTGATTATTTGATATATTATTATATTCTTAAAATGTTTGGTAAATGGTATCTTAAAGTAATTTTTAAAAACTGCATTTAAGAAATATTTTGGAGTTTATGACATAAGCCTAATTTACAGTTTAAAATCTCTTAAAATGAGGTATTTTAGATACTAAATGTATTTCAACTGGATTTTCAAACAGTACAGCTTTTCTTTATGTCTTTTCTGCCTGATGTTTCAATAAGATCAAAACTACTCAGTTAATTGTAGAATGGATAAAGAAATTTCTCTTAAATAGTCAAAGATTTTGATGATTGTAATGAACATGAATTTTCAGGTTTATTCTCTTATTCATTTATTCAGGATCATTTTTGATCATCTACCTTGTGCTGGGAACTGAGTGAGTTGCTAATGATACAAGGATTAATATGTTCTCTAAAATCAAATAAACATACATGTGAAAGAGAAACAATGTGGGGTGGGAGGTGGTATGATGATGGTAAAAATAAGACAGTATTCAAATCTGCCCGTATAGGTTACCAAGAAATTTATACGTAACATGATATGTAGAGTGGACCTTGACTGTATTAATGTATTGTATATGTAAAGGAAAGATTAAAGTTTCCTAAGTAGAGAGACACACACCCACCACACTTAAATATGACTTCCAGTTTTGCCTATGATGAAGTAGCTTACATTGGGTTAACCCTTCTTCTGAAGCAATTATAAGTGTTGGACAGAATTTTAACAAAATATTGTTTAAAGACATTGAAAGAGCATCAATTTAAAGCAGTCTTGAGGGATTACAGTACTTGAAAAAGGGAAACATCAGTAAGGACCACACTCATTTTGGATTTTTTGCTGAGGGCAATTTTTTACAGCTCCAAGTTAACTGAAAGGGATGCAATGTTTTTAGACTGAGGGTGCCCAGGTCAGAGTTTGGGCTGAAAAGTGGTAGGAACTCAGAAAAGTGAGTCACACAATTTCCAAAATATTTCCCTCAACTTTTTGGCCAACTCCTAAGCTGCCCATGCCTGGGGGAGGCACCAAGAAACGCAGCAGAAAATAGTAGCTGGGAGGCTGAATACCATATTTGAAAAAAACATTTAAAGGTTAGATTTTCAAATTTTGTAAGAATTTCTGAACATGCCTATTAATTGCTAAAAGGAAGCCCTATCTGATTTTAAATTAAATGAGTAAATTATAGCAAATAATTTCGAAAGCAATATTATAATCCTGTTTAAACTTACAAAAAACATTTAATTTAATATGGGATCCATAAGAGTCTTCATGCTTGGTATGAAGCAAGATGAAATCTCTAAAAGAAAGAATGTCTTGAACCTTAAGAGTTCTCAAGAGTTCTCATTAGTCATCCCTAATTTTTCTCTGCTAAATTAAAAGATGTATGAGGGAAAATGCAGGCTTTGCTCCTTGAGATTGTAACAATATTGATCTCAAGGAGAATAACCTGTGCTCAGTGAAGGAAGGTTATGGAGAAAATATAAAGTGGAGGCCTAATTTGTTTATACAAGAAAGAATACTCCAATGGCATTAAAAGGGCAGAAAGATATTATGGTGAAGAAGATGTGTATGATAATTAGGACAAGGAGATAACATTCTGAGACTGTTGCCTATGTTTTGGGCAAAGATGAAAGGCACAGACAGAATGAATTGTCATTCTGTACATTCTTTTTCTGTGCTAGAATGTCAGAAGGATGCCAAGCAATGCCAGGGCTAGGTTTCCACAGTTTATAATTTTCTAGGGATTTCCTCTATCAATTTTGTGCTTCCTATTTTCCTATTCTGGTATTTTTCATTACATATAGAATGAGGTTATATCAATAAATCAGTTCCAAATGACTATACACTCCTTTACCTATAAATTACAATATGCATATATATAAACGTATATATATATACACACATTTGTAATTTAATTCAATTTTGACTTCAGTTACATTGCTTGTTTTATTTTGGATTCCACATAGCCCCAGATCATTCAAATAAATATGTATATCTCAGCTGTCAGGGAACAAATGATGGGCATCAGCCATCAATGTTCAGTAAGTTGAAGCTTTGGCATGCCTTGTATTAGAAAAAGCCAAAATTAATAAATGTCATGTAGCCTGCCAGATGTTTCATTGTAAAATATGATAGATTTTACCAGAATAATGTTTCATAAGCAAGGTCAGTTGTATTCAATTAAATTGTCTTCATATGTTCTTAATATCAATTTATGAGAATGGCATTGTTTGATAATTTTGAAACTATAATTTCATTTTTCTATATGTAATTTTCAACTTCCAATTGATCAAAGACAATTTTAGTAGTAAAATGGAGGTTTAGTCTAAGCAATCTAAGAAATAAATGTACTTTAGTATTAGTTTTTAAAGAAAGTTACCCTAGAATACAGAAATACTTTTCTTCTCTCACCACATTATATTGTTAGTTCCTATGTTCCCTGCTCCTTCTAAACATACAAATAAAAAAGAAAGAAAATATCATTTTTATCTGCTTTAAGTAGCTTTGTTAAGAGCTCAGACAAAAATTGATCATTGATTTGATTCTTTTTTTTCCAAAAATCTACTTGTTAACTATATGAATAACCACTATCAAATTAGGTCTTAAACAGTTATGTAGGAATGCAAAATACAGGTTTAAAAAGTGTCACAGTTTTATATATACATATATGTTATACACACATATTCTACATACTTAATATAAAGTATTTCACAGAGGAATACTCAATTAACTATTTGTTGACTGAAAGAGTGAGTGAATGGGACAGGTATTTTGACTCTATCAATGTATTAACTGGTTATTTAGAAACTGAAATTAAAATTACAAGAAATAATGAAAAATATATGTGAGGAGGGTAAAATTATTAAGAAAGGAAAATCATTTTCCTAAGAAAGAGAAAGAGCTACAATATGTTGATTTATGAAACAACAGATTCCATTCAAGAATCACTTGACGTTAGGTCCTTTTGCACTCAATTTTTCATCATTTATTTTGTTGGAAATAATTTTGTGAACTATTCAACAATAAAATCAGGAAAACAAATAAACAAAAACAACAGTAACAACGAAAAAAGCAACAGTTTAGTGCTTAAATTCACAAGATTCTGGAATCAGATGGTATGACATTCCTGGCTTGTCTGCATACTATCTTTCTGATATTAGGCAAGTTACCTAATGCCTCTGTTCCTCAGTTCACTTATCTGATAGTGTTAATAATAACTCTATTGGGAGGAATGAATAAGTTAACATGCATAAAGTGCTATGAGCAACACTTGGAAAACTGATGTCAGTATGTATAAATTATTGTTAAGATTCAGCATTACCAATTTTTTAAAAGTCTCTTGTATCTTCTTGGATTTGAATTAGTTTCAAGAATCATCACCATTGTTAGGCTTAGGAGGTTATGAAACAATAAGATGTTAAGCAGGTTAAACAGGAGTTGGTCATTATATTGTCACCTCTTAATCACTTATTCTCTGACTTCACACTTTTATTAGTCAATCATGCTCTCCTAATTATCAAAACCCGGATACATATTTCTCAACCTTGCTTCAGCGTTTGACTGTGCAATCTACCTTGAACTGCTTGTATCCATCCAATGACACTTCAGTCTCCAGATTTTCCCCTTCTTTTTCTGATTGATTGGGTTTCCTTCCATCAGTCAACTTTCTCCCCATGTTCATTGAAAGGTCTTCCCAAAGACTAAATTTTATCTCTACATTTTCTTTTTTCTAGTATACTTTCTTCTCACCTCTTTTGTTAGCATATCATACTGATACCTCTCAATCTCTAAGATCCAGGCTTAGATGTCAGCTTCCTAATTCACATAATTTTCTGAATATTCTGGAAGTACATATAACTCAATCTGTATAAAACCCAAACTAGCTCTCATCCTTCCTCACTACCTCTTAAAAACATGTCTGTTCTTTTGGTCCAGTTCACCTTTGTAAGCCTATCCTGGCCACTATACTCAGAATAATGTTTTTCTAAATTCGTATCTTTTTTATGTCAAGCTTGTTCTGCTGCTATGGCAATTACTCAACACTTATTTAAATTGTAACTATTCTAGCTCATGCTCTACTTTTCCTGTTAAGATATTTTTAAAGGCATGAGCCATGCCTTATATGAACTTACACATATCAAATATTTAACACAGTGTCTGGAATATAATGAGTATTATTATTTTTTAAATTTTAACATGATCAAATGCAGATAAATAAATAGTCAAGTGGAGAAAGATTTATAAGACTTATCGTTTAAACATTCACAAAATAAATATTTATGTGTTATTGTATATAACAGAAAATTCACTAATGAAATGTTTAGGTCCTACTTGTGTGTAAAATAGCAAAGCAATAAGTCCATGAGGTAGTGTCCTGAATAAAGTGTAAGCCAAGGGGAGTTGCCAGTTGTAGTAATCACCATTTCCTTTCCAATAAGTTGAGTCTCTAAGTGGCCAGACAATAATTAAACTAATAACATAGCTCATTAGTCAGTCATGAAAGGCTTTGTTGTTGCTGTGATATGATAGTTGTGCAGATAGATGAACCGAGGCAGTATTGAGTGGTACAGGAAGTAATATAGCACTGAGATTTAACTTCCAGATGTACACTTCTGTGCATTATGATTGCATCCAATACTTTCATGTCTTGCATACGTTATTCCTTAGGTTTCCCTGTGTCACTTCAAAATTAGTCTCTAAACACCCACCCTGGCTTTGGACTCACTCTCTAAATTAAAATGACTATTATTAATAAAATATATACATTTGCTTTTGTACACTATGAGTCTAACCCTTCAAATAAAACAAAATTACCAGTAGGTTATATCAGAATTTTAAACTAAAAGCCCAAGAAAAAATGGGTCATTAAAAGTTAATAGGATTTTTCTTACTCTGTAGGAATATAATTCTCTATACTTTTGTCACTTTCATTCTAATCTTGAGATCCAGCTGTTGAATAAATAGACTTGAGATTATCACACAGTATACGTTCATGTGTAAAATAGAATTCCTCTTAAGGTTCATTGCTTCAATAGAAATACGCTTTGTAGCATTTCCTGTGAAGAACCCTGCTGTGGTCTGTCATGATACGCTGAAAACACACTTTACTCTTTCAACTTACTCTTTAGTGCCTGGGGAATGTGTTATTTATTTTATTTTGTTTATTTATTTTTGGTTATGTTTTGCAACATATTAACAGAAATGATACCAATTTTAGCACTACTTAGTGATTACCCTAAAGGGCAACATATAATATTTCTACACTATTTAAACGTGTAAAACCATAGCACAGGCAAATCAATGTGTTTGTGCTGCTGCAAGGAATATTTATGTTTATAAGAATAATTTTCTGAAGCTTCCCCCTCTGTCCTGGCTGATCTCCCTGGGGGTGAGGGGGTTTGCCAGGGTGCAGGAACATTTCCTCTTTCACAACTTCCTCCCAGGGGGGCAGGTCCTGTTCCCGATTCCGTTCTCACTTTCTTTTTTTCTTTATTCTTTTGTCCTACCTGGTTAAATGGAGATTTTCTTGCCCTCCCAAAAGTCTGAGGTCTTCTGCCTGGGTTCAGTAGAGATTCTGTGAGGATCGTTATACATGTAGATACATTTTTGACGTGTTTGTGAGAAGAGTTGAGCTTCATGTCCTGTTACTCTGCCACCATCTTGATCCACTCCTCCAAGAATACTTTTCTATTGTATATTCTTATAGTAAGAATTTCATTGAGAATAATTTTGATTTTAAGAATTTACTCTAGACAAATTTTAATCATAGTATGGAATAAAGAGACTGTATCCTCATCACAAGGAATAAAGGATTGTTTTATTCAACATATAAGTTCATTCAGATCAACATATAAGTTCATATTTTTTCCCTGATTCCTCTTCTACTTTCCCCTTAAATTTAGACCTCTATCATTACTTACCTGACTAGTGAGAAACATTTTAAGTGTTTTCACTGACTTCATTGATTAACACAACTTTTTTCCTCAATGTTACCAGTAAAGTATTCTTTTTAAGATGTAATACTAAGAATATCATCCTACTGCTGAAAACGTTCATTAGTTTTTCAATATCCATGGTCACAATTTACCCATATATTAAACTTGTACCAGTGATGGGTTATTGTAACAAAATATTCAGAAGAAAGAAGAGTTGCCAAAAGAACAATTCAAAAGATTCTTTGAGAGAGAAGTGAGGATTTTTTTTTTTTTTCATAAAATTTACCTCCTGAGGAAACAAGTAGGAGAGCTGTACAAAATATTCTTAAAAATCTCTAAGATTTCAGAGGCAATATTTGAAGAGAATAGGGCTTACAATACACCCAAGCTGAGAAAAGATATCATACCCACTACAAAGATTCTAGGATCCTTACAAATTTTAAGAGAGATAAATACAAGAACAAGTACACTAAGCATATAATAACACTGTTAACAACCAGAGTAACAAGAATCATAATTACAGTTTAACTTCAGAGGAATTACAGTAAGAATGTTCCCTCTTTCAAAAAAGCAATGGGAGCCAAAAGACAATGAAATGATATAAAGTTGGCCCAAATGTGAAAGATAAAATAATAAAACTTTTAGGGAAAAAATTGAATATAGCTTCATGATTTGGGATAAACAGTGATACTTTAATCCGAAATAAGAATTTAAAATGATAAAGGTAAAATATAAAAAGGGATATATTAAAATTAAGAAATTCTACTCAAAGGACTAAAGATTCAAATCTAAAATATAAAATTCCTAAAATTAGTAATAAAAAGACACAAAATCCAATGGAAGAGTAAGTGCCTCAAAAAAATGGTATCTAATTGTAAGGCAATTATACTTCAATAAAGATGTTTAAAAAAAAAAAGTATCTAAATGGTTTAAAATTTTTGAAAAAAAATGCTAAATTTTTAATAGTCATCAGAAATATTGAGTAAAACTAAAATTTAATATTATAAACCTAACATAAAGGTTAAAATGAAGAAAAGGCTGGTAAGGATTTTGAACAATTTGGATTTTTATACAGCTGGTAGGAATATAAATTGGTAAAACATAAAAGAAAACCATTTGTGTTTGCTAAAGCTGCATGTAGTACCACCCTTAGACCTGTGCAAGCAGTACCCCTGCTATGGTCCCTGCGTCTCAGGGGTCACCACACTTTAGAGTACGTACTTTATATTTCCAAGTATGCCTTCTGTTCTTGGAACTTGCCGTGATTCAGCATTGCCATCTGCCTCAGCAGCTGCAATGAGGACCCAATCACTCGCTGGTTAAAAGTATGATAGAACACAGACAGACAATGGCAAAAGGTGACAGTGCAATTGTTAAAACTTTCACCAGTGATGAACTGGGATAGTATGGTGTACTGGTTAAAGGAAATGCATTGGCAAGTACAAGACTTCAGACTTCTGAGAGGTCCAGAAGAAATAGTAATTATGGAAAAAGGAATATGAGGACTATTTTTGAAAGACAAGAATCACTGAAGGTGACTAATTACCTAAGTAAATTAAGGTGTGAAAACCAATATATAAAGACACTCATCTCCTTTAGACAGAGAACAGAAAGAGCTGAGGATAAGGCCTGGAGCATATTATAATAATAGCAGTGCTCTGTTGAAGGTTGAGTTATCATTCCCAGCAAGTCTGCTATGCCAAGTATGCCATTTCTGATTGGGAAGGAATAAGACCCTAAGACTTGGCATGTGGACATCTGGGAATTATACACTAAAATACCTTGAATCCCATATTTTTCCTCAATCCTATGAATCCTCTGAAGTGACCACTTCTAAAGACTTGTGCTTTCTTCCTTGCTTGAAAATGATTCAGATATCTGTCTTGCAAGAGAACATTGCCTGCTCAGAATCTAAGTCCTATTCCCCTACTGGCCACTAGATCAATAAGTATTGTTAAGTTATAACACAACCCAGCCAGGCAAGTTCTGGAACTGCTAAGAGAAGAGATTATAGGTCGAAGGAGCTGAGTTGGAACTATATTCATTTCCAAGAAAAAATATTATATATACAGTTGAACCTTTAACAACATGGGTTTGAACTAGGCAGTTTCACTTATACATGGATTTTTTTTTTCTTCAGTAAATAGATGCTGTAGTACTAACTGCACAATCCTTGGTTGAATCAGCTGATATACAACTGCGGATATGGAGAGTATTGATATATAACTGTAAACTTATACATGTATTTTCAACTGTGCAGAGGGTCAGCACCCCAACCCCCATGCTGTTCAAGGTTCAAATGTATATATAAATATTTTTTCTTGGAAGTGAATATATATATATACACATATGTGTGTGTGTGTGTATAGCAAATATATATATTTATCAGGATCTTGGTGCAGGAAAAATATGTGTGTGGGGGGGAGAGGTGAAACGCAAATGTGCTTAATCACATATTGTGTCACTCCCTTGTAAACAGTTTTGATATGAAATGGGCAAGTACAGGAGTTCCAAAGTCTAGGAAGGGATTGTGACCACAGACTCAGATCCCTTTGAGGGGAAGGTCTGGTTACCCCACCAACGAAAAGAGGAATCTCAAGTGGTGGCGAAAGATGAAGATGGTGAATATCACTTGCAGCTCCAAGATCCCAGACCCCCCCGCCCCCACTTGAGAACCAAAGTACACATTCTCTCAGCTGCAGAGATTGCTAGGTAGCCGATGGCTCATAATCTTGTTCCTTTCTGTGAAAGCCTTCTGCCAATGGTGCTGCCTCACCCAAAACCATTTTTCCTCCCTGGGAGCATCTTTCTTTTAAAGACTGATAGATGCAGGGACACAAAGGCATAACCTACCCGAATCTGTGACACTTCCGGAGGGCCATCCCTGCTTTGGAGCCCTTGGTGAGAGCTTAGGCTTCTGTCACAGAAGTGTTAAAGTGTGATTTCTCCCACTACCTAACCCTGCATTACTCACTTCTCTATGGTCTGGTTCCTGAGAACTGTCTCCAATAAACTATATGCATGAAAATCGAGACTAGACTTTCTCCTACAATTTTTTATATACTTTTAAATAAGTATGCTTTATTTATCTTTATAAGACAAGTGGCTAGTGTGATGTTGAGTATATAGTGAGCACACAGAATATTTTTTAATGACTACATTGATAAGAAAATACCTCTTTAAAAATAGATTTATGGAGCATTTCTATAGACTTCTAAAGAAGTATTGATCTTATGAAATAATTTTAAATCAGTACCTATACAAAGGATTTATATAAGATTGTTTAAATTCCCCTATGAAAAGAAGTCCATTTCCATCCTTTCCAGTTTAGTGGTTTATATCATTACTTGACAATAATGCCATTCTACAGAACAGTGGGAAAAGGGGATTTTTCTTTCAAAAGGAACTGCTCAATTGTAATTTGTTATTAAAGGAACAAATATATCTTTTCCTGACCGTAGACAGCATAAGAGCAACATTGAAGACCTTTTAAAATATGAAGCAACTTGGCTGATCTTTGATGAAATAGGTGATATCAGAGGTGACTATTTTGTTACATGTTATGATACTGTGTTTTGAGTCGTCTGTGGATTTTCCTAACTTGGATGGTTAAGATTATAATTTATTAAAATAAATGTTTATGTATTTTATGTTATTTTTTAATGTAATTTTGGAGTCAAATTGATAAACCTTAAAATATCATAAATTATAACAGTTTTTCTACCCATGACTAGGATGCAGCTTGCATCATATGCAGTACACCTTGTGAGTTTTTCTACTCCTGAATTGGTCTATATCCTGTTCACCAAGATGGTTCCAGTAATTGTGTGCTGGGATGCCCTGGTAACAGTTCACAGACCTGAAGTAATAAACCTGCACCATACTTTGTGTAGCACTGTCCTAAAGAAATCAGACATAGAATCAATCACAATCTCCACCAAAATGAAAGTGTCCCTGCTGTTAATTCAACATGTCCTCTAGTCACCACAGTTGCCAAAACTCTCTGTACTGAGCCTTGAAAAACCATGGTCTATTCATCCTCAAATACTGTATAAAAGAAGAATCATCTTACCTATAGTATCCCTAAAAATTAGCAGATGCTGTGTGCAGGATGAAAGGGAACTCTGTGTTCTCTCTGCAACCTTTGTCCAAGTTTAAAATTATTTCAAAATAAAACATTTTATAATTATTTTTCAAAAAATTAAGTTCCAAGAATAATAAGAATTTACTACATGTAGAGTACATAATTCCCTATAAGAAGGCTCCATTTGTTCCTGGTTTACAACCACCTCAGATGAAGAAAAGGAATTGTTATGAATCAAATTATTAATTTCATTTTAATATCATTCTGAGTGTTATCCTAAAATGCATTGAATCTCTGGTCTCTTCCCAATATTTTTCTAGTTAAATTTTCTTTAGTTGTTTTGAATCGTTGTGACTTTCTGCTTGACAAACATAGCTTTGTCAAGTTAGCTAATAGTAAACTATACATAAAAATTTTCCCTGCAGAAATTCATTGTCAGCTAATGAACCAGCCAAAGTGACATCAAGTTGACTGATGTTCATTTTCAAACACAAGTCAGGGTAGTTTATCAAAGCCATTGCAGTTATAGTATCTATGGTTGAGAACAACCAGAAGCCTTGCTTATCTGGCTGTAAATCACAGAGAATCAACATACCCTTTCTATCACTGTGTACTCTCTGCAAATTTCTTATTGTATATTAAGGAATAGAATAGTATATCAAAAAATTGAGTGACTTTAACATTAGTAATATACTATACTTGACATTGCACAGCAGCAATATCCTGAGTGACAATTTTTAGTGTGTCTTATATTAATTTGTTTAGGCATTTGTACGTTGATAGAGAATTTAAGGAAATAGGTTATTTATTTTATTCTTTACAAGATGAGTACCAAATGTATAGATTCTCAATAAATAGTTTGTAAATACAGTGTATTAGTCTGATTGCTCAGGATTGTGATTTATTTTCACATTCTATAACTGCCAATAAATTGAACTCAAAATCTTGGATGCTCTTTAAATATTAAATAATGCTGAGCCTAGAAAAATTTTGAGAAATTAGAGAAGGAAGCTTTCTGGTCAAACATATATAACGTACATATTTCCTTTCCATTAGGGTTTTCATTCTTTCCGCCTAACACTCAGCCCAAGATATGCCAGGTGTTTATGATATGCATACCTATAGACTCTTTTTAAAAAAATCTTTATTGGAGTATAATTGCTTCACAATACTGTATTAATTTCTGTTGTACACCAAAGTGAATCAGCCGTATGCATACATATGTCCACATATCCCCTCCCTCTTGAGCCTCCTTCCCATCCTCCCTATCCCACCCCTCTAGCTCATTGCAAAGCACCGAGCTCATCTCCCTGTGCTATGGTGCTGCTTCCCACTAGCTAACTATTTTACATTCAGTAGTGTATATATGTCGATGTTACTATCACTTCACCCCAGCTTCCCCATCCCACCCCGTGTCCTCAAGTCCATTCTCTATGTCTACATCTTTATTACTGCCCTACAACTAGGTTCATCAGTACCATTTTTTTTTTTTTTTTTAGATTCCATATATATGCATTAGCATATGGTATTTGTTTTTCTCTTTCTGACTTAACTTCACTCTGTATGACAGACTCTAGGTCCATCCATCTCACTACAAATAACTCAATTTTGTTTCTTTTTATGGCTAAGTAATACTCCATTATATGTGCCACATCTTCTTCATCCATTCTTCTGTTGATGGACATTTAGGTTGGTTCCATGTCCTGACTGTTGTAAATAGTGCTGCAATGAACATTGTGGTACATGTCTCTTTTTGAATTATGGTTTTCTCAGGGTATATGCCCAGTAGTGGGATTGCTAGGTCATATGGCAGTTCTATTTTTAGTTTTTTAAGGAACCTCCATACTGTTTTCCATAGAGGTTGTATCAATTTACATTCACACCAACAGTGCAGGAAGGTTCTGTTTTCACCACACCCTTTCCTGAATTTATGGTTTCTAGATTTTTAATAGCCATTCTGACTGGTGTGAGGTGATACCTCATTGTAGTTTTGATTTGCATTTCTCTAATAATTAGTGATGTTGAGCACCTTTTCATATGCCTCTTGGCCATCTGTATGTCTTCCTTGGTGAAATGTCTATTTAGGTCTTCCGCCCATTTTTAATTGGATTGTTTGTTTTTATGGTATTGAGTTCCATGAACTGATTGTACATTTTGGAGATTAATCCTTTGTGTTTCATTTGCAAATATTCTCTCCCACTCTGAGGGTTGTCTTTTTGTCTTGTTTATGGTTTCCTTTCCTGTGCAAAAGCTTTTAAGTTTCATTAGGCACCATTTGTTTATTTTTGTTTTTATTTCTGTTACTCTAGGAGGTGGGTCAAAAAAGATCTTGCTGTGGTTTATTTCAAAGAGTGTTTTCCCTATGTTTTCCTCTAAGAGTTTTATAGTGTCTGGTCTTACATTTATGTCTTTAATCCATTTGGAGTTTATTTTTGTGTATGGTGTCAGGTAGTATTCTAATTTCATTCTTTCACATGTAGTTGTCCAGTTTGCCCAGCACCACTTATTGAAGAGGCTGTCTTTTCTCCATTGTATGTTCTTGCCTCCTTTGTCGTAAATTAGGTGACCATATGTGTGTGGGCTTATCTCTGAGCATTCTATCCTGTACCATTGATCTATATTCCTCCTTTGTGCCGGTACCATACTCTCTTGAATACTGTAGCTTTGTGGTATAGTTTGAAGTCAGGCAGCGTGATTCCTCCAACACCGTTTTTCTTTCTCAAGATTGCTTCAGCTATTTGGGGTCTTTTGTGTTACCATATGACTTGTAAAATTTTTTGTGCTAATTCTGTGAAGAATGCCATTGGTAGTTTGATAGGGATTGCATTGAATCTGTAGATTGCTTTGGGTAGTATAGTCATTTTCACAATATTGATTCTTCCAATCCAAGAACATGGTATATTTCTCCATCTGTTTATGTCATCTTTGGTTTCTTTCATCAGTGTTTTATAGTTTTCTGAGTACTAGTCTTTCGCCTCCTTAGGCAGGTTTATTCCTAGGTATTTTATTCTTTTTGTTGCAATGGTAAATGGGATTGTTTCCTTAATTTCTCTTTCTGATTTTTCATTGTTGGTATATTGGAATGCCAGAGATTTCTGTGCATCAATTTTGTATCCTGCAACCTTACCAAATTAATTGATTAGTCTTAGTAGTTGTCTGGTGGCATCTTTAGGATTTTCTATGTATAGTATCATGTCATCCACAAACAGTGACAATTTTACTACTTATTTTTTAATTTGTATTCCTTTTATTTCTTTTTCTTCTCTGATTGCTATGGCTAGGACTTCCAAAACTATGTTGAATAATAGTGGTGAGAGTGGACATCCATGTCTTTTTCCCGATCTTAGTGGAAATGCTTTCAGTTTTTCACCATTGAGTATGTGGGTTTGTCATATATGGCCTTTATTATGTTGAGGTAGGTTCCCTCTATGCCCATTTTATGGAGAGTTTTTATCATAAATGGGTGTTGAATTTTGTCAAAAGCTTTTCCTGCATCTACTGAGATGATCGTATGGCTTTCATTCCTTAATTTGTTAATGTGGTGTATCACACTGATTGATTTGCGTATACTGAAGAATCCTTGCATCCCCAGGATAAATCCCACTTCATCATGGTGTATGATCCTTTTCATATGTTGTTGAATTCTGTTTACTAGCTTTTGTTCAGGATTTTTGCATCTATGTTCATCAGTGATGTTCGTCTATAATCTTTTTTAGCGATATCTTTTCCTGGTTTTGGTATCAGGGTGATGGTGGCCTCGTAGAATGAATTTGGGAGTGTTCCTCCCTCTGCAATTTTTTGGAAGAGTTTTAGAATGATCAGTGTTAGGTCTTCTCTAAATGTTTGATAGAATTCACCTGTGAAGCCATGTAGTCCTGGACTTTTGTTTGTTGGAAGATTTTTAATTACAGTTTCAATTTCATTACTTGTGATAGGTCTGTTCATATTTTCTAATTCTTCCCAGTTCAGTCTTGGAAATTGTACCTTTCCAAGAATGTGTCCATTTCTTTGTGGTTGTCCATTTTATCAGCATATAGTTGTTTGTAGTAGTCTCTTATAATCCTTTGTATTTATGTGGTGTCAGTTGTGATTTCTCCTTTATCATTTCTAATTATATTGATTTACGTCCTCTCCCTTTTTTTCTCAATGTGTCTGGCTAAGGGTTTATCAATTTTGTTTATCTTCTCAAAGAACCAACTTTTAGTTTTACAGATCTTTGCTATTGTTTTCTTCATTTCTATTTCATTTATTTCTGCTCTGATGTTTATGATTTCTTTCCTTCTACTGACTTTGGGTTTTCTTTGTTCTTCTTTCCCTAGTTGTTTTAAGTGTAGGGTTATATTGTTCATTTGAGATTTTTCTTGTTTCTCGAGGTGAGATTGAATTGCTATAAACTTCCCTCTTAGAACTGCTTTTGCTGCGTCTCATAGCTTTTGGGTCATTGTGTTTTCATTGTCATTTGTTTCTATGTATTTTTTTAATTTCTTTTTTGATTTCTTCAGTGATCTCTTGGTTATTTCATAGTTCACTGTTTAGCCTCCATGTATTTGTGTTTTTTACAGTTTTGTTTTTTTTCTGAAATTGATTTCCAATCTCATAGCGTTGTGGTCAGAAAAGATGCTTGATATAATTTCAGTATTATTAAATTTTCCAAGGCTTGATTTTTGATGCAATATGTGATCTATCCTAGAGAATGTTGCATGTGCACTTGAGAAGAAAGTGTATTCTGCAACTTTTGGGTGGAATGTTCTATAAATATCGAGTAAATCTATCTGGTTTATTATGTCATTTAAAGCTTGTGTTTCCTTATTTATTTTCTGTTTGGATGATCTGTCCATTGGTGTAAGTGGGGTGTTAAAGTCCCCTACTGTTATTGTGTTACTGTCGATTTCTCCTTTCATAGTTGACTGTTCATAGTTGACTATTCATAGTGACTATTTCCTTTTCCATGTTAGGGAAGTTTTCCACTATAATCTCTTCAAGTATTTTCTCAGACCCTTTCTTTTTCTATTCTTCTTCTGGGACCCCTACAATTTGAATGTTGGTGCGTTTAGTGTGGTCCCAGAGGTCTCAGTTCTCTTCAGTTCTTTTCATTGTTTTTTCTTTATTCTGCTCCTCAGCAGTTATTTCCACCATTTTGTCTTCCAGCTCACTGATTTGTTCTTCTCCCTCTGTTATTCTGCTACTGATTCCTTCTAGTGTGTTTTCATTTCAGTTATTTTATTCTTCATCTCTGTTTGTTTGTTCTTTAATTCTTCTAGGTGTTTGTTCTTTAATTCTTCTAGGTCTCTGTTAAACATTTCTTGCATCTTCTCAATCTTTGCCTCCATTTTTTTTCCGAGGTCCTGGATCATCTTCACTATCATTATTCTGAATTCTTTTTCTGGAAGGTTGCCTATCTCCACTTCATTTACTTGTTTTTCTGGGGTTTTATCTTGTTCCTTCATCTGGTACATAGCCCTCTGCCTTTTCATCTTGTCTATCTTTCTGTGGATGTGGTTTTTGTTCCACAGGCTGCAGGATTGTAGTTCTTCTTGCTTCTGTTGTCTGCCCTCTGGTGGATGAGTCTATCTAAAAGGCTTGTGCAAGTTTCCTGATGGGAGAGACTGGTGGTGGGTAGAGCTGGGTGTTGCTCTGGTGAGCAGAGCTCAGTACAATTTTAATCCCCTTCTCTGCTGATCATGGGGCTGGGTTCCCTCCCTGTTTGTTGTTTGGCCTGAGACGACCAACACTGGAGCCTACCTGGCTCTTTGGTGGGGCTAATGGTGGACTCTGGGAGGGCTCATGCCAAGGAGTACTTCCCAGAACTTCTGCTGCCAGTGTCCTTGTCCCCACGGTGAGCCGCAGCCACCCCCCACCACTGCAGGAGACACTCTAACACTAGCAGATGGGTCTGGTTCAGTTTCCTATGGTGTCACTGCTCCTTCCCCTGGGTCCCGATGTGCACACTGCTTTGTGTGTGCCCTCCAAGAGTGGAGTCTCTATTTCCCCCAGTCCTGTCAAAGTCCCACATTCAAATCCCACTAGCCTTCAAAGTCTGATTCTCTAGGAATTCCTCTTCCTGTTGCCAGACCACCAGGTTGAGAAGCCTGAGGTGGGGCTCAGAACCTTCACTCCAGTGGGTGGACTTCTGTGATATAAGTGTTGTCCAGTTTGTGAGTCGCCCACCCAGCAGTTATGGGATTTGATTTTATTGTGATTGCTCCCCTCCTACCATCTCATTGTGGCTTCTCCTTTGTCTTTGAATGTGGAGTATCTTTTCTGGTGAGTTCCAGTGTCTTCCTGTCGATGATTGCTCAGCAGTTAGTTGTGATTCCGGTGCTCTCGCAAGAGGGAGTGAGCGCACATCCTTCTACTCCACCATCCTGAACCAATCAATCTCCTGGTGTATCTTTTTGCCTTCTAGATTCCAAGCAATATGCCAGAAATTGCCAGAATTCCCTACGGACTTTTCATTCTTCAGTCTTTAATTTATTATTATTACTTTTGGTCAGCTTGTCTTTTGGTCATCTTGTTATTTTTTTTTTTTTGCTGGCCTCACTTTATTTTATTTAGTTATTAAAAAATACTCTTTCCTTTTGTAGAGAGCCCTTAGGATTTACCATCTTAACAACATTACTATATAACGTACACAGTATTAATTATATTAACCATGTTGTACATTACATCCCTAGTACTTATTTATCTTTTAACTGGAAGTTTGTACCTTTTGACCACCTTTATCCAATTCCCCCCTCCCTCCCCACCCCCTACCTCTACTAACTACAAATCTGTTCTTTTTTTCTCTGAGTTTGCTTGCTTTTTGAAGTATTATTGCCTACAACACTATGCAAGTTCTTGGTGTATAACATGCTGATTTGATATTTCTATACATTACAAAAAGATCACCACAAAAAATCTAGTTAATATCCCTTGCCATACAAAGTTATTAACTTATTATTGATTATATTACCCACACTGTACATTTCATCCCTGTCACTCATCCATTTGCAACTGGATGTTTGTACCTCTTAATTTTCCTCACTTATTTCACTCATTCCCCTACCCCCTCCCCTCTGGCAACCAGCCATTTGTTCTCTGTATGTGTGAATCTATTTCTGTTTTGTTATACTTGTTCATTTGTTTTGTTTTTTAGATTTCACATATATGTAAAATCAGATGGCATTTGTCTTTCTCTGTTTGACTTATTTCACTTTGCATAATACACTCTAGGTCGATCCATGTTATCACAAATGGCAAGATTTCATTCTTTTCTATGGCTGAGTAATATTCCATTGTGTGTGTGTGTGTGTGTGTTTGTGTGTACACATACATACACATACCCCACATCTTCTTTATCCGTTCATCTAACCAGGGACACTTAGGTTGCTTCCATAACTTGGCTATTATGGGTGCAATGAACATTGAGGTGCATATATCTTTTCAAATTAGTGCTTTTGTTTTCTTTGGAAAAGCACCCAGAAGTGGGATTGCTGGATTATATGGTAGTTCTATTTTTAATTTTTTGAGGAATCTCCATACTGTTTTTCATAGTGGCTGCATCAATTTACATTCCTACCAACATGGCACAAGGGTTTCCTTTTCCCACATCCTCACCAACACTTATTATTTGTTGCGTTTTTGATAATAACCATTTTGACAGGTGTGAGGTGATATCAAATGTGGTTTTGATTTGCATTTCCCTGATGATTAGTGATGTTGAACATCTTTTCATATGTGTGTTGTCCATCTGTAGGTCTTCTTTGGAAAAATGTTTATTCAGGTCCTCTGCACATTTTTAAAATCAGGTTGTTTGTGTTTTTGATGTTGAGTTGTATGAGTTCTTTGTATATTTTGGATATTAGCCCCTCATGAGATATATGATTTGCAAATATTTTCTCCCATTCAGTAGGCTGCCTTTTGTTGGTTTCCTTTGCTGTGCAGAAGATTTTTATTTTGATGAATTTTGACAAATAACAAGAAGATAAGCTGTTATGTTCAGAGCGGCTCTGAATCAAGTCAGCTAACGAAAACCATGGGAATGGAGCTTTCTAGTGAGCAAGGACATCAGATGTTTATAATTCCTTGGGAATGGGGCTTTTGTGGACCTCCAAATCTGTTTTGCCTCCTCCAGTGGCTGCAAAGACTGTTTCCACACATGCCTCAAGTTAGGGAGAAGGGGAATAAGAATAGTGTAAATAAATTTTAAAAGCTTGTTGTTCTTACGGAGATTTGGCTATTTTTCTTACATAAGTACTACTCAGATTTTTTAAAAAGTGTGTAATTCATTTTCAGTGTTCTGAAAAAGTTGATTTTGACAGTTTTGGCAGAGTGTTCATTGCTTTTATCGAGGAGTGGCTTTTCAAGGTCTTACTATGCAATTCTGGTAATATTCCCTCCTAAATGTACTTTAAAAGTAAATGTTTATTACACACCTTCTACATTAGAGATAATATTTTAATTAATAGAGTTAAAAGCAAGCTAAGACTTGAATTCATGATAGTTAGCAATTACTAAGTGGAAATGGAGTTTCTGGTAAAATGCTAAGTGCATTATTGAATGGTCTCATTGAATTTACACAATTAATCTATAAGGTAGTTTTTATTATCTCCCTTATCTGGATAAGGAGGCTCAGGTTTAGTGATATTAAATTACTTGGCCAAGGTGTTATAGTAGGTTTGGGGCTAAGACACTGTTTGATACTAAGATTAATACTCTTTAAAATATTATATAATAAGGGTAACTTCAAATGCATACATTATGTTGTTTAATTAACAGATTTATGTATACTCAACATTTATATTTCATAAGCTGCTTTCATAAGAAGTTTCTTGAAAAAACTTACCTAGGGATACCCTAGATCAGGTAAAATTTTGAAATCCTCATTTAAATAACTCTTTAACACTGTCACACTAGACATACATCAAGCTGTTATCCTCCTGATCTCATTTAAAACAGTTGTTTTGAATGTTTAAAATGTGTTTAAAATGAGTTTAAAATGTGATCTAAAATCCTTTCCTTCATCAATAGGGAAAGATCAAAATTATCTTCTAGAATTTAACTAGGGAATAAAGGTGGATGCCCTTCATAACCTCACTTCTATCTCAACAAGGAAGACTAGAAACTTCATTTTCTGAATTTCATTTGTCTTGGAATTTTTCATTTGCCAATGTTTTATTTTATATATGTTTTTTAAAATTTTTCCCAGATTTTTAATATCAATTTTAATCTAAGGAGCCATAGTTCAGAAACATTTAATACTTATGCCTTTCATGATACGTGATAGATATAAAAAAAGTGGTATCTTTGGTCAGGGGAGGAAAGTCCTGGGAAGTGGCATGTGACAGCTTTCTGAGATGCTGAAAATATATTTTATCTTGACAGGTGATGGTTACATAAAAGCACCATATATAAAAATCAGGCTCAGTAAATTTAAGATTTATATCATGCATTTTATTGTATAGTACTGAAGGATATTTCAAATAAGTATAACAAAAATATAATTTGTTTTGTGCACAAAACAATAATCTAATTTTCCCCTGTTCCTTTTTGTAAAAGTTCTAAACATCGTTTTAAAATTACCATCATTCTTCAAATGTCATATATTCTTTTAGCATAAATCCTGATTTAAAATACATTGTATGGCCACCAGGTCCTGCGTGCCGTCTGCCGCACACGGTGGGGTGTTACTACAGGACATTGCTTCAGACAGGTCTGGACTCAAAGAGGGCTAAAAATCCTCAACAGAAACTCTCTGGTAATTAAGCAGCATGCAGCAACAAATGAGCACAGCCATGTGGCTGACAGGGTCTTAGTGCTCTGGCCGGGTGTCAGGCCTGAGCCTCTGAGGTGGGAGAGCCGAGTTCAGGACATTGGACCACAAGAGACCTCCCAGCCCCACATAATAACAAATGGGAAAAGATCTCCAAGAGATCTCCATCTCAACACTAAGAACCAGCTCCACTCAATGACCAGCAAGCTACAGTGCTGGACACCCTATGCCAAACAATTAGCAAGATAGGAACACAAATCCACCCATTAGCAGAGAGGCTGCCTAAAATCATAATAAGTTCACAGACACCCCAAAACACACCACCAGATGTGGTCCTGTCCACCAGAAAGACAAGATCCAGCCTCAACCACCAGAACACAGGCACCAGTCCCCTCCACCAGGAAGCCTACACAACCCACTGAACCAACCTTACCGACCAGGAGCATACACCAAAAACAACAGGAAACACAAACCTGCAGCCTGCAAAACACACATCCAAATGCAGTAAGTTAAGCAAAATGAGAAGACAAATACACAGCAGATGAAGGAGCAAGGTAAAAACGCACCAGACCAAACAAATGAAGAGGAAATAGGCAGTCTACCTGAAAAAGAATTCAGAATAATGATAGTGAAGATGATCCAAAATCTTGGAAATAGAATAGAGAAAATACAAGAAATGTTTAACAAAGACCTAGAGGAACTAAAGAGCAAACAAACAAGAGCAAACAAACTAAAGAGCAAGCAAACAAACAAGGATGAACAACACAATAAATGAAATTAAAAATTCTCTAGAAGGAATCAATAGCAGAATAACTGAGGCAAAAGAACGGATAAGTGACCTGGAAGATAAAACAGTGGAATACCTACCAGAGAGCAGAATAAAGAAAAAAGAATGAAAAGAATTAAAGAAAAGCTCAGAGACCTCTGGGATAATACTAAATGCACCAACATTCGAAATATTGGGCTCCCAGAAAAAGAAGAAAAAAAAAGGGGGCTGAGAAACTATTTGAAGAGATTATAGTTGAAAACTTCCCTTATATGGTTAAGGAAATAGTCAAGTCCAGGAAGCCCAGAGAGTCCCATAAAGGATAAATCCAAGGAGAAACATGTTAATCAAAGTACCAAAAATTAAATACCATAAAAAATATTAAAAGCAGCAAGGGAAAGCAACAATTAACATACAAGGGAATCTCCGTAAGGTTAACAGCTGATCTTTCAGCAGAAACTCTGCAAGCCAGAAGGGAGTGGCAGGACATATTTAAAGTGATGAAAGGGAAAAACCTACAACCAAGATTACTCTACCCAGCAAGGATCTCATTCAGATTCGATGGAGAAATTAAAACGTTTATAGACAAGCAAAAGTTAAGAGAATTCAGCACCACCAAACCAGCTTTACAACAAATTCTAAAGGAACTTCTCTAGGCAGGAAACACAAGAGAAGGAAAAGACCTACAAAAACAAACCCAAAACAATTAAGAAAATAGTAATAGGAACATACATATCGATAACTACCTTAAATGTAAATGGATTAAATGCTCCAACCAAAAGACATAAACTGGCTGAATGGATACAAAAACAAGACCCGTATATATGCTGTCTACAAGAGACCCACTTCAGACCTAGGGACACATACAGACTGAAAGTGAGGGGATGGAAAAAGATATTCCATGCAAATGGAAATCAAAAGAAAGCTGGAGTAGCAATTCTCATATCAGACAAAATAGACTTTCAAGTAAAGACTATTACAAGAGACAAAGAAGGACACTACATAATGATCAAGGGATCAATCCAAGAAGAAGTTATAACAATTGTATATATTTATGCACCCAACATAGGAGCACCTCAATACATAAGGCAAATGCTAACAGCCATAAAAGGGGAAATCCACAGTAACACAATCATAATAGGGGACTTTAACACCCCACTTTCACCAATGGACAGATCATCCAAAATGAAAATAAATAAGGAAACACAAGCTTTAAATGCTATGTTAAACAAGATGGACTTAATTGATATTATAGGACATTCCATCTAAAAACAGCAGATTACACTTTCTTCTCAAGTGCTCATGGAACATTCTCCCGGATAGATCATATCTTGGATCACAATTCAAGCCTTGGTAAATTTAAGAAAATTGAAATCGTATCAAGTATCTTTTCCAACCACAACTCTATGAGACTATCAATTACAGGAAAAATCTGTAAAAAGTACAAATACATGGAGGCTAAACAATACACTACTAAATAACCAAGAAATCACTGAAGAAATCAGAGAGGAAGTCAAAAAATACCTAGAAACATATGACAATGAAAACACAACAGCCCAAAACCTATGGGATACAGCAAAAGCAGTTCTAAGAGGGAGGTTTACAACAATACAATCCTACCTCAAGAAGTAAGAAACATCTCAAATAAACAACCTAACCTTACACCTAGAGCAGTTAGAGAAAGAAAGAAAAAAAAGAACCTCAAAGTTAGCAGAAAGAAAGAAATCATAAAGATCAGATCAGAAATAAATGAAAAAGAAATGAAGGAAATGAAAGCAAAGATCAATAAAACTAAAAGCTGGTTCTTTGAGAAGATAAACAAAATTGATACACCATTAGCTAGGTTCATCAAGAAAAAAAGGAAGAAGACGCAAATCAATACAATTAGAAATGAAAAAGGAGAAGTAACAACTGACACTCCAGAAATACAAAGGATCATGGGAGATTACTACAAGCAACTCTATGCCAATAAAATGGACAGCCTGGAAGAAATGGAAAAATTCTTAGAAAAGCACAACCTTCTGAGACCGAACCAGGAAGAAATAGAAAATATAAACAGACCAATCACAAGCACTGAAATTGAAACTGTGACTAAAAATCTTCCAACAAACAAAAACCCAGGACCAGATGGCTTCACAGTCGAATTCTATCAAACATTTAGAGTAGAGCTAACACCTATTCTTCTCAAACTCTTCCAAAAGAGTTAGCAGAGGGAGGAACACTCCCCAACTCAGTCTACGAGGCCACCATCACCCTGATACCAAAACCAGACAAAGATGCCAGAGAAAAAGAAAACTACCAGCCAATATCACTGATGAGCATAGATGCAAAAATCCTCAACAAAATACTAGCAAACAGAATCCAACAACACATTAAAAGGATCATACATTATAATCAAGTGGGGTTTATCCCAGGAATGCAAGGATTCTTCAATATATGCAAATCAATCAATGTGATAAACCATATTTACAAATTGAAGGATAAAAACCATATGATCATCTCAAGATGCAGAAAAAGCTTTAACAAAATTCAATACCCATTTATGATAAAAACCCTCCAGAAAGTAGGCATAGAGGGAAATTATCTCAACATAATAAAGGCCATATATGACAAACCCACAGCCAACATGTTTCTCAATGTGAAAAACTGAAACCATTTCCACTAAGATCAGGAACATGACAAGGGTGCCCACTCTCACCACTGTTATTCAACATAGTTTTGGAAGTTTCAGCCACAGCCATCAGAGAATAAAAAGAAATAAAAGGAATCCAAATTGGAAAAGATGAGGTAAAACTGTCACTGTTTGCAGATGACATGATACTATACATAGAGAATCCTAAAGATGCAACCAGAAAGCTACTAGAGCTAATCAATGAATTTGGTAAAGTAGCAGGATTCAAAATTAATGCACAGAAATCTCTTGCTTTCCTATACACTAATGATGAAAAATCTGAAAGTGAAATTAGGAAAACACTTCCATTTACCATTGCAACAAAAAGAATAAAATATCTAGGAATAAACCTACGTAAGGAGACAAAAGACCTGTATGCAGAAAATTATAAGACACTGATGAAAGAAATTAAAGATGATACAGATGGAGAGATAGACCATGTTCTTGGATTGGAAGAACCAACATTGTGAAAATGACTCTACTACCCGAAGCAATCTACAGATTCAATGCAATCCCTATCAAACTACCAATCGTATTTTTCACAGAACTAGAACAAAAAATTTCACAATTTGTATGGAAACACAAAAGACCCCGAATAGCCAAAGCAAACTTGAGAAAGAAAAATGGAACTGGAGGAATCAGGCTCCCTGACTTCAGAGTATACTACAAAGCTACAGTAATCAAGGCAGTATGCTACTGGCACAAAAGCAGAAATATAGATCAATGGAACAGGATACAAAGTCCAGAGATAAACCCACACACCTATGGTCACCTTATCTTTGATAAAGGAGGCAAGAATATACAGTGGAGAAGAGACAGCCTCTTCAATAAGTGGTGCTGGGAAAACTGGACAGCTACATGTAAAAGAATGAAAGTAGAACACTCCCTAACACCATACACAAACTCAAAATGGATTAAAGACCTAAATGTAAGGCCAGACTCTATAAAGCTTTAGAGGAAAACATAGAACACTCCATGACATAAATCACAGGAAGATACTTTTTGACCTACCTCCTAGAGAAATGGAAATACAAACAATAACAAATGGGACCTAATGAAACTTAAAAGCTTTTGCACAGCAAAGGAAATCATAAACAGGATGAAAAGACAACCTTCAGCCTGGGAGAAAATATTTGCTAAAGAAGCAACTGACAAAGGATTAATCTCCAAAATATACAAGCAGCTCATGCAGCTCAATATCAAGGAAACAAACAACCCAATCCAAAAATGGGCAGAGAACCTAAATAGACATTTCTCCAAAGAAGATACACAGATTGCCAACAAACACATGAAAGGGTGCTCAACATCACTAATCATTAAAGAAATGCAAATCGAAACTACAATGAGTTGTCACCTCACACTGGTCAGAATGGCCATCATCAAATAATCTACAAACAATAAATGCTGGAGAGGGTGTGAAGAAAAGGGAACCATCTTGCACTGTTGGTGGGAATGTAAGTTGATACAGCCACTATGGAAAACAGTTTGGAGGTTCCTCAAAAAACTAAAAATAGAACTACCACACGACCCAGCAATCCCACTAATGGGCATATACCCTGAGAAAACTATAATTCAAAAAGATTCATGTACCACAATGTTCTTTGCAGCACTATTTACAGTAACCTGGACATGGAAGCAACCTACGTGTCCTTTGACATACATACAATGGAATGTTACTCGCCATGAAAAGAAACGAAATTAAGTTATTTGTCGTGAGGTGGATGGACCTAGAGTCTGTCATACAGAGTGAAGTAAGTCAGAAAGAGAAAAACAAATACCGTATGCTAACACATATATATGGAATCTAAGGAAAAAAAAATGGTTCTAAAGAACCTAAGGGCAGGACAGGAATAAAGATACAGACGTAGAAAATGGGCTTGAGTACACGGGGAGGAGGAAGGGTAAGCTGGGACGAAGTGAGAGAGTGGCCTGGACATATATACACTACCGAATGTAAAATAGATAGCTAGTGGGAAGCAGCCACATAGCACAGGGAAATCAGTTTGGTGCTTTGTGACCACCCAGAGGGGTGGGATAGGGAGGGTGGGAGGGAGACACAAGAGGGAGGGGATATGGGGATGTATGTATATGTATAGCTGATCCACTATGTTATACCGCAGAAACTAACACACCATTGTAAAGCAGTTATACTCCAATAAAGATGTTAAATAAAATAAAATACATTGGGTGCTTCAACTTGTTACTTTAAGATATAATTCTGATTTAATTCCCATAAATATATAAAGTGATTTCAATGAATCATAACTTTAAATGTTGTCAAATATATATAGGCTTTTATTTTTGGGGGGGGCTTTGATTTTTTGGGGGGGGTATAGTTGTTTTACAATGTTGTGTTAGTTTCTACAGTACAGAGAAGTGAAGTAGAGTTCCCTGTGCTATACAGCCGTTTACATTTGTTATCTATTTTATGCATATTAGTGTATATATGTCAATTCCAATCTCCCAATTCATCCCACTCCCTCTCCTTGGTGTCCATATATTTGTTCTCTATATCTGTGTTTCTGTTTATGCCTTGCAAACAGGTTCATCTGTACCTTTTTTCCAGATTCCACATATATGCATTAATATATGATATTTGTTTTTCTCTTTCTGACTTATTTCACCTGTAAGACAGTACCTAAGTCCATCCACATCTCTACAAATGACTCAATTTCATTGCTTTATATGGCTGAGTAATATTCCATTGTATATATGTACCACATCTTCTTTATCCATTCATCTGTCGATGGACAATTAGGTTACTTCCATGACCTGGCTATTGTAAACAGTGCTGCAATGAACATTGGGGTGCATGACTCTTTTTGAATTATGGTTTTCTCTGGGTTTATGCCCAGTAGTGGGATTGTTGGGTCATATGGTAATTCTATTTTTAGTTTTTTAAGGAAACTCCATACTGTTCTCCATAGTGGCTGTATCACTTTACATTCCCACCAAAAGTGCAAGAGGGTTCCCTCTTCTTCACACCCTCTCCAGCATTTGTTGTTTGTAGATTTTTTGATGATGCCCATTCTAACTTGTGTGAGGTGATACCTCATTGTGGTTTTTCACTCTTTTGTGATAACTTCTTATTTCCACCTGATATTATAAATGTCTTTTATGCTTTTTACTGCAAAATCATTTCCAACACAATCTTCTCAAATATGTTTGCTATTCACTGCACTTAGGACCCATTTGTGATTTCAGTTCAGTCCAGTTAGATTAAATCCAATTAAATCCACGTTTATGGTGCATCTGCTAGATACTGAGTTCCCTGTTAGGAACTGAGAGATCCATATTTGGGGAGGCATTTTCGGTACACCTGGGAGTTTACCATTGTAAAAGGAGAGTGGTATATACATAAATGACTCTAATGTATGGAACTCTTTGGTTAATGCTGTATAACAGCTGTGAACAGAGTGCTATAGTGAAGCAGAAAAAGCAATTAACTTGACTGAGAAGAGGAACAGGAAGGCTTCATTTTGAAATGACATATGTAATGAGTATGATATAATATGCCATACATCATACATACAAAAATATTTTTTAAATAACTGTACATCAGTCCTTTCCAAAACCCCAATATACCATCCAGTATTCCCAGTAGTGGATATTTTAACTTGATAATTAGGCCTGTACACTGGTTTGTATGTGGGTCAGGTGAGAATGTGGGGAAGGTGATCTGTTATATCGGTTTGGTTGCTAAATTTTCATTAGAAATATTCAATGATTTGCTTAAGTTATTTGTTTTATATTCTGTTTAGTAAGATTGCACCTTTTCTTTAGGTGCATTTTGTTTTAAGCAATTTGGCAGTTCTTCATGGTAGGGGCCTATTCCTTTAAGTGTGACTCCAAGTTATCGAATGAATGACATGCTTCTTAAAATAATACCCTTTGGAAGTCAAATGTTTGTCAAATGAATTATTTTACCATCTAAATAATATATCCTCATAATTTAAGTATTTATTTCAGTTGCTAACCATAAGACACATGTTAATTAATTATTTTAATATTTGAAATGCTTGAAAAAATTGCTCTGCTGAAGGTCAAGGAAGCACAAAACCATATCCTTTGGAAGAATCATTAAACAAATCAGCTGGCTCTATTATCCCCTTCTCCCATGATTCCATTTATTATGTATTTATAAACTAATTTTAAGTTAAAATTGCTCCATGAGAAATAGTAATTCATTTTAACAAAGATACTAGAGAGAATTAAAAATAATATAATATACTAAATTATATATACTTAAATATATCTGAACATATAGAACACATTTAAATAGTTAAATATATATTTATATAATTATCAGACTTACATTTGTAGAATCTTCTGCTTTTTATTCTATGCATATTTTACCTATTTTAGTTATCAATGTTCTCTTTTAGAAATATTAAACGACAACTAGCCACTGCAATTTTTTTTCACATGGCTTTTCTTATGCTGCAGCTAGGCACCAAAGATTTTACTACATTTTTGAAAGAATTAAATGGATGCTTTGGCATTCACTGAGAAAAAAAATGATTTCAAGAATACTTTTGCTTTGGTACTCAATTGTGTCCAAATAAATTCATAATTCTAGAGAGTCAAACATTCCCCTCTTCCAGAGAATGGAGATATTATAAATCCACCTAATAAACTCACTATACACTTTGCAGTACACATAATATGTGGGAGTTACTAAAAGTTGCATACAGAATTACTATGCTGAGTTGTATATGCAGTCATGATGGAGCGCAATAAAATCAAAACAAGCAAGTTATAGTTGAAAGTTTATTTAAAACACATTTGTCTTAATCAAAAGGCACACCAAATCCACAGATGCTCAATACATAGACAAATACAAATACACACGTCCATGCACACACAATGCACCCTTCCTGCACATTACCTTTAAACAAGTTTTTGAATATTTATTGACTAATGTTTGTCTTGTAGACAAACACTAATCATAAGGGGATGCAATTAGTTCACTAAAGGCAAGATTAGTAAGGATATGTTAGTTGTATTGCCATTAGTAAAGAGTTTACCAATTTTAAATAAATGAATATTTCAATGTGAATTCACTTTCCATTTCCTCACATAATTTTTTACTTAGATTGAATCTCAGAGTTTCACTTGGATAAATAGGAAATGCAAAACGAAATGAAGATGTGCCTAATTACATATGCAGTCTTACATATGCAATAAAATTAAGTAAGAGAGAAAATATATTGGTTAAATAATAGTGTAATACCTAGTCTGGGAAATTTGTGTTTTAGCTTAGGGCACCAAAGCAATTTAGAAGTAATAACATCTTTTGTGCAGTTTCTATGTAGCTAAACAGCCTTAATAAGATGTAAGATATGGCAAACTTCACCAACTGACTGGTTCTTATAACAGATAGCAGAATTAATTAGAATCTGGATAAACTTCAGTATATTTTGTTTTTTTAATTTCAAACTTTTATCACTAATTCTAACAGACATTACACTCACAGTGTCATGGAGATTTCTATTCTTAAAAGTGTTATGCCAAGACCAATACGCATTAAGTATAGTGTTATGACTATTAAAACCAATCTGTAAAATATGTTACATTTGTATGTAATTCAGTGAACCAAACTCAACTAGCTTTAACCATCCATTAATCAACATAATGCAATTCTGGCAGAGCTTCACCAAGGGAAAATGAATTAATAAATTTTTGTCTGGCAATGGTTCCTTCTATAGTGTTTTTAATTTCATGTTTCTCAATACCATAAGTTTTATCATAAGTCCAGATTTTATTTTTCCTTACATTTCTTCCTCAGTTCACATCAATGTGTCTTGTATCTTGGTTTGTTGACTATATGTAGATATAGATAGAGACATAAAAATACTGGTAGAATTGTATTCTAATTAATATTGTAATATTTTTATAGTAAGAAAATAGAAATAGAAGAAACATCATGTTACAAACCATTGTATTTTGTAGAAGTAAATATTATATATATTCCTAAAAGTAATTTAATGATAAAGGAAACTCTTTACCAAAAATGCTAGGAGAAAAAAACCCAAACAAACAGCACATAACATTTTGTGTACAGTAGCATATAAAATTGTGTTATTTTGTATACATGTATATACACACCTATGCAGCATACATAATGTGCTGGAAGTCATAGATAAAATAAGTAATGGCTTTTCAGTCCTAGCTGAGTTCTTTGATGAATTAATTTAGCCATTCTGATCCTCTTTGCCATCTTTGCTTTGATCTCTAAATTCCTTTCAGAGTTATATTTTTATACTCTTCTAACTCTAATCATAGTTTCTCCCTTCCTGCCTTTACACAAATATTACTTACGTCCCTTCTATGTTTTGGAAACATTTGTAGTCCTATTATAGTGGTGAAGGAGACAGAGTATGTGTCATCGTGGAACAAGTGCAGGGATCGATAAGCATTTTCTATTAGGGCCAGATAGTAAGTATCTCTGCTGCACAATCTTCTTTGTTTTGTTTGTCTTCTTTAATCTCTTTACAAATGTAAAACCATTCTTAGCTCATGGGCCATGCAAAAGGGGCCGTAGGTCATATTTGGCACAGTAGGCCATACTTTCCCAACCCCTGTTCCAGGTCAGTGGTATCCTTAGAGGTTGTTTGGTTGTCATAATAAGGACTGGGGCACTTTTTGACAAAAGGTCAAATATGTCAGACATATAGCAGAACAGTCTGAAAAAGTGAAAATTAGTTCTGTGTGTCCAATAAGATTTCTAAATATCCTATCAGTAATATAGTTGAAATACTTGATCACAGTGACCTGGGTCTAAAACCTAGCTTCATCTTACAAATGAACACAAACTATATTTGTAAGATTTTAATAGTTACTAAAAATTTTAAGACTAAAACTAGTACATTAAAAAAAGGAGGATAGTACATTTTTGGTGCTGTTATTGGGAGTCATTACTAAAAATTGTTAATCAGAAACCCTGCACATAGAGATTGAATTACAAATACAGTGTACTTTTATCAGTCTGCATTTATAACTATCACATTCATTAATTTTTTATAGGAGCAGAAATCTATTGCTTTGTTACTTCTAATGTAGGATTGTTTTAAAAGATTCTTGTTTTATTTTTTATATTATAGACAAGGAATCATATATTTGCACACCCACCCTTACACACACACAGATGTAATTATGTGTGTTATATTATTTCTGAATTTAATTTCACAGTGGGGTTCAGTATTTTAATGTAAATCAGATCCTATCCTGCTATACTTTATTCTAAAATAAATGGTTTTAGTGGAAATTAAAAGGATATAAATTTACCCATCATGATCAGTGAGAAAAAAAAAGTGGTTTCATATTTAATCATTAGATCATTATTTAATATGATCTAAACAAAAAAGTGATCAAATCTCTCAATTGTCTATTCATTTAGCAATAAAGCCTCACAAAATATTTTATTCTTACTGTATGCCCACTTTTTTTTTTAACCTCTCTGATGTTAGGTCTCTTTACTCATTTCACCTATTCACTTATTTAAAATTTGTTCGCTTTCTTTCTAGCATTTGTGAAACAAACATACAGTTGTAATGTTTTATACATTAGGGACACTATCACAGATTTTACCATCTTAGAATCATATATGATTTACTAGGTATCTTTCTTTAAATCATCTCTAATGAATGACCAATAATTTGGGTTGAGAAGAAAAATCATTGACTTTGATATGTAAGTGGTAACTTTAACATTCTTTTTATCTTTAACTCATTAAAAACAAACAAAAAAACCAGCTGCTTCCCCAGACCAGAATAAATAAGATCGTCTAACAGTAAATTCAACCTTGTCTTTTTCTGCCTCTATATTTTATTACTGGGTTGTATACTTCCACTTGAAATTGTGGGGTTTTGGTTGGGATTAGCTTAATATCCTAGCTTGAAGCCTTCTAGTGACCTCAAGAGATATGAAATTACAAGAAAGCTCAGAGACAAAGAGTCATTAGGTGAAAAAGGACATCAGCTAACGAGACTCATGTGGTTAAAATATACCCACTACTATGAAATTTATGAGGTTAGATTCTTTTTAGAATCCTTCTCTGCTTCAGCTCAGATTGGAAAGAGAATAGTACTGTTCAAGGTACTCTTGAAATTATTCTTGTAACTCATAACTTCTAAATGGAGTCAACTTAATATACATTCCAAAAATTTAAATCATGTTTCTTCTTCCAATAATTCTGTCAGACACTTTTCTAGGTTTCAGCTACACATCAGGGAACAAGAAAAAAAGGGTTCTGATCTCGTGGGACTTATAATTTAGTGTACATGGTAGGAGATGGAGATGGAGAGACATTTAACAAATAAAAATATAATTTAAAAAATTAAGTTTAGATGTAAGTCAGAAAGAGAAAGACAAATACCATATGATATCATTTATGTGTGGAATCTAAAATATGACACAAATGAACCTATCTATGAAACAAACAGTCTCATGGACATAGAGAACAGACTGGTGGTTGCCAGTGGGGAGAGGGTTGGGTGAGGGATGGAGTGGGAGGTTGGGCTTAAGGCAAGTGTAAACTTTTCTACATAGCACAGGGAGCTAGCTATATTCAGTATCTTGTAATAATCTAGAACGGAAAAGAATCTGGAAAAGAGTTGTGTGTGTGTGTGTGTGTGTGTGTGTATGTATGTATATAAAACTAAATCACTTTGCTGTACAGCAGAAATTAACAAAACATTGTAAGTTAACTATATTTCAATTTAAAAAATAAGTTTAATGGTTTATGCTAAAAAAAAGTAAATATGAGAGTCTGGAAGGCCTAATAATTGGTCAAGGAAGTTTTCATTGAATTAACAATATTTGAGCTTAGACCTGAAACACAGGAAGGAACCAGGCCATAGCAAAGCTTCCTTTGCAGAGGGAAGTGCAAGTGCAAAGGCCCCAAGGCAGAAAGAAAAAAAAAAAAAACTCACAATGTTCTAGAAACACTAAAACCTATGAGGATTCAGGTCACTGACTAAAGTTGAGGGGGGTAGATAGGAAATTTATTTGGAAGTGTGAGACCACAAAGGGCATTGAGGAGCAAGGTAAGAAGCTTGGATTTTAAGTAAAATGGAAAGTTATTAAAGTACTTTGAACAGTTGAGTGTCATAATCCAGAAGTGGTATGATGACATTTTTATAGAAGAATCAGAATGGGAAAGGAAAAGCATTTAGTAGTCTCTTATAGTTATCTGAACAAAAGAGAATTGTGACTTAAGTGGAATGATAGCTCCATGAGGGAATGAATTGTAATTTTGGTCATAGAGCCACTGAAATCTACACATACACAAAATATATAAACTCCATAAAAGTGAAAATACATTAGTTTATAAATATTTGTTAAATGAACAAGTAGTTTAGATACGGGTAATGAGGAAAAAGAAAATTCAACACTAATTCCTACGTTTGGGACTTGAAAAACTATGTGGATGTGGATGATGATGCCATTTACTTAGAAGAATACAGGACTCTTGTAGTTCTTTCATTTTAGTAGTCTGTCGCCGTTATTCCATTGTCTTCTGAATTCCAGAGTTGAAGATACTGGAACTGAGAGACTATTGTATTTTAGTTTTAGAGATAATTTGTTCTCTTGGATGAAAGCTCCAAAGATTTTAGCTTTTTTTCGAAGTTCATGAATTTCATCAGGGTATGGTTAGTTCTAAAACTTTTCACAACAGTCCTGTCTGAAACTAGATTAACCCTTTAAACTGGAAGACGCATATCTAAAAGTAGTTTATTCCATAACTTATGTATGAGAATTAAGAATGGAAAAATTTCAACTAAATGCCAAAATAACTGAACAAATTAACATGTATTTTTACTTGAAGAAATAGATGAACATAACATTTATGTAGTAAACTGCGTGTAAATGAAAAACAATGAGAAATTTATCTTAACAGTATTTTATATATGTATTTAAAATTTTTGAGGCATAAAATTCATATATAAATCTAAACACTATTAATAATATGAACATAAAACATTAGTAAGATCTTACATATTAAATAAGAATATGGAAGCTAGCATATCCATGTAAAAATGTTTATGTATTTACAGGATCTTGTAATTCCATATGTATTGTATAGATGTTAGAAATAGCTGTTTTACAGTTTAAAAGTTTATTTCCCTGAATGAGTTCTCAGAAAACATATTCCCTGGAAGTAATAAGTAGAGACAGGTTGCAATAGTATAAATTTAATTTCTCCATTCTTCTATTTTTCCTCCAGAAATCCCTTAAATTATTCTCTTTGTTAACGTCAACAAATTGCATGCCTGAAGTTTAGACTTTATGAAACTATTTTGATAGAATATGTTACTCTGTTGCATTTGTTTTTACATATGAAAAATTCCTCCCATATTTTCCTGTATTCTTTTAAAAGAAGCAGTCTTTGAAGAACTCCCCTGTGAAGACAAATTAACTTAGAGATGTGTGGCTTATTTCCTTATTATTAGGTGTATTTAAGTTTATATAACTGGGGAAGACCAATCTGATATTAAGTGTAGCACCTTGGAATGTTTAGCCACATGATTTCATAGAAAACATGGATAACATTGTTAAGTTTTAGAATAGCTGAGTCTATGAGGTAGAACAAACATGGAAACATATGTTAGAGAGCAAAACAAACCAGGTTTCTCATTGAAATTGAAGAATTAAGTTGGCAGTTTGGAAATGGAAAGAAATAGTACAGTAGAAGAAAAACAGTTTGAATTAAGAGAAAGGCCATAAAACATGGGCATTTGTTGAGTTCTTCCCTAGCATTTATTACCATTGATTTCCCTTTGAGAAAGTCAATCCTTCTCCACTGTGTCAAATTCAGAGAGTGTGTTGGGGGTGGGGATTGGTGCCGAGCTCACTCAGAGCTACATTGGTTAGCCCCAATTGAGAGAAGAAAACCAATTATTCAACTCTCTGGCCATAAAAATCATTTCAGTTATGGGAAAGTGACTAAATTCAGGTCGATGAGACTAATGGAATCCCACTATTTGCACAGAAGACACCAGAAATATTACCACTTATCCTTCGGATAAGAAAGAAGAATATGCCTCTTGACTGAGGCAACATTAAGATAAAGTCAAAAATCATAGAAAGCAGAGCAGAGATAGAAATTCTTTCTCTCTAATATCTTTTAACAACTGTCTCAAAATTGTCAAGATCAGGAAAAGACCTACAATAATAAACCCAAAACAATTAAGGAAATGGTAATAGGAACATACATATCAATAATTACCTTAAATGTAAATGGATTAAATGCTCCCTCCAAAAGACACAGACTGGCTGAATGGATACAAAAACAAGACCCATATATATGCTGTCTACAAGAGACCCACTTCAGACCTAGGGACACATACAGACTGAAAGTGAGGGGATGGAAAAAGATATTCCATGCAAATGGAAATCAAAAGAAAGCTGGAGTAGCAATTCTCATATCAGACAAAATAGACTTTAAAACAAAGACTATTACAAGAGACAAAGAAGGACACTACATAATGATCAAGGGATCAATCCAAGAAGAAGATATAACAATTGTAAATATTTATGCACCCAACATAGGAGCACCTCAATACATAAGGCAAATACTAACAGCCATAAAAGGGGAAATTGACAGCAACACAATCATAGTAGGGGACTTTAACACCCCTCTTTCAACAATGGACAGATCATCCAAAATGAAAATAAATAAGGAAACACAAGCTTTAAATGATACATTAAACAAGATAGACTTAATTGATATTTATAGGACATTCCATCCAAAAACAACATAATACACATTCTTCTCAAGTGCTCATGGAACATTCTCCAGGATAGATCATATCTTGGGTCACAAATCAAGCCTTGGTAAATTTAAGAAAATTGAAATCATATCAAGTATCTTTTCTGACCACAACGCTATGAGACTAGATATCAATTACAAGAAAAAACCTGTAAGAAATACAGACACATGGAGGCTAAACAACACACTACTTAATAACCAAGAGATCACTGAAGAAATCAAAGAGGAAATCAAAACATACCTAGAAATAAATGACAATGAAAACACAATGACCCAAAACCTATGGGATGCAGCAAAAGCAGTTCTAAGAGGGAAGTTTATAGCTATACAAGCCTACCTTAAGAAACAAGAAACATCTCAAATAAACAACCTAACCTTACACCTAAAACAATTAGAGAAAGAAGAACAAAAAAACCCCAAAGTTAGCAGAAGGAAAGAAATCATAAAGATCAGATCAGAAATAAATGAAAAAGAAATGAAGGAAATGATAGCAAAGATCAATAAAACTAAAAGCTGGTTCTTTGAGAAGATAAACAAAATTGATAAACCATTAGCCAGACTTATCAAGAAAAAAAAGGGAAAAAGACTCAAGTCAATAGAATTAGAAATGAAAAAGGAGAAGTAACAACTGACACTGCAGAAAAACAAAGGATCATGAGAGATTACTACAAGCAACTCTATGCCAATAAAATGGACAACCTGGAAGAAATGGACAAATTCTTAGAAATACACAACCTTCTGAGACTAAACCAGGAAGAAATAGAAAATATGAAGAGACCAATCACAAGCACTGAAATTGAAACTGTGATTAAAAATCTTCCAACAAACAAAAACCCAGGACCAGATGGCTTCACAGGCAAGTTCTATCGAACATTTAGAGAAGAGCTAACACCTATCCTTCTCAAACTCTTCCAAAATATAGCAGAGGGATAAACACTCCCAAACTCATTCTACGAGACCACCATCACTCTGACACCAAAACCAGACAAAGATATCACAAAGAAAGAAAACTACAGGCCAATATCACTGATGAACATAGATGCAAAAATCCTCAACAAAATACTAGCAAAGAGAATCCAACAGCACATTAAAAGGATCATACACCATGATCAAGTGGGGTATATCCCAGGAATGCAAGGATTCTTCAATATATGCAAATCAATCAACGTGATACACCATATTAACAAATTGAAGGAGAAAAACCATATGATCATCTCAGTAGATGCAGAGAAAGCTTTCAACAAAATTCAACACCCGTTTATGATAAAAACCCTCCAGAAAGTAGGCATAGAGGGAAATTTCTTCAACATAATAAAGGCCATATATGACAAACCCACAGCCAACGTTGTCCTCAATGGTGAAAAACTGAAACTATTTCCACTAAGATCAGGAACAAGACAAGGTTGCCCACTCTCACCACTATTATTCAACATAGTTTTGGAAGTTTTAGCCACAGCAATCATAGAAGAAAAAGAAATAAAAGGAATCCAAACTGGAAAAGAAGAAGTAAAGCTGTCACTGTTTGCAGATGACATGATACTATACATAGAGAATCCTAAAGATGCAACCAGAAAGCTACTAGAGCTAATCAATGAATTTGGTAAAGTAGCAGGATTCAAAATTAATGCACAGAAATCGCTTGCTTTCTTATACACTTATGATGAAAAATCTGAAAGTGAAATTAGGAAAACACTTCCATTTACCATTGCAACAAAAAGAATAAAATATCTAGGAATAAACCTACGTAAGGAGACAAAAGACCTGTATGCAGAAAATTATGACACTGATGAAAGAAATTAACGATGATACAAACAGATGGAGAGATATACCATGTTCTTGGATTGGAATAATCAACATTGTGAAAATGACTACTACCCAAAGCAATCTACAGATTCTGTGCAATCCCTATCAAGCTACCACTGGCATTTTTTACAGAAGTAGAACAAAATATTTCACAATTTGTATGGAAACACAAAAGACCCCGAATAGCCAAAGCAATCTTGAGAACGAAAAATGGAGCTGGGGGAATCAGGCTCCCTGACTTCAGACTATACTACGAAGCTACAGTAATCAAGACAGTATGGTACTGGCACAAAAACAGAAACATAGATCAATGGAACAGCATAGAAAGCCCAGAGATAAACCCACACACATATGGTCACCTTATCTTTGATAAAGGAAGCAAGAATATACAGTGGAGAAAAGACAGCCTCTTCAATAAGTGGTGCTGGGAAAAGTGGACAGCTACAAGTAAAAGAATGAAATTAGAACACTCCCTAACACCATACACAAAAATAAACTCAAAATGGATTAAAGACCTAAATATAAGGCCAGACACCATCAAATTCTTAGAGGAAAACATGGGCAGAACACTCTATGACATAAATCACAGGAAGATCCTTTTTGACCCACTTCCTAGAGAAATGGAAATAAAAGCAAAAATAAACCAATGGGACCTAATGAAACTTGAAAGCTTTTGCACAGCAAAGGAAACCATAAAAAGGACGAAAAGACAACCCTCAGAATGGGAGAAAATATTTGCAAATGAAGTAACTGACAAAGGATTAATCTCCAAAACATACAAGCAACTCATGCAGCTCAATATCAAAAAAGCAAACAACCCAATCCAAAAATGGGCAGAAGACTTAAATAGACATTTCTCCAAAGAAGATATACAGATTGCCAACAAACACATGAAAGGATGCTCAACATCATTAATCATTAGAGAAATGCAAATCAAAACTACAATGAGATATCATCTCACACGGGTCAGAATGGCCATCATCAAAAAAATCTACAAACAGTAAATGCTGGAGAGCGTGGGGAGGAAAGGGAATCCTTTTGCACTGTTGGTGGGAATGTAAATTGATACAGCCACTATGGAGAACAGTATGGAGGTTCCTTAAAGAACTAAAAATAGATCTACCATATGACCCAGCAATCCCACTACTGGGTATATACCCTGAGGAAACCATAATTCAAAAAGAGTCATGTACCAAAATGTTCATTGCAGCTCTATTTACTATAGCCAGGACATGGAAGCAACCTAAGTGCCCATCAACAGATGAATAGATAAAGATGTTGCACATATATACAATGGAATATTACTCAGCCATAAAAAGGAACAAAACTGAGTTATTTGTAGTGAGGTGGATGGACCTAGAGACTGTCATACAGAGTGAAGTAAGTCAGAAAGAGAAAAACAAATACCGCATGCTAACACATACATATGGAATCTAAAAAACAACAACAACAACAGCAACAAAAAAGTAAATGGTCAGAATAACCTAGGGGCAAGACGGGAATAAAGATGCAGACCTACTAGAGAATGGACTTGAGGATACGGAAAGGGGGAAGGGTACGCTGGGACAAAGAGAGAGTGGCATGGACATATATACACTACCAAACGTAAAATAGATAGCTACTGGGAAGCAGCCACATACCACAGAAAGATCAGCTCGGTGCTTTGTGACCACCTAGAGTGGTAGGATAGGGTGGGTGGGAGGGAGGGAGATGCAAGAGGGAAGAGATATGGAGACATATGTATATGTATAACTGATTCACTTTGTTATAAAGCAGAAACTGACACACCATTGTAAAGCAATTATACTCTAATAAAGATGTTTAAAAAAAATATTTGTCAAGATCACCCTTATGTATAATTTTCATAGCAGTAAATGTCTTTCTTTCAGTGTTTAAATATATTTGATTAGGTTTCTACTATTAAATACATTCCAATTTATTCTGACTTTCAGGGAAGGAATATATATATATCCATATATGTACAATACCTATCATCTGTCAGTCTATCTGTCTATCTATCTATCTACAGAGAGAGAGAGAAAGAGAGAAAGAGAAACAAACAGATTCAGAGAGAGACAGAGAGACGGAGACAGAGAATAGTGTGAGGGAAAAAAAAACCCCAGGTCATATGTGAGAGAAAAAACATAGGCATAATAACAATGCATTATAGAAAAGAAATAAAAGTGAAAAGTAGAAAGATACAGTAAAATATAAAGAAGAGTTTAATACACATCATGAAAGGTACAAGAAAGATAAATATGGAATAAAAGGGAGTTAGGGTGTTTTACAAACAAGATAGAAAATCCTTCAATATATGTACTCTTTGGAATAGTCGGACATGTGCCTCCAGGACTACTTTGTTTAATGAATTATATCTTAGTTTTTTGAAAAAACTTCATGTCTGATAATTGTTCCAGCTTTTTTCAGTGTTCAAACTAGTCAGATATTGATTTTTTATTATCTCAAATAAAACAAGGAATGAAACATACCTTCAAGAAGACTAAAATTATTCAAACCTTTTACTGTATTTACTTCGATGCAGTCTTGAACATTCAATAAATATGACTTGTTGTTTATTAGGGTAAGATGTCCAAAGAAACTGGGGTTTTGTACAAAAATTTATCTCAAATTAACAAGTATACCTTTTCTTGATTTGGTAAGCTCCCTATTACAAGAAATATTCAAGATTGATGATGAGTAGAAATATTTATATGTATATATGTGTATGTATACACACATACATATGGGCTGAGCTAGATTGCATATTGTAGTAAAGTATTGAAATATAGTTGCCTACAAGATTTTATTCTAAATAAGAAAGTGATAGAAAAGAAATGCCCTTCACTAACAAAATACCAAAATACCACCATTCTATTCTGGGCATTAACAGACACCATTTTCCATATCAAGAATAAAATGAGTACAAAGTGCCATATTTTCCAAGTATAAAAGATAACTAGCATGACTCCAGAGCAACACTATCTTCTTTGCTGTCAGCAAAATCACTAGCATGACTCCAGAGCAACACTATCTTCTTTGCTGTCAGCAAAATCAACAGGGGTGTCAGCCAAGAGCACTGTAGCTAGTTAAAAGCATACATGTTTCTAGAAAAGAACATATTCTGAAGTGAGATATTTTAGTTCATCCTGCAAAATTTACCTTCTAAATATGGACTTGAGTAAGTTTGGCTTCACAGATTACTAAATAAAATATGGCAAGGAGATTTGAGACTCTGCATATGTAGGAAATTTATTAATGACAACAATTAAAATCATTCTATCAAGGGAGTAATATCTTAGGTGTAGCGCAGAAATTACACTTCAAGGTATGTTGTGTCTTGCTCTAAATTAGAAGTAGCCTTTTAAGTATAACCAAGTGTATTTTATCTGAGGAATCCTGATTGAAAATAAAGGTATATGTGCATACATATATTTGGACATACATAAATATGCATACATATGTAGATATACACATATGTAAATGTATATTATATTCAATATAGTGTTTTATGGAATAACCCACATTTTAATAATTATCTAATCTTATTTTACATTCATGAATCATCACAAAGTTTATAAAAGGCAGTAGGACAGTTAAAATTCTTGCCTTATATAGTCATTTTTTAAATATCATAATTATCATAGAGGAAAATATTTCATACAAAGGGAAGAAAATTTTTCAGAAAGATTGATTACTATCATCTTGATATCGAAAAGCACACAATACTCACTATTTTATATTTGTGTTAAAGCAATTTAAACATTAGTAAAATATCATTATGATTGTAAGTAATAATATGTAAGCATCTATAAAAATTGGCTAGGGACAATAAAAGTGAAGGGAACGGGAGATTTTGAAGAGTCTAAAATAATTTGGGAAATTAAATGTAAGTCTGTACACCCAGATGATGAATTACTTTTTCATGAAAAAAAAAAAAACTGGTTGTCTACTTCATACAGCAAATATTTCCAATGTCATAAAACAATATTTTAGATTTCTGTCATTTATATTCTTATTTACTTTTGTGACAGGTCAGTATCTCCAAATTTTTCAATTCTTTCTATATACCTGTATCGGAAATTATACCAAAATAATGGTATAAATATTATCAGTCATTTACTGTTCACTTTCTCCTTATATGACAGTACTTCTTAGTATTTAGTACCAATAAATATTATCTCTTATTACTACTATCATCAGTACTATAAAATAGGCACTTTATGAGGTGCAGTGGGAGGTTAGGGTAAGGAACACACGAATCTGCAGAAGTGGGGAGGAGTGTAATAAGTATATATATGTGTACATGTGTGTGATATATATGTGTATGCATAGGTATTTATGTGGAGAAATTGGTCAGGGATATTTATAGAGGGGAAAGATCACTTGGACTTGACGTTATACAGTAATTTCAGAGAAGAATTATAACTATGATAAATAATACATAAAATCAAAAATTTCAAAAATGTGTTAGGGCATTGTAGATCTTACTCTCCAACCCTCCCCCCACCCTCACAACACATACCAGCTATAAAGTTTCAGGTTAATTATGGCAAAGATACAGAATGTACAGACTCTAGGTTGTTATACAGAGCAGAGGCTGCTGCAGATTATATTTGTGAGACTCCCTTGACCTGTTTCCATCTAAGTTACTGTGCTGCAGATTACACTTCCTGCTAGAGTTAAGAAGGAAGCTAATTTTTTGCCTTGCCCTGACATTTTAGACTCTGGGTAATTTATATACTATTGGAGTACTTCACAAAATTCCTCCTTGGACTTGCTCTACCAATATGAACCTCTACTGGCTTATCAAAGCAACATCTTCATGACTGAGAGGATAGGAAGACATATGGACATAGTCAGTGACCAGGACTCCTGAACTATACCTCAGCCTCCACTCTCTAACAGACTCAAAGCTGATTTCCTCACACACAGTGTGCTGCTGGAATGTACAGAATTAAGGGTTGTAATAGCTGAATAGGCCAAATGAGTAATTAAAAGGGGTTAAGGAATTGTTTGAATCTGCACATGATGGGAGCTAGTGTATGTTTTTGAGAAAAGGAATGGAAGGATAAAGTATTCAAAATTAAAAAAAACAAAAACTTTCTCTCATTGTAGTATAGAGGATAAAATGAAAGGAGAGATTAGAAGTAGGGAGAGATTTGAAATCTGTTGATGCTGTTCAGGGTGAGGTGGTAATAGTCTGAACTAAGGAAAAGGTGATAAAGAGAAGGTTATGAATTTGTCAAATTAACACTCGTTAAGTGGAACACAAGGTGCCGGATGGTGAGCAGCGGTTAAACAACAGACCACAAGAGAAGTTGAAATAGAGAAGTTTATTACTCACAGGTCCTGGAGGAAGTACCTGGCATGCCTTGAGGGATCACACAGGGAGGTCAAGGCAGAGTGCAGACAGAGAGACAGACAGGACCTCAGGTACATGCCTTTATTAGGTTCCATGGGTGGAGTACTTGGGGATTCCTGGGCTAAGGACAGATTGGTCAACTCAAACCCAAAGGTTTTGGTAAGCCCCATGGGTGTCTTAATCAAAGGAGCTCATGAGGGGAAGGCATTGATGGCAGGGGAGACTACTCATCCCAAGACTGTTGGAGAAGTCATATCAGGAACTTACATTTACTTGTGACTGCGGGTTGCTATCTAGGGCATTCATAAGCAGCTAGTGTCAGTTTAAAGTCACTGCAGGCCAGTTGACCAAACAAAATGAATGCTGAGGCAACAATACTGTGGAGTAATTTAGCAAAACTCTCTTCAAGGGCAGAGAAATATGTCTGGGTGGGTGTAGAGAGAAAATGGGATAGGCAGTGTTTGGAGGGACATTGGCGAGAGATTTCATTGATCATATAACACACTGGAAAGGCTATGGTGAAAGATGGGGTAAAGCTGATGATAAAACTTGTTTAAAATTTCAGAGTCTATACTGAGGTCTACGTGTAATGTGCATAATTCTGGCCAAATTAAGCCTTCTTGAAATTGAAGTTCACAATCAGAAGTCCATTTATTAGGATCAATGTCAATTTTGTTTTATTCCTTTTATGAACAGAGTTTTCTTATGTATGGGAATCCAGAAGCTTGTAGTTTTTTTTGATGCAAGAGTGGATTTGCTGGAATTTTATTTTCTGGTACACATTTATTCAGCTCTGGACAAATATCAGAGTGCTGGACAGATTTCAACAGCAGTCACTGGGACCATCAAATTCTCCCATGAAAATGACCCTAGAAATTGACTTGGCTTGTCAAAGACATAAGAAAAAAAGATGTAAAATATAAGACAGTCAAGTTGCTCAATTGGCTTGTGTGCAAAATCTTGGAATAGTCCCAGAATGCTTACATTATAATTTCCCTAGTCCTTTACCTTCTGGCATGTGTCTTTGTATTTTACTATTTATTTAACAAAGTCATATCCTTCATATTTACTTATGGAGGCTCACGGAACGTGTGTGTGTGTGTGCATATATATATTTGTTTGCTCACTTAGAGTATCAGAAATATAAAAGATCCTGAAGTTGAAATTAGGAATAAAATGGGAAATCTTACTTAGATATCTAACCTATATAATTTTCACTGTAAATCTGTGTTTAGAACACTGGGCTCTGGTACACAATTGTCTCCCATTCTACTCTTATTTATTGTTTGTACCATTTGTTGAGACTCCTACCTTAGTTGATTCTAATTTGGTCTTTATTCACTCTAATTCTCATACTTTGTTTTTCTATTGCACTTTTAATTTTTGTAATGTTTAATAGTTAAGAATTCTCTCCACAGACTATTTGATCATCCCAGACTTATGTTAATTAAAAAAAATCTGTATTGTATTGATGGATCCAAAATTTATTTCTCTAGCCTTGAGTTTCATGTTAATATATCTAATTACATAACTGGGTATTCAAAACTTATTTGTTAAAAAATTATCTCATCATTTAACCCTACAAGAGTTCTGATGGTCATATATGCCCCTAATACTGTATTTTGTCCTTTAATACTAATTGCTCAAATCAGATTTCAGAATACAGTTGACCCTTGAACAATGTTAATGGGTTAATCCACATGTAATTTATAGTTGGCCATCCATATCTGCAGTTCTTCCAAATCCTCAGTTTCAACCAACCACAGACTCTGTAGTACTGAAGTATTTACTATCGGAAACTGTCTCCATATAAGTAGCCCTGTATGCTTCAAAACCGTGTTGTTCAAGGGTCAACTGCTGTTCTAGACTCTACTGGCATATGTCACTTTATTCAATCAAAATTTTCTGTTTTTAGCTTTAAAAAAATTTTTTTTTTGATGTGGACCATTTTTAAGTCCTTATTGAATTTGTTACAATATTGCTTCTGTTTTTCTTCTTTGGCCACGAGGCAGGTGGGATCTTAGCTCCCGCACCAGGAATCGAACCCACACCCCCTGCATTGGAAGGGGAAGTCTTAACCACTGGACCCCCAAGGAAGTCCCTGTTTTAAGCTTTTATATTGCTTTAATGTCACTAGTTTTACTGTAGTAACTACCACTTTATTTGTCCTTTAACTGTGTTTTTATTAAGAAAAAGTCCAAAATGTATAATAATGTGAAATATAATAAAACTTCTTTCCTAGATAAAAAATTAAAATAGTTGTTTTGGATTAACACATTTTTTTCTCCAGGTTCTAATTTGAGTTTCCAAGTTCCTTACATTTTTTTCTCTCCACAATTTACATCTGGCTTTCATGGTGATTGTTCTCATCTACTTCATGGAAGTGGAAAGAGCATGAAGAATCATTGTTTGAACATTTTTAGTGGTATGACCAGAAATGGTGCACACCATGTCAGTTCACATATAAAAAGTGATAGGTAACTAAATATATATGTCTGGGTTTGAAAAGCATAACTACTTACCTGTAGATTTGAAGCATGAAAGAAATATAAAATGTTAAACCAGTTTTGATGCAATAAACTAGCTAGATGTTGTATAGGAAACTGGTATTCATGGCCAGAAGTAAGGCTTCTTCTGGATAAAGAGAACTACAAACATTTTTTTTAGACAGCAAACCTGAGCAAGCTTCATTGATGATGCTAGGGGTATAGATGAGGTTCTCCCACTCATTAAAGTGTTTATTTATTTATTACCTTTTAGTATTATTGTTATTTTCTAACTGAGATTTCATTTTAATTCAAAATTGTTGCCTTCAGAAGGCAGGGGGAAAAATCAGCTTCATTACTAGAAATTAAATAAAACCACTTATTATCACTGCCTCCCTGAATGTTTCTCCATGCCCTTAACAAGGGGAGAGTAATTCTTAACTGTTATAAAGGCGTAATTTTGGATCCAGAGTCCAGAAGGACAGGTGGTAGCAATGGCAAAATGAGTAAAAAATGAAGAATGAGTGAAAGGAAGATGGGGTGAGAGCGAAAAGTTGAGAGAACTTTTGACTCAAATAAGCAAATCAAATATACAAAATATAGGAATGTATCTAATAAATACTGAGCCAGTAAAATCAACAATTTGAACAGTAACTGCTCTTAGAGAGAATACACTTTGCATAACATTTGAAAAGATTTTATTTTATTTTTATGGTGTAATTGATATATATAGCATTGTGTAAGTTTAAGTATACCTTGCGTCGATTTGATGCACTTATATATTGCAAAATTATTACCGCTACAGTGTTAGTTAACACCTCCATCATTTCACATAATTACCATTTCTTTTTTGTGGTGAGAACATTTAAGATCTACTCTTTTAGCAATTTTCGAGTATATAATACACTACTGGTAACTATAATCACCATTCTGAACACTAGATCCCCAAAACATATTCATCTTACAACTGAAAGTTTGTACCTTTTGACCAATGTCTCCCCCTTTCCCCTATCCCACAGCCCCTGGTAACCATCATTTAACTCTCTGTGTCTATGAGTTAGGCTTTTTTAGTTTCCACATGTAAGTGATAACATACAGTGTTTGTCTTTCTTTATCTGACATATTTCACTTACCATAATGCCCTCAAGGTTCATCCATGTTGTCACAAATTGAAGAATTTCCTTCAGTCTCAAGGCTGAATAATATACGACATATTCTTTATTTATATTTAATATAAATAGATGGTCTTTATCCATTTATCCATCGACCGATACTTAGGTGTTTCCATATCTTGGCTATCCTGACTAGTGCTGCAATAAACATGGGTGTGCAGATATCTCTTTGAGGCCCTGATTTCATTTCCTTTGGATATATATTCAGAAGTGGGATGGCTGGATCAAAAGATTTTAAAAATTAAATGTGGAAAATATTGGAAGCATTAAAAGAAACTAATTGTAAGACTTAGAAAACAGTGGTTCCTGAAATTAAAAATGCAATATATGGAACGAAGTATAGCTTGGAAAAATTAGAACTGAAACTTTCACTTATAATTCCTTGTAGTTATGGGGTAAAGAAATAATGAATGAGCAGTTAATAGAGTTTTTTTGAGACTCCAGTGATTTGTGTTGTTTTCATTCTTTTGCAGTAACAACAATGCTGATGTGAACATTCGTATGCATATCTTGCTGTTTACTTGTGTGAGAATTTCTCAAGGATTTATATTTAGAAATAAAATCAGTGTGTTGTAATATATACTTTTTTCCAAAATTTATAGTATGTTTCTAAACTGCTCTTTAATATGTACACACCAAATTTACATCACCATAGAGAGTGAGATTTTTTCCTACATTTTAACAGCAATCTGTAATATGAGGGTCTTTTCCTACCTTTAGCAATTTGATGGGTTTAAAGTGGAAGCTCAAGGCTTTATTTTACATAGTCCACATAGGGACCATTAACAAGAATGTGCCATGAATCAAAAAAATATGATTGTTGCAATTCGATGTGCTTGAGGTCCAAAAAATAAATGAGTGAGTTACATTTTCAGCACCAGAATCTAGGAAAAACAACCAGGTAAATCTGAATATATTGAAGGAAATAAATAAAGGTAAGTAAAGACACAAATTAAAAGGAGCAAAGACACAATAAAGCAGTATAAGCAATCCAGAAAACCAAGAGTTGACTCATTGAAAAGCTAATAAAAAGTAATAAACATTAGAGATTGATAATTTTAAAAGAATAGAAAAAACAATGTACTTAATATTATAAACAAAATACTGGAAAACAGTAGAGATTTTCAAAATTTCTTTGTAAAGATTTACAGCAAATTCATGCAGATGAATTTGCAATAAATGGATGATTAAAGTCACTAGACCCAAGCTAAGTTTTACCAGACTTTCACAGAACAGATGATCACTCCATTTAAAACTGTCTCAGAAAGTAGACAAGATAAAATATCATTATATTATAGAGTTATTATAAAGTTGATTATAAGATTTTCTTCACAAGGAAAGCACAAAGGATATTGTAGACAAATCTTGTGAACATAAATATAAAAATTAGCCAGTTGAACCCAGTAGTGTTTAAAAACAAACTATCTCATGTTCAGGAAAGGAAGAAGTAAACTGTCACTATTTGCAGATGACATGATATTAAATATAGAAAACCTTAACCAATATCAAATCACTGGACCAAATCAAGGTGGGGTGGGGGTGGGAGGGAATACATGCAGATTCATAGAAGCCTGTGAAAACATGGGACTTTCAAGAAACTCATCAAATAGAAGGCTGATTAACCCTTGAGAATGAATAGAAATAACTTCTCTGGCTAGCTATCATATCTCAGGTCTTCCTTCTTAGTATTTTTGTAGCAAATAAAAAAGACAAGTGTGGGCACATCTGCCACCTTTACTTAAATCCTCAAGATACCTATTTCTCATTTAGCTATGTTTCTTTTAACGTTTGTCTGGCATATAGCAGGAGTTCCAAAAAATACAGGTAGCATGAATTAATTGATGCTATCAGACAAAACAATTACAAATAATACGAATTACAACTTATATAAGCTTTTTCAGGAATTTTGCTCAGTTAGGCATTTTCTATAGGGCCACCCTGACAGTACCATTTAAAATTTTAAGCAAGACATGAGTGGTGGGTACACAGGTATAATCAATTGTCAGATTTAATTGAAAAGAACCCTGGTGAATTTTACTTTATGTTAACTATGCCTCAATATAAAAATAATTAAGAACAGATCGCTATGTCTAGGCCAGATTTTTGTACCCTAAAATACAATATGCAACATGTGTCAGATGTGAGAAACTCTGGACTGCATGAAGAAAGATGTGACTTTACACAGACCCGTCAGCAATTTTTAGTTCCGTTATGTAAAAAAGCTAAAGTTTGGAATCACATCCTTTGCAGTTTGAGAATTGTAGTTTTGCCTGTGCTTTGATAGAATATATCAAATTCTGGTTCTGACCATTTTGTTGCTGGTTCAGCAAAGCCACTTGTTAATATTGAGCACTGGTCTGAGAGGTGTCAGGGAAGCAAGGACCTGAGTCAGCTCTCATATAGGTATTTCTGGCTATGCAGAAATGCAGCTCTGAAGTGTCTTGCCCACTCTTGATTTTGAATACAAGTACATAAATCTAGAAGGGAAAATATGCTGTGACTTATTTCTCTTTTTAAATCCACAAAAAATGCTTAATAAAAGTGGTAGTTGACATTTTAATTATCTTGTAGTTTTAGACATTTACTGAAAGCATTTGATGATTTGAAAAGCAGTGACTGTTTTCTTAGCTGTGTATGAGAGCTGATTGATTTTCAACACTGTTTTTCTTTGATGAAATCAACACTACTTTTCTCTTCATAGACTATTTACCTGTCAGAGTGAACAAACATTCCATCAAATGATTGCATCACTTTTCATTTCACTCTTAGTAGAAATAATACATTGTTGAGCGATAAGGTAGGAAAATATCCTAAAAACAACTATCTTCAACTAAGAGTGATTGAATATATAACTCCATTACCTGCTTTATCCTCTCAATCATATATAAAACTACAATTTCATTCAAACCAGCACTTTAAGTTCTTTATCCCATGTCCTGTTTTTGGAATGAGTTAAAGAATAATGAATATTTGAGAGAGGAAAATAATCAGTTGAAATCATTTGCATAGCTAAGAGCACAGTGACTGACACATAGTAAGCATTACAGGTTTTAAAATATATCCAAAAATATGCATGCATATAGGAATTTATACATATACAAATGCATTTTTATATAGGAACATGTATGTACATATAGATGTGGATATAATCCACATCTGTAGTCCACATCACTGTATTTACATACACATACATATAGTGTACACAATATATATATGTGCACCATATACATGTGTGTATATATATATATAGTGCATATCAGTGTGTTTATAGATATGGTGCATATTAACGTGTGTATATGTACATACATACTCTATACACACATTATACACACACACACTTTCAGAAATAGTAATAACTAGATTTTTATTTTTTAATCAATTAAAAATTGCTATTAACTGTCATTTAAATATAAACAATGTTATTGTTATTAAGGATGATTTTAAACATTTTAAAATCCATAATTGATATTCTTTCTAAACATTGAAAATTACCTGTATAAATTTATAAATTTTTTGGGAGAAATGTGTCACTCACACTATTTGGAATGTGTGTGACAATTACATATTTAACTTAATTCCCTGAAACACAGTATTCTCTAATCTATTTAAATAACAAAGTTTAATGTGGCCACAGATTAAATGCATACATACTACACACTTCTTTAGTCGAATTTAATGTGGAGCTAGTCATGACTAGTTGCTCCAGAAATAGCAACCGAGTAAATATATATAATGTTGCAAGAATTAGTGGTTGGAGAAATTACAGTTTGGAATGGAAATTTGATTTTAAAGTAAATGCTAAAACCCTTGCTATGACAGATGGACTCAGCAGCTATAGAGTGGGCCCCTGCTGTCTCTGTCACACTCTTGGCTGCCTCGTGTAGGCTCCAGCCCTTAAAGCAATAATGATTCCTGTGGAGGCAAAAGGATAATGCACACCTCAAATAGCTATAAATAGTATGAGCCCAACTAATTAATATGTACTCTCAGATTCTTAACCACTATGAATTCACCTGAAAGTTGTGTCAGCTGCTTAAAAAAAAAAAAAAATAGACTACAGTAGAATGTCACAAGAGAAAAAAAATTCTGTAGCTTTTATACATATATTACATCTTCAAGTAGACTTCCTGTCTCTGGTTTTCCATTTTTATCTGTAGTACTTCCATTCTTGATAAATAATAGTTCTTGATAACAGTGGAATGTGTGTGTTGCTGTTACAGTGCCAGAATAAAACCATAGTTAACATTTTGGGAAATAAGAGTGATTGTATATGTATATATCTGAGGGAAAATGGATTAGAATATAGAAAATAGATTTGTGTTTTGGAGCAATTTAAACCTTTTTTCATATTTTCTATCATATTTACCATCTATAACATAGATACACTACCTCTGTATATATGATAACTGAAATGGTATCTATACAATGTCAAAACAACTAGCTGATGAATAGAAAAGGGAAAACTAAAATAAGACAGAATAGAATTCTTGACATCTTTGTAGACAAAATAACTGGGTACCTAGATAGAATTTATCTTTTTACAAATAGTTGCCTACCATTAAGTAGACATTATCTAAGATGTGAGAGACAAAGTTTAGGGAGAAAAAATTAGCCTCTCTCTGATATAAGTATTTAAGAGTACTTTAATTGATCTTTCTTTACTTTTGCTATTTTAATCAATTATGATACAATATGGTCAGAGCAGATACCTAGAATGTGACAGAAAATGATAGATACACATAATAGATAAATATTAGTCATGAATCAGATATCATGGTCTAAGCACTCATACTTTGTACAAAGGTAGAGGTCCCTCAATCCTCCCAGCATCTCACAGAGAAGTGTGCTGAGGGTGTGCAGTGAGAGGACATGTGTTCCAGTGGCAGATTCTGTGCTCTCTTCCTCTCCTTCTTACAGGGCATTCATATATTTCTATAGGTCATTCATAAGAACCATATTACCAGTGGAGAGAGAAGTGCCCTCATTGGTATCAGACAATGTGGGTTAGATAGCAACTGTTTATAGTAGTTGTCTGAAAAATATCAGACAACTACTGATATTTTGTCAATCCTCCAACCATCTGGAGGATTTGATGTATGTGAAAAGCTGAGTTCAAATGAAATTCCTTCACAAGGAGAAGTCAGAAGCCTCTTGTCCAGGTACCCAGAGTGAGCTTCCTGGGTCAATTTCAGGCAACACTGACACCCCTGGAGTAATTAACTTAAACAGTTTAAGCAATGACATCTTTATCATTTATAATTCTACACTACTGATTAAATAATACATTTAAAATATATAAATATGTATAATATATACAATAAATATAAATTTATTTTGCCCTAAGGATATTTGTTTATTTTAACTGCAAGCAAGCCTAAGGCCAACTTGGAAAAGTAATATAGAAGCCCACAATTCATAAAGCTGAGAACACAATGAACAGTACTCTCAGGGAAAAAGTTAAACAGAAATAGCCCCTTTTCCACCCAGAAGAAAGCAGTGAAAGTTACCTTCTCACTGAGCAGAGGAAGGGGGAAATTAACTCACCCCTGAGAATTTTTAATCAGAAGCCAGCCTTAACACAGAGATGCACCCTAAATTCAAATCCCCTGAGTGACCCCCCTCTTTCACCCAAAATCTCAAACTATGAATTTTGTTTAAAGGTGGTAGGGAGTGTTTAAAGGTGGTAGATTCCTCAAGTCTCTGGCAGAAGTAAACCAAATGTTTTCTGGAGGAAGATTGTAATAAGCATAATGATAGACTAAAAGAATTTCTTCAAATAATTCTACACGGTATATGAGTAGTTCGAGTGTATAAATTAAAGACAACACAAAAAAATAATAAGGCATATGAACAAGAACCATCAAAAACATTCTTAACTATAGCTCTACAAATATTTTATATGCTAGAATTTTAAGATACAGAAAATAATGCATTCAATATTTTAAAAAATAAATAATAAACATGAAAGAAATGGTTGTACAGTTAATAAGAAATAAGATGATATAATGAATTAACCAGGATCCTGAAAAATAGCTAGATTTATAACTATATAATCTATTTAAATATAATATTTCTATATAATATATATAATATATGTGTATAATAACTAAACAGACTCCACAATAGGAAAACATAAGAATAGATATTAAAAATTCTAGATTTAAGAGCACATTAAATTGAGAATTGGTGAACTGAGAGTAGATGTTAAGAAACTTCACCAAATGCAGCACAAAGTGATTGATAGAGTATAGAAAAATGTAAAGAGAAAGCACAGAGTGAAAAATTCTATCTTCAAACTAATCAAAATTCTGTAAAGAGAAAGGAGAAAGACAAAGAGACAAGACAATGCTCACTCCTGAGTTGGCAGCACTTATGGTGATAACAAAGTATACTCAAGGGACTACTTGTAAAATAATTTTAATTGCCCAGTTTTAGAGTTAAGAATATCTAACATGGCCTGGAATAGAAAGAGATAATTTTTTTAAGGAATACATTTAATTAATATGGTAAATGAGAGACCTAAAATACTTTTAACTTGAGCTGACTGAATAGTTATTGTATGATCTTGAATAGGAAAGTTAATGGAATGAAAGTCAGTGGGTCCTACCTTGAAGGCATTATGCTAAATGAAATAAGTCAGAGAAAGACACTGTATCACTTATATGTGGAATCTAAAAAAGTCAAACTCAGAGAAACAGAGAGTAGAGTGGTGATTACTATGGGTTCAGGGTGTGGGGGAAAATGGGGAGATACTGGTCCAAAGGTACAAACTTCCAGCTAAAACAGTAACAAGTTTGGGGATCTAATGTACAGCATGGTAAACATGATGATTAACAAGGTGATTATAGCTAATAATACTGTATCATATAATTGAATGTTGCTAAGAGAGTACAATTAAATGTTATAATCATTTTGTAATTTATAAATGTATCAAATTAACACACTGTACACCTTAAACTTACACAGTACTATGTATCAATTATATCTCAATAAACCTGGGCGGAGGTGGGGAGGAGTCAGAGTACTGAAGGTATGGGTAGCTCTTGATTTCTTCTGAGGGTATGTTCATGCTAATGAATTTATCGTCATTTTGTAATTTTTAATATTAATCTCAGTTTGTATCCTGAAAATATCCTTGGTTTTAGAAGTTAGATTTATATCAAATTTATCTAATATGTTAATATATATTATGATAATGTACATAATGTTTGTTTTCTTTCCTTTCTCATATTGTTAAAATGCAGAGACTAATAGTTGATATTTTATATATTAATCTATGTATCAGTAGTACAGATATATTTAGTTGATTAATAGTTCTTCTAACTGTACTGAGACAGCTATTTTGTTCATGATAAAAAAAAGTAACAAAATAAATAAAGCTTATTATCAGATCTAGCTTTTTTCAGAAATATATTCAGCAGTGTTCAGGTTGTGTTTGAAAAGCAACCAATCTGAAACATATTTGGTAATAATTTTCCCCAGTGTGTGCAATTATAGGATTTTGAGAACTTTGTACAATAACTTACACTCATTAATTTATGCAACAATAACAATTTTGGCATGAGGTTAGTACTGCAGGCAGATGAAACAGATGAGCAGGCAAATTTTCACTGCCTGTAAAGACAATAAGCCTCAGAGGATTTAAGGGAAAGACTATACTGATAAGTATTTAAACAGAGTGATTTTGACTACAGTTTGTTTATCTGTCCTTTAGGTCGTTTGTGCTGGAAGATTCTCCAAAATAGAATTTACAATTTGTAAAAGTGAAAAAGGTTATATAAAATCATATTTTATGCACCTCCTTTTATTCAGTTTGAGTTGTTTTTTCTCTCTCTAATAATACCAAAATTTCAGTAGAATTGAATAGTAAGTTCCAGGGGAACAAAATTTCATTATAAAAATGTTACTTTTAAACAGTTTCTTCCTTTCTTCTCACCAGGAGGCATATATGGAAATGACAAGTACTATAGAAAATTAACAGTTAAATAAGAACGTATGTGGAGGCAGAGTCAAGATGGTAGTGTGCAAGACGTGGAGTTAGCATCTCCTGACAACTAGGGCAACTGCTGGCCACTGGTGGGGGACTCTGATGCCCAAGGAGATGGGAGGAACCCCAAAGTGAACCGGTAGGATGGAGGGGGACATAATGGGGAGGAGAAGTGCAGGCCAGACAGGATTGGCACCTCTGAGGCCAGGGAGATCAGGAGAGGCAGGCGGGAGAGACTCTCCGGGAAGAGTGGGAGAGGAGAGGAGGGCGATCACCTGGCCCACTCTGGCTGGGGAGCCCACTGAGCTCCCAGGCCGCTACCCCCCCCTACAAAGACCCTTCCAGGCCGTGTGGGTCCTGGGGGCATAGGAGGGGGGCCGAGGAGATCAGGAGAGGCAGGAGAGAAGGACCCTCCCAAACTGGAGGAGCAGGAGAGGAGAGCAGGGCATTAACCCTGCTCATTCAAGCCCAGGAAACCTGCTGAGCTCCCAGTTGAGGTCCCCTGCCCTCTAAGACCAGGGGTGGGGGGCACACCTGGGCCCCTTCTGTTCCTTGAGCCTAAGCTCCACACCCCACAGCCCCAAGGGCCTTTTCCAGCCCTGTGGGTCCTGAGCATTGGCCCCACCCACTGCCCAAACCTCAGCCCCTGCTTAGGCCCTGCCCAGCACAGTCAAGGCATTTCCCCCCCCACTTTTTCTTTTTTTATTCCCGCCTCCTCTTTTTTTACTATTGTGGCACTGATGTACCGTCCAGTTGTTGATTCATCTATATTTTTATTTTTGTATTCTGCCTAACATATCTGTTAGTTTCCTAGCCTAACTTTATATTTCACTTTGTTTTTTTTTTGTTTTTTGGTGTTTTTTTTGCCACCTCAGGCGGCTTGCAGGATCTTGGTTCATGAGCCAGGGTCCCGCCGAAGCTCCTGTGGTGGGAGCTCTGGGTCCGAACCACTGGGCTAACAGAGAACCTCAGACCCCAAGGATTATTCATCGAAGTGAGGTCTCCAGAGTTCCTCATCTCAGCACCAAGACCCAGCTCTACCCAATAACCAACAAACCCCAGTGTTGGAAGCCTCAGGCCAAACAACCAGTAAGACAGGAACACAATCCCACTCATAAAAAAAAAATTAAAAAGAGATGGTAAAAAAATATGTCACAGATGAAGGAGCAAAGTAAACACCTACAAGACCAAATAAATGAAAAGGAAGTAGGCAATCTACCTAAGAAATAATTCAGAGTAATGATAATAAAGATGATACAGAATCTCAGAAATAGAATGGAGACACGGATTGAGAAAATACAAGAAATGTTTAACAAAGATCTAGAAGAAATAAAGAGCAAACAGAGATGAACATCACAATAACTGAAATGAAAAAGACACTGGAAGGAATCAATAACAGAATGACTGAGGCAAAATAGACTTTAAAACAGACTGTTACAAGAAATAAGGAAGGACACTACATAATGATCAAGGGATCAATCCAAGAAGAAGATATAACAATTATAAATGTTTATGCACCCAACATAGGAACACCTCAATACATAAGGCAAATTCTAACAACCATGAAAGGAGAAATCCACAATAATAGTATGGTAATTTAAAACCCCACATACACCAATGGACAGATCATCCAAACATAAAATAAATAAGGAAACACAAGCTTTAAATGACACAATAGACCAGAGAGATGTAATTGATATTTATAGAGCATTCCACTCAAAAGTGGCAGAATACAATTCTTCTCAAGTACACATGGAACATTCTCCAGGATAGATCACATCTTGGTTCACAAATCAAGCCTCAGTAAATTTAAGAAAATTGAAATTGTATCAAGCATCTTTTCTGACTATCAAGCATCTTTTCTGACCACAACCCTATGAGATTGGAAATCAATTAGAGGAAAAAAACTGTAAAAAACCTAAATACATGGAGGCTAAACAGTGCACTACTAAATAACTAAGAGATCACTGAAGAAATCAAAGAAGAAATAAAAAAATACATAGAAACAAATGACAATGAAAACACGATGACCCAAAACCTATGGGGCACAGCAAAAGCAGTTCTAAGAGGGAAGTTTATAGCAATACAGTCTCAACTCAAGAAACAAGAAAAATCTCAAATAAACAAACTAACCCTACACTTAAAACAACTAGAGAAAGAGTAACAAAGAAAACCCAAAGTCAGTAGAAGTAAAGAAATCATAAAAATCAGAGCAGAAATAAATGAAATAGAAACAAAGAAAACAATAGCAAAGATCAATAAAACTAAAAGCTTGTTCTTTGAAAAGATAAACAAAAGTGATAAACCCTTAGCCAGACTCATGGAGAAAAAAGGAGAGGATGCAAATCAATAAAATTAGAAATGAAAAAGGAGAAATCACAACTGACACCAGAGAAATACAAAGGATTGTAAGAGACTTCTACAAGCAACTATATGCCAATAAAATGGACAACCACGAAGAAATGGACAAATGCTTGGAAAGGTACAACTTTCCAAGACTGAACCAGGAAGAATTAGAAAATATAAAAAGACCTATCATAAGTAATGAAATTCAAACCGTAGTTAAAAATCTTCCAACTAACAAAAATCCAGGACCAGACGGCTTCACAGGTGAATTGTATCAAACATTTAGAGAAGAACTAACACCTATCCTTCTCAAACTCTTCCAAAACATAGCAGAGGGAGGAACACTCCCAAACTCATTCTACAGGCCACCATCACCATGATACCAAAACCAGACAAAGATGTCACAGAAAAACAAAACTACAGACCATATCACTGATGAACATAGATGCAAAAATCCTGAACGAAATACTAGCAAACAGAATCCAACAGCACATTAAAAGGATCATACACCATGAGCAAGTGGGATTTATCCCAGGGATGGAAGGATTCTTCAGTATACGAAAATCAATCACTGTGATGCACCACATGAACAAATTAAGGAATAAAGACCATATGATCATCTCAATAGATGAAGAAAAAGCTTTTGACAAAATTCAACACCCATTTATCATAAAAACTCCCCAGAAAATGGGCATATAGGGAACCTACATCAACATACTAAAGGCCATATGTGACAAACCCACAGCAAGCATCGTACTCAATGGTGAAAAATTAAAAGCGTTTCCACTAAGATCAGGAACAAGACAAGGATGTCCACCCTCACCACTCATATTAAACATAATTTTGGAAGTCCTAGCCACAACGATCAGAGAAGGAAACGAAAAGGAATACAAATTGGAAAAGAAGAAGTAAAACTGTCACTGTTTGCTGATACATGATACTATACATAGAAAATCCTAAAGATGCCACCAGAAAACTACTAGAACTAATCAGTGAATTTGGTAAGGTTGCAGGATACAAAATTAATGCACAGAAATCTCTGGCATTCCAATACACCAACAATGAAAAATCAGAAAGAGAAATTAAGGAAACAATCCCATTTACCACTGCAACAAAAAGAATAAACTATCTAGGAACAAACCTGCCTAAGGAGGAGAAAGACTTGTACTCAGAAAACTATAAAACACTGGTGAAAGAAATCAAAGATGACATAAACAGATGGAGAAATATACCATGTTCTTGGTTTGGAAAAGTCAATATTGTGAAAATGACTATACCACCTAAAGCAATCTACAGATTCAATGCAATCCCTATCAAACTACCAATGGCATTTGTCACAGAATTAGAACAAATAATTTTACAATTCATATGGAAACACAAAAGACCCCGAATAGCCAAAGCAGACTTGAGAAAGAAAAACGGAGTTGGATGTATCAGGCTCCCTGACTTCAAACTATACCACAAAGCTACAGTAATCAAGACAGTATGGTACTGGCACAAAAACAGAAATATAGATCAGTGGTACAAGATAGAATGCCCAGAGATAAACCCATGCACATATGGACACCTAATTTACAACAAAGGAGGCAAGAACATACAGTGGAGAAAGGACAGCCTCTTCAATAAGTGGTGCTTAGAAAACTGGACAGCTACATGTAAAAGAATGAAATTAGAACACTACCTAACACCATACACAAAAATAAACTCCAAATGGATTAAAGACTTAGATGTAAGACCAGACACTCTTAGAGGAAAACACTCTTTGACATAAACCACAGCAAGATCTTTTTTGACCCATCTCCTAGAGTAACAGAATAAAAACAAAAATAAACAAATGGGACTTAATTAAACTTAAAAGCCTTTGCACAAGGAAACCATAAACAAGACGAAAAGACAGCCCTAGAATGGGAGAAAATATTTGCAAATGAAACAACAGACAAAGGATTAATCTCCAAACTTTACAAACAGCTCATGGAGCTCAATATCAAAAAAACAAAACAATCCAGTTAAAAATGTGCGAAGACCTAAATAGACATTTCACCAAGTAAGACATACAGATGGCCAAGAGGCACATGAGAGGATGCTCAACATCACTAATTATTAGAGAAATGCAAATCAAAACTACAATGAGGTATCACCTCACGCCAGTCAGAATGGCCATTATCAAAAAATCTAGAAACAATAAATGCTGGAAAGTGTGTGATGAAAAGGGAACCCTCTTGCACTGTTGGTGGGAATGTAAATTGATACAACCACTATGGAGAACAGTATGGAGGTTCCTTAAAAAACTAAAAATAGAACTACCGTATGACCCAGTAATCCCACTACTGGGCATATAACCTGAGAAAACCATAATTCAAAAAGAGACATGTACCACAATGTTCATTGCAGCAGTATTTACAGTAGCCAGGACATGGAATCAACCTAAATGTCCATAGACAGATGAATGGCTAAAGAAGATGTGGCACATATATACAATGGGATATTACTCAGCCATAAAAAGAAGCAAAACTGAGTTATTTATAGTGAGGTGGATGGACCTAGAGACTGTCATTCAGAGTGAAGTAAGTCAGAAAGAGAAAAACAAATACCGTATACTAACACATATATATGGAATCTAAAAAAAAAAAAAAACGGTTCTGATGAACCTAGTTGCAGGGTGGGAATAAAGAGGTAGACATAGAAAATGGACTTGAGGACATGGGGTGGGAGGGCGAAGCTGGGGCAAAGTGATAGAAGCATCGACATATATACACTACAGAATGTAAAATAGTTGGCTGGTGGGAAGCAGCAGCCTGGCACAAGGAAATCAGCTTGGTGCTTTGCGATGACCTAGAGGGGTGGGATAGGGAGGATGGAAGGAAGTTTCAAGAGGGAGGGGTTATGGGGACATGTGTATGCATATGGCTGATTTGCTTTGTTGTGCAACAGAAACTAACACAGTATTGTGAAGCAATTATACTCCAATAAGGACCTATTAACAAAAAAACTAATATAATGTTATATGTCAATTATATCTCAATTAAAAAATAAATTAAAAACTAAAAAAAAAAAAAAAAATGAGGTCCCAGAGAGCTTCCTCCACCCTTCTACTATGTGAGAACACAGCAAAAAGACAGCCATCTATGAATCAGGAATTATGCCCCCACCAGACACCAAATCTGTTGGCTCCTTAATCTTGGACTTGCCAGCTCCAAAACTGTGAGAAATAAGTTTCTGTTGTTTATAAGCTGCCTAGTTTATGACATTTTGTTATAGCAGCCTGAATGGACTTAATACAATACTCAACCACTTAGAAAACAGTGACAATTTCTTAAAAAGTTAAGCTACACCTACCATAAAATTCAGCTATTCCACTTCTAGGTATTTATTGAAGAAAATGAAAGCATTTGTCTGTACAAAGTCTTGTACATGAATGTTCAGTACAACTTTATTTGTAATAGCCAAAAACAGGAAACAACCCCAATGTTTCTCAACAGGTGAATGAATAAATAAATTGTGTTATAGTCATTGAAAAAAAAATGTATGTGATATACATATATACATATATATATAGTTAATAAAGATGAGTGATAAGCCCAAAGGTTTTTATTATATTTTATTCTATGATTTTTCATATAGTAAATGTATTTTTTATATTCTTCCAGCTTTATTGAGGTACAGTTGACAAATAATGTATATATTTAAGGTGTACAATATGATAATTTGATATATGTACACACTGTTAAACGATTACCACAATCGAGCTAATTAATATATCCATCACCTCACATAGTTACTTTTCTTGTGTGTGTGGTAGGCACACTTAAGATCTACCCTCTTAGTATATTTCTAGCATACAATACAATATATTCACTATGCTGTACTTTAGTACGTAAGTTCCCAGAACTTATTTATCTTACAAGTGAAAGTGTGTACCCTTTGACCAACATTTCCCCATTACCCCCACCCCCTCACCCCCAGTAATCACCACTGTACTCTTTCCTTGTCCCTTTTCCAATGAAACACTGATGAGGTAGCAAATATCAACTGACTGAATATAACATTTTGTTTCTCCCACAACTTTCTCTATGATTTATATCTAACTGTTTACCTTCTTACCTATGTATCCATAATATATTTATATTAACAGTTAATTTTTTTCTTTTATAATAAAATATATTTGTATGCAGTCTTTGAGAAAATGTCTCTTCAGGTCCTTTGCCCATTAAAACATTTTGTAGCTATTAACTGCAAATTAGTTAAATGAGTTATCTCTACAACTAGGTATAAATGCAAAGTCATTTCTGCAGAATTTTGGTCATTCATTCATTGGGAGAGTATTTGTTAAACCATGTGTTGACCCTTTATTAAGTACAGGCAGTATGGCCACTCACTTTAATAGGCTTACATCTGTATAGGAACTAAAAGTTCATTAACACATACTTACAATAAAATGTAGTAAATGCAATGATAGAAATATGTAAAGGTCAGTTAGGTAATGTAAAACAAACTTCTGGAAGAAATTGAATGAGTGAAGAGAATAGTGGAATTCATACATTCCAAATGGAAAAAAATATTGAGTTGGCCAAAAGGTTTGTTCAGGTTTTTCTGTATCTTAGGCAAAATTATTAAAGGCACAGTAGTTTGTTCCTGCAAGATAGTATGTAGTATGAAGTGAGTCAAGAACCCATATTGCTGGGGTTGGCATACAGGGGTTGCCATGATACAACCTACCTGTATTTTCTAGGCTGGCAAAGACTGCCTTCAAAATCTGAAGCTAATATTTCTAGATTTTCACTCCCCAGTCATCCCTTGCTTCCAAGATACTCATGAGATTTGGAGCAATGAGAAGCAAAAATTCTTTGAGCAGGGTAGGGGGACTCCTGGTAAAAATTTTGCTTCCAGATAAAATTGAAAGATACCTGAGAAGCACTGTCTCACCAATTAGGCTGTCCTTCTTCTTTCATTCCTTTGTATATTATTATGTAGGGGCATTATTTGTAGGTTTTGTAACCATGTTAAGACCATGAGTTTGGACACCATGCTGTAGATGGCAAAGCGAAAAGAACACTGTCCTTAATAATAACATCGAGCCTCACATCCAACCTTGCAGCTGTCTTCCTGCAGACTTCTTGCTACATAGGAAAACTAAATGTCATTCGTGTTTAAGCCACTGTGAGCCAGACATTCTTTCATTTCTTACTGAAAGCATTCTAGTTAATACAGAAAGTAAATGTAACTACCAACAGTCTTAACTCAGTGGAGTATAAGCAAAAGATAATTGAAATGGTTTGTTAATACTACATTTAAACATAACTGTGTTTAATCTCCATTTCATATCACTCAGAAATATCTTGGATTAACCCATTCTATTGTCAATTAGATATTTATAAAGTCCAGATCAATTTAGTCCAATTTAAAATGTTAATTTTCTATTTATTTTAGCCCTAATTTTTCCCCATTCTACCCTCATCTCCCTCACCTACCACCCCAAACACAGGCCAGACTTTGAGAATCAGTACTAGTCTGGGGAGTTGGGCAGTGGGGATTTGTCTTTCACTCCTCCTCTCCTTCCAACAACTCTGGAGGTGAGGCCTGGACAACCAGCTTTGTTACAGGGACAAAGTCCTTTTCACTTCAGAGTGCCCTGAGAGGCTTCACTTCATTGCAAGGGGAAGAAGCTTTTCCAACAGCAATTGCTGGGTGTGTCAAATAAAATCAGGTCCAGGCATAGTTTAGTTGGAAAGACTATTGCAATAGAGACAATCCTCAGAATTCAGGAAGTATCTCAAAATCAAACAGAAAGATCTTTTCTTTTATAGAAAAGAGTAAGCATAAAGTAATGCTAAGTTGGGAAAACTAGGGGAAATGACCAACAGAGTCTGAAAAATTGTGTCTGGCCCTATCAGCCAGTTCTCAGGACAGCTAATAAGGAAACATGCTCTGCTTTGAGTGTTAGGTTAGGCTTTGAGGTAAGCAGAATTCAGGGGCCTATGGGGAGGAGAGAAGCCTGACTAAAGTTTGGTCGAGAGAAAGCAGAAGTTACCAAATAGGCAACTGTGAACACTTGGTCAGGTAGGATAGCAGTTGGGGAATCACACATAATAGTTTGCTTCGTTCTCTCCCAGCTTATGCCTTTTGTGTGAATTTTTAATAGTGACCCATTTTGCTCTCAAAACTGTCCCTTGTAGGACAATAAATTGTACAATCATCCAAATATCAGCAAGTTTGCTGATGCCTTGCTACTAGGCCCTCTGCCTACTTGATTCGCAGGAAACACACAATGGTACCAAAGTAGATGCTATGAATGGACTCAGATTCACTGAGGCCCTTTTTCTCACCCTGCCTTCTCTCCCTAAATTGCCATTTCCTTTATCAAATAGGCACATAGCCGGTCAGTAATTTTGCTTCCTAAGTAGGCAGACATCTAACTCAAGAATAACATACTCCTGTTTCCTTTGTGTCACTCTCTCCAATTCTTATTAGTAGTTTTTTGTTGTTTTTGTCCCTTGTTTTGTTTTTGATTTTATGTCATTCTTCGGAGAATTCTAAAAGTTCTCCTCTCCTTTCTTTTCTAGAATTCTGCATATACAACTTCAGGGGGCTTTGTGGAGATGGGGATAAAATTTCTGGGTAACAGAGCTAATATAACTGCTTTTTATTTAGCCCCATTTAGGAAGTCTGGCTTCCAGTTTTTTAATCCTCTTTTTGGTGTATATAGTGGTTTTTTGCCCTGATTCAGGCACATGTTTTCAATCCAAATTAATAAAAAAATACCATTCAAAATTATATGGAAATATACTAGTTATTAGATTATGGATTTTTCAAATAACTTATTTTAACATTATTTCTGAGGATTATTTTGAGGATCCATAAGAAGTTGAAAATATAGCATATTATCAGTTAACAAATAAAAATCAGCATTAAATGTATTAAACTAGATTCTATATGAATTATTTTAGTTAGAAAATTAAACCAATGAAAATAATTATGTGATTGTGTATGTGACTGTGTGTGTGTGCATTAGTGTTTTTGTACTTTAAGGGAAAATCATTAATAGTAACTATTAAACCAAGTATATATCCAAGTATCATCATTTTCATTGCATGCTTAAAAACGAATGCAGTTTAGTGACTAGTACTAATTTAATCAACTATAATATTTGATTACTAAAACACAATGTTTGCAACACATTATTCCAGTTGCTTTAAAAAATGTAAACCAAGAATAAACAATTGGCATAACATAATTGTAACTCTTGAAACATGTGCTATTTTCCTGGCAGGTTCAAAACACACCCTCAAATAAGCAGGATGAGTTAAGAGAGAAGCAAAGCAAATAGTATCTTCTAGGGGAGCCCATTCGTCAGCCATTAGCAGGAGACAACCAGCTAAAACCCAGATTCTTCCTTATATTCTTCAGGAACCCACAAAGGAAAGAGTGCAGAAAACTATTAAAGAAGCAAAGAGCAGACTCAGCACCAACAGCTGAGTTAGGCAACTTATCAGGTAACTAGGAAAATCCTGAGTGGTATAAATTTACAAAAGGTTTCTAAATTCATTGTGCTGAGTAGAAAAGATCCCAGTGGCCAAATCCAATCCAATTAGGATGAAAACATTTTCCTCCTTAACTGCCAGTCTTTGTATGAAAAATTGCTTCTTCTCAAACTCAGTCAATTTTAAAATGTCTACTAGCTGGGTTTGCCCAGCAGGAGGCTAAAGCGTCTATTATGCTGACAGATGCTCCCTGCTTTAAGAGTGTACAGAATTTAAATAACTTTTACTTTCCTTTTATAGCCATTTCAATTAAATTAATATGAAAATAAAACTAAAACTTTGCCAATTAAAACATCCCTTTTTAGATTGTACTTTAAATGATTGCAGACATCACTAATAGTCTATATTTTTGTTAATATGCCAAATTATATTTTTCTGTTTTATATCAGTAAAATGCTTTTAAAAATGTTCATTGTTAATACTTGTTACAGCTTTATATTTTACAGTTTTGAAAAATTTGTGTATTATTGTTATGACAATCAGATGAAGTGGATAGGTGGGTATAATTATATCCAATTAATTATTGAGGAAAAATAATCTTATTTATTTGTTTGTAGTTCACTATTATTGTTAAGATGTTGAGTGGTAGAACTAGGACTATTACCCAGAATCTTTCCTGTCTAGCTCAGATTACATCATATTAAGCTCCCTGCCATTGTAAAAATTCAAGTGAAAACATATTCATTATGTTGCATATTCATAAAATGGATAAAAAATAAATAAAATGAAAGATGTGAAACAATTGTCCACATACCTAGGAAAAAATTTAGCCTTTTTGGGGAGGGAAGGAAAAACGTTGGACATTTTCAAAAATTACTTAAACAGAATCTTTTAATTTATTGTTTTTTACCTATGTATTATTATTTCTCTGTATTAGTTTGCTAGGACTGCCTTAACAAAGTACCACAAACTTCAACAGTAGAAAATTCTTTTCTCACAGTTCTGGAGGATAGAAGTCCAAAATCGACAGTGTTGGTTCCTCCTGAGGATTGAGGGCAGCATCATTCCAGGGCTCTCTCCTTGGCTTGTAGATGGCCATCTTCTCCCTTTGTCTCTTTACATCATCTTCCCTCTATGCATATGTCTCTGTGTCCAGATTTCCTCCTTTTATAAGGACACCAGTCGTATTGGATTAAAGACCACCCTAATGTGCTCACTTTAACTTGATTTCCTCTGTAAGGACCCTGTTCCAAATAAGGTCATATTCCAAGGTACGGAGGATTAGAAAATATAAAGGAATAAATGATTTAACCCTATCATCTGTTCCCTAAAATATCATTTTTTTCTCTTTTCCTAGTACATGATCAGTTGTCCCTACTCTTACTGAAAGCCATCTTTACAGTGACCTTGATTTCGTCACTCAACTCTGCTTTTTTTTAATCTTCAAATTTCCCTTTGCAAACTTCATACGTTTTAATATTTTCTTGGTTATTATTATTTTTTTGGGTTGTTAACCTCTAATTATTCACTAGTCACTGTCCTATCATCTCTGTCATTCTTAACAGTTGAGCTTCTTGAAAGTCATTTCTTATCCCTCATCTCATTGCCATTTAGTTTGTACCCTCACAGTTTCACCAAAACTACTCTGAATAGTCAGCCATTAAAAAAGAACAAAATTAATGTAAATTTTTATTTTTTTTCTCACTGTAACCTTTCTTCGATATTTGTTATTATTGATCCTCCTTTTTTGAAATTTTTTCTCCTCTGTCTTCTACTTTTCTCTTTTTACCTTCCACTTCTCAAATTATCTTCTTTCAATTATCCAGTTACATGGGTTTTCACCCTATCTCCTTGGCATCATGCTATTTTCATTCTAAACAGATATTTTATTTAACTTAATTCAAACCTTTGTTTGAAGTGGTATCTATGGGCTTCTCACCCCCAAAGTGATATCACCAAATTTATATATCCAATAACCTAGTACTAGATATCCACATTTGAAGTTGCAACAATTCCTCAAAATCAGTGTAAAAAAAAGAATCAATCATCTTCCATGCTCCTTTCCAAATCTTTTTCATTTGTTTTTCTTATCTCAGATATGTGTATAATCTTACACGGTGCATGACTCATAACTCTTGCTTCTTATAACTCTCAAGATAGTAGAAACCAAAGTTATTTGATATTCTAAATTTCTTATTCTATCTACCTAGCAGCTATTAAGACATGACCTTTAGTACTGATCCTACTGATAAGGATCTTTTACACTCACCATTTCAAAACCCATAGGAGTCACTTGAAGAGTAGATAAAGTGCATTTTGGAGGTGCAGTATGGGGAAAGATAATTACATAAAGGAAACGTGAGCTCTCATGGATGATAAAGAAGTAGAGCTCTTCCTCTGCCTCATCAAAATATAGTTTTGCCAAACCATATGTCCAAAATATAAAATATATAAAATTATGCTATAGTAAGAGAATAAAGAATGAAGTAATCATGTCAAAACTGACCAAAGAAACTTGATAATAAACATTTGGCATTTTAAAGTTGCTAATAGGAAAGATTTATATAAAAGTATTGATAAAAACACTCTAGCAAGTAGAATTAGATGGCATATAATTGCTATTTTAAAATTCTGATATATCCTAAAATAACCATGTATCATGTATAGAATTTTGAAATCATGTAAAATACTCTATATTGCAGTGAAAAGTGATTTTATTTTTACTTCCCAATCCAAATATGAAAAAATGAAAAAAATGCTACAACTAAAGCTATGTATTTTAAAACTGGTCTATATAGCATCATTTATATCTTAAATACTGTTCTTTGCTCTCAATTCTTTTAAGAATAGCAAGTTTGACTCAATACTAGACTTAAAATCCTTTTTTAAATTCCATGTTTTATTGCTTTTTAAAAATCATGCAATTTAATTGACAGTCACATAAAATTAATGCTTAATAAAAGCTATTTACTGATCTGTTTTGTATACCTTTCTTTGGCCCTAGTATTTTTTTTTTTCTATAAAGTGTCAATTTTCCCTGTCTTTTACTTTGACCCCAAAACATGACCCTGCTTTTCATAATAGATGATGACTAAATGAATTTCAGTACCTGCAGTATAAGTTAAAACTAATAAGAACCTGCTGTATAAATAAATAAATAAAATTAAATTTAAAAAAAGAAAAACTTGTGGTTGCCAGTGGGGAGAGGAAAGGGGAGAGGAGCAAGATAAGGGTAGGGGATCAAGAGGTACTCACTATTAGGTATAAAATAAGCTACAAGGATATATTGTACAACATGAGGAATATAGTTAATATTTTATAATAACTATAAATGGAGTATAACCTTTAAAAATTGTGAATCACTATAGTGCACAAAAAAAGAAACTTAACAGCATTAATCTGTGTTTACAGACTAAAATGTTAAATTATAACTCTTATTTTGATAAATCCAAGTGGCAAAAGAGCATAGCATCATTTAGTATCTTAGATATAAAGTTGGTTATCCTGGAAATTATTCTATTTTTTTCAGTAATCTTTGCATAATTTGGGAAGCAATATTCAAAATCCAATGCTTTACCCTATGGTCATGTCTACTTTTGAGGTATGTCCTCTAAGTCAAAAATTTACAGTTAAACTTTTATTTTATGATATTTTCACAGAATTGTTTAGATTTGGAAATACGTATTTGTTTTCTTAGGGGTAAATATTTACTTGGCGGAATTAGGATTTTCAATTCTGGAAGAACAAGAAAAAAAAGATTACTCTGGTTACTCAAAGCAATTTTGCAGAAGAATTTTTAATATTTATAATTTCCAGTAACTCTTGAAAACCAACTGCCTCTTGGTTAACTTTTTTTTAAATTAATTAATTATTTATTTAATTATTTAATAGATCCTTATTGGAGTATAATTGCTTCACAATACTGTGTTAGTTTCTGTGGCACAACAAAGCGAATCAGCCATATGCATACACATGTCCCCATATCCCCTCCCTTTTGAGCCTTCCTCCCATCCTCCCTATCTCACGTCTCTGGGTCATCACAGAGTACCAAGCTAATTTCCCTGTGCTATGCTGCTGCTACGTAGTAGCTAACTATTTTACATTCAATAGTGTATGTATGTCAATAGTACTCTCACTTTGCCCCAGCTTCCCCCTCCCCACCCCCCGTGTCCTCAAGTCCATTCTCTATGTCCACGTCTTCATTCCTGCCCTGCCACTAGGTTCATCAGTACCTTTTTTTTTTTTTTAGATTCCATATATATGTGTTAGCATACAGTATTTGCTTTTTCTCTTTCTGACTTACTTGACTCTGTATAGCAGACTCTAGGTCCATCCACCTCACTACAAATAACTCAATTTCGTTTCTTTTTATGGCTGAGTAATATTCCATTGTATATATGTGCCACATCTTCTTTATCCATTCATCTGTTGATGGACATTTAGGTTGGTTCCATGTCCTGGCTATTGTAAATAGTGCTGCAATGAACATTGTGGTACATGTCTCTTTTTGAATTATGGTTTTCTCAGAGTATATGCCCAGTAGTGGGATTGCTGAGTCATATGGTAGTTCTATTTTTAGTTTTTTAGGAGTAAATACTCCATACTGTTCTCTATAGTGGTTGTATCAATTTACATTCCCACCAACAGTGCAGGAGGGTACCTTTTTCACCACACCCTTTCCAGCATTTATTGTTTCTAGATTTTTTGATAATGGCCATTCCGACCAGTGTGAGGTGATATCTCATTGTAGTTTTGATTTGCATTTCTCTAATAATTAGTGATGTTGAACATCTTTTCATGTGCCCCCTGGCCATCAGTATGTCTCCTTTGGTGAAATATGTATTTAGGTCTTCTGCCCATTTTTTAATTGAATTGTTTGTTTTTTGGATATTGAGCTCCATGAGCTGTTTGCAGATTTTGAAGATTAATCCATTGTCAATTGTTTCATTTGCAAATATTTTCTTCCATTCTGAGGGTTGTCTTTTCATCTTGATTATGGTTTCCTTTGCTGTGCAAAAGCTTTTAAGTTTAATTAGGTCCATTTGTTTATTTTGTTTTTATTTCCATTACTCTAGGAAGTGGGTCAAAAAAGATCTTGCAGTGGTTTATGTCAAAGAGAGCTTTTACTTTGTTGTCCTCTAAGAATTTTATAGTGTCTGGCCTTACATTTAGGTCTTTAATCCATTTGGAGTTTATTTTTGTGTATGGTGTTAGGTAGTGTTCTAACTTCATTCTTTTACATGTAGCTGACCAGTTTTCCCAGCACCACTTATTGAAGAGGCTGTCTTTTCTCCATTGTATGTTCTTGCCTCCTTTGTCATAAATTAGGTACCCATATAGTCATTCAAGCCCATCTCTGGGCTTCCTATCCTTTACCGTTGATCTATATTTCTCTTTTTGTGCCAGTACCATACTGTATTGATTACTGTAGCTTTGTAGTATAGTTTGAAGTCAGGGAGCCTAATTCCTCCAGCTCCGTTTTTCTTTCTAAAGATTGCTTTGACTATTCGGAGTCTTTTGTATTTCCATACGAATTGTAAAATTTTTTGTACTAATTCTGTGAAGAATGCCATTGGTAGTTTGATAGGGATTGCATTGAATCTGTAGATTGCTTTGGGTAGTATAGTCATTTTCACAATATTGATTCTTCCAATCCAAGAACATGGTATATCTCTCCATCTGTTTGTATCATCTTTAATTTCTTTCATCTGTGTTTAATAGTTTTCTAAGTCCTTTGCCTCCTTAGGTAAGTTTATCCCTAGGTATTTTATTCTTTTTGTTGTGATGGTAAATGGGATTGTTTCCTTAAATACTCTTTCTGATTTTTGTTGTTAATGTATAGGAATGCCAGAGATTTCTGTGCATTAATTTTGTATCCTGCAACCTTACCAAATTATTGATTAGTTCTAGTAGTTTTCTGGTGGCATCTTTAGGATTTTCTATGTATAGTATCATGCCATCTGCAATCAGTGACAGGTTAACTTCTACTTTTCCAATTTGTATTCCTTTTATTTCTTTTTCTTCTCTGATTGCTGTGGCTAGGTCTTCCAAAACTATGTTGAATAAGAGTGGCAAGAGTGGGCATCCTTGTCTTGTTCCTGATCTTAGTGGAAATGCTTTCAGTTTTTCACCATTGAGTATGATATTTGCTGTGGGTTTGTCATATATAGCCTTTATTATGTTGAGGTAGGTTACCTCTGTGCCCATTTTCTGGAGAGTTATTATCATAAATCGGTGTTGAATTTTGTCAGAAGCTTTTTCTGCATCTATTGAGATGATTATATGGTTTTTATTCCTTAATTTGTTAATATGGTGTATGACATTAATTGATTTGTGTATATTGAAGAATTCTTACATCCCTGGGATAAAACCCACTTGATCATGGTGTCTGATCCTTTTAATGTGCTGTTGGATTCTGTTTGCTAGTATTTTGTTCAGGATTTTTGCATCTATGTTCATCAGTGATATTGGTCTATAATTTTCTTGTGATATCTTTTTCTGGTTTTGGTATCAGGGTGATGGTGGCTTCATAGAATGATTTTTTTTTTTTTTTTTTGGCTGTGTTGGGTCTTCGTTGCTGCGTGGGGGCTTTCTTTTCATTGCTGCATTCAGGCTTCTCATTGTGGTGGCTTCTCTTGCTGCGGACCACGGGCTCTAGGCCCGCAGGCCTCAGCAGCTGCTGCACGCAGGCTCACGGGCTCTAGAGCACAGGCTCAGTAGTTGGGGCGCATGGGCTTAGTTGCTCCGAGGCATGTGGGATCTTCCCAGATCAGGGATTGAACCCGTGTCCCCTGCATTGGCAGGCGGATTCTTAACCACTGTGCCACCAGGGAAGCCCCGTAGATTGAATTTGGGAGTGTTTCTCCCTCTGCAATTTTTTGGAAGAGTTTGAGAAGGATCAGTGTTAGCTCTTCTCTAAATGTTTGATACACTTTTCCTGTGAAGCCATCTGTTCTTGGACTTTTGTTTGTTGGAAGATTTTTAATTACAGTTTCAATTTCATTACTTGTGATAAATCTGTTTATATATTCTAATTCTTCCTGGTTCAGTCTTGGAAAATTGGACCTTTCCAAGAATTTGCCCATTTCTTTGTGGTTGTCCATTTTATTGGCATATAGTTGTTTGTAGTAGTCTCTCTTAATTCTTTGTATTTCTGTGGTGTCAATTGTGATTTCTCTTTTTTCATTTCTAATTTTATTGACTTGCATCCTCTCTTTTTTTCTTGATGAGTCTGACTAAGGGTTTATCACTTTTGTTTATCTTCTAGAAGAACCAGCTTTTAGTTTTATTGATCTTTGCTATTTTCTTCATTTCTATTTCATTTATTTCTGCTCTGATCTTTATGGTTTCTTTCCTTCAACTGACTTTAGGTTTTCTTTGTTTTTCTTTCTCTAGTTGCTTTAGGTGTAGAGTTAGATTGTTTATTTGAGATTTTTCTTGTTTCTTGAGGTGAGATTGAATGGCTATAAACTTCCCTCTTAGAACTGCTTTTACTGTATCCCATAGGTTTTGGGTAAACGTGTTTTCATTGTCACTTGTTTCTATGAATTTTTTTTTTTTATAAATTTATTTATTTATTTATTTGGCTGCCTTGGGTCTTCGTTGCTGTGCATGGGCTTTTCTCTAGTTGTGGCGAGTGTCGTTGTGTTGCGTGGGCTTCTCATTGTGGTGGCTTCTCTTGTTGTGGAGCACGGGCTCTAGGCAAGCGGGCTCAGTAGTTGTGGCTCGTGGGCTTAGTTGCTCCACGGCATGTGGGATCTTCCTGAACCAGGACTCGAACCTGTGTCCCCTGCATTGGCAGGTGGATTCTTAACCACTGTGCCACCAGGGAAGTCCCTCTATGAATTTTTTATTCATCTTTGATTTCTTCAGTGATCTCTTGGTTATTTAGTAGCACACTGTTTAGACTCCATGTATTTGTGGTTCTTACAATTTTTTTCCTGTAATTGATTTCCAATCTCTTAGCGTTGTGGTCAGAAAAGATGCTTGATATGATTACAATATTCTTAAATTTTCCAAGGCTTTATTTATGACCCAAGATGTGATCTGTACTGGAGAATGTTCCATGTTCACTTGAGAAGAAAGTGTATTCCTCCACTTTTGGGTGGAATGTTCTATAAATATCAATTAAATCTCTGTGGTCTATTGCGTCATTTAAAGCTTGTGTTTCCGTATTTATTTTCTGTTTGGATAACCTGTCCATTGATGTATGTGGGGTGTTAAAGTCCCCACTACTATTTTGTTACTGTCGATTTCCCCTTTCATGCTTGTTAGCATTTGCCTTATGTATTGAGGTGCTCCTATGTTGGGTGCATAAATATTTATAATTGTTATATCTTCTTCTTGGATTGATCCCTTGATCATTATGTAGTGTCCTTCCTTATCTCTTGTAACAGTCTTTATTTTAAAGTCTATTTTATCTGATATGAGTATTGCTACTCCAGCTTTCTTTTGGTTTCCGTTTGCATGGAATATCTTTTTCCATCCCTTCACTTTCAGTCTGTATGTGTCCCTAGGTGTGAAATGGGTCTCTTGTAGACAGCATATGTATGGGTCTTGTTTTTGTATCCATTCAGCCAGCCTGTGTCTTTTGGTTGGGGCATTTAAAGCATTTATATTCAAGGTTATTATCAATATGTATGTTCCATTACCATTTTCTTAATTCTTCTGGGTTTGTTTTTGTCGGTCTTTTTCTTCTATTGTGTTTCCCACCTAGAGAAGTTTCTTTACCATTTGTTGTAAAGCTGGTTTGGTGGTGCTGAATTCTCTTAGCTTTTGCCTGTCTGAAAAGCTTTGGACTTCTCCATCCAATCTCAGTGAGATCCTTGCTGAGTAAATTAATCTTGATTGTAGGTTTTACTCTTTCATCTCTTTAAATATATCCTGCCACTCCCTTCTGGCCTGCAGAGTTTCCCCTGAAAAATCAGCTGATAACCTTATGGGGATTCCTTTGTATGCTATTTTTTGTTTTTCCCTTGCTGCTTTTAATATTTTTTCTTTGAATTTAATTTTTGTTAGTTTGATTAATATGTGTCTTGGTGTGTTTTTCCTAGGGTTTATTCTGTATGGGACTCTCTGTGCTTCCTGGACTTGGGTGACTATTTCCTTTCCCATGTTAGGGAAGTTTTTCACTATAATCTCTGCAAATATTTTCTCAGACCCTTTCTTTTTCTCTTCTTCTGGGACCCCTATAATTCGAATGTTGGTATGTTTAGTGTTGTCCCAGAGGTCTCTGAGATTGTCTTCAATTCTTTTCATTCTTTTTTCTTTATCCTGCTCCTCGGCAGTTATTGCCACCATTTTGGCTTCCAGCTCACTTGTTCGTTGTTTTGCCTCAGTCATTCTGTTATTGATTCCTTGTAGTGTATTTTTCATTTCAGTTATTCTGTTGTTAATCTCTGTTTGTTCTTTAGTTCTTCTAGATCTTTGTTAAACATTCCTTGTATTTTCTCAATCCATGCCTACATTCTATTTCTGAGATTCTGAATCATCTTTATTATCATTACTCTGAATTCTTTTTTAGGTAGATTGCCTATTTCCTCTTCCTTTATTTGGTCTTGTAGGTGTTTACCTTGCTCCTTCATCTGTGACATATTTTTTTGCCATCTCTTTTTTTTTTTATGAGTGGGATTGTGTTCCTGTCTTACTGGTTGTTTGGCCTGAGCCTTCCAACACTGGAGTTTGTAGGCTGTTGGGTAGAGCTGGATCTTAGTGGTGAGATGAGGAACTCCATGAGAACTCACTCTGATGAATATTCCCTGGGGTCTGAGGTTCTCTGTTAGTCCAGTGGTTTGAACTTGGATCCCACCACAGGAGCTTCGGCCTGACCCCCAGCTCGTGAACCAAGATCCTGCAAGCCGCATGGAGCGTCAAGAAAAAAAAAAGAAGAATGGAGAACAATAACAAAGTAAAAAATAAAATTAGATTTGGAAACTAACAGCTATGTTAGAAAAAATATAAAAATAAAAATATAGATGAAACAACAATTGGAAGGTAAAACAGAACCACAATAGTAAAAAAGATGAGGAGAAAAGAAAAAAAGAAAAAAGGAGAACAATAAGAAAGTAAAAAATAAAATTAGACTAGCAAACTAACAGATATGTTAGAAAAAATATAACATAAAAATATAGATGAAACAACAACTGGAACGTAAACAGAACCACAATAGTAAAAAAAGAGTAGGAAAAAAATAAAAGGTGGAAAAGGCCTTGCCTGTGGAGGGCAGGACCTAAGCAGGGGCAAGGTTTGGCGGTAGGCAGGGCCTATGCTTAGGACCCACAGGGCTGGAAAAGGCCCTGGGGGGTGTGGGGGTGTGGGGCTTAGGCTCAACAGAACAGAAGGGGCCCAGGTTTGCCTCCGGTCTGAGAGGGTGGGGGACCCCACCTGGGAGCCCAGCAGGCTTCCTGGGTTCAAGTGGGTGGGGCAAATGCCCTCCGCTCCTCTCCTGCTCCTCCAGTCCTTGAGGTGCCCTCTCACCTGCCTCTCCTGTTCTCTCCCGGCTTCCCTCCTACATCCCCAGGGCCAACCCAGCCTGGAGGCAACCTCTGAAGGTGTAGGACCCAGTCTGAGAGCCGTGTAGACTTCCTTGGCCAATTGGGCAGTGGAAACACTGGGCCCGCATCCCCTCAGTACCCCCACGTCCTACCGATTTGCTTGGGGGTTCTTCCCATCTCCTTGGTCGTCAGGGTCCCCACCAGTGTCCAGCAAGTGCCCTAGTTGTGGGGAGATGCACCACCTCTTGGTTAACTTTATCTCATAGAAATGAGCAGGTTGGAGAAAGTGATGTAAGGGAATAGAATTTTTCCTTGTTGGATGGTTCTAATTTTATGGTGATAAATGCCAGTGAAAAAAGTGGGTAAGGAAGAAGTGTGTTCTGTTGTGGGGGTTTAAGATTTTAAAAAAGATCCTGAAGCAGAAAATAACTGCTAGAGAATAGTAGAAGAGGAAGCAGAAGTATTGTTTGGGGATATAAATTAAATTGTCTTTATTATTTACTGAGGAAATATCAGAATTCTTTAAATATGTATTTTTGGAATATGTTAGTTTAAATCCAATATTATTTAAACAGAGGATCCTGAGATTACACACATTACTTATGAATATATAGTAGAAGTCACTAACCAAAAGATTAGTACTGATGAACTGCAGATAAATAAGATTATCTTGTGAAAATGCAGTTTTTCTGCCTTTGAAGTAGCGAAACTATAGTGCAGACCTAATATTCTACTTTGTAAACAGTTATCAAGATTTTATCAGCCTGAAAATTTCTATTTGATGGAGAAATTCTGCATTAAGCGTTCCAATATGCCTATTTACCTTTGATTTTTGCATAACTAGATTAAGGAAAGTGGTATATCTAAGTTCAAGGAACTATATGGGATACATGGATACATTTGCATAAATATGTGAGCATTATCAGTACTTGGATGTTGCAATGAAAACTTTCCCAAAGTTTCGAGTAAGGAGAACTGGAAGGCCACCATAAAGGTGCAATTTGTTGTATTTGATGATAGGCTGATTGAATGTATTTGCATAGCTAGAGACATGGTGTTCTAATCAGATATAAAAGGTAATTTCAAAAGTAGCTTCACCCACAGAAACAGTATCCATCCAAGCCTTAATCAGGGGATATGAGGTCTTTGCCAGTAGTCTTCAATTATGCTAGTCCAGTATTTCAAAACCAAAGAGGAATATCGTTGTATGGATACCATCAGACATATTGATCTACTTAGTTTTATTTACTTTTATCCTATGCTCACTTAAAACTTTAGGAGTAGGAACTGTCTTTTCATGTAATCAGCTATGGGAAGTGATTGAACTGCCTATGGTGAGAAGAATATACTGATAGATTTTGGTTACATTTATAATAATAAGTCTAGTAATTAAGCAACTTCATGAATTTTAGTTATGTTAATCTGTGCCAACAGGTCTTAACAATGTCAAGCTTCTGAGTGTGCAAGCTGGAACAACAAAAATCAAATTACGGTAATTCAATAAAACAGTGAATTTCAGTTTCTGAGATCTCCTGACAAACAGCCTCCCTAAGTGATCCTCATGTTAAGAAAGCTTTATTTTTTAAAAATTTTTCTTTAAATTTTGTAGAAAAATACTGGAATATTTAGTTCAAGATTTTACAAACCACTGAAAGTTCATTTTCCAATGACAGGATTTCCTCTAGATGCTATATTTTGGGATGTTGAACTCTTTTTTATCATTCTTATCTAGATAACAATATTAGAGTTTCCATAAAACAAAGCAAATCAATTAAAAATACAAAAAAGACAAAGTAAACAGAGGACCTTTATATAGGACCATTCGATGACTCATCATTTTCTTTTGTGCTTTTATGAACTCACAATTTTTATCTCTCTTGAGCTGGTGGTTTTAACTTGTCTTGTCTTTGGACAGCACCTTAAAATGTTTCCTAAAAAAAGTTTGTCAAGTGTCTGTGATTTAGGAAAAAAATTGTCTAACAACTATTTCCCCTTCAAAACACACTAAATTGAGATACCAATCCCCAAATTCCATAAGTATTCAAACCTAACAGTTAGCTTACATTTACAATAGTGTAAGTTAACATCATATATTAATAATGTAAAAAGATCTGAAATATGAATATTTTCTAAAAAAATTATAATGTGAGTGTATATGTTTGATCTCCTTGAATGAAACCATCTATAAATCCATTTATACTTGCAACTTATATATTGATATTTATTCATTGAAAGTTTGTCTATCGATCTATCTATCTGTTGATATCTATGTATAATTATCTACCTATCACATTCAAATAGCATGAACAGCTGAATCAGACAAACCAATGATGTAATATTTTTGTTTCACTGTTTATTCAGTCTTTTAAAGTTTAAAAGAGTAGAGATCAAAAAGTATTTGTTGTCATCATATGGATAATTTTCATAAGACTATCTAAATACTCTATGCAATCCTGCTGTAATGCATGTCATAAATCCTGTATTGGATTTGTATAGAATTATTTGTTCTATGTTCAATATGTTTCCTTGCTTAGAACTAGTGATTTTTTAAAATAACTGAAATAAACAATAAATAGTAAACTTGAGATTTGAGGGTAATATTGGCCAGGGAATTTCCTTTTCATACTTAGCCACAGATGACATCACTAAAACTCCACAATATCTTACAAATGTGAAATAGCCTGCACAATAAAAACTGGAAAAGATAATACAAATTGATTAATAGAAGTCCACTGTAATCTTTGGAAAAAATATATTAAAGTATATACTTTATTGAGTGAATAAAAATGCTATAATTTTTTCTTACAAGAAAGTTACTTTATAGTCCTTCATATTTTATAGTCATAGAATTCTCATGTTATCATTAAAACTTGATAAAAGTCATAAGCTCAAATAATAAAAATTTTGTAACAATGTCAGAAATATTTCACAACTGTGTTCCCAAGTTTTCTTTGTCATTTAATGTTATTTCTTGGTAACAAAATGCTAACATTTAAATGCCAAGTTTTGCTATAATCATTGAAAATTGATATTTAAAAGTCACTCAAGAATTAGATCTAAAGATCAGAATAGTATCAAATTGTAACATTAAAAATAACTTTTCCCTACTGACCCTCTAAGAGATACTAGGGAATAACAGAAGCACAAACAAAGAGAATATGTGTCATTGAATGATTTCAAGCCCTCAAAGGGGTGCTAGTTTTTACTACTAGTAAGTACTACTAGTTTTTAAATTAAAGTTTCTCACAAGATTCTCAGCTGTTTTAAATGTCCCAAGCTACCATATCACCCATTATTCTTATCAATATAATGAAGTGTAAGTATGATATGACTTTTAAATACCAACCATCTGGTTTAGCATATTTTTTTTAAATACGAGAATTAATCTCTTGCTTTTGTAATCTGGCAAATTCTTCTTTACTGTAATTCCATGTTGCACATGTAAAATCATTTTCTATGGGCTTCTTCTAGGTATTGGAACCCATTTAAGTTCTCTAGGACAAGAGTAGATTTTATTACTTGTCCACCTCACACTAGTACCTCATTACTGAAGCTGTCATATGCATATAATATAGAAATTGAACACAATAGTGGCATACCTGCTGCTGACAGCTGTGCATATCTGTGCAGCATTCATCGTGACATCTTCACAATTGCTACCTCATCTAGTCTTCAATTAATGTAATCAGGAAGGTGTACAATTCCCAGTGCACAAATCATTGAGAATTGTAACTTTTACTTGTCTTTTCATTGCCTAAAATTAGTAGTGTGCTCTTCACATATTCAATACATCTGCATAAATTTCCATATTATACCCCTCTGGAGTTGCTTTCCTAACATCTTCCCTACGGGGGTGAATATAAATGCCTTTTCTTTATTGAAATTAGCCATAAGTGTTAGTTTAAAATTTTTTTTATTCTAGAATAAATTAATTTCAGCACCTAGTAGCATCATTCACATTACATGTACTTAATGAAAATTCCAGTAATTAGTAACATATAACAAAGCAATAAGTGCTATTATGTACGTGTAAACTGTAAGTTTTATATTTATTCACCTAGGTTTGCCCTATCTTTTAGTTTCCTTACCTTTTCACATTGCACTTCATCTTAAAACATGAAGAATGAGTTTTGTATATTCTGAAATATCTGGTAATTATTCTAAGACTCATCCAATTCATCTCACTTTTAGAGACAAAAACACTGGAAATCTGCTTAAATCTGTGAAAAAATATTACCTCTCTAATAAATTGATTTGAGTTTTAAGAATATTTACATTTTCAATCCCATAACTATAATTATGAGATTAGCATTATAATGATTTTAAATCTTATGTAAGATGGTACTCTATTTTATTTAAGACACTGTAATTTGTATAAAGACTGGGTTGCTCAATGTAGATTAATAGACCAAGACTGAAATATAATCAACTTATGTGAACATTTTTTCTTAATTAATTGTTTCATTTTCAAGTAAAAAAAAAATTGTCAAAAAACACTGCTGCTAGAATTCACTATACATTCTAATTCGGAGATTACATTTAACTCATATTTTTATTATTTTTTGCAAAGTCTTTGGAAGATCTTAATTCTAAGCTATTAAAACAAATCTTTGTTCATTGTTCTTAATATTAACAATAAAAAGTTGTGTCCAAAAATAGGCCATTCAGTTAGCTTTCCTTTTTGTATTTGATCTTTTAGGTGTCAGTTGGAGGTGACACCTAACAGGTGTCACCTGTTAGGTAAGGAAACAAGGAAATTACACGAGTAAAAGATTTTTTAAGTACAGTTTGAGGGTTAGAAAAATAAAATAACAGAATATCTTTTTTGTTGAATTTAATCTTCTTTTATCCCTTGCTTCTTTGGTGGGTGGAAAGTGAAGGGCAGGGAACTAAGGTGAAAATAAAAGAAGACATCTGGAAGTGAAGGAGGGAATATGAGAGAAATCTTTGGAAAGTGGAAATAAAGCCACCAAAAAAAGAAATTTTATATCATATCCTCATGAATATTTCTATCTCAAGAAATGGAAGAAAAAGAAACTTAAAATAATTTGCATATAGTAGTGTCCTATAGGTTTAAAACGTGATAACATGGTTAACAGAGAAGAGTCAACTGAAAATGCCTACAATTTCAAATTAATTAGTTATTAAATGTACCTTTGAAGAATTGCAAGCAATGTTTTGAAAATAATAAAAATAAAAGACTGTATTTTTAAAAGTACCTTCTAAGAAAAAAACAGCTTTGTATCAGAGAAAGATGGCTAATAAACAAACTGAATTACCTCCAAATATACCCAAAATAATTATTCCATGTATTAATTTTTGTTATTCAGATATTCAATAACAAGCTGTTTTAATGTTACTTTTTTATACTGAGATACATGTTATGTTTATCCTTGAAAAAAAGAAAAAACAACACTTTACATTCTGGAATGATTTAGACTTACAGAAAAATTCCAGACACTATAGACAGTTTCTGTACATTCCTCACCTATTGTAATGGTTAATTTTATGTGTCAATTTGACTAGTCCATGGTGTCTAGTTGTTTGGTCAAACATTAGTCTAGATGTTGCTATGAAGGCATTAGGTAGATGTGATTAACATGTACAGTCAGTTTACTTTACTCTGAGTAAAGTAGATTACCCTCTATAATGTGTGTGGGACTTATCCAATCAGTTGATGGCCTTAATAGTAAAAACTGAATTTTCCCACAGGTGAAGGAATTCTGCCTTAATATCTATCGTAAAATAAAAGTTGTGCATTAGTGTGATATAAACAATCACCTGCACATTTTGTGTGGGCATGAGTTTTCAACTCATTTGGGTAAACACCTAGTAGCGTGATTGCTGAATGACATATAAGACTGTATGTGTAAGAAACTGACTATTCAGTGTGTAGTATTATCTCGTTTTAATTTGCAATTATCCAATACATATGACGTTGAGCATTTTTTCATATGCTTATTTACCATCTATACATCTTCTATGGTGAGGTGTCTGTTCTAATCTTTTGCCCACTTTTAAATTTTTAATATTATTATTATTGAATTTTAAGAGTTCTTTGTATATTTTGGATACAAGTTCTTTGTGAGATATGTATTTTGCAAATATTTTCCCCCGTTTTCTCATTCTTTCAATAGTGACTTTCTCAGAGCAGAAGTTTTGGTTTTTAATGAAGTTCTACTTATCAACTTTTCTTTCATGCATCATGCTTTTGTTGTTGTATCTAAAAATTCACCACCATCATTAGGGAATCCAAATTAAAACAACAATGAGATATCATTGCACGACTATTAGATTGGTAAAAATCCAAAACACTGACAACAGCAAATGCTGGTGAAGATGTGGAGCAACAGGAGCTCTCATTCATTGATGGGGGAGTGCAAAATGGTACAGCCACTTTGGAAGACTGTTTGGCCTTTTCTTACAAAACTAAACATACTCTTACTATAATGAGCCAGCTGTCACACCCCTTGGTATTTACCCAAATGAGCTTTTAAAACCTGCACTTGAATGTTTAAGTGGCTTTATTCATAATTGCAAAAATGTGGAAGCAACCAAGATACCTTTCAGTAGGTTAATGTATAAATAAACAGTAGTACATCTATAAAATAGAATATTATTCAGTGCTGACACGGAAATGAGCTATTAAATCATGAAAAGACATGGAAGAACCTTAAATGCATATTACTAAGTGAAAGATGTCAATCTTAAAAGACTACATAGTGTATGATTCCAACTCTATGACGTTCTGAAAAAAGAAATAGACCCAGTAAAAAGATCAGTGGTTACAGGGGGTTGGGTGAAGGGAGAGTTGAATGGACAGAGCGCAGAGACGTTTAGGGCAATGAAACTATTCTGTATGATACTTATTATAAAGTGGATACATATTATTATATATTTGTCCAAATCCATAGAATGTATAACACCAAGAGTTAGCCTTAATGTTAACTTTAGACTTTGAGTGATGGTGTGTATATAGGTTCATTAATTGTAACAAATGTACCAGTTTGATACAGGATGTTGATAGTGGTGGAGGCTGTTATGTGTGGAATCAGAGGTTATATAGCATCTCTCTGTATTTTACATCCAATTTTACTGTGAATCTACAACTTTACCAAAAATAAGCCTATTTGGGAAAAAAAAAAGTCATTACAAGGCCGCCTAAGTTTTCTCTTATGTTATCTTCTAGAAATTTTATAGTTTTGTGTTTTACTTTTAGGTATATGATCCCTATTGAGTTAATTTTTGTGAAAGATGTGAAGTCTGTGTCGAGATACTTTTTTTTTTTTTTTTTTGGCATGTGGATAGCCAGGTGTCCTATTACCATTCGTTGAAAAGAATATTCTTTCTATATCAAAATGCCTTTTGTTCTTTTGTCAAAGTCAGTTATCATGTGGGTCTATATTGTGTGGGTCTATTTCTAGGCACTCAATCCTGTTACAAGGATGTATCTGTCTTTTCTTTTGCCAGTACCATGCTGTCTTGATTACTACGGCTTTATAGTAAGTTTTGAAGTTGTCAGTCCTCTTTGTTCTTTTACAAGTTTGTTTTGACTTTTCTGAGTTTTTTGCTTTTCCATTTAAACTTCAAAATCAGTTATTCAATAGCCAGAAGGTAACTTGTTGGGATTTTGATTGAAATTGCATTGGATCTTTATAACAAGAAAAATTGACCTTTTAATATTGAGAGTCCCTATCCACGAATATGGAATATCTTTCCATTTAGATCTTTTATTTCTTTTATCAGAGGTTTCTAGGTTTCCTCATACAGTTCTAATACATTTTATGTTACAGTTATACCTAAGTATTTAATTTTGGAGGCGTTAATGTATATGGCTTTAATTTAAAATGTCAGTTTTTCATTGCTGGCATATAGGAAATCAATTAAATTTTGTACATTAACTTTGCATCCTGCGATCTTGCTAAACTTCCTTATTAGTTCTAGGAATTTTTTTATTGTTCTTTGGAATTTTCTACATAGATTATCATGCAATCTGGAAAGAAAGACAGTTTCATTTATTCCGTCTCAATTAATATGTTTTATTTTCTTATTACTTTATACTTCCAGTATGATGTTCAATAAGAGTGGTGGAGGGGACATCCTTGCCTACTTCCCATTCTAGGGGGGGATGATTTGTTTCTCACCATTAAGTATGACATTAGCCAGTAAGTAAGGTTATGTAGACGTTCCTTATCAAGTTGAGGAAGTTATTCTTTATTTCCAATTTGTAGAGTTTTTTTTTTTTAAATCATGAATTGGTGTTGGGTTTTGTAAAATGCTTTCTCTGTGTCTATTGATATGATTATATGACTTTTCTACTTTACCCTGTTGATGTGGTCAATGTAGTTATTGATTTTTGAATATTTTTGCATTTTACATCTCTTTTATACTAATATATTTTTAATTTTAAAACATACACTAAAATTATCCTAAAATTTAAATTTAAATGTATCAGATTAAAAAATAGAAATGAAAAGTAATTTCTTTTTCCTACACATTTTCTTCCTTTTATAAAATATAATTAACCTGCACCACTATGTTAGTTTCAGGTGCACAACATAGTGATTCAGTATTTTTATACATTACAAAATTATTACCAACATAAGTCTAGTTACCATCTGTCACCATACAAAGGTATTACAGAATTGTTGACTATATTCCCCATGCTGTACACTTCATTCCCATGATTCATTTATTTTGTAACTGGAAGTTTGTACCTCTTAATTTCTCTCACCTATTTCATTCATTCTGCTCCCAAACCCACCCCATTACCCCTGGCAACCACCTGTTTGTTCTCTGTATCAGTGAGTCTGTTTTAGTTCATTTGTTTTTTAGATTCCACATCTAAGTGAAATGATGCAGTATTTGTCTTTCTCTTTCTGACTTATTTCACTTAACATAATACCCTCTGTGTCCATGCCTATTGTCTCAAATGGCAAAATTCAGTACTGTGTTTTGAATTAAGCTATTACTTGAATGGAAATTTATTTAGGGCTTATTTCTATTGAGGTGTATCATTCAGTAAGAAGAAATTTCTCAGAACAATTATTGGGCTTCTCTAATAGCTATACAGCGAGTCTTTCTACTACTAAAGTTAATACTTTTTGCTAAAATTATTCTTCATTAAATAGTATTTTATTAATATTATAATCCTCACAGAGCAATCTAATTGTTTTTCAAAAATAATCCAAACAAGTTGCTCAATGCCCTAATGAATCATACTGAAGCTCATGAAATATTTAGGCTTTTAAGATTTTGATGTGTAATCAATTATGTAAATAGCGTGTATCTTGGGTATTCTTCAGTATTAAGTTTTATTACATATAAAAACATTTCTTTAGATTTAATTTATTAGTACAAAAATGAAAAACACCACCTGCTTTAGTTGTGACAGAAATTTGGCCTAAAATGGATTTTAAAAACCTTCATATTACATGTCATAGTAAGAACCCACATGTTTCTGATTTCAACCTCAATTACTCAGTTCCTCAAGAAGAGAACAGTAGCTTATGAAACATTTTCTGATAGTGAAAAACTAATAAACAATAAAAAATATACCTCAAAAGCATGGTAAATAATAATTGGACCTGGCAGAAAATTATATCACTCTTTGTGTCATGAGTACATTTAGACATTTAGATCCAGGATAAGGTGAGATATTTAAAAGTTGTGAATTTAATATGTCTTTGAATAGGATATAATTTACCTTAGTATATTTAAAATAATATGTCAGACAATTTTAGGGTCAAGCAATACCCCACTGATTATCATTTGAAGATATAAGTAAAACCAATTTCCAAAAATACCCAGGATTTGGGAAATAGTAATTTCTGACCTAAGAAACAATGTTCAAAATGTAATGGAGAAGAAAGAATAAGAGTAGAATGTTAAACTTGGAAATTTTCAAAGGTCTGTAGACTGATATAAAATTCAACATCAGATCAAGTCAGATTACTTTTTCTAAAAATCAAATGAGAGCTCATGAGGTTTAATGTGATTAGAAATATAAATACTATTAAAAGTTATAGTAATATAGTCATTCATTCAACAAATATCACTGAGAATTAAACTCTGTCCTGGGTTTGGCTCTCTGACCTGAACAAGAGAACAAGAACAGAGAACAAGACAGGCAAGTTCCTGTCTTCATGAACCATATATTATGATTGAGGATAAATAAACATAAAATATAACAAATAACTAAAAACAATAGAGGCTGTTATTATGGAGAACAAAAATAAACTCAATACCTTAATGCTGTGTAAAACAATAAAAGTTAAAAGACCGTTTAGATCACAGAATGATTTAGATAATGAAAGATTTGAGAAACCTTTGTTTCAATTGTAGAAGAGAAAACATGAAGGTTGTGAGAAGAAAAATGGTCTGCTGTGTTGGAAGGACTGACAGGAGACTTAGGTAGGGAGCTTAGTCACAAGTGAAATGGGGAGACTTGCAAAGATACCACATAGAACTGTACTGACTGGTCCGCCTGGATTACAAGTATAACATTTATTTTGATTAACTTAAAGATACATGTGTACCAATTTGGAATGATTTTCTTACTATAGTTGCTTAATGAAATAATGTACTTAATACATCCTATATTTGATATATCCTGTATATGAATCTCAAACAAAAGTTTGATAAATAAATATTGTTTATGCTGCTTAAATATATTACTTCATGGACTATAAACATCTGTGATTTAGTGGATACCATAAGGAGGATAAATAGAAGTCATAGGTCATTATCACAGTAATTAAGTACATGTAAAAAGAGTAATAAATTCTCTTCCTCACAGTATCATTTATCTCTAACTATTTAGGGGTCCCTAAAAATCAAAATGGTGAGAAAAAGGAAACAAAACAAATCCACTCCAGATTCTATTCAGGATGAGTCTATGTAATATATGAATTTCTTCTGTTCATGAACTCCCCAACAGTAGTATTAGCTTTTAATTCAAACTGATGATTACAGATAAGACAACTAAATGAGTCTAATTCTGCTACTCACAGATGCCAAAGTCTTCTGTCACTGGAGATCCAAATTTACTTAGTTGGGATTTTCTAAAGATTGAATTTTAAGATTAAGATATAACTTAAGTTATATAAACCCCAGCTGTGGCAAAGGAACCTTTAATTCAGGTTGCACTCAGCATGCAACAGGAGTCTGCCCTAAAGAGTGAAAATTTGAATTTCACTAATGGGCAAGATAGTGAACCATGTAGTTTGTAGCATTGGACTACATATCCCCTTATCAAATTAAAGACTTGTGTCAAGAAAAGTACAACTATTATAAGTCTGAAAACGCATGCTGTATTATTAATACTGAAAATTTTAATTCTATATTTATAGATATAAAGCCCACACCAGAATTATTGTAAAACAAATTTCTAGATTAGTTAATAAAAATAGTACACACATAGTTAAGAATATGATGATGTGAAATGAATACATACCTGTAAGAGAATAAATATGGCTTATAGGTAGAAATACTGCAAAAATTTATATTACTGATCTAATTATCTAAGCAAAATTAATGAATATTCCACCCAAATATCCTCATTAAAAATTCTTTTTTTCCTACCTTTGGGGTTAGTAAAGCACTCTTTTTTTCATGAAATCTGGTATATTTAGTACTGTCTATGTTTTGGTATGGGAATCTGCTTTAAACCTACTGTTGATTTCTTTGTTCCCAACTATGAGTCATATGCCTAGCACTTCCACAGTTGTTCACACATCATACCAGCTTTGCTTTAATTTATTTTTTTATATCAACTCACTATTCTATGTACCATTTTAGCTTAAAAGGTAAGAGTTATCACTATGATTAAAAATACAAGGTTACTTACAGTGTATAAAAGTTAATTCTAAAAAAGCATAGTGGAAAAATTATGTTATTAAATTCTTCTTAGACATTGCTGTCTGCCAAAGCTTTGAACTTAAAACCTATTTTTCCTTTGTTAAAACGGAGTTTAGAAAACATTAGAAATTTCTCCTTGGTTCAATGTAAAGAACAGAAAAATAGTAGAAATGGATTAAATAGAATTTTGATTCATTACACACTACATTTAAAAATACATAAATATCTGTGAATACAACTGCCAATATAAGTAGAATATTGAAAATTATTTACCTATATGCATCCCTGATCCCAGTGCTCCTCTCCATATAGAAGGACAAATAAGAAAGAGGGGAAGAGAGAGAGAGAGAGAGAGAGGTTGAGATTGAGATTATCATCAATAAAAAATTATACTAAGGTATTTTTCAAATTTGGTTGTACTAATTTATATCCCAACCAGTGAATTATGAGGACAGCTATTGATGTACATCTGCAACATTTGGTATCATCAGAACTCTAATGTGTTTTAATCAAATGCTTGCAAAATATGGTTTAATTTTGGTTTGAATTTGTCCACATTTCTATTGGGTTGTCTTTGTAAATTGATTTAGAAATATGCGTGTGTGTGTGTGTGTGTGTGTACATATGTGTATGTGTGTATAGATGCTATTCTTCATATTATACCTTTTGTCTGTTATGTGTGTTGTAAATATATTAACAGAAATTTTAATTTTAAATTTTAATTTTTTATCCAAAACTCACAAAATTTTTAGAGGTGGTACTTCTGGGTCTAGTTTAAGAAATTATTTCCGGGGGCTTCCCTGGTGGCGCAGTAGTTGAGAGTCTGCCTGCCAATGCAGGGGACACGGGTTTGAGCCCTGGTCTGGGAGGATCCCACATGCCGCGGAGCGACTGCGCCCGTGAGCCACAATTACTGAGCCTGCGCGTCTGGAGCCTGTGCTCCGCAGCAGGAGAGGCCGCGATGGTGAGAGGCCCGCGCACCGCGATGAAGAGTGGCCCCCACTTGCCACAACTAGAGAAAGCCCTCGCACAGAAACGAAGACCCAACACAGCCATAAATAAAAAATAAATAAATAAATAAATGAATCACAAGAAAAAAATTAAAAAAAAAAAAAAAAGAAATTATTTCCTCCACGTACATCAAAAATATATTCACATTTATTTTTTTCACTGCAAATTTTCAAATTTTATAACAAAATTTAAATAATTGATATCATATGTCCTATACAATGTTAATTTAGATGCTGATATAAAAATAGATATTCATTCATTTTGAAATTTTAAGAAAACTATCACTTTTCACACTTATGAGTCAAATCAATAATAATGGTATTTTAATAATGCAACTGGGTATTAAAAATATCACATATCAAAATATGTGGAATGTAGTACAAATGAAAATTTAAGAAAAATGGCGTTAATTATTTACATAAGAAAAAAGAATGATAGTAAATCAAATGATTGTCCATAGATCCAAGTACCTCTGAAAACATCATTCATAATTCATACCAAAACAAAGTGTGTCAGCGCACAGACACATACTCACACACTCCTTAGATATATTATATTCAAATTGCTGACACCAAAGACAAAGGAAAATTTTAAGCCAGAGAAAATTGCATGTTACCTACAGAGCAAAAACTGGATAAGAATTACAGTAGATTTTTCTCAGGAAAAAATGCAAGTAAGAACAAATGAATCATATTTTTAAACAACTGAAAGAAAAAAATTGTCAACTCAAATATAAATAATAGTAGAAATCATCCTCAACAGTAAATGAGAATTAAAGACTCTAAGAAGCAAACAAAAACTGAGTAATCCATTGCCTGCAGAACTAATCTACAAACAATGTTAAAGAAGTTCTTCAGGCAAGAGGGATATGATAATAAAAATCTTGGATCTTTAAAGTATAATGAAGAGCATTTAAAATGGAATAAATAAAAATAAATGAACTTTTAAATTTTTAATAACTCTAAAAGGTAACTGTTTACAGCAAAATTAATAATAATGTCTTGTATATTTAGGCAAGGGGTTATAAACTTTATTTCTAACAGACCAGATAGTAAATATTTTAGTCATATGGTCTCTGTTGCAATAAGTAAGCCTTCCATTGTAGCACAAAAACAGTCATGGATAATATGTAACATGAGTGTGGCTTTATTCTAATAAAGCAAAGCCTTGTTTCTGAAAATAGGTGGCAGGCTGGTTTAAGAACTTCTCTTTGAAAGACACTACTAAAAGAATGACTGGGAGACAATACCTAATAAAGAACTTTTGTCTGATAAAGGACTTATATCCAAAATATATAATGAAATTTCTGTATTTATTTTTCTGTATATTATTATTTCTCAGGAGTTGGCTTTGATATTCCGTGATAACAAAAGATTTTAAGGCAAGTGTGTGCTTTGAAGAGATAGCTGCCAATAGTTTCAAATATAATCTTGGTTTGGAAAAGACCTTATAGGATGATGTAAAATGTTGGCCCTTTGTCATTAAATTAGTTAGCAGATTTGGGCAAATCCCACATTACAGTTGGTTGAGAGGTAACTAGAAGGTAGGGAAATATAGGAAATGTGTGTAAACAATTCAAGCATGACCTTTGGCTGTGAAGAAGAGGGAAAAAAGGCAGTAAATGATGGGGAAGATGAGTAAAACAAAATGTCTTGAAATATGAAATAAAATTAACAATATGAGAAGGAGGAGGTGAAGATATAAATGAGTAGGAGAATAATTGATAATGAAATTTCCTTTCGGGAGAAACAGAGGTTGAGATAGAGTGTACAGTTAGGATATTAGCATGTAGACTATGATAGAATTTTCCTTATAAAATGAGGGAAAAAACAGCATGTATAAAATATATATATATAGTATTCATATATAAATAAAACATATGTGTGTAATGAGTTTGTGTGTCTAGGTGCAGATATAATTTTTTTAGATTTGATGTAAGGAAGTTGTTTTAGTAAACATCTGATGGCATTTTTTCTGTGAAGTGAAAGGCAAGGTCTTTTGCTAAAAACCGTTGGGAGTATTGGGGCTTTGCAGAAGTTTTCAGAAAGGGAAAATATTTTAAAACGATTATTATGAAAATTGGAAAATGCTTGAGTGGGACAATAGTAAAAGATCTCTGGGCATTGTTTAGTCACCAGATGAGATTTCTGACAGTAATTTCATGTAGTGTTACTACAGACTTCTGGGTGATTTTATCCAAAACATTCAGCAGTTTTATTATGGGGTAGGGAAAGTAGATATTTAGATTTGTGAAGTGTTTGAGATTTAAGGAGGGAAATGTTAAAATATAGATATGAACAGGGTGAAAGAACGGACCATGTTTCAGAGATGAGCAGAAAGAAGAGGCAACGGATAGCTTATGCATGAGGAGAAAGAAAAGACATTGGCGGCAGAGGAAGAATCACTGTATAAAGAAAGAATTTTCTGGGCGAAAAAAAGGAAGAACATTTGAACACTGGAGATTTTAAATTGAGCTCCCCACTTCCACCCTCAGAGTGAGGGGAAAACACTTGTTAAGTATACATTAAGGAAAATACTTGGACATTGGAGCAAAATGAATCCAATAATAAGTGTATCAATTACAGATTTAATAAAATACTTGAAAAAATTAAATAAATTTCTATTAAATAAGGTTTTAACAACAGAATTCACTCTGGTCGGAGAAAGTATAGTTTAAAATTCTGTGTGTCTTAGTAAGCGATATGCTGTATTAAGAAACTTAATTTAGCTGAGGTTGCTCTCTAATAAATGTAAAGAAAACAAAAGACTGAGAATTTTGCCCAGAGTTTTTGGTGAGATATTCAGCTGTGTGAAAAAGACAAGGTTAACACTGAGACATCTGTTACTTCTGTCCAGTTGTTCCCACAACTCCAGTAATTCTTTTGTGCTCTTTTCTGTAGTTCGTCTAAGAGAATCTTCAAAGGGCTTTACTTACAACTTGCTCCTTAAGCTCACCTCCAGCCTTTTATTTCCCCCCTGTGGCCAAATGGTAGGAGTGAATGCTCAGATTTCCAGTGGACTCCCAGTCGTGATGATCTGTCTAAGTGGCTTACCAATGGTGGGGAGGTGAGAACAGTCAGTTCCTGATGCAGCCAATAAAGGAATGCATTTTCTGCAAAGAATTTAAAAACAATTTTAAAATCCAAATAAAATGCCTGCTTTGGCAATTCTAAATAAAGCGATGATAAACCATTCCTCCCTGAAAAATAATTGATGACCTAAGTTCTAAACAGTTGCTGCAATTACTGATTTCTAATACAAGCAGTCCTCATTTTGTATGTTTCTAATACACACAAATTTCAGTTACCATGTTTTAGTAAAATGATACCAGTGTCCCAACAATGCAATTCAAAGTTTAGTTATCAGACTACGTTAAGTCTGAGTAGTTGCATAAAGTATAACTTCACTGGTAGCTCTTCAGTCCACAAATCATCATGTAAATAACAGATGCACATCATGATAAGTGACAATTATGTTACTTCTTTCAAAGTCTGTCAGTGATTGGTCATTGTGCAGCTATCATTCAGTTCATGCACAGACAGCAAGACCTGTAGCTGTGCTGACTCCTTGTCTCACAGAGACAGGCCAGGTGGCATTTGCAAAATTGGGTATTAAAATGAAGCCACTGGCCAACAAAGATGAAAGTTCAGCAAGAAATGAAAAGAGATAATGCTGAAAAAAAGTGAAATCTGAATCAAATTTAAATGCATATATTGAAAAAATAACTGACCGTACGAATGTTGATACTGCCGTCATTCTTGAGACTAGATATACAGCCAGATCTCAGTAAAGGCACATTTAGAAACATAAGGAAGAAAGTGATTGCAACCAAAAAGATAAAGGGTTCCCACAGGAAGAAACTCTGGCAGAAAACTTCATTTAAAGGAAATCTTGAAGATATTTAACAATATTGAAAACAAAAATATGAAAATATTTGAAACTGATCCAAAACTAGAATGGACAATGATAATTCCTCAATCTATAGAAAACATGCTCACTTCATATCATAAATTATACGATAAGGCAAGTAATTTTACTAAGAAATAAAATACTTTGATCTCAATGTTTTAAATTATAGTTAAACAATTTTCTTCTTTTTCTCTGCCTTATACATTTATCACCAACAGTAAGAGAGCTTTTAATGTTTTGACAAAGCTTTTAAAGGTCATGGAATAATTGTAAATTTTTCCCATTGAGTATTAACATCACTTTTCACAATTTCAGCTTGAAAGGTCTTTTTTTTTTTTTGTCTCCACTACTATGCAAAGTGAGGACTGGCTTTATTATACCCACAAGTGTTAAATTAAGGCAATACCATTACTTATTATGTAGTAGACATTATAGTTTATATGGAAGTTAATATGGGGAACCCCCAGTTATACACAATTACATGTGTTCATTTAAACAAAAAATTCATAAAAGTTTAGAATAATTCAAGCAATATTTTGGGCTAAATTTGTTTCTTCTACCCCCATGGCACTACATATTCCTGCAATTAAACAGTAAATTTGAATTTAACAATAATAGCACTATGTTACTTCAACTTTGTCCTTCTTTGTGATCACTTTTAGTTTCTATTTGTGTTTAAAATGTTTTAATTGCAGAAATTAAGTATCAGATTTTAACTTTTTATTGTTGTAACAGAATATTATATAGGCATAAATTTTTATATTTCAAAAATATATTAATTCATTTAACATCTGTTATACCTTTTTTTGTTTCTATATATAATATTAATTATATTTTATTCTCTCTGTCACAATTGCTTCCAGTCACCTCACTTCTGTAAAATGTTTCAGATCATTTTTCTAACATCCATCCTGTCTCTGCATCTGGACATTTTTCTAGATAACTTTCCTGATATCTGTTTTACTCTTATAAAATATTCCATTCAAAAAGTAGAGTGTGGTTCTTTGTATCAAATCTTATTTGCAAGATCCCTTTATTTTCACAGACATCTGAAATGCCCCCAATTGGCAATTATATTTCTGTATATTTACATCTCTTAAATGACTAATATCTTTTTCTTCTTATACACATCAGCCTTCTCTATCACCTGCTATTGGTATCATTTTTATACATTTTTCCCACTCAGCAGAATTGTCCCTTTGTATGGTCTAATATAAATATTACCCAATAGCACATTTTGGGGATAATACATTGTCACTGACAGACTGTGCTTCCTTCCAAGACCCATGACTGTGTTTGGGCTTCATTCCCTTCTACTAGTGTCTCCATCCCAGCCTGAAGCTTGCTCAGTTTCTCTATTCTTATTGCAATGTAATAAGAACATGCCTTGCTGGGTCCTGAAAAATGGCGATGCCTAATTAAAATAAATGCATTATTAGGAATAATAAACTTATTTTATAAGTCTGCATAATAGATACGTATTGTCATAGGATGTCACATCAATTGTGACTGAGCACTCATAGATTAATAATAATGAAAGCGAAAAATCAAATATATATTACAGTAAACAGAAATATTTTCATCAATTCAATTAATTTTGTATTATACTTTTACATTAATAAGTGGTACTCGTATTAGAAATTTAGGAAATAGATAAAAGATAAAAGAGAAATTATTCCTTAAACCAAAACTTTAGTAAATTACTGTTTAAAAATACACATAGATGCATATACACATGCACATATGTATTTTTATGTAACATCTTATAGTTTTAATTTCAATAAAATTTAATGTCAATAAATGTGATTTATATCACTTTTGTTAATTTCTGCATAGTATCATATATTATGAATATAGAACATTTTATGTTAAAATCTTTCTATTATTGAACATTTAAATTGTAGTCAATTAGAAAAATCCCAATCTTCAAGTTAAAAAATTAATTTCAACTCTAAATAGCAAAACTAGCTACTTTAAAGTTTACTACCACTTCCATTTCTGTGCTCCTTTAGTTTCCCCTATAATAAATAAATAACTAATAAAAATTAAGATACAAAAGTATTGTGCAATTTATAAACAAACCAGCAAGTGAAGCATTAACGTAAATTAAAGGCAGGGAATTTTATTCAAAGGATCTTATTATAAAGAGACTGTGGGTTTAATGCCTTTACCGGTGTTTTCTGAGTAAAGTGACACAATAAGAGAGTCTCCATAACTATCAAACAATGAATTAATTGTCACACACACACAAAAAACCCACAAAAAGGGTATTTCCCAAAGTATCTGTTTTCCTAAATATCAAAACTAAAATCAAATTTTATAGAGAGTGTATTAGTGTAAGACCACTAGTATATGAACATATATGTGATGACTGTATAAAGGTGAAGCAGGAAAGAAGGGGTTTACTGCGGTGTTGCTCTTGTGAGGTTGAGAGGGAGAGTATATTTATAGTAGAGTAGACTTTTAAAATTTGTATTAGTTGCTTGTGGTTTGGGAGTGTCATTTATTTTCTAGTGTGACAGATATGAATTTGTTTCAGATCAAATTATATAATGTAGCCTGGGAAACATAATTTTTCTATAACACACTGGAGCAATATAGAGAGGTTAATGAGGAATTAAAAATAAACTGCAACCAGAGGAGAGAACATTATCAGGGAACAAGTGAGATTAACTCCACTGTAATATCCATTTAGGACTGGATTGGATGGCTCTCAGTCCTTTTTATAACTTTTCACATGATTGATGCCTCTAAAAGTTTTACTCCAGTACAAGATTTAGTTACCAGTAGCCAGTTATACTCAGACAGGTATTGAATGAGTTGTATTCTATCATCAGTTGGACTCTGGTGATAAAGAACATATAGGAAGGCAAGATTTAGTCTCAGATCATATATGTATAAGTTTTTTGTATAAGCAACGTTATCTTTAATAGCATAGAAATAATTAACATAACTTTGTAGAGGGACATAAGAAATGTGGAAGAATAGGAAACTAACTACAAATGATTATTAACATAAAAAAGAAGAATCTAGAGATGATTTCTGTCATGTCAGTAGAGCTCATATCCAATAAGATAAAAGCAGTTGGCAGGTGGACTTGTATGTGTACAGATGGAATTCTATGTGATTTGATTAGTAAGGTATCACCAGATCTCTGCTTCCTAAACATATCCTATTTTGGCCTAGAACTATAATAAAAAATTTATCTAAATCACAGGGTTTCCTACATTACACATAAATTATTTTGAATATTCTAAACATGGTGATATATTTACTATTTATATTTATTAAAAATTTATATACAAACATAATTTGTGAAATGATTCATAATCAAGTCTCAGGATGAAAGATCTGAAAAGTGGATCATGATATTAACCACTCTAATGACTAGATCATGTTAAAAAAGGATTAATTAGCATTCTGCTATTTAAATAATGCAAGGAATCAAGTTTATAACAATTGGCACTGTTTAATTGGAATTAGTAATGCTGATTCATTTTTTAAATATAATATCTTTTACACATTCCTTATTTTACAAAATCAAACAAGTCAATGTTAAAATTGACAAAACAAGTTACTAACCAATAAACTATTTGTATCATTATTTATTTTCTATTTTTCACTGTAAGATTAAGTCCCACAACTTCACATGGACTCACATATTATAACTTCATGTTTCCTATTTTATCTTTTTTTTCTGTGGACCATTTTTTTTAAAGTCTTTATTGAATCTGTTAAAATATTGCTTCTGTTTTTTTTTTTTTTAACATCTTTGTTGGAGTATAATTGCTTTACAATGGTGTGTTAGTTTCTGCTTTATAACAAAGTGAATCAGCTTTACATATACATATATCCCCATATCTCCTCCCTCTTGCGTCTCCCTCCCACCCTCTCTAACACACCCCTCTAGGTGGTCACAAAGCACCGAGCTGATCTCCCTGTGCTATGCGGCTGCTTCCCACTATCTATTTTACATTTGGTAGTGTATATATGTCCAGACCACTCTCTCACTTCGTCCCAGCTTACCCTTCCTCCTCCCCATGACCTCAACTCCATTTTCTACGTCTGTGTCTTTATTCCTGTCCTGCCCCTAGGTCCTTCAGAACCATTTGTTTTTTTTTTTTAGATTCCATATATATGTATTAGCATACGGTATTTGTTTTTCTCTTTCTGACTTAACTTCACTCTGTATGGCAGACTCTAGGTCCATCCACCTCACTACAAATAACTCGCTTTCATTTCTTTTTATGGTTGAGTAATATTCCATGGTATATATGTGCCACATGTTCTTTATCCATTCATCTCTCGATGGACATTTAGGTTGGTTCCATGTCCTGGCCTATTATAAATAGAGCTTCAGTGAACATTGTGGTACATGACTCTTTCTGAATTATGGTTTTCTTAGGGTATATGCCCAGTAATGGGATTGCTGTGTCATATGGTAGTTCTATTTTTAGTTTTTAAAGGAACCTCCATACTGCTCTCCATAGTGGCTGTATCAATTTACATTCCCACCAATAGTGCAAGGGGGTTCCCTTTTCTCCACACCCTCTCCACAATTTATTGTTTGTAGATGTTTTGATGATGGCCATTCTGACTGGGATGAGGTGATACCTCATTGTAGTTTTGATTTGCATTTCTCTAATGATTAGTGATGTTGAGCATCCTTTCATGTGTTTGTTGGCAATCTGTATATATTCTTGGAGAAATGTCTATTTAAGTCTTCTACCCATTTTTGGATTGGGTTGTTTGTTTTTTTCATATTGAGCTGCATGAGCTGTTTGTAAATTGTGGAGATTAATCCTTTGTCAGTTGCTTCATTTGCAAATTTTTTTCTCCCATTCTGAGGTTGTCTTTTCTTCTTGTTTAGGTTTCCTTTGCTGTGCAAAAGTTTTTAAGTTTCATTAGGTCCCATTGGTTTATGTTTGTTTTCATTTCCATTTCTCGAGGAGGTGGGTCAAAAGGGATCTTGCTGTGATTTATGTCATAGAGTGTTTTGGTTATGTTTTCCTCTAAGAGTTTTATAGTGTCTGGCCTTAAAGACATTTAGGTCTTTAATCCATTTTGAGTTTATTTTTGTGTATGGTGTTAGGGAGTGTTCTAATTTCATTCTTTTACATGTAGCTCTCCAGTTTTTCCTGGACCACTTGCTGAAGAGGCTGTCTTTTCTCCATTGTATATTCTTGCCTTCTTTATCAAAGATAAGGTGACCATATGTGTGTGGGTTTATCTCTGGGCTTTCTATCCTGTTCCATTGATCTGTATTTCTGTTTTTTTGTGCCAGTACCATACTGTCTTGATTACTGTAGTTTTGTAGTATAGTCAGAAGTCCGGGAGCCTGATTCCTCCAGCTCTGTTTTTCTTTCTCAAGATTGCTTTGGCTGCTTGGGGTCTTTTGTGTTTCCATATAAATTGTGAAATTTTTTGTTCTACTTCTGTGAAAAATGCCATTGGTAGTTTGATAGGGATTGCATTGAATCTGTAGATTACTTTTGGTAGCATAGTCATTTTCACAATGTTGATTGTTCCAGTCCAGGGTCATGGTATATCTCTCCATCTGTTTGTATCATCTTTAATTTCTTTCATCAGTGTCTTATAGTTTTTTGCATATAGGTCTTTTGTCTCCTTAGGTACGTTTATTCCTAGGTATTTAATTCTTTTTGTTGCAATGGTAAATGTGAGTGTTTCCTTAATTTCTCTTTCAGATATTTCAATATTAGTGTATAGGAATGCAAGAGATGTCTGTGCATTAATTTTGTATCCTGCTACTTTACCAAATTCACTGATTAGCTCTAGTAGTTTTCTGGTAGCATCTTTAGGATTCTCTATGTATAGTATCATGTCATCTGCAAACAATGATAGCTTTACATCTTCTTTTCCAATTTGGATTCCTTTTATTTCTTTTTCTTCTCTGATTGCTGTGGCTAACACTTCGAAAACTCGGTTGAATAATAGTGGTGAGAGTGGGCAACCTTGTCTTGTTCCTGATCTTAGAGGAGATGGTTTCAGTTTTTCACCATTGAGAACAATGTTGGCTGTGGGCTTGTCATGTATGGCCTTTATTATGTTGAGGTAAGTTCCCTCTATGCCTACTTTCTGGAGGGTTTTTATCATAAATGGGTGTTGAATTTCGTCAAAAGCTTATTCTGCATCTATTGAGATGATCATATGGTTTTTATCCTTCAATTTGTGAATATGGTTTATCACATTGATTGATTGGTGTATATTGAAGAATCCTCTCATTCCTGGGATAAACCCCACTTGATCATGGTGTATGATCCTTTTAATGTGCTGTTGGGTTCTGTTTGCTAGTATTTTGTTGAGGATTTTTGCATCTGTGTTCATCAGTGATATTGGCCTGTAGTTTTCTTTTTTTGTGACATCTTTGTCTGGTTTTGGTATCAAGGTGATGGTGGCCTTGTAGAATGAGTTTGAGGGTGTTCCTCCCTCTGCTATATTTTGGAAAGTATGAGGATAGGTGTTAGCTCTTCTCTGAATGTTTGATAGAATTCCCCTGTGAAGCCATCTGGTCCTGGGCTTTTGTTTGTTGGAAGATTTTTAATCACAGTCTCAATTTCAGTGCTTGTGATTGGTCTGTTTATATTTCCTGTTTCTTCCTGCTTCAGTCTCAGAAGGTTGTCCTTTCCTAAGAATTTGTCCATTTCTTCCAGGTTGTCCATTTTATTGGCATATAGATACTTGTAGTAATCTCTTATAATCCTTTGTATCTCTTCAGTGTCAGTTGTTACTTCTCCTTTTTCATTTCTAATTCTACTGATTTGAGTCTTCTCCCTTTTTTTCCTGATGAGTCTGGCTAATGGTTTATCAATTTTGTTTTTCTTCTCAAAGAACCAGGTTTTAGTTTTATTGATCTTTGCTATTGTTTTCTTCATTTCTTTTTCATTTATTTCTGATCTGATATTTATGACTTCTTTCCTTCTGCTAACTTTAGGGTTTTCTTGTTCTTCTTTCTCTAGTTGCTTTAGGTGTAAGGTTAGGTTGTTTATTTGAGATGTTTCTTGTTTATTGTGGTAGGATTGTATTGCTATAAACTTCCCTCTTAGAACTGCTTTTGCTGAATCCCATAGATTTTGGGTCATGGTGTTTTCATTGTCATTTGTTCCTAGGTATTTTTTGATTTCCACTTTGATTTCTTCAGTGGTCTCTTGGTTATTTAGTAGTGTATTGTTTAGCCTCTATGTGTTTGTATTTTTTAGAGACTTTTTCCTGTAATTTTTATCTTGTCTCATAGTGATGTGGTCAGAAAAGATACTTAATAGATTTCAATTTTCTTAAATTTACCAAGGCTTGATTTGTGACCCAAGATATGATCTATCCTGGAGAATGTTCCATGAGCACTTGAGAAAAATGTGTATTCTGTTGTTTTTGGGTGGAATCTCCTATAAATATCAATTAAGTCCATCTTGTTTAATGTTTCATTTAAAGCTTGTGTTTCCTTATTTATTTTCATTTTGGATGATCTGTCCATTGGTGAAAGTGGGGTGTTAAAGTCCCCTGCTATTATTGTGTTACTCTCAATTTTCCCTTTTATGGCTCTTAGCATTTGTATTGAGGTGTATTAAGGTGCTCCTATGTTGGGTGCATAAATATTTACAATTGTTATATCTTCTTCTTGGATTGATCCCTTGATCATTTTGTAGTGTCCTTCTTTGTCTCTTGCGATAGTCTTTATTTGAAAGTCTATTTTATCTGATATGAGAATTGCTACTCCAGCCTTCTTTTGATTTCCATTTGCATGGAATATCTTTTTCCATCCCCTCACTTTCAGTCTGTATGTGTCCCTAGGTCTGAAGTGGGTCTCTTGTAGACAGCATATATATGGGTCTTGTTTTTATATCCATTCAGCCAGTCTATGACTTTTGGTTGGAGCATTAAATCCATTTACATTTAAGGTTATTATCGATATGTGTGTTCCTATTACCATTTTCTTAATTGTTTTGTATTCGTTTTTCTAGGTCTTTTCCTTCTCTTGTGTTTCCTGCCTAGAGAAGTTTCTTTAGCATTTGTTGTAAAGCTGGTTTGGTGGTGCTGAATTCTTTAGCTTTTGCTCATCTGTAAAGTTTTTAACATCTCCGTCAAATGTGAATGAGATCCTTGCTGGGTAGAGTAATCTTGGTTGTAGGTTTTTCCCTTTCATTACTTTAAATATGTCCTGCCACTCCCTTTTGGCTTGCACAGTTTCTGCTGAAAGATCAGCTGTTAACCTTATGGGGATTCCCTTGTATGGTATTAGTTGTTGTTCCCTTGCTGCTTTTAATATTTTTTCTTGGTATTTAATTTTTGATAGTTTGATTAATATATGTCTTGCTGTGTTTCTCCTTCTATTTATCCTGTATGGGACTCTCTGTGCTTCCTGGACTTGATTAACTATTTCCTTCCGCATATTAGGGAAGTTTTCAACTATAATCTCTTGAAACATTTTCTCAGTTCCTTTCTTTTTCTCTTCTTCTTCTGGGACCCCTATAATTTGAATGTTGGTGAGTTTAATGTTGTCCAGAGGTCTCTGAGAGTGTCCTCCATTCTTTTTTCTTTATTTTGCTCTGTGGTAGTTACTTCCACTGTTTTATCTTCCAGGTCACTTATCTGTTCTTCTGCCTCGTTTATTCTGCTATGGATTCCTTCTGGAGAATTTTTAATTTCATTTATTGTGTTGTTCATCATTGTTTGTTTGCTCTTTCGTTCTTCCACATCCATGTTAAATGTTTCTTGTATTTTCTCCGTTCTATTTCCAAGATTTTGGATCATTTTTACTATCATTTCTCTGAATTCTTTTTCAGGTAGACTGCCTACTTCCTCTTTATTTATTTGGTCTGGTGGGTTTTTACCTTGCCCTTTCATCTGCTGTGTGTTTCTCTTTCTTCTCATTTTGTCTAGCTTACTGTGTTTGGGGTCTCCTTTTCACAGGCTGCAGGTTCGTAGTTCCCATTGTTTTTGGTGTCTGCCCCCAGTGGGTAAGGTTAGTTCAGTGGGTTGTATAGGCTTCCTGGTGGAGGGGACTGGTGCCTGTGTTCTGGTGGATGAGGCTTGATCTTCTCTTTCTGGTGGGCAGGACCATGTCCGGTGGTGTGTTTGGGGTGTCTGTGAACTTATTATGATTTTAGGCAGCCTCTCAGCTAATGGATGGGGCTGTGTTCCTGTCTTGCTAGTTGTTTGGCATAGGGTGTCCAGCACTGTAGTTTGCTCGTTGTTGAGTGGAGCTTGGTCTTAGCCTTGAGATGGAGATCTCTGGGAATACTTTCACCATTTGATATCATCTGGAGCCAGTAGGTCTCTGGTGGACCAATGTCCTGAACTCGGCTCTCCCACCTTGGAGTCACAGGCCTGACACCCGGCTGGAGCATGAAGACCCTGTCAACCACATGGCTCTCTTTGGGCTTAAGGCATGTGTTTTTGTCATTTCCCAGAATCTCTCTGTGAGATTATGTTTCAGTAGCTCGATATGGTATATTTTTCATCTCCTTCCATTTTCTATATTACCTCACCACTTATTTGCCAGTTTAACTCTAATCCTTGTCTGAGGGTGTTTCTTGGGAAAGCCAAAATAAGATGGACATATCTGTAAATCAAAGTGAGATTCCAAATATGACAAGGATGAAATAAACCATCATGGCAGAAAGAACATTATTCTGAAAAAAGCTTCTTCATGGATACTCCTGAAGTGGGCAATGGATGATATATAAAACAACATCTATGGTGTCACTGCTCAGGCAATGTCTCTGACTCTTATGTCCATAACAGCTTCTCACTTTTCGAATAACATTTGTCATGCATGATCCCTGTGGAGATGAGCAGCCTTTCCTTTGTTTTCTCCTAACATGGGGCATTAAGCCCATTGCTTTTCATGATGTTTTGCAATCAAAGATTGTTTCAAATCTCAGCTTTAATTTGACCATGTTGGTAAAACAGAAAACAACAGAAAATAGCTTTCTTTTGCTATGTAATCCAGGTAGATGAAAAAAGTATCCAGGAATCAAAACCACAGCACATAAAGTGGTACATGCATTCCAGCGTTGGAGGAGGAAGTTGCCACCCAGGACAAAGCTCTTCTGAAATGGCCCGGTTCTGTTCGGGGGCAGCACGAACAGTTCCTCTTCCTAGCGGTGTGGCGGCCTCTGTCAAAGCATGCACGTGGGTGTGGGCACAGGGGCCACCTGCCTCCTCACGGCCCAGCAGGCAAGGCTTCACCCACTCCTGGGCCTGGGGGCTAGTGGGAACCCCAGACTGCCGAGCTGGGCACCAGGCAGGACCCCCTTGGGTTGGGGCAGCTGCGTGTGGCCCTCGGGGGCAGTAGCCACGACCTCCTAGGTCTCGTGGTCTCCAGGGCCAGCAAAGCACACCCTCTAAAACCCTTGGCTTAATGGGCCTTTTACAGGAAGGTTTGGATTAAAAAAAATGATTGCTTCTGTTTTATGTTTTGGTTTTTTGGCTGTGAGGCATGTGGGATCTTAGCTCCCCGACCAGGGATCAAAAGCACACCCCCTGTACTGGAAGGCACAGTCCCAAACACTGGACCACCAGGGAAGTCCTTCCTATTTTATCTTATATTTTATTTTTTCCGGCCTTGTCTTTGATCCTGGTACGTGCTCAGTGACGTCTGTTGATATAGGAGGATTCCATGTTAAGTTAACTTGAGTTAAAAGATACAGCTGTCTACCAAATAACTGTTACTAAATCAGAAGAAATGTCACTGAATACAAGGCTAGAGAAAAGAGTAAAGTACTGTCCTGGAAATATTTGTCTGTCTCTAGAAAAGTGCATTCTTTGAGGCTTTTCCATCATGAACTAACCTTACATTTCTATGGGAACATAATTTTCTTAATGGAAATTGGAGCTATACACATTCAAATGTCCGAGGACTTTAATATATAAAATGTGTATTATCATATTTGCAGTCTTTTTGTTTTTAAGAGGGATTAGGCTCTGAACTGCAAGGGACTGAAAGAAAGTAAAAAGGTATAACAATGCAGTCAATGCTGAAAGTTAGTAATTGATTAAGAAAAGAAAATCAATCATTATGATTTTTAACATCATAAACCTACCATTTCAGAATTGGATGCAAACTCCAATGACCCAACAACACTTGGAAGGGGGAAGGGTCAGACTAGGTTCATATTTTGAAAATTTATTTTCTTTGTTCTCTGCATTCATAAAATTGCTTGTGTCCTTTCTTCAACTTTGAGCACTTTTAGCCCTGTTTGGCATTAAGAAAAAATTTCCCTGGGACTTTCTCCAAATGACTTACTTTCTTTAAATCCTTTCTTTAAATCCCTCTGATCTGAAAATCATTTTCATAAGATGTTCTTGAGTCTTAGTTTTTTTAAAAATTTAAATACACCAGATTAAAATCTGATGATATCTGAGTTAATATTTAATACCTTGCTGTGGGTCTGACATCAGACTAGTGTTTAGAGATACAATCCATGAATATATTTAATGTTACATGTAGTTTGCTCTCATACATCTCTCTATCACACATTCTATATATCAATCCTCTCTTCTGCCGTTTTAAAATCACACTTCAGAAAGAGCATTCAATTAACCCAGCAATCCCCTAGATGTAACTCAATCATGTCTCCCTTCTTACAGCAATAATCCTCACATGAATAATTAATATTCTCATCCCTAGCCCCTTTTTTGTCTTCTGTAGCTGGCATTCTAACCTCTACCATTAAGATACTCCTCTTAAATATCACTACTGGTTTTCTACTAGCTAAGTTCAAAAGAAATTCTTCTCAAGCTTTCAAATTTATTTAAAAGATTAATTATCCCTCCTTCATTAAACTATGTATTTTATCTTCTTAATTTCCTAACTTATTTGTCTTGTTTATTTGTCACTTTGCATTACTCCTCTGTCCTTTAACTGTAGACAATCCACCAACACTCCCAGTTATTTTTTTATAATTTATTTTTTGGAAAGATTCAAGTCTCAACTAAGTGTAAAGTAGTATCATTCCCTAACAGTCTCCATTTGAAAATATCTTGCTTATATCAATACTAGCACAGTATTCATAGCTTCCCATTTTCTCTATCTTGAAGTGACTTTTGATGAATTTCTCTCATTTATCCACTGTATGCATCCAAGTATAATTTTCTCACATTCATGCCTCTATTTAGTTCTGTTTATGTCACTGCCTAAATGCTATTTAAGACGTTCGTCATCTTACACTTGCCGACTGGATCTTTTTTTCTCCCCACTTCTATCTATTCTATTTGTCACTATACAGGATACTGATTATGAAACATGCTTATGATGCTTAAAAATAGGCAATTTCTTTAATCTGAGTCTTGATTTCCCCAAATAGGGATAATAATATCTATCTGATAAACTTGTTTTTGTGTTAAATAATTTATATATGTAAAATACTTCAGAAATTGCCTAACATATATTAAGTATTCAATAAATATTCACTTTTAAAATTACCATTGAAACTTTAAAAGAAATAGCATACTTTCTAAGATGCCCATTCTACTTTAGCATAACCACATTTTTCTGGAATATTCCCAAGTTCCTAAACTGACAAGGGAAACCTATGATACTGCGACAGCTTTGTGGCATGACAACATGGTTAAGCTTCACTATGGTCCACAATTATTCAAGCAAACAGTAATCTAGGTGCTCCTGTGAAGGGATTTTGCAAATGTGATTAAACTCCCTTATTCTGGATGGCCTGACCTAATCAGGTGAAGTCTGTTGAAGAGGGCTTAGGCAGTTCCTGTGCCAAAGAGTCAGATTACAGCCTACTCATGATCATCTCTTCCTGACTGCTTGCCCTATGATTTTATATTCCCTTAGCCAGCCTCCACAGCCCATTCTTTGTAATACATTTTTTAATGTATACATACACATATATACACATTTTGGAACAGCTAGCATATTAACACAAATAAATCATTCTCTAATGATATCATATACTTAATTAAGGACCTGACATGCAGTAGACACTCAACTAATATGTTTTAATGAACTAATGCCAGTTATATTTCTCTAATCAGCCTGCAAACTAATGAGTCTGTTTTTTTTTTTTTAATGTGGCTCTGTATCTCCAACAGTCTTAATACAATAATCATATTTATACATATGATAATTTGTTGTCTGTTGGTTATAATAAAATATCACTGACAGAACTGGTTGGCTAATTAAAACTGAAATAAATTTTTCATTGTAAATTTTATATGTGGGGCTTCTTTCCCCTTCTTTAACTGTTAACATTTTATCTCAAAAACATCTAGTTACCCATGAATTAAAAACCAGGATTGACAACTGCAAACCTTTAATTGAAAATATCCTGTTACGTGTCAGTATTTTAAACTTCTACACAATCTGATAACATGTGACTAAATTAACTTAATTAGGGCATTAGAAGTTAGTCATTCAAGAATATAAAGGAAGAAAATTGAATCCTTCAGGAGAATGTTCACATTCTAGTATTATCAGTACATTCTCTGAAATAAATTGGTAGTGCTTAAAAAAAAAGAAATAAAATTATTGGTGATTTTGTATATAAGATATTTAAATCCACTAAGTATTAGCTTTTTAAAATATCATTTTAGAAATACTCTAAGCCTATGAATTTTTAAAGTAAAATCATAATTTTATTAACATTTTATAAACTAAGATACATGTTTTGATAACTTACATTTTTAATATAAATTAAATCTATACTGTACCTTTATTTCTCTAGAATCTTTAATTCTTCACACCAAGACTCCTAGTTCTATCAGAAATAAACTGTTTCTCTTTTTCTTTAGGCTATTTCATTCTCAGGAGTTACAGTGTATTAGGATACAGAGGTACAGAATGATAATTTTTCTCTCATTGTTGATGCAAATGAATATGAAAATTTCATAAAGATGACACATATATTTTATTTCCCTTTTGCCTATTTCACCTTTTGATTGTCAAAACATCAAGCTAATGACATATTTTAATGAGTATTTAGCTGCCTATATATGCTGTCATAATCTTGGCAACCTGCCTTGACTGTCCCATTTATTTCTAGTATTTATGCTTTTTGAATAAATGTATAAAAATATGTTGAAATAAAGAAAATCTTCTTTCATCTAATTATAAGAATGTTAAATATAAGAAGTGTAAATGTGCATGGAGATTGCATAAATGAATCTAATTTGTAATTGCATTATCCTGTATTATTAGAATTTTGAGCATATTCTTACAATTTAACACTGTGTTAATTTGCAGTGTGTTATTTTGCTAAACATCAAAAAAGTATATGTAGGTTATCTTACCAAATCTTATTTTTCTTTACTGCATTCTTAAAATTTAACAATGTATTATTTTACTAAAGCACTAAGATTCTATTACTTAGAAATAGGGATGTTTGTCTCCATTATTATAGAATGGCTTCTACAGGTAAGTTAAATTATAATTCTACCTAACTCATGATTATGTTTCCAGTGAATGAAACAATAAACACAGATGATTAAAAAAGAAAAAGAGTACAAATTTGTTGTAGTCAAATAAGAAACTATAAGAATGTCACCAATTCCATTTAATCTTAAACTCCTGTCCCCAAAGTACAAGATGCTTACCATAGATTTTTCTCCTTATGATTGCATTAATTGTATATGAGTATGATACTAGGCCCTTTTTCTAGTTGCTTTTCATTGTCATGGAGTATGTTGACAGGGCAATATTCATGGCAGTGAAAATGAGTGGAGGATTTACACGTAACACTGGAAATCATCAAGGTTAGTTAGTAGAAATATATGCATAAAAATCAATGAATTCATGAAATTTGGAGAGTATATCAAGACCTGATGAGAAACTGACATAAATAAAGAAGGAGAAATTACAGAATATGTACATATTTGCCAACACCACTGTGAGATGAGAGAAACAAAGGAGGAGTTTGTCCAAAGTGGAGGTTATTTTTAAGGAGGGAAGTGGGGCTTTCATATTATGCTACTGACATTATACTGAAAAACATACTTGTAAATGAAATAAAAATATTGCCAATTGTGATCCCAGAAATAGTACTAGGAATGAAACTGGGAAGGGTTTTTCTAATGTAGAATAAGATTTAGTGAATGAGAAAGAGCATTTGATTTAGGTATAAAAAAATTACTGAGTACTGACAATTTCTTCAGGCACTGACTATTCCCAATTCACTGTCAGTAATATAATTTTTAAACTTATTGAAGTATAATTGATGAAAAACACTATGTTAGTTTCAGGTGCATAACATACTCATTCAGTATTTCTATACATTACAGAATGATCACCACAATAAGTCTACCTACCTCATCTGTCACCCTACAAAACTATTTGTTATTGATTATATTCTCTATGCCATAAATTTCATCCCCATGACTCATTTATTAAGTAACTGGAAGTTTGTACCACTCAATCTCCCTCATCTATTTCATTCATCCTCCTACCCCTCTCCCCTCTGACAAACACCTGTTCTCTGCATCTGTGAGTTTGTGTCTGCTTTGTTTTGTTTGTTGTTTGTTTTGTTTTTTAGATTCCACTTATAAGTGAAATCATACAGTATTTGTCTTTCTCTGTCTGATTTATTTCACTTAGCGTAATACCCTCTAAACCCATCCATGTTGTTGAAAATGGCAAGATTTTATACTTTGTTATGGCTGAAGAATAGTCCATTGCATGTACATCACATCTTCTTTATCCATTCATCTGTTGATGGACATGTAGGTTGTCTCCATGTCTTGGCAATTATAAATAATCCTGCTATGAACATTGGGGTGAACGTATATTTTTGAGTTAGTGTTTTTGTATTTTTTCCAGATATATACCCACAAGTGGAATTGCTGGATCATATGGTAGTTACATTTTTAGTTTTTTGAGGGACCTCCATATTGTTTTCCATAGTGGTTGCACCAATTTGTATTCCCACTAACAGTGTACTAGGGTTCCCTTTCCTCCATATCCTTGCCAACATTTGTTATTTGTAGACTTTTGGATGATAGCCATTCTGACAGTTGTGAGGTAATAGCTCATTGTAGTTTTGATTTGTGATTCTCTGATGATTAGTGATGTTGAGCATCTTTTCATGTCTGTTGAGCATCCATATATCTTCTTTGAAAAAATGTGTATTCAGGTCCTTGGCCCATTTTTAAATCAAATTGTGTGGTTTTTTTGATGTTGAGTTGTATGAGGTCTTTGTATATTTTGTATATCAACCCTTTATCAGATAGACCATTTGCAAAATTCTCCCATTCAGTAGTCAGCCTTTTCGTCTGTTGATGGTGACTTTTGCTGTGTAAGGCTTGATATAGTATCATTTGTTTGTTTTTGCTTTTGTTTCCCTTGCCTGAGGAGACATAGCTTTAAAAAAAGCATTACTAAAGACCAATGTCAAAGAACATACTGCCTATGTTCTCTTCTAGGAGTTTTATGGTTTCAGGTCTGAAATTTAAGCCTTCAATCAATTTTGAGTTTATATCTGTATAGAGTGAGAAAGTTTGATTCTTTTGCATATAGCTATTCAGTTTTCCCAACACTGTTTATTGAAGAGGCTGTCTTTTCCCCATTATATAATCTTGCCTCCTTTGTTGTAGTTTCATTGACTATATAAATGTGGGTTCATTTCTAGATTCTCTATTATGTGCCACTGATCTATGTGTCTGTTTTTGTGCCAGCCCTGTACTGTTATGATTACTGTAGTATAGTTTTTATTATAGTTTGAAATCAGGGAGTGTGATACCTCTAGCTTTGTTCTTTCTTAAGATTGTTTTGGCTATTCAATGTTTATTGTGTTTCCATACAAATTTTAGAATTATTTGTCCTAGTTCTGTGAAAAATGCCATTGGTATTTTGATAGGGATTGCATTGAATCTGTAGATTACCTTTGGTATTATGGTCATTTTAACAGTATTAATTCTTACAATCCATGAGTGTGGTATATATTTCCATTTGTTTGGGTTGTCTTCAATTTCTTTCATCAATATCTTATAGTTTTCAGAGCACATGTCTTCTACCTCCTTGGTTAGACTTATTCCTAGCTATTTTATTCTTTTGTTGTGATTATAGATAGGATTGTTTCCTTAATTTCTCTTTCTGCTAGTTTATTATTAGTTTGTAGAAACAACAGATTTTGTGTATTGATTTTGTATCCTGAAAGTTTGCTGAATTCATTTATTCTAATAACTTTTGATGGAGTGTTTAGGGCTTTCTATATATAGTATTATGTCACCTGCAAACAGTGACAGTTTTACTTCTTCCTTTAAATTTTGTATTTCTTTTCCTTGTCTGATTGCTGTGGCAAGGACTTCCAATACTATGTTGAATAAAGTGGTGAGAGTGGGCATCCTCTTCTTGTTCCTGATCTTAGAGGAAATGCTTTCAGTTTTTTACCATCAAGCATGTTGTTGCCTATAGGTTTGTCATATATGGCCTTTATTATGTTAAGGTATATTCACTCTATGCTCACTTTGTTGAGACTTTTTTATCATAAATGGATGTTGAATTTTGTCAAATGCTTATTTTTGTATCTATTGAGATGATAATATGATTTTTATTCTTCAGTTTGTTAATATGGTGTATCACATTGATTGATTAGTGGATATTGAACCATTCTTGCATCTCTGGGATAAATCCCACTTGATCATAGTTTTCCACTCTTTTAATGTATTGTTGAATTTGGTCTGCTGATATCCTGTTGAGGATTTTTGCATCTGTTCATCAGTGATATTTGCCTGTAATTTTCTTTTTTGTGGTGCCTTTGTCTGGTTTCGATATCAGGGTGATGCAGGCCTCATAGAAGGAGTTCAGGAGCATTCTTTACTCTTCAATTTTCTGGAATAGTTTGAGAAGGACAGGTGTTAAATAATTTAAAGATATTTGGTAGAGTTACCTGTTAAGCCATATTGTCCGGGGCTTTTGTCGATTGGAAGTTTTTGGATTACTGATTCAATTTTGTTGCTGGTAATTTGTCTGTTCCTATTTTCTATTTCTTTCAGATTCAGTCCTGGGAGATTGTACATTTCTAGCAATTTGTGCATTTGTTCCAGGTTGTCCATTTTATTGGTGTATAATTTTTCTTAGTAATGTCTTATAATTCTTTGTATTTCTGTGGTGTTGGTGTTGGTTGTATCTTCTGCTGTTTGTGGTATAAAGTACTGTAGATATCTATTAAGTCATCTGGTCTAATGTGTTGCTTAAGATCAGTGTTTCTTTATTGATTTTCTGTCTGGATGATCTGTCCATTGATGTAAGTGGATGTTAGGATCCCCTACTATTGTTGTGTTACAGTCAATTTTTCCCTTTGTGTCTGTTAATATTTGCTTTATGTATTTAGATGCTCCTTTGTTGGGTGCATGTATATTTACAATCGTTATACCTTTGTTGGATTGATCCCTTTATCATTATGTAATGTCCTTCTTTGTCTCTTATTAAAGTCTTTGTTTTAAAGTCTATTTTGTCTGACATAGGTATTGTTACTCCAGCTTTTGTTTCCATTTCCATGGAATAACTTTTTCTGTCCCCTAACTCTCAGGGTGTGTATGTCTTAGATATGAAGTGAACCATTTGTAGGCAGCATATATATGGGCCTTGTTTTTCTATGCATTCAGCCACTCTATGTCTTTTGATTGGAGCATTTAGTCCATTTACATTTTTAAAAATTATTAATATGTATGTACTCATTGTCATTTTGTTAATTGTTCTGGAGTTGTTTTTATTGTTCTCTTTTGTTTATTTTTCTTTTGGGCTCTTCCTTTGTTATTTGATGACTATCCTTAGTGTTATATTTAGATTCATTTCTCTTTTCATGTGTGTATCTATTATAGATCTTTGGTTTGTGGTTAACCATGAAGTTTAGATATAGCAACTCATATATATATAAGTGATTATTTTAAGTTGATGAGCTCTTAAATTCAAATGCATTCTAACAACCCTGCATTTTTACTACCCCAACCACATTCAAATTTTTTTTCATTATACTTTACATCTTTTTGTTTTGTTTATCCCTTAACTATACATTGTGGGGATGTTTTTACTACTTTTGTCTTTTAGCAAAAGTTTTGTAAGTGGTTGATCTACTTACTACATATACTGTATATTTACCAGTGAGATTTTTCCTTTCATAATTTCCATATTTCTAGTTATGGTCTTTTCTTTTCCACTTAAAGAAATTACTTTAACATTTTTTGTAAAACTCGTTTGGTGATGCTGAACTCTTTTAGCTTTTGCTCATCTGTAAAACTCTTTTTCTCTCCTTCAGTTCTGAACGTTAGCCTTGCTGGGTAGAGTATTCTTGGTTGTAGGTGTTTTTCTTTCATCAAGTTGAATATATCATGACACTCCATTCTGGTCTGTGAAGTTTTTGCTGAAAAGTCAGCTGATTATCTAATGGGAGCTCCCTTTTACATAACTAGTTGCTTTTCCCTTGATGCTTTTAAGATTTTCTCTGTTTTTAATTTTTGCCATTTTAATTATGAGTCTTAATGTGTATCCTTTGGGATTGATTTCATTTGGACACTCTGTGCTTCCTGGACCTGGATGGCTGTGCCATTTCCCAGGTTAAGGAAGTTTTCAGCTATTATTTTTTCAAATAAGTTCTCTGCCCCTTTCTCTCTTCTCCTTCTGGAACCCTTATTATATGAATGTTAGTACACTTGATGTTATCTGAGAGCTTTCTTAAATGGTCCTCATCTTTTTAAATTCCTTTTTCTTTTTTTTTATGTTCAGCTTAGGTGATTTCTACTACCCTATCTTCCAGTTCACTGATCCATTCCTCTCTATCATATAACTTACTGTTATATTCTTCAGCTGTTTGATTCTTCTTTATATTTTCTAACTCTTTATTAAACTTCTCATTGTGTTCATCCATTCTTCTCCTGAATTCATTAAGCATCTTTATGATCATTATCTTGAAGACATTATTGGGTAGATTGCTATCTCCACTTCCCTTAGTTCTTCTTCTGGGGTTTTATCTTGGTTCTTCGTTTGGAACATATTCCTCTGTCTCCTCATTTTACCTAATCCTCTATTTTATTTTCTATGTATTAGATAAATTGGTTACATTTCCCAGTCTTGGAGAAGTGGCCTTATACAGGAGAATTTTGGGGGGCCCAGCAGCACACTCCCCACTGCTCACCAGAGCTGCATGTTCTAAGGGTGCCCCCTACATGGGCTGCATGGACCCTTCTGTTGTGGCAGGGTGAACTACGTGGGCATGCTTGTAGGCAGAACTGGTCCCCAGCTTGGTTGGCTACCAGTCCCTGCTGCATGGGAAGGTTGTTGGCCACTGACGGGTGAAACTGGTTCCTGGTATGGCTTGCTGCGTGGCCCAGGGAGTCCTGGGGCTGGGTCTCCAAGTGGTTGGTTGCTTGGCATGCGGGGGTCATAGGACTGCTGCCAACTGATTGGTGGGCAGGTAAGCCCCCTGGCTCTATGATGCTAAAAGGAGAACTCTAGAATGGTGTTTGCCAGTGCCAGTGTCCTCATGGTAGATGAGCTCTTGAATATGGCTGCCTCTAGTGTCTATGTCCCCATGGGGAGTTTCAGTTGCCTCCTGCCTCTCTGGGAGGCTCTCCTACATCAGCAAGAGGGTCTGACCCAGACCCCTTTCAAATTACTGCCTCTGTCCTGGGATGTGGAGCATGTGAGATTTTGTGTGAGTCCTTTAAGGGTGGAGACTCTCTATGTAACAGCCCTCTGGCTGTCCCATACACAATCTCCACTGGCCTCAGAGCTACACATTTGCAGGCTCATATTCCTGGTGCAGGACTCCCAAGCTGGGGAGCCTGATGTGGAGCTAAAACCCCTTTCCCCTTGAAGAGAACCTCTGCAATTGTGACTATCCTCCCTTTAGTGGGCTACCTACCCAGGAGTGTAGGTCTTGACTATACTGTGTCTCCACCTCTTCCCCCAATCTGGCTGTGTTCTTTCTGTATGTGTTTAGTTGCAGAAAATCTTTTCTGCTAGTCTTCAGTTCATTTTCATCAATATGTGCTCTGTAAATAATTGTATTCTTTGTGTGCCCATAAGAAGAGGTAAGCTCAGGATCTTCCTACTCTGCCATCTTGGCCACTCCTCTGGTAATAAATCTTATAGTTGAATATTCATGTTATTTTGTATGTTCTGCTAGCTTCTATCTCCAACTGAAAGAAACCAGATTCTCAGAAAATTATAGCTCCCTCTCTTGGTTCCCTATTTAACTCAGCCTTAGAGCTGCAGTTTAAAGGGCACTTCACCCAGGTTTGTGCATTTGTGCATTTGCACATGGAGAAGTAGAATAGGGTGAGCAGAGGGGATCAAAGAAGTCCTAGTGGAGAACAAAATATCATCTGTAAATGCAAGATGTACACATGGAAACGGAAGAAATTACTCTCCTGTCAACAACTCCTACTCATCAATACAGGATGGAAAGGGATAAAGACATTTCTTTTAAGATGTGGAAAGTGAAATAAAAAATCAAATATCAATCAGTTAAGACCATCTTTATTTTTTGGTACAAGGATACTAAGAACCAAAATATTTTTCTTTGGATTCTTCGGACCAAAACCAAATTTTCCCTGACCTATTGTGTGTTTTAAATCAAAATATACTTACTGTCTGAATCTTGAAAAAAAAAAGTATTAATTCTATTTCAATTATCCTTTATAGTGGAGTGGTGTGCATGACAACATATATCATCCAACAGATGTAATAGCTTTCCTTATTACAACTGAGGTTAAGTAAATATGAAGATTACTTTAAGAAATTTCCTCTACCTACATATATTTCAAAGACAATATTTGAGATGAACTAAGGTAGTTATTTTCTAATGTTTATTCACAACACAGTGTCATCTAGGAATTTGTGACAATTTGAAAATTCAAAAGTAAATTAAAAATACAAATACAAGAATCTATTCAATGAGAGTGATCAAACAATCTGTTGGTAGAATTTTCCACTTTTCATTTCAGTGGAGGAATGATCTTTTCTGAATCTTCAGGTTCTCTAGTCTAGTACTCTGTAGTTCAAGTCAGTTGGGAGCTATTGTGGATCAGTAGCTAAGCAACAGATTTAAAGTCCAGAGGCTATTCTATATTTCCTCTGCCAATAACTTTGCATGAGATAGTGAGCAAACCATTTAACCTTCCAATTTCACTATCCCTCATCTTTTCAACAGGGAGATAATATAGCTTACTTCCCACAGCTTGGTGAAATATCTCTTAAATAATTCCTTAAATATGGTGGAAAAGATGCTCTACTGTATTGTCATAAAGTAAAAGCAGCTCCTTCCTGCTTTTTCCACATTATGTGTTAACCATTGGAGCCAATATTTTCTAATAAAGAAATATTTCCTCACCATGCCTTGAGGTTTCTTAAATAACCCTTTATAATTTTTCTGATGTTTCAACCACTACCAAGTCATGGACGCATTTACACATAGGCTACACTTATTTAATTCTCTTAATATTTATGGTTATATATAGACTCTATTTAACTGTCCTTAATATTTGAAGATTATTTCTTACTAGGGTGAATTCTGGGGAATAGTGCATTTGAATTCTATAGCATGTTGATATAGACATAGAATAAATGTCTTTTTTACCTCCTATTAAAACCTTAGATTTGCCTGTGATCCTAGTTTTACACTGAAGTGCCTGCTTAAAATGAAAAAATAAAAAGAAACAGATATGAGATTAAATGTCAGGGAAAAAATTCTACCTCAGTGTTTTTTAGTAAAAGTAACCTTTACTTCTTTCTGTTCATAGAGCTGCTTCTAAAATACACAACATGAGGTGAGCAAGGTGGGAGGTGAGAGAATGATATTGGTGGCAGTGGATATGTTTCCAGGATCCAAATGACAATCTTTGGGTATAGAAGAGTGATGATTTTACATAATGCCTAATTCATTCTGTGTGTACGTGTGTGTTTATCTTCAAGTCTTAGTAGAAGAATGTACAAAGATAGCTGTTTATAAATTTACTCATTGAACCCCAATTTCCCTATTTGAAAAAAATCAGAAATGTTTTAAGACTATCGGAATAACCTCCTCACACACCTTTCATTAAGATGCACATATTCAGCAGAGGCTTACACATCTGTTGTGGGGCCAAAGATAATAGCATAAAAAAGTATTCTGTGCATTTCCATTACATGACAAATTCGTAGTTTGTGTTTTATTTGTATTTTATTTGTTTTTATTTTGTTTTTAAAGAACTTGCCAAACAAATGGAAAACCTAGGAAATATAGATAGACAGAATGTAATATTCCATTTGAAATATAGCCAGGCTATCGTGAAGGCCTGAGAAAGTTGGTGTCTGTTTAATTATTAAAAATTCTTTAGAATCATATTACTGTACAGATATTCTAGAATTTGGACATATTTTAATAACTACCATTAGTTGCTGATGTGGCTGTGTGTCACCAGTAGTTTAGAGAAGATATAAACAGGTTGAGACAATGGAGAAGAAATACCCTTGCATAAACCAAGGTTTTAAAGATCAGCACCAAAGGAAAAATGTAAAGCTCCCTTGCACTCAAAATGTAGTTACATTTTTCTATAATGACACTGAAACCACCTTTCAAAAACTGACCAATGTTTCTTTTATAATTTATATCACTTCCTCCTTTCTTGTTCAGAATTTCTATCACTATAAGGCACATCATCTGTCTTAAGGCATATCATTGTTTTCAAAATTTAAATATGTATCTTGCTTCAATCTCTGCTCCTGAAAGACTGAAAGTATGTAATAAGCTTCTTTCTTTTTGCCCTGAGATATAAAATAGCTGTTACTTTATTTTGATATAATTGCCCACATAACAGTTTTAAGATTTCTATTTAAATTTACCTTTTATAACAGTGGCAGATTATTTTCATAAAGAAAAGACCATATACCCCAACTGTAGAAAATTATACACCATCGTCCTGAAACTTAAAGTGCTCCATCAATCTGTCAAAATAACCTCTCTCCTTAAAACAAAATAAAGAGTAAACAAGCAATTTGGTGACTCTTGATATCTCTGGTCCTATTTCAAAAATGTTCAGATATCTAAGATATTAAAAGATCTTAGATTCTGAGTAAATTGTCTCAATTTAGAATTTACGTATGACTGGATACATCAGTAGAACTAGAATTTGTTTTCAACACCAGGGAAACTTCTAGAGAAAGAAATCATCAATAGAATAAAGTACATTTAAGTTTGATTAGAGGCAATTGACCTATATCTGAGGGGGGAATAATTCTAAATAAAATGCAATTTCTGTCACTCATATTATGCTCTGACTACCCATTTTGGATTCATGGTTTTCAGTTCTAGGGTAGAGGAGCTTCCGTAAGAGATAGAGAATAAGCAAATATACAAACATTACTTTAACACACAACATCAGCAGCATTGATTAAGTAGTGTCTAAAGTGTGATAGGAGGTGGTATTATGGTTGCTTTAGCAGTGGCAGGACAATGCCCTAGGAGCAAACACCAGCGTTATTGAATCAGCCCATGTGGTACTAATAACATGCACTCGCCCTGTGGCAGTAGATTAGTCATTGGCTTCATACATCCCACTTTTGTCATCTAATCCAGTTCTTTGCAAACTTTAACATACCTATGAATCACCTGGGGATCTTATCGAAATTGAAGATTCTAGCTCAGTAGGTCTGAGGTAGGGTTTGAGATTCTGAATTTGAAAAATGTTTGTTTCTACATAATATTGACACTGTTAGTCCATAGATCAAACTTTAAATTGCAAGCCTCTGAAGCATCTGGAGTTAACCAAAGTGAACTGGAGCAGGAAAAAAGAAAACTGGTATGTGTTATTGAGACAGAAATCCCTGGTGAACAACCAAATGATTTAGAAGAAATTTAAAGCGGTCTCAAGTTCCAATAAGCAGGAGGATGCAGCTTTTCTGATAATGTTCTGACTTCTGTAAGGCTAGTTAGACTAGGAACATCTGTTATATGTGGTAAATATCTAATCTTAAAATATAACACTTCTTCCACTTGAGCTTGATATATAAAAAGGGTGCTTTAAATTACAGATGCAAAATTATTATATTGCTTTCTTCTCTTTTTGTACTATTTCAGTGGGGTTCAATATTTACTGAAGCTATTCAAGAAAGAATACAAATTGCCAAATATATGTTTTGTAATCCAAATACTCTTAAAGGTTGTAGAACTTGTAACAACTTATCACAACTTAATCACAGTTCACATGAGCTAAGTTAATTAAATTATATCACATAATGGTACAGTTAGGAAAAGATGAATGGGGGAAAGATGTGGCTAAATCTAGAAAGCACAATAGCCCAAAAGCACCTTAACAAACCCTGCCTCTGTTTTTGCTTTGATTAGATTTTTGTCAGAATACTCTATCATGTAGTGAGAAGATTCTTAGAATGGGTTAGAATCTAAGCAGTCCCTAGAATTACTTGACGGAGACCATAATTCTGGTGGAGAAAGTGACATCCAGCATGGCACCAAAGCAATAGAGAAGCAATGGCTATTGGGGTATATGGGAAGAAGGGATCTGAGAAGACTCACATGCCTGTGTTCCACTGGGTTGTGTGGGGAGGTCAGCCAACATTTCCAGTGTTCTAAGGAAGTTTTTAGAGGCTTAACTAAAGGTAGTTGGACCAAAACGGTCCTTGAACTTCTGACAGGAAGAACTCAAGGTTTAAAGATGTACTGAGAAGGTGCAATAGCTGGACCAGTATCTTGGCTCTCAAGGATTGATGCCAACTGAGGGCCAATGAGGATTACACACCACAGTGAAAGAAATCATGCACAAATTACAACTGAGCATTGGATACCCCTATACCATATGCAAACAGCCCTCCCCAGTGAACATAGATGTTATTCCAAGGAAATAGAGGGTAAAGGAATTGGATCTTCAGTAGATGAAGTTTAAACCTTGAATTGATCTAGTAAATCTAAAAATAACCAAGGAAACACAGAAATGATGAGTTAATCATAAAATGGCTAACCTCGTTTGTTTGCATCTATTGAATGGAAGTGTAGGACTAAGCATAAATGAAGGAAAATTATTTACTGTTTTGTTCACCCAAGTTATGATTGTGAAATTTGTCTCTGTACTATTTTGTTTTTACATGAACGTGCTACTTAGTAATTTTCAAAATTTTAATCCCCTTGTGATTAGGACATTTGGAAATAGAATTTCACACCTGATGCTTTCATTTTATAAGCTTTTTCAAAATACATATACTGTATTTTTCCTACCTCTTACCAGTGTCTTCTATTACCTTTGAATTTAAATTACCCCTTCTATATATAGTCTCCTATTGATAAAATGCTAACTATAAGCTAATTTCTGTGTGAAGTGCTTCCATACATTTTCTCATTCATTTATCATAAAACCTCATTAAATAGGTACTATTGAGATCCCCATTTTACAGAAAGAAAACCTTGATTTAATAACTTGCTGAGGGACTTCCCTGGTGGCGCAGTGGTTAAGAATCCGCCTGCCGATGCAGGAGACACAGCTTCGATCCCTGGTCTGGAAAGATCCCACATGCCATCGAGCAACTAAACCCATGAGCCACAACTACTGAGCCTGTGCTCTAGAGCCTCTGAGCCACAACAACTGAGCCCACGTGCCACAACTACTGAAGCCTGCTTGCCCTAGAGCTCGCATGCGACAACTACTGAGCCCACGTGCAGCAACTACTGAAGCCCGTGTGCCTAGAGCCCGTGCTCCGCAACAAGAGAAGCCACCGCAATGAGAAGCCCACGCACTGCAACGAAGAGTAGCCCCCGCTTGCCGCAGCTAGAGAAAGCCCACGCCCAGCAACAAAGAGCCAAAGCAGCCAAAAAAAAATTAATAAAAATAATACTAACTTGTTGAAAGTCAAATCCTTAGAAAGTGTGAGATATAGTATTTGAGTTTAGCTCTAGAGACTGAGTAATTAATTGTCATATAATACTTCTCTCGAGGTAAACTAATAACCAGAGATATCTTATGGCAAACTTGAGAAGTAAAATTGTTGATTTTCCATTCCTGGGCTTACCAGTGAGACACAGCATTAGACTTTTGATATCTGCCTCTCCAACATGAAATCTATTTTTTGTGGAAAAGACCTGTATGATTATTTTGAAAATTTTTTCTCTTTATCTACTCAACTCTAAATCAATGCATTTTGGATGAGAGAGGCCTGGCCCAGGAGTAAAGCATGTGACCCAAGCCTAAGCCCATCTGTGTATCACATCCTTAACAAGGACCATTTCCCACTGGAGCCAATAAAGAGTGAAGAGATTTGTCTTGTACTTCTGGAATGGAATCAGGTGTTCCTCCTCATTATGTGTGAACTTGAGGGTGAGAAAGAGCTGGAGCTAAGAGAGAGTCTGTGAGCCCAGATACAAGTAACCATGTTGTCTGGGCAACTGAGTCAGCTATAGTTTTCATTTTCATTACATGAAATTTTCATTACATTATTTAAGAACCTTTGGATTAAATAGTTTGGTGGGGATTTTTGTCCCTTGCTGCATAACAAATATGGGATGGAAGAGATGCCATTTGATTTAAAATGAAACATTCAGTTGTGGGTAACACTAATTCCAACACTGAAATAACCATTTGGTTCCCAGTATATACAAGACAGTACTGTATGTGGCATGCATCTATGTTTTCATATACTGTGGTATATAGGAATTCAGGAGAGGGGAAGCTTCTCCTCTAGCTTCTCTCTCTTGATTTTTATTCCATTTTATTTTGGAGATATTGCCAGCTTTAACCACAGGATACTATTTCCTCCCCAACTAAAGTTGTTTCTTTCCTGATTCTCATATTTCTTTTTTGGCCTTTTTCTTCCCTTTACAGTTGCACTCAAGCTTTCATTTCTGCCTCTTGCATGTGTTCTTTTGTTTTGCCTAACCTTTCAGAAACTACTTTTCACTTATTTCAAAATGCTCTCAATCTTTTGAATGACTTTGACAGGACACTTCCTGAAATTCCAGTTTAGGTCAGATTTTAAAATTTCTACCAAGCTAAAAACATCTAATTCTCAGCTTTGATCACCCTGAACCTTGAAAGACAGGACGCATTATTGAGAATGCATCTGTCTGTGTCAATTTTGGTTGGATAAAAAAATCCAGATGAGTTATTTTTTTGTATTTTAACAACTATTTTACTGATTTTCCTCTGATACTTGGTTTTTGAACCCATTTCTGTCCCTCCTCCCTTTTTGTTCTCTTATATGTTTGAGAAGTGACTATTTTATTGTAGTCTTTTCTCAAAGTACTTCGAGTTTTGGGAAACAGTAGGTGTAGGTGCCCCTTCAGCAATATCAAGAGCATATAAAATGCTATCATTTTAAACCTAAAAATATGTTATTACAGCCTGTCTAATAATACAAAGTTAGATTATCAAAAGGATGGAATTTCTGACTCTTTTGATAAGAGTTCCAATGTAAACAAACACACCTTAAAGAATTGCAGAATTTAAAAAAAATGAGTTAAAAATTACTCTTAGAAATAAAGCATGTTATTTTTTTATAATGTGGTATTATCTACATAATGCCAAATTCTCACCAAAAAATAGTATCACTTACTTGGCTATTTTAAATTATTTCTTTCTCGTGTGTGTGTGTGTATGGCTGTGTGTATTCCACATCAGTAGGTTAAAAAGCTCTACTTATTTAATATGCAAACTATCTCTGACAGAATGATTACTGTTGTTTTTATTATGGTCCACACCCTCTCTTCCATCTTCAAGGTTACCACAATAATTTAAGACCTCCTACTTCCAAGATAATTGCTGCTTAGGCCTCTTCATCTCTGGATTTCTGGCTTCCTGCATACACCTTCTTTTCCATCCTCTAATCTCATCTCAGTTTAAAATTTTAAGTTGCAACCTCACTCATTACATGTAAGGCTTAGGCAGAGACTGTAAATAAGTCAAAGTTTTATTTCTTTGTTTATTTCAGAAAAATTTAAAAGTTGGCACTTTAAAGACATGAAATTACACATATAAGTCCTGTGAGAAGGGCTTAATACTCCAGAGGTTAAGCAGACCAGTAGTTGGTCAGTGTTTAAAACATATCCCTCAGGACAGTATTTAAATTATTCTGTTGTACACATCAGACACTCATCACAATTTTAAGTTCTTCATCTTTTATAAAAAGAGGTTAAATATATCTGTAATGAGTTGGCTATCCATATAAAACACGAAAATTATCTTAAGGCTAAAATGCTGATGGTAATAAGTTAGAATATGCCAGTAATATTGTGTTTTCTTTTACAATAAGTGGCTGAACTGTGAAAATCTATATCCCAGCCTCTACAATATTAGTTCTGACAGCTAAGCTTCAGGGCTTCTCCTGCAATTTATATAATCCAGTTGGTCTCAAAATAAAATAATCTTATAAAGTATGAACATAATACATTTGTGTGTGGCATATTCAGTAGTCCACATAAGATTTTTGTCTTGGTTATCTTTGAAACTTACAAATACTCCTAGAGAAGTGACAATTTACCATTTCACATTTTATGTACCTGGACACTTGGCAGTGCCCCTGCCAAATATAGTGTTAATATCCTCAAAACTAATATATCACCTCAGCAATATACTCACCTCATAAAATCAAGGATTTTCAAATTGAGACAGACAAGTAGCTTTAGGCAGAGAGATATGAGAACCTCAACTTTTGATTAACGTTTCTGACCACCACATGGAACATTAAGAGCTGTATAGACAGTATAGGCATACACATGAGTTCTAAGTGGTCACAGTAAGCATGCAAATCCAGCAGACCCATCATGTATCCCCTCCATAACTTTTCCTTCAAGGAACTGTTCAACAGTCCTTTGCTGATTAAGAAGTGTGCAAATTATTTACACTGCCATTCAAGTCCTTTTGTAATATGATTCTCAAACTATATTAACCAGACTTTCTCCTATTATATTACTATTAGATCCAGTATTCTGGAGCAGGGGCCTGCAAACTTTTTCTGTAAAGGGCCAGATAGTAAAATTTTTAGGATTTGCAGGCCACGAGCACCCTCTTCCTCCTTCTCCCCCTCCTCCTTTTTGAAATTCCTTTAAAGATGTGAGAAAGAAAAAAGAAAAAAAATTCTTAGCTCAGAGGTCATACAAAAACAGACCAAAGGCCAAATTTTGCCCTTTCAATATTGTGAAATATCTCCAAGTGTTCCTTTAATGTGAAGATTTTTGTTGGTGTTACATGTGCTGGGACATTATAATCGTTTTTATTTCAACTTCTTTTCTCATTATGTCTCAAAATTTGCCTTTACTAAGATCTTCTGGCTGCATAAACAGAGTCTTTAGAATGGTGGCAGCATCAACATCCCCATATTTCTTCTATATTTCCATTTCCATTCAATTCATATTTCCCCTTTTTTCAGTATTAGCACTTTGCATTTCTTTGTGGCATTTTCATTTTTGTTAGCCAATTACCTCATTCTATTATCGATTTTTCTAAATTCTCCATGGGCTTGTCACTGTGAGACAGGGAGTCAGCACAACTATAGGCTTTGCTGTCTGAATAACAGATTTATAGTGACCAACCGTTGACAGACTTTGAAAGATGTGGCATGATTAGTCACTGATCATGATGTACATCTATTACTTACATACCGATTTGTCGACTGAAAAGCTAGCAGTGAAGTTCATACTTTATGCAACTACTCACACTTAATAAAACATGGTAACTAAAATTTGAACTGTGTTGTTGGAACACTGCTATTATTTTACTAAAACATGGTAACTGATGTTTGAAGTGGAAAATTGACAGTTAAAAAAATTATACAATAGAGGTACACATTTTATTTGGTCTCTCACTACGATCCCACTCTTTCTGCTTCTCAAAAGTAATTTTTCTTTGCTTCCTTCCAGATCCTTTCAATTTAAAACATGTGAACATAAATAGATTTTAAAAATTAATTTTTTTTTAATTTTCTGTTCCAAAATAAATATGACACTGGAGCCTAGAACAGCATCCGGGACATAGATAGGTGCAATAGATACCTGTTGGACAAATGTCTGCTATTTGCTACCACCTCTTTCACTGGACATTAATTTGTAAAGATTTTTTCCCAAAAGCACTTATAGAGTTGCTCCATTCATTATAATGGCTGCATAATATTACATTGTATCAGTGAAATTATATTTAATGTATATTTCCCTGTTAGCGGGCAATCATTTTAATTGGTTTTTTTTTTGCTATTATAAAATAAATCTGCAAACACCCTTGCTTATATCTTTTGTGTATCTATTGAATATTTCTCTAAAATGGTTGATTGCTGCAGTTTTCTTTCTTTTTCCTAAACCCAACTTAACTTTTTATTTTATATGGTGTTAATGTTTTGAAAAGTTTGTCTCTTATCATTTAACCTGGTTTAAAGTGTAGATTTACATAAATGAATTTTTAGCCTATGAAGTTACACATAACATATCAAATTTGAAAATCTTTTTTTCTCAATAAATTGATGATCATAACAAAATATACTGCATATCCTGATTGTGGGTCCTAGATAAAATCGTTGTTTAATTTACAGTAAGATGTTATGCAGATCTTTGTTAAGAGCTACAAGTCTAACAGAAATTATATGATGAAATATACTCTTGTACAAATAAACCACCTTTGATTTTTTGTTTTGTAACTCATGGAGTCAATATTTTTATTAGCAGTAATATAATAACTCCAAAATTTTTATCTCTTTAATTAATAATAGTTTTTAATAACTTTTGGTATAGTAAATATCACTGTATCACATTTATATTCTTTTTTTTGAATTTTATTTTATTTATTTTTTTATATAACACGTTCTTATTACTTATCCATTTTATACATATTAGTGTATATTTGTCAATCCCAATCTCCCAATTCATCACACCACCACCACCACCACCCCCACCAATTTCCCCCCATGGTGTCCATACATTTGTTCTCTGCATCTGTGTCTCAATTTCTGCCCTGCAAGCCGGTTCATCTGTACCATTTTTCTAGGTTCCACATATATGCGTTAATATATTTGTTTTTCTCTTTCTGACTTACTTCACTCTGTATGACAGTCTCTAGATCCATCCACGTCTCTACAAATGACCCAATTTCGTTCCTTTTTATGGCTGAGTAATATTCTATCATATATATGTACCACATCTTCTTTATCCATTCGTCTGTTGATGGGCATTTAGGTTGCTTCCATGACCTGGCTATTGTAAAGTGCTGCAATGAACATTGGGGTGCCTGTGTCTTTTTGAATTATGGTTTTCTCTGGGTATATGCCCAGTAGTGGGATTGCTGGGTCGTATGGTAGTTCTATTTTTAGTTTTTTAAGGAGCCTCCACAATGTTCTCCATAATGGCTGTATCAATTTACATTCCCACCAACAGTGCAAGAGGGTTCCCGTTTCTCCACACCCTCTCCAGCATTTGTTGTTTGTAGATTTTCTGATGATGCCCATTCTAACTGCTGTGAGGTGATACCTCATTGTAGTTTTGATTTGCATTTCTCTAATAATTAGTGATGTCGAGCGCTTTTCATGTGCTTCTTGGCCATCTGTATGTCTTCTTTGGAGAAATGTCTATTTAAGTCTTCTGCTCATTTTTTGATTGGCTTGTTTGTTTTTTTAATATTGAGCTGCATGAGTTGTTTATATATTTTGGAGATTAATCCTTTGTCCATTGATTCGTTTGCAAATATTTTCTCCCATTCTGAGGGTTGTCTTTTCGTCTTGTTTGTAGTTTCCTTTGCTTTGCAAAAGCTTTGAAATTTCATTAGGTCCCATGTGTTTATTTTTGTTTTTATTTCCATTACTCTAGGAGGTGGGTCAAAAAAGATCTTGCTGTGATTTATGTCAAAGAGTGTTCTTCCTATGTTTTCCTCTAAGAGCTTTATAGTGTCCAGACTTACATTTAGGTCTCTAATACATTTTGAGTTTATTTGTGTGTATGGTGTTAGGGAGAGTTCTAATTTCATTCTTTTACATTTAGCTGTCCAGTTTTCCCAGTAGCACTTATTGAAGAGACTGTCTTTTCTCCATTGTATATCCTTGCCTCCTTTGTCATAGATTAGTTGACCATAGGTGCATGGGTTCATCTCTGGGCTTTCTATCCTGTTCCATTGTTCTATATTTCTGTTTTTGTGCCAGTACCATACTGTCTTGATTACTGTAGCTTTGTAGTATAGTCTGAAGTCAGAGAGTCTGATTTCTCCAGCTCTGTTTTTTTCCCTCAAGACTGCTTTGGCTATTTGGGGTCTTTTGTGTCTCCATACAAATTTTTAAGATTTTAATATTAAGATTTTAAGATGTCATTTAGGAACTTCCTTGATGGTCCAGTGGTTAAGACTTTGCTTTCCAATGCAGGGGGTGAGGGTTCGATCCCTGGCCTGGTCAGGGAGCTAAGATCCCACATGCCTCACAGCCAAAAAACCAAAACATAAAACAGAAACAATATTGTAACAAATTCAATAAAGACTTTAAAAATGGTCCACATCAAAGAAAATCTTTAAAAATAAAGATATAATCATTCAAATTTTATTTTTAATATTTGCTTTATTATTAAAAAATTTCACTCTACATTTTCATTCTTTTTGTTCAGTGATATTCTAGAATGATGATTCTTTCCATGGTTTTGAAGAAATGAATTATAAAATATTTAAAGTCTGTCAAAAGCAACATATAGGGTTCTAACAGATTTCATAAACTTTCCTCAGGATAAACATTTTGAATGTTTAGTAAAGTATAATTTAAAATGATAAGAAGAAATATTTACTTATTTAATATTTACAATTAGTCTGTTTAGGATTTTGAAAGCCATTTTAGATGAGCTGTAAAATGAAAGAAAATAAAGGGCACAACTATAAATAATACATATCTTAACTTTTTTGACAATAATGTATTTTTGCTCTTGAACTGTCATCCTACCTAACACTGGGAAGGAAGAACTCTCCTAAACAAATACTGCTTCACCTCTTTGCTCCCAAAGGCCTGTTCAGTTCAGACTAAGCTGTGGTTTTGAAGACCTGTGTCTGGGAAGGTACAGAGATTATGATCCCCGCTGAAGCAGCCACAAGAGTCCATATAGTTTTATCTTTCAGCAGACAAGGCCTAAGACTGATTTGCCCCATACACGAATGTTTTAGCAACAAATTCACAAATTCCTACAGTAAATAACTATGATTTGAGTTTAGGTGATAAATATATTATCAGAACACTAGATAAAACAGCATTATAGTCATTTTATATGTTTACATGATATATTAATCGTTAGATTAATCCATATAATATTGCTATTTTTCAGGGTAAAAAATGTTGAACATTAATGACTTCATATGGTTCAAATCAGCATAAGTGAAATTAACCTTTATGTATTCCTTTATAAATTGAAATCAGAGTCCTTAGGATTTCTTTAAGGAAAATGTTTTCAAAGAAAAATCTTGCCCTAACCTATTTTCCATATTGAGCCAAAAAATAATAATCAATAAAATTGAAACAACAAATTATAAGAGTAATTGTTATGTATCATAAAACAGTTATTAATTCAAATCTTCTCTCCAATATTGAGATTTAACTACTTGAAAGTATTACTTTTGTTCCAAAAAAATTACTTAGTAAGCTCTAAAAAAGTATTTAATCATGAAAATTAATTTAATTTTGATTTTCTTTTCCCTCATCTTCCCAGGGTCCACTGGGGCATGATTACAGAGAAACCTGTTTAGAGATTTTCCATTTTCCAAATGTCCCTTTTTCTGATTCTTCTTTGGTCATTACTTCTACCTGGCTAGTATGAGGAATGAGAGTTTGAGTGGTGCATGTATATGTGCATGTGCTGTGTGTGTGTGTTCAGTTTTGAGCACACATCATGACAATTGTTAAAATTTAATATTCTTTTTTCCCCAAATCTTCATGCTGTATAATTGCTTAACTAAGTGCCACAATATAATCTTAATATTTCATTTTATCTTTTTTCTTGTTTAAAAATTCTAGAATCTGCACTAATGTACTTTTATGATCAAAGTATTTTTATATATTCCTTTACTCAATCTTTATTCTCAGATCGTTTAAACAATAGCTTCTAAATTATCATGGGTTTTTTTAAAAATGCACTTATTGATCTAAAAATGAAAAGTGGCTATAGGCTTTTTTGTATGAAATCACTCCACTGCATGGTTATCTGTTTATATGCAAGAAATGAATAGCCATTTCCTTCGGGTAATAAGTCTACATTCTTTCTGTTATAATTAATTAATTAATTTATTTATTTTTGGCTGCATTGGGTCTTCGTTGCTATGCATGGGCTTTCTCTAGTTGCAGCGAGTGAGAGCTACACTTCATTGCGGTGTATGGGCTTCTCATTGCGGTGGCTTCTCTTGTTGTGGAGCATGGGCTGTAGGCACGCAGGCTTCAGTAGTTGTAGCACACGGGCTCAGTAGTTGTGGCTCACGGGCTCTAGAGCACAGACTCAGTAGTTGTGGCACACGGGCTTAGTTGCTCCACAGCCTGTGGGATCTTCCCAGACCAGGGCTCGAACCTGTGTCCCCTGAATTGGCAGGTGGATTCTTAACCACTGCGCCACCAGAGAAGTCCTCTACATTCTTGAGAATGCTTAATTTCCTCTGACAACCAGTTTGCTTTTGAAATATTACCCTACATAATAGCAGCAAAATGTAATTGTTATAGTAAACTACAATTAGCTGAGCATATTAACTGGTAAACTACTTTGACGCTGTTAGGATTTTTGTTTTCCAAAATAAAGATCTCAAGACCAATGCTCTTTGACTCTCACAATAAATTAAGAAAACGAGGTTTCTTGTTGGAATGTGTCTGTCTGTTTTCTGGTCCCAAATGTGCATATCTTGTATATTATTTGATTTTCCTTGTGCTAGCATATATAGGAGAATCAGTGTGAACTCAAGAGCAATAGCTTAATATTGAAGTAGAAAAATATTTTATTATGTATTAGCTGTAGCATCTAGGTGGTGTTGAGGATGTCCCAATGTGCACAATTAGAATTTCATGCTTCATGCCAGAAATAATAGGAATTCTACTTAATCCAGATGATTCCTGACAGCAACTTACTTAGTGCGATATTACACTTCACTTAATTTTTTTTTTTTCTTTCTGTACCTGCATTTTCATTGACTTTGGCAAAGATATGCAAGGATTTGTGTATGTTTGCAACATGCTATGATAGTTTAAATGTCAGTTAAATCAATAACCATGACAGAATTTTGGAATAAGAACCACTTTAAAGTCTGATTCTTCCATCAATATAAAGTTTTAACTGACATGAACATGAATAGTAATTACAGCCCTGAAACAAGGAATAGATTGCTATGGAGTGTACCATGGCTAAGAAATATTTATAATCAGCATGTTTCATCATTTCACCCAGGTAATCGTTGCTTGATTGTGTGCTTGGAAATATTAAAACAAACAGAGTATAGAGAAATGGTAATCATTAAAGAGACAGGTGATATTGTTCATTTTATTTGATGGTTTTATTGATAATGTACACTAGAGGGTACTGGCAGTTTGCAGAGACTGCTGTAATAATATTATCATGCCAATATGTCAAACTCCTGCTCCAGAACAAGCTTTGAAACCTGGGATTCTTATTGAAAGACTAAAATTGAAGTTATGAACCTGTTTTTTATAATATTGTATAATCAGATTTGAGCTAGTACCTGTTATCAATTCTGATACAATGTAGATTTTTTCGTACCATTTGTGTGTTAAAAATTAGAATGTGAATGGGAGTTAAGAAAGTGTATATTTTTACCACATTGAATTGCATCCAAATAAATTTGAATACTCTTTTCTAATTAATGTAGTTGTTTATACCTTATTGATTGTGTGTGGAAATTAGGCACTTCGTACAAATGCACAAATACAACTAAACTGAAGATATTTCCTCTAAAACAAAACAGGAGTAATGCTTCAGCAAAAAATTGGAAGTAAACTATACGTGGACTAAAAGGGAAATATTTGGTGAATTTACTGTAGTGAATATTACAGAGCATTAAATGTACAAGTGTAAATACTCTATGGTCAGGAACCAGGAAGTATAGGAAAATTTGAAGACACAGTTTTTTTCTTTTTTTTTGATAGTGTTGTTTCTTGTTTTTTGCTGTCTTTCAACATGTTTTGATCCTAAAGAACTGATAATGTTTTTAAGAGTATTTTCTTCCCATGAGTGTTTCCCTTGTCTTCTAGCACTTCTAGGTTTCTAAAATTAAAAAAAAAAAAAAAAAAAAGTAACTCCATGTGCAAAATAGAATGTCATTGCCATATCATTAACTTAGTCTTGAACAACTTGGACCAAAAAAACCTAATCAAAGTAAAAAATAGGCATTGAATATCCTAGAATTAAGGAAGAAGTTAGGTATCAGCTTCAATGTACCACCAAATCTGCAAATAGAATGGTAGGAAGATCACAAATATAGACATTCAAAGATGGAAAAATATAGGATTGATAAGTTAATCAAATGTTTTTAGAGAAGAGACATATCAATTTGGTTTTGTCACTAAACAGATAGCCTACTCAAAAGGGATGATTGAGGAAAGTTTAATGAAGGATCCATTTGCAAAAGTACAAACAGGAAAAATGAAGCATCTGGGTTTAGTAATAACCACTAAACACCTAGACCTGAAGGAGAAGGAGGACCTGAAGGAAGTTGCTGTTAACTCTGATTTATATTTTATACATTTTAAGCATTTTAGTTATTAATAGTATACTTGCTGTATTAAAAAATTGAAATATTTTATAAATTTACTATGCTCTGGAAAAATTATGTGGCATAACATTATCTGGTCTTGCTGGACCTAGCAAGACCTGCAGCTCAAGGAGGCAACTTAGAGATTAGTTATTCTCTCCTCTATCCCTTTCCCATTCCTACCCACCCCTCTAGGTAATAGGTAACAAATTCATAAGTTTCTGATTCACCCTTTCTGTGGTTTTATTTTACAAAAATTAGAAGACACCTGGATATTTTCTTATGTCCCCCCTTTTTTTTACACAGAATAGAACATAGTATGGATACTATTTGTTCCTTATTTTTTTCACGTGACAAACTATCCAAGAAATTATAACATATCAATTTTTAATATCTACTCTTTATTTTTATATAGCTACGTATTACACAGTTGTGAGGATGGACTACATTTTATTCAATCTGTGCAAAGGCATTTAAATCATTTTCAAACTGTACTGATCAGAAATAATGCTGCAATGAATAATACTGTGTAGATGTATTTTCACATTGTTAGAAATGTACCTTCAAGGTACATTCTTAGAAAATGAATTTCCTGGGCCAAAAGGTAAATTTTGTAATTTCTTAAGGTATTGACTAACTACCCTTCTTAAAAGTTGTACAATCTCAACATCAATGATATGATATGATAGCCCTGCGAAAAGAGTATATTATCAAGCTTTTTAAATTTTACCAAACTAATAGTTGAGATATTGTATCTCTGTCTAGTTTTATTTGCATTTCTCTTATTCTCTTATACTAAGTGAAAATGAACACTTTTTAAAATATGTTTACAGGTTATTTTTTTTAATCTTTATGAAGTATTTCTATCAGATTTTTGTCTCATGTTTCCCAATTTTGAGATGCTTATATATTAGGGATGTTTGCTCTTTACCCATGATTTATATCACAATTTTTTTTTCCAGTTTTCACCTGTCTTTCATTTTGCTTCTGATGATGTAGAGAAACACACGCATGTTATCTTCTAGTGTTTGTATGGTTTCATTTTTTACATTTAGATATCCAATGTGGTTGAAGTTCATTCTTGCATGTGATGATGGTGTGGATCCATTTTGTTTATTTTTATTTTTATTTTTTGGCTATACATTTACCTCTTCACCCTTTATTTTAAAAGAAAGTTATTCTGACCGGTGTGAGTTGATACCTCATTTTAGTTTTGATTTGCGTTTCTCTAATGATTAGGGATGTTCACCATCCTTTCATGTGTTTGTTGGCAATCTGTATATCTTCTTTGCAGAAATGTCTATTTAGGTCTTCTGCCCATTTTTGGATTGGGTTGTTTGTTTTTTTGATATTGAGCTGCATGAGCTGCTTGTAAATTTTGGAGATTAATCCTTTGTCAGTTGCTTCATTTGCAAATAGTTTCTGCCATTCTGAGAGTTGTCTTTTCATTTTGTTTATGGTTTCCTTTGCTGTGCAAAAGCTTTTAAGTTTCATTAGGTCCCATTTGTTTATTTTTGTTTTTATTTCCATTTCTCTAGGAGGTGGGTCAACATCAAAAAATCTGCAAACAATAAATGCTGGAGAGAGTGTGGAGAAAAGGGAACCCTCTTGCACTATTGGTGGGAATGTAAATTGGTACAGCCACTATGGAGAACAATATGGAGGTTCCTTAAAAAACTAAAAATAGAACTACCATATGACTCAGCAATCCCATTACTGGGCATATACCCTGAGAAAATCATAATTCAAAAAGAGTCATGTACCACAATGTTCATTGCAGCTCTATTTACCATAGCCAGGACATGGAAGCAATCTAAGTGTCCATCAACAGATGAATGGATAAAGAAGATGTGGCACATACATACAGTGGAATATTACTCAGCCATAAAAAGAAACGAAATTGAGTTATTTGTAGTGAGGTGGATGGACCTAGAGACTGTCATACAGAGTGAAGTAAGTCAGAAAGAGAAAAACAAATAACCATATACTAACACATATATATGGAATCTAAAAAAAAAAAAAAGGTTCTGAAGAACCTAGGGGCAGGACAGGAATAAAGATGCAGTTGTAGAGAATGGACTTGAGGACACGGGGAGGGGGAAGGGTAAGCTGGGATGAAGTGAGAGAGTGGCATGGACATATATACACTACCAAATGTAAAATAGATAGCTAGGGGGAAGCAGCCTCATAGCACAGGGAGATCAGCTTGGTACTTTGTGTCCACCTACAGAGGTGGGATAGGGAGGGTGGGAGGGAGACACAAGAGGGAGGAGATATGGGGATATATGTATATGTATAGCTGATTCACTTTGTTATAAAGCAGAAACTAGCACATCATTGTAAAGAAATTATACTCCAAAAAGATGTTAAAAAAAAAGAAAGTTATTCTATTTCCTAGTGATTTGAAATGCCAGTTTGGGTCATATACTAGAAACTCCTATGGACTTGGATCTACCCATTGACTTTTTATGCTAAGCATTGGTCTGTTTGCCTATTTTCTGTGCTTGGACCACATTTAATTATGATTTAATTATGCTTATGTGTGTTTTAATCACTGTTAGGGAATTACCCATCTTCATAGCCTTCAGTGATTTCCTAGCGAATTTTCATATTCATTTTTCATCATGAACTTTAGTATTGATATGTCTAGCTCCATTGAATAAATAAAAAGAAAAAAAATCCCTAACCCAAGATATTTTTTATTTGGATTATGTAAAATTGATAAATATTAACTTAGAAACTTAGAAAGAATTGACCTGTATAATGTTCAGTTGTTTTACCTGATTATAAGAGACATCTTTCTATTTTGTTCAGTTGAATTTTAGTATACTTAGTAGTGTTTTCCTCATATGGACTTTGCACATACCTTTATTATTATTATTGAATCTTACCTTTATTGTTGTTATTATTAAATCTTTTTTGTTATTTTATTTATACATTTTAATCATTTTTAATTATTAATATTATACTTGCTGCATTAAAGAATGGAAATATTTTCTAATTTACCATGCTTTGGAAAAAATATGTGGCATAAGATTATCTGGGCTTTCCAAACTACAGAGACTTTTTTAGGGGAGATAGAGATAAATTCTGTAGATTATTTTTGTGTGCTATTAGATTAAGTGACTTAAGGTCCCATCCAATTGAAAAGTGCAAACATTCTGTGATTCTTCGAAAATTCGTAAATATAGTTAAACTGTACTTACATATCCATGAATGTTTTTGAATATTCTCTTAAGTCAGTAGTATGAAACTATCGTTGACTTCATTACTCTTTTCCATTTTTATTGTGCTTTTCCTCTGAGGATTTCTCTGTATTTTCTGGAATCAACACTGTCAGTCTTCCTGCAATCCTGATAAATTCCCTGTGAAATATAATAAGCTCTGAAGACATTTTAGGGAATCAGATGCTGCTTACGATACACTTTAGTAGAGTTGTCATATTTGGACACAGAAGTTTAGAATGCTGTGGGGGTCTGGTTTTCAGTTCAGAAAGAGAAACTGTCAGCAGTCTGTATAGTCTTTTATTTGTAATTGTTTATGTGATTTCAGAAGTAATGTGCTTAATCTAATGGTTTTAAAGCTAGAGAGTCTGAAAAAAGGACGCCTGAAGGAAAAGTGTTTAAATTGATCTCTCTTGAATTTAAAAATGCATATTAAATAAAACCAGAACATAAAATGAAGAATTTTAATCCTCATCTTATTGAGAGAATTATGCATGTAATAGCTGTCATTACCTATAACAATTCATATTTTAATTTAATATGGAACATAATCTCTTCTGTGAGATGTATTGAGAGGTTAGATTTTAGGTTCTGGGAAGTTAAGGATAAACTCCTGTAACTTCTTGATGTCAACTTAAGTGTAGTAAGTGACACAGCTTGAGACTTCATGTATTTGTTGCATTTAGACTTAAAGTTCATTTTCTGTAGAAGAGCCATAGGAATAAGTCATTTAGTTTAATAAACTTCTTCGTGCTCTTTAATAATTTCTAGAAATCTTAGAATAATTTAGAGGAATGGTGTTATGAAGTAGGAGAAGAAGTATGGTACAGAAGGAAACGTGCATTGATAATTGGAATTCAAGTGTAGTCCCAATATTGCCATTAACTAGCTGGGTGACTTTGGGCAAGTTGCTTATCTCTCTGCTTCAGTTTCGTAAAATGAGAATTACAGAGCTGAAAGGGACCTTGGAAGCAATTGGGTCCAAACCTCTCATTTTACAGATGAGGAAACTTAGATAATTTGCCCAGGCTTTTACTGTAGGAGAGTTGGGACCAAGATTCAGTTTTCTGAGTTTCAACTTAGTGCTTTCTCCATTATACTTTGCGGCTCCTTTTCATCTGTAAAATGAGGGAGTTGAATTCGAAGCCCTCAGAGTTTTCTAACAGCTCAAAAATATTATTCTTTTGACATTAGTCCTAATTATAATTTACTGGACAAAAGTTTGTAGCTTTTATTTATTGGTGAAAGAAATGTTTCTTGAAGAAACAATGTGACCTTTTCAAGGTTATGTTATAATTTGTTAAGAGAAGATACTCATCTTCATTATTACCAAAAGATTTTTAAGTTTATTTGTGAGCATGGTAAGCAGTAGTGTGCTAGGTGATCTTGTCTTTTTAATGATCTACATTCTAAAACACTGTTATGAATATATTTTTAAAAAAAAGATTATCTGGGCTTTCAAAGTTTGGTTGAACTCCCTTGTGAAAACGCTGAGGCATGCTGCCTTGTTTTAGGAGTTCATCTAGTGAGGATGAATTCTGACTATCTGGTGTGCAGTGCTGATAGGGATAGGTCACTTTTATTCAGTCTAGGATTGTGTTGACTTGAGACTGGATTTAATATTTCCTAAGGATTGTTTCTTTACCTCACTCAAGGGTGTAGCTCTTCTGGAATTCTAACTGCAAGTTTGGAATGTTTACTAAGTCCCTCTTTCTTTTTTTTCCTCATTTTTCAAACACTGGCTTCTGCCTCTTTTTGCTTGAATTCTAAGACTCTCTATTCTGTGCCATTTACAGAAAAGTGCTGTAGGAATCAGACTTGTATTTTCCTTTATCCCAGGACATTGTTTCTGAAGTCTTCAGTTCTGTGATAACTTTATAATGTATTCAAATAAATTTTTATTTGGAATACACTCCAGATTTTTTAAGGTGATCTTGGTGAGAACAGCAGGAATAGCAACATGGTATTTTTCCATTAGCAGATACAGAAAAATGACCTTTGGTATTAATAAAGTGTTTATATGAGAACATTCTTGCAATTCCCATTATGAAGGTTTTGTCAAAACATTATTAGCTGTCCTTTATTTTTAGTATGATCTATGAAAATATCTAGAATACAGTGACTGGAAAAATATCTACAGTATTCTTATTTTTCTTCTAACAAGAGATGAGATTTTTTTTTTTTTTTGCCTTGACTACTTGAAAGGTCAGAGACTGGCTTAGTGGAAATGTTTTATTACTTTTTGGAAGTGTATTAGTTTTCTAGGGCTGCTGTAACAGAGAATGACAAACTAGAATGCTTAAACAATAGAAATTTATTGTCTCACAGTTCTGGAAGCTAGAAGTTCATAACCAAGGTGTCAGCAGTATTGGTTTCTTCTGAGGACTGTGAGGAAAAAATCTATTCCAGGCCTATCTCCTTGGCTTGTGGTTGGCTTTCTTCTTCCTTTATCTCTTCACATCATTTTCCCTGTATGTGTCTATCTCTGTTTCCAAATTTCCCCTTTTATTATAAGGGTACCAATCATGTTGGATTACGGCCCACCCTAATGACTTCATTTTAACTTGATTACTGCTATAAAGACCCGTATCTCCAAATAAGGTAGCATTCTTAGGTTTTGGGGATTAGGACTCCAACAAACCATTTGGAGGGGACAACTTCAACCAATAACAAAAAGTAAATGCAGTATAAATGAAAATACACATACATATGCATTAATTCATTTACAAATAGTTATATTTACAAAATAATAGCTTATGGATTTCTAGTATGTGAAAAGATTAACTTCTGGGAACTTCAGTTTACAGTAAGCAGCCTAAAGCAACAGAACTATTGGTAAAAAGCTGAGATCAGCCTTTTAGATTCTCCTAACAGCTAGAACAAACAAACAAGGTATATTATTAGCTCTTCCTAGGCAATTTTTTTCACAATTGGATTAATAATGTGGGAACATTGTTGAGCCTATTGAGTCTACTTTTGTGAGGATTTCAATAAATACCTTCAAATCTCTTACCATAAAACCATAAAACCCATACCGTCATGGGTTATTCAGGCTATTCTATAGTTCATGATGGAAACATAAGATTAAACCACATAGAAAATTTTAATAATATCAGAATACTACTGGAAAATCTACCTACAAAAGAATATCAAAAACTCTCATTAATCAAGCATCCTCTGCAATGACAAGGTCACTTCATGAGCTGAATGAAGTAATTTTTACAACATTTCCTATTCTGCAGTTAAATCTGAACTAAATAACAAATCAAGTTTGTGCAGTCATCATTTTAACACCAAATTGGATATAAAACTTTTTTACATTTAATTTATCAATCACTTCTGGATGTATATATTGTTAATAATCTGTTATTAAGAGCTAAAGTAATCATGTTCACATACCATTTACTGAATAATTATTAAGTATAATTCATATTTTATAATGATCTATATCTGTCAAGGTCACAACAGGAAAGAGATGGCATAATCATACTCAAGTGAGGTTATTCACAAGGTGAATGTGTCACTTATTGCCCAATCCCTGCCAATCTACTATTAATAAGTACAGAGAACAAGAGGCATAAAGTGGAACTTTACTGAGCAAATCATGGTACATTGTCACTTTAGTAATTGAAAAAATTTAATAAAGAAAACTTTTAATAAATATGTACGCTTTCCCGTAGAACTTTGTAGAAATTCTGGGTTCTGTGTCGATAGATAAGAAGACATATGGATGTGAATAAATGGATCAAACCAGGCAGATCTCTCTGCATGTACTTGGCTGGTGTAGAGGAGGTTCAATGTAGTCAACATGTAGACACTTCTGTTACCCTTCTACTGCAGTCTGTCTTGATCTCTGTGATACAGGATGGGGTGGGGGGGTGGTGCTTCAGCCTCACCCCATGTTCTAGGATTCTCTCAGTTGTGTCTTGTTCTTGAATAGTTGTTAGTTGTTTTTCTTGTGAGGGTGAGTGAAGTCAGGAATGACCTATTTGGCCATCTTGGTCATGTCATACTCCCCACAATCTACAATTCTTGAAGAAATTTCTAGAATGAGAGAAACCAATTGATACTGGTGTTTTGACAATTTTCTTTGCTTTTATGAGTTTTTAAAAGGATTTTTGGAGCAGTTTTAAGTTTACAACAAAATTGAGAAAAAGGTACAGAGATCCCTTATACAGACCCTACCCCTACATATGCACAGCCTCCATTATCAACATCCCCAATCACACTGGTACATTTGTTACCTTTGGGTGCTTCCAAGCTTTGGTAATTGTGAATAAAGCTACTATAAATATCTTTGTGCAGGTTTTTGTGTGGACATAAGTTTGCAACTCCTTTAGGTAAATACCAGGGAGCACTATTTCTGGATCGTATGGTAAGAGTATGTTTAGTTTTGTAAGAAACTGCCAAGCTGTCTTTCAAAGTGGCTGTAACATTTTGCATTATCACCAGCAATGTATGAAAGCTCCTGTTGCTTCACATCCTCACCAACATTTAGTGTTGTCAGTGTTCTGGATTTTGGCCATTCTACTTGGTGTATTTCATCATTATTTTAATTTGCGTTTCCATGATGATTGAAACGTGGAGCATTTCTTTCATATGATTATTTGTCATCAATATATATCTTCTTTGATGAGGTGTCTGTTAAGCTCTTTGGCCCATTTTTTAATCAGGTTGTTTGTTTTCTTACTGTTGAGTTTTAAGAGTTCTTTGGATATTTTGGGATACCAGTCCTTTATCAGATGTGTCTTTTGCAAATATTTTTTCCCAGTCTGTGGCTTGTCCTCTCATTCTCCTGATATTGTCTCTCACAGAACAAAAACTTTTATTTTTAATGAAGTACAGATTATCAATTATTTCTTTCATGGATTGTGTCTTTGGTGTTGTACTTAAAAAGGCATCACCATCTAGGTTTTTTCTTACATTATCTTCTAGGGTTTTACCTTTAGATCTATGTCCATTTTGAGTTAATTTTTGTGAAAAGTTACAAAAGTTATGCGTCTGGGTTTATTTTTTTGCATGTGGATGTCCAGTTGTTCCAGCTCCATTTGTTGAAGAGTCTCTCTTTGCTCCATTGCATTGCCTTTGCACCTATGTCAAAGGTCAGTTGACTATATTTATGCAGGTCTATTTCTGGGCTCTCTATTCTGTTCATCAGTACAGCACTGTTTTTTTTATTTATTTTATTTATTTATTTTGGGTCTTCGTTGCTGTGTGCGGGCTTTCTCTAGTTGCAGCAAGCAGGGCCTACTCTTCCTTGCGGTGCACATGCTTCTCATTGTGGTGGCTTCTCTTGTGGAACACAGGCTCTAGGTGCACAGGCTTCAGTAATTGTGGCATGTGGGCTCAGTAGTTGTGCCTCACGGGCTCTAGAGCGCAGGCTCAGTAGTTGTAGCACATGTATTTAGTTGCTCCACGACATGTGGGATCTTCCCAGACCAGGGCTTGAACCCGAGTCCCCGGCATTGGCAGGTGGATTCTTAACCACTGCATCACCAGGGAAGCCCAATACAACACTGTTTTGATTACTGTAGCTTTATAGTAACTCTTGAAGTTGGGGACTGTCAGAGTCTTACAACTTTGTTCTTCTCCTTCAATATGTGTTGGCTATTGTGGGTCTTTTGCCTCTCCATATAAAGTTTAGGATTGGTTTGTCAATATCCATGAAATAATTTTCGGGATTTTTGATTGGAATTGTATTGAATCTATAGGTCAAGTTGGGAAGATCTGACATCTTGACAATACTGTGTCTTCCTTTCTATGAACACAGGCTATCTTTCCATTTTATTAGTTCCTACTTGATTCCATTCATCAGCATTTTGTAGTTTTCCTCATATAAATCATGCACATATTTTGTTAGATTTACACTTATGTATTTCATTCCTGGGGTGCTAATATAAAAGATATTATGCTTTTAATTTTAAATTCTACTTGTTTATTATTGATATATAGGAAAGCAACTGACTTTTGTATATTAACCTTGTATCCTGCAATCTTGCTATAATTACTTATTAGTTCCAGGAGTTTATTTGTCAGTTCTTTCAAATTTTCTCCATAGACAATTATTTCATCTGTAAACAAAGACAGTTTTGTCTTCCTTCCCCATCTGTTTACCTTTTATTTCCTTTTTTTTTTTTTTTTTTTTGCCTTATTACATTAGCAAGGACTTCCAGTACAATGTTAAAAAGGAGTGGTGAGAGGAGACATCCTTGCCTTGTACCTGATCTTAGTGGGAAAGCTTTGAGTTTCTCACCATTAAGTATGATGTTAACTGTAGGGTTTTAATAGATAGTCTTTATCAAACTGAGAAAGTTCCCCTCTACCCTTAGTTTGATGGGAATTTTTATCATAAATGGATGTTAGGTTTTGTAAAGTGCTTTTTATGCACCTATTGGTATGATCATGTAATTTTTCATGTTTTAGTCTGTTGATGTGATGGACTACATGAATTGATTATCAAATGTTGAACCAGCCTGGTATACCTGGGATAAATCTCTTGGCTGTGATGTGTAATTCTTTTAATACATTTTTGGACTCATTTTGCTAATATTTTATTGAGAATTTTTACATCTATGTTCATGAGAGATATTTATCTTAGGGACTTTTTTTTTCCTTGTAATATCTTTGGTTTTGGTACTAGTGTAATGCTGGCCTCATAGAATGAGTCTGAAAGTATTCCTTCTGCTTTTAGCCTCTGAAAGGGATTATAGGGTATTGGTATAATTTCTTTCTTAAATGTTAGGGAGAATTCACCAGTGAACCCATCTGGACCTGATGTTTTCTATTTTAAAAGGTAATTAATTATGGATTCAATTTCTTTAATAGAAGTAGACCTATTCAGACTGTCTGTTTCTCCCTGTGTGCATTTTGGCAGAGTTTTTCAAGGAATTCGATCCATTTTATCAAGGTTATCAAATTTGTGGGCATAGAGTTGTTGATAGTATTCCTTTATTATTTTTTTTTAATTTACATGGGATCTGTAGTGACATCTCCCCTTTCATTTCTGATATTAGTTATTTGTTTTCTTTTTCTTTTTTTCTTAATCATTCTGGCTAGAGGCTTATAAATTTTATTGTCCTTTTCAAAGAACCAGTTTCAGTTTTGCTGATTTTCAATATTGATCTCCTATATTCAATTTCATTGATTTCTGCTCTAATTATTATTTCTTTTTTTTTTTTCTGGTTACTTTGGACTTAATTTGCTCTTGTTTTTCTAGTTTCCCAAGGTGGAGACTCTGATTACTGAATTTACATCTTTCTTCTTTTGTAATATATGCATTCAGTGCTATAAATTTCCCTCTAAGCACCACTTTCACTGCATCCCACAAATTTTGATATGTTGTGTTTTCATTTTCATTTAATTCAAAATACTTTTAAAAGATTTCATCTTTGTCCCATAGGTCCCATAGGTTATTTTAAAGTGTGTTTTCTAAACTCCACATATTTTGGGATTTTCTAGTTATCTTTCTGTTATTGATTTCTAGTTTAATTCCATTATGGTTTGAAAGCAGCCATTGTATGACTTCTATTCTTTTAAATTCCTTAATGTGTGTTTTGTGGCCCACAATGTGGTTTACCTTGGTGACTGTTCCCTGTGAGCTTGATAAAAATGTATATTGTGTTGTTGTTGGAGAAGTAATCTATAGACATCAATTATATCCAGCTGATTGATGGTGTTGTTGAGTTCATCCTTACTGATTTTTTGCCTGCTGGACCTGTCCATTTCAGAGAGAGGGGTTATGAAGTCTCCAACTATGATAGTGGGTTTATTTATTTCTCCTTGCAGTTCTACCAGTTTTTGCCTCATGTAATTTGATGTTTTGATGTTAGGTGCTTTTATGAGCTTTTCATGTGCAGATTTGTGACAACACAAAACAAACTGACATTTGACAAAAATCAAATGAAAGCATTAATTATTGATTATTTACTATTTATTGAAACCTAATGTCAGCCAGGCACTGATAGAGTAGTGAAGAAGACAGACAAGTGTTCTGCTCTAATAGACCTTACATTCTAGCTGGGAGACAAAGAGGAAAGGGAAAGGAAAAAACAACAACTCAGCAACATGCACTTGAAAGTAATTTAAGATGGTAAGCTTATGGGGAATAACAATTTCATCTACAAGTTCATCTCAGCAGAAAACTCAATGGCTCTTTTTAACCAACGTTGAACTCCACTTTTCCTAGCCACAGGCTGCATTTACTAAATGGATCTGCCTGAGGCCTTTTAACATGTTTTCCTGTGAAATTAGCCTGGAACGCCCATAAATTATTTTACCATGAGTAACTGGATGATTCTGGTGAATTAGGGCCATTCAATTTTTCTGATGTTTATAATTCTGTCACTATATAATCACATAATATTAAAACGTAGAAAAGAAATGCAGGCATCTGCTTTGATCTAGAGGGTTTATGAAAGTACATTGTAATAATGAAATATTTTAATGTAGAAAGTGAAAGAATCTAAACTTAAATGCAAAGTTTTAACATCAGAAACTATTAGTGAGGTTTATAATTACTTTTATAAAATATAAAATTAATTTTATATTGTTATTGATGCTTCTTGTTTTCTTGGTTTTGTTTTCTTTAAAATCATTTCTGTGGTAGGCTGAATAATGGCTCCCAAAGATATCCATATCCTAATCCCCAGAACCTGTGAATGTTACTTTACATGGTAAAAAAGGACTTTGCAGATATTATCACGTTAAGAATTTTGAGATAGGGAGGTTAGCCTGGATTATCTGGATGTGCACTAAATGATGTAATCACAAGGCTTATTATAAGAGGGAAGCAAGAAGGTCAAAGGAGACAATAGGAGATGGGACAACGTAAACAAGTATTTGAAGTGATGCAAAGAAGGGGCCCAGAGCCAAGGAATGCAGAAGACCTCTAGAAGTTGGGAAAGACAAAGAAACAGATCTCTCCTGAAGACTTTCATTGACTAGAACAAAAAATAATTTATCAAATGGAAATTAAATCAAAATTTTAAAAGAACACTTTATAAACAAACTGAAAATAATATATTGAATTGTAAATCAAGGCCCCCGCTTGCCACAACTAGAGAAAGCCCTCGCACAGAAACGAAGACCCAACACAGCCAAAAATAAATAAATAAATTAATTAATTAAATTTTTTTAGAAAAGAACTATATTATAAGGTGGTATATTGAACATAATTAGTTCAGATGTATTTAGAACACAGTGTACTCAGTGAAGGTTTGAAAATATTTTTTTGAATCTTAATGCAAATAGCAAATATAAATATATACACCATTTTCATTTTGGAGGTGTATGTGCATGTATAATATTCTTTTGATTGCTCATTCAACAGCTATATAAATGGATAAATAAATCCTTTTTTGGAGAAAAAAAAAAGAGTTAATCAAACCTCATGTGTACCAGGCACTAAAGGGAGCTATAAAAATGTATATATAGGCCACAGACGCTGATATCACAGAAAATGGCAAGGAGGGAGCTCAAAAAATTGGTTCCTCCACTGAAACAAAAATAAACTAGCAAAGACTGGCAGAATTAACTTTTTCAGAACTCTGAAAATTAACCCCAAACTTAACAGCAACGAATGTGAATCTCTAGGCTCTGAGCTCACAGGTAGTAAAAGTTGATGCAGAGTTGTAGGTGGCCTGGTTTAGGCAGTGGAGGTACCTAATTTAGTTGGAAGCTGCAAAGACCTGGAGAGAAGTGTGTTTTGTTCTGTTTTGTTTTCTTTTCTTTTCTGCAGGCATTTAGGATAACTAATCTAATTGATCATATTCCAAGACACCGAATATGAAATTTTTGCAGGCATTCCCAGAAAATAGCTGGGTTTGACGTTCTTCTGCTTCCTCCGTTCACGTGATCAGATGCTTCCACCTTCTGTGGATCTCCAAAGGATTGTAAAATTCTATGATTCAGATTTGAGCATGGGAAGCAGGATATGCATCCCTTTATTGTTATGCTTCAGTCTATTTTTTACCAGATTTCTGGATTGGAACATTAGACTCAAAGTTCAACAACCAATAAAGTGGCTTTTCTTCCCTTGCCATTCTTTCATGTAGGTCTCTAATCCATTAAGAACCTTTGGAAAAAGTAGAGCATGGTATTGGGCAGTATTCTCATATATCTGGATTCCTAGACCATATTACCATCTAATAGAGTTTCATCTTTTTCCTATCATCTGGCATATTCAAATCAAAGAAAAAACAAACAAAAAACTATAAAAATTGTACAAGTATTGAAAGTAATTGCTTTTTTACTAATCTCTAATGTAAAATTAAGACTGGCAGAGAGCTTAAAGGAAATGCTATTTATAAAATGCAATCTAAATTCTTATGTATATGTATTTTTTCTTTTTCAAGGTATTTGTTTATTTGGGGTAGTCTCTATTGGCAATAAGAATACAGCTTTTAAGATGGTTTATAAATATTTTAAGAATCGAATTAGTATACTTTCAGGTTAAGTGTACCAACTCTGGGGGCAACTGCTTGTGTTTAAGTCCTGACCCAATTATTTTCTAGCTGTACTGCTTTGATCTAGTTACTTATCCTTGTACCTTTGCTTCCATATATTTGAAATGGAGATAATAAAAATATCTACCATGTAGAGATGTGAAGAATAAAAATTTTGTGGGTTGCAAGGTGCTAAATAAAGGAGATGATCAGTGATAATATAAGATTGAAATTATTTAGAAATAATTTTAAGTTCAATATATTTCATATTAAGAATTTTCATAGAAATTGATTCAATACTTAGTACAAACTGATTTATACTCAGTACAGATTGTCTGCTTATAGTTCATTAAGGTCGCTTGTTGAGTAAGAGGGCATATGGTGTACTTTGTACCCATTTCTCCCCACCAAAGAACTGAGAGATTGACAATATGTTTCACTGTAGATCCATGTGAAGTTAATGCATTTGAAAATGAGGCCACAGCATGAGAGAGTGGGGAAGACGTTTTGCACATGTAAAACAATGATTGGGTTATTTACCCTCTCTCTCTCTCACACACACACACAAGCACAAACACACACAAAGAAACACACACAAAGGAGATCCTGAAGAACTTTAACTCATTCATATCAAATTTACTATTTTTGTAGGTTGTTTCAAAGTCCAAGGTTTAAATTAAAACTTCACTTTCATTACTTAATTTGAGAATCTTAATTAGTACAGGTAATTTTATACATTTTAGTCCAGAACATTTGTAGGAATAATAAATTTAAAAATTGGCTCGGTGTTACAATATCAATGTGAAATATAGTCTAAATACATTCTCTAAGTCTGTGACTCTGTTTCTGTTTTGTAAATAAGTTCATTTGCATTATTTCTTTTTCGATTCTTCATATAAGGGATATCATACGTTATTTCTCTTTCTCTGTCTGACTTACTTCACTCAGTATGACAATCTCTAGGTCCATCTATGTTGCTGCAAATGGCATTATTTCATTCTTTTTAATGGCTGAGTAATGTTCCATTGTATATATGTACTACATCTTCTTTATCCATTCCTCTGTCAGTGGATGTTTAGAGAACAAACTTATGGTTTCCTGGAGGGGGGGAAAGATGGAGGGGGAGATAGGGAGTTTGTACACATGGCTGTATTTAGAAAGGATAACCAACAAAGACCTACTGTATAGCACAGGGAATTCTGCTCAATGGTATGTGGCAGCCTGGATGGGAGGGGAGTTTGGGGGAGAATGGATACATGTATATGTATGGCTGAGTCCCTTTGCTGTGCACCTGAAACTATCACAACATTGTTAATCGGCTCTACTCCAATATAAAATGAAAAGTTTTTAAAAAGTTCTCTTTTTAGGATCATCTCTCTTGGAAAATTTATTCTTGCTCATAATTAGGGTAGCACTACAAAGTCACCAGAATGGCTAAGAATAAAAAGAATGGCAATACCAAGTATTGGTGCACATATAGAACTGGAGATTTCACACCTTTCTGGTAGGAATGCAAAATAGTACATTCACTTTGAAAACTATTTAGCAGTTTCTATTTTCCCTTTTTTTTAAATTGAAATGCAATATTTACATGCAATATTATGTTAGTTTCAGGTGTACTACATAGTGATTTGATATTTGCAACCATTATGAAATAATCACCATGATAAGTCTAGTAACCATCTGTCCCCATACAAAGATACTACAATATTATTGACCATATACCTTATGCTGTATATTACATCACCGTGGCTTATTTATTTTATAACTGAAGGTTTATGCCTCTTAATCTCATACATGCAGCAACAAGGATGAAGCTCAAAACATTATGCTAAATGAAAAAAGCCAGAGGTAAAAGACTATATTCTCTATGAAAATGTTTGCATAAAATTCTAGAAAAAAACAAAGATTTAATGACAGAAAGAAAATCAACCATTGTTTATGCTGGGGGTCAGGGAGAGTGCTAGGGAACTCTCTAAAGTGGAGAAAATGCTCTATGTTTCAATGAGCTCATTGTTTTATTGCTGAGTAGTATTAGATGTAATAGATGTAATAAATTTTATATGTAATAAATTTATCTGCTCACCAGTTGATGGGCATTTGGGTCGTTTTCAGCTTCAGGCTATGATGTATAAACAATTTTTGGTAAAAGTGTTTACATGGGCATGCTTTCATTTCTTTGGGGTAAATACTTAGGAGTAGAATTGTTGGGTTATATGGTAGTTATAAATTTAACTTCATAACAAAATGCTATTGTGATCACATTGATGGATCTAGGCGGTATTATGCTAAGTGAAGTAAGTCAGACAGACGGAGAAAGACAAATACTGTATGATCTCACTTATATGTGAAGTCTAAAAAACAAAACAAACAAAACAAAGTGAAAACAGATTCATAGATACAGAGAACAAATGGGTGGTTGCCAGAGGGGAAGGGGGTTGGGGGGGGGCGTGAAACAGGTGAAAGAGATTAAAAAATGTACCAATTTTGCAAAATATACTCTAAATGCTGCAAACAAAAGGCTATCATAAGGAAAGAGAATAGTAAATATACGATGAAACAAGGCAAGAAACAATATATTAGTTGACATAGTTGTTGCACATTGGGGAAAAAAAATCTCTTTTCATTTTAAACTTATTTATTTTATTTTTTAGGTAGGTTGGCTCATCTACCCTAGTAGATCATGGCCCATGACTTTCCATGGATGCAAGGCATTCTCCATAAGAGTATTTCCCAACAATATGAATTCCCAGTGTTTCAAAATCTCTTTAAAATTTTTTCCAGACTCAGAATGCAAATGTGTGCATTGTGTTAGAACCTTCTACCCAGATGGATGATTAGCCAATTCCCAGGTGAGTAAGAAAATGACTAAATTCTTTCATTCTTAAAAAAAGGAACAATTTCTTTTATCTAAGAATTAGAAAACATAGCATGATTACTCTAGAAAAAATGTTACCTAACAGTAAGGCTAAATGTAATATTTCAGTATTCATCTTGAAAATAGCCATGTTTACACTGGCTAGTCCTTATACTGAATATCCTAGACATGCAGTCTTAATATCTGTTTTCTGTGGAGAAACCAGAATGAAAATTATTTTTCAATTCTCAGGTGTCAGTTGTAAATTGTTACATGACCATATACAATTTCCAGAACTCATCACACTGTACACTTGAAGTTGTTGAATCTCATTGTATATAAATTATACTTCAACAAAGTTGGGAGGAAAAGTGGTAAGAAGTTATACAGTGTTGCTATAAGATTAAAAGGGAGATTATTGCAAAGCTTTTAGCACAGGACCTCAGAAATTGTAGATGTTTGATACATGTAGTCATTTTTTTTTTACTTAATTTACTTATCCTTTATTTTACTTGATTATTAAGCCCTTTACCTCATGGATTGTGCACTGTAAAGGTTAATTTCAGTAGACCTGGAATTGGCCTGAACTGTTTTGCTAAAATACTGCCACAACATTTACCTGTAGTCAAGGTATGAAACACACTGTTTTATAGTGTTGGTTTGTAATTATGGGTCTGAGAAATTTTAGAGTGGTTTGTGTTAGGTTGTAGGTATTATGTTGATAATTTACTGCGGTAGCCAGTCAATATTTTATCGATTTATTTATACTAAGTCTCCTTTGAGTTTTGAGATAAATACTATGTGGCTATGTTGTATTATACCTCAATATAAGGTTTAGCTTTGATTTCTTTAGGTTCTTTCAGAATGAACATGATAGGGGCCAAAAGGCCTATAAAATAATTTGCAAACTGAGGGCTGAGGCTTAAGTTATTCTTCCAGGTTCACATCATGCAGTCTTTTATGAGATTGCAAGGTCAGAGTTATCTTATAGCTGGACTAGGGCAGCTTCATTCTTATCTCTGAGGAAGTCTGATATTTATCGTTTGGCCAAGAAAAGAATGAGCTGTGCTAGCTAATGATTTATAATGTGCTGTTTAAAATTCAAAACTCTCCTGGGAGCACATGGTACTAACTTGTCTCCATTGTTTACAGAAGTAGACATTGATAGTTTCTTCCTGGTTTAACAGATACTGAGCCCAGCCTTAGCCAAGTGACAAATGGGGTATAAAAGACCCCTCAGTAGAAGAGGGAACCTCATGCACTGTTGGTTGGAGTGTAAATTGGTGCAGCCACTATGGAAAACAGTATGGAGATTCTTCAAAAAATTAAAAATAGAACTACCATAAGATCCAGCAATTCTACTTCTTTGTATTTTCCCAAAGAAAACAAAAACATCAGTTCGAAAAGATATATGTACCCCTGTGTTCATAGCAGCATTATTTACAATAGCCAAGATTATACACACAACTATGGGTCCATCAACAGATAAATAGATAAAGGAGATGTGGTACACACACACGCACACACACACACAATGGAACATTACTCAGCCATAAAAATGAATGAAATTTTGCCACTTGTGATGACACAGATGGATCTGGAAGGTATTATACTTACTGAAATAAATCAGACATAGAAAGACAAATACTGTATATTCTCACTTATATGTGGAATCTCAAAAATAAAACAAATGAATAAATATTACAAAACAGAAATAAACTCATAGATACAGAGAACAAACAAGTTGTTACCAGAGGGGAGAGAGGCAGTGGAGGGGAAAAAACTAGGTAAAGGGGATTAAGAGGCAGAAACTACTAGGTGTAAAATAACTAAGTCACAGGATATAATGTACAGCACATGTAACATAGCCAATATTTTATAATAACTTTGTATGGAATATATTCTATAAATATGGAATTACTATGTTGTATGTGTGAAACTAGCATAATGTTGTAAGTCAACTATACTTCAATTAAAAAACAATTAAAAAAAAGACCCCTTAGTAAACTCCTGTATGGGCTCCTCTGGAACTGAGAAATACTGCACATACTTTGGTGGTTCCTAATCCAAAACCAAAGTATGACCTGTGTGATGGATAAAGGACTTTGGAGAACTGTATTTGGAAATCTTTGGACTTCTCTGCTATTACTTGTGCTTTTTTTTCCCTACTGCGCCATATCCATTACCTTTACTAAAGCCTTGCATGAGTATACCCTGTGCAATCTTGCCTTTTCAATTATTTGACCCTGTCATATTATTGCAATAAGTATTCCCATGCAGAATTTGTTTTCACTTCCTGAATTTTCATCACTCAATTTCTCGTTTTATCTTTATTTTTATCCTCAATAGTATTTACTAATCCAATTTCCCACTATTAACATTAGCATTCACTCAGAGCCTTATAATATTGCCCTATTCAAGTGTTCTGGATACAGAGAGAGAGTGTAGCATGGTCTTGGATAAGCCCTTGACTATTATTTTTAAGCTGATAAAAAATAGCAGTTAAGAAAAAGATGTTATGCTGAATTTGAAGCCACTTCAATGCTCATTGCCTTAAAATTGCAAGTATATGGCAGGATGTAAAATAAGAACTCATACTACCTTCCTGTAGAAATACAGACAATAACCAACCAATTAGCTTTAATTACAGTTTAGTTTGCAAATGTGGGGAAAAAATCAGGGAATGTAATTGAATGAATAATCTTTATAGCTAAATCGAAGAAGCTAAAATTGTAACAGTTATCTTTATGTTAGGGACATGCTTGCCACATTAAAGTAATATTCCTATTCTTGAGTTGGAGCCCTTTCCACTATCCAGTGAAGGCTAAAATACCATCAACATTTGTTTCTTAGATTCCTTTCACAATCTTTGGGATTTTTTTCCCGTGGCATTCAAACACCTCATTTTAATGTCAAATTCTTTATTTATGCGTAATAATGACTTCAAACAACTTGCATTCAAGTCATACAACCAAAGATTCTTTACATTTCTTTTAAAGTCTTGTGTAACATTGTTTTGACCCATTAAGTACTGATTTTATAGTTTTGTACTCAGAAAAGAATACTTCCATTTTAAATTTCCAATTTCTTGAAGCAGACAATAATAATATAAGGGTATTTCTCTATTTGTGGAAGGACTCAATGGGCTTTTAAAATGTATCTAGATGCCTGGGTTATATGATACATTTTCCTAAGAAGCCAATAGAAAATGCTAGTTATACCAAGGGAGAAAACCAGAAAGGAGCTTTTTGCATAATTGGTCCACTGATAAAAATAAATGTGAAAAAAAGAACAAAAATATTTATATCTGAGAGAGTATAGCTATTGCGTTGGCCAACCTTTCTTTTAACAAGTTATAATGTATTTTAAATTATCTTTTGAACTATCTTCACAAATATCTGTTTTCAACTCCTTTTACATTAAAAATTTTGGATTTTTAGAACTGTCTCAACTGCTTCCAATTAACTCCTCAAGCTGAAGTTAATATATCACTTAGCATGTTGGCTACTTAAAAACTAAGGTGATTAGACCCTATAAAATGCTGTTACTCAACAATTGTAGACAAATGGCTTTGTTGAAAAAGCTTTTCTTTAAATCTCTGGGTGCCCAGAGAACACTTTAGCACATGTAAAATATATTGCAGTCTAACACATTTCTAAAATTTTACTCCCTTTTTTTCCGCTCTGGAAACTTGAGTCACAGACTTGGGGGGATATAGATAGGTGAAAAACTGAACATATACTCCAGAATCACTAAAGGGAGTCTTGAGTTTTCCTTTATAAAAGGCAGTTGTTCTATAGAAACATGGATATTAAAAATATAGTCATGTCTGGAATGATTTCATATGAAAAATTTATACTGTGTGGTGTATTTGAGTTACTGTCAGTTGAACATTTTTAAAGTTAATATGTAAAATCGTGAGACTTCCCTGGTGGTGCAGTGGTTAAGAATCTGCCTGTATATAATGCGTATATGAAGAAGGCAATATATGTGTGTGACAGAAATTAAGAAAACTCAGGCATAACCTGACTTCTGTAATACTGATAGGTTTGTGCTAAGCCCAATCAATATTACTGTAACAGGGAAGAGCCAATCCTGACTCCATGTTTGATCTGTTTCTTATAGTTTAACCTTTGCTTCCCATTGCTTTTGTTCACTAAAAGGATACTGTCTATACATAATGGCCTGCCTTGGGGAACCCTGCCCCTCTGCCTGAATGTTAAACCAAAGTGCCTTTTGTTCAGGGAAGTATCCAGACCCTGTCCACCTGTGAATGGCTGCAAGAAAGAAGAAATTAACACATCCACATCTCCTCTCCTCCGGGCCATTCCAGGAGATATTTGCTAGACTTAGGACCTTTTTACTTTACTTCCCCACCTCCTCCCACTCTCTGTTCTATAAAAGAAACTGGCATCCAAACTCCGATAAGATGGTTTTTTGGACACATTAGTCTGCCATCTTCTCTGTCTGCTGGCGTTCCGAATAAAGCTGTACTCTGTGCTTCAAAACCTCGTCTCCCGATTTATTGGCCTGTTGTGCAGCAAGCAGAGCGAGCTCCGACTCAGTAACATTATAAAATAAAATAAAGTACTGAGAGAACTTTACTGAACAACTGAAGCTGTTATGCTAGCCACAACAGACTTTGCAATCAATTGGGAAATATCAATATGTAAACACAAAGATCTAGATAAAATTAATAATAAATGATTTTTATTTTATTTTTTATTGGAGTATTACTTTACAACATTGCTTTACAATGTTGTGTTAGTTTCTGCTGTACAATGAAGTGAATCAGCTGTATACCTATATTCCCTCCCTCTTGGACCTCCCTCCCACCCCCCATCCCCCACCCCCCATCCCACGCATCTAGGTCATCACAGCACCAAGCTGAGCCTCCTGTGCTTTATAGCATGTTCCCACTAGCTATCTATTTTATGCATAGTAGTGTATATATGTCAATCCTAATCTCCCAATTCATCCCAACTTTCCTTCCCCCATCCACATCCACATGTCCGTTCTCTATGTCTGCTTCTCTATGCCTGCCCTGCAAGTAGGTTCATCTGTACCATTTTTCTAGATTCCACATATATGCATTAATACACGCTATTTGTTTTTCTCTTTCTGGCTTACTTCACTCTGTATAACAGACTCTAGGTCCATCCACATCTCTACAAATGACCCAATTTCGTTCCTTTTTATGGCAGAGTAATATTCCATTCTATACATGTACCACATCTTCTTTATCCATTCATCTGTCATTGGACATTTAGGTTGTTTCTATGTCCTGGCTATTGTAAATAGTGCTACAATGAACATTGGGGTACATGTGTCCTTTTGTAGATAAAAGTGATTAAATCACGTTTCATCATGCTATGTCTTGAACTGGTCCTTTAACAATTAGAAGGATTTGGGTTATTAGTGAAGGAATTGGAGAGAATAATTAGTCCAGAGAAAGCATAAGACTAGACTCAGGGACCCTGAGCAGCATGTTGTGGTTGAGAGTGTGGATAGTTTATAATATGCAACTAAACAGTAAAAATAGTGAGGAAGAACATTATATTTCTATGGATTGGGGACTTCAAACTCAAATCCAGTCATTCTCCACCCTGCCCCCTCATTAGGGAGATTTTAGAAAATACTTTACATGGGCTTTACCTCAGGCCAAATAAACCAGAATTTCTGAGATTGGGCTATGGCTTACTGTTTGTTTTTTGTTCCTTTTTAAGTTCCCATGGTGACTTTAATAAAATGCAACGAGATTGGCGAACCGTTACTTTCAGCAGTGAGCCACCATTACAAGCTTCTGATGAAGAATCTAACATAATTGGAAAGGTATTTTTTATTGTAATGTCTGTTTTTCAGATACTGACTTCTCAGAGAGGTTAAAGAAACATTATAGAGTAAGAGGTTGGAGTTTAAGAAATAAATTGTGCAGGGCAGAAATAGAGACACAGATGTAGAGAACAAACATATGGACACCAAGGGGGGAAAGTGGTGGTGGAGGAGGTGGTGTGATGAATTGGGAGATTGGGACTGACATATGTACACTAATATGTATAAAATAGATAACTAATAAGAACCTGCTATATAAAAATATAAATAAAATAAAATTCAAAAAAAAAAAAAAGAAATTGTGATGGTCCAGGTAAGAGATACTTTCTCTTGAATTAGGATAGTAGGAATAGAAAAGTTTGGATGAAAGTTTAAAAGTGAAGATGTAAGTTTACCAACTCAATATTTAGAAGACATTATGCTTTGTTCTTGCTGTAGAGGTGATGCTTTTGTGCTGATAGCCAAAACTTCCTATCATCACTAACATGTTGACACAACTTTTTCTGAGAATGGACTGCTATTGAAATAGATGTGGATATATAATCACATTGACTTTAGTCTGTATTTGTGGTGTGTTGTTAAGATTGTATGTGGCTTTACATAGAAACAAAGCTTACAAATTTAATCTAGTAATCAAATTTTCCTGACCTTATCATCTCATTGATTCAAGCGGTATCATTATTAACACTGGGTCATTTTAGATGAAAAAGATATATGATCTGATGTGAATTTTCACACCTAGCCTTACTATTTTTATGCATTGTAATGTAATATTAAATATTTTTATTTTTATTTAATCATTTATTTTGGCATGTCTTCAGGTGTGAAAACAGAAATGACAGTAATATTCAACCTGAAGGAGGATGATATTAAAAATTAATATTTTTTTATTCATTTGTAATCATTGAGAAATTTATACATCTTGGAGATTAATAATACAGTAGCCAGGCAACTTGATCTTATTTGGATCATAATCTTATAAAAATAGGCACATATAAAGGCTGTGGATTATTTTAAGGAAAGAAGTATCATGGCAAGTAAGAAATAGTTGTATCATCATTTTATTATGGTTTCATTTACAGTCTTTTACATGGTGAGCTTCTCCTGATATATATGGAAGAAAAAAAGAGACACTTTGAGAAATAAATATTTGCATTCCCAACTATAAATGCAGCCTCATAAAGAATAATATGAATTCACTTGCTTAATAAAAACAAAAGGGAAAAATGCACCTAGTTTGAAATAAACCATCCTACTGATTATTCCACAGCATTTTAGTACCACTAGAGAATATAGATATTTACCAAAGAAGGTTAATCTCCTTATCTAATTCCTTAATTTCAAAGAGACAGTATTTGGAGAGTTAAACTTAGTGGCATACAGTTTCAGTACTACATTTGATCATTGTGTCATCATATAATATGTTGAATAAAATAAACACTGATTTAAAACTATATTTTATAGAGATAGATTTTTAAAAATTATAACTCCAATTTTTATTGCTAGTATATTAAGCATATATATACTTTTTAACATTACTGATATATAAAAATAAATGTCATTTAAAAACCTTTTTAAATATTGCATCTTGCTTTTATATAAAATTTGTATATTATTTCTATAAATAGTTTAATAATGATACTTTTTGCGCTTATGACCAACCAAATCTATTATTAGAGTCATTTACAGTCAAAGGCCCTGAAACAAAATTGTGATGTGATCACGGTCACTTAGCGCTGCTAATGCTCATTACTATGTAACATTGCCCAATTTCCAGTTCCTATTTTCCTGTCTTTTAAAGCTCATGCAACTTGAGTTGCAAAAGCATCATAAAAATATTGATTTAAGCTAAATGCCCCATTGAGCAGGAGCTCCAGAGGTACTACGCAGAGAATGACTCAAACATGGATATTTGTGTGGAAAGGATTACTGTTTCAAAATGATAGATGCAACACAGCCACCTTCCCCGCCCCCACCAGCCGTTCCCTCCCATAACAAATACCCAAAAATCACAGGAGAAGTGTTAATAATATAATATATGGAATACAGTTGAACAGTGATAAGCAGATGAGATGTAATTGAAGAAGCAAAGTTACATCAGCATGGGAATGAAAGAGGACTGCCATAGAAGTTAGAAGCACTACGAAGTGTGTTCTGTATCACAAAGTGATTACAGGGGAAGGAGGGGTCTAGAGAAAACCAAAAGATTGAGAGCTTTGGTATTGCAATAGTAGTTTCTAGGCAATTCATTCTCAAATATTCACCACTGCTCCTATATTATTGGAAGTAACAATGGGAATTGAGGTCTTCCTATTAAAAGAGAGGTTAGATTGGCAGTAAAGGGCATTGCTCTCTCAGATCAGTAGAGATGCATGGGAGAAACCAAAAACAGTTGGTTGGGTTCATAAGACAACTGCTGAGATTGCTTTCTTTAGCAATATATCTCCTCCCACTTCTGTAGGAAAACAGGTTAATAAGAAGGTTAATGTATCATACCTAATTTAACAAAGCATATTTATCATTTCTTCTTCTAGGTTCCTTCTTAATAATGTAAGAATGTTTGAACTCTTTAAATCTGACCCCCTTTTTCTCCATTTTCAAAGTTAGAGATGTCTAAATTTTTATTTCTACCCTGTTTATTTTTTAGTAAACTTATTATTATAGGAGAGTTTTAGATTTGCAGAAAAGCAGAAACAATTGTATAAACTTCCTACACATAGTTTCCCCTAGTGTTTACATCTTACGTTAGCCTGGTACATGTGTCTCCACTAATGAACCAATATCGATAAATTGTTATTAAATAAAGGACACACTCTTTAATTTTCTTTAGTTTTTATCTAACGTCTTTTTTTTTTTTTAGGGTGCCAGCATGGTCTGGTTCTCTTTATTTCTTTTTTATTAACATCCTTATTGGAGTAAAATTGCTTTACAATGCTGTCTTAGTTTCTGCTGTATAACAAGGTGAATCAGCTATATGTATACATATATCCCCATATCCGCTCCCTCTAGCATCTCCCTCCCACCCTACCTATCCCACCCCTCTGGGTGGTCACAAAGCACGAAGCTGCTCTCACTGTGCTATGCAGCTGTTTCCCAATAACTATTTTACATTTGATAGTGTATATATGTCCATGCCACTCTCTCACTTCATCCCAGCTTACCCTTCCCACTCCCCATGTCCTCAAGTCCATCCTCTACGACTGCATCTTTGTTCCTGTCCTGCCCCTAGTTTCTTCAGAACCATTTCAGTTTTTTTTTTTTTAGATTCCACATATATGTGTTAGCGTACAGTATGTGTTCTTCTCTTTCTGACTTATTTCACTCTGTATGAGAGCCTCTAGGTCCATTCACCTGACTACAAATAACTCAATTTTGTTTTTTTCATGGCTGAGTAATATTCCATTGTATATATGTGCCACATCTTATTTATCCATTCATCTGTCAATGGATACTTAGGTTGCTTCCATGTCCTGGCGATTGTAAATAGTGCTGCAATGAACATTGTGGTACATGAGTCTTTTTGAACTATGGGTTTCTCAGGGTATATGCCCAGTAGTGGAATTGCTGGGTCATATGGTAGTTCTATTTCTAGTTTTGTAAGGAACCTCCATACTGTTCTCCATAGTGGCTGTATCAATTTACATTCCCAACAACAATGCAAGATGGCTCCCTTTTCTCCACACCGTCTCCAGCATTTATTGTTTTTAGACTTTTTGATGATGGCCATTCTGTACTGTGTGAGGTGATACCTCATTGTAGTTTTGATTTAAATTTCGCTAATGATTAGTCATGTTGAGCATCCTTTCATGTGTTTGTTGGCAATCTGTACACCTTCTTTGAAGAAATGTCTATTTAGGTCTTCTGCCCATTTTTGGATTGGATTGTTTGTTTTCTTGATATTGAGCTGCACGAACTGTTTGTATATTTTGGAGATTAATCCTTTGTCAGTTGCTTCATTTGCAAATATTTTCTCCCATTCTGAGACTTGTCTTTTTGTCTTGTTTATGGTTTCCTTTGATGTACAAAAGCTTTTAAGTTTCATTAGGTCCCATTTGTTTATTTTTCTTTTGTTTCCTTTTCTCTAGGAGGTGGGTCAAAAAGGATCTTGCTGTGATTTATGTCATAGAGTGTTCTTCATATATGTTCTAAGAGATTTATAGTGTCTGGCCTTACATTTAGGTCTTTAACCTATTTTCACTTTATGTTTGTGTATGGTGTTAGGGAGTGTTCTAATTTCATTCTTTTGCATGTCGCTGTCCAGTTTTCCCAGCACCACTTATTGAAGAGGCTGTCTTTTCTCCATTGTATATTCTTGCATCCTTTATCAAAGATAAGATGACCCCGTGCCTGGGTTTATCTCTGGACTTTGTATCCTGTTCCATTGATCTATATTTCTGGTTTTGTGCCAGTACCATACTGTCTTGATTACTATAGCTTTGCAGTATAGTCTGAAGTCAGGGAGCCTGATTCCTCCAGCTCGGTTTTTCTTCCCCAAGTTTGCTTTGGCTATTCGGGGTCTTTTGTGTTTCCATACAATTTGTGAAATTTTTTGGTCTAGTTCTGTGAAAAATGCCATTGGTAGTTTGATAGGGATTACATTGAATCTGTAGATTGCTTTGGGTAGTAGAGCTGTTTTCACAATGTTGATTCTTCCAATCCTAGAACATGGTATATCTCTCCATCTGTTTCTATCACCTTTAATTTCTTTCATCAGTGTCTTATAGCTTTCTGCATACAGGTCTTTTGTCTCCTTAGGTAGGTTTATTCCTAGTTATTTTATTCTTTTTGTTGCAATGGTAAATGGGAGTGTTTCCTTAATTTCTCTTTCAGATTTTTCATCATTAGTGTATAGGAATGCAAGAGATTTCTGTGCATTAATTTTGTATCCTTCTACTTTACCAAATTCATTGATTAGCTCTAGTAGATTTCTGGTAGCATTTTTAGGATTCTCTATGTATAGTACCATGTCATCTGCAAACAGTGACAGTTCTACTTCTTCTTTTGCGATTTGTATTCCTTTTATTTCTTTTTCTTCTCTAATTTCTGTGGCTAAAACTTCCAAAACTATGTTGAATAATAGTGGTGAAGAGTGGGCAACCTTGTCTTGTTCCTGATCTTAGTGGAAATGGTTTCAGTTTTCTACAATTGAGAACAATGTTGGCTGTGGGCTTGTCATATATGGCCTTCATTATGTTGAGGTAAGTTCCCTCTATGCCTACTTTCTAGAAGGTTTTTATCATAAAAGGGTGTTGAAATTTGTCGAAAGCTTTTTCTGCATCTATTGAGATGATCATATGGTTTTTATCCTTCAATTTGTTAACATGGTGTATCACATTGATTGATTTGTGTATATTGAAGAATCCTTGCATTCCCGGGATAAACCCCACTTGATCGTGGTGGGTGATCCTTTTAATGTGCTGCTGAATTCTGTTTGCTAGTATTTTGTTGAGGATTTTTGCATCTATGGTCATCAGTGATATTGGCCTGTAGTTTTCTTTTTTTCTGACATCTTTGTCTGGTGTTGGTATCAGGGTGATCGTGGCCTCATAGAATGAGTTTGGGAGTGTTCCTCCCCCTGCTGTATTTTGGAAGATTTTGAGAAGGATAGGTGTTAGCTCTTCTCTAAATGTTTGATAGAATTCGCCTGTGAAGCCATCTGGTCCTGGGCTTTTTTTTGTTGGAAGATTTTTAATCACAGTCTCAATTTCAGTGCTTGTGATTGGTTTGTTCATATTTTCTATTTCTTCCTGGTTCAGTCTCGGCAGGTTGTGCATTTCTAAGAATTTGTCCATTTCTTCCAGGTTGTCCATTTTATTGGCATAGAGTTGCTTGTAGTAATCTCTCATGATCGTTTGTATTTCTGCAGTGTCAGTTGTTACTTCTCCTTTTACATTTCTAATTTTATTGATTTGAGACCTCTCCCTCTTTTTCTTGATGAGTCTGGCTAATGGTTTATCAATTTTGTTATCTTCTCAAAGAACCAGCTTTTAGTTTTATTGATCTTTGCTATTGTTTCCTTCATTTCTTTTTCATTTATTTCTGATCTGATCTTTATGATTTCTTTCCTTCTGCTAACTTTGGGGTTTTTTTTTTCTTCTTTCTCTAATTGCTTTAGGTGCAAGGTTAGGTTGTCTATTTGAGATGTTTCCTGTTTCTTGAGGTGGGCTTGTATTACTATAAACTTCCCCCTTAGAACTGCTTTTGCTGCATCCCATAGGTTTTGAGTCGTCGTGTCTCCATTGTCATTTGTTTCTAGGTATTTTTTGATTTCCCCTTTGATTTCTTCAGTGATCACTTCGTTATTAAGTAGTGTATTGTGTAGCCTCCATGTGTTTGTATTTTTTACAGATCTTTTCCTGTAATTGATATCTAGTCTCATAACGTTGTGGTCGGAAAAGATACTTGATATGATTTCAATTTCCTTAAATTTACCAAGGCTTGATTTGTGACCCAAGATATGGTCTGTCCTGCAGAAAGTTCCATGAGCACTTGAGAAAAATGTGTATTCTGTTGTTTTTGGGTGGAATGTCCTATAAATATCAATTAAGTCCATCTTGTTTAATGTATCATTTAAAGCTTGTGTTTCCTTATTTATTTTCATTTTGGATGATCTGTCCATTGGTGAAAGTGGGATGTTAAAGTCCCCTACTAAGATTGTGTTACTGTCGATTTCCCCTTTTATGGCTGTTAGTATTTGCCTTATGTATTGAGGTGCTCCTATGTTGGGTGAATAAATATTTACAATTGTTATATCCTCTTCTTGGATTGATCCCTTGATGATTATGTAGTGTCTTTCTTTGTCTCTTGTAATAGTCTTTATTTTAAAGTCTATTTTGTCTGATATGAGAATTGCTACTCCAGCTTTCTTTTGATTTCCATTTGCATGGAATATCTTTTTCCATCCCCTCACTTTCAGTCTGTATGTGTCCCTAGGTCTGAAGTGGGTCTCTTGTAGACAGCATATATATGGGTCTTGTATTTGTATCCATTCAGCCAGTCTGTGTCTTTTGGTGGGAGCATTTAATCCATTCACATTTAAGGTAATTATCGATATGTATGTTCCCATTCCCATTTTCTTAAATGTTTTGGGTTTGTTATTGTAGGTGTTTTCCTTCTCTTGTGTTTCTTGCCTAGAGAAGTTCCTTTAGCATTTGTTGTAAAGCTGGTTTGGTGGTGCTGAACTCTCTCAGCTTTTGCTTGTCTGTAAAGGTTTTAACTTCTCCATCAAATCTGAATGAGATCCTTGCTGGGTAGAGGAATCTTGGTTGTAGGTTTTTCTCCTTCATCACTTTAAGTATATCCTGCCACTCCCTTCTGGCTTGCAGAGTTTCTGCTGAAAGATCAGCTGTTAACCTTGTGGAGATTCCCTTGTGTGTTATTTGTCATTTTTCCCTTGCTGCTTTTAATATGTTTTCTTTAATTTTTGATAGTTTGATTAATATGTGTCTTGGCATGCTTCTCCTTGGATTTATCCTGTGTGGGACTCTCTGTGCTTCCAGGACTTGATTAACTATTTCCTTTCCCATATTAGGGAAGTTTTCAACTATAATCTCTTCAAATATTTTCTCAGTCCCTTTCTTTTTCTCTTCTTCTTCTGGGACCCCTATAATTCGAATGTTGGTGCATTTAATATTGTCCCAGAGGTCTCTTGAGACTTTCCTCAGTTCTTTTCATTCTTTTTTCTTTATCCTGCTCTGCAGTAGTTATTTCCACTATTTTATCTTCCAGGTCACTTAGCCGTTCTTCCGCTTCAGTTATTCTGCTATTGATCCCTTCTAGAGTATTTTTAATTTCATGTATTGTGTTTTTCATCATTGCTTGGTTCCTCTTTAGTTCTTCTAGGTCCTTGTTAAATGTTTCTTGCATTTTGTGTATTCTATTTCCAATATTTTGGATCATCTTTACTATCATTATTCTGAATTCTTTTTCAGGTAGACTGCGTATTTCCTCTTCATTTGTTAGGTCTGGTGTGTTTTGACCCTGCTCCTTCATCTGCTGTGTGTTTTTCTGTCGTCTCATTTTGCTTATCTTACTGTGTTTGGGGTCTCCTTTTTGCAGGCTGCAGGTTCGTAGTTCCTGTTGTTTTTGGTATCTGTCCCCAGTGGCTAAAGTTGATTCAGTGGGTTGTGTAGGCTTCCTGGTGGAGGGGACTAGTGCCTGTGTTCTGGTGGATGAGGCTGGATCTTGTCTTTCTGGTGGGCAGGTCCACGTCTGGTGGTGTGTTTTGGGGTGTCTGTGGCCTTACTATGATTTTAGGCAGCCTCTCTGCCAATGGATGGGGGTGTTTTCCTGTCTTGCTAGTTGTTTGGCATAGGGTGTCCAGCACCATAGCTTGCTGGTTGTTGAGTGAAGCTGGGTCTTGGTGTTGAGATGGAGATCTCTGGGAGATTTTCGTCATTTGGTATTACCTGGAGCTGGGAGGTCTCTTGTGGACCAGTGTCCTGAAGTTGGTTCTCCCACCTCAGAGGCACAGCCCTGGTGCCTGGCTGGAGCACCAAGAGCCTTTCATCCACACGGCTCAGAATAAAAGGGAGAAAAAATAGAAAGAAAGAAAGAAGATAAATAAAATAAAATAAAATAAAATAAAATAAAGATAAAATAAAATAAAGTTATTAAAATAAAAAATAATTATTAAGAAAAAAAGAAAAAAAATTTTTTTAAGTAAAAAAAAAAACGGATGGACAGATCCCTAGGAGAAATGGTGAAAGCAAAGCTATACAGACAAAATCTCACACAGAAGCATACTCATACACACTCACAAAAAGAGGAAAAGGGGAAAAAATAATATATCTTGCTCCCAAAGTCCACCTCCTCAATTTGGGATGATTTTTGTCTGTTCAGGTATTCCACAGATGCAGGTACATCAAGCTGTTTGTGGAGCTTGAATCCACTGCTTCTGAGGCTGCTGGGAGAGATTTCCCTTTCTCTTCTTTGTTCCCACAGCTCCCTGGTTTCAGCTTTGGGTTTGGACCTGCCTCTGCGTGTAGGTCGCCTGAAGGCGTCTGTTCTTCGCTCACACAGGACAGGGTTAATGGAGCAGCTGCTTCGGGGGCTCTGGCTCACTCAGGCCGGGGAGAGGGAGGGGTACGGAGGAGGCGGGGCGAGCCTGTGTCAGCAGCGGCCGGCATGACGTTGCAGCAGCCTGAGGCGCCGTGCGTTCTCCCGGGGATGTTGTCCCTGGCTCACAGGACCCTGGCAGTGGCGGGCTGCACAGGCTCCCGAGGGGAGGTGTGGATAGTGACCTGTGCTTGCACACAGGCATCCTGGTGCCGGCCCCAGCAGCCTTAGCATTTCATGCCCGTCTCTGGGGTCCACGCTGATAGCCGCGGCTCGTGCCCATCTCTGGAGCTCCTTTAAGCGGCGCTCTGAATCCCCTCTCCTCGCGCACCAGGAAACAAAGAGCCAAGAAAAAGTCTCTTGCCTCTTCGGCAGCTCCAGACCTTTTCCCGGACTCCCTCCCAGCTAGCTGTGGCGCACTAGCCCCCTTCAGGCTGTGTTCACGCCGCCAACCCCTGTCCTCTCCCTGGGATCCGACCTCTGAAGCCCGAGCCTCAGCTCCCAGCCCCCGCCCGCCCCGGCGGCTGAGCAGACAAGCCTCTCGGGCTGGTGAGTGCTGGTCGGCACCGATCCTCCGTGCGGGAATCTCTCCGCTTTGCCCTCCGCACCCCTGTTGCTGCACTCTCCTCCGTGGCTCTGAAGCTTCCCCCCTCTGCCACCCGCAGTCTCCGCCCGCGAAGGGGCTTCCTAGTGTGTGGAAACCTTTCCTCCTTCATGGCTCCCTCTCACTGTTGCAGGTCCCGTCCCTATTCTTTTGTCTCTGTTGTTTCTTTTTTCTTTTGCCCTACCCAGGTATGTGGGGAGTTTCTTGCCTTTTGGGAGGTCGGACGTCTTCTGCCAGCGTTCAGTGGGTGTTCTATAGGAGCAGTTCCACGTGTAGATGTATTTCTGATGTTTCTGTGGGGAGGAAGGTGATCTCCGCGTCTTACTCTTCTACCATCTTCTCCTAACCCCCCTACTTTAAAAACTTTTAATAATGAAACCCTCTTGCAAACTCTTTTTTTTTTTTCCTCTCTTTTTCTTTGTGCTTCCTCTAGTTTCACTTGCTGACAGGATGCCACACGCAGAGGCCTTGCACCCGGCTGGCCCTTCAGACCACAGTTCCTCCAGTGAAATGGCTGCTCCAGACACCTCAGCTCCTTGGCCGAGTGCAGATTCAAAATGGCGGAGGCAAGCTGCACGCAGAGACACTGCATCCACACTCAGGTTTGTAGTTCTTGTTGTTTTTGGTGTCTGCCTCCAGTGAGTAAGGTTGGTTCAGTGGGTTGTGTAGGCTTCCTGTTGGAGGGGACTGGTGTCTGTTTTCTGGTGGATGAGGCCGGATCTTGTCTTTCTGGTGGCCAGGACCACATCCGGTGGTGTGTTTTGGCATGTCTGTGAACTTAATATGATTTTAGGCAGCCTCTCTGCCAATGGGTGGTGTTGTGTTCTTGTCTTGCTAGCTGTTTGGCATGGGGTGTCCAACACTGGAGGTTGCTGGTCATTGAGTGGAGCTGGGTCTTAGCGTTGAGATGGAGATCTCTGGGAGAGCTCTCACCCATTGATATTATGAGGGGCCAGGAGGTCTCTGGTGGACCAATGTCCTTAACTCAGCTCTCCCACCTCAGAGGCTCAGGCCTGACACCCAGCCAGAGCACCAAGACCCTGTCAGCCACATGACTTAGGCTTCTAAAAATGCATCAAGCATCCACTGCATAGAAGTCTGATTTTTCTCCTGTTGTAATTCACTCAGGAAAGTCTCTAGAGGTCCAGTGGTATGGGCCTGTCAAGCTCTCCCTTTTATAGCCATGAATAAGTTGCTGTATCTGGCCCTTCCTTTCCAGTCCTTGCAGATTGGCTCTATTAGGTCACTCGTCTGATGCTCAGCAAGGCTGCTCACTGCTCCAGTCGACAGCTCATTTCTCACCTTCTCCTCTGCAGTCAGGATGCCCAGTGCCTCACAGGGCCTATCTAATGTCAGTTTTGTGTTCCAGGATCCATCCAGTCTACCATATTAGAGTTAGTCATACTTAGGCAACTTTTGATTGTGAATGTTTCTCTGACTTGTCTTGTTTTTGATGATTTTGATGGTTTTGAGAAGTACTGACAAAGGCATTAAAGTCTCCAATTATTAGATTTATCTGTTTCTCCTTTCTGTTCATCAGTTTTTCTTCATGTATTTCAACACTCTGTTAGATGCCTACACAGTTATGATTGTTATGTCTTGTTGGAGAATTAACTCATTTGTGTTTACTTAACAGCCTTTGTTCTCCCTCATAACTGTCCCCTTCTGCTTTGTCTGAAATCAACATAACTACTCCAGCCTTATTTTGATTAGTGTTATCATGTATTATCTTCTCCCATTTTTTAACTTATGTTGAGTCTTTATATTGAAACTGAGTTTGTGGACACATATAGTTGGGTCTTGATTTTTTATCTACTCTGACAATTTTTGTCTTTTAATTGTTGTGTTCACTCAGTTCACATTTAAAATGATAATTAGTATAGTTGGAATAATATTTTCAATTCTTTTGTTATTTATTTAGGAGCAGAATTTCTAGGTCATGTGATAATTATATGTTTAACTTTTTGAGGAACCACCAAACATTTTCCCGAAGTGACTGTCATTTTACATTCCCACAAGCAATGAATGGGGTTTCCAGTCTCTCCACGTTTTTGCCAATATTTGTTGTCATTTTAGTCTTTTTGATTATGGTCATTCGAACCAGTGTGAATTGTTGTCTAATTATGGTTTTGATTGGCATTCCCCTAGTAGATAATTAGGTTGAACACATTTTCAGGTGCTTACTGGTTATATACCTTCTATGGAAAAATGCCTAGTTTGCCCACTTTTTAAAAAATTAGGCTGCTTACATTTATATTATGAAGTTGTAAGAGTTCTTCATATATTCTAGATACAAGTTCCTCATCAGATATGTTTTGCAAATAGTACTGTTTTTTAGGCTATCTTTTCACTTTCTTGATGGTGCCCTTTGAAGCACAAAAATTTTCAGTTTGATGAAGTTTAATTTATCTTTTTATTTCTTTTGTTGTTTTTGCCTTTGATGTCATATCTAAGAAGGCTTGCCTAATAAATGTCACAGATATTTACTCCTGTGTTTTCTTCTAAGAGTTTTATAGCTCTTGCTCTTATATTTTGCTCTATCATCCATCATTGTAGCTTAGTTTTCATGTATGGTGTAATGGAAGGGTCAACTGTATTCCTTTGCATATTGACATCCCCTTGTCCTAACATTATTTGTCAGGAAATAAAGAGTGATTTTTCCCTCATTTGTTGTAGAATCCTTGTCAAAAGCAATTGACTATAAATGTAATGGTGTGTTTCTGGACTCTCAATCCTTTTTCATTGATCTTTATTTCTATCCTATGCCAGTACCACATTATCTTGCTGATTGCATCTTTGTAGTGATTTTGAAATGGGGAAGGGTGAGTCCTTCAACTTTATTGTTCTTTTTCATGATTGTTTTGGCTATTCTTTCATTGTTTCATATATGCAACATTTTTCTTCCTGGTTCAGTCTTAGCATATCATTAAGTGGCTCTTTCAGGAAAACCTGAAAATAGAAGTTTACATCTTATTATCTGAAGACCTCAAAGCTATATGTGTTTCTTTTGAATTCAGGAGCCTCTAGACTTTATGTAACACTCCCAGCAGAGTCTGAATCAACATACATACTCAAAATGGTAACTTTTTTCAGTAATATGTGTAAATATTCATACTAAGTGAGATGAATAAAGGCTACGAATAGTTTATATCATTTCAGATAAAATTTTGCTGCCAAATGATTTACTTAAAATCTTTGGAATTCATGAACACTCTCATCTAGAACCCTTCAGCTTCTGAAGTTGCATCTGATGTTCCTCATCACTTGTTCCTTCCTCAGACTGTCAGGTACTACCAAACAATATGATCTCTCACAGCACCTAATTATCTTATAAGTGTAATTAAAATACTAATTGTATAATGAATTGTCTAATGTCTGTCACAACCAGTAGATTTCAACTCTGTGAGTTCAGAAGCTAGCCTTTCTTGTCTACTATACTCCTTTCTTGTTCAGGGCCTTGTAGAGTATCCCTCAGACAGTTATTTCTCACCACAGGAACCTTGTACTTACTAGTTCCTCTGTTAGAACAGTCTTGGGCCAGTTCTTGATATGACTAGTTCCTTTTTACCCTAGTGTCTCAGTTTAAGCACTATTTCCTCCAAGAGTATGTGTGTGTGTGTGTGTGTGTGTATATATATATTTCATATATATATGATTATTATGAAGTTTCTAAAATATTTAATATAATGCATCTAATTTACCTTCTTAACAAAGTATATTGCAAAAGCAAATAATAAAATAAAAACTAAACACTGAATTATTTTCTCTATACATTTCCTCAATAATAATCCTAAACAACCTTATAACAATAGATGCCTCCAACTAGTAAGCACTTAATATCAAGATCAATAAAAAGGTGGTAGGTATCACTGATTAATTCTTTAAGATATTCTACCATCATACATGTTCAAGTAAGCCAATACATTTCTTATTATAAAATGTGAATAAATGAATCATAGAAGCCTCAAATATACAAAAGTTAAGTATATCATAATGACAGATATTAATATTGTTAAACCACTTAAAATGTGCTGCTGTCTTTTAAACAGAGCAGTCAGGATCTCTAAAATAATTCCTGCTCAGTATGCAACTGCAAATAATTACAATAATATAGTAAGGAAGAAAATATTTAGGTCACTTTATGTGTCTATGTGGATGCTCTCAGATGTCCTGGAATTTAAAAAATACATTTATGAAATTATAAGAGAAAGTAGGTAACCACATAAACTATATAAAAAACAATGGTCATTGACTTTCAAAAAGTGTCAACCATAAAATTACTTTAAGAAAAATAAAGTTATTAGGCTGCTGATTCCGGCAGGTAACTTAATGTTAATGTTAGAGAGTTTGTGAATGTGAGAATTTGTGACGTATGATATTATGCTTTTTGTTAAGAAGACAGCTATTAACTTGGAAATAATTCAGTTTATTTGGATGATAGAGACAAAAAATATAAGTTAACAATAAAGTGAGAGCAACTATTTTTTTTTCTACTACTGTGTTCAGAATAAAGATGAATGAGTCATTATTTCAGCCCTCAAAGGGCTTTTGACTTACCGTAGGAAGTAAACGTGTAAAAAATTAACACAGAACGTTGATTACTCTAAAGAGTATGATAGAAATGAGGAGATCTTAGTTTGCTTATGTCTAGAAATAATGAGAATCAAGTTTCCAAAGTTAAATATTAGTATTGTGCCCATGCAGTTTTTGATGTTGTCAATTTTTGAATGATGACCTGCTAGGGACAGGTGAGGAGCCTGTACTGTGGGAACCACATATGTAGGCTAGAAGGAATTCACTTTTAATTCCTATTACAGTGGCATAGTTGATCTTGTTATTTCTCATTGGTCTGTGGATATGCAAGGGGATAGAAGCAGGAACCCTTGGGTTCCCAAAATAACCCTAACTTCCTTGCCAAGGTAGTTATTTACAAGAAATGTGTGTGAAGCTTAATATGGTATAATTTTGGAGGGAAAAAAAGAAGAAGGCTTGAAGATCACAGTGGCCAAATGCTTCCAAAATTTATAAAGACATAAAAAATTAAATGTTCCAAACTCTAGCATGTGGTCTTGATAAAAATAGTAATGTGGAACCCTTGGAAGCATTATGAAGGAAAAAATATAATAATAGTTTCTTTGAGAACAAATTATCATGCCTGGTGAGCAGGGAATGTTAAAAACATGGTGTTTAATTTTTCAACACTATCCACGAAGAAATTGCAATATATGGGCTCAATGAAAACAGTCATGCAAATTCTAAAGTTTTAATAGTTGATGACGACACTTATGTGAAGGCATGTCTTTAAAAATATATCACAGAGCACATTATTTGTATTATCAGTATGTTGGAAAAACCTTAGAGGTAATGGTTATCACATTTTCTGATGACAAGATTCTAGAAGGGATGCAAACACAATAATTCAAATGATATCCAGAGATAGAAATGATGAGCTGAATCTATCCATACTGCATATAAAATATATAAATATTTTTGATAAGGAGAATTTGAACTAACAGTGGGACAAGTTTGAAATCTAATACAGCTAACACAGTAAAAATTAAACAAAAAAAATTTAATAATATAAAAGTAGTACAGGTACAGATAGAGAGGTTAACTTACTTTGACATTGAAAGGAATTAGAAAGTCCATTTCTTGTTATATTTTAATTTTGTTTATTCCACAACTACAAGAATCTATGAATTGGAGTATTTCATAAAGGAACATCAACTGAGAAACAACTAATAAAACCTATCTTGCTTTTCCTGAATATTTCATTAAATGTAATTTTTGTAGGTAATTTTATTTTATATTTCAGATGCAATAGAGAACTGATTGTGACAAGCCATCTCTCATTGTCATTCACAGCTCAAAATAAAAGTCTACACAACATTAAGATGAGAAAATTAAATGTTCCAGAGAAATATTTGAGGATTTAATTTTAACATTATATAAAAATTTGTTTGTTTCTTACCATTCTATAAAAGAAAAATTCAGTTACAATTTATGGAAGATTTATATCCTTCTTGAAATGATTGCACAACTATACCTTTTAAGCAGCAAGATCAAAGGGGAAGAGAGGAGTATGTGTTTTCTAGAATGGAAAATCCCAGCCTTCATATTTTTGTCAAAAATTGCAACACCTTTGACTTGAAAACTAAAGAATGATAGAAACCAGGATTTATCCATTTTTTTTGAAGACTATTATACTATAATACCTCTGAATTATAGTTATAGTAAGAACTAATCTACTAGCCAAATGACATGCAAAACTGTACCTAAACCTTAAAAAAAAATACATGTTTCACTGAAATCAGAAATGTACATTTTAGCTGTTTCCATCACTGCTAGTTTTTGTGAAAAACATTTATGTACTGTCATTGTATTTTTCTTTCTTTTCATATTTCAATATCTAAACAGTTACTTTTTATTCTGTCAGGCTCCTGCTACCATAAATTTTATAATCCCATACTGACCAAACAAAAAGAGAGTTATGAAGATAGTTTGTTTTGTATATTAATATATGGTAAAACTTTATAAATTATTTATATCTATTAATTTTAAATTATATTTTCTATGTAAAATATAATTTGAAATAATTTTATTTTACTGATTCTTTAGTGGAAAAACAGAAGTTTTAGAGTCTTTGCCCCTTACTTCATTTTTGAGCCTTCTAACTCAGTTATTTTGCACTTGATAAAATTGGAGTTCAGAGAGCTTTATATAATTTTTTTTCCCCCAGAATGTAGCATGGCAGCACTAAAAATGTGCTCATCTACAATTTAGGTAACTATGTAAAAATATTTCCTGAAGGTCCCATCAGAAGTATCAACCCCTATTCCCTGAGTCTGAGCATCCATATATATGTTTTAGCAATATAAAGATCATATTAGTCAGGGTCCTCATGAGGAACAGAACAAATGTGATATACATTTAAATGGAGAAAGATTTATCTTATGGAATTGGCTTACATGATTGCATGGGCTGGCAGCTTCAAAATCCTCAGAACAAGCTGCTAGGCTGTAGACCCAAGGATAAGTTGATGGTGCAGTCTTGAGTCTAAAAAACAGCCTGGAGGCAGAATTCCTTCTTCCTCCAGGGACCTTAGTCTTTTCTCTTAAGGCCCTCAACTGATCTGATGAGACCCACCCACATTATGGAAGGAAATCTGCTATACTCAAAGTCTACCAATTTAAATGTTAATCATGTTTTTAAAAATGCTTTCACAGCAAAATCTAGACTGGTGTTTGATCAAACATATGGGTATCATAGCCTAGACAAGTTGACACATAAAATTAACCATCACAAAGGCAAATCCATTTCCCTGGGCAGGAGAAGGTCCTGATTACCACTGTAGCATATTGTATTATTAAACTGATTTACTTAGTAAAGAAGATAGTTCCTCAAATTTAAATATACGTAGGACCTTCTTTGCAGTCAGAGACTAACCCACTTTGGGTGTTATCGTCAGGTTTTTATGATGAGAGTTGTCTGAATCTAAGAAATTTTTATTCTATACAATTAAAAAAATGTTACTTAATAAACTGAACTATATTGGATGATACAAAAAAGAAAAATAGAGAGCATGTGGACAAAGAAGTTTTTGAAGTGCCTATGGCAATTAATATCTATTGCTATTATGTTTCAAAAAACACTTGGGTTTTTACAATATAAAACTATTATTAAACTTCAAAGCCCTATATTCTTGAGGCTAAAAGAAATCATTTCTATTAAGTTTATTTTTTTGAATCTTCTTCCAAACCATTGTGGTTATTCTCCAAATACATGTTATGCATTAAATTTAGGTGTCCAAAATTCTAATAAAACTCTGGTGGATAGTTGGTAAAACTTTGTATATCAGTTTGCAAACATTTTCTTTGCTGACTTCAATATAGGTCTAGTATGTTTTAAATATGAGAAAATATGTTTAATTACCCTTCCTAGGAAATAACCCAGCAGGTATGTGTGTGTTTGCATGTGTGTGTGTATGTATGTATGTGTGCGTGTTGGGGTATTGTCCATCAATCCCGAAACTATGTGAATTAGTCTACAATACACTACAAAATTCAAAAATTCCTTTTTTTTCAATATAAGAAGTTGTGGAAACATAGTACATTTCTAGATTACCTTTGTCTATGTATTATTACTGCTTCCAGAGGCTATAGCACCAGAGGCTGAAAGCACATTTACACACACACACGCATGCACACACATCCTCATACACACAGCCACATCATATAGCTGTGATGTTGGAATGATGTTATACTCTCTCTGACTTGACCTGAAATGACTTAAAAAGGCTCAGTTAGACGAAAACAAAATAAATCCAAAGTCTAATTGTCAATATTGTGACTTATAAATAAAATCTGGTGGAATGTTTTAGATAAAATCTCAAAAGCCAGTGACTCCATGTATTTTCCCTTTCATTGCTCTTTGCTATTAAGCCTAAGAGAAAAAAATGCCTATTGTTCCCTCTCTTTCTCTCTAATAGCCAATACTGATGTTTTGATGGTCCTGGGGTTATATAGAAAATCAATTCCAAAAGGGAAGAAGCTGGAAAAGTAGCTGATAAATATAATTAAACATTATTTCCATTTTATTGTATATGTATATATTCTTGATTCATGATAATAATAATTACCACAGTGTATTCAGAAAGATTAAATTAATCAATATTTATAAAGCACTTACAACTATTCATGGCACATTGGTGTTTTAAAAGAACAAAAGGCAGGTTGTCTTTAAAGAGGGCAGCCAGCAATCCCTTCCCTCTTTGTACAGACATGCTGTTCTAACCATCTGTGAGATAGAGTCTGTTTTCCTCTTTGAAGATATGTATGTTCCTAACTGAACCACTGGGCTCTTTTACTCATTTATTGACATTAAGAAATAATTAGGAATTATTCCATTTAGTTGGATATAACATAAACAAATGAGATCATTTTTCAATAAAAGAGCATGTTACATTCTACTGCCACCGACTCTAGGTCACAATCTGTGTTGACATAGAGTAGCAAAAAAACGGGGAGGGAAGATAAATTGGATATAGCTATGTTTATGGTGGTGAAACAATAGAAGTCATTGAACTTCTGTAATTAGAATTGGAAGTACACCTCCTTCTGGCTTAGGAATGACCAGATGTTAGGATTACTCTTAGGAAACACCTAAACATTTTATTTGGGGTAAGCATCTCTTTTATAGTGTACCCAAATAATGCACTAGATGTCTATCAATTAAGCACAGCTGGTGTCAACCTGAAGCAGAAGTAAAATCAATGGAGATACATCATTAGCACACATCCAAAACCAATGTAATTAGAATATTTCATTTCTCAATGTTGTTTGGTCTGTAGGACATCGCAAGCCCAAACAAAGCAAATTCAACTCTCTGAATTGTTACGGAAAGCTGAATTTACCCATGAGGTTGCCACTCAGTTGTGAGCAAATTGACACCAAAGGAATTTTCAAAGATTGCAATGAAAGGGTATGATAAATACTGGACAGAAAGGCAGCAAAATCATTACAGTGGTTTGATTGTGGATGATTACTTTTTCTCAATCTCTCTATTTTCCTCAGAGAATATAAAATACATTTACTTTTTTTTTTTTAAATTAAAAGAAAACCATGAGAAGAAGCTGAAAATAAAGCAATGTAACTACAGGTGCAAAATTAAAAACTGAGTGGAGTCTATGTTGATTTTATTTTTATTTTGGCTTTCTTGGACTATTACATATAGTTGTATATAATTTATGTGTATATATTTATGTATGTATACATGCATTTGCTTACAGCTGTCTATTTTTGTTACTTGATATCAAATATTGTCATTACGAAAAATATTGCTTGGGAAAAAACAAAGCTGAATAAGAATGAGCTTGAGGGATAATTTTGAGTAACAGTACGATAAAGACGAATTTAACTATTCCTTCTTGGTCTTAAGTCAAAGAGAAATTTGGAGAGGAGGTGGCAGAAAAGTGGGTATTCAGGAGAAAAATATATCTGCTATAGCAATACAAACTACTATAACGATACAAACTACTGTAGCAGTAAAAACTAGCCTTTGTTCATCAACAATTCCAAATTCCAAAATTGTAAACTTTCTTTCTTCATAAAATGTTAATAAATATGTTCGTTTTTCTGACTCTGACCAAATAACTGGAGAAGATGGAATTTTTAAAAAATATATTAATAATATAATAAAATTTACTGCTAACTGTAAACTTATTAAGATCTCTCCCACAGTTGAGAAACAAAATAATCTCTACATTTTCTGAGTTTGTCAATTTAATCATTTTTTTAAATAGCATTTATAGAAATACATAAATTATGAATATCTTTATATCTTGCTTTATCCTTTTTTTAGTTTACAGCACTCTACTTCTGACAATTTTATAAATTATTGACAGGAAGCAGAAAGAAATCTATAACATTAATTCTTTTTTCTTAGTTTTGCTGATTTCATTCTGATATATGTGCTAGGGATTGTGGTGTCTATTTGTGTTGCCACTGAGTGACAATCTAACTTTGACCTACTTATAATGAAACGTCGTGTTGTCACTCAGGCTCAAGAAGCCATTAAAATTTGACAGCATTGCCTCCTGTCAGGTTTTCCTAAATTCGACTGAACAAAACATCTACCAGAATCATGAGTTTGTTTCACAATTTTTTTAAAATGACATCTTAACTAATGAAAAGTAACCTGTTGAATTTCAGTTCTGGCCCTCCACAAACTAAAGGTCAGCCTATTAAGAATTTTCTTATTGACAAGGCAGCTTTGCTTCTTAAGGATACATCATCATAGCAAAATAGGGTAGTTTGGAAAAAGAAAAACATCAGTTCATCATAAGCCCTGAACTTTGGCTTAGTTTATTTTTTTTTCCAGGATTGTGGTTTTCTGTCCAATAATCCATTAAATCGGAAAAGGAAAGCAAATGCAAGTCATAACATGAAGCTAGAGAGAAGTTTTCAAGTAATTTAATTATGTTTATAACACAGATCCTAAAATTGCAGGTATTCATAATTACAATCTAAACACAATACTGCAAGCTTGATCTTGTTCATTTTAGAAGATATTTAAGGATATAAACAAGGTCGGTATATCAAAGAAGAAGGGATGTGTCAAATGGATAAAATGAGTTTAAAAAAGAGCAATTTAAATAAATTTGCCATTCTTAAGGATCAAAGAAAGATGAAGGAAGTCACAATGAGTGTCTGGGAATCATAAACTAAACTACAGTTTTTATTCATTCATTAGTCTCATATTTTTAAACATAAAAGAACTAGAGAGAGAAACAAAGGGTATCTGACTTAATTCCTCAAGTAGCATTTTAAAATGCTTTTCCCACTGAGACTTCGAATTTAACTCAATATTTTCTGGGATTTGCCTATGAATATGTCTAAATGGCACAAATAAAATAAAATATAAGAAAGTAAAAAAAAAAATGAAAAAGCTATAAAAATTTTAAATGTATTCTTTCTAACAATAGCTATATAAATAGAATATATTAATGAGCTATAAATTTAAAAATCCACCATACAAACTATTGTATTGCTTTAGCAACCAATTTAAAGTTAGTGGGGAGAGGGTATGTTAAATCATGCCATATTTGACAAAAGATGATAGCATTACTAAACAAAAACTAATTTGAATTTAGAATTAAAAAGAGAAAATGTTTCTTTGATAACAAATACGCAATTAATATAGCCTTGGCAACTGGGTGGGAAAATAATTCTACTTTTCTTGAAGTATAGTTCACTTGCAATATAATATTAGTTTTAATTGCACAATATAGTGATTCAATATTTTAATATGCATTATACAGAGTTATTACAATATTATTGACTATATTCCCTGGGCTGAAAATGACTTACCTGTGACTTATTTTATAACTAGTAGTTTGTATCTCTTAATCCCCTTAACCTATTTTGACCATCCCCATAAACCACTCTCCTTTGGCAAACACTAGTTTGTTCTTAGTATCTATAAGTCTATTTCTGTTTTGTTATATTTGTTCATTGGTTGTATTTTTAGGTTACACATATAAGTGAAAACATAGTATTTGTCTTTTTTTGTATGTATTTGTCTTTATTTCACTTAGCACAATACCCTCTAGGTCCATCCATTGTTGCAAATGACAACGTTTCATGCTTTTTTATGGCTGAGTACACCCACACACACACACACACACACACACACCACTTCTTCTTTATCCATTTATTTATCAATGGATATTTAGGTGGTTTCCATATCTTGGCTGTTGTAAATAATCCTTCAATGAACGTAAGGGTGAATATATCTTTTCACATTAGTGTTTCATCTTCTTTGGATAAATACCCAGAAGTGGAATTGCTGGATCATATGGTAGTTCTATTTTGAACTTTTTGAGGAACCCCCATAGTGTTTTCCAGAAGCTGCACCCATTTACATTCCCAACAACAGGAAGTTACCCCTTTCTCCACATCCTCACAAACACTTTTTAGTTGTTGTCTTGATGATGATAATTCTGGCAGGTGTAAGGTAATATATGATTTGCACTTCCCTGATGATTAGTGATGTTGAAGATCTTTTCATGTGTTTGTTGGCCATCTGTATATCTTCTTTGGCAAATGCCTATTCAGGTCCTCAGCCCATTTTTAAATCAGATTATTCATTGTTTTCATATTGAGTTATATGAGTTATTTATATATTTTGAGTATTAACCTCTTATCAAAAGTATCATTTGCAAATATCTTCTCCTCTTCAGTAGAATGCCTTTTCATTTTGTTGATGGTTTCCTTTGCCATCCCCAAGCTTTTTCATTTGATGTGGTCCCATTTGTTTATCTTTGCTTTTGTTGTCTTTGCCCAAGAAGAGGGATCCAAAAAAATTTTGCTATCATCAATGTCAAAGAGTGTAAAGCCTGTGTTTTTTGTTTATTTCTGAAAGTTTTATGGCTTCAGGTCTTACATTGATGTATTTATCCACTTCAGGTTTATTTTTCTATATGGTGTGCAAAAATGGTCCAGTTTCATTCTTTTACATGTAGCTGTCCAGTTTTCCCAACACCACTTATTGAAGCGATGGTCTTTTCCCCACTGTATGTTCTTGCCTACTTTGTCATTGATTAATTTACCATATATGAGTGGGCTTATTTCTGGACTCTCTATTCTGTTCCATTGATTTATGTGTCTATTTTTATGTTCCAGTATCATACTGTTTTGATTACCATAGCTTTGTATGGATAGTATAGTTTGAAGTCAGGGAGCATGATAGTATTCTCTTATGATTGTTTGCATTCTGTGATATCAGTTGTAACTTCTCCTCTCTAATTTCTAACTTTATATATTTGGGTGTTCTCTCTTTTATTCTTGATGAGTCTGGCTAAATGTTTGTTAATTTTGTTTATCTTTTAAAACAAACAGCTCTTAGTGCCATTGATCTTTTCCGTTGTTTTTTGGGTCTCTATTTCATTTATTCCCTCTCTGATCTTTATTAATTCTTTCCTTCTACTAACTTTGGGCTTTGTTTGTTATTTTTCTAATTCCTTTAGGTATAAAGTTAGGCTGTTTATTTGACATTTTTTTTGTTTCTTGAGGTAGGCCTTTACCTCTATAACCTTCCCTCTTAGAACTGCATTTGCTGCATCCCATAGATTTTAGAAAGTTGTGTTTCTATTTTCATTTGTCTCAGTATGTTTTTTTATTTCCTCTTTGATTTCTTCATTAACCCGTTTTTTGGGTAGTATGTTGTTTAGTCTCCAAATGTATTGTTACTAGTTTTCTACTTGTAGTTGATTTCTAGTTTCATACCATTGTGCTCAGAAAAGATGCTTTGATATGATTTCAATCTTCTTAAATTTACTGAGACTTGTTTTGGGGCCTAGTGTGTGATTTGTTGTGGAGAATGTTCCATGTACACTTGAAAAGAATGTATATTCTGCTCTTTTTGGATGAAATGTTTTGTAGATATCTGTTAAGTTCATTTGGTCTAATATGGTATTTAAAGCCAATGTTTCTTTATTGATTTTCTGTCTGGATGATCTATCCATTGATGTAAGTGGGGCATTAAGTCCCCTACTATTATTGTATTACTGTCAATTTCTGTCTTTATTAATATTTCCTTTATATATTTACATGCTCCTATGTTAAGTGCATATATGCTTAAGAATGTTCTATCCTCTTCCTGGTTTGACTTTTATTGTTATGTAATGCCCTTCCTTGTCTTTTGTTATAGTGTCCATTTTAAAGTCTATTTTGTCTGATACGAGTATTGCTATCTCATCTTTCTTTTTTGTTTCCATTTGCATGGAACATCGTTTTGCATCCCTTCACTTTCAGTCTGTGTGTGTCTTTAGCTCTGAAGTAGGCAGCATAAAAATGGTTCTTGTTTTTTTTTTTTTTCCCATTCATCCACCCTATGTCTTTTGATTGAGGCATTCAGTCCATTTACATTTAAAGTTATTGTTGATATGTATGTACTCAATGCCATTTTGTTACTTTTTATCTGGTCGTTTCTGTAGTTCTTTGGTCTTTTTTCTTCTTTTTTTAGTCTCTTCCCTTGTGGTTTGATGATTTTCTTTAGCGTTAGTTTTGAGTTCCTTTCCCTTGTTTTTCTGTGTATGTATGGTAGGTTTTTGATTTGTGGTTGTGGTTACCATGAGAAAGATAGATAGATAGATAGATAAATAGATGATAGATTTGCTTTAAGTTGATAGTCATTTACACTTAAACCTGTTCTAAAGCTCTACATTTTTTACCCTACCCTCCACATTTTGTTTTTGATGTCATATTGTGCATCTTTTTTGTGGATCCCTTAACTACTTAATGTAGTTATAATTGAATTTGTCACTTTTGTCTTTTTACCTTCATATTATCTTTTTAAGTGGTTGATCCAATACCTTTACTATATATTTGCTTTTAGCAGTGAGATTTTTTTTCTTTTATATATTTTCATATTTCTAGTTGTGGTCTTTTATTTCCTCTTGGACAAGTTTCTTTAACATTTCTTGTAAGGCTGGTTTACTAGTGATAAGGTATTTTAGTTTTTGCTTGTCTGGGAAACTCTTTACAGCTCCTTCAATTCTGAATGATAAACTTGCTGAGTATCCTTGAGACTTGTTCTGTGGCCTTGCATGTGATCTACATGGACAATATTCCATGTGTCTTTGGTTTTTCCTTCAGGACTTCAAATATATTTTGCCATTCCCTTCAGGCCAGAGTTTCTGCTGAAAAATCAGCTGATAGCCTTATGGGAGTTCCCTTGTATGTGACTTTTTGTTTTTCTCTTGCCATTTTAAAATACTCTCTTTATCCCTAACTTCTAACACTTTAAACATGATGTGTCTTTGTGTGGATCTCTTTGGTTTTATCTTGTATAGGACTCTCTGTGCTTCCTGGACTGGGGATCTGTTTTCTTCCACAGATTAGGAAAGTTTTCAACTATTATTTCATCAAATATGTTTTCTACTTTCTCTCTCTCTTGTCCTCTTGGGACCCTATAATGTGAATATTAATACATTTGATGTTTTCCCATAGGTTCCTTAAACTATTCTCAAATTTTTTAAATTCTTTTTTCTTTTTGCTCTTCTGACTGGGTGATTTCCACTATTCTGTATTCCAAGTTGCTTATATGATCTTCTGTATCATCTAATCTGCTAATGATTCACTGTAGTGTATTTTTCATTTCAGTGATTGTATTCTTCAGCTCTGCTTGGTTCTTTCTTATATTTTCTAATTCGTTGTTGATGTTCTCATTCTGTTCCTTCATTCTTCTCCTGAGTTCAGTAAGCGTTTTTATGACTGTTGGTTTGAACTCTTTATCAGGTTAATTACTTACCTCCATTTCATTAAGGTTTTATTTATGGAGTTTTATCTTGTTCTTTCCTTTGGAACAGGTTCCTCTGTTTTCTCATTTTGTTTGACTTTCTGTGTTTTTTTCTATGAATTAGGCAAAACAACTTCAGTCTTGAAGGTGAATTCTTATGTAGGACTGTACCTATGCACCATGTGTGCTCAATGGTTTTGGTGGGAGGGCTGGAGCTGAAGTAGGTGTGGGTCAGGGCCTCTTCCAGGGTATGCTGGGGGCCATCACCTTGGGGTGGGGGCTGGAGCCAGAGCTTGGTATGGGCTGGTGGGTATATTAGGGTGGTCTTTGCAGGCTAGCTAGATTATGAGGTGTTTTTCATTCTGCTTCCTCTGTGCTGGAACTCGGGATAGTAAGTTTGTGTGCAAGCCCTTTCAGAGAGTTGTCTCTGGTTCTATAGCTCTCCAGCTCTCCCAGTCATAAGCCCCACTAGTTTTCAAAACCAGTTTAGGGGGCTTATCTTTCCAGTGCCAGTCCCCAAGTCTGGGGTACTCAATGTGTGCTCAATCCCCTCACTCCTTAGGTAGGACCTCCAAATGTGTGATATCCCCTCTGTTTATGGGTTATCTGCTGGAGGTGTGGGTCTTTACTCGATTGTGTTTCTGCCCCTCCTACCCATCTCAATATGTTTTTCTCTTTATATTCTTAATTGTAGAAAAGTTGTTCTGCTAGACTTCAGGTTGTTCTCAGAAAATTGTTCCGTATGTAGTTGTAGTTTTGGTGTGTCTTGGGCAGGAGGTGCGGTCAGGATCTTCCTACTCCACCATCTTTGTCCCACCTCTGGGAATGTGATTTGAAATCCTCACCAAACATAACACTGAGAGAAGATTTTTGGATAATTGCTTACTGTGAGTTGTATTTTTTTTAATAGCCAAGATTTTTCAGAGGTTCCCCACAGTCCATGCTGGTTCTTAATATTCATAAAATGTTTGTCTTATGCAATTACACTCCTAAAGTATACTTTTCTGATACTAAGTATACCTCCAATGCCCCTTGTAAACTATTCCTATATTACAGGTGTTCTTCTGAGTATAGAGAGTATCCAGATGGGAAAGACCTAGTCCTGACAGCACCACAGGATTAAGAAGAACTGGTAGGGCTAGTCATTTAGGAAAGCAATTCTGGTTACTCAGAGGAAATTTATGTAAGGGTGCAGGGTTTAAAGCAGAGAAAACAATTCGAAGGATACTACTGGAGAAAATGTAAAGATTTGGTGATTATTTGATTGTGTTGTATAAGATGAGAGGGAGGGAAAATGGGTCAAATATAAGTAACTTTCAAGGTTTCAAGATTTGGTGTCTAAGGGTAAATGATGTTGTTATTCATGATGTCAAACACAAAAGAGAAAAGAAGTAGTTGGAGATTTAAAATGACTAGATTCAATTTGGGGTATGTTGAATTTGAAGTATCTCCAGAATATCCAGCAAATAAGACATTATGAAGAAAATAAGCATATAAGTATGTGGTCTGCCTATCAACATATAAAGAGAGATTGTGTGGGAACATGGGCCTAAGTACATTCTTCAGGTATAGAATTTTAATGAGAAATTGTAATGATTGTTTCTGAGAAACTTAGATTTTAAACATAGGCTAATATCAACCTAACTTTTTTCTATAGAATTGGTGAACTTAGCCAGTATCTACATTTACATTCATGAAAGAAGTGAATCAACTTAATGGAGGCCAGATATATATTAAGTTCACTTATACTTTGAAAAGAATACCTCATAAGGAAAGTTAAAGGTCAACTGATTTTGGAAATTGTCATGCTCCATGTATGCCATTGCCAATATATTAGAATTACCTTCAGTTTTTTATATCTTTTAGCAAAATGCTGCACATATAGCATGGTGTGCTAAACAAATATTAGTTAGTTGATATCTTAAAGGGAATAGGCACTACTTAAGGGTAAAAGAATGTCGCTATTGGTTTTAACAAAAGGGGTGATATTTTATTCAGGTTTGAAAGATGAGTAGCCTTTTGCAAGCAGAAAAGAAAGCTGTAAATGGGTTGTAGTAGACATTTTAAGCAGGGGGAAGACAATGTCCAAAAACATGGAGTAGCATTTGCACATTTTGGAATGATATTATATGTATCATGTTTGCTATATAGGGTACAAAAATGAAATAATATTCTCCAGAGAGGTAATTGAATAATCATATTGTGAAGGACCTTACATTCCATGTTAAGAGATAAGCCCTTTGGATATTTATTCTTTGGCTAATGAAGAGCCAATGGTGCTATTACGTTTTCCCCAGAGGAATTAAATGATCTGATTTGATTTTCTAGAAGTTAACCCTCCTAACAGTGGGAAAAGTCAACATGTGTATAAACAGATTTGCAGCAAGAGAGCAGTTGGCATATTAGCAATGGGAAATGATAAGAAGAAGATCTCATGTAGGAATAGCAGATTGAAGAAAACAGAAGCAATAGAAGAAATATTTGTAAGGTATCAAAATTATAGAAAAATAAAGTTTGAAAACCCAAACAGTGATGTCCCTGCTATGCCAGACACTAAAAGTATTCCAATAGATTAAATATTTAATAAAAATATATATAACTAAATTAAATTTGAAGGTAGAGGACACTTTTAGTGAAAATTTAACTAAATATAGAATAAGAAATTATAAGGATTAAAAAATACTCCAAACTAAAAAATGATGGGTTAACTATGTAAAGTGAAAACATCTCTAGATTAAGCACCATATTAATGATTAAAACAGTAAATGATAAATAGTAAAGTGGCAAATGGAAAGATACATAGAAATATTTATAACAAATACTAGAAAAGTATCATTAATGATCTTAGTATTACAAGAGACATGATAAATCAATTAAATACCCTTCAGTCACCCCAACAAAATAATTGTTAATATATATAAAGACGATTCTTGAAAGAGCAATAAATAACCAATGAAAAGGAAAAAAAATATTTCATCATTGCTAACTGATCAAAATTTTAAAATAAAAACAGTATTGATTTATTCTTTAAACTATTAGTCTATCATAATTTAATAAGATAATATTTCATGGTAAGACTGTAGTTTACATACCTTCGAATAAGTAGTATTAAATCACTATTTAGTAATATTCATATAAATATTATTATATTTTTTCAAACTGCATTAAAATAATTTAAACTGCAATTTCTTTTCATGTATATCAGAATGTTTAATGAGAAAGTTATTTTTAAGGCTTTTAAAGTCTATACAAATCAAAAGTTGTAATTATAATGCAAACTAATCAGAAACAACCTCTATATTTGATATATGCTGAATAAATTAACATAAATTGATAAATTGCATAGTACATATTTTCAGTCAAATGCTTTCAGATATCACTCAAGGAACTTCTTTCACAAAAAGACCATTACCCTATAAATTTGTTAGTTTAAAGAGAACTTACACTAATTACCTCTCTTGGCTTCTGCCAAATGATTTTTTAGCTTTAACAAAACAATATCTTGATTGTGTCATTCTATAGAGATACCAAAATTACCAGCCACTTAAGAAAAGCTGAATCACTTTACTATACACCTGAAACTAACACAACATTGTTAATCAACTATACTCCAATATAAAATAAAAAGTTAAAAAAGTAAGTCCTTTCTCTTTGGACTTAAAAATTCACCTATTTTTCTAAGTTGTGCATCGAAAAAACAGATTCTTATTCTAATGAAGTCATCCAAATACTCAAAATAAATACTTCCTTTTCAGTCCACGTTTCCACCTAGATTTCAGGAACAGACAGAGAATTAAGTGTAACTTATCTTGCTAACTAGGATTTATAAGAGAGAGAAAATGAGTCAGGATTAATAAGAAATGCTGTCTTTATAAACTCAATATTTGTCCAGTAGTTCTTAAACATTTCCTATATTTATCAGATATTTTATTTATCAGTTGAATTCCAGGTGGAATGAGAGGTAGTGGGGGAACTTGTACGTGTGTAGCATTTCATTGAAAATTGATGCCAATTTTTTTGTTAAAAAATTAGACTTACTTTCTGTTCTCCAGCAGATGTTTTTAGCTACTCATCTATTTGTGTTTATTCTTTTATGGTTCTCATCACACTGCATTATAATTATATATTAACATTTCTAATTCCTCTGGAACAGAAGCTAATACTCTTCTGTTTCCTTTAGTGTATCATGATAAATTGGGTAAAATATAAAATTAAGTGAATGCATAAACACTGAACATTGAATTCATAAATGTTTTCTATAGATTCACTGACTCACAAATGAAATGCTGACAAAGAGAATCTGCAGATCCAGTTTTACACGTACTTAACTGAAGACAAGTTTGGATGAAAGTTAACATTCCAATAAATGCACTACTTCTAGATCAACTAAACCTTTTGTCTGTAGTACATCCTATTGATAAAATGGTTTATTCATACAAGATCAAATATATTCTCTTCTGGTGAAAACATGATGGAAAAAATAAATGATCAGGGAGGAGATAATTAAATCAGCTAGGATGTATTGTCTAATGAACTGTAAAAATTGTTGTATGGCACTCATTCAATTGGAAACACCGTTGGAAATGCCTCCCCTTTCACTTGTTCAGTACTCACTGTTCCTAAAGGTTTCCCAGGTTTGTTCCTAGTATCTGAAACTATGCTCTGTCTTGTCTAATAGGAGAGAACACAATACGGTTACCAGTTTTGCAGGCTCTGAAGGTAAATTGCCTGAATTAGAAACTTGACTCCACTACCTTCTAAAAGAGTGATCTGTGGAAAGTTTCTCAACCTGAAAGCTTCAATTTCCTCAAATTAAAACCTAAATATAAATAATACATTTACTATCTCAATTATTCTTACAATAATATAAATGTCGAGTGTTTAGTACAGAGCCTAGCAGCTAGTTAAGTGCTTGTTAACTGTTGTCATTTTTGTTTAGTGTGTAAGTTTTGTTTTTGTAGATTTTATTGATTTTCTTACTAAAAGCAAAGCTGACCACAACAAAACTGTTAAGATAAACTTCTTTATGGGAGGTGTGCAGGAGATATGTATGTGTATTTACTTGCATGTTCCCTGGAACTTTGCAATTGAAAAACCCTATTTTGAACATCAGATTTTCATGTTAACTGGATTCCAAATCAGTTTTGATAACAGAGATTCCCCAAGACAAGAGACAAAGATACAGTAGAATCAAGAAGAAGACACCTACCCCTCCTCTAGACTTAAAATGCTTTCCCCTGCCTTGAGGATCACCACATTCTATATAATCATGTGCACACACACACACACACACACACAAACACAAACACACACATCAAGGTAGAAGGTGGCATTTCAAAATACACACAGATTTAATTTTTACAGTATTGGTTTTCTTATGTGTAGTATATATCCTAGTACCTGAAACCAGTATGAACAAATGTGTAATTAAAGAGATGAATCAAAGAATCAAATTCCTCTCAAATGTATTCCTTAGTTCATGCAATGAAAATTGATTGACATTGAACCCCAACTTAAGATTTTATTTATAATTATAGTTGCTATTGTTGTTATGGAGAGAAATAAAAATGGAAACAAGAAATTATAATTAATGCAGGGTTAGGGCTACTACAGGCTTCTATGGAAACATATGCTTTAAGTTAGATATGTAACAATGCTGATTCCAATTCCAATGTGTGGGTTTTTTTCCCCACACCACCAAGCAAGTCTCCATCACCAGCTGGGTGCCCTACAATTCAACTCAATTTGGACACTATCTACCTGGAAATAGCATCATATTTCAGAGGTTAAGCACTCAGTACCACAGGACTGTCTTCCACTTCAGTTACTGTTACCTGAAAACTGGGTTTACCTCTTGGTGGGTGTTGAGCCAAAAGACATAACCAAGCCAACGATCAGGATAAGGAAGGATGTATTACTTGAAGTAAGTAAGGAGAACACTGGGAATCTTTCCTAAAGCAGTGTCTCCCTGAACAGCAAAATTGGAGAAGTTTAAAGCTAAGGGTACATGCATATTCATGGAGGGACCTGGGCTGTGGACAGAGTCCAAGCTTTAGTTGATTGAAGTCAGGAGGGTCAGAAAAGGTCAACATCATCATCCCTTAAGTTCCAGTTGATCTGGTAGTTGAGTGCTTCAGGTTAATCTTTACCACTGAAACAGAACTGAGAGTCTTTATAACTGATACATTATCTTTGCTATTTTTACTTCTCTTGCATGACAACAGTTGTTTGTTTCTGCATTCTTTTGTTCTCTTAAGATCATTAATTACTGAGACCTGTCCAAGGACAAGCATTGTAGGCAGGCTTAGATCACAAAATGGCTTAGGCCAAAAATGGCTTCTCTTCTGTCAAGAAAGCCATACCTGGTTCTCTTTCTCTGGGGACCCCCTACCCTACCCTATCTGCTTACAATACCAATCTCAAGTCCATGTGTTTCTGACTGGCTATAAATCAGAGGTTCCCATGACTGATGCTGAAAACTCGGCCTCTGTGCAATGGTGCCTAATCAAATCTCGGAGACAGAGTTTTGGGTGAAGTGGAAAAAAATATCTTTATTTCTTTGCCAGGCAAAGAGGGACACAGTGAGCTCATGCCTCTCAAAACTGTGGGTCCCAATCCAGGAGGATGTGATGAGGAGTTTTATAGCAATGGTTCAAGGGTGGGGTTGCTTATAAGGATCAGGGTGTGGGCAGGGCCTGCACTCCTTTAATCTGGTCTCAAGTAGTCTCCTGATGAGCTTTTCTGGTTCCTTTAATCTGTCCTCAGGTCATCTCTTGATGAGCTTCTTTGATTCTTGAGGCTATCAAACTGTGACCTTTTCTCTGGAATGAAGAATGCTAACATCCTCCATTTGATAGGGGTTTTAGTTCTGCAGAAGAGCTTAAAGATATTGTTATGGGCATCACTTGAGGAGGAACCAGGACCCTACCCCATGGCTGCAGTGTTGTTTCTTGGCTGCTCCTCCCTTGTCTCTGCATCCCTCCCTTCCCTGATTAGCAACTGTTCAAATCTGCCCTTCAGAACTCAGGGAAGTTCATGGAGGCTGGAGTCTATTCCCTACAAACAAGAAACAGAGAACACAGAAAGGCTTCCATGTCCAGGAGCCCCACAGGGTCCTGCTTGGTTTCATGACCACCTCCTTAGGTTTGATTAATCTGCTAGAGCATCTCACAGAACTCAGGAAAGCAAATTACTCACTAAATTACTGATTTATTACAAATGATATTAAAAGATACAAATCAACAGAGAGATGGAAAAGATGCACAGGACAAATTATATAGGGAGGGACGCAGAGCTTCCATGCTCTCAGAATATGCCACTCTCCCCAAATCTCCACTTGTTCACCAACCCAAAAGCTCTCAGAACCCCATTTTTTTTTTTTGGTTTTTATCGAGGACTCATTACACAGACATGATTGACTAAGTCATTGGCCGCTAGTGATTGAGTCAACCTTCAGTCTCTCTTCTCTCCTCAGAAATCAGAGAGTGGAACTGAAAATTCCAATCCCCTAATCACTGTAACCAACCCCTATCCTTAGGTGCATACCAAAAGTCACCTCATTAACATAAACTCAGGTGTGGTTGAAAGGGGTTATAAATATCAAGATACCTTCATAGCTGTTATCACTTAGGAAATACAAGGGATTTAGGAGCTCTGCAAAAAATGGGGATGAAGATCAAAGATGTATTTCTTATTATAAATTGCAATATATAAATTGTAACTTTAGGGAGAAATAGGAATTATAGAAATTAAGCATGATGGCAGAGAATGTAATAAGGTTAGCATTCGAAATGTATGGCAGGTGGTTGTTTATAGCAAGTTCATAGAACAATTGAAAGAATGGGAAGAAATTGATTTTGATATATATTTTGGGCAGCAAAGTTTAAGAGCATTGAAATGTCATTTTTAAAAGTTTCGTTTTAATCTTAAAATTAATGGGAGTCATTGAAGTATTTTAATACCTGAACAATATAAAGTTTTTCAGATGAGTGTGTGTAATTAATTCCTAATCCTTAAATTTACTCTTTTTGTTGTCAGTTAAACTGAGTTCAGGAGAAAATAGAAGAAGATGTATCAGGAACAGTGAATGCAGACAACTATTTCAAAAAATATTTTTCTAAAGAGGAGCAGAAAAAGGGAGCTGTATTTGAAGGGTGGTGGGATTAAGAAAGTAAGAATAAATATGTTGAACAACTCCAGCCCTTAGACTAAGGAGTATTATTATGTGAAGGGCCAAGAATATGAAGCTACATCTCTACCAAAATTTAAACTAAAAATTTATTATATTCTGGGAGTGGGGATGGAGAGAAGCAGATTGGGAATCACAAATACTAGTGCCAGCATTAAAGATTCCAGATCTTCAAGGGTGAGGACCCTTAGAGCATCCCTAGTTAAAATCCAGTTTGGATTTTGGTTTTGAGCAAAATGATACCCTCTTTGACAATATACTGCTTCACCTCTGAGGAATGTTCTTCCTCTGTTTCCAGTTAAACAACAAAGATCTGATTATGGAAATTCAGGTGACCGTATAATCCAAGTTTCTATTATAAACTAGTGCTTTTTTATCATCAAGCCACAAAGTAGGGCACACAAGCAGATTCCATTATCACAAAGGGCCATGCAAAAGAAGGTGCACAGACATTGGGCTTAACTATTGGTATGCTTACATCTGCTATACTGCTACTGCGTTTTCAGCATTTATCTGTAGTCACATGGGATGTTCCCTCTATGAATATCTGTTAGAGAAGAAAAAAAAAATTCAAGCCTGCTTTACAGAGAATTCTGTAAATATGCTGGCATACTCAGATGTGGAGAGGTATGTTAGTGTGTCGGTGTTATGGCCAACCTCAAGAGTGGCCTTGAGGGACAATTGAAGAGGAAAATTACTAGTACTACCTACAGCCTCCTGACAAATACATAAAAACAAGGACAGCATTATCTGAATATATTTCCTTCCAAAGTGTGTAATACAAATATATTTATATATTTAAAATAAATTTCACTTTTCTTTCCTCCCATTTTTATACACAGTTTTATATAAAATATGTTCATGGTATATAAATTACCAATTTTGGCTTCCTATTCTGCACCCAATGCCAATGGGCGTGGGCAGGGGTAGAGAGGAAAGGGGGGGGTGGTTCCAGCACATCCAACAAGCAATTCTCTGACACCAGCTGGGTATCCTACAGTTCACCCCAGTTCTGATGTCATCTGCCAAGAGATAGCATCAGATTCCACAGGTTAAGGGCTCAATTATACAGGACTGCCACTACTCCTCCCTTCAGGTGCCAGTTGCAAGTGCACGTTGTCACCTGTGCTTCTGACCAACCCACCTTGGTTTCTATTAGTTTGCTAGAGCAGCTCACAGAGCTCAGAGCAATATTTACTTACTAGATTACCAGTTTATTATAAAAGGATATAACTCAGGAATAGCCAGATGGAAGAGATGCACAGGGCAAGGCATGGGGAAAGGACGCAGAGCTTTCATGCCCTGTCAGGGGCACCACTCTCCCCAAATCTCCATGTGTTCACCAAATACCCAAATCTGGAAGTTTTTCAAACTCTCTTTGGGGTTTTATGAAAGCTTCATTATATTTGCATGATAGATTAAATCATCGACCATTGGAGATTGATTCAATCTCCCTGTCTTCTTCCCTCTCCTCCCCAGAGGTCGGGGGGGCGGGACTGAAAGTTCCAAGTTTCTAATCTTGTGCTTGGTTCTCCTGGCAACCAGCCCCCAACATTTAATCACCTCATTAACATAACAAAAGATACCTTTGTCTCTCTCAGTACTCAGGAAATTATAAGGGATATAGGAGCTTTGTGCCAGAAAAGGGAACAAAGACCAAATATGTATGTCTTATTATAAATCACAATATCACATGGCTACTGTTTACAGATAATCCAGTTGAAATCACGACAGAATGGGAAAAGGACTTTCCTTTACCTAAAAATCCGAGATTTGTTTCTAGATACTGAAAGTAAGGAAATTTTGAATATATTTTGTTGGGAAACATATTTTCTGTTAGATAATGAAGCGTAGACGTGAGGTTTAGGGAAAAACTATTTTTTGATAAGGTGGAAAGCAGAACCTCTTTCATTTACTACTGATATCGGAAATTCCAGGTACTTCATTTTCAGTCTTGCTTGCCCCTCCTTCATGTGAACCTGACCTAGTGAAGCCTCATCCAATCAATAGCATTAATTGTAGGTTATGAATAAGGAGCCAGAAAGCCAAGGAAGTAAATTAAGCAAAGGATTCATTCTCCAAATGATTAATTTGAGGGGCAAACTGTTAGGGCTTTAGCAGTTGTGCCAGTATCTTGGACTGGCACCAGTGGTACAAGCTGTAGCTGTTTGGGTTTAGTGTTGACAGCAGCAGAATCGAATCTGTGGGCCTGCCTGCTATCTAGACTCTTCTATCCCATTCATTTCTAAGTCTTGTTCTTTTGTGCTTTAAGTAAATTCTGTGAACTCTCCCATATTTTTCAATGTATATTTTATACTTAATTCATTCATTGTTAATTTCTCATCCTTGCAAAAGCAAACAAAAAAGGCAACTCTGATACATGATTATTTCTTCTTTTTTTCATTATCAGTCTTGCCGAAGATTTATTAGATTTTAAAGAAAAAATGTTTTATCACATAATCATTTTTTATTTTTTAAATTATTCTATTTCACTTCTTCTTATTTATTTGAATATGATATACTGATCTTTTTAAGTTTTTTTTAATGTGCACTATTACTGCCTTTATTTTCATTCTTCCTTTTCTCATGAAAGCATTAAAATCAATTTCTCTCTCTCGCTCCCTCTCCCTCCCTTTCTCTCTCTCAGTATTCTTCAATGACCCCTTTGGATTCAGTCTGGAAATTTGGAATTTATTACTTTTAATATTTTTTGTTTTAAATATTTTATAATTTCTCTTGCTGTCCTGTATAAGCTATGAGTTATTTAAAAACATGACACTAGCATATCTATACATTAACATATATTGCAAGCTATTATGTTTCTGCTTATGAGTTCAGTTTCTTTGTAATCATTGATTATAATGATTTTGTGGGATTTATTGAGACTTTCTGTGTTTCTTATACAATGTTTTTATTTTTAATGTCAATGTTAATAATCTATGTGCCCAAGGCAGTACATAGTACATATCTTATTTAAAAAAAACAGTTCTTTTATTTTTATTCTTTTAGTCACATTTTTAACACCTTGATTATTCTGATCAGTTACATCTATCAGTTCTCAAGATAATTATGATGAAACCACTATTTTAGGATAATTAATTTCTGTATTTCTAACAAATTTTGTCTTACAGATATCAAGACTATGTTATAAACGTAATATATTCTTACTAAATTATTCTTTTAGCTATTTGTTTTTAATCTTCTATGTTATTCTTAATCTTGAGTTATATTTTATCTGATATGAAATTGCCCTCTTGGGGTATCTGCTCCACATTTGCCTTATATCTCTGTATACATCTTTTTAAGCTTAATTTTTTTTCCTTTTGCTTTTTTTCACTTCCAAACAACACATTGTTGAATGCTTTTTGAAATCCAATCTAAGAATTATCTTAAACTTAAATATGTGTTCTGTCAATTTAGATAAAAGTAAATCTAAATAAAATCTTTATTAATCTTGCTTCCCATATAATGTCTTCCTCCTAGATTAATTTTACTTCAGCTGAAGTACTTTTTGCAATTTTTTTCAGAGCATGTTTCTATGAGATAATGTATTTGAGTCTTGTGCACTTTAAAGAAAGTATGTATCCAGTTTAACATAAGATTTATTATAGAAACTTACGTTCAAAGTTGTTTTTCTTCAATATTTGGTTTATATAATAATCTTCTTTCATCCAGTATTTTAGATAGATGATTGATGAAGTATAATTCTTGATTTTTATAGGATATACATTTTGCCTCTAGAACAGTTATTTTCAAGTTTGAATGTTTAGAATCATCACTAGGGGACATTTTAAACATGTTTAGTCCTCATTCTCATGGAATCAATGTATTTGATTTTCTGTGCATCCTTTGAAGCAGTATTTCTAAAATTCCCTAGGTGATTCTAATATAAAGCTATGCATGTAAAACAATGCATGGAAGCCATTAACATTGTGTCTCCCTCTTACACTAGCTGTGCTATTTTTTTTTTTTTTTTCTTATGTATCCTATTGAGACCATTTTATGCTCTTTCATGTGAGGTCTTTGGACTTTCCTCCAACCCATAAAAATGTCATTATTTCTGTGTTCTTATGATATGCCAAGTACAGAGTTAATTTTTTCACCTGCAATTTTATTTTCATAAAATTAATTAAGTGCTGGCATGCCTACAAAGATATATTTGTTTGCCAACAATAAAATATTGGTATATGATCTAACATTAATGAATACATACTGCCACCAATTCTTTGCATCAATTGAGTGTCCTGCAAGTCAATTCAGTTCTGACACTAAATACCTTGGAGTTAGTGTCAGGTCCTACAAGTTAAATGGCAAAGTATCCAACAAGACTACACTTACTTTAGACTACAAATTCTTGGGTTCCCATGACCCTGCTTCAGGTGATAAAATTTACTAGAAAAATTCACTAAAAGTGCTACACTTATGACTATAGTTTTATTATAAAGGATACACTCAGGAACACCCAAATGGAAGAAATCAGTAAGGCAAGGTCTCAAGGGAGGAAGGTGGTGCAGAACTCCCATCCCCTCTGCTTGTAGCATCCAGGTATGCCACCCTCCCAGCACATCAATGTGTTCAGCAACCCAGAACCTACTGAGCTTCAGTATTCAGAGATTTTATTTGGGTTTCATTAATTAGAAATGATTGATGAAATCATTGACCATGTGATTGAACTTAATCTCTAGTCCCACTCCCCTATTTACAGTTTGAGGAATAAAAGTGAAAGTTTCAACCCTGTAATGAAGTGCTTGGTCTTTCTGGCATGGCCAACCTTTCCCTCAAAACTATTGAAACTAAGTTTCACCATGAGTCATCTCTTAGCATAAATTCAAGTATGATCTAAAGGGGCTCATTATGAAAAACAAAAGAACTCCTATCACATAGGAAATTCCAAGGGATTTTGAAGCTCTGTGTCAGGAACTAGGGACAAAGAACACATTTATTATCAATATTTATTATATCACAGTGAATAACATAATAACCCAAGAAATTCCGGCTTTTCTTTATACTCTGCTTTTGAATAGTGCTTGTATGAAAATATCAAATAATTGCAATTAATCAACCATTATAATGTTATTAAGTCTTTGTTCTACTGTTCTGAATACAGAACATAAAAGATATTATATGACTAGACATTCATGTCCTTCATAATCCTCCACTCTAAGGAAAATGGATTGCATAGATATAATTGAGGCTTGTTCATTTTACTTTGCCTATATATAAAAACACAAATTTGAGTAAAATGTCCCTTTTACTGAGAGCAGCTGACATAATTCATTTTTTAAAATGACATGGATTGATGGGAATGTTGTTCTAGTTAAATGATTAGTAAGTTATACCTTATGAAGAATGGAGCATATCTAAGAAAGTATCTTAACTTTTTATCAAAAGGAAATTTATCATTGCATATTCAATTGGTAAAAATGTTAGATGGCAACCTGAGTCCTTTATATTTATTGATGTTGGAAGTTCTTTGGCTAAGTCAGGATATAAAAATAACTCAAAAACTATTTTAATGTAGCCAAAGGTTTTTATTTTTAAGAAGTCATTTCATGCCTTCTCTAGACTTCAATTCACAATGATTTTCTTTTAACTTGGAGTCAGTCCTGCATAATGCAAGAATTGAATATGCCCTTTAAAGACATTTCCAAACCTGAAGTTCTTTGATTTTAAAATATAAATGTGTTATTTAGTGTCAAAGATGCTTGTTTTCTTCTCCTTGCCCTATCTTACAAAGGATACCAATTTACCTCTTAAACAAAACCCTAGCTCCACAAAAATATGGTCAAAATTCTGGCTCTTGGAAAGGAGCCTTTCTTTATACTTCACTGACTCTGAATCAACTCGACTTTGCTGTTTATCTGATCTGGCTCTTGTGTTGTAAACTATCAGAGGTTGGGTTTGTGACATTTGTAATCTCATGTATAAATTCCTAGTTCATTAACTGCATTGTCCAGATTCTATGTTTTCTAATTTCTCTTGCATGCTAAAATCACTGCCCTGCTCAGACTACAGTGAAATTACTATTCCATCAGGACATTTATTTTATCATCATTTAGGAACTCACCATCACACTAATAGTTTATATGTCCTCTGTATGTCAAGTTTACCTCTTTCTTTAAGTCCTCCCTATCTTCCTCTTCTACCCATGACTGGATTGAAATAATGAACTTGAGTTTTGCTTTGATCTTGGTTTATGATACTAATGTTCTACCAATTCTTTCTCTTGTGTCTCATTTCCTGTTAATATATATTAGTATGTTTTACTTCACTTTGTAATGCTGATCTGATTCTTACATATGTGAAGTGACTTGAAAATTCCCATTTTTTAATAGATGGCGTGCTTATTCCCCAATTCTGCATTTTCCTAACTTGAAGAGTATTCCATTCAGGGCATCTTTTTTAGAGGAGAAGGAACAACTTTTCTGACTGGTGAATGTGGGAGAACTCAGCCTGCATTGTCAGCCCATTTTTCCCATTCCTCTCTTTATTTGGAGCAGGGATTATCTAACTTTCTCCAGTAAGGACATTCTCTAGGCTACTTTAGTTCTTTGGGGAGAAGGTGGAGATAGTTTCCTTTGTCTAGACTTGACTATGACTAGCTATTTAATGAGCTATTCACATTTTTCACATTCAGTGTCTATACAAATTCCAGTCCTCCATTTGCTTCATGTAAAGGTTTCTCATCTCACCAATAAAATATTTTCTTTAAAACAGTGACCACCTCTATACTCTCAGAAGTCTTTCATAAATAAAAAACACTCTGATAAATGATTTTTTTCATTTAATCTTCAAAACATGATTTTGTAAAAGGATTATATCATCTTCAATTTGTAAATAAGGTTCAAAGAGTATATATAGTTAAGTGGGTTATCTAGGATATTATACCAGATATGAAAACTCCATAGCGTGCTGTACCCACCTATGGCAAGGAATTCTTCTGCTAACCTGGGTCTATGCCAGCTTCCTGCACTTATTAGACAAGTCATTTTAGACAAGTGTTGAATTCATTTGCTGCCTTTTCCTCCCTCTGTAAATAATGAACAGCAAAACCTGTCCTATGTAAATTTTAAAGTCGTATATACTTAAGAAAATACGTAGATGCACTTTGTATATATGATCAATGTTATTAAAAAGATGAACCAGAGTCCTTTAAAAATTACCTACATAATAAAAATTGCCTTAGAGTGAGCAATGTTAAGTTCTTTAATAGTATTAAAGTTTATATCAACTCATGAGTTGGTTTGTTATGAAAATCAAATAGTTATTATACCAGGAGTTTTTAACTTAGTGTTCCACAGATGGAATTCAGTGAGTCCATGAAATTGGATGGGAGTAAAATATTTTTAGTTTTTCTTAACCTTGATCTTAAATTTAGCATTTCCTTCAATTACAAAAGTAGGTAACAAACCACAGTAGCATAAACAGCAACTGTCACATTTTTCCCTATATAATCACAAAATTTTCATATTTATATATTTGTTTTAGTGCTTATCTTTTGATTTTTTTAAGCCTAGATTCCCATCAGAAATTGGCATATAAAACAAGGGCTTCCCATGCAGGTTTGTTTTGGAAATTGATCCTAGGGAACAAGAGTGGGGGTTTGGGAAGAGTGAAACAAGGAGTGACGGGAAGAATACACACAGCTATGGGCAGTGATGCTCAATTCCTCCAGGGTGTTCTGAAGATACATCTAGTAGCACTCAAACCCTACTGGTCAAGCAGTTGCTTCCAGATGTGTTAACTGTTAACCTCTGAACACTTCCAGATTTTCAATGAGTGAGAGTCCTGTGACTTCTCAGGAGTCCCAACCTGTTGAGAGTTTAGTTAAACTGCTCTATAATATTGTTGCCTTGGCATCCACTCTGTGTGGCCAAGAGTAATGCAGGGGCCTTGAATGGGAATGTGGGACCTTCCCACATTCCCTAGATAACAGTTGGCAGAGCCATAAGTAAATGTAAATTCCTGATGTGAGTTCCACAGCACACCTGGTGATAAACAGTCTCTCCTGCCTTCTGACTCCTTCCTCTTGTTCACCCCTTAAAGAAGACCCTCACTCACAAAATAGATTTGAGATAAAAAGATCTACAAGAATATCTAGTTTAAGTTTAAAACATGAATGTGAATTAAAACACAAGTAACTGTCAATGTTCCTTTCTGAACGTTCTTGAAAACACCCAACAGATACTTAAAAAAAAAAAAAAAGACCCCCACTGAGCTTACCAAAACCCCACTCTTTGGGGCTTGAATTAACCAATTCACTCTTAGTCAGAAAGCTCCAAATCACTCCACCTAGGGATCCTAATAAAGATGTGTGCCTTAGGTACAGCTGCTGGCTCTCTGTCGGCACCCTGCCTTTACCTTCTGTGTGGTCCTTTGAGGCCATGGACCTCCTCCAGGACCTGTGAGTAATAACCTTCTCTATTTTACTTTCCCTTGTATTGAAACTTGGCTCACCCTCCACCACCTCAGGGTTCTACTTAATAAATGTTAGTTTAACAAAAAATCACAACACAACTGTAGATTTCAGAGACAGTGCTGGAACAGAAAGAAAGAAGTAGTTGTAAAACTGAGGAAAAGGCCTTATCTGGTTACAACGGCATTAAACTAGTTGTCATAGCAATAATTAGAGTAAAATATAGGCTCAGAAAGTGTGAGACAGGGCAAGAGAGATGTCTTCCATAACTTTAGAATTAGGATTTTATATATCTACTTTCTTCCTTTTTATTTACAGTAGCTATCAGATCCTTGCTACAAGAAAAATAAAATTAGCTTCGTCTCCTAATTTTTGCTGCTAGTATTATATTTCTTAGAGTTTACTTCTGTATTCTTGAATACGTTTAGATTTCTACTACTTGTTTTGTCAGCTTTGACTCAGTTATTATAAATGAGAGATGCATTAAGCATTTTTATTTTTTCCTATATATTTTTCTCCCTCTTTCTTTTAGATGTATCATTTCCACATTGTCAGTGTGTGTAATGTATGCATTTCATTCTTTCATCCTATCCATTTTGGTTTTAGAACCTAAGATCTTTTTTTTTAAAATAGATCTTTATTGGAGTATAATTGCTTCACAATACTGTGTTAGTTTCTGTTGCACAACAAAGCGAATCAGCCATATGCATACACATGTCCCCATATCCCCTCCCTCTTGAACCTCCCCCTCCCATCATCCCTATCCCACCCCTCTAGGTCATCGCAAAGCACTGAGCCGATCTCCCTGTGCTATGCTGCTGCTTCCCACCAGCCAACTATTTTACATTTGGAATGGGACTTGAACTTAAAAGCTTTTGCACGGCAAAGGAAACCATAAACAAGATAAAAAGACAACCCTCAGAATGGGAGAAAATATTTACAAATGAAACAACAGATAAAGGATTAGTTTCCAAAATATACAAACAGCTCATGGTACTCAATATCAAAAAAACAAACAATCCAGTTAAAAAGTGGGAGGAAGACCTAAATAGACATTTCACCAAGAAAGACATACAGATGGACAAGAGGCACATGAAAAGATGCTCAACATCACTAATTATTAGAGAAATGCAAATCAAAACTACAATGAAGTATCACCTCACACTGGTCAGAATAGCTATTATCAAAAAATCTAGAAACAATAAATGCTGGAAAGGGTGTGGTAAAAAAGGAACCCTCCTGCACTGTTGGTGGGAATGTAAATTGATACAACTACTGTGGAAAACAGTATGGAGGTTCCTTAAAAAACTAAAAAAGAACCTAGGATCTTTAATTAAATATATTAAATAACCTGTGGCATTTATTTTGCTAAAATTTCCAAAGTTTTACTTGAATGACAAGAAATACTCCTTTTGTCTTTTCTTAGAAGTCTCATATTAACAATATTCTCTTTGATATTGCATGTTCAAGTAATTTGTCTGTAGTGATTTTATGTAAAAGACAAATAGCTTGGATATTAATTTCTTTATTCCCATGAGAATGCTGTAGATGTTACTCCACTAATTTTGGTCATTAAATGTTGCTGAATTCATTAGCTTTTGCTTTATAACAAATCACCTCAAAATCTCAGTGGCATACAACATTAAATAGTCATTTTTCATGCCTCTGCTGATAGGTGGAGAGTCTACTGATCTAGTCTGAACTCAGCTGGGCAGCTCTGATGATTTTGGTTAAGATAATTTTCATACCTACAGCTGGCTTAGGTCACCTGATCTAGGGTGATCCTGGATGTCTCTTTCATCCACATGTCTCATTCCACATGTCTTTATTCCAAGGAGGATCCATCCATACCGGGAGAGATCAGGCTGCTAGCCCAGCCATGTTCTTCTCATGGTGATGGTATAAGTGCAAGAGCAAATAAGTGCGATTGTTACCAACCCTTTTGAGTCAGGCCCCCAAAAGTGTCCTCCTGCTTGGTGTCTTTAGAACCAATAGAATGAGAAAGACTTTGGTTCAGAAGGAAAGCTTTATTCTTTGATCAAAGAGTGGAGAGGTGCAAGCCTGAGCTCTAGAGGACACACTCTCCCCAAAAGGCTGTGAGCAGGCTGCTTTACAGGGTTCTTGTCAGAGGGGAGAGGAGGGAGCGGGGTTCTCTCCTGATGGGCACTGCTGCACTGCTCACATTCCACGTGGCGGTGCCAGCACTGCGTCTCTGACGTGGCCTGCCACCGCCATCTTGAATTGCCGTGCTGTGCTCAGCACTTTTGTACAAGGTCCCGGCCTGAGCTGACATGTCAGCATAGTAGTTTCACACTAGGAACCCTGTCTGAGGTGCCAGGTGTGAGGCCTCTACATGTGGCCCCCTATGAGCAAGTAAAACTGGATGAAGCACAAAGGAAAAGGAAAAAAAAAAAAAAGGTTAGATTTTATTACCCAGATTCTATTTTTATTTCTCAGGAATTTTAATGGGCTTTGTTGGTGAAAAGTCCCTCCTGTGTCTTTTGTCCTGCTCCTCATTCTTGAGGAGCTCTGAGGGAGCGAAGTCTGTCTTCTGTATCTGCTTCTTGCTGATCTGGGGCGTCCTCATAACCTCGGGTAGAGAAGCAGAACTTCTCTCCAGCTACTTTTAGATATGTTTGATTGTCACCAGGCCTCAGCCCTAACTGTTCTTACCCCTGAGGGACTACCATTTGTCTAACCTTTTGGAGACAAAGGACACCAGACAATTTAAGACACATAGCCCAAATACTAGCAAGAGAATAATGGTCATATGTCAAATTTTTCTTAAAAATGAGGGTATCTAGATCTTTTGCCTGTAGGCAAAAGTATGCCCTGATGTTGAGGCTCACTGCCAAGGACTGAATATCTCTGGTGACACTTTTGTTGTTTTTTGGAAAAGAAGCTTCAGGCCAGAGAGAGGTTCACATGAGTAGTCAAGGGAGTCCATTGCCCCACGTTGTCACTCTGGAGTTTGGGGCTCAGGGGCCCCCTTCACTTGAGTGTGATGTGCCCATGGAATAATCCCCTGCAATTTCAGGGCAGAATGGGTGGTTAGGATTGCTAAGTGTGGTCCGTTCCACTTAGGAGTGAGCTGATTGTGGGCTGCCGGTTTTCCAGGTTTTTTGGTACACCCAGTCTCCTGGCCAGAAGGGGTGTTGGGCCAGGTCAGTGGGTGCAGGCAGCACTAAGTTACCATATTCTATGAGAGCTTTCATGGTTTCACCTACCTGGTACGCATACTTGAGGTATAGGGGGCTCAAGGGGGTTAAGGTGTCCTTTAGGCTTGGGGAATGGGTCTACCATACATGAGTTCAAATTCACTTAGATTTAACTTATCTCTTGGGGCTAACTGCATGCAGATTAGGGCAATTGGAAGCAACTTAATCCAATTTTCTTGAAGTTCCTAACATAGCTTGGCTAAGGCCCATTTGAAGATCTCATTGCATCGCCCTACGTTCCCTGATGTTTGGGGTCTTCAGGCTGAGTGAAAGTTCCATTTTATTCCCAGGACACTCATTATCTCTTTCATCACTTGAGACACAAATGCTGGACCATTATCATTTTGTAGGGACTCTAGGAGCTCAAACTTGGAAATTATTTCTTTTAAGGCTTAGCCACTTCTTTTAATGCCTTAGCCACTTCAGCTGCCATTTCAGTTCTAGCAGGGAATGCTTCTATCCACCCAGAAAATGTGTCTACTAGCACCAAGAGATACCTGAAATTGACTGGTACTCTCAGCATGATGGTGAAATCTGTCTGCCAACCTTCTCCAGGATATGTCCCTCTGGTTTGAATGGGCCTTATCTGAGAACTTCTGAGGGGGTGGGGGTGGGGGTCTGGTGTTGGAGTTGGTCATTATGCAGATGAAGCACGTCTCAACTATGCAACTAATTATACTTTTCATGACAGGAGTTACGATGACCTCAGCTAACCAGTTGTTAAGGGCTTGCCTCCTATACTGAGTTCCTTGATGAGCTTCCCTGATGGTTTGACAAGCTTCAGTTTGGGGAAAGAATCATGGCCCATGTTCTTAACTAGCCATCCATGGCCTTTGGGGGCTTTGTCTAATTCTTCCTTTGTGTAGATTGGGGAATAATTGAATGGATCCAGCCTTCGAGGTATGAGGGTAGTTGACAAGTTACTGACTGGTTCTAGGGCCACTTTTTTGGCAGTTGCTTCTGCCTTGTTTTTTCCCTTTAATAACTCTGCATCCCCCTTTTGAGACTCCTACAATGAATCACTGCCACCTTTTTTTTGCTGTGCTGCATCTAAGAGCTTAAACTTAAGCTTAAGCCATGCTTAAGCCATGTTATACCTGTTTATTCTCTTCAGTAAGCATACCTCTTTTCTGCCAAATAACCCAGTATATGTGTAAGGTGGCATAGGCATACCGAGAAACCTGTGTAAATATTTAAGATTTTCTTGGTCCAGAGATGAGACCTCTGGTCAGATGAGGGCTATCAGCTCTGCCTTTTGGGCAGAAGTCCCCTGGGTTAGGCTTCTTGCCTCTGTGACTTGGGTCTGGGAGGTCACTATGTATCCCACCAACCTTTTTTCCTCTCTCATAAAACTGCTCCCATCTGTGAACCATTGTTCTTTGGCATTCAGGAGAGGCTCACTTCCTAGTTTGGGCAACTGGAATAGATCATGTCTGTGGTTTCTATACAGTCATGCTCCAGGGGCTCTGTTTCCATGGGTAGCAGGGTGGCAGGATTTATCATGTGACATATTTTTATTGTAGCCACTGGGTTGTCTATAAGCATAGTCTGAACTTGAATAAACCTTCCAGGGGATGGCCTTCTGCTCCCTTAGAACTTACTCAAACCTGGTGGGGAGTCCATATAGTGACTGGCTGACCAAACATTAACTTTTCAGCCTCCTTTAGCAGGGTTGTAGTAACAGCTACTTCTCGTAGGCAAGGAGGCCATCCCTTAGTGGTTCAAGCTAACTGTTTAGAAAAATAAACACCACCCAAGTTAAGAGGTCCCAGTTTTTGAGCTAATATTCCATGGGCGATTCCCCTTCTCTGATGAATGTAAAGGTCAAAGGGTTTAGCTAAATCTGGGAGGACCAGGGCAGGGGCCTGAAATAATTTCTTTTTGAATTCTTGAAAGGCCCCTTTGCCTTCTGAATTCCATTCAAAAGGATCATCATCCTTCCTTTTCAACTTTTCATATAGAGGCCTAGCTATTATACCATACTTAGGGATCCAGATATAGCAAAACCTGGCTATCCCCAAGAAACCTCTAAGCTGTCTTCTAGTTTTAGGAGGGGTGAGGCTACAAATGGCTTCTTCTCTTTTCTGGGGTAGGCTTCTCTGACCTTCTGTGAGAATGAAGCCTAGGTAAGTGATCCAAGTCTGTGATGTTTGAGCCTTTTTCTTGGACACCTTAGATCCTTTATGGGCTAGGTGGTTCAGAGCAGTTATAGCATTTTTGTCAAAGACCTCCTTAGTAAGGCTGACGATCAGGATGCCATCTACATACTGATGGAGGGCTCCCTCTTCCAGATGTACCTCTTTTAGGTCTTTAGCTAAAGTTTCCCCAAAGATGGTAGGGGAATTTTTGAAACCTTGGGGAAGGACTGTCCAGCAGTATTGTTGTTTTTATTGCGTGTAGGGTTCTGCCACTCAAAAGCAAAAATCTCTTTTGACTCTAGGGCTAAGGAAATACAGAAGAAGGCATCTTTTATTTTTATTTTTTAAATTTTATTGAAGTATAGTTGATTTACAATGTCTGAATTTCTGATGTACAGCAAAGTGATTCAGTTATACATATATATATTCTTTTTCATATTCTTTTCCATTATAGTTTATCACAGGATATTGGATATAGTTTCCCATGCTATACAGTAGGACCTTGTTGTTTATCCATCCTGTATATAATAGTTTGTGTCTGCTAATCCCAAACTCCCAATCCTTCCCTCCCCCACCCCTCTCCCCCTTGGTAATCACAAGTCTGTTCTCACAAGTTTGTTCCTGTTTTGTGTGTATGTTCATTTGTGTCGTATTTTAGATTCCACTGTCCAGTTTTCCCAGCACCACTTATTGAAGAGACTGTCTTTTCTCCATTGTATATTCTTGCCTCCTCTGTCATAGATTAATTGACTGTAAGTGCATGGGTTTATTTGTGGGCTTTCTCTCCTGTTCCATTGATCTATATGTCTGTTTTTGTGCCAGTACCACACTGTTTTGATGACCGTAGCTTTGTAGTATAGTTGGAAGTCAGGGAGCCTGATTCTTCCAACTTTGTTCTTCTTTCTCAAGATTTTTTTGACTATTCGGGGTCTTTTGTGTTTCCATATAAATTTTCAAATTTTTTGTTTTAGTTATGTGAAAAATGCCATTGGTAATTCGATAGGGATTGCATTGTAGATTGCCTTGTAGATTGCACTGTAGGTTGCCTTGGGTACTTCGGTCATTTTAACAATATTGACTCTTCCAGTCCAAGAACATGACATATCTTTCCATCTGTTTGTGTCATCTTCAATTTCTTTCATCATTGTCTTTTAGTTTTCAGAGTACAGATCTTTTGACTCCCTAGGTAGGTTTATTCTTAGATATTTTATTATTTTTGATGTTATGGTAAACGGGATTGTTTCCTTAATTTCTCTTTCTGATATTTTGTTATTATTGTATAGAAATGCAACAGATATCTGTATATTAATTTTGTATCCAGCAACTTTACTGAATTCATTGATGAGCTCTAGTAGTTTTCTGGTAACATCTTTAGAATTTTCTATGTACAGCATCATGGCATCTGCAAACAGTGACAGTTTTACTTCTTTTCCAATTCAGATTCCTTTTATTTCTTCTTTTCCTCTGATTGCTGTGACTAGGTCTTCCAAAACTATGTTGAATAAAAGTGGTGAGACTGAGCAACTTTGTCTTGTTCCTGATCTTAGAGGAAATGTTTTCAGCTTTTCACCATTGAGTATGATGTTAGCTATGGGCTTGTCATATATGACCTTTATTATGTCAGGATATTTTTCCTCTATGCCCACTCTCTGAAGATTTTTTTATCATAAATGGATGTTGAATTTTTATCAAAAGCTTTTTCTGCCTCTATTGAGATCATCATATAGTTTTTATTCTTCAGTTTGTTAATGTGGTGTATCACATTGATTGATTTGTGGATATTGAAAAATCCTTGCATCCCTGGGATAAATCCCACTTGATCATAGTGTATGAGCCTTTTAATGTCTTGTTGCATTCGGTTTGCCAGTATTTTGTTGAGGATTTGTGCATCTCTGTTCATCAGTGATATTGGCCTGTAATTTTTTTTTTTTGAGATATCTGTGTCTGGTTTTGGCATCAGGGTGATGGTGGCCTCATAAAATATATTCAGAAGTGTTCCTTCCTCTGCAATTTTTTGGAGTAGTTTCAGAAGGATAGGTGTTAACTCTTCTTATCTTCCTTCTTCCTGCTGGTTATGCAGCCTGCAATGAGTGGTATGTGCATGAGAGCTCTCCCTTCAGGGGTTTCCTGACTCCATTTTAAATGAGGTTTTCCTTTATTTATTTTCACATTTTCCCTTTTTTATCAAGCTTTTTCCTGGAAAGCATTGCTTGTCAAGAGTTAGGTTGTACATATTTAGTGGGTTTTATCCCTTGGTGCCAGGAATGACCTTTCTTGGTTTTCATGTCTCCCATCTGAAGGAAAGCGCATTGTGATTTGAAACCATTTTAGTAACAAGGAGGGACAGGAGGGAGAACTTTCAGCTGTTTCCCATTTAAAGTCTATATCCTTTCAAGGTCATAAACATTGGAGATCATCTCGGAAGTGTGAAGCCAGCATCAATCTAATGAGTATGTCATTTCTACAAAGGATAGACAGGCAACAGGTACAGAACTTAAAAATAATTATGCAAAGCAGAATTAAAATTAACATGACTAGTCCAATTTGTATTGTGCTTGTTTCTTTATCGTGTGTAATTAAATTTTTACCTCTCCAGAGGTATTTATTCGTGTGCAACTTGTGGTATTTGCTATTGTATAAATGCCTTCTTGTTCAGCAAGTAGGTATTCAAGGGCTACACAATTGTCCAAAACTACTTTAGCCAATGAATTAAGTGATTGTTGTTGGGCTGCTACTGCTTTGGCTCTGGAATCGTCCAGCTCTCCTGCTGTCAAAAAGAGATTTCTGATCATGTGTTCATTGGCACTTATTCTGACCCAAAGGAGGAAGGCTCTCCCTGTGGAGGCAAACTCAGAGTCATATATTCCCTGGGTATTTCCCATTTAAGGGGCTGTGGAGGCTTAATGGGGTGGATCGATGGGAGGTTTCAAAAGCTTTACTTTGTAGCTGATATCAAGGGGATGCTGGGTGAAATTAGGAAGCACTTGAGACAAGTGAAAAAATTTATTACAGGGTGGACTGAAGGGTCACCACTGTTGTTAATGGATGGGAGTTTCTGGTGGCAAACCCAACAATTAGATAAGTATCCTCCTTTTGTAATAGATTGAGAAATGCAAATGAGAGCATTGTCCGTCTGAGAAAAGGAGGGAGAGAGACTAGGGTAGGAAGTAACCATGGGAAAAAAATAAACAGGCCTGGTAAGGTCATATTGAGAAAGCTATCTCATTCAGCGGTCATGTGCTTAGATTCCCGGTAAATTTGATTTGAAGGTTCCCAGTGCACATAGGACTGGATATCAGATGGAGCCTTCTTTAGCTATATGCTGTGTACCTGAGGCTTGAGTGTCTGAGTTTGGGTGCCATCTGGGTAGTGAGGAGGACCTTGTATAGTCCCTTCCAAGGAGATATAGGGCAGCATTTTTTTCTTATTGATTCCAAAACAGAAAGGTGTGAGAAAATGGGAACTGTTTAGTTTGGGAATCTGTAGTCAGATACTTGAGGAAACCGAAAAGTTTAGGGTCTAGTTCAGCTTACAGGTGTATAACAAAACCTTAAAGACAATTAACAGGACAAGAATCTAATATTTACAAACATGCAAACAATTTTTCCCTCCATAATTATTCCTCCTTTTGTCAAAGATAATCATAGTAGAACTAATTTGTTTGAATTAATTTTGGCCTGATTATTGACCCAAATGCAGCAAGAATAGTGAGTGACCACATAAGCTCTCTTAAAGAATACTTTCCTGGAATCTTGTAAGCAAGGTACTAGAGTGATTTTTCCAGGCAGTTTCTTAAAATTGGTCGTATCTGAGTGTATGTATAGCTTTCTCAAATATGACATTCCAGTCAAAGGCTTGATAATATAACCAATATTTCCAATTGTTTCCTGTTTCAAGGAGAACAGATTCTTATTAAACTCATGCAAACAACTATATTGATATTAAAAGAAAAATACTCATTGACAGTTTCTGAATATTGAAGGGATCAGGCAGAGAGCAAAAGTAAATGCTTCATCTTTGTTTACAAAGGTACATTTTATCAAATTGCTGAAAGTCATAGATAACTTAAGAGAAAAAGCTTTCTTAAATCTGATAAATCAAAACATTAAAAAAATCAGCAATTTCAAATAAAAAGTCATACAAGGAATTATAACCATCTTCCTCAGTTTACTTAGTCCCATGTAACACTTTCTTGTTGATTTTGATCTTTTGTTGGAAGTTTTATGAAGCCATCAGTTTCTCCATGAGAGTTCCAAAAATTTTTACCTAGTTCAGTGGTATGATTAGAAAAGTTTTCAGAAAGCTCTATTCCAGAATACCTGTCAGAGCCCTTTCCATGAATTTCTCTGTAGATGAAGCACTTGTGCAAGGACACTTTGTAAAAGCATCAGAGTAAAACAATAACTGTAAGGAACAAATAACTTAAAAATAGCCACAGTTAAAGAGCTGATGAGAATTGCAATTTATGAAGAAATTTGGTTATTTCTGTGACACATAACACTTTAAGGTAATAACTAGAATTACAAGTGATAATAGAACATATCAGATTTCTAGGAATTTCATACAATTCTGGAATACTTATATTAATAGCATGTCCACACAAATATAATCTAATAAAGGTTTAGCATCACTTATTTGACAATGTTTCCCACATTACTTAACAAATCAATTAAGCCTAATTAGTGTAACATCTCTCCTTTTATAAGGAGAGAGAACACATCTTTTGAGATGTTCCAGAGGCCCTCTGGAACATCCCAAATTTAGTTTGAGGTCAAAAAGACTTCATTTAGAACTCGATTTTTTTTGGGGGGGAGGTATTTGTCAAATACCAAAAGGTTTCAAAACACCTGGTCAAATAGGATCATAAGTCATTGTGAAACTATCCTTAGTTATCTAGGTGACCAAAACAACAATTAAAGACTTCACAGGAAAGCATAGAAGGTTGCTCCACAGAAATATAGAGAAAAACTTAGCTCTTTTATTATCAAGATGACTAGTTTCCTTAAGTAATCAAAGACCTGTGTAAACAGTGTGAAGCACAGTTGGTAAAACATAAAATCTTTGCTTTTAAGCAGATTACTTATAAAGGTAGGGAAAAATCTTTCATAAGATTTTCTTATATCAGGAGCAGACCAATAATAGTACAACGAAACTTTGTTCTTTAGCAGATGAAAGAAAATTAAGTTCCAGTTTTACCTAAGTACACTATTGATATTAAAGGTTAATTTAAAAACCCTTATAACCAATTTATTCAATCTTATTCAGCTTGATCATACATAAAATTCCCTTCCCAGGATTCTTTTTCCACAAACCTTCTACAACATTCTATATCCATTTAGCTTTTGTCCTGTCTTTTTTTCTTTTCTTATTCTGGAGCAATCATTTTATTTTAGGACAGATTGTTTTCCCGTATCAAAAATGCATCTCCATTATTTATACCTTCTTTCACTGAAAACTCATATCCTACTTTTCATATACAGTCATTTTCTTTCATCCTTATTATTTCTAGTAGTTTTGTAAAAGCAAACAGACAAAACAAAAACCTTTTAGCTCTTTTACAAATCAGGTTTGTATTTAAAATTTTTTCCTTCTTTTTTTTTGCTGAAAATTTCAATTTCATTAGTTCAAATGTTATCTTCTCAATTTCAAAAACTTACAAAACTTATCTAGGAAAGAAATGATGCGAGGTAGTTGTTATAGAATAATTACAGATTTACTCTTATAGGAGAGAATAACTGTCTATTCACTATATTAAATGAATGTAAATTCCTTCTACATAATATAGTTAAAATAAAGCATATACTTTTGGAAATTACAGTATGAGATTCACTGTCTTACCTGTGTCTACAGTTTCATCCTGACATTGCTCTGATAGAGTGTGAATGAATGAACAGACAGAGGCAACAGGATCCCCACATTACTGCCGAAGAGGGTTGTTCTAAATTGAGTAGACAGAATAAAGATTTGAAAAATGGGAAGACAACTTCCAAATTGATGGCAGATCTATAAATATCTGGGAAACCACTACCAGAATTCCCAGCCTTGCAAGTAATTATAAGAAATGGGAGAATTTCTTTTATACAAAGGTTGCTGCCTGGCTACAAATCTGAAAAGACCAGGTAACAAGTATGAGCATATTAAACAATTATTGCAGTCTGACCTTGAGGAATTATCACTGAGTTTGAACAGGGCAGAAAGGGAGGTTGTTTTTGAACTGACCTTTTCAGCTGGCTGCACAAACCATTTTGTGGCTCAGTTCATTGTGGTATAAGAGCAGTAGCTTTCAATCATGCTGAATCATTCCTTAGTAAGAAACATAGTGTATATTATGTATATGCATACATATGTGTATATATACTTACATATATAAAACCATCTAAGTAACAAAAATAAAAGTTTACCCTCTTGCACTGTTGGTGGGAATGTAAACTGATACAGCCACTATGGAGAACAGTATGGAGGTTCCTTAAAAAACTAAAAATAGAACTACCATATGACCCAGCAATCCCACTACTGGGCATATACCCTGAGAAAACCATAATTCAAAAAGAGTCATGTACCACAGTGTTCATTGCAGCTCTATTTACAATAGCCAGGACTTGGAAGCAACCTAAATGTCCATCAACAGATGAATGGATAAAGAAGATGTGGCACATACATACAATGGAATATTACTCAGCCATAAAAAGAAACGAAATTGAGTTATTTGTAGTGAAGTGGATGTACCTAGCGTCTGTCATACAGAGTGAAGTAAGTCAGAAAGAGAAAAACAAATACCGTATGCTAACACATATATATGGAATCTTAAAAAAAAAAAATGGTTCTGAAGAACCTAGGGGCAGGACAGGAATAAAGACACAGTCGTAGAGAAAGGACTTGAGGACACGGGGAGGGGGAAGGGTAAGCTGGGACGAAGTGAGAGAGTGGCATGGACATACATACACTACCAAATGTAAAATAGGTAGGGGGAAGCAGCCACATAGCACAGGGAGATCAGCTCGGTGCTTTGTGACCACCTAGAGGGGTGGGATAAGGGAGGGTGGGAGGGAGACGCAAGAGGGAGGAGATATGGGGATATATGTATATGAATAGCTGATTCACTTTGTTATAAAACAGAAACTAACACACCATTGTAAAGCAATTATACTCTAATAAAGATGTTAAAAAAAAAAGATCACAAACTAACCAAAAAAAGTTTAATAAATTGACATGTATTTCCTATTTTTAGTGTATGCCATGTATGTATTCTGTTTTGCACCTTATGAAATTGCTCTCTTTTATTTATATATAGATAGTAAACAAATCTATAACAAATCTATTTATAAATTATAGATAAAATTTAAGATACATATTATCAATTTATCTATATAGACAAATACAGGTAATATGTGTATCATAATTAACCAGTAGCATGTGAACACAGTTTGAAAAACAAGAAGTTATATTAAATCCTCTCACAGGAAAAGTTATAGTAAATCCTCTCACAGGAAAATGCTTTCATGGGAGTTCCACTGTTTCTCATCTTCCAAAGCGGCACTAGCTGCTTTCTTTGAATTCTCTCATCATCAGTACATGCAGTTTATGTGGAGTTAATTTACGCTTATTACTCTATATGTTTTGACACTTTCTCTTTGGTCTATTTTGTATTCTGAGCTCTTTTCTCAACTTTTTAAATTATTTGTAATTTTTGCTTTCCAGTGAAAACTAGGAAGCAGGCAATTGTGAACTATCTCTCATATATTAGGATCCTGCAGTAGATTAGAAAAATTATAAATACATTAAAAAAATTTTTAGAAGTATGTTCTTCTTCATAATAATCTTTTTTTCAATGTGGCATAAAACGTGTTTATTAAGAGCCCCAAATAGCCCTTGTCTCTGCAAAAATTAAAAAGCCAAAACTAGACAAATTTATGTTTAGCAATCAGTATCTCAGTATACCATCCTATCTGGAAATGATTTAGATATTCAATGAATATCCATTATTTAATTTAACTTAGTATAAACTTTAATCTTATTTATAATTTTTAAAACACTTGTTTTTAGCGACTATGCTTTGGTTAGATATTAAATAGTTAACCATCATCTTAAGTTGTTTTTCTTGTTGACAAATTCTGTGACAGAAATAGCACAACCTAATTTTATCAGTAAACCCAGGTAGAAAAAGTTGTATATTTGCATTATATTCAATATTGATGACTCTGAAGACATGCCTTTTCCATTAAACCAACAAATTTAAGCTAACTTTTATTTCTCAAAGATCACCTCAGATCATATGAACTCAAAAAAACATTTGGGTTAGTTTCTATATTTCTGAGAGTATACTTGATTTATATAAACACTTAATGTTTCTTTAGGCCAATTAAATAGTGTTCTTTACAAATTAATTTTGACAATGCCACCTAGTGGTAGAAAAATATTATATACTTATACACATATAGACTTACATAATATACAGACAGACGCATACATCTTACAGGTTTTGTTTTTAATAATTTTAGCAATGTCTCAGGTAGAAAACTCAAAGGAATAGTTGCATCCAAATTGTGTTTCTGGCAGATTCAGTAAGTTAAGTTTACTTGCTCAGATGGCCAAAGTTTTTTACTAAAGATTTTTTATTTGCATGCTGTAAGTCATTTTGTCTTAGAAGCTTCTGTGTACCAATCAAAGAATGTATTCCATTGTCTCTGAGAGGTTTGGGATACTCTTTTTTAAGGGTGCCTCTTATAAATTTTATATAAAATTAAGATTCCCCAGAATGGCCATTATAATTCCAAATTATCCAAAAGTTCATCCATTTTTTCAGAAAGGCACAAGATCCTGGTCCAAGGACTAGGTGGATCCTATCTTGCCTTTGGATTCCCTAAAACACCTTAATTATGATGGGTCCTGTTTTCCAACAGCTGTTCTAAAATACCAGGAATCACATGTTTTTCCCTCTTTTGAACAGAATGAGTGAATTACCAAGAAGGTTCATAAAAACAGATCCCAAATAAAGCTGGAGAGCTCAAAATGCAAAGAGAGTGGAGCTCAGATCCAGGAGAGACCCTCAAACTCCAGGATTAGGGAGAAAGCACTGAGCTCAATGAGCTTTGTGGTTACTAGCATTTGTTTGCTCACGTGCCTAGGAGTTGTTGGGGTCTTCTTTGGCTCTCACTTTTGATTACCAAATAATATCAACCACAGAAATAAAGTAGCCCATTATTTTACCAGCAAAATGGGTTTATTCAGAAATAGCAGAGAATTGCAATTCAAGACAGGCAAGCTGGTGAGTCAGGTAAATCTGAAGAGACAGAGGGAAGGTCTACTTTTATTACGTTTTGGAAGGAAATTGGGGAGGGTTGTTTTGAATGAAATTTCATTGAAGAAGAACAAGAGTTCAAGATTGCAGCAGTTTCTTATTGGCTGCAAGTGGTGGTTAGTGCATTCCTGCTGGGGCAGGAAATGCTGCTGGGGCATTTCCTTCTTTTTCTTAAAAGTGGGAGATTAAATTCCCTTGTGAAAAACGTTCTCCCTTGTACCAGAAGAAAAGTAACATTCTTATCACCAAAGTTAAGAAGTTGAGACTGAGAAAACTTTATACAGAGAATTCTATACAAACAGACCTTGTTAAAGTCTTATTTTCCTTCTTCCTACTGGTTATGCAGGCTGCAGTGAGTGGTATGTGCATGACAGCTCTCCCTTCAGGGGCTTCCTGACTCCATTTTAAATGAGGTTTACCTTTATTTATTTTCACAATATCTACAGATGATAATTTACAGAACTGTTTTGCCTCTGCATATTGTGGACTATAAATGTCCCTTCTGAAATTAAAACTGACATATACACACGACTATATATAAAATAGATAACTAATAAGGACCTTCTATATAGCACAGGGAACTCTTCTCAATATTCTGTAATGACCTATATGAGAAAAGAATCTAAAAAAGAGTGGATATATGTATGTGTATAACTGATTCACTTTGCTGTGCAGCAGAAACTAACACGACATTAAATCAACTATACGACAATAAAATTTTTTTAAAAATCTACACAACCAGAGGGGAAAAAAATAAAATTCAATTCAATTAAAATTGAAAACATAGGTATTAATATATTTAAATCTAATAAGATCAGAGACCCAATTACAGGTAACATAGAATGAATTAAGATTATGTTTCTTTGGAACCACTCTTGATACCAAATTCTGTACTGGTCAGTGTTCAATCAGAGAAATAGAATCACTTGTGTTGCTACTTAAATGCATACATATTTGCAGGAATTTGTTTCAGAGATTTGACCTCACACAATTCTGTGAGCTGTTTCAACAGTGTGATACTTTCCTATTTTATATGTGCTTAAAGTTCACAAGGCAGGCAGTTAGGAATTAAAAATGAATGTAACGTGGGTGAAAGCCAGGATAAGCTGGAACCCACAAACAGAAGAAGAACCCATGAGAATAGACTGGAACCAAAGTCAGTTCACACGGCCTTCATCCTTGATGAAAAGAGTATCTTAGAGAAGAAGCTTATATCTTTTATCATATAGATAAATGCACATATGACCCAGAAGTAGAGAAACTAAAGGAGGATTCTGGGAAAAGTGGATTTAATTTCAGGCCAGGCAGCTGCCACAGGCCAATGAGGAAACTCAACAAATAGTCTCTGTCCTGACCTCTTGAGTACAAAAACAAAACGGCTGCTGCTTCACTTCTGCCCTTCAAATCCTGTGGAGAAACACCTTTGGTGGCTATCCATTTTTTTCTTTTAAACTGCTCTTCTTCTTCTTCTTTTTTTTTTTTTTTCTAATTTGGCTGCACTGCACAGCATGAGGGATCTTCGTTCCCCAACCAAGGATCAAACCTGGGCCCACACAGTGAAAGGGCCGAGTCCTAACCACTGGTGGGAATTCTGGGAAACATAGGTCAGTCAAGCCAAGTTGACAATTTGCAAAGTTAACACAAACACATTACTATTTGTGTAGCAAAACATTAATATCTACAAGTTACATAAAAACACTAAATAGGTTCACATTAAATACACGTCAGGTTTTGCCATCCAAAGATTTTTGCATTAATCTGACAAATACATTCAGTTTTAAAAGGTTTTTGGATTTTGTAATTGTCAAGAGATTCAAGATTTACTTTATGTTTCCAGGTAGAACAAATTTAAAGTGATGGTTTTGGGCAAAAAAGAATGTGAATAAAAAATGATAATCAAGAGAACTGTTGTTCTGCAACAGCATCCAATAAAGCAGATACTTTCCTTGACTCTAAATAGTGACTTTCCGGACTTCTCTGGTGACACAGTGGTTAAGAATCCGCCTGTCAAAGCAGGGGACAGGGGTTCGAGCCCTGGTCCACAAAGATCCCACATGCCGCAGACCAGCTAAGCCTGTACGCCACAACTACTGAGTCTGCACTCTTAGCCTGAAGCCACAACTACTGAGCCTGCGTGCCACAACTACTGAAGCCCACATGCCTAGAGGCTGTGCTCCGCAACGAGAGAAGCCAGCACAATAAGAAGCCTGCGCACCGCAAGGAAGAGTAGCCCCCACTCGCCGCAACTAGAGAAAGCCCGTGCGCAGCAAGGAAGACCCAACGCAGCCAAAAATAAATAAATAAATAAGTTTATTTTTTAAATAAATAAATAAATCGTGACTTTCAAGTAACTCTTCTCAGTAGACATATAACATATATAAACGATAAACTAAATATCTTCAGGGCACAAGTATTCTTTCAACTATCATTTTTTGGACTAATCAGATTAAAAAATCTGGCAATGAGAATAACCTCTATCATGGAATCCAGATTCCCAAACCTAAAAAATATATAAATGTTCAAAGGATTTTCCAAAGTGGTATGAAATATGAATATATGAATGCTGTGGCCATGAGAATATGCCTCTCAGATCTCTGACCACAGCAAACATCATTGAGCAATGTTCCAAACTATTGCATTCTGAAATCCATTACCATGTTTGTGCCTAAACTAGATTTCTGATGAGCTATTCCAAGCCAGTGCCTGAGCATGGTAGGAATATTATGGTAGGCCTGTCCCAGGAAATCCTGTGACCTCATAAATGACTGTGACTCCAAGATTCCATGACAATTCTTTAGCACTTGAGATCAGTCTAAGATGCTTGCACTCAAATTTTCTTCCATCTTTCACTCACTCCTGCATTTGAGATCAGACTTGCATCTCAGAATCATGGCTCTCCAAGCTCCTTCCTTTTTTTCTCACATTCATTTTTTCTAATAAATTTTTGCACACTTAATCTTATCTTGGTGTCTGTTTCTTGAAGGAGCTAGTGTAACACAATGTTATGTTTTGGTCTATGTGTTTGTGTGTGCTTGTGTGTGTGCCACAAGAGCAAATACAAATAAAAATGAAATGCTTAATTTTCCTGTTATAAATAAGAGACTTCTCCCCTCCTTTTTCTGAGCTCATTTACTTTAGAAAATGTGTAAACTCTTCACTGTCTCTTTGAAATATATATAAATCTTGTAAAAGCTAATTAAGCTTATTGCCAGTTTTAAGATCCAGGAATGCCTTCTCAAGGACCTGGGAACCATCTGTTTGAAGTGTAATCTTCAAGGAAGCTAGCCCCACTATCTCCAAGTTTCTGTGAGAAGGAAGGAGCCTAATTTGGGTAGATGCCTCTCTCCAAGTTGCAAAACTACTTAGGTATGACATTAGTGTCATAAAGATATGAGAAATTTATTTTTCCTTTAGATAAAGCCAATTTCCTAACATAGATGGTCATTCCAATTACCAGATGAATTATGTGTGACCTATAGTGCTGTTAAATCCTTTTACTTAAGGACTATTTATTATTTATCTTGAGAACATATATGTGATGGTTGGCCATTTGGCTATATAAAAATTGTCTCTAAAATCTCTTAGTGGATTACCTGTGATGTACATCACATTCTGATTTAATTCTTATTCAACAGTAAAATTGTTTTCTTTCTCTTCTACCTATATGGAAAAAGTTTTCTAGGTTGGGAAGAGATTTTTTAAAAATTATATGTCCCAACAATATGTATATGTATATATATATACACACATATACATGTATATATGTATGTGTGTGTGTATATATATATATATATATATGCCCCCAACAGAAGTATATATATAAATATATATATTTCTGTATATACATATCTGTGTATATGTATATATATACATACATTTCCCCAACATGTATATGTACATGTGTATGTATATATTTACGTACATATATGTTTATATGTATACACATACTTTTGAAAACATTGTGTTTCAGAAATGTTTACATAGTATTAATTTCAATTGCTCTAAAAATATTCTATGGTAATATTTTCTTCAAAATATTAAGCGAATTCAGAGGTATTCAACAAGTCATTAGATATTTCTTGCCCTTGTAAGACACAAACTTGTGACAAAAATATTTAGAAAAATAAGAGCTGAGATATATTTTATAATACAATATGAAACAAGTGTTATAGAAGTGTGTATCTATAGAATTTGGGAAAATTTCATAGAAGAAATCTTGGCTTTATTGTCCAAACATTTACAGTACCACTATTCTTCATCACCCCCATTATATCCAAGATATCTCTCTTCTTGTGGGGGTAATGGGACTTCTTGATTATGTCAGTAACTTCCTAGCTCCTCATACCTTACTGCTTCTACCTGTCTTCCTTTCCCCAAAGAATTACATAGAAGCCTACATGATCCCTTAAATATATAACTCAGATAACTTCATTCCTTTGATAAATCTGTGCATTTGTCCCCATTTCACTCATTGGTCTGTAGATTTGCACTCCTACCCCTCTGGCTTTTTCTTTTAGTACCCTGGTAAGCTAACTCAACCCAGATTCACTGGCCTATATGCCTTTTCTTGCATTCCAGGCAAGCTCCCTCCTCATGGATACGGTCCCAGCTCTTCCTGTGGCTAACATCCTTATTTTCTTCTGTATTTTATTCAAATATCTCATTTTCAGTGACCTGCATTGAACATCCAGATTTAATAATTCCATCTGCTTCCTCCCTCCCTCAGCACTCCTTCTCCTACTTATACTTTTCCCTTATATATATATATAAATCCATAGTGTGTTTTTTTTTGGCTGCGTTGTGTGGCTTGTGGGTGATATTTTCTTTAAAAATCAACAGCTAATTCAGGTATTCAACAAGTCCCTGACCAGAGATTGAACCCAGGGCCCCATCAGTGAGAGTGCCAAGTACTAACCACTGGACTGTCAGGGAATTTCCATATAATTTTTTACCTTCTTAATAATTATGATTTACTTGTTTATCATACCTGTTGTTTATTCTCTGTTTACTCTAGACTGAATATCAGCTGTTCAAATCCAGGTATCTTTGGCAATTTTGCTCACTGATGCATCTAAATCCTAACCATTTAGGATGGTTATGGTGCCTGACACATAGCTGGTACTCAGTAAGCATTTGTGTGATAAATGAATGCATGCATGCATAGAAGAAGACATGTAAGATGGCAAGTGAAGGCAAAATGGATTTCAGTCGGCCAATGTAGGATTTTATGTAAATTACTGTGTGCTGAAGCAAAGCAGCAAGTCTGAGAATTGATGGGTATGGTTGTGGACTTTGAATAATGCAGAGGAGAAGAACTGGGTTCAAGGAAATTGAAGAAATATGTCTGGAAAAGTAAGCTGTTGCTATATATTTTTTCCTTACTGGTTCTTTGTACTTAGGTTTCCAGTCACTAGAAAACTACTCAGCATCTACAATAGTCAGTGGTATAATGAGCACTGTTTCAGAAGATAGTATATAAGACAGGCTGTAAGGGGAAAAGCCATTTGAAAACTGCTGCAGTTGTCCCTCAGTAATCTTAAGAGGATAGGTTTGAATGAAATGCCTTAAAATTCAAATATCACTAGTCCTAACATTTTTGTGATAACTGCCAATTTCTGTATCACCAGTATGATTGATTCTCTTTGTCCAGCAGTACTGTATTTCTGTTATCTGAGTTTTTTTTTTAATAACCTTTTACAAAACTTTCATATAAGTTATATGCTTTACATACCCTCCACAGAATTTATGTTCTATAATCATAATCAGAGGAGAGAAACAGAACAGAATTTAGACAAGTTAAAGCCTAAAACTTGATTTAAAAAAATTTTGTATTAGTTAAGGCTTTGTAAATTATTTAAGCATAATATTTATAAAATTACTATTCAATTTTATTTTAAATGTCTATTTGTTTGAGTTAAGTACACTGTGACAATATTTGGATAACTTTGAAGAGACATAAATATAGAACAGATATGCTGAGACTATCTGCTGTGTATACATCCTAAAATAGACATATTAGAGTCAAAGCTCAACTGCTCATATTAATAAAAGGAAAAATATGTCTTCCTCTGATAGGAGGTGATAAAAACTCATTTTTATACTTGAGCATGAGTATTTGAAGTCTAAAACATAATGTATTTATTTCATGAAGACCAAACTAATGAATTCCTGGAATTTCTTTACTGGTATTTGCTTATCTGTAAAAGCCATTTCAAGTGAATATTAGAGGGAATAATCTCTAAGATTGATGCAGAGCTCACACCCAAGAGAACTGAGCTAGGCATCATCTCTCCTCAAATAGATATAGTTAAGTCCTTTGGTTTAAAGTATCTTCCACTTAGATTGTAAGATGAATGAAATGATTAAGCAAACTAATAAAGAAAGTACTTAAACTCAGTAAATTTGAAGGACAAATTATTTGGAAAACAGAATGTGCTAATAATAATTTTCCTGTAGAAAACTTGGAAAAAATAATTGCTCAGAAGTAAGACACTATGTTGTGCTTCAGTAATCTAATTTACAATGAGCATTTAAATGCTGAAACCTCCTTAAGCACATAATTTAAGGCCAAGGTCAATCGAAAAGGGATCCAATAATGGAATTTTTTTTCTAGAATTGATGGATTAACTTAAGAAACTCAAACTCATAATTCAGAAACCATATAATATTTGGAATAAAAATATTGATGTTAACTTCTTAAAATAATTTTTAGTTTAAAAATGTATTTTGTGCTACTTGAGCTATAATTATCAATTTGCATTTGAAATTACTCATTCCATAAACACTGACTGATAACCTCAAATTTTATCCATGATATTACTTAATGAATTCCTGAATATTTAATGTTAAAATATACCTACATACCAATATTTCAACAAATTTAACACCACTGAGTCTGATAATGAAAATGGAAGGTTTTTTACATGTGCTGCCAGATTGATAGTAATTTTTAAATACCTTAACTTGTAAGATGCATTGCTTTTTTAAGTAAAATAAATGTGAAAGAAATGGATACCTCTAAAGATGATAAACTGGAGAAATACATAGACAAAAGTAAATATGGGAAACAACCTTCTGAAGACAAGATCTATATTTAAAAATAATTAATATCACAAAATTTATAAAATGTTGGAAAGAGAAAATGATGAAAATCATTACAAGGAACACTTTGGTAAAATTATTTTGTGCTTTTTCATTACATGTACTTAGTACTGCTTTTATGCTTTTAACTATTAAATTATTTGATTTTTTCATATTATTGACTAAGTTACTATTTTATATAGTTCTCAGCATCTCAAACATGTGGCATTTCTAGGAAGGGACTATGCCATATTACTAGTGGTAAGTTTGAGCATTTTTAATAATTGGTGAAGCTATTTCTCAGTATAAATTTCTTTAAAATCATTGAGAAATGAAAGCTGAGTGTCTGTTTTAACATTACTGTCCAACAGTCTGCATTAACATTATTTTGCTCTTCCAGGAAACTCTTACCCAAGAAGGTTAATTTACAGATAAGTTTGTTCTAAGTACTTCATGAAAATCCAGACACCCAAAGCATAGAATATTTCACTAGCTCTCCTGAAGTACAATTGTCTTCTCACAGCCATCGACTTCTCAGATGGGCTCATCAAGGCTCACTTCGACAATCCCAACTGAGTCCCTTACTAATAAATTATTATTTTACAAATTTGACCCAATTTCAAGTATACCCTCTCACTGAAAGGACCCCCTTTAATTGGATCCCCCAAATCTTATAAATATCCTGTCCTGACCTTTCTGTTCCAAGTACTCCTAAAACTGTCAAGATAGTTCACTGCCTTTCTGCAGTAAGCAATAAATCTATATTCAGTCAGTGGGTTATTTTGGTAGTCTTTCTGGAGAGGTGACAGGAGACACCCCTTCTACTTAAAGAATGCCTAAGATTTTTATTGACTTATTTACTGTCAGATTTCTATAAAATAAAAGAGCATTAGCATCACTGTTTTGTTATACTCAGCAGCTTGCCATATGGTAAGCATACATTAGAAGACAATTAAGGGTGAAAAGGACTGCTTTTCTCACATAACACTATTACATAGTGTGAAAACATTCAGGAGGTGTTTATGAACTCAGTGGATGCTGAAACATAAGGTATTTCTTCATGAGACATAAGGAATTTTGCAAGAAAAATATAACCAGTATTTTAGTTCTTTTTTAGAGATCTAATTAGTATGTCTTTTAAAGAAAAACTGTCTAAAATTTAAATTATTTTTAAGGGAATTTTAGTCACTTGAAATCTTCAGTTTATAAATCAGGCAAAAATCTTTTAACTCTTGATACTCCTACGTAAGATCATGCAGCTTTAAGTTAGGTTAACAGTAGATTGCTGTTTATATTAAAATCTAACCCTTGAGTTAGTTAAACATGCAGTTCCATGAGTCTGTTATAATGCCTGGAAGATTTGAGTCTTTATTCATAAATATGTGAAAAATACTTTTGTATAGAAAAGAACTGCACAAAAATAGACATTAAGATTCAAGTAAAGAAAGCATAGGGGTTGAAGACAAATCAGAGCATAATTTTTGAAAATTGAAATATAACATACACTAGAAAAAAGTGCACAAATCATCAGTATTCAGTTCAGTGAAACTCTACAAACGCAAGTATGCAGTCAACACTGGATGAAGAAACAGAATAATATCCATATCTTGGAATTTCCCTGCATGTTCCTTCTCTATCACTATCTCCCCTCAAAGATGATGTTTTCATGGAGGAGTTTTGGCATTTTCATAGGCGTATACCTATGTCAAAATTATACTTTAAATATGTGAAATTTATTTTGTTAATTATACCTCAATAAATTATTTATAAAAAATAAGTATACAAAATGATTTCCAATAACAGTAAGTACAGTAAGTACTGTAAAGTAGTCAAATGGAAGGAGGAGGATGAATTTAAAAACATCTCCTTTGAAATCACATCTTTTCATGATAGACCTGAATGATAAGAATGAGTCAAGCATGAAAAGACTATGGCAAAAATAAACAAACAAAACATTCCACATAGAACAGTGACTACACTTAAAAATATGGATGGGGCCTCACAAACATAATCTTGAGTTAAAAGGCCAGGTACAAAAGAGTATTTATTAATAATTATTTATTTATAATGTACAAAAAGTGTTGTAATTAATCTCTACTCTTAGAATTCAGAAGTGATTATCCCTGGAGAGTTATTGGATAGGTATGTTGACTTAAAGAAAGACACACAGCATAAGAATTTAAATTCTATTCAGGGTGTAACTGAGGACTATAGCCCAGGAGAGAGCCACTAAATTGGCTCTGATGTGTTTGTGAAAATTCTGTGAGTCACACAGTTATATGAACACTATGTATTCACACATATGCTGTGGTATGCAGACTTGAAATTTAATTTAAACTAAAAAATTATATTAAACATATGAAATAGATATATTATATCCCAGCTAGATACTTACCCAAGAGTTAACTTTTGTTAAAAAATGATGCCACTCTTCTGATCCAGAACTATAAATGGCACACTTTAAATATATAAAATATATCAACCTATCTAAATTTCATATCATCTGTTATAATAATTAAAGCCCTTCTTTATTATCCCCAGGATTAAATTTCTATTTATATTGCTTTGCATCTTTCTAATTTGTACTTAAACATGAATCAAACAACATTTTAAAGCTATATTGGAAGATTTTAATACTTTTTCCCACTTTTTAAAACATAGCATGCAAAGAAGACATTGAAATTCACTCTCAGTTTAAATCTAAAACACTATGAAACTTTATTCCTAAAAACAAAACAACACACAATACCAAAATGTGAAGTATCTACACTGAGAATACTGTCTACAATCCAGCAAGTATACCTTAAAACAACAGAGTGGAGACGCTAGAAATTATTGAGATGAGACCAAGGTGAGAAAGAAGGAACTAATATATGGTGCATTTACAGTGAGATTCACGGTACCCAATAATTAAAATTTAATTGTGGACTAGTTATTCTCATTTTAGGTTTAGAAAGTATAAGCTGAGTTTAAGTAACTTGTTCAAGACTACATGACCGAGTGGTAAAATCATGTCTTTCTAACATATGTTTTCCTAAGACTAAAGATAAAGCATTTAAAAAACAATAATATAAAATTTTGAATACAGCAGAAATACAGCAGATACTATCTTCCTTATAATTTCCTTTAATTAAACAATAATTTATCCTTAAAATCTACAGAGAGCTAAAAATAAGTTTAAAACATTATAAATATACTTTTATTATGTTGGAAGAAAAATGGTTAAGCAGCAGGTCAGGAATCTCTTCTATCCCTTTGCTGGGGGGAAAAGCTCTATCAAACCTCGTAAACATGCTAATGACAGATCTGCAGACAAACTATTTAATGGTTTTGCCGGTAGGAAAGTTGTTATCTGTGGAATCATTTTAGCAGGGTTTACCTAGTTTGTCTAGTGTGCCTGAAGTAAATACACTTGGAATCCATGAATTTATGTGGCATGGATCCCTGGAAAATCACATTAGCTATTTAAATATTTAAGTATAAAATGGAGATGACTGAGGGGCTCCCTTCTCTATTATGAATGTGGCTCCATATATTTCTTAGATACTTCTATATTAATCTGGTCAAAGTGTGTCTGATATGGAAAGAAAAGACCTGGAGTGCTACAGTACCTGACCTGGACTTATCTCTATTTGCCTGTGCCTTGTGATTACTAGGATCCTTGAATTCTTAAATATAGCTTGATAGTAAGTATATTAGTTTCCTAGGGCTGCCGAAGTACCACAAATTGAGTGGCTTAAAACAACAGAAACATATTCCAAAGGTAGATGTCTAAAATCAAGGTGTTGGTAGAGACATGAGGGAATCATTCCTTGCCTCATCCTAGCTTCTTATGGTTTGTGGGCAGTTCTTGGCATTCATTAGCTTGTAGCTTTATTGTCTTCCTTTATTACTACATGGCGTTTTCTGCGTGTGTGTCTTCACATGCCATCTTTTATAAGGACACTCATTATGTTTGATTAAGGGCCTCCCTACTCTGGTATAACCAAATCTCAATTAATTACATTTGCAATGACACTGTCTTTACATTTTGAGGTACTAGAGGTTAGGATTTCAACATATTTTTTTTGGGGGGGGCACAATTCAACTCATAACATCAGGTAAAGTCTCTGATATTGTGTGAGTATGACTGACAATCAGATCCCTTTTGTTATCTGATTATAGACCAATGGGGTGAAAATAATCTGGTACAACCTTAATTTAATTTCTAAACTGCTAAGAGGAAATACTAAATGTCTTTCAACAAAATATATATAAATAATTAGTATGAGATACATGGTATCTTATTAATTTAAACAAGTATATTCCAACTACTTTTCTAACCTCTTGAGGCAGAGGTCAAAATAATAAAGTACCTAGTACTAGGTAACAATTTAGACTACATGAACTATAAATATGATCAATTTGGGGAACAAATCCTTATGTTTTACCTTAATTTGGGTTCTTCCATAAATAGATACTAACACAGGAATTTAGATACAAGAAATCTCTTTGTGAGTTGAACCCTGGAACTACTTGAGAAAGAAGGGAAGTGAGAAATGAATGGAGTAAAGTCAATAGAAGATGAGTTAATGAGCAAGTTACCCCTGTTGGCAATTGGGACTAATATCACCAGAAGCCGCTAAAAGACTGTGCAAAACATGCCACAGAATTTGACTACTGAGGGGCAGGGAATTGAAGAACTTATATATAACCCCTTGCCCTGCAAATAAAAGTTGGAGAAATTACCTACAACCCCTGGGACTCCAGGAGCTCCAGTGAATTATCTTGCATGCACTTTAAGCTTGCCTTGTGTGACTGCCTAGCATCTTCCCGTGACCAGAGATATCTCCAGAGCAGAGATGCAGGAAGTTGTTGGTATGTTTAAGTCCTCTATGAAAACTACCTGAGGTGTAGGCCAAAGAGATAGAGTGTGAAATTGACAGATTGCGCTGCATACATTACCCCTTTTTTGTGAACAGTATCCCTGACGTTCTTAATGGAACTCTGGCTTTGTAATTAAGACCTAGGGTGAACTCAATTAAGACCTAGAGTGTTCCTTCACAGAAGCAGTATAAACTTAAAATTGTTCTCCTCTTTTGGGTATGCTCCATGGTGTTTCATGGTCTTTTCAGACTCCACATTTTACCCCATGAATTATAATCTACAACATTTCTTGTGAAATATAGATAAAAATCAACCACATTAAAAAAAGTGGACCTTGGCAATAAGTGAAGGTGAATGGAACTGATCGTGTCAGGATAAAGTAAATAATCCAAGTAAATAATCAAGTAAATACTCCAAACTAGTCCAAGTAAATAAGATAGTCGCAAGTTGGGTGTAGTGAACTAGGATGTCAAGTGGCTTAGGCCACTTAATATCTGACAACAGAGCAAGAACAAGTGTAGAGATAGATTACATAAACTGTGTCAAATAAATAGAAGATAGCTCACAAGGGGAAAATAGAGAGCTAAGAAAGAAACTAAGACATGAGGATATTTTCAGGAAACTATGGCATAATGGTCTACTACAGGGGTACTTGGCAATTGTTACTCTGACATCTAATAAGAGCTCTTCTGTTAATATTCCTGGCTCTACATGTCTAATATCCGTGGGTATAAATGGTGTTCATTTAACTCAGATGATGTACATATTGCCCATATTATTTAAAAGATATACATCCCCCTATAGTGCCTTACAAACAACCTGGAATTTAATGGCAAGGGTCTTAGGCCTTCTCATGGCTGACATATTAATACTTATCAAGTGATTGAGTAGGACTCCTAGTGGTAGAATCTCTGCCTCAAGCACAAGGAGCAGTATTTGCAGCATGAAGTCTCTGGTATATGCACAGGAGTGATGCTTGTGAAAGTCACTGGGGGAGTGTATATGAAAAAGCAGTTTAGCAGATGTAAAAAATAAATGTAACTTTCACACTGTTAAAGATATGATCCAACCACTTTTGATCAAAGTCTCTTTTGAGTCCTATAAATAGATTATGAGAGAAAACTTAGATGAATAAGCCTTTAAAGAGAAGCTTTGACATGTCAGAAGAATCACCAGATCTAATGTTCACCTACCTAGTAACCTATATGTGTTCTGAGAGCCTGCTAATGTGTCAGAACTAGCTTAGTCTCCAATATATTAATAAAGTAGGGAAAGGGAGGCTGGTATATGGTATATCATCTTCCACTGCCATATAATCTGTTCACCATGACTATAAAATGTGGATGATAGCAGGGTTCCTGATGGGCATTGAAGTATACGTAATGATGAAAGAAAAGACAGTTTAACAACAGTTTCAATGAGAAAACGTTATTTGAGTATGACTTTATTAATGATATCAAGAAATCACAGAATTTTTAGGGCATGGTTAACTATTTTCTAAGTTGGATGTGCATGTCATTAAAAATTGAAACTCAATTTACTCTTTTATTTTTTTCTCTGTGTATTTATTATTTTGTGGAATTGACTTGTTGAGACCTCTGCTAATGAGTAAGTATATTCAACAATCTGTTTCTGTGAAGCAACCTGAAAATAAGTCATAGGAACCATGAGTTCTAGGAGAACTATGTCCCTATAATTTATGGCAAGGAATAGCTCCATTTCACCCTAGATTTCATTTGGAGATGTATCTAGTTAAAGCAATAATTATCCTTCTTACTTAACTTCAAAGCTGTTGATACTTCTGTACATATGAATGGCTTTCCCATATTGGAAATTTCAGAGTCTGCCATGGGTCTTGTTTGCACTATTTGTTGACCTTTTCCAAAATGATCAGTTTCTGCTTTGGCTTTTTTTCCCTTTTCAGAATTTTCCTTTTTTTTCTCATTTTTAAAGCAAAATATTGTTTAAATCTAGCAGCCCTATGTCTGATGCTTTGTGTTAATACAGTTCCCCACATATCAATGTTTTCCACATATCAATATTTATGTCAAATTATTTTCTATATGCCCTTTAAGCAAAACCTAGTGCATGTAGTGCTCAGATTTTCTTCACTACTCTTATTTTTCATGGCAGTTTGACATTCATTTTTCATTCTATCAGACTGGGCTACTGCACAGAGGGATTTTGAGGAACATGGCCTAGATATCATTCATAAGGAAGAGGCTATCATACCACTGAAAACACACATAGTTGATGTCACAAGAGATATTATAGTTTCTACTGAAATTTACCTCTTCATTGATATGAACTTTACTTAATGGGGAAATTACTTACTTTTTCTTTTCCCCACTGCTACATTTATCGCTTCCTAGCATAGAGAAGTGTTGTGAAGAAATATGTTTAAAAATACAGTTTCATCATATTACTACACAGACTATGCTAGTAAACATTTCCCAACCTAACACAGTGTCTTATTTCCATTAAAAATATGTTAGCCTTTATTCTCAACAAACCCAGTGCTAAGTAGTTTATGTATTTTTTGTCTTTGACTCTTCACCACAAATCCCAAAAGTACGTATTGCTGTTTTTCCCATATTATAAATAAAAATCCTGAGGCTTAGAGAGATTAAATAATTTGTCCAAAATCACAGAGCTAGGGAATTTGGGGCAAATATTTAAAACTAAGTCACCAGACCTCAGACATCTTGTTCTTAATCATTGTATTACGCTGAGTTCAGAAATTATAACACTATTTTTATTCGATTCTGTCAACTGCCAATAATGAGTACCTAGTAAATATGTGGGTTCACTTCTTTTTAGGTAAAATAAAAGTTTAATTAAACATTTCTATTGTCCTCTGTAAATCTCACTACCCTCTCATAGATATAATCCTGTCTTTCATTTGCTTTAATGTCTTGAAGACTCCTTTGTCTTTGAAATTCCATTTTTAAAAAAAAAGAAATTTCTACCTGATATTAGTCTTCCTAAGTTTATACTACACAGCGATTTTTTAACAATTAGTATATTATTATTTTTAATTTCATTTAGTTAGTTTTCCAGTAATTTCATATATTTTTTCTTATCAGTTTTATTGAGCTATAATTAGCATAAAATAAAATGCACAACAGTAAACTATGCAATGTGTGTGTATACATATATGTAAGTATTTCTAGTTGAGTAATTGAACAATTCTATTACTGGCACAAGATGACTAAGTGTTCAATTTAACTTTAGACAATGAAACTACTAAAAATGTTTCCTGGCATATTACTTTTTTAATGGCCTTGCAGCCACACCTGATGCTGTTTTTGTGATAGTATTTCCTTAATGACATTACAAAATCAGATTCATATTTTTCATAGGACTTACAACATTGCATCTTTATTGGACTTGTGTAAATTTAGCATTTTCCATGGTTTTAAATTTGAGTGAACGTGCTGTTTTGAAGAGAGAAATTTCTTATATATTTTCAAATAAAAGCAGTAAATGTCTTAGTAGTTAGAGAGGTTGGTATTTACTTAAGCTATATTCTAGGTCAAATATGTAGCAAGCAATAAAAGGATTTAAAAACAAGGTACATGAGAAAGAAAATATAAGATGATGTAGAATAGATGGACAATCTTAGATATCATGGTACAGTTCTTAAAGATTAAGAACCAAAATCTTCAACCAAAGATTATAGAAAAGAAAAAATCATAAGATTAATGAAGATTTCAAAGTAGTACATAAGGGGGGAAAATGCAAAATTTGGAGAAAGATGGGAGGGAATAGTTAAGCATGCAAATTAATTATATAGACTTATCTAGTCAATATTAATACTATTAATAAAACAGGCATTTATGACCTAAGGTTGCAGTTCAATGGAGGGAAAATTATGTATACCAGTAATTTTCCTATAGCCTAATATGAAGCAAATTTTCTAAAATGTAGAAGCTAATATTTCTCCTTTTATTCCTAAGAAGTTTATTATCAAGGATCTCAGAACCTCAGAATGCCTTAAACAATAAGAATAGCTCAGATGATTAAATGTAGCTTTGCATTTTGGATGATTGTACTCCATTTTAATTAGAACCAAGAAATTACAGTAAAGTTTATATTCCTATGGATGATAATAGAAAAAACCCTAACTAAATTCATCTAATATGATTCTTGTCTAAAGATAGTAAACTTAATCTTTCAGATTAGTAATTTTGACCTATGTTAACCTATCTTTCAAGCCTGTCACAGTGCATTCATTTGTTTATAAAAGCTCTTTTATTTATACTTATGAAACTTCCACCAATGCTTCACAATTCATTTAATATTATTTTGGAATTATAAGCTGACAATGTGCAGAAACTTCTCCGTGTAACATTATCACATATGCCGTATACTATGGTGTTGATAAGTTACATTCTTTGAATCTGTTTATGAAGTGTGTTAAAACATAAGGGTTATATTTTTATGGTCAACTCAAAAATAAATTTAAAGCTAAAAAATATAGACCATTTACCATAATCTCATTTTACAGTAGGAAACTAAAGTCCTGAGAAATTAAATGTGCAGGAACTTACACAACTAGTTAGATGATGATCAGGGAGCTGAACGCAGATTTTCCTGCCTCCCAGTCCAGGGCTTATGCCACCATGTACCTCCTGTGCATGTGCACAGAATACAGTGTTCTCTGCAGAACGTCTGGATTCCTGGATTCTTTCTCTTTTTCTCTGTCTCCATCCAACCTGGAAAGGCAGAACCAGAGAAGAAGATTTGGAATAAATGTTTCCTGCTGAGACCACAACTATCCTGACTTTGAAAAGAGCTAGCAGTTAGTCAACAGCATGAGAAGGAAGGGGTCACTGAGAAATTGGGAACCATAATCGATATTATTCAAAATACTTAGCTTCCTTTGGCCCCTGGATCAGGGAATGAGTCTTACTGTGAATATGGGTGTATAACTCCTACTCATAGGCTTCTGTCCATAATTTTTATTTCATATAATTAGAAATTAGTCATTTGTATAGAACAACATAGTAAAGTGAATCTGAAATTCAGTGGGATTATTGGTTTTAAGGGGAAGTAACTCCATACCTCAAATACCAGTACATGTGATTGCAGTCCCTGGGAATTATCAAAATTTACAAATTATGAGTAATAATGAATGACAAGTACTGACTCTTCAACCATTTTAAATAAGTCTTGAGGCATAGATCCTATTCATTTCTCTCAGTACAATTTTCGGAATACAGTAGTTGCTCAAGAAATCTATATATTTACACAAACTGTAAATTTATCCTTTTGTGTTTATTATTTTAAAATTAACCATTAACATTCCAAGAACTTGTGTAATAATAACTGAATTCTTCTTTTTAAAATTTGCTGTCTTCTGTTGTTTCAAGTCTCACAATTAAATTTATCTGATTATTTTTAAAATCCACATATACTTATAGATACTCCCCAAAGTATTATTCTACCTTTTCCTTCATTTTCCTGCCAAGTACTTACTGTCTAATCCATGGTTTAAAAATTGTTTTTTTCTATAAAAGAACAGATAGTGAATATTAGGTTTTACAGGCTGTGCGTTCTCTGTTACAATAACGCAACTTAGCCACTGTAATGCAAAAACTGCCATAGACAGTATGTAAATAAAGGAGCCTTATTGCGTTCCAACAAAACTTTATTTATGGAATCTAAAACTAGAATTTCTTATAATTTTCACATGCCATGAATATTATTCCTTTTTTGTGTTTTGTTTTTTGTACCAGCCAGGATATAACAATGATTTTCAAATGTTTTTTATTTTGACCTCACAATGAAAAAGATATTTTACTTTATGACCAAGTGTACATTTATATCCATATATCTAAATAACTATATAGACATATATATATATATATATATATATATATATATATTTATCTGTATGTATCGGTGTAAGAATATCATCCATATTGTAGTTTGTATAAGTACTTCATTCCTTTTCATGACTGGATAATATTCCATTGCATCAATATACCACATTGTGTTTATATATTCATCAAGAGATGAATATTTGGATAGCTTCCAGCTTTTGGCTATTATTAATAAAGCTGTTATGAACATTTGTGTACATGTTTTTGTGTGGCTATATGTTTTCAGTTCTCTTGGGTGTATACCTAGGTGTGGAATTGTTAGGTCATTTAGTAACCCTATGCATAAATTTTTTTAGGACCTATCAAACTGTTCAAAAGTGGCTGTTGCATTTAAAATTCCCACCAGCATATATGAGGGTTCTCATTTCTTCATATTTTAGCAAACATTTGTTATTTCTGACCTTTTGATTAGAGCTATATTAGTAGGTGTAAAATGGTGCTTGTTGTGGTTTTAATTTACATTGCCCTTATAACTAAAGATATTGAGTAACTTTTCATGTGCCCATTGTTTATCTTCTTTGGAGAAATGTCTATTCAAATCCTTTGTATATTATCTTTTTATTGTTTTGTTTTAAGAGTACTTTATATACTCTTGATACAAATCCCTTATCAGATATATGACTGGCATATATTTTCTTTCATTTTTGTGGGTTAACTTTATACTTTCTTGAGAGTATAATTTAAAGCACATGTTAAAAATTTTTTTATTGTGGTCCAATTTATCTATTTTGTTCTTTTGTTGTTCTGCTTTTGGTTTCATATCTATGAAATCATTGCCTAACTCAAGGTCACAAAGATCTGCATTTACATTTTCTACAAATTGTATAGTTTTAGATCTCACATTTATGTCTTTGATCTGTTTGATATATTTTTGGTAAATGCTGTGAGGTATGGGTCCAAATCCATTCTTTTTGTATGTGGAGATCTGGTTTGCACAGACATTTATTAAATATTCTCTGCTTTCCCTTAAATTGTCTTTATACTGTTGTTAAAAATCAGTTGACTATAAATGTAAGGGTCTACATCTGAAATCTCAATTACATTCCATTAATCTATATGTCTATCTATATAAAAATACCACATCCTATTGATTATTGTGTGTTTGTAGTAATGTTTTAAAATCAGGAAATGTGAATTCTATAACTGTTCTTTTTCAAACTTGCTTTGGCTTCTCAGTGTTCCCAAAAATTCCATACGAATTTTAGGAACAGTTTGTCAATTTCAGCAAAAAAGGAAGCTTGGATTTTGATATGGATTGTGTTGAATCTGTAGATAAATTTGGGGATTATTGACATCTTAACAAAACTAAGTCTTCAGGTCCATGAATACAGGATGTTTTTCCATTGACTTAGGTCTTCTTTAGTTTCTTTGAACAATGTTTTATAGTTTCCAATGTATAAACCTTGGATTTCTTTTATTAAATTTATTTCTGAGGATTTTATTGTTTTTGATTCTATTGTAAATGGAACTGTTTTCTTAATTTCAATTTTGATTGTTTATTGCCAATGTAAGAAATACAGTTGATTTTTGTATCTTGATCTTGTATCCTGCAGCCTTGTTAAATTCTTTTATCAAATAGTTTTTTCCCGTGGATTACTTAGGATTTACTATATACAAGCTCACGCCATCTTTGAATAGAGTGTTTTAATTTCTTCTGTCCTATCAGGTGCCGTTTATTTCTTTTTTTTCTGGCTAATTTCCCTGGCTAGAGCCTTCAGTACAATGTTGAGTAGAAGTGGTAAGAATGGACAAACTTGTCTTGTTCTTGATGTTAGGAGGAAATCCTTAAGTCTTTCATCATTAAATATGATGTTAGCTATGGATTTTTCATAAACGTTTTTGTCAGGTTGAAAAGTTCCCTTCTATTCCTGGCTTAGTTTTAGTGTTTTTATCATGAAAATGTGTTGGATTTTGTCAAATACTTTTTATTTCCATCAAATTGAGATGATCATTTGTTGTTTTTTTCCTTCATTCTATTAATATGGTATATTACATTGATCAATTTTCTTAAGTTGAACTAATCTTGAAACTTTTATATACTTGAAGCTCTTTTGGTCATGGTGGTCAATTCATTTATACATTGCTGGATCTGTTTTGGTAGTATTTTGATGAATTTTTTTGTTTTTGTTTATTGGTTTTTTCATTTTTGTTATTTTTGTGTGTCTATATTCCTAAGGGATATTGGTCTGTAATTGTAGTTTTGTTACATCTATTGTTTTTCTCTGCTTTTGTTTTTAGGATAACAGCAACCTCATAGCAAGACTTTAGAGTGAGCATTTATGCAAATCATGAACTTTAGTTAATACTAATGTATCATTATTGGTTCTTCAGTTATAACAAATGTACCATACTATTACAAGATATTAATGATAGGGAAAACTATGTGGCGTGGGGAGGGTGGAGAGCATATCAGAATTCTCTGTACTATCTGGTTACTTTTTCTATAAATCTAAACTGTTCCAAAAGTAAAGTTTATTAATTAGAAAAAGTCAATTCATCATTGTTGGGAGTACTCCTGAAATTTATATTTTGTTCCACTGATTTACATATCTATGCTTCACCAGTATTAACCTATCTTGATTAGTAGCTTTATAGTAACATTGAAATAAACTAGTGTGAATTCTTAAACTTTCTTCTTTTTCAAAATTGTTCTGTCTATTCTAGTTTCTTCACCCTTTGAGAAAAATTGTAGATTCAGCTTGTCAACTTCTGCCAAATAAGCCTGTGGGGTTTTGGGGGGTTTTTGAGAGTTTCAGTTTCAATGAAAATAGGAAAAGTTATATATATATATTTTTACCAAAGTTATATATACATTATCAGCATGAAGTTTTGAAAAAGTATTGACATTCATTCATTTATAGATGCCACACAAATTTACCTACCTATCTAATAAACAGTATAGATAAAACTCAGAATTTTAGTATATGCGTATTTCTCTTTGCTTGATGCTCACAGTAAATACTTTATGAATGGGTAGAGTGGTACAGTTGTTTAATCATTGCTCAACTATATACATTTGTATTTGAAACAGTATGTTATTGAATCCTTTTCAAAAGCAATTGTGACCAGCTGCAACCAATTTGTCTGTTAGTACAATAGAAATAGAAATGAATAAAGTTTTCAACTAGCTAAGTTAATGTGCCAAAGTCCGTCCTTAGACACACACACACTCACAGGCATACACAGCTCAAATACAAAATACAGATGTCAAGGATTAAACATGTAGATATTATATGTGATAGTGATTGTTCATACTTCGGAAGTAAAGAAGACCAATTTGCAGTCAAGTAAAAGTTCTCCCTGAATAATCAAAATGCTGATGTGATCTGGTAGCTGAACAATTACTTTATTCCTGTCTTTAAATTTTTATTCTGCTTTTGTTGAATGAAGTATGAATCAGTCATTGGGAAATTTGCATCACTACAGCTTTTTAGTTAGTTTTAATCCCCGTTCTTAATTGACTATATTTCTAACATTGATGCTTATAACAGTTCATATCTATTGGGACCTGACTAGTCAAAACCAGTTCTTAAAGTTTTACCAATGAAGGAATACAAAATTTGGGGTGCATACTCCAAATATTATAAGATAGCAGTTGAAAATAGGAAACCTAAAAGCTTAGTCAAGGTCATCTCAAAAATCCTTATACTCTAATGTTCCTTTATAATTGGCAGTTACATGAAATTTTCATTCCCTAAATTATTTCTATGGAGAAATGTATCTTTAAGATAAATTTATCTTAAGAATGTATTTGATATGTAAAGTTAAAATAGACTGCCAAATAGTTATGAAGTTCCCAGAGAACGAATATAATTTTTGGAGATTGTTATTCTTTACAATGAAAAGAAAATATTTAGATATTACTTTGAATCTTTTAGATGCAGGGTCTATAAAGTTTCATAGATGAAGGAATGTGAGTGACAGACACATTTATTTTTTGAGATCCAATTTATGTAGACTAAATTGCACAGACCTTATATATTCACAGGAACGTATCAAGACGCATAATATTCCATCATCCAAAGGAGTCCTTTCTGTGCCTTTCCTGTCAATCTGAACCTCACTCACCGTAGGCAAATAATGTTCTTTTTTCACTCACCAAAGATTATGTTTGCCAGATCAAGAACTGTACATCAATGAAATGTTATATCATGTATTCTTTGGTGTCTGGATTTTTTCTCTCAGCATAATTTTTAAAAAGATTCTTTCAAGTTGTATGTATTGGTCTATTTTTTTTTTAATGCTAAACAGTATTCCATTACATATATTATACCACAGTTTTTTTATACATCCTCCAATTAATGAAAATCTGAGCTTTTCTTTTTTCAAGTTTTAGGCTTCTATGAAACTTTTTGTACAAGTCTTTTTATTAGCTTGTGTTTTCATTTCTCTTGTGCAAATACTTAGATATGTAATTGTTAGATAGAGTGTAGGTAAATGTTTAACATTATAAAAGACTTGCAAACCATTTTCTAAACTGGTGATACCATTTTGCAATCCACCAGCAGCATATAAAAGTTCTTATTGCTACCAATCCTCACCAGGTTTTGATGTTGTTGTTAAATGTCATTTTTGCCTTTCTACTATGTATGTAGAGCTCAGGAGCTCAGGACCTCAGCTAGGCTGAGAGAGAGAGAGAGAGAGAGAGAGAGAGAGAGAGAGGTGAGAGATGAGTTCTTAGGTGCTGGAGTAGCCCATAAAAGCAATAAGCCAAAAGAATTACGCCTTTACTCACTGTGATGGTGTTTTTAGCAAGAGGCTAAAACCAGAGAAAGCACCCTGACTCTCCCTGTTACATTTCCCTACCTGAAACTGCCCACCACCTGAGGGTCCCACAGCTCAGCATAGATGTGGAGATTTTCTCACTATTGAGGGAGCCAGAACAAAAGACTCTGGTAGTTTTATGGACCCTGAGGAGGAGGGGTGAGGAGGACAAAGGGGAAGGGCTAGGAGTGGAAAACACTGGGTTCTGAGTCAGAACGGAGAGAAGTGTCTTCTCAGTTTCCCCTGGTCTCCCTGCTGTCCCCTCTACCCCCCTCCATAAGTAGGTCTCAGCAGATGTACCTGAGGAAGACCTCTGCCCAAGACATTAGATAAAGAGGTCTAGGAATGAGGGTACCAGGGCTAGGAATGCAAATATATGAAGAGCATGACTTACCGGAGGGGTTTGAGTCCTTGCCTGCTTCTCCCTTCATAGACTGTGATGCATGGGCTGTACACGAAGTCTGATGTGGGGAAGGCAGCTTTCCCCCTGAGGCCTGCCAGATAAAGCCTTTGTAACTGCCTATGCTCAGACCTGGAAAATCACACATGGGTTTTTAACCAGGAGCCAGACTCTGGACCTAATGGTATCACACTGATGTATTAATTTGCATTTCTCTCATGACTAATGATGTTGAGTATGGTTTCCTGTCTTTATTGACTATTTCTTCTTTTACAAACTGTCTCTTTGAAGATCTTGCCTATTTTTAACTGAGTTAATCTTGTAACTTTATTGTTGAGTTGTAGGAGTTCTTTACATATGAAAAGTACAAGTTCTTATCAAATATACATATTGTGAATACTACATGGTCTATGCTTTTCCTATTCATATTCTTAATGATATCTCTTTCTTTTGAGGAGATACAATTTGATAAAACTTTGTGGCTTCTCTTTCTGTATTCTACTATGAAATATTTGCCTCTTCTTTAATATTTATAGTGTATCTTTTGAAAATAATAAATAGCTGCATCTTGGTTTTTTTAATCCAGTTGGACAATATCTGTTTACATATAATCCAGTTGCAGTCAGTTTCAAGTCTGCCATTTTAATAGATGCTTTCTCTTTACCTCATCTGATTTGAGTCCCTTTTTTCTCTCTTTTCTTTCCACATTGGAATTGAGTAGTTTTAAAATATCTACTGGCTTTTTAGGCATAGGTTTTCCTTTAGTGATTGCAATTTATATACTAATCTCACACAATATCTCTTGAATTAGTATTATACAATTTAGTTTATAAGAATAATACCACAATATAAATCCTTTCAGTCTTGTTATATTTTTTGTGCTCTTGCTGCTTATACCTCTGTTTATATACAAACTCTTAAATATCCTGTGATTATCTTTGCTTTCACCTTTCAATTACCTTTTAAAGAAATAAGAAAAAAATAAAAGAATTTTTAAAATATTTATCTACATATTTACTTTTTCCAGAATACTGTTTTCTTTCTAGTGGTTTTGCGTTTCCACTGGGTGTCATCTTACCTTTGCTTGAAGGATAGCTTTTAATATTTCTTGTAGTCCATAACTATGTCTGTCAAATTCTCTGAGTTTTAATTTATTTTCAGTTGCCTTTATTTTGTCTTTATTTTTAACAAACATTTTCACCTGGCAATGAATTATAGTCTGACAGATTTCTCTTTCAGCACTGCGAGGATGCTGTTCCATTGTGTTCTCTCAGGCATCAAGTCATGCACTGCTTGCTTTCCAACATGTGAACAAAGTTTCTTCCTCTAATTTATCCAGTTTTATGGTTTTACACAAGAGTTTAGTCTGATAAGAGATACTGTACATTGTTGTGGTCAAATGCCTAAATTTGGCCTTACTGACAGCAAATGTTAGACTTTCTTTGAGTGGATTCATTTTTCTTTCTATCAGTGAAAAGTCTAGTACATATAACACTATACTTGGCTTACTAGTAATATTGGAGCAATGTTGTCAAATGTATTTCTCTTGCCTATCTCAACAATATAATTGTATTTTGTTCTACACTTCTCAATATTGGACAATTATAATCTTTGATAATTATTAGTTACTGAAGAAGAACAGTTACGTTTTGTGAGTATTGTTCAATTGTCATCACCAACAGAATGATATTCAGATGTGTTATTTCTGGAAAACTTTATAAGTAATAAAAGCAACATGCCTAGGTGATTTAACTTTTTCTAGAGTAATTGCTTTTTGGCATCATTATTGTGGGATAGTATGTTATTATACTGTCAGTACAATAGGTGTTGCTTCCAGGTGTATTAGCAACTGCTTCAGTTAAACTTGTGGTAACTAGTTCCTGATCATTTTGAAAAAAATAAAAATTAATAAACATCTTATATTTCTTAATGTTCTGAAAATTATGATCTTGAGCTCAACTAAGTTAATACTACTTCTTTGAATATTAAAAATTCCTCTGAGTTTTGTTGGCCTGTAGAACATTTGCTGACTACGTATTGAGTAAGACCTATGGAAGTAATATTCTGGAGTTGAAAATGATCAGTTCTTTACACTCTGAAAGAAATCTTCCAGAGATCAGAGCAGCTTTTGCCATAGTAATAATATTTTAGATATTGTTTATTTTCAAGAGAAAACTTACTGGAGATTTATATGAGCTAAATAATTGATGGGCTTGATTGTGTCAGTTTCCCCAGGATATTATAGACTTATTTGCATTCTTAATTTCCAATCACACAGCATACTCCTTTTAATACTGAACTGTTCACAATTCCCTAAAATTGTCTAATTCTTTCAAATCTGTGAAATTTGTCCTATTAATACATTCCTTTGGAATTACCGCAACTAGTTACTACTGTTATATACCAATGGACCTTTAAGGCTTAACTCAAGTATTACTCCCTCTATGGAGTGTTCCAGTCTCTGAAGTAGAGTTGACCAGTCCTTACGTTTTGCCATCAAAGCAATTATGACATGCTCATGATTTTAAAAATATTTTTCTATTTCTCTTTAAAGACAAAGTTTGAGGGGTCTGGAAAAAAAGAATCTATGTAAAATAATTTAAGTGCTGGGGTCTGTGTAGGTATTCAGTCTCTAGCCATGACCTTGCCAACTTACTATATCTCTGCAAGTCTCAGTTTCCTCATCTGAAAATGAACACTAACTTCCATGACTTCTTTTGGAGTTGTTGGTAAGATAACCTGACCTAAAGAAAATAAAGCACCTAAATAAATAGTAGGAATACAACAAGCCCATGGTAAATGTTATTGCAATGTTTCAGAAACACACTAGGTGTCCCTACTTTCCAACACAGATTTTTCCAAAGTGCAATTAAGCAGACTCTTAACATTTATCTCAATAATTAGTCAAAAAAAAAAAAAAATACTCAAAAGATATTTAAGAGATATTTGATTACATCTGCAGTGACCAAAATAAATCATTCAGTCTTCATGAGGTATTGCTGGATTGTCAAATATAAATTATTTCAAACAAACAGAGCTCAGATTGGAACTCATAATCATCAATCATTTTGTCATGATTTCTGAATATATCCAACAATTGATTCAAGGAACAAGGTGAAATACTGCTAATGCAAACATATAAATAAGGCTGGGAAAACACTCATCATGGAAATTTAATTGCATTTTCACATTGATTTATAAAATATTTCAAAACTTATTATGTGCAATTATTTTTAAGTAATTCTGTTCCATAAGTGTTGACATAATTATAATTATTAAAGAAATAATTGAGGAAACTGGATTTAGGTTAGTTACTTGTGCTAAGTTAAGAAAAACTGTCATACTTGTTGAATGATGAGCAGGAAAAAGAGAAAACAGTCCTACTCTTTAAAGAAACTTCCTAAATAAAATTTTACCTCAATGCACATATAAATGTCACTTTGATTTATAAAATTGTTTAATGCTTCCTGGAAAGTAACGGGGCTAATGCTTTTTTTAAGTGAAGCAAAAGATCTATTAAGTAAATATTAGTGTTATTATATGAGGGTTTGGACTGATTGATATTTACTTTATTTAAAAACCAATGTTAATTTTCTAAAGACACAAAAAAATAATACATCTTTTTCACTTTAAAAAACAGAATTATCACATTTAATTATTTTGTGATTTGGTATTAGGTTCATAATGAAAGGCAAAAGGTAAAGCTCAATTTCAAGTAAGATCTTTCCCCCAAGTAGAGACCTTCATTGGCAAACATTCCTTTGGAGTAAAATGGTAGCCAGTGTCTACTGAGTTATACCAAAGCACAGTTCAGAGGATAGTTACAGCACTTTTTGGCTTGAATAGATTATTTTAGACTGCTTCCTTCGTCTCAAGTGAATGTGATTAACAAGATGAAAGACAACAACACTAAACATTGTTCAAAGGGCCTTAAAAGTCAATCATGAGAACAAATTAGCTGATTATATAAAGTAGCTAATTTCTGCCACCATAAGAATCACTCCTCTTAAGTGGGATCTATTGATTTATCAAGTATATATTTGGGGATTATCTTTAAAAGTAGATTAGAGGAAGTAATTGAGTAAATTTGAGCTTTTTATGGGAAAATATATTATTTTTAATAATCTCCGTATAGATTTATTTTTAGGCTTACTTTCCTTATAGTTTAACTAATGAGCAGAAGGATATGTAATTTAGAGCAATAATTTTTAGTCAGAATGTATTTTCTAATTTCTCAAGTCATGTTTTCTCAAGTGGATTTCTAAAATAGCTAAAATATGAAAAAAATCAAAGACATTGTAAAAGATCTGGGCATAGTTAAAATAATCAATGCACTTTCTTAAGTCCAAATATTGATTCTAGCTGTTTACTAGGACAGGATCATTTTTTCGTTCTGTTCTTACAGTTCCATCTCAGGGCCCTGGGTAGAATACCATTTCTCACAATGATTATACTGATTTATTTCCCCCACATTCCATCCACTTCGTGTATTTAACAAAACTGACAGGGTACAAGTATAAATGAATATAATCAAAATTCACCTAATGAACCTGGTCCTCAGAAATTTTTCACCATGTATGACATTATTATATTGATCCTTAATTACATTAATGTTATCTCTAGTAATGTTACCTTTGCTACTATTTAACTTATCTTTGAATATTTTGACTCCCTGGTGGAGAATGTAGGTTAGCTCACTCAGCGTCTGTAACAGATGATGTCGTTGCTCTGCCAGTAGCCCCTTGGACGTCTTTACCATTTCATGTCCACAGGCTCTCGGTATGCTTTCATTCTCAATAGCTAGCACTTGTATCTCTTTTTCAGAGGGCTTCCCTCAAAGTGGCAGAACTCAGATATGGAGTATAGGAATTGCTTGAGCAATTACTCTCTCCAGGAAGCTGCCCTGAACCAATGACCTGTGGGTGTGGAAATATAAATATTTCTGCTCTCCTCTCTCAAACAAGACAATGATGTGGCCCTGCCACTGACTCGAAAACTCCTTTATGAGACTGAGTCAAAATCATCCACTGGGATATCTGACTTGATGTTTTATCTTTGCTTGGCTTTCTTCCCTTCTTTGTCTCACCCGTTTATCTCTATTAGATTTTCCTGTAAATAAATCACTTTCACACAAAACTTCCAGGTCTGATTCTATGGAACATAATTTAAAGCAATATCCAATTCCTACTTTCTTCTCCTTTTCTTGATTTTACTAACAGAGTTTGTAAAAGCTAAATACTCAATTTCCCTACCTTCCTTATAACTCAGCTAACCTAGAGACTCTGAGAATCCTGGCCCTGACTTCATCGAGCCTCTGAAATAAAGGAAGCAGCAACCTAACTATAGTTCTTGTTATATGAGACAAATAAACTTTCATTTGTGTTATTTTAGCTGTATATTCCAATATTTCCTAATAGATTATGGTTTTTAGAGGAAAGGCACCATATTTTCTACCTCTTTAGATCCTTTTATTGCTCTCTGTAATGTAAAAAAATGTTATCATATGTGTATAGAGAGAATATTATGTACAATTTTTATATATTGTATGTTGATAATTTAAAAGGCACTCATATATTATAAAAATTATTTGTTGATTTTATACATGTATGATTTTTTTCCCTTCTCATCAGAATATAGCTCAATGAGGGCAAGGAAATAGATTTCCATCAATTTATCCCTAATGTCTAGAAAAATGTAGAATGCATAGAATAAGTTCAATAAAAAACTTGTATAATTAACTTAATTAAAAATAAAATATATGCAAAAACAATGTAAATGATACAGTATTTTTAGGGTTTTTAAGGTAATATTGCATTTACTGTTTTGTTCCTCAAAGAAAACTTAGAAAATATATTGATAGATTATTATATCAAATATGTTGTCAATATATTTTATGGATGCTACAATATGTGTTGTAGTGGTTAGATAAGGATATAGGTGAATGGATGGATATGAGAATGAATAAAAAACAATAATTTTGACTGCAGTTTTATAAAGGATTAATTCTGACTTCATGAAAAGCATGTATGTTATATTTTAGTTCAAAATTCAAGTTTTCTTTTTTTTAACTTGCAAGAACTGGTTGGATAACAAGCAGCAAATGAGTAGCAATGTGGCAGATAAATGAATGTGCCCTGGACCCAAATCAGAGAATCTCAGTTTACCATTCATTAGTTACATACCTTGAATATATTTTCAGGCTCTTATAAAGTAAGGGTAAGCATGATCTTACAAAGCTGCATTGTCATCCAACAGTATCTATTCCATGCTGCCCATGCCATATTACTACCAGTTACACTACCAATGGATATTTATAAGACATCTTCTATTAGATTGAACAATATGAATTTACTGTTTTTATAATTTTAAAAACCTGGCAGAATATTGGCAATTTACAGTTCAACCTAATTTAGATGAGAGATATTTTAGAAGGTATAAAAATTAACAAGACTCTGCCCTGCTGTCAACATTCTATTAAAGGACCTGGTGAGCAAATGTCATTTTACGTAAAGTGACCTAAATGGTAAAGTAAATCACACAGTTGACTCAAGTTTGTTTACAGTCACTTATTACAGTTGAAGCTGGCTTACAGTATATACTGCTCAAGGCCACAATGTAGGACCTGGCCCTATTTTTATTATTTATGTAATTGATATCTTTCCTCTAGTTTGGTGATTTTAGATTAGTGTTTGTTCATATGCTCTTATGCATGTGTTAAATGTGCCTACCTCTAATACAAAATATGTTGACCACTTAGTTTTTATAATAATCTTATGACAACAGTGGAAACTGAGCAATTAGGCCCTATGTCTTAGGCAACCAACAGGTGACCAAGAGGTCCGTGGAATGAATTGGAGACTCTAGGTCACATCTTTACCCCATTACTAACCTAATGAGATACACTGTCTTTCCTTAATTAAATGAAAATTTCTTTGAGGCATTTTTAGTCATAATTTCAACTAACTTCATAATTTCAACATATTGCTATTTAATTGCTTTAGGATACTTTATCAAATGAACTAATTCAGCAGGAAACACATCCTTGAGAGAACACATTGTCCATGACTTACTGAATATTCTCTGACCTAACACAGCTGAATTATCAGTGAATTTTTTTAGTCAAAAAATCCTTACATTTGTATTTTAGTTATGCCAAATATCTAAAATAATGCATATGTACTGTACATGATTAATTCATAAGAGCTAAAGGAAAAAGGGAATAAAAAATCCCTTTTAAGTTCCCTTGTGGAAAGGGCAGTTGCCAGTTTAATTACCTTTTATTTTTTTACATTCACAAACTAGATCCATAAAATTAGACCATCTTTATTACAATGGTTCAACTGAGCTTTATATTTATATCAGCTTCTAGAATCAGGCAAAATTAGTGCTGGAAGAGAACTTAAAGGTCATGTACTCCAAACAGATAAGGAATTAGTTCTGTGAGGTTATGACTAATCGAAGACTGCATGGTTATTTAAAGGTAGACACAATATTTGAATACAGGGGAATGAGTAAGAGAGAATAGTCAAAGGAGAGGAGGTGTCAGGCTATAAATTCCAGAAAGGGGAGTCAGGAGGCAAAGATGATTTTTTAAAAGAATGAAGAGCTAGCTTTTTAGATGTGTTTGAATTTTAAATGGAAATGCCCAGCAGGCAATGAAGGGATCCAGGATTGAAATTTAACGTAGAGAGATTAGAGTTTGAGATGTGGATTTTAGGATCAATTTCAGAGAGGTGATTGTTAAGCACTAAACTCTATGAACTCTCTGGGGAGGGTTAGGACTGAAGACTAAAATTTGAAATTAGAGTGTATAAGGGGTGAAAGAATGGAAAGATATAAAGTGATTCAGGGGACTTTCTCTCATCTGTCTCTCTCTTGCCTATTTATTCAATTGCTCCTAGTATTCCAGTTCATTTCCAACACTATTTAAAGATTATTAAGAATCTGCCATCTTAAATACAGAAAAGAAATTATGCACCATCTCTCTCTCCAACACGCTTACATAAGCCTGTCTCTACCCATTGTTTCACAAACACCTTTCTTGAAAGGTTATGTATTCACTGTCTCCATTCCCTTCTTTCCCATTTTTTTCCAACTCATACAATCTGGCTTTAGCTCCCACTGCTCTACTCACTCAGCTTAATAAGGTCATCCATCCATGGCTCCTTATAGTAACAACAATGGACTTGTTACTTCAGTACTTATTGTGCTTGACTTCTTGGAATAAAGTGATTATGTTAACCACTTTACCCCATAATATTATCTTTCTTAGGTACTATGTCAACCTCTTTGTCCTATCTTTTTCAGTCACCATTTTACTGATTTTTCTCCCTCTTCTATAAGTGTTAAGTGTTCCCTGAATTCTGTAAGAGTTGTACCTCATTTCTTACCCAAGAACCATACATTGATAATCTTACTCACAATCTTTTGTTTAAATGAGTTAACATCCATGGGGGCATTTAGAACAATGCCTAATACAGAGTAAGTGCTATACAGTTTAAAAAAATTATCACCTGTGTGTTAATCACAAACTATATCTCTGTTTTCCTTAGGATTTTGTACTTGAGCAAACTCAAGTTTCCAACAATGCAAAAGTCCTACAAATTACACTTAGAAAAGATGGAAGCCCTAAGTATACCACATTAAACCCACAGGCAAGTCACTTGGCACTTAAGACACAACATGCTTAAAACTGTCCTGAGTGCCAATCCCATTCCCTCAGCCTGCTCTCTATGGAATGCTGATATCTATGTGTAGACACTTAGGCTATGTGTAATTACATGGCCTTTTGCATTGTGAATTGCTTACAAAATAAAATAAACTTCCTATCAGTTTGTAAATAAGGCTCACATTATGAATGCTTCAGCTGAAGTTGATATATTAAAGGTAATTGCCATTTTCCAAATCAAGCCATGAATATCTTGATATAAAAACAGTAGTGTATAAAGTGTAGAGAATGAAGAGCAAATATAAATTTAGAATGTAGTCTTTTTCATTTGCTTGTGTGTGGTTGAGGAGAGAAATATACATTTACATTTATCAGGATTATTATCATCATATTCAAGTCAGTGTTGATATTTTTCTCTTTCACAATAACATAACCCAAAGGAGAAGATGTTTCAAGTTGAAAACCAGTTGTATCTCCATACATGTCTATTTCTGCCACTGTATAGTAAAGTCCCAAAGAGGCTTTAAAGTGTTTGGGGCACTCAGTAAGTTTCTGTTTCATTAAGAAGAACTAGAAATTACAACATTATGGATATAAAAAAGAAGTAACTTCTAGAAGGGTAGTCAGTGATTCAAAGAACAAAGACAATTAGGAAGTAATCAGTGACCTTTAAATTAAATGGTGGGATAATGGAATTAGAGCAGGATAAATGAAAGGATAATAGTACGAAATTATGCTGAAGAGAGGGTCTGATTAGGACAGGTATGATATTAATCATGATAGGCTAGGTAATACAAAAAATAATAAAACTTTGTATGACTTCTTACATCAAAGGTTGAATTCATTCTTATAGTTGGCAGAGTTCTGCTACACACAGTCACTAAAGAATCTGGCTGACATAGCTTTACCCATTTTGTAGCTGCAATATACCTTGCATTTTTATATTGTAACATTGTAACATACAGACTCCTTAGTACTGGTAGCAGGAGAAGAAAGCTGAGGGACCACACGTGGACTTTTTCTGCATCACTTTGGAAGGTTTTAGACTCACATCACTAGTCAGAACTAGTGTGGATCTGCCTCACCAAGTGTTGGTCTGGGAAATCAAGAGCTGCTAACAGAATATTTGGTGAGAACTACTGTGATTTCCATGGTACTGAATTGCAGAGAAGCTTAACATAGTTAAATTCAGTTTTACCCTCTCACAAGATATCGCAAATCCAAAATAAAAGTAATTAAAAAAAATATGTTACAATGGCTAAAAACAGATTACATATAATACACAAGATTTGACTAAATTTTTGGCCTAGCCACTGCTTGCTATTTACTCTTTTCTTTACTCTTTTATTATTTTTTTCCTTTCCTTTTCTTTTTTTTTCTTCCTTTCATTTTTTATTCATCTTTTCAATTTCTGGCTGCTCCAATCATAACAGTTTACTGTCATGACAATCCTGATTTTCTACTTTTTTTTTTTAAAACACTTTGTCCTCTATTCAGTAATGAACCACCTCCTTCTTGGGACCAGACTAGCTTTCAATTACCCTTCTGATAAAAAACTTCTTAAACTTTTTAAATTTTTTTTTCCTTTATAAACAACCTCAGTAAGCAGCCCCAAGTAGACTATAAGAAAATGCAAAAAATAAGAAATCAATATCTTGCTGGAAATAGCAGAATCAGACTACACAGAAACACTCTTCATTAGATTTTTAATCCGATGTGTTAATTTGATCTGGGTCTACATTCAGTCATGCCTATTATATGATATACTCTTTTTAAACTCTGGGAAATTGATATGAAATAGTAAGGTTGCTTCAAAAATCTTGCTTTTATGTTATTCCAGTTTCCTAAGACAATAAGCTTACTTATTATCCATTTTAAAAATTGTTCTTTTTTGTTTGTTTGTTCTTTTGCTTTGTTTTGATACAAACCCAAGTCAGAAAAAACAAACAAACAAGAAGCATTCACAGTATTATTTATATTTTAAAAACACACAAAGAAATGGAATTCAAAGAAAAAATGTAAAAAAATAAACAGTATGTAATCACTCATAAAACGGTTGCCTCTGTGTAAGAAAGATAGGAGGAAAATGTGATTGAAGATTAGGATTTAACTCAATCTTTATTTTCTACAGTAAAGAGATGGGATATGATTTTGATAAAATTATATTTGTTACTTCTAAGTAGTATATACATACTTTTAAAAACTGAAGTATAGTTGATCTACAGGGTTTCAGGTGTACAGCAAAGGGATTCAGTTATATATATATATATATATTTTTTTTTTTTTTTCTTTTTCAGATTCTTTCCATTATAGGTTATTACAAGATATTGAGTATAGTTCCCTGTACTATAAAGTAGGTCCTTGTTGCTTATCTATTTTATATAGAGTAGTTTGTATCCGTTAATCCCCAATTCAGTATATACATACATTTTTATCATTATGTTTTCATTTGTGTTCTATAGTGTAGTTTAAAAATAGCAAATATAATTTTTAAAAGAACTTTCAGTACTTTAACCTATCACTAACTCTTCTTGTCAAGTAATGTTCTTTACAACTTTGAAAGGATAGTCTATTTTAGGTAATTTGTTAAAGTAATAAAAGCAAGTCTTAACTCAGACTATGAATGGTTGACAAGAGATTCTGGAAAAGTTGATTTTGAAAAGTGAGATAATGCAAATCATGCACATTTGGTTTATTACATTTTCCTCTTACCTTATGCAAAATAATTAAAATCTATGGCAATATAATGTACATAAATAATATAACAACAGGGACTTCATTATTCTCTAGAGAATGTATTCATATAACCACTTTAAAAATATTTCTCATGGTTTATTTGCATATATGAGATGTTTTAAAATATTATAACCAAGTTTAAAAGATCATGTAGAATATTTGATAAGCCACTGATTTTCCCACTTTAAAATATTTATCCAAACAGCTAAGAGAGAGGGACTATTTACTGTCCTTTTAAGTAAAATTTGGTGTACTGTCCTGAGAATTCAATGCATCTAGTTGTTAAATTCTCATTCTCGTGTAGAACAAAATAACATTTACTTGTAAGATATTAGATCAGTCATGTTTTGGCAAAGTCACAGGTTTTCCATTTGGTTTTACACATATTAGAAAGCAAAAACACTTTTTTGTTGTTATTGGTTTGATTGGTTGACTTTTGCAAATTTCAGAGACAATTGGAAGGGAAAGATACCATGAGAATTAAGTTACAATAAAATCAATATAATAGAAATTAGGAATGAAAGGGAACCCCAGATGTCACTATTTCATTCTCTTATTCAGTAGAATATTTTTCACAACTTTCCTAACAAGTGGTAATTCATTTATTTTCAGCCCTTCCAGAAAAAAAAAAAGCGTAATATTCCTAGGAAACAGAGTATTTGTTCAATGCATCCATATGTCACAAAGCACTCGTAGTCAGCAAAATATGCCTTCTCTAAATTTCCATTTATTGATCCAACCAAATCTTGAAATTAGTTGTGCAAGAAATAACCCATGATTTTGTTTGGAGCAGCTTAATATCTACCATTGAGAACCATCTGGCCAAATTTATGAAATGCTTAATCTAAATGATTCTTAAGTTTACCCCTTTCCTCAGTCATTCAAGACTCTAGAATCTAATGCTGAGCATTATATGTTTGAACAAGGGAAGGTAGAAGAATGTGAGTGTCATTAATCAACTGAAAATTGCTTTCCTAGCATGCTTGGGAAAAGTTTAACTGCTGAGGCTGGTCATCCCATGCCAAGTCTCTTCCACACTAGAGGATCTTCTCTGGAATCCCTCCACTTCCCAGATACGATGCCAACCAGTAGGGTGCAGGTCCTCATTGCTCCAAGACTCACAAATTTCTCTCTCACCTATATTTCCCCCAGATTATTGGATGAGGAAGTGTTGTTAGACCCCATGATTTTCCAAGACCATTTTCTCTTTCTTTTTCTTTTTTGCAAACCCTCTAATGTCACCCAAGCGTTTAGGATTTTGGAATACAAAAAGTAGAAAAATAGTGAAATCTACTTGTGCTTTCTGCCCATCCACATACTTCCTCTAAGGTTATAAGAAACATTGAATTTGTGGAAATTTAATAGAAGAGTCATGGAGGAATAAAAGCAAAAACCATAAATCAGTATTCCAATTTAGTATCAACTACATGAACAATCCACGTACTATATACTCTCCGTTCCTAACACGTAAAGATATCACTCATATCTACTCCACAGTCCTTTTCTTTTACCACCTTAGATATTTCAGCACATGATGTAATTTTCTGTTCTCCTACTTCCTAATTTATGTTCTGATACATTCCCATGAGTCAATATCCAGTTTTAAAAGAGGCCTCCTCCCTGAACATAACCCTCCTGATAAGATGTGACAGTGGAACATTACAGAGGGCTAGATGCCACATTTGTGCATGATTGTACTGTCATAATGACACAACATTTTTTCTTAAGTTTCTCATCACTGAAACCAAATAATCTCTTTCTATATTAACAAATTCTAGGACTTATATTCAATAATCTATACATGTACTGTTGTGTGTGTGTAAGTGTATTTTAAGCATGAAACTTTCCATTTGTCTCTATTAAATTCATTGGTATTTTGTTATTCATTTTAACATCTCAGTATTAATATTTTAGAAAGTAGTAGAAGAGACTTCTTCTAGTTTATCGTACCTCATGTTGTTCTCATGTAACAAAAATTCACCAATTTGGGCTCTACTATTTTCTGAATAATTTTTCCATTAATGTATCAGAAAAGAATCTGTCAAAAATAGTTTTGAAAATCCATGGATTTGACTTAGTCTGTCAGTTGAGCAGACACATATATTAAATATACATTATAACTTGTATGTTTTTCTTAGTTAATTTATACTAATCTTTCACTAATTCCTTTTCCAAAGACCTATAGAAATAATAACCATATTTTATAATAATATGGGATAAGTTTTAAGTTATTAATCTATAATTTTGAAAATGTTTCTTTATATAAATTAGGTAATATATATCAGTCTCAAGACTTAATGACCTCTCTCATTATTCATTAATGACTATTTTAATGTACATAGTACATAACAAAATTCCTAATATATAATATTTGCACAAACATTTTTCAGCTGGAGGGAGAGAGGAAGAAAGAAATTATATTCAAATAACTGAGTTGGCAGGAATCCTTCAAATAATGTATTCTTTCCTCTTTCTGGAATTAAAAAATATAATCAACAGAATACTTGAAAGATAGTCACAGGGACTCTGTTTAAGACTTAAATAATGAAGAATTAAATATCTCATTTCAAAAGAACTTGGAATGTTTCCAAGTAAAAGAACAATGTAACATGCTACTCCTCACTGATTTAGTTATAAAAATGTCACTTTTCTATCACCATCACTTGTGTTCTGTTTATTTAAATAATTTAATGCAGTTCAAAATTATTTAATTTTTCATTCAGTGGTTTCAATTTTATGAGTATTGGTATATGCAATTGTAAAGGCCTATAAACATGCAGCTTGGAACTGATTAGACAACTAAAACATATTTATAATATAAATGAACACAGAGTCTACAAACGGGCTTTTCAGAAAATCAACACTGTAAACTCAAGCAAGTCACTTAATATATTAATGACTCTGCTACTTTGCTGAAAAGGGAATACAAAAACACCTATTTCATATAATTTTTGTGAGAATATAAATAAGTATGTGAAAGTACTTAGAAACAAGTTTAAAAGAACATTTTTCAGGATATTTGTTATATTACCACTCTATATATTTTATAGCCAAACTTCTTGAAGGAATTGTCTAAATTTATTGTCCTTTACACCTCAAACCACTCAAATCTATTCTTTCCTTTTAAGTTATTTTGCTCAATTTCTTTGTAAGCTGCTTATCATCATGCTATCTGTTAAATGATGGCATCCATTAGGCTCTCATTCTGGCCCCATTCTTGCTTCATATTTTAAAAAAGTCCTAAAATAAAAATAATGCCATAGGTCGGGCAAGTCTGAGGAATGTTGGAGTTGCAGATCAGTCTGATGTTAGAGACTGTATAGAGCAATTTATTCATTCAGTTGATATCTCAGAAGTCATGCCACATGAGGTACTTCCTAAACTGAGTCATGGTCTGCAACAAAGGACAAAAGCCAAGTATTCTAGCCTATCTATTTGGAATCCAAAGTTTCGGGAAAACATAATTTATGTCTTCCTTTTAATTCTTCTATTAAAATTATTTTGTTCTTTAAACATCATATTCAGCAATTGAAGAGAATCATCCAAATGTTAAGAAATGTTTTATTGCTAATCACTGTGTTTACAAACAAGTGTACTGAATTCAAAGACCTCCCAGTAATCAAACTACAAAATTATCTTCCAAATAAATATGTTGAAAATCAACACTTTCATATATATTTTTCCAAGCTACTAGTCTTCTAACACACTTTTCACATCATTTGCCAATTTTTTTTTTTAAATCCAACTTTTGTATGCTAGTATCCCTGATGCCTATTTTGGATGACTAATAGGTATTGTTTATCTTTGTCTTTCTTATTTTTGGGTAGAAGTAGTTTTTAACACACCAAAGAGGATGTTAACGTGGTGGGTATTCATAATCTAAGTTTTCATTGTCAGCTTTATTTCCAAATATAAGCTACTGTAGGGAAGCAAAACTTATGATAACATGAAAAATATTTGCTAATGAACTTGCCACAATAAAAGCTAGTTTTTATTAAAACACACTTATTATTTAACATTTGTACCTTTTTTTATCTCTCTAGAGAATTAAAAAAAATTAGTATTCTGTCAATTGAAAAAAATGCAAATCAATTACAGACTGAAATAATTTATTTTTTAGCAGATGAAACATTCATTTTATAAAGTCAATTAAGAGTGTTTTTGAAAATATACCATGTGCAAACCCATGACTGATAATCAGTTGATATGTACTGGTCAATACCTGCTCAGATGGTGTGTCTTCATGTCATACCAGTTGTAAATATTTTGCATAAAAAAATATCAAAAGCTTTGGCACCTAGAGATCTGGCAGAGATAGACCAGTTATCAATTGAAAAAGAGAAAATGGACAAAGATGATGATATACTGCAAAAAAAATGATTCTCATATCAATGTAAGTGGTCCTTACAAAAAGTGATAAAGCTTTGGGTAGTTTGACATAAATGACCCTTTTATTTAATCGTGTTTTCATAGCCTCCTAAAAAGTGAAGATGCTTTATTTTATAATGATACAATTTTGTCTGAAAAATTATCCACAAAAAACAACTCAGTTCATTTTTATTCATTCATTCATTCATTCATTCATTTACTCAGTATCCAATTATAATTTGAAGAAACGTTGTATTAAGTATGTACATTTCTGAAATGATACTCATCACATTTAATTTCATTCTGTTTGTTTGCTTTATTATTTATTATAAAATTTTGACCCCATGCTAAACGATTTACTTTAAGTAGACTTTTTCAAATAACAATTTTCCATAATTGGTAAGAACCTCCAATTGACAAACTGTGATAAATAAGATGAAGGAAGTTTAAGAATTCATGGAGAAGATTCTTAGGGCAGTGACACTACTCTGTATCATGCTGTAATGGTAAATAAATGTCATAAATTTTTCCAAACCCACAGAACATACAACACCAAGAGTGAACCATAATGTAAACTTTGGACTTACATCATTGTGGACTATGATGATGTGTCAATGTAGGTTTATCAATTGTAACAAATGTACCACCTCTGGTGGGAGATGCTGCTAATAGGGGAGACTATGCATGTGTGGGGCTAGAAAGTATATGGGAAATCTCTGTACATTCAGCTCAATTTTGCTGTGAACCTAAAACAGCCATAAAAAAAATAAATTCAGTTTAAAAAAAGAAAAAGAATCCATGAAAGCTTCAAACAGAGTAGCCACTCTTATTCATGGAGGATTGGGAGATCGTACTAAGAACGTCTTCATTAGGCTAAGATATGTATGTTGAAAAAAGCAGAACCGGCATTCAGGAAGATGCAGTGTGCTCCACAGAGACATAAGAGCTTGTTAGAAAGCCTGTTGGTAGGACTAGATACAAACACATTTAGGAAATGGAAAGAAAACAACAATAACTTGGCTATAGTACGTAAAACAAGAAGTATATAATAGAGGGAATCAAGAGGTACAAGAGTAACCAGGTTTAAAGGGGATTTGTAATTTATATTTTAAAAGTTGGTGTATCGGTTTGGTTCTCCCGAGAAAACATAATCAAATATAGATATTGATATCAATAGCTATAGATATAAATAAAGACAGATTTTAAGGAATTGACTCGACAGGATCGTGGGGGCTGGCAAGACTGAATTGTGCAGGGCAGGCTGGTAGACTGGATACAGGAAAGAGTTGATGTTTCAGCCTCAAGTCTGAGGCAGTCTGGAGGCAGAATTCCTTCTTCCTCCAGATGATCTCATTCTTTTCTTCTAAGGCCTTCAACTGGTTGGATGAAGTTCCCTATCCACATTAGGGGAGATAATTTCTTTACTCAAAGTCTACCGATTTAAATGTTAATCACAGCTAAAAAAAAAAAACACCTCCACAGCAACATCTAGACTGGTGTTTGACCCAACAACTGGGCATCATAGTCTAAGTAAATTGACAAATAAAATTAACATCATAATAGTAATGGAGAGCAGGGCCTATAACATGATACTGTAGGTCTGCAATCTGAAATCAGAATCCTTGGGCCATATATGTTTAGGAATTCAGAATGAGGGAGAGGTGGTGATTTAGAGAGATAATAAGTTGCACATATTGCATATTTTATTACATTTGAAAGAGTCTAAGCATGGAAACTCGTAAATATTCAAATTAAATTGGATAAATAAATATCATCACATCAGTTAAAATAGTTTCATTGCTCATGGGTTTGGCAATAAACTTATAAAAGATGTGCCAGATCAAGATCATAAACACAAACTCACAGTATTAGGCCAACTTTTTTGCTTCCCTCTCTCTTTTCCCTTCAAATGTATTTCTTCTCTTCTCTGTCCCATACTATGACCATAAATATTAAATTTTACATAGCCACTTCTCTACTCCTTTGAACTCTTGACACCAATTGGCATTTGTCAACTCAGTCCTTTCTAACTACTGCCAACATATGTCTTGCTTTGCCCAGTGGAGTTCTGGTTTAAAATTGTTCCCTCTTTCACCCTCAATATGTTATATAGTGACACCATTACTAAGTCAAGCAATTAATCAAAACATTTTTCCCAAGTAATGACATATTTTTCTAAGTGGAATTCTGGTTCTATTGATATGTTAATTCAGTTTTCTCCTCTTTATTAAAGTGGCTGGAGTAGCTGGTAATGGAGATAGAATTAGAGGTGTATTTGCAGTGTGAAACAGAAGGACCTGGTTAAAGCTGAAGGTGTTGCAGTCAGTAGGGAAGGAGATCCTTTTTCTTTTTAAAGTATCATTGAGGACAACTTGGGAATTTGCCCCTGCTGAGAGACCTGAAGCTCTATTGTGCTTTCAACATAACTCCAGCAGATCTTTTCATAATCTTAGTGCACTCAGCCTGCTCTGCCAAAGCTGCTTCTATTGACCGAAAAATAGATAATGTTGCTTCAGATACAAAGAATATCTGCTCCAGCAGTCTAACAGTAATGGGGCACAGGAGTTGCTGATCTCTTTGTCAACCTAACAATGAAAGGAGATGTGTTCTTAGTATATCAAATTGGAATTCTGAATTCAATTTCCCAGTTATTTATTCAACAAATATTTTTAAATGCCTATTTATATGCTAGACCCTATTCTAGGACATAGGGGTACTTTTCTGCTCAGGTACCACTTATATTGTAGTAGGAGGAAACAGACAATATATGCACAATAAATATTAAACTGTATAGTACCTAAGAAGGTAATAAGTGCAATAAGAATGAAAAATTAGAAAAGAATATATTACTCCAGGTGCCAACAGAAAAATAATTAACATGTTCAGAAATGTGATTAAAAATAAATTAATAAATGGACTATTATAAAAGAGTAGACATGGATTTGGAAGCATGCAGGGACTAGAAATACTGGAAAGCCTTCACCACATCCAGACCTGAGTTGGCAAGGGAAGGGAGCCATAAAGAAGTACATGGTGAGTGCTGTACGCATAGGAATATGATTGCCCCACAGAACCTGTAGCCTTAAACAAAGAAATGCACCACTGACAAACTAGGGCTTAAGCCAGGAAGGAACTGCTGGAATGAATATTCTGATCTCTCTCTTCTATTTTTTAATCTTCTGAGAGTGCCACAAAATAGCCAGTCTCAACATGGAGCCACAGAACAAGAGAGCCTGAAATGCAGGCTATAAAGACCAGCTTTCCAGAGCACAAGGCAGAGAAGCATGGAAAATAGAAGAAGAGGCCACCACAGGGTTAGAACTATTGAGAGACTTAGTCACTGTGGTATGGGAAGATTGCAAATTTAAATAAGTTAATACAGGTGCATCTTACTATCGAATATGTTGGTCATGTTCTAAAGTGTTGGTAAAATATTATATATTTATGCACTATATATTATATCATCTACCATGAAACTTAGTAAACATGAAAAAATGTTTCTATTGAGTAATAATTTCTGTTTATCAAACAACCTGTTTGTACATAAATTTCTTATCATAAGCCATTGATAAGTTGGGTATTTACTATACTTAAGCAATAGAAATCAGATCATAAATTCTTATTTTTGGCAAACTATCAAATAAACAATGTTTTTTTTTTCTTTTTCTTCTTTTTTTGTTTATCCTTAGTGTAATTATGTAGTTCTATGAAAGCTCTGCTCATTTCAAGAATTAATATATAGAGCAAGAAATATTGACAAAAAATTGACCTAAATTAGACGTTACTATGTAGCCCATCATAGACACTCTGATTAAATATATATATATATATATATATATATATATATATATATATATATATATATATATATATATTTATATTTATATTTATATTTATATATATCTTTCTTCCTCATTTCAGGCTTTACTAGCTTAAATTTTTAAAAACTGGTTTTTTTTGGATCTCAATATATTAATTAAACTATAATTATGACCAATTAAATACACTATATTTTTGTGATACAATGAAGCACATCTATAAAATTAAGCTAATTTTTTTTCATACAGCATGTTCTATGTTTATTCAGTAAATACTGGAATCCTGAGGCAACACATTTAATACCAAAATGCCAAGGATGGTAGAGTGGGACTAGGTAATGAGGCTCCCTCTTCAGTGATTTGAATTAATGCCCTGAAACCAACTCTGAATCTCCGACTTCCAGAATATTACATGAGACAATTAGGTACCTTTTTTCATTCAGGCATTTTAGGTATTCTGCTACTTTCAGTTGATAACAATGCTAATGGATACAACAAACTTGGTCCAGTAGGAAGATAAAGATAAAATACATACAGTGATTTAACATGTAAGGGCATGGTATATGAATATGCTGAAGATGGTACTAAAGCTTAATTTTTTAGAAGAAAGAGGATTTTGTGTTCAAGCTACCTCAGAGCTGAGTTAGTGAGAAGAACTAAGGAAAACAATAACAGCAACAACATTTTGGGGAAAGGGAACGATTTGAGTGATGCCAGAAAGGTGAACCACAGCTGTGTGTAGGGTACCCAATAAATGGTTTAAGTGCTGGAGATTAATGTGAATTAAAAGAGATAAGGCTAGAGTGCTAGCAAAGGTAAGATCACAGGGTGCATTTTATGCTCTGTTAAATGGCACAAACTTTATCCTATGGAACTTGGGAACCACTGATTACATATATTTAAAATTTAAATGGAATAAGAAGGCCTCAGAAAAGAAAAAGAAAACATTTCAAGTAAGTATGAAGAGAAATAAGAGTTTAGTTACATAGCAGTCATGAGCAGGGCGTTTCAATAATAATTAATAGAAAAAACATTTTAAGTTTCTGTGTATCCATTTTTAGTTTTATTTTTCTTGTGTACGTGCATTTTCTAATATGCATTTTGGAATGTACACTGATTACGTATTTAAAATTGATAGCTTTTATCAAAAAATGTAAAAGAAGATCTTTGCAAATAAATAATAGTTACTTAAATATAAAGGGCGAAGTGTAATGATTTCTTTTAGTCCATTTTTATTTACTTGGAATTCAAAAATGGCCTGACATACCCTAAGTGAATGAATTATCTGCCTAATATTGGTAGATGTGAGGAGTGCTGTCCTTTCTAAACATCATTACACAAATGTATTCTAGTTAGTGTGCTTATAATAAACAATGATTTGGTAGTACAACAGTGCGTAAGGAGTTCACTGGAATATTTAATTTAAATGTAGCCTCATTACCTAAAACAAAACTACATGGCAACATGAATATTCATGGATTATTTCCAAAAGAAAAAAGAAAGGATGATTCTGCATTTTTTAGAATAAGCATAGAAATAAGTGAAAACATTTCATCTTGGAAAGAACATGAGATTTAGATTTAGAAATATTTGTGCTCAAATCTTATATCAGATATTAGCATTGCAACTTTCAACCTGTCATGGATACATAGTAAAAAATATTTTCTTTAAATATTCTTAGAGAGAAAGCCTTAGTTGAGGTGTTTCAATTATTTTTAGCCACTCTGATGAGGATATCTTTAATTGTAGATATATATTCAGGGAATTGCTTTCAGTAGCTTTCAAGATATTTTGTTGATTGGTAAGAACTTAACATTGTGAGATGTATTACAGCATCTTGCTGTCATTGATGAATGGCTTTAAATATTTGATTTACACAAATTAATTGTATTCTTCTCATCTGGTACCAAGAAACTGTCTTTATAGTTCAAAAGTAGCTTACTTAAACCCAATAAACATATTTAAGGTTGTTAAGAAAATGACCTTATTTAAGATTTTAGAGATATTGAAAACAATACTATCAGATATGAAATCATTTCCCTCAATGTTATGCAAGTATCATGCACTATTAATGAATTTTTAATTCAATTCTGCCTAACTTCAAATGTGCAATGTTTGAAATTTATCATGATGTCTCCTAGGAGATAATCAACTGGATTTCAACAGGTAAAGAACAGATAGCATGAAAAACATCATTTTTTTTAACATTCTATTTTTTTTTATTGGATAAATTTGATGTGTAACTTTGCGTAAGTTTAAGGTGTACAGTGTGTTACTTTTATACATTTATATATTCTAAAGTGATTGCTAATGTAGCAATATTTATCACATTACATAATTACAGTACAATATTGTTGTCTATATTCTTTATACTGTACATTAGAGCTCTATGGCTTATTTACTACTTGTTACAAGTTTGTACCTATAAACGTCATTTCTCTTATTTACCACTCCTCTTCCCCTGACATCACCCCTGGTAACCGCCATTTTACTCTCTGTTTTTTACAGGTTTTACTTTTTTAGATTCCACATGCAAGTGATATCATATAGTACTCGTCTTTGTCCAACTTACCTCGCTTAGCATAATGTGCTCAAGTTCTATCCATGTTGTTACAAAAGGGAAGATATCTTCCTTTCTCATGGCTGAAAAATAGTCCATTGTGTATATTACTGTATCTTTTTAATTCATTTATCTGTTGATGGCCATTTCGTTGTTTCCATGTCTTAGCTATTGTGAATAATGCTGCAGTAAACATAGGAGTACATATATATGGTCAGAATTCTGTTTTCATTTCCTTTGTGTATATACCCAGAAGTGGAATTGCTGGATTATGTGGTAGGTCTATTTTTAATTTTTTGAGGAAGCTCCACATCGTTTTCCATAGTGGTTGGACCAATTTACATTTCTACCAACAATATATAAGAGTTCCCTTTCACTACATCCTTGCCAGACCCTGTTACCTCTTGTCTTTTTGATGGTGGCCATTCTAACAGGTGTGAGGTGATATTTCATTGTGGTTTTGATTTGAATTTTCTTGGTGGTTAGTGATACTGAGCATCTTTTCATGTGTCTGTTGGCCATTTGATGTCCTTTTTGGAGAAATGTCTATTTAGTTCTTCTGTCCATTTATTAATCAGATTGATTTTTTGTTGTTGTTATTGAGTTTACTGAGTTCTTTTTATATTTTGGATTGGTATTTTTGATGCTGATTGCGTTATATCTGTAAATGGCTCTGGGTAGTTTGGCCATTTTAACAACATTAATTCTTTTGATCCATGAACATGGGATGTCTTTTCATGTTTGTGTCTTTGATTTCTATCAGCAATGCCTTGTAGTTTTCATTGTACAGATCTTTCACTTCCTTGGTTAAATTTAATTGTAAAAATTTTTGTTTTTGATGCTATCGTGAGTAGGGTGGTTTTCTTTATTTCTTTTTCTGATGCTTCATCATTAGTTTAAAGGAATGCAATTCGTCTCTGTTTGTTAATTTTGTATCCTGCCACTTTACTGAAATTTTTTATTAATTCTGACAGTTTTTTTTTTTTTTGGCTGATTCTTTGGGATTTTCTATATATAGGATGGTATCATCAGCAAAGAATGACAATTTTACTTTTTATTTTCAACTTAGATCACTTTATTTCTTTGTCTTGCTTAATTGCCCTAGCTAGTTCTTCTAGTATTATATTAAATAAGAGTGGTGAAAGAGTGCATCCTTGCCTTGTTCCTGATCTTAGGGGAAACAATTTCAATTTCTCTCTACTGAGTATAATGTTAGCTGTAGGTCTGTTGTATATGGCCTTTATTATGTTGAGGTATATTCCTTCTATACCCAATCTGTTAAGGGTTTTTATCATGAAAGGATGTTGATTTTGTCAGACGTTTTTCTGCATCTATTGAGATGATCATGTGATTTTTACCTTTCATTTTATTAATATGATGTATTACATTTATTTATTTGTATATGTTGAATAATCCTTGCATCCCAGGGGTAAATCCCAGTTGGTCATGATGTATAATCCTTTCAATATGTTCTTGAATTTAATTCACTAGTATTTTGTTGAGAAATTTTGCATCTATATTCATCATGGATACTAGTGTATAGTTTTCTATTCTTGTGGTATCTTTATCTGGTATCAAGGTAATGCTGGCTTCATAGAATTAGTTTGGAAGTGTTCCCTTCTCAATATTTTATAAGTGTTTGAGGAGAATTGGTGCTAATTCTTTACATTTTTGGTAGAATTCACCAGTGAAGTCATCTGGCCTTGGAGTTTTCTGTGCTGGGAGTTTTTTGATTACTGACCGAATCTCTAGATTCCTTATTAGTCTGTTCAGATATTCTGTTTCTTCCTGACTCAGTACTGGTTGGGTGTGTGTTTCTAAAACTGTATTCACTTTTTCTAGGTTATGTGATTTGTTGGTATATAATTGTTTATAGTAGTCACTTATGATTCTATGTACTTTGGTAGTATCAGTTGTAATGTCGCCTCTTTCATTTCTAATTTTATTTATTTGAGTCTTCTCTCTTTTTTTCTTAATCTAACTAAAGGTTGTCAATTCTGTTTTTTTTTTTTTTTTAATTAATTGATTTATTTATGGCTGTGTTGGGTCTTCATTTCTGTGCGAGGGCTTTCTCTAGTTGTGGCAAGCGGAGGCCACTCTTCATTGCGGTGCACGGGCCTCTCGCTATCGCGGCCTCTCTTGTTGCGGAGCACAGGCTCCAGACGCGCAGGCTCAGTAATTGTGGCTCACGGGCCCAGCTGCTCTGCGGCATGTGGGATCCTCCCAGACCAGGGCTCGAACCCGTGTCCCCTGCATTAGCAGGCAGATTCTCAACCACTGCGCCACCAGGGAAGCCCCATCAATTCTGTTTATCTTTTCAAAGAATCAGCTCTTAATTTTGTTGATACTTTCTATTGTTTTTCTGGCCTCTGTTTAATTTACATCCACTCTGATTTTTCTTCTTTCCTTTCTTCTGCTAACTTTGGGCTTAGATAGCTCTTCTTTTTCTAGTTTCTTGAGTTGTAAAGTTGTTTACTTGAGATATTTCTAATTCATAATATATGCATTTGTTTCTATAACTTCCCCCTCAGAAATGCTTTTGCTGCATCCCACAATATTTGATGCATTGTTTTTTTTTTTCATTTTCATTTGTTTTGAAATAATTTTTTATTTCCCTTTTGATTTCTTCTTTGACCCAATGGTTGTTTAGAAGTATGTTGTTTAGTTTCCACATATTTGTAGATCTTCTCACTTTCCTCCTGTTGATTTCTAGTTTCATACCATGTGGTCAGAGAAGACAGTTGGTATGATTTCAATCTTTTTAAATTTGCTAAAATTTGATTTGTCACCTATCATATAATCTATCCTGGAGAATGTTCCCTGTGCGCTTGAGAAGAATGTGTATTCTGCTGCTGTTGGATTGGATGTTCTGTGTATGTTCCATCCAGCCTCCCTGTGCCTTTTGATAGGTGAATTCAATCCATTTATATTAGGATTTACTATTGCCATTTTATGTTTTGCCTTCTGGTTATTTTGTCTCTCTGTTGTTTTCTTTTTCCTTCCGTTTATACCTTTGTAAGTTGGCAGTTTTCCATGGTAATTTGCTCAGTCTCACCTTTGTGTTTCACGTCTCTGCTCTAGATTTTTACTTTGTGGTTACCATGAGGTTTACATAAAACATACCAGATGAAATAGTCCTATTTCTGATAGCAATTTATCATTTGCCTATAAAATTCCATCTTTTTATTCTTCCCCTTTTATGTTTTTGATGTCACAAATTATGTCTTTTATGCTGTGATTTTTGTTAGCAAGTGGTAGTAGCTACAGTTATTTTAAATGCTTCTTTCCTTTAACATTTATGCTATAGTTAAGAGTTTAATATACTATTCTAGGAATGAGTTACAGTATTCTAATTCTGACTATTTATTACCTTAATCAGAGTTTTATATAGTTTTGTTTTTTGTTTCAACTCGAAGTGCTCCTTTCAACATTTCTTGTAAGGCTGGTCTAATGGTGATAAATTTCCTCAACTTTTGCTTATCTGAGAAAGCCTTTCTTTCTCCTTCATTTCTAAAGAATAACTTTGCTGGGTAGTGTATCTTGGCTTACAGTTTTTATCTTTCAATAATTTGAATGTGTCCTTCTGCTCTCTCCTGACCTGTAGATTCTGTTCAGAAATCTGCTGATAGCTTAATGGTCATAACTTTGTAGGTTACTGTCTTTTTTTCCCCAGTGGCTGCCTTTAAAATTCTTTCTCTATTGTTGACTTTGACAGTTTTAATATAATGTGTCTCGAAGAAAGTCTTTTTGTGTTGAGATACTAAGGTGTGCTATGAGTTTTGTGGACTTGTATAACCAGTCCCTTTTTCAGGTTTGGGAAGTTCCCAGGTATTATTTCTTTAGATATTCTCTCTTCCCCCTTCTCCCTCACTTCTACTTCTAGGATACCCATTATTCTTATGTTGGATTTTCTAATGGAATAAGATAGTTCTTATATGGTTTCTTCACTTTTAAAAAATTTTAGTTCTCTCTCCTCTTCTGCCTTAATCATTTCTATATTTCTACCTTGAGCTCTCTAATTCCCTCTTCCACATGATCTGCTCTATTTCCAGTGCATTCTGATGCATTTTTAATCTAATTTATTAAGTAGTTCAGCTCCAGAAATTCTGTTTGGTTCTTTTTTAGAATTTCAGTCACAATGGTAAAGTACTTTTGTTTGTTAAGTATATTCCTGAGATCATTGTATTGCCTTTTTGAATTATTCTTGTAGTTCTTTGAATTTCTTTATAATAGCTATTTAAAATTCTATATCAGTTAGATCACAATATTCCATGTGTTTGGGTTTGATTGCTGGAAAATTGTTACCATAATTTTTACCATGATTTTTCATGATGTTTGATGAGAAGTGCCTCTTCCGCCACATTTGAAGTAGCAAATACCTTTCTTATTTAGGCAAGGACTTGTTTACTTTGATTCTAACAGTTCAACAGATTGATAGTTAGTAGCCTTCCTTTTGTTTTCCAGAAGGTGACGACGTTATAGCACAGGTTTTTGGTTTCTCTTATGGGTACTGACTTGCCTCCAGGATTAGGGACACACACATTAAAAAATAATTTTAAAAAAAGCAAAGGATGGTGACTGAGCAGGAGAAAGGTGTGTACTTAGCAGCTGGGGCTTTGGGCATATCCACTGGCCTGGTAGAGAGATCCTCAAGTTGCGGGGTCCCAGAGGTCCATGGGCAGTTCTCTTGCTTCCTGGGCAGACAGCAGGAGACACTTTCCTGCAGTTCTCTGTGTCTGCCTACTTCTCTTCCTTCCCCCATGTCACTTCTGCCTCTCTTCAGAGAGAGAAACTGATCCCTCCAGTGAAGGTGGCTGAGCTGACCCCCACTCACTGCCTTCACCCTCTACCTCTTCTGCTAGAAAGGTCTGCTGGCTTGCTGCTGCCTTTTCTGCAGTCACTGCCTCTGCCACCCCTGGCTTTACTGCAACTTCCCTCACTCTGCTACATCCTCCACACTCTAATCCACCTACTTTTGGGTACATAGCTGGATAGACCTCTCAGGTGTCCTGCTATGCTGTGCAGAGGTGCTTTTTCTTTTTCCTCTCCAATTATGGATGTCAGATTAGTTGTAAATCAAAGGAGAGAGAGAGAGAAAAAAAAAAAACACAGTCATGATGTTCACCTAAACATCATTTTTAAAAATTGAGGTTTAAAATCCAATAAACAATTGGATTGACTTTCTTTCAAAGATGGCAAATTAAGCACATGCATTTGCCCCAATTTCCTTCTAAAATTTTACTAAAATGATAGTAAAATGTTCACATAAATAAATAATCCTTCCTTAAGTGCAAAAATAATAAAAGAGGAATCTATAAGAACACAATTTTGGACATTGAAAAGTGCATGGATTAGTGGAAATTAGCAAATTTGAGAAACATAATCCTTGAGTTATAGCAGGAGAAGCACAAAAGTAACATGATTTTCACTGTGGAAGCCATAAAAACCTCAGAAATTGGTAGCTCTAAACATGGGGCAGAATTGGCTCGAAAGCAAAAGGGTTTGTTGAATTCTTGAGCTTTAAAAAAAAAAAAAAAAAAAAAAAAAGTGGAAAATCTTTACACTAGCAGAAACCTGAAAATTTGGTCTTTGGAGAGAGTGATCCAGAGACATCTATATGGAGTACACCCAGGGCCATCTAACTTCAGGAAAAGAGTACTGAAAACAAAAGGATAAGTTGAAAACCCACACAACAACTGACAAAATCCAGGCCCCTTCCCACCTTCATCTCTCTCTCTTTTTTTTAAATTTAAGAAACTATTTAGTTTAATGTTTTTTAAAGGCAGTACATTCTGATTTATGTAGAACAATTGTATGCCATGCAACAGGACTCATCTCTAAGCGAAAAATAAAGTTGGACTCATTGTCATCATCAAAAGAAACAGTGAGCTCCATTACGTAGGGAGGGAACTTGGTTTTAACAAGGGAGAAGTTCTTTTCACCCTTAAGAGTAAAGCTTGGTGAAATGATAAGGGAGAGGCCATGTTACAGTAGAGGAACAATCAGCACCATGGCACATAGATAGCACTCCAGTGCATCCTTTTTGGACCTCATCTCTTATTGGCAGCCAGCTTTATATCCTCTGGGCAGGGAATAGGAAGATTTTTATCTGAGTATTATAACTATCCTGAAATAAATCTCTGAAGATGCTGCCAGATTATCAATTTAAAGTTTTCACTTGATAATCCTTGCCTAAAAATGCCAAGCTTCTGCTCAACATTTTAGTGCCTCCTTCTTAAACATGAGTGCACAGCCATGAATCCCCAAATATTTGATGAAAACCCCTAAAAATAAAATCTGATACTGAAACAAACCTGCAGGAAACAATTAGCTTGGATGACCAAAGACAATTTCCTCAGAGAGATGAGAAAGATATTGTTATGGAAAGGAGTACTCAGAGAACAAAACAGGAATTGTTTGAATTAAACATACTATAGCAGAAAATTTTTTTAAATTAATAAAATTTTTGGACGGTAAAGTTGAAAACATTTCCTTAAAAAGGAAGAGAGACATATGGAAAATAAAAGAGATGGGATTATGAAATTTGAGAAGAACTTTGGGTGTCCAATACTAAACATTAGAAATCCCAGAAATAGAGAAAAAATTAGATCATGGTACATGCAGACTAATTTGCCTGATTAAGCTGGAGGATAACAAACATTTTCAGGGTTGTATGTGTTCTATTACTATGTGATTGCAAGTTTTCCCCAATTTTATATCTGCATTTCTTGGTGCTGTGACAGTTTGTCTGTGACCCCTATGCATGACATCATTTTAATGGTTATGACTTAAAAGCCTCATCATCATCATTTATTCCTCCCCTTTTTTATACATAACATTCATTCAAACTTACTCAGTCCTTCTGATTTTACCACCTTCTAAGTATTTTTCAACTCTGTCCACTTTTCCATCACTGTGACGTTTGATTAAGATTTATTCATTCCTTGCCTCATTGCAGTGGCCTCCGGAAATGTACAGTCTAATGTGAAATCTTTAAAATGAATAGGCATTGATTCTTGTCACTGGGTTATTTTGCAGTGACATTTGGTTCTTGATTTTTTACTGCTGTTTTTAGCTGTTTGAAATTTTTTGATGTGGGTGAATTTAGTACTCAGAACTGTGTGCCTTCTGGCGCCTTCTACAATAAATCATATGTGTGTGGCTGTTTCTTTTCATTAAGACCAGTAGAAAAGATCAGATTGAGATTAGTATTTTAAAAATTAAGCTTCACATAAGTATTCTATGCTTTTTTAAAAACATCTTTATTGGAGTATAATTGCTTTACATTGTTGTGTTAGTTGCTGCTGTATAAAAAAGTGAATCAGCTATACGTATACATATATCCCCATATCCCCTCCCTCTTGCGTCTCCCTCCCACCCTCCCTATCCCACCCCTCTAGGTGGTTACAAAGCATGAGCTGATCTCCCTGTGCTATGCAGCTGCTTCCCACTAGCTATCTATTTTACATTTGGTAGTGTATATATGTCAATGCCACTCTCTCACTTCGTCCCAGCTTACCCTTCCCCCTCCACGTGTCCTCAAGTCCATTCTCTATGTCTGAGTATTTATTCCTGTCCTGCTTCTAGGTGCTTTTTATCACATGAACTTACTTCTACCTAGCGCTAAAGCTGGACTTTATCAGTATGTAATGGGGCAACAAAAATAATCTACATTTGGAAGTTGGGGAAAAGGACCTTTCAAAAGTAAATGTTCTACGCTATTTTTCTGCACTAAGTGTTATCAGCATAAATGCAGAGGAAATTTTATTTACAACATAAATTAAAATCAACTCCCTTAAACAAAGATTTGTTGACCCCCTTAAACAAAGATTTGCTTGACTTCAAGAGAGGAGCAAAAGCACTGGGTTTTTGAAATTGAGTAGAGAAGGCATGTAGACATGCCCTTTAAAGGATCAATACCTCAACTGTAATGAGAAGTAGAGTTTATTTCAAGAAGTCCAATACCAAAAATCATAGATTAGGAGTTCTATTATATTTAAACTTTCAAACTCAAACAGAACAGCTAAAGAGTTTGTAAGAGAACAAGAGAGAGTAAGTGGTCTTTATTAAATCACCCTGTGACTTTTTCTACCACCAATAACAGTTCTATTACAAAGACTAAATTAAGATCTAGGTTTCACAGCTTATTTTGAAGGTGTTTCCAGGGGAAGAAGCTGAGGCAATCAATTTTCCTTTTAAAAGAATGACACAGGCAAATACTCATATGCCAAAAAGCTTGAGTATCTTCCTGGATAAAACAGTCCTCGAGGCAAGAAAAATCAAACAAAATCTATCTTGACCTCTGATGAGTCTTGATCTTTTAAAGTTTTACTTCTTAAGCTTGAGCAAGGTTTTGTGAAGTTTGCACTGTATTTAGGGTTATTTTAACTATATGCAATATATCTTGTGCCTATAAGTGCCACCTAATTTTTTCATTTATCTTAATTATTTTATTCTAATAGAGCATTAGATTGTGTTATTATTTTTCTGAACCTGGAATTCCTCATTTGGATTTTAAGCCGTGGGTTGTTCCCCTTGTTCAGTTATAATTATATTTCTTCCCCAAATTCTTATATTAGTTTCTAAATATGATGAAACATTCTAATCAGCTAAAGATTATCATAACATTATGTAGGATATAGGAGTTCAATATAAATGTCAGTGATCCAGTCTGTTTCAAGAAAGAAATAGGATACCTTTTCTAATTTACATTTTGGGATTATATAATTTTCTTCTTTAAAAATACCCCTTTAAGAAGCTTTCCATCCTATCCCCAGGAAGAATAAAAGCACGCCCAACCCCCCACCCGCACCCACACAGAGTTTTAATTTTTTTTAAGCTTAGAAAAAGATAACTTAAAAGTATGTAATCATTGTTGTATCTATGACTACTGTGCACATAGTACCTGCCTAAGAATCACCTTAACTTGAAGTAATAATGCCAACTCACAAGACAATGACTATTTTCCAGACTCATGGATTCAAGTTCAAGAGATAATCTCATTTTCAATTTTTGTATGCCAAACTGGTTTGTGATAAGAAGTGTATAGATTTATCAAATTTTTGAACTTTGTGGCTGGAAGTTAAAGTTATTACTGTGGTCTTAGCATATTTATTTTCTTACAAATTTCTGCCTATGAATTTCATAAAGGTGCTATCCCTTAATAATTGATTTTCAAAACTTTTGTACTCTTTTCTAGTACTTTGACCTTAGCCAAAGTTATTTATCTCTCGCTCTGACTCAATTCCCTCTTCTGTAAAATTTAAAAGTAGAAATGACTATAATTCCCTGTGCTATTGTCAACTTAAAAAAATGCACCGTGTGAGAGTTCTGAGTCAAGTTTTATTTGGGGCAAAATGAGGACTATAGCCTGGGAAACAGCATTTCAGATAGTTCTGAGAAACTGCTCCAAAAAGGTGGGGGGGGGGGGAAGGTCAGTATATATGTGATTTTTGTGAAGGGGGAGTACATACAATCAAGCACATATTTTTTTGCAGAAGTTTTCTGCTAGTCACGAGGAGCAGATGTCACCATGAAGGATTTTAGTGCTTTTCTAGATATGAGGAGATACAAGAATTGGGCTCATAAAATCGGCTCCTAAAAGTATCTAACTATCTGAAGACCTGTTTTGCCAGTTTTTCCCAGAGCACAGAGTGCCTCATTTCTGCTCTCCACCTGAACTCCTTTCAGGGGTTGTTGAAGGTCAGCAGCTGCAGCAGCACATGTTTTATTCCTTGTAGAGGTAGCTGGCAAGTGCCAATGGCAAGTGCCAATTTGTTGTTGTCAGGGCCCCTCATGGTCATAAATTCAACCATGCTTTGGGAGGCATTTCATGACCATTTCATCCCATGGTACTAGGAAGGCTCATTCGTAGGTCCGGCAAAGATTTCCCTGATAGGCCACTCAATGTGCTATTACTGGACTAGGTCTTTTAACAGTAACTAAGAACTCTGGACCACCTGTCTTACTAATTTGTTATGGTCCAGGAAAATTCCCTCTTGTTGTATCTTCCCATATCTAGAGTTACACTATCACAATCATTGATCTCATATAAAGCTATATATTTTGTCGGAGGCTCAGTCACACATTTAGTGATGCAAGAAACAACAATCTTGTAAAACAGGCAAAATACAAATAACATAGCTAACAGTATTATTAAGTCGTACGTAAAAATTAAGCCAAGAACCTCAGTTAGGTGCAGCCCAGTACATCCTCAGGTCATCTGACTTTGTCTGTTCTGTACCAATCCTTATCTTTCAGGGAAATGATATATTGGCACTGTCCATAAGGTTCCCAGCCCGATTTCCTAATGTTACTAGGCTGGTTATCCTTAATATAATTTTAATTGTTCACAAGATAAAGCGGTGCCTTAAAACTTAAATGACCATAGCCTGGTGTTAATCACATAAATCCATCCCATAATTGTGGGAGGTTTTATTCCTCGACAGAAATTTTGCTTGTTGCTCTGTTTGAGCTTGAGTAACTTTAGAGGAAAATTCATTTTTATGGCCAGGGTCAGAGCAGGTATTATTAATTGGCTAGGTGAGGGGATCCCATCTAGTAATATCAAGAGTAGCCTGAACAGGACTGAACTTTCTTCTAAAACAATTGTGCAATTAGAGCCTTGGAGTGGAGAAATCCACCAAGGTAATCCAGAAGTCCTAGACACAGGTAATTGGCCGCAAACCCAACAACTGGATTGATTTTTAAAACTAGCCTAGAATCGTGTCCATGATAGAAAAACATTTGATTTATATGCAAAGGTCCAAGAAGTCAAGAGAACATTGTAAACGATCATACGAGTCAGGTCCAGCATCTTGGGTAAGCTGTCTACTTCTGATGTCATCCTCTAGTCCTGGTGTGAGTGTAGTTTCCTCTGTTTGAGTGTCGTTTTAAGGTGACTTTGAGGTCAGCAGTCCTCTCTATAGACCAGTCTGGTGCAGGGGCCCCTTGTAATTGGAAATTAATCCAAGAGTCAATTCCCTTCAGTTTCTCTGTGCATGAGTTAGTTAAGAGTACCTGATAAGGATCCTTCCATCTAGGTTGGAGATAGTCCTTTAAATTATGTGTTTTCCAGTATGCATAATCCCCTGGTTGCAGGTCATGAAGCATCAGATCTTCATCCAAAGATAGATTACTGAGATAAGCTTCAGAAACAAACTTAGAGTATCCTTTCAATAATTCAATTAAACCTTACATTAATATAACGTAATAGCAAGGAACTATCCGGGAAGTGAGTCTAAGTAAATACAGACCTCCATTAACAAGACTGGGGTTTAACATTCATTGAAACATCTTTTCCTTTCTAAAATTACCCTCATTTCTACCAAATACAACCAAATTAAGACTAATTTGTTTGCAAAATAAGTCTGGTCTCAATAAGCTTGGCCTGATAATTTATATAACTATAATTGATCATATAGGCTTTTTGCTTTGCTGAACCTTTTATAAGGAGTCTCATACTGAACTTTTAAAAGACCTCTCAAGGCTAGGAAAGTCATGCCAAGGGCTTATCACAGATTTCACCTAACAGATCTAGGTGAATTCCTCCCTTTTTAACGTCCCCCAAATACCTTGAGCCTTCTGTACCTGTTAGTGAGTGGCCTTCCTAATTGATCTGATAAAGCTGCTGGGGACCTAAGAGTTTACAGTCTCTGGAAGGAGCAGATAGAGAAAAAAGATAAATGTTTCAATTCTGCTTACAAAGGTATAATTTACCAAATTACTATAAGTCATAATTAGTTTGAAGGAAAGGTTTCCTTATACCTGGAAAACACAGATTTAAACCAGTAATTTTTCAGATAGAAACCATAAAAATTATAACCATATTTACCAGTTCACTCAGTCTTATGTAACTAACTCTTTTTGTTAACAGTTTATGAAGCCATCAGGTTTCTCATTAGGATTCTTTAATTTCTTACCCAGTTCAGCATTATGGTCTGAAAGTCAGAAACTTGTATTTATCCAAAAGTCCTTTTTATAAATTTTCTTGAAGAGGAAGCATTTTTGCAAAGGCAACAGAATAAAACCATAACTGTCTATAATGACAAAAGATTTATGAAGACACGTTTAAAAACTGATTACAGTGCAATTGACAAAGAAACTTGGTTACTACTGAGACATACAACACTTTAAGATAATAACTAGAATTATGACTGATAACATTTTACCAGGACATATCAGAATTTTAGGAATTCCATATAATTTCTAGGATGTCTATATTAGTAACATTTACCATTCAATATAACCTAAGAAGATTTATTACTCATTTGACAATACTTCCATGTAATTTAACATACCTAATGAACCTAATTAGTTTAATATCTCTCTTTGGGATGTTTCAGGGGCCCTTTGAAGCATCCCACAGTTAGCTAGAGGTCAAAAGGACTTCATTAGAATTTGATTTAGGAAGTTTTGTAAAAAAAAAAATATCAAAAATATCAAATATCTGAGTTTAGAACACTCAGATAGGATCACAGGTCACTATGAAACAGTAGTTATTCACTTACCAAAGTAACAATAAAAGATTTCAAAGGCAATTACGGAACAGATCACTTACAAGGTAAAGAAAATTGAAATCTGTTATCAAAGACAATTCAACATTTTAAGAAATCTTGTCCTCTTAAGAGAGAGAAAAACCAAATTCAAGTTTTGCACCCACTTACTTTTAAAATTCATTTACTCAATTAAATTTATTTTAACCTTAGTCAATCCTGACCATGCACAAAATTCTTTTCTTGGGGTCCACTTTCCACAAACCCTTCCTCACTTTCTGTATCCATCACTTTATTTTCCCATTCAGAAGCAGCTGCCTATAAGTCAGACCTACTTCCTTTTCCCTTAATAAAATGTGATTCCATTCCTCATACCTTCTTTACTGAAAACACACATCCTACTTTCCTACTGCATACTGAAATGTTTTCTTTATTATTTCTATTAGCTTTAATTACATGTTTAAATTAGAATCCTCAGCTCTGAAAACCTTAATTTCTTGTGAAAACTAAGAAGTAAGCAATTATGAACTGTCCTCTACGTTAGCATTCTGTAGATTGGTGAACATAAATACCAGTGATATTTTCTAAAAACATTTGCTTTCTTTAGAGAATGTGGCACCAAACATATTCATCAATAGTCCTAAATACCTTTTGTTTCTCTGTAAAAGGAAGCCAATGTTCAGTAATTAATGTTTCAGTATCTTATTTTATTTGGGAATGGCCTAGATATTCAATAAGCTTCTATCACATAACTTAATTTAGCACAAATCTAGAATTTCAAATTACCAGAATCTGGAGAGACTATTTTAGATAGACATTCCTAAAGCATAATTATTCTTAATAGAGCTTATCTAAAAGCTCTTACTTCATTTACGTTTTCTTTCCTTAAAAGTTTCTTCACATCGAGTTACTTTCCTTGCTAACAAATAAGTAACAGATATAACAAATTTTTTATATTAAACCTAGGTGCAATAAAAGTATTATACTTAATGTTGATGACTCTAAAGACATGTCTATATTAATTAGATCAACAAACAAACATTAATACCAGGTATTAATTTAATACTGACTCTTTCCCAGTTCATGTGAACCTGAAATTAATTCTGACCAGGTACCTTCTGTATTTTTTTTTTTTTGAGAATTTATATAAGCGCTTAATTTCCTTTAATCCAATAGTAGAGCTCACTTGTATGTTAATTTTTGATAATACCATCCAAAAGTAAAAACAAAGATAATGCACACATACACAGACAGACAGACACAACAAGATATGTCATAGCTTCATTTTCTAAACTTAGTCATGAATCAAATATCACAGTATAAAACACTAGTTGTAAATAACCGTTGGAATAAGTTAAATTTTAAAAAGAATTTTTTTTCATTCCCCCCCCCCTTTTTTTTTCTCAGTATCAGAAATTTAGAGATGATCTAGATAAGATAAGTGATCCTGAGAGCTCTGGTCTCAAGGCACAGGGAGAGAAAATCAGGTTCTCCTAGTAGGACTTATTCCCTCAGGGTCAGAATTCTGAAGAGACATTTTTTTTCTTTATTTTTCTTCAAACAATCTTTCTCTACTAGTTGGGAATTAAACAGGGGTCTGTTAACCTTCGACTGGCATTGTGTACTTAATTGGCGCAACTGAAGGTTCATAATTTTTGTAGATACCCCCTTTTCTTTTTAATGGTTTTGAAAAGTTGGTCTGATGTAGTTTCGAGTAATTAATTATTGGTTTCCTGCAAAGAAGTTACTCTATCATTTCCTTTTTTAGAAGTTTCTAGATACCAAAGTAAGCATTCCATTCAGTCTGTTTGATCTAACGGCTGGCTTTTTCTAACTGTGGGTGCAAAAGTATCAATTTTGAAATATCAAAAGAACCCCAATTTGGCCATTTTAGGTTGAGATCTCCTTTAGTATAATTTCCCCAATTAAGTAGGTACTTTTTGTATGCACATAAACCTGGCTGGAGTGTTAGTCATAGGCTGGCTTTCTGATTCTTCTTTGTCTGTGTTTGAGAAGCTCTATTTCCCATTTTAAAGTTGAATTTGTCAGGGATAAAATTCACTAGTGAAATTGTGTCATGGGCCAGTGTGCTGCTTGTGAGCTTAGCTCCTCTACGTGTCACCCTAGAGTCGTTTCAGCCCTCTTACGTGTCTCAGTTTCTCCTTTTGGTAATCTAAGGCCACCACGGGTGCTCGGATCGCTGAACGGCCAATTATTATCCGCAACCCCTGGACGAGCAAGTGTTTTAATTAATGAGTGGGTTTCCCTGTGGGACCACTGCATAGTATGAGGACTCTGCCTCCACCACTCCTGTAAATTTCTCAGTCACCTGAGAAAGCCGTAACCCGCCGGGAGGAGTCTTGTCCCTTTTCTTTGGAGCAAAGCTCTCATGTAATATCTTCACTTTGATGCCGACAAATTTTATTAAGGCTGCCGAATTGAGGAAAAGCAACAGATCAGCCTCTTACCTAACCACTCAGCGCAGACTACTCAGTCTCCCACAACTGAGCAAACCCTGGTATCTTTCAACCAGGTACACCCCCGACCAAATAGCTTTCACCTGGGTGGGTATTCCCTGGCATCTTTCAACTGAGTCCCCCTCCCCCCCCCCAGCATTATCTTTCAAGTGGGAGGGGGCAGGTACCTGCTACACACTGCCAAATAAAACTCAGGATCATCAACCATTACGAGAGATCCGAGAACCAGGAGTGACTTACCAGAATTCGTCTGGACTCTCTGAGGAGGTGGATGGGCGCAAGGGGCCTCTGCTGGTACCAAGGTTCCAGTTTCTCCTAGAGTTCAGGCGAAGAGGAGAAGTCCACTCTGGGTCCCTTCTTCATGGTCGCCATAAAACTGTCAACTTAAAAAAAAAGGTACAACGTGAGAGCTGCGAGTTTTATTTGGGGCAAAATGAGGACTATAGCCCAGGAGATAGCATTTCAGATAGCTCTGAGAAACGGCTCCAAAGAGGCAGCGGGGAAGGTCAGTATATATGTGATTTTGGTGAAGGGGGAGTACCTACAATCAAGCACATATTTTTTTTGCAGAAGTTTTCTGCTAGTCACAAGGAGCAGTCATCACCACGAAGGATTTTAGTGCTCTTGTAGAGGTAGCTGGCAAGTGCCAATTTTTTGTAGACACTCTACAACGTATATACTAATGTAAATCAACTATATTTCAATTTAAAAAGTAGAAATGAATTAAGTCTCCTTCCATCCATAGCATTCTAGATTCCATATTCAAATTAATGGTCATCTGATAATATGTTGTAGTAATATGCATAAAAGCTATTATTTTCTAAGTAACTGTCAGACACTGGGTTAAGAACTTTGTATTATCCTATTTAATCTTTACAGCAAGCATATAAGGTATTATACAAATTAGATAGTTCAGGAGAAAAAAGGTTAAGAAACGTCTTCAGTAGTGTATACAGTATAAGATTCAGAAGACCTATGTTTAATGCCAAAATTAGGCCCTTCAACACTATCCTATACTGAAATTATAGCTTGTGTTCTAAGTACAAATTGTGCTTCAAAATTTAACGTTTACTACGGGAAATCCATTTCCCACATTTAACCTTCATTATTCTTGGGGTAGAAATACAAGCAAACTGTTTCTTTTCTTTTCTTTTCTTTTCTTTCTCTACCTGTATCAAGTGTTAACAAGATTCCCAGCCTCTCCTTATAAGTACCTAACTCCTAACAAAACTGGAGACAATTGGTGACTGGCCATCTGGAGATATCCAAGAAATTCTCTGGATTCCAGACATAGTACTTCCAGTCTCCGTTGTGTGGCAGGCTGAAAGACAATTTCCACTTGGTGCTTGGAATCAATCACCACAGCTGTTACAGAGACCCTTTTCTCTATAGTATTTCATTGGCATGAGATGCCCAAAATAGCCAAATAGTAAATTTCACCTTCCAATTCAATGTGAATATTACATTCTTTTGTGGAAACATTCTTCTCAGCCAGATCTAAAGTTTCAGAAAGAGGAATAAAAAAACTATTTCAGTGGATCTTTAGGTATATTAGTGAGAAAGGCCACTCCTGCACCTTGATTCCCAAGATCTCTGTATTCTGACTTCAGGAAAATGAGGCCCATGTATAGTAGTCACTGCTTCAAAGCTTAGGGCATACTTTGCAAAACAGTACATTAGGCTTTCAGGGTATTGTCTTCCAGACGGTATCATAAATAAATCTTAGCAAGTATTTTTCAAAATGATAATGATTTATTTAAATGAGTAATTCCAGACTGAATTGTACAATGCCCAAATTACATCTGACTTGGTAGGGCTAGTACTATTCAGGCTACCTCATATATTGATGCCATTTGGCATTCATGGCATTGGTACAGGTTAGGTATGCAGTATGAACCAAAATACTGTGTGCTTCATGAAACCATCAGTTGGTCATGTTCCACCCCAAAGCTCAGTCTGGATGTGCCATTCATCCTTTGACAAGTGTTTTGTCTAAAGTGTCAAAGGACAGTCATTGGTGGAATGAGGCAATACCACCCTTGTGTCCACTGCCCTCAAACTAACCAGGTTCCACAGCCACTTTCTATAAAGGCATTTCATCCAGTTTATGTCCAGTGTAGATGAAGAGCAAGTCAAATAATATTTCAGGTATGTGGTAGCAATCTGCTACCCGTCACACACAGACAGCCATCTTAGCAGTGTGTCATCTTGATTCATAGTCACACAAGCTATAGATGACTGGCTGTTCAGCAATTTCCACCCTGTGCAAATCAAAGGTAATCTCTCAGATTATCAGAAAAAGAAACAAATTAGTAAATATAGCCCAGAAATTGTAAACCAAATAATAGGCCTGACTTGCTACCTATCAGTTGAGTGATCAGGGAATTCTGTGTAAAATCTTTTCTCCAAATTATCCAGATTCAGTCTTTAGTCTGAGACCATAAATCCTTAGGGGTCCTGTTTCTCTTCTGTCAGGATCTGCTGTCCATCAGCAACTGGTGGGGAGAAATAGCTAAGAGTATTCTTTTCTTGCTCTGGGACACTCTCATTGCAGTAAAGTTACTGCATTTCTTCCATTTCCCAGCTGGTTATAATCTAGTATTTGTGTCTTCTTCCCACCCACTATAATCTCTTTCCATGTCCACTTATTACCTGTTTTAGCCCATATCCTTCCTACCCTGGTGACATTTGCTTGCTTAGAGAATAGACAGATGCATTAAGTTCATCAGGCCTTCCTCCTTAGCTTAATCTTAGGAAGATTTAGAATGTGATAGGAAAGTAACTAGAGGTATGATTCTGCCACTTAGTAACATGGCCGTATTCAAATTTACTTCTAATTTAGCTTCATGGAGAAGTTATAATCCACACTTAAGCGCCTGGAAATACATGCATACAATTAAATTTAGTAGTATGGATACCTGTTCCTTTGGATTGGTATCTCTCTCTAATGGTAATGAATGAAGTGATATCAAATGATAGTTTTCGGGGGTGGGAAAGTTATAAAGTTGTGTTGTATGGTTGCAGCATTCCCCAGCCCCTTATTCCCAAATTCTAAAAACATTTCCAGTGGAACCTCAGCCTTTCATTTGTGAAAACATCCATTTAGTCAATTTAGGCAGCCATTCAAGCCTTTATACCACTTATTTTAAATTGCAAATATTTAATTGTCTATTTCATTTTCAGTGAGACCAATAGAACCAATGTTCTGAAGGTGATAAGGACTGTGAAATTTTTATGTAATATTATGTTACCTTGCCTATGTATACTAATTGCTTTTGTACACTAGTAACAGTAAAGTGCATACTTTGATAACAGGAAATATATGCTTGTTAGTAAATTGATAGACTTTGAAGCTACAGTCCTTTAATTACGCTCACTATGGTTGGTTCTGTTACAGAATAGTTTTCAATTCAAGTCAATGCCCGTTTGTATCTCCTGTAGGGCTCCTAGTAGGGTCAAATGTAGTCTACTTGCCAGCTAGTAACAGATACTTTTCTTCTGGAAATTTTGTCTAAAGCCATCTTCAGGCCTTTTCTTTCCTGCTGATAAGGAAGTACAGTCAGTTACCCCACATTTGTTACTTCAACATGTGGAAGCAAATATATAATCATTTGACCCATCTTTGCGTTGCTTAAGTCCATTTATTTCAAGAACCCAGATCTGAACCCAGTTCTAAGGATCTGACTTAGTCAATAATTTAAGTATTCCAATCCACTTCTGAGCTGGCTACCAGGTTTTGTTGATGAGTCTTCATGATTCACCCCAATTTTTCCTTCAAATTTCCACAGATATTTTCAGAATTGAGTGTGTGCCTATGGAGATGCTTTTATCACACAATCATCTAGGACCCATTTACATGACCATACTGCCAGCTTAGTTATGGCTTTAGGATCTATAAATTTCCAATCCCCCCTCTGAGGACACTAACTTAAATTGTATTACTAAATAGTGTCTGTCAGCTTTAGCGATGGTGTAGATTTGTCCTTATTCTCTTCCACTAGGCATCTTACCTTCTTTTCCCAGAGATTTACAGTCTATAGGATATTATACATCCCATTTTCAAATAGCAATACTACACTCAATGAAAACAAAACAAAACAAAAACCAAAAAGCCTGCACCTTGTTTTCCTTTGGTTTGGAGGGAATCATAGAATTTCAACCAGCTAGCAATGGCTGTGGGAAGATCTTTGGAGGGCTCTATCATTAAACATACAGGCAGAGAAGCATACTGCATATGTATGGTTTGACCTCCCTGAACTCCTCTGAACCCATTATATTGCATCCTCCTGATTATATCAATTTTGCTTATTGAATGAGATCTGCTAAGCAGCTCCTTTTATTATCTATATGTTTTACTAGCATTACCAAAGACGTGATAGGTATTTTTGGGCTGAGGATTACCTGATGTATGTCTGTAGTATAGTCTCAACTAACACCTGGTAGCAAGTTAACAATAATTGTCTTTAAAAAGGGATCTATTGAGGAACTGCATTAGGCAGTTTTGCCCAAAAATTCAATTCTGCTTGTATCCTAACTATAGACACTTCTAAAATCATTTGAGTAATTGAATTAAATGAGTAAATGGTGCAGCCTGAGCAATAGCAGTTTATGAATCCTTTTTTAGTTAAAAAAAACTTTAGTGAGGTATAATTTACATGCAGCAAACTGCACATGTTGAAACTGTACAATATGATACATTTTGATACATGTAGACACCTGTGAAACCAACACTGCAATCCATATAATAACCATATCAATTATCCTCAAAAGTTATCTCGTGCTCCTTTCTAAGTTCTCCTTCCCATCCCTCCCCACCACTTCCTGCCCCACACAGCAACTGATCTGCTTTATGGCATGATAGATTAGTTTGAAATATATAGAATTTTATATAAATTAAACCATAAATTGGATATTCGGTTTTATTTGGCTTCTTTCACTAAACATAATTAGTAATTCATCCATGTTGTACACATTAAAAGTTCATTACTTTTTATTGCTGACTAATATTCCATGAGATGTACATATCACAATATTATCCACCTTGCTTTTTTATAGGTTTTGGTGGTTATCAATACAACTGCTATCGGCATTCACGTCAAAGCTTTTGTGTGAGCATAAATTAGCACTGCACTGAGAATGGGATTGCTGAGCCATATGGTAAGTTTATGTTTAACTTCATAAGAAACAGCTAAACTGTTTTCTAAAGTGGTCGAACTGTGTTGCTTTCATACAAGCAAAATTAGAAGGACCTATGTCCTCCATATCTTTATAGCATGTGGTACAATCTGTTTTTTATATTTCAGCCTTTTTAAGAGACGTGTTGTGGTTTTACATTGTGGTTTTAATTTCTGTTTCCCTAATGATAGTCCACGTGTTTATCTGTCATCTTTATATCTTCTGTGGTAAAGCATGTGTTCAAAATCTTTACTAGTTTAAAAAACTTTTTTTTTAATTATTGAGTTTGAAAAATTTTTTTAATATATTCTGGATAGAAGAACTTTATCAGATATGTGTTTCAAATGTTTTCTCTTTATCTGTGGCTCATCTTTTCATTTCCTTAACAGTGTCTTTAAAGAGCAGAAGGTTTTAAAATAAATAAAATAAAATTCAAATATTCAAAAAAAAAAAAGAGCAGAAAGAGTTAATTCTTCTGAGGTCTAATTTATCGATTTAGTCTTTTATGGATTATGCTTTTGGTTCTCAATATCTCTGCAAAGTATTTAAAATATTTGTGTAACCAAGGTCACAGAGGTTTTCTCTTATGTTTTATTCTAGAAATTTTATCGTGTTGTGACTTACAATTAGATCTATGATCCAGGGTCAGTTAATTTTTGTTCAATGTTATGTGGTATAGATTAAAAATTGTTTTTTCCACATATGGATAGCCGATTGTTTTAGTACCCTTTGTTGAAAAGTGATAACTTCTCCTTGAATTGCCTTTGCATTTTTGTTGAGCATGAATTTTCCACTTAGTGTTGGCCTATTACTTGATTCCCCTTTGTGTTGATTGATCAGCTTATCTATCCTTATGCCAATACCTCTTTATCTTGATTATTGTAGCTATATAGTAACTCTAGAAAACAGTGTTCCTCCTCCAGTTCCATTCTTTTCCAAAGTTGTTTTGACTAATCTAGGTCCTTTGCATTTTCATATGAATTTTAGAATCAGTTTTTCAATTTCTACAATTGAAGGTTGCTGGAATTTCAATTGGATGGTGTTGAAATTATAGATCTATTTGGAAGAATTGACATCTTAATAACACTGAGTATATCAAGCAATGAGCATAGTGTAGTGCATTCTTTATTTAGGTCTTCTTTAATTGCAGTCAGCAATGTTTTATAGATTTCAGTGATAAACCTTGTGTATGTTCTGTCAAGTTTATCTCTAAACTTTTCAGTGTTTATAATAATGTAGTATTTATTTTAATTTCAAGTTACATTTTCTTGTTGCTTAAAGAAGTAATGCAATTGATTTTTGTACGTTGATCTTGTATCTTGAATTTTTTCTGAACCAATTCATTCATTATAGGAAGTTTTTAGTAGATTGTGCCAGTTTTCTACAGAGACAATAATGTCATCTGTGAATACTTTTTTTTCTAAACACAATGCTTTTTTTCCCCCTTGTCTCAGTGAAATTGTTGAGAACCTCAAGTATAATGTTGAATTTGTGAGAGTGGAAATCCTTGTTTATTCCTTATTTGGGGGGAAATATTCAGTCTTTCAAGATTAAAGGTAATATTAGCTTTAGTTTTTCCACAATTGATCACAATTAAGTTGAGGAAGGTCCTTTTTCCTATTTTGCTGAGAGCTTTTTCTTTGTCTATTTGTTTGGTCTATTGGTTAATGTAATGAGTTACATTAACTGATTTTCAAATGTAAAACCAAATTGGACTCTTGGGATAAATAACACTTGGTCTTGGTTTAGTTTGGTTTTAATATGTTGTTGGATTCAGTTTGCCAAAACTTTTACAAATTTTACGTCTTTGTTTAAGGGGGACATTGGCCATTAGTTTATTTTTCTTTTGAGGTCTTTGGTTTTATTACTGCCCTCATAGAAAAAGTTGGGAAACATTTCTTCATTTTTCAGTGTTGTGGAAATTTGATTATTATTAGCTCTATTTCTTCCCTAAAGGTTTGGTAATCTATCAGTGAAGCCATGTATTCATAGAATTATTTTTTTGTGGGAAGGTTTTAATTACAAATACAATTTCTTTAATAGATGTAGCTCTAACCAAATCTCTTGATTCTTTTTTTGCCTTAAATTTGTGATTGTGTTTTCTCTTTCTCTTTTTTTTTGTTTTTGTTTTTGTTTGGTTTGGTTTTCGTTATGGTGTCTAATGGTTTATCAATTTTATTGTTCTCAAAAAATCAGCTTTTGATTTCATTGATTTTCTCTGTAGGTTCTTTCTTTTATATTTCATTGATTTCCACTCTGGTCTTTCTTACTTCTACTTACTTTAGATTTTATTTGCTCTTTGTTTTCTTAAAAAGTGGAAGCTGTGACCATTGATTGAATCACACCTTTCTTCTATTCTAATATAATTTATATATGCTGTAAATTCCTCCCAAAGTGATGTAATGGCATCTCTCATATTCTCAAATATTATGATATGTTGAGATTTAATTTTCATTCAGTATAAAATATTCACTAAATTCTTTTCTGATTTCTTCTTTGATCCAGAGGTTATTTAAAAGGGTATTATATAGTTAGCTAATGTTTGAGAGATTTTATTTCAGACACTTTATTATTGATTTTAGTTTAATTTTATTGTGATTAGAGATGAAAATTTGTATGACTTGATTCTTTTAACAATTATTGAGACTATTTTTATGTAAGATATGGCCTATCTTGGGAAATATTTTGTGTACATTTGAAGTGAATGTGTCCTACTATTATTTGCTGCTCTATCCTAACATCTCAGTTAGGTCAAGTTAGTTGTTAGTATGTTTCAGATATGCTATACCATTACTGATTTTTGCTACTTATCCTATTAAGTATTGAGGGAGGAACATTAAAATCTCTGAATATAATTGTGGATTTATCTATTTTCATGTGTAATTTTGATCAGTTTTTAAAATTTATTTTGAAATTGTTATGATATGGAAAAAAATATTTGAAATTGTTATGTTCCCTTGAGGAATTGATTCCTTTGTTATTATCAGATACCATGCTTTATCACTGGTAATACCCTTTGCTCTGAAACCAACTTTTGATTTCTTTTAATGCTTTTCTAGTCTCAATATCATTGATTTCTGCTCTAATTTTTATTATTCCTACTCTTTGCTTTGGGTTTAATTTGCTCTTCCTTCTCTAGTTTTTTTTTAACCTGTGCTTTAGTTTAGTTTTAAAGTACAGGTTACTTACTTATTATTGCTATTTCTTATTTTCTAATATAAACATTTCTTGCTATAAACTTCCCTCTAAGCATTGCTTTAGTTGTACTTCACAATTTTGATATATTTTCTTTTCATTTTCTGTTCAAAATATACATTATTTCCTTTGAAACTTCCTCTGTGACCCATGGTTTACTTATAAATATGTTGTTTAATTTTCTAATTATTGGTGGTTTTTTCCCAATATATCTTCCTGTTATAGATTTCTATTTTATTTTATTTTTGTTTAATTTTATTTTCAATTATTTTAAATGTGTGAATATTTCTTTTATGACCCAGTATGTGCTCTATCTTAGTGATTGTTCCATGTGCATGAAAGAATAATATATATTCTGCTGTTGACTGTAATATTTTCTAATATCAATTAGGTCAAGTTGATTGACAGTACAGTTTATGTTATTTACATGTTTACTGATTTTCTGCCTTCTTATTCTATCACTTACTGAGAAAAGAGTTTTATATTTCCAAGTATAATTATGGGTTTGTTTCAACTTTTATATTTATCAGGTTTCATCTTATGTATGTTGAATTTCTTCATTTTGTTTACCTTTTCTACTAGATCCGTTTTGCATATTTAATTATTTAAAATTTTGAGTCTGATAATTATAGCATCTTTTTCATGTGTGGAGGAGTCTGGTTCTGATAGTTGCTTTGTCTGTTCAAAGTGTGTTTTAGCTTTCCTTTTTATGTATCTTATTTTTTTTGTTGTTGTTGAAAGCCTAGTATATTGTCTAGACCAGTGAATACTAATATAAATACTTTTATGCTTGTGGACTAGCATACTTTTCCTTCTCCTAGATCTTTAGTGTGGGCTTTTGTGAGGTTTGGGATGAGTTTGAAGCTTGTTGTTACGCTTACCTTTATCACACCTCAGGGTTCTAATTCCTCTAGTGACAGTTTGTGTTTATTGTGTGAGCTAATTCGCCAGAGAGCTGTTCTCAGTGTCTCCTTCCCACTTGCCTTAAAGTCTTCCTACTTGTCTTTGCATCTTTTCTTTACACTCTTTCCCAGAGAGAATCTTTGTCTTGTAGCATTTCCTGATGCATCTTTCCCACTATTAGTTTTACTTGGTGCTTGTTAGCATTGTGATGTGGGGTGGGGAAAGGCAGCGCTCACCCGTGCTCTGAGGAAGGCTCAATGTTAGGCAAAGGCTATGTATCTGGGTCTCTGGGTTCTGGGCTCCACAACTATTTCTGCCCCCTTCCAGATGTAACTCCGGTCCTAATAGTATCTTTGGCACTCCTCCACTAGGAGGAGTTTAAAACTTTAAAAATATTTTTGCTGTTTCTTGTCTCTAATTATTGTGGATCTCCACCAGTTCCCTCAGGATATAGGCTTACCTTGGAGGTATTGTAGGTTTGGTTCCAGACCACTGGAATAAATCCAGTATCACATTAAAGTGAGTCACACTCATTTTTTGGTTTCCCAGTGCATATATTCAAATTATATGTATACTATACTATAATCTATTAAGTGTGCAACAGCATTATGTCTAAAAAAATGTACATACCTTCATTAAATAATACTTTATTGATAAAAAATGTTAACAATCATCTGAGCCTTCTGCATGTTGTAATCCTTTTGCTAGTGGAGGTTGTGTCTTGATGTTGATGGCTGCTGACTGATCAGGGTGGTGTTTCCTGACTGTTGGAGTGGCTGTGGCAGTTTCTTAAAATAAGACAACACTGAAGTTTTCTGCATCGATTCCTTTCATAATTTCTCTGTAGCATGTAATGCTGTTTGATAGCACTTTACCCACAGTAGAACTTCTTTCAAAATTGGGGTCAGTCCTTCAAACCCTGCCAGTCACTGCTTTATCAACTAAGTTTATGTCATATTCTAAATCCTTTGTTGTCATTTCAACAATCTTCACAGCATCTTCACCGTGAGTAGATTCTATTCCATTTCTTTGCTTATCCATAAGAAGCAACTCCTCATTAACATTTTATCATGAAATTGTAGCAATACATTCCCATCTTCAGGTTCCACTTGTAATTTTAGTTCTCTTGCTATTTCCACTACATCTGCAGTTACTTCCTCCACTGACGTCTTGAATCACTCAAAGTCATCCAAGAGGGTTGGAATCAACTTTTCCAAAACTCCTGTGAATGTTGATTTTTTTACCTCTTCCCATGAATCATGAATGTTCTTAATGGCATCTAGAATAGTGAATCCTTTCAGAATGTTTTCAATTTACTCTGCCCAGATCTGTCAGAGGAATCATAATCTATGGCAGCTATAGCCTTACCAAATGTATTTCTGAAATAATCAGACTCGAAGTTCAAAATTACTCCTTGATCCATGTAAAAACAAGTCCCCCTAAAACTTTGTTCCCCTCCCAAGTTTATGATTAACCTCTCTATCTAAAACTTTATTCCCTTTCTTATCCCTCTCCCTTACCCCTCAGGATTAAGGAGTATCAAAGAAAAGGGAGGCTGAAAGCAAGCAGGACCCTGAAGGGTCCTCCTGGGTACAAGCCCCTCTGTGTGCCTGCTTCTTGTTTATAGAAAAAGTTTTGGTCTCCTAGTCCTTCCCAAGCAAACCCAAACAGTTAATAATTAGAGAAGTGGAAATGCAGAAACAAAAAAAAGCAGTTCAGAAAGAAAAGCAGTAATGGCTTAAACAATGGAATCACAGGACTCCTAGTTCCTCATAAAGGGATATAGATAACAATCTGATGCATTTCTTTGAGTTGTTATGCAGAAACTAAGACTCTTACACAGTGGAGGATGGTGTCTAAGGCTGACCACAAGCACTAGACCCCAAAGTGATTGAAACTAAAAGTTGATAATTAAGATTCCTGAAACATCATCCTGTTACCTCACCACCAACCAATCAGAAGAATGTCCACAAGCTGATCATGCATCCTGCAACCCTCACCCCTAATGTTGCCTTTAAAAATACTTGTCTGAAAGCCATCTGGGAGTTTGGGTCTTTTGACCACTGGCTGCCCATTCTCCTTCCTTGGTGCCCTGCAAATAAATACTGGATTTCCTTCACCACAATCTCATGTCTGTAGATTGGCTTTGTTGCCGTGTCAGGCAAGTAGACCTGAGTTCAGTTTGGTTAACACATGGACTGCAGAATGGATGTTGTGTTAGTAGGCATGAAAACAATATCATTGTACACCTCTATCTGAGCTCTTGGGTGACCAGGTGCATTGTCAATGAACAGTAATATTTTGAAAGGGATCTTTTTTTCTGAGCAGTAGGTCTCAACAGTGGGCTTAAAATATTCAGTAAAGCATGTTGAAAACAGATGTGCTGTCATCTAGGCTTTCTTATTCCATTTATAGTGCATAGGCAGAGTATATTTAGCATAATTCTTAAGTACCTTAGGATTTTTGGAATGGTGAGTGAGCTTTGTTGGCAAGGATATGGAGAAAAGGGAATCCTAGTACACTGTTGGTGGGAATGTAAATTGGTGCAGCCACCCTGGAAAACAATATGGAGGTTCCTCAGAAAATTAAAAACAGAACTACCATATGGTCTAGCAGTCCCACTCCTGGGTATATACCTGAAGAAGACAAAATCACTAATTCAGAAAGATACATGCACCCCAGTTTTCACAGAAGCATTATTTAAAATTGCCAAGGTATGGAAGCAACCTAAATGTCCATCTACAAATGAATGGATAAAGAAGATGTGATATGTATGTATACAGTGGAATATTACTCAGGCATAAAAAGAATGAAATTTTACCATTTGCAACAAAATGGGTGGACCTAGAGAGTATTATGCTTAGTGAAATATGTCAGACAGAAAGATAAATACTATATGTTATCACTTATATGTGGAATCTAAAAAATAAAAAAAAAGAATGTATGTAACAAAACAGAAACACTCACAGATATAGAGAACAAACTAGTGGTTACCAGTGGATACAGGGATGAGGGGTTCAGGCAAGGCAGAGGTAGGGGATTAAGAGATACAAACTACTATGTATAAAATAAATAAGCAACAAGGATATATTGTACAGCACAGGGAAATATAGCCATTATTTTGTAATAACTTTAAATGGATTATAATCTATAAATATTAAATCACTTTGTTATACACCTGAAACTAATATAATATTATAAATCAACTATACTTCCATTAAAAAATATAAATAAAGCTGCAAGTCCCTTTCTGATCTTTTTGTTCTTTTTTACTATTTTTAGTTTATATTTAATTTTCTTAGCTTTTCTTATTTCTATATACATCTGTGTTTCTCACTACGTTTGCCATAGCCTCAGCTCTCCATTAAAATCCCCTTATTTTTAATTTTATGTGGTTTATTTTGTTCTTGTATTTATTACATCTTCTCATATTTACTTTCCACATTTCTTTCCTGAATTCTTGTAATTTATGTGTGTTTTTAATAATAATAAATGCTTTAATAATAAAGCAATTATTAAAAAAAATTTCAATTCTTGACAAAAGGCTTGAACCCTCTCTTTCTTACTTGGTGGCAATATTTTTCTTATAAATTTTTCTTCTTGGTCAGTGGGTTTCTGCTGTTTATTTCCTCATTTATTTATAAAATGTATTTATTGATCCATGCCACTTTTTTCTTTCTTTTTATTTATCTTTAAATGAACTAGAGTTTTCAGGACATGATATTTGTAGGAAATATCTGACACAGGAGGGCAGAAATGAGTAACATCATAGTTTTTCAGACCAGCTAATTTTCACAACCTAAAGGTTCTCTTTTTCTTTACTGACACAAAGATATACTTCTTCATGCAAATGTAGCTCATCTTCAGCAAGTGGTGCTGGGAAAGTTGGACAGCTGCATGTAAATCAATGAAGTTATAACACACCCTTACATCATGCACAAAAATGAACTCAAAATGACTTAAAGACTTAAACATAAGACATGACACCATAAAACTCCTAGAAGAGAACATAGGCAAAACATTCTCTGACATAAATCATACCAATGTTTTCTTAGGTCAGTCTCCCAAGGCAATAGAAATAAAAACAAAAATAAACAAATGGGACCTAATCAAACTTACAAACTTTTGCACAGTAAAGGAAACCATAAAAACAAACAAACAAACAAAAACCAAAAAGACAACCTATGGAATGGGAAAAAATATTTGCAAATGATGCGACCAACAAAGGTTTAATTGCCAAAATATAAAACCAGTTCATACAACTCAACAACAAAAAAACAAACAACCCAATCAAAAAATGAGCAGAAGACCTTAACAGACATTTCTCCAAAGACGACACACAGATAGCCAGTAGGCACATGAAAAGATGCTCAATGTCATTATAAGAGAAATGCAATCAAAACTACAATGAGGTACACTAGTCAGAATGGCCATCATTAAAAAGTCTACAAATAACAAATGTCAGAGAGAGTGTGCAGAAAAGGGAACCCTCTTAAACTGTTGGTGGGAATGTAAGTTGGTGCAGCTACTATGGAAAACAGTATAAATGTTCCTCAGAAAACTGAAAATAGAATTACCATATGATCTAGCAATCCCACTTCTGGGCATATAGCCAGACAAAACTATAATTCAAAAAGATACAGGCACCCTTATGTTCATAGCAGCACTACTCACAATAGCCAAGACTTGGAAACAACCTAAATGTCCATCGACAGATGAATGGATAAAGAAGATGTGGCACATATATACAATGGAATATTACTCAGCTATAAAAAAGAACTAAATAATGCCATTTGCAGCAACATGGATGTGACTAGAGATTATCATACTAAGGGAAGTATGTCAGAAAGAGAAAGACAAATACCATATGATATCACTTATCTGTGGAATCTAAAATATGGTGCAAATGAACCTATCTACAAAACAGAAACAGACTCACAAACATAGAGAACAGATTTGTGGTTGCCAAGGGGGTAGAGAGGAGAGAGAGGGATAGACTGGGAGTTTGGGGTTAGTAGATGCAAGCTATTACATTTACATTTAATTTCACATAGTGAAGTGATGAAAAATAAGTATTTTGAACTAGATGAGATGCATTTATAATGTTTGGACCTCGATAGTAAAGGGAAAATAATCATTTCAGTGCTATCATATTGTGCATCTATTCCGTCAACTTCTAGTGTTAAACAACTTGAAAATCCTTATTAAGGACCAGTAGTGAAATATTGTTGAGTTGTGAGTAATATATTCATCCACATTTTATTTACACAAAACTTTCAGGATGTAATCTTGCTTATTTCAGGTTCTTTTCAGAGTAAAACTTGGCTCATGGGTTTAAGTTTTTATGCATATTTTATTTACAAATTATTTAAATTCACATGTCTGATTTAGAGATCAGTAAAGTGAAACATTATGGCTTTAGTTGATTTTTAGTATTCTCTAGAGAGGACCTGGTTTGTGGAAAATACAATTTTGTAAGTATTTAGGTTTTAATGTTGGTATGTTGAAGTAAAAGTGCCTCTAAAATCTGATTATACTTTTAAACATCAAAATTTATTGCTGAGCATATGCAGTGGGTGATTTTATTTTTTCTTTCAAATCAACATTGGCAGCATATTAGACTTTTGTAATGGCATAATTAACCAGATTATTTTCTCTGTTTCATATTTTAGCTATTCTTAAATACAGTAACTTCAAATAAGATATTTAAGTACATGGACACAGGGATATCATGAGTTGTTTTTTTTTTAAGTCATAACAGTCCAACAACATAAATCCCATGTGTTAAAAATCAAATACATTGCTATATCGTATATAATGCCATTTTTTAAAAATGGAGTATATTGTATTAATATGTATATGTACTTTTTTCTACAGTGTTATAAAAGCCATATATATGTGATTATTTATAACCATGTTGTCCGAGAGACTCACAGAAAAAAACCCACACTTCTTGCCTTTCCTTATAATTTGGAATGACGCTCCTGTAAACATTTTCCCCACTGTATCATATTCCTGGCCTTTCTTTACCCCTCTATGCCTGCTTCCAGTGGGTCTTTGGCTTCAGGTGGAAGGTAGATGGAGTGCAGCACTCCTGCAGCCAAACCAATCCTTGGAGAGAGAAAACTTCACAAGTTGTTGGCTATCTTTGGCTTGCTACCTCAAGGTTTGTCCCAAGGATGCCGTAGCATAAATACAAATGGTAAAGAAGTAACAATAATATGAACTTTTATTTCTATTTTAAACCACTTATTTTCAGATCTAGTAGAAATTTATATTGACTTCATGTCAGTGTTAGACTCATTTACTTTGTGAATATAAAAAAAATAAAATGATGTTTCCTTCTAGTATGGAGGTTCACTGTAATGAAATATGGGGATATACTGATATAATGAAACATGGGCAAGCGTGGGGATGTACTTGAGGCATAGGGAACCCTATTATATTACTGAGATAGCCAATCACCAAATTGCTCACCCTTCTTGATAGAAATGTAGAACTGGCCTTGACTTTCCTCTTAAAAATCATCCATAGAAACCTAAATCCTTTAAGAAGGTGCCTCTTGTTCACCTAATTAACTTGGTCTTAAATTTCCCTTTGGGTGCTTTTTCCTTTACTTCAGCAAGCTAAATAAATCAGTTTTTTTTTTTTTTTTTTTTTACTTTATCTAGAGAAAAGTATGTTCTTGATAATCTTTGTTGGTGGGCTTTGACAATTCTGGAGCTTCCACTGACATTTTGTTGAGACTCTTGTTGCCACAGACTAATACCTTTATCTTAGAAGCAGTGTACTCATCTTATATCTAAACCTACTAGAGGCAAACTTGCCAATAATAGTAAAGGAAGTTAATACTGAAACTATGCTCCAAATCCAAATAAACAAGATTTTCTGTGTCCTCCTCAGAATGAAGGACTCTAAAGCTCTTTGCATATCTGGTCTGTTTATACTCATTTTCCTTGATGAAGGACTGACAAATCATTTTCTGGCCATTAACCATCCTCTGTTTTTTGTTCGTTTGTATGTTGCTACTGCCTTGTTTATTAGAGGAAGTTCCAGATCCCTATAAGTCTGATAAATGTCTTTCCAACTGAACCTGAAGACTAAAAGCTCTCCTTAGACATTTCTTTTTTGGGGCAAACTTTGCCTTGTGTCATTAATCTACGCAGTACCAACACTTTCCTCAGAATTGTTAATGTATACAAAGTTAGCTTTTAAAGATATTTTCTCTCCACAAATTCCACCTGCCAGGGGAACTGCTGATTTCTCAAGTCAGCAGGCAGAAGCAGCTTGACCTTAAGGTTGAGGATCAAAGATATGCACAAGATGTACTTTCACTTTTGACTGATTGTCAGCCAGCCACTAATGAATTGGCTGCTGATAAATTTGTTACCTCCTGGCACTTGCTTTTGTATTATCCTTCTTGCATTTATCTTTCTAAAGGGCATGATTGTGCCAAGGACAATTGGAAATTGCAGTAGTAACTTTGGAGAACTTTAGATATAATCAAAATTGTGTTTTTGAGATGCACCTTGGAACAAAATGTGGAAAAAAAGAATCCCACTAAAAACTCACAAAGAAATAAAATCTTGTTTATATAAAAGAAAGATTACTTTGTTTAATAGAGAAGACCTCCCTCTTTCTTTTTCTGTACTGTGAGGATTAATAAGTACCAAATTTTAATCATGAAATTGCGATGGAATTGTGAAGGACCCAAATTATTGTTTAAACCAGCTACAGTGACAAGCTCTCTCTCTCATCAAAATTAATTTTCCTTCATAGATGCCTTCTCCCCATCTTGCAAAGAGAACACAATTAGCCTCTACACTGAACTTTAACTCTCTTCATGTCTGTCTATAGCTGGGGCACTCTAATTTGCATTTTTTTCTTCCTCTCCTCGTTTTTCCCCTTCACTTAGGAAATTAATTCATCATAAAAATATACACATTCTAAGAATATCTGCTGTAGAAAATAGATCTAACACAAAAGGGGTCAAATTATAGGAGAACATTTCCTACACTGTAATTATGTGAGCTTTTATAAACAATTTTGGTACGTTAAAGGTTTACATACATTTGACATTGGAGAATTCAAGAATTTCCAATAGAAAAAAGAAACAACTCTCTTCTCTTCGATTTTGTTGTTTCTAGAGAAGCAGCTCTACAAAAGAAAAATAATTAAGCTGCTATATTATTGGCCTTGTTAACTACATTATATAGTAAAAGGGAAAGCAGGATACTTAGTTTTAAAATATGATCTAAATATTCTTTAAAATTTGATATTTAAATACCAAAATTTCTAAATTATATTAGAAAATTTTATGTAATATTTTTATCAGAATGGGTATTTGTGTACCTTAAAATGATTTAAATGGCTTTAAGAAAAGATTTATGTCTCCTCCTTGATTTTACCAAAGCATAAATTATTTTATTTTTATACAGTACAAGACCACAGTGTTTTATTTTGTACAAGATTAAGGTTCATTTTCCTGTGATTTAACATTTAAAATTTTTTACATTGGTTTTAAGGATCAGGAAAACTGTAATTGATGCTACAAATTGTTTAAGTCTGCAAAAACATAAAATTATATCTATTTAAGGAAATTTTAATACTGGAAGTCTTTTATAGGAATTTAATCTTCTGAAATTCTTACAACCTTACAAATCATAGAGACTTAACATGTGAACTTTATATTGCAATTTCCAGATCTTTGATTAGCTTTAAGATTTTAAAGTGATATAAATAATAGATAACAATATTATATCTCCGTACGACAAAAGTTTAATTTACTGTGCTGTTTTAAATGCATCATAGAGTAGCCATCAGTTAAAAGGTTAAGAAGGATGCATAAATGCCTTTGATTTATATTAACATCAATGTTCTCTTTTGAAAAAAAAATGTAAAATAATGTGTATAACAATACAGCAGATGTTTACAGCAGATCATAGATAGACATGATTTGGTTTATCAAAGAAACATTTTGTCTTTAAAGGAAAAATTTCAGTTCATGCCAGGGGATTAAAAAAAAGGGAGGATAAAAGGTGAATTTGAAGAGATACTTTAAATAAACTTTTATCCTTCTATATAATGCATACACGTAGTGAGTTTGATGGGAACAATGAAATATGTTAAAGTAATACAATTGGTTGAATTGTATTACTGATGTTGGTGCTTGTAAAAATGAAAAAGCATAAGGATCTTTTATTGCAAATTTTTGCTTAGATGATATAAAAAAAAAAAGCTAAACTTTTCAACTTTTTTAAAGTGACCAAATATTCTGTGCCCAGTTGTTCTTTTATCACAAAAATACTGTTGTTTTACTGTACTTTTGATGTAATCTTGCTGTATTCCTGAAACTAACACAACATTGTAAATCAACTAGACGCAAATAAAAATTTTTTAAATAAAATAAAATATAAGTTCATTGTTCAAGAAAAAATTTTTCTGAAATATAATTGATATTTTTTGCTGAATTTAAAATATAGTCTCAATCTTTTCTTTATAAACTTATGACTTATGTTCTTGTATTCTCTGAAAATTTTTACAGATTTTTGTCCTTTCCTAACTCAAATACCAAATTCAGAATAAAAAAATCTGTGAAAATAACTTTTACATTGAAACTATCTTTGCGTTACCTAAATAACAATTAATATTTGACCTTTCACATTCTAAAGGGAAGGATAACAAGAATAATTTTGTTTGTAAGTCTCTAAATTTTAATTAACTTCCAAATATTTTGAGAGCTTTCATTGTTTACAAAACTTTAGATTCCCCCTAAAATCTGACAAATCAAAAAGGAAATTTAGTCTCTCTAGATTAATTATTTTTAAAAAATATATCAATATAGAAATGCTTCAATGATAGTGCACTTTTCAGATTAAAACAATATGCCCATGTTTGTTTACAGAAGGGCACAAACATTGGCAACAAAATAATTAGAAAAAAAAGAAGACTTGTCTCTGGGTTTTCATATTTTGTAAATTTCTGATATTCATAATATACTTATGGAATAAATTAAAGGCCTAGAGATTTGTTCATGCCTTCACTGTTCATATTATTTTCCTATTGTCAGAGTAATCAATGAAGAAATATATTTATTGTCTGCTAAAACACAGGAGAGGATTCTACTACCTTCTATACTGGTTAATATAAAAAAAAAAAATTCCAGAAGTATCTAGTGCTATCGCCAACAACTACTGACTGTCTTCCCTTGCCAGAGAAGCACTAAATGATCCTAAATTAGTAGGCTGGTGTATTTTGATAGCAGAATAATCCTCAGAAAAACAATCATAAGAAAAGCACTGCACTTGAAAATCATTGGGAAAGGTCTTATCAGTAATATTAGTTAATATCAAATTGAAGTAAACCTTCAAGGGATTGATTTTTGAATGCTTATTTCCTGCTAAAACGCAGTGCCTGGTACCCAGCAATAAATATTAGAAATTCTACAATATTGGAAACTGAAAGAAAGGATTCTTAAGAATCCTTTAAAAGCAGACAATTCTTAAGAATCCTTCAAAAGCAGACAATCTTCAAAATCAGACAATCTTAGGAGACTGCTAACCCAAGATCTTTTAATTCAACAGATGACAATAAGAAGTAGAAAGCTTTCACCCAAGACAAGAGAAGGATTATTTCTCTGAGAACTGTTTTCTTCTAGCTTTATTTTTAGTTATCTGTACTGTGATTATACTCCTAACCTCCCACAACATTTCTATAGCTTCAAAGAGAATTTCATTTTCCTCTTACATCTGAAAGCTGAATTGGTCACCTCCCCTATATGATCTCATTGACAAAATGTTAGTAAGAGTTCGCTTAAATACCACAGAACATAGATAGCCTTCCATTAGTCTTTTCTAGCACTGATTTTTCTCACTTAAAGGAAAAAAATTAAATTTTTAGTTAATAAAAAAAAATTTGTGATGCTAAGATAACAAAATACTTCCACTGAAATCATTGCATGTTGTCATTGGAACCAAGCTCACCAGGAATTAAAAAAAAGATACTGCAGCAGTTGTTAGTCTGTTTTCTTCGAAGACTCTCCAGACTGTTTGCAGGAATTATTCAATTCAACATAAGGAAACTTTCTATCTCAAGAGACCAAGAATCAGTTGGGATAAGTATGGAAATTTAGAAGCAGTTTTTTTTTAATATGGCAAAAAGATGAGGATACTTTTACTTTCTTGCCCAGAGCTAAGTGAACTCTCCTGCACTTTTCTTGATATCCTCTTTAGGGACTTTTGTTGTCTTGAAATACTACAGATCTATAATGTTGATCTTTTTTATTACTGACATTATATTCACACTATTGAGCAGAAAGTAGAAGCACCCTGTATTCCTTGATAAGACGTATATATGCCAGAGAATACAAGACAAATCTTGTGAATGTTTTAAGGCCTGGTTTTGGGCATGCAGAGATATCCTTTTTGAAGTGAGAGACAAAATACTGCACATTACTGCACAAATACTGCTAACCATGAACATAGAACTAAAAACACCTGGTGGCCTCTTTGGATTTCAGAGGTAGCATATATCATATTAGCTTTAACCTTATTACTGGTAACTCAGAGGGCTGCCAGTTTGAAGTGTTATCTAGAACAAGAAATAGCTTTGCATCTCTGGCTCTGGTGCAATCTTTCCTGTAACTTTGACTTTATGACCCAGCAGACTGATAGAATCAGAAGTGACTCTGGCAGACAGAGATGATGCACAGATCCTCAGGAAAGCCCCACTGTCCCAGGAAATCTCAGCTGAGACTACTCAGATTATGGAAAAATCGATGCCATTTTCTGATGAAAGTCATTGAAAAGTAGTTCTGGGATTGCTGCTAGACCCTGGTGGAAACTGAAACCTTGAGCCTGTGGCCACTGAACCGTAATATTGGACTTGCACAGAGTCTTTCCATTTTAAAAGGGAAGTAGGATATTCCAGACTAGGTCACGTTGCTCATAATCTTTATATGAATAAAATGTGATCCTATACTTGAGTCATGTTTGGGTCTGTAAGATGGACCACAACCACTCAAGTTGAACGGCTTCGATACGATAACCTTACCGACGCGTGACCTTGAAGACACTGACAAAATGAAATCCTCTGTGTGAGAGGTCTTTAGGCAGTACATCTCATTGTTTACTTCATATGGCCTGAGGTATGGTTCTAAAATGAATTATGGGTAGTAGCTATGGGGTTGGCTTGCTACTCAGGGACTTGGGAAGTGCAAATTTGAAATAAATGGTCATAAGATTATGTGGGTGAGCCTTCCAGAATATGAAGATTTTTGTGTTCTCTGTAAATGCCCACCAGACAGCATCCATGGGGAAAATGTTCTTAATATTTAGATAGACAAGATGGTCTATTCTAGGAATATTGATCAGTTTTTCTCAGCTATCTTAGTGTTTACTCAGTGAGAACATATCTTAGTGTTTACTCAGTGAGAACATATATGGAGTAGCCATGGTGAAAGTGATGTTGGCTAAGCATGGGTTCAACTACCTGTTTTTCCCAGGTCATGGCTAATTTGGCTATTCCTGCCAATAAATGCTAATATAATACTATTTCTTGGTGGGCCAGAGAGCTACCTGGTGGAAGATAAAATTTTATACAGCTCCAATAATGGAGTGGGCAAACTTTTGTCTTCATAGAGTTGGTCATATATTCCAGATAAGGATTTGCATTCCTGGACCAGAATACTCTGCAATTTCCATTATTAGTAGATTTGTAGACTGCCTCATTCAGCACTTTGGCATTGTACATGACATTGCATCTGTGCAAGGACAAAGATCATTTTACTGGGCAACACAATCTGTCACTGAGCCATTTTGTGTCTCACATGGCACTGAACCAGCAAGCTTGGGGGAAGGTGGTCACTAAATTGCTTTGAAAGATAAATCCCAATTACCAGTGGTAAATTGGATTGCTACTTCAAAATGCTGGTGAAGAGTACTATATTTAAAACTAAGTGGATTAATTAGTATGCTTTTATTTGTAATATCTTTCTCAAATGTACTGGTGAATAGCAAATTGTAATAACCCAGATTGAGTTGAAAGACACAAATTCTGAAGTTTTTAAGACTTGGACAAAAAGCCCTGTGCAGCTGAGCGGCTGGCAGAAGGTGAAAAGAACATAGAATGGGCAATGAAAGAAGACAGCCATGATAACTCTCTTTAGCCTCAAGAACAATACTGAGGTGGTTAACTATCTTTGTGTTTTTAAAAATCAGTTTTTCCCTCATCTTTCTGCCTATAAATTATATGAAGAACACTTGTGGGGGCTAATAGTTCAGGTTTGAGTATATATATGTGGGAGTTGACCTTGCCCCCCAACAATATGGCGCATGATGGAATATGTGTGTGTTGGGACAACCTGGTGAGGAACAACATCGATGGACTATGACAGATAACTTTTATTCATCTTTCTTACCCCTGTTCTCTACTTGAACAAGATAGCTTTTAGGGTTGTACAAATATCACATGTGTCTTCTGGCTTCCAACTGAGTTGGGCCAATGGGAAATCTGGATGAGAAATAAAAGGAAGGTAGGAGGGTGAGATCAGGCAATCTATTCCTCTGGTTCCTTCCCTGTGAGATCAGCATGGACTTGCCATGCACTTTGACTCAAGTTCAGTGATTATCTCAAGGAGGTCTACTCTACACAAGCCACGCTTTCTGATTCTGATAATCACTCCCTCCACTTATACCTTCAGGCTTGAGATGAAAAGAGCTCTCCTTCTCTTAGCTCTGGGTTACTCAATTAAACTGTTTATTTATCTTTCACACCTTTCCAAAAAAAACATTTGTAAATAAACAGTCCTTTCAGTTTTCTAATTTGAGTATTCCATGTATTTTCAGATGGGACCTAGGTTGAAATAGTGGCCTACTTTAAAATACAATATTAAGTTATTGCATTGATAGACTAGTTTTAAAAATGTATTTATGAAATTAGAGACAGTAATTTAAATAAGCTATAGAGACCTGATACTGTAAAAGGTTCCCTAAAAGCTCTAATGTCCTACTAACTAGAACATCTTACTTTTGATATATGCTATAGTAATGATAGGGGAAAGTTTAGCAAGAGAGATTTGCTAGGAAAGAGAAAGAAGAATGGTAGTAAACATAAGGACAGAGAATTCACAAAGGGACCTTGACGAAGGGAATGTCTTACTCTACATGGAAAAGACAAGACACAGTGTGTTATTCATAGCACATCACAACAGAGGAAAAATAAATTATACATATATAAAATCAGAATAATATAAGCTATTAATTCACCTGTAATGCATAAACTTAGGCGAAACTGATTTTTTATGTGATATTAAAAACAAAAAAGCTGCAATATAAGTTGTTAGAGTGAGATAAATTTATGCTTCACCATATACCCATAAAAAAGATAGGAACAGAATCAAAAAGCTATTGCCATTATTTCAAATTCTCATCTCTGGGTAGAAATATGTGAATAATTAAGCTGACAATAAAACTTAAGAAAAAATAGTGCAAATGTAACTGCAGAAAAATGGTCACCCTTTGAGTAACAATCACAGGTAACAAAGAAAATCCTCATGTGACTACAAAAAGCAGAAACCGCTTTGTGAAGGAGTTTAAATCATGAGATCAGAATTGTGACCAAAATGCAGGTACTTTTGGGACAGCCCATAAGCAGACAATCTTAGGGAATTAAGGTATAATATCTGCTATACCCTAAAGTTATCTCAGGAAGGAGTCTTCTGTCAGAATTAAGTAGCAGTAAATAACATTTATATTGATTATCAAATTATAGAATACCTTTCACGTATATGGTTTTATTTAAACTTTACATAATCTGTGATGTAGGTATTAGGTTTCAGTTATTATATTATCCCCTTTTTATAAATGTGGGAACCAAGGATAACAAGGTTAAATGAGATACCAAATATATCTGGTAAATAGGTAATTGAGCTGAAGCTAGAATTCAGGTCCTGAGAAACCAGGTTGTTTTTCACAGTATCATGCTTTTCTATATAAAGTTTTTATGTTTTTTAGATGCACAGTAGACCCTGGATAGATGATAACTCTGGTTCTGGATTATGTTTTAAAGATATCCTCTAATTGCATTAAAACTATTTCTACATATCATCATGTTTATTCAAACTATATAGGTCTATAGTTATAGTCTCCACTGATCCTAACAAGTATTTCATGAGAGCAACCTTGTGTGTTTTCATGTCAATAAACAATTGTTTGTTGACTTAAATGTGGACTGGGTATAATGCAGTTTTGGGTAATATCAAGAATTTCATACACCCTAATCTATGAGATCTCTCTAAACTGAAGGGAAAAAAAAAAACTACACTGTATAGAGAAGATGCATTTTTTACTTGCTTTCCAATTAAACAGACAGGATTGGATTTGAAGATCTGACTTACCAAAATAATCAAAGTTATTAGTTCATAACTAGAGGCAGAGTTGTGAATTTAGAACACAATCAGGGGCATCAGTCAAGCATAACAGGAACAGTTCTGTTCACATATGTTCTGTTTTAAAATGGAACATCCATAACAGTTCAGTGGAGCTCAAAATTACAGCTGAGAAGTGATCAGTTAACTACCCCCAAAAAACTGCATATGGGAAATAGACTGAAAAATTAGTTTCTTAACATTGACATGTTGCTGCAACATTATATTCATGGAAAGATCTAAAGAACATTCTCTTCAAAATAAATAGTGTATATACTTTAAAGGAAAATTTTTTTTAAATTAGAATAAGCATATATTTTAAAGATCACATTTTTAAAAACAAATACAAAAAACCAATGCTAGGAAGATAAACTAAGAAAATTTATAGTGTCTTACATATTATGATAGATACTGAGGGCAAGAAAGATAATCTAGGAAGTTGTTCCATTATTACCAGAAAAAAATTTCATATAGGTTTATATTTTGGAGTTTCTTGTTCATTGATTTTCCAAAAAAAATGATTGGATGTTCACAGTAGTACAGAAGCAGAATTATGCATCAAGAAAAGAAACTGTGCTATGTAATCTCACACTTAAAATTTTTTTTCCTCATGGAAGTCATCATGACAGTAATGCTTGTTCATGCTAGTGCTGGTTGGGTGTTCCAATTAATTGGAAGGTACACAATCTGTAGGGAAAAGCAGATAAAAGTAGAAATGAGGATCAGTGGTCAAGCTACTTCTTTTTGTAATTGCCAGTCAACAGCAACAAAAATAACTCTGTGAAGTAAATTCACATGAAAGAGAGGCAGTAGAGTAAATTGGTCAGGAATACAAACTCTATACTAAACTGTCTAGGTTCAAATCCTAGATCAACCATTTACTGAGTGACTACAGAAAGCTAATTAACTTATCTGTGCTCCCAATTCCTATTTATAAATTGAGGATAATAATAGTACCTGATCCAAGGAACTGTTGTAAAAATCATATTTTAGTTACCAGATAAAATGTGCTAAGAATGGTGCTCAGCATGTTGTAAATATTGTATAAATATCAGTGTATTATTATTTTTTATTATCCATTAAAATACACACCTCCAAACAGTTAATACTTTTTTTAAACAGACCTACTGGTGTCTGCCCCCTGGTGGGTGAAATTGGTGCAGAGGCTTGTGTAGACTTCCTGGTGGGAGAGACTGGTACCTGTGCTTTGGTGGGTGGAACTGGGTCTTGTCCCTCTGGTAGGCAGGGCCATGGAGGTTCCTTAAAAAACTGAAAATAAAGCTACCATATGATCCAGCAATCCCACTCCTAGGCATATATCCAGAGAAAACCATAATTCAAAAAGGTACATGCACTCCAAGTTCATTGCAGCACTATTCACAATAGCCAGGGCATGGAAGCAACCTAAATGTCCATCAAGAGAGGAATGGATAAAGAAGATGTGGTACATATATACAATGGAATATTACTCAGCCATAAAAAAGGAAAGAAATAATGCCATTTGCAGCAACATGGATGGACCTAGAGATTGCCATACTGAGTGAAGTAAGTCAGACAGAGAAAGACAAATATCATATGATATAGCTTATATGTGGAATCTAAAAAAAGGCTACAGATGAACTTATCTACAAAACTGAAATAGAGGTACATCTGTAGAAAATAAACTTACAGTTACCTGGGGGATAAAGGAGGGAAGGGATAAATTGGAAGACTGGGATTGACATATACACACTACTATATATAAAATAGATAACTAGTAAGGACCTACTGTATAGCACAGGGAACTCTACTCAGTACTCTGTAATGACCTATATGGGAAAAGAATCTAAAAAAGAGTGGATATATGTATTTGTATAACAGATTCACTTTGCTGTACACCTGAAACTAACACAACATTGTATCAATTATACCCCAATAAAAATTAAAAAAAAAACAACAACAGACATACTAGTGGTCTGCTTATAACATAATAGACTTAGACTGACACAAGTTGTATTCTGAATTAGGACCTGGCTCCCCCATCTTCCAGCTCCCTAGAGCTGGATCCCAGAGCAGAGGTTTTTCATATTATAGGGAGAAAGTTCCCAGCAACAAAACCCCTTGAATGCACTGCCTGTGGCCTTGGCAAGTGTTATTCTTATCGGATATTTAGATCATTAATTCCTGTCCATTTTTAATTTCTCATATTGTCACCTTCTAATTGAGGTCTACTTTGGTACCCAGTTTAAGAATCTTCTCTCCTACTCAGCTCTAGAGTCAGTCTCCCCCACCCCCCCCCGTAAAAAAAAAAAAACAAAAACTGATTCATTTAGTGGAGAATGGGACTAGCTGTGCTTCCTACTAACACTATGTCATTGTTTCTACTCCAATCTTGATTCAATACTATGTGCTGCTGTCTAGACTTTTCACTTTCTGTATCTGTGAATGCCTTTACCACAGTGAGAAACCTGACTTTCATTATCCTCAATGTATGTATTCATTTGTTCAAACATAGAATATGTTTGAACAGATATTAGTTTAAGAATTGGTACCTTGTATCACTACAAAAATCAAAGCTATTAGCTAGAGTTCAATATTGATTTACAGTTCAATTTTTAGGTAAAATATGCATACAGTGAAATGTACAGATCTTAAGAATACAATTTGACGTGTTTTGACAAATGCAGACATTCACTTAACCGTACTCTCATTAATATATATGTTCATATCCTCAGAAAGTTCCTTCATGTTCCCTAGTCAATTCTCCCAAAAGGCAATCATTTCTTAAATTTTTTTTTCACGATTAGTTTTTTCTCTGTTCTACAACCACAGATAAATGGAATCATATGGTATGTGCTCTTCTGTGCCTGCATTCTGTCATTCAGCATTATGTTCAACAGACATATTTAACATGCTATTTCAAAGGTGGCATTATTCACAAAATGTGTGCAAGAAGGAATTAAGTGGAAGGTCATGTTTTGTAACATGTTTTGTTACATTATAAAAGTATTCCCTGAGGCAGACTGTGCTTCTACTGGCTCACCTGCTATCTTTCCCCTTTGAACCATGTCTGTAAGTCTTCCACACACATCAGAAGTTTAACATCATTGGTATCTTTTCTATATTAAGCACATACATTTGTTAACTTGATCCCAGACTACTTGTCTTGCTAATGACAAGCCTTTTGTATTCTAAGGATATCTTATAGCTACAGAAGATTAAAATATGTTCCTTAAAGACCAATAATAACATGGATTCAGTGAAGTGTCATGTCAAGATATAATAAAATGTACCTAATACCTAATAGTATTGCAAAATATATACTTCAGGCAATGTTTTATTTTTAAGAATGTATGAGTCATATCCTAAAAAGATAGACAATTGAAAACTAGGAAAACAATGGAAAACAGTATATAGGTTCCTTAAAAAACTAAAAATAGAGTTACCACGATGCTGCACCCCACTACTGGGCATATGTCCAGAAAAAACTATAATTCAAAAAGATGCATGCACCCCAATGTTCATTGCAGCACTGTTTACAATAGGCAGGACATGGGAGCAACCTGAATGTCCATTGACAGATGAATGGATAAAGAAGATGTGATATATATACACACAAGGAACGTTACTCAGCCATAAAAAAGAATGAAATAATGCCATTTGCAGCAACATGGATGGACCTAGAGATTATCATACTAAGTGAAGTAAGCCAGACAGAGAAAGACAAATATATTATATCACTTAAAAAATGATACAAAACAGTAAATAGACTCACAGACATAGAAAAGAAACTTATGGTTACCAAAGGGGATAGTGGGGGTGAGGGGAGAGAGATATATTAGGAGTTTAGGATTAACATATACACACTACTATATATAAAATAGGTAAACATAAAGGACCTACTGTATAGCACAGGAAACTATACTCAATATCTTATAATAATCTATAATGGAAAAGAATCTGAAAAAGAATCTAGCTAGCTAGCTAGCTACGTATATATGTATAACTGAATCATTTTGCTATACACTTGAAACTAACACAACATTGTAAATTAACTATACTTCACTTTTAAAAAACTAGGAAAACAAACTAATTTTGTATTTTTTTATCTACAAGAGGAAGAAGATAGAATAAAATAAAACACTGGAAATGCTTTAAAAATTTTGAAAAGGTAGATGATAATTTGAGTGCTTACTGAAATTAATGAAGACATTTTTTAAAGTAATATTTAAGAACCCAAAGAAGTATATAAAAATTGGAATTTAATATGACTGTCTTTGGGTTTCAGAATCAGAGGTCCCTATAGATAGTAATGGTAATTTTTGAAGCAATTACTTTTCAATTTCATTAAATCATTCTTACTAACATATCCAGTTAAAACTAAATGTTTTCTGACTCTGTATCTATTTCCTCTGTCAGTAAATAAGAAGATAATAGAAATACCATTAACAAATAAAAGGGGATTATTACCTTCATAATACTTATGCTGCTGTAAATTTTGAGGCTATAAGCTTTAAAACGTTAAAGGTGGAGTATTCTATTTCAAGCTGGGCCAGTCTTTGAGTTTCAAAAATTCACAAAGATGATTTAAAGGAAATGTTAGAACGGGCTGAAGCTGCTAATCGTAATTACTAAATCTCTGAAGATAATTGATTATGAAAGTCCTCTATGCTAGTTTTGACATCAGTAACATGTCTGCTATTTTACTCTTCAAAGAATTTATCTTCAAAATGAGCTATTTTTTTTTATTGACACCCTGTAGGACACTATATCCAGAGAAATTAGTGATATTGCTTGTTATATTACTAAATTTTCCTATATTTGGGCATGCTTCTTATAAACTTTCAAAATTTACATATGCTAAATTTTTCAATATTCCCAGAGTTTATTCCTATATTTTAAACACAATCAAAACCATTTACATGTGAATACAAGTAGCAGAATCATCAGTATTCCTCAAATTATGTTAAGATGTGCAATCCCTTCTGTCTGGAATGCACGTCCACTGCTCTTACATCCAGAGAGCTTTGAAACAGCGATACTCAAAATGTCTTTGGATCACTAAAATGTCCTCATGCTGTTAGCTCTCCATCCATGACAAGATAAGGAACTTGAGTCAGACAGTTAATCTATCACATGACTAAACACATGGTTTAGTTGGTCCTTCCTTTTTTTTTGTAGCAAGACTTTTCCCATGTAGGAAGTAGCGTGTTAATTCACATATTGGCACAAGCTCCTGAGCTTATTTGCAGACTGGCACTTTGAGTAGTATTTCTCTCTAAATCAGAGTTCAGCAAACTTTTTCAGTAAAGGGCCAGAAAGTAAACATTCTAGACCTGTGGGCCGTATAATTTCTGTTGCAAATAGTCAGCTATGCTCTGCAGCATAAAAGCAGCCATCGACAATATGTAAGTGAATATGTCTGGCTGTGTTCTAATAAGACATTTTTATGGGCAAAGACATTTAAATATACATTTTTACATGTCACAAAATATTATACTTTGGGTTTTTTTCAACCATTTAAACATGTAAAAATCATGCTTAGCTTGTGAGCCATAGAAAAATAAGTAGTTTCTTAACTCCTGATCTAAACTATCCTCTAAGTATCAGCTAAATTGCCACTTATAATTTGAAATTTTCCCTAGTTTATGTAAAATGTTCTCTAACTCAAGCAGATTTAGTATTTCTCCTACACTTTCTTTAGAATTCATGTGCAACTATAAAGGTTTATTGAGTTTCATTTTTGTGACAATCTTTTTTTTTTTTTTTTCTCTCCAGAAGACTGAAGTATCCCAGGTTCTACATCTGTTAAGTGTAGTTGGGATTTGAATGTAAGAGTTTGCAGCAGAGACTTATTAGTCACAATAGCAAATGTCAATTCTCAAGTAATCTCTCTGCCATCTGTTACAAGCAGGGGCTGAGGAACAGAACTCAATAGGTGGAGAAAAAGCATAATTTGGGGATTGAATGAGTAGCATTTAAGGAGATCAGTGTGTCAAGTGGTTTTGCTGGACTCTGGACAAGTTATTTAGTTTTTGAGTTTCTGCTTCTTCATTTTAATATTGAAAGGCTATGATGAGATGTTCTTTAAGTTTCTCTCATTTCTTTCATTTTTATGATTCTAACACATCAGGACAGTATACAATCAGGAAATAGTTTATATAGTGAGTATCCAAAATACACAGATTTACGTATTGAAAGGACAAGAGAAGGAAAATGTTAAAGAGGTTACACAAACAAACTAATATTTTTAAATGGCTCATTAATCAATGAGAGTACTGGAAATAATTCAGTAAACATGTTAATGTATGCTACACTGAATTTACCATCAAATTAATGAAGCTGGAGTCTGGTCCAGTGCTGGATTACAGCATTCACAGCATTAAAAAAATTTTTTTTATTATTTTATATTTATTTTTGGCTGCATTGGGTCTTCATTGCTGCACGTGAGCTTTCTCTAGTTGCGGCGAGCGGGGGCTACTCTTCTTTGCGATGCACGGGCTTCTCACCGCAGTGGCTTCTTTTGCTGCGGAGCACGGGCTCTAGGCACGTGGGCTTCAGTAGTTGTGGCACATAGGCTCAGTAGTTGTGGCACACGGGCTTAGTGGCTCTGCGGCATGTGGGATCTTCCCGGACCAGGGCTTGAACCCATGTCTCCTGCATTGGCAGGTGGATTCTTAACCACTGCGCCACCTCTGCATACTTGGGAATTACCTGTGCACCAACCTGGGCACCTTATGACAAACCCTGCAATCATGCGATGCTCTGCCTAAGCTAATCGATAACATCAAGAGCCAGAACCAAAAATTCTAGTTTTGCCAGATCTCTGGCACTAACTCTTCTGACTTCAGTTTACATTATCATCAATGGTGCTATTCTGTTTGAAATTTTGAAGTCCATTTATTGCATCTTGCCTAATATTCCTGTCATTTTTGGCCACACTCACAATAAAAGCCCCTTGATTTCTATTCTCATGTGGATGCTACTCAGAAACTGTCTATTTACCTAAGCCAAGTTCCCCACTACCTTTCTCCAAAATTTTTCCACTGGGGTCTCTGCATTCCTTGGTTTCATAGTCATCTAGGATATCAAACCATTCAAAGAAAATCTAGCAATAAATGATATCTGAATTTCCTCCACAGGAAGAGGAGAAGCTGCTAAATTCTCCAGCTACCATATTCTTTGAGACGGGGGATAAAGTTGGCTGACTTCTTATTATTTAAAAAACATACCCCCTGATTACTTCTCCTTAGACTATTTTTTTTAAAAAACAGTCCAACTTTTTCACTTTATTGCACTCCTCATATGCTATATATTGCCTTTGTGGGCATGGACACATCCTCTACTGATTTTAATACTTGGTGAAATCTTCTTCACTACTTCATTTGCTGCAGACCAGAAAAATCATTGCAATGATATTATATGATACTGTCTCTCTAGTAGGTAGAATACATGGGTTGCCGGAATTATGAAATAAAAAACAGAACATCCAGTTAAATTTGGGTTTCAGATAAAAAGCAATTTTTAAAGTATCCCCCATGCAATATTCAAAATATATTTATACTAATTATTTGTTGTTTATCTGAAATTCAAATGTAACTGAGCATTTTGCATTCTAAATGACAATCCTAATAGATGGTATATAAGGCATATTATGAAGTGAAATATACATTTTTTTAAATAAGGAAAATCAATTATATGGATGTATGTGTGTATGTGTGTGTGTTTGAAGAGCAAGATGGATACCACTTTTATTTCCCATTCCCAATGATGGTAGGATCAGTGGAGCCTATGACTATAGACCTGTTGCCACACTACCTTTATTATAAAGTGAGTTTCTTTGTCTGAGGCAAGACTATGTGGAATACCATATTAATAAATCAAACATACTGTGAACCCTCAAATAATGATGCTAATGGAAGTCCTGTCAGCAAGAAAGGCAAGTCCATATTCAGAATACATGTTAATCCTGAAAAGGATAAATTATTGTCCTTTCCATGATGAAATGGGTATTAAGGAATCAACACCAAGTGGATAGTTGGCCTCCATGACAGATCATGGTATATAGGGGCCTCAGAGTCATTAGTGTCCACTGCTGACAGGTTGGATATTTAGCCCCTCTGGTGGCTAGATCAGCTTTAGCAAGAAAGAGACCTTGTGGTTTGGCTTATACATAGTCTCTGTATCTGCCACTGCTGGAGTGGTGGAGGGAAGAGGCTAGTTGACATCTACTGCATATCATCCTTACCACCTGGTTACTGAGTTCTACTTGTGCAGTGGATGCTCTCTTGGGTGCATTAGTGAGTGCTACTAAGGTCTTCACATTTTGTGCCCACTCCTGTAGTTACATTAACATACTTCTTTTTCAGACCTCCTTGTCTATGGACTTCTAATCTCTCTCATTCCAAGTCCCAGACCAAAACATTTGTTACATCCCAGGGGTCAGTGTATGTTCTTACTTGAGGCCACTCTCTCTCACACAGGTGGACGGCCAGATGCATAACCCAAACCTCTTTCCCAGGAGTACTACTGTCTTTCCAAGATAGCCCGTGATGGATTGTAGTTAAAAAGCAATAGATATTGTGATCACCTAGAGGGGTGAGATAGGGAGGGTGGGAGGGAGATGCAAGAGGGAGGGGATATGGGGATATATGTATACATAGAGCTGATTCACTTTGTTATACAACAGAGACTAACACACCATTGTAAAGCAATTATACTCAAATAAAGATGTTAAAAAAAAAAAAAGCAATAGATTATTGGCTCACAAAATATACTGAATTAACCAATTAATCCAATAAACCCAGGTGTTTTTCCCTCTTTTTTCTCAGTTGATTATCTATAAGACACCACATATGAGGTCCTACGTGTAAGCTGAAAATAACAAAGACAAGACCCTGTGGGGGTGGGATGCAAAATTAAACTTCCAGGCAGTTCTGCTTGTGCACATGTGTGAAGTATACAGCTCTAGTAACCTAGTTGTAGCCCTGCCAAATAGATCACAAACACTGGCTTTTGAAAGCAAAAGCACACAGAAGCCAGAGAGGTGTGTATAAAGAGGGTAAAATGAATCTGAGACGTATCAGAGTGGAACACAGACAGTGTCTGCACATTTGGTAACCTTGTTCTTTCTTAACATTTGTTCAGCAATTCAACAACATGAAATTTAATACAGGCAAACCTCGATTTCAGACCACTGCAATAAAGCAAAAAGTCACACTTTTTTTTTTGATTTCCCAGTGCATATAAACTTTATGTTTACACTACACTATAGTCTACTAAGTGTGCAATAACACTGTGTCTAAAAAAACAATGTACCTATCTTGAATAAAAAATACTTTATTGCTAGAAAATGCTGACCATCATTTGAGCCTTCAACAAGTCCTAATCTGTTTGCTGGTGGAGGGTCTTGCCTTGATGCTGATGGCTGCTGACTGATCAGGGTGGTGGTTCCTGAGGGTTGAGGTGGCTGTGGCCATTTCTTGTAGAAAGACAACAGTGAAATTTGCCACCTGGAGTGACTCTTCCTTTCATGAGTTATTTCTCTGTAGCATACAATGCTGTTTGATAGCATTTTACCCACAGTGAAACTTCTTTCAAAATTGGAATCAAACCTCTTAAACCCTGCTGATGCTTAATCAACTAAGTTTATGTCATATTCTAAATCTCTTGTTGTCGTTTCAGCAATATTCACAGCATCTTCACCAAGAGTAGATTCCAGCTCAAGAGATCACTTTCTTTGCTCATCCATAAGAAGCAACTCATCCGTTAACATTTTATCATGAGATTGTAGCAATTCATTCCCATCCTCAGGCTCCACTTCTAATTCTATTTCTCTTGCTATTTATACCAGATATGCAGTTACTTCCTCCACAGAAGTCTTGAACCCCTCAAAGTCATCCAAGAGGGTTGGAGTCAACTTCTTCCAAACTCCTGTTAATGTTGATATTTTAATCTATTCCCATGAATCATGAATGTTCTTAATGGCTTCTAGAATGGTGAATCCTTTCCAAAAGGTTTTCTATTTTCTTTGCTTAGATCCATCAGAGGAATCACTATCTGTGGCAGCTTTAGCCTTAAGAAACGTATTTCTTAAATAACAAAATTTGAAGGTCAAAATTACTCCTTGATCCATGGGCTGCAGAATGGATGTTATGTTAGCAGACATGAAATCAAAGTTAATCTCATTGTACATCTCCATCTGAGCTCTTGGGTGACCAGGTACATTGTCAATGAGCAGTAATATTTTGAAAGGGATCTTATTTTTCTGAGCAGTAGCTCTCAACATTGGGCTTAAAATATTAAGTAAACCATATTGTAAACCTATGTGCTGTCATCCAGGCTTTGTTGTTCCATTTATAGTGCACAGGCAGAATATATTTAGCATAATTCGTAAGGGCCCTAGAATTTTCAGAATGGTGAATGAGCATTGGCTTCAGCTTAAATTCACCAGCTACATTAGCCCCTAACAAGTGCTTTGAAGCTTTGAAACCAGGCATGTACTTCTCCTCTCTAACTATGAAAGTCCTAAATGGCATGTTATTCCAATAGAAGGCTGTTTCCTTGCATTGAAAATCTGTTGTTTAGTGTAACCACCTTCATTAATAATCTTAGCTAGATATTCATAATAACTTGCTATAGCTTTTACATCATTATTTGCTGCTTCATCTTGCACTTTGAAGTTACAGAGATGGTTTCTTGCCTTAAACCTCATGAATAAACCTCTGTTGGCTTCAGACTTTTCTTCTGTAGCTTCCTCACCTCTCTCAGCCTTCATAGACTTGAGCAGAGTTATAGCCTTGCTCTGGATTAGGCTTTGGCTTAAGAAAATGTTGTGGCTGGTTTGGTCTTCTATCCAGACCACTAAAACTTTCTCCATAACAGCAATAAGGCTGTTTTGCTTTCTTAACATTCCTGTGTTCACTGGAGTCACACTTTTAATTTCTTTCAAGAGCTTTTCCTTGGCATTCACAACTTGGCTGTTTAGCACAAGAGGCCTGCCTTTTGACCTATCTCAGCTTTGGCATGTCTTCCTCACTAAGCCTAATCATTTCTAGCTTTTGATTTAAAGTGAGAGATATGCGACTCTTCCTTTCACTTGAACACTTAGAGGCCATGGTAGGGCTATTAATTGGCCTAATTTCAATATCGTTGTGTCTCAGGGAATAGAAAGGCCCGAGGAGAAGGAGAGAGACGGGGGATGGCTGGTCAGTGGAGCAGTCAGAGCACACACCACATTTATCAGTTAAGTTTGCTGTCATGTAGGAGAGCTGCTTGTGGCATCACGAAACAATAACAATAGTAACATCAATGATCATTGATCACAGATCACTATAAGAAATATAATTATCATGAAAAAATTCGAAATATTTAGAGAATTATGGAAATGTCACACAGACATGAAGTGAGCAAATGCTGTTGGAAAAATGGCACCAACAGATTTGCTCAATGCAGGGTTGCCACAAACCTTCAATTTGTAAAGAATTCTGTATCTGTGAAGTACAATAAAGCAAAGAGCAATAAAATAGGATATGCTCATAAGTTTTCTAATCCTTTTAGCTAAGCAAGTTGGAGAAAAATCAATGAACTATGTAGATAGAGGTCATTACAACTTAATTACAAAATTCACCTGAGTCTTCACTGTGACTGTTCTTGGTTGAGTCACATAATAAACATTCCAAATCCACAATCATTATTTTAAGTCTTGCCTTCATCATTTCCAATAGACAACTTGAAAAACTCTGGTGGTCATGGGTACTCTTCTCAACTTGTGCTCAGGTTCAAACATTATTTCTGTCTGTGACTTTTAGTCACTACCTTTTTTCTGGTCTCAGATAGTGAGGTATTCATCCTGCTCAGGACTAACCTCTCTACTTGTATCAGCTCCATCTTTTACCCGTTCATCATACATTATTCTCTAGCTCTCTTTACCTCCTTTTTCTTAGCTTAAACTTATATCTTTTCATTAAGAAAAAAGTCCTTGACCCTGGGAACATTCTAGTGACTAATACTCTTACCTATGTTTACATTAAAACTTGTCAAGAAGAGTCCTCGTTAGTCATTGTGCCTACTTTGTTGCATGTCAGTCTTCAGTCTGTTATAATCTGTGTAGTTATTTCTCTTCCAGGTCCTGAAGCTACTGTGGCTATGGCTCCTGTGATTTCTTAGTATTCAAAACAAAGATATTCAGTGACTGTCTATCTGGATATCTCCTAACCATTATTATGTTTATATATTTCCACCTAGGCATAGATACTCCCTCTGCAAATACAACACTGCATTTTCTTTGACTCTCCTCTGATTGCTTAGATAATTGTTTTTCATGTCTCCTCTTTTCCTGTCCATGAGATACTACAAATTCTCCCTTGATGGTCCTATTTACTCTACAGGTCTTGAACACCATTGATATCTGTATTTCAGACAGATTTCAGGTTCATATATCCAGCATCCTCTTGTACACATCTACTTTATACTCATAGCTAACACAAAATTATTCAATACTGAAATCATAATCTCTCTATCCAGTTATCTACCTTAGTAACCAAGGGGTCATCCTTAACTTCTTTTTCTAATTCCACTACATACATTCAGTTTCTATAGCTACATTCAATTAATTGTCAAGTCCTGTTGGGTTTATCTCTTATACATTTCTCAAACCTACTCTAACTTATCCATTCCTACTACAACTATTCTCATTCAAATAGTCACTGTTTCTTATTTAAATTACTACAATAACCAATAACTCTTTTCTAATTTCTAATTCATCATGCTTAGTGATTTTTCTATGTTTCTGCTTGAAATATTTATCTAAAACATAAACTTAACTGACTTTGTTTGACTTCCATCAAATGTAGACCAGGTACAAGGATTTGAGTACAAGTAGTTTACATGGGAGGTGATCCCAGAAAGCATCATTTTGAAGTGAAGTGAGACAGGAGATGGAGGAAAGTCAATAAATGATGTATTAATAAGTGAGTTATCACCTTGAAGCTCAATCCTGTTGAGGACCTATTAAAAGAATTGTATATCATACTTCAGAAATGACTGCTAGGGCATAAGAAAGCTATAAAGTTTATTTCTCAATTCCTGTCTCACTGGTTGAGGATCACTCGTAAGGTGAGTTGACTTCCTGGCACTTCCACCTGCCCTTTGTGAAGGCCTAACACGGTCCAATAGTCAGGGAAAGCTGTCCAACAGAGAGAATCGGGTGCTTGAGGTAGGAAACAATTAATGTATATGGGAACTGTAACTGAAGCTACAGGTTACCTCCAGTTTGGGCTAAGAGCATTGGAATGAGGCTGTGGCAGAGTCTGCTGCAATACCCACATACTTTTCTATTTCAAACACTTTAGTGTCTTATTAGTACATATAAGATGAATTCTGAACCTCTTGCTGGGTTATACAAGGACTTACACTAATTTCTCTAAGATGAAACAGGTCAATTCTTATCACTCCCTGCCTCATGTATTTTATTCCAACACAACCAAATTGCTTGTAGATATTAAGCACATATTCCTGTGTTGCCCCAAACTCATCCTCAACTTTTACCTGACTAATAATTATTGTTCATGATACAGGTAAAGAATTACCTCTTCCTGGATGCCAAACTGGAAACTTCCAGACTTGTATAGGAACTTCTTTTTATCCTCCAGTACCATTACCATAGTCATGTAATATGTCTTTTCCCCCACATGTCCATTATAGGAAATTTATCTATGCTTGTTTCTTTTACCTCTACTTAACTTTGAGCTCCTTGTCTGTATCTATCTTATTTATTAATTTTTTGTAGCCCTAGTATATGGCTAAGTGTCTGACATAGCAAAATTCTTCATATTTACTGAATAAAACATTAAGCTCTTGGTGTCTCATATGCAGAGGAGTAATTCAATCCAAGCAAGTCATATTTTAGAGCACAATGGGCCATAACTCAGAAGTATATTAATTTTCTTTGTGAAAACTTTTTATGGTTTTAGTTCCATTTATATCAAAACATCTCTTCTATATTCAATCTTAAAATAAAGTATGCATTGTATAAGCATTTCAAGTGTTCACCTAAGATATAGGAATAAATCGACGCTACTTTAGCTGTCAGTAAAATAAAAAGTATTAAAGGCAGATTTCTACATTATTTATTGGCCCACTGTTAGATGACATGACACTAGGAGATAAAATGTAGAATTTGTATACCTGTGGCTCATTATCATTAATTTTCTTGGAATTGAAGAAAATTCTTTCAGCTTAATTTCCCAGACATCTATTTTGCTGAATTCTTTCTAATAGCACTATCAGAGATGAAGTGCTCTGATAGTGCTTACTTGAAGCACTTACTTACTTGAAGCACTATGGAAGACCAATACTGCACTTCCCAATATCTCTACCAAATAATAATTCTATCTTAATGACTGAATATAATTTCACTGAAGACTCATAGTTGCTAAACCAATAAAAGTGCACATTACCAAATGATTACAGATCATAGTATATATTTGAAATATACATCAGTTGTTATGAAAAAGTTTAAAGAAACAAGATAATTTAAGAAAATAACAGTGAAGTAGTTGAAAGCATTTTGTTTAAAATGTAATATGGCCAGGTAGAACCTGTATCAATAACATGTAACAGGAAGAAAGTGGCCCCTCCTAATTTTATTTCTCTTGCCAGTCAGTAAAATGATGTTTCTTGAATTACTAGCATCTCTAGTCTTTGTTCTTTCTGTTGAGATCTGACAGTTGGGAGCTCAGCAGCAGCCACACAGAATGGGACATGTGTACAGATCAAATAAGACCTTCTTCTCTAGGAGGTTCACTTAGTCCTCCTCAGCACTTTTGACCCACTTCATCCAATACTTCCTCACAATAGTAAAATTACCAGGCATTCGTGGAATTTTCTGTGAATAAAAATAAGCCTTGGACATATACCATAGGGAACTTTTTTTCTAGATCCCTTTAGTATATGTGAATAAAAAACATGTTTCCCCACATAAACATTACATTTTTTTATTAAGTATTGATAATTTTTCCTTTAAATGTTATCATTAAAAAAATTGTTTCCACAAGGAATTTTGGGCTCTGTGTTTGATGACAGATATACAAACCTAGTTAAGATTAAAATATATTCAAAATACGCTGAGTCATATTTAGGTAGAGCTTTAAAATTTTAATAAGCCTTAATATTAGTCTATTTTAAACTCACTAATGGACAAACAGTGTCTTTAAAAAGCTTTTGAGTGGTTTGTTTTGAAATGGAATTTGTATAGAAATCCTTAACGTTTCTTCTTCCAACTTCTCACTAAATGAAAACACAGGAAAACAAAATGAAACACAAACAAAAGACTCAAAACACTGAAAGTCAAGACTGACAGAAAGTATTATGCTGGAACTGACAGTAGTTTTAAAGCAATCAAAGCTGGACTTAGAAAAGCTTAACCAGGGTTAACAAATTATGGTTTCACATCATGAAAAGGAAAGCCTAGAAAAAGATAGTTAATTTCTTTGTGCCTTCCTAGAATGCCCTCTGACTCAACGAATCAGGACTTGCCATCAACAGATAGTGAGCAACTGTCCCACCCCACTTCTCACACGCTGCTGTGTTCCACAGTAGCAGTGATGAGTACCCTCACCATTTGTCTTCTCTGCCACTCTTGTAAATCCAAGTCAGTTAGAGATTGAAAATTCCAGAAAATTCTGGCAAATTATAAAGGAACATGGTTTTCTGCATTTAAGGGGATGAGGTGCAAAATAGTCTATTCCTTCAGGAGAGAGTCAAAAAACTATAATCTGAGAACTAATAATAAAAAGTCGTGCCATGAAATAACAGTATTATTGCCCTTAATCGATAGATACAAATGTCAAAAATTAGGCAGAATACATAACTTTCCCAAGATCATGCTGTCATCTTTAGTAAGTATAAATAATAATGCTGGATGTGAACTCTTTGAGTCGAATTTCAGAGGGTAGAGTCTTAAAAACAACAGTTATAGACACAGTTAAATTAATAGTAATTGGAATTGCTTTTTTAATTAATTTTTATTGGAGTATAGTTGCTTTACAATGTAGTGTTAGTTTCTGCTGTACAGCAAAGTGAATCAGCTATACGTGGACATATATGCCCTCTTTTTTGATTTCCTTCCCATTTAGGTCACCACAGAGCACTGAGTAGAGTTCCCTGTGCTATACAGTAAGTTCTCATTAGTTGTCTATTTTATACATAGTAGTGTATATATGTCAATCACAACCTCCCAGTTCATCCCACCCCTCCTAACCCCCCTTGGTATCCGTATGTTTGTTCTCTACGTCTGTGTCTCTATTTCTGCTTTGCAAATAAGTTCATCTGTTTAATTTTTTAGATTCCACATATAAGCGATATTATACAATATTTGTTTTTCTCTTTCTGAATTAATTCACTCTATATGACAGTCTCTGGGTCCATCCACATCTCCACAAATGTTAATTACCGCTTACTCTGTGCCAAGTATTGTGCTAGATGGTTTTTTATTTTCTTTGTCTTGCAGAAGTTTTATTGAGGTCTAATTTATATACCATACAACTCACCCATTTAAAATGTACAATTCAATAGTTTTTGGTATATTCACAGAATTGTGCAACCATCACCATCAGTTTTAGAACATAATCATCACTCCAAAAAGAAATTCTTTACCCTTTAGCTGTCAACCCCCAAACCCATCATGTCCTCCAGTTTTAGGTTACCACTAATATTTATTTTCTTATTCTTTAAATAAAAATTGTATACATTTAAGGTGTACAACATGATTTGATATACATAGTGGAATCATTACTATGGTCAAACTAATCAATGTACCATCTCTTCACATAGTTACCATTATTTTGTGTGTGTGAGAAAAGCACCTGAAATTTACTCCCTTAGCAAATTTCCAGTATTCATTACAGTATTATCAACTACAGTCATGATGCTGTACCTTACATCTCTAGACTTATTCATCCTACATAACTGCAACTTTGTACCCTTTGACCAATATCTCCACTTTCCTCCGCTTCCCTAACCTGGTAACCACTGTTCCACTCTCTGCTTCTATGTATTCAACATTTTATTAGATTCCACATGCAAGTGATATCATGAAGTCTTTTTCTCTCTGTGTCTGGCTTATTTCACTGAGCGTAATGCCCTTGAGTTCCATCCATGTTGTTGTAAAGACAGGGTTTCCTTCTTGCTCATGGCTGAATATTTCATTATATCAATATATATATATGTACATATGTAAAATATCTTCTTTATCCGTTTGCTCATTGAAGGACACATAGGTTGTTTCCATATCTTGGCTACTGTGAATAATGCTGCAATAAACACAGGAGTTCAGATATATTTTCAGCATGCTGTTTTAATTTCTTTTGGCTATATACACAGAAGTGGGATTGCTGGATCATATGGTAGTTCTATTTTTAATTCTTTGAGGAATCTCCATACTTTTTTCCATAGTGGCTGAGGGCTCTCTTTTCTCCACATCCTCACCAACACTTGTTATTTCTTGTTTTTTTGATGACAGCCATTCTAACAGGTCTGAGGTGATATCTTATTGTGATTTTGATTTGAGTTTCCCTGCTGATTGGTGATGTTGAGCATCTTCTCATGTACCTCTTGGACATTTGTATGTCTTCTTTGGAAAAATGCCTATTCCATTCCTTTGCTAGACTCTTTAAAAGCATAATCTCATTAGGTCTTGTGAACAATTGTATGAGGAATGACTACCCATTTTATCAATCAGAAGGAAGACTGTTAAGTATAATGACTTGCCTAATTTCATATCTCTGCTGCTAACGCTGTGACATAATTCATTCAAATTTAATACCTCTGCACCTGACCCTGTGACAAAATTGATTCAAACTCTTGGGGAAACTTTATCTAGGCTGAGCCAATCTGATTTTCTTTCTTTGGAATTCTGAACTGGGTAATAGAGCCAGTTAATTTCTATACCTTGATGGACTATGAGGTAGCTGAGTGGCCATATCCTGCTATACAGAAATAAAGATAATGAGGGGAGCAAGAGAGAAGAGAGGTAGCAATGAGACAAAAGAAGAAAGAAACAAGAATGAGAAAATAAATCTGGATCTATTTCCTATCTTGTTGTTGCACCTACCTAATACCAAGTTGCCTTCTAGTCTTGCTTTGTGTATACCACTTCTCTGATTATATAATGCATTTTATTTTAGCTAAACTTAGATGGAGTTGTTTTATATAATAGTTATATACGTTAATAAAAAATAAACCAAAAGATAATCTTTGTTGTTATTTTGAGGTGGGATTTAATTCACGTTTTCTTGTGTTTTTTTTTTATTGCATTTGCCAAGTATTCTATTATTCTAATGAAGTAAATTAAACATTAGATTAAGTGAAGAGAAATTTAACTACTTTGGTAAATACACATTCAGTTGTATGTTAAAATTAAGGATTTACAAAACCTGTTTGATAGTGATAGAGAAATACTGAGCTCATATCAGAAGTCTTTATGACATAAGCTTTGCAGAAATGTTCATCAAAACATTCATACTGGTCTTTTTAATGTATACCTATTTTTAAGAGATGCTTTAGAAAAAAATTATTTGTATGTGCATATGTATGTATGTGTACACACACACACATATTCAGCTTTAACTGAAAAACATATATTGTATAGAAATGTTTATTTTTTCTTAAAGAAAAAGCAAAAAAAACTTCAAGACAAGCAATGGAAAAACGTGACACTAATATTAATGGGCAATAAATAAATACCATGGGTAGTTTTATGTCTAGAAATATCTAAATATGAACCAAATGATATCCAGTAAATGTCAAGTGTAGTGCTGTAGACTTTCTGAAACCTTATGTTCTTAACTTGTAACTATTAATAATTAAAGATAATTCTTCAAATGTTATTTCACAATACCTACCATAATGTGAAAGCTCAGCCTAAGTCTTATCATTAAAAGTATAATATCTGATTATATGGCTTAGCTTTCTTAAATTAGTAGAAGCACATATTTACTATACTAGTGAGAGAAATGTAGTGCTTGGAACTAATATGTATTTTCATGACAGAACAATTATCTATTTCAGTTTCTAAGCTTCCATTACTTAGTATCTCCAGAGTCAAGACATCATTTTTATTTTACATTAAAAGGTAAAATCTTAATAAATTGGTTGCAGTGGTTTTCAGAGAGAGTAACTGATACATTATTTTATCAAGCTACATGTTACTATAACTTGCTTTTAATCTCAACAAAAATAAATAAAATGCATTTTTTCCTTTTTTAACTATCCAGAAGTATCTATTTCAAGTATATCAATATTTCCTACATGAATTCTCAAATTTGATGTCTTTTAAAAAATATTATTTTGTATACCTGAATCCTATTTCTTAATGGACAGCTATAGCAAGTTTAAAATCCACTGTATGTAAAATTTTCTTTTTAAGAAAGAATTTATAGACATTTTTTTGCATTCTTCTCAATTAGCAATTGCAAACTGAGACACTATCTTTCAGTCTACCTTTCACTTATTATGAAATACAATGCAGGCAGATTGGCTCCTGGCTTCCTTGATATAAACCATGGCAAAATCATCACTTCTCCCATGTGAACCAATTAACTTCACGTGGAGAAACACTTATTTCTTGCCTCAGAGTAAAGATATATTTCTATTGGCTTACTGAAAAAATCATATGCCATTAGGTTCAAAGTATAGTGGCTCAAATACCATTTCTGAGTACCTGACAGTGTACAGTCTATTTATTAAGTTCAATCCAATGATTCATCATTCAGTGAAGGCATGCACCTATGAATTAAGAGGGACACAGAACCACATTTGTGAAGGCTTAGGTTCTCAAGCCATTTGAGTCTGTTAGAATTTTTATTGACCAAGATTCTTTTTAAGTCCTGTTTTTCCTTCCTAGAGTAATAAATGTTTACTTCTACTTCTGTAAAGGAAATATTTTTGTTTCACACATAGAACATAATGCAGAGTATTACAACATAAAATACCCTTAAACCCAAATTACCTTATTTGAGAAAAATTATTAAGTTAATAACTTATATGTTTGTTTATTTATATAAAATGCATTGTGTGGCTCCCTGTCTCCTATACATGGGTGGCAATATTTGATCTCCCCTGGCATGCTCTGGACAGACCTATTTTTGGTAAAGTTGGAAGTAATTCGTCTGGCCAAATTTAGAGAAAACAAACAAATAAGCCCATATAATTAGCATGAGGAGAGTTCATATGTTCTTATTGGAACCTATATCTAAGCTTTGACACCTGAAATTCTACTTAATATATAAAATTTTTGAAAAGTCACACCCTATAAAACTAAAAATATAAGCACAAATTAAACTGAGTTTAAGACAAAAAAAGAGAAGAACATAGACAGAAACAGTTATAAGCAGGAATAAATGAAACTGTAAACAGGAAAACAACAGAGAAAATCTAGAAAATCAAGAGGTTTTTCTTGGGGAAAAAATGAACAGTTATAAACTTCTGGTGGGATGGATCAGAGAAAAAAGACGCAATTTACCAATACAGGAATGAAAAAAAAAGGGGAAATCACAACAGATTTTATAGACATTAATAGGATAATAAGGGGACATTATGAACAACTTTATGCCAATCAATTCGGTATATGAAATGGATACATTCCTTGAAAGATAAAAACTATCAAAGCTATCTTAAGAAGCAATGGATAATGTAAATATTACTGTAGCTATTAAAGATACTGAATTCAGTTTAAAACTTTCCAACAATCTAAACCCCAGGCCCAAATGTCTTCACTAGATAAATCTACCAACCAAAATAAATAATACTAATTCCACCAAAATATTTCCAGACAACAAGAGAGGAGAGGTATTTTGTTACTCATTTTAAGAGGCCTGCATTATGTGGATACCAAAACTAGAAGCAGACTTTACAAGAAAATACAGCTATAGCACTCATGGACATAGAAAAAAGCATCACCACCATCATCATCATCATTCTCTCTCTCTCTCTCTTTATCTCTCTGTCTCAAATAAATTCTTTCAGAGTAGAATTTACTTCAGGAGGCTTGTTCAACTTTCAAAAATCAACTAATGTACTGTAGCCTAAAACTAATAATCAAACACAGGTAACAACATAGGTTCATTTTGATAGATGCAGCAATGAATTTTGCAAAGTTCAAGATCCGTATGTTATCAAAATATTTGCACAAACTAATGAAAGGATAACTTCTTCAGCTTGATAAAGGGTATCTCATAAAAATCTAGAGCTAACATCATATTAAATGCTCAAAAATTGAATGTGTTCTCCTTAAGATCAGAAACAGGGCAAGAATGTCTTCTCTCACCACTCCTTTTCAAAGTTGTACTGGAGATTCTTGCCAGTAAAATCATGGAAGAATATGAAATGAAAGGCATTTATTTTGGAAGGGAAGAAATAAGCTGTTTCTATTTGCAGATGACCTAATTTTCTATGCAGAAAATCTCAAAGAATCCAAAACAAGCTGCCAGATATAGTGAGTATGTTTAGTGAGGTCACAGGACACAAGGTCAGTATATAAAAATCATTTGTATTTCTTTGTAGTAGCAATCAACAATTGGAACTTGGAATTTTAAATAGAACTACTTACAATAATACCAATAAATTTGAAATATCTATTGATTAGTTTACCAAAATATGTGGAAGATTTTTACACTAAAAACCATTAAAACATGAGAGAAATCCAATAAGATAAAAATTTATTGAGAGATATATGTGTTCATGGGTTTGATGATAAAAAAAGAATTGCCAAAATATTATTCTCCTCCAGCTGATCTATAGATACAAGGCAATTTCAGTCAAATTCATTTTTGTGTAGAAATTAAAATGCTGGTAGAATAGCAAAGATAATTTTGAAAAGGCAGAGCAAATTTACACTGTCTGATTGTAAAAATGAGTATAAAGCTACAATAATCAAGATATTGTGGTATTGCCAAAAGTATAAACACATAGATCAACAGAACAGAATAGAAAATGCAGAAATAGACCCATGCAGATATGGTCATTTGATGCTTGATATAGTTGTCAAGGAAATTGTATTAAGAATAGATAGTCTTTTCAGCAAATGAAGCTGAATAAATAGAATATCTATATGTCAAAAAAGTGCACTCTACCCCTAATTGCATCATACACAAAAATTAGCTCAAAATAGATCATAGACATACAATTATAAAACTAAAAAAACCATAGGAAAATAAATGTTTGTGACCTTGGACTAGTCAGAGGACAAAAAATTGCACTTCATTAAAATTAAATCTACTTTTTCAAACATGCTATGAAGAAAATTTTTTTAAATGCCACAAATTGGGAAATGTAAATTAAAACCACAATAAAATGCTACTATACATCATTGGATTGTTTCAAATAAAAGACAATACTAAATATTACCAGAAATATAGAGCAATTGAAAATTTCATATATTCCTGGTGTGGATGCAAAATGATACATCTGTTTTAGAAAAGAGTAAGGCAATTTCATAATAAGGTAACAGGCTTACCATGTGGCCCAACACTTCTACTTTTAGATACTTACCAAAGAGAAATGAAGACATGTCCAAACAACCCCTGTATGTGAATGTTTTTAGCAGATTTATTTAGAATCACCAAAAGCTAGAAACAACCCAAATGTTCATCAACTGGTGAATGGTTTAAAAAATTGTCATTGATGCATATAATGGCATATAACTCAGTGAAAGGATGAACTACAAATGCATCCAACAATAAGGATGAATCTCAGAAGCCCTATGCTAAATGAAGCAAGTCTGTCTCGAAAGGCCATATACTGAAGGATTCCTCTTAAATGACTCTTTGAAACTATAATGATGGAAAATACAGGGACAGAAATTAGATCAACAGTTGTCAAAAGCTCGGGATGATGTAAGGGAATTGGCAACAAAGTTATAAGGGAAATTTTAGTGGGGGCAGAAAAATTCTCTATTTTAATCATGATGATGGTGATGCTTGTTTCAATTTGTTAAAATTCATAGAACAGTACTCCTAAAAAGGTAAATTTTACTTTATGTAAATTATACGTCAACAAACCAACAACCAAATAACAACACCAACAAGGAAATACAGCATAGGACATTGGGGGGAAAAAAATCAGTATGTGGGAAGCCCTTTTCTCAAACTCCTTTCTTTCTTTGGAAATCATCTTGATAATCAATGGTATGCCTAAAACTTATGCTTGTCAGATACTTTCATAAATATTTGCTAATTTAGGTGAACATGGACCTTCTGTTTTATCCACTAACCTGGTGCCTTGCTGACCATGCTTTCCAGGTATAATGCTCTTTTTGTCTGGCTGGACAACTTTTCATTCCCTGAAGCCCTATCTATCCTATATTACTATAATATCTAGGATACATGACCCTTTAGATTCTGATTCATCAACCTACCAAATGAGCCTTGAGTGTTCTTATTTTTCAGATTATTATTAATTCTAAAGGCAAGTTATTATTATTATTATTTTTTCCTGTAGCATGCTGTTTCAGTGATTCTTATTCAGCTGTGCACAGCAATACAGTGACAATTGTATTATCACTGATAATACAATAATATTGTTTCTTATTAATGCAGGTATAAGGCTCTACTCCAAATCTACAAAATCAGAACTTATGAGAAAGATTTCTGGAAAGTATATGTTTCAATGTCCATAAGTATTTCTAATATTCATGGAAGTATTGTGAGTGACCAGTTTTGTTCTAAAATATAACTTATTAATAGTTATTGTGTATTACAAAGCCTGAAATTTAGATTCTTTTGATTCTAGTTAATTGCATCAATGAGTCCACAAAAAGGCAGATTACAACTAGACATATATTTACATCTAGGCTGAAATATGTTACACAACCTATGAAAAATGTCAAATCAATTTTCCTTTACATTTCTAAAGTTAACATGAATAACATGCCTTGTGCTACTGAGACTGACATTTTATAGATAAAATTATACTTCTTATCTAATTTAAAATGTGAGCCTATGCACATTTTTTTCCTGACACCATGTATATGTGTATATTTATTGATGGTTAATTTTATGTGTCAATTTAAGTAGGCTACATGATCAGATATTTAGCCAAATGGGTGGATGTAGCTGTGAAGGTCTATTTTTAGATGAGATTAACATTTAAATCAGTGGTGTTTGAACAAAGAGATTACTCTCCATAATGTGGATGAGCCTCATCCAATCAGTTGAGGCCTTAAGAAAAAGTCTAACCTTTCATGAGGAAGAGAAAGTTATACCAGACTGCCTTTGGACTAATGCTTCAATTTCAGCTCTTCCCTGAGTCTCCACAGCAGTCTCTGCTGATTTGGGATTTGCCTGCCCCCACAATCACATGAGCTGATTCCTTAAAATCTCTCTCTGTCCAAAACCAGCAGGATGTGTGTGTGTATATATATATATATTTATTAGAATACACATTATATATATATTTACTAATATATACATCCTATTGGTTCTGTTTCTCTGAAAAACCCTGACTAATAAATACATAAATTCATATGTGTTTGTACAGAAGCAAATCTATTTCAAAAGATCTCAGTATGAATTAGTGCAGAACTGGTAAGCTATTTAATATAAAACTTTGTGTATTGACTAATTAATAGTTATTTGATAACAGTCAAATAGTATTAATACCCTATATAACATAATGTATAGTTTCAAATCATTTTCAAAAATATTTTCTTTCCTTTTTTTTTTAACCTTTATAAGCTTGTGAAATAGATATAGAGGCATTATTGGTGAGGATTTCAAGCACATATTTAAAATAAATATAAAATATAAAGTTTTGAGGGAAAAACTTTCAGGATAGAATCAAGAACTCAACTATGCAGAATACTCCAGTTAATCCTAAATCAGATACTTAAAAAAGAGTAACTCAGGCTGATACTGGATTACTAACTAGGCACATAGAGTTCAAAAGTCCAAAAAAACATAGAGTAACTATAGCAACATTGGGACATTCAGGATGCATTAAATCAAATTCCCAATAAAACAATTGTACTATACCTCTAGATTTTCAGCAGATCTAAACAGAGGTCTTAATTACAAGCAGAGAGGATAGGCAGAGGTCTGAATTTTACCTATTCCCAACTGAATGAGAAGTTACAATTTAAAAAATATCTCAATATATTTCCATTCTCACAAAGAAGTATACACACCTTATTTTCAGACGTTTAAAAATAGCTGTAATAGAAATTCAATGCTTATGGGAGAGTGGTTTTATTTTGAAACACTGTCAAAATTATTTTGGAGGTATCCAATCAGATTACAGAAGTTCCCAAACTATCTTTTTTTTTTTTTTAACATCTTTATTGGAGTATAATTGCTTTACAATGGTGTGTTAGTTTCTGCTTTATAACAAAGTGAATCAGTTATACATATACATATGTTCCCATATCTCTTCCCTCTTGTGTCTCCCTCCCTCCCACCCTCCCTATCCCACCCCTCTAGGTGGTCACAAAGCACCGAGCTGATCTCCCTGTGCTATGCGGCTGCTTCCCACTAGCTATCTATTTTACATTTGGTAGTGTATATATGTCCATGCCACTCTCTCACCCTGTCACATCTTACCCTTCCCCCTCCCCATATCCTCAAGCCCATTCTCTAGTAGGTCTGTGTCTTTATTCCCGTCTTGCCACTAGGTTCTTCATGACCTTTTTTTTTTTTTTCTCCTTAGATTCCATATATATGTGTTAGCATACTGTATTTGTTTTTCTCTTTCTGACTTACTTCACTCTGTATGACAGACTCTAACTCCATCCACCTCACTATAAATACCAAACTATCTTGAAGTTGAGTGATTCCTGTAGATAATATCCTATTACTGTCTATCTCTCCTTGGTTTAATATTGACAAAAAGAAATAAGCACCATAATAGACTAGAAAGTGCTCAGTTAAGCAGTCAGAATTCTAACCCAAGTTAAATATTGGAAACAGAGTGGGCTAAGACCTCAAAACAGACATAGCTCCCACAAGTGTGATGAATCAATTCTAATATTAGGCAAGCAAAAGGAGTGTATCAAAAAATAAGGAAACCTGATAACTACATTGTTTTTCATTGTTGTGGACTATAGACAACAGCTAATCCAGGTCAATGTTAAGATTAACACAGAGTTGCAGATTGGGTTATCTGGAAAATAGATTCTGAGACAGAATTTAGTGTGCAGGATGTTTACTGAGGAGTGCTCTTGGAATCTACAAATATGGAAGGGAGGGTATAAAAGCAAAGCAAGATGGGGTACCAGGAAAAGTTGGCTGACCTGACAGAGAACTCTGGAGCTAAATATGACCTAGAGTTTTCCTGTTTCACTAAGATGGCCAGACAGCTATACTCCCATCTTCTTTGGTCATTAGATTTAAGCTACCCTAAGATAGGTGTCCTTAGGTAAGACCATTCTCTGCAGCTGAGGCAATCCCAGGGACTGATAGCTAAAGCTTTTCTCCTGACAGTAGGCCCAGCAGCTGGATAGACAATTCCTTCCTAGATGGAAGACCCAGGTGTATGAGCTCCATGCTCATCACTGTCATAACTTGAACCCTTGGATTCAACTTATATTTTAATTTTAATTTTTTATTTTTTTAACGTTTTCATTGGAGTATAATTGCTTTACAATGGTGTGCTAGCTTCTGCCTTATAACAAAGTGAATCAGTCATACATACACATATATCCCCATATCTCCTCACTCTTGCATCTCCCTCCCTCCCACCCTCCCTATCCCACCCCTCCAGCCGATCACAAAGCACCAAGCTGATCTCCCTGTGCCACGTGACTGCTTCCCACAAGCCACCCACTTCATACCTGGTAGTGTACATATGTCCATATATACGCTACCACTCTCTCACTTTGTCCCAACTTACCCTTCCCGCTCCCCATGTCCTCAAGTCCATTCTCTAGTAGGTCTGTGTCTTTATTCCCATCTTGCCACTAGGTCCTTCATGACCTTTTTTTTTTTTTTTTAGATTCCATATATATGTGTTAGCATACGGTATTTGTTTTTCTCTTTCCAACTTACTTCACTCTATATGACAGACTCTAGGTCCATCCACCTCACTACAAATAACTCAATTTCATTTCTTTTTATGGCTGAGTAATATTCCATTGTATATATGTGCCACATCTTCTTTATCCATTCATCTGTTGATGGACACTTAAGTTGCTTCCATGTCCTGGCTATTGTAAATAGAGCTTCAGTGAACACTGTGGTACATGACTCTTTTTGAATTACGGTTTTCTCAGGGTATATGCCCAGTAGTGGGAATGCTGGGTCATATGGTAGTTCTATTTTTAGTTTTTTAAGGAACCTCCATACTGTTCTCCATAGTGGCTGTATCAATCTACATTCCCACCAACAGTGTATGAGGGTAACCTTTTCTCCACACCCTCTCCAGCATTTATTGTTTCTAGATTTTTTTGTGATGCCCATTCTGACTGGTGTGAGATGATATCTCATTGTAGTTTTGATTTGCATTTCTCTAATGATTAATGATGTTGAGCATTCTTTCATGTGTTTGTTGGCAATCTGTATATTTTCTTTAGAGAAATGTCTATTTAGGTCTTCTGCCCATTTTTGGATTGGGTTGTTTGTTTTTTTGATATTGAGCTGCATGAGTTGCTTGTATGTTTTGGAGATTAATCCTTTGTCAATTGCTTCATTTGCAAATATTTTCTCCCATTCTGAGGGTTGTCTTTTCGTCTTATTTATGGTTTCCTTTGCTGTGCAAAAGCTTTTAAGTTTCTTTAGGTCCCATTTGTTTATTTTTTCTTTTATTTCCATTACTCTAGGAGGTGGGTCAAAAAGGATCTTGCTGTGATTTATGTCATAGAGTGTTCTGCCTATGTTTTCCCCTAACAGTTTGATAGGTCTGGCCTTACATTTAGGTCTTTAATCCATTTTGAGTTTATTTTTGTGTATGGTGTTAGGGAGTGTTCTAATTTCATTCTTTTACATGTAGCTGTCCAGTTTTCCCAGCACCACTTGTTGAAGAGGATATCTTTTCTCCATTGTATATTCTTGTCTCCTTTATCAACGATAAGGAGACCATATGTGTGTTGGTTTATCTCTGGGCTTTCTATCCTGTTCCATTCATCTATGTTTCTTTTTTTGTACCAGTACCATACTGGCTTGATTACTGTAGCTTTGTAGTATAGTCTGAAGTCCAGGAGCCTGATTCCTCCAGCTCCGTTTTTCTTTCTCAAGATTGCTTTGGCTATTCGGGGTCCTTAGTGCTTCCATACAAATTGTGAAATTTTTTGTTCTAGTTCTGTGAAAAATGCCAGTGGTAGTTTGATAGGGATTGCATTGAATCTGTAGATTGCTTTGAGTAGTAGAGTCATTTTCACAATGTTGATTCTTCCAATCCAAGAACATGGTATATCTCTCCATCTATTTGTATCATCTTTAATTTCTTTCATCACTGTCTTATAATTTTCTGCAAACAGGTCTTTTGTCTCCTTAGGTAGGTTTATTCCTAGGTATTTTATTCTTATTGTTGCAATGGTAAATGGGAGTGTTTTCTTAATTTCACTTTCAGATTTTTCATCATTAGTGTATAGGAATGCAAGAGATTTCTGTGCATTAATTTTGTATCCTGCTACTTTACGAAATTCACTGATTAGCTCTAGTAGCTTTCCGGTAGCATCTTTAGGATTCTTTATGTATACTATCATATCATCTGCAAATAGTGACAGCTTTACTTCTTCTTTTCCAATTTGGATTCCTTTTATTTCTTTTTCTTCTCTGATTTCTGTGGCTAACACTTCCAAAACTATGTTGAATAATAGTGGTGAGAGTGGGCAACCTTGTCTTGTTCCTGATCTTAGTGGAAATGGTTTCAGTTTTTCACCATTGAGGACGATGTTGGCTGTGGGTTTGTCATGTATGGCCTTTATTATGTTGAGGAAAGTTCCCTCTATGCCTACTTTCTGCAGGGCTTTTATCATAAATGGGTGTTGAATTTTGTCGAAAGCTTTCTCTGCATCTACTGAGGTGATCATATGGTTTTTCTCCTTCAATTTGTTAATATGGTGTATCACATTTCCGTATATTGAAGAATCCTTGCAGTCCTGGGATAAACCCCACTTGATCATGGTGTATGATCCTTTTAATGTGCTGTTGGATTGTGTTTGCTAGTATTTTGTTGAGGATTTTTGCATCTTGTTCATCAGTGATATTGGTCTGTAGTTTTCTTTTTTTGTGTGACATCTTTGTCTGCTTTAGGTACCAGGGTGTTTGTAGCCTCGGAAAATGAGTTTGGGAGTGTTCCTCCCTCTGCTATATTTTGGAAGAGATTTAGAAGAATAGGTGTTAGCTCTTCTCTAAATGTTTGATAGAATTCGCCTGTGTAGCCATCTGGTCCTGGGATTTGTTTATTGGAAGATTTTTAATCACAGTTTCAATTTCAGTGCTTGTGATTTGTCTGTTCATATTTTCTATTTCTTCCTGGTTCAGTATCGGAAGGTTGTGCATTTCTAAGAATTTGTCCATTTCTTCCAGGTTGTCCATTTTATTGGCATATAGTTGCTTGTAGTAATCTCTCATGATCCTTTGTATTTCTGCAGTGTCAGTTGTTACTTCACCTTTTTCATTTCTAATTCTATTGATTTGAGTCTTCTCCCTTTTTTTCTTGATGAGTCTGGCTAATGGGTTATCAGTTCTGTTTATCATCTCAAAGAACCAGCTTTTAGTTTTATTGATCTTTGCTATTGTTTTCTTCATTTCTTTTTCATTTATTTCTGATCTGATCTTTATGATTTCTTTCCTTCTGCTAACTTTGAGGTATTTTTCTTCTTCTTTCTCTAATTGCTTTAGGTGTAAGGTTAGGTTGTTTATTTGAGGTGTTTCTTGTTTCTTAAGGTAGGTTTGTATGCTATAAACTTCCCTCTTTGAACTGCTTTTGCTGCATCCCATAGGTTTTGGGTCGTTGTGTTTTCATTGTCAATTTTTTCTAGGTATTTTTGATTTCCTCTTTGATTTCTTCAGTGATCTCTTGGTTATTAAGTAGTGTATTGTTTAGCCTCCATGTGTTTTTATTTTTTAGAGATTTTTTCCTGTAATTGATATCTAGTCTCATAGCGCTGCGGTCAGAAAAGATACTTGATACAATTTCAATTTTCTTAAATTTACCAAGGCTTGACTTCTGAGCCAAGATATGATCTAACCTGGAGAATGTTCCATGAGCACTTGAGAAGAAAATGTATTCTGTTGTTTTTGGATGGAATGTCCTATAAATGTCAATTAAGTCCATCTTGTTTAATGTATTGTTTAAAGCTTGTGTTTCCTTATTTATTTCCATTTTGGATGATCTGTCCATTGGTGAAAGTGGGGTGTTAAAGTCCCCTACTATGACTGTGTTACTGTCGATTTCCCCTTTTATGGCTGTTACTATTTGCCTTATGTATTGAGGTGCTCCTATGTTGGGTGCATAAATATTTACAATTGTTATATCCTCTTCTTGGATTGATCCCTTAATGATTATGTAGTGTGTTTCTTTGTCTCTTGTAATAGTCTTTGTTTTAAAGTCTATTTTGTCTGATATGAGAATTGCTACTCCAGCTTTCTTTTGATTTCCATTTGCATGGAATATCTTTTTCCATCCCCTTACTTTCAGTCAGTATGTGTTCCTAGGTCTGAAGTGGGTCTCTTGTAGACAGCATATATACGGGTCTTGTTTTTCTATCCATTCAGCCACTCTATGTCTTTTGGTTGAAGCATTTAATCCATTTACATTTAAGGTAATTATCGGTATGTATGTTTCTATTACCATTTTCTTAATTGTTATGTGTTTGTTATTGCAGGTCTTTTCCTTCTCTTGTGTTTCCTGCCTAGAGAAGTTCCTTTAGCATTTGTTGTAAGGCTGGTTTGGTGGTGCTGAATTCTCTTAGCTTTTGCTTGTCTGTAAAGCTTTTAATTTCTCTATCAAATCTGAATGAGATCCTTGCTGGATAGAGTAATCTTCGTTGTAGGTTTTTTCCCTTTCATCACTTTAAATATGTCCTGCCACTCCCTTCTGGCTTGCAGAGTTTCTGCTGAAAGATCAGCTGTTATCCTTATGGGGATTCCCTTGGATGTTATTTGTTGTTTTTCCCTTGCTGCTTTTAATATTTTTTCTTTGTATTTAATTTTTGATAGTTAGATTAATATGAGTCTTGGTGTGTTTCTCCTTGGATTTATCCTGTATGGGACTCTCTGTGCTTCATGGACTTGATTGACTCTTTCCTTTCCCATATTAGGGAAGTTTTCAACCATAATCTCTTCAAATATTTTCTTAGTCCCTTTCTTTTTTTCTTCTTCTTCTGGAACCCATATAATTCGAATGTTGGTGCATTAAATTTTCTCCCAGAGATCTCTGAGACTGTCCTCAATTCTTTTCATTCTTTTTTCTTTATTCTGCTCTGCAGTTGTTATTTCTACTATTTTATCTTCCAGGTTACTTATCCGTTCTTCTGCCTCAGTTATTCTGCTCTTGATTCCTTCCAGAGAGTTTTTAATTTCATTTATTTTGTTGTTCATGATTGTTTGTTTGGTCTTTCGTTCTTCTAGGTCCTTGTGAAACGTTTCTTGTATTTTCTCCATTCTATTTCCAAGATTTTGGATCATCTTTATTATCATTATTCTGAATTATGTTTCAGGTAGACTTCCTATTTTCTCTTCATTTGTTAGCTCTGGTGGGTTTTTACTTTGCTCCTTCATCTGCTATGTGTTTCTTTGTCTTCTCATTTTGCTTAACTTACTGTGTTTGGGGTGTCCTTCTGGCAGGCTGCAGGTTCATAGTTCCCATTGCTTTTGGTGTCTGTCCCCATGCCTAAGGTTGGTTCAGTGGGTTGTGTAGGCTTCCTGGTGGAGGGGACTAGTGCCTGTGTTCTGGTGGATGAGGCTCGATCTTGTCTTTCTGGTGGGCAGGTCCACGTCTGGTGGTGTGTTTTGGAGTGTCTGTGACCTTATGATTTTAGGCAGCCCCCTTGCTAATGGGTGGGGTTGTGTTCCTATCTTGCTAGCTGTTTGGCGTAGGGTGTCCAGCACTATATCTTACTGGTCATTGAGTGGAGCTGGGTCTTGGCATTGAGATGGAGATCTCTGGGAGATTTTCACCGTTTGATATTATGTGGAGCTGGGAGGTCTCTTCAACTTATTTATATACATTTGTAGACAGTTCTTTTGACATTCTTCCAGGATTCTGGTGGACCTCTCTTTCTGGGGGAAACATAGAAGAGGAAGATTATTGGGAAGAACTGTAGCTCCCACCATTGCAATTGGTCTTGGGGGTGTAACTGATACTCATCATCTTTCTCTTCTACTGTTTCTACATTCCCTTTACTCTCAGCTACCACCCCTACTGGCCTTATCTAGACCCTCATCCCAGAGAGATATGAGTCCCTAGTCAACATGTTCTCAGGTCAGGGGTGCTGTATCTGTTCATTTATAGTCACAATTGCTCAAGGGAGTAAGTATCAAGAGACAACCAAGCAGGTCACCTGGGTTCAAAACATATTTCTCTTTGTCTCCACTGTGAAAGCACTCCTTGCTCCTTCTGATAGGCTCAATTACTCCTACCAAAATAGTGTTTTGTTTTTTTTTTTAATCTTCTGGTCCCCAGATACAAGGAGCTCAAAGTGACCTAGGAGCAGACATAGTTTGTAGTTCAATAGATAATTACTGTGTCCTAGGAAGAGGTGTTCTGCCTTTTATGTCTAATACAGAACCCAGAGTTGGGTAGCACAAATCCTCCAAGAAGGTCATTGAGAGTGATGGTAAGTATAGTCATTCCTAGTCCCAAACTTTGCTTCCAAGATTTATGGGATGTAGTTCTATGTAAAAATCTTTGATACAAACTATACACTTTACGTATGATAAGTGTATAGTGGATTATCCTTGCTGTCCTTTTAAAAGACCTTCTCTAAGCTGGTGCTCAAGCTGTGTCTTCAGCAGATTGTTCTGTCTCGCTAGCAGCTCTTAGTTAGTGGAGCATGTGATACAATCAGTGGATCTAATGGTCATGAAAAAAACTTGTACTTCCTCTTCTCTAAAAGGGATCCCATGATGTCACTTAAGGTTATATTGGGATCCCGTGACAGTTCAAAAGCCATTTGGTGGTGCTCGTGCTGCCTTGCAGACAGGAAAAGAAACCCCATACCTGTAAAACATGCCTATTCTTATAAGAACATATTTCTCTCTCTTTCATGTTGAAAGGACCTATTGTAGCAATACTAAAACATCTGGCATGGTGGTTGTAATTGATGCTATTATTTAGCTGACTTTTCTAAATTTAGTCTTCTCAGGGCCTCCGAAATCAGGAGATAAGAGCCTCTTTTGCTAATAATGATACCTCTGGCTTTCACACTTAGCTTTCAATTGTCTGTTAATTGATCTCAGCTTTTTCTTTTTTCTTTTTCTTTTTTTGTTAGAGCATCTGTTGATCTAGCAATAGCCCCTCTATTTCATTGTTCTTGAAATTACTGCTTCCTTCATGTTTCTCCAGTACATAATATATTGCACCACCTAAACCTAACCTTAAGACTGAGATGCCTAGTAGAGTTGTCAGTGTTGTTAAGTAGGAACCAGTATTTATGAGTATGGAATTATGAGCAAAGATCCACATGGGAGCAGTCCAGTGGTGGATGGAAATAAGACTTTTTTCCCGCAGCCAGGAAAGTTTATCTTCTCTTTCTGAATCTGATTTATTTTCTCAAACTTGTGGAAAAAGTTGAAGTGCAACATACACATACATAACCTGCTGACAACAGTTACCCGTGTTACAAGATATGCTAGGTTAGAAATTATAAGAAAATTCAAAGGGAATGGGAATAAAGGATGTGGGGACATAATAATATGAGGGATCTAAAAAGAGAAGATGAATTCACACTGAAATCCAAAGAAGTATCTGAAGATCTACTTGGGCATTGCAAACATCCTCTCAATTAATTTTTATTGGTGCAGACAGTTACAGGTTCAGTAAAACTTCATATAATTGGGAATTAACCTCAGAACCAAAATTTGAGATTATGTCATTAAATAGTTCATGTCAACACAGAATAGCATTTAATAGAATCCTGTAAATTTGAGAGAATATTCAGAGCATTTTATGTGGGAATGACATGGAGAAATAAATGACTATCAAAATAATAATATAACCACTCAATGGTGGAATATCTGATTTAAAAATCTAGAATGATTTATTTCATGACTAGAGAAAAAGTAGATTGGGATAGCTCAAGCATGGCTATGAAATATTGATTTTACCTGAATTTTGCATAATATTATGAAGGTTTTTATACCCAATAAATGAAGCATAAGTACTTCAGTCTTTAAATTTATGGTCAAGTTGCTTGAATATTCAATTTCTTTGAGGTGTAAGAAAAGGAAATATCTTCAGAAAGGCATTTTATAGGGGAGGAAAAATAATTTTCCCTCTACCCTTCTAGGGTCTTGGATGAGATATCCCACCCCCATAATAAAAGGTAAATTAACAGGAGAAAAACAAACAGAAGTTTAATAACATATATACCTCTTGTATATATGGAAAATACCCAGGAAAACTGAGTAGCTCCTGAAAATGGAAATGGCCTAGCACCACCCTAAATACTGTCTCCAGCTAAAGACAAAAGATGTTGGGGGTTGGGGAGACAGTTATGGAAGGTTGTCAGGCAAAGCACAGTAAACAAGTGTATCGTTGTTATGCAGATTTAAGTCCAAGCCATCTCCACTGCTAAGTTTCTAAAAATGTATCAACCTCTTTTTCCTGGTACAGAGAGGGAAACACCTTTAAAAATGGAGATTTCCCTTTCAAATATAAATTTTTCTTACTACAGGGTAACTTCTACTGATTTTCAGAGCTTTTCCTGTTTCTCCAATTTCTTAAAAATAAATAGCTCAAGATAATCCTTACACCAATGTGGAATATTTTGGGATGGCAAATTCTGCTCCCCTTCAAGTTCATATGTAATTATAATACTTCTGAAGAAGATAAAAGTTAGCATCCTTTAGGGTTTCCCATTGTTATAAAATGTTTTTACCTGCCCCAAGAAGCACAACAGGTGATATGGCATGGTCATAACTACTCAGGTTTGGAGCTGAGCACAGCTAGAAGTAGGGTTTAAATGATGCCAAGCTTCCTGAGATGCAAAGTCATAAGTGGATCTGAATATTGAAATGTTAAAATTAGATATTGAACTATGTTCCAGTTTCAAGTACTCAGACGTCATGTGACACTCATCAACATATATTGAGACTGAGCAGGACCCTGTGAAGCCTTCTCAGTGTCAAGACTACTCTATGCCCCTCATTTTTTGTTTGTAGGAAAAATGCTTTAGTCTCGTAGGTATTCCCTGAGTTCCAAAGAGCAGACTCAAGCAGTTACTAAATAGAGAAGTGAAGGAATGCAGAACCAAGCAAGATAGCATGAACAAGAGCTCAGGGATAAAACAGAATCCTAGTTCCTCCTCAAGGGATATACATAACAATCTGATGCCTATCTTTGAGTTGTTATGCAGAAACTAAGACCCCTGCCCAAGTGGAGGATTGTGATGACATGCTGACCACAAGCAAGTAGACCCCAGACTGGTTGGAACCAGATGGTTGATGATTAAAACTCCTGAAACATCAACCCTGCTACCTCACCACCAATTAGTCAGAAGAAAGTCTACAAGCTGCAACCCTCACCCCAAATGTTGCCTTTAAAAACCCTTCCCTGAAAGCCACTGGGGAGTTTGGGTCTTTTGAGCATGAGCTGCCCATTTTCCTTATTTGGTACCCTGCAATAAACGCTGTACTTTCTTTCACCACAACCTGTGTTAGTAGATTGGCTTTGCTGCATGGCAGGCAAGTGGATTCAAGTTCAATTCCGTAACAATATCAATATATTTTATCTACACATTTCTCACTGGATGCTGAGGCAGAACAAAATATGCCACCCCAAAATATGCCACTTTGACATACTGATTATTTTGAATTAAAGTTACTTCAGAAACAGCTGGTGCAAGAAGGACATTCCGACCCTCCCTTGTCCCCCTGAAAGCAGGAAATATATTCCCCATGTGAAGGGCACCGTCCCTGCACCTGGTGGGTAGAAAGCATCCTTATTACCAGAGATAGTGAATTCAGGTAATAAGGTATAAATAAACTTTGTTATTTCTTCATTAATTTGCTACCTCAATCCCAAAACCCTTAGTCAATTCTTTGCATATAATTGTTTCTTTGTTTAAAAGTATAAAAGCTGCCTGCTTTGGTCACTTCTTTGAGTCTCATATTTTTATGAGCTCCCATGCATGCAAAATTAAATTTATTTTTTTCCCGTTAATTTGTCTCGTGAGTTTATTAAATCATCCAAAGAACCTAGAAGGGAAGAAAAGAGAAAAATTTTCCTCCCCTACAGTGCCCTCATGCTCTATTCGATAAGCCTATGATTAATTTATATAAGTAGAAGCAGTGTTCTCAGTTCTGAGCATCCTATATGACACAGACATTTTCAGTAAAATTTTTGTCTTAAAGTTTAATTGTACTGAAAGTTTAATGATGATGAGGCAATCTCCCAAGTTAGAATGCTGGATTTTATAACGGAACACTGGACAAGAGCAAAGAAATCTTATACAGTCTCTCACTGGCTACATGTTTTAGGGAAACACAAATATCCTATGCTTCTTGTTCTGTTGTTTATTTCAATAAATTGAAGAGATTTATCAAAATCCTATCGAAGCTTTTTCCAAATCTTATATATTATGACATGATCCTTAAATGATTAATTTTTCTAAAAATAGCACTCACATGATATTTTTATGCTAAAGAGTAGGTCATCCTGTGTTTGACTCATTAGTGACTTTTATTTTACATGAAATATGTTTGGCATTTGTACTTATTTATGTAGGAGAACAACTATGAAAGTAGAAAATTGACTCAGAAAATAGGTATGGGTTTCTTGCATATGAGAAAGAAAATAGATAAAATGAGTTGGTCTATGATGCATAGCAATTGGTAACATTGGTGCTGATTTTGATGTTTATTGGGAAGAAATTTTGATTAGATTTCATTTAGCATGGAAAATTGGACCCTGCTACAAACTCTATAGTATTCCGTGCTCCAGACAGGCTTACAGACCTCTCCATCTGTCAAATATCGTGCTCTTTGGTTTGGAACATATTCCTTAGTTTGGAACATTATGTTTGAACAGATGGAGTGGCCTGTTTGTAGATAAAATTAACAATGCGTTTCTGTATATATTAGTTTGTTCTAGTCTTCATGATTTTTTCCCCTGTGGTATTTAAAACCCAAATTATGTGTGTTGTCTAAAAGAGAGAGAGAGAGTATGAAAATGCTGAGCTTGAGCAACTCAAAATAACTCTGCTGGAATTGTGGCCAACATTGAAGATTTTGAAAAATTACTTGGCATGTAGAGGGTGTCTTTTGAATACTTTTAGAAATATTGAACAGCAAAAATTCTTATGTACTAAATCTCTAAAACTGTAAGTTAGAATTATAGAATCAATATGATTTGATACTTTCTACTAAAATGCCATTCTCAGATATTGAAATCTATCACTGCTCTATGAATAGAGAATACAAGAACTTAAATGGTCAATAGAAATAGACGATATTATGATACCTCAAAAATGAAAATTATTTCCTACTGTGACAAATGTATGAACAGGTAAAGTCGTAATTATCTGTTGTCTAATTTTCATTGTCTTCATATTTTCTTATTGATTGTAAAACATATGTATAAATATATTTACAGATACAAATATATTATAAATAAAATTCCAAATGTTTTGTTATTCTGGTTTCTTTTTTAATGGCAATATTATATGTGTGTATATTTTATATATAACAGCAAAATAGCAAAAAAATAGTCAAAACTATCCTTCCTTCTGTTTATAGTTTCTTTTAACATTTTGAGAAGTTCTATTCCATAAATTTACATAAATATTTTCTTATAATTATATTTTCTTCCACTAGTTTTATATTTGCAGGATAAATGTTTCATAATGACTATTCTATCTCACATTTACTTAATTATTCCAGATTATTTTTGTACTTATATTGTTAAATTCCCACCACTCCACCTAATTTTTTTCATTGTTTTTGGATTTTGTTTTATATATATATAAAACTTACAGAGAATTATTGACATTTCCAATTGATGAAATAAAAATTCATGTTTTAGGCAAGACAAGAAAAATTTAAACATAAAGCTTTTTCTCTGCCCTTTGGCCTCCTCCTTCCCCTCCAGTTGTCATTCTGCATGTGCATTATGTATTAACCAGACGCCCCAAAGGCAGAAATACCTGCTCAACCATAAAGATCAATTTTTCTCCTTCTGGTGCCAGCCATGTTAACTCTTTAGAAAACAACATTTCCTTCTCAATCCTGTAAGGGTCACAGTGACCCACCACTCGCCTTGCACCTGCAGATATCTTTGGTGAACTTTATGTACAATGCTAATATATAGTTTCCCTTAAAGATAGCGATTGGTGCAGAACAGACTAGTCAGACAACCTGGGGAGATACTGGGCAGTGCCTAATGGAAGTTCTTAGCTTAATTACTTACTTATGATCTTATTAATGTTATTAGCTATATTACTATATTATATATTGAATTCTGCCTGTTTTACAAGAATATTGTTTCTTGCATTACCAAATATATAACTGAGCCTCAATAAAATTATTGATGACTAGGTAGCTTGAAATGACAAATATATAGTTCTATAAGATCAATGATTATAGTAGTGTAACTCTAGATATGGGAAGAAGGAACAAGAGAGAACAATTTCCTGGATCATAACAGACTAGTATGACAGGCGTTCCAGAAGTTTTTAGTTACTGTTAACTGGGCCTAGTCTAGTAACAACACATTGAGTAGCCAATCAATGAAATCTTCACCTGACCTGGGAATGAACATTCCTAGCACCATGGGACACATTGGTCACACAGTGCCTCCCAAATCTTGGTCAAAATCAAGACTAAAAGGGAAGGGATTGTAAAATAAAGAATGTTGCCCAGCATTCAGTTCTACAACAATCAGATTATTAGCCGCTGCAGTCACTGACCTACAAAACCTCTGAAAGGAATTAAGGGTAGAGATCAGGATGAGGCACTCTATGCTCTGGAAAAACTGACAGAACTGGCCCTTGGATGGTTTGATATTTTCAGGAGAAATTTTTTATGAACCTGGATTCTTGCATCTTCCTATACTTAGAAAAGCACTAAAACTATTAAATAAGATATCTGTTCCTTGTGGCCAGCAGCAACCTTCTACTGAGATGTGTGCTTGATTGTAGGTATCCTCTAGGCCAAAATCACATATATACTGACCTCCCTGCTTACCTCTTCAGAACAGCTCTCAGAACTCTCTGAGAGACTGTCTCCAGGTTATAATCCTCAGTTTGGTTCAAATAAAATTTTCCATTTCTTTCTTAGATTGACTATTGATTTTTGTTGAGATAATTCAGAAATGACACGTTTTCCACTTATTTAATATTTTTTCATTAAATTGAAAGAGTGAATTTTCTATTTTATATCTCTTTTGAGTTGGATTTTTGAGGGATCCAGTTTACAGCAGAACTATTGTTATTTCAACATGTATTTTTAGTTGATCAATTTACTGTTTTAAAATTACTTTTATTAGTTTCTTTGTGTTTTTCTGGAGATTTCCAAATAATCATATCATGAATGGATGGTAACAATTTTATAAATATACTTATTAATATTTTTTTTCCTCTCTATTGCTTAAAATTTTTCTATCAATTTTGAAAAAAGTTGAAGAGCAACTGTGATAATAACCTTTTTGTTTTGTTTTGTTTTGTTTTACTGGGAATGTCTCTAGTATGAGATATATGCTAGTAATACACATACTTCTAACTATATTGAATAATAGTCCTATAATTCTTGTGTGGCAGAAACTGCCTAAACTGTTTTTCAGTATCCACACTCCTTTTGCCTTGGTGAACTGCTAGACTGTATTTCCCAGGCCCTTTGCATTAGATAAGGCTATGTAACTACCTGTCACATAAGCACAATTGAATATATAGCCTTGAGCCGAAGTGGTTAAAACCAGTTGTGCTATTTTCTCTCTCTTTCCCTGAATGTCATCCAGATGCAGAAGATCTAGTTGAGGGCTGAGGAGAACCCTCTAAATAGAAGAAGACTGATTCTCAAATGACTTTATGCATCTGATTTTGTCCTATTGCATTTCCAACCCTATTGAGCATATAAAAGAAGGAATAATCCTTTTTATCTTAAGCAACTGATATATGGGGATTATTTGTTAAAATAGATCTTAAACCCTGACAAATACACATACGCTTCTGAAAAAAAAATAAAGAATTGATGTGGAATGGTATTTTGGGGTCATTTTTTGAGGATGTACAGTATTTTTTTTATTGTTTAAACTATGGTTGTGGTGAATTAAATTAACAGGTTTTCTATCACTAAAAACCTTTTGATAGCAGACTATCTATACTTAATTGCTGTGACTTATTATTTTTATTCCAGTGGAGTCGATGTGTTAATATTTTTTGAAATATTTTCATATACTTAAAATTATGACAGATAAATAGGTACTTTTGATATTATATTTATATCAGTAAAATATTAATAAAGAAATTGCATGCCATGATTCAAATCTAGAAATCAACTACTGAGGATAATTACTTATATATTTATTTGATTCCTTCTATTGTAGTGTTATACAATTGTAGACAAAATTTTATTTACGCATTTCCACTTCCATTTAGAGTAAGAGAGCCTTCAGTAAAAGTAAAAAGTGTAATTATCTGGATAACAGACATCTGTTTGTTACTTGTATCTGGAGTAAACAAGGTGGTCAGACATTAATAAGAATCCACCATTCACTTAGTGGTTGATAGATATAATGTTGAATTAGTATATGTAACAACTTCTCACATACATCATATCTAATAGTGCTATAACCAAACCTGTTATAATGACAACAAATGCCTCAATGATAAATTCAGAATCTGTCCAATTTAAAAAATGTTGGAATATCTTGCATGAGGTAAATTATTTATCCAAGGATTATATAAGTAATTTTTGGATTTGTAGCCTCTTAAAAATGTTAGAACTTAGATTCAGTATATAAGCAGTCATGTAATTGGCATGGACAGCTCATGAGATTAAAAATTTACATCATATAGTAGTATCTTCCTAATTCTGTATTAACAACATCATCTCCTGGCTTACAATAAAATCTTTAAATAGATCTATTAATTATTTAATGATTCAATTAGCATAAAGTAATTTATAAAAATTTTCTTTATGAAGAAATTCATGGTGGGGGATGGAGTCAAGATGGCGGACTAGGAGGATGCAGAATTCATGTCTCTGCACAACTAGGGCACCTACCAGGCACCAGTGGGACACCTAAGGGGACAGGAGGAACTGCCAGTGACTGGGTAGGAAGTGGGGTGTGGGAGGAGTGAAGGGAGAGAAGAAGTGGAGGTGGGAGGGGACTGGTGCCCCTGAGGGGCAGCTGGGGGAGGGGAAGGGATCCCATGCCTGAAGGGGGAAATTGGGGGACCACTGGGAGGGCAAAGGATCAAAAGTGAGCGTGGCCAGGTTTCCCCTGACCACTTGGGCCCCTGGGAGCCTGCTGAGATCCTGGGCCTGATCCTCTGCCCCCTGAGGCCCCCTCCAGCCACAGGGGTCCTGAGGGAGTGGGAGGGAGGGAAGGGGGGAGCAAAAGTAAAGGCTGGACCTCTGGAACTGGCATCCCTGAGGGGGGGGGCTGGGGGAGGGGAGGAGTTCCTACACCCAATGGGACACACCCGTGGTTAGGGGTCCATTGGGGATGGGGGAGACCCTGGGGGAGACAGTGGGGAGGGGGTGTGGAGGAATGGAAGGGACCATGGCCAGCACTTTCCCTGTCCACTTAGGCACCAGGGAGCCTACTGGGCTCCGGGGCCTAATCCTCTCCCCTCAGAGCCTCCCTCCTGCTGTGCAGAGCCCAAGCCCTGCCCCTACACCCCCACCCAGGGCCCTACCTCTACACTCGGAGACCCCCCTCTGAGACACCCTCCAACTCGATGGGCCTAAACCTCATCCACACACACTCACCCAGGGCCTTACCTCCAAACTCCGGAACTCCAGACTCCAGAGGCCCTCCTTTGGACATGCTGCCTTTCCCCTTCCATGTATGTCCTAAGCAGAGGCCCCGCCCCATGCTTGAAAGTCACCTGGCCTAGGCACCACCACCCCAGGGCCTTTTCCAGCTACCTGGGCCCTGAGCCTGGCCCCACCCCACGCTCAAACGTCACCCCCTCCACCCCCTTAGGTCCTGCCCCATCCTAAACCCCTCCCCTGCCTAAGTTCCACCCCTGCCAAAACTCCGCCCCCATAGCCAAGGCTATTTTTTTTTCTTATTTCCTCATTTAGATTGGGATTCTGTTTTATCTTGTTGATTCACTGCTGTTGATTCATTTATATTTTTATTTTTCTTAATAAATATTTTATTTTTGTTATTTTATTTTATTCTTTATACTTTGTTATTGTTCTCTCCTTTTGGCTTGTTCTCCCCACCCCCCTTTTTCTTTTATTTTTCCTAATGTATTTTTTATCTTTCTAATTTTATTTTGTTTTTTATTCTTTAATATTGTACTGCTCTTTTTTTTCTTTCTTTCTTTCTTTTTTGGCCGTGCTAGGCAGCTTGTGGGATCTTTGTTACCAGGACAGAGGTTGAGCCCAAGCTCCTCTGGTGGGAGCTCTGAGTCCAAACTGCCAGACTAACAGAGAACCTCAAACCCCAGGGAATATTAATTGGAGTGATGCATACAAGAGGTCCTAACCTCAGCACCAAGTCTCAATTCTATCCAACTGTCTGCAAACTCCAGTGCTGGACACCTCAGGACAAACAACCAGTAAGACAGGAATACAGCCCAACCCATCAAAAAAAAAAAAAAAAATGAAAAGACAAAAGAATATGTTACAGATGAAAGAGCAAGGTAAAAACCTACAAGACCAAATAAATGAAGATGAAATAGGCAACCTATCTGAAAAAGAATTCAGAGTAATGATAGTAAAGATCCAAAATCTAGGAAACAGAATGGAGAAAATACAAGAAACATTTAACAAGGATGTAGAAGAACTAAAGAGCAAACAAACAGCGATGAACAACACAATAACTGAAATTAAAAATACTCTAGAAGGAATCAATAGCAGAATAACTGGGAGAAGAGCACATAAGTGAGCTGGAAGATAAAATGGTGGAAATAACTGCCAGGGAGCAGAATAAAGAAAAAAGAATGAAAAGAATTGAAGACACTCTCAGAGACATCTGGGATAACATTAAATGCACCAACATTCAAATTATAGGGGTCCCAGAAGAAGAAGAGAAAAAGAAAGGCTCTGAGAAAATATTTGAAGAGATTATAGTTGAAAATTTCCCTAACATGGTAAAGGAAAGAGTCAATCAAGTCCAGGAAGCACAGAGAGTCCCATACAGGATAAACCCAAAGAGAAACATGCCAAGACACGTATTAATCAAACTATCAAAAATTAAATACAAAGAAAAAAATATTAAAAGCAGCAAGGGAAAAACAACAAATAACATCCAAGGGAATCCCCATAAGCTTAATAGCTGATCTTTCAGCAGAAACTCTGCCAGCCAGAAGGCAGTGGCAGGACATATTTAAAGTGATGAAAGGGAAAAACCTACAACCAAGATTACGCTACCCAGCAAGAATCTCATTCAGATTAGAGGGAGAAATTAAAACCTTTACAGACAAGCAAAAGTTAAGAGAATTCAGCACCACCAAACCAGCTTTACAACAAATGCTAAAGGAACTTCTCTAGGCAGGAAACAGAAGAGAAGGAAAAGACCCACAAAAACAAACCCAAAACAATTAAGAAAATGGTAATGAGAACATACACATCGATAATTACCTTAAATGTAAATGGATTAAATTCTCCAACCAAAAGACATAGAGTGGCTGAATGGATAGAAAAACAAGACCCATATATATGCTGTCTAAAAGAGACTCATTTCAGACCTAGGGACACATACAGACTGAAAGTGAGGGTCTGGAAAAAGATATTCCATGCAAATGCAAACCAAGACAAAGCTGGAGTAGCAATTCTCATATCATACAAAATAGACTTTAAAACAAAGACTATTACAAGAGACAAAGAAGGACACAATATAATGATCAAGGGAGCAATCCAAGAAGAAGATATAACAATTGTAAATATTTATGCACCCAACATAGGAGCACCTCCATATATAAGGCAAATGCTAACAGCCATAAAAGGGGAAATCGACAATAACACAATCGTAGTAGGGGACTTTAACACCCCACTTTCACCAAAGGACAGATCATCCGAAATGAAAATAAATAAGAAAACACAATCTTTAACTGACACATTAAACAAGATGGACTTAATTGATATTTATAGGACATTCCATCCAAAAACAAGAGAATACACTTTCTTCTCAAGTGCTCATGGAACATTCTCCAGAATAGATCATATCTTGGGTCAAAAATCAAGCCTTGGTAAATTTAAGAAAATTGAAATTGTATCAAGTATCTTTTCTGACCACAATGCTATGAGACTAGATATCATTACAGAAAAAAAACCCCGTAAAATATACAAACACATGGAGACTAAACAATAAACTACTAAATAACCAAGAGATCACTGAAGAAATCAAAGAGGAAATCAAAAAATACCTAGAAACAAATGACAATGAAAACACAATGACCCAAAACCTATGGGATTCAGCAAAAGCAGTTCTAAGAGGGAAGTTTATAGCAATACAATCTTACCTCAAGAAACAAGAAACATCTCAAGTAAACAACCTAACCTTACACCTAAAGCAATTAGAGAAAGAAGAACAAAAAACCCCCAAAGTTAGCAGAAGGAAAGCAATCATAAAGATCAAAAATAAATGAAAAAGAAATGAAGGAAACAATAGCAAAGATCAATAAAACTAAAAGCTGATTCTTTGAGAAGATAAACAAAATTGATAAACCATTAGCCAGACTCATCAAGAAAAAAAAAGGGAGAAGACTCAAATCAACAGGATTAAAAATGAAAAAGGTGAAGTAACAACTGACACTGCAGAAATACAAAGAATCATGAGAGATTACTACAAGCAACTGTATGCCAATATTATGGACAACCTGGAAGAAATGGACAAATTCTTAGAAAAGTACAACCTTCTGAGACTGAACCAGGAAGAAATAGAAAATATAAACAGACCGTCAGAAGCACGGAAATTAGACTGTGATTAAAAACCTTCCAACAAACAAAAGCCCAGGACCAGATGACTTCACAGGCAAATTCTACCAAACATTTAGAGAAGAGCTAACAGCTACCCTTCTCAAACTCTTCCAAAATATACCAGAGGGAGGAACACTCCCAAGCTCATTCTACGAGGCCACCATCACCCAGAGACCAAAACCAGACAACGATGTCACAAAAAAAGAAAACTACAGGCCAATATCACTGATGAACATAGACGCAAAAATCCTCAACAAAATACTAGCAAACAGAATCCAATAGCACATTAAAAGGATCATACACAGTGAACAATTGGGGTTGATCCTAGGAATGCAAGGATTCTTCAATATACGCAAATCAATCAATGTGATACACCATATTAACAAATTGAAGGAGAAAAACCATATGATCATATCAATAGATGTAGAGAAAACTTTTGACAAAATTCAACACCCATTTATGATAAAAACTCTCCAGAAAGTAGGCATACAGGGAACCTACCTCAACATAATAAAGGCCATATATGACAAACCCACAGCCAACATGTTTCTCAATGGTGAAAAACTGAAACCATTTCCTCTAAAGTCAGGAACAAGACAAGGTTGCCCACTCTCACCACTGTTATTCAACATAGTTTTGGAAGTTTTAGCCACAGCAATTAGGGAGGAAAAAGAAATAAAAGGAATCCAAATCGGAAAAGAAGATGTAAAACTGTCACTGTTTGCAGATGACATGATACTATACACAGAGAATTCTAAAGATGGTACCAGAAAACTACTAGAGCTAATCGATGAAGTTGGTAGCAGGATACAAAATTAATGCACAGAAATCTCTTGCATTCCTATACACTAATGATGAAAAATCTGAAAGTGAAATTAAGGAAACACTCCCATTTACCATTGCAACAAAAAGAATAAAATACCTAGGAATAAACCTACCTAGGGAGACAAAAGACCTGTATGCAGAAAACTATAAGACACTGATGAAAGAAATTAATGATGATACCAACAGATGGAGAGATAAACCATGTTCTTGGATTGGAAGAATCAATATTTTGAAAATGACTATACTACCCAAAGCAATCTACAGATTCAATGCAATCCCTATCAAACTACCAATGGCATTTTTCACAGAACTAGAACAAAAAATTTCACAATTTGTATGGAGACACAAAAGACCCCAAATAGCCAAAGCAATCTTGAGAAAGAAAAACGGAGCTGGAGGAATCAGGCTCCCTGACTTCAGTCTATACTACAAAGCTACAGTAATCAAGACAGTATGGTACTGGCACAAAAAGAGAAATATAGATAAATGGAACAGGATAGAAAGCCCAAAGATAAACCAATGCACATATGGTCACCTTATGTTTGATAAGGGAGGCTAGAGTATACAATGGAGAAAAGACAGCCTCTTCAACAAGTGGTGCTGGGAAAACTGGACAGCTACATGTAAAAGAATGAAATTAGAACACTCCCTAACACCATACACAAAAATAAACTCAAAATGGATTAAAGACCTAAATGTAAGGCCAGACCTATTAAACTGTTAGAGGAAAACATAGGCAGAACACTCTATGACATAAATCACAGCAAGATCCTTTTTGACCCACCTCCTAGAGTAATGGAAATAAAAGGAAAAATAAACAAATGGGACCTAATGAAAGTTAAAAGCTTTTGCACAGCAAAGGAAACCATAAACAAAATGAAAAGACAACCCTCAGAATGGCAGAAAATATTTGCAAATGATGCAACTGACAAAGGATTAATCTCCAAAATTTACAAGCAGCTCATGCAGCTCAATAGCAAAAAAACAAAAAACCCCAACCCAAATGGCCAGAAGGCCTAAATAGACATTTCTCCAAAGAAGATATACAGATTGCCAACAAACACATGAAAGGATGCTCAACATCACTAATCATTAGAGAAATGAAAATCAAAACTACAATGAGGTATCACCTCACACCAGTCAAAATGGCCATCATCAAATATCTACAAACAATAAATGCTGGAGAGGGTGTGGAGAAAAGGAAACCCTCTTGCACTGTTGGTGGGAATGTAGATTGATACAGCCACTATGGAGAACAGTATGGAGGTTCCTTAAAAAACTAAAACTAGAACTACCATACAACCCAGCAATCCCACTACTGGGCATATACCCTGAGAAAACCATAATTCAAAAAGAGTCATGTACCACAATGTTCATTGCAGCTCTGTTTACAATAGCCAGGACATGGAAGCAACCTAAGTGTCCATCGACAGATGAATGGATAAAGAAGATGTGGCACATGTATACAATGGAATATTACTCAGCCATAAAAAGAAATGAAATTGAGTTATTTGTAATGAGGTGGATGGACCTAGAGTCTGTCACATAGCGTGAAATAAGTCAGAAAGAGAAAAACAAATACCATATGCTAACACATATATATGGAATCTAAAAAAGGAGTAAAAATGATTCTGATGAACTTAGGGGCAGGACAGGAATAAAGACGCAGACGTAGAGAATGGACTTGAGAACACGGGGAAGGGGAAGGGTAAGCTGGGACAAAGTGAGAGAGTGGCATGGACATATATACACTACCAAATGTAAAATAGATAGCTAGTGGGAAGCAGCTGCATAGCACAGGGAGATCAGCTTGGTGCTTCGTGACTACCTAGAGTGGTGGGAGGGAGACGCAAGTGGGAAGGGATATAGAGATATATGTATGCATATAGTTGATTCACTTTGTTATACAGCAGAAACTAACACACCATTGTAAAGCAATAATACTCCAATAAAGATATTAAAAAATAAAGAACCAGTTATACTGAAAAAAAAAAAAAATTCATGACCTTCTCCACATAAATGTATAATATTAGTCATTATCTCTAGTGGAAATCAGGTATCGTTAAATATTTTATTTATAAGGAATCAACATTTTAATATATTTCTTCCAAATGACATTTTATAAAATATACATCATAATAGTTTAGATTTATATCATCTATCCACTTGCCTCTATGTTTCTCATATTTCAAAATAATATTAGCAAGTTGATTCCTTATTGTTTGAAGCAGTACGACAACCTGATTTAAGCAAACTTGTTTTTTAACTGTTTTTTGAATGACAGACATAACAAATTAGGTAAGAGTTTCTTATCATTGTGTAACCGGAAGTTTGTTCAGTCATTCTATTCAGAGTTCTAGACACGTTAAATGCATTGTCCAAAGAAATGACAAATATCCCAATGGAACAACTGCATCCATTTTTTTTTAACTTTCTACCAAAGACAATTTCAGTCGCAAGAACAGAAGCACATTTAAACTGCTTGTTAAGTGTCCATCATTTCTGCTTTCACGAAATGAATGATTCCCAATGAAAGAACACTCTGCTCTAAAACACTTGATGTGAGCAGCCAACTGATGAGTCATCTTGAGAGAAAAGCCAGAGAAACCAGTCATCTTAGTATAAAATCAATTCATCAATGATTTCCTGTAACTCCAGGTCCCCTTTATCTAATTCATTCTGTGCCAAAGTACCTCAGTGCTGTAAATCGCAAAAGATGTCAGGCTGCCATTTTGGGTTTTGTTTTGTTTATTAAAAATTTTTAGGTGAGGCAATTAAACATTGAGGCACTGGGACATGCAGAAATATCCTGTCTACTTTTCCATAGTGGTTATTTAAAACAGTTGATTTTGGTATTTTATAAAGCAAATTGGGCTTTGACAATATCGAACTGTCATTTTAGTTCAAAAGCACTTTATAACCTGATTATGTCACAAACATAATTGTGTTTGGCTCTTTCTTGACTGATCTCTCTTGGTCTCTCTGTCTCTCTCTTCCTCTCTCTACATATCTATACATATGTTTGTGTGTTTGTGTTTGTGTGAGAGATTAATGATTCATGGCATTGTTTCTGGAATCAAATTCAGCTCTACTTCTTACCATTCATGGGATCTTGGCTAAATTATTTAAGTTCTCTATGGTTCAGTTTCCCAATCTGCAAATCAGAGATCATAATAACAACTATTCAATTATTTTGTGACTTAAGTTAGTACATTTAAAGCACTTAGAACAGTGTCCAACATATATTGAGTATTCAATAAATATTAGCATAAACATTTTAAATGAAGATTCTATTGGAAAAATTATAATAAAGGAGTAAAAAATAAAAGAAAAAAAGCATTTTTAGAAAAAGTATCTTGAGTACATTAGAGCAGATACAGTTAGATATGAGGTGATACCCATGATTTTCTGCACAATGTTTGCTGTCTTAATATGCCTTCTAAAGGCATATTCAGTGCTTTAGGTGAGCATTTTTTTCTTAGGTATTGTTTCTTGATAGCTTCTTCCATGTGAATTGGGTGACTATTAATACCTGGTAGTTGGCCATTCTAGTGGTGTAATTGTTATGGTTTGAACATCTGTCTAAAATTTTAATGGAGAAAATGCATGGTCCAATCAGAAGATAAAGAGATGTAATCTGGCCTCAGATGCAGTATGCATCTACATTTAATAAGAAGGTAGAGAGCACAGATGTGCTATTTTGGTGATCTAGTATCTCATTGGATATGTTTTTGTGAAAGGTAAGGCTTGTTTTCCAACTTTGGGAGTGAAGTGAACCACAACATTTCTTCCCCTTTCTTTCTAAAAGTTAAGGCATGAACACTTTTAATAGCCATGACCAGCTGGGACTTGGTCTTTGAATTTAGAGTGAGTGACTCAAAGAAATCAGGAAAACCAACTATATAAGAGGTGAAGTTCATTGTCCAACAATAGCACAATGATTGTGCAGAAGCGGCAGCAGGCCATCCTAACAAACTTTTTCCTGTGGTCTATAATGGTTAGATTTTCTGCTACCTGTTTTGCAAGGGCTGTTTGTCCAGACTTCTTTTGATTCTCTAATTTTTCCAATACATTTACAATGAATTCAGTTTTGTTATTCCCCTGTCTCATTATAAATAAGACAGCTAAAGTTTTTGTTGTACAAATGCCTCAACTAATCCACAAGTGACAGCTATTGTGAAAATGATGGTAACCTTTAGAAGGGAGGACTCCTAAGGAAATGTTTAGGCTCACAGCTTAGAACAATAGGATTCAGTGTCATATCTGCAACATCTTTGAAGGAGTAAGGCATTAGAACTTTGTAGAGAGAAAATAACCCTGGCAGTGGTGGCAGAAAATGCAAGTCACTGGCCCTTAGTCTGGAGCGAATGCGGCTCTAGCAACTAAAAGCTCTGGCTTGACCATTCCTGAGCTTTACATGGAGCTGCCAGTGACAGAAGGTACTTAAGAAGAACAAGGTTTCCCAAATCCTAGCATAGGATATCAGTGAAATGCAGTTTTGTTAGTGTTGTCACTCGATTGATGCAGACTGTTAAGATAACCTAGGAAATTATAAATAATCATTCTAGCTAACATTTATTGAATGCTTACTATGTACTAGGTACTCATAAAAGCATTTCACACATTTTATTTCCATATTAAATTAACTGTAAAAATAATTAGTATCTTAATTATACAAAGTGGAATACAATATAACATACACAATTTGTAAAGAGATTCAAAAGGACAAGTAAATAATTTGCTCATAAATGATGCAACATTCTCACTCTGGAGTTCCATGCTTGCTCTCAGTTAAACATAATTTGTGATTTAATTTATGACTTTAGCATTGGTGATTCCCTCCTTCTTATTCCCTTTGTCACTGTTGATATCTTCTTGATCACACCTTATTCCATGCTCATGTATCTCTTTTGTGTCCTTGATAAAGGCACTATTAAAGAATGGTTAAATGACTATTTCATGACAGAACTAGGTTTAAATTCTGACTCTTTAACTTGCGGCCTACGGGCCTTGGCTAGGCTACTTACACTCTTTGTACCTATGTTGAACCTCCTGTTAAATAGATGTAATAATTGCATCACTTAACTGTTGGAAGGAGTAAATTAATAAATCCACGTAGAGCCCCAAAAACAATACCCAGAACATAGAAAACACTCAGAAAACTCTATCAGTTATTCAGGATCAGGAGGATTTTGTGTTAGTTTCTCCAAATATCTCCATATTGTCTCTCAAAGTTAATTAGAAAGAAAACTTATGTTTTTTTAAAGTAATATGATTACCATATAATGGTCTTATTCCAGTAATGTAAAGATGGTATATGGCAATAATGCTATACATTACTCATTGTAATTAATTTACACTATGCTCTCTACTTTGAGACTTAATGTGTGTATAGCATTATCTTATCATAAAATATTTCATATGGTTTTATATCTAAATTATTTGCTTCACATAACTGATTTCCAAAAGCCTTCTGGCAGAAATGCTGACAAATGACCTCATAATCCTAAAATTGTATGAGTGGCTTAATATCTAATTAGCAAGTAGATCATTTAAAAATAAAATTACTTAAAAATAAAATTACATCTCATTTCTGAAAACACATATTCACAAACATATGTAAATAACATAAAAATAAATAGGCACAATATGTTTGATAAGAAAATTAGATTTATATATAATTTTTGGGGAACTAACGTTATCTATAAATTGTAAACAATGCATACAATTTTTATCTTTTAGACCTGGCAGAGAGAAATTAGAAATTTTGATTTAGATGGGGATATGACATACAGATATAATTTCTTAAAAATATGATTCATATTACTATATTAAAAGATCCATGTAGTTTGAATATGATTAATCAAATTGAACCATGAGTATATTTTTAATAATAATGTAATGTATATTTCCTAGTTGATTTCACTTTTAAACGTTTTTGTTCATTAAATAAATATTCATGATTTTAATAGTTATGGTTTATCCAATGAGTAATAGCTGCCAAAACTATGCTAAATAATTTATGTTAAGTGATTTATAAAATGTATTATATTTAATTATCTGAAGTAACTACCATTTTTATTTGTATTTGATAGATGAAGAAAATTAAGGATTAGGAAGGTTTGGTAACTTCTCCCGAATTACACAAAGCCCGTGATCTCTGTCCTCTGACTCCAAACACAGTGCTTTAACTAGTAGGTCCTTCTGTTTCCAAAGTTAAGGTTTCTGTTTTTAACTTTTAAGTGTTTTTCCCATTTTTATCATAATTTGGAAGTGAAATATGAGTTTTCAGTTTGAGAGATCTATGAAAACTTTCATAAACCTTTGTCTTACATACTTAGAATCCATAAAGAAAAAAATATACCACCTGTCACTAATAAAGACAAGTTTTACCAGCAAAGTCTATAAAAGCTGGACTTTTAAAAACAAACACACAAACAGGCTGTTTAAAGCCATCAGGGAGCAAAAAAGGCAGCCAGACTTTATGAATCCAAGATCACAGAGAGAAGGGAACCAAACAGGTACACTGGGCTTCCTCAGTTGCTTTTCCACTCTGGTAAGCAGCTGTTTCCTAAGATGTGCCCAGAGGTCTAGAAACATTGCAAACCAGATAAAGTATAGGTTTCACAAGGCCTGGAAAAACCCTGGGACATGCCCAATCTCTGATTAGAGTGAGGGATCAATCTCTGCTCTTTAACTTCAGAAGGAAATTAAATTCTTTAAGAGAATTATAACCACAATCAGAGCCTCCGTATTTTTGAACATAATGTCCACCAATCAATAATGATACACAATCTGAAATCAAGGAAAAATGGGAACAAATCAACAATTCTCCAATTGTTGGAAGTGACTTACAAATACTTTAAAGTTACTGGGGTAAATATGTTCAATAAAAGAAATAAAACAGAGGAGCATTTCATAAGAGAACTAGAAAGTATGTAGAAGAATCAAATAGAAACTCTAGAACTCTAAAATATGCATGTTGATTAATTCTTACTGAACTGGAAGATAAGTTGGTAGAAAATAACCAGACAGAAATAAAAAGAGAGAAAGAAAAGGGGATGTACAGTAAACAACAAACTAGAGTATGATCCTATGAGACACTGAAAGTGCTAGTAATGAGTAATGCTGTATCTATTTTAAAAATGGAACCTGTGTTTAAACCTACACATAGAATAAACTCTAGACCCAGAAGTCTTCATTGATTAGATTTTTGGACATCAATTACAAAGCTTACACAAATTATCAGACAATAGAAAAAGAAGGGAACACTTACAAATTTATCTTTATGGCTAGAATAAACTTGATAACAAACCTGACAAGAACGATTAAAGAAAGGAAAATTCCAGTCCAGTCTCTCTCACAAAAAGACAAAAAGATATCCCAGACAAAATACAGGGAAAGTGAATAGAACATTATAAGTATCCTACATAATTACTAAGTGAGATTTATTCCAATATGCAAAATTTGTTTAACAATGCAAAAACTAATCAATCTAAATCTACATTTTAAAAGAATATATCTTTAAAAAATGTATCTGATTGTTGCATTTAACACATAAATAGTATTTGATACAACCAACACATATGATAAAATGAAACAAAACAGTACACTTAGCAAACCAGTAATAGAAGAACTAAGACTTCTTGCTCTGATAGGGATATGTTAAAAAAAAATACAAAAGCATCACAATTAATTGTGAAATGATGAAAAATCATTCTCTGAGTTCCAGAACAAGAATTCCAGTATCTCCAATTACTTTAAACATTTTACTATAATTCTCTCTAGTACAATAAGGCAGTGGGAAAAATCAGCATAAGCAAGAAATAAAATTGTCGTTGTTTGCAGACAACAAGATTGTATAGTAAAAAAAGAAAGCCTAAAATAAAAAAATAAACAATTAAGCAAAGAATTTAAACAAAGAATTTTGTTAATTAAACAAAGAATTAAGTTAATTCAGCAAATTTGTTGGATCCAATGTCATTATTAAATAAATTTAATTGTACTCATATATAACACCAATAAATATAGTAAATTTTTACTTAGTTAATAAGAACATAAAAATAAAACACCCAATACTTAGAAATAAATTTACAAAAGTTATATAACACTTCAACACAGAATATTTCAAACTTCGGAGGAGAACAAATTAGGAACAATCAAAATTTATTTTAAATTTATGTAAATTTTAAGAGGGTGTGATTATCACAAGAGTATTTTCCTTAAACGTATTTAAGGAACAAAACAGATTGTTCAGTAACAGACCACACACATTCAGTCTCCTGATTTATCACAAAAATCCCACTTCAGTATTATGTGAAAAAAGAATTTCTTTTTAAAAATCATACTGCATTGGTTGGGTAACCTTTTTGGGAAAAGTATAATTATTTTCCTTTTAAACTTACTCTTTACACAAAAATTTATTCCAAATAGGTCGTAAAAATAAATATGAATACAAAGCCATACAGTGCCTAGAATAAAGGTTAGGGAAATGCCCCAATAATTTTGACAGGCAAAGATTTTTAAAAAGAGGATACAAAGAGCACAAATCAAAAAGAAACATATAATAAACCTGAATTTAACTGAAATTAAGAACTTCTGTCTGTTAAAATGTGCCATGAAGGGAGGTAAGATGCTGGATACAGTTTCAGAGAAAATATCTTCTATACATATATCCAACAAAGACTCTTTAATGATTTTTGTATTAATCTAAGAATCTTCTCTTTGCTCTTTCCATAGTTAAGTGGACAAATTGTAAGAAAAAGCATTTCTCCAACTTTATTTTATGATATTTTTCTCTTCTAGAAATTAGAGCCATCATGAAAAAACTAGGATTACCAATGTAAGCTATCACTTACTAGCATTCTGAAATTGAATAGTATATAATTAATATTCTTGCATAGTGTTAATATTTCATGTACAGATGGGAGAAATTTGACCACCTGTCACTAAAGACACTGAGTTACTTTCTATGAGTTGTTACTGCTAATGTTCACATCTACTTTCTTTATATATGTATTTGTAAGGTCTTTCAATAGGGAGGAATCTTTTCCCTAAGCTATGTGCCCTCCCAAAATTGTGTATCATTGTGTATATTATTACACATGTTAAATTGTGTTATGTTAAATTGTATATGTTATTACATGGCTGCATTTTCTACTAGTTTCCTTGAAAACTTTAAATACATTTACTAATTTTATCTGACTAAAGAGCTACTTTTTATGTGAGTGGGAATGCAAAACACTAAGTTTTAAAATTGAGGGCAATTTAGTTATTTTTTCCCCCAACTTTATTGAGGAATAATTGACAAAAATAATCATGTAATTTAAAGTATACAATGTGATGATTGATATACACATGCATTGTGGAATGATTACCAAGATCAGGTTAATTAACACATCCATCACCTCACATAGTTAACTCTTTGTGTTTTTATTTTTGTGTGTGGTGAGAACCCTTAAGATTTACTCGCAGCAACTTTCAAGTATACAATACCATAGTATTAACTATAGTCATCATGCTGCACGTTAGATCTTCAGAATTTATTCATCTTATAACTGAAAGTTTGCGCTCTTTGACCTACATCTCTCCATTTCCTCTCCCCCACCACCCTCAGCCCTTGGTAACCACCATTCTATTCCCCCTTTACATGAAGTTGGTTTTTTTTTTTTAAAGATTCCACAGATAAGTGATATGATACAGTATTTGTCTTTCATCTTTCTTTGTCTGATTTATTCCACTTAGCATAATGTCCTCAGTTTTGTCCATGTTGTCACAAATTGCATGCTTTCCTTCTTTTTTTAATGGCTGAATAATATAAATATATTTTTATAAAGCATTTTCTTTATCCTTTCATCCCTCAAAGGATATTTAGGTTGTTTCCATATCTTGTCTATTGTGAATAATGCTGCAATGAGTATGAGAGTGCAGATATCTCTTTGAGACTCTTGTCTTATCCCTGATCTTAGAGGAAAAGATTTCAGCTTTTCACTGTTAAGAATGATGTTATCTTCTACTTCCTTGAGGTATAAAGTTAAATTGTTTACTTGAGAGCTTTGTTTTTTCTTAATGTGTTTATTGCTATAATCTTCTGTCTTACAGATCCTTTTGCTTTATCCCATAAGTTTTGGTATGTTGTATTTTCATTTTTGTTTGTTTCAAGATAGTTTTCATTTCTCTTTTGATATCTTTCTTGACCCACTGGTTGTTCAGGAGTGTGTTGTTTAATTTTCACATATTTGTGAATTTTCCAGCCCTCTGTGAATGCTTGTAAAAAATATGTATTCTGCTGTTGTTGGGTGGAAGTTTCTGTAAATGTCTGTTAGATCAATTTGGTGTAAAGTATGGTTCAAATCCATTATTTCCTTATTGATTTTGTGTCTAAATGATCTATTCATTGTTGAAAGTGGGGTATTGAAGTCCCCTACTATTATTGCATTGCTATTTATTTCTGTCTGTCTTCAGATTGGTTAATCATTATTTAATATATTTAGAAACTCCAATAATGGGTTCATATATATTTACAATTGTTACATCTTCTGGATGAATTGATCCCTTATTATTATTTAATGAACTTTTTGTCTCTTTTTATGACTTTTGACTTAAAGATTATTTTGTCTGATATAAGTAGAACTATCTCTGCTTTCTTTTGGTTTCTATTTGCATTTCATATCTCTTTTTATCCCTTCACTTTCGGCCTATGAATGTGCTTAAAGATTAAATGAATCTCTTGTAGACTGCATATAGTTGGATCTTGTTTTAGTATCCATTCAGCCACTCTATGTCTTTTAATTGGGGAATTTAAGCCATTTACTTTTAAAATAACTATTGATAAGTATGAACATAGTATTGTCATTTCATTGTTTTTTGATTGTTTTGTAGTTCCTTTGTTCCTTTCCTCCTCTCTTGGTGTTTTATTTTATGGATTGATGATTTTCATGGTGGTATACTTAGATTCTTTTTCTCTTTATCATTTGTGTATCTATTATAAGTTTTTGCTTTACGATTACCATGAAGCTTTCATAATACGTCTTATATTTATGTCTATTTTAAGCTGATAACAACTGAAAACAATTTAATTTTAATATTTAAAATAAAGTTTAAAATATTTTACTTTATTCTTTTATAAGATTTATTTGAAATTCTTGAGCTTCTAATTGTAAATAGCTGCATGTTGATGATGGCTCAAGAACCCTCATTTTGTGTTTTAAATTTTACTTGTTTAATGAAGAGAAGCATAGATGATGTATGTTCAATAACAGTTGTAGTTTTATGTATTGCCCTATAGGAAGCAGAGTAATATGCTCTTAAAAATGTTAGCTCTCAAGTAAGTTTGACAAGATGTGAGTACAAGTCTACCATTTGCTTAGCTGTGTGGATCCTAAGAAAATCACTACTTTTGGGTTAGTTTCCTAACCTATAACATGGTATAATAATAACTTCAAACTCACAGGTTGTTGAGAAATTAAATAAGTTAATAAAATTTTTATGAGTTAGTCAATACATAACATTTTAACACCCTTTCAAAATGATTATAAATTTGAGTTATATATGGGTTCAAATGTTAGTTATCATTATGATTATTACTTCTAAAAAGATATATTATTAATTATGAAAACATGGCCTTTTGCCTGGACCATTTCTCTGCCCTTTCATCCTAATTCTATTTATTCAATCTTTATTCCTTCTTCAAGGTCTAGTTTAAATATCCCAACTTTCTAAGCTCAGACTGAATTAATTATCATTTTCTGTATCTCTTATCAACTTATATGTTCTTAATTTACTGTATTGTAAATATTACGTACGTTTTCTCCTCCAGGAACTATATGTTGAGGACTATGCTGCATTCACATTTATAGGCCCAGCATTTTGAACTTAGAAGAGTCTATAATTAATGTTTCTAGAAGTTTACTATAGATTTTTATATTTCAGTTGTGTGGTAGTTGTTGTTCATTTACCAAACTCTAAACTCAGGCCTAAGCTTTCCTTTGAATCTCTATTCCTTTCTGCTTCTTCTGCCCTTCAGCGACTATCATTTGTTTATTTCTCCAGATCATTTGAAACTGACAGATGACTATTTTATTGGGAAAAGAAAAAAAATTCTAAACTGTACTGGGGAAAGCATTTGTGCATCAACTTAATAGCTATAGGGCAAATATACCTTTGTAAATGTTCTATGTAGATCTGTTTTATTGTACAGTTATAGCCATAGCTGAATCCTCAGATTGCATGCCTTAATAAAAGATTTGAGAAATATGATCATTGGAACATTTTTTTTTCCCTTGCATGAAGGATCCTGGTAGAATGTCATTAGCATTGGACACAGGAATCAGAAGACTTGGGTTCAAGCCCTGGCTGCTTCATGTCCCACGTGACTTTTTAGTCTCTGAAATTAGCTTCTATTTCTGTTATATATAGACTAGGCTAGATCAATGGTTTAAAACACATGGTCAATAGAGACTTAGGCAATAACTCAGAAGGACCTCATAGGTGGGAGAGGCCAGGTGAAGGAAAGCAGAATGGGACATCAGAAACTCTTTTAAGCTAGATAAATTCTATTTGTATCTATCTTTGTGTGTGTGTGTGTGTGTGTGTGTGTGTGTGTGTGTATGTGTACATATATGTAAAAGTCATTTTGATATAAAAGGGTTACAGTGATGAAACATTTTGAAAATAACTGAAATACTTTCTTTCCAGTCAGTAGAATATGTATAAATTTTCTTGTAATATTGTTTTTCAATGACCTTAAAGGTGGATATTGGAGAAACACTGTAAGTAAACATTTGATTTATTCATCCTACATCACACAACTTCAGGAGAATATTTTAAAATCAAGTTGTCTGAATACATAGTTCATTTCAAATCAAATTCCTTTTTATTTATTATTTTTGAGAAATATGTATGCATAAGTTAAGTTAAATTAAGGCAATGAATACAGGACAATTATATTTATTTTCAGTGGATAAAGATTTGGCAATTCAGACTTGTAACAATTGTGTTTTTTCTGCTTATACTTTAAATAGTGTATCTACTCTTCACAGTTAATAAACAGAAATAGCAAAGTGAATATTTAATGATTTCTAAAGCTCCTTCAAAAAATGCATGCCCAACTATAGAAGATACGATTTTGTACATTCAGACTTCATGTGCTTTTCTTCATTTGACTTAATGTTTTGACTTTAAAATACAAACTTACTATCACTGCTACTGCACATTCAAAACATAATGGCATTTGACAGTAAATACATAGCCTCATCAAATCATTTATCTCCCCATGCTTCTGCAGTAATATTGAGGGAATCTGAATAAATCACATCTCAAAGGGTACAGCTGCTCTCAAACAGCATAACTAACAAATTGCTTTGACTGGAAGAGAGCAGTAATGTCTTGCATTCATAATCTAAGACAGCTGACGGCCCAGTGCTTGATCTGAATCAGTCACCATAACTAATTACAACTTGAAAAATTATAGTCATTTTTTATGCTAATAAATAGTAAACACCTAGTAGCAATTCTTAGGAAGTAGATTGCCAAAGAATTTATAAAACAGTGAAATAATACAATTTGTACTGCTGTACAGACCCATGTTTTTGTTTTAGTTTTGCCTTTTTCTTTTTTTAATAAAAATTAGAGTTGTTTCATTATTATTTTAAAATATTATTGATAGTATGAGACAATAGAACAAACTAATGATAATAATACTGTATTGAACACAAGACATATGCCGAGAGAGTAGATTTCAGATGCACTTATTGCACACAAAAAATGGTAACAATGTGAGTAAATGATATATTAATAATATTAATTTCAAAAGTATATGTATATCAAGGCATTATGTTGTCCCTTAAATGTATAAAATTTTTATTTGAAAATACATAAATAAAAAAGAACACACTAATGATATATGATACAGAAATAATAATTAAAAGTAACAATAAAGAATAACTAGTTATAAAATTAGCTTTTGTTTCAATTGTGTGTATATTTATATTTATACAAATTGCATAGTATTTTGGTATCTTCCCAATGCTATAGGATAGGATTTGTGGCTAATATCTACTAAAATAAACTCCTGCTTGACACATGAGAACCGTTTCAAAATATGAGAATTTGATATTTATTCAGTACATTTTATTGATATTTAAATTTTATAATTATACAATTTATTACACAGATAAGTTACCAAGCTCACAGGTAACACTTGTATTTAAAAAATATAAAGTAGTCAATAGTAAATAACTTTCCTATATAGTCACATGAATTAGAAGCACAGTGCTTCTAAAAAAGGAAGTAAGGAAAGAGAGAGAATGAGGTTGTTCAAACTTCCTGATAATCAAAGAAATATGAAATAAAATTACAATTACTGAGCTACAACAAAATTTGTCTTCTTTATACTGCTGGTAAAAGCATAACTTGCTAAAAGATTTTCAGGAAAGCATTCTGGTCATTTAATCCTTTCCTCCACAAAAAATAAAGATAAATTGTAAGTCAGAAATTTCATTTCTGTGAATTTTAATTAATGAAAGAAAATGGAATTTGAAAAAAAACTTACATAAGAAAATTACATCTATGAAAACTTTGTAGTACCAGGGAAAATGCAAGATAAAAATATTTTCATGTATTTCATATAAAAATGTGTTAATATTGTGAAGATAAAAGATTACTCAGTGTCAAGCACAATAGATCATACACTTTCGCCTTCTTATACTTATTAACAGATATTTCATGGTGAATGCATACTTCAATTTTATAATTGAATTATGCATGTACAATATAACAACTTAATATGTATATATATTGCTCAACTAAAGTATAAGGAAGCCCAGAAATCAACTTGTCTTATTCCAAGTGCAAAATAGAAGCTGTCACCTTTCTACATTACGATATATAATATAATGCAGAGAATATTTGTGGAATTACAAAATTAGCATTATTTTCTTATATAGTCAGCAATTTCTAAAATATGTGAATATCATATTGTCAATGCTTTACAATTTGTTTTTAATATATTTTTTAAAAAATACTAAAAATTTTATCGTTAAATCTAACACTAGGCATATTTGTTGAGGCCCTCATGCTTTTTTATTTTTGAATGTGCCATATTAAGAGGTTAATATTTTTTGCTACGTGTAAATTACAAAGTAAGGTAAAGTCCTATTTTGATGTATTAATATGTACACATATAAGAAAACCGTATTTCTTTCATTTCCAGAGTTTGAGTCAACACTTTTTCCTAAGAACACCTTGACTTCCCTTAATAGAGATTTTTCTGTTAATACAGTATTGCTTTTTCAGACACATGAAATTGATTTTTTTGGAAAAGAAAATATATGTAGACAATTTACATTTTCATAGGTACCATTTTTACCTCTTGTGCTAAAAAAAATGCATTTTGTATTCAATATTCCTGACAATGCCACAATAAATATTTGGAAATTAGGCCCAATGCCCAACCTTAAGGCGGAATTACAGATAGAATCTCTCTTTCCACATGCAAATCAATCCAAGTATATTGAACTAATAATTTTTTTGTTTTTTGGCCTCACTGCGCAGCGTGCGGTATCTTAGTTCCCTGACCAGGGATTGAACCTGCGTCCCCTGCATTGGAAGGCGAAGTCTTAACCACTGGACCACCAGGGAAGTCCCTGAACTAGTAAATATTGAACTAATAAATAAATAAGTTAAATTATCTTTGAAATTTAAATCCATAGCTGAGATGAATTAATGAATAAATAAACAAATAAATAAAATCCATAATACAGAGATTAGCCCCAAGTGGGAGAAAGTAGAGATGAATACTAAGTGTAAGACATCAAGGAACTAGGATAGAAGATTTAGAAATCAGTTTAGATATCAAAGCTCACAGATCTGCAAACACTGGATATCAATCAAGATAATTCTGAAAAATGTAAAACAAGATTTACTGACATATAAAAATTTTAAATATTGAAAATAATATTGAAATATATAACAATTCCTTGGGTCTAGAAATCGTCAAATGTGTTGTTAATTTGTTATATTTAAAAAAACTAAAGAAAAAAAGGTTTAATATTTACCATTATTCTTTGTTCTTGTGTGTGATGTTGACATTTTTATGTACTTTTCTCTATTTTAAAATAAAGTCTCCACTCATTCAACTCTACAAAATTAAAATCCATATCTTCTTGCACCATTCCTTTTCTCTTTCATCAAATAGTTTCTCCCCATAATCAATTATCTGTACTTCAGTTCCTGATGCATTGTGATTGCCCAGTGAATTTTTGTTAAAAGAACAAATGTATGTTAAAAGACTGCTTAGAGGAAAAGGGCCAAAATAACTACTTGCATATTTTTATAGAGGATGCACACTTAGGTTATTCATAAAGAAATATAGGTATAGGCACAGAAGTAATTTTTTCCTAAACTAAAAGCCCACTTAATTTATATTGTAGAGGGGAAAAGAGGAAGATGATACTCATTGAACCTTAGAAAGTAATAGGGTAAAGGCATATAGAAGAACAGTCAAACCTCCTGCAGGAGGATGTCCAGACTGATAGAACCCCAGTGGCAGTTACTTAAGGAAGAAAAGGATAAAGATAGTGATATTCATCACCAATCATTTCACCCATTACTACTTCATATGTTGAAAGACTATCTTTGGATTCCTAAGAACCTGGATTGGATTGAATCCAATCGCTACTACTTAATTCTGAACACAATGTTTTCTAGTCATTGTTCTTGATGCTGAACAATTTTACATAAACCATCAAATATACTAAGGAGTTGAGAAAATGAGACTAATAAAATCATGCAATAGTTGTCTATTGAAGATGTCTAAGTGCTTGATATCAATTAAGTCATTTAATCCTTCCCACAAATCAATGAAGTAGATACTATCATTATCCTCATTTGTCAGATATATAAACTGAGACACAGGATATTTAAGAAAGTTTCCAAAGTTTGGGCAGCTACTGAGTGTTAGATAAATTATTTAAACTCAGTCACTGAGGGCTTTAGAATCTACACTGTTAATCATTATGCTATTCTGTCACATCTTTACTTTTAAGCATGTTTTTTCAAGGAAGGAACACTAGCACAATGACCATTAGTTTCACTAGTAATAATTATTAAACATTTAATTAAATACATTTCTCATCACTGCATTGATACTAAATTCCTTTGCATCTCAATGTTAAATTAAGAACAACAATTATAAATACATAAATATCTCAGTATAAAACAAACCTCTGCAAAGATTTTATATATACATTTAACTCTTTAGGAATATTTAACATTTTGAAACTGATTTTTGATCCCTAGTGATTTATTTTAAATTTAGAAATGTATTAAGTAAAATTAAAAATAAATAACTTTAGTTTAAACCATATTATTTTTTTAAATTTAATTTTATTTATTTTTTTATATAGCAGTTTCTTATTAGTCATCCATTTTTTACACATCAGTGTATACATGTCAATCCCAATCTCCCAATTCAGCACACCACCACCCCCCAACCCCCGCCTCTTTCCCCCCTTGGTGTCCATACGTTTTTTCTCTACTTCTGTGTCTCAATTTCTGCTCTGCAAACCGGTTCATCTGTACCATTTTCTAGGTTCCACATATATGCATTGAAATACGATATTTGTTTTTCTCTTTCTGACTTACTTCACTCTGTATGACAGTCTCTAGATCCATCCACGTCTCTACAAATGACCCAATTTCGTTCCTTTTTATGGCTGAGTAATATTCCATTGTATATATGTACCACATCTTCTTTATCCAGTCATCTGTCGATGGGCACTTAGGTTGCTTCCATGACCTGGCTATTGTAAATACTGCTGCAATGAACATTGGGGTGCATGTGTCTTTTTGAATTATGGTTTTCTCTGGGTATATGCCCAGTAGTGGGATTGCTGGGTCAGATGGTAATTCTATTTTTAATTTTTTAAGGAACCTCCATACTGTTCTCCATAGTGGCTGTATCAATTTACATGCCCACCAACAGTGCAAGAGGATTCCCGTTTCTCCACACCCTCTCCAGCATTTATTTATAGATTTTTCTGATGATGCCCATTCTAACTGGTGTGAGGTGATAACTCATTGTAGTTTTGATTTGCATTTCTCTAACAATTAGTGATGTTGGGCAGCTTTTCATGTGCCTCTTGGCCATCTGTATGTTTTCTTTGGAGAAATGTCTATTTAGGTCTTTTGCCCATTTTTGGATTGGGTTCTTTGCTTTTTAATATTGAGCTGCATGAGCTGTTTATATATTATGGAGATTAATCCTTTCTCCTTTGATACGTTTGCAAATATTTTCTCCCATTCTGAGGGTTATCTTTTTGTCTTGTTTATGGTTTCCTTTGCTGTGCAAAAGATTTTAAGTTTCATTAGGTCCCATTTGTTTACATTTGTTTTTATTTCCATTACTCTAGGAGAAGGATCAAAAAATATCTTGCTGTGATTTATGTCAAAGAGTGTTCTTCCTATGTTTTCCTCTCAGAGTTTTATAGTGCCTGGTCTTACATTTAGGTCTCTAATCCATTTTGAGTTTATTTTTGTGTATGGTGTTAGGGAGTGTTCTAATTTCATTCTTTTACATGTAGCTGGCCAGTTTTCCCAGCACCACTTACTGAAGAGACTCTCTTTTCTCCATTGTATATCCTTGCCTCCTTCATCATAGATTAGTTGACCATAGGTGCTTGGGTTTATCTCTGGGCTTTCTATCCTGTTCCATTGATCTACATTTCTGTCTTTCTGCCAGTACCATATTGTCTTCATTACTGCAGCATTGTAATATAGTCTGAAGTCAGAGAGTCTGATTCCTTCAGCTCCATTTTTTACCCTCAATACTGCTTTGGCTATTTGGGGTCTTTTGTGTCTCCATACAAATTTTAAGATTTTTTGTTCTAGTTCCGTAAAAAATGCCATTGGTAATTTGATAGGGATTGCATTGTATCTGCAGATTGCTTTGGGTAGTATAGTCATTTTCACAATATTGATTCTTCCAATCCAAGGACATGGTATATCTCTCCATCTGTTGGTATCATCGTTAATTTCTTTCATCAGTGTCTTATAGTTTTCTGCATACAGGTCTTTTGTCTGCCTAGGTAGGTTTATTCCTAGGTATTTTATTCTTTTTGTTGCAGTGGTAAATGGGAGTGTTTCCTTAATTTCTCTTTCAGATTTTTCATCATTAGTGTATAGGAATGCAAGAGATTTCTGTGCATTAATTTTGTATCCTGCAACTTTACCAAATTCATTGATTAGCTCTAGTAGTTTTCTGGTGACATCTTTAGGATTCTCTATGTATAGTATCGTGTCATCTGCAAACAGTGACAGTTTTACTTCTTCTTTTCCAATTTGGATTCCTTTTATTTCTTTTTCTTCTCTGATTGCCATGGCTAGGACTTCCAAAACTATGTTGAATAACAGTGGTGAGAGTGGACATCCTTGTCTTGCTCCTGATCTTAGAGGAAATGCTTTCATTTTTTCACCATTGAGAATGATGTTTGCTGTGGGTTTGTCATATATGGCCTTTATTATGTTGAGGTAGGTTCCCTCTGTGCCCACTTTCTGGAGAGTTTTTATCATAAATGCGTGTTGAATTTTATAAAAAGCTTTTTCTGCATCTATTGAGATGATCATATGGATTTATTCTTCAGTTTGTTAATATGGTGTATCACATTGATTGATTTGCGTATATTGAAGAATCCTTGCATTCCTGGGATACATCCCACTTGATCATGGTGTATGATCCTTTTAATGTGCTGTTGGATTCTGTTTGCTAGTATTTTTTTGAGGATTTTTGCATCTATATTCATCAGTGATATTGGTCTTTAATTTTCTTTTTTTGTAATATCTCTGTCTGGTTTTGGTATCAGGGTGATGTTGGCCTCATAGAATGAGTTTGGGAGTGTTCTTTCCTCTGCAATTTTTTGGAAGAGTTTGAGAAGGATTGGTCTTAGCTCTTTTCTAAATGTTTGATGGAATTCACCTGTGAAGCCATCTGGTCCTGGACTTTTGTTTGTTGGAAGATTTTTAATCACAGTTTCAATTTCATTACTTGTGATTGGTCTGTTCATATTTTCTATTTCTTCCTGGTTCAGTCTTCGAAGATTATACCTTTCTAAGAATTTGTCAGTTTCTTCCAGGTTGTGCATTTTATTGGCATAGAGTTGCTTGTAGTAGTCTCTTAGGATGATTTTTATTTCTGCAGTGTCTGTTGTAACTTCTGCTTTTTCATTTCTAATTTTATTGATTTGAGTCCTCTCCCTCTTTTTCTTGTTGAGTCAGTTTTCTCCAATGATCAATTTTGTTTATCTTCTCAAAGAACCAGCTTTCAGTTTTATTGATCTTTGCTATTGTTTTCTTTGTTTCTATTTCATTTATTTGTGCTCTGATCTTGGTGATTTCTTTCCTTCTGCTAACTTTGGGTTTTGTTTGCTCTTCTTTCTCTAGTTCCTTTAGGTGTAAGGTTAGATTGTTTTTTTGAGATTTTTCTTGTTTCTTGAGGTAGGCTTGTATAGCTATAAATTTCCCTCTTAGAACTGCTTTTGCTGCATCCCATAGGTTTTAGATCATCGTGTTTTCTTTGTCATTTGTCTCTAGGTATTTTTTGATTTCCTCTTTGATTTCTTCAGTGATCTCTTGGTTATTTAGTAACATATTGTTTAGCCTCCATGTGTTTGGGTTTTTTTTCGATTTTTCCCTGTAATTGATTTCTAATCTCATAATGTTGTGGTCCGAAAAGATGCTTGATATGATTTCAATTTTCTTAAATTTACTGAGGCTTGATTTGTGACCCAAGATATGATCTATCCTGGAGAATGTTCTGTGCGCACTTGAAAAGAAAGTGTAATCTGCTGTTTTTGGATGGAATGTCCAATAAATATCAATTAAATCTCTCTGGTCTATTGTATCATTTAAAGCTTGTGTTTCCTTATTAATTTTCTGTTTGAATGATCTGCCCATTGGTGTAAGTGAGGTGTTAAAGTCCCCCACTATTATTGTGTTACTGTTGATTTCCTCTTTTAGAGCTGTTAGCAGTTGCCTTATATATTGAGGTGCTCCTATGTTGGGTGCATATATATTTATAATTGTTATATCTTCTTCTTGGATTGATCCCTGGATCATTATATAGTGTCCTTCCTTGTCTCTTGTAACATTCTTTATTTTAAAGTCTATTTTATCTGATATGCGTATAGCTACTCCAGCTTTCTTTTGATTTCCATTTGCATGGAATATCTTTTTCCATCCCCCATTTTCAGTCTGTATGTGTCCCTAGGTCTGAAGTGGGTCTCTTGTAGACAGCATATATATGGGTCTTGTTTTTGTATCCATTCAGCAAGCCCGTGTCTTTTGGTTGGAGCACTTAATCCATTCACGTGTAAGGTAATTATTGATATGTATGTTCCTATTACCATTTTCTTAATTGTTTTGGGTTTGTTTTTGTAGGTCCTTTTCTTCTCTTGTGTTTCCCACTTAGAGAAGTTCCTTTAGCATTTGTTGAAGAGCTGGTTTGGTGCTGCTGAATTCCCTTAGCTTTTGCTTTTCTGTAAAGCTTTTGATTTCTCCATCGAATCTGAACGAGATCCTTGCTGGGTAAAGTAATCTTGGTTGTAGGTTCTTCCCTTTCATCACTTTAAGTTTATCATGCCATTCCCTTCTAGCTTATAGAGTTTCTGCTGAGAAATCAGCTGTTAACCTTATGGGAGTTCCCTTGTATGTTATTTGTCTTTTTTCCCTTGCTGCTTTCAATAATTTTTCTTTGTCTTTAAGTTTTGCCAATTTGTTTACTATGTGTCTCAGCATGTTTCTCCTTGGGTTTATCCTGTATGGGACTCTCTGTGCTTCCTGGACTTGGGTGGCTATTTCCTTTCCCATGTTAGGGAAGTTTTCGACTATAATCTCTTCAAATATTTTTCTCTGGTCCTTTCTCTCTCTCTTCTCCTTCTGGGACCTCTATAATGTGAATGTTGTTGCATTTAATGTTGTCCCAGAGGTCTCTTAGGCTGTCTTCATTTCTTTTCATTATTTTTTTCTTTATTCTGTTCTGCAGCAGTGAATTCCACCATTCTGTCTTTCAGGTCACTTATCCGTTCTTCTGCCTCAGTTATTCTGCTATTGATTCCTTCTAGTGTATTTTTCATTTCAGTTATTGTATTGTTCATCTTTGTTTGTTCTTTAATTCTTCTAGATCTTTGTTAATCATTTCCTGCATCTTCTCGATCTTTGCCTCCATTCTTCTTCCGAGGTCCTGGATCATCTTCACTATCATTATTCTGAATTCTCTTTCTGGAAGATTGCCTATCTCTGTTTCATTTAGTTGTTTTTCTGGGGTTTTATATTGTTCCTTCATCTGGTACATAGCCCTCTGCCTTTTCATCTTGTCTGTCTTTCTGTGAATGTGGTTTTTGTTCCACAGGTTGCAGGATTGTAGTTCTTCTTTCTTCTGCTGTCTGCCCTCTGGTGGATGAGCCTGTCTATACCATATTCTTATATGGTATCACATTCAATCTAATAAGAGCTTTAAATAATTTGCCTTCTCTTCATTATACTTCTAACAATGTCAGTCTGATATTTGCTACAATAGTAAAGTACATGAATTTCAATAAAAACAATTTAGAAGTAGAGTATGGTTAATTTGTTGACTTTTTCAAAATGAAATGTCAATTGATTAAAGGATTTCAGGATACATCAATATAATTTAACCTACAGTAGGTATAATTTTCCTGTATACAACACATTTTTCTTTTCCCTGTATACAACACATTTTTCTAAGACAGAATATGTGAAACAAGAGTAAATGCATTTAGCCAAAATATTACATTATTCATTATAATTGCTAAAACGTATTTTATTTTTTCTGATAAGTGGAGAATTGCTATTGGTTGTGCACAGTACCTGCTGAGGGCAATAAATTGGGAACTAGGCTTAATAGTGGTATATGTAGATTAGAAAAGGGGCAACCCTTCTTCTAGTGTAATTTATATAGGTTATTGAACAATTTTTATGACCTTTTTAATCACTTCAAAAACTTTTTTACAGAAGATTAATACCCAATTTATGTGATTACACTAGGAAATAGAACTCTCACAATATATATATTTTGTTTCAGTTTAGAGATGTAGAGAACCAGAAAGAACAATGTTCTCACTCTCACAAACAGAAGTTGGGCAAACTGACAATTAATGATGTTTCTTGAATCCTCAGTGAAGTGACATCATGATTCGATCAGCTAATTCAAAATCTGGAGAAAGACAGATGCTTGCAAGTAGAAACACTACCCAGACATATGCTTACCTGAAATAGATGCCATTTATACCATAGAAGCAAGTAGGAAGATCCAGACATTTTTACCAAATTTCCAAAGCTTACATATAAGCTAGAGTGAAAGTATGAAGATTTCTGGGGACTGCAGACATAGGGAGTTTGCAATAACTCATGGGCTTTTCTCAGAGATATTTCACCAGTCATTCACTCTCAGGACGATTCAAGAAATAGCTTCCATTGTGTGGAGGGGAGCAGCAGCCACTGCCAAAACCACGTAGATCCATCTCACCTGTCTCCATTAATGTATAAAAGTCTTATCTACAGAGGAAATGGCAAATATATATATATAGCTTTATGGCAAAGGTAGGAAACCAGTACAGCTGAGGGAGGGGAACAGGTAAACAAAGCAAACACACACACACACACACACACACACACACACACACACCATCTCTCAGATAAGCACTGAGTAAAAGCATTGAGTGAACACAACTGGAAAAGCTGCAAGAGACAGATTCTCTCTCTGGGGACAAAAATAAAGGGAAAATCTAGTCAAGAGTGAATATAACTAAACCAAGCATGGAGTAGAAATTGCAAATTAGCTGACATTCTAAACACAAAGAATCACTAGAAGAATTTGAGTCCTCTAGTACACTGAGAGTATCCATTACAAAGCAAACAAACAAAAAATGTCATACAAGCCCAATTCCTGACTAGATGATTGTAAGACCCCACACTGAAGAACTAGCAGAAGAAAAAGTAAGCTCATTTTCAAGCATAAACTTAAACACCTCTTTGTCACCTGCCTTTTACAATATGTCTGGCATGACTCAAAAATTTATGAGGTACATGAAAAGGTAAGAATAGACACTGTCTGAAGGCACAAAATAATCATCATGGCTAGAATCAGATATGATGAAGATATTGGAACAATCAGATAGAGAATTTTAAATAACTCTGATAAATATTTTAAAGGCTCTAATACAAAAGTTAAAACAATCAGATACATTCAGCAGGGAAATGAAAATGATAAGACATAAGAAAACAGAAGTGCTGGAAATCAAAGCACAGTGATAAAAATGAAGAAGCATTCAACAGGCTGGTCAGTAGACTTGACAGAGTTGAAAAAACAAATCAATAAATTTGAAGGTAAGTTAATGATGATTACCCAAACCCAAATGCAAAGAAAAAAAGTCAAAAAGAAAAATAGAACATAGCATACAAAAGATACAAGAGAATATCAAATTGTGTGACATACATATATTATCAGTATCACAGAGGTAGAAAAAAGAGAGAATGGGGCACAAGAAATATTTAGAGAAAATGGCAAAAAAATTTCCAAAATTAATGACAGATATGAAACCATATGTCCTCAAAGCTTGGAGAATAAGAAGCAGGAAAAATATCAAGGGAAAAAAACATATTTATTATATACAAATTGCCAAAAACCAGAGATGCAGGGAAAACATTGAAGGTAACCAGAGAAGGATTCTAAGGAGGTTTGGATTAACATATACACACTACTATATATAAAATAGATAACCAACAAAGACCTACTGTATAGCACAGGGAACTATACTCAAAATTCTGTAATAACCTATAAGGAAAGAGAATCTGAAGAATATATATACTCTTTACAGAAACCATGTAAACAAGAGAAAAATGGAGTAAAATTGTTAAAATGCTGAAAAAGAAAGAAGTCAATCAGAATTTTAAGGAATATTCTAGAAAAATATCCTTTAAAAATTAAATAGAAATAAAAATCTACTCAGGTGAATAACTGAGGGTGTTAATTGTCAGCAGACATACTCTATATGAAATGTTAAAGGAAGTTCTTCAGGTAAAAGAAAAATGTAGGCCAAAGAAACATAGATCAAAACCAAAAGCTGAAGAGATTTGAGATGGGATAAATGAAAGTGAAATCATTTTCATGGTGCTCAGTTTCTCTAAAAGATAATTGAATGCTTAAAGCAAAAATGTTAACAATTATTGTGTCTTTATAGTATATGTAAAAGTGAAGTATATTACAAGGTATGGGAAGGAGGCATTGGTAATTACTGTTATAAGATCTTTACACTATACATGAAATGGTATAATATTCTTTGAAGGCAAACTCAGATTATTTAAGTATACATTATAATAAAACTAGAAAAACCACTAAATTTTTTAAAAAGTATGAATAATTGTGTAGATAAGACAGAATCATAAAACATGGTCTGTTATATCTAAGGAAGGTAGAAAAAAAGAGTAAACGAAGGAAAGAACAAATAAATTGAAAAGAGAGAAAATAATGACATGTTTTTTAATCCAGCCATATCAGCAATCGCCTTAAATATGAGTGTTCCAATTCAGTTAAAAGACAGAGACTGTCAGATTTATTGTCAGGATAAGAACATAAGACCTAGCTATATGCTGTCTATAAGATAAAAGATATTCTTCAGGGAGATCTTCAGTGAATACTTACATCAAATTTCCTTGTTATGTATTTTCATAATAGCACTGTGCTTAACTTTTTGTAATGTTTATCATGCTGCACATTACTTAGAGATTATGTTCTACTCTACATCAGAAACCATGTTCACCTCTTCCCTAAAATAACCTGTTGCCTTTCACAATGCTGAGCAAATATCCTATTATAAACTCTGTGTCTTTAAACAAATTGTAGTTTTACAGAAAAATTCACACAAAAATTTGAAAATATGGGCAGCATTTTCTGAGAATAGCTCTAGCTTAAAGAAAAAAAAGTATACTAAAGATACATTTAGATCACTCACTTGATTAAATATTTTTACAAAAATAATTATTTAAATGTAACGTGGAATATTATAACATTTCCATGTTATAATATATAACATTTATATAATATAATAACATTTCAGTTTTATATGGCAAAGATAATACTGGTAAATCTCTGGAAGTTAAGAGAAGAACTTGTGGAGAATGCAAATAACAATATTCAAAATTGTGTTCATGATACTTTATAAAATTTGGGAAAGCAAATATGATTTTAAATAGTAAGTAGAAAGAGTATGTTAATGGTTTTCAGTTACTTTGGTTAATGAACTCTAAATTACATATAAACACGGAATCAGGTCAAGAACAATTTCTCAAAAAAGGTTTGATGTTTGGCAGATACAAAATTTATGTAATAGAAATTCATTATCCCCTCAAAATAGTTTATTATTCTGACATGTCTATTTTTTTGTTTTACATATTTAATTTTTAAAACATTCTCTCAGTAGCATAATCCTGATATATTTTATTAAATCTTTTTTATATGAATTAATATAAATTGTGTCTGTTTTGTCTAGCATGAGTTTTAATTTGAAACACAATGATTTTATTCCTTTAAGGGCTTTATTATAAAAAAATTCACATACGTTATTCAACTTGATGCCATATGAAATCATATAATGTTCCAAAATTATTGTTAAAAGAATGTTAAATGACATGAATTATGCTAAATTATAATTCAAAAGAACATTGAGTAGGCAAAATACATTTATCCCCCACACAACCTGTAAAGTAAAAGTAAATATATTTAAAACAGTTGATTCTATAAAGAACTAATAGATAGAAAACATGTGTACAATTTTATCTGTAAACCTAAGGTAGTTAAGAGCACTGATGTCTTCATAAGAAAAATATGTTAGTGGTGACAGAATTAAAAAAAAAAAAAAAGCTCCAAAGCAAAGATATACACTCATCAGTGATGTATAGGACAAAATCCTAATCATGATAATTATGTGCCATGTCCTAGATTTACTCATTATATGTTTAGCAATAGCAGATTTAATGGTTATGTTTTACTAGAAGATGAAATTAGAAGAATTTATTGCTCTTAGGTCTCTTTAAATGGATTTCCACTCATGTATAATAAAAAGTATATAGATTAATATTTACATGTATCAAAAATATGTTATCTGTTCATTTCAGAGCAATGTGCTACCTTTAAAATGCCAATTTTTATCCAATTACATTAATGTTCAAGCCAGGGAATGCCTCCAAATCATGCATATACCATCATCCCATTTTATAATCAACATTGATTACAAAATTCTTGCTAATTAACTCAATTGTGTTATGCCTGTCTTGACTCATCCAAATCAAACAGGGTTCATTAAAATTCAAGTTTCCTGTAATAACATCAGATTATACATTAATATGATCCATTTGTTTAGAGACAAACTAGATCAAATTGAAATATTTTGTACATGCAAATAAGCAAAGTTGGTCAATGGGCATAGAGTGTAGAATAAGAGATATTAGAAATGGCATTTTTATTTTATTCATACTCCTAGTTATTCTTGGGATAATGGGAGAGGGAAAAAATGCAAGTGATCAATGATGAAAAGAGTTGAAATTATATATTTAATTATTTTGGTAGTGAAAAGAAAATAAAAATATCTTTTTTTTTTAACAAAAATAGAACCTTTGATATGATTGCTTTTTATTTCAAAATTACATCAAGAATACATAGCTGATTGAAAATACTTATGCATATTTGATAACTAAAAGTAAACAGACAATAACAAAAAATCAAGAATTGCCCATATCCCAAATATACTTTTAAGAAGTTTTTTGTTTTGGTTAATTTTTAAAATTATGATCCAGTCAAATGGGCTTATTTTTTCTTTTGTTATATAATTCCATAAATTTTAACACATATATAATTTCATGTAATCAGCAACATTAATACTAATAGAGAACATTTCCATCACCTAAAAAAACTTCCTCATACTATCTCTTTATAATCACACCATCCTGTGACTTCTGGCAACCACTAATCTGTTCTCTTTACTATAGTTTGTTTTTTTTTTTTAAGAATGTTATTGATATGGAATCCCATAGTAAGTAACCTTCTGAAAAAGCTTCTTTCATTCAGCAGAATTCATTGAGATTCATTCAAGTCATTGCCTGCATCATCATGTATTCAAACTGTTGCATGTCTTGATGACTAGTATTTTATTGTATGGATACTTTATTCTTGATTTTCCAAGTTTCCTTTCAGTATTTCTCTTCTGTTTAAAGAATTAATTTTAACAATTATTTTAGAGCCTTTTGCAGGCTACACATTAGTTTAGTTTTCTTTCATCTGAGAATATCTTTATTTCACCATCATCCTGTAGGATATTTTTACTCAGTACAGAATTCTGGCTTGACACCTCCTTTCTTTTACCACTCAAAAAATGACATGTCCCTTTCTTCTGGCCCCCATGGTTTGTGGTAAGAGATCTGCAGTCATTCAAATCAGTGTTCCCCTATAGGTAGTGAAGTATTTTTCTCTGGCTTCTTTCAAGATTTTTATTTGTTTTTAGTTTTCAGCAGTTTAGATTATCACATATCTGGACACAGATTTCTTTGTGCTTATTCTGTTTGGGATTCATTCAACTTCATGAATCTGTAGTTTTATGTCTTTCATCAAATGTGTGACTTTCAATCTATTTTTTTTCTTAAATTATTATTTTTTTAATTGAAGTATAGTTGCTGTGCAATATTATATGTTACAGGTGTACAGTATAGTGATTCACATTTTTTAAAAGTTATACACTCCATTTATAGTTATTTTAAAACATTGTCTGTATTCCCCATGTTGTGCAGTATATCCTTGTAGCTTATTTTATACCTAATAGCTTGTACCTCTTAATCCCCTCCCCCTATAGTGCCCCCTCTCCTTTCCCTCTCCCTGCTGGGAACCACTAGTTCTGTATGTCTGCTTCTTATTTTGTTATATTCACTAGTTTGTTGTATTTTTTTAGGCTCCACATTTAAGTGATATACAGTGTTTGTCTTTATCTGACTTATTTCATTTAGCATAGTGCCCTCCAAGTTTATCCCTGTTGCTGTAAATGACAAAATTTCATTCTTTTTTATGGCTAAGTTGCATATGATGCAGCAATTCCACTCCTGGGTATATGTCCAAAAATCAAAAACACTAATTTGAAGGATACATGCACCCCAGTGTTCATAGCAGCATTATTTACAGTTACCAAGATACGGAAGCAACTTAAGCGTCCATCAACAGGTGAATGGATAAAGAAACTGCGGTATATATATATATATATATATATATATACCCACAGTGGAGTACTCCTCAGCCATAAAAAAGAATAAAATTTTGCCATTTCCGTTAATCCATTATTTCTTAAAATAATTTTTCAGCATCACGTCATTTTTTCTCTCCTTATAGAACTCCAAAGTTGTTTTGACCTTTTGTTTTTGTCCTACAAGTATTTGAAACTTTATTCATTATTTTATTTTTAATGTTGTCTCTCTCTCAGATGTTCAGATTGAATAAATGCTGTTGATCTATCTTCAAGTTCACTGACTCCTTCCTCTTTCCTCTTTCATGTCCACTCTGGTACTGAGTTTGTTCAGTGGGTTTTCCAGTTCTAATGTTATCATTTGTTTCTTCTTTATATTGTATATGCTTTCTGTACTTTATATTTTAACATTTGTTTCAAAAGTGTTTGGATGTTTTTATAACAGCTGCTTCTGTCATTTTTTGAATTTTTTTTCTAAGCAAGTTGATTTTACATAGCTCATTGTACACTGAGTAATATTTGATGAATTTTGAGTAATTTTGATTACTGAGCAGTTTTGGAATCATTTTGAGTAAATTTGGGTAATCTTGGACATTTTGAATTTTGCATACTGAGACATTGGGTCTTGTTTAAATCCAATAAAGAATGCCAACATTTATGTTTTAGTGTGAAAATCCCCTGATTATGTTCATGCTGCAAGGTCTAACATTCATTCTCTGAGCTGTGGTTCCAATGTCAGTTCATTTTTCAAACCTTTTGCAGTGCTGTATAATTCTGTGCCTTGTGTGCCACAGAGGGTTTACTGAAGGTCTTGGACAGAGGTCTCTTATCCCAGTTCTTAAAGCCTTTTACATGCTAATTAGAATTAGATCCTTACATACATATACCAGAGGTGGGTCCAGTAGGCCCTAAAGGAATTTGTGGGGTTGATTTCCCAAGCTCCTTTTCCTAAAATCTCTTCAGCACTTTCTTATTCCCTTTATGCGTTTGGTTCCTTTTTTTTTTTTTTTTTTTTAAGGCAGACAGCAAGTACTTCTGCTCTGAGCCATTTCTGGAGCCAAGAAGTAAGAGAATATAGAAATAGAATAGACAGACTTTGGTCCCACTATCTGAATCTCTACCTCCACAGAGAATAGGGATAAAAGGTTAACATTCCTTAGATTTTTAGCTCCCGCAGGCTGCCAGTCGTTGCCACCATTACCACCACCTTGGCAGATTACCTAGACCCTATATTTTGAAAGAAAAGATAAAAGAAAGAAAAAATACCATTTTCTCTTTCTCTCTCTGTGAACTTTAATGATTCACTTTCCCACTTTTTAAGCTAGAACTAAAAAGCTTTTCCTGAAGCTCTTTTGTTTGTTGTTGTTGTTGTTGTTTTTGCCCCACAGTGCCCAGTCTGAGATTCCCAAATGAGTTAATTTCAGACCAGGAGATACTAAAAGATAAAACAAAATGGAAAACTCATCTCTAGTTTGTAGCTACTTTGATTTATGTGTTCTATTTCACTCTGCCTGTTGATGTACATTTCATAGTCCTCAAATAGCTGTGCCACGCATTCTGTCAAAATTTTATAGTTGTGTTCTGTGGTAGAGAAAGAGGTGCACTTACTTCATCCTACCCCAAACTGGAAACTCCTCAGTTATATATTTTTTCATATATTGCTTTTCAAAGAACAAATGTATCATTTTTATATCTAGAAACATGGGCACAAAGAGCTTCAGTTTTTAAAACCAGATAAATCTGACACTATAATGTTGGAGGCTCAGATATATGTGAAATTGGCAAGTACTTTAGTAACTTTACAGAATTTTGTTTCTTTACTTTAAATCTGGGCAGAAAATACAGCATTGATTTTCCCCATATGTTAATGCTATCTACATTAAAACATTTTTTATTACATTTTCACTGACGTCTGTGTAATATAAATAGGTGATAAATTATACTTTTATGCCAGTCTTTAATATAAAGATTTTAAAGGTTTATAAATATAGAAAGTAGCTTATATAAATGACAAATTAAATAAATATCCAAAAGAATGGAGCCACATACATTTATGTAAATAATACTTTTGTTATATTTTTAGGGCACATTAATTGACCCAATACCACTTGGTGTACATAGTAACCCATTTCTCTTTATTCGTTTTCAAAATATTAATATCTAATTATGCCATAATAAAAGACAACTTTAATAATTCCATATTAGCTTGAATTATTGAAATTAAACTAAAAGTATGACTTCAAAGTGTAACAATTGAAACCAAATCCTGTTCATTGCAGTCACAAAGCACATGAATCTAGCATCTATCAGTGCTACACATTAAACCAAAGTACTCTGTTTTGATATATATGTGATATATATGTACTTTGTCAGGTGATGGCTTGCTGTTTGATATCTATCAAATATTGAGTGATAAAACACCTGTTTTCTTTTCCATGAATATAATTTAGAGTATTTTTGCAGATGGTACTATTGTCTGTTCTTTTAGTGATTTTAAGTATTCATGAATGACAATATGCAATAATATAAAAGTCTTAAAATAAAAGAAAAACACTACTCTTTTAAAATAAAAATAATGAGAATTACATCTTTTATATTTTCAGGCTGTACAAAATAATTTTAAAAATTATTATGAAGAGTTCCAAGTCTATAAATGATCTTGTATTCAATTGGTGCTATTTTTCAGCTAAGAAAAGACTGTAACCTAGGAACTGCCCGTAACTTTCACAACTGATACTGAGTGTGTGCTGCTTCATCATTTTTGGCAAGGATTGGTGTTTCATCATTTAGACACATCAGGTACTTAGATTGCCACTATCATATAATTTAAATTGGCATTGTTTAGAATGATGAAAAAATGACAAAGTACCAATCAGAAACTGAATTGTAGTATAGTGGAAAAGATTCATCCATGTGTTATTGTATTGATGGAAGACAAGACAACAATTTAGGAATGTTATGTTCATCTTTTTCTTTCTTAGTTGACTAACATTGACAATTGAATGTTTAAGTCTCTTACTTCTACAGAGTATTCTCTATGGTCTCTTCCTCAAGTATGACTGTTGCTGCATCTTTAAACTTTGTAGATATAAAATTATTTCAAAACTAAATATTAAATGTGGATGTGTGTTTTTACTTGTACAAATTCAGTGAATGATTATATTCTTAAATTTCCAATACTAAAATGTGACATTCAGCTTTATATATTACAGTGATTACAGTGTTTTATGAACTTAGTAGCCAGAAACATTCCTCTACAATCAGCTCAATTATGGATATATTAAGAAAGTCTACTTCTGTAATTACAAAGCTTGGTAACAGAAGTTGTACTTTGTAAAGCTCATCTATGTCACCATAGTTTAGAAAATTGTTCTCAAGCGTGAGCTTTCCTGTAAGACCCTGCTTCATTAATCAGTAGCTCTTTTTTTTTGTTCTTGAAGATTCTCCATAGATAACAATACATCCCCTTTAAACATACTCATACACACACATACATATTTTATCATAGTAATACATACATATAGGTAAATAATATTGAATGACATAAATAAAAAACAAGAGTGCAAACATGCTGCCTCCTACCAGTCCTAACCTTTAGTCCTCATACCCCCAACATCAGGCAACCACTTGTATCTTTTCAAGTTCTTTCTATGATTAGTTACCCCACCATTATTAAATTTTATGGTTAACAATATTTTCTCAATTTAGATGTTATTTATTCATTTTCTCTTGTGACAATTACGATTTAAGAATCCTTACACCACCACCACCACCACCATGTTTCTTGGCTTTGAGAAGAAGCCACGCCCTAGAAAAAAAGCAGCTGTGCTTCTTTCTTGATGTGTAATTCCAGACTATAAGGATCCATTTTTCTTTGAGCCTTCTGTTTTCAAATATGAACAGCTGTGTGGATGTTTCTTGGTATTAAAACTGGTTTGGATTGATTTATTCATACTGAATCCTGGTGCCTGGACGTAAAATATTTGTTGTTTGAAACGACTCTGTTCTTAGTTTTAGTCTCGGTTACCAAGCCAAGGACAAGAAGTATAATCTATCACAGTATCCTGAATTAATAGTTTTATAACAAATTTTTAATTAATAGTCAGAACTTACACCACTTTGACTTTGAATTTATTAGTCAACGTCATACCAAACATTGTCCAAGATAGAATTTCCATATTGTTATTGTTTCCCAGCCATTTTTAGGTTTTCTTTTTTTTTTATTTTATTTTGTTGTGGTAAGAAAACTTAACATAAGATCTACCCTAGTACTATATTTTTAAGTTTGCATTACAGTATTGTTATCTACGGGCATGATATTGTACAGCAGATCTCTCATTATTAATTTTTCTTACTTGCATGCATTGGTAACCACATACCTTTACTTTTTTCCAGAAGTGTCTCCTTGATTTTTAACTATTTTTTTCTTAAACATTTCTGTTCCACCTCCACCCTCTCCCCTAAGTCTAGTAGCTTATTGGGAATTCTACACAGATGACATACAATTTTAACTTAGGATGGCTTCACAATTTCCTGACCACCTGTTCCTTTTCCTTGCCCTTTGCTTGTTGGTGGTGGTGGTTATGGAGGTATTGATGTTCTTATTGCAAGGGTATATTTGTTCCCCAAAGAAGGCATAGAAAGCTATCACTCTTTTATGTCTGAGAGTATTTTTATTCTATTCTCAAAAATAATTCATAACGTGGTTGAGTATTGAATTCTGTTATAGAACTAATTTGTCCTCAGAAATTTTAAAAAACATTGTCTTCTAGCATCCATCATTGATTTTGAGAAATCTGATGCTACTCTTATATGAGAGCACCCCACCCATCACCCACAAACAAAAGGCATTGGACTTTTTCTGCTTATGATTTAAAATTTTGGAATGTTGTATCTTGGTGAGAGGTTTTGTCCAGTTATAATTCTGATAACTTGGTGGACACCTTCAATTTGTAATCTCTCTCAGTTCTAGGAAGTTTCATTTTATTATTTCTTTAATATTTTCCTTATTTTGTTCTTTTTTTAGTTTTCTTTTCCAGTATCTCCAGGATTGATTACGTAATTTTCTTATACTTTGTCTCTTTTTTTCTTGGTTCCTATTACTTCTACTGATTAAAACTAATCAATGTTCTTTGGGGGGGTTTCATATCTAATTTATTAGAGTTCTATTTAAAATTGATTCTTTTAAAGGAACATCCCCCTCGGTTGTTTCATGCATACAATAGATTGCCTTATTACTCCAAGTATTTTGTTAATTTCTTGTTTGTTTTTGGAAATATGAAGTGTTATTTAATTTTTTTCAATTTCATCTTTATTTTAAAACTACTTTATGAAAGTATGATTACCATAAAAAACTATACATATTTGTTTAGTTTTGAAGTTTTATTTTACATAAAACTTTTTTGTTTTTGAAGTTTACACAGTTTCTAATTTTTTAAAAAGTCCTCTTATCCCACTTTTTTCCTTTGTTGGTTTGTTGGTTTATTTGTTGTTTTCGTTTATTTGTTTCTATGTATTTTATGATTGGGGTTTTCTACAAATAGCTACTGATCTTTGACAATAATTTTATATTTAAAAATGAGAAATAAAAACATGTTTTGAATCTGAAGAAAACATAAATAGGTTCAATTTCCCCAGTAAACGAACCCATCTTCCACTCTGTTAGATAAAGAGCTTAATTTTATACAAAAGTTTTAACTGGGTCTATTTAAATTTATAGATACCAATAACAAATGAAAGTGTGGGATAAAAGGATATATAATAAAAAGTATACCTTTAGTTCTGAGAGATGCACTCAAGTAGAAAACCTAGAGGTAGTAATTTGAAGGAATATTCTCTGAAGAAACTAAAAAGCCCTTGAGATACTGGCATTTGAGCACCTCTCCATCATAGGTCTCCATCTAACCACAAAATAGTTTATTCTTCCATTTGGTAAGTCCTATCCATGGTTTCAGAGCTTCTTATTAGTAAAACAACAGCAATAGTATTGGATTTACATCAGGTGTTATGGGAGTACAAGAAGGAGATGACATTTCAGCTTATTAAAATCAGGATTACTTAAGAATGAAGAGATATTCGTTGTGTTCATGAAGAATTGATAAAATTTCGGAAACAGTTCACTGGGGCAATATTTTCAAAGTATTCAATAGGATGCAAGTTTACAAGAGTAAGAAAGTGCAAGAAATATTTAGAGCACATGAATTCTTTTGTGTTCCATGGTAAGGTTTTCTAAAACTTGTTCTGTGGAGACTTTATAGATATGGGAAGGAAAGTTTTTGTATTCATAACACATTTACATTCCTGAGTATATTAGAGTTTAAAATGCCTTGTTGCATTAATAATTTAATTTTGTGGTTAAATCCCAAAGAGAGAAGTATATATGAAGGGCTTTCTAAACCAATATCATAAATAACCCATTTAAAAATAGTTTCAGAAAAACATTTTTCTATAGAAAATGATTTGTGCAATACTGGCTTTGTATGAAGATCTTAAAAAGGGAAAGGAGAGAACTTAAAAATACAAGTTTGAGTTAAAAAAGTAGAATACAATTTATAACTCACTTTGTAATTAAAAGCTGAAACATACAGAACATGATCTACCAAGATACATGCATATTTAAGATTGTGTATCAAACATTAGAATGGGTGCTTATGAGGTGGAAGAGACAAGAAAGGCCTTCCACTAATTCAAAAGCCTTGAGACTGTTGTTCAATATCTAACAAATAGGACTAGTTAAACAAACCAAAAAATATGCTTTTGAAAGCTATTACAGTGTTGAGGATGCAAAGAAGCATAATTTACCTAATTACAGAAGAATTCCAAGAAGAGATAAGCTCTTTATGTCTAGGGGGTGAGGAGAACCCACCCAAACTTTAATAAACTTGTATGTGTATGTGTGTGCCTTTAGTGTCATAAGCAGAAAGGTCCACAACCTTCTTTGCAGAGTCCTGTATTTAAACAGCTCACTCCCTCTAACCCTGTTGTGGTTGACTTGTATAGCTATCCCCAGTGTTTTACCAAGATGAGCATTTGACAGAGAAATATATGCTTCTATTGTTTAAGTCTACTTTATTATACACAACATAATGTACTTATTTGTACAGTTAAATGAGTTTTGAAAATATACATGCCTATATAAACACCACAATTAAGATATATCACAGTTCCATCACCCTAAATTTATCTCTTTGCTATGATTTCCCCACCTTCAGCCCCTAACAACCACAAATCTAGTTTCTGTCATTATAGATTAGTTGTGCTTAATCTAGAATTTCATATAAATCATACAATATGTTCTCTTTTGAATTTGGCTTGTTTTGATAAACATATGTTTTTAGGATTAATCCATGTAGTTCATCCACTTTTATTTCTGAGGTGCATAATAATTTATGCATGTAGCACAATTTTATATCCACCGAGCTGTTGAAAATTATGACTAGTTCTGGGATTAGTATGAATAAAGCTACTCTGAACATTTGTGTGAAAACCTTTGTGTGTATGCATGTAATTTTGTAGGCCCAGAGTAGTTCAGTGTTATATGTTTTGTTTAACTATATGAGAAACTGTTGAATTGTTTTCCACAGTGTTTGTCCCATTTTACATTACCGTCAGCAATGTCTGAGTGTTCTAGTTGTATTACAACCTAGCCATAACTTGACACGTCCTTTGTTTTTTGTTTTTGTTTTTGTTTTTAGCCAGTCAAGTGAGTGTGGAGTGGGAGTGGTATTTCATGGATTTCAATTTGTATTCTCTGATGGTTATTTATGTTAATAATTAGTCATTCATTTACTTTCTGTGAAATGTCATTTCAAATATTTTGTCAGTTGATTGAGTTTTTTCTTATTGAATGCTTTAATTTAAGTTTTGGATATAAGATCTTTGATATACTTTTTTTTTTTAAAGGAATTCCTTTATTTTTATTATTTATTTATTTATTCATTTATTTTTGGCTGTGTTGGGTCTTCGTTTCTGTGCGAGGGCTTTCTCTAGTTGCGGCAAGCGGGGGCCACTCTTCATCGCGGTGCACGGGCCTCTCACTATCGCGACCTCTCTTGTTGCGGAGCACAAGCTCCAGACGCGCAGGCTCAGTAGTTGTGGCTCACGGGCCTAGTTGCTCCGCGGCATGTGGGATCTTCCCAGACCAGGGCTCGAACCCATGTCCCCTGCATTGGCAGGCAGATTCTCAACCACTGCGCCACCAGGGAAACCCTGATATACTTTTATACCAAAATGGTTATATATTGATATAACCAATAAAATATTACACATACAAACACAATATTTTCTCACAGCTTGAGGTTTAATTTTCATTGTCTTAAATATGTTGTTCAAAGAGCATGTGAATTCTATTTTGATGAAGTTCAGTTTATAATATTTTTCGATGTTTACATCATACCTGAGAGATTTTGCCTATCCAAGGTCTCAAAAATGTTCTGCTACATTTTTCTTGTATGTTTCATTCTAGAAGTTTTATAGTTTTAGTTTTTATCTCTTTCAACTGCATAGAGCCAACACTGAGTATAGTGACAGATCAACGTCTGGGTCAAGTCGACAGTGTGGCATGGAATAGTTGAGGGTGATGGTGGGCTGTAGAGTGACTTGAAAACCTGGTCACTGATCTCTAAAGTATAGAATAGTTAAACATCCTAACAGGCTATAAATGCACAGAGAGTTCCTGAGACTAACCAGTTGAGCAGAAAGTCAAGCTTTCTCAAGATATTAGGAGCTAGTATGAAATAATTATAAGGATCTGTCTCAACTACCAAGAGACTAACTCTGCACTCTATTCAAACAACCATAAGAATGAAGGGGGTTGTTTGTGGAAGGGAGACACAAAAGGGAGGAGATATGGGGACATATGTATATGTATAGCTGATTCACTTTGTTATAAAGCAGAAACTAACACACCATTGTAAAGCAGTTATACTCCAATAAAGATGTTAAAAAAAATTAATAAATTTTAAAAAATAACAAGGGACCAGGATCAAAATTTATGTAATAAATAATAGTGGCTTTGTTAAATAAAAAAAAAAGAATGAAGGACGTGGGTATACATTTCTCTGGCAGCAAATATTACTACCTTTAGTCTCTTCTATTCCACCCCTTTGCAAAAAGTTCAGAAATATAAATTTTAAAAATTAAGAGGCACACAAAAAAGAAAAAGTAACCCAGAATCAAGAGAATATGCTAGTCAATAGAATAAATCTACAGAGGGATAAATCCTATGGAGGACTTGGAAATAGTATATAAGTTCTTTAAAATAGCTATGATAAATGTTAAGAATTCTAGGAGAAAATATTGACAAAATTTAATAACAAGGGTATTTATGCAGGAAAATGGAAAGTATAAAAAGTACTAAAGTTAAACAGTATAACTGAAAAAATATAATGACCAAAATAAATTTAGCTTTGAGCTTAGCAGAAACTTGAACACAGCAAAAGAAAGAAACAGTGAACTTGAAGAGAAGTGAATATAAATTATCCAAATTATAACACAAAGAGAATATAAAAACATAGAAGACCACTTATAGCCTGAGAGACAATATCAAATATTCTAATGTGAATATAATTGTAATCTGAGAAGAAAAAAGAAAGAGAATAAAGGAGATAAAATATTTGAAAGACAATGTCCAAGATTTTTTCCCAAAGACATAAATAAAATGAGAAAGAAAACTCACTAAGCTTAGAGCATGGATACGTAAAAGAAGTAACATAGTTAAATTGCTGAAAAGGAAAATAAATTCTAAAGCTGGCAGAGAATAAAAGACACATTACATAAAGGAGAAAATCCATCAATAGGCCATTTAAAGTTTAAATCATAGTTATTTTTATAAACTCACCATAAAGTTTAGGACACAAACTTATTTGAATGAACTAATGAGACAGAGAGAGAAAGACAGAGAAGGAAAGAAGGGGTGGAGAGGTGGAGTCTCTCCCAAGTACAAGGCTCCTTCTAATGGGGGTGGGTGGGTTGTTGGAGAGGAAGTACAGAGCGATGAAATGCACTCTGGACTTCCACTTACTGAAGTTTAAGGCAGAAAATTTGAAGTCTTACCATAATTTATTAGTGTTCAGAAGGCTAGAGCATTCTTAAAATGGGTCACTCCATTGTCAGCATGTGCCAGATTAGCTGATTGACAGTACAGAAGAAAAAATAATTTGGAATTTAGCCATGTTCATTTTAGTTAATGGATCATATTCAAACAAGTTTTTGGCATGTAAAAAAAAATAATCCAATTCCCAAGTCAAGTCACTGTGCATTTAACATTTTGTTTAGGTAATAAAATTATCTTACTCTGGAATACATCTTCCTGATTTTTACGTGCAAATAACAGAATTAAAAATTTTTGTCTGTGTCACAGCATACGGCCGAGGCATGAACACTGAGAATAAGCAGGAAGGATACTGAACAAATGTAATCACTTATATTTAATAACTAGAGAGTGTATGGAGCATTCCCTTTTTAAATATTTACCATCCGCTAGAAAACCAGATGGCCGAGTTGTTCTTTGATAATATGGTTCACAATAATGTATTAGCTTTGCTCTGCTATAAACAAAATTTTTTTAAAAATGAAAAGAAAAACAATCAATCTTTTTACATCAAGATTTTAACCATTAAATATTAATCTTTTAAAAGCTAAATTTATTATGGTCAGTTACTGGGATTAATTTTCCTCAAAAAGCTACAAATTATTTGAATAGGAACAATTGAGCCAAAATGATTGCCGCATTTAGGTGCATTGGAATATCTAAAGACTTTGCTAAATAATGAATACTGAGATATTATAATTTGTTCAATCTATTTGAGATCCAGAGAACTGTGTCTATTTGACCCATTAACTCAATATAGAAAGGCCAAAAAAATTTCACTTTCCAGTTATCACCTGAGACTACTGGGTATTAAGGATAACAAATGTGTATCAATAGTAGATATGAGTCTTATGCTTTATATGATTACTATTCACTTTGCCTGCCTATAAAGAATTAACTTTTTTCAATTTTGATAATAAAAAATATATTAATGCAATATTATGTTTAAGTAAGTTTGAATTGTCTACCCAATGCTGAACTTATGTGGGCCTCTGTAAATCAAAATGCAAATGTAGTGAAATTCAACCAGGGAATGGTAGCATTCATAATCTGTCACTAGCATGCATTAGTATAAACCTAGAGAAAAACAACACATTTATTTACAGAAATATAAGATATTTTATCAGCATTGCACAAAAAAATGAAAAATAGCTCGTGAAAAATCATGATTAATTTACAGTCTTGGAAATAATTTGTACTTTGTGAACGCCCTCCTTTTGTTACCCTTCTAGAGTTAAGAATCTTTACTCTTCCATCAGTAACTATATCATAGTGAAGTTGTGTGAAACAACATCTATAAAATTTGATGTTGAGTGTATAACTAATTCTACATATTTAAAATATGCGCAAGTAAAAACAAAAGGAAATTGGTCTCAAAGAATATATTTAAAATTTCATTATGGCTATAGCCTCTTCAACTTGATTCTGGTCCATTTTTTTCTCTTTTGTGATTGCATTATTATAATATTACTGTTTTACATATTTTTCTGTAGGACTTAGGTGTTGTGTTGTATAATAACCAAAGCAAGACCAAAATAACAATCTGAGTAAATTGTACACATCTCTTTCAAGGCCCACAGAGAGGAGAAATAAGCAGCTCCTTAGTTGGTGTGGCTTAAAGACATATCTTACCAAAATTCTTTCCTCCTCCAGGACAATACTTTATTTGAAATTCCCAGGATTATCTAAGTGACTTTAAGTTACAATATGCCAGAAGACTTTTTTATGAAACTAGCTCTTTCTTGGTAAGTTGTAGAGAGAGAGGAACACAGCTTACTAATTTTTTGAGAGGAAAAGGGACTAAAGTGTCTGGAAGCTGTGGAGGCTGTTACACTTTTAAGTCTTCAGCATTATGGTGTCTCATTAGGTTCATGGATACCTTGTGTTATGGACTGTGTCCACACAAAATTCATAACTGAAGCCCTAATCCCTAGTGGTGCTGTATCTGAATACGCGGCCTCTAAGGAATTTTTTAAAGTATGGAGAGAAATACAAAAAAGAAAAAGAAAAAGGCCAACCTAGAATTCTGAATCCCTATGAACTTATCTTTCAAATGTGAAGGAAAAATGAAGACTTTCTCAGCAAACAGAAACTGAAGGAATTTGTTACCAGGAGATCTGCCTTGCAAGAAATGTTAAAATAAGTTCTTTAGAGAGAAGACGAATGATATAGTTCAGAAACTCAGACTTACATAAAGAAAGGAAGAACATCTGAGAAGGAATAAGTGAAAGTAAAAGAAAAACTTATTTTTCTTATTCTCAACCAATCTAACAGATAACAATCTGTTCAAGATAATAATAGTAACAATGTATTCAAGTATACATATACACTTGAATATATATACTTGTGTATATATATATATATATTTGTGTATATATATATATATATACACACACACACACACACACACATGCTTATGTATGTTTATAGCTGGTTGAGGGAAAATAGATAAGAGCTGTTGAAATGAATTCAATTCAAACAAGTTAACAGAAAGCAGATGACAGGTAGAGAAGAAATCTGGGAAATATGAAAGAAGTCAAGTAGGACCTGTGACCAAATTCTAAACTGTGCATGTGCAGGGGAGAATTTGCAAGGCCATGCAGAACAGAGCTGCTTGACAGAAATGCTGTTGGTTGTACAAGAGTAGGAGAATTTGGAGTCACAAATGGCCAGGATGGAAAGATGTCAAAAATATGACTTCATGTGAGAGACCAGAAATGCCATGCTTTAAAAATAAGGAACATCTCTAAAGTAAAGGCTACCCTAGGCCCACAATAAAGAAGCCTAAAGCCAAGCATGGAACAGATCAAGGTTGGGTGGCAAGTAAACTGATGACTTATAGAGGAAAATAAAAAACAATCTTTAAAGAAAAAACATTCTACACTCTACAATGTGGCATCAACAATATAAAGGTATGATTTTAAAATGTATTAGATTTATGAAAAAGTAGGATCTTGTGGCTAATAATAAGAAAAATGAGTCAACAGAAATTGATTGAGGAATGTCACAGATATGGGAATAAGCAGAGATGGACTTTAAAATAGCTATTAAAATTTATATATGTTAAATATAAAACAGAAGCCTGGATCAGATCCTGGAACAAATAAGGACATTAGTGGAAAAAAAAAGGTGGGCTTTCAAGACAGCGGGGGAGTAAGATGTGGAGATCACCTTCCTCCCCACAAATACATCAAAAATACATCTACATGTGGAACAACTCCTACAGAACACCTACTGAACGCTGGCAGAAGACCTCAGACTTCCCAAAAAGCAAAAAAATCCCACATACCTGGGTAGGCCAAAAGCAAAAAGAAAAAAAGAGACAAAAAATAGGAACAAGACCTGCATCTCTGGGAGGGAGCCGTGAAGGAGGAAAAGTTTCCACACATTAGGAAGCCCCTTCATGGGTGGAGATGGTGGGTGGGTGGAGGGGAAACTTTGGAGCCATGGAGAAGAGCACAGCAACAGGGGTGCAGAGAACAATGCGGAGAGACTCCTGCACAGAGGATCAGGGTCGACCAGCACTCACCAGCCTGAGAGGCTTGTCTGCTCACCCACCAGGCTGGGAGGTGGCTGGGAGCTGAGGCTCAGGCTTCGGAGGTCAGATCCCAGGGAGAGGACTGGGGTTGGCTGCGTGAAGACAGCCTGAAGGGGGCTAGAGTGCCACAGCTAGCAAGGAGGGAGTCCAGAAAAAAGTCTGGACCTGCCTAAGAGGCAAGAAACCATTGTTTCTGGGTGCGCGAGGAGAGGGGATTCCTTCCCTGTCTTCCCACAAAAGGCAGAGCATTGCCTAAAGGAGCTCCAGAGACGGGCACAAGCCACGGCTATCAGCTCAGACCCCAGAGATGGGCGTGAAACTCTAATGCTGCTGCTGAGGTCGCCAAGAATCCTGTGTTCAAGCACAGGTCACTTCCCGCCCCCCCTTCCCAGGGCCTGTGCAGCCCACCACTGCCAGGGTCCCGTGATCCAGGGACAACTTCCTTGGGAGAACACATGGCACGTCTCAGGCTGTTGCAACGTCACTCCAGGCTCTGCCATCACAGGCTTGCCCCGCATTCCAATTATAACTACCATACCCATCCTTCCCACCTGGTGTGAGTGAGCAAGAGCCCCCTAATCAGCTGCTGCCTTAAACCTGTCCTGTCTGGGAGGGAACAGAAGCCTGAGAGAAACCTACATGCAGAAGTGGGGCTAAAACCAAAGCCGAAGCCCAGGAGCTGTGTGAACAAAGAAGAGACAGGGAAATTTCTCCGTGCAGACTCAGGAGCGGTGAATTAAATCCCCAAAATCAACTTGAGGTACTCTGCATCAGTGGAGTACCTGAATAGAAAACGAATCAACCCAAAATTGAGGCAGTGAACTTTGGGAGCACTGCAGACTTGGGGTGTGCTGTATGCGACTGACTTGGTTCTGATTTTTATGTTTATCATAGTATAGTTTTTAGCACTTATTACCATTTGTGGATTTGTTTATTGTTTTGGTTGCTCTTTTTTAAATTATTTTTTATTGTTTTATTTTAATATTTTAAAAAATTATTTATTTATTTATTATTTTTTCTTTCTTTTTTTTCTCCCTTTTCTTCTGAGGATGTGGCTGACAGGGTCTTGGTGCTCTGGCCTGGTGTCAAGCCTGAGTCTCTGAGGTGGGAAAGCCGAGTTCAGGATATTGGACCACCAGAGACTTCCCTGCCCCACGTAATATCAATCAGTGATCTCTCCCAGAGATCTATCATATGACCCTGCAATCCCACTACTGGGCATATACCCTGAGAAAACCATAATTCAAAAAGAGTCATGTACCACAATGTTCATTGCAGCTCTATTTACAATAGCCAGGACATGGAAGCAACCTAAGTGTCCATCAACAGATGAATGGATAAAGATGTGGAACATTTATACAATGGAATATTATTCAGCCATAAAAAGAAATGAAACTGAGTTATTTTATGTGAGGTGGATGGACCTAGAGTCTGTCATACAGAGTGAAATAAGTCAGAGAGAAAAAAACAAATACCGTATGCTAACACATATATATAGAAACCAAAGATGTAGAGTATGGACTTGATGACATGGAGAGGGGGAAGTGTAAGCTGGGACGAAGTGAGAGAGTAGCATGGACATATATACACTACCAAATGTGAAATAGATAGCCAGTGGGAAGCAGCTGCATCGCACAGGGAGATCAGTTCAGTGCTTTGTTACCACCTAGAGAGGTGGTGTAGGGATGGTGGGAGGGAGACAGAAGAGGGAGGGGTTATGGGGATATATGTATACATATAGCTGATTCACTTTGTTATACAGCAGAAACTAACACAACATTGTAAAGCAATTGTACTCCAATAAAAATGTTAAAAAAAACAACTATTGTTCTCTAAACAAAATCTGGAGTTTTTACTTGATAGTAATATACCAATGTTAATATATTAGTTTTGACAAACAAACCATGGCTGTATAGAATGCTAACCGTAGAAGAAACTAGAAGGGTATATAGAAACTATATTATCCTTGTAACTTTTCATATATATATGAATTTAAAGTAAAAGAAGGGCATAGGGAGTGAATAGAAGATAGGTAATTTTAGTAGGTAAATGGATTGTAAATTAAAAAATAACAAAATAAAAAATTTAACAGTGAAAAGCAAAAGGTGTGCAGAAAACCCAAAAAAGCCTAAAATGAAGAGCCAATAACAGACTCAGGAATTGGAGGTTTCCAACATAAACCTTAAAGTAATTATGATTAATATGTTTACAACAATTGATAAAGAGTTAGAGAACACAATTAAAATTTTGTAGATAGAGTACTCCGCTTCTGGTCAGTATGTATTAACAAGGACCAGATTTATGATCCTGCTTGAAAAAAAGCAAAAAGTGTGTGTGTGTGTGTGTGTGTGTGTGTATGTGTGTGTGTGTGTGTGTGTGTGTGTGTGTGTGATGATTTTCAAGACATTGGGCATAAGGCAAGACATGGCAATGTATTAGGTTGCTGGGGCTTCTGTAACAAACCATCAAATTGGATGGCTTCAACAACAGAATTTTGCCGCCTCATAGTTCTGGAGACCAGAAATTCAAAATCAAGGTGTCATCAGGGTTGTTTTCCTTTGGACGGCTGTGAGGGAAAGAACTGTTCCATGCTTGTTTCCTAGCTTTTTGTAGCCTCAAGTGTTCCTTGACTTATAGAGGGCATTATCCCTGTGTCTTCATGTCTTTCCTCTGTACATGTCTGTCTATGTCCCAAATCCGCTTTTTATATGAACACCATTCATATCAAATTAAGGCCCACCCTAATGACCTCATTTTAACTTGATCACTTGCCTATTGCCAAATAAGATCACATTCGCATGTACTGAGGGTTAGGACTTAAACATCTTTTTGTAGGACAAAATTCAACCTGTAACAAGCAACTAAGGAGAGTAATTCTGAGACCAGAAACAAAGAAAAAATGCCATGTGAGTGCTACAATTGCTTTAGCCTACAGCTTTGAGGCCACTTCTAAGGAAGCAGAAGAGAGGGTAACTCAGATGGAACCTAGTGAACTCCTGGACTGAGGTGATGAAATAGATGAACCAAGATGGGTAAAGCTCATAGGACAGGGAATCAGAGTAGAGAGAGCTGCACCAGAGCAAAGCTTGCCATTTGGAGGAGACATATTGAGTTTTCAGTTGAGTACTTGTAAGCACGAACATGAGAGGAAACTACCAGAAACTGGGAAAGGTCCACATAAAAGAATTCAGTGTAATAGTACCCAATGCTCACCCAGGGCCAGAGAGAGTTCCTGTCCCCACAAACCAGAATGGAGAACTTTAGAATTCCTGGAGCATTGGGTAGAGTATAGAGAGGGTTCTTATGTAAGCAGTGGAGAAATATTAGCCTTAGACTGAGCACACTTAGGTCCCACTTTCTGTAAAAAAGCACTACTTGACATTATTAAACTGTTTCCAAGTAACTTAACTGTGGACAAGAACAGAGATGAGAATACTTACATGAATAAAAAATGTCCAGAGCCAAACAAGGTAAAATTCACAATGTCTGGCATATAATAAAAAAAATTACCAGGCAAGCTAAGACGCAGGAGAATATTACCTATAATGAGTATAAATATCAGTCAATCTTAAACCAACTGCAAACTGACACAGATATTAAAATTTACAGAGAAAGATATTGAAAGTGATTAAAACTCTACTCCATATGTTCAAAAATTAAGTGGAGACGTGGATAATATGGAAAAGATCTAAATCAAATATCTAGAGATGAAGATTGCACTATATGAAATGAAAAATTCACTGTATGGGCTTGATAGCAGATTTGTTATTACAAAAAAAGATTAGTGAATTTGAAAAGGTAAATTAAGTACTATCCAATATAAAACACATAGAATAAAGAATAAGAACAAAATGAACATAGCATTAGTGAGATGAGTGAGAGCTTCAAACAGAACTTTGGCAAGTCAGTAAGAAAGAGACAACCCAATAGAAAAATGGAAAAGGACTTCAGCAGGCTCTAGTTAAAAAAAAAAAAAAAAAAAAGATATCCAAATGTGAATTATCATTATCAAGTATCTGGGCAATACAAATTAAAATCACAAAGGAAAAGAAAGATTAGTGAGTTGACAAGGATTAGAACAACTCCCACTGTTGGTGGTAGTGTTAACTAATACAACTGTTTTGGCAAACTGTTTAGGAATATCTAATAAAGCTGAGCAAATGCATACCTTGTGGCCCAGCATTAGTAATCCTAGGTAGATACTTGACAAAAAAATGCACACACTCACATACATACAAACTTCCCCAGATACATGTGCATGGATGTTCATGGATACGTTATTTTGAATAGCCCCAAATTTAAAACTATCTTTCAACATTAGAATGGATGGATAATTGATCGTATATTCATGCAATATAATATTAGAGAGCAATGACAATTAGTGAACTACTACTACTTACAACACTATCAATGCAATTAGCAAAACAGACACAAACCATTCATACTCTTTGATTTCAGTATATAAATTTCATTTAAAAATATGATTTAGGATACTAGAAGTGAATTCAGCTGGGTAACGTTCATCAAAGCTCTGTGCATAATATTGAAAAGACAAACCACAGATGGGAAGGAGTTATTGGCAACATGTATAAATATATATAACTTAAAATGGATTGGTGTAAGTATATACTAAATCTTTTTAAAACAAATATGAACAAAGACAAATTCAGAAGAAAAAATAAGCAAAAGACCTGAGAAAGTACTTAATAAAAGGGAGAAACCCTAATGTCAAATAAAAACTAAAATTTATTAGCCACAGTGGTAATCAAATAAATGCAAAAATAACAATGAAAACAAACAAAATAAATGAGGTACTATTTTTACCCATTCAAAGTTACTACATACACAAAAAATTGTTTAAATTGATAACATCAAATATTGACAATTGTGTAGAAAACTGGAAGCCTTATATGCTGCTTGCATGAATGTAAATTAGTACAACCATTTTGAGAAAGAAATTCACTTTATATAGTAAGTTTTACAATGTGTATACTTAAAACTTTGCAATCCACTCCTGGGTTTGCACCCTAGAGAAAAACTTGCACATATCCAGGAGAAGATATAAAGACAATTTATAGCAGAATTCTTCGTGATAGCAAAATACTGAAACCTATTCAAATGTCCTTTAATATCAGAATAGATGAATCAAGTTCTCAGTTTATTCATCCCATGGAATATCAGCAGTGGAAATGTGTAAACTACAACTTGCAATAGTATAAATACATCTCAGACACATAATGTTAAATGCAAAAAGCAAGGTATAAAAATACACGTGTAGTATTGTTGTAAAAATTTTTGCAAAGAACAAAAATCTATAATATGTATTATATATTATATGTATATTATATTATATATTATATGTATATTATATATACAGACATATATTATTATATAATTATATACAGACATATTATGTCTATATATAAAGTGTATGATAGAACTGTGACAAAATAAGAGAAAATATTAAATATTAAGGACTCAAGATATTGCTCACCTCTTAGGTAAGAGAGGGAAATGAGATCAAATAAGAGCTCAAAAGAGCTGACAGATTTGAAGGGGATACGTAAAAAAAAACACCTCAAAGATATACAGGTATTATTTGTTTTGTAACTCTTTAACCTACACATACACACTACATAAACATTCTATTGCATCTAGTAGTATTAAATATAAAGAATTTTAAATGTTATAGAATGCAGTAACAAAAGAATTTCTCATAATAAAATATGCACAGAGACTTTTAATTCTTTTTTCTGTGCAAGTGTATTTCACCGGAGGAGCATCCAATGTGTATTTGCATAGCAACTCATCACATTTCAGTTAGTAAATATAGAAAAACTGAAGCATTAACTTCAAAATATAATTATAGCAGAACATAATTAGACTTTCATTCATGTGTCCATCATGGATCCTGACACCCCATGAAGAGCTCTCTGTGGTCCCACTCCACCTGCTGATCTTCATATGGTGTCATCTGTACGAGCCACATGATCCCCATCCCACCATTAAAGACGATTGGACACCTGAAAGCAGGTAACCCAAGCTACATTTGGGTGTTTGGTCATTGTGAATTGTACCCTGTGAAAATATAGCTGGAATGTCATAGTTTTTCATTCTCAGGAAGATGAAATGAGAAATATAAACTTAATCAACCATTAGCAGGAGTTGAAACTGAAAACATACATGAGCTAGAAGATACCATGGTGTAGTGATTTTAATCTGAAGTTATGACAATGTAGAAACTAAGAGTAAAATAATCCTATGAGGAATGAAAAGGAAGTAGTAGAGAATAAATCATCTGTTAGGAAAGCTCAAAGGAAATGGGCACCTATAGGGTAAATCATTCATATCAGTGATGGGAAACTGAAGCTTAAATCCATAGACTTATTTGGCTGAGATCTCTAAAATGCCTTACACTCAGGTCCCCTCTTCTGTTTCTGAAATTCTGAGGTTCTTTGACCTTTCCTGGCTTCTTATACATACATGATTTTGCAATATAGATTGCTATTCTTGTGTCAACTTTAATTACATTAGCAGTGCTGACAGCATATGGTAAGACCACTAAGAATAGCATTTGTAACATTTCTACCCAAACTATAATCTTAAATATGAGGCAAAGTATCAATAATGTGAATATGTATGCATCTGTGTGCATGTATATATGCTCACACTCATACATATGTATGTATACTTGGATACATAAAATTAGCTTTAATCTGAAATCTGTGTATTAATCTGACGGATTCTATTATTTGGGCTTACTGCCAAATAAATTTTTAAAAATCTACATCCTGGTATATGCAGATGACATTGCCTATCTGTTCCTGGACTTTTATGATGCACCAGAGTGCAAAAGGTAGTTCATTTTATGCTGTTCATCAAAAAGCTATTGCCTAGAATGTAAGATATGACACCCCCTCAACAAAAAATCCACCTGTGCCAAGTTCTGCATTAATAATATGAATTATGTGGCAGCAGATATAGTTATGTTCAAGTGTATGCATATTCTGGCAACACTTTACGTCAACCTGGATCTGCTTGACATAAGAGTAAGCATATTTACATTCTCTTTGTCGAATAATGATAATGTAATATTTATAGTGTGAAAGGCATGCCTTTATTCTGACGCACACGACATTTATTAATTATATTTGCATCATGTAGAGAAGGGTGAAAAGATTGATGAACATGGTTGATCCCTGTCTGAACACACTGCTCCACATACTTCTCTTATTGCTTTCCATGGGAAAGCCGCATCTACCTTTATTTCTGAAATCCTAAATCCTACCTAAAGCATTTTGGGTTATTGGAAAAAACTCATTTTCACACTGGTTTACAATAAAAATTTCCCAAATTCAGATCCTGTAATACCAATACAAAGTGTATGTATTTTCTCTATTCCTCCCACTACTTTTACAGTAATCTTTAAACCGAAAACACGGGAATAGAATAAGACCAACATCTGAAATCAGGCTTTAAGAACATATGTCCTCCATGCTGTATCTGCCCAGTGTAAGAACTTAGAGAAATCTTGGATGTTTTGAGATTTTCATTTTGTAGAGAGTGTTCTCAATAGTATATGGCCACTTTCAAATCATTACTTCAGTAACAGATTTTCATTTACACCTGGTATGTGTGTAATCCACAATGATGTGGACGAATTTCACATAAACTGCTAAAATCCATAGATGCATACAAAAGGCATTTTGTAGCTCAGCATTTCTAAAACTGTGTTTCACAGTCACTAGTTCTTGGGATGCCATTAGTTTCTATGTAAAGCTAAGAACAACAGTCAAAGGTGATGGGGAATGCTAAGTTATGAACAAATTAAAGAGATTTCTTTATTTTAGAATTCTTCATAACAATTAATATGCATGGTGCATAGCTAAGAGAAGAATGCCCCCATGTAAGGCTATCAAATTTATTTGACCACTATTTGTTTCTTTTTTTGACCAGATTAAACAGCCTACTTAAAATTGTCATAAATATAATTTTCTACCAACTGTACCCTTCTACCAACTTTATCCTTTCAGGACGGTTATTTTTATAGTCCAGATTAATTGAAAATTGTTTAGAAATGAGTGTTTCCTGCTTGATATTAAACTTCAAATTCTAATAGAAGAATTTATGAGTGAATAGTACACCATGCAGTACATTAATGTAAGACTCTCAGCAAAACCATAGATCTCACAGAGTTTATTGTCTTAGCTAGCAGTTCCTATTTTCTAAATGTAGATTTTGGATGCAGAGATATTTGAGAAACAATCCTAGTAGAGGGTCTTTTTAGATGGTTATGATTTGTTCGTCTTTTATGGGTGTTAAAACAGTTCTTTCTTGGACTTTTGTTAAATCATGACTTTGTAGATCATAAAATTTTTCCATAGGAAAAGATAACCAGTTTTTTGCCTCTATATTCTTATTTTTTAAGTATATTTTATCCTATTATATAATTTTAATACCAAATGCAATACGTATAAGCAGGTTGTTAATAAAACAGGTTGTAATTTTTGATAAATATCCATCTCAATTGGTAGGTGCATATGTGTGTAGGTGTGCATCTAGTAAACTACTAGCCATAAATCTTTAGTGTACAATGGACATGGCACAGACCATTTTACAATAAAAACGGGACATTGGATAATCTGGCAAGTTCATTAATTAGAAGTTTAGAGAGAGTCTTCTATACATTAGTTTACCATTTTGCTTTGATTAGCACAGAAAAATAATGTTATATCTTGGCTAAGGAGCAAAGAATCTGAAGATCAACAAGAAATGGGTAGGAACATTCCCTTCCAAGGCATACTGCTAAAAGGCAAATGAGTACTCATCTGTTAAGAAACTTCATGGAATGGTGTTTGGCACTCAGTAGACAATTAGTATTTGTTGAGTCACTGAATAAGTGAATGATTGTATTAATATTGATAATTTATGAATTTTACTGACACAAAACATAGTTGAATCATATGTATAATATGCAATGCTCACCTTAATATTCACTGATCTAGCTGTCCTATGGGAAGGAATATAGGAATGGATTCAAGTGCAGTTGTCAACTAGTGGTACATGAGGATGGAGCTATCCCTTGATATCAAATATATGGGGAAGCCCGTGCCATCCAGGCCACTTCAAAGAACAGTATCCATGTGAATTGTAACTCGCTTGAAGACCTGGGAAAATGGAAAGCTGGTTTGTGAAATGACATGCTAAAACAGCTTAGAAATGGTATTGCAACTTTATGTAGCCTATAAAACAACATCAGAGCCATAGCCATGGGTAAATTATTCATAGTTCAACAAGAAACAGCAAATTCTTATCAGGAAAACTTCAAGGTTCTAAATGGAAGGCCGAGAACTGACATTTGCAAATTAAAGGCAATGTGGGAACAGTAATTCAGTTTTAGAAAGTTTGAAGTAATATCTTTAGGAGTTGTTGTCCTTGGCAATTCTATTGAAACAGCAGGGACCTGAAACTGTGGGAACTCCTGGGTCTGTCCAATGGCACATCTCATTGATCCTGTCACCCAGCACATCAGCTCTAAAAAATTTATGACTTCAAATATAACACTTTTTCTTCAAATAATTTTTCTGTTCTTATTGAAACTCCATCTTAAATTTCTATTCACTAAAAATAATTTCTCATACCAGGGGAAAAAAAAAACTTTAAAACCATGCTTGGAGATCTTTTAATTCAGAACTGAATTTTAAAATCTCTTTCCCTAACTTTCTGTTTTCACCTGGTTTAAAATAAATTCTTTATACTGAACTTCTCCATCTCTTTTAACATTCAGTAACAATAGAACAGAGTACCACACTTACGTGAAGCAGCGGAATCAGAAGGTGAAGTGGTTGCCTGGCAACATCACCTGCGAGTAATTAAGCATCTTTTGAGAATTGCTTAATTTGGCTTTAAATTCTTGGCCTTGTTACAAATAGCTATTTGGACTAGTTGGATTCTGCCTAACTATTGCATTAAAGATTATAATGCCCAAGATGGGGAACCAGGTAGGAAGGTCTTATCACCAAAATTTGGTTTTTTGACAAGGTTCACATCTCACTCCTTTCCTTGTAGTCAGCCTAAGGCACAAACCAGGATAAGTACAGGTGACTGTGATTGTCACAGATGAAAACCTACATCCCCTCTAAGTAATTTACAATAGAACACTATTTTTTGATTCCTAGCCATTCTTTGTCTTATTCTGACTTAAGTAGGTGCTAAAAATACGTAGAGGAATCCAGTTCAGGTGCTCTGACAGGAGGGCAAGGCATCTATACATGAATAAGGTGGGTTTGAATACCTAAAGAATGTTGGAAGCTAAGTCAATATTCTTCCAAATCTGAAGACTTAAAAATCATTTCAAACTACAAGAAGCATATGGTATGGAATTTCATCACATTATATAACCCCTCAATCATCATGCTCTCAGGCAACCTTTCAGAACACTCCTTTCCCCAAAGAAGTTCATCAAAGAAGCATCCTCTGAGACACATTATGAGAACAAAGGCTTTGGAATGCTCTCAATTTAATCAAGATGCCTAAAGTACCTTTACAGAAATATATATGACTTGTGGCACTTTGTATATATTAAAACACTCTAAACTGTGGGATTTAAGTAAAGTCAACATAAAAGTAATAATAACAAACTATTTCATTTAAAATGCCAATAACTTTATAGTTAAAACTGATGAAATAAAGGTTAAAATGATCCTACAGCTTAATGAAATAAAGAGCAAAAAAAGTGAGGTAAAGATACGGCTGCAAATCTAACAAAAGAAGGCTGTAAGGTAGGAGTTTTGAATGTCTTTTTTCAATAGAAAAAATACCATAATGTCAATGATAAAAACATCAACCTACGAAGAACAAACTCTCCATTATTAGCTTTTAGAAAATATAAATAGAATTCTTACAAATAATCATGTTAAAAAAAACCTTCCAATTTTAATATATGGAAGTACATTCATTTATAAAAAGAGAAGCACAGTGATCTCTTAGAGGGAACAAGATGAATAAGGTGAAGTGTACATTTTAGGAAGGTGCAATAGTGTTAACTGTCGGTATTCAGTAAGTCTTGGAAAGTTTTGCCATCAAGGGAGCCAGCAAGGTTTTGAAAGCCATGAAATATCTTATCATTTTTAGGAGAAGCAGCTTGTCTCTAGGTTGTCAGTGTCAGCAATAGGTGTGTTACTAAGGAAACCAATAAAGCTTAATGTAACTTGATTATTTACAAGAGCTTCTTGGTGGTTTCTGTGACATGCATCTCTTGGCAGATACCCAGAGAACTCACACATTTTAAATCTTGAATAGAGCTAAGAAGCTAATACTTCAGCATGAAATCAAGCACCAACAATAGTGTCAAATACTACTCCTAAAATGATTGCTTCATTTTCTACTAATTTTGGCATTAATACAACCCCATACATTCCCTTCAAAATAAAAGAATTCTGGTTTTAGAGGATGACAGAGAAATGTGAGGAAAAGGCAGAGAATTTGGCATTCTTGGTTTCTACCTGTACCTAAACTTTATAACTTTGTGATTTTTAGGGTCACTTTAAAGGTCTTAATCTGAATTTTACAATTTACAAAGAGCACTATGATATATGATTCCTAAAATTTTGATCTGTATATATATCTGGCTCATTACTTACTCCATATTTAGGTAATCAGGAAATAAATGTTATTAGCAATATATTAATATTATTTGAAAAAATTTTCATTGAGCACTTACTCCATGATGAGTACCATGTTAGGCTCTGGAATGCAAAGGGTAAGCAAAATAGATGTGTCCTCAAGACGCACATATTTAAAGTAGAGTTACTGCAGATATAAAAATAAATGTAAAATTACAAATTCTGGTAATGGAATATGGAGAAGGACAACATGTGTTCTGAGAAGAAACAACAAGGGTATACCTAATTTAGATTGCCAAAATAAAAGAAGGAATCAAAGGAGCTATCTTCAGTAAGTGGCCTTCTAAGCAGTGCCCCGAAAGATGAATAGAATGCAGCACAAAGAAGACATTCAACAGAGGGAATGATGTAAACGAATGCTTGAGGACAGGAAAGAGATGAGGGCATGTAAGACACGGAAAGACGAGAGTGGCAGAAGGTGGTGAGAAAAAGGAGGAACAGCTTGAACAACAGAAGAGGGCTGCAAGAGGGAGGGCAAGCCCATTTTATGTAGCTTTGAAGGCCTTTCTCAGCAGTGACATTACTATAAGTCAGATTGGCTTGTTTGCAAGAATTTTCTACCTGCATTTGACAGATCAAATTAGGGGACTAAGATTAGAATCATGGAAGTTAGAATGTTTTACTCAAATTTCCACATTTAAAGAGCTCTAGCAAGTTTCCCATGGAAGATATCATTACATTAAAACTTGAGTAACATAAGTATACAACTGTAATAATTCAACCAAAAGATGATGGGGATTTATGTAGAATAGTGTCAATAGAGATGTGAGAGAGAATATGTATAATAAATATTTAGAAAGGTGAATCAACAGGGTATGGTAATTGATTAGAAGTTACTCATCTCACTAACCTAATCCGCAAATATTCTCCATCTCTTTCACTCTGTTCCAGCCATGCTAGTTGGCCCTACTACTGTGGTTGTGTCTCATCTTTGAACAATTACCTGGAATGCTCTTCACCAGCTATACCAATGGCTACCTCTATTGCTTCCTTCAATTCTCAGCTCAAATGACCATTTTCTTTATCTCCCCTTACAAGAACATAAACTACATGAAGGCAAAAATATTTGATGCTTACTTGTTTTTAGTTGTTATTGCTTTTTTTTAAAGGATAATTGTAAGTACTTAGAACAGTGCTTGGGTCTCACAAGCGTTCAATGAATTGTTGATTTGCTGTTGATGATAGATGTGCACATGAAGGGAAAGCTTTTTTAGAAAGACACTGGTGAAGTTTGAGTTATTAATCAGGATAAGATCTAGGATTCAAGAGAGTCATGTAGAATACAGCTGTGATTTGTGTAGAGGTAGACAATAATAGTCAGTTGATAATTAACTCCATTAGCGTGCATATGCAATCTAAGGTATTGTATAGATTATACATTTAAAATTACTGAAGAGACAGCATTTTTTGGAGCTAAGGTATTTCATTGGCAACGATTTTAATAAGTCGGTGGTTTAAATATGTCTTAAAGGTAGAATCCACCCTCTAGTCTTTCATGCTACTTCCTATGTATATGTAATATGCTTGGTTGTTCTACCATCTGCAATAGATGCTACCAAGGTTTGCCACTCTGAGGAAGGTTCAGTCTATTGCTCTCTTCTAGCATCTCTGTGTGGGACTTACTGGTTACTTGAGGTCAGCCTGTTCTACAGAGTTGGCATTCTTAATTTCAAGTTAAAGACTACTGGAGGTCCTGGTTATGCATTTTGAACTGAGCTATGAATTTCATCAAAATCTATTAGAGTATTTCCCAGAAATTAATAAAGTGGCCTATTTCCTCTTCATTTGTTTGGTGTGGTGGGGTTTTACCTTGCTCCTTCATCTGCTGTGTGTTTCTCTGTCTTCTCATTTTACTTAACTTACTGTGTTTGCAGTCTCCTTTTCGCCGGCTGCAAGTTTGTAGTTCCCATTGTTTATGGTGTCTGCCCCCAGTGGGTGATGCTGGTTCAATGGGTTGTGTAGGCTTCCTGGTGGTGGGGACTGGTGCCTGCGTTCTGGTGGATGAGGCTGGATCTTGTCTTTCTGGTGGGCAGGACCATGTCCGGTGGTGTGTTTTGGGGTGTCTGTGACCTTATTATGATTTTAGGCAGCCTCTCTGCTAATGGGTGGAGTTGTGTTCCTGTCTTGCTAGTTGTTTGGCCTAGGGTGTCCAGCACTGTAGCTTGCTGGTTGTTGAGTGGAGCTGGGTCTTACTGTTGAGATGGAGATGTCTGGGAGAGCTTTTGCTGTCTGATATTACCTGGAGCCAGGAGGTCTCTGGTGGACCAATATCCTGAACTCAGCTCTCCCACCTTAGAGGCACTGGCCTGACAACCAGCCAGAGCACCAGGACCCTGTCAGCCACATGGCTCAGAAGAAAAGGGAGAAAGGAAGAAAGGAAGAAAGGAAGAAAGAAAGAAAGAAAGAAAGAAAGGAAGGAAGGAAGGAAGGAAGGAAGGAAGGAAGGAAGGAAGGAAGGAAAGAAGGAAGGAAGAAAGAAAGAAAGAATGAAAAGGGAAGAAAGTTATTAAAATAAAAAATAATTATTAGTAATTTAAAAAATTTAAAAGTAATTTAAAAAGCGAAAGAAAGAAAGAAGAGAGCAACCAAACCAAAAAACAAATCCACCAATGATAACAAGTGCTAAAAAGTATACTAAAAACAAACAAACAAACAAACAAAAAACCGGACAGATAGAACCCTAGGACAAATGTTAAGAGCAAAGCTATACAGACAAAATCACACAAAGAACCATACACATACACACTCACAAAAATAGAAAAAATGGAAAAAATATATATATGTTTGCTTCCAAAGTCCACCACCTCAATTTGGGATGATCCGTTGTCTATTCAGGTATTCCACAGATGCAGGGTACATCAAGTTGATTGTGGAGATTTAATCTGCTGTTCCTGAGGCTGCTGGGAGAGATTTCCCTTTCTCTTCTTTGTTCGCACAGCTCCTGGGGTTCAGCTTTGGATTTGGCCCCGCCTCTGCATGTAGGTCGCCTGAGGACGTCTGTTCCCGCCCAGACAGGACGGGGTTAAAGGAGCGGCTGATTAGGGGGCTCTGACTCACTCAGGCCAGGTGGAAGGAGGGTTATGGAATGCGGGGCAAGCCTGCACCGGCAGAGGTCTTCTGCCAGCATTCAGTAGGTGTTCTGTAGGGGTTTTTCCACATGTAGATGCATTTCTGATACATTTGTGGGGAGGAAGGTGATCTCCACATCTTACTCTTCTGCCCATTCTTCATTATTATTATTATTGTTATGTATCCCTGGCTTAATTTGTCTATGATGAAAACATTTCATACCACCAATTTTCTTTGTTTTTCAGTGTAGAAGTGATGTTATTTTATTCTTTTTATTATTATATTATTAGTGATAATTTCTTGAGTAAAAAAGAAAAATGTTCCCTTGTAAATAATTTGTAATCATAAAAGCTGGGTTTGAAAATGGGATTGGTACAGATATTTTGTCAATCTCCTATCCTCACTTCTAGTGTTCAGAAATGAAATGGAAACACAGGGGACATTTGTCCTAGGGGTCTATCTGTCTGGTTTTTTGTTTGTTTGTTTGTTTGTTTTTAGTATACTTTTTAGCACTTGTTATCATTGGTGGATTTGTTTTTTGGTTTGGTTGCTCTCTTCTTTCTTTCTTTCACTTTTTAAATTACTTTTAAATTTTTTAAATTACTAATAATTATTTTTTATTTTAATAACTTTCTTCCCTTTTCTTTCTTTCTTTCTTTCTTTCTTTCTTTCTTTCTTTCTTTCTTTCTTTATTTCTTCCTTTCTCCCTTTTCTTCTGAGCCATGTGGCTGACAGGGTCCTGGTGCTCTGGCTGGTTGTCAGGCCAGTGCCTCTAAGGTGGGAGAGCTGAGTTCAGGATATTGGTCCACCAGAGACCTCCTGGCTCCATGTAATATCAGACAGCAAAAGCTCTCCCAGACATCTCCATCTCAACAGTAAGACCCAGCTCCACTCAACAACCAGCAAGCTACAGTGCTGGACACCCTAGGCCAAACAACTAGCAAGACAGGAACACAACTCCACCCATTAGCAGAGAGGCTGCCTAAAATCATAATAAGGTCACAGACACCCCAAAACACACCACCGGACATGGTCCTGCCCACCAGAAAGACAAGATCCAGCCTCATCCACCAGAACGCAGGCACCAGTCCCCACCACCAGGAAGCCTACACAACCCATTGAACCAGCATCACCCACTGGGGGCAGACACCATAAACAATGGGAACTACAAACTTGCAGCTGGCGAAAAGGAGACTGCAAACACAGTAAGTTAAGTAAAATGAGAAGACAGAGAAACACACAGCAGATGAAGGAGCAAGGTAAAACCCCACCACACCAAACAAATGAAGAGGAAATAGGCAGTCTACCTGAAAAAGAATTCAGAGTAATGATAGTAAAGTTGATCCAAAATCTTGAAAATAGAATGCAGAAAATACAAGAAACATTTAACAAGGAACTAGAAGAACTAAAGAGCAAACAAACAATGATGAACAACACAATAAATGAAATTATACATTCTCTAGAAGGAATCAAGAGCAGAATAACTGAGGCAGAAGAACGGATAAGTGACCTGGAAGATAAGATAGTGGAAATAACTACTGCAAAGCAGAATAAAGAAAAAAGAATGAAAAGAATTGAGGACAGTCTCAGAGACATCTGGGACAACATTAAATGCACCAATATTCGAATTATAGGGGTCCCAGGAGAAGAAGAGAAAAAGAAAGGGACAGAGAAAAATATTTTAAGAGATTATGGTTGAAAAATTCCCTAATATGGGAAAGGAAAGAGTTAATCAAGTCCAGGAAGTGCAGAGGGTCCCATACAGGATAAATCCAAGGAGAAACATGCCAAGACGCATATTAATCAAACTTTCAAAAATTAAATACCAAGAAAAAATATTAAAAGCAGCAAGGGAAAAACAACAAATAGCATACAAGGGAATCCCCATAAGGTTAACAGCTGATCTTTCAGCAGAAACTCTGCAAGCCAGAAGGGTGTGGCAGGACATATTTAAAGTGACGAAAAAGAAAAACCTACAACCAAGATTACGCTACCCAGCAAGGATCTCATTCAGATTCGACAGAGAAATTAAAACCTTTACACAGAAGAAAAAGCTAAGAGAGTTCAGCACCACCAAACCAGCTTTACAACAAATGCTAAAGGAACTTCTCTAGGTAGAACATACAAGAGAAGAAAAAGGCCTACAATAACAAACCCAAAACAATTAAGAAAATGGTAATAGGAACATACCTATCAATAATTACGTTAAATATAAATAGATTAAATGCTCCAAACAAAAGACATAGACTGGCTGAGTGGATACAAAAACAAGACCCATACATATGCTGTCTACAAGAGGCTCACTTCAGACCTAGGGACACATACAGACTGAAAGTGAGGGGATGGAAAAAGATATTCCATGCAAATGGAAATCAAAAGAAAGCTGGAGTAGCAATTCTCACATCAGACAAAATAGACTTTAAAACAAAGACTATTACAAGAGACAAAGAAGGACACTACAGAATGATCAAGGGATTGATCCAAGAAGAAGATATAACAAATGTAAATATTTATGCACCCAACATAGGAGCACCTCAATACATAAGGCAAATGCTAACAGCCATAAAAGGGGAAATCAGTAGTAACACAATCATAGTAGAGGACTTTAACACCCCACTTTCAACAATGGACAGAATATCCAAAATGAAAATAAATAAGGAAACACAAACTTTAAATGATACATTAAAGAAGAGGGACTTAATTGATATTTATAGGACATTCCATGCAAAAACAACAGAATACACATTTTTCTCAAGTGCTCATGGAACATTCTCCAGGATAGATCATATCTTGGGTCACAAATCAAGCCTTGGTAAATTTAAGAAAATTGAAAGCGTATCAAGTACCTTTTAGGACCACAACACTATGAGACTAGATATCAATTTCAGGAAAAAATATGTTAAAAATAAAAACACATGGAGGCTAAAAAATACACTACTTAATAACCAAAAGATCACTGAAGAAATCAAAGGGGAAATAAAAAAAATACCTAGAAACAAATGACAATAAAACCACCATGAGCCAAAACCTAAGGGAAACAGAAAAAGTAGTTCTAAGAGGCAAGTTTATACCAATACAATCCTACCTCAAGAAACAAGAAACATCTCAAATAAACAACCTAACCTTACACCTAAAGCAATTAGAGGAAGAAGAACAAAAAAACCTCAAAGTTAGCAGAAGGAAAGAAATCATAAAGACCAGATCAGAAATAAATGAAAAAGAAATGAAGAAAACAATAACAAAGATCAATAAAACTAAAAGCTGGTTCTTTGAGAAGATAAACAAAACTGATAAACCATTAGCCAGACTCATCAAGGAAAAAAGGGAGAGGACTCAAATCAATAGAATTAGAAATGGAAAAGGAGAGGTAACAAGTGACACTGCAGAAATACAAAGGATCATGAGAGATTACTACAAGCAACTATATGCCAATAAAATGGACAACCTGGAAGAAATGGACAAATTTTTAGAAAAGCAAAACCTTCTTAGACTGAATCAGGAAGAAATAGAAAATATAAACAGACTAACCACAAGCACTGATATTGAGACTGTGATTACAAATCTTCCAACAAACAAAAGACCAGGACCAGATGGCTTTACAGGCTAATTCTATCAAACATATAGCAAAGAGCTAACACCTATCCTTCTCAAACTCTTCCAAAATATAGCAGAGGGAAGAACACTCACAAACTCAGTCTACGAGGCCACCATCACCCAGGAACCAAACCCAGACAAAGATGTCACAAAAAAAGAAAACTACAGACCAATATCACTGATGAACATACATGCAGAAATCCTCAACAAAATACTAGCAAACAGAATCCAACAGCACGTTAAAAGGATCATACACCATGATCAAGTGGGGTTTATCCCAGGAATGCAAGGATTCTTCAATATACACAAATCAACCAATGTGATACACCATATTAACAAGTTGAAGGAGAAAAACCATATGATCATCTCAATAGATGCAGAAAAAGCTTTCGAAAATATTCTACACCCATTTATGATAAAAACCCTCCAGAAAGTAGGCATAGAGGAAATTTACTCAACATAATAAAGGCCATATATGACAAACCCACCATCAACATCGTTCTCAATGGTGAAAAACTGAAACCATTTCCACTAAGATCAGGAACAAGACAAGGTTGCCCACTCTCACCACTTTTCTTTAACATAGTTTTGGAAGTTTTAGCCACAGCAATCAGAGAAGAAAAAGGAATCCACATCGGAAAAGAAGACATAAAGCTGTCACTGTTTGCAGATGACATGATACTATACATGGAGAATCCTAAAGATGCTACCAGAAAACTACTAGAGCTAATCAATGAATTTGGTAAAGTAGCAGGATACAAAATTAATGCACAGAAATCTCTTGCATTCCTATACACTAATGATGAAAAATCTGAAAGAAATTAAGGAAACACTCCCATTCACCATTGCAACAAAAAGAATAAAATACCTAGGAATAAACCTACCTAAGGAGACAAAAGAGCTGTATGCAGAAAACTATAAGACACTGATGAAAGTTATTAAGGATGATACAAACAGATGGAGAGATATACCATGTCCTTGAATTGGAAGAATCAACATTGTGAGAATGACTATACTACCCAAAGCAATCTACAGATTCAAAGCAATCCCTATCAAACTACCAATGGCATTTTTCACAGAACTAGAACAAAATATTTCACAATTTGTATGGAAACACAAAAGACCCCGAATAACCAAAGCAATCTTTAAAAAGAAATATGGAGCTGGAGGAATCAGACTCCCTGACTTCAGACTATACTACAAAGCTACAGTAATCAAGACAGTATGGTACCGGCACAAGAACAGAAATATAGATCAATGGAACAGGATAGAAAGCCCAGAGATAAACCCATGCACATATGGTCACCTTATCTTTGAAAAGGAGAGAAGAACATACAATGGAGAAAAGACAGCCTCTTCAATAAGTTGTGCTGGTAAAACTGGCCAGCTACATGTAAAAGAATGAATTAGAACACTCCCTAAGACCGAAATGTAAGTCCAGACACTATAAAACTCTTCGAGGAAAACATAGGCAGAACACTCTACAACATAAATCACAACAATATCCTTTTTGACCCACCTCCTAGAGAAATGGATATAAAAACAAAAATATTCAAATGGGACCTAATGAAACTTAAAAGCTTTTGTACAGCAAAGGAAACCATAAACAAGACAAAAAGACAACCCTCAGAATGGGAGAAAATATTTGCAAATGAAGCAACTGACAAAGATTTAATCTCCAAAATTTACAAGCAGCTCTTGCAGCTCAATATCAAAAAAAAAAAAAAAAACCCAATCCAAAAATGGGCAGAAGACCGAAATAGACATTTCTCCAAAGAAGATTTACAGATTGCCAACAAACACATGAAAGGATGCTCAACATCACTAATTATTAGAGAAATGCAAATCAAAACTACAATGAGGTATCACCTCACAGCAGTCAGAATGGCCATCCTCAACAAATCTACAAACAATAAATGTTGGAGAGGGTGTGGAGAAAAGGGAACCCTCATACACTGTTGGTGGGAATGTAAATTGATACAGCCACTATGGAGAACAGTATGGAGGTTCCTTAAAAAACTAAAAATAGAACTACCATACGACCCCGCAATCCCACTACTGGGCATATACCCTGAGAAAACCATAATTCAAAAAGAGTCATGTACCACAATGTTCATTGCACCTTCATTTACAATGGCCAGGACATGGAAGCAACTTAAGTGTCTATCGACAGATGAATGGATAAAGAAGATGTGGCACATATATACAATGGAATATTACTCAGCCATAAAAGAAACGAAATTGAGTTATTTGTAATGAGGTGGATGGACCTAGAGTCTGTCATATAGAGTGAAGTAAGTCAGGAAGAGAAAAACAAATACCATATGCTAACACATATATACGGGATCTAAAAAAATATCAAAACCAAAATGGTTCTGAAGAACCTAGGGCAGGCCAGGAATAAAGATGCAGACATTGAGACTGGACTTGAGGACGTGGGGAGGGGGAGGGATAAGCTGCGACGAAGTGAGAGAGGGGCATGGACTTATATATACTACCAAATGTAAAATAGATAGCTAGTGGGAAGCTTCTGCATAGCACAGGGAGATCAGCTTGGTGCTTTGTGACCACCTAGATGGGTGGGATAGGGAGGGAGGGAGGGATACGCAAGAGGTAGGAGATATGGGGATATATGTATGTGTATAGCTGATTCACTTTGTTATAAAGCAGATACTAACACACCATTGTAAAGCAAATATACTCCAATAAAGATGTTAAAAAAAAAATGAAGAGTACCTCATCATGAAATAAATAATTGATGAGAAGTAATTCTAGGGATAAAAATGATATTAAAAGAGATAGAAACTTTGTTTTTTATTATAGCAACCTCAGAGTGCATGCTGAATATTTTAAAATATAGTATGACATTACGTGAGTTAAATAGTTTTGCAAGAACACAGCAGAAAAAAGGCACTTGAGCAAAACGATTTTAAATATATTTGCTTTAATAAAGCTTTTTATATTTTATTATTTTATAATCTTCTATAAAGCTATTTGCCTCGTGATGCTAATACAGTAACTTCATATTTTAGATTTGAGTTTCCTTTTATAATGGGTACTAATTGGTTAGCAGCTACACATATAAACACAGACTTTCTTATTGCTATAAAATTCACCAGTTCAATTAGATGACTCTTACGCCTCTTAAAAGGTCTTTTACATGTTCAAATTAAGGGGTAAATCTAAGATTTTTGTGTGTATTCATTAATATAAATATTTTTCTTTCAAATATGCATATGCATTTATTTTTACTCAGTTTTGGAAATTTTCAAAAATATACAAAATAGAATAAGATAATGAATCCCCAGATACCTACTGCCAGCTTTAAAAAATCAGCACTTTTTTGTCAATATTGTTTCATGTATCTCCTCCCAATATATTTGTTTGTCTGTGTGTTTGTTTTAACCATAAATACTTCAGAATATGTCTATAACAGATAAGAATTTATTTTAAACAATAATCACCACACCATTATCACACCTTATACAATTCATACAATTTTTATATCATGTAAGATACAGTTCATGCTAAAATTTCCCCAAAGTCTTCTAAAGTTATTTGCTTTAAAGTCGTGTACTGCACTCATTATCTTCATATTGCAGCATGGGGGACTATGCTGGATTTTCTAACATTAATTTCAATTTTGAAAGATTAGACTTATATCTCTCTTTTTGGGGAAGAAGTGAGATTTTCTTGTCCTCATATGACAGGTGGGTATCATCAGCAGGGACAGCATCTCTGAGACTGTTTAGATATCACTCCACGTTTCACAGCCATGTCTGTGGTGACTTGACTTGCTTCCTGGCCTCTGGAGCTCCATCAGGAATTCATGCCATTTTAGTGGTTCCAGAGCTAGGTTATTTCAACTGCCACTACATTCTCTACAGATGTAGACACTCTCTTTAGAAGCTGCAGAAGCTCCAGATTACCACGGGCTGCCTAAAAATGTTGATACAAAATGCAGAAGAGAAGGAAAGGAAATATCCAATGACACATAAAATAAAGTTGGAGGACTTAGGCTAGCAGATATCAAGATTATCTGAAAGTGATTTGGTATAAACCTGTGTATGTTAGTGCAGACAGACAAACAGACAAATACAATAGAATAGAAAGTCCAGAAATAGTCTGAAACATGCATGGTCACTTAATTTGCTACAAAGATGTCAATAAAACTCAATGGGAAAAGAAAATCTTTTCAAAATCTGTTGATTATGTATAATGAAATAATTATCCTTAACTTCTATGATATACACAAATTTTAATTAAAAATGGATGATAATGGTGAATTGGAAAGTTAAAATAATAATGTTCCAGGAGAAAAACATGGGACTATATCTTTATAACCTTGGGATAGGGACATATTTTTTTTTGAAAGCAGGACACAAAATTCACCAACTTTAAAGGAAAAGATTCTTGAATTGGATTACATTAAGATTAGGAAATATTGCATACCATTTATAGTAAAAACAAAGTCATAAAATGGGACAAGATATTCAACAGTGAACTGATAAAGAACTTATATCCAGAATTTATAAAGAACTTCTAAGCATCAATAATAAAAAGACAGAGAATATGAAAGAGAAATGTGTAAATAGACCTCAATAGGCACATTGCAAAAGAGTATAACAAAATGTTCAAAAATATGAAAATACATTCAAACTCATTGTTCACCAAGGAGATGCAAATTAAAACCACAATGTGATACACTTTTCTGTCCATAAAATTGTTGTTTCTTTAAAAATTCATAATACAAAGTGTTAGCAAAGATTTGAAACAGTTCCAATTCTGATTCCCTACTGCTGGAATGTAAATTAGTATATCAACTTTGGAAAACTCTTTGGTGGCATCTACCAAAGGGGAAAATATACATAATATATAACTCAGAAATCTCACACTTTGGTGTGTATCTATGCCTATGTCTATATCTATATTTATAAACAACAAAAGACATAAAAAATTTCAGAGTAGAATGATATTTGTGCAACTGAAATTTTCAAGGGACCTAAATGTCCATCAACAATAGAATATAAATTGTGGATTATTCATACAATGGAATTCTGTACCATAATAAGAAAATAAATGACTATTGCTACCTAAGGGTTAAAACTCAAAATATTGATTGTGAAATGATAGACACAAAATAACACATAGTGATTCAACCTATTTACAGAATGATTTAAAACAGGCAAAATTAAGTAATGGTTTTAGTAGTAGTAATATCAGTTACTTTTGGTGAGGAAAATTGGGTTAGTGACCTGGATAGAGGGATAAAGTGATTTTTCTGATATTATTCCATTTATTTATCTTGGTGGTACATTTGTGTGTTTACTTTGTGGTGATAAATAAAATTTACACTTAAGATTTTTTCAACCATATTATGTTTATGTTAGGTAGAAACAAAAAGTTTACAAAAATAATGTTTTAAATAATTCACCTGTTGGATTGTGTTAAATTCTGCTTACATAATCATTTCTAAATGGAAGGCATTACAGGAAAATGAGCAGTCTTTTTTTCTTGGTTTCACCACCATACAAGGACATATGCATATATTCTTTGAGAAGTGAGAATTTTTAAATGTCTAAACAGTTTTGAAAAAAAGACTTCTGAGGATATAATCTCAGATTTCCCCAGATGCACTGCTTTGAAATGAATGCTGGTAACTTGAGGATTCAAAGACTTTTCGCTTTTTACCAAAGACTCAATTTTGTTAGTTATAAATAGGCTTCTCGGCCTATATCTGTCATTTTAGTCTTCCCAGATGACATTCCAGCAATGTTGTGCCTTCTTCTGATTGGGGTACAGTCACACCTCTCTATTCCCCTATACTCATCAATTGCCTCATCTAGTGATAAACCTGTGAGTTAAACTATCCTTTTCACAAAATCTGGCCTGATATATATCCTTCTTAGAATTTTCCAAAATGAGTCTATTTAAAAAGATTCTCTCCTTTCAAAATGACAGACTATCGACTCAAATATTCCTGTATAGGTGAATAAACCCATGACAACTTCGGTTCCTCAACTTAATTATCAGTTCCGTATTTCTTAGATGGTGGAAGCGAGTGGTGAAATTGATTGGTAATTTTAAATGAGATTCACATACATAAAAGCAGAATCTATATAAAAAGCTAATTTATAATTATTCAAAGAGATATAAGGCAGGAAATACTCATTGAACTAGGCGTGTATTTTTAATTAAATGGGTAACTCAAATACTCATAGTGTCTTCGTAGGATTTTTGGAGGAGCATTCTTAATTGATTTCTCAGCTTTATCTTCCCTATATCATGAAGCTTTTTTAGAATACATATTTAACATTGTAAATTCTATCCTTATTTGAAAAAAATTTAAATATGAAAAACAAAATTATGTTAACATAGTATATTACTAAAATCTATTACTTATTTCTGTACGGAAAGGAGTGCTAAAATCATTCCTTATACAAGTACCAAATATGCTAGGTATGCTACTGAAATATAATACATTTAAAATTACATTAAATATACTTAGTCCAAATATTTATATTAAAGATATATAAAACTTTGTAAGTTGGGATAGAGAGTATTCACTAAAATCGGACACACACTTTTGTTCATGAATAAGAAGTCCTACATATCTTTAAGATGTTAAATCTCCCCGAAGTACACTTTTTAACATGATTCCAATTAAAACAGACTCTGTGGGGAGTGAGTTGGCCCACATAGTTTGATTTACTATGATACTGGAGATAAATGATCTCTATTCTCTTGGGTTCTACATTTGTCTCTATGAATTTCCTTTCTTTATCCTATATATATATAAAAAAATATGTCTAGATTCTTCAGTATTCAATGGAGAGGTCCTTGGAAGTTATTGATTTGAGCATAAGCCACTATCAGAGAGTCTTTTACCATTTCTTTCTCTAACAATGCAGCATTTGCTTTATCAAGCATATCATAGATGAATGATTTGTGAAGAGCAGTTAAAACACATAATACAGGCCTGTGGCATTGTAGTCATCAGCAGTTCAAGTCTCTTAAGTCTCTAGTGCTTCAGAATTCTTTTTTCATTTGGGCTTATTTTAAAAAGAATTTGGATTGGTTATTCATAAGCCAAAACTTTCTGGCCTTTGTCTTATTTCTGTTTTTGGCTTTTCTTTTGCTTTTCCTTCTTTAAATATTATTCCTGAATTATATTTAATAATAATTTATATAATTTAATTTTAGTAAGTATACAATATAATATATTTAATTATATTTAATAAATATATATTATAAATATATTTAATAATATTAAATGATGTTTAGGAATCATTTCATAATGATTCTTATTATGGTATGAGTTTCCTACAGAATGCTTTGAAATGCACTCAGCCACTAAAATTCAACTTCCCAGTGAAGCTCAAACTCATGATACTATTATAGTTTCAAGAAGTATATAAATGTTTTTAAAAGATAGATATAAACATCTATCTTTATCTATCTATATCTATGTTTATATTATCTACACCTATACCTATATTTATAAAAATCAATACTAGCAGTAAATCAACTCACATTTAGTGAGCCTCTAATTCATGTCAGTTACCATACTAGGCATTGTGAGCAAAACAAAAATGAAAAAAGACATGCTTATTGCTCTTAGAATTTTATGGTTGCATTTGGAATAAAGCAAAGCAGTTTCTCATGGTTGTGAAAGCAAGTCATTTTACCCAACATATGTTATTTTTACATGTATTTAGTGTAATTTTAACTTGAAATGCATGAGAGAATAATTTATAATTTGGGATGCTGTTTTGCCAGAAACAACTTGGAGGCATTTCAAAGTATCTTGTGAAAATGTTATATATGCTTTCCATGATGAAAATATGACAGTCTTTGTAATTGAGTCTTTCTGGGTCATATGTATTAATAAGGAAACAAAACAGTTCAAGAAACTGTAGTCATCATAATTTTTATAAATGTACTTTTTTCTGTGCACTATAAGAAAAAAAATGTTCTTTTTTAGTCTTTGCTGACACCTATCTATAGGCAAACTATTAGTGCAATCAGTTAGGCCAAAACATCAATCATAGCTGCTTTTTTTTTTTTTTAAGGTTCATGTCTTTTTTTAAAAAATAAATTTATTTATTTATTATTTATTTTTAGTTGCATTGCGTCTTCATTGCTTCACACGGGCTTTCTCCAGTTGCAGCTAGTGGGGGCTACTCTTTGTTGCGGTGCACAGGCTTCTCACTGTGGTGGCTTCTCTTGTTGTGGAGCACGGGCTTCAATAGTTGTGGCACGTGGGCTCCGTAGTTGTGGCTCACAGGACCTAGAGTGCAGGCTCAGTAGTTGTGGCACACGGGCTTAGTTGTTTCACGGCATGTGGGATCTTCCTGGACCAGGGCTTGAACCTGTGTCCCCTGCATTGGCAGGCGGATTCTTAACCACTGCACCACCAGGGAAGTCCCATAGCTGCTTTTTAAGACAATCATTCTGGAGCTTTTATGAATATTCTTAGGATATGACAATCTATTATTTAAGAATTCTCCTATTCCACTGGAGCCCACTTTCATATTTAATGATAGAGAATCAATAGTTTTTCTTTAGGAATTAAATATAATACATACTTCTCAGAACTTTATTTCCTATGTATACAATTTGAATAAAAGTTCACTGTTTTTAGCCCGAACATGTCAATATAAAATACATAGTCTTGGGGAGGAGCTTCAAGATGGCGGAAGAGTAACATGCGGAGATCAGCTTCCTCCCCACAAATACATCAGAAATACATCTACATGTGGGCAGAACACCTACTGAACGCTGGCAGAAGACCTCAGACCTCCCAAAAGGCAAGAAACTCCCATGTACCTGGGTAGGGCAAAAGAAAAAAGAAAAAACAGAGCAAAGAATAGGGACGGGACCTGCACCAGTGGGAGGGAGCTGTGAAGGAGGAAAGGTTTCCACACACTAGGAAGCCCCTTCGTGGGCAGAGACTGTGGGTGGTGGAGGGGGGAAGCTTCGGAGCCCCGGAGGAGAGCACAGCCACAGGGGTGCGGAGGGCAAAGCGGAGAGATTCCCGCACAGAGGATCAGTGCCGAGCAGCACTCACCAGCCCAAGAGAGGCTTGTCTGCTCACCCGCCGGGGTGGGCGGGGCTGGGAGCTGAGGCTCGGGCTTCGGTCGGATCGCAGGGAGAGGACTGGGGTTGGCGGCGTGAACACAGCCTGAAAGGGTCAGTGCACCACAGCTAGCCGGGCGGGAGTCCGGGAAAAAGTCTGGAACTGCCGAAGAGGCAAGGGACTTTTTCTTGCCTCTTTGTTTCCTGGTGCGCGAGGAGAAGGGATTCAGAGCGCCACCTAAACGAACTCCAGAGATGGGCGCGGGCCGCGGCTATCAGCGCGGACCCCAGAGACGGGCACGAGATGCTAAGGCTGCTGCTGCCACCACCAAAAAGCCCGTGCAGCCCGCCACTGCCAGGGTCGCGTGATCCAGGGACAACTTCCCCGGGAGAACGCATGGCGCTCCTCAGGCTGTTGCAACGTCACGCTGGCCTCTGCCGCCGCAGGCTCGCCCGGCATCCGTACCCTTCCCTCCCCCCGGCCTGAGTGAGCCAGGGCCCCCGAATCAGCTGCTCCTTTAACCCTGTCCTGTCTGAGCGGAAGAACAGACGTCCTCAGGTTACCTACACGCAGAGGCAGGGCCAAATCCAAAGCTGCCAGGAGCTGTGCAAACAAAGAAGAGAAAGGGAAATTTCTCTCAGCAGCCTCAGGAGCATCAGATTAACTCTCCACGATCAACTTGATATACCCTGCATCTGTGGAATACCTGAATAGACAATGAATCATCCCAAATTGAGGAGGTGGACTTTGGGAGCAAGGATATATTTTTTTCCCCCCTTTTTCTCTTTTTGTGAGTGTGTATGTGTATGCTTCTGTGTGTGATTTTGTCTGTATAGCTTTGCTTTTACTGTTCGTCCTAGGGTTCTCTCTGTCCTTTTTTTTTTTTTAATTACTTAAGAATTTTTTTTCTTAATTATTTTTTATTTTAACAACTTTATTTTCTTTTCTTTTATTTTATCTTCTTTCTTTCTTTCTTTCTTTCTTTCTTTTCTCCCTTTTACTATGAGCCGTGTGGAGGACAGGCTCTTGGTGCGCCAGCCAGGCGTCAGGGCTGTGCCACTGAGGTGGGAGAGCCAAGTTCAGGACACTGGTCCACAAGAGACCTCCCAGCTCCACGTAATATCAAATGGCAAAAATCTCCCAGAGATCTCCATCTCAACGCCAATACCCAGCTCCACTCAACCACCAGCAAGCTAGAGTGCAGGACACCCTATACCAAACAACTAGCAAGACAGGAATAGAATGCCATTCATTAGCACAGAGGCTGCCTAAAATTATTATAAGGCCACAGACACCCCAAAACACACCACCAGATGTGGACATGCCCACCAGAAACACAAGATCCAGCCTCATCCACCAGAACACAGGCACTAGTCCCCTCCACCAGGAAGCCTACACAACCCACTTAACCAAAGTTACCCGCTGGGGACAGACACCAAAAACAATGGAAACTAGGAACCTGCAGCCTGCGAAAAGGAGACCCCAAACACAGTAAGTTAAGCAAAATGAGAAGATAGAGAAACACACAGCAGATGAAGGAGCAAGGCAAAAACCCACCAGACCTAACAAATGAAGAGGAAATAGGCAGTCTGCCTGAAAAAGAATTCAGAATAATGAGAGTAAAGATGATCCAAAATCTTGGAAATAGAATGGGGAAAATACAAGAAACGTTTACAAGGACCTAGAACGACTAAAGAGCAAACAAACAGAGATGAACACACAATAAATGAAATTAAAAATTCCTAGAAGGGATCAAGAGCAGAATAACAGAGGCAGAAGAACGGATAAGTGACCTGGAAGATAAAATAGTGGAAATAACTACTGCAGAGCAGAATAAAGAAAAAAGAATGAAAAGAATTGAGGACAATCTCAGAGACCTCTGGGACAATATGAAACACACCAACATTCGAAGTATAGGGGTCCCAGAGGAAGAAGAAAAAAAGAAAGGGACTGAGAAAATATTTGAAGAGATTATAGTTAAAAACTTCCCTAATATGGGACAGGAAATAGTTAACCAAGTGCAGGAAGCACAGAGAGTCCCATACAGGATAAATCCAAGGAGAAACACGCCAAGACACATATTAATCAAACTGTCAAAACTTAAATACAAAGAACAAATATTAAAAGCAGCAAGGGAAAAACAACAAGTAACACATAAGGGAATCCCCAAAAGGTTAACAGCTGATCTTTCAGCAGGAACTCTGCAAGCCAGAAGGGACTGGCAGGACATATTTAAAGTGACAAAAAAGAAAAACCTACAACCAAGATTACTCTACCCAGCAAGGATCTCATTCAGATTTGACAGAGAAATTAAAACCTTTACAGACAAGCAAAAGCTAAGAGAGTTCAGCACCACCAAACCAGCTTTACAACAAATGCTAAAGGAACTTCTCTAGGCAGGAAACACAAGAGAAGGAAAAGACCTACAATAACAAACCCAAAACAATTAAGAAAATGGTAATAGGAGCATACATATTGATAATTACCTTAAATGTAAATGGATTAAATGCTCCAACAAAAAGACATAGACTGGCTGAATGGATACAAAAACAAGACCCATATATATGCTGTCTACAAGAGACCCACTCCAGACCTAGGGACACATACAGACTGAAAGTGAGGGGATGGAAAAAGATATTCCATGCAAATGGAAATCAAAAGAAAGCTGGAGTAGCAATTCTCATATCAGACAAAATAGACTTTAAAACAAAGACTATTACAAGAGACAAAGAAGGACACTACAGAATGATCAAGGGATTGATCCAAGAAGAAGATATAACAATTGTAAATATTTATGCACCCAACATAGGAGCACCTCAATACATAAGGCAAATACTAACAGACATAAAAGGGGAAATCGACAGTAACACAGTCATAGTAGGGTACCTTAACACCCCACTTTCACCAATGGACAGATCATCCAAAATGAAAATAAATAAGGAAACACAAGCTTTAAATTACACATTAAACTACATAGATTTAATTGATATTTATAGGGCCTTCCATCTAAAAACAACAGAATACACATTCTTCTCAAGTGCTCATGGAACATTCTCCAGGATAGATCATATCTTGATCACAAATCAAGCCTTGGTAAATTTAAGAAAATTGATATTGTATCAAGTATCTTTTCCAACCACAATGCTATGAGACTAGATATCAATTACAGGAAAAAAATCTGTAAGAAATACAAACACATGGAGGCTAAACAACACACTACTTAATAACCAAGGGATCACTGAAGAAATCAAAGAAGAAATCAAAAAATACCTAGAAACAAATGACAATGAAAACACAACGACCCAAAACCTATGGGATGCAGCAAAAGCAGTTCTAAGAGGGAAGTTTATAGCTATACAAGCCTACCTTAAGAAACAAGAAACATCTAAAATAAACAACCTAACCTTACACCTAAAACAATTAGAGAAAGAACACAAAAAATCCTCAAAGTTAGCAGGAGGAAAGAAATCATAAAGATCAGATCAGAAATAAATGAAAAAGATATGAAGGAAATGATAGCAAAGATCAATAAAACTAAAAGCTGGTTCTTTGAGAAGATAAACAAAATTGATAAACCATTAGCCAGACTTATCAAGAAAAAAAGGGAGAAGACTCAACCAGTAGAATTAGAAATGAAAAAGAAGTAACAAGTGACACTGTAGAAATACAAAGGATCATGAGAGATTACTACAAGCAACTATATGCCAATAAAATGGGCAACCTGGAAGAAATGGACAAATTCTTAGAAAAGCACAACCTTCCGAGACTGAACCAGGAAGAAATAGAAAATATGAACAGACCAATCACAAGCACTGAAATTGAACCTGTGATTAATAATCTTCCAACAAACAAAAGACCAGCACCAGAAGGCTTCACAGGCAAATTCTTTCAAACATTTACAGAAGAGCTAACACCTATCCTTCTCAATCTCTTCCAAAATATAGCAGAGGGAAGAACACTCCCAAACTCATTCTACAAGGCCACCAACACTCAGATACCAAAACCAGACAAAGATGTCACAAAGAAAGAAAACAACAGGCCAATATCACTGATGAACATAGATGCAAAAATTCTCAACAAAATACTAACAAACAGAATCCAACAGCACATTAAAAGGATCATAAACTATGATCAAGTGGGTTTTATCCCAGGAATGCAAGGATTCTTCAGTATACGCAAATCAATCAACGTGATACACCATATTAACAAATTGAAGGAGAAAAACCATATGATCAACTCAATAGATGCAGAGAAAGCTTTCGATAAAATTCAACACTCATTTATGATAAAAACCCTCCAGAAAGTAGGCACAGAGGGAACTTTCCTCAACATAATAAAGGCCATATATGACAAACCCACAGCCAATATCGTTCTCAATGGTGAAAAACTGAAACCATTTCCACTAAGATCAGGAACAAGACAAGGTTGCCCACTCTCACCACTATTATTCAACATAGTTTTGGAAGTTTTAGCCACAGCAATCAGAGAAGAAAAAGAAATAAAAGGAATCCAAATTGGAAAAGACGAAGTGAAGCTGTCACTGTTTGCAGATGACATGGTATTATACATAGAGAATCCTAAAGATGCTACCAGAAAACTACTAGAGCTAATCAATGAATTTGGTAAAGTAGCAGGATACAAAATTAATGCACAGAAATCTCTGGCATTCCTACACACTAATGATGAAAAATCTGAATATGAAATTAAGAAAACACTCCCATTTACCATTGCAACAAAAAGGATAAAATATCTAGGAATAAACCTACCTAAGGAGACATAAAACCTGTATGCAGAAAATTATAAGGCACTGATGAAAGAAATTAAGGATGATACAAAGAGATGGAGAGATATACCATGTGCTTGGATTGGAAGAATCAACATTGTGAGAATGACTCTACTACCCAAAGCAATCTACAGATTCAGTGCAATCCCTATCAAACTACCACTGGCCTTTTTCACAGAACTAGAACAAAAAATTTCACAATTTGTATGGAAACACAAAAGACCCTGAATAGCCAAAGCAATCTTGAGAAAGAAAAACGGAGCTGGAGGAATCAGGCTCCCTGACTTCAGTCTATACTACAAAGCTACAGTAATCAAGACAGTATGGTACTGGCACAAACACAGAAATATAGGTCAATGGAACAGGATGGAAAGCCCAGAGATAAACCCACACACATATGGTCACCTTATCTTTGATAAAGGAGGCAAGAATATACAGTGGAGGAAAGACAGCCTCTTCAATAAGTGGTGCTGGGAAAACTGGACAGCTACATGGAAAAGAATGAAATTAGAACACTCCGTAACACCATACACCAAAATAAACTCAAAATGGATTAGAGACCAAAATGTAAGACGAGACACCATCAAACTCTTAGAGGAAAACATAGGCAGAACACCCTATGACATACATCACAGCAAGATCCTTTTTGACCCACCTCCTAGAGAAATGGAAATAAAAACAAAAATAAACAAATGGGACCTAATGAACCTTAAAAGCTTTTGCATAGGAAAGGAAACCATAAACAAGCCGAAAAGACAACCCTCAGAATGGGAGAAATTATTTGCAAATGAAGCAACTGACAAAGGATTAATCTCCAAAACATACAAGCAACTCATGCAGCTCAATATCAAAAAAACAAACAACCTAATCCAAAAATGGGCAGAAGACCAAAATAGACATTTCTCCAAAGAAGATACACAGATTGCCAACAAACACATGAAAGAATGCTCAACATCATTAATTATTAGAGAAATGCAAATCAAAACTACAATGAGATATCATCTCACACCGGTCAGAATGGCCATCATCAAAAAAATACAAACAGTAAATGCTGGAGAGGGTGTGGAGAAAAGGGGACCCTTTTGCACTGTTGGTGGGAATGTAAATTGATACAGCCACTATGGAGAACAGTATGGAAGTTCCTTAAAAGACTAAAAATAGAACTACCATATGACCCTGCAATCGCACTACTGGGCATATACCCTGAGAAATCCATAATTCTAAAAGAGTCTTGTACCAAAATGTTCATTGCAGCTCTATTTACAATAGCCAGGACATGGAAGCAACCTAAGTGTCCATCAACAGATGAATGGATAAAGGAGATGTGGCACATATATACAATGGAATATTACTCAGCCATAAAAAGGAACGAAACTGAGTTATTTGTAGTGAGGTGGATGGACCTAGAGACTATCATACAGTGAAGTAAGTCAGAAAGAGAAAATCAAATACCGTATGCTAACACATATATATGGAGTCTAAAAAAAAAAAAAAAAAGAAAATGGTCAGAATAACCTAAGGGCAAGACGGGAATAAAGCTGCAGACCTACTAGAGAATGGACTTGTGGATATGGGGAGGGGGAAGGGTAAGCTGGGACAAAGTAAGAGAGTGGCATGGACATATATACACTACCAAACGTAAAATAGATAGCTAGTGGGAAGCAGCCGCATTGCACAGGGAGATCAGCTCAGTGCTTTGTGACCACCTAGAGGGGTAGGATAGGGAGGGTGGGAGGGAAGGAGACGCAAGAGGGAAGAGTTATGGGAACATATGTATATGTATAACTGATTCACTTTGTTATAGAGCAGAAACTGACACACTATTGTAAAGCAATTATACTCTAATAAAGATGTTAAAATAAAAATACATAGTCTATACAATGTCCTCCACAACCCACCTCAGCCATAACAAAATGAAATAAAATCTAACAATGCCCAGGTAGACTTTGGTTCACACAAAAGACATATTTTTTAGTGAGCTTTTCTGCTACTCTCTTGCATAACTCCAATCAACTTGCTCTCCTCCTATCTCCCATTGAGTATGTGGCTCTCGCCACTGGTACGGTTCCTCTTGACAGGTACAACAGTCTCTTTCTAAACACCATTGTTATTCTTTTCTAGATGACAACACTCATTCTTTCTCCCTTCTCTCTCTTTTTCCCTCCTTCCTCTACCTCTTCTCCTCCCCTTTCCTGTCTCTCACCTCCCTGTCATTACATTCTTCCATCAGGAATAGAAAATCCACTGCAGTCTCTTAAGGGACAGCTAAGTCTCCCATTGTTGACTACTGCTATGTCACTGTCCATTGATGACAGTGGCATCATGGTGTCCAGGTTGTATGGTAGTTCTCAGAGGAATAAGAAAGTGCATCTTTACTTTTTCTTTTTCTTAGGCAGTTCCAACATAGTATGTTTTTATGAGTGGCTAAGGGTTTATAGTTTTATTTTTGTGTTTTTTTTAAAGTTTTGCTTACATATACCCCTGTATCCCAGTATGCTTTTTGATGAATTACTAATTTACTCATAAGTCTCAGGTCTTTATTTCCTGGGTGGGTCCTTTCCTAGGAGACAGCACATTTGCAGTCACATCAACTTTCTTGGATCAATATACCAGTTTAGCAACAAGCCTAGATACACGTAAATCCTACTATTGGACATAACTGACTCAATCTTTAATCCCTTCCTACATATTGTTTTTTGGAAGGGGGAAATATCAAAGTATATCAATGTCAAATAGAGGATATGCTTAGGTATATTTCTTTAGAGATTTACTCAGTTTAATGCTCCAAACTGGTAGTTATCATTTCCTAAACAGTTTTCAATCCTTGTTATATATTGCAGCTATTTCTTGGGGCATAATAGAACATCACTGGTTTGTAATATAATCAATGTCAAATTTGTCTTAATATTTTCATTATCTTCTCAATAATGATGTTCTGTTTCAACTTGAATTTTAACTACTGAAAAGTAATGTTAGTGATATTCATAGAAAAGTAAAATTTACCATGTTCTCAGTAATATGAATTCTGATAGCAATAACATAGCATATACGTCACTAGAAAATTATAAAGAAGATTCAGAAGGTAAAGAAAAAACCCTAAAATTCCTTAAATATAAATTGTAATAATTGATGGACATTGGTGTATACGAGTTACATTTGTTTGAACAATGACATTTTAATATTTATATGTTCAACGTTTGTTGTACTGCTTATATCTCAGTATAGAAAGAAATCATTCTAAGCTGCCTGTTTTTCTCCCACAATGGTATATCATATTACAAAGTCTTTAATTTTTTTAATCAAACACCCTGCTACGGAGTTTTATAAAGCAATCCTTTTATTTAAAGTTTCTTACTAGTGAATATTGTAGCCATCTCAAACATTTTTTTTTAGTTTCCCCTTGAACATTTAATAGCACCAAAAACAAAAAAGGAAAAGGCAAACACAACAACAACAACACACTTCAGTTACAACAGCATATTCACACAGACTCTCAGGAAAAATATTAATAAAAAATCTACTCTGTGAAAATAATTGGTTTTGTAAATGTTTATGGCACTTGTTACCTAAGAGTCTACACATAATGGTCATGTACTTTAATTAATATAAAAATATGGTTGCTTGTGTTGATGTTTTCATCATTTCTTCCTTTTTAGCTGTTTCAAATCGATGTTCTTATACAGAATGTCTAAGGACAACAACTAAAAACAAATGTAAAGTGAAAAGAAATTATGGATGTAAAGAAAGAAACCTAGGTATACGAGTGCATTAAGGAGACTTGGGAGGAATAAAGGGATCATTTATGGGCAGTAGAGAACCCGTGGCATTGCACGTTTATGCTCTGCTAAACTGCACAGTGTTGAAAAGGATTTTCAAACAAATTCTTGTATCAACTTTGAACTAATGTTTATATTAATTCTTTTTTCAGGGTACTTGGAAAATGAATTTTTCATTAACATTAATACAGACTGTTTAGAATAGTTGCTAAATTGACAGGTACTACATTTTGTCTTTTATAATGTGCCTTTTCTAGAACAGTTATTTTGTTTAGTATATTTACAGTATTCTATTCTTTCTTTTTCCCATTGGCCAGCCTGGTATAATAAACTTAATTTGTCCTAATTCTAATTGTGCTTAACTTAATTTGTCCTAATTTTAATTGGGTTTGAACGTTTCAGTACTATATCACTTTCCTTTAAAAAACATGTTTATTATAACAAGGCACTCCTTGCCATTTACATTCAAAAGAAGAAAACATTTACTGTAACAGATTTTACACTATGAACACCTGCCAAATTGTTTGGGTACAAAATATCAGGTTTTTAAAAAAAAATCTTAAAAAATAATGTGTACTAAATCTCTCAATTCCATAATAGGTGGGTGGTTGTTCTTAAGTTTTCTCTCCACAATAGCTTAAAAAAGCATTTGAGCAAAGGTCCAGATACATCCAGTTTAAATGTGATTGTTTGAAATTATTTCATTCTTTCTTCACATCTCTTGTTATACATGATGATGTTGATCCTGCTGTTTCATTGTCAGAATATGGCTGATACTTTAAGAACCAGTGTGTGATGAAAATTTTTTTAAAAAGAGAGAATAATTTAAATGATATATTTCCATCAAGGCAAACATGGTGTATGTGTATGTGTATATATATACGACTTATTTTATGTACATAAAATAAATTTGTATATGACTATATACAGATATGAATTTATACTGTATTAATCAATGATTATTCAAATTAATTTTAAATTATGAGGGATACTTAAAGATAAGTTAGAAAAGTAAATTAATAAAAAGTTACTGAAAAAAACCCCATAGAAATAGAAGAGAAAGACTTAAGTCTTTAATTGTCATCTATCTCCAATAATTAAAAAATCTATAGCTTTGCTGCAGGACTTTCTTCTGAGTCCCAACGATATATAATCAACTGTCACTGGATATACCACATAAAACTCAAAATAAATTTGTAAGAAACCACTGCATGTATTGGCACATTTTATACTTTATTATACTTATCCCTTATTATGAATTTACATTTAAAAAAGAGCTTACATTGTAAAGCATTTACTAACTTGAAAGCATACTTATAATCAATGTTAGAAATGTTCAACCCCATGAGATCAGTCCTCTTATTATCTATATTTAATTGATGTGGAAATTGATTTAAAGATATATTAATTAATTTGCCCCAAACTACACAACCAGTAATCTTTAGGAAGATAGCAGTAGTCTCTAAGGAGAAAAATTAAATATCCCCTTTGTTCCTTGCTTTTGTTCTAAACCAAGTGACCACTAAGGCAAAAGGATGCTAGACAGATGCTACATCATTGAATTTGTTCATGATTAAAGTCTAAGTTGGAGGACATGGCTTATGTTTACAGGCAAGCAGACATACTCATAATAAACTCCAGGGTTGGGCAGTGATGGACCAAGGCAGATCTCAACTTTGAAGGAGCTTTAACCCGGTTAAACTGATGTCAGGTCATGGAGGAAGGAAGGAGACAGCTTGCTCACTTCAAAGAGATTACTGCCAAGAGGAAACTTAGGTGCAGCCAAACTATACATTCCCACTGTATCATTTCAAAATTTGCCAATATGATTTTCTACCTCTCTAGGGACAAAATGAGTAAAGGATCAGAGAAAGGCTAAAGGAGTCAAACAAATAAGGTTCTTTACACATGGGAGTGGGGCGGAACCCCAGAAGTAAAGAAGAGTTGTTTCCTAAGTATGACTATTTCACATTGTTTTTCCTTTTTACACTTTTCTGCCCTCCCTTTATGTTCAGGTGATGACTCCACCTCATATTTCATCAAGAAATATTAATAGCTAACACTTACACTTAGCTGGTGCCAGACACTGAGCTTTGCATACATTAAGTCTTTAATGCAATGGAAGCACTCAGGCAGAAACTGCATAATGCCAAATCTGCAAACTTCCCTTCCTACTGAACATGATCTTTGTTCTTTAATGTTGCAGTTTATAAACTTTTCTACTTCTATAACAGGTCAAACATACCCCTCCAAACCCATGCTCATGCTTTGGATCAATCTGCCTGTATTTTCTCCAGAACTTTGCTCCTGAAACTATGTTATTTTTATGAGTAAATCTTTAATAATGTCCTTACTCCTCAGTCACAAATATTGCATCTCCATTCATAAAAATAATTTCCCTCAGATTTTATATTTGAAGGGGTGACAGAACTCTGTTGCCATTTCCTCAACTCTTTTTTGGCATTGATCTAGCTCCAAATAACTTCCCTGTCAGCCACCCCAATAAAACTAATCCTGTCAGTTGTGTCAGGGTGTCAGCTTCCATAATGTAAAACCCTGTGAACGTTTTTCTTTTGGCATATTCCTTAACCTTAGCATCGTTTTGCCTCACTTAGAACTTTATGTCTCTCAGTACAGGTTTCTTTTTTGATGTGATATGTTGACGTGACAGTATTTTCTTTTTTTTTTTCCACTGACCACTTCTTAAACCTCTTTGCTGAATCATCTATCTCATAATTAAAACTCAATGTTGAGATGTTCCAGAACACAATTCTAGGCCCTCCTCCTAAAGGCATCTACGTACATGTGTCTTTAAACTATTTGTCTCTTGAAGCCTTCTATTATATGTTTCAAAACATTTTTTCTAGCTATTTCCTTTGATATTAGCACACATCATACATCATACGTGATTGCCCTTCCCTCAGACCTGCTTCTCCCCACATTCTTCCTATCTTACCAGATGGCTCTGCCATCTACACAGATGCCAAAGCAAAAACTCATGAGGTCTTGATTCTTCTTTTTAACTAAATTGTCATGTCCAGTACAAACACAAGTCCTTTCAGTTCTATCAAGGCATAACTCAAACCCATCTTCCTTCCATCTCCACTGCCACCTTTTTGGTCTAAGTGACATGAATTACTGCAATAGCCACATAACTGGATTCTCTGCTGTGTCTTCCCTATTTTTGCAATCAGTCAGTTCTTCACAGGATTTTAAGAATGACCACTTAAAAATGTATTTTGTTACTTCTGTCTTAAAAATCCTGCTAATTAGAGAAAAATATAGACAACTTTTTAAGAGTTACATGATTCCAGTTATTTAGCCACTGAGTAAATTTGGGCTTTCACATGACCTCATATTCTTTGGCACCCATATATGTTCATATAGGCCTTCCCTGGCCACCCATTCTATAGTATTCCACCCATCAAGTCACTCTAATACATCATTAAGTTTCTTCATAGCACTTATTTACTCTCTGAAGTTAGTGTTTTGGTGTATTTTCCTTTGTTTACATATTTTGTTTGTCTCTTCCAACTAGAATATAAGATCTAAAATGGCAAGAACGTTATCTGCTTTCTACATTACCATATCTCCAGTGGTAAAACAGAGCTTGACAGGTGATAGGTACTAAATAATATTTTATTGGGCAAATGGATGAATATGCATATAACGGTAATTGGAAGAGCATACACCAAAATAGCTTCACTTTTGCTAGTGTCGTGTGAAAATAATTATTGATCTTTTAGCAATGCATTAATGTTTTTAGAGTGAAGGTGTTAACACTCTACTCATGTGCAGCTGGAAGGCATATAATACATGTGCTTATAATATTAGTTTTTGAAAAAAAATTATTTTAACTAAGATGAGGGATTACATAAAAGGATGTATAAAAAATGAAAAAAATCAAACAAGACCAATAAGGTTATTAAGTTCTTGAAGAAAAAAACCACTGAAACATAAGATATTTATTTATTGGGTATATGCTTTGAGCCTTCTGAGAAGATTTTTATGAGTTATTCATCATAAACACAATGATGGGCAATGTTAAGCTGACATCCACAAATTGTAGGTGTTTCTAGTGCTGGTGATACTTAAAGACAGTGTGAATAATATTTAATATATTAATATTTGTGATATGCAATATGAATTTATAATAGAAATTCCATATAAAAGCCAATATGGGATTTTCTGAAAACATATTTCAACAAAACTGGACATAACTAACATTTTAAGATTAAAAATTAAATTGAGATTTTTTCCCATTACTTCTCTCTACTTTAATTTCTTACACATATAGTTTAAAAAAAACTGATTAAATCATAGCTTTGTTTATCTAAATTGCTGTAATAAACAAACATGTCTCTATTATCTAATTATCTATCTACTGTCTATTTGCCTATTTATCTATAATCTGTCTGTATATACCTATCTATGTTTTTTCTCATTCTCATCCCTGTTTTTTAATAACATATAATATTATATTAACACAAATGATATTGCAAAAGGGGGAAAACTACTGATTTATGATTGACTGTAATGTTCAGTTTTTATTTGCTCCCCTTTCTTTAGAAATATATTCTCAATTTCCTCTGGGGAATATCACCCCCTGCATGCTCACACTTTGAATTTTTAGGTAGAGATAACCCTAGGAGTAGACTCAAATGGCTTATTCCATCAGTATATACCCTCATCTGGACCAAAATGATTGGTATGAATTAAAATCCAATCAGAAGCAAAGACCCCCCCTATGATGAAAAAAGAGTCTTTTATTTGGAAAAGGAGCATAAAAATAGATACATGAAAGTTTCGGTTCCTTTGCTTCCCGAATATAGAGAAAAAATATCAAGTGGGGAAGAGCTTGATTATAAATGATCAAAGAATCCAGGATGAAATGATGGAGGGAAACTTGGCTGCCAAAATAATTCTCACAGACAAACTAGTGAAAATGAAAGTTGAGGAAGTAACAGTAATATAAGCATATGGAAAATGAAGTAAAATTTCCTTACAGAATAATCTTTGAAGTTCCATGCTGTAATGGAATTTAGTACAACATGAACTAGCAACTGCATGTTCTATAATATTTTCATCAATATTTCCTCTACATAGCTAATTATCCATGCAAATTAGTTGGGATTAGACTAAGACTTATAAGAAGGAAGGCAGAAATAAAGAAATAAATAATCCTACTCCCAGAGATAGCTATCAGAGACAGTATTTTTCCTCCAAGTTTCACTCTCTTTTCCAGTAAGAGTATGATATATTCCACCCCACTGTCTTGTGGCTTGCAGTCCATCCCAGTGACATTGGATTTAGCCATGGCTGAGAGCAGATTTAATGTACACCACATCTGAACAGATAATTTAAGAATTATTCCATGTTTCCACCAGCTCTTTTGCTCTTTTTCTTCAGGAATGAAAATATAACATGGAAAGCAGGAGCGTCTAGATTCTAGATAAAAGACACGTGGAGAAGACCAGCAGCTCATCCAGGGTAACCTTTAGTTGATATGTGACATTTGTCAATATATATTACTGATTTTTTTTTTATTAATTAATTTTTATTTTTGGCTGCATTGGGTCTTCGTTGCTGTGCATGGGCTTCTCACTGCAGTGGCTTCTCTTGTTGCAGAGCATGGGCTCTAGGCATGCGGGCTTCAGTAGCTGTGGCTCGAAGGCTCTAGAGCACAGGCTCATTAGTTGTGGCGCACGGGCTTAGTTGCCCCGCAGCATGTGGGATCTTCCCCGACCAGGGCTCGAACCCGTGTCTCCTGCATTGGCAGGCGGATTCTTAACCACTGCGCCACCAGGGAAGCCATATTACTGATATTTTAATGTTATGTGTTACCATAGTAGAGATGACTAAATCTAGAGCTTTCTAAGAACTTGATGTAGGCACTTGAATTTTGTTATTGCTTTGCAAGACAGTAACTGAAATAGATGACATAGATGGATAGATAGATAGATGATAGATAGATAGATAGATAGATAGACAGACATATAGATAGATGGCTAGGGACAAAGCTAAATATAATTGTGAATGGAATAAATTTTAACAGGTCAATTTAAATTTTTTTATTACCATGCTTAATCAGTCATGGATGGCCATCAACTATATTTTCTTGAATACTCCAATGAATTTCTTATCTTAATTGTCCTGGAAAACTACATTAAATGCAAGTCATAATTTAGCCATCTGGATGGATCCTATTTTGTATATTCCTGCATTAGTTAGACAGCATGTTTAAAGTAAGAAAGAGACTTTAGATTAACACAGTGGGCTTAAAACCTATCTCTGATGTTTTTGCTTGGGCATGTTATTAACCTGCTCTGAGGCAATCTTGTCATTTCTGAAATGAGAATAATGTTTACACAGCATAGTGTTGTGAGGCTTCAAGGTCATAGGAGGGGCCACTAGCCTAGAGTTTAGGGTTTCAGGAGTTCTTCCTGGATAAAATGATGTCTAATTTAGGCAGGAAGAGTAGGTAGAAGTTGGCTGGATGAATATGGAGTAGAAGAGAAGAGGTATGTTCCTGGGAATGGGAAATAGATGGATAAAAGCTTGGGATAAGAGAGAATGAAATCCCCTGTGGTGTGCCTGTAGTGTAAAGTTCAGAAACAGTGAAAAGCAATCAATAGAAGAGGCAGCAAGAATAGAGACTTGTAAGCTAAATTCTAGAGTTTAGACACTAATCTAAGTAGATGTCACTGAAGGATTTCAAGCTTCTGACAAGATCAGATTTTTGCAAAGTGCTTTCTCTATTCAAAATGAGAAAAATTAATTCTGGAAAAGAAAGACTAGAGGCTGACAAACTAATTAGAAGCTGCTGCAATGTAAAATTTTCCTGAGCGGCTTCACAATAGCACCCCTGGGGAGAGGTAGATGAATTTAGAAGTAATCTAAAAGGTAAGCACTGTGGGGATTTAATTTGTGGGATGGCCTGTGAGGGAGAAGGAGGACTCCATGCACAGTGCCCAGGTTTCTAGCTTGAGCAGTAAATTATCTCATTGAGATTATACATTATACATTCTGCATTAGGAGAATGATCGTTTGGAAAAGAAGTGAAAAATCTCAGTTGCTTTCCATTTAAATTTGAGGTTCCTGCAAAAGATTCCAGTGGAAATGACTGAAGTTCAGGAGAGGAATCTGGTGAGGACAGATTTGAAGCCATAGGACAGGATTTTATCATCTATGGAGAGTGGGTAAACTAGAGTGGAAGGGAAAACAGTTTACAATAAAGCAGTTAAGAACAAGTCTGTAATGACTGAAAAGAGGAAAATGACAATGCAAATAATTATGAAAAGATTCAGGAGAATCAGAAAAAAATCATTCTAATTTGACTTGAAACTGTAGCATGACTTGTTTTAAGAGGAGATTGGGTAATACTTCAAACGCTGTGAGAGAAACCTAGGGAATGTTTTTGGGATTTTAAATAAGGAAGCCATTGATGGTCTTGCTTACAAACATTTTGGAGGGTGGGAGAAGATGGGTGGGAAGACAGATTGCAATGGATTAAAGATTGAGTGTTGCTTGCAAAGTAATTCTGATCTGCCAGTTACCAAGGATTCTCAGATGTCTTTGCATTTACTTGAGCTCAGATTCTTATGGGTAATTTTTTTTCTTTTACTGTCATAGCACCAATTGACACATATTCTGCTATTACTCTTAGCATCCATCTTTGTTTCTCTACTTTTATACATACACAAAGTCATATGACTACTTGTGGTTTTGTTCATTATCTATCTATGTCATCTATCTGTCATCTACCTATAGTCATTCCATTTCTAATTGACATGACAAATTTCATAAGTTCACTTGATCACAAATAAATAAGATGTGTTTTGATAACCTAGGCTTAATATTTTACTTATGTTTTTGAGTATTCTTGTGATTTGTTTCTATCACTGCATTTTATTGCAATTTTCAAATGGTCCTGAGAGTTCAAAGCTGGGCTAATAAGAATAAAGCATAACTAATAAATAATATGGATTTAAGCAATACATGCAACATGCTAACACATATAGTTTTAAACCAATCACTATTTTGGTTAATACGAAATAAAGTATAACGATCATCTCAAAGCATGTACAGTTCCCAATTAATAAAAAGAAAATCAGCCCCATCATTTCTATTGATCTATTGTTTTAAAATTGCCTTAATATTGTAAGAGAGGCAAAACTTTACCTCTACCTTCTTAGGGTCTCTGACTGGGCCTAAGAAGTAAAGCCACATAAAACAGATTAAAAAAAGAAAAGCATACAGATGTTTACATGTATGATACATGGGATTCCCCATAAAAAAAGTGAAGACCCAAAGAAGTGGCTCTGCCTAAGTGTTTTTTTTTTTTTTTTTTTTTTTTTTTATGAGGTTAAATGAAGACAGGCCATTGTGGAAAAGTAACTAAAATGTATGAGGAGAGTAAAGGAAGGTAAGAGTTATTTTAACAAGCCCTGTTTGCACACATTTCTCAGGGCCTCTACTCCCCATCTCTGGTGATAAGAATGTTTCTTTCTTCCTGGAATAGAGAAGGCATCTTTCACATGGGAGTTTTATCTCCTGCTTTTAGGTAAAAAGAGGGAGGTCAGAGTGCTCCTCTTGCATCTGCTGTTTTTCAAGTGTCTTTAACTCAAAATAATCCTTATGCCAAAGGGGCATATATTAAGGTGCCAACCTTCAATATTTAAGCATCGATTGCAGAGAAGAGATATTTCTTAAGCTAAATGTTGTTTATTTTTATGTTAGACTTTTGAAAGAATGACATGTACCTGAGAAGTATTTTAAAAAATGTGTCCATGTTAAATCTCCTGGCTTGTCTCTCATTCTGCCCAACTCTCTTAGGAGAAATCTCATTAAGAAAATGAAATTGCTCTTAATTCTATCACTATAGATAGCTCTGGATGACATAAAATTAATGCTGTCCCAGTACACATCTAAAATGCAAACCAATCAAGCTTTTTTGCTGGTGAGGCATACTTAACTGACAACATTCAGATAGAATGAATGATCTTTGACAACTTTAATGTAATACCTCGACATCCTTTAAGCAAAAGAAGTAACTCTGATGGCTTCTTTTTAATGTGAACCGTATTCTAAATATTACCAACATATGTAACTATGCATGGTGACTTCTACATCCTTGGTAAAGCATATTTTGTAGATTATTTATTTCATTAATCTTTTTGCTATAACCATAGATTCAACTGCTAGTGAAGATTATTTTTTAGAAAAACTCTTCTAGAAAATGTTACACTTTGTCAGTTACACAGGAAAGGGTGATGGGAAGGTATTTTTGGTTACTCATTCTACAATCCTCCAAAGACTCAGAAAGTTTTCCCAAGTTTCTCAGGTTATATTTATGTACACATGCAATATATGTATATATGTGTAGTATATAGTTTTATTTTAGATAATCATACAAAAAATTCACATGAACATTTCCTGAATCATTTGTATAAGCAATTTAAATCAAGTGTTACAAAGCAATTTCTGTTGCTGCGTTGTCTTTTCATTTATAGTTATATTGATCTTATTAGTACCACCTTAGTGTACCTGGTAAAATATATATGAAAACATAAATGGAAAAAGGACAGAGGTGATTTTTAATGTAAATTATATATTCTAAATGAGTAAGGTCAAAAGAAGCCATGATTTGCTAGACAAACATTTTGACTTTGCAATGCTTTAAGTAGAAAAAAGTAGTGGGAAAATTAAATCATCACACAATATCAAGAAGAAGTGTAGATATATAAAATTCAATAGAAACTGCATTGCAGACATCAGTGCCATAAATACTCTATAAAGAAATGTAATTACAGTAGAACAACACCCTCAGTCCTATTAAATTTATGTTACTTTGATTTTTAGGTTTATTATTTCATGTGTTAATAATAAGTAAATTAAACATAGTTTTATATTTCTACATAATTAATAAATATTATAATAAAAATAATTTAAAGTCATGCTGATGAGTAACAAAACAGTTATCCCTTTAAAGTGTATTTCATACACTACTCAGTGAAGATAGCTTACCTAAATGCCAACATGGAATAGTTTAGCAAATGACCAATAGGCTTGATCTTTCCATTCTGCATTTTTAATAAAAATAAATAAAATAGGATAACAAATGGTGGGGGGGATGTTTTTTGACCTCATTCTCAACCTTAATATTATGTACCAACATTGGCTAAAATCAGTTATTAATGGCCATTTCCACATTATCCAACCAAAAGTTCTCACCTTTGTGAAAAGGCACTACCCATGTTTGAGCTTTGCTAGAGGACATAAAAGTGAAGAAAAGTAAGTGAACTGACTCAGTAAATAAAACAGCACAAGGCATTATTCTTCTATTCACATACTTTCAGACTATAATGCTCATGTTAAGATAAAAATTTTTTCTTTTGTTTTGCTTTGTTGCAAGCTCAATTTGTTCTAGAAACAGATTCTGTTCCTCAGCCTTTTATATCAGACTAGCAGAACTCATTCTATATCAAATATTGAAATTTTATATAGAGGTCATGTTATGATAGACAGAAGAAAATGATATTTCAGGCAATTTCACAAGTGATTCTATAGAGATTTCTCATTTAAAACTCAACCAGATCATCATGTATACCTGACCTCCCTCCAAGAATCCCATTTGAATGGAGAAAGAAAATTTAAAAATTAATAGCACTACAGCACCAAAAAATAAAATAGGAAGTATGCCACTGATAGATGAAAATATTTAAGGAACTTCTGGGAAATAGCAAACAGATGACACTTGATTGAAAAAAAATTAGGATCAAGAAAACTATAATCAAAATTGGCTAGGACATAGTGGAGAATGCTTCTTGCCAGGAGAGCCCCAAAGAAACTCATTGTCAAGAATATAGTGAACAATCAGCCTTAAGTTTATCATCAAGAAATAATGGATGAATGGACAGTTTGAAAAACAGGGTGGGACCTATGCCTACCCTTCAAACCCAAATCTCCAGTTAAAGCAAGCAAAGTTACAGGGAAGAAGGGAAGTGTTGGTGAGAAGCAGGAGAAATTGCATAGGCTGTGAGAGAGATTTGTAATCACGCCTGAGGTAAGTTCCGATTTTTAAAATTGATGTACAATAAAAAAGACAATGCTTTCTGTGCGTAAGTAAAACCACAAGGCTTATGAATTAAAGTCTTTGGGGCACTCATTTTCCTATTATCTGCATATACTTCCTAAAGAGAAGTGTGCTAATCAGAATACCCTAATCACTCCTATGCAGAACCCTACATTTATAATTTCCTATTTGGAGGGTCCAGGGTCATGGAATGAGATTTATACACTTGTCAAGAAATTCTTTCCCTCATCCTCATATTGTGTAACCTTATTTGTTATCCACAAATAGTATACCAACAATGATTACTAAACATTTGAGGCAAATAAGAACATAAACAAATAATCCACAATAAGAAACTAAACAATCAACCACACAAGAGGGTTTGAAAAGCAGTTATAACATGGAAACAAAAATTTTTGTAAATAAACTTTCAAGTTTAGAACAGCTTGAAATTTATAGAATTATTGGAAGATAGTGTAGACATTTTCTCTATGGCCCACACTCAGTTTCCCTGTTATTAATATCTTATATGAATATGGTGCATTTGTCACACAATGAGATTATTATTAACTAAAATCCATACTTTATTATAATTTCCTCAGTTTTTTCCTAATCTATTTTTTCTGTTCTAGGATTCAATTCAGATTGCATTATATTCAGTAGTCATGTCTCCTTAGGCTAATTTAGATTGTGAAACTTTTTCAAAATTTCCTTGACGTTCTGAGTTTTTTTATGACCTTGACAGTGTTGAGTATTACTAGTCAGATGTTTTATAGAATATCTCTCAGTTAGGATTTGTATGATGTTCTTCTCAAGATTGGACCCAGGGTGTCTTGGGAGAACGACTATAGATGTACAGTGCATTTTCATCACATCCTATTAAGTATATATTCTATCAATATGACTTATCACTGTGATGCTAACCTAAATCACGTGGCTTGAGATAGACTTTGTTAGATTTCTCCACTGTAAAGTTACTTTTATTATTTCTCCTTTCCAAACTGTACTTTTGGGAAGAAAGTCACTATATACAGCCCAAACTTAAGAAGTAAAGACTTATGGTCTAACTCCTAAAGGGAAGAGTATCAGAAAAATTATTCTGCACAGGAGATTTATTTATTCTCTCTCATTTATTTATTCTATCATTGATAGATATCAGTAGAGACTCATGGACATTTATTTTGTACATTGGGATATAATCCAATACTACTCATTATTGTTGTTCAAATGGTTACCTATTTGGTCACTGGGGAAACTTTCAGTGTTCCTGTATGCCTTTGATATAATTGTTTGTTTGTTTGTTTGTTTAAACACTTTTATTTGCTGGCATTGCAAGATGGTCCGGTCTCATCCTGTATTCCTGCTCTAGTCATAGAAGTCGCCATTTTTTCCAAGGAGATATACGATTGTAAACTTACCCTCATATATACATGTTAAATGTTTCTGTATGTAACCAAATGTATCTATATTAAACTAGAGTTCATGCTAATGACTCCAACTCTAATCCATTACCGCGTAAATTTTTTACCTATTTCCCCTGCTTATCTGTAACCTCCCATTCCAACAGAAAAACGTCTACTGTCACTCCCACCCCCACCCAATTAGTTAATAGTTCAATTCCTTATTCAGGTGTACTGATTTCAGAATTATTATCCCACACTCTGCTGAGGTGGTGGAGGGTTGGGGAAAAGCATTATCTATTAGAGCACATGTGTTTATGTACAGTTCCTTTTTCCTTTATTACCACTTATTTCCAAAGTTGCTTAGGTCAGTACCTTATTCCCTCACTGCCTTAGATTAGTTTATTTCATATATTTGTAATACATTTAGATCATTTTGCCACAAACTGTGTCATTCTAGGACACTCTGACCTCTTAAAAATATATATATTTTTAATTTACATGGATTCAGGTTTACACTTTGTACTGTAAATTTCAACATGTTTTGATAAATGCATAGGATAAAAGTATCCACAATTAGAGTATCACACAGGACAGTTTTATGACCTTAAAAAAAAATCCTGTATTTCGGCTATTTAACCCCCTCCTCGACTTCCAAGCCCTTGGTAACATCTGATCTGTTTACTGTCTTTTTGTTTTGTCATTTTCAGAATGTCATATTATTGAAGTCATAAACTGTGTAGCTTTTTCAGACTGTCTTTTTTCCCTAGCAATATGAATTTAAAGTTTCTCCATGTCTTTTCATGGCTTGACACTTCACTTCTTTTTATTGTTGAATAATATTCCATTGTATAAATGTACCATAGTTTGTTTACCCATTAACCTATTAAAAGACATTGTGGATGCTTCCATTTTTGGGTTATTATGGATAAAACTTCTATATATATTTATATACAGACTTTTGTGTGGACATAAGGTTTCAACCGAATTGGGTAAACACCAAGCATGTGCAATTGTTGGATTATATGGTAAGAGCATGTTTAGTCTTGTAAGAAACTATCAAAATATCTTCCCATGTGTCTGTAGCATTCTTCATCCCCACCAGCAATGAATGAAGTTCCTGTTGCCTGAATCCTTGTCAGCAATTGGCATTAATCAAATTTTAGATTTTAACCGATCCAAATGGTGTGTACTGGTATCTCATTGTTTTAATTTACAACTTTCTAATGACAAATAATATTGAGCATTTTTTCATATGCTTTGCCATCTTTATACCTTCTCTGGTGAGGAATCTGCTCAGATTTTTTTGCCCATTTTTTAAAATTGAAGTATAGTTGATTTACAATATTGTGTTAGTTTCAGGTGTACAGCAAAGTGATTCAGTTTTATATATATATATGTCTCTCTATGTATTTCCAATTATTTTCCATTGTAGGTTATTACAAGATATTGAATATTTTTCCCTGTGTTATACAGTAAATCCTTGTTACTTATCTATTTTATGGATAGTAGTTTGTATCTGTTAATCCCATACTCCTAATTTACCCTCCCCATCCTCTCCCCTTTGATAACCATAGTATGTTTTCTATGTCTGTGAGTCTGTTTCTGTTCTGTATATAGATTTATTTGTATTATTTTTTAGAGTTCGCATATAAGTGATATCATATAATATTTGTCTTTCTCTGTCTGACTTACTTCACTTAGTATCGTATTTTCTAAGTCCATCCATGTTGCTGCAAAATGGCATCATTTCATTCTTCTTTTATGGATGAGTAATAGTTCATTTTATATATATATAAATATATATGTATATATATATATGCCACATCTTCTTAAACCAATCATCTGTTGATGGGCGTTTGGGTTGTTTCCATGTCTTGGTTATTGTAAATACTGCTGCTATGAACATTGGAGTGCATGTATCTTTATGAATTAGAGTTTTCTTCTTTTCTGGATATATACCTATGAGTGGGATTGATGAATCATATGGTAGCTCTACTTTCAGCTTTTTAAGGAACTTCCATACTGTTTTTCATAGTGGCTGTACCAATTTACATTCCCACCAACAGTGTAGGAGGGTTCCTTTTTCTCCACACTCTCTTAAGCATGTAGTATTTGTAGACTTTTTAATGATAGCCAATCTGACTGGTGTGAGGTGATACCTCATTGTGGTTTTGATTTGCATTTCTCAAATAATTAGCGATTTTGAGCATCTTTTCATGTGCCTATTAGCCATCTATATGTCTTCTTTGGACAAATGTCTATTTAGGTCTTCTGCCCATTTTTCAATTGGGTTGTTCAATTTTTTACTGTTGAGTTGTATGAGCTGTTTGTATATTTTGGAAATTAACCCCGTTGGTGGCATCATTTGCAAATATTTTCTCCCATTCCGTAGGTTGTCTTTTCGTTTCGTTTATGGTTTCCTTTGCTGTGCAAAGCTTTTAAGTTTGATTAGGTCCCATTTGTTTATCTTTGCTTTTATTTCTTTTTCCTTATGAGACTGATCTAAGAAAATATTGCTACAGTTTATGTCTGAGAATATTTTGCCTATGTTCTCTTCTGGGAGTTTTATGGTGTCATGTGCTATATTTAGGTCTTTAAACCATTTGAGTTTATTTTTGTGTATAGTGTGAAGGAGTGTTTACATGAGACTGTCCAACTTTCCCAACACCACTTGCTGAGGAGACTGTCTTTTCTCCACTGCATATTCTTGCCTCCTTTGTTGTAGATTAATTAACCATGGGTGTGGATTTATTTCTGGGCTCTCTATTCTGTTCCTTTGATCCATATGTCTGTTTTTGTGCCAATACCATGCTTTGATTACTGTAGCTTCATAGTATTGTCTGAAGTCTGGGAGGGTTATGCCTCCAGCTTTGTTCTTTTTCCTCAGGATTGTTTTCTTTTGTCCATTTATCAATTACATTTTTTGTTGTCTTGCTGAATTTTAAAATTCTTTGTATATTATTATTTTTACATTTATGTAAGATAAAAAACAAACTCAGATTCTAATCTTTTTTAAACTTAAGAATTTGTTAGCTGTTAATATATCTAAAGGAAAACAAATCTGGAGTTTGCATGCTTTTTGGGTTCACTTGTTTTTAATTTCTTATGGTAAATTAATTTTAAAACTGCTTATTAGAAAAATTGAATCCTAGGAAAAAACCTAGAAACAAAATATACAGATATTAACTTTTTAAATTTATAATATAAAAATGAATATTTTATTCTTCTTGCATATATAAGAAATATTTTCCTGAATTAATCATTTATTTATGACAAAAGACCAGTAACTTCACAAAATAGACAAGAATTGCTTTATGAATCCTCAATTCAACCTACTTGAATGTATAGATCGACTGATGTTTATATTTTTCATTATTGTTTATTTAACACCTTAACAATCAATTGCTTTACGAGCATTATTCTTAACATAGTTTATTATACAAACTATTATTATTTATTCAGAGTAGAGTAAAAATGTTAAGGTGTTTCGATTGTTTGATGTCTTTATCTATTAATGCTAAGCCTAGGCTTATGTTCAGAGAACATAAAAAGTATTTCCTGTACTATCTGTATAATTTCTCCTTTTTATTATTGATACAAACTGGAATTATGTCTGTATCCAACAAAATTGTGTCTATAAAGTTTACATAACATTTCAGATAACTTGTCAAATGTCTTAATGATTAACATTCATCACCTCATAGAAGTTAAGACACACCTGATTTGATGTAATAAAAATTGTTCACGATGCAGTTTCTTAGGTAGAGACTCATTTTTCCTTATTGTTGGTGTTCTGGCTATCTTCCATGGGCATTTCAAGATCCAGTCTCCACCCTGATCTACTTGTGTTGCCTCAACAGCTTTCTTTCCTTCTGGCTTCTGATGTGTTGCCCAATGGAATGCACCTTACTAGGGATTGATTATATACTACTTAGTATCCCTCAGTGCAGACTCAGTTGTCTGTTCCCCAACCAGAAATCACAGGTTCTGTCAGATAATCCTCTTCACCTCTTCAAACCTCTCTTCTGCTCCCTCCGCTTTTCCGTTTTCTCACATTCTCTCTCATTCTCTCTCTCTCTCTCTCTCGCTCCTATTTTTTCTCTGTCTCTCTTTCCCTAGTAAAGTGATCTTATTTGTTACCTAGACAAAATTGACTGTAAATCTTTTCAAAAATATTAACATACTTTTCCACATTTCCATGAAAAAAAGAGGAAATAAATAAAATTTTACTCAGAATAAACAGTGGACAAAATTCCTCTATATCATAAATATTCTTTTTCATTATTTGGGATTGTAAAAGATCTGTTCAGTTTGCTAAAATTGTCAAAGAATGTATATATTTAAAGAAGAAAAGATGTAAACATATATATTTAATTAATTTGCTCCTAATTACTGTAATGATCTTAATAAGTCACTGTGAAGATGAGTTTCTCTACCAATAATGTATATGACTGTATAATAATTGCCAATTTACAGCAAAACTATCATTACAAATATAATGATTAAAGAATCACAATGCACTGATAATATTTTGATGTATCATACTAGAAAATAAAATATTCTATGTTACTTGCATCTCATGCTTTCTTTACCAGATATAACTCTAAACTAATAAATGTTGACAGTCATTATGGTAGGAAATGTTTTCATTTAGATTCTAGCATACAGAGAACTTAATATAAAATGTATATTTAAGCAGTGTAATTTGTTGGATACTTTCAAGTTGATTAAAAACAAAGATAAGAACCAATGCAAAAAAGAAAAATATCATGTGTCATTTGATTGAATAAGCAAAAAAGAATTATACCTCAACTTAAATCAAATCCTATTTGAGATATAAAAATTTCAAATTTTATTTCTTAGCTGAATGCATTCTTTGTAGTTCTGTAGTACTCGTATTAACAAATACCTTGCAATTCAGACCCTGAGACTTATGATTCATGCCTTTTATTAGCTACTGAAAGTGTCGATTTATATGTAGAATAATGTCTAGATTGAATTTTAACATGAAATATAATTTTGAGTAGTGCTATATAAGCACAGGTTTAGGAAAAACTAAAGGATTTTTAGAAATCAGAAAAACCAAAGTCCCTGTTAAGATTACCAATATAACTTCAACAACAAACTAATTTTTTATTAGCCATTGTCAAACCTTGCCCCAATCATCATTATTAGTTTAAATCTCTCTGAATTATGGTACATTGGAAATTGGCTGCTGACTAGTGTCTTCTTCTAATCCTTTTTTTTTTTTTTTACCATAAAAATAGTTTTAAATCAATTCTTTACATTACTTAATCCTTCAGACGTAATTAAATTCTGAAACACCATTATCTGATTTGTATTGTGTTATAACAGTGCTATCCCATGGGTTACATTGCTGCTGGCTATTTTTCCAAACCTATTTTTATGGATACTTTGAGCTTGCTTGCATTGTCAAAAATTGGTTATATCTTATTTTAACAAAAGTTTGACAAGTGTGATTTTTCTTCACCAATAATGCAACAAAGTAAAGAATGGGAGATAGCCTTCACAGCCACAGCAACATTGTCCAGGGGGCATAACAAGTAGAATATCAAAGCCATAGAAATGCAAAGTGTGAATCAGGGAATTGTTTCATCGTCAGCTAAATAACTGGCATACAGAATTCAAATTTATTGTTCTAATTATATTGTTTACACTGAAGAATTTTTTAATATTTTACATGATCCATAGTTAGTATCAATGACATTTTAGGCTCTTCCCTTTCTTCCAAGACTGTTTTATTTCCAGTGTAAAGAGCTGTTAAGCATCTAATTCGGCAGGACTCAACTATCTAATTCTCTTCTGTTCACAGTAATGTTGAAAAATTTAGATTCACATTTTATATGACATCTTGAAAATTTTTATTAAATATATCCACATTCATATAGTATTTCATTTAAGTAGTTCTTTTATTTACTATCTAGATTATATTCTCCTAAAATTAGCTCTGGCTATTTGCAATGGTCTATAAATTTTTGTAATCAGCATTAAAAATATACTGAAATATTCTCAAGTCATTTGCCGCAGAAAAAAGCTAAAATGAAGAAACAGCACAAAAATCTAAATAAGAAATAGAATATACATTTGTTAGACAGAGACTATTTAAGCTGTCTTTGAAGAGATTAAAGTAGCACACAAAAGTGTTTAAAGTAGAAATATTAGAATGTGTTGATATACTATCAATACTGATATACTATATCAATCTATCCATTGATATACTTTTCCCCCTAAATCTTAAATTAGCCTGGTTATAAATATTTAATTTCCTTTCTTAAATGGATGTAGTCATGTTTTTGTTTAATTTCAAAAGGAATCATATTTCTTATTCAAGGGTCCTCTGGGAGACTTTTTTGTAATGTCATATTTGTTTAGAATGTGTGTGTTCCAAGTTCAGAGATGTTAGCACAATACCAATAAAAATTCCAAACTAGAGATGTAGTGAAAAATAAGAACTGAGAGCTGGAAAAAGACTTAGTGGTCATGTAGCCTACCCCCCTCATTTTACAGCCTGAGATTGGAGAACAGCAAGAGTACCTGATGTTCACCAGATCAGGAGAGCAAATTAATCATAAAGGTAGGACTTGAACTCACATCTCCTAGGGACCTGACACCCAGAACAAGCCCTCCTTCCACTCTACTAGTCAGTGATAGTAGTATTTATAGCTATGTATGACTAAATTTATTCTATACATTCTTCTGTCTTCGAATTATATTTTTAATTAGATACTTTAATCACATTATTTTAATATAAATTTGTAATTTAAATTTAACTACGAGAAGCATGAAAGATAGATTGTGTGTTAAAGTAAAGGCATTTTAGTTTTCAAGAAGGTCATAATTTGAAAATACAGATTTGAGTAAATCAAATATACTCCATGTTAAGGATACAATATGCTAAAGTTCTAAGATTCACCAGTAGATCTCCTTGGTTAGTACTTGTAAGTGGACAGTGGCAAATTTTGGAAACTGTCAAGTCATTCTGTTTGTCATTCTCTGCTGAGTCAGTTAGGGGACAAACCAATTTCTATTAATTATAAGTAAAATTAATTTTCTATTAATTATACATAAAATTTTTCATTCTGATACATTTAGGGTAACATATTAAATTTCTTGACATATTTTATGTTCCCTGTGTTTGCATCCCAAAGTATTACAATCTAGTATCCCACTTTTTGCAATTCCTTTTCAATGTATAAGTACTAATTGCTCCTTTTTTCTTCTTTAAAAGAAAGTCAGCTTTATTAATTTATAATGTGCATACCAGCTCTTTAATGCAGGAAATTTAATGTATAAATTAATGGATGAACAGATAAATGGAAAGACATACTTGTGCACATAAGGCAATACTGTATAAATAATTTACATCTTTTTTAAATTCTTTCTACATATAAGAATCTTTCTGCCATTAGAGTTTTATCATTCATAATGGCTGCATGTTATTCCAGTGTATGCATTTACCTAACTTATTCAATTATTTCCTTTTTTCTGTACTTTTAAATTATTGCTAGTTTGAGCAATTTTAAGAAAGGGTTGAATATCTTTGACCATATGTTGAGGGCAGCATTTTGCATTGTTTTCTTAAAAGAAATTCCCAGAAGTAGAAGTTTGGGTTCAAAGGACTGGTTCATTTAATATTGTTGATAAATTATGGGAAATGATTATCTCAAGCTATTATTGATATTTTATTTGCCTTAAAGTTGATCTATATTGAGTTTAACATTTAATTTAATTAGAAGGTAATATTCAATAATTAACTGTTCATTTCTTGCTTACTTATATAGCTGACAGTTTATGAGCTCTTTGAGTTTGTTTATTCACATTTTTCTTTAACATATTGAAAACCCTATTAAGGATCAAGTGATATTTTTAATGTGTGTAAGATGTTGTTTTTCTTTCCTTTACATGTTGTTTGATAACCCCAACTTTTATATCAATACAATGTTATGATCTCTATAATGTCTGTGGGTTTTATAATCATAATTATTTTAAATTTTTGATGTTGGTTATTTGTGTCTTATTTTTTTGATAAATTTCTCCAGAGGTATGTTAATTCATCTATCTTTTAAGTAACCTACTGTAAAAATTTGAATCCTTGAGTGAAATTTTTTAACATACTTTTAAGAATTTAACTCAAATTTGGAATATTTTCCTTCTATTTTCTTTAGATCGAATTTCCTGTTCTTTACATTTTTGAGATAGCTGCATAGGTCGCTGATTTTCAGAATTTTTGTCTTTTAATATATAACTGTATAACTATAAAATTCCCTTCAAGTACTGATTTACTTAAATTTAATGTTTTGATATGTTGTATTTTCATTATCTTTTTTATTTTAAAAAATTAAATTTCATTAACACAGCCTTCTATACTTCTCTAGTATAGTAGTTTACTCACCATGTTCTAATTATTTACATATGTCTATATTTCATTCTATATTATAAATATCTTGAGGACAATACTATATCTAGATGCTAGTTCAAACTAGAACCTGGCACATGGAAAATGTTGGGGTGAGACTGGGAGGGGGCACTCCTTACCCCTTGATTTAGGGTTCCAAATGAAGGACCATCCTTTAAGACAGCCATGTCCGAACTTACAGCATATCCTCTTCACTACACCTCCCACCCTGAGAAAAGAAAATGATTTACATGTTTGATGTGTTTTGAGAAAGAACTTAAAATGTATGTCTCAGTTCTTTCTCTTTTCTACTTTTACACTTCTCCTGCCAACAGAGAACACATATTCTCACCTCACTGGTATCAGAAAGTTAAGGGTAGACCACTTTGGACAGCTATACTGTCAAGCTGTTCCTATACTTGGATGCGTAAGTCTTCCTGTATTAGTGATAAATGTTCACAAATTCATGTGCCTATATGTAAAATACACGTTCTGCAGTCAATCTTTATTAGTAATAAAGTTGATATTTTGACCCCATCTGTCTAGACTCAGGGAAGAAAAAGAAGATCATTATTTAATATTAGTCCTATCCAATCATAGTATCTGATGCATCAGGCGTGAATATTGAAAAATAGTGAATAGGATTATAGAAATAAACCTTGGAGGATGTATTTAGACTCAGGTTTAGTAAGCATATGCTACATGGAATTCTAATATTTTTCAGGTCATTGTAAATCACAGAAGGTTTGTGCAAAGTTGAGTGACTATTTTGGTACAGCTTTGTGGGTTGTTAGTATGTTGGATGCTGCAGTTGTTACTAAATTATATAGGTACAGTTCTTACCTAGGCATATACGGATGTGGCAAGAATTGGGTTCTAAGCAAAAATTAGTTTTCCATTTTCATTGCAGGCAGATAACAGATAAACTTCAATAAAAATGTTCTGTTTTATTGTATTTCTCATTCACTGTGCAAAATAGAGTCTGAGTATTATTATTTTCCAAATTTATTGTGTATGCAGCCAATACTGTATTAATCTTATATGTTACATTATAAATTCCTCCTTTATTTTATACATAAACCCTTTACTTATACATAAATTTAATGTAAATTTATATAAATTGCTCCTTTAGCTATATCATACATGAAAGACTAACTTAAATTTTTAGGTTATGAAAGAACCACAACCAAGGAAACTACATCCATGCACCTACTTTAAGAAACTCGTATGTATCACCATCAGTGTGATGCATATGAGTATGTATCACATTCTCTCTGGCTGAGGCTAAGCAGAATAAGCAATTTGGGAGAAGGAATTTTGAACCATATATGCTATGGGCAACTGAACACACAAGATAATTAATTTTGACATCAAGTCCCTTGGTCTGTACTTGGGAATTTAAATTTCAAAGAAATTTTTATTTTATCTTTACCATCTCCCTAGGAACTTCATAATGGGAGACAGTCAGTTTAAAACGTGGTAAATTCTAATGCCATTTAATCTTCTGACAATCCCCATGATGTACTATATTCCACATATATGTTGAACCAAATTTGGGATGAGAAATGGAATAGACTTGAGTATAGAATAACTTTGGAGTTAGTTTATTATTGCTCCTTACTGATTGGTGGGGAAATCGTTTGAAAGCAAAATTTTTATTGCCATCAGCAGTCCCAGAAGGAGCCCCAGAAGAGAAGAGGAGGACTTTCATTTTCTCATATTTTCCTACAGCTAGAAGTCAAGTCTATCTAATTCAGCTGGGGATATCTTTAAATAAATGCATCCATTTAATTCAAATTTTCTCCTAAAAGTTACTTTTTATAAGTACTAAAGCTGATATCTTGTTTTCTATCAATTAGATTCCTGTCTCTTTCTCAGAAATAGGTTAAGAAAATGGGAGACATGTAGTTATTGACTCTGTTTGATACACAAACGTTTGCCTCCTCTCAACTTTAAGGAAGTTGTTGAATCACAAATTAAACACTTCAACATAGACTGAAGATTCCCAGATAAAATGTATTTAATGAGAAGATCATGAAAAAAAACTTGGGGTGACACTCATATTTTTGATGTTTGGAGTTTGGAAAGCATTGGCTTTTCTACTCCTCAAATCTCCAAATTACTGGAATCCTACTCAATTTTGAGAATGCCTCTGTTAGCACAGCTGTACTTTATTTTACCTATATTCTCTCATTGATTAATTCGTTCCTGAGGTTTTCCTATTTTTTTTTTCTCTTTCTTTTGTGATAAAGAAGCAAGCGTATGTTCTGACTTTTCCTAGTTTCTTTTGCTATATCTTCAGGTTTTTTAAGCATTTGATCTCCCTTCCAAGCTATTGAAGATAAGCAATTTATTGCATGTTTTGTATAGCATAGCAAGGGTCATCAGATTTCCAGCTTCAATATCTATTTGTAAGACACATATTTTAGGATTTTGCTATAGCAGTACCTCAGTACCTCCAATATCAAATTTCTTGTTACATGAAGGAAATGCCATTGTAACAAAAAGATCTCAAATATGACTTAAATAAAATGGAGATTTATTTTTCTCTTGCATGACTATCCATAGGAGAGAAATTCAGAGCTAGCCCTACCGTCTTCAGCATATGGCAGTCATCTCTGTATACTAAGCGTAAGCTCTAGAACACTTCACAGTATCTAGAAAATGAGAAAGAAAGAGGTATCTAATAGTTTTCTTTTAGAGATTGTGAAGAGATTTGGCATAATTTCTGGTCATAAGCCTGTGGCCAGAACTTGATCACATGGCCAAAATTAACCATGAGCAGTGCTGAGGCATGCTATTTCTAGGGAAGCTACTATCTTCCCAGAAAAAACTTGAGGAAAGACAAAGAAAATAGATAATCAGTGGATAATTGGCTGTCTCTGTACATGCTGGAACTCATTTATTTTGAGTTTGTCTTTATACTTCCTTGTTTACAAATGTGATTTTATGAGCATCTTAAAAATTGAATGACAAATACAAATTAACACTATTTATTATGAACAGAAATTCAAAGAAAACCATTTTGAGTTGATATCTTTAGTTATTTATTGGAGCTCAGTGAAAATATTAGCCTTTCTGTAATCAACACAAGTTAATATTATATAGTCTAATGTTTAAAAATTTCAGTTAATAAAGATATTTCATTGTTTTCCCCCACCTTTTTATAAATATTAAATATTTTGCTTCCCTGGACAAATAGTCACACATCTTTAAATTTTCTCCGTATCTAGTTGACAAATATTGTGACCTCTTTTATTATCAGTATTCCTTTGCAACAGACTTTTGGAAGTTCGTGAACTCTTGACTATACGGTATACCTTCTACTGACAATTTCTCATGTGATGCTTTTGCCTCTGTTCTGGGGATCATACTTCGACAACCACTGACACATAGAATACAATTTCTTCAAAGTTCTGCTGGTTGTTACTTTCTCTGTGACTTTTTTCTTAGTCAGCTGGCTTCCTCTACATGGTAACCTAATTCTTATAATATGACAATTTTTCTTTCTCCAAAAGAGACTCTAATATACCTCCTTTGAAGTAAAAATTAATTGTAGAGTTTAATAAACAATGAGTCCTAGTACATCTGGGGTCATTTTGTTTGATGTTGCCCATGAAAAAAATTATTTGACGTTTTATGATTAAAGTACTTATTCTTGCAAACTTATTCTTACAAAAAATGTTTCATTAATTTTGATATAAAAGTAAATTGATTATGTTATACCACGATCAAATCATCAGATAGAGTTCTACAAGTAAAAGAAACTGTTAGATGGTTAGTGCTAAAGGGAGCTTTGGGAAGAATACAGGAATCAGCACACAAAATCAAGAGGCTTGGAGAACCAAATTTGGATATAGGGAAGAGCCGGCCCATCAGAAGAGTAGATAAAAAAGAGCCATCAGAAAAACCTCATAGCAAGTACACTCATTTCATAGCACTGACGCCCTGGAGGGATTAAAGAAGCCCACTGTTTATCAGTCTTTATGTCTCTCTACTTGGATTGAGTAAGAGTGTGGGTGGAAGTGGAAGATGTTTACAAACATATCACCAAAATAAGAGGAAAGAATGAAGCTAAAAATGGTCCAACCAGATCGCTTATAATGCAAAATGAATTAATTCTAGAGAGTAAATTAGGATGGCTTTAGGGAGGAGGAATGACTTTAGGGCAGACAAAACAAACAAGCAAATAAACAAAACTCAAGTTTCCACTACAGTCCATTCTTATGGCTGCTGAACATAAATTAACAATCTTTTCCGGCACATATACTTTCGCAATATTCCCGTCTGATACAAGGCACTTATGCCATGTAAAACAAAAAAAATCCCTATTATAAAAGAAAACAACCTAAAAATGATATAACTTTTGGATGCTAGTTCCAGGGCTGTCATCTGACAAGATAATGTGGACTCCTCCTAGAGGTCTTCTCATCTAATAGTAATAATAGGTGTAATAAAAATAACCATTATTTACTGAATATTAAAAATTTACCAGGAAATTTTATAGCACTTATTTTTTATTGTAATAATTCTGAATCCTATTTTATAGATATAGACTCTGAGATGCAGAAAGTTTCTGCTCAAAATAACTCAAAGTCACATAATTAGTAAGTGGAAAGGAAAACATAAGGTAAATTTAATTACTACAATACAGCATACATACACAACAGGATGTGTGGAGAGGCATAGGAGAAGGGAGAGAAAAAGTTAAATTTCATGGCTAGATAAGTGGCACAGCAAGGTAGCAAATATTAAGTAAATGAGTTAAGACTATATTCTCATGTCTGCAACTGACCATCTAAATATAGCCAATACAGTATTTGTCATATCCTTCATCCACTCCATATCTTCTTTGTCCAGAACCTGAGAAGACTGAAATGTTTTTGTCTAATACAGTAACCCAAACATTCATTCTTAATGAATCTGAGCCCAAGTTTGTGCTACCTGAGTAGGTTTGAAGAAGCTTCTGATGATTGTTTTCATTGAGTCTTATTATAAAGTGAAACCTAGAGGATGCCTAAATATTCATCTGTATCCTTTCTATCCCCAACTCTATAGACATAACTCTGATAATCAATCACTATAATATAAAGTATAACCCATTTTTATGACCCAGATGTCTTGTGGCATATAGGCACTCCAAATAGCCTGGTGATAGCCTTGTCATCTAATCCAATGGAACATACCATAATTTTTTATCTGGTAGAAATATTTCATTTATAAACATTAAATTCTATAACTGACTCATAGTGACTAAGACAATTTTTAAAAAAAGAAAAAAGCAGGTGTATTTGAAATATTTGGGACACCCTGCCCTCCATATTATTCAGTGGTTTATGGAATCATTCTTCAGGACAGCATTTGAAACTCACTAAGAGTTGTCTTCCATTTAACACTGTTACTAAAACACTGGGTCATCCAGTGTTTTCGAAAGCCTCTGCTTCTGAGTGATGAGATGCATGATAAGGCCATTGCATAAATCACAAACGTATTAATCTATTGGCTTAACATTTCGTCACTGTGAATGAGGTTCATGTTTTAATGTTTTGTTGGGTGTAACATCATAAAGATATATGAGACTGTCAATAAATACATGAATGGCAATACTTGCAAATGCAAAATGTCTGGCAAAAGCAAACCCAGATTTCTGCTCATTACCAAATTGCTTGCTGGACTTACTGACACATAATGCCATGCCTAGATTTAGAGATATGAGCAATGGGATCTGAAGAAAATTATTAGGGAACCTTTTCAAGGAGGCCATTATTAAAAATTTCCTTATTAACACCCTCATTTTTACAAATGACATTTAGGAAGTTATAAATTTTACTGGCATTGCAATTCAATAACCCTCAAAATTAAACCCTAAATACATTTTTCAGGGAGTGTGATATTTATTACGTCTGTAAGACAAGAGATTACTTTAACAAATTCAGAGTTATATCTCAGCCTCTCCAGTACGACAGTCTGCTTCATCAAAGCATCCAAGCCAAGAAAGCAATAGAAAGAGTGTACAAGCAAGAGGGAAGTCAACACCCTTTGTAACCTAATCAAAGAAGTGACATCCTATCACTGTTGTTTTCTATTCTTTAAAAGTGAGTCACTAAGTCCAACTCATTCAAATGGAAGAAGTTACACAAGAGTGTGAATATTAGAAGGCAGGGTTATTGTGGCCCATCTTAGAAGTCTGTCTACCACACAAACTGTGCTTCAATCAATAAGGCTAAAGAAATGTGGTCCAGTACATCAAACCGCCTGCTAGAGTTACTATAAAATCTTTAAAATGCCTTAATATAGTAGACACATATGAAGTTATCTCAATCTGCATAGCTATATTAATGAAAAATATATGCATAATGCATTTTAAAGTAGACTTTACATTCATTCACACTTTCTATCCCCCCCAAAAAAATAAGATAAAGGAAGTAATTATTATCTGTATATTTTCAGTAGGAGACACTGAAGTCCAAGGATTGACTATGGTTTTAAGCTGAGTGGTTTACAGAACAACAGGGACAAGCTAAAAAAAATAATAAAGCAATTTTTCAGTATCATTACTCGATTATAACCAAATTAATCGTGACTAACAGAAATACTAATCAAGCCATGTAAAACAAATTATATGCTAGAGAGATTTACAAATGAGTCAAGCTTAGCCTAGCTTTTCAAAATTCAAATCCTCATTAAAAGATCTTTATCCCAGTGGATTTAAGTAAAAGACAAGTAGGACAATAAGTACTTCCTTTATCCTAGAAAGAGTTGAGTGTTAATGGAGGATGGGAGCTATAATTTATTAATTTAAAAAATATAGGCAAATTAAAATGCTTACTCTTACTTTTTTGGAAATAAATCATATAGCCATGCAAAATAAATTTTCCTAGAATTTGTCACAGGAAAATATAACTTTTTCCTCAAATATTTTCCTATAGCCTTACCAATATTTTACTCCAAGAAATAGAGAAATATAAAACTTACCTATATAATTTCGTCTTTGGGAATAACAATCTAGGAAATAGTGGTAAATACATGCAAAGTACTTGAAACATCAATTTCTTTTCTAATCGACTTATTTATCACATTCCTAGAGTTAAGAAACACTTTTAGATAATATAGATTAATAATTCCCAATAAAAAATTAAAAGCCATTACTTTTAAATAACAGGGATTTTGGTGTTCTGTGTTTCTGTTATTTTAGATACTGTTTGCAGGTATGTATTATTTCTTATGCAGTAACCTCTTTTCATAGGAGAGATGTTACTACTTATTATTCTGTTTATTCTGAAATTTTTAACCAGATCTCAGGTTGTGAATTTTTTTCCTGCCTGGACCACTTTCCACTTTTTATAGAAAACTAAATCTGTATGTGTGTGTGTGTGTGTAATACCCCAATATCCCACAGGTTAGAAATGCATTTAGGAAATAGGGTGAGGAAAAACTCAGTCAACTCAAACATTCTCTTCATAGATGAAAAACACTGTGGCTTTTAGAGATAAGTCTGATTCTCTCTGACTTGATGAAGAAATTGGGTCTTTGAAAACTTTACAAAGGGATAGTAATCTTCTAAAGTTTTCTCCAATAAAATCACTTTCAGTTCTTACTCTCCAAAAGGCACATTGCCAGAGGTTGCTGCTCTGTAGATCCTATCAGAGACCAATTTTCCCCTGATACTATCTTATACTGGTTGCAGATAAGGAAGAACAGATACTATATAAAGAAATTCACGACATAGGAAAAAATGAGGAAACTCACATGAGAAATCCATATTTTTTCCTGCTTCATCTTTCCCAAGTTCAAAAGAAAAATGCGTCATTTGGTTTGGGTATCTATCATTTAATTTTCTAAAATATGAATTAACTCCTTGAAATATCTACAGAATAATAATTTAGTTGAAATATTTGTTTTCAGCGTTAAAGTGAGCCTGTATGATAGTACTTGCATGTACCAAAATATATCCTACTTAAATAAACTGTATTAGTGAATAGAGTTTTGTCTTTAAAATCCAGAAAAGTTTTCATTGTAATAGTGTGTACATACACCTTCCCTATGAGCACTAGCCTTTCAACAAGTAACACATTGTTTTTTATAATAATTGTAAATTATTAACAAGTCATAAGTTGTTTTTTAAACCTTTCTGAAAATTTGTTGCTTTAAGGAGAAAAAATAGGAAGAATTTTCCAAAATATATTTAGGTTATTGATTAAGAGATCATAAATCATGTTAATAATGTGAAGCCTATATTAATATTGTATCTGTGTTTAAGTGTGTATATGTTTATACACACACATGAATATATATGTATACACATACACAATCCCTGTTTACAAGAAGAGCTGTGCGTTTTGAAACTGAAAAGTTTTTAGCTCAATTATATTTTCATTAAGTGAATATATTTATAATTAAATTCCATATATTTACATTTTTCAAAGTGTAGATTCATGCTCAGATAAACACAAAATTAATTTTATAAACAATAATATAAAAACAAATTCATGAATTTGTTACTGGCTTTTTCATTCATAAATATTAGTCAAATACAAAAATACTCACACTCCTGCTCCCAAGCAAGAATTTACCATGTGTATATAGTGATTAAATTTTTGATGTTACATAATAGATTCCAAGGAAAGTATTAAATTGGGGATTTAAAGTAGATACTAAATAAAATTTTATTTGAATTGTATATGCCTTTTTCACTTCACAGTGACCTAAAGCTAAAACTTTATATATGTGTGTATTTCTTAGTTGCATGATTATAACTTTGACTCAATTCTGACTTTTAGTCAATATTTAATTTTGATAATATTAAACTTGAAAAAAGCATTGAGAAACACAAAAGTAGAAAAACTATTCCACCACATTTAATTGAGTATTATAAAAAATGCCTGAACTATTACTATCATAAAACTGAACCTACCTCTTAATGCTATTCTTATTTTTTGAATAAGAAATTATTATATTTATTTAATAATCAAATTAATTGAATGAATTTTGATATTTATTGAAATAATATTTTTCTTCTTATTATATACACTATTGTATATATTTATTATAATATATTAAATTAGATTCAATGCAATTCATATCAAAATTACAATGGCATTTTTCACAGAAATAGAACAAAAATATCCTAAAATTTGTATGAAGCCATAAGATACTCCAAATAGCCAAAGCAATCTTGAGAAAGAAGGACAAAGCTGGAGGCATCATAGTTCCTGATTTCAAGCTATATTACAAAGCTATAGTAATTAAAATAGTATAATATTGGCACAAAAACAGATACATAGATAAATGGAACAGAATAGATAGCTTAGAATTAAACCCGCACATGTGTGGTTAATTAATTTACAACAAAGGAGCCAAGAATACACAATGGGGAAAGGACAGTCTCTTCAATAAACAGTATTGAGAAAACTGGACAGCCACATAGAAAAGAATGAAACTGGACTGTCTTACACCATACACAAAAATTAACTTAAAATAGATTAAAGACTTGAATGTAAATCTGAAACCATAATGCTCCTAGAAGAAAACATAGGTGGTAAGCTCCTTGACATATATCTTAGAGATGATTTTTACACCAAAGCAAAAACAGTAAAAGCAAAAATAAACAAGTGGGACTACATCAGACTAAAAGCTTTTGCACAGCAAAGGAAACCATTCACAAAATGAAAAGACAACCTACTGAATGGGAGAAAATATTTGCAAATCATATATCTGGTAAGGACTTAATATCCAAAATATGTAAAGAATCCATACAACTCAACAGTAAACGAACAAATAAACAAAAAAAAAGATTTAAAAATGGGCAGAAGATCTGAATAGGCATGTTTCTAAAGAAGACATACAGATGGCCAACAGATGCATGAAAAGATGCTCTACATCATTAATCATCAGGGAAATTCAAGTCAAAAACCACAATGAGATATCATCTCACACCTGTTAGAATGGCTCTTTTCAAAGAAATTAGAATTAGCATGTGTTGGTGAGGATGTGGAGAGAAGAGAACACTTGTCTACTTTTGATGAGAATATAAATTGGTGCAACCACTATGGAAAATAGTATGGAGGTTCCTCAAAAAATTAAAAATAAAACTACCATATGATCCAGTAATTCCACTTCTGGGTATTTATCTGAAGAAAACAAAAACACTAATTTGGAAAGATATATGCACCCCTAAATTCCATTGCAGGATTATTCATAATAGCCAGGATATGGAAACAACCTAAGTGTCCATCGATAGATGAATAAATAAATTGTGGTATATATACACAATGGAATATTATTCAGTCATAAAAAATAATGAAATCTTGCCATTTGCAACAACATGGGTGGACTTTATGGATTATGCTAAGTGAAATAAGTCATACAGAGAAAGATGAATATTTTATGATATTTCTTTTATGTGGAATCTAAAAAATAAAATGAACTAAAGTAAAATAAGCTCATAGATACAGGGGATAGATTGGTAGTTACCAGAGTCGGGGGGGGGTGGGAGGGGGAGAAACTGGTAAACTGTTTTTATTTTTGTTTTTGTTTGTTTTGTTTTTTGCTTAAATAAACTTAATTTAGAAATAAATAAATTGTATTAACAGAGTTCATCCTATAAACCAAACAGTTAGTATAAATACATGCAAGATCTTGGGGTATAATTAAAATAAGATATTTAAGATTTAATAGTATTATATTTTATTAAATTAATTTTGAAAATCTGTAAGACTATTTCTCGGTCTTATTGTACCACCACACGCTCTATATCCTTTGCTTCTCTCTAGGCTATCTTTTTTTCAGAGTTTACTTTCTGAAATGTTATCTGTCATTGTCTCTAGAGGAAACAGATGACACTAAAATTAGAATAATTCAAAGAAACGTTAACAAAAAAACTATTTAGAAAATTGTGGGAGGGTGTATGAGAACCACAAGTTGTTATCATATTGAGAACTGAAGACCTTAGAGGAAAGAGGGATTATCAGAAACCAAAGAGGATCACCCATTTAAAAATGACATCATAGCCAACCAATGAGACTTACAGGGAAGAATCTAGGGCATTAAGTATCCTGATCTTACCCTGAGCCCTCTCTTCAGTTGCATTCTGGGGCTACCTACTGACTGAAATCAACCAGAAGCCTGAGACAATGAATCAGATGATATAGTTCATACAGATCAGTCACTGTGGCAGAAAGCATAGATCTAGAAATAGTTGGAAATTTTTGCTATCTGGCATTTCATTGGGAATTTATAGATAGAAATGTATGTTTCTGAAAATGGTGGTATCAAAGCAAAAATTGCACCAAAATTAAACATGCAATAGGTGAGAGAAACCAGAATACAGTCTGAACTGAGCTCCCCTGAAACAATGGGAGGGAGATAATTTTAAGAGCTGGAGTGGTTGGGATCATAGGTGATCTGTGTTTGCTAACAGGCCTATCCAAAAGAAAAGTAAACTTTCTCTAATCTTCATGACCGTGTGAAAGGATGTCAATCTAAAATGGAGCCAGAGGATATGAAATGGAGAATCTCAGGTATGCACCTTCAGAAGAAGGAAACCTAAGAACTGAGAGACAGATTTCCAGTAAATGCCTGATTTACAGAAGACTGAGACCAATACACATCCACCAAGAACCTCTCCCCATCCTCAAGCCAGTGAACTTACTGCTTGCACTCTGGCTGGACTTCCCCCTCTTTGTACTCCTTGCCCATGAACACTGTTCACCTCAAACCCTCAAGGGACTTTCCTGTAGCCTGCTACAGCATGTATTTCCTGAATTGCTGTTTTTCTGCTGTTCCCGAGTAAACTTAATTTCTGGTAATTGGAGCTTGCCTCAGTTTACCTCTTATTTAGGTTGACAATAGGGTGAGAAGAAGGTCAGAGGTCTAGAGGTAGAAGGAGGCCTGTCTAATGTTTAGCCAAGCTGAGAGAAAGTTAAGGCCTTATTCGTCAATGGCCTCTATTTCTTCAATGGTTACTTTTATTTAAGTTCAGGGAATTTGCAAGTATGAACAATTCACTGGGGACCTTTATGATTTTTCCTGAGCAGGCTCAGTCTTATGTCTGTGCACAACCTTCCAAACTACCAGGGACAAGTGAGATTTTAGCCAGGCCTCGGGCTATCCCTTATGCTGGATCTCCCTGTTAAATTTTTGGCCAGTCTGCCTTTGTGTTGCTTGCCTCAGCTAGTACTATGACCTCTAACTAGCCCATATTAGCCTTTTCTAACTATTTGCCACTGAGGTCTCTATTGTTTTTGACAGTGCCCAGGGCATGGATGTTTCCACACTCCACTCCAAATAAAATTAGCCCATCTGGCTGTACAACAGGGCTGCTGGTGCTTAAGGCCTGCCCTACATGTTGGGGAAACAGAAGCAGTCCCTGGCTGAAATGCCATAGACTCCTAATCTTAGCAAGATTTAGTAGGTTTTCTTAAATAAATCATGCTTCTTGATTTGTTAAATCTTGAAATGTTTGTTTTGACAACTTTATCCTGCCTTATCACTGCTTTGGGGGGATAGGATTAACATTAACCAAGCCCCTCACTCAGCCATTCTGGAAGTCTTACCCCCATTCACTTTCCACAGTATTTTTCCAGACTTTTCTTACCTCTAGATGTACAGGGTATTCCTTATCCCTGAGGTGAGGAAGGCCATTCCTGGGAGTGCTTAAAAAAAGGATAACATTCTTTAATTAGGACTGTAATATTGTGATTTATAATCAGAAATATAACTGTAGCTGGTTAGTCAGAAACAGATGTAACAGCCTGGGTTGATGACTAGCATCTGAAGTAGAGGGCGGTCTTGTGAGGTAGAGCCCTTAACCTGTGGAATGTGTTGCTATTTCCAGGTTAGTAGTGTCAGAATTGAGTTGAATTATAGGACACCGAGCTGGTGTCCATTGAATTGCTTCCTTGTTGGTAGTGTAGGGAAAAACCCCCTCCACACATTGGAATTGGACGCAGAACCCAAAATAAGGACATTTCACTCCATACCATACTGCCTTATTTCAGAAAAGATAGAACGTCGCCTAACTGATCTCCCTGATTGATCCAACTTAAAACCGATGTTCCACTACACTGCCATCACAGAATCTGACTGAAATATAATCTGACTATGACACACAAATACTTGCTTAAACGTATGACAGGAACCTTAACACCTCTTCAAAATTATAATCTGCCTTATCTAAACCCATCCTACCTCTCTGCCGCATCTTTACTACCCCCTACTTGCACTTTATCTTTCAATAACATGGAACTTCATGTAGTTTTGTGGTACATACCATACTGCTTTGTGTCTCTGCAAATTGGAATGTATTTAATTATTAAATTACAAATGTATGGATTACGTTTCCCTAATATTTATCTAATTATCATTCATTTGCCATTTCAGAGTACACACGTTTTTTCAGAGAACACGACCAGACACACAATGATTATTCTCCCATTGCATAATGAAAGAATTGCTTTGTGCTGTTCAAAATATGTCATCTCTTAAATGTACACACATTTTACTTTAGTAGCGATAGTAGTAGCCATGAATACACACACACACACACACACACCCTTTACATTTCTGTTGCAAAATACTCTGGAATATTTTTACAAATATTGGTTGATGATTGTAAACAAACATGCTATTTAAGGACGAGAGTTTTAGCTCTTATTTTTAGCCTAATATTTATACTTTATTTTCTTATTGTATTATCTAGAATATCTAATAAAATCTTGAATGTTTCACTGTTAGTGTATATCCTTAATTTTGACTTTAATGGGTATGTTTATATGTTATTAATTTGGATTTAATTTGGTAAAATATTACAGGTAGGCCCAAGGAGCTAAGAGAGGGAGAAGGGCTAACAACCCAGCCTCAAGGGTGGGTGTTCTGACAATGGAACGTGTGTACTCTGAAAAAATTCAAGAAGTACATCTATCAAAAACAAGCATATTTCTAGAGTAGATATCAACATTTTCCTATTCTTAGTGTGTTTCAAAACATTTAAAAGATGTTACTCCTTAATAAATAGTTTTTAAACTTGTAGCATGTCTTGACATAGGTTGTTTTTATATTATGTTTTTATTTTTTTTACCAGCAAGTCTTATTCATTACACCGACCCCCTTAGATTTTAATAACAATTTTTAAAAAATCTTACAAATGTACACACTCCTAAGAAGAATAGCGCTGGCACTTTTTCACTAGGTCTTTAGTTTCAGTCTCATGATGTTCTTCCCTCTGACGTCCATCTGTTAGAGCAGAGTCCAGGATTATTGCTACCCTACCCACATACACAGAAAATGCAATGCTTGAACAGCTTTCTAATATTGTTGATTGTCTTCTCTATTTATGTTTTATTACACTCCAAGAAATATGGATTGGAATGAAGAGCTAAAAGTTTGTAGTGACATATGATATTTTTAAAATGAAGCTTTGTTGGGCCTATTTCTTATATTGTTCTTTTTTTTAGATGCTCATAAAATTGTCCATTTAAAGAACTAGTGTTGGGACTTCGCTGGGGGTCCATTGGTAAAGAATCTGCCTTCCAATGCAGGGGACGTGGGTTCAATCCCTGGTTGGGGAACTAAGATCCCACATGCTGCAGGGGAACTAAGCCTGCATGCCACAACTACTGAGTTGGTGCACGTCAGTCAGAGAGCCCGCGTGCCACAAACTACAGACCCCACATACTCTGGACCCCATGCGCCACAACTAGAGAGAGAAAACCTGCATGCCACAACTAGGGAGAAACCCAGCGCCACAACAAAGAGCCCATGCGCCACAACGAAAGATCCCGCACACCTCAGTGAAGACCCCATGTGCCGCAACTAAGACCCGATGCAGACAAAAAAAAAAAAAAAAAAGAAAGAACTGGTGGTTTTAGAAGTTGAACTGCCAGTGGAAAAAATGTTCCTGTCTATGCAAGAGTGTAAGAGCTTGACATATTCATTTATTTTAAACTTGAAAACTGTTTGTACTTGGTCAAGACTAAAGAAAATTAAAAAATAATTCTGAGCATAGTTTTCATATTTTAGAACAATCCAAGCATGGTAACAGTGAACAGTACAAACAAATAGACTCTAATCTATGGCACTAAGTTCAATAACGTATCAGGACATAAACAGTTAAGAAGCAAAGTCAATTCCTTCTCTCTCCAAATTGTACTTGTTGTAAATATGTGCCTGTCTTTGTGTTAAAAGCTGTGGAAACATGAAGCTCTCTGCCCATAATGCATTTTTTTCCTTTCCTTTTCTTTCCCCTTCTTTCCTCCCTCCCTTTCTTTCTTTCTTGATGGGGGAGGAGGGAGGAAAGAAGTAAACAAAATACACAAATGTTTTTAATTGTAATAGTTGTGCATAACAGGAAACTGTAATAGAGGATGAGGTGGCACTTATATCAGATGGAGGGGTCTGAGAAATTTGCTCTGAGAATGAGCTTTTGAAGGTGGAACCTGTTTTATGAGGGAAGAACATGTATGAAAAGGAAGTGGTACAATATTATTGAAAAAAAGAACAACTCTAGGTGTGGTTTTTATGCTTCCAAATATCACAACATTTACGACTACATCTTTTCCAGATGGACATGAAATTTGTTGTTACGCCCTGGTCATATTATGCCTACTTTATTCCAGAGCTCATGATAGTACATTCAATTGATTTCTGAATAATAGTTAATTGTGAGAATGACTAGGCTCTTTTTTCTCTTTTTATTTAAAGTGAACTCTAAATGCCACAAATATTTTTACTAAACATGTAATCTCACCAGTCTGCTGTGATAGTTTTCCTTTTTGCAAAACATTATACATGCTTTCACATTTTATACATGCCAAAACAAAGAACTTAAGCTGAAACTTCAAAGAAAAAAGATTTATTTTCTCATATGGTAGTGTTTGGTAGAGAAGATGAGGAAAAAGGAAAATGGCAGGCAACTTCAAAGAAAAGAGGTATTTCTGCTTGGGTGAATACAAGATAATTTTTCTTATTTGCTTCAATAACTTAGGACATCATCTTGGTAAATGGCAGATCTTGGAAAGTGAACAAGAAAAGCACACCAAATAGAACACATTGCATTATATATTTCAGAGACAACTAACTTACCCAATGGAAATCCAGGACATCTGGGCCAATAAAGTGAAATTTTGAAACAGAATTGTCAGTAAATAGGAGTAGAAAAACAAATGAGAAGAATGGGAAAATTAGAGATATATTAAGTATGTTCTGATTTCATTTGCAATTGATACATTTTCAATTGGATATATTTGTTTTAGGGTATGTTTATTCAATTAGATGGATTTATAATATTTTATATTAAAGTGCAAGACATGGTGTGGATATTTTCCAAGCACATGAATTTCAGCTGGCACTAGATTTAGGAGGAACCGTGTAAGAGAAAAAGGTTTTTTAGAATCCTCTTCCTTATCTAGCCCATATTAGCTGACCAAATTGAGCATTCTCATTACCAGACTCTGGACACTTGTTTTTTAAAGGCTTACTTCATTGCAGGCAAAAGCATAAGTAAAAATACCACATTGCCATCTTCCCTAAACTCCCACGTTTTATCCCAGGGCAAGTCATACTCTGGGACTGGATATTCAACATGATGGTGGAGATGCTTGATGATGGCTGGTAATATGTGACTTCTCTTAGATCATAAATTGATCCTTACTTGGCAGCTCTCTTCCTTTGCTTCTTCAAAGGGAGAAACCAAAGTGTTGAGTAGGATGTGACATGCCATCTTAATAAGCAGGATGTTCAGACTGAGAGAACATGTGAGAGAGAAAATCAGTGAAAACACTATCAGAATTAATATGGGAGCCCAGCAGGTTAGCATGTTATACAATCAATAGACAAAATCCATCGTTTCTCCAATTAATCAGAAATAGCAAGATAAAAGGTCTCATGGGTAAATACTTTGTTCAGATATAGCAAAAAAACAAAAACAAAACCACATCTGTGAATAAAGTTACCAAGATATGTGTAAAATCTCTATGAAGAAAGTGATGACAGTTTATTTAAGAATACAGAGAAGCTCTAAAATATGCAGAGATGACATGTTAATGAATGGACAGGCTCAATGTCGTAAAGATTTCAGTTCTCTCTAAATCTGCTAATGGAACTATAATAAGTAACCATAATATAATAATAATAGTAACTGAGTAGAAAGAATAATAATATAGTATCACAAAAAAGAAATACATACGGTAACTTAATGTATGATGAAGTTATTCTAAATCAATGGATAGAGGATAGATTTTAATGGTATTATAAAAAATAAATATTTATAAAAAATATATATTTATATCTATCTATATAGAATAAAGAAATCAGAGAGGAAAATTTCAAAACATTTTTGCCTTAGACTTTAAAATTTTCATACATTAAGACTACAACATGAAAAGAAAAGTAACATACTGGGAAAATAATTGCCATATATGTACATGTATATGTAGGTACATATATATTACACATCATGTTGTGAATTAACTTCAAGTAATATAAAAGGAAATTATGAAAACGCTAAGAGAGTAAGGGCCATCACATAAGTTTGGTTAGGCTGAACCTTGTATAAGCATGATCACTGAGCGGCATAAGAATTCCACTAGAATTCTGGTCTACACTGTGCTCAACAAACCCTGCCATCATGGGGTTGTATCTAGCTGGAGGAAGACTTCTTTCTATTTTCAACAAAGTGCTCAGTGGCTTATAGTGGCCCTGATGAAGAAAAAGGATATCAACAGACAATTCATAGAAGAAATACAAAATGTTCAAGCTGCATATGCAAAGATTTTCACTATGCTTGTAATCTAATTAAAATTACTTTGCATTACTTGTAATGCTAAGTAAGACAAGAGGAAAAAATATGAATACAATAAGTTAAATGATTTAAAATATCCAAAGTTGGTATGGGTAAAAAGAAATGAGTACCCTCTTTGCAATGTTAAAGTATAAATAAGTATAGAATTTTGGAAGATATCTATCAACTTACAAAATATATATAAACTCAGTAATTCCACTTCTAGATATTTATTTTACAAATGCAGATATATACAAAGATTCATGAACACATATTTTAGTTGCAGCAATGTTTCTAAAATTAAAATAGAAAAATAACTAAGTTTTCATCAACGTAATAAGGGATAAGCAATTATTTTAAAATCATTTCATACAATAATACACATATAGCATGTGAACAAATGTTAATAAATTTATTAAGTAAATAAATGCCCATAAATCTTCATTTATGGATATACAAATCTCCACACATTTTGCTATATTAAAAACAAAACAAGTTGTCAAACAATTCAATTATTCAACAAGTATTTATTGTGTACTTAGAAGGTGCCAAGTACCAAATATTACAGACAAAAGTCTTTGCCTTTGTGTAAGTTACATTTTAACAGGGAAAAATAAACAATAAGCATAATAAATAAGTAAGTTATATATGTAAGAAGGTAATAAGTGCTATGGAAAAATAAATACATTCTCTGAAGTGTATGGTGGTGAAAGCACGGGTACGTTTAGTTGCAAATTGAATAGAATATCCAGAGTAGACTTCATTGAGAAGTTGGCATTTGAGCAAATACTTGAAGAGCAGTTGGATGAACCATATAGACACCTAGTAAAAGTGCTTTCTGCTGCTGGAAGGAACAGGCAGTACATAAACACTGAAGCATGCATATGCCTAGCCCTGTGGAGGATGGAAAAAGGATGTAGCTAGAGCAGAGTGAGTGGGAGAAAGGCGATTGATAATAGATGAGGTCAGAATGGAAGTGGGAATAAAACTATCTAGAACATCACAGGTTGTTAGGAGTAGGGTGACAGCATAACTTAAGTGAAAGTGATCTCACAGCAATCAAAATTAAATAATGTATGAAAGATTTCTATATTAACAACTTGGCTTGATTATAAAATAGTTTATTAAAAATTTTAAAGGAATAATTTATATCCTAAAAACACACACATAAATTACATGTATTTTACATAAAAATATAAATGTAAATTACATGTATTTTACATTAAAATGTAAATGTAAAATGCAAATATACATTAACTAGACAGCAGTAATTGGAGAGTTTTGATCTAATTAATTTTGACAGGACTATGTTGGCTAGCGTACTGAGAATACTAGGACCAAGAGTAGAAACTAGGAGGCCATAGCAGTCTTCTAGGAGCAAGAATATGGGGGGTTTGTACCAGGATTTAGCATGATCATACTTTGGTAAAAGTTTTTTCCAGAAATGAAAATAAATTATATACATAAGTCGTGTTATATATACAGAAGTAAGGTTGTAAATTCTTAAATAAGGGTCCGAAAGTAGGCATGCAAAACTATTAACAAACTTCACCTCTGGAGAGAAGAAGAAAACATCAACTCAGAATCTAAGGGTTTTCATTTGGATTTTATATTGAGTTTTTTTTAAGACTTTTTTTTTTTTTTTTGAGTAGTTTTAGGTTCCCAGCAAAATTAAGAGGAAGGTAAAGAGGTTTCTTGTATACCTCTTGCCCTCACACATGCATAACCTACCCCATTGTCAACATCACTCACTAGAGTGGTTCATTTGTTACAATTCTTAAACCTACATTGATGTACCATAATCACCAGAAGTCCATAATTTACCTTAGGGTTCACTGTAGTTGATGTACATTCTGTCGTTTTGAACAAATGTATAAATGGCATATGTCCATCACTATAATATCTTACAGAGTATTTTCACAGACCTAAAATTCTCTGTGCTCCACCTGTTAATGCCTTTGCACCCAACCTTCGACAACCACTGATCTTTTTACTGTCTCCATAGTTTTGCCTTTTCTAGAATGTTATATAGTTGGAATCATACAGTATGTAGCCTCTTCAGATTGCCTTTTTCTTACTTAGAAATATGCATTTAAGCTTCCTCTATGCCTTTTCATGGCTCGATAGTTCGTTTCTTACTAGCACAGAATAACATTCCATTGTCTGGGTGTAACATAGTTTATTTATCTATTAGCCCCTCAAGGACATCTTGATTGCATACAAGTTTAGCCAATTATGAATAAAGCTGCTCTAAACATACCTGTGGAGATTTATGTGTGGATATAAGTTTTCAGTTCCTTTGAATAAATACCACGAGCATGAACTGTATAGTATGGTAAGAGTATATTTAGTTTTGTAAGAAACTGCCAAAATGTCTTCTAAAGTAGCTGTAGCATTCACAATAGCAATGTCTGAGTTCGTATTGCTTCACATCCAAGCCAGGATTTGATGTTGTCAGTGTTCTGAATTTTGGCCACTCTAATAGGTGTGTAGTGGTATCTTATTGTTATTTTAATTTGCATTTTCCTGAAGACATACAATGTGGAGTACCTTTTCAAATGCTCATTTTCCAATTGGTGAGGTGTCTCTTAAGGTCTTTGGCCTATTTTTTAAATTGATGTTAGTTGTAGGTTCTTTGTGGGTGGTCTTTATCAAGTTAAGAAATTTCTTTTCATAATTTACTAGGAGTTTTATCATAAATGGGTGCTAAATTGAGTTTTATGAAGGATAAATAAATATATGTAATCAAGATAGAAGTCTTGTATTTGAAGCCAATGGTTTGCTTCCCCATCCATTCCTATGCCCCTTGTACGAGGAATATACTTCCCCACCTTATTAATTTTTTGGCTGGACCATTGTCAGTGGAACGTGAGTGAAATATTATACATGCTATCTCCACGCACAATTTAAAAATGCATGATTTGGTTACTCCTTTCGCTCCTTATGTTACCTGTTCCATGAGAATACCATGTTCTAGAAATGGGGGCTGCTCTTTCAGCCTGAGTTGTGGAATGAGAACACATGGTGAGGAAACCTGTAGCATCACCCACAAGCTGAAGCAAAGTCTTGTCCTGGAAGAAAATCTATTGAGTTTATTACTATTGTTCTTGACCCTCTTGGCAAAGAGTAGCACATTCTAGATTTCTTAAGTTAAGAAAAGAAAAGTGAGTTAAGGAAGACTGAGACTGTCGATGATTCTGATGACCCCTCTATATAAGAAAGTGTTAGAATTGTTTCCCCTCTTATGCAGATAATCTGATACTTAACTTGACAACATAAAACTTATCCTTGTTGTATACATAGACTATCTAGCAACATGGAAATGTTCCTTTAAATTTTATAAAAAATAAAAATGGTCTTTATAGGAACATAAAAAGACAATTAGTTTTATTGTGCATTAGGAAATTTCATAGATCTACTTCTCAAATAAGGAAGATTAGAAAACAAATAAAGGATATGAAAATGTTAGCACTTAGATTACTTTCAAAATGTATATATTTTGCCAAATTCAATTCATTTTTAAGAGGTCATCTATTCCAGTTCTTAAATAAATTTACTTTCTTTCTTTATTTTTGTCTATTCTAGATAATAAAAAGTACCTAGCTATTAATTGGAGTATGTCAGCTGCTATTAGAGGGAGAAAGACGTAGATTAATTTTCTTTACCTGAGAAAGAAAAAAGAGAAAAGTATTTCTCTTACAATTGCATAAATATGTTATTTGATTGATTTATTGATTTCCTCAAGTGATTATTTAGAGAATATTATGATATGAGTCTGCTATTGGAAACATGAAAGAAATCTTTCCAAAACTTAAATATCAGAAAAGCAACGATCAAGAGCAGAAATAAATTCATTTTAAAAATCATACATGAATGTGAGATATAAGCTCTAAAGCAAATTAAATTCCCAAGAGCTGCTCATCAGCCAGCCACGACAGGTTTGAAGGTCATTGTTGCTGAATATTTGGCTAAATTTCAATTCAATTTGAGCCCTGATCAGTGATTCAAAACTGACCCACACAGATGGGCAACCATGTGGTGCCCCAGTGCATATTAATCAGAAGATTCCTATACTCCAGAAAGGAATAGATTGGACGTTTGAAAAGAAACTGTGTGAGGACAACATGTAGAAAGCTTGAGTGATGTGCCAAACAATTCTGAGACACTTTGCATATTGACTCTTCACTCTGTGGCGCCCTTTTGCCTCTAGGGAGTCAAGACCTTAAATCATTTTTCTGTGTGTGAAAGGAACAATCAAGGAATAAACATTTGGTTCAAATGATTCACAGAGATATTAGCTCTATAGAATACAAGACTTGGAGTTCCCTGGTGGTCTAGTGGTTAGGATCTGACGCTTTCACTGCTGTGGCTGGGTTCAATCCCTGGTTGGGGAACTGAGATCTTGCAAGCCACATGGAGCAAAAAAAAAAAAAAAAAAAAAAAATACAAGACATACTAACTTTCTATTTTTTGATTTTTTTATAGTGAATATAGTTAGTTTTTAGTTATTCATTTATTTTGTGCCTGACCTTCTTGATGTCTTAGGGGTATGGCGAACTGGAAGTGTGAAGTAATCAAAGCATGGATATATGTGACTTTGAGAATTCTATTTCATTTTGAATCCAAATTTAATAATGTCTACATTGGTTTAAGAAACTTATGTCTTTTTCATTATCTAATTTCGGATATCTGAAAATGGTTCCTATTTTCTCAATATGCTTTGATAAAAACAACTCTGTGTAAACCCAAACAAATGATAGATATAACTGATAATATAAAGTACAGTAAAAGTTACTTGAATATTTTCTATTCTCATATATTCTTTTATTTCCTCAATAGATACATTTATAAGAAAAGAAATAACTTGAATAATTTTATGACCAAAATTACCCAATAAGAAGAAAAAGACTGTCATATCTTCACATTATGAATAGAAAATATAATAAAACAAATACTGATTTTAAAAACTCACTTAACAGTGAGTATCTGATTCTCAGATTCTGACAATCCCTCACATTTAGACAGAACTTCCTTAAAAATGTCTTATTTGGATAATTTAAATGAGCTTTAGAGAGCAACTTTACTCTTCCTTTAATAACCAAATCAACCTTATCAAATCTTTGCCACTTTTTAATCATTTCTCTGCAACAACAACAAAACAAAGCAGCATTCTTAAATGTAAATTTTCAACCACTTTAATAAAACCTAGAATTTCTGACTTGGTATTCTATCCTGGACTTTTTTTTTCTTGTTATACCCCTTTGTTACAAGTGCAGAATCTGAGGCTAACCAGGTTTCAATAACTTGCCTACCATCACACAGCTAATCAGTAGCAGAGCTGGGATTCTAAGGTTCATATATATCTCTATACGATCTAGATAAATCTCACTCAAAAGGTCCTAGTCTTACCATCACATTAGTGTATGCAGATACAGACCATCTTTCTTAATAATGACTTCTCTCTGTCATAACTATCTAATCAATTACCAAGCCTCACTCTTTCTTCCTTCTTTAAAGCATATTTTCATCTTATTTTCTCTTTTTTAATGTCCATTTATCCAATAAGTATTTTATCTCGATAGACAGGTAACTGATTTTTTTTGCTTTATTTTTCTCTCTGATAATATAGCCAAACACAAGCACTAGTTTTAATCACTTAAAATACTTTCATTTTTGTTTTAAAACATAATTTTCAGCATAGTGTGTCTTTACACAGGGGTTCCAAATTGTACTCCATCTATGCATAGTGGTTTTCCTGGAGTGTGGTGAGGGGTAGGGCCTGAGGAGGCACAGATATAATTCCTTCATCCCCCAATTTTAACAGAATAGATCTGCTTTTGTCAGTTTCATATATTGGTTTTTTCTCTGTTTTAATTTGAAGAAAGGATTCCTTTATTGTCATTAGCACCTCTAGCAGTAGCAGTAGAGAAGTAGTAGCAGTTGCAGTAGTAATAATAGAAATATGTATATTTTAGTTACCCTAATACTTCATAATGCAAACTTTGAGCCAAAGGCTACATTTTAAAATATCAAAGTCATCATTTAAATCATATACATTCTCAAGATTTTAGGATCATTAAATCTGAGCAGATGTCATAAAAACCTATTATTTAACATAGCTCAAATGCAAGGACGCTGAGCAGTCTAAATTCCCTCTACTCACCTAACTTGTATTTTTCCTGAACTGCAAGTTTGGATTGTGTTGTTTTGGTGGTAGGTGCTATTAAAATGGATTCTCCAAGCCCTTGGTGCATTCCCAGGCCCAAATGTAAAACCCTGATAAGCTTCAAGAGTTCTTTTGATTATCTCCCAGCCTCCTTTTCCCTCTTTGCTCTTTGAGAGGTAATATGGAGAAGGGTTAATATTTAGATTTTCTTTAAATATTATGAGGAAAGTCATAATAAACATATTTAATTCTCTAATTTGAGGATGATTTTGATTATAACATAGGATGAGTTATTAAAAAACCAAACCTTTAAACTGGCATATAATACTTGATCACACCAGCATACAGTATGGTAGATAATACTATTTTCAATTTGCATCTTTAATCAAAGTAAAGCATTTAATAATAATTTGTCCCACTTTTCTGTGTGGGATTTTGGAATAGAGAAGCTAATTGTACATACAATAAACTCTGATGTAACATATAATAGACTTGGAAAAGAAAGATTAAGAAAAACCTTCATTGCTCAGACAGGTTAGAGTAGGTTAGATAAGGAAAATGCAGCAAAAGTGGAGAAGTGTTGTTAAAAGACTCCTTCTTGTCACCAGCTGAAAACTGCCATATTTGGACTACACTTACTCAGAATATGCACTAAAACAACAATCACCAGTAAACACTACCATGCTTTTGATATATCAGGCTGACTAATCACAGCAAGTCTGTGAGGAGAAAGTTCAAAGCAGGTCTATTGGAGCCTATTGTCACTTTTTAAAAAATGTAATGCCTTATAATTGGAATTTTTCTTGTAACTTTTTATTGTGAAATAATTATCAATTCACAAGAAATTGCAAAGAAATCTACATGGAGGTCTTATTCACCACCCTCCTCCAGCCATGTTTTCCTCTTGTGTAACTACAGTGCAATCATCAAAACTAGGAGATTGATGTTGGTATAAATCACAGAGGTTATTCAGATTTCACAAATTTTTCATGCACTCATTTGTGTACCTGTGTCTCTGTGTGTATAGCTCTATGTAAGTTTATCATTTTATCACAAGTGTAGTTTCATGTAACCACCACCACAGTCAAGATTCTTAACTGTACCATCATCACAAGACTCCCTGTGTTGTCTTAATAACCATATCCTACCCTCCATTCCATCCCTAACCCCTGCAATCACTAATTTGTTCTCCATGTTTATAATTATTTTGTTTCACAAATGTTAGATAAGTAGAGTCATGTAATACCTGTCCTTTTGTGACTGCCTTCAGCATAATATCCTTAAGATTCATTGAAGTTATGTGTATAAATAGTCCATTCCTTTTAATAGCAGAGTATTATTTCATGCTATGGATGCATCACAGTTTTTTTAACCATTTACCAATGAAAAATATTTGGGGAGTTTACAGTTTTTGGTTATTACAAATAAAGCTGCTTTAAGTATTCATGTGCAATTTTTGTGTGAAAATAGATCTTCATTTCTCTGAGTTATATGCTCAAGAGTGCAATTGCTGGGTCATTTGGTAAGTCCATTTTTAGTTTAAAGAGGAATTACCAACCATTTTCCAGAAGTCTGTACTTATATAAAACTTCTAAGAAAATAGAAAATTTGGGGAACTCAGGGCTAGGCAAAGAATTAACACCAAAAGAAAGATCAAATAAAAGTAAAAATACATAAATTGGACCTCATCACAATTAAAAACTTTTACTCTGTGAAAGATCCTGAGAAGAGAATGAAAAGACAAACTATAGGACTGAGAAAATCTTTGCTAATCATATAACTGATCAAGACCTTGCATATAAAATATATACAGAATCCTTAAAACTCAGCATTGTTTTTTTTTTAATCCTTGAGCCACACAAGTGCTTTCCTTGAGGTTCTCCAGAGGGTACAGGGTGTGACGAGCATACAGTTACACAGTACCATAGCATGGGCTGCCCTCTACTGAATTTATCAGTAAACTTATCTGTTTTAATTAGGCTATGATAAATATAATGGTATATTTATATACTTATATACATAAAATATGTATGATAAATAAAATATGATCAATAGCATAAAATAGGAATGATCACAGTGTTGTGAGATCACTTGCATGCTCTCTTGCCTCTTACTAATTCTAATCTTTAGGAAATTTTCTACTTGCTTCCTAAGGAACCTACTTATATACCACAAACTGGGGCATAGACTGCAAATGACAATGAAATATCTAAGCAGAAATATTAAGTGCAGAATTTGAAAAAAGAATCCAGTTTGAGAAATATATACTGAATTAGAGATAAAAAGTGATGTGGGAATTCACTGCATAGATCTAAAGGGAGATTAGATCAGGATAAGAAAATTAATAAAAATCAAGAGGAAAAAAGTCATCAAGGCTGAAAAGAATGACATAAAAAGGTTTTAGATAATTCATATTATGTAAATTATCCAATTTAATCATATATTTGTGTGTGTTGGTAATTTATGACATTATCAAGTAATTCTTGTGAATCTTTTCATGGATCTTTTTTTCAACGTTATGCTGTAATCAAAGTTCTTTGGCAGATGGTGAGCAGGGGAGAGAGCTGGCAGAAGGGAGTATATTTTCCGTCATGCAAACCATTGTGTATGCAGACAGCCAAATAATTTGCCTCCATATAAGTCCAGAACTTCAAGGAAATAAGTTACTTTTAAACCATTAAGTCAAATTATCTTACTAGAATAAAATTACTAACACAAATCACTAACAGAGAGAATGAAACAGCATGAACTAAAGTCTCTTTATAAAACTTCTAAATGGTATTTTTTTTTCACTTGTATACATACTCCCATAAATTGGTCTTTTCGAAATGACTTTCTTTTTTCAATATTCTTTACCTATTTTTCACTAAATTTCATTAGAGCATACTGACTGTATAGATAAGTTCCATATTTCCTTTGACTAATTTTCTTACATTCTAAAAAAATGCCATTAAAAACCATGAAATTGCTTGCCATATTAAAGTTATCCTAAGTAAATATTCCTCAATCAGTTTCACTTTTAGCTTTTTATGTGAGTTTGTACGAGAGTAAAACATATCACACAGTGGTGCAAATATCAATTTTCTCCCACTCAATGACTTTTTGTCTACTCATCTATAATTTATTTAAAGAATTTCATTCTGGCATAGAAACGATTCATCTGTTCTCTTAACAGTGGCTGAAGATACTCAACAAAATCAACAGATTGGGATTATTCTCCAAATTGTGAACTTTAAAATGCATGCAGAAAACTATATCAGAGATAATACTGTTCATTTGATGGTAATTTATGTAATTCTTCATAAATTTGCTTATTCTTCAATTATTTCACATTTGATATTGAATCACTCTAAATGACTACATCTTTTCAAAAATTACTGAGGGCACTTAAAGGATAAATCAATGGATAGGTTTAGTGAGTTAAGAATAAATAAAACACTTCCATTATCCTCACATTTCTAAAAATAAGCTACAAACTTCTTTTTAAGGCAATTTGTTAACAGCTCACATAATTGAAAGGATCATATATTTGACAGAGCAATTCAACTTCTAAAAATGTATCCTATAGATATATTCAAACATATATGCAAGACATGCAAATTAATAGATAGGAGATAGACTTATATAGACCTACAAGTATGAATGTTAAAATAAATTTTCCCAACAAAACAAATATATTTAAAAAATGTATGTATAACATTGTAGTGAGTTATCGTTGAAAAATTCACATTTTATATTTAATATTCAAAACATCTATATTCCTTCTGCATCTCCCACCTGTCACTCCTACACACCCCTCTTTACAAATTCATTGTTAATTACTTTCTTCTTACTAATCATTTTGTCCTGCTTCCATTCAGATATAGGTACAGGTATAGGTATAGATATAGTTACAGTTATAGATACATCCTTCTCAATTTTACACACAACAGCAGTTTTATCATTACTTTTCATTATTACATATAAAGCATCTCCTTTGAAACCAACTTTGAAACTGAACATTGCCAATGTATAATTATTTATCATCTCTTTCAGATTATTTAAACATATTTATTCTTTATATGCTCAAATCATATTTCAGCTTAGGAATGATGACTATTTTCCTACAATAAAGGTCTTCATATTCATTTTTTTGTATAGCAATGCTCTAACTTAGATGGACACCAGATTTTGGAAACCTCAATAGTTAGTGGAGAGGACTTCCAGAAAGGTGGTAAGAAGAGATTGGTGGGCACTTTCCCCAGCAAAACAATTACTGGTGAAACAAATTATCTGGTGCAAATTATTAAAACAATCTTATAGAAGGTAGACATTTCACTAATGGCAAGCAGTAAATGGAGAAATATTTATTCAAGAATATATACTAATTCTCATTAAAATAAGTGAGAGTCTGTGGCATTTGAGCCACAGCCCACTTACATTTCCTATTCTCCCCTTCCCCTCAGCAGCTCTTCACTGATCAAATGTAACCAACGGACCGGACTCCCTTTCTCCACGAACTCCTATTCTAGGGCTATAGTTTCAGTCTAGAGCTACAGTTCTACACTGGGAGGGCCAGGGTGCCAATTCTTATCCCCAACTCTGAATTGCAGGAGCTCTATCCCTAGTAAATGTCGCTAAGAAGACTGTGGTTCCCTTAACCCACCTTCAAGAACTCATAGGGCAAGAGCTCTATCCAAAACAGGCTGAGAATACTGGGCCCAGATTGCCCTTCCTACAGGTTGCTCACAAGGTAGAGGTTCCATATTGGGAGGAACCTCTGCTTGCATCACATTTGGTAATGTCTCATTAATCACACTGCTTTAAAAATTTGAATTTGTTTCCACATATTTTGATGTTGTTTTGCTACTCAGACTATTCATATGTACATTAGAGTTTGAGAAGAATTATTTAAGCTTATTAACATAAAAGTGCTTATCTACTTAAAGCTTTTTGATTTGTAGTTAATATAAGAACTGATGCTATAACCATTTATTTTATAAGGAAAGCTATAAATGTGTAATACATTGAGTGGGAAAAATGTGAAATTTTAGCATGAAATTTTACAATATACTCAATCATTACAAATTTAAAAGTGTAATATATAAAGTTTATTGTTCAAGAATATTTAATATAAATTAATATTGAGTTAATTAATATTCAAAATATACAATAAAAAAGACACTCTACAAAGATGCTTCATTACATTATACATTTTAAAAGCACTACCTGAGGGAGGAGAGAAGATGGCGGAAGAGTAAGACGCGGAGATCACCTTCCTTCCCACAGATACAGTAGAAGTACATCTACACGTGGAACTGCTCCTACAGAACACCCACTGAACGCTGGCAGAAAACGTCCGACCTCCAAAAAGGCAAGAAACTCCCCCCGTAATTGGGTAGGGCAAAAGAAAAAAGAAATAACAGAGACAAAAGAATAGGGACGGCACCTGCGCCAGTGGGAGGGAGCTGTGAAGGAGGAAAGATCTCCACGCACTAGGAAGCCCCTTCGCGGGCAGAGACTGCGGGTGGCAGAGGGGGGAAGCTTCGGAGCCACGGAGGAGAGCGCAGCCACAGGGGTGCGGAGGGCAAAGCGGAGAGGTTCCCGCACGGAGGAGCGGTGCCGACCAGCACTCTCCAGCCCGAGAGGATTCTCTGCTCCCCCGCCGGGGCGGGCGGGGCTGGGAGCTGAGGCTCGGGCTTCGGTCAGATAGCAGGGAGAGGACTGGGGCTGGCGGCGTGAACACAGCCTGAAGGGGTTAGTGCACCACAGCTAGCCGGGAGGGAGCCCGGGAACAAGTCTGCAGCTGCCGAAGAGGCAAGAGACTTTTTCTTCCCTCTTTGTTTCCTGGTGCGCGAGGAGAGGGGATTCAGAGCGCCGCCTAAACGAACTTCAGAGACGGGCGCGAGCCGCAGCTAACAGCGCGGATCCCACAGCAACAGGGGCGCAGAGGAAAAAGCGGAGAGACTCCCGCACAGAGGCTCGGCGCCGAGCAGCGCTCACCAGCCCGAGAGGCTTGTCTGCTCCCCCGCCGGGGCAGGCGGGGCTGGGAGCTGAGGCTCAGCTTCGGTCGGATCGAAGGGAGAGGACTGGGGCTGGCAGCGTGAACACAGCCTGAAGGGGTTAGCGCACCACAGCTGGCTGGGAGGGAGACCGGGAAAAAGTCTGCAGCTGCCGAAGAGGCAAGAGACTTTTATCTTGCCTCTTTGTTTCGCTGCGCGCAAGGAGAGGGGATTCAGAGCGCCGCCTAAACGAACTCCAGAGAAGGGCGCGAGCCACGGCGATCAGCGCGGACCCCAGAGACGGGCGTGAGACGCTGGGGCTGCTGCTGCCACCTCCAAAAAGCCTGTGTGTGAGCACAGGTCACTCTCCACACCGCCCCTCCCGGGAGCCGGTGCAGCCCGCCACTGCCAGGGTCCCATGATCCAGGGACAAATTCCCCGGGAGAACGCACTGCACGCCTCAGGCTGGTGCAACGTCACGCCGGCCTCTGACGCCACAGGCTCGCCCCGCCTCCTCTGTACCCCTCCCTCCCCGCGGCCTGAGTGAGCCAGCGCCCCCGAAGCAGCGGCTTCTTTAACCCCGTTCTGTCTGGGCGGGGAATAGACGCCCTCAGGCGACCTACACGCAGAGGCGGGTCCAAATCCAAAGCTGAACCCCAGGAGCTGTGTGAACAGGGAAGAGAAGGGGAAACCTCTCCCAGCAGCCTCAGAAGCAGCGGATTAAAACTCCACAAACAAGTTGATGTGCCTGCATCGGTTGAATACCTGAATAGACAACGAATCATCCCAAATTCAGGAGGTGGACTTTGGGAGCAGGATATATTAATTTTTCCCCTTTTCCTTTTTTTTTTTGTGAGTGTATATGTATATGCTTCTGGGTGAGATTTTGTCTGTATAGCTTTGCTTTACAATAGCTTTATTTTACTTCACTATATTATAGCCTCTTTCTTTCTTTCTTTCTATTTTTTCTCCCTTTTACTCTGAGCCGTGTGGACGAAAGGCTCTTGGTGCTCCAGCCAGGCATCAGGGCCGTGCCTCTGAGGTGGGAGAGCCAACTTCAGGACACTGGTCCACAAGAGAACTCCCAGCTCCACGTAATACCAAACGGCAAAAATCTCTCAGAGATCTCCATCTCAACATCAAGACCCAGCATCACTCAATGACCAGCAAGCTACAGTGCTGAACACCCTATGCCAAACAACTAGCAAGACAGGAACACAGCCCCATCCATTAGCAGAGAGGCTGCCTAAAATCATAATAAGGCCACAGACACCCCAAAATACACCACCAGACGTGGATGTGCCCACCAGAAAGACAAGATCCAGCCTCATCCACCAGAGCTCAGGCACTAGTTCCCTACACCAGGAAGCCTACACAACCCACTGAACCAACCTTAGCCACTGGGGACAGATACCAAAAACAACGGGAACTACAAACCTGCAGCCTGTGAAAAGGAGACCCCAAACACAGTAAGATAAGCAAAATGAGACGACACAAAAACACACAGCAGATGAAGGGGCAGGGTCAAAGCACACTAGACTTAACAAATGAAGAGGAAATAGGTAGTCTACCTGAAAAAGAATTCAGAATAATGATAGTAAGGATGATCCAAAATCTTGGAAATAGAATAGACAAAATGCAAGAAACATTTAACAAGGACGTAGAAGAACTAAAGAGGAACCAAGCAATGATGAAAAACACAATAAATGAAATTAAAAATACTCTAGATGGGATCAATAGCAGAATAACTGAGGCAGAAGAAAGGATAAGTGACCTGGAAGATAAAATGGTGGAAATAACTACTACAGAGCAGGATAAAGAAAAAAGAATGAAAAGAACTGAGGACAGTCTCAGAGACCTCTGGGACAACATTAAAAGCACCAACATTCGAATTATAGGGGTCCCAGAAGAAGAAGAGAAAAAGAAAGGGACTGAGAAAATATTTGAAGAGATTATAGTTGAAAACTTCCCTAATATGGGAAAGGAAATAATTAATCAAGTCCTGGAAGCACAGAGAGTCCCATACAGGATAAACCCAACGAGAAACACGCCAAGACACATATTAATCAAACTGTCAAAAATTAAATATAAGGAAAACATATTAAAGGCAGCAAGGGAAAAAAAAACAAATAACATACAAGGGAATCCCCATAAGGTTAACATCTGATCTTTCAGCAGAAACTCTGCAAGCCAGAAGGGAGTGGCAGGATATACTTAAAGTGATGAAGGAGAAAAACCTACAACCAAGATTACTCTACCCAGCAAGGATCTCATTCAGATTCGATGGAGAAATTAAAATCTTTACAGACAAGCAAAAGCTGAGAGAGTTCAGCACCACCAAACCAGCTTTACAACAAATGCTAAAGGAACTTCTCTAGGCAAGAAACACAAGAGAAGGAAAACACCTACAATAACAAACCCAAAACATTTAAGAAAATGGGAATAGGAACATACATATCGATAATTACCTTGAATGTAAATGGATTAAATGCTCCCACCAAAAGACACAGGCTGGCTGAATGGATACAAAAACAAGACCCATATATATGCTGTCTACAAGAGACCCACTTCAGACCTAGAGACACATACAGACTGAAAGTGAGGGGATGGAAAAAGATATTCCATGCAAATGGAAATCAAAAGAAAGCTGGAGTAGCAATTCTCATATCAGACAAAATAGACTTTAAAATAAAGACTATTACAAGAGACAAAGAAGGACACTATATAATGATCAAGGGATCGATCCAAGAGGAAGCTATAACAATTGTAAATATTTATGCACCAAACATAGGAGCACCTCAATACATAAGGCAAATACTAACAGCCATAAAAGGGGAAATCGACAGCAACATAATCATAGTAGGGGACTTTAACACCCCACTTTCACCAATGGACAGATCATCCAAAATGAAAATAAATAAGGAAACACAAGCTTTAAATGATACATTAAACAAGATGGACTTAATTGATATTTATAGGAGATTCCACCCAAAAACAACAGAATACACATTCTTCTCAAGTGCTCATGGAACATTCTCCAGGATAGATCATATCTTGGGTCACAAATCAAGCCTTGGTAAATTTAAGAAAATTGAAATCGTATCAAGTATCTTTTCCGACCACAACGCTATGAGACTAGATATCAATTACAGGAAAAGATCTGTAAAAAATACAAACACATGGAGGCTACACAATACATTACTTAATAACGAAGTGATTACTGAAGAAATCAAAGGGGAAATCAAAAAATACCTAGAAACAAATGACAATGGAGATACGACGACCCAAAACCTATGAGACGCAGCAAAAGCAGTGCTAAGAGGGAAGTTTATAGCAATACAAGCCTACCTCAAGAAACAGGAAACATCTCGAATAAGCAACCTAAACTTGCACCTGAAGCAATTAGAGAAAGAAGAACAAAAAAACCCCAAAGCCAGCAGAAGGAAAGAAATTATAAAGATCAGGTCAGAAATAAATGAAAAAGAAATGAAGGAAACAATAGCAAAAATCAATGAAACTAAAAGCTGGTTCTTTGAGAAGATAAACAAAATTGATAAACCATTAGCCAGACTCATCAAGAGAAAAAGGGAGAAGACTCAGATCAATAGAATTAGAAATGAAAAAGGAGAAGTAACCACTGACACTGCAGAAATACAAAAGATCATGAGAGATTACTACAAGCAACTCTATGCCAATAAAATGGACAACCTGGAAGAAATGGACAGATTCTTAGAAATGCACAAACTGCCGAGACTGAACCAGGAAGAAATAGAAAATATGAACAGACCAATCACAAGCACTGAAATTGAAACTGTGATTAAAAACCTTCCAACAAACAAAAGCCCAGGACCAGATGGCTTCACAGGTGAATTCTATCAAACATTTAGAGAAGAGCTAACACCTATCCTTCTCAAACTCTTCCAAAATATTGCAGCGGGAGGAACACTCCCAAACTCATTCTACGAGGCCACCATCACCCTGATACCAAAACCAGACAAAGATGTCACAAAGAAAGAAAACTACAGGCCAATATCACTGATGAACATAGATGCAAAAATCCTCAACAAAATACTAGCAAACAGAATCCAACAGCACATTAAAAGGATCATACACCATGATCAAGTGGGGTTTATCCCAGGAATGCAAGGATTCTTCAACATACGCAAATCAATCAATGTGATACACCATATTAACAAATTGAAGGAGAAAAACCATATGATCATCTCAATAGACGCAGAGAAAGCTTTCGACAAAATTCAACACCCATTTATGATAAAAGCCCTGCAGAAAGTAGGCATAGAGGGAACTTTCCTCAACATAATAAAGGCCATATATGACAAACCCACAGCCAACATTGTCCTCAATGGTGAAAAACTGAAACCATTTCCACTAAGATCAGGAACAAGACAAGGTTGCCCACTCTCACCACTATTATTCAACATAGTTTTGGAAGTGTTAGCCACAGCAATCAGAGAAGACAAAGAAATAAAAGGAATCCAAATTGGAAGAGAAGAAGTAAAGCTGTCACTATTTGCAGATGACATGATACTATACATAGAGAATCCTAAAGATGCTACCAGAAAACTCCTAGAGCTAATCAATGAATTTGGTAAAGTAGCAGGATACAAAATAAATGCACAGAAATCTCTTGCATTTCTATACACTAATGACGAAAAATCTGAAAGTGAAATTAAGAAAACACTCCCATTTACCATTGCAACAAAAAGAATAAAATATCTAGAATAAACCTGCCTAAGGAGACAAAAGACCTGTATGCAGAAAATTATAAGACACTGATGAAAGAAATTAAAGATGATACAGGGGCTTCCCTGGTGGCTCAGTGGTTGAGAGTCTGCCTGCTAATGCAGGGGACACGGGTTCGAGCCCTGGTCTGGGAGGATCCCACGTGCCGCGGAGCGGTTGGGCCCGTGAGCCACAAGTGCTGAGCCTGCGCGTCTGGAGCCTGTGCTCCACAACAAGAGAGGCCACGATGGTGAGGGGCCCACGCACCGCGATGAGGAGTGGCCCCCGCTTGCCGTAACTAGAGGAAGCCCTCGCACAGAAACGAAGACCCAACACAGCCAAAAAATAAATAAATAAATAAATAATAATTAAAGGTGCTAATAATTTAAAAAAAAAAAAAAAAGATGATACAAATAGATGGAGAGATATACCATGTTCCTGGATTGGAAGAATCAACATTGTGAAAATGACTCTACTACCCAAAGCAATCTACAGATTCAATGCAATCCCTATCAAACTACCTCTGGCATTTTTCACAGAACTAGAACAAAAAATTTCACAATTTGTATGGAAACACAAAAGACCCCGAATAGCCAAAGCAATCTTGAGAACGAAAAATGGAGCTGGGGGAATCAGGCTCCCTGACTTCAGACTATATTACAAAGCTTCAGTAATCAAGACAGTTTGGTACTGGCACAAAAACAGAAATATAGATCAATGGAACAGGATAGAAAGCCCAGAGATAAACCCACGCACATATGGTCACCTTATCTTTGATAAAGGAGGCAAGCATATACAGTGGAGAAAAGACAGCCTCTTCAATAAGTGGTGCTGGGAAAATTGGACAGGTACATGTAAAAGTATGAAATTAGAACACTCCCTGACACCATGCACAAAAATAAACTCAAAATGGATTAAAGACCTAAGTGTAAGGGCAGACACTATCAAACTCTTAGAGGAAAACATAGGCAGAACACTCTATGACATACATCACAGGAAGATTCTTTTTGACCCAGCTCCCAGAGAAATGGAAATAAGAACACAAATAAACAAATGGGACCTAATGAAACTTAAAAGCTTTTGCACAGCAAAGGAAACCATAAACAAGACCAAAAGACAACCATCAGAATGTGAGAAAATATTTGCAAATGAAGCAACTGACAAAGGATTAATCTCCAAGATTTACAAGCAGCTCATGCAGCTCAATAACAAAAAAACCAACAACCCAATCCAAAAATGGGCAGAAGACCTAAATAGATATTTCTCCAAAGAAGATATACAGATGGCCTACAGACACATGAAAGAATGCTCAACATCATTAATCATTAGAGAAATACAAATCAAAACTACAATGAGATATCATCTCACACCGGTCAGAATGGCCATCATCAAAAAATCTAGAAACAATAAATGCTGGAGAGGGTGTGGAGGAAAGGGAACACTTTTGCACTGTTGGTGGGAATGTAAATTGATACAGCCACTATGGAGAACAGTATGGAGGTTCCTGAAAAAACTACAAATAGAACTACCATACGACCCAGCAATCCCAATACTGGGCATATACCCTGAGAAAACCATAGGTCAAAAAGAGTCATGTACCAAAATGTTCATTGCAGCTCTATTTACAATAGCCAGGACATGGAAGCAACCTAAATGTCCATGGACAGATGAATGGATAAAGAAGATGTGGCACATATATACAATGGAATATTACTCAGCCATAAAAAGAAATGAAATGGAGGTATTTGTAATGCGGTGGATGGAGTTAGATTCTGTCATACAGAGTGAAGTAAGTCAGAAAGAGAAAAACAAATACAGTATGCTAACACATATATACGGAATCTAAGGGGAAAAAAAAAAAAAAAAAAAGCCATGAAGAACCTAGTGGCAAGACGGGAATAAAGACACAGACCTACTAGAGAATGGACTTGAGGATATGGGGAGGGGGTGGGATGAGATGTGACAGGGTAAGAGAGTGTCATGGACATATATACACTACCAAATGTAAAATAGATAACTAGTGGGAAGCAGCCGCATAGCACAGGGAGATCAGCTCGGTGCTTTGTGACCACCTAGAGGGGTGGGATGGGGAGGGTGGGAGGGAGGGAGATGCAAGAGGGAAGAGAAATGGGAACATATTGTATATGTATAACTGATTCACTTTGTTATAAAGCAGAAGCTAACACACCATTGTAAGGCAATTATACTTCAATAAAGATGTTAAAAAAAATAAAAAATAAAAAAAATAAAAGCACTACCTGATTTATGATCAAGTTAAGCACACTTGATTATTGAAGTATTTCTCTACTATTTTTTCGATCCCACTGCCATCTTTCCAGACCAATTTTTCATTACTACTCACATAAACCATTTTAATTATGTTTATCTAATTTCTCAGTATCTGGAATCAACTTTGAGATCATAGTTCCAGTGCCTTTCTCAGTCTCCAAACAGTTTCTGGGTGATGGCAATGGTTTTTGCATTCCTCTAAATGCCCACCCCTCCAAAATTTTAATCCCTAACCAGATTGCTTCCTTGGGTATCAAAAGCACAACCCAGTGCATTTTGCACATTTTAACTCAAAGTCAAACCGTTCATTACCAAATTCATTTCCCCCCATTCATCTTCCCTAGCAAGTGCCCTGACTGCCTTCCTCTTCCTCACTGGAATAAACATATTCCTTCGATATATATTAATCACAAATATTTCTTTATTACATTATTTTGCCATTATCCCTTTCTTTTCCCTTCTACACGATAGGAGAGAAGCTGTTTACATATTCGTTAAAACAATACATATTTTTAGTATATAGTATATATTAAAGGTGCTTGCATTATCTTACACATTTTATATCTTCAGTATCAAATACTATACATTTAGTTAAAACTGAATAGAGACGTGGGATAGGGAGGATGGGAGGGAAGCTCAAGAGGGAGGGGATATGGGGATATATGTATGCATATGGCTGATTCACTTTGTTGTACAACAGAAACTAACACAGTATTGTGAAGCAATTATACTCCAATAAAGATCTATTTTTAAAAAAACCTGAATAGAGCATACATGCACCTACACAATTCAAAACTCAAAAACCTTACTGGTTTTGAAGTGCCAGCTGAATAAATTATATACTTTTCTGCCTGTTTTTCTGAATTTTCATGATCTGGTTAAAACCTGTTATTACTTTATACGTTCTATTTATTTTCACTCAATCGTAATTAAAGTAACTTACTAGCGGTTTTCTCTCTATCTTGTTTTCTTTTCTTTATGCCTCATCCATTTTGTTTCCTTGTAATGTGTTCTCTATCTCCCATGTCCTATTCTCTCTTAGGATCTTAGTTCCCCAACTAGGGATCAAACCCATGCCCCCTGCAGTGGAAGCGTGGAGTCTTAACTGCTGGACGGCCAGGGAAGTCCCTCACTCACTTTTAATCTTAGTAGGAATTTGAAGATTCATCTTTTAACCAGCTTACTTTCTAATATACATGCTAAATCTACCCATGAGTGACAGTTGAAACGTTATGAGGCCTTTTTTTCTCTCTGTAGAAAGTGTCACACCATTCTTCCCTGTGTTTCTCTTTGAAACGTGTTTATTTTGATTAGGCGTATATCAGCAATGAGTTTTGCAAGTTTCTTATATTTTAACATATCTGGATCTCTTCATTTTTGTTCATTTCTAAGTCTCTACTTAGTATCAATTTTTTTTCTTTAATCTTCCTTATAACACAGATCTGTTGGCAATGAATCCTCTGTTTTCATATGGCTGAAAGTCTTTTCTTCCTTCATTTTTCAAGATATTTTTGCACAGTATAGAGTTCTGAGTTGAGAATTTTTTTTCTTTCAAAATTTTAAAGAAGTCATTCCATTGTCTTATGTTCCCACAGTTTCAAAATGTAAGCCTGACTTCTTTATTATTTATGCATGAAATATGTCTTTTTTGGTCTGGATACCTTCAATACTTTCTTTAAATCTTTAATTTTAGCAGTTTAAACATGAAATGTCTAGGTGCTGTGTGTGCGTGCGTGTGTGTGTGTTGTTCATCTTGTTTGGGTTTCACTGTGATTCTTGGATCTGAAGTTTGATGTCTTTTTCTTTACTCTTGGGAAATTTTTGGCCCTTACCTCTTTAAATATTTCTTCTTTCCCATTTTCTCTCTCTTCTCTTCCGGGATTCCAATTGTGTACATTATTTTTTAATTGTTCCACAATTTCTGAATGCTCTCTTCTATTTTTTTTCTACAATCCTTCTTCTCTGTGTAGTTCAGTATGGGTAGTTTCTAATGACCTATCTTCAAGTTTCCTGATTCTTTCCTCAACTGTGATGAGTCCACTCATGGGCTTTACAAAATAATTCTTCATCTTGGTTTCAATAGTTTCAATTTCCAGCATTTCTATGTGACTTTTATTATTTCCATTGCTTTCTGAAATTCCCCATTAGGCTATGCACATTTTCCCTAAGTCCCACTAGAGACTTTAATGCATGTGTTACACATTATACATTGTATACAGTGTAAGAGTTATTTAAATTCCCTATGTGGTTGTTCGAACAACTGGACCCATATCTGAGTCTGGTTTTATTGTTTGCTTTATCTTTTAAAAGTGGATTGACAGTTTTTCTTCTTTTTTTATAATCTTATTTGAGTGTTGGACATTGAATTCTGCATATAGAGCAGCAGAGACTGAGGTAAATAGCATTCATGCCTGGAAAAAGGCATACTTTTTTGCTGATGGATATTTCTGGGATTTAGTCAGTCTAGTCCAGAGTTGAGATGGGTTTGATTTTGTTTAGTTTTGTTTTGTTTTCCTATGGTTACTTTTAATACCTTAGTGGCATAAAATTCCTCTAGAATTACCTTGTGCAGCTAGAGATCCTAAAATATTTTTTAAATTAATATTTCCATTCCACCCTGAATGTTCAGTCTTCCGTTTACAACTTTGGCCCAGAGTGGGTTTCTGTCTCTGCCTGTGAAGTTCTCTCTGGGGTAGAGTGTGATTTCTTGTGACTCTGTTCTTAATAATTTATTGATTAGCCATAGCTGGAATTTTGTGCTGTCCACTTTCATCCTCTGTTTTAGGCAGGTCCTGTTTCCCAGCCCAAATGATTATCCAAAGTCAAAATTAAATGCAAAATTTTCCCCATGAAGATCTTTTTTTCCTTCCTTCAGATGAATTTCTACTTTCCCTTCTTAAATCCCCATAGAACTTAATTTATTCCTCTTATTGGTGATTTACACTTTTTATTTTGTGATATATATGCATACATTTATCTCTCCTATGAGGTGTTGAGACTTTAAGTCTTTGCAATGTCCTATAAGTCTTGAAATTCCTAAAGTAGGTAGAACACAGTGAGTTATCAATATTCAAAGAATAAAACCACCTTGTAATATAACCCAAAGTGTGATGCATGTTTGGAGTGTATGCATGTAGAGCTCAGTATCAACATCTTATAGTTTAAAATAATCATTCTAAAATGAACATTTTCATGTATAAAAAGAACAAAAATATTAGATGGAAAGGGGTCTGAAGATAGAATCACAGACATCCCTCCTAAGTTGCTGGCTTCATGTGTCAGGTTAATTATTTCACTAATTAAAACTTCTGGGTTATTCATGGTAGGATAAGGATCTAATTTTTTAAAAGGTATAGCCTCACAAAGTTTTGCTGACTCTGCAATGCTAATATATTTTATTTCTTTAAAGTACATTCTGTTCAATGAAAATAAAAGATGATCTAGTGGAGCTACTGGATTGATATTGAAGGGGCACTGGAACTCCCATAATAGTAAGAGCTGAGCACTTTCATTATGGCATAATGCCAGGATTCTGCATAATATATTAGAAATTATGTCTACTCTCTTAGCTCCTTTCCATTAGCATTCATATGCTATTACATTATTCATCATATAGGAAATTTAACTTTTAATTGACAGTGAAGGAATTTTTGGATTATGCAAAAACTGCTTATAATTCTTTCACAGTCAATTTTACAAGTCTGCATTATTATACTAGGTAATTCTCTCTGCTTTGAAATGCTATGGTGGTTTGAAAAATATTAAATATACTTTCTTTTTGTGGAAATTGACAGAGAAAGTCCCATGCTTAGAATATTTTCAAAATTAAAACGAGATCATTATAAAATAAGAACCAAAATATTTAAAGTAGTCAATTTATAGAATATTATTCTGTTTATTTCTTATGCAAAGTAAATGTATTCCTGGGAAATAAAATGAATGATTCTAATAAAAGATTGGTATACATACTAATTGTGATAAAAGATGAACTAATTCCTTTCCAAGACACATGAAAGACAATCTTTTGTGTGAATTTCTCAAGAGAATTTTTAGAAGACTTACAAAATAAATTATAAATTATACATAAATTATATTAATTTATACAATCTTTTATCTAACTGAAGTTATATGGAGTGTTTACTTCCAAAAAGTTATTTATATGAACCCTCAAACACACTATTTCCCTGAAGAAATGCACACATTTCCTTTTCCCTTTCTCACTATTAAAATATTTACTATAATTATTGGAGTTGCCCCATGTGGAAAGATACCATCATTGTATAACAACTACAACCATAACTTTAATGTTATTTTATATGTATAAATTTAGTTTTAATTTCTCCTGCACTTGTTCATCTGTACGTATGCTTCACAAATCCCTTTCAGTTCAAGATTGATATGTAGACCCAGCAATCCCACTACTAGGCATATACCCAGAGAAAACCATAATTCAAAAAGACACATGCACCCCAATGTTTGTTGCAGCACTATTTACAATAGCCGGGTCATGGAGGTAACCTAAATGCCCATCGACAGATGAATGGACAAAGAAGATGTGGTACATATATACAATGGAATATTAGTCAGCCATAAAAAGGAATGAAATTGGGTCATTTGTAGAGACGTGGATGGACCTAGAGGTTGTCATACAGAGTGAAGTAAGTCAGAATGAGAAAAACAAATATCATATATTAATGCATATATGTGGAATCTAGAAAAATGGTACAGATGAACTCGTTTGCAAGGCAGAAATAGAGACACAGATGTAGAGAACAAAAGTATGGACACCAAGGTAGGACAGTGGTGGTGGGGGGTGGTGGTGGTGTGATGAACTGGGAGATTGGGATTGACATGTATACATTAATATGTATAAAATAGATAACTAACAAGAACCTGCTGTATAGAAAAATAAAATAAAATTCAAAAAAAAGATTGATATGCAAATTATTTCAACATCTTGGATAAGCTAAAATGTCTCCATCATGTCTTTCTTTAGGGCACTACTTCAAGTAGATTAGATGGCATCATTATCTGTGACAATATAGTAGTGACTGTGAGTTTCCTATAGATGCAGCAGCAGTTGGTGAAATATATAATCTGCTCTTTTGTAGTTATTATTCCTTGGCATTTTTGCCCTGATGAAATGGTCCAACTAATTTATGAATAGGCAGTTTGCCACTCAGACAGATGGCTCTGACTGCAGCCCAGAGACAATGTATAGTCCAAAAATGTTGCTGTTGACAGGATTTTCAGGCACAAAAAATCAAGTGTCTGTCAGTCTCTTCTTAAGATGTGTCATCACTAATCCACTATTTATTGCATTATGTTCTAATACAAATTTTTTTCATTTTCATCAGGAGAGACTATAAAAAGAAGTATTTTAATGGGAAATTCAGAGTAGAGCTTCCTGTTCCAAACAACAACAACAAAAAAACATTTCTTCTTCACCTTCATCTTCAAAGAGTAATAAAGTATAATTCTATTCCATGACTTTTATTCTACTGGACCAAATCTGGCCATGCCACTAAAATAAATAGGCTTATTGACTTGAAGATAAAAATTTCATCATAGCCTCAATAGTTATTTGTTATGATTTTATCAACATCAACAGAACTACTAAGCTTATTTTCTGATCAATCTTCAGTTGAAGCTAAAGCATATCAATCACACACTGATACTATCGATATTATCAAACAGTATTTATAGTGAGTCATATAGACTTAAATGTCTATGTTATGGTACATAGAGATACTGATCTTATCTATCATGTTATCTTGATATAAAATATTTTGCTAAAAATATCCCTGTTGTGATGTTTGACATGGGTAACAACATTAGACACAAAATTTTATTTTGTCATAGAGTTTTCTTTAAAAAAACTTTTTGTCATGTAATGTTCTGGTGAATTTAGAGGAAATAGCTGTTTTATGGTGCAGAGAAAAAGTTACTCCATCTTAATATTGCCCCATTTAAATCCCAGACTCACTTGCAAAGTCATTTGGTACTGTTTAAGCAGTCACTTCTTCTTGGTCTTTTTAAAGCTTGATTGAAAACAAAGAGGGGTTAAATAAAATATATATATAACTTATTTTATATATATATATATTAACAATAATTATTTGCAATTTCACTACTAGTTGAACAAAACAAAGAGGACTGAATCCTGGCAAATTTTGAAGTCACACGGTAAGGTTATCAGCATTTATAGACTTGCAGCTTTAGAATAATCATACTAACAGGCAGCAGTTACAGTGACTTCTTTTAAGTAATCACAGTTTGCAGTCTTCTCCAAGAAGCCAAATTGCCAATATGGGCCAGCTTGGGGTTCTTTAGCAAGAACTGTAACATAAAGATAGATGGCTATTTGGTTAGTGATTTACGGATATTCCCACATCATCACTGTGCAGAACCCTGTGTGAGAGGAAAATGATAAATCATAGATCTTATTCTTTAGAAGTTCAATATACAATTTACGAGACAGGGCACATATCAAAATGAAGATGTAATAGAACCCAAGTGAAAAAGATGTAATATAAAGAGTTTGATAAGAGTTGTATCAAAATAACAGATTGATTAAAACCCAGGTATAAGAAGAAAGGAAATTCAAATAGCTTATGAAAAGAAAATATTAAAAGATAATTTTTTAGAATTGGCAGTTTACAAACAGTTGTTTAATGTGAGAATGATAAAATTCTTATTTGCAAAAGCAAAATTTCTTTTTTTTTTAATTTATTTTTTTATTTTTGGCTGCGTTGGGTTTTCGATGCCGCGCGCAGGCTTTCTCTAGTTGCGGTGAGTCTGGGCTACTCTTTGTTGCGGTGCGTGGGCTTCTCATTGAGGTGGCTTCTCTTGTTGTGGAGCACGGGCTTTAGGCGCATGGGCTTCAGTAGTTATGGCACGCGGGCTCAGTAGTTGTGGTGCATGGGCTTAGTTGCTCCACGGCATGTGGGATCTTCCCGGACCAGTGATCGGACCCTTGTCCCCTGGATTGGCAGGGGGACTCTCAACCACTGCACCACCTGGGCAGTCCCAAAAGCAAAATTTCTGAAAATATCTTTGATACTTCCTTTTCATTCCTCATAATATCATGTTACCATTCTTTTTTTTTTTTAATTGGAAACTGTTTCAATCTCACAGCAGAGTATAATTATGTAATATAGATGTACATATTAACTAAGATTTCAAAGAGCATGCAAATCCTACCTAAAAATTCAAGATCAAGAAGGAACCATCTTATAGCTTGTGGGAAAAAGTGGCCTCAGAGACCAATCTTCTGGATGCAATTCCATGCAATGGTAAATCTCAGAAAACTACCAGCCAGCAAGAAACATGCTTACTGAATAAAATGTGCATTATCTAAGGTAGGAAAACAGATACCTTCTTTGCATAAGTTGATTTGGGGAGTGGGGTGAGTAGAGCTGTGCCAGTTCTCCACAGACTTGATGGGATTCAAATTATTCCAGGAAACAAAGTTACATAAGAACATAGACAGACCATACTTGCAGAAAGTAGTAAAAGTTGTGACTTCTGATAACCCTTTGCTTTGTAAAACCTATCATAATGCCCGGTGATACGACTCCCTCCCAAAATGGGATATTCTAGCAAATAACTGATTCAGAAAAATCCAACTAATTCAGTAAAAGGTAATGATGAAAGGAACTAGCATAGCATCGTGTACAGATTCAATAATTTAAAAAGTGAGCTAAAGAGCATCAAAGACTACTAATAGATAAAGAATATTTACCAGAGGAAATACACCCATCTAACAAATGAGTGTTATGGTTAAACATTTCTCATAAATTCGAATTGATCAATGGAATTATAATCAATTATGCTTCCATATATGTTGGCAGGTGCCAGATTCACTTTACTGCAAAAAGAGCTATAAAAAACTTGATAGGGCTTCCCTAGTGGCGCAGTGGTTAAGAATCTGCTTGCCAATGCAGGGGACAAAGGTTCAAGCCCTGGTCGGGAAGATCCTATATGCCACAGAGCACTAAACCCGTGTGCCACAACTACTGAGCCTGCGCTCTAGAGCCCATGAGCCACAACTACTGAGCCCACGTGCCACAACTACTGAAGACCTTGCAGCTAGAGCCTGTGCTCTGCAACAAGAGAAGCCACCGCAGTGAGAAGCCCAGATGCCGCAACAAAGACTAGCCAGCACTCCCCGCAAGTAGAGAAAGCCCGTGCGCAGCAACAAAGACCCAATGCAGCCAAAAATAAATAAATAAAATAAATAAATTTATTTATAAAAAGACTTGATAAATTACTAAAACAATAACAACAAATCCAATATAAAACAACAACAAAAACAAAGGACAACTTGAAAGAAAAACCCAATCTATTTGAAGACATTAGAGAACAACCAAAAAAGTCAGGAGTTGAGAAGCCAGCTTAATTAACAAAAGAGAATCACACTGAAATGTGCTGGGTATATTCATAGCCTTCCTCTCTTTTCCTCCAGAGGAAAGAGAATATACCCATTTGTGAGGCATTCCACAGACTGTTGGGCTGCGCCCCTCAGCCCTGCAGTCTTTGCAACTGCCCAGCCACAAGACCAAAGAAAAAACCTGGAGTCAGTGGCAAAGACATCAGTGATTTATTGGACAGAGACTCTTACGGGTCAGAGGCAAAGGTCCTGGAGCAACACCCCACCATATATGGACAAAGGCAGGCAAGACAGAGCAGCAGTCTTCGCTGCACAGGGGAGGAAGAGGCTACCAGTTATAGGGGGCGTGACATCCGAAGGGCTCCTTTGTTGCCAGGGGACTGCAGGAACTCGACCACCACAGCTCTTTGGGTTTCCAACCATTGGGACGGCCGCTGTTTCCTGTTGATGACTGAACATACTGGGGCCGTTCTGGTCTGAGGGCTAGAACAATCGTTTGCCGGGGGTCAGGCCAATCATACAGGCAGCTCTGATTAAACTTTAAGCTTAGGAGAGGGAGGCAATCATGTGCATAAGAGCCAGGTCAGGCAGGGGATGTCCAGAGAGCAAGGGAGCAGCCATCTTATGGGGCCTGACCATACACTTCACCCCTCCATACCCTGTGTGACTCTCACAATCGATCTGCCTTTCTTCTGCAATATCCCTGGGGTCAGGCATGTAGAGGAATACTGCAATCAGATGCCACAAACACAATACGGACAGCAGCAGCTAAAGAGTATTAACAGTAAGATGTCAAATATATTGAAAAGAGTTATTCTCCAAGAGGTGGATAAATGTTGTAGCTAGGCACTGATGGGGTTGATTGAGATGGAGTCTATGACGGTGATGTGCCCGTCTAGGGCTTTCATAGCAGAGGAAATATTGTGAGAATTATCGAGTATATGCACACAGCATTGGGCTTTGACAAGGGCACAACTACCACCTTGTGCCTCTGTTAACGTGTCTAGGGCCATCTGGTTTTGTAGAGCAACTTGCCTCATTTGGGTAGTTTCTTTAGATGAAAGGGTGATTGCATGTCTGGTGGTATTGAAGGCAGCAGCGGTGTGTTTATCCAGCACCTCCACTTGCCATTCCACATCTATAGCAGCAGGCTGGGGAGCAAAAATAGGCCACAGGTAAAACCAACAAGAGGTGCAATATCCATAGGTGTCCACCCTATATTATGTTGGATGTCATTAGAGAAAGACCCATTATGTATCTCTAAACAATAGGCAGTTGGTTCTATTGGCTGAACTTGGGTCATCAGGAGGCAGCCAATCCCATTCCAGACAGCATAACCTAGTGGAGTTGTGTTTACAGTCTTCCAGGTCAGCCAGAGGCGGTGTTATACAGTTTCAGACAGCGGGGAAAGTCCTTCAGTGATGGATGAGATGGCAGGACACGCCCTTCCCCCAGGTTACCAGTCGTTACCACATGGCTGGGTTAATCTTCCAGGGAAGTCCAGAGGAAGATGACCGTGGTATCTCATTGCAGCCGCAGCAGTTGGATTTATTCTGCAGAGATGCCACAGTTGGTTGCTCAATCCACAAACAGGTTTTCTCTGCCTAACACAAGGATGAAAAGTGAGGTGTTTAACAGGCACTAAACAAGGGAGTTCATGGCCATTAAGTAAAGTACATGCAGTCCCTGAGTTTTGAGATAATACCACACCGGCCTATGGTTTTTGTCTGGGTCTACAATACCAAATTGTTTGCCTGCCTTTGGTACCTATGGCAGGTGCTGAGTACTGTAGGGATAGTTTTACAACAGACCACAATGTCAATATAATGGTGTTTTTTGTGAGTAGGGGGCCAGGGTTGGTTAGTTTGGTGGTCTCAAACAGAGTAGGATAGAAAACTGGAGAGACCTATGTGTTTCTTTTTAACTTTATTCCCCACAGGGTGGCAAAGCTAAACCACTGGGGACCCACTTATTAGTCCCAGAGCCATCTTATGATTTGTTCCCCTGGGGGCAGGTCCTGTGGAAAGGGCAAGGGCAGATATTGTCCTGACCTAGAGTGGGCAATGATCCTTCTGTGGTTAGCAATTGAAGATGGAGAGTGTTGACCAGTTGCCGTTGTTAACGTGGTATAGGCACTAGGACGGCTGCTACATGGATGTTCATTAATGGCTTGTAGGGCTTGTGTTAATCTTGGGCTCCACAGGCTGAGAGAGCGGGTTTCTTGTCTCAGGTGTTGTTTTAGTAGTCCATTCATTCTCTGTCAGGCCGGCAGTCGTAGGGTTACACAACAGCTGGAAATGCCAGTGTATGTCATGTTCATCTGTCCATTCCTGAGCTTCATGGGCAGTGAAGTGGGTTCATTGATCACTGTCAATGTCTGTGGGGGTTCCACATGGCATGCACGGTTGTTCTAACCCCCGAATAGCTGTTTTCTGTGTTGTCTACCAACTAGGATAGGCTTGTCGCAAGCCCATATGTGTGTCTACACGGGTGAGGGCAAACTTGCATCCATCGGATAGAGGCAAGGGCCCAATGTAACCCACTTGCCAGTGACAGGCAGGAGCAGAGCCCCATAGAATATGTCCAGTTGATCTAGGAAGAGGGCAGGGTCTTTCTTAATAGCATGTGGGACATTGTTTGCAAACACTGACAATATCTGAGTATTGCAGAGGCAGGGCCCATTCCTTTGTCAGCTGCTATAATGTTCATTGTCCTCTACGGCCAGATTTTGTATGTAGCCATACTGCCATGTCCTCCATGGGCACTTCTTTTAGGAGGTGGATTCTGGCCAGTTCATCTGCTTGTTGGTTCCCAGGAAGGGAGTATGCGTGATTAGCATCCACATGATGCACTCTGATGGTCATCTCTCTGATTCGGGTTAGAATGTCACACAACAAATCCTTTCACCAGAGGGGATGCCCTGCCACCATACAGTTCTGGGCTTCACATGGCAGGAGCCACATAGTTAAGCCTTTAAAGATAGCCCTGCTATCCATGCACAGAACATGAGATCAGGCTCATGGGTCAGCATCATCCGTACAGCCCCTAATTCAGCCCATTGGATGCTCTACCTGGTACCTGTGTCCATCCAGATGCTGTCTGTCAAGGGCTGAATGGCTACTGCAGTCCATCAGCAAGGATTGCCCGGGGCTGATCCATCCGTGTACCAGGCTTTCATAGGAATGGGGCCAGTTCCTTCCTTGACAGACGATGGTATCTCAGGGGTATCTGCTATTTCAATTAAGCTGGTGGGCTCAGCAGTGACATAAATCACAGGGTCCAGGATAGCATGCAACTTTGCCCTCAGAGGGCTAGTAGACAGGGTGCTATGTTGACTGAAATAGGCATGCCATTTGGTGACAGTTTGGAGCTGTGCATGGCCTGACTTAGGTTTCTGGAAGGTATCCATTAGCCATCCTGCTATGGGATATTGGGTGCACACTGTCACTGGGGTGCTTTTTGTGATGTCTTCTTCTTGGTGTAATGCATTATACACAGTGCACAGCTGTTGTTCCATGACACTATATCGTTGTTCCACCCCCTTCCATAATTGGGACCAAGACCCCAGTGGCACTCTCTTATTACATTGCCATTGCCATAGACCCCAGTCAAACCCTTCCAGGTAATTGGCCACACCCAATTCATAAGCCTGTCCTTGACTTAGGACCCCGAAAGCCTGTATTTGTTTTATAACCGCTTTGGCGTGGGTGAAGTTGTCTTCTCCGTGTGCCCAATCCCAGTGGGCTACCTTTTTACTGGTCTATACTGGGATTCATAAAGTTTGGGCTAAATGTGGGGTAAATGTTGTCCGGTAACCTAAGTGCCCAAGACAAGTTTGCAACTGCTTGGGAGTAGTGGGCCTCAGATAAGCCTGTACTTTATCAACCACTGCTCAGGGCACCACCTTTGTCTTACCTGACCAAATAACACCTAAATATTTGACAGACAAGCCAGGTCCTTGTGTCTTGTCTGAATTTCTTAGCCATCCTTGCACCATCAGGCCACTAATGGGGGAGTGGCTTCTCTTAGGCTGAAAAGAAACTCTGAGGTTAGCATGATATCAACAGTGTAATGGAAGAGGAAAACATTGTAAGGAGGGTCCCACATAGCCAGATCCACAGCTACTAGGCCATGACAAATTGTGGCCTGTGTAGATAGCCCTAGGGGAGCACAATGAATGTCCATTCTTTCCCCTCCCAAGTGAAAGCAAACTGGTCTTGGCATTCAGGGGCCAGTGGGATGCTAAAGAAGGCATTGGCAAGGTGAATAACAAAATGATACATCCCTGAATGTTCATCATCTGGGCTAGTAAAGAGGCAATGTTAGGCATAGCTGCATGTAAGGGCAGGGTTACTTTATTTAATCCCCTGTAGTCTACAGTCATTCTCCAGGAGCCATCTGGTTTCCCTACTGGCCACACATGGCTGTTAAAGGGGCTGAGAGAGCGCCCATGTTGCTTACCTGTGCTAGTTCTTTTATGGTGCCAGTGATTTCCTTCTTTCCTCTTGGAAGTCTATATTGTTTTAAGGCCACCACTCTTTGTGGCTGGGGTAGCTTGACCGTTGTCCAGTTGGCAAGGCCTCTTTTGATTTGTTTTATCAGGTATACTCCTAGGCCGAATTCTCCCACCATTGTTTATAAGACAAGGCCTGCTACCACATCCATTCCCAGAATGTATTTTGGAATTGGAGTTATGAACACGGCATATTCCCTGGGGGGTAGTTTTCCAAACTGTAACACCAAGGATATTTTATTTACTCTTACCCTTCCACCCCTGTACCCATCAATGACAGAGAGGGAGGCCTCAGAAGTGGTGTACATTGCCATAAATTAGGGTGCATTCTGCCTGGTATCTACCAAGGCTAGACAGCCTGTTTATTCTTCGGGGACCAATGAATGGTTAGTTCTATATGAGGCCTCCAGTCCCTGGAAACCCACATCACTGCTGCCCAGGCGGTATCCTGGGACCTTGGTTTCACTCCTAATCCACTGATAGGGGATACTGCCATATCCTTTGGGGTGGTGGGTACATCTCCTTCACTAGGCCAGACAGCACGGTATGCAGCCATTGTACAAGAGAGAAGAGAAATTACTTTTTCTTCATTAATGGCCCGTATAAGTGCTGCCACAGCACTGGGTGACCAGTCATAGAGGCCATTTTAGACATTTCTTGGCCCATGAGCATGACACACTTTCCTCTGATATCCCATATGTGGAGCAGCCATGTCGCTATCGATTCCCTTCCTTTTTTTTTTTTAATTTATTGCTTACTTTTTCCAATCTTGTTGAGGTACAGTCCCCCATGGCAGTTAAACATTTCCACTGGGAGAGGGGTGGGAGCTGATCCTCATTCATTCCCTGTGGTCTGGGTGGGTCTGATTTGTATTTAGCTGTTCACCCAGGTCAGCCCTCTGGGTGAACAGAGGGCCCTGAGGGGCCCGGGACTATTATGACTTCATTCTACTCCTCCTCTTCTTTTTCACCAGTGCTCTCAGTGGGGTCCCATTCCTTGAGGTCCCAACTGGGACAGGCCATAACCATTTTGACCCTCTGCCTAAGACATTACTGTCCCTTTAGCTGCACTGCATGACAGGACAAGGTCTCTGATTTCTCATCTTGCTCCTACAGTCTAGTCACTAACATTTCAGTACATTCAGTTTGGGCCAGCTGATTTCTCCTAAGTTTTAGATTTTTTAAAAATATCAAAACAGCCACAGAATGAAAGCCACACTAGAAATAAAACAATAGGAGACAATAGCTATGTAATAAAATGAGGGGACACATAAAGGTTAGAAAAAGAGAATGAGAAAAATAGATAAAACGTTTTAACAAAAAAAAAATCATAAAACATTTCATAAAAAAATTAATAGATAAGAAAAAGGCCTAAAATAAATCCTGACTATGTATTAATATTACTTTCTGGTAAAAGAAAACCAAAACAAATAAGGCATAATTTATGGAATGTTCTCTAAAATTGAAGGCTTGAATTTACATATTAAAATGCCACTTCTCCTGTGAAAAGACATTCAGACATTGAAAATTGGGAAATAAAAAACACACTACTAGTGGATTTCAAAGTTAAACAAAAGAAGCAGTTGTGAACAAATACATTTCGGATAGCTATGCAGATGTAAATATAAAATCACTTAAAAGGAAACAGTCTTGTGTCTCAGATTTATCCCTGGAATCATTTATCACCAGAAATTGCATTATAAAGGGAAGAGAGCGTAACTTGAGAATTTTGTATTTTACATCCAGTTAATGCGTTCTTAGTGTATAAAGGCATCAAAGCTATGATAATATATTCTTGTCAAAGTTAAAATAATAGCATTCTCCTATGTTGCTGGAGGGAATCAAATTTGGTACCAACACATTAGAAAGTAATTGGGCATTATCTATCAGAATTACAAACAGTTATGCCCCTTAACCCTTTACTAATTCCTAGAAATAAATCCTACAGTCTTTTCTAATAAAAGGTAGGCCAACATAACATAAATTGCTTAAACTCAATTGTTATTAGGGAAATTTCAGAATAACACAGAAGGCATTGTGGTTCACACGCAAGCATGTTAACTTTTTGTGCAATCAGGAACCAGCAGCTGAATGCCAAATATTCTCTGATGACTGAACACGTCTAGTCCCAAAGAAACACAGAATTAAACACAATGCCCATTTATTCTGGATCCTTCCTCTTGTTTCATTTTGTATAGTACATGTCTAATTTGCAATTTTTGCTGATTTTGCCCATTTATTCTTGTCTCAGTAACTGAACAGCCTCAATTCTTTCTTACACTCCTTCCCATTTTTCTAACTTTTTCTATATTTTAATAGGTAAGGTTATCAATTTACCATTTCCTAATTAGAGTTTTTAAAACTTCTAAATTGTATTAATATGTGGATTGTTGTTTTTAATCTTACACTTTAGATAAGAAGTTGAGTCATTTTTGAGTGGTTTGTCCTTAAAGCTGTTTTTCCCGTAAGCCCTGTTACTTTCAGTGTGCAAAGCTGTAGAACACCAGGTTCTTCAAGAGTCATACATTGCATCACAACAAAAATAGTTCTAGTTTTAAATGTGTGAAATTATGTAAATAAAATTTTATCATTTTTTTCCCAATACAGTAATCATAAATATGGGTCAGCTTAAGTCAATTTGGTTGCCCCCAAGAAAGAAACATCATACCACTGATAAAATGAGCAAGCAAAGCCCTACAATTCAATAGCAGGAAAAAGAAATCTAGTGAAAAATGGGAAAAGGTTCTAAATAGACATTTCTCCAAAGAAGACATGCAGGTGGCCAACAGGTATGTAAAAAGGTGCTCAACGTCACTAATCATTGGGGAAATGCAAATCAAGCCCATAATGAGACATCATCTCACATCTGTTAGGATGATTATTATTTAAAAAGAAAAAAGATAAATGCTGGTGAGAATGTAGAGAAAATGGGACCTTTGCACACTGTTGGTGGGAATATAAAATGGTGCAGCAGCTATGAAAGCAGTATGGAGAGTCCTCAAAAAATTAAAACTAGAGCTGCCATATGATCTAGCAAGCCCACCTCTGGGTATATATCCAAAGGAACTAAAATCAGGATATCAAAGAGAGAGCTGCACTCTCATGTTCACCGTAGCACTATTCATAATAGCCAAGACATGGAAGCAACCTAAATGTCCATTTATGGATGAATGGATAAAGAAGATGTGGTACTTCTACATAATGGAATACTATTCAGCCTTGAAGAAGAGGGTTACCCTGCCATTTGCAACAACATAGATGAAATTGGAGGACATTATGCTAAATGAGATGTCAGTCATACCTCAAAAATGTGTTTCTTTAAAGAAAAAAATGTATGTACTTATAAAAACAATATCTTTAAGCTGTATTTTAATTGATAAATGTTAATTGAGGGACAGCACGTATATCATGTGCCTATATGTCGCATGTGAAAAAAAAAATATATATATATAGCTAAACCTTTTCAAGAAAGACACAGGAGAAAGCAATATGCCAAACTATGCCAAAAACCAAATAAACATTTAAAAAATAAACTAAGTTCAAATATTAGCATTAATCATCTCTTAAAGATTTGAATTTTTAGCTTTGAGATTTTCATTGTTGCTCTGTGCTTTTATAATGTGAAATACTACAACATACCATTTAAAAGAAATAAAGTTGAGATTAGTCAGAGTTGAATTCTTAAAGGACTCTCAAATTTGAAATCCCAAGCTTAGACCAGGGATCTCTTCTTGTATATAGTATGCATTCTCATGCTGCATAATTCTAAATTGGAAAGAGTGTGCAATATCTCTTCATGTATGAATTGTACCCTCTTCACTCCTCCATCCCCATATGATCAGTCCTCTATGCTTTCTTGTATTGTTTCAAGCTAGAGACATTTTTTTTCAATCCCACTTCAATTAAAACCGTCAGGTCATGTCTCTTTCTCCCGGGGTTTTGTTCTAGTCTATCTAACCTTTGAAACAGTTTGTAAAAGTTCTCTCACAATTCAAAAATATTCAAAAAGCAATGAAATCCAGAAGTCTGAGGTTGGGGCACGTTTCTGGGCAGATGTATCACTTTACTTCAAATCTCTGTATTTGGACTGTACTACTTCCTGCATTGTCATTTATATTAATTCCCAAAAAGCATGCTTAGTCAAATGTGAGGAAGAAATATGGCAACTAGCTTTTGGCTAAATTTCTCTTTGTTCACATTTAGAAATTCTACTTAATCAGGAAAGGCAAACTTTCTCAGTGTGAGGTCCAATTTTGCACTAAGGAAGCTGGGCAACGTAATAGTTTAATTCAAACAGTGACATACAAATGTTGAAGGACAACCAAGCACATAATAGTACATTAACTTAGATGTATTGATAGACAGGGAAAGATATTTTTATACTTTAGCACTTAATTTTACTGTAATTAATGTTGACTTCCTTTGTGTTGCTTTGAATCTTTTAATTCTTCAGTTATGCACTCAAATTCTTGCATTTAAAATTGTGTCAAAAACACAAAAAAGACTGATTACCACCAGTGGATAATCAGCATCTTCCTGTTTGAATGTGAATTCTGAGAACATGATTAAGAATTTATTTGAAATCTCCAGACCAATTCCATATTGTTTGGATAATTAAACTCTCAATAGCTGTGGAATATCAAAAGCCCTGGGCATCTGTGATTTAGGTTCTTAATATGGGGTTATAAGCCTTTTCCTGATATCCACACCAGCAAAATGCCACTATCACGAAAAGTAAATCTGCCTGCTTTTATCATTGTTCTAATGACTTTGAAAACTTTTCTAACAAAAATGTCATTGGATGGTAAAGAGGGCAATTAACCAAAGTCCCTATAGCTGTGAACACAGTTAGATATATTCCAAGACTCCAATAGTAAAAAGAATCCCTATTTATATGTACTCTTGGTTACTCATCAATTAGTTTATTATACCACATTATGCTTTGGTTGACATTTGTATAAACTTCTGGTGCTCATAAGCACATTTCCTCTGCTTTTGTGGCTATGACCTCATTTATATTTTCAGCAGTACAGAATGGATACTGACTGAAACTTCTCTCTCACTCTAAGATATCCTTAGCAAAAGTTACACATATCTCATATATGTCCCCTACTCCTATCACATTATGTATGTAGAACATTTCTAACGTTCTAATGTAAATCATTTCTAATGATGCATGTATCCTGCTACCAAAACAGTGCTATTGAGATTCTATTGTCTATGTGATTTATCTTTTATTTAGGCCATTCTCATAACTGATATTCCCTTATTCTTTTTATTTTTCACAAAGATGAAAAATGTTTGGAAAAGTTGCATCTTGTCTGAGCTATTAAGTTTTACAATCATGTGAAAAAACAGCTTTTGACTTTGAGTCAAACTTTCATGTATTAACTTTTAATAGAATTATAAAGAATTTAAAGTAAACTGTATTTAACTTGCTTTTTAATGTGGTTTCACATTTTCTCTGAAAAACAGAAATTTAAAAGAACACATGTCAAATGTTTTTCAAAGGTAGGCATTTTATCATGCTTCTTGAATAAGATTAATAGTACTATGTTCTGCCTAGTGTGACTTCATGTTAAAGATAATATTAAATGTGTAAAAATATTCAGATTAATTCCCTGTCAATAGTGATTATGTTTTCAGAATTCCCAAAAGGTTACATAATCTTTTATGAACCCCACTGTAACTCAGATAGTTTTATAAATCTACAATATACATGATAATACCCAAATGCATGAGGTGAAAACAAAACACTTCAAATTTATCTAGGGATGTTATGAGAGTTTTTGAACAATATGGAAACACCAATTTATTATATTTCTGTAGGTATTTTAGTCAAGGACTTCAGTATAACATATTTGACAAATATTACGAGGGCTAATGTTATTCTGCTGTTATACTTAAGCATATGCCACCGTTCATGTATTATTTTAAAGTAAAGGGACTTCCCTAGCTGTGCAGTGGTTAAGACTCCATGCTTCCAGTGCAGGGGGTATGGGTTCAATCCCTAGTCCAGGAATTAAGATCCCACATGCCCCACGCAGTGTGGCCAAAAAAATAATAATAATAAAATAAAATACACTTAAATGTGTACAAACACACACAGTAAGTAAACTAAAAGTTGTTGAGCCTAACTAATTGCTGATTATATTTTTAAGGTGATAATTTGGAAATAAAATCCCAGAGGATATCAAAATAAAAATAAGTAGGGCAAAGGGGAAATACATTTCTAAAAATGTTAGTGTTCTTGACTAGTGTTTATATGTAGTGAGGAAACACACACACACACATACATACACACACATCTTGACTAATTCTAGAGATCATTAAAGAAACAAAACTTAAAATGTCTTAAAGTGTTAAATACAACTAACAAAAAAGTAGAAATAACATACATTACTTTCAACTACTTAAGGAAAACAACAGTACATAAACAAACAAAGCTAAGTCAATCCAGTGAAAAGTATTTTAAGAAAAGAGTCTAGAAAAATAAAAACATAAGAGTGAGAGCAAAATTAAACTGAAATATACCGGTAACATACAATGAATATGGATGAGTTAAATTTGTCACTTAAATATAGAGGCTTTAGTTTATATAAAATAAGAAAATCAATATGCTAATTTCAAGAGAAATTCTGAAACCAATAGAAAGGTAATGTAATAAAGATAACTATGAAAATGCAACAAAAAGAAATCAGTTCTAATTCTAATAACTAATCGTAGTAATCCAAATATCAGACATGATATTATTTGATTCTACTTATTCAAATATTTCTAATATCATACAGAATAGTAGTAACTGTAACATCAGATAGAATAGAATTCAAGGTTAAAAAACTGTCAAAGAGCAAAATATAGATATTAAACTTTGGTAAATATAACGGCTGAAATAGGGGAAATTATAAAACCGATGATAAAAATTTAGGACACTAATAAGAATAGGTACAGTGCACAAGTAGATACAAATAACTAATAAATATTCAATATAATCTTTGGTAATAAAAACAACACAATTAGATTGAAGCTTAGCATAGGTAGATTTGTTTGTTTTCTTATTAAAAACTTGGCAAAGTGAATTAGCTAACATAAACGATTAGTCAACGTACAGCCTACTCCATTACTTCAACTGTAAAATATAGTAATTGCACCCACTGAATGCAGAATAATCATGGTTAATATGTTAAGCACTAGAATGTTTCATTAAGTGGTATGCTTATCAGTGGTCAGAATATTTTATCTCAAATACACATGGAAATGGTATACATTGATTAACGATTATATTAGCAGTGATCTATAACTGAGGTAAGAGAGCTTTGTAGCTTTGTTTCTATGAAAACTGAGTTAAATTCTGATTAATTTTTTAAAGGTTTTGAACAAGATTTGGTCAGAAGAATTGTGAAGATTTTACAATAAAATTCAAATTATTCTAAAACTAAGATTGCTTCAAATGTATATTCAAGTGTTAACTCCACTGGGGAGAAAATGTAACTGGAAATTGTAGGTAATGTATTTAGGATATTTTTATGGAAGGTAGACAAACAAAACTATAATCATAGATCAGGTAATTGCCTGAACCATATTAAAATATTGGTGAATAATGATTATTAAATTTCTGGAAAAATAGACAAGATATAAATATTATATTTCTATGATTTTTCACTTTAAATTACGTTTAAATTAACTAACAAACCATACCATTTGAATGAGTGTTTTTATTATAATAATACTCATTGCTGAAAACAATGTAGATGATTTCTTAATATTTATAGGATTGCTGATGAGAAACACACAGGAATAACACATGTAGAAATTAACTTAGTAATATATCCCCAGAAACTTTATGTGATGTGTCGTTTGTTCTAATGCTATCCTTCTTAGAATCTATTCCTAGGAAAGTATTATGAACTTTAGACCAAATCTCATGAGTAAAGTGGTAAAACATAAAAATTAAAAACAACTTAACCTCCATAATTTGGGAAATAACTAGATAAATTCTAGATGGTAAAATAAGATGCAGTCAAATTAAACATATTTATGAAAATACACATGATATAATTCCATTTAATAAAAAAAAAAAAGAAAAAGAAAGAATTGAATGTACAGTAGCAGTTGACAAACTTTTTCTGTAAAGAACCAGATAATAAAAATGTTATGCTTTGCAGGCCGTGCAGTATGTTTTGCAACTACTCAACTTTACTGTTGTATTACAAAATTAGCCAAAAATAATACATAAACACATGGTACAGCTGTGTTCTAATAAAACTTTAGTAACAGAAAAAAAGTCAGTGACTGGATTTAGCTCCAGTCCATAGTTTGCTATCCTCTGATGACGATTATTATTTATACTATAAAAAAATTCATAGAAAAACACCGATTATCAATTGTGACTGTTCTGAGCTGTGAAGTTAGTATTGATTATTTAAACGTGTATTGACATGTAATACACATTTTTAAATGTGCACTTATCATAAGTACACAGCTTGATAAATTCACAAGCTAAATACATCTATATAATCAATTAATACCCAGATCAAGAAACAGAATGGATCAATATTTATTGTTTATATTTGCAGAACTTTCCAAAATTTACATATTGTGCATGTATTGCCCATGTATGATGCAAAATAAAATAAGAAAAATAAATATACTTTTAAAATTTCCCTACTAAATTACGTAATATTTCTATTATTCATTCCCTCAACATTTTTTTCTTTTTTTAGACTGGAAGATATTCTAATGAGAATTAATGGCATTTTTTTCAGAGAATGTATTAGTAAATAGCCTCAGTATCATAAGATGGATTTGGGTGACTTCTGTATTTCCTGGACACTGCAAAATCAAATATATTCTCTATGTGTAAAATCTTTCAAATTTGGCTACCAACACTACAAACTTGCCTATACTTAAACCCACCCTGCTGTCTCCTGTAATGACAATAACTTCATATCTATTTCCTGTAATTTTTTTCATGGCTTCTCAGAAACCTTAAATTAACAAATAATCTCTTATTCCACTTGAATATTCAAAATCTCTCTTAATTGCATCTTTCTCATTAGCTCTTAAGCACGACTAATTCTCTCCTGAATTAAATAAAATATTTATCTTGATCCAACCCCTAACCCAACCTACCTTACAGATACCACCTTATTTCTTGCATTCTATTCGAAACATTTTCCTACAGCTGTCTCAGAGAGGTATAACTTGTTCATTCACTAATTCAGATTTAGAAAATGGGCTATTCTTTATTTTTAGAACTGACTTCTAATGTCTGACTGAGTCCCCAGCCTGTCTAATGACAGATAACTTAACAGCTTTCAGTTAAATTTAGTCCAATCCAGTGATTAATGAACCAATTTGAGATGTATAAATTAGTCACAGTCTAGTTAAAAATTTCCATTTTTATTCTCTTCCTCAGGTTCTGGGTTTTATATTCAGGAGGTGGGAAGGGAAGTCATGCACCCACTGCTGACAACAGCACAGTGTCTGAGTAGTGTTTGGCCCATTTTATACGCTATAATTTATTATTGACGTCATCCTCTTCCAAAAACAGAAAAAGCTCTAAGGCATCTGTAGAGTATCGAGTCCCATGTCGTCTTCTGGTCAAGGTCATCTCACAGAAATGCATACTACTCCTTGTCCCTGCCAGCTAACCCTGTTACGTGATCTTTTAACTTAGAAGACCTCTTGAGCCCATGGAGACTTCTCAATTGCTCTCCCGGCACCAGAGCCCTCTGATGACTAAGTACACCATGCCAACATCTCTTGTATTTCCTTCATCTACTAATGTGCTATGCATATAATAGTTACTGTTTTCTAATTGCTACCTGAAAAATAGTGGCAGTGCGGGGGAGAGGGATTCCTTTTAGTTCAGAGATTCTAAATTTGGAAAGCAGGTGTGTGGAAAAAATCAAATCAATCCTCTGTTTATCTTTTTTCTAAAATTGTGCTCTGCTTTCCCCAGCCAGAAAGTGGGGAATAGGCATTGAAATAAAATCCATTCTTCTGGCTAATATAAGATATACAGTCTTCCTGTCTATCATCTCAAAGTCAACATGTTAGCATCTTTGTTTTCTGGTCTTTAGCAAGTATACATGCCAACTCATGCACATGGTGAACATATATCTTGTGCTCTGCATGGATAATGGTTACAGGAATAAAAGCAATTTAAGGCACATTCCTGAAGTGCCATGTTGCCTCATTTATCTCCTCCTTCTTTCTTTTTTTTCCTTTACCATTTGCATCTTATTAACTTGAAATGCAGCCACTGCTCTATTACATAACTGCTATAAGATGACATGAAATACGGTGCATACATTTCAGTGTCCCTGAATATATTTCGGTTGAACTTTCATCACCCCCTCTTCCATATTTTCAACTTTTATTATGGAAAATTTCCAACATATGCAAAAATATGGTAGTATAACAAATCTTCTATTATCCAGCTTCAACAATTACCAACTCATGGTCAGTCTTGTTTCATATATATCCTCAATGCTATCTCCCTCCACTGTCTTATTTTAAAGCAAATTGCAGACATCATATAATTTTAGCAGTAAATATTTTCACATATATCTCTAGAACAAAAAGACTCCTTCTGTAAACATAACTACAAAATTCTTATATTATAAATTTTTAAGATTTCTTTTGAATCAGAAGCCAAGAAAGGGACCTATTTTTCAGTTTGTTGATCCATCCCTTAAGTTTTTATTAATCTATATGTTCTCTTGTCTTTAAATTTTCTTTTGCAGTTTATTTATTGCGGAAACTGGTCACCTTCCCTCCATTTTTAAGCAATATTTTTCCTTAGATTCTTGGCACATTAGTCATTTGGGTTTCCTCCTATTTTCTGGCCACTCCTTCTCTTTGCAATCTTAGTATTTTTCCACTTAGGCTTATAGGACATTACTATTGGTGTAGTTAAAGGGGTTGCAATCATATCCAGGATCCAGGTAACAAAAAGTTGAATATGCATGTAAATGAAGCAAAAAATGCAGGCTACTCAGCAACCATGAGCCCAGGCACGAAGAAAAACAAATGGTTTGGTGGACAAATCAGCAGCATTCACTGTCTCTGCCAAATTTCAGCCAAGACTATCTCTACATACCTCTCTTCTCACACACAGATGACAAAATAGAAAAATATATGTGTGCCTCACAATGTTTATATTTCTTCTCCAAGAACAATTAAAAATAAAAAGCAAAAATGTGTGGTGTATAGATGAGTGCAATGGAGAAAAATAATTCAGGACAAATATAGAAATGACAGTGGGGAGAGAAGGTCTCACAGAGAATTTGGCATTTGAGTAGAAACAGGTGAGAGAGCGAGACAGTGTAAATCTACATAAACTGTATTCCAGCCAGAAAGTAAGACCACACTGGGCATGTTTAAAGAATAACAAGGTGGCCAACCTGATAGTAAACAATTAATGAGGAGGAAAGTCTTGGGATAAGAGATCCAAGAGGTAATTAATAGAGCAGATTTTAGGGAGAAAAAGCAGGTTCTGGATTTTGATACTAAGTTCAGGATGTCTATTAGATATCCAAGTGAATAAATCAAGTAGGCAATTGGATTTTTCTTGGCTGCAGATATCAGTTTGGAAGCTGTCAGCATATAGATGTTATTTAGAGCCAAGAAACTGGTCAAGATCACAAATAAATTGGGGGGAGAAAGGAGAAGAGGTCTAATGACTTATTCCCAGGGTAGTGCCGTGGCTGAAAGGCCTGAGAGATAAAGAAGAAACAGCAAAGAATACCGAGGAATAATTAAATAAGAAGAAAAATTAAAAATCGCTTTGCTCTGGAGGCAAAAAGGAAGAAAAAACGTTTCAAAGCACTCGCGCATGCAAGATAAATACAGAGAGAGAAGCCGATCCCCTGTGTCAAATGCTGTTGTGAATTATCCTGACTAGAGTACTGAGAATTGACTATGTGGTTTAGCAATATGGAGATTTATTTTTTTAAGACATTAAGAACAATTTCAGCAGCTTCATGCATGAGTGTGAATGGCTATTTGGAGTGGGTTCAAGTGAAAGTAGAAAAGGAATAGAAAAGCGTGAATACAGAAAATTCCTTTGAAGAGTTTTTTTCTATAAACAGAATTGAGAAATAGAGTAGTAGTTACAGAAACTGGTGGGATGAAGTGGCTTTTCATTTTAAGTCAAGAGTTTATTGTATAATAATAATATGAAAGCTCTAGTGGAGAGGGAAAAGTTGATGATTCAAAAGAGAAAAGTCATAAAATTTTTGTTCAAGTCCTTGAGTAAATGATAAAGAATGGTTTCTAGTAACCAAATGAAAGGTTTGGCATCAGTTTTGAGCACAGAGAGTTCATCCATAGTAATAGAAGAGAAAGCAGAACTTCCATGCAAGTGGGCTGATAGATCTGGTGGAGGAAATGATTCAAAATTCTTTTCTGATTGTTTTTATTTTCAGAGTGAAATAAGTCAAGAGGTGAACAGAAGTTTGAGGAATTTGGAAAACATATGTAAAAGTTATCCAAGAGTGACAAAGTGAACGGACTAGAGGAATAGAATATGATTGTGAGTCATCATGAAAGATCCACCTGAAATTAGGGGTCACAGAATAATGTGTAAGCAGTTAGTACAGTTGTACAGTTTTGTCCAGCTTGGTCAGCTACATAGTTCAAGTGTAGATAAAGGCAGAGTTGGATAATTACAACTGTAGTTTTCAAGCTAATTCTGAAAGCAAAGAAGCAATACATGGATACAAAGAAGTTCAGGGCACCCTCAGTACGTGAGTACAATTGACCACAAATATTTAACCTGGGAAAGAAAGAAAAATATGGCATAAGGGAAGTGGAGGATTGTATAAAAGCAAGAAGATTAATGTGTTGTAAGTCCCAATGAAATGGAAAGACTGTTAGATACTAAAGCAAGGACTCATTGAGAAAGTTGATTAGTAATTGAGATTATACAGAGGTTATGATGATAAATTTTAGGGCAAACTGTCAAAAAGTACTTTCTATAATGATGGAAATGCTCTATATCTGTGGTGCCCAATACATTAGCCATTAGCCATATATGACTACTGAAAATTGAAATATGCAATATCAATTTTTAAAACCAAATGTAGGGACTCTCTTTGGCCCCTTATTCAATGGCTTTGCACATGATGAAACCTGTCCTAGAACAGCTTTCCTTCTTTTTCTACACACTTTCAGAGTAAGTCTCAAGCTTTATCACAGGCACAACTTTGATTTCTCTTCTTCCCTTTTTCACAAGTGAGTTACCTGCTTTTCCATTGTGCTCACAAGGCATCTGTAAACTGCACTGTGTTTTACCCATCATTTGTCTCTCTCCTCAACTGGGCTGAAGTTCTTGGAAAGAGAGGTTCTATTTCAATCACAATGTACATATCATGGTGCCTTATACCTAGGAAGATTTATATATATATATATATATATATATATATATATATATATATATATATATACAATAAGATATATATTTTATAATATATATATGGAAGAAAGACAAAAGAAAGAATAAAAGAAGGAAGAGGGAAGGATGGAAAAATGGAGGGAAGGAGGAAGGAAGGAAGGAGGGAAGAAATAAAAGAGGAAAGGAAGGAAGGAAAAATGTAAAAATGTTAGTGCTGGGGAAGAAAAGGAAAAATAAGGGAAGGAAATTATGGGCACTTCATTATAAAAAAGAAATATCTTTTGAAAATCAGAATGTGTCAACACATAGACTAGACTGTTCTGTGAAGGAGTAGTTTGGTCACTGACTAAGGTATTTAAAAAGAAAGTGTGTGAGTGACTGTGAAGAATATATAAAAGATAGTTCTGCACTAGGCGATAGGCTTAACTGAATAAATTCCAAGGTCCTGGAAGACTCAATATGTCATAATTCCTTTTTGAAAGTTGCCCATTTTGAATGAGAGGTTATTATGCAAATTAAGAAATTCTTAGAAAATCTATTGCTCTTTTTTTTTACTTTCCTATTTTGCTACCCATGAAGGTGATGTACATTCTTATTTATCAATGACCAGCTCTAAGAGTGTAGTTAAAACTGCTAATTGGTAAAATGATAATTTAAGCTTCACTGGTATGGATTTTAATAAATGACATGAAGTAATAGAAAAATAAGTGCATATAACTTTTCTGGGTATGAAATATTAAAATATTTTAATACACCTATAAGATAACTTTTCACCATTAGAATTTAGCTAAATTTCTGATATTAAGTTTCTTATGACTCATAAATAAGTGGTTCTACACAGCTACTGTCAGTCAAACATTTAAGTCATTGGAAATTATTGAGTAGAATGCCAAGGAAAAGGAATTTTTATAAAGGTTGATGATTACACTAATTTTAACATCAGAATGACAGGCATTGGAACATTTGCACTCACAAAATAGCTGAAATGTCAGAAAAACATGTGCATAGACACAACAGAGGGATCAAGTAGGAAGAGCAGCTCTAAACAAAGCTGAGAATTTATAAGGAACAGGGTAACCTCTATTAAAATCTTCTAAGCTTCATAAGTTTGTAGCAAGCAATATTCTCTTTAGTGCAGTGAGATATTGAAAAGGGTGTTTACTGAAGACAATAGGTTTTAATATGATAGTTTTACATTTGTCATTAAATTTAATGCTACTGACCTATTCATGATGGAGACTAAAATTACTTTTTGAACAGAGGGAATGGAACTGCCCCAAACACTCTACGTTCACCTTGTCATTCTTCTTATAATTATTGGAATATGTTTGTGATAGATTCTGGAAAAGGTAAAAGTGACACAAAATGGAAAACCGAAAGACCAGTTAAACCCATTACTGTGGCATTATCAATGGCATGTTTTCACCGACGTGTGTGTGTGAGATCATATAATCATGTAGTTTTAAGATGTATGTGTATATATTAAATTAGCATTAAGTGAAAATGCTGAGTATTGTCTCAGGGTTTTATCATAACATACATGCATTCTAATACCTTTCATTCTGAGAGCCACTACTGATATCAGAACTTTGTGCTCCATCAGCATGTGATTATAGGGTGAAAAGTACTCTTAGAACCAGGGTGCGTTTGGGAGCAAAGCATGAACCAGGATGTTAGCAGGGAAGATAGTCCAGGTAAGTCAGATCCTGGAAATCATCTGAAGTTTGAGCCATTGAGAGTTGCTGATGGATTGAATGTAATGTGTTAGAGAAAGTGAGAAAACAAGAATAAATCCAATATATTAGGCCCTTGTAATGATAACTTTAAAAAAGTGCTATTCAAAGAGTTACCATTATCAAAAATAATAAAGAAACCCAGTCTAAATAAACATTTTGAATGTTGACTTACTGAACATGTTCTCAGAAAATATCCTTAAATGAAGTCCAATATAATTCTTATTCTTGTTCTATAGGTAAGGGTTTTTTGTTTTTTTATTTGTTGTTTCCCTCTATCTTCTTCCCAGATATTCTTTTTGTCCTTGGTACTCTAAAGTTTGAATATGATATGCCTAGTGTAGTTTTTTGTTATTTATGCTCCTTGTTCACTGAGTTTCCTGGATCTGTGGTTTGGTGTCTAACATTAATTTTGGAAAATTCTTGGCCTTTAGTATTTCAACTATTTCTTCTGCTTTTTTCTCTCTTTCTTCTCTCTGTATTCCAAATACATATAGGTTATACCTTTTAAAATTTTCCCATAGTTTCTTTTTTTTCTTTGCCTTTCATTTTCCTAAGTACCTATTGACATCTTCAAGTTCACTGATTCATTTCTCATTCATGTCCAGTGTACTGATGAGGCCATTAAAGACATTTTAAATTTCAGTTACAGTGTTGTTGTTTTTTTTTTTCCTAGCTTTTTCTTTTGATTCTTTCTTAGAGTTTCCACCTCTCTGCTTAAAATATCCATATGTTTTTTGTATGTTTTCTACTTTTTCAATTAAAGGTCTTATCATAATCATAATTATTTTCAACTCCCTATCTGATTGTCCCAAAATCTGTGTCACATCTGTGTCTGGTTCTGATCCATGTTTGCCTCTTCCAACTGTGTTTTTTCTTTGCCTTTTAACATGCCTTGTTTTGCTTTGTTTTGTATCATTTCATTTTATAAGCCAAACATGATGTCTTGGGTATAGGAACCAGAGAGAATGAGCCTTTAGTGTAAGGTTTTATGTTCATATCACTAGCAGTTAGCTGTTTAAAGTTCTTTGTAACTCTAGGTGCCAGAGACTTCAACTTTCTCTCCTGTCCTAGGTTTTATCTCTCCTACTGTCTTTGGCCTTTGTGAAGAACCCTTACTTAGAATCTGAATCATATAGAACTTTCAGCTTTACTCCACTGTTTTATTGGATCCTCTTTTTGTGGGGTACTGTGTAGGGAGGAGAGCTTTCTGTAATATTATGATTAAATAGTATTTTTTAAATGAAGTGGTGTCCCTGGGCAGTGATTGCCACAAATTTTCTCAGGTTATTTTCGCCCCTTAGATGAGATAACAAGGCTGGAGGGGACTGGAGTCAGGAAAATGCTCTTCCTTCAGGTGAGATAAGGCCCTGGTAAAGGGTTTTTTTTTGGGGGGGGGGTGCTTTTTCCTTTTCTTCCCCTGGAGAATTGGCCTTTTTTATGGAGAACATTCTGGGTCTATTTCAACTACATTCTCTCTTCACCTGTCACAGCCACGAGGGGATCTCATTGGCATTTCACCATGAGAACCTAGCGTGCGTGGTTCCTGGATATAAAAGCCATTAAAGTGTGCCACGTTACCCATCCTTTTCCCACTCCCTCCCATCGTAAGACTGCAGCCCCTGTTCCTGGTGAATTTAAGGTTCTTGCCCCGTGGAGAAAGAATTCCAGACAGGTGAGGGGCCGCTGCCCTGGTTTTCTTTGGCAAGCCGGTTATGAGGGGCATACAAACGAAGGGGCGGAATATTCATTGAGGAAGGAGGAGTTTGGGGGTTTGATTTTGATTTTCATCCCAGCTCCATCTTCCTGAGGGGAGGAGGGATTTTTGTCCTTATTTAACTTAGATCAGAAATGTCATGGCATCGGTGCATGCTGGGTACTTCTTATCTGCAAGGCTAACTGTATTGTAATGACACCATAATGAGCAATGGGTTGCATTAGGACTCAGGAGATTCCCACCTTTCCTCACCTTTCTTTGTGTGCCTCCAGGACACTTATCACCCAAAGTGTGGTTTCCTGTCCATCTGGAGGTTCCTGTTTTCTTTGCCCATGGACCCAGCTGTTTACAAGATGTGTGATTTCCTGCCACCTGGCCCCTGTCTCCATTTCTCTGCTCATATCTGGCTACCTGCCTGCTGTAACACCCCCAGAATTTATCACTCTCATGCCAGTCCACACTCAGCCTCCAGCAATTTGTCACAACTAACACGTAATTTTTTTACCAGTTTATGGCTCTAGCAGCTTCTGTTACAGGTAAGCATATATCAGCTGTGACTCTCCAGCTTTACATGTCTCTCCTGACTTCAGAGTGCTCTGCTCTGCAACCTGAGTTCCCTGAGATATCCTAGAAAAGTTGTTAATTTTCAGTTTGTCCTGCTTTATTCCTGTTCTAAGACTGGGAGGGATGGCTTCCAAGCTCTTTACATGTTGGAGCTGAGTCAGGAAGTCTGTGCAAACTATTACATCCAGTATTTCCAAATCCAGGAATTTATCTTTAGAACATCAATGTAGGGGTATACAAACATGCAGGTAAGCAATTTATATTGTGGTATTATTTAAAATAGAGATAAATAGGAAATAATCTAAAGACCAAGAAAGGGATGTGAAGCCCCTGCAATACAAATATGACATACTATGTATCAGTTAGCATCAAATATGTGTGATAAAGTTCATTATATCCTGTTAATGCTTTAAAAAGTCACTTATAAAACAATATTTTTAATGTCATATTATTTGCCTTAAAAAAGTATGAGTGGTCCAAAAAAAAAAGTACAAATGAACTTATTTACAAAACAAAAGTAGAGTCATGGATGTAGAAAACAAACTTATGGTTACCAGGGGATAGGGGGTGAGGAGGGATAAATTGGGAGATTGGAACTGACATATACACACTACCATATATAAAATAGATAACTAATAAGAACCTGCTGTATAGCACAGGGAACTCTACTCAGTACTCTGTAATGACCTATTTGGGAAGAGAATCTAAAAAAAAAAAAAAGAGTGGATATATGTATATGTATTTTCATATAGGTATATGATTATATGAGTGGATATATGTATATGATTCACTTTGCTGTACACCTGAAACTAACACAACATTGTGTCGACTTAAAAAAATGCACAATGTGAGAGTTGCAAGTTAAGTTTTATTTGGGGCAAAATGAGGACTGCAGCCTGGGAGACAGCATTCCAGAGAGCTCTGAGAAACTGCTCCAAAGAGGCAAGGTGGGAAGGTCAGTATATATGTGATCATGGTGAAGGGGGGAGTACATGCAATCAAGCACATATTTTTTCACAGAAGGTTTCTGCTAGTCTCATGCAGGTTACTCCTAGTTACAAGGAGTAGACGTCACCATGAAGGATTTTAGTGCTTTTCTAGATATGAGAAGATACAAGAATTGGGCTCATAAAATCGGCTCCCGAAAATATCTAACTATCTGAAGACCTGTTCTGCCAGTTTTTCCCAGAGCACAGAGTGCCTCATTTCTGCTCTCCACCTAAATTCCTTTCAGGGGGTGTTGACAGTCAGCAGCTGCAGCAGCACATGATTTAATCCTTGTAGAGGTAGCTGGCAAGTGACAATGGAAAATGCCAATTTGTAGTTGACAATTGTAAGTCAACTATACTCCAATAAAAAAAAAGAAAAAAAGACAGGAAGGGCATTCCTGAATAGAAGTTGTTTTTTTTTTTTTTGATTGTTTTTTATGCTTTTCTATTCCACTAGCTTGTTAAGTATTAAACATGGTTTTTTTTTTTTTTTGGAAATTAGGAAAATAGAATGATTAAAAATTGAATTAGTATGGAACTCAGGAAGATTGCATTACATTCAATAGTTCATTTAGGCCATATATTAATTTTCCTTTCCAAAATCATGTTTTTAAAATAATTTAGAGCTCCCAGTGTAGGTGTCCTTTCATCTTATCCAATATAAGTCATAAAACAAATTATTGGTTCAAGAATAAGTAGAAGATATAATAAAACTATATATTATTTCTCAAGATACAATGAATTGAAATTTTACATATGAATAGTAAATAAAATTTCAGTTAAGCTGGTTTTGAAATAAAAGGCCATTAAACTTTCTAATAAATCTTTTCCATTCATATGGCTCATAATAATTTAAGGACATATAGATAATTTTCACCCTACATATTTTATAATTTTCTTAGCTATGAAATGGTACTTGAATACTTCAGTGTCTGAGGGAAATCATTCATTGCCTTGATTATTTTTTTAAATTAATTAATTAATTTATTTTTGGCTGCATTGGGTCTTCGTTGCTGGGCACGGGCTTATTCTAGTTGCGGGGAGCGGGGGTTACTCTTCATTGCGGTGCACCGGCTTCTCACTGCAGTGGCTTCTCTTGTTGAGGAGCAAGGGCTTCAGTAGTTGTGGTACACGGGCTCTGTAGTTGTGGCCTGCGAGCTCTAGAGCGCAGGCTCAGTAGTTGTGGTGCACGGGCTTAGTTGCTCCGCGGCATGTGGGATCTTCCCGGACCAGGGCTCGAACCCGTGTCCCCTGCATTGGCAGGCGGATTCTTAACCACTGCGCCACCAGGGAAGTCCCATGGCCTTGATTATTATTCCTCAAATTATCATCACGACCATCATCATAAACATTCCTTTTTTTTTTTTAATCAAGTCAGTTAATAATATAGGACCATTTTCCCCAAACTAGTACAGTTGTAATTCACATCAACATAATATTAGTAAATTGATCACTCATCATGGTAGCCATTTAATACACTACAAAAGATGTTATTTTTAAAACTATCATGATAATCAAAGTTAGATTTCTTTTCTTTCTTTTTCTTAAATTGAAATTAAGTATTGAAGACCTCGGCATTTTTGTTTTATCTGTTCTTTTTGCATTTATAGGTAAAATAAGGCACTGAAATATTTCAAAGACCAAGTTTTATATAAGTTTACTTAAATATTTTCAATTCAGAGGACAGAAACCCTCTAGCTAAAATTCAGTGTTTATACATTCTATGGACATATTTATGCAAACATTTGCAAAGCACAAGCATTAGAAAATAATTTACTGTTAGTGAACTTTTGGTGAGGCATATTACAATCACTGTTTTCATTTTTAGACCATTATTGCAAGAGTAATTTAACTAAGGAAATTTTTTTCTAGTGGCCTGAAGGAGTGAAAAGCTAATGGAGTAATGAAGGCTTACAAAATAAACAGTAAGACTTTTACCATCTTCTTCAACCAGTATGTGGTAAATTAACAGGTAACAATGTTTGCATATAATATGCATTCACATGTCAATAAGCTATATTAAGGAATTACTTTGACAGCATGATTAATTGAACTGTATGGTTTCTGTGCAACTAACCAAGCAAAAAATATTGGACAGGCAAGAATTAACACCGTTATACCACTACTCTCTACATAGTTATTTCATGACACAGGCATGTATTTCACATCATGTGAGGTGAAGCTGGGAATATGTGACAAAGTCATGGAAGGAGAGGAAACCTGAGGTTAAAAGGAAGGAGAGATCAGAGACCAAAAGGGTGTTAGTTCAAGACCTGTGCTGATAACACTTCAGGCTCAAACATCAGCTAGTTTAAACTTGGACTTAATATCACAAAAACTCTACAGGATACAGCAAAAACTAGAATCTAAAGTGTTAAGGTTTAGCCAGAGAAGCAAAATGTTCTTGCTTTATATAGCTATATAGCAATTTGTAGCCCTTAAAGATATAGGGTCCCAATTAAGTCTCTTGGAAGGCTTGGGAGAGATATATTAGTAAAAGCTCTTAGGTGGGTAGTTTTTTTTAAAGGCTGCCCTAGCAAGAGTGCTTATATAATTGTATTAATAGTGACTTTTGAATCTGAAGGATACTGAAAGACCAAGAATCAGTGACCTGCAGGGTAACTGTTAAATTCTGTGTTAAATTAGAACATATAGACCAAAAAAAAAAAAAAAAAAAAAAAAGGACATATAGACAAGACTTGGATAAACTGGAGAAGATGATGAGATCTGGATGGGATGGCATTGGCCCCTTGGTTAATTCCAAGGGCATTAGAAAGGGGCAATGTCATATTTTTGTCTAAAAGATGGCTATGGGGTCTCATTGTATGTGGACTTTGGGTCACCACAGATCAAGCCCAAAGGTAAATCTTACTATTGGTTTACATAGTAAAATTATAAATTTAATATATGGTACAATAGTTTCTATAGGAGAAATTTTTGTTTTGGTTACAATGCTAGCCTACTCTTTTTGAGTTTTTATGTGTTAGATTCTTATACAGAGACTATTACTAATTAATATATAATGAAAAGAGAAGAAGAAGAAATCATGAGGATTTTGAAAGTGTTTAGGAATCTGGAATGCCGTGTTTTCAAAGAAGAAAGTTGTGAAAAGTTTGTGTGTGAAAAAGAGCTATTTTCTTTTTTAATTTAAATATATTAGATTGTGTTTTATGTAAGAAAGACCAGAGAAATAAACGAACAAAAGTATTCTTATCCATTCTCCTGTTTCTAATGATAAATAAAACAACTAAGAAGGAATAAAGAATCTATGTGGAACAGGTCTCAACTTCTCATGATATAAGGGAGAGCAAACATCATATACAGACTGATCCAGGGTTGCATGATCCTGCTTGTTCAGATGGTACTTTCAGTCCCAGCACAACTCTATGTTTTCTTCTATATTCCATATTCACAGAGAAGCACCACTGTAGTATATACATCACAATCTATACTTATCTAGAGACAGGATACCCAGGCAGGAGGATATTCCAGGCTAGAACCAAGGAATGTAGATTAGGTGGAGTGCATGGTTGCTGCCTTTACTTTTTCCTTTACGCTATGCACTCTCGATATGTTAAACTTTGTCTTAACAGCCTACATTTTCAATGCACTTTATTTGATGAGCCCATATAGATGGCCAAGGAAGAGTAAGATAAAGTTTATTCCCCAAAATTTATATTTAGACTACTCTGTTCCCATCCATACATATTTATATTTAATCCACTCAGCAGTTCTATAAGGTAAGCACAAGAACTAGTTCTGTTTAGCTAAGGACACTGAGGATTAGAGAATTTAAGTAACTTACCCATGTCCCAACTAACTAATAGTAGATCTGGGATTTGAAGTCAGCCTTGTGCCTCTGTGCTCTTAACATTTGGTTTATTGCCCTTTTATTAATTAATTCACTCACTTGTGAAGTCATGTGAAAGCCAGAAAAATAAAAATAGCACTCAGGTATTGTTCAAGACACAAAAGTGGACTAGAAATAAACACATTCTAAGAGAAGCATGAAGACTCATTGAGGATAAACGTGGATTGTCTAATGATGTGGGAGGGCAAAAAAAAAAAAGAAACATTTCACGTTGTTACAAACTGATTTATAATGTGTTAATGCAAATTAATATGCAGAATATTAAATAATTTAAATAATATGTTGTCAATTACTTAAGAGAGCATCAAGATTTTTTTTTAAAACACAGGTGGTAATGATACACATTGGTTTTTAGAGCTACAAAATTGAAAATAAGTAGTCTTCAGAAATGTAAAATGCATTTTTCTGTAATTAAATCAAAAGCCCCTATTAATTAGTATTCTTTTCTTACATTTCTGGAAATGAACTATTGCACTGGTATCCATTATTTATATTTGCAAAATAGACTATACATTTAGAAGTACCTTAGAAATCTTTGTGCCCAGTCTGACACAATGTACGAGTGACTTCTACAATACCCCAGAAGTATGTCCTTGGGGAGGTAAGGGAAGATAAGGTTTGTGAGTAGGAGCTGTCATTCCATCTGTTTCTTAATAACATAAACTTGAAATCTTCAAATGAAAACTGATTACAATCTCAGTCATAAAATTGCAAAAAGTTCTTTTTCATGATGAACCAAAAAATGTTTCTGTGAAACTTATAACCATTGGCCCTTATTCTGCCCTTTGGAGTTAAAAAAACAATCTAATCCCTCTTCACATGGTTCTAATAAAAGTATTTATTAAAAAGTGGGAAATTTTTATTTTCTTGTAATATAAGGGAATAGAGAGAAGAGCCCAAGGGAATTTCTTTCAGTTGTTTGCCTGCATTCAAACACAGACTGCTTTAAAAACTGTGCTGTAATATGGTCAGGGATCAATGTAATGAATACTGCCGCTATAAAAATGACTAGTACACAGGAAACACAAAATAAAGTGCAGAGGAAATTATCTGGGGAATTCAAACTAAAAGGAATTCTGGCTACTGAAGAAAATTTAAGATTTCTTCAGGGGATTCATACAAAATTTCTCTTACTTTTTCAGAGACAGAAAATCAGGGAAAGTTTTTAAGAAAAATTTATCAGGGGTCATTTTTGAAAAATCACTGAAACAAAATAAATCTAAATAGTTACTGAAAAATCTGTGTAGATATAACTTACCTGGGTTGTAAGTAATATTTTTAATGTTTTATTTGAAGTATCACCAATTATAGGAAAAGTACACAAAACCAGAAGACAATAACATGCAAATATGAAATATCTAGATGTGATTAATATTAACATTTTGTCACATTTGCTTAATATTAGGAGTACAATATTGTGAATACAGTTTACTTCCCATGGTATTCTGCTATCATCTTACTTCACTTCCTTCCCCCAAAGTAACCAAAAACAAGTACTTTGAAGTTTGTTATAATTATTCAAAAGCATATTATTACATGTTATTTGTATATTTACATGTCTATTAAAATGCACATTTTGAGGACTTCCCTGGTGGCACAGTGGTTAAGAATCCGCCTGCCAATGCAGAGAACACGGGTTCGATCCCATGGAGCAACTAAGCGCATGTGCCAGAACTACTGAGCCTGTGCTCTAGAGCCCACAAGCCACAACTACTGAGCCCGCATGCCACAAATACTGAAGCCTGTGTGTCTAGAGCCTGTGCTCCGCAACAAGAGAAGCCATCGCAATGAGAAGCTCGCGTTTAGCAATGAAGACCCAATGCAGCCATAAATAAATAAATAAAAATTTAAAAATGCATATTTTGACATCTTAATTGAGTGGTATCAAAGGCACTATCTTTATTCAATATTCTCTTTGCATGATTTATGAATATTGATACATTTTGCTCTAGTTCATTTATTTTCACTATCCCACATAATTATAATAAACAGATTTTTTATCCATCTATTTTGTTATGCATGGACAATTGTTTCTAAAATATTGCCACTACAGATAAGGCTGCGATAAAATTTTTCTAGGTTATATATTCATATTAATCAATAAATTTCTTAATATAGAATTTTTTTTACAAAACATTTCTTGTAGTTTTTAACATGAGTTAGGTAATATGCACTATAAAAGATATGGTTATAAATTTATTTGCACAGAAATGATTATATTAATACTTTTATAAAATATTCTATACAATATGGAAATTTTTATCTAGGCAAGATAAACCTTCAACAACCCTAATTATCCTGATTTTGTGGTTATGAAATTGTAGTATGTTAGTAATTCTCACATGCCTTTTGCATAGAGTCTTCTACTTCTACATTTTATGCATACTAGATTACCAAGTTCATTTTATCCTATATGTTAATCTAGACCATGAACAGAGAAGTGAATGGATTTTATGTAACTGAGGACAAAAGCAGCATGATTTGAGAAATGTTCGTCCTCATTTTTGGTGATTTCTGGCCTTGAACCTCTGCATCTGGCACAATCTGGGACATGAACCAGGCAAATCCACTTAGAATAGCTTATGGGCTAGGTTCCCTGGAGCAACATAAATAGCTTGAAGTGAGTTGGAGGGAAATAGACCTTGTAGTTGATGAAGCAGAAGGTATAGCATAATCTTTGAAGTCAATTATTTCATTGTTCAAATTATGGCCCTAGCAATTATTCATCGTGTGACCTGGGGTAAATCATTTAATCTCAAACTTTTAGTTTCCTTATATATGAAATAGGGATAAGAGTTTCAAGTTTAGCTCATTGGTAAATTGTGGTGATGGAGAACATATATTGAAAGTTCATTTGTTCCAGGCACTGTAATATATGCTTCTAATGCAAATATTCATTTAGTGCTCTTGTAACTCGATGAAGTAAATGCATCTAAAGTCCCCATTTAACATATAAGGGAAAGGAAATACATACAAATGAAATAAATTGGAGAAAGTTACAAAGCAACTATATGGCAGAGGTGAGATATGACCCAAGTCATTTTGGATTCATGGCCATCACTCTTAACCCACTGAGGAATGTTACCTCTTAACTTGTACCTTGAATTTCATTCTCTATATTGAAATAAATTGTCTCCAGCTGCTGTCTGCAGAAATCTCAAAAGTAGAGGTCTGCAAAGTATGTTTTAGTTATTCAAATAACATTGGGAAAATTTTTATTTTGGTAGTCGTAAACCAGGTGTTAGCCTCAGGATTGCTCTAATTCACGGAGGCCTTGAGAAATCTTAGCATTTGTGAACCTCAGATTTCCTCATTTATAAAAAGCACAAGTTGAAAATTTCTACTTTCAAGCTACCTTAAAAGTGTTCAATAAAGTTATATGTATTTTCATAAAAATATGTACTCTTTGCGGTCTTTCTGTTGTGTTTTTTAAAAACCCTCATAATTGTGTTTTTTAAAACCCTCACAAACATACAGGCAACAAAAATCAACATTATTATATATATTTTGAAAATTATAAGTTTTATATGACACATATAAAATTTTTATCAATTTCTTTCTCAAAACAATCATTTGTCTTATGTGAACAAATTCCATTTATAAAAAGGTCTTTATACTGAGATGTTAAAAAATGAAAAGCTTTTTTTTTTTTAAAGTATATAGATAAAGAATGTGAGATTAGTTTAATATTTTCTATATTATGCTGTTTATTATGAAGGATTTTGCTCACCTCTTTACTGCTCCAGATTTGACAAGTTCTCTGACACTGAGGTACGGATATTCAAGAAAGATAACAACCTCAGCATTCTTGGCCTGAAGTTCTACTCTCAGACATACATACTTGATGCTCATCTATGGTCTTTTGGATGCCTGTACATGAATACCATCTGTTAAGTGATAACATATTAAACAAAATGAATTTATATTTTGGCAATTTACACAGCACCAGGAGTAACATTTTGAAACAAGCTTTAAGTGTTCTATAATATTGAAGTCATATTTTTTTAATTTGATGACATCTGCAGATTCTGAAGAACATGATGCTTTACAGTTGGAGAAAAAGAAAGATGTGATTTGGTTGCCAGAAAACAGGTTATAAATATGCATAAAATTGTTAAAGTTGCATAAAGTGTCAAATAACAAGAGCATAATAAATCAAATTTTTAAAACATGTAACTTGGGTGAATTCCTAAAATTGGGACTTCTAACTAAATAATAAAAACAAAATAAATCTAAATGCATGATAAAAGGAAATAAAAATAAGGAAATCTTTTAACAAGAACCACATATTTTGAAGCAGAGATGTTTTGGCATTATAAAAATATCATCACTTTGGGAGACATCACCAAAATGGCAGAATAGAATACTCTTGACTTTTCCTCCTTCCATGGAGGTACCAGATATACAGCTACACATGAATCAATTCCCTCTGAAAGTAACCCAGAAACTAGTTGAGTTACTTCTACACATTGGGCAACTGAGAAAATAGACCAAAACAGGTAAGAAAGGATGAGACACAGTCTTATAAACACCATCCCCAGCACTGTGCCTTACAATCAGGAAGGAATCCTGGTCTCCCAGTTTTCCCCTGAGGAGCAAAGGATTTATATCACACATCTAGCACCTGAATTTTTGAGGCTGCCACCCAAAGAACAGGCCCCCAGATCACCTAAATCTGAGAGGCAGCTGAGCTCAGTATTCATGAGTTCCACAGAACCATAGTAAGCAAAGAAATAGTTTTTTAAAATAGGTGTGTGAACATTTCCCATAGCTCTCCCCTCCAGACTCATACTTGCCAATAATTACTTTAAATGTAAATGAACTAAACTCTCTAATCAAGAACACAGAGCAGCTTCATGGATAAAAGACAAAACAAGACCCAACACTCTACTGCCTACAGGAAACTCACTTCAGTTTTGGGAAAACACATAGCCTAAATTTAAGGGATGTAAAATATATTCTGTGCAAATATAAACCAAAAGAAAGCAGAGGGAGCTATACTTATATCAGTCAAAGAGACTTTAAGCCAAAAATATGTAACAAGAGACAAAGAAGGTTATTATATAATGATAAAGGAATCAATTAATCAAGAAAATATAGCATTTGTAAATATTTGTGCACCCAACATCAGAGCATCTAAATATATAAATTAAATATCAATATGTATGAAGGAAGAAATAGACAGCAATACAATAATGGTAGAAGATTTCATTACCCCACGTTTAACAATAGATTGAACATCCAGACAGAAAATCAATATGGAAATATTTCACTTAAACTACACGTTAGACCATATGGACCTAACAGACAAATATAGAAAATCTTACCCAACAGTAACAGAATACACATTCTTCTCAAGTACAGATGAAAATTCTCCAGGATAGATCATACGTTTGGCCACAAATCAAGTCTTAACAAATTTAAGAAGATTGAAATTATATCAAGCATCTTTCTGACCACAGTGGTATAAAATTAGAAATTAATTACAAGAGAAAAACTAGAAAATTTACAAATGTGTGTAAATTAAGCAAAGAATCAAAGAATAAACAAAAAGGCAAATCAAAAAAAAACTTGAAATAAATGGAAACACAATAACAAAACATTATGAGAAATAATGAAGATTAAAAGAAATAATGTGTGTAAAGCTCTTCAGCACTTAGTAGGTGTTCCATAAATATTATTTTCCTTTTCAGTTAAAAAACCACTCTACAATTTGAAATTTTTACCTCAGAAGAGTTAGACATCCGGTGTATTAATGTACATCTTTCTAGCCAAACAGAGAATAACTTCAAAGACGACATAGGGTGGCTGTCAGCGAGCAAAGAAGTGCCAGGCTTGTGCAGAAAGGGTACCCCCTTCCTGATGCAAAGACTGAAAATATACAAAATGCATCAGTAAACATGAGGCCACCTCTGACTGGCAACTACTCCTGCAGCATAGGTCTCCTGCCCAAATCCCAGAAACATCAAACATCATGATTGTGTTTGATTTTTACCTTAAAGAATCTTTATAACTAAACAAAGTATTAAGGCATGAGAACTAAGGTAGAACTTCCAAATTCTCAGAAAACTGAGAGGGTCTGCTTAGAAATGGACAGATGATTCAGTCTCTCTCAGTGGAGTTCCCTAGCAGAGAAAATGGTTCAAGGGAGATGTAAGACAATGTACTGCTGGGGAGCTGTTTCTACCACTGGTTAACAATGAAAATGGAAAGTTATTATAACTACTGAGTGTGTGACTATAAAGATTTTTTAAAACATCATAAATGCACTTGGGTACTCTCAAAATTTCTAAACATTGTCACGTTCCTGTTTTATGTGAGGAGTAATTTTCTATCATAAAGGGTGTCAAAACCAGATATACACTAATGGAAAAATACTTCCAAAAATAAACGAGTGACAAAAATAAAAATAAAAAACATTATGAGATATAGCAAAAGCAGTTTTACAAGGGAAGTTGATAGCAATAAATGCCTACATGAGGAAAAAAGAACTCAAATAAATGACAAATTTACACCTCAAGGAACCAGAAGGAGAAAAAAAACTAAGCTGAAAATTAGTAGAAGTAAATAAATAAAATCAGAGTGAAAATACATGAAATAGAGAAAGACAATACAAAAGATAAATAAAATTAAGAGCTTTTAAAGAAATGATAAATAAAATTGACGAATCTTTAGCTAGAGTGACTCAGATAAATAAAATCAGAAATGAAAGAGGAGACATTACAAATGATACTACAGAATACAAAATATTATAAAAATTATTATGAACAATTACATGGCAACAACATGGATAACTAGAAGTTGATAAATTTCAATAAACATATAAGCTAAAAAGACTGAGTCATGAAGAAGTAGAAAATTGAACAAACCAATGAGTAAGAAGATTTAAGCAGTAATCAAAAACCTCCCAACAAAGAAAAGCCCAGGACCAGATGGCTGCACTGGTCAATTCCACCAACCTTTAAAAAGGAATTAATATCAATCCTTCTCAAACTTTTCCCAAAAATTGAAGAGGGAGGAACAATTCCAAACTCATTTTACAAGATCAGCATTACTCTGATACCAAGACCAGACAAGGACTCTACAAGAAAAGAAAATTATCAGCCAAGATCCTTAATGAACATAGGTGCAAAAATCCTCAACAAAACATTAACAATGACAACAAAAAAATTAACAGCACATTAAAAGGATAATACACCATGATCAAGTGGGATTTTATCCTGGGGTGCAGGATAGTTCAACATACACAAATCAATAAATGTGATACATCACATTAACAGAATTGGGAAACAAATCATGGGATCATTTCAAGAGATGCAAAAAAGGCACTTGAAAAAATTCAACAACTTTTCATGATAAAAACTCTTAATAAATTTGGTACAAGTGAAATGTAACTCAGCCATAATAAAGGCCACGTATGACAAGCCAGCAGCTAGCAACATATTCAACAGTGAAAAGTTTCTAACATCAGGAAGATCAGAAAAAAAGATAAGGATGCCCACTCTTGCCACTTCAATTCAACATAGTACTAAAAGACCTAGGCAGAGCAATTAGGCAGAAAAAAGAAAAGGCACCCAAATCAAAAAGGAAGGAAAAATATTGTCTCTGTTTGCAGATGGCATGATCTTATATATAGAAAACCCTAAAGACTCCACCAAAAAAACTGGTAAAACTAATAAATAAATTCAGTAAAATTGTGGGAAATAAAATAAATTATACAAACATCAGCTGTGTTTCTATACAGTAACAATGACCTATGGAAAGAGAAAATAAAAGAACAATCCCACTTAGAATGCATCAAAAAGAAAAAATAGAGTAAATTTAGCCAAGGAAGTGAAAGATCTATTCACTGAAAACTATAAACCATTGATGAAAGAAATTGGAGAAGACAAAAATAAATGGAAAGATAGCCCATGTTCATGGATTGAAAGAATTAGTATTATTAAAATGTCCATACTACCCAAAGTGATCTACAGATTCTGTATCTTTATCTATATCTAGATCTAGATGTAGATCTAGATATAATAGAATATTATTCAATCTTAAAAAAGAAGGAAATCCTGCCTTTTGTGACAACATAGATGAATGTGGAGAGTCAAACAGAGAAAGACAAATACTGCATGGTATTATATATATGTGGAATTAAAATTTAAAAAGTCAAACTCATAGAAACAGAGAGTATAATCACGGTTGCCAGGGGCAAGGGAGTGGGGAAAATGCGGAGGCAGTAAAAGGTACAAATTTTCAGTTATAAGATGAATAAGTTATAAAGATCTAATGTATAGCTATAGTTGACAATATTGTATTGTATGATTGAAATTTGCTGAGAGAGTGGATATTAAACATTCTCACCAACAAAAAAAAATAGTTAACTATGTGAGGTGATGGATGTTTATCAATTTGTGCAAATCTTTTCACAATGTATACTTATATCAAAGTATCACATTGTACACTTTAAATATAGTACAATTTTATTTGTCTATTTTACCTCAATAAAACTGGAGAAAAATATGTAAAAATTTTACATATATATTCAAATTCATTTATTTCTGGCTTATTTTTTTCTGATCAGTCTCGTGATCCATGGGTAAATCACCACCATATTAAGCTATACCGAAGTGTTAGTTTTTGAAGTAATACGTCCTGTTGCTCTAAGGAAAAATTGCTATCCAATATATCCATCAACAAGTTGATAATATATTTTTTAGCTATATTTGGTGACTAGTCGGAATTCACATTTTATGATGCCAGAAATATAACAAGAAAGTGTGAAAATCAGTTTATATTATTACCATATGCTTATGATATCATAACTACTCTTGATGGGTTTTAGTTTTATTTACAAATATTAAGATAAGTAAAGGTGCAGTGAGCGTGATTCAATAATTGCTAACAGATTGTATAAAATTCAATGTTTCTTATGATTCAAATATTTGGAAAACTTCAACAGCTGTAAATTATGCTTCTTTTAGTTTTATATAGTCAGTATTAATTAAACATGCTAATGTATTTTCCCCTAGATAACCATTTTGGAATGTATAATTGGTTAATTGTCTTTATTAAGAGATATTAGTATAATCATTGCTACAGTAAAATCATAATCAAGGAGACACCACTACCTTTCCTTTGCAGATGGCCTTATTTTCGGACTCTCTTCAAACATGTCACTTCATAAATTTAATTTCAAAACCAGTCTGACCAGTATGAAATCATTTGGTAATATTTTTATAACCAGTGTGAAGCCCTTAGTACATGTGCATGTGTGAGAAATTACATCAAAAAGCTAATCATATTCTATCTTTCCAAATGCTTCAGGACATATTAAGAATGACCACAGGTTTCTGGGATGTATTATTTCAAACTGGATATTAAAAAATTGAATAAGGAATATAACTTTGCCTCATTCTTTACTGTTTTTTTTAAATCTAAGTTAACTTCAACTGTGGGAATGTTGATAGAATCAGAATCATCTGTAAATTTTTTTCCACAATAAGCCAGTGGTTCTCACAATTGTTTCCAGACCAGCAACATCTCCATCACTTGGGAACTGGCTGGAAAAGCAAATTTTGGGGCCCTAACCCCAACCCTTCTGAATCAGAATGTCTGGAAATGGATTCAGCAATCTATGCTTTAACAAGCACTGTATATATATTTCTTATGTCTGTTTAAGAATCACTGCCCTATTCAATTCCCTAACCTCAGAGATAACAATTTTCAAAAGGGGACCTCTCCAGTGATTTTGATATACTAATCTATGAAATAGAAATGTTATACAAATATCTTAGTTTTGCTACTCATTTTCATAAAAAGAGGATCATTTTTCCTTATTTTATATTTATTAACACATTTAAGGGTATATGTATGAAAATTTGAACTTTGTGTCTGTTTACTTTCAAATCAGAGTTCTTTCTGAATACAGGTCCTATTAGATAATACTAAAACCATGAATACTGCACTTAAGAAAGTGAAATATGACAATTTATGGTCATTCAGGTGATATCTGAAAACTCTCAGCATAAGACAACTTTAATTAGGAGTTTGAACAGATATGGCTGAGAATATTTTCTACAGACACATGCTGTAAATCGAACACTCAGGATCATTGCTCTGTCCTCCTTTTCTTCCAATCACGTTTTTATCAACTGAAAAAAAAATTTTCCTCCAAAGTAGCCTGACCAGTTAATTTCACACCTGGCCACATAGAAAATGCAAAAATAATAGAGAGGATCTCTTTAAACAGTAAGTACAACAACTATAACCATACTGGCAATTGGTGTCATTTTCCTTAGCCAGAAGAAATGGAACATAACTTTGCAAGAAAAATTTGAGTTAATTGTCATTTATATAACATGGTACCATAACCTGGGGTATGTAAAAAATTAATAAACAGAAACCCCAAATAGATAGAATCAGTAGACAAGAAGGGGGAGCTCTCACAGGGCATGATAGCAGAGCCCACAAGGACTAAGCCAATAAAAAGCCACAAACCCTTTGTTTACTACAACTCCCCAACTTCCTTTTTCCCTCTATAAAAGAGTTCTCCTTCCCTTGCCCTGCAGGGACTTACAGGTGGCTCACCATGGTTGCAGACACCAAATTGCCATTCTCCGCTGATCCCAACTAAACCCATCTTTGCTGGAGAAATATCTGGCAGTCAATTTTTTTAGGTTAACAGTTTGTAACACCAATGATGAGGCAATGAACATTGAAGATGAATGGCAAGTGTAGTTTAGCTAGCCATATGTGAAAGCATTATTTTTCCAATAAATCTGAAAGATTGATTAAGCCAAATGTGAACATCTATTTCTTATGTCACACATGTTAATGGTTAAGTATATTAATAGAGAATACATCCTCATTATTAAAATAAATGGAGAATATTTTAAATATTGAGTGTATTCAGGAATATCTAATAATGTTTTAGAAATCATTTGCTTTAGCTCTAGTCACAACAGTGACTATATCACCCTGTATGTATACACATAAAATAGGAATGAAAATTCAAGAGGCTATAAAATACTTGCAAGTCATTCACATCTGTGTTGGGATGAAATTCACCCTAGAGAAGAACACACATGAATTGGATTGCCCTTGCCTCCCATTCTCATCACTTGCTTGATCAGCCACTGGATGTTGCCCACAGTAATCCATGGAAACACACTCTTACTAAGTACTTCATTTCACTACAAGTGATGTAAGTGAAAAGAAAACTCCTAGCAGATGTCACAAAATGACTTAAAACCGTAATTCAGAATACTTGATATTCTTGACATGACAGATTTTAGGATGGTAAGGAAGTAAGCAAAAATGTTAGACAAGTTTCTTCTAACAGTGTATGAACCTCTAAACAGTTATGTGAAGAAGGATTTCTAATCAACAGAAGAAAGTAATGACAATGGTATACACTGACAAAATATACATATACTTGAAAAAATAGAATATGCTTGAATTTATAAAGAATTTTGTAATGCCTAAGTCATTTGTTTTGTGCTCAGAAAAATCAATTACCTTATAAGCTATTCATAATTTTTAGTCACTGAAAAATAGTGTAATCATACAGACAAATCAAAATCACTGGCAATGCACTTTTAAAAGGAAAATGTAACATAGTGGAATTACTTTTATTTTTCTGCCCTTGGTATGGCAGTCTGCTTATGAAATCAGAATTAATACATCAATGTGTTATTTATTCAAAAATTTCTTGACATATGGAAACAAAGCCTGGGTGAAAATGCATTTCAGTCACCTGGAGAGAAGTCTATGAGCTAATAGAATAATCTGTTAATTAAAATCTCTAAAATGTCTAGCAAAGCTATTTAGATCTAAATTATTTAGTTTCTAGAATTGAGCAACATTCTAAATGCAGTATTATTAGAAATTCTCTTTATTTAGTGTCTCAGTTGTTTCTGAACACAATTTGACAAGTATCCCAGGAGTTACTCTTCCAGCAGATGCTCTCTGTACCATCTCTATCAGCTGTCCAGAGCTCCAAAAAATGAAGATAAAACAATTTCACACTTGTCCTTAAGAATCTCAGACACAAAGTTCTATTGAATTATTTTCAAATGTAGGTTATTATTTTCATGAAACAGATGTTGTTCTAATAAAAATATATACATATATGAATAATTGCATAGGGTGTCAAAGACTGTATTATTGCTTTTAAGAAAGTCTTTAAAAATCTATAAGGTTTTTGGTATCTTTCCTCTAACTTTAATATGTACACTTTTCTAAACGTAATATCATGAAGAATACTAATCTACTGAGCAAATTAAATTGCTCCAAGAAATAAGTTTCATTTTCTACTCTGAAACAACCCATTAAACAACCCATAATTTACTAAAGTAAATGCAGGAAAATTGCTACATTTTGCTGGAAACACTTTAATAATCTTGAACATGAACATGAATATCTTAAACTGTAGTCATACTGGTTTAGTTTTACTTTAGTAGACACAATAATGAGAGTGGTATTAAGAAGACGTCTTGAATTTTTCTATAATTCTCAGTTAATACAGAGCAATAGCTTATGTTTTCCCATAGGCAGTATGTAGGGGGTGAGGGTAATTTTCAGGGAAGGTAGACAGGATTTCAAGTTGAAGGAAACAAAAAAGTCTTCATAAAATGCAATCAAATCTTCAGCAATTTAAAAATGCTTTTAGTAAAGGCATACTTAACATTCAATCCACATTATAGATTAAAACTACATATTGAAAGAGCAGGAATAATATCAGTTATTGCATTTTTTGTTAAATATCTTACTTTAATAGGAAATTAACCAACTTCTACTAGACAACCAAATCTAATTACCCATCTCTTTATACTTCTTCTCATTCTACTCTCATCCTTAATTCAATATTTCAGACAGCAAAATATGTAAATAAATATGATTGGACTTTACAAGTTGAATTGGCCATGTAAATACTTAAATATAGCGTTTACAGTAAAAAGTTCTGCTGAGCCTTCAACATCCTCTCTTTTCCTGTCTTCATAAATATATTCTTCTCAAGCTCAGAACATTTTCAGAGCATAGCAGCTCAGAAAATCAATGCTGTTCAGCATATGGACACACAAAATGTTAATTTAATCATTGAAGGGGAAAGAATAAAGCATGATTTTGTTTGCATTAGAAATTCTTTTATTTTGATTTAAAATATTTTCAAAAATTTCTATTCGATGTTTCTATATTGATGAACTATCTTTTTTTTCAGTTATGAAGGGTACCAATAATTGAATATAATGATCAAAGAAAACGTAAGCCTAATATTTTCTTCATATATTCTTAACATATATATTCAAATATGATATATTCTTAAACAGTAGTGTAATATATTACTTACTATCTTTGTTTGCTTTCCCTCAGAATATACCCAGAGGCAAGGTTTCCAGTGAAAGCAGTTTGTATGGATGATCATAGGAGAAACTAGTAGAAGAATAGGAAGTGTCAGTAAAGAGTAGATTATCAAACAAGTATACCTGTAGACGACTAGAACTTAATCCCACTCAGGAACTGAGAACCACCATAGGATACAGACCTTAGAGTTAGTTTGCCTAGGCTACTAGAGAGCTGTGGTACTTTCCACCAACACTCATTCATCATTGGTTGAGGACTGTTAATCCCCTGGCTCTGCCAGCCTGGCCCACAAGTGCACAGAGTATCCTCTTTCCACCAGAGAAAGCCCTCTGTTAAGGCTTTTTTGATATGTCAACTTAACTAGGCCATAGTCCCTGGTTATTCAGTCAAACATTAATCTAAGTACTGCTATTAAGAGATTTTGCAGGCATGATTAAAGTCCCTCTCAGTTGACTTGTAAAGATTATCCTGGATAATCTGGCTGGTCCTGACTCAGTCTGTTGAAAGGCTTGGGCCTGAGACTTCTCTGAGAGACAGAAGAAATTCTTCCTGTGTATAAGATCTTTGATCCTTGCTCATGGGTTTCAGCCTAGCATGTTCTTCCCTTCCTGACTCTGCCTGCCCTATGGATTTCAGACTTGCTTAGCCAATTCCTGCAATTATGTAAACTAAGCCAATGTTTTCATATATGTGTGTGTGTGTATTCTGCTTCTGCTTCTCTGGTTGAAACCTGACTGCTATGTCCCTAAGACGCAGTGTCTGGCAATGGAAAATAGACCTGATGTGCATGGAAAGGATGTGTCACGCTGATAATGGCAGGGAACTGCCCAGATACGTTCACAGTCCCTGTTAAATTCATTCCCTCTTATCACTGATTTCCCAAGGTGACTGCTAATGACATTATGTAAAAAACAGATTTACATTAGGGGGTTTAGTAGAATGAATTACAGTAGCTGCTCCTGATTTGGTCCTGAGGATGCAATTGATATTTATCATCTCCCTCTTCTATTATCTGTTCCAGGTATTCCTCATCTTTAAGTCGATTGCCAACTTCAGTTGTTTGCCATGAGATTCTACACACCTGCTATACAAATTAATTAAGCCTACATTCAACATATGAAACCCAAGTATGTATATGATGCTTGTGTATGGTATGAACATCAATAATACTTTGTTATAGTAATAATCTTGAATCAGTGTAAGACATCCTGTTACAAAAACACAGTCATGTGTAATATTTGTGTTTTAATGTATTTAACTATAATCCAGTTATTACAAATTTACTAATAAATTAGATATAATTTCTTTTAACTACAGTCCATAAATGTTTTCTTTCTTTTTTTAAAATTTAATTTAATTTATTTGTTTTGTATAAGCAGGTCCTTATTAGTTATCTATTTTATACATATTAGTGTACTTATGTCAATCCCAATATCCCAATTCATCCCTCCACCCACCCACCCCCACTTTCCTCCCTTGGTATCCATACGTTTGTTCTCTACAACTGTGTCTCTATTTCTGCCTTGCAAACCGGTTCATCTATACCATTTTTCTAGATTCCACATATATGCATTAATATACGATATTTGTTTTTCTCTTTCTGACTTACTTCACTCTGTATGACAGTCTCTAGGTCCATCCACGTCTCTACAAATGACCCAATTTCGTTCCTTTTTATGGCTGAGTAATATTCCATTGTATATATATGTACCACATCTTCATTATCCATTCATCTGTCAATGGGCATTAAGGTTGCTTCCATGACCTAGCTATTGTAAATAGTGCTGCAATGAACATTGGGGTGCATGTGTCTTTTTGAATTATGGTTTTCTTGGGTATATGCCCAATAGTGGGATTGCTGGGTCATATGGTAATTCTACTTTTAGTTTTTTAAGGAACATCCATACTGTTCTCCATAGTGGCTGTGTCAATTTACATTCCCACCAACAGTGCAAGAGGGTTCCCTTTTCTCCACACCCTCTCCAGCATCTGTTATTTGTAGATTTTCTGATGATGCCCATTCTAACTGGTGTGAGGTGATACCTCATTGTAGTTTTGATTTGCATTTCTCTAATAATTAGTGCTGTTCAATATCTTGTCATGTGCCTCTTGCCCATATGTATGTCTTCTTTGGTGAATGTCTACTTAGGTCTTCTGCCCATCTTTTGATTGGGTTATTTGTTTTTTTTAATATTGAGCTGCATGAGCTGTTTATATATTTTGGAGATTAATCCTTTGTCCGTTGCTTCGTTTGCAAATATTTTCTCCCATTCTGAGTGTTGTCTTTTCATCTTGTTTATAGTTCACTTTGCTGTGCAAAAGCTTTTAAGTTTCATTAGGTCCCATGTGTTTATTTTTGTTTTTACTTCCATTACTCTAGGAAATGGGTCAAAAAAGATCTTTCTGTGATCTATGCCAAAGAGTTTTCTTCCTATGTTTTCCTCTAAGAGTTTTATAGTGTCTGGTCTTACATTTAAGTCTTTAATCCATTTTGAGTTTATTTTTGTGTATGGTGTTAGGACGTGTTCTAATTTCATTTTTTTACATGTAGCTGTCCAGTTTTCCCAGCACCACTTATTGAAGAGGCTGTCTTTTCTCCATTGTATATCCTGGCTCCTTTGTCATAGATTAGTTGACCATAGGTGTGTGGGTTTATCTCTGGGCTTTCTATCTTCTTCCATTGATCTATATTTCTGTTTTTGTGCCAGTACCATATTGTCTTGATTACTGTAGCTTTGTAGTATAGTCTGAAGTCAGGGAGTCTGATTCCTCCAGCTCCATTTTTTTCCCTCAAGCTTGCTTTGTCTATTCGGGGTCTTTTTTGTCTCCGTACAAATTTTAAGATTTTTTTGTTCTAGTTCAGTAAAAAATGCCATTGGTAATTTGATAGGGATTGCATTGAATCTGTAGATTGTTTTGCGTAGTATAGTCATTTTCACAATATTGATTCTTCCAATCCAAGAACATGGTATATCTCTCCATCTGTTTCTGTCATCTTTGATTTCTTTCATCAGTGTCTTATAGTTTTCTGAGTACATGATTGCATTGCTAAAAACTTCCCTCTTTGAACTGCTTTTGCTGCATCCCATAGGTTTTGGATCATGGTGTTTTCATTGTCATTTGTCTCTAGATATTTTTTGATTTCCTCTTTGATTTCTTCAGTGCTCTCTTGGTTATTTAGTAAGGTATTGTTTAGCCTCCATGTGTTTGTGTTTTTTATGGTTTTTTTCCCTGTAATTTATTTCTAAGTTAGGTTTATTAATCTCTTAGGTAGGTTTATTCCTAGAAATTTTATTCTTTTTGTTGCAATGGTGAATGGGATCATTTGCTTAATTTCTCTTTCTGATCTTTCATTGTTAGTGTATAGGAATGCAAGAGATTTCTTTGTATCCTGCAACTTTACCAAATTCATTGATTAGCTCTAAAAAATTTAATGGTGGCATCTTTTATGATTATCTATGTATAGTATCATGTCATCTGCAAACAGTGACAGTTTTATTTCTTTTCCAACTTGGATTCTTTTATTTCTTTTTCTTCTCTGATTGCCGTGGCTAGGACTTCCAAAACTATGTTGAATAATAGTGGTGAGAGTGGACATCCTTGTCTTGTTCCTGATCTTAGAGGAAATGCTTTCAGTTTTTCATCATTGAGAATGCTGTTTCCTGTTGGTTTGTCATATATGGCCTTTATTATGTTGAGGTAGGTTCCCTCTCTGCCTACTTTATGGAGAGTTTTTACCATAAATGCGTGTTGAATTTTGTTGAAAGCTTTTTCTGCATCTATTGAGATGATCATATGGTTTTTATCCTTCAATTTGTTAATATGGTGTACCACATTGATTGATTTGTGTATATTGAAGAATCCTTGCATTCCTGGGATAAACCCCACTTGATCATGGTGTATGATCCTTTTAATGTGTTGTTGGATTCTGTTTGCTAGTATTTTGTTGAGGATTTTTGCATCTATATTCATCAGTAATATTGGTCTGTAATTTTCTTTTTTTATAGTATCTCTGTCTGGTTTTGGTATCAGGGTGATGGTGGCCTCGTAGAAGCACTTTGGGGGTGTTCCTTCCTCTTCAATTGTAGTAGTCTCTTATGATACTTTGTATTTCTGCGGTGTCCATTGTAACTTCTTCTTTTTCATTTCTAATTTTATTGATTTGAGTCCTCTCCCTCTTTTTCTTGATGAGTCTGGCTAATGGCTTATCAATTTTGTTTGTCTTCTCAAAGAACCAGCTTTTAGTTTTATTGACCTTTGCTATTGTTTTCTTTGTTTCTATTTCATTTATTTCTGCTCTAATTTTATGATTTCTTTCCTTCTATTAACTTTGGGTTTTGTTTGTTCTTCTTTTTCCACTTCCTTTAGGTGTAAGGTTAGGTTGTTTATTTGCCGTGTTTCTTGTTTCTTGCGGTAGGATTGTATTGCTATAAACTACCCTCCTCTTAAAACTGCTTTTGTTGCATGCCATAGGTTTTGGATCATCTTGTTTACATTGTCATTTTTCTCTAGGTATTTTTTGATTTCCTCTTTGATTTCTTCAGTGATCTCTTGCTTATTTAGTAAGGTATTGTTTAGCCTCCACGTGTTTGTATTTTTTTCATTTTTTTTCCCCTGTAATTTATTTCTAATCTCATAGTGTGTGGCCAGAAAAGATGCTTGATATAATTTCAATTTTCTTAAATTTACTGAGGCTTGATTTGTGACCCAAGATGTGATTTATCCTACAGAATGTTTCATGTGCCCTTGAGAAGAAAGTGTAATCTGCTGTTTTCGGATGGAATGTCTTGTAAATATCAATTAAATCTATCTGGTCTATTGTGTCATTTAAAGCTTCTGTTTCCTTATTAAGTTTCTGTCTGGATGATTTTGTCCATTGGTGTAGGTGAGGTGTTAAAGGCCCCCACTATTATTGTGTTACTGTCGATTTCCTCTTTTATAGCCTTTAGCATTTGCCTTATGTATTGAGGTGTTCCTATGTTGGGTGTATATATATTTATAATTGTTATATCTTCTTCTTGGATTGATCCCTTGATCATTATGTAGTGTCCTTCCTTGTCTCTTGTAACAGTCTTTATTTTAAAGTCTGTTTTATCTGATAAGAGTATTGCTACTCCAGCTTTCTTTTGATTTCCATTTGCATGGAGTATCTTTTTCCATCCCCTTACTTTCAGTCTGTATGTGTCCCTAGGTCTGAAGTGAGTGTCTTGTAGACAGCTTATATACAGGTGTGTTTTTGTATCCATTCAGCAAGCTTGTATCTTTTGGTTGGAGCTTTAATCCATTCACATTTAAGGTAATTATCCATATGTATGTCCTTGTTACCAGTTTCTTAATTGTTTTGGGTTTGTTTTTGTAGGTCCTTTTCTTCTCTTGTGTTTCCCACTTAGAGAAGTTCCTTTAGCATTTGTTGTAGAGCTGGTTTAGTGGTGCTGACTTCTCTTAGCTTTTGCTTGTCTGTAAAGCTTTTGATTTCTCTGTCGAATCTGAATGAGATCCTTGCTGAGTAGAGTAATCTTGGTTGTATGTTCTTCCCTTTTATCACTTTAAATATATCATGCCACTCCCTTCTGGCTTGTAGCGTTTCTGCTGAGAAATCAGCTTTTAACGTTATGGGAGTTCCCTTGTATGTTATTTGTCGTTTTTCCCTTGTTGGTTTTAATAATTTTTCTTTGTCTTTAATTTTTGTCAATTTGATTACTATGTGTCTCAGCATGTTTCTCCTTGGGTTTATCCTGCCTGGGACTCTCTGCACTTCCTGGACTTCGGTGGCTATTTGCTTTCCCATGTTAGGGAAGTTTTCGACTATAATCTCTTCAAATATTTTCTCGGGTCCTTTCTCTCTCTCTTCTCCTTCTGGGACCCCTATAATGCAAATGTTCTTGCATTTAATATTGTCCAAGAGGTAGCATAAGCTGTCTTCATTTCTTTTCATTCTTTTTTCTTTATTCTGTCCCACAGCAGTGAATTCCACCATTCTGTCTTCCAGGTCACTTATGCGTTTTTCTACCTCAGTTATTCTACTGATTCCTTCTAGTGTATTTTTAATTTCAGTTATTGTATTATTTATCTGTGTTTGTTTGTCCTTTAATTCTTCTAGGTTTTTGTTTAACATTTCTTGCATCTTCTCGATCTTTGCCTCCATTATTTTTCTGACGTCCTGGATCATCTTCACTATCATTATTCTGAATTCTTTTTCTGGAAGGTTGCCTATCTCCACTTCATTTACTTGTTTTTCTGGGGTTTCATCTTGTTCCTTCATCTGGTACATAGTCCTCTGCCTTTTCATTTTGTCTATCTTTCTGTGAATGTGGTTTTTGTTCCACAGGCTGCAGAATGTAGTTCTTCTTTCTTCTGCTGTCTGCCCTCTGGTGGATGAGGCTATCTAAGAGGCTTGTGCAAGTTCCCTGATGGGAGGGACTGGTGGTGGATAGAGCTGGGTGTTGCTCTGGTGGGCAGAGTTCAGTAAAACTTTAATCCACTTGTCTGCTGATGGGTGGGTCTGGGTTCCCTCCCTGTTGGTTGTTTGACCTGAGGTGACACAGCACTGGAGCCTACCTGGCTCTTTGGTGGGGCTAATGGTGGACTCTGGGAGGGCTCATGCCAAGGAGTACTTCCCAGAATTTCTGATGTGAGTGTCCTTGTCCCCGTAGTGAGCCACAGCCACCCCCCACCTCTGCAGGAGAAGCTCCAACACTAGCAGGTAGGTCTCATTCAGTCTCCTATGGGGTCACTGCTCTTTCCCCTAGGGTCCTCGTGTGCACACTACTTTGTGTGTGCCCTCTAACAGTGGAGTCTCTGTTTCCCCCAGTCCTGTCAATGTCCTGCAATCAAATCCCGCTAGCCTTCAAAGACTGATTCTCTGGGAATTCCTCCTCCTGTTTCTGGACCCTGAGGTTGGGAAGCCTGATGTGGGGCTCAGAACCTTCACTCCAGTGGGTGGACTTCTGTGGAATAATTTTTCTCCAGTTTGTGAGTCACCCACCCAGCAGTTATGGGATTTGATTTTATTGTGATTGTGCTCCTCTTACAGTTTCACTGCAGCTTCTCCTTTGTCTTTGGATGTGGGGTATCTTTTTTAGTGAGTTCCAGTGTCTTCCTGTTGTTGATTGTTCAGCAGTTAGTTGTGATTCTGGTTCTCTCACAAGAGGGAGTGAGTGCACATCCTTCTAATCTGCCATCTTGAACCAATCCCCTAAATATTTTATTTCTTTGAAATGATTTTTATTTTGTTACATTTGTGGGAGTTTTAAAAAAGTTTTCTTTCACAAATCATCTTTTATTTGAGCTAATTCATGGAACAATTTGAATAAGTCAGCACACTTAATGATATCAAGATGTCAAATAACTGAGATGTTTAGTGAATGATGAGTTTCTTGAAAAGCATTATAGCATAAGATAGAATGGTTTAGATTATTCAATTCTATGCTATTACTTAATATAGCTATGTGAAAAATATTGTCAAAAGCTGAATCTTCTGAAACAGTAAACACTCAGAAATGGCTACATAAATCCATTAGATTTACAGCTCTAAAATGTAGAAAAATTTAGTGAAATGAATTTTTATCACATTTCCTCCAAACAGCAAATATAAATAATTGTGGGTCAAAAATTAGTGCCCAACTAGCAGATAATGCAATATTATTATCACTAGTTATCTTAAATTAATATCATTTGATAATAATCTAAGTGAAATAAACAGACTAGTATAAATCTATAGAAAAATGAGTTTTATACTCCATATTGCATATAAAAATACTTTCTGATTATTTATAAATGCCTGATTTTTAAAAATTGTAACATTATGGAAAAAATATAAAGACATTTTAAAAAGTCACCTATTCATAGAATCGAAAAGACAAGTTTTAAGCAAAATACCCATAGAAAAAAATGCCATTTAAGTTGTTCTAAAAAATAAAAACTAAGTTATTATAAGACAAAGAATTGGTAGAACTGATATTAAATATACACTTTGAGCTGTGCAATATGCTCCAAGTTCTTACATAGCTGGTGGTAGTTAATAAATACCTCAATCATGACTAACAAATAGTCTCAATCATGACTAACATAGTCTCAATCATGACTAACAAATTTTTAAAAAATAGTCTAATGGAATTAAAACAAAATTGAAACTCATGTGATTGAACCAAGACCTGGAATTGTCTTGTCATTGTAATTGCAGAATACACTAAGTTATTTGAAGGATGAAATAATTCTAAGAAGTTGTGACTCATTCTATCTGGAAACAAATATAAATTAACATTGAGATTCCAGATAAAATTTATAATTGCCTTAGTATCTGCAACAAAAATATGTTGTCAAAAGAAAAATAGTTTTTTCTCTAATTTAAAAGGAAAATTGAATAAATATATATTATTAAATATTAGCTATCCAAATATTATAATAATTATAAATGAAAACTTGGTTATATTTTCACATGTAATAAAAAATGCAATAATGAAAGTTTAGAATTAGGTAGTCTTCATCAGGGATTTGGTAACTTTTTTTTAAAGGCAAATCTACTTTATCCTGAAGTACAAATAACAGGCTCTAATGACAGCTAGTCAGCATGTTATTGAATAAATACATGATTGGCCTTTAAGAGGCACTCGAGCCTTCTCTTTCTCTTCCCCCACTCTTCATAAATTGCCCCCGCTCTAATTCATCCCCAGTGAAGATCAAAGGCAAATCCTCTCCATTTCAAAATAGAAGTGAAGAATAATTAACTTTGATCAATTTGATTCAAGCACACAGGGTTGAACCAATTTTTTAAGAGAGATCTTGAATTTGTTACAAAGTCAACATATATTAGTAACACATCTTTTCTTCCCTCCCTTCCGTCAATGTGTCCATGATAAAAGATCTTGGTTCAGGCCCAGATGATTTTTCCCCCCTTCTTTGGGTTTTGTGTCATTCCAGGAGCTACTGGGGTATGCCTTCTGCATATACTTGGTTGAAGATTGGTGCTGATATCTTAGTTATTCATTTGGAAACATTAAAACTACTACATGTCCACTCATTCTTCCCCTACCTCTTTCTGATTTCACTGCCTTTTTATTAATAGGCATGCTTTTTTTCATTGAATAAGTTTTAAGTCTCATGTTTGGACTTAGGAAAATCTATAAATTGGGGAATTGTACTACTTTTATTTTTAGGACATGCAAACTGATTAAGTTAGCTAAGTAAGGTTTTCTTGAAATGGCCTATAAAAGTTTACAGTGTTCTGGAATTGGATTATGAGGCCAGGAGCAAACCAGTAATATAGTGTTCTTTGACTTGTTTTGCCATTGTTCTCATATCTATATGTTCCTTTAATTGTAGAAAGAGGGGGACATGACTGAAATCACATTAGGAATGTATCCTGAATTCTTGCAAATATTTAGGAATAACTATATAAATATTTTACTGGAACACAATAAATAATATTTATAGGGAAAAGTGATATTTATCACTGATTTTCAGAAACGTATTGAGCATTTACTACATTTAAAGTACTGTTCTAAGACAAATAATACAAGCAGTATAAGAGAAGTACTGTTTTTATAGATCACAATTATGAAGATGAGGTAATAAGAAATAAGTAAAATAGAAAGTGATAAATGTTTATACATACCTCTATTATCAGTGCTTTATGTTCACAGTGAAGGCTCAAGACCCTTAAAGATCACATAGAATATTCTGAATTATAGAAAGATGATATAATCCTTAAGATAATTTTAATAGTCAGATTATTTTATGTAAAGTGATGATTATTTGTTTTCCATGCAAGAATGTTATAAAAACTCTCTAGTCTCCAAAATACTACCATTCACCAGGTTTGAAGAATAATAAGAGACTCAAATTTTAAAAACAGAGAACAAGACAGCTATAACACTGCCAATGATGGAAGAAAGGGAACATGAGAAATAAAACTAAGGCTAGAAATCCAGTATTGAAGGAGAAGCACCAGTGAGACTCTGACCTAGGAAATAGCATAAGGGGAAAACAGAATTTCTTTTAATGCAGTCATAAAATTTTAGCTGAACTTTTCAATAAATGTCTTTATTGAGTAAGGCATTACTTAAAATGATGTATTTGTTTTACTGATATGTAATCTTCTCAATTTGAAAATAAGGTTGTTTCATTATAGCTCTTAATATTATATTATTTAAATAAGACCAATAATGTATTTAACACAATGAAATACTTCTTAACGCTGTTAATTCATTTTAAAATTTAATTTTAAACAAGGACTTTTCATCCTTTTCTTTCTCTCCTTCTCAGCATCCAGAGTGAAAATGAACGATCCTACCTCTTCTAGTTTTAAAAATTCTTTCAAGGCATGCAATATAGTGCTTACAACTGCATGCCAGGCATACAGAATCCAGAGAGCTTCCATAGTCTATAAGCCCCAGCCAGTAAGGCAATGATTTAAAACAATTAATCGGTCTGAGCCAAGGGACATTGGCTGCAGTGGAACCAGGGAAGACTAATGCTTTCTTGGCCTCGCTCTCCTTATATCTAAAATGAAGAAGTTCATAACTTAAATAGCTTGCTTCATAAAGAAGGTATTGGTGGATTCTCCTCACTGTAACGTAGGAAGGCTATGATTTCTGTTTCACCCCTTTTGCTATTACATCAAACTAGATTTTCCCCCTTAGGATTTACTACACTATACGTTTCCCCTCATAGCAAATACTTTAAGAGAAATAATTGATACAATGAATAGTTATGAAAATTTAGATAGCATATGACAGTAAAATTAAAAAGGTGGCGTAAAATTGGCAATTTTGTGAAGTTATTCAGAACATCTTAAAGGGAGTTCAGCAGATGCTGTGCTTGCTCATGGTCTACAAGAACCAGACATTATGGAAGATGGTCTTCCGTGTTGAAACAAGAAAAATAGCTTGAACAGTTGATTTTCCTAATTTATTTTAGTGATGTATATGTTGTCTTTTGAATGCTGAAGTGTTAAGAAAGAGAGAGAGAAAGGTATAATGTAGAATCTCTTAAATTAAAGGAAATGTTGGGATAATCAATGAGAATTTATCTCAAAATTCTTGTTGCAAAAATTTTAGTTCACCAGGAGTCATTATTTAATGCTACTTATTACTTATAATTTCGAGAAAATATGAATGGGTTCAGATAAAATGCAAATTAAAACTAACACATAAAATATTCAGCCAAAGAAAATATATTTGTTAATATGTGGGATGTGATATTTAGCTATTTTAAAAGATTTAGAGATATCTGACCTTTGCTCCCTCAGTGTGCATATCTGAGGCATTCAATGAAATGCGTTATTTTGATAAATGAAAACTTGCTTATTTCCACAGGGTATCAAGATCACAGGGTATCTTCCCACACAACTTCATTTCCACATTGCTCACCATCCCCGGCATCCCAAACCATCCATTCTTTTCCTGGGAACTGAAGAGTTTGTCATACATACATAAGATAAATATTACCCTGAGTATCCATTAAAACCAACCAATATTGGAGTTGAGCTCTCAGCAGGGGAATTAAATTCTGAAATTTAAGGATTTAGACATATGTTTGAACAAAAACAGGAAAGAATTCTCTGGGACTAACACAATAACTAATTAAAGGGCAGCATCTTTGGCTGTAGGGAAAACTATAACTCACTCCGAAGATAAATGTTTAAGGGGCTTTAGAAAGGGAAAAACTGCTAAAACCTGTCATAATGCATCAAGATATCAAGCCTGGGGCTTCCCTGGTGGCGCAGTGGTTGGGAATCTGCCTGCCAATGCAGGGGACACGGGTTCGAGCCTTGGTCTGGGAGGATCCCACATGCCGCGGAGCAACTAGGCCCGTGAGCCACAATTACTGAGCCTGCGCGTCTGGAGCCTGTGCTCCGCAACAAGAGAGGCCGCGATAATGAGAGGCCCGCGCACCGCGATGAAGAGTGGCCTCCACTTGCCACAACTAGAGAAAGCCCTCGCACAGAAACGAAGACCCAACACAGCCATTAACTAATTAATTAATTTAAAAAAAAAAAAGAAATCATAAAAAAATTAAAAAAAAAAAAAAGAAATCAAGCCTGTCTTAGCCAATTTGTTGTACTGGATCCATGAGGAGAAAAGGTGCCAATATAACAAATTATACTGAACTTGTACTCTCTTACCTCTTATCAGGCTACCCTCACTTTACCTGGAATAAGACCCAGATTAATATTCTAAATCATGAATTTTATCATTCCCAATCCATTCTAACCTCTTTGTAAGTAACACAGTAATGTTTAAAAAAAATAGAGAGTCTGATTAATCTTGTAATTAGTATCCCATCTGTTAGCAGATATAATATTTGGAGCTGGTTCTATTTGCAAATCCCCCAACATACATGTTGTAGAAATGGTTTCCACACTACCTCTTTTCTATCAAGGCAGAAAAGTCATAAAAATATATGTTTAATATTTTTCCTTACATTCAGATTTAAAGTTGCTAGTTAAGGAGTCTAGTTACTTTAACTTTCCATTTATTCCTGAAAGTCACCATCAGGAAATGATCAATTATATATTCCCTAGAAAGTCTAACCCTGACTGGACTTGTAAAGAATTGGTAGCATCATAGAGATGTTCAAATCCTTCTCCTTGAAGAGAATTATCACTCTAGAAAAGAGAAAAAAATGAAAACAATCTCAATTTTTCCCCTTTTCACACTGGTAATTAAAATAAGTATAATTAGATTACCCAAACATTTAAATAACATGGAAACAAGCACCATATAAATGGATCTTTGATTAAAATTGTCAAAATGAACATATTTACCTATAGTTTATTCTATGTATATATTGGAATGACATTTGTGACTGTGATCACTCTAGCAAAGTAATTAATGTAGCTGCAAGTAAAAGCATTAATCTTGCCATAAAGTCGTTTTTCCTCACTTTAGAAACTTTAAACTTGCACACTATATTAATCTGATACCCAGCTGTCAAAAAATGTTTTTCCCCCTCAGATTTATAAGTACATTCCACATGTTTATTCAAGTAGAGTATTTAAGAATATTTTGACCTGTTCCTGAGTTTAATGCAAACTTTTACTTAGCATTCCGGTTTGTAATAGAAATATAAAGCACTCCAGGACTTGCTAGGCCACATGGAAGACATGTACTGTGAGGAAGTACTTCTGCCTCCCTTCCCTCTGTGAAGCCAAGAGCTACAGGACGACAGAAAAAGAAAGAAAGAAAGAAAGAAAGAAAGAAAGAAAGAAAGAAAGAAAGAAAGAAAGAAAGAAAGAAAGAAGGAAGGAAGGAAGGAAGGAAGGAAGGAAGGAAGGAAGGAAGGAGGAAGGAAGGAAGGAAGGAAGGAAAGAAGGAAGGAAGAAAGAAAGAAAGGAAGGAGGAAAAAAGGAAGGAAGGAAGAAAGGAAGGAAAGAAGGAAGGAAGGAAGGAAAGAAATCTCTATAATATTGTATGGTCCAGAATGTTAGTGTTATAAAAGTGCTGAAAAGCAACAGTACTGGTGAGAACTGGAGTAGTTGGTAAAGAAAACTTGGAAGGTGTAAGTCTTTGGAAGGGAAATAAGGTGGGGAAAAGTATTCTAATCGTGGAAGCATAATGAAGAAAGCTAATTTGGCAGTAGTTGAAAATCAGGCAAATAAATGTAGGTTAGATGTTGGTAGAAATTAATAGTGACTTTTTAAAGCCAGTGAATTGCATGGCTAAAGCCTAATATTAAGATTCTCAATATGGCTATGGGACATAGGATGAGTTGTAGAAAAGACAGATTCAAAATTTCTTTTCCAAGTGTGTTACTCTTAAGGGCAATTCTGGAGTTAATCTGACAGTTCTGAGTCTACAATTTGTTTGCTGGAATGTTTTTATTTGAAAAAGTCAAATGATAAGTAAAATAGCATATTTATCATTACTTATGTTTATTTGAAAATATTCAGAATAGACATTTAAAAAAAGTAAGATCATGCAACACCTCTGCTCAAAACCCTCAATTATTTCCGATTTTATTAATAGTAAAAGTCCTTAAAAATCTGCACAAAGTCCTACATATACTCTTCCCTTCCTATCCTCTCTGACAACATCTCCTATTTCTTCACTCTGTTTCATTCTGTTCCAAAAATGAGCTTCGTTGTTGTTCTTCAAACACACAAAGTATGCTCTTGTCTCAGGGCCTTGGAACTATGCACCAGGCCTGGTAAATTCTCCCAATAGTTATGTGGTTTTCTTCATTGCCTTTTTCTGCAGGTCTCTAATCAAAGAACGTGTTCTCCAATTATTCTATTTAAACCAGCACTCTTCTTTCAAACCAAAAATACCTATCCTCTCTTGGTTATAGGACAGTAAAAACATAACTTGAAAATATGGTTCGGAGTATTTCCAGTAGGTTTCCAGTCATCAAGACTGAGATACTTTGACCGTAGAGCTGTAAACTAGTCAAATTCTCCTAGATAAATCAATGTTCTCTCATATCCACAGGTCGAAAACAGAAGATATTATTCTTCTAAAAGTTACTAAGAAGAAAAATGGTCCTTCAGAGCGTGGGCTATGCTTTCCAAGAATTTAAACATGTTTTCATACACTAGAAATCAAATTGTACAAAGTAGAGTATGCCATTTTTTGGTTATCTGTAATTAATCTAAGTTTCCTCTTTTTTTTGAAGTCCGACTAAAAACCTAGGGGCTAGAGAGGATGGACAAGAAAGGAGGGATAGATTGAGAAGAAATTTAAATTTACTAGCAATCTATCACAATCTCTTCTAATGTAAAACTACTTTCTAGGCTTGTTTATTTTTTCCTTCAACACTGCCTCTACCCCACAAGTGCCTGGGTAGAGCAGAAATCTTGTGTTGTTTTTTTTTTAACATCTTTATTGGAGTATAATTGCTTTACAATGTTGTGTTACTTTCTGCTGTATAACAAAATGAATCAGCTATACATGTACATATATCCCCATATCTCCTCCCTCTTGTGTCTCCCTCCCACCCTCCCTATCCCACCCCTCTAGGTGGACACAAAGCATAGAGCTGATCTCCCTGTGCTATGCGGCTGCTTCCCACTAGCTATCTATTTTACATTTGGTAGTGTATATATGTCCATGCCACTCTCTCACTTCGTCCCAGCTTACCCCTCCCCTTCCCTGTGTCCTCAAGTCCATTCTCTACATGTGTGTCTTTATTACTGTCCTGCCCCCTAGGTTCTTCAGAATCTTTTTTTTTTTTTTAGATTCTATATATATGTGTTAGCATACGGTATTTGTTTTTCTCTTTCTGACTTATTTCACTCTGTATGACAGACTCTAGGTCCATTCACCTCACTACAAATAACTCAATTTTGTTTCTTTTTATGGCTGAGTAATATTCCATTGTATATATGTGCCACATCTTCTTTATCCATTCATCTGTCGATGGACACTTAGGTTGCTTCCATGTCCTGGCTATTGCAAATAGTGCTGCAATGAACATTGTGGTACATGACTCTTTGAATTATGGTTTTCTCAGGGTATATGCCCAGTAGTGGGATTGCTGGGTCATATGGTAGTTCTATTTTTAGTTTTTTAAGGAACCTCCATACTGTTCTCCATAGTGACTGTATCAATTTACATTCCCACCAGCAGTGCAAGAGGGTTCCCTTGCACTGCTGGTGGGAATGTAAGAAATTCCCACATTTAAGAGCAGAAATGGGAAGAAATTCCCACACTTAAGAGCAGAAATCTTAAATGTCTTCGTGGTAAATAGGAAAAGGATTTGTCTGAGATCTGTATTATGAGATATATACATACAGGTCTATACTTGTTTAGATAGATAGATGATAGATAGATAGATAGATAGATAGATAGATAGATAATTGTTTCTGGTACAAGTCAAGGCATGTTCTCTCCATAATGCTTCCAGGGATCTTGGTCATCTTCCCGAGCTGGTTAGGTTCTCCTGCAATTCTGTAGGCCCATGGGTCTTTTTAAAGTCCTAGTATGACATACATCCAACTCCTGTGCCCCAAATTAAACCTGGGACAGAAGCCTCTCACGTTTTGCTTTTCATTTTCTCTTTTTGTTTTTCCTCCCTAAGAGTCACATCCTCCAGGTTCAATGCCACAGTAAAAGGGCTGTGAGAGAAAAGAGGAAATTTTTAATTTTAATTAAAATTAAATATTTTTAATTCTTTACTTTCTTCCACTCCAAAGGATCTCCTTCTTCCCCTTCCAATTTTGGATTAACTCTGATTGCTCTTTAGTTAGATATGGTACTAGGTTATATCCATTTTCTCTGGTGACACTAAGCCTCATGTCTCATTCCAAATGATAGGCAGGTAAACAGGAATGATATCTATGGTGAAGGTGAGTGAAAAATACAAAGCTAAAAATTTTCAAACTACAATACTCATTATTTTATAAAATAATATAATTGACAGATTATTCAAATTATTTACAATTCTTTATTGCTACTTGATTTTAAATTATATTTTAGCATCAATTTCTATGTCTTGCTAGTTTTCAGTTTCTATACTCAAGAATAATCATTGAGAAATCCCACCCTTCAAATATACTCCTTCTTCTTTTTTTATAATTAATGAATATATTGTTATTTGAACTTTGTTAGAACCCAACCCTTTTTTTTAGATTCTTTTCTTATTCTGTTTCTTTCATATTACTAAAGCCTCATATGGATTAACATCAACTTAAATCTTTGCTGCAGTTCAATAACTACACCTCTGTTAAGTCCACATAAATCCTGTCTGCTATTAAGGTGCCAAAAAACAACTGCTTGTTTATCCTAAGATTTCCAATTTTTTTATATTTGATTTTTAATCATTATCTTCTCAAATTTAGTGAGTTCTCTTCAGGCACTCTTCTTGAGAAGCAGTCAAGCTATTATTTAGGTGAATGGACAGCAAATTTAAAGTATTTCTTAATTATAACTATGCACATTTGATACATTATAAAATTCCCACACTCTTTAACATGGTGTAAGTTGGGGAATACAAATGCTGGTAAGGTAAATGGTTTCTGAACAAGAATGACTTAAAGATATACTCATTGTATTAGTCAAGGCTCTTCAGAGAAAGAGAACCAACAGGATGTGTTTTAATAGAGAGATTTATTTTAAGGAATTGGCTGCTCATATAACTGTGGAGGTACAGGTCTAAAATCTTCAGGGTACAATGGCAGTCTTGAGACCCAAGGAAGAGCTCCAGTCTGAGTCCAAAGGCATTTTGCAGGCAGAATTCCCTCTTGTTTGGGAGAGAGCAGTCTTTATTCTATTAAGGGCTTCATCTGATTGGATGAGGCCCACCCACACTATGGAAGCTAATATCCTTTATTCAAGGTCCACCTATTTAAATGTTAATCTCACTTGCAAACACTTTCACAGCAACATCCAGAATAATGTTTGATCAAATATTTGGCAACATAGCCCAGGTAAGTTGACATATGAAATTAACCATCACACTCACACTCTTCTGAAACACTTTATCTTAAATATGAACTGTGTAGATAATTACGTAAATATGGCAATCATGTGTATCTACACACATTAGTTATTCAAATATTGTGAATTATAAGACATAACCAAATAGTTCATCTTTACAATCTTAAAATGACAAAGACCCTTTGTTCACAGTCACACCAGGCACCACTTACACCACTTAGTGTGTTAGACTGCAGGCTATATTGGATGACCAGGTAATAGGTAACATCACAAGTAGAAGATTGTAGAGAACTACACTGCTGCCTTCTCTGTCTCTTCGCATGAAAATGGCCCAAACATAAGCATCTGCTATTTGAAAGCTTAGGAAATGAATACCACTGAAAGCTTAGGAAATGTATACCATTAGAATCTACATTGTGATGGCATTTGATAAATTGTTACTACTTTATTTTTTTCAATAACCATCAGGATTCAACCTAGGTGAAGGTATAAGAAGTAATGTGATTGAACAATCATCAAGATAATTGATAGGAATGGTCTCAGGTAAAACCACGACTTAGAAGTTTCAAGAAAAAAACAAAATATCATTATGTAATACTGCTGTTTTGATATATATTTCTTATACATTGCCATATATACCTACTGCCTAGATGGTTCTTATTTAAATCATCAAGTTATATTGTTGATGTCAATGGATTTCAGTGATTTTCACTGAGTTTTTTTCACTCAGTGAAAAAGCTGAGTGGTTTCATTGAGGTTTTCACTGAGTGGTTTTCTCTTGACACTGTAAATTCTGTATCCCAGGAAACCACTCAGTCCTGGGCAAACAAGAGGGTTTGTCACCATAGGACCAGTGACTGATTAAGACAGTGACTCTCGATATGAAAGGTGTTTATAGGAGTGGGGAGAACATTGAGCTGTAGTACCCAACCTTAAGTTTCATAGCTTTTGAAAAACAGATTAAAAGATTGAGCGTGGCCTTTCTTTAGAATTTTACCATGTAAGATTACAAAAACAAGCAAAAACCTATACAGTTATTTCCACTATCACTCAATAATAGAAATCAGAGTTTAAATTTTAAATATAGCAAAATATAATCTCAGATTAAAAGACAACCTTAAGATTGAGAACGCTGTATTATTTTATCACAGGAGGCTAAAAAAATTCCCCCACTGGCATTATTGACCTATATTGGTGAATTCTGCCTTACGTAACTAGTAAGCGCTCTCTCCTCCTTTCCATCAGATGAGCCCGCTCATTCCCCTCAAGAATATATGTCACATCTATTTTTTTTTTCTTGTTTGAAAATACAAGTAACTTTTCTCTAATTTGAAAGAATAAGAAACAACAAGGTGAGCGGTCCTTAATACTTGGAGGATGGTAGGGTATGAGACAGTAATACTTATTTGGGGGCATCTTAATACTTTGGGATGCATGTAATTCAAGAGAATCTACTCCTTCTGAAAAACAAAAATGGATGTATGTACATACACACAAAATATTACCTATAATTTCAGGAGCTTCACAGAGCCTCTGGAGCCCAGGGACCCTGGGACCAGAAATCTTGTTCAAACTTGGCTGACAAATGTTTAATTATCTTCTAGTCAAATACATTCAAATGGCTTCCTTGTGCCTTACAACAGTAGTGACGAGAAAACGCACGTGCTTCTCTGAGGTCTCCGCTGACATATCCCTGAGATCTGCCACATCAAATACACCAGCCAGATTAAGCTCATAATACCACAAGATAAGACAGAGGGAATGAGGCAACTGGCCTGTATAGATTTTGTCACAGGGCAGCATTACAACGAAGAGACTTTAAAACACTTAAGTTTCAAACAAATATTAGTCTTAGGCATACAGAGGCTTTACATGTGGGTTAACAGAGCTTTGCTTTCCGTGAGAAAGTTTCTGGTAGGTATTTGCTATTTAAATCTTTTCAGGTAATTAGTCCCTGTGGTGCCTTCCATTTCAGGCTCCAGCTGTTCATGCTAATGAGATGTCACTTGGTGTCAGGAATTCCCATCCTCCAGCATTAGGCAGTTAACCAATAATGGGGTGCTTGAGAAGCTGCACACATAAAAGGAGGTGATGAACAGCTTAAACTTAATTATCACTGCTTTTATCCACCAAAAAAAAAAAAAGGCAAGTGATATCTACAGTATTAGTATTAGTAGAAAGTCCCTCTCTGACGAAGCATACTTCAAAGAGAAGAAGAGGGAAAAGGTTAACATTTCAGCCATAATCAGAGACAAGTTATTTCTTTAGATGTACAACCTGATTTCTGAAAATATCAAACCCACAAAAATGATCAAATGTTTATCAAACATCACCTCTTATCTCTCACATTTACAATATTTACGTGAAAAGTTCTAGTTGGCCAACATAAAGATAACGTAAGTTAGGAGTTCCACATTTTTGTACATTGTACCTTCGCAACATTGTTTTGCCTGACTTGGCATAGGATTGAGTGCATCTTAGCTTTAGAAATTGATTATCTATGTAAAAAGTCTTGAATTTGATATTTAATTTATAATTTAAAGATAATGCACTGTCACAAAGACACATTTAGTAAGTTCCAAATAAACATGTGGCAGAGAACATTCTGATCAAAATGTGATAAGAAGTGAAGTTCACTTTAAAGATATATGAAAAAATGAACATCATTGTTCTAAAATAGTTTCTAAATGAAAGAATAAATCAAAAGTAAAAACACAAAAAGAAAGTTGGAAATTATAGTGCCTTAAATCTAATTTATGGATGTCGTGAGAACTGTTTTTATTACTAAACAATAACATTTAAATAAATTCATTAAGTTTTAAATGAAAGAAATAAAAAGAAAAATCAAAGTTTATGAAACTAATTAATACAAAAGAAAAACTAGCAAATTACAATATATAGAAAAATTGGCAAAAAAGACAGAGATAGAGATCCTCAAATGTGGTCGTAAAAAGATACAGATGTTACCAAACTCAAGTTCGTGTGCCCAATGCACAGTGAGGCCAAACAAACCAAAACTTAGGCCTTTGGAACAGAGAAAGGTTTATTGCAGGGTCAAGCAAAGAGAGCGGGTGGCTCCTGCTCAAAAACCCCCAAACTCCATGATGGTTTTGGGGAACAATTTTTTATAGGCAAAATTTGGGGTGAGGGCTGCAGGGTGTGTGACTCTCTTCTGATTGGTTGGTGGTGAGGTAACAAGGCAATGCTCCAGGAATCTTGAGCTCAGCCTGAAGTTACCCTCCTCCACCTGGGTGGGGGCCTTAGTTCTGGCAGAAGAACTCAAAGATATTGTTATGTATATCCCTTCAAGAGGAAGCAGGATCCTGCTTCACTCTCTGCACTAACGTTTCTTGATTGTTCCTCCTTTGTTTCTGCATTCCCTATTTCCCTGATCAGTAGGTGTTTGACTCTGCCCTTTGGAATTCAGGGAAGGTCTAGGAGGCTGAAGTCTTTATCCTGAAAATAAGAAATGGGGGACATAGAAAGGCTTTTGTGCCCAAGAAAGCCTCAGAAGGTCCTGCTAAATTTCACAGAGATTACATTGAAAAGAACATTACTTCTTAGAAAGCATTACCAATGAAAGAAAAGAAAGAGAGAGAGAGAGAAGACAAATTACCTAAGGCTAGAGAATGGGATTAAACTACATATATAGGTAAAAATAAAATATTTACAAAGAAAGTAGATGAGAAAATTTTGTCAGTAAATTAAAAATGTAAATAAGTTATAAAAAAGTTACAAAGTATGAAAAGATATTTGCTGTAAAATTAAATATGATAAACATTTGTAGACCAGCGTACTATTAATTAAATAATGCAGTTTTGTGTGGAGATTGTATATATGTATATGCATGTCTTGTATATATGAAGGTACAGATATAGATATATATGCACAAAAACAATACAAAATAATCTTAAATACTTGACATGTGGTAGGTTTTGATAGGGAGGAGATTTGACCGTTACATTTTATTTTCTATTTTAAATGGAAAATGTATTTTAATTTTAATTTTTAATTTTTTTATTTTTTAATTCATAAAAAGCCACATTAACAACAAAATGTAAATCTAAAAATTGTAGCGAAATTACTCAGCTACATTTTATATGCTTGGAGGTGTTACTTCTAATTATTATTAATATTATTATTATTTTATAGTTAATATACTGCATATAGAATCACTAGCAAAAACCTCTAAAACAAATTAGAAAATCTTTACAATGACAGTATAATTTAGGAAAGAAGTATATAGTAAAATTATAGGCATCTCACTATTTCTTAAGTATCCAGAGGAAACTCCATTTTTAAAAAAATCAACTTATTTTTCTAAGTGATAGATCTAACTAATATCATTATGATGTTTGCTATAGAAATCTGTAGTTCATTCACAAAGTAAATTCTACAAAATACTCTTATTCAAAACTCTTTCAAACGCAAGAAACTCACCTGCTGAATATGAGGCCAAGAGCCAAACAAAAAGATTCATGTCTTACAGGAAAACATTCAGATGTTTACTAATAGGTAATTGATTTATAGCTGTCCATTTATTAAAAACAAAACAAAAGAAACAAACCGTATAGTTGGAAAATTCTGTCTTTGGGAACTGCAGCATCACCGTTCTATCTACCTGTCCTCTTTTGGTTGTATTCTAACGTAGAGGTTCTCAATCCACATTGCATATTAGAATTATATGGGCAAAGTGTAAAAAAATTACTTAGTCAAATCATATGAGGATTTTACGATTTCAGTAAAATTGAGTACTCAATGTCTACAGTAGCCCATCAGTCCTAGAAATTCCCTTAGTTGTTATTGGTTTTGGATAATTTTGAATAGCCAGTGCTCTTTAACTAATGTACCATCTTTAACTAATGTACCTTCTGCCGTGAAGGGGAGATTAGCTGGAGATTGAGTTAATGATTGATCATGGGTACATGATGAAGCCTCCATAAAAATCCCGTAAGAATGGGGTTCAGAGAGCTTTTGAGTTGGTGAACACATCTACTTGTCGGAGGGTTAGTGCACCCCAATTCCATGGGTACAGAAGCTCCTGTGTTCAGGACCCTTCTGAACTTCACACTGTGTATCTCTTCATCTGATTCTTCGTTCATATCCTTTAATATCCTTTATCGTAAATGGTAATCTAATAAGTAGACTGTTTTCCTGAGTTTTATGAGCCACTCTAGCAAATTAATCGAACCCAAGTAGGGAGTTGTGGGAACCTCTGATTTATAACCAGTCTGTCAGAAACACAGATAAAAACCTGGACTTGCAATTGGCATCCGAAGTGGTGGTGGTAGGGGGGCAGTCTTAGAGGTCCTCACTAACTCCAGTTAGTGTCAGAACTGAATTGTATTATAAGACACCAGGCTGGTGTTTGAGACTTGGTCGGTGTGGGAATAAACCCACACATTTGGTGATGAGAGGTGAAGTAGTGTTGAGTGTACAGAAGTATTCTGTGAGTAGTGAGTAAATGAGAAGCAGGGAGTTTTTCCTACACAGTAGGTTTTGTGCCATTATACCTCTGTGTTTTATTTTTCTAATATAGGGTATTGGCTCTTCCTGAGGCCCTTTCCTTGCAATATTTGCAAGTCCCTTAGCAGGAGATGTTTTTTTCTAGAAAGATGATCCTTTGATATTGTTTCTACTTAAGAGTTGTTTTTCTGTTGTCCAGAGTTTGATTTTGTTCTTAGTTTGTCAGTTTTCTAAACCCCTCTGAAAATATTTGGCTTTATGAGAGAGACTGATTATTTAATTCTGAACATTTCCATTCCAATTCATTTTTCTGTTAAATACATAATTTCTGGTCTTGGTCCATTTATGAAAACAGAGGACAGTGATTATTTTTACATCAGCTGTCAGAGACACTTTAAATATTTTTTTGAAAGTCTTTTGAAGCCAGTCACTAAAATGGGATCATTCTGTAAAAAATCTTGAGTAAAAGAGTTGTTCCCATATGTATTTAGGAGAGTAGAAGGGACGTAAGCTATATAAATAGGTGAAGTTAAAGTAGGGTATAGAACTTGGAACACAAGAGAGACATGTTCCAGATGATTTAAAGGGTAGTGGTTTCTTTTCTTTGGTCTTTACTAGAAAGTCTTTGAGGGAAGATATTCTGGAATCAGAATTTCATTTTAAGGCCTCAGCATAATAATAAAAAAATTATTTATTGTTGGATATTTGCCCTCCCTTCTTTTCTAGGGCTTCTGTTAGATATTATATGTAAGATGCCAAAAGCTTCCCAGGATGGCCACTGAAATTTTAATTTATTCTTGTGCCATGTGGCAAGATAATTACTGAATCTGGATTACAGTGAGAAAACATCTTGGAGTGGACATTCTGTAGGAGTAGGAGAATGCCTATAAGTTAGAGACAAAAAGAATCACTTTCTCACACACCCGTGCACACATCATGACAGCCCGTTTCTGCTAATATTTTATGAAACAGCATCTTGGAATCTTGATTATTTCTATCAAGACTGTATGGCTAATAACCCAGAAACTATTAATCTACAAGATATTGAAATGGAGAAGAAAAACCTCCTATGTTAAACAGAGTAAACTTTCTCTGGACAGCGAAGGCAGAGAATTTCCTCATTAGATTTTGTAAGGGACCCAAGTAACGTTTATAAATCATTATTACACGTATTTATAATGTTTGTAATTCATTATTATATATGTGATAACTTCTTATCATAGGAAACCTCTTAATATTAAAAAACACAAATTTCTTTTTTTTTAAAGGTTATTTTCACAACACTGCCCTAGCATCAAGTGCACAGCAGAACGACCCAGTCATTCTTTCTTCAAATCACACTCCATTGTAGGTCATCACAAGATATTGAGTACAATTTCCTGTACTATACAGGAAATCCCACGCCACCCATCCACCCTAGGTACAGTAGTCTACATCTGTCAATCCCACACTCCCAATCTGTCCCTCCCTCCTTCCCACTCCCCCTTAACAACCACAAGACTGCCCTCCACGTCTCCAAGTCCACCCTGGACCAGTACACACATTCATGTTTATCATTCCTAGACCACACACACACAAGCAACATCACACAACCTGCATCCCTCTCTGTCTGACCTACCTCACCAAGCAAATACCCTCCAGGTCCATACATGCCGCTGCAAACAGCAATACCCCATTCCTTCTCATGGCCGAGTAACATTCCACTGTACACGCACACCACATCCTCCCCAGCAAATCATCTGCTGACGAGCACCTGGGCTGCGCCCATGCCTCAGCCACTGCAAACAGTACCACAGGGCGCATGCATTCCCTCGAAGTAGAGTCCTTGTTCCTTCGGGATATAGACCAAGGAGTGGGACTGCAGGCCACATAGCAGCTCCACCTTCAGTCTTCTAAGGAACCTCCACACTGCCCTCCACAGTGACCGCACCAGTTCTCACCCCCACCAGCAGTGCACGACCTCCCCCCCATCCTCCCCAGCACCTATCATCTGTAGACCCTTAGATGACAGCGACCCTGACCTCTGCGAGGCAATACCCCACGGGGGCCCCAATATGAACTTCTCCAAAAATCATCAACGCCGAGCATTCCCCCATGTACCTGCCGGCCGTCCTCACGTACCCGCCCTCCCAGAAAAATGCCCACCTGGATCCCCCGCCCACCCTCCAACCAGGCTGTCTGCCCCTTTGCCACAGAGCGACACAACACAACAGGTTCATACATTCTCGACACCAAGCCCCTGCCAGTGGCACAGCCCTCATTCTCTCCCTCTCTGCAGACCACCCCTCGTGGGGGTGGGGATGGGATACACAATTTTCTTTATTTTAAAATGGTCACCAGAGAATATCTAATTACTAGACTGATAATAAAAGTAATGAGATGACAAAAAAGTCTAAGAAACAGCTGGTTTTTAGACGTACAATAGAAATTTGGTATAAATGTAAAGGGAACAGTGAAAAATTTAGCAATGGCATAAAAGTCCATTGCTTACTCTGTCAGCAATTAAGGAAAAGTAATTTGTGAAACTATTCAACAAAATAGCCAGTGACAAGAAATAAAACGTGTGAAAATTGATAAATAGATGATTCTCAACAGAATTGTCAAGGTAGGTATGGATTTATACGAACATGCCGACTTTCACAAATTTAGAGAGTCTCAATTATTTCTTCCCATACATACCTTTCATAAATGTTTATGTCTAGCTATGAATAAATATTGATCAGATGTTGTGAGCATGACTTCTTTCTTTCTTTCTTTATAGTGGATACAGCAGCAAGGAACATTGTTAAACATGTTATCCACAGGAGAAGAGGTATTTAAAAACATCTGATTTTAACACTGAAAAACCAGAATTATGGTTAAAATATAGTAATGGGGAGGGGGAAAAATATATGAAAGAAATAATATAATATTCCTTTATATATAATCTAATAATTTCATATAATGGTGACTTTCAAATCAGGAATTATGTAATGATTACATTATCGTTTCCCTGAACTTATCCTTTAGGAACTACTTCATCCTCATGATACATTGTCTCAATGAGGGTACAATCAGGAGACATAAATCACAAATTCATATGGGGATAGTTTAATATGAAAAATTATTAGCTATAGTGAGAGTTGACTATGAAGTTTCTGTAGGGGTCTAATGAACAGCCTAGAAATGCCAGAGAGTACTCTAGAAAGGTCCCATTGGAGAAGTGTGGCTGCAACCCACTGAAAGCTCTCTGAGTTGTTCCAGGTAAGAGCTGGTGTGCAGTCATCAAGCAAGCAGGAAATATCCCTCCAGGATGCAGTTGGGTCAAGGCTAGTGGACAGGAAACTGATTGGAAAATAGGAAACAACTTTCAGGGTATAGGTGGATCGTTGCTGGGATGCAAGTGGGGAGGAGATTGATGGCTAAGACTGGCAAGGAGAAAACACTTCCAGGCTGGAGGGCAAGCCAAGGTTGGAGGGCAGATGCAGGAAAGAAATAGAAGCATCAAGAGCTCATGTGCTGGCTGAGTAGTTTAGGTGTGTGGTGTCCGTTCAGGGACAGCTTCATTGACATTGTCACTGAGCTAAGACTGAGGCTGTAAGCTCACTGAGGGGCTACTTTCTCCAGGCTTCTAGCTGGGCAGAATGTAACTGAATGTTCCCCAGCACACAATACTGGCAGCCGTGAGAGGAGCAGAGAAAATAAAAATGGAACTACACTGGAATGGGAAGAGATGCCCTTTTCTCTAGTTCTATATCTACATCACCCCGTGCTGAAAAAGTAAACATCTTGCTCTCTGCCAAGGAAAAGTGCTCAGAATCCAGCTCCATTATTGCAGAACAGGGAAAATAAACCCCACTGGATTTGAAGCTGAGATAATAATTTGATAGTTACATGCACATGGTCCTTTTGGGATGCCAAATATCATGCTTTACTTCCCATTCTACTGCGATAGCAGAAAGAAATCCCTGACTATGGTTTTTGAGACAATGACTCCAGTCAAGCCTGATATAAGCTTAGCCCTGGGACTTCCAAGTCATATGAGTAATATTGACCTTTGGTTCTAGCTAACTGAGTTGTCTTTTTACAATTTGTACCTGAAAAACTCCTGATTGGTACAAAAATGCCCTCAAAAACAAATGTACAAAACAGAAAGAAAGATGCTTTCTTTAATAAGTACATCTAGGTATAAGATTTCTTCACAATCTTTCGCATTGTAATTATTTAGATGCTTCATTGCTTGTATATAATTTCTTCATGAGTTATTGGGTATAGTTTCATCATTCGTAAACAGAACTGAGATTAAAACACCCTTTTACAGACTTCTGGCTTGAGCTCCATCATTTAAAAGTTGGAAATTCTTGTGGTTTGATGACCATCTTTAGCGTTGGGTTCGGGTTGCTTTTACTTTCCTGTGTGTGTATCATCACTCTCATCCTCAGAACAAGATGAAAATTGAGCAAACCCAAAATCACAGACTTTGTCTATATCCTCCAGGGAATTGAGGCCACAGGACAAACGGCCTTCCAGAAATCTAGAGAGAGAGGCAGATAAAGACAATCACAGCCATCATCAGGATCGGTTTACCTGGAGCTGGAGCAACTGAGGCCGTTAACTGGTAGGAATATACTTAAAGAGTCATTTCGATGAATTTCCGCCGGCTGAGTGTGCACTAGCTTGACAGTAGCTTGACTAAAATCTCCTGGGAGCCCAACCTTAGAGGGGTCACCCTGAATTTTCATGAATTTTACCTACAGCAACCCCACCAGGTGCCCACTGTAAAAATTGTGCGGAGAAGGAGAAAAGTACCCATTTTGAAATACACCTAGAAAATAAGAAAGCATTGGAAATAGGCCCAGAGCTGTCTCTATAACAAAAGTTTGCCCTTCAGGGGAAACGACTTTACCAGAGCATTATCTAACCAGGGGGCAGAGCAATTAGACAGCTCCTGACTCCCTATCCATTATATCTTATGCTTGGGGGTTAAAAAAAAGGTTATGAAATGTTTCTGAATCACAGCCCAGTGACTCAGGCCAACTAAAACTGAGATTTAACTGTAAGACATTTGAGTGCTTCCCTTCCCCCATATCTTAACACCACATCAGCAGGCATCAGAATAATAACAGTAGATTATAACTGAAAGAGCTGCAAGACACAGACTCGATTAAGTTCTTAAAGAAACCCAAAAAAACGGGGGAGAAAAAAATACAAATGAGGAAACTGAAGCCTCTGGCATCTATATCTATAGAAAATATTATACACAGTCCAGCACCAAGCCAGATTAACATAAAACCTCACATTACGTGATATATCATGCCCAGTTTTCAACAATAACAGCAAAAACAAAATATAACACATGCTAAAAGACGTGAGACAAAGCATCAGAACCAGAGTGAGATATGAAACTGATTTTAGAATGAATTTAGAGAATTTTAAATCACTATGATTAATATGATAAATGTGCTCATGCAAAAAGTAGGCAACATGCAAACAGATGGGTAATGTAAGCAGAGAGATGGAACCACAAAGCAAAAATCAGAAGGAAATGCTAAAAAATCAAAAAAAACTTTAGCAGAAATGAAAAATGACATTGATAAGCACATTAGCAGGCTGGATGTGGCCAAAGAGAGTATCACTGAGCTTGAAAACTTGTCAATAGAAAATTTCCAACCTGAATTGCAAACAGATAAAAGATGAAAAAAAAAAAAAAATGAAGATTATATCCAAGAACTGTGGGACAATTATGTAAAATAAAGTAGGTACCATCATACTTAAGGTGAGAAACTAGGTGCTTTTGCCCTGAGATCAGGCACAAGGCAAGGATGCCCCCTCTTAGTACTCTTATTCAACATTGTACTAGTAGTCCTAGTAAATATAATAAGGCAAGGAGAGGAAGTTAAGGTATGAAGCTTGGGGAAGAAGAAATAAAACTTTTTATTCACAAATGACATGATTGTGCATGTAGAAAATCCTTAACAATCACAAAGAATTCCTGGTTCTAATAAATGATTGTAGCAAGGTTGTGGTGTACAATGTTAGTATATAAAAGTCAATTGCTTTTCTAAATACCAGCAATGAATAATTGGAATTTGAAATTAAGAACACACCACCATTGTATTAGGCTGCTCAGGCCTCTGTAATAAAATACCACACACAGCGTGGCTTAAACAACAGAAATGTATTTTCTTACAGTTTTGGAGGCTGTAAGTCCAAGATCAAGGTGCCGGGAGGGTTGGTTTCTCCTGAGAACTCTCTCCTTGCCTAGCAAACAGCTGTCTTCTCCTTGTGTCTTCACATGGCCTTTTCTCTTTGTGTACACACTCCTGGTGTTTCTTCCTTTTTTAATAAGGACATCAATTCTATTGGATTAGGACCCAATCCTTATAACCTCATTTAACCTTAGTTATTTCCTTAAAGGCCCCATCTCCAAATACAGTCACAGTGGGAGTTAGGGCTTCAACCTATGAATTTTGGAGAGACAATAACAGCCACTTACATCAGCACAATAAAAATTGAAATATTTATGTATAAATCTAACAAATAAATACAGGATTTATAGATGGGAATTACAAAGCCCAGTTGAAAAAAGCAAAGGTGGTCTAAATAAATAGATTTTTTTATGTTCATGGGTAGGAAGACAAAATATTATTAAGATGCCAATTTTCCCACCTTGATCTATAGTTTCAACACCTTGCAATCAAAATCCCAGCAAGCTGTTTTGTGAGTATTGACAAACTTATTCTAAATTTTATATGGAAAGCAAAAGATCCAGGAGAGTCAGCACAATCCTGAAGAAGAAAAGAGTTGGAAGACTGACACTACTTGACTTTAAGACTTACTATAAAGCTGTGATAATCTAGATAGTGTGATACTGGCGAAAGAACAGATAAATAGATCAATAGAACAGAATAGAGAGTCAATTGAATTGAAAACCTATGTTTATACAAAAACCTCCACATCAATGCTTATAGCAGCTCTATTCATAATCACCAAAAGCAGGAAGCAACTAATATGCCCTTAAATACATAAACAGACTGTGGTATATTCAAATAATGGACTGTAATTGAGTATTAAAAAGAATGCGCTATCAAGCCACAGAAATACACTAATGAAACTTAAATGCACATGGGTCTGTGAAGAAACCAGTATTGAAAAGCCACATACTGTATGCTTCCAATTATGTGACATTCTGGAAAAGGCAAAACTGTATTGAAAGTAAAAAGATCAGTTGTTGTCAGTGGTTCAGAGGGAGAGAGGAAGGGATCAATAGATAAAAATGGGATCTTTAGAGCACTGAAAATATTATGTATATACTGTAATGGTGATTACATGGTATTTTGCATTTGTCAAAGTCCATCGAATTGTACAATACAGAGAATGAACCTTATTATAAACTATGGACTTTAGTTAATGATGGTGTGTCAATATTGATTCATCAGTTGTAACAAATATACCACACTAATGCAAGATGTTAATAATAGGGAAATTGCGTGATAGGGAAGGGATGTATGCGAGAACTCTCTGAATTACCTGCTCAATATTTCTGTAATTATTTAACTGTTTTATAAAAAGTCCATTAATTAAGTACATACAAACACACACCCCTCTACACACGCATCTTTTACTACTTATTTAGCATGTGGTCTTGGACAAATACTCCCTTAACTGTGGTTTACTTGTCAATAAAATGGGATTATTAAAACAGATTTCATATGAGGATTAATTTAAAATGTAAGAATGCTAAATGTATCAATGTAATAGAATATAAAATTACTGAGCTTCAGTTAATGTAAATTCACTCCATACATGTCCATATACTTATTACACAGATTTAACTCTATCAAGGAGGATTTCATTCAACTGAAAGTTACCATAAATAAAAAACTCAATTTCATAAGATACAAACAATAAGGAAGATTTATTATCTCATAAAGCAGAGTTTACATGGATAAGAAGTGGCCACCTTAAAAAAATGGCTATTGGATAGACATCCAGGAAGTGTCCTATAATAATTTTTGTTTTATCCAACATTTTGGTGTTATGTGAAATATGGTCTTATCACCATAATTTGTTTTAAAACTGGCTCAAGAATGAATATATTTTGCCCCTTGCTTGACAACTTTGTAGAGTCACAATGTCTATAATGCTCTTTATTTTAATCTCCTCATCTATTTTTGCCACCAGAGAAAGAACAGTGTTTTTGTTGACACACAGTAGTACCTGATTTTCAGTCATATTATTTCTGCAATATCTCATTTGGGGGTGCTAGAGATTTATGGCAAAGGAAGAACACTATTATTAAATCCATTCTACTTTTCTAAGAACATCATGAGACTGAAGCTAAAAAGAATAAAGGTTATATTGCTTTTCTTATAAACATTCATTTTTCTAAGTGATTACGACCAATGCTATTATTCCCATTCATTCATAATATATTTTTATGTCCAGACTAACTGTCAAGGTACAAAATTGCTTCAGGTCAAAGTTAATAAATTAGAATTTTGGAAAACATATTTATATTTCAGATGAACTGAACCATTGTTAAATTCTATATTTATAATTTATAAACTATAATGGTCAACAAAGAATCACTTAATACCTACTCTGGACAAGTAATCAGTGCATAAATCATCTAAGGTACCCCATATTTTGAATCTGGAGGGTACCGGAATGTAATACATATTATATACTAGTTATTTTTCCAGACATATGTTCTCTTCAATCAATTATTTTAAATTGAGTACGATTTAAAATTTCTTATTAAGCGTTCCAGAACCGGGACATACAGTGATGGATGGAGATATAATTTAGAACAAATAATGTAATTCCTTACCAAATATGGTCATTCATTTAATTAAAGATTATTTAATTCAGCTTCCTAATTATAATGGGGGAAATCTCTAAATCACTGGACGATGTCCTTGTTAAAGATCGTGTTCCAAATTACTGTAATAGCTAGAAAATAAACATTATGCTCTGACCAACACCCAAGTTAGGTTTTTGTTTCCCTACAAGAAGATTGTCTTCTTGTAGTGTACTATCTTCTTGTACATGTTAGTTTGTGTACATGTTAGTTTGTGGTCAGTAAAGGAACTTTATTGTAAAGGAACTTTCCAAACATCTCAAGTGCTTTGCCCTTTCTTTCATCATTTTTATGTGCTATTTCCTCTTTCTGTCTGTCTCTGTTCTAATTGTCTTTATCGTAATTTTAAAAATGAGAGCTCCCCAATAGGTTTCAGAAGCAATGGTTACAGAAGAGGCTCTATACACAACCTGTTCTGACATGTCTGCAAACCTCTATGTAGTAGTGGACACCAAGGTCTTATTCATCTACATGGATCAATACCTTTGCTGTGACCTCAACATTCCTTAACACCTTGGAATTATTATTCCTGTTACGTATAAACATATAAATACCATTAAAGAAAAAAGTTACATTCAATAAACAAAGTTATTTTTGTAAGTTTTTCTCCTGTTGTGAGTAAGCAATGTATTCTAAGACATAGAACTAATTTTTGTTCAGATATTTTAGGTTAATATTTTCTTTATTTTAATTGTACTTTATTCATGGAAAAGGAGCAAAGATGATTAGAGAAATTAACTAAAATAAAAAAGATTAATGTAAACCAACAATATAATATTTTATATGAAATCCTTTCAGTCAAGGGCTGTGATGGGTCTGAGATTTAACCTACTTAAAAAATAACAGGTTAGCCTGCCACGGGTTCATGGATTCTGGTAGAAGACATGAGAGTCTTAGGTTAGAGATGAAGGACAATGCTTCTTATTCAGGACAGTAACATTAGCCCGAGTATCAGCATTTTGGTGCAAGCTCTCTTACCCCCATTTCTGGCTGGTTCATGTGAAAAGAACCAGGTGACATCTGCACATAGTTGGTTGCATTAGAGAGCCCAATTTTCTCTTAATGATGGACATTAAGCGTGCTTACCCTTTCTTCCAGAGAGAGAAACTATCATTCTTTTCCAAGGCTGTTCACTATTCAAACATTATTAAAAATAATTCAGAACCAAAAGCAGTCAGTGCCTCACTTATAAGGCATATAGAAATGTGAGAGACACTTGGAGAATTGTCTTTCAACACCTTCTACCTTATAAGAATGTTTTCTTAATATCTCCTTCTAAGGTAGAAGAATTTTTTGTAACTTTCGGAGGTGGAGAGGGGAAAAGTCAAAGAAATCCCATTTGAAAACAAGAGTGTTATATGATTCTAATGAGGTAAGCTACAAAAGAAAAAAAGTCAGTGTTGCAGACACTGGGATTTCTTCTTTTACTCTTTGTGTGTACCAGTCCCCTGGCTTCTCTGTAATTTCATTTCTAAAGGTCTGCACTAGCAACTGTCTTCAGAGAACTTCCCTTGGGATACTGATGCCACTTTGCCTACACTTGCAGAGTTGCAAGAAGCTGAGAGTTTATGTTTCTTGATGGCTGTTCTTAGCCAGTGATTGATTGGCGCTTGAATTGATAGCTCACTGTGTTTCTATTCAAGAAAAACACTGCAGTGAAGCTTACACTTCCAAGTTTCCCTGAGGGATCAGCTATATTTACCCTCCGTTCGACTTTCTGGAAATAATATTCTTTTTAACTTCTGTTTCCTCTTCTGTTTTCCCTATTACCTTCGTAGGTTCTCCTGAAAGCACTTTTTTAGTAAATCATTTTCACAAAAATTCTTGTTTCAGATTCTGCTTCTCATTAACTATGCAGAAACAGGCAGGAAAGATTAAAGAAAATGATAGCTACCACTATTGCCTGCTTATTATATTCCAACACTGTGTAAGCCCTTGATTTCATCCTCATAACAACTCTGTGAGGTAGGTATTGTTATTCCATTTTAGTTAGGAGAAAGAGAGGTTCAAAGAGGTTAATTAATTTGCCCAAGTCCTATTGATAGTAAGTGGCAGAGCTCAGTTCTGGCACCATCACCAGCCAAAGACTACGTGTCTAAATACTACAGAGATTAAGAAATCTAGTTTAACTTTTACTCTTCTGAACTTAACTCTTGAACTAAAAAAGCAGCTCTGAAGAATATTTTCATGAACCTTTTCGTTAAAATGTTAACAGTCAAGAATATGCCCATGGAGGTATTTAAGCAGTGACCATGTACATGGATAAAGCTTCCCAGATGCTACTGAGGTCACACTATTCTATAGTTGCATACTCCAGCTAAAAGTAAGTTTGTAATCCATGTTCCTCAAATGTTAGGGTGAACGAAAATGTAAGAATTCTCAGGTCCACAGAGGTAGGAATTCTCGAGTCAAGCTTATAGAAAATCCAGATCCACTGGTGTCAAATCCAGAGGTTGTTTGTTTGTTTGTTTGTTTACCATTTTTATTGGAGTATAATTGCTTTACAATGGTGTGTTAGTTTCTGCTTTATAACAAAGTGAATAAGTTATACGTATACATATATCCCCATATCTCTTCCTTCTTGCATCTCCCTCCCTCCCACCTTCCCTATCCCACCCTTCTAGCTGGTCACAAAGCACTGAGCTGATCTCCCTGTGCTATGCGACTGCTTCCCACTAGCTATGTATTTTACATTTGGTAGTGTATATATGTCCATATATACACTACCACTCTCTCACTTTGTCCCAGCTTACCCTTCCCCCTCCCCGTGTCCTCAAGTCCATTCTCTAGTAGGTCTGTGTCTTTATTCCTGTCTTGCCCCTAGGTTCTTCATGACCTTTTTTTTTAGATTCCATATATATGTGTTAGCATACTGTATTTGTTTTTCTCTTTCTGACTTACTTCATTCTGTATGACAGACTCTAGGTCCATCCACTTCACTACAAATAACTCAATTTCGTTCCTTTTTATGGCTAATATTCCATTGTATATATGTGCCACATGATGTAATGAGTCTGCTATACAGCTCAGGCAACTGTAATTGCATTATGGAACTGAATTATGGAAAGTCAAAGGAGGTGAAAGAGAACTACAATTAATACTTAAAAATAGACATTAATTCATCCTAACGTAGTGATGTACTGTCAAATATTTGTAAATTCAGTTTTAGTATTCCAATAGTGTTCTTTTTTTCTTTTGCTCTATATTCACATTGTCTTTTTTTTTCTTTTTCCCTTATTTCCAGTGTAGATACACTTCAGTTGGGGGTGCAAGAGCTCATCCTTAGAAAATGTTAGATTACCTAACCTATGATATTCGAAAGCCTCTAATGAGGCTCCCAACTTTCCTGCATAGGCTGCAATAGATGTACCTCTGTGAATAGAAGCTACAGAGACGAGCCATTGTAAAGTGTCCAAGAACACAGACTTTGAGCCCAGGGGATGCTGTGAGCATATATTCGTATCTCTAAATTAGTATGTAGGGAATATAAATTGCAAATAATTAATTGACTAATTGTCAAATTTTCATGTATTTACCATAGTCTTGGACTTAGTCTTTTATAAAATTTAAAACTATTTTTATAGTCTTTACAACCATAGTTGCATCTTTTTTTGTACCTCATAGATATTCTAAAAAAGTTTGCTTACACTTTCTTGCCCATGATTCTCTCTTAAACTCAGTGAAATGTGGCTTCTAGGCTCACCTTTCTAGTAAAATTACTATATCAAAATTGATAAACAAAAATGATTTAGGTCATTAAATGAAAAATGAATAGTTCTTGTTTACTTAACTACCTTATGATATTGACAACTCAGCATACTCTTTTTACTTAAAACTATCTCTTGCCATTATTTCCATGGTACTATAATTCTCTAGTTTATACTCTAGCTCTATGGAAACTTCTCTGTGTCCTCCATAATTTCTTTCTCCTCTTTCCAAGCTTAAATATTGCTAGTATTTTTAGGATCCATTTCTCTCTATATACATTCTCCCTGGGGTTTATCTCAAGCCTTCCAAGATTTTAATTAAAATGATCAGGGTGATTATTTCAGGATAATTTTTTTCAGTATATATCTCTTTTGAACTTTAGACCTGTGCAGTAGTTTCTCTTTCAAAAGATCTGTATTTCCATCTCAGAGTGATTAAATTCTTATTTTCTATGAAACTGAAGCCCAAGGCATAATGTGAAATTACTGAGCTATTATGTGTGATGCCATTGTAGTTATCTTCACTGCAGTTAATAATTTGCTGCCAAGATTCAAATTTGTTTGTTCTCAAATCACTTTGTGCATGTTGCATTTATTACAAGTACATAATTTAATTAAATGTTAAGTCAAGTGATGAAATATGAGTACCAGGAGATCAAGTTTATTCCTACAACAATTAAGATTAATGCTTTAGAAATTCTAAACTAGGTTGAGTTGCTAAATAAATGATGTCAACTATGGCATGGGTATGGCAACAAAGTAAGACTGGAGAAAAATAAATAAGTAAAAAAATTTTTTGATTTGTTCAGTAGTGTACTTTAAATTAATGTCTGGAAGTCATAGATTATTTGAGTGCAGATTATATAAGAAAAGATGACTAACAACTTCAATGGGTAAACAGATATTCAAAGAAAAGGCCTTGGGCTTATAGCACAATATTGGTAAATTTAATACACAATAAGATAATGAGTTAATATACAATGTTTAGACTGTCCCATTGTGCATACGTGCCATGATGTGTGCTGTCTCACTTTATTCAAATAACTAACAACAAACCAGTTCTGACTGTTTCAGATAAGAGAATTTTTACTACATATTCATGTATTTGCAAGACAGCTCTATTTGGATATATTCTAGGTGCCTCAAATTTAATGTATCAAAAAATTGAACATATTATCTTCCATTCCCCTAAACTTTCCAACTTTTATAAACTTTCTTCCACTCTTGTCTTCTGTCTTTTCATTATTGGTAAATAATCACATTGGCCAAATGGACCAGGCCTGAAACTCAAATTTCATTTTTAAATCCTCTCTTACTGTCTTCAAAAACTTTTCCTATAAAGTCCACTCTTAAATAGCCCTAGATTATCTAACTTCTAGATTATCAAACCAACATTATATTTATTTGCTTGCTGCTGCTTGAAACTCTTTTTATTTCTCTGACATCCTCAACACTCTTAAACAAATGCACATATACTAGTTAATTCTTCCTTATGTAATCCTAGTGATATTTCTAATCTGCAACTCTGATAAAGGCCAGTCATCTCACTATTTAAAAACTGTTAATGACTATCATCCTAACTATAAAGTCCTAATGATCTGCTTTTGTCTTGTTTATCTCTCAGCCTCATCTATCAAAAAGAACCCTTTTTACTCTTTGTTTCCTTAATGTGGCATATTCTCTTTCATAACATATTTTTTATCACATTTATTATGTTATGCAGCCCATCATATTAAAATTGCCAATTTAATTATCTATTTCCTCCCAATTCTAAACTTATTATTGATAGGTTTTATTTCTAGCTCTGTCTCTCCAGAGCCTAGTAGAGACCTGGAACATAGTAGACATAAATGATCATAAGAGACAAGTTTGCCTAAATAAGTTAATAAATTGAAGGGGTCTCTCAAAATGAGAATAGTGTAGTCATAGCCTGAAATTATATTATTAGCCATAAATTGTTTATTCAGTCCTCTCATTGCTGATCAAAACTGAGGACAAGCACCTCACTAGCCAGTTATTCAATAATTTACTAGAATAGTTATCATGGCATTTTCCATGCAAGACCTAAAGAAATATGAGATTTATTGATGACATGGAAAAGGAAGGCATCTTACAATTTTCCAAGCAGTTAAGAAAATTTTTTCACATCTTCGACTATATGTACCTGAGAATATATCCCATTCCACCTCCTGACTGTGACTGTGGAGAGACAGAGGGTAACATCTTGCTTAGGGAAAAACATCCAGGAATTCCAGGCAGCAACAATTAGGCAGTTCTTGGAAGGGGTGTGTGTGTGTGTGTGTGTGTGTCTGTGTGTGTGTGTGTGTGTGTGTGTATGTGTTCCACAAAGTATATCTGGAGAGACAAAACTCATTCTGCAGACTTGGAATTTGGAATACCAATGCCTCAGTCTCTGTGTTCTGGTGGAATTAGGAGTGATGACCAGCTGAAAACGGTCTGCCAGTACCCTCCCCGGGTGCTAATCTTAACTGAATGATTTGGGCTTCAGAGAACGTATTATTTGCTGAAGCAAGAACGACAGTATCTCTCAAAATAGGATGAAGATTTGAAGGGAGTTGGAGAGGGACGTAGCACATCTGAGTGCAAAGAGCCCGATTAGGTACTAAAACATTCACTTCTTGTGAAGGCTGAATTTATTACCAAGGAAAGTCTGTATTCAGCGCCTGATTTTTAACGTTTACATTCTCACTTTGTAATCCCTCCACCCCCCTCAAAATGTCCCAGTACTTCCATTCAGAAAGTTCCCTGTGTTCTTGGAAGGCATTATGGGACATTATGACATAGAAGCAGTGTGGCCTGTTCCACTCATCCTCTTGACTGTGACTGTAAAGAGAGAGCAGCATTGTGAAAGGGACAATGTCCAGGACTTCCAGGCAGTGACTAGCATGCAGCACACTGAGACTGGGCCTTGGGAGGGAAGGGAAAACCATTCAGTACAGTACTGTAAATAGCTTCCAAGTTTCCAAGTAACGACACAGGAGATGAAAAAACAAAAACAAAAACACTTTCCCTCACTAAGCTCTGAGCTTACTGTTTATAGGTGGATTCAATTTAAATTTGTGTATGGAAATACTATAATGTATTATTTTTCATGTAGAGAGAGTATTATATTTCTATTCCATCTAAAACTCTATATTCATAGCCATTTTAAAAAAATCTTTACTGTCAGTAAAGTATCATTGCAGTCAAAATGCATAACCCAGTTCTTAACATAGATGGGGACTCCAACAATTTGACAGTACAACTATAATGAGTTTTAATAGTTACCTCCAATTGTAGCTAGATTTATTGGTATAATGGATTTCTGTAGACTCCTTTCTATGCTGGCACGTTTAGGCAAAGGTTATTTATATGAAAGAATAATGTTATATGAATACTGGAGAAACACTGATTCTCAATTTTACAAATAAATCTTTGTTTAGCAATTGAAAAAGATCGTGTCGAACTATTATTACATATTAGAATAGCAGATAAGCAAGCACCCTGGCAATCTTTGGATATGCAAAATGCAATTATAATTGCTAATGTCTAAAATGTATTTAAAATATTACATTATGTTTCACACTACCTAACAAATGTTATGGCTTCACAAAGGTCATGGTCAGGACCGCTGCACTTCAGGACAGAAAATAGATTTCTCATCTCAGTAGGACATATTAATATTTCTATCACTTTTGTTTCAGTTCAACTGTTCTGGAGGTAGAAGCCATTTAACAAAATCTATACTTAGTTTTAGGCTTACTAGTTTAATGTGAAGATTAATGACTTACCAACTTTATATAAGTTAAAGTAAGAGCCACTTGTAAAATCATTTAGATTAAAAATAGTTGAAAAAGATAAGCAGATTACCTGAAATTCAAAGCATTAATTTGAAACTTAGTTGTTTTCAGTAGTGTGTGGGAAATTTAATACAGTCCACAATAGTAAGGCAACTGAAATGTTGGATTTTTAAAAACTCACTCTCCTTGAATTTAGAATGTTACAACTTGGGCAGGCTCAGACCAGGGATATAATAGGAATTTGTCACAAAGAAGGGAACATGTCATGTAAGTCAATAAGCATTTTGGGCCCACATAATTAACTCAAGTACAGAGGTTAGCTTCAACAAGTACAACTAGGAGGATCAAGACACAGTGTCCAGGTAGCAAGTTTAGGCAACAATGAAATGTTGAATTAATTGGTGCAACAGAAAAGGGGAAACACCAGAACACAATGTAGTGCTGACAAGAGCTAGGAAGGAGGTGAGATCTAGTTTTGTCCTAAAGGAGATCGTGGACTAAGTAGGGTAACCAAGGAGTTTATGCATTGAGAGGGTTTTCCGGTTAGAAGCCCAGCTGTTGAACTAAGGCTGTGAAGCAAGATGAAATGGGCTATTTAGATAAGCATTACATCCTAGTTCTTGTAGGTAAAATGAAAATTTAGTTCTGGGTATATATAATTCTTGGTTATAGGAATTAAGTAGTGAAGAGAATAGGAGAACCTTTTGGAGAAGCCTGAAGGGTTAATGTAAGTATGTCATCAAAGATCCTTTACTTAGGACTTCCCTAGTGGCGCAGTGGTTGAGAATCTGCCTGCCAATGCAGGGGACACGGGTTCGAGCCCTGGTCTGGGAAGATCCCACATGCCGCGAAGCAACTGGGCCCGTGAGCCACAACTACTGAGGCTGCGTGTCTGGAGCCTGTGCTCCGCAACAAGAGAGGCCGCGATAGTGAGAGGCCCGCGCACCGCGGTGAAGAATGGCCCCCGCTTGCCACAACTAGAGAAAGCCCTCACGCAGAAACGAAGCCCCGGCACAGCCAAAATTAAATAAATAAATTTAAAGTCTCTTTAGAAAAAAAGAGAAAAAAAAAAAATCCTTTACTTAATATGTGGGCACTTCCCAAAAACTTATGCTTTCTGCCTGTACCATCAATAAATATACTGAGGAATGAAGTGAAATTAATATTCAATGAGGGAATTAAAATAGTCTTAGAGACCATCAATACAAGCTAGATATGGAAGGTAATAATACTAAACTACAAAGTATGATAAATTCCACTGAATATTATGAGACCTGTTTCTTAAAATTAAAATATATAATATAATATTCTAAATAGTATAAAGATAGTAAATACATAGAAAATATACCCCACAAAAATGTTAGGAAGTAATTTATAAAAAGTTAAAATGTACCAGTTAAAGCCAGAATCCTAAAAAAAGGAAATATTAGTAAAATATGCAAATAATATATTCAAAATATTACCACAAAAAGGTAAAAAAATTAAAAATAATTCAGTTATTTAAAAATAAGATTTTAGGAGACTAAAAGAAAAGAAAAAGCTTGTTATGCTTAGAGTTTTCTACCAGGAGCTTCCAGTTCAAGTAGATTCCATATCCTATGTTACCAAGCATTGAAAGCTCAGGGCAGGTGCTAGTCTGTAAGATGCCTCTACGAATAAATAAAAGGATATTGCTCTAGGCATTTGGCTTAGTGAGCAATGGTGCCTTTGAGCAAAGGAAAAATAGTTGCTTTCTCTGTACCAATGTAGCCTATGCTGGGTCTGGGGGAGGGGGACACAATCCACAGGGCTGCCAGATGGTGAGCTAGATTTCAGTCATACTCAGCAACTCAGAACAAATTGCATAGCATTTCACTGCAGGCTTTAAATCAACACTTGAACCTCAACTGATAATATAAGTAAGCTTTAAGCCTTTATCATCTTATTTGTGAGAGAAAGTAAACAACTTATTGGAAAGCATCCCTGGTGGCAACTTTCACTCCCAAGGACAGTGGCTTAGCTAGGCAAATAAATGGAGGGGAAAAAAAAATAGAAACAAGAATGAGAAATGGAGACTATGGTAGTGTGGGAAAAAAAGACATTGGTGAATATAAATCAATACATAATGAAAGAGCAAACATAAGCTAAACATAAGATTTTGGATGTCTGCCTCTTTTACTGGACTTGAATATCTGAGTAGTAGGTGTGTTCTATTCATTCATTTATCCCAATATCTAGTTTAATGTCAGACAATGTCAGACACATAACATGCTAATGTTTGGTGACAAGTACTAATAGAAAGATGAAAAATAGATGATAGATAGATAGACAGATAGACAGATGATAGATAGGAGCTTGTGCTTTTCTCCAAGGGCAGGGGAAAGGGTTCAAATCATGCTTTGATGATTGATTGCTCACTAAGCTCTATTTTATTTTATTGTATTTTTTTATAAATTTATTTACTTATTTATTTTTGGCTGCGTTGGGTCTTCGTTGCCGCACATGGGCTTTCTCTAGTTATGGCGAGTGGGGGCTACTCTTCGTTGCGGTGTGTGGGCTTCTCATTGCGGTGGCTTCTCTTGTTGCAGAGCATGGGCTCTAGGCACACGGGCTTCAGTAGTTGTGGCTTGCGGGCTTAGTAGTTGTGGCTCATGGGCTCAGTAGTTGTGGCTTGCAGGCTCTAGAGTGCAGGCTCAGTAGTTGTGGTGCACGGGCTTAGTTGCTCTGTGGCATGTGAGATCTTCCCGGACCAGGGCTCAAACCCATGCGCCCTGCATTGACAGGTGGATTCTTAACCACTGTGCCACTAGGGAAGTCCCCCACTGAGTTCTATTTTAAATAATTCATAATTCCATTAAAAAATAAGTTATTCATGCTAAATGGTGTTTTGAAGCCCTAATTATTTTGGAAAATTACATATTTTTTCAGACTGATTTAGAACAAGTTTGGAGTAAAAATGGATAACAGTTCTGGAACTTTGTAATACAATCTGCATAGTTTTTAATTACATTTTCCTAACTCATTCTATCTTCTCATTTAACAAATTTATTGAGTGTTTACTATGCATCAAATGGTACTTTGACTCAAGGAGCTCTTAATTTAGTGAGTTTGAAGAACAAGACAATATATTCAACACAGAGAATACTTCATAACAATATTTGAGCACAGTATTCCAGGTGAAAATAGAGGACAGGAAGCTAACATCTGGAGACAGAGGGAATCTGGGTTAGAATTCCTAAAAAAAAAACTGACATAAGTTGAATTGTGACTCATTAGTAGTTAGTCAAGTGAAGAAACATAGGGAGGAAAGCATTGCGGGATTACAGAACATGCTCACATAAACTTGAAGATGACTGTAAGTAGATTAGAGTGATTGGCCTAGAGAAATTCTGGAATGGATGGTCCTGACTAGGGAGGCTGGCATCTACTTCACCATAGATTTTCCATGACTTGCTAAGGACTTTGATGTTTATCTTGAGAATAATTGAGTACCCGTAATAGGCTTTAAAGTAGAGGAGTGTCATAATAAGGTTACATTTAAAAAATGGAGCCCTGGCAGCAGTGGGGAGGATAGAGTGTATGAATTGGGAATTGGGAAAAGAGACATTAATTTATAACAGCAACTCAGCAATTCAGATTATTAACTACTAGGACTAGAACTATATAGAGTATACTGGTGAGAAATATCTGAGAAAAACTTAAGGAAATAGAGCCAAAAGTGTTCATTGATTAATTTTTATGTGGGCATAATACCCTGGCTTCTGACTTGGAACAGTTAAAAAAATTTTTTTTTGTTATTATAATGACATTCACAGAGCTTTGAAACAAAGGACAAATAATAGGTTTCAGTGGTACCTATAAAGAAAGATCAGAGATTTCAGTTTTGGGTTCAAAATACATAGTGGATATCTAGGTTGAGATGTCCTGTGGACAGTTTATACAGGGTTTCAACACATGAAAGGACTTGGATATACATATATATATGAGAGAGAGAGAAGGGAGAGAGAGAGAGAGAAGTTGAAGTAGTAGTAGATGAGTTTCCTTGTTTCCTTCCTGTCATCCAATGTGAGTTCCTTTGTTACTCGGCTACAGTAGTTACTTGTTACTTTCTACATTCAGGTTTTATTCTATATTCCAAATCACTCAGATTTACAATAACAAATCTATATCAATGCCTATAACTAGCAGACCAGAGATGGTGGGTAAGAGATAGTGTTAGAATCACTTAAATTCCCCAATTATATAGAATGTACAATAATTTACATCCGGATGGGACTGGGATTTTAGCTCCAGGACTTATGGACAAGCCATTAGCCATCCCCAAACCTACTTCCAGTGTATGACTGCTACACTGGCCTGACTCCTGCTGCCACTAATATGAGTTTGACTGGTGGTCCTCTCACAGCCTCATTGCTTGATGAGTCCACCCTGACTTACCTGTCTAATTGCTCTGCTTATTATTGATCTTCAGCCCATCGGCCTGATTCCCTTGATTCTGGAGTTGGTGTTATCAGAATAGATGAACAAGTGTGTCATCATACATTCATTTTAAGTCCCGAACTTATAACAGATGCCCAGACTACGTGAGCAATATCTTATCAAAGATATCAAGTATCTAAATGAATTGTTTGTAATAAGAATGGCTTCGACATACTCAGCTAACAGTCTTTTCTTGTCCAGCCACTGGTATCCACAAAAACCAATCAATTTATCTACCAAGCTGAGTTTCAACTACTCTTAACTGAGAACTTTCCTCCTCAAACTTTCTAGAAATTTCTATTATATAGTTACTAAGCAAGTATATTCTGCTACAACTAAAAAGTTAAGCATACCTAAATGCATTATTTTAACAAAAATAAATGTAGGAGAGCAACAGAATTGAAGACAAAATAAAAGGAATGACAGCATGGAGAAAGAAGCAGAGGATACACACAAATGATGTATACAGTGAAATTAAGAAGGAAGAGATCAGGGGAAAAAGGAATTAAAGGATAAGAACAAGAGGTAAGAGGTGAACATGTGGGATGATAGTCAGAAGATGACAAAAAAAGAGGGAAAATCTGCATATTTTAAAGTGAAACACTTGGTTTGATTTTAAACAGCAGAAACAATCCTGCTCTGACATTAAAAACAAACTGGATCAGCATTCCTCAGTGGATATTCCCACCTATATTATCTTCAAAGATAGTTTCAAATATTTTGCTTGGGGAAAAATCACCCATTCCAATTTTAGTTACCATTTTTGGAACATGTTATCTTAGAGTGTTTGAAATAAAATTTCTTCTTTTATTATTTTTTCTTCTTATTTGTCAATCATGCAGTCTTTCACAACCATTTTTCAGGAAAACCTTTAAATCAATGATTATTATGGCACATAATCAAGAAAGTAAACAACATAGATATTTTCCCCTTATTACTCTACTTAAAGTAGAATTCAATATACTATTCTGCTATGGGAATATATGCTTATGCTCAATATTTTTAGGGTAACTCAGTTCTTACAGTAAGCTTATGAAATAGCATTTCTTCAATACAGCATCACTTAAAAGTTGCTCTTCCTTTAGAAGGACTCAGTTGGCCTCTCTTTTGCCTGGATTCAATGCTAGGCTACCATAATCCTTTATCATTTGCACATGGTGAGTTGAATCCTCTCCACCAGGCATGCAGACTTTGTCTTAACCAGTGGCATGGACTGAGGCAGTTACACATTAGAAACTCTTGTGGAAAGTGTGATGTTCCCTAGTTTTCTATTAAATAATTATATTCTTTAGTACACATAGAAGCAGCACTTGAGTGAACAAGAATGCAAAGGTCATTAAAAATATAGCAGAATCTGGAAGGGTGATATGGATGGAGACTTTCTAATTGTTCCTGCGTGATTTGGAAATATGACAGAAACATGACTACTAGAAAGATTTGCAGAAGGAACAGCTATTTATTCACTCTCTTTCCCACTTCCAGATTCTCAGTTAAGAGTATATCCAGATTGTGTTTATGCCATTCTTCCCAAGATGTTATATAATGGTTAGTGATTAATTAATTAAACCTATTCCTTAATCCATGCCAACATTCTTATATACGTATATTCTCCACAACAATTGAAAATAAACACAATACATTTGATAATTTTGACATACAAAAATGTTGTAAGAACTTATATTGGTTACTTGCTATTTCTTATCTACTAGTACTGTTTAATAGTTCCCGGAATGACGCTAAATACTTTGCACGTTTTGTAGTTATTCACCCCCTCACCGCACCAAATGCCAGCATTACTTTAACAAGAATTTCCATGGTTTATTATTTAGAGGGCCAAGTGTTCAAGAAATATAGTAAACTTTGAGTATAGGCAACATTATGACAAATAGAAAAGCAAATGGACTTGTTAAACTTATTCTGAACGATAGTATTATAGTTTAAGTATTGACAGAGCGCCAAAGATATTTTGCTGATCCTCTGAGGTTCAGAGATGCCAATAAACAGAAGAAACAATATAAATTCAAAACCTATTGTTACTATACAGTCTCAAAATAGTGAAAACCAACTAAAAGCAAGGGTTTGATTTACTTAAATATTTAACAAAAATTTATTGCAAGAGAGATTTTTCACTGAATTTACAGTTTCAAGGAACATGGTACAAAACATAGTGCCATCAGCTTTGTCTAAACATTAAATAGGTGCAAATACACAAAGATTAAAAAAAAACAGAGAGCATACTTTACAACGTAAATTACAGTACTATAAATATATTTTATATACATTATACATACTCTTAAGACATCATTTTAATATACAGCGTATATTATATTGATTTGCAAACTATTCAGTGCCTTACTAATATTATATATCAGAAGCTTAAGAATTTATTTGCATCATTACACTTATAGTAAATGATTTCATATCAATGAGGCCATATTTTGCCTAGTTTATTTCCACCATTTAAATAGGCAATTATCCACTTAGATGCGCATTAACGTGTATAGCAATAGTTTTCACATGAATATTTTCTTTCCCTTTCATAGTGATGACTAAAAGAGGGGCTGCAGCGGGATGACCGAAGCGTGGGGGGACAGCAGTGAAGGAAAGAGTGCATGGGGTAAAGGTGAGAAAGCCAGATGGCTAGGATGAAGAACTGAAGCTGGAATGATTGGCATCTGAGGGGGAGTAACAAAAGTTGGCTGATTCCCAGGACAAAGCCTTGGTCCTACTGGTCCTACTGAGATCTGAGGTAACGATGTTCTGTTGAGAGCTGGGACTTGGGACAGAAACTGTTGGTGTGGTTGAAGCACTTTAAAGGTTCCTGCAGCTGCAGCTGCTGCCGCGGCTGCAGCAGCTGCTGCATGCTGCTGCAAAACAGTATGGTGGATAGCGGTTACAGAGGTAGAACACAAGGGCTGCTGCAAAGGCAAAGGCTGCAGAGGTGTGCTAGTGGGTGGGAGGGCAGCTGGAGGAAAAGTGAATTTGACCTTGTTGGCCAGCATGCTCGGCGGAATGATGTGCTGGTAGACTTCACATGGTAGATTTTTGAACTTGTCATGGTTTTCTATTGGAATCAATAATGCTTGTTCTGGTAAAGCTAACGGAGCCAGGATCTGCTCCGTTGTTACAAAGGTATGGCCACTGACATGTGCTTCTTTGAATGGTAATGGTGGTTGTGCATTAAGGATTCCTGAATTAAAATACAGCCACTCAGTTGATGCCTCATTCATCTTTCCTTGTGGAAGGGCCTCAGCCAGTTCGTAACGACAAAGGTATGATTTAGGTTGTGACTGTCTAAAGTTCCTTTCAATACTAGGCACCTTGAAAGGAATTTGCTTCTCGTTAATATTTGTATTCTCACTTCTTTCTTTGTGTTCAAGCAAGGTACTGTCCATTTCTTCTTTTGTTGGGGCACTAGCTCCGTAGACTGATGTGGTGGGTTCACTGGAAATCTCTGACAATTCACCAGAAGTGGTCTCCATTACGACCTGCTCAGTTTCACCATTGGTTTCAGAAGGAAGGGGACAGCTAGCGGGCAGAGCCAGTTTATTTTCTACTTGGTCCATTTGTTCTGAGTTCCTTTTGACGTTTGCAGTTTCTTGTGGTTTTATTTCCTCTTTTCTGTCTTCACTTATTATTTCATCCTGGTGATGTAAGGAAGAATTACCTTTCCTGGGATAATCTGTCTTCTCTTTGAGTTCCAAAGCTTCAAAACTGGTGTGGAATCTCCTCTGTTTCCTTTTAGGCTTACAAGGAGCAGAAGTGCGGGGTGGCCTGAAAAATTCTTCTGGTAGATAATTCTGTTGATCTAAACTTTCATCTGAAGAATAAGAATATGAATGTTGTCTACGTTTTTGATGGCATCTTTCTGATTCATTAATGAGAGAATTATAACCTCTTTTAACTGCCTGGTTCTGACTCATGCATTTCATTTCATTTTGAAGAACTAGGCAGCTGTGATCTTGACTACAGCTGGACGTTTTGGCTTTCCAACTACAGAAAGTTCTGGAGTATGTTAAATTATGTTTCACAGAATGTATCATTGTTGAATTGGATTGTCCATTTAAAACAACTGAGCTCTTTTTACAGTGGTTTTTAGAACTGATAATAATATTCTTATTATTATTGTATTCAGTGTTCTGGGTTTTCCACATTTCTTCATTTTCACTTAAGTATATGGATGCTGATTTGGGCCTTTTATCAGGTAATTGCTGTGAGTCCAATAATTGCTCTGTAGCTAAATACTGTTTTTCTGAAATTGTTTCCAGTAGATTTTTCCTAGTTTTATCAGTGTAACTATTTTCTCTTTCCATTTTGAAATAAGTTTCTGATTCTTTGATTTTCTTTCCATAATTATGGCGACATAACTTTCTTCTTTTTTTCTTTCTTCTACTTTTATGGAACCAGGGTTCATGAGTATCTTTCAATCTTATTTTGTTGTATTTGCCACCAAGAGCATCCTGTTTTATCTGATTTTTAGTAAAAGCATATATTTTTGTTTTTCTGATCCTACAGGAAATATTTTTATACCTCTGACTCATACTCTCATTTTTTCCAGAATCACAGCTATTGGAGAGCGTATCATCAGCCAAAAGTGGAGTGACTTGGGTATATCCATTTCTGCTACCTCCAATTTCATGATCAGTAAGTCCTGTCACAGATGTGTCCTTGCAATCTAAAACTGGTCTCTTGCAAATGTCTTCTCCCTTCTGATGAGAAGAAAGATCACTTAAGGGCAGCTTATTTTTATCTAGATTGTTGTTTAATTTAGTGGACTTGAAGTCAAAACAGAGAGGATTACAGCTATAGGAAACTGATGGTTGAGTAGTTGTGTAAATCAGCATTTCTGATGGCCACTGAAGAACTGTGGATCCATCCTTGTTAAGTACGGGTACAAATGGCTCACATGGTCTTTTATATAAATCCATTTTTTTATGTAGGGTTATATTATCCTCTTCAGAATTTAAAGGGGCCAACATGTCAGGGCTGTGATTTTTACATTCAGCTTCAATCGTGGATGCATCATTGTCCTTAACACTTTCCTCTACGGTAGCTTGCAAAGACAAGCAGTCATTAGCCATATCAAGAATTATAGATTTATTTCCTAGCAAGTCAGAAGTGTTACCACTTACAGGTATGTCTTCATTAATAATAACATCTTCCAGTGGAATTTGATCTGCTAAAGGGACTGAATTTTGACAATTATCTGCATCAGATGATGAAGGGAGTTGAAACTGGCAAAATGGAGGTAATAGTAATGTATCTTTTTCACTAGAAACTTCTCTCATCTCTTGAGTTTGAGCAGTTTCTCTGTCAGTGCACCTTCCTTCTGGTGGATGAAAAGAATTAGCTTTCTCCTCATAACTCAAAAGCCCATCTGTTGGTGAAGAGAGTTGAAGATGACAAGCACTGGGGACAAATCTACTTTTTCTGCTAAATCCTTTTGCCACAGAGGCATCATCGTTGCATTCAGAGAAGGCTGCAGCTGAGGACTCCAGCTTCACGGATGCTTTCTTTGGAAATGCAAAAGAAAAGCCAATTTTGTGTCTGTGAATCCCCTGGGCTTGATCTCCAAGTTGGCTCTTTTTGGCGGTATAAGTTTTCACGCTTTCTGGATCTGTAGCAACAGTGGTAACACCTTTAGCATTCTCTTGGCTATGAATCAAAGTACATTTGAAATCTTCCTGGTTATTAACTGAATCCACAACAACTCTTTGGGAAATTTCATTACAATTTTCTCTCACAGTAACAGTTGTTGACTTGAACATAGGGCCACTTCCAGGAGCACTACAAAAAGAAACAAAAGTGTGTTTTCAGAAAGGACACTTGAGGAAAAATACTCAAACACTTACAACTTAGAGATGTCAGCGTAAGACTTTTTTCAAGTTTTAAAATCTTTGTAAGATAATTACTTTCATGTAGTGCAATTGCCTTCCATAGAACTGCAATTTAATTTAGTTATTGGATATTGTTTGGGATAACTTGGAGATGATGTCTTGAAGTTACTTTTATAGCTATTAACAGCAACGGTCAAAGACATTTCTATGCTCTCAACCAGTGTTTCCAGACCAAGAATTTTTTTACCTCCATGGCCTCTTCAGTGACATTTTAGAATACAGAAGTCTCTAAAATAAAATTACTTTTAATTCACAAATACTCAACATCATTGATCCTATATGGAGAATATGAAGGAAGTTAAAGAAAAACTCTCAGTCATGATGTAAGCAGGGCTGGGAATTCAGTTCAACAATTCAATTAAACCAGTGTTCACTGAGTATCTACCACAGGCCTGGTGATATGCTCAGTGAGAGCTCTGAGTCTTTTGGATTGGCTGTTCTTAATATTTAAAAATTATCCTGAAGTTATCCATTATATCATTATATAGAGTAAATATAGGAAAAGACTATACTTACGATGTGGTTTCCATTTATTTGGAATTACAGTATACCAAGAAGAGTGAGCTCTTATTAAAAGAAAGATACTGTCCAGCACATAAACAAATAACTACCTAAGTATCATCTTTACCCCAAAAGAATTATGCTGTTCAGAATTTTCCATGCTTTTCTGAAAAGTTAGTTTCTCAGAAGTTATAAATGGTCCAAATTTTTTTAATCAAATAATTTCTTCAATATCTAACACAGTGGACTGTTTTATTACCTTGTTTGATATTAGGAAGCAACACTACTTAATTTACACCTCATTAGAGGCACCAAATTACTGGGAAAATCATGTGCCTGGGGGAGCAGTGTAATGTGAAATATTTATGTGTGCTAAGAAAAGTAATTTAGATAAGACGTTTTGCTTCTTTTGTACATATCTTATTATCAGCTCTACTTCTCTTAATATATTAGACTTTACATTTGCAAATGAATTAAATTACATAGGTCCGAGATAATATGAAATGTAAACTTGCACTTGTATAATTTTTCATTTTTTACTACACAGAATAAAAATATATGGTTGGTATAATTCAACAGAGATTCTGTTTGATATTAACAGTTCACTATAGGATTCCAGATATATTTAAATTTTATTTTGACTTTTCTAAAGCTGACATCTCAAACAATGTTTTGATATGTCAATATCCCCTAACATTATTCTGTATAAAATAAATTTGGCATAAAATAGCTTTGTTTTAAATAATAATCAGAGAGGCTTACTTAATGGGGGGGGGTACCCTAAGGGTGGTTGTCTTTTCATAACATTGTCCTGGCCTGAATTTTTAAGTTCTGATTTATAACATTATAGCTGCTCTCTGTTAGAAGCAGGTCCAAGTGTAAGAGTTGTAAAGTTTTAATAGTCCAGTTAGAGTTCATTCACAGCGAAACTAATTTCAACCTACCTCTGACATGCATAGGGCCCTCCTGACCTTTATATATTAAGAATACATATGGAGCAAGGAACCTCTCTTTTTCGCTCCATATGTGTTCTAAAGATCATTGCAAATAAAAGTTCTCCAAATTTTCAATGAAAAAATAAGTTCCTCCTAAAACTCCATTTATAGCAAAGGCTATGAGATGGTGCTTTGGTCTCTTCTTCAATCAAATGTTTTGAATTTCGCCAAGAAATAGAATAGCTTTCAACTAAGACAGCTTAAAGAGAAGAATAATGTAAAATTAATTTTTTTACAAACTAAAATTATAGTAATTTGGCTTTTTATTGAAATGTGCATTAAACAGGTGTTTGCATAAAACTCAAATTCAATTTACTGTTTACAGCCCACAGAAAGCCATGAAAATGTGAGCGTCTTATTCTGGGTACAGAAATAGATAGATTTGTGCCCTTTATTCAGTTCCTTTTTTTTGTTGTCATGTTTTAAGAAAACTTAACATTTTACTGTAGACTCACCATACAGTTTCCTTTCTTAGCTCGGCCAGCTTGTGCAGGCGTTGGAGTGCCTTTTCCTGTTTTCTTTCATCTTTCCTGGATTTAGATGCTACATTTCGAGCAAATTCCCTTTGTTTTAGTTCTTTGAGTCTCTATTAAAAAATACAAAAATAATTAACAGTATTTAGGTCTATGGCAATGTCAAAGTTACTATTGTTGTTGTTGGAATTTTCCAGTACATCATCTTTGATCTCATCTAAGGAAAACACAGCATTTGTGACCATCCACTTCTAACAAAATATTTTCTTGCACTTTTGCCTTGTAAAAAATGCCAAAACATATTATTACACTGTATCAAAAGATATGCCTATACCCTGGTAAATTGGAAAGGAAAAATTTCTTCTTTACTTATTGATTGTTTCCTGCCAAGATTCTCTGCCTAATTTAGATGAAGTGTTGGAGTCTTATAAACCCTTAATTTTTAAATAAATTCAATTAAGCTTGTGTATTTCAGTTATATATGATAAATTCCATCATATTTTGATGTGCTCTATATTAGAAAGGTGTCTGATCCTTTTCATATTTTTTTAAGAAGAGTAAATGTCTTATGTTAATCCATAAGGCAAATGCCCTCTACTAATGTGATTTAAAATAATCCCTCCCCTCAAATACCAGGCATATTTACCAAGTAATTCAAGATCTGGGAAGAAAATTAAGTGTCTTTGTGTAAATTCTTTTTATATTGAGCATATGTTTCATCTGTATTAAAGGAGCTCAGTTTGGGGGCTGAAGGCCAGAAAAAGAACATGTCAACTTGAATCGAATTGATAAATAGCCATGTATGTAGCATGATTTAAGAGACCCCAAAGTGGTCCCATGCTCCAAATATTTTCACTATAGTCTTTCACAGAGACAGTATATAGTCATTAAAAATGATTAAAGTACTGTTTTTTCTCATGGAGCTCATGTTGTTATGCAATCGTGATACGCCAGAGTCTTAGAATAGGACTTTATGAGAATAAAACATATACTGATCACATTTTTATGAAGTGGTTGAACAAAATCTTAATAAATGCCTTATGTGCATACACTGATGTATGCCAGGGTCTTAGAACAATGCCTGATCTATAAAAGACCTACTCAATAAATATTTGTTGATTTATGTAGAATCACTTAGATCCTCCAAGTTAGGTATTTTCCTACTTCAAAAAAAGTTATGCTAGGGAATTCCCTGGTGGTCCAGTGGTTAGGACTCTATGCTTTCACTGACAAGGGCTCTGGTTCAATATCTGGTCAGGGAACTAAGATCCTGCAAGCTGTGCAGTGCAGCCAAAAAAAAAAAGTCATGCTAATGAAATAATATTAGATTCTTGGTCACCCTAGATTGTATCTGCTCAATTTCTCCTACATAGAACCATAACTTAAACTTCAAATAATCTCTAATACTTTAATTAATGGGATTTATATAAGGTATATATACATATATATGCATATATATGTATGAGATTACTCTAGAATATTTATTTTAACATAACACAAAGATATTTTGAGATCATTTACATTGACATATTTGTGAAGGAGTTTATTTAGAGTTGAATTTAAATAAAAGATTAACCATGTCATAAATATCTAAATTGTACTAGTATTTCATAGAAAGTAAAACTTTGATATATATCATTGCACTGATATAACAACTAAATGTAGCTACAATTTTATAATACATATTAAATTATTTGTTATTAAAAATATGTAGAATTAGAGATACTAGGGCAAAAAGTTTTAATTCTAGATTTTAAATATTCATAGTCTTGGTCATCTCTATTTCCTAAAATCTTGAAGTCATATCAAGACTCATTCAACAATTTATTGATCACCAGCAACGGTCATTCTGTTAAATGGCTGGGATATTTTTCAGAGAGTAAAGAAAATGTTTTTACTTTTATCTGGTGTGTGTCTCTGTGTCTGTGACTATATGTGTGGGCAAGTGTGTGTGAGTGTATGTTTATACGCATTTTACAGAAATAGGGAGAAAAGACACACAGGAAGAGATAATGGCAATCAGTGGTTGAGGTATTCTTATTGTCCCATACGAGGACAGAACAGGGGTGCCCCAACAATCCCCAGGTAGGCTACCTGGGAAAAGTCACATCTGATCTGGGTCTTGAATGATATAAAAGAGCATGAAGAAGAAGGGTTGGATGTTGGAAGTGAGAGGATATTTTGGGGAAAAAAAAACAACAGTTTTGTATGAACATAGAAATAAAAGCATGCATACTCTAAAAGAAAAATGCACGATGTAAAGAAGGATGGCTAGAGCAGAGTGTATTTGTGGAAATAATGAGAATTGATGAATTATGGGGTCCAACCAAATCATGGGGAACCCTGTCTATCATATGACTAAATGTGACTGTAGGAAACATTGAAGGAGTTAAACAATGCAGTGCCACAGTAGGACTTTCATTTTATTAAGATTCTTTTGACGTCAGTATGCATGAAACTTTGCCATAGAACAAGATTAAAGACAAAGCAACCAATAAATAGAATATTACCATGAACCAGGTAAGAAACAATAAAAGCCTTTCCTAAGGGAGTTGCAGTGGAGAGGAAAAGTAAAATTAGTGATTTATTGGATGTGCATAATTGAGTGACCTAAAGGATATGCACTACCTTTACTGAGACATACCACCTGCCACTGTAAGAAAGAGATATTCAGTCAAGAGAGGGTTTGGGTTAGGAGGAGGATGCTAACAGAGAATTTGAAAGAAAATAGAAGATAAGTTCTCTAAAATAAACATTTAAAAGAATCAAAGTGCCAAGTAAAATAAAGCAAGAAATTTGCAATACCAATAAAAGAACCAACATTCAAAGATGTTTTAAAAATTCTATTTATAAATAGTGATATTTTAAGAAGCAGACATAATGTTTTTTCCTACTAGATTCTTTGGGTAACTGGAGACAACAATTAAGAAAGATAGACTTGATTATTTTTAATAAAGTTTTTAGAATAAATGTTAATTTCTATTATATAAATATGCATATATATGCAAGTAAAAGTACAGTGCTTCTAAAAAAAGTTAAGCTTTTCTAAAGCAAGTATATGAAACGCCAAGAATTTCACTATTTACTGTTTCAAATTAACCATTATGATTTGACCTAATCCATTTCCACAGACATAATAGTTAAAAAGCAAGGATTCTGTCAATTACCAAATGCCAGTAGTGTTGTATTATCTGTGATATAACTGAGTGATTGATATGGCTATGATTTAGGGAACTGTGTACATTTATTTATTTTTATTGGAGTATAGTCAACTTACAATGTTGTGTTAGTTTCAGGTGTACAGCAAAGTGAAGAATGCAAATGTTGTTTTTTCTTGTAGAGGTTGTCAAGGAGCACCAAACTACATTCAAGTGTTCCTATTGATCTCAATCTCCCTCTATGTACACATAATTTTCTTATCTCAGTGACAGACTTCCTGATAAGGTAAATAAACTTGACTAACATTTAGGGACTATTTAGTTGCAGAGATTATAGGCCTCGTCAAATACTCTGGTCAGTTTTAGGATAAAATTTATCAGTCTTTATATCCTTTCTTGAATTTTTCTGCAGAAAAATAAAGTCCTACATCATATTTTATATCAAGTAGAGTAATTTTGACAGGCAAACAATAGAAACCAAGTAAATTCTTTTGAGAATGCCAAATGGAAAGAAAACTTAAGTTCCACACAAATGAATATACAAGATAATACCTGTGAGGCTTATGGAAATATCAATGCTATTTCAAAATCTTCTTCAACAATTTACTGAGAATCACTCAAAAGAAATTCTTAGTGATAAATGTCAGGACAGGAATGACAGTCAGCAAGAATTAGAAAATTAAAAGTATGCTAAAAGGACATTGTGTGGCCTAGCTACTGCATTGCAAAACAAATTATAATGTACGCTTACATATAATTCAATGTATACTTTGAAAATATGCAATAAGGAATGAAAAAACAAAGAATCAATATTCTTTGGTTATGATACCATCTCAGAGGGTCTACTCTACTTTCCCACCGATTTACTTCTCTTAGTCTATAGAGAAACAGAATGTCACAAGGGCAACACAGGTCATTAGTCCTCAGATGTGGTCTCAGGAAAACCCATTGAGTAGGATGGTTGGGAAAGTTATAATGATCCTAGCCTCAGGTTAATGGTGGTGTTCAGACAGTGGCAAAAGGTTTCTTCAATGTGAGAAAGAGAGAGAAAAAGAGAGAGAGAAAGATACCATTTAAATAACACATCAGTTTGTGTTTAAACATTTAGGTAAATTACATCGTTTTACAATTGCAAACAAAACTTTTATGAACATTCTTTTTTTTTTTTTAAAGAAATTCACGTTCTTTAATTTATTTATTTATTTATTTATTTATTTATGACTGTGTTGAGTCTTCGTTTCTGTGCGAGGGCTTTCTCCAGTTGCGGCAAGCGGGGACCACTCCTCATCGCGGTGCGCGGGCCTCTCACTATCACGGCCTCTCTTGTTGCAGAGCACAGGCTCCAGACGCGCAGGCTCAGTAACTGTGGCTCACGGGCCCAGTTGCTCCGTGGCATGTGGGATCTTCCCAGACCAGGGCTCGAACCCGTGTCCCCTGCATTGGCAGGCAGATTCTCAACCACTGCGCCACCAGGGAAGCCCTATGAACATTCTTATATCTATATATTGTACACCTGTCTAGTCTAATTACACCCAAAAGACAGGTTCCTACAAGAAAAACTGCTAGAATAAAAGATAAACATGCACTTTTTTGAGGTTTTCCAAACTGCTATTCATAGCTTTATACCATCATTTCACTCTTCCCAACAGTATATTGGGAATATACACAATATTGGGTAGCATCCCTACTAAATTTGTTTAATTGACAGTCAATACATGATATATCATTAATGTTTTGCCTATAATTCATTTGTTTACTAGGAAGCAGAAATATTTTTACATATATATTGGCCACCTGTATTTCTTCATTTAGAATTAATATTGTTCCTTAAAATTTATTAAGCAACATTATATACATTACTTTGACTCTGAAAATAAGCATGTGAGCAAACAGGTCTAGCATTATTGTCCATACTCAGAGACGACAAAACTGAAGCTAAGCAAGTTTTAGACTTGTTCAGAGTTGCGTACAAGTGGTAGAACCAGACTGGAATCAGGATTTCCAGGAACACTTCCTGTGACTTATCTCCTATATTTACTCTTCTATACGTTATTCAAGCATTCTAACACTTTAGGACAGGCTTATTGGGATGTGATACAGATTTTCATTTGTCTTTCAGCAAATACTCCTTGAGTGTCCATTACTTGTCAGCTGCTATTCTAAGCACAGTTGATATATCTGTGACAAAGGAGGAAAAAAGCTCTGTGTGTTTCATGAAATTTTCACCATAGTTGAGAGAAAGGGACATTAAAACATATAAATAAGTTGTATAGTATAGTAGATAGTGAAAAGTGCTGTGGATGAAATGAATTTAAGCTGAGGGTGCAGGAAGTAAGGGGAGGGATAGCAATTTCAAATAGAGTGATTAGGTAAGGTTTTCTATTAGGCTTATTTTCTATTTCTGTTTAACAAATTACCATAAACTTAGCAGCTTTCAACAGCACACATTATTATCTCAGAGTTTCTGTAAGTCAGTATGCCTATTCTTTGCTCAGTCAAGGTGTTGGCCAGGATGTTTTCTCATCTGGAGGCTTCTCTTGGAAAAAATAATCTCACAAGCTCCCTAAGGTTGCTGGTAGAGTTTATTTCCTTCTGGTTATAGGACTGAGAGCCCCAGCTTCCTACTGATTGTCAGCCAGGACTACTCTCTGAGTGCCCAATCTGCCAGCAACAGAAATCAACACTGAGCTCCCAATATGGCGCCATTCCCAGGTGTGATAAGCCATTGCCTGGTGGCAGGTTGATTACTTTGGACAGCTTCCTTGAAAAAAGAAAAAAAAAAAGGCAGTGTTTTGTTCTTCCTGCAATAGACGTTTACTCTGGATGTGAACTTAACTCCCCTCCATGCAACACTTCTATCAAAACTACAATCTATGGACTTACAGAATGCCATTTCTACCATCATGATACTCCACATTTATGATCACTGTTCTGATCAAGGAACTCACTTCACAGCAAAAAAAGAAAAATGTGGAAATGGGCCCATTCTCATGGAATTCACTGGTCTTACCATGTTCTCCATCATCCTGAAGTAGCTGGTTTGATAAAATGGTAGAATGACCTTTGGAAGACTCAGTTATATCTCCAACTAGGTGGCAATACCTAGCAGGGCTGGAGCAATGTTCTCTAGGAGGCTGTATATGCTCTGAATTAGTGTCCAATATATGATGCTATTTTTCTCATAACCAGGATTTAAGGGTTCAAACATCCAGGGGTGGAAATTGAGGTGGCACCACTCACTATTACCCCTAGTGGTCCACTAGCAAAATTTTTGCTTTCTGTACCCACAACCTCATGCTTTTCTGACCTAGAATTCTTAGTTCCAAATTGCAGAACAATTCCTCCAGGAGACACATCAAGTATTCCACTGAGTTGGAAGTTGTATCTGCTACCTTGCTGCTTTGGGTTTCTTATGCCACTGAGTCAACAGGCAATGAAGGGAGGTGCTGTGCTAGATGAGATGATTGATCCTGATTACCAAGGAAACAATGAACTGCTAGCCACAGTGGAGGTAAGGAAGATTATGTCTGGAATACAGGAGATCCCTTTGGTGTCTCTTAGAGTTATCATGCCCTGTGATTAAAGTCAATGGAAAAACTACAACCCAACTCAGGCAGTGTCACTAATGGCCCAGACCCCTCAGGAATGAAGGTTTGAGTCACTCCATCATGGAAAGAACCATGACCAGCTAAGGTGCTTGCTGAGGGCAAAGGGAATGAGTAGTGGAATAAAGCAGTTATAAATACCAACTATGCCCACAACTAGTTATAGAAATGGGAACTGTAATTGTCATGGGTATTTCTTCCTCATTTAATTATGAAAAAATATATATATATTTTCTTTCATCTCTTATTCTCTTATCATATACGATATGTTGAATTTACATCATAGTATTTAAGTGACAGGATATCAAGGAGAAGAGAGAACATCATGCAAAAACTTTGTATCCTTTTCTGGGGAGCAAGTCAGTGCATTTTCAGTTGTATACAGGATAGTTGTATCATGTTAGGAAGCATATCGCCTGTTGTCTTTTTTTGGAGATTGAGTATAGTTTAAGGAGATATCTATGGGTGCCAAATTGATGAGAGATAGACTTATGATGGTTAACTGTATGTGTCAACTTGCCTAGGCCACAATACCCAGATATTTGGTCAAACACCAGACTACATGTCACTGTAAAGGAATTTTTTAGATGAGACTAATATTTAAATCAGTAGATTTTAGATGCTAATCTCATCTAAGATCATTTTTAGATGAGACTAGCATTAAATCAGATGAGTAATCAGATTTACTCCTTAAATCCTAGTAAAGCAGATTACTCTCCATAATGTGGGTGGGCCTCATTCAATCTGTTGAAGGTCTTAACAGATGAGACAAGTCCCCCAGGAAAAAAGAATTATACCTCCAGGCAGCCTTTAGACTTGAGACTGCAACATCAACTCTTTCTTGGGTTTCCAATCCGGCAGTCTGCCCTGCAGATTTTGGACTTGTCAGCTCCCACAATGTGTGAGCCAATTCTTGAAAACAAGTCAACAGATAGAGAGATAGACAGACAGATTGATAGACAGATAAATAGATAAATAAATATTCTATTATCTCTGTTTCTCTGGAGAACTCTGATTAATACAGGTTTTCACCAGAAGATGGGTATATAGTTATGATGTTTGTGGTGAACAATGCAAATTGCCTTCACATTATCAATTACATCCTTCTAATTCATTAGCAGAATTCCAGTTTGCGGGGGGGATGGGGGGTGGGCAGAAAGATATTCAATTAAAATAATAAAAATTTCAGCCTCCCTGTAATAAGAGTGGATATGTGACACAGGCCTCACTAATTGAATTGTAAACAGGTGCCTCTGAGGAGGATATGCCTAAAAAAATAAGCCTCATTAAAGAAAAATTCTTTATGTTTTTTTAACCATGTTTTTCATTTCCTACCCATGTGTAATTGGTAGTCTTAGGTGGGAAGCAACCATCTTTCAATCGCAAGGTTGTCAGCTTGGCAGAGAAGGCCTAGATGCTAAAGATAGCAGAGCAAAAAATGAAAAGATCCCCATCCCCTAGTAGCATCATTGAATTACTGCATTATTCTAGGACTGATTACCTATGTAGTTTGGAAAAAAATAAATAAAAGCCAACTTTATCTGAATTTATTTTCATTTGCTGCTGCATGTAATCTTGGCTTATGTACCTACTTACTAGATGTGTGACTGGATAATTAATATCAAATTCTTAGACCTTTGTTTGCTCAGATGAAGATGCTGATGATATCTAAAGTTCCTTCTAGTTTTTGCATCCTAAGATTGATGTTTTCAATGTCATCTTTTAAGATGGAGTTAGTTTTTACTAAATAAAATATGTATCTAGAACATTAATAATAATTACCTTGTTAAATGTTTTCTCTACTACAAGTAAATCCATTACTCCTTTGAATTGGTCCAATACTTCTGTTCCTATTTTCATATATCTTAGTAAGTTAATATGTTACCCACTATTACTGTTTCCACAGGCTAAAAATTTCCTTTAAATTCCCAATAGTTGTTTCTATCAAGAACTGCTTTCAGTGATTTTTGAAAAATCTAAGTATGCTTTCTATCTTACATAGAGCAATACCTTCAAAGAATTACAACTAAATCACCATCTCTATTACCTGAATCAATTTAACTCTCTTGGAAGACAATATGCACTGGGTTCTATTAGAATGTTAGCAAATATATTTCTTCAGGGAAGGTTGTTATTCAAGTGAATGGTATTACACTTCAATGTGTAATTTCCTTCTAGTCATTATTTAATCAGTGGCTTTATGCTGAGTGAACCTGTGGAAGATTCTTTTTTAAATTTCTTTTCCCATTACTATCATGAATGTGTATCATTTGGACTTTTCTCTTGGCAGCTTTAAAAGCATCTAATTCTCTTAATGGCATATCAGATCTGAACAATATCTTTCCCCAAGGCCTCTCATTCTTTAGATTCCATTAACTCAAGTTTCTCTTTGTGGACAAAAAACTCATTCTAGTTCTAATATAAAAGTCTTTGCAATCTGTATGTGTTATGTCTAAAACTGATTTTCCAGCCATTCAGTTCATTTTCTTAAGTGCTGGATCAGAAGTGTCTCATGCATTTTAAGTGCTCATGAATGCTTCTCAAATTGAATTGGCACAGGACAGCAGTGATTAACTTCTTCATACAATAGGAAGCTTTGAAAATTTGCTAACAAAAATCTCACTCAGATCTTTGGTATACAGGGAAAGCAATGGAAACTTGAGTCTAAGAAATATTGACACTTTTATTTTAAAAAATATACAAACAACTTGAGTGGCCCAAAGTGAAGAATAGTTAAGAATTATGGTTCAATTTTATAAGGAAATACTACGCAGCTACTACCAATAATGCTAAGAGTTTAAAATATTAGGAATATTGTTGTATTATAATGCTAGTTTTAAAAATAGCATGCTAATAATTTTATAATATAATTAAATGTATCTGCATCTATAGAGATAGACTAAAAATGCTAGAAAATACACAAATGTCAATGAATATTTCTCTTTGTAAGGTAAAATCAGAAGAATTATACTTTTGTTTTCCATTATATGGTAGTTTTCCATTTTTTTCTTACTAGCATGTTTTACTTTGAGAAGAGATTTTTAAATTTCAATTTGAAATATAAAAATTAGATATATTTTAAAACTAAAACAAAAATTACCATTGATGGCTCTTCCTATCATACATTCATATTTATGGCCTAATAAATAACTAGACTGTTCCAAATACTTCCAAGCTCTCTAAACATGTATAAGTAAATCCTTATACCCAATACAAAAGGATAAAATAAATCTGGTGAATTTTTTCACACATGATCTTTAACAACATGGAATGATTGTAGGTTGGTTAATATTTTAATCATCTTTTTGGCATAAGTATAGTGGGAAAATAATATATAGGGACAATAGTAGTCAAAGTCTGTGAGAAATATAATATCACATTATATAGAAATAGATATATACTTTTTCTTTTTCTCTCTCAAAATTATCTCTATATATGTAATTATGAATGATTTATCATGTATATGTAATAAAGAAATAATGAGTAAAGGGTTAGCAAACATCTTCTCTATAGAGTAATTTAACCTTGGTGTAACTTACAGCTGTTTCTTAGGCATGTAATAAAGATGGAATATTAGTTGTGTTATTAGGCAATTTTGCTTATGATTGAAAATAACTCCTCTTTTGCAAACTGCATTTGGGCTGGGAAGAGTGTGAAGGATTTATTAATACTTGGTGGGAAGTCCTAACTGGTGACTTCCCTGAATGCAAACTAGGTTTGTCCCTTGCCAGGACCAAAGAAGTTATACCCACAGAACATTTTGCAAGATATAATTGCTCCTATTTGTGAGATAGGACAAACTTCTAAGCCACAGTGGCTCCCACATCCATCCATGTGATCTCGTCTCTTGGCAACTAAATTGTAACTTGAAATGCCAAGGGAAAGAGCCCCCGAACTGCTGTGGGAACGTAAGAAGGACTCCTGCTGGAGAGAAAAAAACCTGGTGTGTGTGATGCTGGCCTATAACTTTCTAAGTGAATCTAATGTTGAATAATCATTCAGAGATGCACATGTGGCAGGAAGGGCCAGGTCAAGGTAAGCTGTGTCCTCTAGGCACTGAGACCAGAACTGAGCATGGTGACGATGCAGACCTTCATCCTGGAGGCTGCTGGAACTCTGCTTCACACCTTGAGAGCATGGAGATCTTGACACAGGCAGCCAAGAGCCAGAAGAGCAAACATGAATGTGATATTTGAGCATTTGGGATGAAATCAGCTTCGGGAGTCTGAAGGGGAGGGATCTATGAAACCAGAAATGAGCACTGGCCACAATTAGATCATCAGAAGAAACATTACAGGAATGTGATGCTGGGAATCTAAAATTACATGGCTACATGAAGATATCAAATGTTTAGAAACTATTATTGTGTGATGTCAGTGAAAGTGGCAGAGTAGAGAGTTCCAAGAACCTGACCCTACACAGAAACAGAAAAATAAGTAAAAATTATCAGAATCAACTTGATAAAACTCTGGAAAATAATCAAGGGTTTATAGCAACCAAGCAATTGCTGAATCAAGGAAAAGATGACTTAAACACAGTAGGAGAGCTTTGTGGCACTTTAATTCACCCTTGTCTTTCCCACTTAACTGGGGAAAAAACAAACTGTCAATCAAGAATACTATAACTGGCAAAACTATATTTCAGAAACAAAGAGTAAAATTAAGATATTACCAAATAAACAAAAGCTAAGGGAGTTGTTGCCAGTAGACTTGTCTTATAAGAATTGCTAAAGGGAGCCCTTCAGGCTAAAATTAAAGGACACTTGAGAGTAACCTGAAGCCATACAAAGAAATAAAGTACACTGGTAAAGGTAACTCCATAGGTAAATATAAAAGTCAGTATTACTGTATTTTGCTTTGTAGCTCCTCTTTTACTCCTATGTGATTTAAAACATAAATGTATCATTCAATAATTATAAATCTATGCATTGTGCATAAATGTACAAAAATGTAATTTATAACAATAACTACATGAAGGGTAAGGCACAAAGGTATATCAGGGCAGAGTTTTCAATACAACAAAAGTTAAGTTTGCAAAAGAGTATTGTCAGACACCCAACACTAATAAAAATTAGTTCAATATGTATCAAAAACTAAATAGAAAAGCTAAATCTACAAAACTCTGAGGGGAATCATAGGGCTAAATCTTCACAACCACAGATTTGGCAATGGTTTTTGCATATGACACCAAAAGCATGAGCAACAAAAGAAAAAATAGATAAATGGGAATTCATTAAAATTAAATAATTGTGTGCATCTGAGTAAGTGAAAAGATAAACTACAGTATAGGATATAATATCTGCAAATAAAATATCTTATAAGGGTCAAGTATCCAATTATATGTGGAATCTAAAAATACAACAAACTAGTGAATATAACAAAAAAGAAGACTCAGATATAGAGAACAAATTAGTGGTTACCAGTGGGGAGCAGTGGAGGGATGACATAGGGTGCGGAGAATGGAAGGCACAAACTATTGGGTGTAAGGTAGGCTCAAAGATGTATTGTACAACACATATAGCCAATATTTTGTAATAACTGTAAAATTTCAACAACCAAATTTTTAAAAATGGACAAAATGTTTGAACAGACATTTCTCCAAAGAAGATATACAAATGGCAAACAAGGACAAGAAAGTATGCTTAGTACAATGAGATGCCATTTCATACTTACTAGGATGGCTAATTTTTTTTAAAGGAAAATAACATATGTTGGCAAGGATATGGAGAAATTGGAACTCATGTTAATTGCTGTTGGCAATGTAAAATGGACAGCTGTTATTGAACATAGTTTGGCAGATGCTCAAAAATTAAACACATAATTACCATATAACCTAGCAATTCCATTCCTAGGTATATACCCAAAGTGTTTGAAAACAAATAGTCAAACAAATACTTGTACACAAATGAACATAGAAGTACTATTTGCAATAGCCCAAAGATGAAAACAATCCAAATGTCCATCAATAATAAACGGACAAACTATGGTATAGCCATACAATGGAATATTATTCAGCCATGAAAAGGAATGTGCAACATAGATGTACTTCAAAAATATTATGCAAAGTGAAATAAGCCAGACATAAAAGGTCACATATTGTATGATTCCATTTATATGAAATATTTAGAATAGCAAAATCGGTAGATATAGAAAGCAGAGTGGCTTCGGGTTAGGGTAGGGAGAAATGGGGAGTGACTCTATAAAGGGTATGGGGTCTCTTTCTGGGTGATGAAAATGTTGTGGAGCTAGATAGAGATGGTAGTTTCACAACATTGTGAATGTATTAAATGCCACTGAATCACTCACTTTACTATGGTGAATTTTATGTTATGTGAATTTCACCTTAAAAAGTAAAATATGCATCGATTTTTCTCATATTTTCTAATATAATCAGCATTTTATCCAAGATTTTCTTTAATTGGTTAAAACAAAATGAGTTAGTTTTGAGACCCTCAAGCAAAATTGCCAGTTGGGAGAATGTAGACGTATGAGGGGCAAAAGATGTGAGAAAGTAATAATAGACATAAAATAAAAATGTTTTTGGCTTACACATTTAGTTGAATCTGACCTGCTTAAAATCATTGACATTAAAACTACTACATTGTTTTCTTTCTCTCTTTTTAATAAATAAGTATTGGCATTCCAAAGAATTGCTTTTGACTGGCCTATGGCCAGTGTAGTTTAAAATGCCTATGATAATATCTAACCTAATAACTATAGATATTCCTCAGTGGTTTTCAGAAGACTCCTAAGAGCTACAGACATATTTTAGGGTCTTTCTTTCCTGCCACTTTGTCCTCAGGAATATGTGGGATATCTCCAGGAGGCTAGATTTTCAGTATTTTTGTATATTACTATCCCAAATAAAACTGGAATTGAAGGTATATCCAGAAAATTTCCCAAATTCTACACTCCATGGTAATATGTTGACATTAGTTTCCACTAAAAACTTATGTCATTAAAATTAAACCTATAGGAAGACAGTGTTTATAATGGACAAACTATGAATTTGGGAACACTTCAAGAGATGAAATTTGACTCCACCATTTGCTGTCTGTGTGACCCTTAGGGATCCTTCCCCCATTTGTAAAATGGGGAAGAAAACAATGATTTAAAGCACATATACTTCCTTCTACTCAGTAAATATCGGTTTCTTTCTCTTCCTTATTCTAACCCAAAAGATAAAAGGTAGAAGCTTATGTATTGTATACAGATCCCACTTGAGAGTGAATTCACTGACTCAGAGGCTACTTTATCTTGTAAGCCTAGCCAAAAGCCCTCTTTTTCAAAAATGCTAATTAATCAAGAGACATAATTGTGTAAAGAAATAAATATCAGAAACATTTTGATTTAATACAGTTTAATGTGTAAATAAATATGTTTTATTAATAAATATGATGACATTTCATTTGTGTAGCACACAGATACTAAATAATTTCTGAGGGCTGGAAGACATTTTAGAATGCACTTTATATCTTATATTTTAGAAAATCAACATCATATTTCATTTGTGTTAATTTGTCAATTTGATTCTTATATATATTTTTGCAGCAATGATTCATACAGGTAGGTTCTAAGAAATTAAAAATAAATTTATTTTTAAAATGCATATAATATTTTCTGTTGCCTATCCATATAAATCATTATAAATAAATAAATGCTCTCAGTAACTACCTATAAAGTATTTAATTTTTCTTCTTAATTTAGCTGGTAGTTTTGCTACATTTTCTTAATGAAACCAACTGGGATTGAGCCAGTATTACTTCACTGATGTTTTCTGTTGAAAACAGACTTGTGGTGATAGAACAGTATTTAATTGTTCACAGATGAGTTCTAAAAATCTCTAATTAAAAGATAGCAGTTTATATTTTAATCAGTTTGAGCATTTTCCAAAGGAATTATCATATAAAAATTTCAAATTATAGAATTGTAAGTATGAAAAATATGGTGATGACATTTCACCTCCAAAAACTAAAATTAGCTGTAAACTTGCTCAGTTATAGAACAAAGGCAAGTGATGTTTTTTACCTTTATTTTTATGACTCCGATGCTAATCTGACCTCTTTTATTGGATATTTATTTTAAAATATTCACTTTAGGGACTTCCCTGGCAGTCTAGTGGTTAAGACCTCGCCTTCCAATGCAGGGGGTGTGGGTTCAATCCCTGGTCAGGGAGCTAAGATCCCACATGCCTCGCGGCCAAAAAACCAAAACATGAAACAGAAGCAGTATTGTAGCAAATTCAATAAAGACTAAAAATGGTCCACATCAAAAAAATCTTTTAAAAAAAATATTCACTTTAAATTCAAACAAAAGAGTGGCAACTTGCATTCTGTTTGTAACCCAATTTTGTGCCATGATGGAAAAATTGTAAAGAGCTGTTTATTAGAAACATGAATTATACTAGGTAAACAAAGCTCATTCAATAAAGTAAATTTTCTATACTTTTCTACTGTTTCTCTTTAACTATAACACGTGAAACTGTTTAAATTTAGTGGTTTTAGTAAAGAACTGTCTTTCTAAAGTCTGCTAATCTTAATACTAGATAAAACCTATTGATATAGCTCTCTTAGAGTTCTAAGCAAAGGTATATGTGATAGAAAGAAAACTGGTTCCCCTGAAGTGTTTATGTCTTAATCCCCAGAAGCTGCAGATATATTACCTTGCATGGCAAAGGGACTTTGCAAATGTCCTTAACCTAAGGACCCTGGCGGGGGGGATATGTTCCTGGATCAGCCAGGTAGGGCCAGATGTGATCACAAGCATCCTTATAAATTAAAGAGGGAGCAGGAGAGTCAGTCAGAGGAGATGTGATGACAGAAGCAGAGGTGACAGAGAGGGAGGGGGAGAGAGAAAGAGAGAGAAAGGGAGAAATTTAAAGATGCTGTACTGTTGCTGACTTTGAAGATGAGGGAAGGGGTTATGAGCCAAAGAATGAAGGCAGCTTCTTAAAGCTGGAAAAGGCAAGAAAACTGATTCTCTCCCATAGCCTCCAGAAGAAACACAGCCCTGCTGACACCTTGTTTTTAGGACTCCTGACATTCAGAACTATAAGATAAATTTGCGTTGTTTTAAGCTACTAAATTTATAGTAATTTGTTACAGCAGCAATAGAAAATTAATACAGTACCTAAGAAATAATTATTTTCTAGCAGAAACTTACCATAACAGGGGAGTACATGATGTTTTGGGAAAAGATTAGATTTAAGTTACAAGATAGATTGGGAGTATATGATTCATTAACAGTTATCTGTGTAACTTTATAAATCGTATTATAAAAAAGTTTGTGTCCTCAGCTATTAAATATGAACTTCCTACCTTTTATAATTTTTTAGAAAATCAAAATAATAACATGATAATGTTTTTCAAACTACAAAATGTTATATATGACATAATATTGCTGTTTTATTATTTAGATGATGAAACCTCTGATAATTTGAATCTGAAAGCCTAAACCTCTATCATCATTCATTTATTTTAGAGTCAACAATATGATATTTTCTATTAAAGTCTTTCATCTATTTGAAGGAGTATGTTTAGTTTGTTACAGTGTTTGTCCCTGGAGGGTCACAATTTAATTTAACAATATAGTTTGCTTACTTTCTAGGCATAAGACACTGTTGAAAGTGCTATGCAAGCAAAGTGATGGACAAAGGAATGCCTCCTGCTCTCAGCAATATAAAATTTGGCAGAATAAAATATATCATATATGAGATACAAAGTAATATTTTTTCAGAATAGGGAGATACCATGTTTCCCAAAAAGAATTTATGAAGAATTGTAAGTAAGCTTTCGATAATTGTCAAAAACAAAACAAAAAAACCCCAAAACAATGAACAAAAAACTTTAAGATATAGAAGAAAGGATGTTACAGGTAGTTTTCAGTCAGAAACAAAGACATGAAGACACAGAAGAAATGTTTAGAGTTCATCATAACAAATGTAGAATGGTGAGAGAATGTACCAATATTAGTTTTCTATTTCTGCCTAAAAAATCACACAAACTAAGGGATTAAAATGATACACATTTGTTTGTTATGGATCCTTTGGTCAAAAGTCAGACACAGTGGCTGTGTTCTCTGCTCTGGGTAGATAAAGCTGAAATCAGGGTGTCAGTTAGAGTTGAGTTTTCATGCAGAGACTCTGGGGAAAAAATCTGCTTCCAAGTTAATTCTTGTTGTTGGCAAAATTCAATTCCTTGTGGTTGTAGGACTGATATAACTGTTTCCTTGCTGGCTGTCACCCAGAGACCTCTGTGAGCTATTAGAGGCTGCTGCATTCCTTGCCATAGAGCTCCCTACACCTTCAAAGCCGGTAACTGAGAACCTCTCACATGCCAAATTCCCCTTATTGTTTGCATCTATGACTTCTTCTTAGCCAAGCCAAAGAAAACTGTTTTTAAAGGGCTTATGAGATTAGGTTAAGCCTAATGAGATCATCTTAAAGTCAACTAATTTGGGATCCTAATCGCATCTGCAAAATTACTTCACAGTAGAACAGAGATTAAATCATGATTGAATAACAGGGAGAAGATGTGTGTGCATAAGGGGCCAGGAATCTTGAGGGTCATTATAGAATCCTACCTATCACAGGAATAAAGAAAAGATGATATTGAAAAGGAATGCCTTATTCTTAAGGACAGAAAGTCTTGAATATTACGTTAAAATGCTTGGATTGTATTCTATAATTACACAAAATTGGGGGCAACAAACCACCTATATAGTATTTTATGAAGTTTTTAAAGAAAACCAGCGATTTCAAATAAGTTGAAAAGTGTCTGATCCAGCAAATATTTTCTTTCCTTTTCTTTCCAGTGATCAAATAAGATTACAAAACATAATTAAGAAAAAAGAAGAATAATAAATGTTCTCTAAACCAAGAAAATGAGACAGAAGTGGACCTGAATGTTTGAAGAAATCCAGACTATAAGGCCAATGAGATTGGATTGACAGGAAATACAGATAAGGAACATGGCAGCTCAGAACACTGAGGTAATTGTGGCTATTCCAGAGGGAAATCCTGAGAATCTGCAAGCTGGTGCACAAATAGAAAAGTGATGAATGGACCTTGATGTAATTATTAGACTAATTTAAAAACTGGACTCTGAATAGCTAGACCAGTGGGTTTCATCCAGCAAAATAAGGACATCCTACTTCTGCAGTGAAAGAGGGGCCCATCTCCTCTAGCTAGACTTTCACCATAAAATCACCCTGGATGGAAACATGCCTATAAGCATCCTTTGCCAATAAACACGAAGCCCAGAATCTGCACTCAGCTCTCTGTACTGATCATCCTAATCCTTCCTGAGAAAAAAAGTAACACATTACCTATAAAGTGAGACTGAAACTGACACTGAATGACAGAAAACCAAAAACCAAAAACCAAAAAAAAAAAAAAAAAAAGCTACTAATTCAAATTTCTAAGGGGAAATTATTTGAATCCAGAATTTTATACACTCAGGCAAATGTTGAAAGAAAAAAAAAAATACTTTCAAACATGCCAGAGCAAAAAAATTGTTACCTGATTATCATAAATATGATCTTTTGTCAGGATAAACCACAGTAAAAGAAAAAGAAATACCTAAGAAAGGACAACTTGAAATATAAGAATCAGCAGCAGTTGAGTATTATCAAAAAGAATCAAAGAAAGCTCACAAGAAGTTAAAAGTAGCCCTTTGAGTCTTTCTGCTTGTTACCACTCCTAGAGGCAAGACGAGCATCACGCAAAATTAGCTCTGCCTCTGCTGGCTCATCTTTCATGATGCACAACTTGGCTCGCTTCCGCAGCTGGATGATCTCGGCTTCGGCCTCGGCCCGCGCGGCCCCGGCCGCCACCCCGCCTGCGCCCCGCCGTTCCCGCTCCTGCTCCGCCGGGGCGGGCCTCGAGGACCAGTCGAGCGCTGCCAGCAGCGGCAGCAGGCTCGGGCCCCGGCCGCGCGGCGCCCGGCCTCCCGCCGGCCCCGTCAGCAAGCGCGCAGGGCGGCCCCGGCCCCTCCGCCCGCAGGAGGCCAAGAGCCAGGCCCGCGCCCAGGAGCCGGTACATGGCCGCCCGCGTCCTCTGCGCACTGTGGCCAATAATTTTTAAATAGTTAAATTCGGTTATCTCTTGGGTCTGGGAATGAGATGAACAGATAAGGACAGGATTTTTATATATAATTCTGGACCATTCTATATGCTGTAACTATTTGTACATATTCTATTAAACCTTTTTTTTTTTAAATTTTTATTTATTTATTTATTTATGGCTGTGTTGGGTCTTCGTTCCTGTGCGAGGGCTTTCTCTAGTTGTGGCAAGCGGGGGCCACTCTTCATCGCGGTGCGCGGGCCTCTCACTATCGCGGCCTCTCCCGTTGCGGAGCACAGGCTCCAGACGCGCAGGCTCAGTAGTTGTGGCTCACGGGCCTAGCCGCTCCGCGGCATGTGGGAGCCTCCCAGACCAGGGCTCGAACCCGTGTCCCCTGCATTAGCAGGCAGATTCTCAACCACTGCGCCACCAGGGAAGCTCCCTATTAAACCTTTAAAACCTGTTTTACATTGAAAAAATCACTCACAAACTTAAATGGTCAGGAAAAACTATAGCTAGTGGTAGTCGACAACTCCTACGAAAATAGTTCCTAATGGCAGGAATTCCTTCTTTGTATGGCTGGATAATATTCTATTGTATTGATATATATACTACATTTTCTTTGTCCATTCACTTGTCAATGGACCCTTAGGTTGTTTCCCCATCTTGGCTATTGTGAATAATGCTGCAGTGAACACGGAGTACAGATATCTCTGAAAGACTGATTTCATTTCCTTTGTATATATACTCAGGAGTGGAATTGCTGGGTCATATGGTAGTTCTATTTTTAGTTTTTGAGGGACCTCCATATTGTTTTCCGTAAAGGCTGTATCAATTTACATTTCCACCAACAGTGTACAAGGGTTCCCTTTACACTGCACCCTCTCCAACACTTGTCATCTCTTGCCTTTTTGATAATAGTTGTCCTCACAGGTATGAGATGATATCTCATCGTGGTTTTGATTTGCATTTCCCTGATGACAGTGCCATTTGCAACAGTATGGATGAACCTGGAGAACATTATGCTAAGCGAAGTAACTCAAACACAGAAAGACAAATACTGTATGATCTTACTTCTATGTGAAATCTAAAAGAGTTTAACTCATAAAAGCAGAGTGGAATGTTGGTTTCTAGGGGCTGGGGCGGGATGCGTGAGGGAAATGTGGAGATGTTGGTCAAAGTGTACAAACATTCAGTTACGTAGGGTGAATATGTTCTGAGGATCTAATGTACAGCACAACTATAGATAATAATACTGTAATACTATATTGTATACTTGAAGTTTGCTAAGAGAGTAGATCTTAAATGTTCTCACCACAAAAAAAGTAATTGTGAGATGATGTATGTGATAATTAACTTGGTAATCATTTCCAGTGTATAACTACATTAAATCATCATGTTATATACCTTAAAAACACCATGTTGCAGAACCTCAATATACACAACTTTTGTTTGTCAATAATACTTCAATAAACCTAATGAAGGACCCCTGACTTGTTTCTAGAGAATACTGCTCACTGCATGGGGGCAAGTAAGACATAAGAACAACACCAAAACAAAACAATATGTGTTCAGAGACTAGGGGACCAAATCTGTATAAGTCACATTCTGATACTGTCTTTAAGTGCACTTGGGGGAAAAAGGGTAGCCAAATGTGTATATAATTTGGAGATATTTAATAAATCAATATATTATACAAATGGAAAATAAGCTAAAGTGTCATGCAATATTGCGTGCGTGTGCGTTCACACACACACACACGGATAAATTACCTCAAATCTCACTTCTAATTTGAAAATATGGCATTAGAAACATAACAAGTTCCAAGACAAAGATTTGTAGCGAACAAAGCATAAAAAAGAAAAAAAACTAATACGAGAAAGAAAACTCATTACTTCCATGATTATTCATGGGTATGAACAGTTTACTAGAGTTTATGATAATATTTAGAGTAAAATAGTCATTGATAGTTTATTAAGTCACAAAAGTCTTTCATACCATAACCTATTGATGCCTTTCGAGATTAGTACCCAGAATGATAGCCATGAAAATTCACCATTCAGTTGTCCTGCTGAGGAGAGCATAATTGATCAATGGCCCCAGCTGCTTGCCATGATGATCACCATGTTCATGCAGAGACTCTGCTTCCTATCAGCTTCTTCTTTTTTTTTTCTATCAGCTTCTTTAAGTCCGTTACTGAGCATGGCATCAGTACTAATGCAGGCCCATTCCTGTAAGACCTGGGACTTCTGTAACACCTAAATTTGACTTAAAGTTCCCACATAAGCCTGGCCAAAGCTTTCATTATATCCTGCTCCAGTCTTAGACTCTATCCACACAATTAGTCTTCCTTTCCCCCCATCCTTACAGGTTTCAGATTTTCTATGTGGCCTGAAGTTTCCTCCTACCTTCTCTGGTTCCCTCTTCTTTATCATTTATAGTCACTTGTTCCAAAAAATATCTTGAAGGTCTAATCCTGTCTTATAGTGAGCTTCATAGAAAACCCAAACAAGAACAAGTCATGCCAGGAGTGGTCTGAGAAAACAGATGGTAAGATGGAGTGTTCTAACTGGTTCAAGCACTGATTGGTGGTGGGTAAGTAGCGTGGGAGGTACAGATACTTCTCGGCACAAGGTGAGAGCTTCATTGCTAAAGGTGTCCTTCCTGATTAAGTGGAATGCCCTTAAGCAGTACAATGGTTCAAGCACTTGAAGATATGGAGTGAATAATCCCTACAAGGACAGCATCATTGCTAGTTAAACTAAGTTATATTGAAGTTCTACAGAGGGATAAAGAAAAACTGACATACATTAACAAAAGTTAAAGACAAAGTATAAGAGCCAAGATGCCTTTATCTCCTACAGTGGAAGAGCTGACAGAGCTGAGAAGCAGAGGATCTGATGGACTCTTCTAACACAATCTTTTTTCCTTTTGTTCCTGTCTCTTTCACAGGTGCTAGACCTGCATCACAGTCTGAAAGGCTTCCCCGGCCTTCTCTGGCTCCATGCTTTATATCCTTCATGGTATTTACCCCAGTAAACATTTATTTATTCTCCCCAATTAAACATTTATTTTCATTTGGCCTCTGGTTTTTGGAGACTCACTACACCCACGATTTGAGGAAATAGCAAGTAATTGTTTGAACTATTAAAAAAGTAGAGGGGCAGTAGTTGCTATTACAGTGAACATTTCTGAACACCTATCTAGCATCTACTTTTTCCCTGCCAAATTGTATGACAGGTCCAAGGTTTTGATAGGCTTTACCCCAGCCCTTACACTTGGAGTGTGCCCTAAATGGCGTCGGCCAACTAGCCTCCTCACTCCTACATACTTTTCAATCCAGGGATTAAAAAAAGCCATTGATTTACAGCATTCCTACAACATAATGCTCAAGGTGAGCATCGGACCTAAATACATCCAATGATGTGAAACATGTTTTTTTAACCCCCCAAAGAGGAGGAAATAGTATTTTCCACCACATATTAATAAAAAAGCCTGCAGGTATGAGGAAAGTTAGCAGGATTAACTAGCCGCAATGAAAGGACAGAGATTCGCAAAGAATCAGAGCTGGTGCCTGATCAAAGAGAACTTGAAGTTCACCCACTCCATCTGACATTTCCTCTCATGGAAAAATTTCTTCCCACATTCTATTTTTAATTTAAGTATATTTTTCTCTCAGTTCTTCCCAAAAGTTTCTTAAACAACCTAAGCACATTGTTGTATTTCCTGCTTTAAGACACAGGTCAAATAGCAAATATAAATAAAAATAGTTGAATTTAGCTTATAACAATGTATCTTATTTAAAGAAAAATCCAATTTAAGTATACTGTAAAAATATCACAATCTCAAGCGTATGCACTGAAACACCATGATTCAATATTTTCACTGAACTTTCATAAACAATGTATTATGTGATTTCTTCATATTCACTTTAAATGGAAAAAATATTAAAATTTTAAATGAAAAGTAATACGTATGAAAGAATATTTATGTTTTAAATATTACTCTTAACCTTTGAAGTTATTTTTCTCAATGTATTTTAGAATGAACTAGACTGAAGTAAAAGAGGATTCAATATGCAAATATATTTTTCTTTCTACTTTTTGATTGTAGAGCATAGTTTCACCTAAAGTGTTCCAACAAATATTCCCTACTTTAAACACACACACACACATTTTTAATCCTCCAGAACCTGTCCATCTGCATTAGGACACCCATGAAAAACACCATGCTTTTGGAAAAGAAATAGGACTAATCTATTCACAAACTCCTTGTTTGGATTTAACAAGAAACACAAATAGGAATTTTATTTTTATTTTTACCTAACCTATAAAAAAGAAATTTTAGAAATAACAGATACACTTATACGCTTTTAAAATCTGTGGGACTCATAATGACTTCAATGAGTGATCTCTGTATATTATGTCAACTGAAAAGGCAACATTTGATTCCTACAAATAGTCACACACACACATACACACACATGCTTTATAATTAAATGTACATAAAAAGATTGTTATGAAGTGAAAATTGCAAATAGATTAATTAGAATACAAAGTGGAATTCCATTTAAAATGATTAATATTCACAATGTATTCAATAAAGTCTTTTGACATGATTTACCTTATATAAAAATATTGAGTAACCTTAATTTCACAACTATAAACAATGATTATCTAAAAGATATAAAATTAAACACCTACCAATATTTAGTTAAAAAAGTGTAGTGTTTAACCACATTTATAAACACTAGGTCAATTAATTACATTAAAATTACCACTAATAATAGACATGTAAATAGGTATGCAATCAGAACTTTACCATCTTTTATATATGTAAAAAATGTATAAAGGAGAAAATTTTACATTTATAAAGCTGGAAATGACTCTCAACATTGAAGTATTTTCCGTAAGTATTTCTCGCTTTGGGAGAAATAAGAAGAGTTAGGCTATGAGAAAATAATAAAAATTAAATGTTCTTACTATACCTAAGAATCTTATACCCTATATAAAAGTAAACTATCAGTATTTTCAAATTCCATCTTTACAAGCCACTTAAATTCAATCTGAAATAAGGTGAAATAAAAACAAATTGAACAAGTTTTTCATATGCTTCTTCAGTCTCTTCATGCTCTAAAGATTTCTTACACCATGTGAGAAATTTTCTATTGAATATGAATCCTTTATCATCTCTCCAGGTCCAGTTTAGGTATGACCTGGAAAGATAGTTTGTATTAAAAACAATGTTATTTTGGAGCTGGTAATCTATCTTCCTTAAAGAGGTGGTAGAGCAAATTTTCAACACAGATTTCAAACCAAAGAGCTATTGAACTGGAAGAGAGTAACAACACAAAAGTCTTCACTATTCATCACTGCTTTATCCACTATTAGTGTAGCTTCATATTCTTTTTGCAGAATATGTGAAGTGTGAGAATATAATTAACCTATATTCAAATATCTTTGCAAAGCATTCCCATAGCAAAATTCGGTGGCTTCCTTATGCTCTCTAACCTTCTTTATTATCTGTGTATTACTAATGCTCATTAACCATAGCATAACACAGAGTTAAGCATTTTCAGCTATAAACACAGACTTTTTTTATAATACATTAAAATAATAAAACATTTAGCTTACGATTTGTTTCCAAAATATACAATAAATTGTTAAACCTCTACATGAAGAAAACGAACAAATGAATTTAAAAATGGGCAAATGATCTGAAAACACATCTCACCAAAAAGATACTATGAATGATGAACAAGGATGTGAAAATTGCTCAACATTATTTACCATTAGGGATTTGCAAAATAAACAACAGTGAGACACCACTACACACCATTTAGAAATGCTAAAATACTAAAAACTGACAATACCAAATATTGGCAAGGATATAGAACAACAAAACCTCTTTTTTTACTGCTGGTGGGAATTTACAATGGTGCAGCCACTTTGGAAGGCAGTTTAGTGGTTTCTTATAACACTAAAGACGCTCTTACCATACAATCCAGCAATTGTGTTCCTTGGTATTTAGCCAAAAGACTTGGAACTCTTATTCACTGCTGATGGGAATGCACAATTGTACAGCCACTTTGGAATATAGTTTGCAGTTTCTTAGAGAGTTAAACATAGTCTTACTTTACAATTCAGCAATCACACTCCGAGGTATTTAACAAATTCAATTGCAATATATGTCCACATAAAAATCTGCACACAGATATTTGTAAGGAACTTTACTCATAAGTGCCAAAAACTGGAAGCAACCAAAATGCCCTTCTCTAGCTGGATGGATGAAAAACTCTGTTATGTCCATACAACAGAATATTATTTTGCAATAAAAAGAAATGAGTCATCAGGTCACTAAAAAATATGGAGTAAACTTAAATGTATATTGGTAAGTGAAAGAAGTCAGTTGGAAAAGGCTATATACTGTTTGATTCCAATTATATGACATGTAAAAGATAAAACTACAGAGATAGTAAAAAAAAATCAGTGGTCACCAGGCATTCAAGGGGAGGAGGAGAGGGATGAATAGTTGGCACACAGGGGATTTTTAGTGCAATGAACTATTCTGTGTGATACTATAACGGTGGATACATGACATTGTGTATTTTCTAAAACCCATAGAACATTACAACATAAAGAGTAAACCTTAACATATGCAAATTTAAAATAATCATTTGGGAAGTTAGAGATATTATAGAAGAATACAGACTGTGATAAGAAAATCTAATTGTATTATAAATATATGAAACAATCTCACTGAAGGGGTGTGGGAAAAGGTGCTGACCTAAATAACTTTGATAACTAATGAAGTCTGTAAGCCTAAAGGTAAAAGAAACTGCATAAGTACTGTATTCTAGTTAATAGAGTTACCCACGGAGTATGAGTTAGCAATTCTGACACTGCCACACTTGTATTTTGGAATTGAGCAATTACATAAATAGATTACAGATAATGGGGACCAAGTTTCTCAATGGGGAGTGGGAATATACAGATAAACAAGAGGAATAGTCTAGAATAATCTACATCTTAATAGATCGTAATTGGAGAGCAGCATAAACATATATTCAGCTTAACATAAATACAGATGGTTATATAAAGAGAGTATGGTACAGATGAACTTATTTGCAGGGCAGGAATAGAAGCGCAGCCGTAGAAAACAGACGTGTGGACACAGCGGGGGAAGGGGAGGGTGGGATGAACTGGGAGATTAGGTTTGACATAAATACACTGCCATGTGTAAAATAGATAGCTAGTGGGAACCTGCTGTAGAGCACAGGGAGCTCAGCTTGGTGCTCTGTGACGACCTAGATGGGTGGGATTGGGGTGGGGGGAGGTCCAAGAAGAAGGGGATATAGGTATACATATAGCTGATTCACTTCATTGTACAGCAGAAACTAACACAACATTGTAAAGCAATTATACTCTAATAAAAAAAAATTTTTTTTAAGGGTATGAAAAAGTAGAGGAATTTATACTTATGTAAATAAACATGGGTTACTATGTACATACATATCTCCTTGCTCTGTCAGCTGAAAAGGCTAGGAGCATTGACACTCATCTGGCAAGGAGCAGAACAAGAGCCCAGACCTTGCTTTCTGATGCTATTCCCCCATAAAAGTAATCAGGGCCCCTTGGGGCAAATGGTTGATTCTACGTCTGGGGCAGTAAATATAAAAGAAAAGCATGGACCATTAGAAGGTTAGGTAGTGCTAAAAACAAAGGAAGAAACACACGAAAAAATAAAAAAACAAAGAAGGGAGCATGGGGGTATGTGAGCGGAACACAAGAGCCAACGGAAAGAGTTCCTAATCGCCAAAGCTGGAATAACCTGAGCGAGAACATAAGATAGTATTAGATTACAACCCAAAGTATAAAACTAATATCCATACTGATGTAAATACATGACTGAATAAATGAATGTGGAAGAAGGCTCAAGTGTCCCAACCTGTAAAATTCCAAAATAATTTATGTAGATACTTTCTCCAAGGAGGTGGATCATAATACCTCATTCATTAGATGTGAGCTGCACAGATTGATTCCATCCAAAAAATATACGGTATAGGAAGGGGAAAAAGCAGAGTAAATTTACATTGGAGAAACCTGACAAACCTCACTCAGGTGATCAAGTCAAAATCAACTCATGATAATTTATGATGATAGTATGTACCCTTGAAATGATGTAACAAAAATGACACTTTTCCTCTGTTATATGCCCCTCCCAAACATAACCCAGTGTAATCATGAAAAAAAGAATAAGGCAAATCCCAGTGGAGGGGCATTATACAAAATACCTAATCAGTACTCTTCAAAACTATAAAGATCATCATAAACAAGGAAAGTCTAACAAACTGTCACAGCCAAGTGATGCCTAGGAGACATGACAATTAAATGTAACGTGGTATCTTGGATTTCCAAGACCCTGGAACAGAAAAATGACATTAGGTGAAAACTAAAGAAATATGAATAAACTAGCATATCCAGTGCCCAGATTTTTAGTTAATAACAATACACCAACATTGGTTCATTAATTGTAGCAAATGTACCATACCAATGTAAGATGTTAATAATAGGAGAAATTGTGAGAATAATGTATGTATATGGGAATACACTGTACTATCTGCTCAATTTTCTTTGTAAATCTAAAACTGTGTTATGAATAAAATATATTAATAACAGATGAGGGAAAAGATAACCAGAAGAAAATATATCATGTACAGAAATTGCAAAACATATAAATAACTTATAAAATTTAAAAAATAATTTTATTAGAAAATATTCAGAAATGAAATGAAAATGCTATGTAACAAGTAGCCAAATCTACAGTATGAAGCAAAAACAGAAAGATAGTTTTTTTACCTAAATGTCTATATTAAAACTGATAAAGGCTAAAACTTTCTAAGAATTTTCTAGGAAAGTGGTAAAAGGTAAAGAAAGTAAATTCAAGAAAACAGAAGAAAGAAAATAGTAAGTATGTAGGAAGAAATTAAAGATGCAGCATACAATCATACAGTAGTGGCGGGTGGTGGGGAGGTGTTGTCAGAGAAGCCAAAACTGGTTCTTTGAAAGGCCTAATGAACTGACAAACATGGTAAGCTTGTCAAAACGAGAGTGATAATTCATAAGAAAAATGTTACAAACAGCTCTACAGGTGAAATGTATACAAAATGGACACATTTCAGGCAATGCCACTTAAACTAACCTGGGGCAAATAAATGTTTGAACAGATCTATAACCATTCAACATATTGAGTAGGTAATTAAAATTCCCTCCCTGACGTTCACAAACATGAAAAACCATAAACAAATAAAACAAATAAGTTAATAAACAAACAGTATATTTTTAAAGTCCAAATATCAAAGGAACAAACAATTCCAATCTTGCACAATTATTCTGGAGTACAGACAAAGAGGGACCATTTCCCATCCCCGTCCTAAAACCTGTCTAGATCAGTTTGGGGAAGGAAATTACAAGCTAATCATATGCATAAACATAGCTGAAAATATCTTAAAAAATGTTTACTAGCATATATTAAAAATAATACAACATGAATAATTTTAGTTATTCTAGGATTTCAAGTTAGAATTAACATAAAGCAATTAATTAATAAAACTCAGTACATTTAGAAATTAGTTGAGATAAATAATAATCATCTCAGCAAATATGAAGTGCAGATAAAATTTACCAGCCATTTTTAATAAAACTCTTAGCCAAAAAGGAATTAAAGAATACTTCCTTAGTCTGATAAAGGGTATTAAATGCAAACTAATAGCAAACATCAGATGTAATGGTGAATTTAGATGTTTCTCCTGTATTTTATGAGTAAGGGTTACTTTTATTCCACACTGCACTCTATTAACTAGCTAGACTGATAAGCAAAAAAAAAAAAAAAAGCATTTTTTCAAGAAAAAATGAAAACTGTCATTGATGGATCATATCTTGTCTATGTGGTAAATAAATGGTTAAGTGGTAGGTTTTCAGAATAAAGGAACTTGTGACCCAGACAAATCTTCTTATAAACATGTTAATAATAGACCTCTTGGCAAACAAGCTCGCAGTATTTATTAGTAGTAGAGTTCTTATTTACAGAATGCTTTTAGCAGGATATACCTGATTGTCTAGTATCGGTTATGGCAAATAAAGCAGGAATCTATTGATTTAAGAGTAATGACTCTCTGGAAAATGTCAGGTAAGGTCTGTCACTATCTGAGTACAACATGAAGATGTTTCATGACCTGAATGGTCCTTTATGTGTAAGTGATGTGAATCGCTCATATTACTTAGACCTCATGTATAAATTGGGGACATGGATGCATCTTGACATGTAAATAGAGGACCTGGGAAGCTGTGTTTCGGGCCCCAGACCTCTCTCTGCTTCATCTATTGTACATGAGTATTTGTATTCCTGAAATTATTAGTAGTGATGTATACTACGTAAGACTTCTGTTTTGTGTGAATCTGATTTGACAATCCAGTCATTTTTAGTATCTCAAACACTCAAAATTCTGCATAAAACTTAGGAAAATTAATAAGATATTGCAAATGGCATTGCACAATATCTCATTTTTAATAGACTATAGTTCTTCGGTATTCTAATCATATGTGCTCATAGTAGTAATAACTCAATGCATTTTTATATTATCACAATGTATATTTCTAATCAACTTTTCTTACATTCCTAAAGAATAGAGAATTACAGATTTTAAAGAAGAGGGATTTAATGTCCATATAGACTAAAGTGTATAGTAAAAACATATATACTTTGTGAAGAGGATGTTTATTAAGGAATTGAACTGAAGATGAAATTTAAGATTTACTTGCTTTTTCATAATGAGATTACTGAACACTTTAAAATTGGACACAAGAAAATGAAGGTGTAAGTTAAGTTGCATGGTGTTTCTTTGTGAGAGTTGAAAACTTTAAGAACATTTCCTTCTCCTAGTTCAGAATCATTTTAATAAATGGCCTGAGAGCTTTCTGGGAAAGGTTAGCTGCAGAAATTAAAACTGCTTTTAGACTAGTATTGGGTGAGAAAACAGTCAGCAAAATTCTCTTTGAATGAATCTATCTTGCTGTTTATATCTGTTTCTGTTTTAATGAACACCTAGCTGCATAACTTTTTTTAGTAATCTCTCTGATTTTGCTAATGATTCAGTATTCAATATGAACATCTCACTGGGATGTTCAAACTTAACAAACCTCTGCAAATGATTTAGTAGTATTTTTAGCTCATCATTATTGCTACGTGTCAAACATAGCATCTGGAAAGATTGCTTAATTCTAATTTTAATCATGTTTCTGTTTAGTTTGATGTTATTTTAAAAACTCAAATGAAATCATATTTTATCCACATTAAGACTCTACAAAAGGAAATGGGGGTCATTACCAGGGTAGAAGAGATTCTGTGTGAATAGGAAATTAGCTAAATCCAATATGTATTTACATGAATCCTTTTATTTTAAAAGTTAGGTAAGAGGTACTCTGGTACGAGACAGAAGGAAAAAAAATGATCTGCATTTTTAATACCAGATTATTAATTTTTTTTACTACAGTCACCATACTGTACATTACATCTCCAGGACTCCTTTGTTTTATAACTGGAAGAAACTTTTGAGATATTTAATGGTCTAGTGAATTAATGAAGAAAAAGAGGTAATTAAAAACCACATTATAAAAAATTATGGAAATAATTTGAAAGAGTTGATTTCAGAGGTTTGCATAAATATTTTGATCAGTTCATAGGTTAAAGAAGGATAAACAATGGAAGACTTTAGAAAACAGCAAGTTAACACATATAATTGAATCGATTGTTATGTGTTAAATGTAAGGTTCTCTTTTAGCTTAGTTGACTCGTCAGAATACTTCTCAGTGTCATGATAGAGAGGCAGGATCAAGACTGTGTAGTAGGAAGACCCAGAGCTCACATGCTCCCATGAACGCGCAAAAACTACAACATAGGGCTTCCCTGGTGGCGCAGTGGTTGAGAATCTGCCTGCCAATGCAGGGGACACGGGTTCGAGCCCTGGTCTGGGAGGATCCCACATGCGGCGGAGCAACTAGGCCCGTGAGCCACAATTACTGAGCCTGCGCTCGGCAACAAGAGAGGCCGCGACAGTGAGAGGCCCGCGCACCGCGATGAAGAGTGGCCCCCGCTTGCCGCAAGTAGAGAAAGCCCTCGCACAGAAACGAAGACCCAGCACAGCCATAAATAAATAAATAAATAAATAAAATTAAAAAACAAAAAACAAAAACCTCAAACCTTAAACATTAAAAAAAATAAAAAAACTACAACATACAGAATAACTCTCACTCAGAACGATCTAAAGATTAGCAGAATGGCTCTTCTACAACTGAGGGTATAAAGAAAATAACACACCCAGACGGGTAGGAGGGGAAGAGAAGCAATCTAGTCAGGACCCACAACCCCAGCAGGCAACCCAAAAGAGGACGGGAAATCACAAACTCAGAGATCCTCCCTAAGAAGTGAGAAGTTCGAGCCCCACATTGGGCACCTGGCATCCAGCACTGTGAAGGTGAATTCCCTTAACTGGTTTTGAAAACTAGCAGGGCTTAGGACCTGGAGAACAGAAGGGCTTGTAGGAAACTGAGTCTCTACTCTTAAAGGGCACATGCACAAATCTACTTCCTGCAAGTCCCAGCACAGACACAGCAGATTGAAAAGCCCCTGGTGCTCTAGCCAAGGCTGCCCCCAGCAGTCCTCAGCCTTTACCAGGCTCCAGCTCCAACTCCACCTCCCCCGAGCAAGGAGGCAGCCCTCCAGGCCCCAGGAAAAGCTTCACCCCACACCTGTCTCTGGCTCCACCCCACCCACCTTCAAGGCAGCTGCTACCAGTGTACCTTGGGAGAAGCCCTGGCCAGTGCTGGGCTCCAGTTGTCCCTCTGGCTCCAGCCCCACCACTCCCCAGGAAGCAGCTGCCAACATGCCCCAGGAGAAGTCCCCACCGGGCCAAGCTCTGGCTCCAACCCCTCCAGTTCCATCCCCACCCGCTCCAAGCACTCCAAGGGGACAACCTTGGCACATTCTGCAAAAAGCCCCGGCCTGTGCTCACTCCAGCTCCAGCCCACCTGAGAAAACCACTTTGCACACACAGACTGCATAGGGACCCTCCTACACAAGGTAACAGTTTTGGCTAATTTCATTCAAACAAAGTCAGTCAAAAAAAATCAGAAAACAGAGAATTATGAAAGAACAAGGTAAAATTCCATAAAAAACCTAACGAAACAGAGATAAGTAATTTACCAGATAATTTATAATTTTCTTGAAATGCATTATAAATAATAGAGAGCTCTTGTTTTGTAAAACCTTCATCCTATTTATTCATGCTCAAAATGATGGATGAAACGAGAGAAAAATCACATCCCAGATCATAGTACTTAATAATAAATGATGTATAATCTTTTTTTTTCTTTTTTTTGCTACGCATATCATGTGATGAAATGGCTTAATTTTAATTAGGGGCTATAAAATTACTGTGTCCTATAATCAAAGTTTTGCTGTGATCTCAACTATGAATCTTGGTGGGTAGAAAACAGTCAGTCCAAACTTCAAATATTTGGAATATTTATATTAGTTTCAATAAAATTCTACACAGAGTACTTTTTCAATATTGAGTCCACTAAACAGACAAATATAAAGAGAATGAGTAGCTTAACACATTAACTCACTTGATAATAAGTAAAGAATAAAATATTTTAGTCTAAGAAGTAGTTGCAAATGATAAAGCCTAAATGATAGCTTTATTTGTATTGTAAAATATTTTTAAGATACTCTCCCAAAATTTTGATTAACACAAATTGTCTCTAATCCTTATTCCTTAGTCTCCATTTTAGCTAATTGTTCAAGCTGTGAATGAAACAGTTCAATGATTTCAAGAGATTAAAATGACCAATATCATCTTTTGTAAATTAGCTTTATAAAGCCAACTCTAAAATTAATTAATTACCCCATAATCTAAACAAACATGATATAATGAAAGGCTTTCCAAATGTCTACTCTAGATCTGTATTTCATTTATTTCTCTGCTCTAAAGCCCTTTTTTTTTTTTTTTTGGTATGCATGGTTAATACTGAATACTTTTCCCCCTAAATGGATAAAATAATAAATCTAATATCTAAAATATTTTGAATTAAATTATTTCCCAAATTAAATTAATAAATTTATTCCTTTTTTCATGATAATTAAATTCACCCCAAAAAGTTCATTAGAAACATGTTAATAGCAAAATAATCAAAGCTACTGTCTGATAATACTAAACAATAACATGAAGCAAAACATAATGAAAGAAAAAAGGGTGGGGATAAGAGGAAGGAGGGAGGAAAAGAGGAAGAGAGAGGAAGGAAGAAAGGAAGGAAGGTTAAAGAATAAACTTTTGTCTAATGGATGAATCCTATGGACACAGTATTATGGACTGTAGTTAACCACCCTGAAACTACTGCAGTTTCATAATCAAAGATTACTCAACCTTTTGGAAACATGAAGGATTATAGAATTAGTCACCATCAGTTAGACACTACTCCAGGGAATAAAATAAACTACATTGAAGACATCTTATAAATGACAAAAAATTATCATCATAATATTAAATAATTGGTACATTCTCATTAAATGACATTTCAAATTAATGTTTATAAAGGCTCATACAATATACTATCACCAATTCAACACTTCTTTTAATGGCTTATAAGTCAAAGGAATCTTCAAACATTTTATCTGTTATCATTTAGTTGTTTTAAAATAAAACTGTAATGAAGTTATTAGATGGTCAAGAATATCTTTTATTGGTAAAACTTATTCCCTTGGGGTTCTTATAAGCCATGTTGGACAAAGGTTTAGAAGAGTATGAGCTTATAAATAATGTGCATTTGAAAATTTAACATGATACATGTTATGCTTTTAGACGAGTTCTAGGATTTAACTCATCTCAGCAATTTATAGACAATAAAAACAATTATATGGTATAACTATAATTTCAGTGTTTGAAAAGTTAGGGTGTAAGTTAAGAAATGCTTTTAAATAATCTAAACATTTAAACTATAACACTAACAACTGAGTATGTAAGTAAGTAGCAAGTAACTTTGAGTACATTATTTCTAATGTTAAATCATGTTACATTATTGCCAAATTTTTCACATATTCTGGAACAAACACATATTATCCTCAGACAAATATATTTATTTATTATTTTACAACATGTAGTATTATAGTAGATTATTTTAAGATAATAATTGTTGATAGTGTCCCTTACATATTAAATTGAAAACAAATTAAAAATGAAAATGTATCCTCAACTGCCTATTGGGGCATTTTAAAAAAGTGTTTCTGAACATTAAACTAGGTATGAAAAGTTATATTTAGTAAAGCTACAGTTATCAAGACAGTGTGGTATTGGTGAAAGAATAGACAAATAGATCAATAATACATAATAGAGAGCCCAGAAATAGAGCCTTCTAAACATAGTCAACTGATCCTTGAAAAAGAATAAAGGCAGTATGTTGGAACAAAGATAATCTTTTCAACAAATGATGCTGGAACAACTGGACATTCACATGTTTAAAAAAAACAACAACAACAACTCTAGACACACCTTTTACAAAAATTTACCCAAAATGAAACATACAGCTAAATGTAAAATGCAAAATATAAAACTCCTAGAAGATAACAAGAGAAAACGTAGATTACCTTGGGTATGGTAATGCCTTTTTAGATACAACATCAAAGACACGATGTATGAAAGAAATAATTGATAAGCTGAACTTTATTAAAATGAAAATCTTTTGCTCTGCAAAAAGACAATATCAAGAGTATTAGAAAGCAAATCACATACTGGGAGAAAATATTTGCAAAAGACACATCTGATAAAGGACTGTTATCCAACATACACAAAGAATTCTTAAAACTCAACAATATGCAAAAATGGGCAGAAGACCTAAATAGACATTTCTCCAAAGAAGATATACAGATGGCCAGCAGACACATGAAAGAATGCTCAACATCATTAATCATTAGAGAAATGCAAATCAAAACTACAATGAGGTATCATCTCACACCGGTCAGAATGGCCATCATCAAAAAATCTACAAACAATAAATGCTGGAGAGGGTGTGGAGAAAAGGGAACACTCTTGCACTGTTGGTGGGAATGTAAATTGATACAGCCACTATGGAGAACAGTATGGAGGTTCCTTAAAAAACTAAAAATAGAACTACCATATGACCCAGCAATCCCACTACTGGGCATATATCCTGAGAAAACCATAATTCAAAAAGAGTCATGTACCAAAATGTTCATTGCAGCTCTATTTACAATAGCGAGGACATGGAAGCAACCTAAGTGTCCATCATTGGATGAATGGATAAAGAAGATGTGGCACATATATACAATGGAATATTACTCAGCCATGAAAAGAAATGAAATGGAGGTATTTGTAATGAGGTGGATGGAGTTAGAGTCTGTCATACAGAGTGAAGTAAGTCAGAAAGAGAAAAACAAATACAGTATGCTAACACATATATATGGAATCTAAGGAAAAAAAAAAAAAGGTCATGAAGAACCTAGTGGCAAGATGGGAATAAAGACACAGACCTACTAAAGAATGGACTTGAGGATATGGGGAGGGGGAGGGGTGAGATGTGACAGGGTGAGAGAGTGTCATGGACATATATACACTACCAAATGTAAAATAGATAGCTAGTGGGAAGCAGCTGCATAGCACAGGGAGATCAGCTCGGTGCTTTGTGACCGCCTGGGGGGGTGGGATGGGGAGGGTGGGAGGGAGGGAGATGCGGGAGGGAGGAGATATGGGAACGTGTGTATATGTGTAGCTGATTTGCTTTGTTATAAAGCAGAGGCTAACACACCATTGTGAAGCAATTATACTTCAATAAAGATGTTTAAAAACAAACAAACAAACAAACAAAAACAAAAAACAAAAAACAAAAAAAAAAACTATATGAATACAACCAATCAACTGAAGAGTTTAACAGACACCCCACCAAAGGTATATAGATGGCAGATAAGCATATGAAAAGATGCTCTACATCATATGTCATCATGGCAATACAAACTAAAATGAGATACCACTACATAACTATTAGAATGGCCAAAACCCAAAACACTGACAACTCCAAAAGGTGGTGAGGATGTGGAGCAACAGGAACTCTCATTCACTGCTGGTGGGAATGCAACATGGTACAGCCACTTTGGAAGACAGTTTGCTAGTTTCCTACAAAACTAAACATATTCTTACCATACAATCCAGCAATCACACTCTGTATTATTTACTCAAAGGAGTTGAAAACTTATATCCACACAAAAATGTGCCAACACATGTTTATAGCTGTTTTATCATAATTGCTGAAACTTGGAAGTAACCAAGATGTCTTTCAGTGAGTGAATGGATAAATAAACTGTAATACATCCAGACAATGGAATATTATTCAATGCTGAAAAGAAATGAGCTATCAAGCCATGAAAAGACATGGAGGAATCATAAATGCATATTACCAAGTGAAAGAAGCCTATCTGAGAAGGCTTCATAATGTATGATTCAAACTATATGACATTCTGGAAAAAGCAAAATTATTGAGACAGTAAAAAGATAAATAGTTGTTAGGAATGGGGTGAGAGGAGACTAGGCAGAGCAAAGAGAAATTTTAGGGCAGTGAAAATATTCTATATGATATTATAAGGATGAATATGTGTCATTACACTTTTTTCCAAACCCATAGAATGCATAACACCAATAGTAAACCCTAATGTATAAATTATGGACTTTGGGTGATTACGATGTATCAATCCTTGGTAGAAGATGTACCATTGTGAGTAATGTTGATATAGGGAAGGCTATGCATGTGTGTGGGCAGCAATACCTGAGAAATCTCTGTACCTTCCTCTCAGTTTTATTGTAAACCTAAAACTGCTCTAATGAAAATAGTCTTAAAAATTATATTTATTCAATCAAAATGAAAAATAATATGCTAGTGGTTTTAACTCAATAGGTTTGTCTGTAGCCTTCCTGTTGGTCATTTTTACTCTAAAAAGAAACAATGAAACCATCATTATTGATTACAACACAGGCAATAGTGAATTAAATATAATCAGAAATATAACTAGGTAGAATCAAAGTCCTCTTATAATTGCAGGCAAATATATGAGACAAGAATTCCAGGTTTGTTTGTTTGTTTTCAAAGAAACAATATGAGAAGCAGAAGGTGGAGAAAAAAATTCTTATGGCATCTTTCCTCTTCCATCATTTCGCATCCTCTTTCATTCAGTTCGTACAGCTTTTCAATCAACAAAGAACTGTACATTAACCTTGTCTTTCTCTGACTCTGGCTACTGGCACACCATGTGGCTTGGCTCCACTAATTGTAATGTGATGGAAATTTGAGAGAAAATGCCCTTATATGTCAAATGTCAATATTCTTTGCAATAGAATCCCATTAAAAAACAAAATTTATGTAAAAATATTGCTTTGATGTCCAAAACTAATGAAAACTGATGAAAAGAAGTAAAGAAGTTCCTTCAGAGAAAGATGACCTGCCGAGATTTCACGAGTAATCTGTCAAATATTGTGTTTGTTTTTTCTCTTTCTGTTATGTCCAGAATTTCAGCAAATTTTTCATCTGTTAGCAGTTTGAGTTTTCCTAGGCGTATCGATTTCAAGTTATTTTTTGTTTTAAGAAAAACACTGCAATGTGCCATGTGTTTTGTCAAGGTCATACAATTTATAATTTTGAATTAGTGAGCTTCTAGACAACAAAAAGGATACTACTCTGCATATCAATGTATATTGTTAATCTTAGTTATACCTTTGCAGGTTGTTAAGTATATGTAGAATCTGAATAGAACTAATAAATAAGAAGAAAATTTCCAACCATATAGTTTCAGTACCCTAGATTCTAGATACAAAGAACATGGGAAAATGCCTTGAAATTAGAGAAAGAAAATGGAACCCTTACCTGAAAATAGAGTCCAAGAAAAAAAAATAACAATAGAAGGTCTCCTACAGAGGAGAATGACTTATAGACATCAGGAATTATGTGTCAGATAGACATATGAGAACTCAAAATATGGCTTATTTTACTCTATCCAAGGCTAAAAGTGAAGTCTAAAACTGCACTGAAACTTCTAAAATCTCTTTGTGTTTTCATTCTCTCTCTTTACTGCTAATATATTCTCCATGCCATTCAGTTCTAAGAAGCATTTGCTTCTGAACAGCAGAAACTGAACTTAATTTCTTTTATATATTCCTACTTAAACCTACTGTAGTCAGGTATTCGTCTTCAACCATTCCACAAAACCTCTCTTGTCAAGTTTTCCACATTTCCAAATCCAAAATCAAGTAATCATCTCTCTTTGATTCAATTGTTCATCCCTACTCCTTGACTGTCTTATTTTCCTTTGGCCTCACTGCCACATTTGTTCAAGCCCCAGAGCGAGGTCCTCTTCATTTTCTCAACTTCTAAATCTGTACTAAGGGCTCATTCCTCTCACCACATCTCCCTACATCACCATCAGTTTTATGGTTTTAAACTCAAGGTTACTATGTCTAACTACATAATCATCATCCCAATTTAGATGCTTAGTAGGCATCTCAAACCTAACCGTCCACAATGGAATGCCTGACTCTAACCCCACACACATTTTTTTTGGTCAGGTTTCTTTAGCACCATTCACTTCAATGCTCTCACAAGAACCTTAAGCCTTTCTTGAACTCTTTCTTTCTTTTACACCCAAAATCTAATCCATCAACATATCTCCTGGCACTTCCATGCCATTCAAATATTCAGATTCTGACAACTTCCCACCGTGAGTACCATTATTCCCTAACTCAAGCAACTGTTATCTGTACCCTGACTTGCAGCATTAGCCTCCCACTGGTTTCCTTTCTACCTTTTTTTCAAAAAAGCAAATCACATGATCTGACTTTCCAGATGGAAAACTTTTCATCATTCTACAGCATTTAGAATAAATCCCATAATCTGGGATTGGCCTACCAAAATTTTTTTTCTTTTTTTTAAATTGATTTTTTATTGGAGCATAGTTGATTCACAATGTTGTGTTAGTTTCTGCTGTACAGCAAAGTGATCAGTTATACATATATATATCCACTCTTTTTAAAACTCTTTTCCCATATAGGTCATTTGTGGAGTATTGAGTAGAGTTCCCCGTGCTATACAGTAGGTTCTTATTTGTTATTTATTTTACATATATAGTAGTGTGTATATGTTAATCCCAATCTCCCAATTTATCCTCCCCCTTTCCCCCTTGGTAACCATATATTTGTTTTCTACATCTGTGACTCCATTTCTGTTTTGTAAGTAAGTTCATTTGTATCATTTTTTTTAGATTCCACATAGAAGTGATATCATATGATATTTGTCTTTCTCTGTCTGACTTCACTCAGTATGGCAATCTCTAGGTCCATCCATGTAGCTGCAAATGGCCTACCAAAATTTACCTAATCTGGCCCTAAGCATCTTTTCCAAATTCATCTCCTATAGATTTCCTTAGCTTACACTTTTGCCAGTCACATAGCTTCCTTTTTTCTTGAAAGAATCCAAACACAATCCTGCCCCAGTGTATTTTGGTTAGTATTCCCACAGATATCTCTATTACCTGTTCACTCAATTTAAATTTCTGCTTAACTGCCACCTCCTCAGAGAGGCCTTTACTCACTTTCTTATCTAAAATAACAGCTGCTTCTCATTTAACTTCTTTTTATTTTTCTTCCAAGATGTAAATATCTAAACTTAATTATTGAGTTTTGAGTCTGCTTACTGATTCACCAAAATTAAGTTCTGTGAAAGGAAAATCTTTTTTTTTCACTATTGATATTCACCTAGATTAGTTCCTCATGTGTATGTATACTTACAATCTGAACCATTTATGATTAAATCATTGCATAGTTCCTTTTTTCCCTCTGCCAGTTACTTTTATAATTTCAGGAAATGCATATAATCAATATAATTACAATAAATTTATTAGATACATGCATTGTATTTAGAGCAATAAATTAAATAAAATCCTATATAAATTATATTTCCTTCTCTCTTCTTCCCCAATGACAGTCTTAATATTATTGTTCTTACATGAAAGAAAAATAAAAGACAATTCCCTTAACAGTTGTCACAGTGTAAAATTATTATAAAAGCTCAATTTCAAAAAGAAGTTTCCTGAATTACAGCACAGCTTTCACTACACTGGAGCTTTGTGATATGTTACTGATCTGAGAGACATTGCACATACCATGAGTGAGGAGCATTTTAAAAACTCACAGTAAATTTTTTCTTCAATTACTTGAAAAGCCTATAATGTGGATGTTAATGTCACTCTTGCACTCAGTTATAATTTTCAAAACTGGGAAATAGTCAAAAGAGTGTACAGTATTTTCAGTTAAGTGTTGGTCATTATCTAGGAAACCTTCCAGGAATAATCTGATGTATCTACAAGGGTGGTCATCTATGTTTTTGTTTCCATTGATAAGGCTATTTTAGAGCTCAGGAAATTAAGCTGTAGAAAATGGAGAGTAATGTCAATTATTATTGTCCACTGAAATGAAAATATATTTTATCCATAGAGATACAATTGATGTTTGTCCTTTAAAAAATATAACCCAAAATATTATATTTTATTGTCCTACAGGGTATAAACCAGTTTAGATGTATTAAAATATTAATATCAGCATTCCTGACTAACTATATAGCATTCAACTATATAGAAAAACTATATAGTTGTTCTTAAAATGATCCTTTGAACCAATCTCAGTTTCTTATTGCTTTCTTAATTAATTAGCTGAATAAAATGTTTAAACATATCATGTTATGTTTTATGATGGTCATGATTTTACTTTTTGAGGGAAAGAAGGTAACAGATATCCATATCTATATACACATATACATGCATATGTTAATTTATGTATGACACTTCCAAAATAAAATTTTTGTAATTTTGTTTGCTATATTTCTTTGTCTTAACTCTCTAAAAACATTGTGACCAACGATAAGCTAAATAAATACAGTGTGGTATTTTCTTTAAAATATTTCGTCCTGACACTTTTTGACAAAATGCCATATTTTTTTCTTTATCTTTCCCCTTATGTGAATCACACTTGCATTGCAACACTGATAATAACGTTTCTTACAGATTTAAGGGCAGAAGAGCCTCTGTAGCGCACAGAAATATTTGGGGTGAAAATAAAATTGGGGATAATATCTGGCATATCTTCTTTTATCAGACATGTCACTTAAGCTTTTAGCACACATCTTTGTTGATGTAAGACAACAGTGACATATTTTTATATTAAAAAACACACTGATCTGCTGAGTAAAGCAGTTTTTCATATTGTGTAGAGGATTTTGTTAACAGATTTTGTGACATGAATCATGCTTCCCTGGTTGGAAAACATCATGCTGATGGTTTGAACATTACCTTTGGTTGCCTTAGGGAATATCAATAAGAGGTGTCAAATGTTTCCCCATTAATATTCCTGTTTATCCTACAAAGATAAGTAAGTTGTCTCTGAGTACATAGGCAGAATCTTCCAAATTGCTACAAATACACTGAGGTAAACAGGAGTAAAGTTGAGGGGGTATTGTACCATATCACATCAAAGTTTCCTAAAGAGTAAAATCTGTATGAAGAAAATAATTTTTGGATTAATATATTTATTTTGACAGATTTTTGAATTAAATGTATTTTATATACATTATACTGCATATTGGGTACAACGTACTTAGTTAGGCATGAAACTGAATATGAAGCAATATTAAATAATAGTGACAATGGTTTGCCCATCAAAACAAAAAAACAAAACATACATACAGATATATGTATTTGTGTGTGTGCACCTTTAGTATACATTGATATATATCTGTACTTAAATATAAAAATATATATGCATATCAGAATACATATCTTTAATACTTTAATTAATATATTAAATATCTTTATTTAATATAAAGATACAAATGCTGTAGAATACAAAACTGTATCTATCTAAAAATATGCATACACATGAAGAAAGTTAGGAAAAAATCATTTTGTTACTAGGGTAAACAAATGTGGGAATTTTTTCCATATCTCAAAATGTGTATATATGTATATACGGTATTGATCTCTTTTTGTAAGGCAGCTATTAGAACCTGTAAGAAGCTCTGGACTCCATGATTCTGACACAGTGCTGTTAATCTTTAAAGCAACACAGCACAGGTTAAAGTTAACCTCTTGAAAATTTGTGTACCTCATTTTGGATCTAGGTAATTCTGAGCTTATGCTCAGAATACACATCAACCAACAGAAAAGCAGAGAATCAACAAACAGAAAAGTTGAACAAAAGACTTGAAAGAGCAGGTTGTTGTAGTGGGGCTAGGAGCATAGCAGACCGTATCTTAAAAATGGGTTCTGCATAAGAAATTATGTATTTGCTATTCAACAATTGGGCAGGAGATGGAGATGAGAGGTAGGATATAGGGGGGAGGTTGGGGGGAAATCCATGAATAGTTTTATTTGAAATTCTGCTTTACTTAGAGCAAATTTCAGCATTACTTTTATGTACTAATTATCATAATGTAATGTTAAATAATGGTATCTGGATATATTCCAAGGTACATTCTATGCAGAACTATCTTTACATAGCATCAACTATTTTTAAATTGTCCTTAGACAATCTTTTACATCCTAGGAAAAAGATTTTGAATACTATTGATTACACTCAGAGAAACCAAGGCAAAGCCATAGTGACACACGTAGCACAGAGCAAGGAGGTGTTAAAAAAAATCATTCTCTCCCACTAGGAACAGAATATCATCATTAGGGAAAAGTGCTATTTTCAAGTAGATTAGATAATATTGAAATTAGAAGGAGGAATATTGGAAAATAGAAAGTGTTAAAATACCCAATCATTAGCTTTGTGTGTTTTAGAAGGAAAAGTTCTACTTAAGTGCTTAGGATAAAATGGCGAGAAAATGCCTAGAACCCTGTTTTATGGAATATGAAAAGAGTGACTACTATGTGCAAGTCATAGTCATTTGAAAGTTGCTAGCATTCTGAGATACAATCATGGAAAATCTATATTATTTTAAGCCTGTTTCTTGCCTTTCTTAGAATAAACATTTCTATTAGTGTCACTGTAAGGTTTACATAACGATATTGTGATAATCGTACATGACATCTCAGAAGTTGTCTGTCCACAGCATAATGATCACAGTGACACAATAGAATTTCAGCATATGAAGAACTGATGATACCAGGTTACACAATAACTTGTGTTAGCCAATGTTATGACTTCGCCAAAGTCCATATTTTTTAAAAAAAAAGGTGTCATAATTTTGGCAACTTGAAAAAGCAGAGATGATCCAAATATGCATTAAAAGGAAGAGCCATTTATTTCAAAAAAGGAAATATTTCTTAGAGATGAGGTTGCAAACATCACCACGTTCTGCTCTCAGAAGGTGTGAGCAAAATAAAGAAACCAATCTTACAAAAATTCAGTGAATTAAAGATTGCCAGAATTCTTCTCTGTCAAAGCTGCTCATAGAGATTTAATTACTTATAGGGATACCAACCTCAAATAAACAAGACAGCAAATATTTATATTCCTGGATAAGAGAAGAATGCAGAGGAATTGAAATATATATATAATAACCATTTATATACACATATATATGTATATATATATACATTTTTTGCCTCTCTCATCTTATTCGCTATTTTGAGTTATCCACAAGACATTATTGTCTATTTGTGCAACTATAGAAATAATTTGTTCTTATACAAATTATCCAGATTATTGAACTTGACTTATGTTTAAGGTACTAGCTGGTGACTTCTAAATGTAATAGTCCATTTTATTCTTTTTTCTTTTTTTAACATCTTTATTGGAGTATAAGTGCTTTACAATGTTGTGTTAGTTTCTGCTGTATAAAAAAGTGAATCAACTATATGTATATATGTATATACATATATCCTCATATCCCCTCCCTCTTGTGTCTCCCTCCCACCCTCCCTATCCCACCCCTCTAGATGGTCACAAAGCACGGAGCTGATCTTCCTGTGCTATGCGGCTGCTTCCCACTAGCTATCTATTTTACATTTGGTAGTGTATATATGTCAATGCCACTCTCTCACTTCGTCCCAGGTTACCCTTTCCCCTCCCAGTGTCCTCAAGTCAACTCTCTTTGTCTGCATCTTTATTCCTGTCCTGCCCCGACCTTCTTCACAACCTTTTTTTTTTTTTTTTTAGATTCCATAAATATGTGTTAGCCTATGGTATTCGTTTTTCTTGCTCTGAGTTACTTCACTCTGTATGACAGACTCTAGGTCCATCCACCTCACTACAAATAACTCCATTTCGTTTCTTTTTATGGCTGAGTAATATTCCGTTGTATTTATGTGCCACAGCTTCTGTAACCATTCATCTGTCCGTGGACACTTACATTGCTTCCAAGTCCTGGCTATTGTAAATAGAGCTGCAATGAACATTGTGGTACATGACTCTTTTTGAATTATGGTTTTCTCAGGGAATATGCCCAGTAGTGAGATTGCTGGGTCGTATGGTAGTTCTATTTTTAGTTTTTTAAGGAACCTAAATACTGTTCTCCTCAGTGGCTGTATCAATTTACATTCCCACCAACAGTGCAAGAGGGTTCCCTTTACTCCACACCCCCTCTAGCATTTATTGTTTGTAGATTTTTTGATGATGGCCATTCTGACTGGTTTGAGGTGATACCACATTGTAGTTTTGATTTGCATTTCTCTAATGATTAATGATGTTGAGCATCCTTTCATGTGTTTGTTGGCAATCTGTATATCTTCTTTGTCTATTTAGGTCTTCTGCCCATTTTTGGATTGGGTTGCTTCTTTTTTTAATATTGCACTGCATGAGCTGCTTGTATATTTTGGAGATTAATCCTTTTTCAGTTGCTGAGGTCTCTGAGACTGTCCTCAATTCTTTTCTTTTTTTTTTTTTTTTTCTTTATTCTGCTCTGCAGTAGTTAGTTCCACTATTTTATCTTTCAGGTCACTTATCCCTTCTTCTGCCTCAGTTATTCTGTTATTGATCCCTTCTAGAGAGTTTTTAATTTCATTTGTTGTGTTGTTCATGATTGTTTGTTTGCTCTTTAGTTCTTCTGGGTCCTTGTTAAACGTTTCTTGTATTTTCTCCATTCTATTTCCAAGATTTTGGATCATCTTTACTATCATTATTCTGAATTCTTTTTCAGGTAGACTGCTTATTTCCTCTTCATTTGTTAGGTCTGGTAGGTTTTTACCTTGCTCCTTCAACTGCTGTGTGTTTCTCTGTCTTCTCATTTTGCTTAACTCACTGTGTTTGGGGTCTCCTTTTCACAGGCTGCCGGTTCGTAGTTCCTGTTGTTTTGGGCGTCTGCCCCCAGTGGGTAAGGTTGGTTCAGTGGGTTGTGTAGCCCTCCTGGTGCAGGGGACTGGTGCCTGTGTTCTGGTGCATGAGGCTGGATGTTGTCTTTCTGGTGGGCCTGACCACGTCCAGTGGTGTGTTTTGGGGTGCCTATGAACTAATTATGATTTTAGGCAGTGTCTCTGCTAATCGGTGAGGTTGTGTTCCTGTGTTTCTAGTTGTTTGGCATAGGGTGTCCAGCACTGGAGCTTGCTGGTCATTGAGTAGAGCTGGGTCTTAGCATTTAGATGGAGATCTCTGGAAGAGCTCTCGCCAATTGATATTACTTGTGGCCGGGAGGTCTCTGGTGGTCCAATGTCCTGAACTCGGCTCTCCCACCTCAGCGGCTTAGGCCTGACACCTGGCTGGAGCACCAGGACCCTGTCAGCAACACCGCCAGGTACGTGAGGAGTTTCTTGCCTTTTGGGAAGTCTGAGGTCTTCTGACAGCTTTCAGTAGGTTTTCTGTAGGAGTTGTTCCACATGTAGATGTGTTTTTGATGTATTTGTGGGTAAGAAGGTGATCTCCATGTCTTACTCCTCCGCCATCTTGAAGGTCTTCCTATTCTAAAATATATATAAATACGAAAGCTTTCTCTCATATTAGGTGCATTTCTCTACTGTACCTTACTTTTTAAATTCTTTTTTGGCATAATTATATGTAGATAACATGGAATAAAACCCTTTGCTTAAAGCTGTAGTATTTTTCACTTCCCCTGAACATTAATTGACTCAATAGACAGCCATCAACCTAATAGATGTTGGAAGATGGGAGGGAAGGAGACCAACTCCACTGGGGAAAGCTTAGGACAATGGCATGAGTTCAGATACTAGAAATGAATATTTTATCCAGTCTGGCTCAGACTCAAGAATGGACAAAACCTTCATTTTAATTCTATTCAAATCATGGTTTGAATATGAAATGTCAAAGCAGCACAGTTCATTGAAGATGAAGACATATGTGTGTGCTTCTCTTGGAGCAGTCATTTGGGGAAATTTTTAAGTTTTCCCCTTGTTCTGACCCCCCAAATGGTTAAAAAAAAAACACACACACAGCAAAACAGTACAGTTAGATGAATACACACCCCAGGAAAAATCCCAGGAAGGATGTTTGAAATGGACTGAATCATCAATTGCTTTACCTGTATCTCATATTTTCTTATTAACCTTTAAATATTATTTTGCAGATGAAAATTTACACCCAAATATCAGGAAGTGATTTCTTTCTCAAGTATCACTTTACTGCACAGAAGCTTAAATGATTAGGAAATGTTCAAATTTGAGAATAAATCTGCTCCATATCTATAGCACTACAAGTCCCTGCAGGACAGCAAATTCCAACAACCTGGCCTGACAGTGACTTCCTCTGGAGCAGAACAAAACAGCATGCCATAAAGTACAGAATCTTGACTTGCTGGGTTAAGGTCACTTCGGTGCCTTTTGGGAGATATTTCAGCCACACTGAAACTGCTAAAGTAAAAAACAAAATGTTTGAGGGGCAGCAACAATAAGGCAATCATTCCCTTTTCTATCTTTTCATAGTATCAGCGTGACAAATCTCTTACAGTGAAAATAACTCTGAATTGCCCATAGGCTACCAGGTGAGAAGACAGACACGGTGTGGCTTTGGTTCAGGGCAGATGTACAGGTAAAAGGGTTTACAGGAAAATCTTTTCTTTTTCCTGACAGTGAGTTTCCCACTTAAAAAAAAAAAAATCTCAATGACTAGAATTCAGAATGACAACTTCACTGGAAAATATTCTAATAATCTTTTTACATGAGAGAATCACTTAGAAAATGTGGAATTGAGAATGAAGTACGTATGACTATTTATGACGAACACATAAGCTTTAACCTGTGTTATACTTGATGATATAGAATCCTTAAAATTTAGACCCAGATAGGCCAATGAAGTCATCTGGTCTAAACTCTCTGTATATAGATGCGGAAATAGAGCTCTGGGAAGGCGAAGATAAAACGTCTTGCCCTTAAAAGAAGTTTGTGATAGAGCCTGCCTGGTCTCTTGACTCTTAAGTGCATTTGCTACACAATGAAATGTATGTTTACATAGTTTCCTCAAGCAAAAAATGTATATAAGTATGTGATTTTTTTTAGACTTTTTAAAAAGTTCCCTTTGACATTTCTAAGTTTGGGTAAATATATAACTTACATGAAGGATCAGGCTTACTATGCCATTTCCCTTAAACTTTCATCTTTCTAAAATGTAGCAAAAAATGTTGCTGTTTTTCAATAAACATATCTATTGCAACCATGTTATTTATTACTTAAATAAGGACTCTATTAATAATTAAACCAGGATGATGGATATAAAGTGAGACTGTCCTAGGATATTGGGATGTATAGTTATCCTTAAAATACTGTATTTTCTGTTATGAAAAACTAATTCTATATTTTTAAAATAATAAATTAACTATTATTTTGTATGTTTATGTAGGTTAAAATAATGATTTGCATTTAAACTGTCACTTGTCTGCATATAATTAGATTTTATGCATGTTAATAAAATACTGTGCTTCTCTGGGCTTTTGAATAAAGAGTTCTATAAAAACATAAATATGATAAAAAATTGTGCACTTCTTACGTTAATATTAAGGGCTCATCTGGTCAAATGATAATAAGAGAGAAAGAGCAATGGAAATGAATCTCTACCTTTTTTATATTTTCCTGGAAAAATTTATTTTCCCATAATGGTTGAAGTTTAACAAACAAGATGATCCTGATAAACAGGGGAGATGTGCTTTCTTAAAAAAATGGTGAAATATTTGAATGGCACATGGAAAAGCTAACAATAACTTCAATTATAATTCTCCATTTAATATTGAATTACTACTTCACTGCAATTAAGACAGCTTCTATAACTATGATGGAATAGTTTCAGAGACTTTGAGAACATATTTATTTGACTATGGTATTTCTTTGTTTAATGATTCAGTCCATAGTATTTTATATGTGCAATAGTATGAAGCATTATATTACATTGACTAACCCTGACCCCATTCTCTAGTTTAAGAATTAGAACATATTTCATATACTCATGTGATCCTTTGGTATCACATCACCCTACTTCACTCCTTGAAGTAACCACCATCTTGAGTTTCATATTCACCATTTTCCATTTCCTAAAGAGGGGTAGATCACATGTTTATAATCTTAAAAACAATAGCATTAAGTTTTTTTTTCTGGACAAAATAAAAAGTGTGCAGTCTTTCACAACTTTTTGTTCAATCAATATTACATTTCTAAGATTCTTTCACATTATATTTACCTAGAGTTAGTTTATTTGAACTACAGAATAATTTTGCATTGTGTGAATACATCACAATTTATTTTCAAATTTTGTTGTTCATAGCTATTATTATTAAGAGGCTTTTGTTTTGTTTCAGTATGTTAATATATAAATTTGTAAGATTGTTTTCCTGAGTTGCCAGATCAATTCATACTTTCACAAATGATGTGTAAGATTTTCCATTGATACACATCATTATCACCTGAGATCATCAAATTTTATTTTTTCCAATTTGGTGGGTACAAAATTATTGCTCATTTTTGACCAATTTGTAATATATTTATGGGTCTTTAGTGTTTCTTCTTTTGTAAATTTCCGCCTTATTTTGGTCCAGTTTTCTACTGGGTTGTTTTTATTTTTCTCATGAATTCATATTTGTAATAAGATCTGAACACAAAGTCTTTCTTGGTATATATATTACAAATATATTTTCCCAATTTCTGGCTTGTGGTTTTACTTTCTTTACTGAAAATTTCTTGTGATAAAATATTATTTTTGATGTAGTTAAATTTACCAATCTTTTCTACAATGCTTTGTGCTTTTAATGCCTTATTTAACATATACTTGTATATTACTCTGAGGTCATAAAAATATTTTCCACAATACTGTTCTAAATTTTTACAAGTTTTTATTTTTATTTTAAACTCTTTAATTCATCTGACATTGATATTACTTGAATGTTCGTTTATTGTGTGAAGAAGGAGTCAATCTCTTTTTTAAAAAAATATAGATAACTAATCATCACATATTATTGTCTGGAAAGTGTATCTTTTTACCACTGAGGTGCTTTCTGCCTCTGTTATTTAACAAATTTCTAAACATAAGTGGATTTTTATGTCACAGCTCTAGATTCTGTTCCATTAATCAATCTGTCCAAGTCTGTGGCAATAGAGCTATATATAATAGTCTTGGCATCCAGCAGGACAAATCTTCCCACTTTTAGTTGCCTTTTTAGAATTGTATTCATTCTTACATATAAATTGTGCAATCAGTTTGTAAAGTTCAATATTAAAAAATATTGAGATTTTGATTAGAGTTTTTGATCTTTGATTATGATCCCTGATTTTGTTAATCACATTCAATGGAAAATCTAAATCAAGGTTGCTTTTTTTTCAAGAGTAATCTGTATAGGTTTCAGTCAAGCACTAGGGGCAATATTCATTTTAATCCAGAAGTCTTAGTCAAAGTTTACCAACCGCTGACCATGGTTTATTTCCAAACTACAAAGCTTATAGTGTGATTTACTCTTCATTCAGTTCCACATTTTGTAGTTTATTATTACTGCATGCCCAGGTTTTAGCCAGTAGCTTTGCACTCCTCAGCACTTCCCCACCCCATGGTCTTTAGAGATATCACCCTTCCTAGAAACTCAGCAATTCAATTAAAACTTTGTATTGTAGAGGATCTATTTGTTTTATAGTACAAGGGTCCTTTGGAGCATCTTGTGTGCTACCCTACTGAAAGTGAAACCTCTGAGGTAGTTCTAAAAGTGCTATTCGCTTATAATAATTTTCTCACATAAAAAAATACTCACAATACAGATCAAAATACACGGATGTTAAAAAGATACGAAACACTTTTAAGAATACACATAATATATGCTATTCAAATTGTTGCTATATTATAATCAGTAACACTACTTTATAAAGGAAAAATACTCATGAATGTGGAAGCGTTCAAAATACTCGTCCAACTTATAACAGTCATTCCATCCTCATAAATAATATTCTCCTTACAATTAGTTTCATCTAAGTATAAATCTATAAAGAAATAATTTTATTCTTTTGAAACTCTTTCCTACCTCGAAGCTGCCGTTTATTACAAAACCTCAAAAGGAATTTGACTCTGGCCTTTTTACATTTATTTATATGGGAAGCATTGATTTGGTGTGTAAACTGTGAAAAATGCTGCACTAGATGTTGTGAGGGATGAAGACATAAAGGAAACAATCCTTGTCATTAAAAGGTTACAATCCAAAGGCTTTCAAGTTTTAAGGTAAAAAGAAAATATTGCAAAAATGAAGTCTAAATTGTGAACTACTGTGATCACCTCCATACACCTGAGCCCCCTCGTCTTTTTAACTCTCTGTTAGCAAGTCTTAGTGATAAAAGCGCAAGAGAGATTCTGAAGTTATCCAAGGAGCATGTGGATGAGAGAAACAGATTTTTCTTTGAAACTTAGAATTCAAATGCAACACATACTCTGCCATACACGAATTTGCAAAGATACATGAGGCAGGCAAAACAGCACATAGGTCAAGATTATCTGTCTACGTTTCAGACTCCATTAGCCTCTTTGAAGTAAAAATAGATACTTTGGGGAAGCCTACATAAAGGAAGTCTCAGAGGCAAACTGTCAGTGTCCCAAACATTTTAGGAGAAAAATTTTAGTATGTAGTATAATAAAAACGAATTAAACACTGAACTTTTACTATTTTTTTACACTTTGCAAAGTGTGTTCATGTGCATTCTCTCATTTATTCCTCCTAAGAATGAATAATAGAATTGCATGAGCCTTTGCTCATTTTACCCAAGGGAAGTAGTGGCAGGACTAGGGTTCATTCCACCGGTAACCCCCCCTCCCTTTTGCCCTGTATCAAGTGGCCCTTAGAATCATATCTCTGGAGGTAAAGAATGTATGAGACGAGTGGTCTCTTTGTCTTTTTCTAATTCCATGCAAGAAGTGTCCTAATCACAAGTAGGTTTTCTTACCTGAAAGCTAAGTTATATGGACTTTGAGTATAAATATTTCTTCTGTAGGCGTTTTCTATAGGAGACCAAAAACGTTGCTTTGCTACTGAGATAGGTTAGTATTTTACTAAGAGTTTATTTTTGTTTTGCTTTTTAGGTCACAGGTAAAAAGAAGTATTAAGCTAGGGTTTGGTTTTATTTTTCCTTTTAAGTTCATTTATTAATACGAAGTTGAAATATCTCTCAGAATCCAAGGAAAGGATCTGCATGTCAGTTAATGGAAATACTGCTTATTTTTCTGAAAGCCATTCAAAATCGAAATTCCTATTTCCATACTGTTTCCTTCAATTGTTACATGGCCACATAGATCTCATTTTCTGTGTGCTTGTTTTCTCCTCTATTTAAGCAAACCAGTTTTCTCAACTTTTCAATGCATTTAGCCACAGCAGAAGATTACATATGTAAAGTGTTAGGTTCAGACATAATCAGAGAGTAGACAGGTTTCTTTTGTTTTTGTTTTGTTTTTTTAACATCTTTATTGGAGTAAAATTGCTTTACAATGTTGTGTAAGTTTCTGCTTTAAAACAAAGTGAATCAGCTATACATATACATATATCCCCATATCTCCTCCCTCTTGTGTCTCCCTCCCACCCTCCCTAACCCACCCCTCTAGGTGGTCACAAAGCACTGAGCTGATCTCCCTGTGCTATGTGGCTGCTTCCCACCAGCTATTAATTTTACATTTGGTAGTGTATGTATGTCCATGACACTCTCTCACTTTGTCCCAGCTTACCCTTTCCCCTCCTGGTGTACTCAAGCCCATTTTCTACATCTGCATCTTTATTCCTGTTGTGCCCCTAGGCTCTTCAGAAGCATTTTTCTTTTTTTTTTTTTTTAGATTCCATATATATGCGTTAGCATACAGTATTTGTTTTTCACTATCTGACTTACTTCACTCTGTATGACAGACTCTAGGTCCATCCACCTCACTACAAATAACTCCATTTCGTTTCTTTTTATGGCTGAGTAATATTCCATTGTATGTATGTGCCACATCTTCTTTATCCATTCATGTGTTGATGGACACTTAGGTTGCTTCCATGTCCTGGTGATTGTAAATAGTGCTGCAATGAACATTGTGGTACATGTCTCTTTTTGAATTATGGTTTTCTCAGGGTATATGCCCAGTAGTGGGATTGCTGGATCGTATGGTAGTTCTACTTTTAGTTTTTTAAGGAACCTCCATACTGTTCTCCATAGTGGCTGTATCAATTTACATTCCCACGAACAGTGCAAGAGGGTTCCCTTTTCCCCACACCCTATCTAGCATTTACTGTTTGTAGATTTTTTGATGATGGCCATTCTGACCAGTTTGAGGTGATACCTCATTGTAGTTTTGATTTGCATTTCTCTGATGATTAGTGATGTTGAGCATCCTTTCATGTGTTTGTTGGCAATCTGTATATCTTCTTTGTCTATTTAGGTCTTCTGCCCATTTTTGGATTGGGTTGTTTGTTTTTTTTGATATTGCACTGCATGAGCTGCTTGTATATTTTGGAGATTAATCCTTTGCCAGTTACTTCATTTGCAAATATTTGCTACCATTCTGAGGGTTGTCTTTTCATCTTGTTTAAGTTTTCCTTTGCTGTGTAAAAGCTTTTAAGTTTCATTCGGTCCCATTTGTTTATTTTTCTTTTTATTTCCATTTCTCTAGGAGGTGGGTCAAAAAGGATCTTGCTGTGATTTATGTCATAGAGTGGTCTGCCTATGTTTTCCTCTAAGAGTATTATAGTGTCTGGCCTTACATTTAGATCTTTAATACATTTTAAGTTTATTTTTGTGTATGGTGCTAGGGAGTGTTCTAATTTCATTCTTTTACATGTAGCTGTCCACTTTTCCCAGCATGACTTATTGAAGTGGCTGTCTTTTCTCCATTGTATATTCTTGCCCTCTTTATCAAAAATAAGGTGACCATATGTGCATGGGTTGGTCTTTGGGCTTTCTATCCTGTTCCATTGATCTATGTTTCTGTTTTTGTGCCAGTACCATACTGTCTTGACTACTGTAGCTTTGTAGTATAGTCTGAAGTCAGGGAACCTGATTCCTCCAGCCCCATATTTCTTTCTCAAGATTCCTTTGGCTATATGGGGTCTTTTGTGTTTCCATCCAAATTGTGAAATTTTTGTTCCAGTTCTGTGAAAAATGCCATTGGTAGTTTGATAGGGATTGCATTGAATCTGCAGATTGCTTTGGGTAATATAGTCATTTTCACAATGTTGATTCTTCCAATCCAAGAACATGGAATATCTCTCCATCTATTTGTATCATCTTTAATTTCTTTCATCAGTGTGTTATAGTTTTATGCATACAGGTCTTCTGTCTCCTTAGGTAGGTTTATTCCTAGGTTATTTTATTGTTATTGTTGCAATGGTAAATGGGAGAGTTTCTTAATTTTTCTTTCAGATTTTTCGTCATTAGTGTATGGGAATGCAAGAGATTTCTGTGCATTAATTTTGTATCCTTCTACTTTACCAAATTCATTGATTAGCTCTAGTAGTTTTCTGGTAGCATCTTTAGGATTCTCTATGTGTAGTATCATGTCATCTGCAAACAGTGACAGCGTTACTTCATCTTTTCCAATTTGGATTCCTTTTATTTCTTTTTCTTCTCTGGTTGCCGGGGCTAAAACTTCCAAAACTATGCTGAATAGTAGTTGTGAGAATGGACAAGCTTGTCTTGTTCCTGATCTTAGAGGAAATGGTTTCAGTTTTTCATCATTGAGAACGATATTGGGTGTGGGTTTGTCATATGTGGCCTTTATTATGTTGAGGTAAGTTCCCTCTACACTTACTTTCTGGAGGGTTTTTATCATAAATGGGTGTTGAATTTTGTCAAAAGCTTTTTCTGCATCTATTGAGATGATCATATGGTTTTTCTCCTTCAATTTGTTAATATGGTTTATCATATTGATTGATTTGCGTATACTGAAGAATCCTTGCATTCCTGGGACAAACCCCACTTGATCATGGTGTGTGATTCTTTTAATGTGCTGTCGGATTCTGTTTGCTAGTATCTTGTTGAGGATTTTTGCATCTATGTTCATCAGTGCTATTGGCCTGTAGTTTTCTTTCTTTGTGACATCGTTATCTGGTTTTGGTATCAAGGTGATGGTGGTGTCGCAGAATGAGTTTGGGAGTGTCCCTCCCTCTGCTGTATTTTGGAAGAGTTTGAGAAGGATAGCTGTTAGCTCTTCTCTAAATGTTTGATAGAATTCGCCTGTGAATTCTTCTGGTCCTGGGCTTTTGTTTGTTGGAAGATTTTTAATCACAGTCTCAATTTCAGTGCTTGTGATTTGTCTCTTTATATTTTCTATTTCTTCCTGGTTCTGTCTCGGAAGGTTGTGCTTTTCTAAGAATTTGTCCATTTCTTTCAGGTTGTCCATTTTATTGGCAAATAGTTGCTTGTAGTAATCTCTCATGATCCTTTGTATTTCTGCAATGTCACTTGTTACTTCTCCTTTTTCATTTCTAATTCTATTGATTTGAATCTTCTCCCTTTTTTTCTTGATGAGTCTGGCTAATGGTTAATCAATTTTGTTTATCTTCCCAAAGAACCTGCTTTTAGTTTTATTGATCTTTGCTCTTGTTTCTTTCATGTCTTTTTCATTTACTTCTGATCTGACCTTTATGATTTCTTTTCTTATACTAAATTTGGGGGTTTTTTGTTCTTCTTTCTCTAACTGCTTTAGGTGTAAGGTTAGGTTGTTTATTTGAGATGCTTCTTGTTTCTTGAGGTAGGATTGTATTGCTATAAACTTGCATCTTAGAACTGCTTTTCCTGCATCCCATAGGGTTTGGGTCGTCATGTTTTCATTGTATTTGTTTCTACGTATGTTTTGATTTCCTCTTTGATTCCTTCAGTGATCTCTTGGTCATTAAGTAGTGTATTGTTTAGCCTTCATGTGTTTGTATTTTTTACAGATTTTTTCCTGTAATTGATATCTAGTCTCATAGTGTTGTGGTCAGAAAAGATACTTGATACGATTTTAATTTTCTTAAATTTACCAAGGCTTGATGTGTGACCCAAGATATGATCTATCCTGGAGAATGTTCCATGAGCACTTGAGAAGAAAGTGTATTCTCTTGTTTTTGGATGAAATGGCCTATAAATATCAATTAAGTCCATCTTGTTTAATGTGCCATTTCAAACGTGTTTCCTTATTTATTTTCATTTTGGATGATCTGTCCATTGGTGAAAGTGGGGTGTTAAAGTCCCCTACTATTGTTGTGTTACTGTCAATTTCCCCTTTTATGGCTGTTAGCATTTGCCTTATGTATTGAGGTGCTCTTATGTTGGGTGCATAAATATTTGCAATTGTTATAGCTTCTTCTTGGATTGATCCCTTGATCATTATGTAGTGTCCTTCTTTGTCTCTTTTAATAGTCTTTATTTTAAAGTCTATTTTGTCTGATATGAGAATTGCTCCTCCAGCTGTATTTTGAATTCCATTTGCATGGAATATCTTTTTCCATCCCCTCACTTTCAGTTTGTATGTGTCCCTAGATCTGAAGTGGGTCTCTTGCAGACAGCATATATATGGGTCTTGTTTTTGTATCCATTCAGCCAGTCTATGTCTTTTGCTTGGAGCATTTAATCCATTTACATTTAACGTAGTTATCGATAGGTATGTTTCTATTACCATTTTCTTGATCATTTTGGGTTTGTTATTGTAGGTCTTTTCCTTCTCTTGTGTTTCTTGCCTAGAGAAGTTCCTTTAGCACTTTTTGTAAAGCTGGTTTGGTGGTGCTGAATTCTCTTAGCTGTTGCATCTCTGTAATGGTTTTAATTTCTCCGTCAAATCTGAATGAGATCCTTGCTGGGTACAGCAATCTTGGTTGTAGGTTCTTCCCTTTCATCACTTTAAATATGTCCTGCCACTCCCTTCTGGCTTGCAGAGTTTCTGCTGAGAGATCAGCTGTTAGCCTTATGGAGATTCCCTTGTATGTTATTTTTTTGTTTTTCCCTTACTGCTTTTAATATTTTGTCTTTGTATTTAATTTTTGATAGTTTGATTAATATGTGTCTTGGTGTGTTTCTCCTTGGATTTATCCTGTATGGGGCTCTATGTTCTTCTGGGACTTGACTATTTCCTTTCCCATATTAGGGAAGTTTTCAACTATAGTCTCTTCAAATATTTTCTCAGTCCCTTTCTTTTCCTCTTCTTCTTCTGGGACCCCTATAATTCGAATGTTGGTGCATTTAATGATGTTCCAGGGGTCTCTGAGACTGTCCTCAATTCTTTTCATTCTTTTTTCTTTATTCTGCTCTGTGATAGTTATTTCCACTATTTTATCTTTCAGGTCAGTTATTCCTTCTTCTGCCTCAGTTATTCTGCTATTGATTCCTTCTAGAGAATTTTAAATTTCATTTATTGTTTTGTTCATGATTGTTTGCTGTTTAGTTCTTCTAGGTCCTTGTTAAACATTTCATGTATTTTCTCCATTCTATTTCCAAGATTTTGGATCATCTTAACTATGATTACTCTGAATTCTTTTTCAGGTAGACTGCCTATTTCCTCTTCATTTGTTTTGTCTGCTGGGTTTTTACCTTGCTCCTTCATCTGCTGTGTGTTTCTCTGTCTTCTCATTTTGCTTAACTTACTGTGTTTGGGGTCTCCCTTTCGCAGGCTGCCTGTTCGTAGTTCCCGTTGTTTTTGGTGTCTGCCCCCAGTGGGTAAGGTTGGTTCAGTGGGTTGTGTAGCCCTCCTGGTGCAGGGGACTGGTGCCTGTGTTCTGGTGGATGAGCCTGGATCTTGTCCTTCTGGTGGGCAGGACCGCATCTGGTGGTGTGTTTTGGGGTGTCTGTGACCTTAGTATGATTTTAGGCAGCCTCTCTGCTATGGGGGGGTTGTGCTCCTGTCTTTATAGTTGTTTGACATAGGGTGCCCAGCACTGTAGCTTGCTGTTCATTGAGTGAAACTGGGTCTTAGCATTGAGATGGAGATCTCTGGGAAAGCTTTCACTGTTTGATATTATGTGGTGCTGGGAGATCTCTGGTAGATCAATGTCCTGAACTCGGCTCTCCCACCTCAGAGGCACAGGCCTGACACCTGCCTGGAGCACCAAGACCCTGTCAGCCACACGGCTCAGAAGAAAAGGGAGAAAAAAGGAAAGAAAGAACAAAAGGAAGGAAGGAAGGAAGGAAGAAAGAAAGAAAGAAAGAAAGAAAGAAAGAAAGAAAGAAAGAAAGAAAGAAAGAAAGAAGGAAAGAAAGAAAGAAAAAATAAAATAAAGTTATTAAAATAAAAAATAATTATTAAAAATAAAAAAATAAAAAGTAATTGAAAAAAGAGAAATAAAAGAAAGAAAGAAGAAATCTACCAAACCATAAAACAAATCCACCAATGATAACAAGCATTAAAAACAATACTTAAAAAAAAGAGAAAAAAAAGGACAGTTAGAACCCTAGGACAAATGGTAAAAGCAAAGCTATATAGACAAAATCACACAAAGAAGCATACACATACACACTCACAAAAAGAGAAAAAGGAAAAAAATATATATATCTATATATATTTTTTAAAAAAAGTAAGAGAGCAACCAAATCAATAAACAAATCTACCAATGATAATAAACTCTAAATACTAAACTGAGATAAACATAAAACCAGAAACAAATTAGGTACATAAAGCAAACCCCAAATCTACAGTTGCTCCCAAAGTCCACCACCTCAATTTTGGAATGATTCGTTGTCTATTCGGGTATTCCACGGATGCAGGGTACATCAAGGTGATTGTGGAGATTTAATCTGCTGCTCCTCAGGCTGCTTGGAGAAATTTCCCTTTCTCTTCTTTGTTGGCACAGCTCCCGGGGTTGAGCTTTGGATTTGGCCCTGCCTCTGCATGTAGGTCGCCTGAGGGCGTCTGTTCTTCGCTCAGACAGGACAGGGTTAAAATAGCAGCGATTAGGGGGCTCTGCTCACTCAGGCCGGGCAGAGGGAGGGGTACGGAATGCGGGGCGAGCCTGTGGTGGCAGAGGCTGATGTGACGTTGCACCAGCCTGAGGCATGCTGTATGTTCTCCCGGGGAAGCCCTCTGTGGATCACGAGACCCTGGCAGTGGTGGGCTGCACAGGCTCCTGGGTGGGGAGGTGTGGATAGTGACCTGTGCTTGCACACAGGTTTCTTGGTGGCTGCAGCAGCAGCCTTAGCGTTTCATGCCCGTCTCTGGTGTCCGCACTGATAGCCATGGCTCGCGCCCATCTCTGGAGCTCGTTTAGGCGTTGCTCTGAATCCCCTCCCCTCACGCACTCTGAAACAATGGCTTCTTGCCTCTTAGGCAGTTCCAGACTTTTTCCTGGACTCCCTCCCGGCTAGCTGTGGTGCACCAGCCCCCTTCAGACTGTGTTCACGCAGCCAACCCCAGTCCTCTCTCTGGGATCTGACCTCTGAAGCCTGAGCCTCAGCTCCCAGTCCCCACCCACCCAGGCGGGTGAGCAGACAAGCCTCTCAGGTTGGTGAGTGGTGGGCGGCACCAATCCTCTGTGCGGGAATCTCTCCGCTTTGCTGTCTGCACCCCTGTTGCGGCGATCTCCTCCGTGGCTCCAAAGATTCCCTCCACCACCCCCCGTCTCTGCTAGTGAAGGGGCTTCCTAGTGTGTGGAAACTTTACCCCGTCACAGCTCCCTCCTAGAGGTGTAGGTCCCGTCCCTATGCTTTTGTTTCTGTTTTTTCTTTTCTTTTGCCCTACCCAAGGTACGTGGGGAGTTTCTTGCATTTTGGGAAGTCTGAGGTCTTCTGCCAGTGTTCAGTAGGTGTTCTGATGTATTTCTGATGTATTTGTTGGGGGGAAGGTGATCTCCACGTCTTACTCCTCCGCCATCTTGAAGGTCTTGTGCGATAGGTATTTTTTGGTTTGTATTTTGTTTGTTTACCTTGGTTCCAGTTCTCAGGAGAAAAATATCTGAATTGCCCACCTCCAAATTTTGTTCCCCTCTACTTAATTCGAAGTGGCCAAGGTTTGGGAATCCTGTGGTAAAAACAGAGCTAACTGTCATTGGGATAAAGTGTCTGTTCAGAAAAGGGAGTGAATTCTTTAGGAAGACAGTCTCAAACATATGCCACAATCCTATGGAGAGGGAATACAATGATCATATAGATTTTAAGTACTTTCAGCTACTGTAACATAGTCTCATGTTAAATTAATCAGTTAAGATTCTGCTATTTACCAGAATTCATGGCCATTTAGATAGTCTGTCTCCAGAGCCTGATGCCCCTGAGTAGTATCAAGTGACCAGACCTTCCTTCAAAAGAACAAACCAAATTTACCCTGAATTCCCTTAGCTTATCTGTGTACAGTATATAGTATCTTAACTTCACTTAGAATATGGAAATGGAAAGGTCCTCTGATAATCTAAGTGAATTTGATCCTCCAGACAACCTATGGTTGAACAAAGCACTCTTTGGCAAAGGACATTAAGATGTAGCTGGTAAGATATTCTTAAAATACACGTATACATATACACACACATTTCCAAATACCTAGTTTACACCATGAAACATACATATGTTTGTTTTTAGTTGCTAATAGGAAATGTTTATTCATGAGTGAAGCCAAAAAGAAATTATAAATGCATTTTAATACCTTGCTGATAAAATAACACTCCATCTTTGCACTCTTGTAAGGAATACAGGAAGATATTAGGGAAAATCAGAGGAACAACTTTCTTAGAGTTACCACATCGGGAAGAGCATTCCAGAATCTTTTTATAAAACACATGCAAGTTACCATAGAATGAAATCAATACTATTTCCTGATGGACTTAATGTTCAAATCAAGCAATGATATACTTATATGAATGTGTTTTTATGTAAGAAAAGGAATGATATTTCCATCAAAACCTTTTCATTAACTGGTGTGCCTGTGGATCTACTACCAGGAAAAGAAAGGCAAGGGCAGATCATTAAATTTAGTCAGCATTAATCAGTGACATATGTAAGCAGAGGGTAATGTTCTCCCTGCAACAGCCTCCCCAAGCACAGTTTTGTTCAGTTTTGTTTGTATGAGAGAATGGAAAAACTGACAACAAAAGAAAATACATGTCATTGGTCCATAAGTAATTAATGTAATCATTTCCCCCTACTCTTTCATACTTATGGTAAATGTTAATGGAAACTTAGTGTAAGTTCATGGGTAAAAAATGTACCTTTTATTAATACCAAAATGACATTTGGATGATATTTGTGAGTGATGGCTAAAAAGGAAAGTATTTATAAGTTGACAATAACTAAGCGTACTGAATCATGTCAAGTAAGCCAAACAATGTATGCAGTTGCATTGATATAAGTAAAGCATATGAGAAAAACAGAATCTATATTATTAATGTCACTTCTGATGTCACTATTTTAAACTAATCTTTACATACAGTGTTGAAAAAAATCAATCTTGGATTTTCAGTCAATAGGGAAATGAAATAGTATTAAAATAAACTAAATCATATACATATTATTTATTTAACCAGTAACCCTAGATTGGTTTTACCATACCAAAACTTGTTTCTCATACGTTTATGGTAGTTTAAATGGGAAATGCCTTCCATAAAGAACTATGAATAAATTCATTTATATTTGGTAAATACCTTTAGTTGATTAACATATTTTGAAATTAATAAATTTGAAATATAGAGGATCACCACCTGAAGAATGCAATTTTCAAATTACTGTCAGTTACTAAAAGGCAACTGAATGGTATTTCTTTATATTGGTTATTTATTTCTGACTTTACTTTTGGTGCTTTTTAAAAAATGTCTTTCATTGTAAGTCATCAAATTATGACCCCAGATTGACATCTTTAAAAACTGCACAGCAAATAAAAAATATTATATTCATACAGTCTACACAATTCAAATTATTACAAAAGTTCAGAAATATTAGAGGTTTTTTGACACCTCTTTCTTACCTGCTTGTGGGCATGGTCATATGAATTAATGTGATTGTCAAACTCCTGATGCTTATAGTACTGCTTGTCACAGAGTTCACAGTAAAAATTGGCCTTCAGATCTTCCAGAGCTTTTGCTATGCTGTTCTTCTTCTCAGCATAATCCTGCAAAATAAAATTTCAAGGAAGGAAGCAATTAGTTTTCCTCTGAGTTTCCTTTCTTCTGACAGTTGACAACTTTAGTATAGTAATTAGAATTAAAAATAATATAACCGAGAAAGAGAAAAACAAAGCAAATAGCAGCAAACCAAATTAGGAGAAATTATCAGTTAAAGAACATTAAAGATTAACAGAAGAAGTCAAAATAAATGATGAAAGAATAGTAGAAATATGGAGAGGAAAAACAAATCACAGAAAGAAATAGAAGCCCTTGCTTAAACAAGTTCCTATGCTATGTTAGCATAGAAAAAAATATGAAACTCATATAGCTGTTGATTCAACTGTTGATTTCTGGCAATGACTTAGCTAACATAAAATTTTAAAATTCTGAACAACATTTAAAATATGTCTTTTATGAAGAGGTCCATATTGGTGTGCAAATATTCAAGATTGGTTTTTTTGTTTGCTTGTTTGCAACTTACTCATCCCAAGTAGCTTTCATTTGACTAATGTTTTCATCTTGACCCACATCAATTTAGGTTGAACTTTTAAAAATTCTCTAGTCTTTGGAAAATGAGATTCTTTTCTGCAAGTTATTTACCTAAACTGAAAAGACTTAAACTGTATAACAGATGGCTTTCATCATGCTGATAGTAAATAAAGATGACTATACAATCAAACTCCTGAAAATATGAAAAATGCAGTGAGTTACCATTAGCTTTCATTTACAAAGCATAAAATAGCAAAATGTTTGTAGGTCTTAGGTTTTCTTAAATCTAAATTTACTTGCTATTTCATGCTTCCTTAAATGTTGATGTTACCAGACATGAATAAACATTACATGTTGAAACACTGCCCAAGTCTTTCACTGAAATGCTGATATAAAGAAGACCTAAACTTCGATCCCTACCTTAGAATATATTACGTTTCTAATTTACATATTGTCTCATGCTCAACTTCTTTAAAATTCAAAATAACTACATATTCAGGCCTCTTATGTGCTACCGTAAGACACTCACTTGTTCAGGCACAAGGATTTGGAGATGAAACGGCACAGTCTTCTCTATGTCAATGACAATCGTCCTCTCACTAAATATACAGGCTAGAAAGAACTCAGTTTGAATGTCTAAATTGCTTCCACAAAATTTGAAAGTGGTTTACTAATTGTAATTTAATAAATGATTAATACTTTCCTTACTTTATTGTGCTATATATTTGTGTACACATCATATCATAATGTACACCATCATTCATATGTATAACTTGTAGTATACCTTGTAGTAATGCATAATTCATTTGCCATAGTCTGTATATACATAGCCCTCTTTCTCACTTTAAAGACAGTGATTCGTCATTATCTTTGATTAGTTTTATCAACTGCACAGCAAGAGGTGATAAATTGCAAAATCATTCAAATTGTTCATATATGAGCTGTCAATTTGAAAAATTTACCATTTCTCAGCAGATTTGTGAAATATTCCCCATTATTCTTTTTGATTGCATCCAATATGTTTTAAAAAAAAGTTAGCTTAAAAAGATGAAAATGAGTCTCATAGATCTAAACTGCTTACTGAATTTTTACAAAATCTTCAAAATAATACTTTGTGGATTATCCAATTTAAATGAAACAATAATTAAGTACTATGATTTCATGGCTAAAGCATACAGAGCAGAGATAAAATTCTAATCAATGTGAGTTTATTATAATGGCAACAGTCTTTGGTTCAAAGCAGAATTAGCTTTCAAAACAATATTTTAGAATAGTAATTTCTTTGCAAACTAGTTGATTCTCCCCATTAATTATAATTACAGTTAAGCTACTTCTTCTCTCTAAATTTTTGGTTATTTCTTATTTTGGTGTAAGGGTTTTTTTTTTTGTTTTTTTTGTTTTTTTGGGGTTTATTTTGTCTTCCTAAGATTGATATTCCTCCAGAGAAGCAATAATTATTTCTTAATTTTTCATTCCACAAAAGTGGGAAAATTTTGAGTAAAGCAAACTGAGATTCTTAGGTAAATTGCATTCTTCAAAAGCATTAGACTTAGCATAGATTTGAAAGAGAAAAACAAATCTAAAAATAATAGCTGACATTTATTCAGTGCTTGTTTAGGGTCAGTCACCGATTAAGAGTTTGTATGTATTAACTCATTCAATCATGATTAAAATAATAGAGATGTGTATTCTAGACATTTCCTCATTTTACAGGTGAGATTACTAAAACACAGGAAAGTTCAATATCTAGTTCAAGGATATATAACGAATAAATGTGCAGCTCATATTTGAACCCAAATAATCTGATCCATAGCACTTCATTATGTTTAAATTTTTAAGCAGAAAACAAAGTAGAGAGAACAGTATAATAACTCCCTCATACCCATCACTCAGCTTCAACAATTATCACCTTAGGGTCAACTTTCTTTCATTTTATCCTCTCCTACCTCATATCCTTTCCCCTGCCTCAGATAATTTTTAAAGACTTTCCTAAGTTCATACAATGTCATCTGTACATCTTTCAGTATGTATCTCTAAAACAGAAGAACTTTTTAAAAACATCATCATGAAATCAGCATCAGACCTAAACAAACAAAGTCCCACAATCATTCCTTACTATCATCAAATATCCAGTCAGTGTGTTCAAATAACTCTAATTGTCTAATATTTTAAAATAGTTTGTTCAAATAAGGCCCATATGTTACCATCATCTCATATGACTCTTAGGCTCTTTTGTGCTATAGGTCTTCCCTCTCTTTGTTTTAATCCTCATTGTATTTTAGTTTTCTGAATTTTTCTGATTATACCTCACATTCTGAAAAATGTTCAGAACTATAGAAACTTTACAAGAAGATGACAATAAACTCTTATAAAGCCTTCACTTTAATGAAATCATTGTTAATATTTTGGCATGTGTTTGCCCTCTTGCTTTATCTCTGTATCTTCCTCTAAGATATTAAAAGAAACATGGCATAATTGAAGTTAAGGTTGCAAATAATTTCACAGTAAGAATCATTTTTAGGCTAGAACTTTCAACTTGATATAAACTGCAGGAAGAAGTAAGGGCTGTGTTCTAGAAAACATTAGTAGAATAGAAGGACTGGTTATTGAATGTGTCATAAGGAAAAGAGTCATATGTACTGTCACTGATTATACACTTAAAAAAAGTTTGTAAACTGGAGGATCCTGGAAGATGAGGAAAGGGTAGCTGTTGTGTGTGTGAAGGGGGAGAAGGGGCTTAGGAACGAAGGCTTTCAATGCCAAGAAAAACATTTTTAAAGTTTGTATGCAGACAAAATTAGCCCTCGCTAGGCTGACATGCCCAGTGTCCCCTGGCCCCTCTCCTTCTGCACTGTGGATGGTGTTGAAAGAAGCATGGCCTGGTATTGTAAAGCACAATATACACATATTCAACACAGCCATCCCCCTGCAGAAGGTAAGAAATGCATTTGAATAAGATGAAAGAGGAACACAGCTGCTCATATATCCTCCTCAACCTCAAATTTTCCCCCTCTATCAGGCAAACGCATTCTGTTCAATTATGTACACACTTCCGAATGCTCCACTGAGTATGATGGCAGAGAGTGAAGAAGGGGTGAACTTCTTGTAGCTGGTCAAGTCATCCAAACCCATCACATTTTACATATATCTAAAAACAGTAAAGTTTGAATCCTTCTCTTCAGGAAAGCAGTATGTAATTCCAAAGTTATAAAGTCAAGAATCTTTCAATATGCAACCTTAGCAACTGTGCAGTGCAATAATTTTTGCAGAACAGCAAATTGAAACGGAAGTTAATGGTTTATCCACAGTCACAGGGCCATTCCATCTACCCTATATTTAAAATGAATAGTATCAAAGTAGAACTTTGAAGGGAGAAAACTTTCTTTTACAAAATGATACATTTCACGTTGGCATCAGCGTAACATATAGCGTCAAATGATGGTCAGCCTCTCTTAAAAGTCAACCATATCTCGGTGCCATTGAGTAACCTTCCCTGAGGACGGTGAGCTCCAGGAGGGCAGCGATTCACACCTGCTTTGCTGACTGTGATATCTCCAGAGCTTTTAACAGAGCTCAGCACTGGCAGACACTTGACAAATAATAAAAAATAAAGAATATTAGCACTGCCCTTTCTGCTTTGCATGTGTATGAAAAACAAATATAACAGAAACCAGCAGCACTAGAGATACACTATTATTAAAGTAGCTGTGCTCATGTTTGGGCTTGTGGTACCCAGTCATTTGGGGGACATCTTTAGAGCTAATACCAAATTACATATAAATTATCATTGCTAAATAGTAGTTGTAATCATATATTACAACCAATATTTCTGCTAGAAATACTCTATTTAAAGTAGCTAAAATTGCAAAGATATAAATAGCTTGGGCACTGTTAGTATATAATTATTTTCAATGTTAAAAAATATTTGTATGTAATTAACACTTAAAATACTTTGGAAAATCTCTTTTCTCCTTCTGCCTCTGTCTCTGTCTCTCCTATTGCTCCATCAAGAATAAAAGCATCCTTGTGATTTATAAGCAGGATAAATTTCATTATAGTTTCTCTAAAGAGAGAAAGCGAAAAAAAAAAGGCTTTGTTAAAATTTGATTGTAATGAAAAGATTAATCAAGGAAGAGATCACAAAACTGTTCTCTTCTAAGAGGATATCTAGATAGAAGACAGTTCATCTGGAAATCCATAGTCTACACATTCTATAAAATACTGCACATCTTCTGGGCTGTATCTCTTGTTCCAGTTATTACCGAAGTGACAGGTTCTGAGACATTCTCCAGCAGCCTCATGTGGTACCACTTGACTGCAGTTTGCCCCAGGCTGTGTTGAGGCATCTTTCCCTTACCATCCAGGGGCTTCTCTGACTCATGATATGGGAGCTTGTGGATTCCCACTCAGCACTAATAAATGTACCACCCAGGAATGCTGAGGAGTTAATACCATTTAGGTCCACCCTCGGCCACTGTGGAGGGTAAGAACTCAAGGATAAATTATTTCCCCTTTTATCTACCAGGCAGACACTTCTGAGACACATTTCTAAGATTCCACAGAGATTCCCAGTGAGAAGGAACACCAGTTACTTGCACTAGTGGCAAACAGTAAGTATATCCTTATATTAGCTTTTCTTATCTGTTCTACTTTTCTGGAACTTCAGTTCTGCTCCCTGGGATCATGCCCCAAATAAATAAACTACTTGTATAGTCGTCTTTGTCCTGGACTTGACTTTTAAGATGAACTGGGAGAAGATTACCAGTTTTTCTGGTATTTTCTATGAATGTCTTTCTGACAAGATACATTTTCTAGAATAATTTTAGATGATATCATTTTTCAGTTCAAAATTCTCTAATAGTACATCATCATTATCAGAATAAATATTTTTACAATGACCTACAAGTCCTACTCTACGTGTTACTCACACTACATCTCTGTCGTCATCTTCTATCATTCTCTCTCTCTCACTTTACTTTAGCCACCTTTATTTCCTTAAAGTTTTTGAAACTTTCTTAATTATACACTCACTTTGACCCTTGGACTTGTTACTTACTTTCCCTGGAATGTTCTTATACCAGATGTTTGCATGAAACACTCATTCATTCCTGGCAGATCTCTACTAAAATGTTCTTTCCTCAAAGATAACTTCCCTTATCATCCTTCTAGAAGAGAAACACGTTATTCTGTATTCTTTCCCTCTTTTATCTTTCTTTTTAATGTTAAGAAGAGAAAGTTTATTCAGGAAGAAAACAGCTATAGAACACCTTTGGGCCCTGGAGTCTGAAAGCTATATTAACAATAAGGGAGAGATAGGTTACAAATGAAGCATGTGGAAAAACTGTTGTTATTATTATCTGGTTTAAATCCTTTCCCTATTAGGCAAGAGGGCAACCACTTTCTGGGTGATAAAACTCTATGCTATTGTCTCAAACTATATGTCATTCTGTTCTGAAGGGCTAGGCTCTATTACCTCAAAGGCTAAGGAATGGATAACAAGACAATTCTAAGGAATAGAGAGACAACTAAGGGTTGAGTCAGAAAGTCACAATTTTATCAAAAGTCACAGGTGCAATGAACAGAATTATAGTTTAAAATGTGCATTTAAATGTAAGGTTTTTCCAAGGATTCCGCAGAAATGGAAACTCATCTATACCACCATCAAAGGTGAAGGCAGAGACTGACTACTAAAAAGGCTGTGTATTGAACAGCATATCCCTAGAGACAGCTCTGGTGAGCTAATTCAAGTACAACCTAATAGCAAGGACAATGTATACTTTAATGTCCACGTTTATAAGAATGGGAGCAAATAAAACTGTTTTTCGAAATTGACAACTTCTTTCAGAATTACAATAGTTTCAAGGCAAGAGGGTTCATTCATAAAGTTTTATCTACTTCCATGCTGTGATTATTTAGCTGGTAACAACCACTGGATAAACAGTATGATTTCTAACCTTAGAACCTGTTCAGGTAAAAGAAGTATGGATCCCCAAGCCACAGTCAAAGTATAATCTTATCTATCTCACTTGGCTATCCTCCTCCTCATCAAGACAATGTCTCTTTGGAGGCATCTGTTTCTTTTCCATCCATGGATCCCACTGGAAGCCCTGGCCTATGGCTAGTACTTTTTAGACCCTCTGGTTAATTTAAGCTAGTATTTAGTACAACTTGAGACAATACCAGAAGACTGAGTTAGAATTTTCTATTCATATTTGGAGAAATCTGAGGGACAGCATGTTTCAATAGTTGGCTGAAAGTTAACATCTCTCTGCTGTCTCCCTGTGCAGAAAGCAAGGCTGTGGGGGATCTCATTTCGAGGCAGAAAATGTGTATCAGGTGTACCAAAGCTGAACGCTAGCTGAGGTGCATAGTACTCTAGTTCAAATATAGATATATAGATAGATATATATAATGTCATTCATATATATAAAATTCCAACAAGGGACTTCTATATCAGTAGATTCCACAAAGGGTCCCAGTGTAGAATATGAGTGGTAGTAATTTAGAGTACTTGGTTCAGTTTAGAAATCTCTTGAATTGACAGGCAACGGCCATTTTCTCTGAGAGGTAGAAGAAAGACATGGAATGGTGGTCTGGTGCATATGTTACGTCTCAGTTGTGAGAGTAATCTAAAGGAAGATAGAGCAGTTTCTCTAGTAAATTGTCCCAGTGATTTTCCTAACTTAGGTTCTCCCAGAAATAGACACCGAGACAAAGAGGTGAGATCAAGCGGTTTATTTGAGATCTCAGGAAACAATAGTAGAAGTTGATAAAGATTTCTGGTTTCAGCTCTGACACATACAGAGCTTGAAAGTCATCGCTCTTGTCCTCACAACAAGAATAATCTATGGAAAATGAAAATCAATTATTTTTCTTGGAACTGTCAAAGAACAGAAGCCACAGGGCAAAATACCACTTCGAAATCTGAAGAGACAGGCACATTCAGAGATAGAGCAACTAGCATCTGCTTACTTGGCTCAGAAGCTGCTGAGCCATGAGCTGCTAGGAACTCTTAAATGTTAACTTTGATGAATTTCCATGGGCCGATTATACAGTGTGTGAGACAGAAACCTGGTGTGAGAAAGAAACTCTTGGAGGCTGCAATCTTATAGGGATCCCCAAAAAGGCTTTCCTTTCATGAACTCCACCAGGTTTTCATGATGGTAATTTGAGAAAGCGTCCCTTGTGTCCCTGGAAGGTGAATGGGAAGAATAACTGTTGTGAAATAAGCCAAGAACCTTCTCTATAACTGAAGACTACTCCCAAAGGACAGAGTATTTCCACATCTCAATTGAAAGACCTTATTCCATCCAAGGAAGGAATGTACTCTCCCTACAATCTTTCTGTCTCACATAAGTTGTAGGGGAACCATTGTCAACACAGGTCATGGCTTTGAGAAAACAGAGTGAGAATTCTATAGCCGAAAGATGGAGTGGGGGGCCTGGGGTGAGAGAAAAAAAAGAAGATTTACCACAGGAGAACCACATATGATGGTCACAGCTCTGAGACACAGACACCTTAAAGGATTAATGTCTAATCAAAAGGTTTAGGAATACTCCCTGTCTCTCACACTTCACCAACCCAGCTATAGGGCTCCAGTGTAATAGTGGATTAGCTCTGAAAAGATGGCAGGATACTCTCTCTGAGGAGGTGTATACAGAAGAGTAGAAAATTAAACAGGCACATACAATCACGGGCAGTGGAAGAACTTCAGGCCTCTTGGGCTTATAACTACAGAAAACAGACACAGTCCAACGCTTAGACAGATTAATAGAAATATTCACAATAAAGGTCTATTTATCTCAGGACCTATTACTTGATACATGTCTAGCTTTCAATAAAAAATTACAAATCATCTTAAAAGATAAGAAAAAACAGTCTGAAGGGAAAAAACAAGCACTAGAACAAGCCTCGGATCTCAGATTCTACCTAGATGTTGCAATTATTGGGGAATTCAAAAGAACTCTGATTAATGCGTTAAGGTCTCTAATGGAAAAGTAGACAACATGCAAGAGTAGGTGGGTTATGTAAACAAAGAAATGGGAATTCTGCGAAAGAATCAAAGGAAAATGCTAGAAATAAAAAACACTCTAAATCTGCTATATTTAAAAAAATAAACACTCTAACTGAAATGAAGAATACTTTCAGTGGACTCTTCAGTAGACATGGTACAGCTGAGGAAAGTGAACTTGAAAATGTGCCAATATAATCTTACCAAATTGAAATGAAAAGAGGAAGGAAGGAAAGAAGAAACCAGAACAGAAGGACATCCAAGAACTATGGGATAATATCACAAGGTATAACATAAGTGTATTTGAAATACCAGAAGGAGAAGAGAGAGAGAATGGAGCAGAAGAAATATTTGAAGCAAAAATGGGTGAAATTTTTCCTAATTAATAGCAGATGCCAAATTACAGATCTAGGAAGCTCAGAGAACACCAAAAGGATGTAAGTAACAATACAACAACAAACACCTAGACATACATATTTATACAGCAGAAAGATGAAGAGAAAATCTTCAGATTTTGCCTTTATCAGATAAACAAAAACCCATCAAATTCATCATCAACAAATCTTCCCTGTAAGAAACATTGAAGGGAGTACTTCAGGAAGAAAAGTATATAGGAAAAGTATTATAGAAGGAATAAATTAAGGTAAAATGGATATATCTAAATTTATTTAAAAGTTAACTTTGTTTTTAAAACAATAATACCCAAACTGAATTGGGTAGTTATAGCATATAAATAAGTAAAATGAATCACAGCAATGTCAGAAAGGACAGGGGAATAGGAATACTCTCTTAAAAGGCACGTGCACTACATGTGAAATGGTATAGTGATATGTAAAGGTGGACTTAGATTAGTAAATATGTATGTTATAAACTCCAGATAGACTACTAAAAAAGTATTAAAATGAAGTATATTTGATACACTGAGAGGAGATAAAATTGGATCATATACATTGTTCAATTAAAACCTGAAAAGGCAGAAAAAGAGAGAGAAACAAAGAACAAATTTAACAAATAGAAAACGATGACAAACATGGTAGTTATTACATCAATTATATCAATAATCACTTTAATTACATCGATTATAAGACAAAAACTGTCACAGTGGATGAAAAAACAGGCTATGTATCGTCTACAAGAAAGCTGCTTTAAATATAAAGACTCAGGATAAAAGTTAAGGAGTGGAAGTCAGTAAAGATTGTGTTATGAAGGAGGTTGCTACAGAGGGAAATGAAGCTTGTTCATGTTGGAAACTCTGGACCCTAGTGGAAACACAAACCTCAGAGTTTTGTATTCATGGAGTCAGGGAGCTATGCTATTTATCTAACAAATCCCTTTGAGTACTGGCCATTGGCAGTTTCCAGAGGGCATTTACACCCGGCACTATATATATATAACACTATACATGTATTACAAACATACATATGCATATACATACATTTATATATATATATTCATTACTTGTAATTACATTATATATCTGTTGTAATTTTTCACCATCATACATTCTATGAAGGCAGGATCTTTATATTCTTTGTGCATTGCCATATCCCCAATGCCTAAAAGAATACCTAGGACAAACAGGTGTTTAAAAAACATTTGTTTAATAAATGAATGAATAAACTATATTTTTGGAGGTTGTACATATCATTTATTGTTTATAGTCTTGAACCATGTTAGTGGTGTGCACTATTTGACTGGATAGAAAAAAAAACATGTTTGAAATACCCAAAACACACATATTAGTTTTCTACTGTGATTAATACTCATAATCCTTGCTATCTAAGCACCTGTGCAAAATTCAGTGCATTCTATACAATAATTTTCTGAAGGATGATTTGTAACACTGTGATATAAATCAACACCGTCAATTCTACATGAAGTTATGGCTCATTCTTTGGTCTTTTGCAATAGAGAGAAGAAATGATGCACCCAGAGGTACAAATATCTGCCCTTCATGATTAGCAAAAACTAGTTTCAGGTAGTGTAAAACATAAGTCCCTTCATTCAACAATTATTTATGGAGTGCCTATAGGTATTATGTACATCCTAGAGACACAATATGTGTAAAAGAAATCTGTTTTCTATTAACACCATTATGATGAAGATGCAAAAGAAGGACAGCTTTTGTTTATTATGATATACATATATATGTTTTACAATAATTTAGACTTCTAAAGAAGGTTATTGTGGGTGCACAGTGGTAGGCAAATTCCTCCACTGAGGGCATAAGTAGAGTCTTTCAAATAATGCCTAATTCATTGAAAACTGAATAGGTGTCAGTGGATGAAAGAAGGATGCAGTGTATTATATATTCCAGAAAAATAATTATATATAGAGCCATGAAATATTAGAATTTTGAAAAATTGCAAGCCACTTGGTGTGGCTGGAGAATTTGGTGCATGGTGCACAGCAGGAACTATAATTGGTGGCAACAATAGAAAGGTGAGGCAGAGGTCAGATCATGAAGACATCTTGCTTCTATGTATGCTAAGAAGTCTGAATGTTTATAAAGGCTGATGGGAAGTTAGTAAAGATTTTTAAGCAAGGAAATAAGCTGATCAGATGTGCATTTAGGAAACAGATATGACTACAAAGTAGAGAATGAAAGAAGTATGAAGTTAAGACTGGATGTTAGGATAGTATTTTCCAGAGGGGAAAAGGTAAAATCCTTAACAAAAAGAGCAGCAACCGGGGCAGAGATGATGTGAAGGCACTGAAAGATGTGAGACGGCACCACAAGAGATTTTGACTGATGATATGAAGGATACAGAAGAGAATGGTTCCAGCTGGGTGATGGAGATGGAAGCCAAGTTCTTCCACAACAATGAGTGACTGGAAGGTAAGAAGTAGATGTTCTGAGTCTCTTTCTTTAAAAGGGAAAGAGACTAGCTCCTCATTTCTGAGATGACCATTTTGTTGAATCATTGGAATTGTTCTCGAGTTTTTCACCAAGGCAAATTCCCTAGAGCCTAGATATGAGTTATTTAATATTTTCTGTTACTCAGATTTAATTTCTTTCAATTATAATGTTTTCCTATAGGTCAGGTTTTTTTCTGTTTTCATTGTTAGCTACTTTAAACATAGCATTATACAATAGATCAAAAAGTTCAGAACTATGGTTTTATTATTACATAATAATAAAATTGAAAGGAAATAATAAACATTTTAAAATTCAAAGTACCCTGAAGCTTGTAATACCCATTCAGTAAAGATAGCCAGTCTCCCTCTAGTAACTTGAACTGGAAGGGTCCATGACTAAATTCAACAAGACTACTTAGAGGCCAAGATGATATTATGAATTCTTTTGGATTAGATGAGAAATTTGTACATTTTCTAATTTGTACAAATTCTAATTGTACTGCATTTTGGGAATGGAAGACCTAAGAAGTTTTGCATATTTGTTAAAAGATACATTACTTTAAAAGATGGTCACATGGAAAAGAGGAAATAAGAAGAGCTCCTAAGAGTGTATGTATATGTGTATATTGCATACAGATATGTATAAACCGCAGATTTCAAAAAATGAAAAAGATGGATACTTAATTCATTTGAGACTAGTTCTACTTCTTCCTAAAGTCATACAGTTCTTTCTTTCCTTTTTTTTTCATTTCCTGGCTACAAAATGAAACTGCCTTGCTGAGAACAAAATAAGGGAAAATAATAGTCTTCGAAACTTTTAGCCTTATGCATTTTTAGAAAATATTTTCTCAAAAAGCAAGCATGACACTGTAGGTGTCCCATCAGAGGAGTTCCCCAGATGCCTTGCAAAGATCATAATGCAACCATAGCCTCCATAATAAGAGGAACAATATATGGAGACCTGCTGTCCCTCCCATTAGCGCCAGCGGCCTCTGCCCCTGTGGTTAATTCTGCTTTGTCTTGAACTCCAAATGGGAGTGATATTCTGTGGATTTGATACATTGTTAGCACAGCAGGGAAAGCCCATTTGAAAATAATCGTATGTTCCAGGTATCCAAAAGAAAAGGGACATTTTGCAAAGAGCAGCATTTTAACTTGAAAAACTTACAACTAAAATCTGGGTGGAGAAGGGAAGGACATTAACATGTATTGATTGCCTCAAATGAGCACTACACTCAGATTATCTCAGGCCTGACAATATTAATCCTCAGGGGAATATTATTAGCCCCATTTTACATATGATGAAAACAAGACTAGAAGGGTAAGGAGAATTGGCCTGCGATCTTATACCATGCAGTGGTGAGTCTGACTTTGTTGGCTCTTGCTGAGCTACCCACGAACTTTCTTTCCATGCCTGACATTGTTTTCTGTTAGGAGGAACCAATAGTGGCCTAAAAGAATTAAAACAGCAAAAAGATATATGTGAAACACAAATTTTAAAAGAAATTAAAAGTGTAAGAAGAGGGGCTTCCCTGGTGGCGCAGTGGTTGAGAATCCGCCTGCTGATGCAGGGAACACGGGTTCAAGCCCTGCTCCAGGAAGATCCCACATGCCGCGGAGCAACTAGGCCCGTGAGCCACAATTACTGAGCCTGCGCGTCTGGAGCCTGTGCTCCCCAACAAGAGAGGCCGCGATAGTGAGAGGCCCGCGCACCGCGATGAAGAGTGGCCCCTGCTTGTCGCAACTAGAGAAAGCCCTCGCACAGAAACGAAGACCCAACACAACCAAAAATAAATAAATAAATAAAATTAAAAAAAAAAAAAGTGTAAGAAGAAAGTATATTTTGTTAAAATACAAATTTAATTAAAATTTAAACATATGATAATGCAAAACATTTAATACTACTTGAATTATTGAGCGAGCATATATACTTAAAATATGAGAATGCTAGTTTGAATTACAAAATGAGAAGGATATGATTCTTCAATGATCAATGCTCTGAACAATGTAAGAAATGGCGAAGGAAGTGACCATGTAACCTACATAAAACCTTAAGCCAGGTGGATTCATCACTCACTGGGTAAAGTTTATACTCTAGTTTTCTAATATAGGGGGAAAAAACTATGAAAACAATGTTTTTGATATATTCAATTTCTAGAAAATATAATATGAGTGCATTTTAAGAACAAATAGTGAATTCCCTAATCAATATTGAAATTTTTCTACCATTGAGATAATGCCTCTGTTTTTTATTTTAAAAATCCCATGCTGCTGTTTATGGCTGTAATTTGATAAAGGTGTCTGTAGGGTTCATACTCATGCTAGGACAAGCCATTTGAATAAGGCAAAGAGAAAGAATATCAAAATGTTATAAATTATATTTAATGAGAATATGAACTTATATATTCCAGGATAGTCTATCCTTTGATATGACTTTGTGGAAGAAAAATTCAATTAACAAAATAGAGAAACTTTCCAGAGATATCTTCAGAATAAATAATCACACTACTAATAACCGTGAATATTTCTATATTACTTACTGCATGCCAGGCTCACTTCAGGGTACTTCGTACATATCACATCATGTAATTCTCACAACTTAATGTGCTTGGTCCTATTATTATTACTGACTCACAGATGAAGGCACTGGGACACAGAATTTAAGAACCTGCCCAAGGTCATACAGTTAGTGGGTGGCAAAATCTGAATTTGAACATAGGCAGATTGATTGATCTATGTGCAATCAATTTGAACATAGGCAAACTGGCTCCAGTGTTGTGCTATAATGATGGAAGCTGATGACAATGAGTTATAATAACAAAAAGCAGCACAATTCATGATTGCCCAAATGACTGTACTCTAGGACTAAAAATGGGATAAGAACAGTAATAAAAAAGTATTTTTGTTTTAAACTCCTACCTGCTAAGCCTCCTAAGGCTATTTCGGTAGCCTTGACTCCCTGGAAATGCCCCCATAGAGGACCTCCTGTGTGCTCATGCACGCTCTTTTTCTCCACTACCCAGTCCTGCCTCCAGAAATGTCTGCTGCTAGGGCTCCGCTGCCCACGGAGCCGTGTGCCCAGCTTTTTCCTGCTGTTCTTCCCCGGGCAAGCTCCCAAAGGCCCCGGTGAGCATACTAAGGCTAATAACTCCCATCATGACCAACGCCACTGTGGAGGCCTCTGTTGCTGTGATTAGAGCAGAGTCAGATGTCCCAGGCACCCCATAAATGTACAAATGTTTTTATATCTTGTAAAATATGCTCTGAGCTTTTATCTACAACCTTTTTTTTTTTTTTAATGCATAGATGACATTCAAATACAAGTAAGAATTTACAAGGAAATTCTACATGAAAAGTACATAACATAATATTTTTCTTCAGACCATTTTTGTTTTTTCTAATTTACAACATTTTAGAATATTAAATCTTTCTGTAGAAAATTGCTATCAACCTAGCTCTCTCTGTCTCTGTCTCTCTCTGTCTTTAGGAACAGTCACTACTAGGATTATATCTTTTATTATATTAGTATGTGCCACAAACGATTTTAACCTTCTCTTTTTAAATACCAAGACTATCAGACTGAAAAATCATAGAAGTCTGAAAAAAAAATATGAGAATGGTAGTCAATAAGAAATGTGAAGTGAATACTATTTCTAAAAGAAAATAAATTACTATATCTGATGTAACCATAAGAAATATTAAAATAAGTCAAACTAAGGCTGGAAAATACGGTATAATTTGGAGACTGAATTAGGTAATGTTTTACCTCATGAGCTATATTATTCAGGACACAGAGGTGATCACCCAGTTCTGTGCTTGACCTACTGTTTACCAAGGAGTATGCTAGATTCTTGCTTACGAAGAAGGATAAACAGGGTTCCTGGAATAGAGGAATATGAGAGCTAGTGAGCTAGAGGGCCACATAAAGAGATGGTGTCAACCTAGTAACATTAAGTGCTATGGTAAAGATTTCACAGGATCCTTTGGAGTACTTCAGGGTCAAGGGAGACTTCTGGAGAAGGTGACAACTGAACCGAGCTGCAAAGAAGCAGTAGCAATTATCTAAGAAAAGAAATGTCTGAACAGGTTCCCCACAAAAAGAGATACAATGTACATAGTCACAGAGGCTTGAACAAACTTGCTGAGGTCAGGGAACAAAAGCAGGACGACATTATTAGGGTTTAAAGTACTAGGCAGACTGTATTAAAAAAAAAGGACGGAGAGGGAGGTAAAAGCATGATCACAAAGTGTGTGGCACACTAAGGAGTTGGCAGTTGTTTGGGTTACTTATGATAATTAAGAAGAGAGATTGGGAATAGGGAAGCTTGTTAAAACACTTTTACAATTGCTCAAGCAGAGGTGGTGACAGCGTGTGTCACAAAACCTATAGGTTAAAAAAAAACTGTTCGATTCTAAGATCAAAAGTCACATTGATTTTAATAACACAATTCTATCATATATTTATACTTAAAAAATTTATAAAGAATGAGTTTATCAAAACTTACTTTGAGGACTCCGTCTAAAAGTTCTATAGAATTAATGTATATAGTCACTGATTTTAACCATAAAGCCCCACTATAAATCAACTCTACTTATTACTTTTCTCTCTGAAGCACTGACTCTACATGTTGCCCACCATGAGTTATTCCCCAGTGTCTGTAACTGGACGTGTGCACAAGCAGCTCCCCCAGCTTTGTGAACATGGATGGATTTCTGGCCTGGGTGACTGCCCTTGCTTAGGAAGCTCCTTGTTTTCAGTAACAGGCATCCCATGAAGACCAGCCTCTGCCACACTGTCACTCATTGTCTGTCCTTGTTTTCTTTCCCCAGGAGATCTTTCACTGTTATTAAACAACTACAGCGTGCTAAGAACCATGGTAGGCATTTCTGAATTATTCCTTGTGAAAATCCTCCAGGATAGGTATTCTTATTCCTAATTTATAGATTAGGGGAAGGAGACACAAAGAGATTAAGCAGCTCTTCCAAATTTCAGAGGTACTGGGTAGCAACATTAAGATTTAAAACCACATGTGGTTATCCCAGCTTTGAAGCCCCGACCATTAATTTATAAACCTGAAGGTATGCGGTTCAATTTAACACCAAAAAAAAACTGAGTACCTGCTATGTGTTAAGAACAAAAGAAGGTGTGGAATGCAAACCTGAAAACCAAATTGTTCCTTTCTCAGCAAACGAGTAGGGTAGGAGAAAATCCGGGGAGATGGTTATAATGCCATGCCATAACTACTATCAGACCACAAATGAGAGAGAAATCATTCATGTAACTCAACAAAGCAAAAAAAAAAAAAAAAAAAAAAAAAATCAGGGAAGAATGAAAAGAGATGGCAGCAAGTGGAACTTTAAAGTGGAACTCCAACTCAGGAGGAGAACATTTGTCAGAAGGAATAGTAGGAATTAAGACATGAAGCTGAAAATTCCTGGAGTGTGCTGGGAATGGCAAGTTGTTGAGAGCTGCAGAGAGCTTGTGAAGAAATACTCAGAAAACAAAACTGGGGAGACCACCCCGGTCTGAGGCTGGGAAGGCTTGTATGTCATGATAATATAGAAGATCTTTGTTCTATAGACAATGGGAAGCCATCAGAAGTTTTAAACTGGAAAAAGAAATTGAAATTGATCAGAGCCATCTGGGCAGGTAATATATAATAACTCCCTCAACACTTCTTTCTTCAAGGTAATTTTTAAAATGAAAATGTATCCTTAAGATAATTCAATATATATATGTGAAAATCATTTTTTTGACAATGGTTTCAAACTTAATTCATTCTATTGTCAATGGACAGAAAATGTGTCATAATAATTACAGTTCAAGGGAGGGGAAGTAACAGAGAGGAGCTAACTGCTTCCTCATCTTAGGGTTCAGTTGCATCCACCTTTTTTTTGCAAGCAGAATGAATGGATAGCTCATATGCTTAAGTTTTATTTTTCTTTTATATCAATGCATCATCTTCAAAAAATTTCATCATGTGTCTTCCTCAGTAGAGCATGATTTTACAGTTTTATGTTTTTAAATTAGAAGGGAAAAACACTGAAAGCAATTCTTTGACGAGCAAATCATTAAGTAATGTTACTATTATATGACCCAATCTCTTTATTTTAAAGAGGAAGACATAAATCTAGAGACGTAAAAGGATTTTTCAAAGGTCATTATGTCTCTCTAGTTACACAGCTCCAAAGGGCTCTCAGTTATTCATTCACTAAACAAATATTTGCTAAATGCCTATACTATGAGGTACTCTCCTCTTCAACAGCATCCCTGAATATTTTCCAACAACCACAAGTAATACATTTTCCTCTTAAAGTGAGGCAGAGAGAACCAATAAACTTTGCCTCTTTTCAACTTACTAGAAAAGTAAACAAGAACACAATGCTTTTGTCAAGGCAATAGACTATATAACATAATAGTTATGAAGAAGTTTTAAAGAAGAGAAAATAGTTATAAAGCAGAAAGAAGGTATGAAATGCCTGAAAATTTCCTGATAAAGGTACTTGTTTTTCTTTTTACTTTTTTTTTTTTTAAGAAATTCTGCTAGTTTGTTTGCTAGGCTTCCATCTTAGAAAAATAGGACACTTACCCCAGAATGTCCCCAGTGAGTTAAGAGAGCTGTGATTGTGTTACAAAAACTCACAATTTCTGACCTGTGTAATGGAAGGGTCAGAACTTCTTCCCATTTTGACTACAGGGACTGAATTGCGAGGTATAGGTAACCTTTTCTCTTTGCCTGCTTTTGCTTACCAAGCAGCAATGAGATATTGAGACCCCAAACTATCAGAGGTCTGGAAGAAGATGAGTTAAGAAATATTGCTTAGTATTACATTTGTTGTGAAGAAAAGAGCAATGAAATCTTTTACTCCAGTCTATTCCTTAGTATTTTGAATTTTCCTCTCACTGAAATGATGAAAAATGGAGAAAAAGTTATATGTGGTCCTTGTCTTCATGGAGCTTACAATCTGGTGGGGTTGGATGAACAATAAAGAAGAAAATAAGCACAAAATTACAAGGATATAAAATAATTACAAACCATGCTATGTTTTCTAAAGAAAAAACAAGAGGCTGTAAGGGAGAAAAATGTTAAACCAGACAGAGATGAGGAAACAGCAAAGATTAATGCAGAATTAAGTAAACAGAAAACAGATAAATCATAGACAAAATCCAAAAAAAAAATTAGTTCTTTGAAAAAAATATCAATGAAATTGGCAAACTTTTAGCTAGCTTTACCAAGAAAATGGAGAAGAGGATCAAATTACTAAATCGGGAATGAAAGAGAAGACATCACTATCAGTTTACAGAAATATTAAAGTTTACAAAGTCATACAATACGTCAACATGTTAGGTAACTTTGCTGAAATGGACAAATCTCGTGAAGACACAAACTGCTACAACTCACTCAAGAAGAAATAGAAAATTTGGATATATGTAAAACATATAAAGATATATATGGATATATGTAAACATATAAAGAGATTAATTAGTAATTTTCAAACAATGAACAAAGAAAAGCCCAGACTCCGATGGTTCTCCTGGTGAAGCCTACCAAACATTGAAAGAATTAACACCACTTCTTCACAAACTCTTCCAGAAAATAGAAGAGAAGTGAAAACTTCCCAACTTATTGCATGAGGCCAGTATCACTCAGATCCTATACCAGACAAAGACATCAAAGGAAAGTGCAGACCAATATTTCTTAGGAATATAGATGTAAAATTCCCCAACAAACTATAAGTAAACAGAATCAAGTAACATATAAAATGTATTGGACACTATGACCAATTATTAGGATATATCTCAGGAATGTAAGAGTGGTTTATCATCATAAAACCAATCAGTGTAATACATCATTTTAACAAAATAAATGACAAAAAGCACAAGATCATCTCAATAAATGCAGAACAAGTATTTGACAAAATTCCATACTTCTTCATCATAAGTACACTACCCAGACTAAGAATAGAGGGAGACCTCCTTACCTTGATTTTCTACAAGGGTGCAAAAACAATTCAGTGGAGAAAAAAAGTTTTTTCAAGAAACCGATCTACCAGATATTCACGTGCAAATCAGTGAAGTCGTACCGCTACCTTACATCATACACAACAATTAACTAAAAATAGATCATAGACCATAATGTAAGAGCTAAAACTATAAAGTCTTAGAAGAAAACAGAAGAATAAATCTCTATGACCTTGATTAAAGCCTTCTTAGGTAGAACACTAAAAACTCAAGTAACAAGAAAAAGATAGGTAAGCTGAACATCAACAGAATTTTTAAAAATTCATTTTTATTACAAAAATGTTAACATAAGTAAAAATGTGAGAAGAGACCCTACAGAATGGGAGAAAATGTTTGCTAAGCAAAATAAGTCAGTCATAAAAAAACAACATATTGTACAATTCCATTTATATGACAAGTCTAGAATAGACAAATCTACAGAGAAAGAAAGTGGGTTGTGATTGCCTAGGGCTGGGTAACTGGTGGGAGGGAATACCTGCTAATATGATTTCTTTTTTGGAGGTAAATCAAAAGTTATAAAATTAGATTATGGTGATGGTTGTACAACATTGTGAATATACTAAAAACTACTCAATATAAACTATAAATGTGTGGATTGTATGGTATACAAAGTGTAACTCAATGAAACTATTAAAATGACAACATAACTTTAAAGTATCACTTTGGTTCTACTGTTAGAAACTTTATTGTGTAAGATGAAAATCAAAGTATAGCCAAATATTATCTTGGATTGTGTAGGAATCTAGTTTCATTCAGAGGTAATTTATAAGTTCATGTAAATAGAACCTCTTACAAGAAAAATTTATATAGGAGAATTGAGATCAAAACCTCTATTTCTTTGAATGAGATTATCAAATTATTAGGGCTAATGCTTCCACTGGAAATGAACTTAAAAGTTGGATAAAATATCAAAACCTCCTCTCAAAAGCATTGCAAAGGTGATAAGATGGTAAGAAATCTACAGAAAAATAAGTAAAGTAGCAAAAGAACCCAGAGAGGAAATAAATGCAAAAAGCAACTTTTGCCGTGAGTGCTTTTTGGATATTTCACAAACTTAGATTTAGTCTCTGACCCCTTAGTAAGATGTGCAGGTAGAAATCACAGCTCTGGGTCTGCCCAATTGAAAGTCTCACAGGTTACCCTCCACCCACAAAGACTGGATTGAAAAAACTTTTATTATCAGGGTCAGAGTAAACCAGAGGTGATCTCAGTCTTGACACCAACAACAAAAAAAGATTCCTTAACAGGACTGGAATTTAAAATTTTCCTTAGAAATTTTAATGACAAACCTGCCTTCAGAGATCCTAGATTCACGGTGCCCCTGAGCTCCTCACAAAGCAAACACAAGTCTTCTTTGGAGATAGCTGCCTTTATATAAGGCCTCAAATAAATTCTACAGATTATTTTAAAATGAAATGGAGCAGCTCACATGAAAAATGATTAAGAAAATAGGTAAGACTCGATTGAACCCTCTTTGCTGGGTATTGGACTAGAATTGAATATATCTGTATGAACTCAAAAGAGTGATAGAGAGCTAGAGATAGAGAGATCAGAGAGAAAGAGAAAAAGAGAGAGAATGTATTTTCTAGCTCTGTTTACTGAGACAGCTTAGAAGCAGTGGCATCCAGTAGGAAACAACACACTTAGCTCCCAGATCTTTGTGCCTTTATCAATCACCAGGGCATCTTGGGTAAATGGATAATTCTAGGGTTAAGGGCAGAAAAGGAAAGGTAAGCCTCACATTGTGCCGGCCAGAGAGGAACTGCCTGAAGAATTACGGAACATGTCAGAATAAACAGAAGCCAGATTGAACAGTCATCCACTGGCCAAATACTGGACACGTTTAGCATTAAGTAAGTAATGAAATTTAATAGAAAGCATTGGATAAAATAGGAATCCATGAATATATATTAATATAAATAGGTATATGAGTAAAAAAAAGTTGGAGAAGAAAAAACCTTTTTTAATAGTATGATGCAAACTACTAAATGAAGAAATGATTTTGGAATCAGGAAAATCACCATTTCACAAACATCACAGTAATAATTGGTTTAGGCATGAATCATTAATAGATAATAAAATAAGGGGATGAAAGGTTAACGAAAAACAGAAGTTTATGTGGTTTCAAAATATTTCCCCACAAGACACTTATTACTTACATAAGGAACTATACAGAGATTTCAGTATAGAAGCCTGGCAGACATCACTTTCTCATGTGATCAGAGTCAGGAAAAGCAGTAATGAGACAAACTGGTCTAAGCTTAATCATTTCTAGCTTTTGATTTAAAGTGAGAGACATGTAACTCTTTATTTGAACACTTAGAGGCCATTGTAGGGTTATTCATTGGCCTAATTTCAATATTGTTGTTTCTCAGGGAATAGGGAGGTCAAAGGAGAGGGAAAGAGATGAGGGAGATTGTCAGTGGAACAGCCAGAACACAGACATTTATCAATTAATTTTGCCATCTTATATGGACGCTGTTCGTAGAGCCCCAAAACAATAGTAACATCAAAGATCACTGATCATAGACAAACATAACAAATATAATAATGAACAAGTTTGAAATACTGTAAGAATAACCAAAATGTGACACAGAAACATGAAGCGAGCAAACGCTGTTGGAAAAATGTTGCTGTTAGACCTGCTTGATGCTGGGTTGCCACAAACCTTCAATTTGTAAAAAATGCAATGTCTGCAGAGTGCAATAAAATAAGGTATGCAATGTACCTTTACTGTACGGCACATGTATATTTAAGAACATTCATTAAACGAGTAAGAATAGATGACTTTTTGGAATGAGAATCAAGGATGAAAAAACAGAGCAAAACAGAGTGAGGTCTTACATAAGTGAACGATAATGATGTGCTCTGAACTAGGAGTATGATTAACTCATTTACTGACATCTAGTCTCAAAATAAAACAAGAAAATAACTAGATCCAATATTGAGGCCAAAGCCTTTTTAAAGATTAAACAACCTACATTTTTATCTGCATTAACTGATTTTATTATAATTTGTGGTCACAATAAAAAGAAAAAGTATTTGTTTTACTGGAGGAAATGTGCAGTAAAAATAAGCATTTAAATAACATGGTATAATAACTTCTGGAAAGAACTTGACATTTCTCTAAGCTAAATTCTAATTATAATTTCCCTACTTATCTTTTGTACCGTACAGACTTAAAATAGGGTTGAATCCTAAAGGAGCCAAGTAAGTCTGCTTTTTTTTTTTTTTTTCAAGCACAGAGCCAAGTCCTGCTGTGTCAATAATTGCCCAAACAGGAGCCCTTTGGATATCCAGGACCCCCCACTGACCAAAGTACCAATTTGTGATAGACTCTCAATAATTTCTTATGGACTGAAGGAATGGATGCATGATTATGGTGCGGATAACAGAGAGGGACAAATCGCATAATTAATTGGCATAGTCCAGTATACTTTGATGAATTTATAGGTCATCGAAATGAGAGAAGCTGCATAAAAGCCCTAAGAGTATAATGAATCCTTGATTGACTTTGTATCCTTGAAACTGGTTATTTTTCTGTATATGATAAGATTAAAAATCTGAGGTTTCTCTCCAGTCAAGTGTAGCCGTCAATGTTAAAAGTTTAGAAAGACTTATTGACTTCTACAATGAGACATTCAGGATTCCACCTTTGTTCATGGTATTATTCAGGAATCTGAAACTGATAGAATATTATCAGTGGGAAGTAAAACTGTTTCAAAAATGGATTCTTCCCATCCCCCTCAATGTCTTTTTGCTGGTGCGGTGGTTGTTTTGTTTTGTGTTTCAGTGACGCCAACTTCACACATGAAGATATTCCTTTTCATCAGTTACCAGAGTTGTTAAACCAGCTAGAGACTATTGAATATGTGTGTTTCAAATCTGAATAGTATGCATTCGAATCACCTGTCAAAGTGCAGACTCTGATTCAGTAGGTTTTGGCTGGGGCCTGAGATTCTGAATTTTTAAGACATTCTCAAGCAACATTAATGTGACTGTAATGCAATCTGAGTGGAAATTTAAATCACTCAAAAATCTAATCTTTTAAATATTTTTATTTTTTCAAAAGGGTCAGAAAATAATATAAAGCATCAATATCTTCCTTAGTTGCAACTGCTGATAGCGTAACCAATAATCAGTTCCATTCAGAGAAAGAACAATTAAATCAAATATTCAGATGATGCTTATTCTAAATTTTAAAAAGTATAGCACAGTAAAATATTTTAAAATTCATATTATTCCCAAAATCCAAATAAGAGGGCTTATTAGCATTAACACTAACCAGTAAGCTGAGTACAAGTTTACTTGTCAATAATATGCATACACAAATACACAGGTATATAAATAAGTGGTGCTGTACCTTTAAAGGAAAATCTGGTTTTTCTCCTCTCAGCTTTTAAATCCAAATACGCCCCATAGTCCTTTTTCATTCTGAAAGTAGCTTTCAAAAATGTGTGAAATGTACCACCTTTTTTTCTGTCAGTATACTCTGAATGATTGTAAAACATACTTTGTAGCAGAGTTTTATTGTAGCAGAATATCTACATATTTGCTTCTTTACCCCCTAACTTACTCCTACAAATTAAGGCTACAGTTAAAGATAATTTATATTTTATTGTGTCATGTAAGTTTTTCAGGAGTATCTGGTAAAAACTATAGCCATTTGTCCACCCAAGCTGGATTCCATTCTGTCTAGTAAAATGCTTCATTCTGATGGAAATCTTTTCAGTGCCTCAGAGAACCAATTTAGTTGGTTCTTTAGTTCTTTTAGGAGAGGATGGAAGGTGACTCTCCATGAAACATTGATATTCAAGTTTTGGTGACTACATACTGCAAGGTGCTCTCAATTGTGTACTAACAGTTTTCTTTTTAAATCCATTCACCACTCATGAATTGCCAGATAGATCAGAGTTATTTGACTACTAACTAAAACAGGAGTCCTATCTCAGCATTCCACAACATCACTGATGTACATACATTCCTCACCTTAATCACCTCACAAAGAAAGAGATCTGTCTCAAATGACGAAATATTCAAGTAAACATCAATGTAATAACTTCTATCTTTAATCATTATAACAGTTAAAGCCTGGAACCAACACTATGTCAAAAGAATCCTCAGGCTTCACCCCTGAAAAAAAATCTCTCTCTGTTATTAAACTTTGGACTTGTGAGTTAAGCAAACAGATGACATATTTCTCCAGGTACACATTTGGTTTATAATACTTTAAAGCTTGTTTCAAGATAGAATTCTCACAATAAAAAAATAGGCAGATTACAAAATTTACCTATTAAATAGATACAAAATCATTAACTGTCACATTTTATCAGTAAGTGGAATCTGAAAATAAATATATATTTGCTCCACAGTACTTATAATTACACTTTACATAATTAATATTTGCAAAATATAATATTTTGTCAAGTGGATTAAAAAAGAAGTTTATTTTCTTATTTTGTAAGTTTAAAAATGAGAAAAATTCTAATCAGTTGGCTCTCGGAGTTTAAAAGACAATCTATGAATTGCCTATAAAACTAATAATTTCAGTAAAATAATTTATGTCCCCTAAAACTTATTTGTCTATGTCAGATATTATACTTCTAGATTTTCTTTTGCTTGCAATTTGAATGGTAGCCAAATGAAATTCTTTTGGAAGCAAACCAAAAATAAGTATTATCTTTGAAGGGAGAGTAGATATTTTGTAAGGCACTGTCCCAGCTGTCTCAGGAAAGGCCCTCTGATAGACAGAATATGTTCCTTGAAAAATCCAATATGACAGTTCTTATACTTTTATCTTAAAAATACAGTGATACGGTCAGTAGGAAATTCAAAAGGTGATTTAAAGACTCTATGTCTATTAATATGAGAATTTTATGATATTTAAATCCTTTAAAAATGCTTTATTTTAAAATATTTTTCTGGAAATATTATAAAAAGGATTTTAATTTTATTGTAGCTACTTAATTATATCACAAGTCATGGACACATATAATGTAAAGTGAAATAAAATACTATGTTACATATGTGGAATTTATATAGCTTCCCTATTATATATATATTATAGTATATATAATATATAATTTTATGCACAATATGTTTAGAACTAATGAACTCAAGTTTTATTCTCATTATTTTTGCATTCAAATATTTCTTTATGACAAAATTAGTCACTGAATTTTGTTTTACAGGCAGTATGTATAGAAAGTATATTGTGATAGTTAAGTGCATAAGTTGTACAATTGATAAAATTTAAGAAAAGCAAATTCATTTGAATCTAATATTTGCATTGATTCTCCTTTAAGAAACACAGTTTTAACGACCTAAGATTGTATTTTCATTTTTTACAGGACCATTACTTGGTTCAGTAATAACTATTTTCATAATAACAATAATAAATGCTATTTGTTGATAATAAACTTTTAGATTCAAATTATAAGTAATGAGAACAAGATGTTACTATAGTCCCAGAACAGAATATAAATATACTAAGGTCTAACCATATAAATGTAGAGCTGATAAAGTTGATAAACTCTAATTTCACCATTAATTATGGTTTATGTAATTTTTATACTATTCTTGGCAAGCCATTAAATGAAATAGAGGATATGGTAATATGCTGAATTATCTGAATACAAATTATTTTAATGTGATTAGGCACTTTGAAGGGAAGAAACAAAAATAGTATTAGATATTGGGAATAACAAGCAGATGTAGGTTTAGATGCATTAGAAATCTAGTTAATTCAATTTAACAGGAAAAAAAAATTGGACTAAATAAAATCACATCATTGCCATAGATATATTTGTTGATCAGTATTATTTTGAATTTCACTTTCTTTTGGGAAATGGAATTTTCACACAATGTCACTAACTGACACAAAATGAGAAATTAGAACATTTATATACTCACTTACATACGAGATGATTTGCACAAAGTGTGTGTGTGTGCTTGTGTGTGTATACAACATGTACACACACACACAAATATTGTACTATCATATATCATTACCAGTGAATAGATACATTTATTGTGGTATTTTCATACAGTGGGCTATCACTCAATCATAAGAAGGAACAGACAGCTGATTCATTCAACAATGTGAATGAATTTCACATATATCGTATTGAGTGAAAGATAGTGAAAACAGATTAGTAAACATTATCTGATTAAAGTACATGAACATCTACAGCATGCAAACTAATCCAGTTATTGGTCACCTGGAGTGAATGGTCAGGGGACAGTGGGAAGATTGACTGCAAAAAGTGTGAATAAATTTTCTGGAGAGAGATTAATATTCTATATTAAAATTGGAGAGACATTTACACAGGTGTATGTATTTGTCAAAAGTCATGAAAAATTAAAATATGTTAGGATTATGGTATATAAGTTGTACCTACATGTTGATTTAAAAAGGAAATATTATGTGTGTGGGGGGGACAGTGCTTTCTATATAAAAATATAGCTAGACTTTTCACATTTAACATTATATAATATTGTCTATTCCCATGAAGAGACATTATAGTCTTATATATCTCATTTATAATAAACTGGATCATTTACTTTTCTATAGTTTAATAAAACTAATCCTTCACTCTTTGTCAAACACATTGACCATTTTCAGGTTGAACACTTGATTAGGACATTTGCTGTAGAAATTGGCTTAATCTTTAACAGTTTAAAGATATTTAGACAGCTTAACTAGTATATTTTCTTAGATGAATTGATTGAATCCTTGTCAGTAGGACAAAATTATATGAACAACGAGATTTTGTGTACACTTATGAAGATTAAGTAAAAAGTATATAAAGTTAAAAGTCTTCTGAAATTTTCATGGTGGGAACTTAATTGTTTCCTAGGTAGTGTCATTTATCATTTTTCAACAGATTTGTTTCAATGTTGTTGCCAAGTAAAAACATGAACTTGGTGTGAAAGAATACAGGAATAAACAATCACAGCAGGCTTTGATGACATAGTGCTTTTTATAGGTTTTTCTGAATTTCTTCAGTTCATAAGATAAGTTTCAAATAAATAATCAGCTGGGAATCCAGTACTTATTAATAAACTTTCAAGGATCTATTAAAAATAAAAATACAACTCTCACTTTGGATAAAGTCAATTAATGAAAAGCAATCTCACAATTATCCCTTTTTGCTTGTTTGAAGTTTTAAGAATTAGCTAAGAAGGAAGCCATGGAAATGCAACAATTTTGATAATTTTTAAGGACTCCACAAATATAAAGAAAATAATATTCTGGTTCACTAATTTCCATATAATTTAAGGAGAAAATGCATTCCTTACAAGGAAAGAAATTTCATGTTCACAAATGGAATAGTAAGACTATCTTAAAGTCTATCTTTAGAAAGTCTTTTTCTCCTAACACAACAGGGACACATTAAATAAGCTCATTTAATTCCATAATGCTTAACTATGTTTATCTTCTCAGTTATAATAGTTTTCAAAGAAGAAACTGCTGAATATGTAAATAACTATGTGGTTTTGAAATGTATTATATCAGTAGCACTCAGCTATTAAAGAAATAAATAAGGCAAGGATACACACATACACATACATACATACATGTGCAGATATGTAATATGTATCCTACCTATTAATTTATTTTGAAAATACAAATCTGTGTCAACTCCCCCAGTCCTGAACCCTTACTCTTCCTAATAGAACCATAACCTTTGAACATAACATTCCCTGGGTCTAAAATGCCATTGAACCTCCTCTTCACCTGACTTAGCTGGATAAGAATCCCTTGCTCAAAGAAGCTTTTTATAACACCTTTGACAATTTTGAGATACAATAATATGCTGGTCCTTTCTCTTAGAGCCCTGGTATCAAATCTGTTTGAGAAACACACTGTTTTTTTTTTAATTTGAGTAAGTCTGTCTCTTTCAATGAACTATAAGGTACAAGAAAGCAGAAAGTGTGACATTTTCATTGTTGTTATTGCTCACCAGTGGATCCCCTGTGCCTAGCAAGAAAAGAATGAAAACAATCACAGTCACATTCTGATCTATAAACTGCTCTCTTTTACTATTATAGGCATATCAAACTGCTATTCTGGTATTTCTACCAAAAATATTTATATCTCACCATGTTTTCTTCACATATAATGATTAATAAACTTTATCGAGGTATACTTTTAAATTCGGCTTGACTGCCTCACTTCACATTTTAGTGACCATCCAAAGATAAGCCCTTTAAATGTTTAACAAGTTGAAATTGTACAATAAATGGGATGTGAATTATCTACTGGTAAGTCACGTAGTCAAACAACATGAATTTGTCCTCATTTTTATTTAGAATCCATTTGCACTGTGGCATTGAATGTAACCAGATATATCTCATTTCTGTTTGTTTTTTTGTTATAGGCTGCTACATGTTCGAAAAGAAGACAGCCACAAAGTGGGGGACATCCTCTTTTCACACTGGGAGAACATGCCAAGCATGTCTGTCAAACTTTGTCAAGAGTTCATTAAAAATGAAATCTTGAAATGGGGGAAAAGAAACTGCTCACATTTAAAAAAAGCTATCTTATATTTTATAAGTTAATATACCTGTAAGAAAATAAAATGTGTTATGCTCTTTAATATTTTAATGTAATGCTTGAAAGGCAATTTATATGAATTTTTCTTACCTGCAGGATGTATTGAAGACAATAAATTTCAGATATGTACTCATCTAATTTAATACACTTTTGCATTGTTTTTAATTTATTTTTTATTATGGAGAATGTTTTTAAAAATATAAGGAAAATGTTTTTTGGTTACTAATTACTTATAAGATAACACAGGAAAGAGTAAATTTCACTGGAAAGGAAAACATATATTAAAGGTAATGGATTAATCACTTATGAGGTAGAATGAAGGTTTTAACAGAAAAAGTAGTAAAAACTGTGATTACAACAATTAGTTAAGGATACAAAAATAAAAAGATGTAAAATGTGACATCAGAAAGATACATGAGGTGGTAGAAAAATGTTGCACTTTAGAATGGGATCAAAATCACATTGTTATCAACTTAAAATAGACTGTTAGAGATATGTCATTATATGTAAGGCCCATGGTAACCACAAAGCAAAACTCTAAATACATAAAAGATGAAAAGAAAGAAATCTAAACACACCACAAAAGAAAGTCATCAGACCACAAAGAAAGAGAGCAAGAGAAAAGAAAGGAACAGAGAGAAACTACAAAAACAGCCAGAAAATAATTAACAAAATGATAATAAAGTACATACCTGCCAAAAATTACTTTAAAAGTAAATAATGGCTTGAACTCTCCAATCAAAGGACATAGAATGGCTGAATGGATAAAAAAATATAAGACACATTTATGTGCTGTCTACAAGAGACTCACTTTACATGGAAGGACACATGTAGACCGAAAATAAAGAGGTGAAAAAAGATATTCCATGTAAATGGAAATCAGAAGAAAGCTGGAGTAGCTATACTTATATCAGACAAAATAAACTTTAAAACAAAGACTGCAATAAGAGACAAGGATGAGTATTACATAATGATAAAGGGGTCAGTCCAACAAGAAGTTACAACATTTGTAAATATTTATTTATCCAACATAGGAGCACCTAAATCTATAAAGCAAATATCAATAAACCTAAAGGGAGAAATGAACAGCAACACAAGAAGAGTAGGGGACCTTAACACCCTCCTGACATCAATGGATACATCATCCAGATAGAAAATCAATAAGGAAACATAGGCCTTAAATGACATATTAGACCAGATGACATAAAGAACATGCTATCTAAAAGCAACAGAATACACATCCTTCCCAAATGTCCCATAAAACATTTTCCAAGATAGATCATATGGTAGACCACTAAAAAGGTCTTAATAAATTTAAGAAGATTGAAATACCAAGCATCTTTTCCAACCACAATAGTCTGAACTAAAAATTAATTACATGAAGAAAACTAGAAAATTCACAAATATGTGGAGATTTAACAACATGCTACTGAACAACTAATGGGTCAAAGAAGAAATTAAAAGAGAAATTAAAAAAAATACCTTGAGACAAATGAAAATCGAAATACAATATATCAAAATTTGTGGGATACGACAAAAGCAGTTCTAAGAGGGAAGTTCACAGTGACAAGAAACAAGTAAAGTCTCAAATAAACAACCTAACTTTGCGCTTTAAGGAGCTTTACACTAAATAGAACAAATGAAGCCCAAAGTTAGTAGAAGAAAGAAAATAACAAAGATTAGGGCAGAAATATGAAATAGAGAAAAAAAGATAAGAGGGAAGGTCCATGAAACTAAAAGCTGGTTCTTTGAAAAGATAAATAAAATTGACAAGAAAATAGCTAGACTCAGCAAGAAAACAGGAGAAAAAAACTCAAATAAATAAAATCAGAAATGAAAAAGGAGATATTACAACTGAAATCACAGAAATACAAAGGATCATAAGAGACTACAATGAACAATTACATGCCAACAAATTGGCTAACCTAGAAGAAATGGATAAACTCCTAGAAACATACAACCTACCTAGACTAAATCATGATGACATAGAACATCTGAACAGATCAATTCCTAGTAATGAAATCAAATCAGCAATGAAAAAACTCCCGAAGTCCAGGACCAGAACAATTCACAGGGGAATTCTACTAAACATCCAAAGAATTAATAGTGATCCTTCTTAAAAATAGAAGAGGAGGAACTCTTCTGAACTCATTTTATGAGGCCAGCATTACCCTGATACCAAAACCAGAAAAGGATACTATAAAAAAAGAGAATTATAGGCCAATATCATTGATGAACATAGATGCAAAAATCCTCAACAAAATGTTAGCAGACCAAATTCAATAATACATTAAAAGATCATACACCATGATCAAGTGGGATTTATTCCAGGGATGCAAAGGTGGTTCAACATCCATAAATCAGTCAATGTGATACATCACATTAACAAAATGAAGAATAAAAATTATATAATAACTTCAATAGATGCAGAAAAAGCATTTGATGATTCAACACCCATTTGTGATAAAAACCAATAAAGTGGCTAAAGAAGAAACATACCTCAATATAATAAAGGCCATACATGACAAACTCACAGCTTATATCATGCTCAGTGGTGAAAAACTGAAGGCTATTCCTCTAAAATCAGGAACAAGACAAGGATGCCCACTTCCACCATTCTTATTCAACATGGTATTGGAAGTCCAGGTCAGAGTAATTAGACAAGAAAAAGAAATAAAAGGCATCCAAATTGGAAAGGAAGAGTTAAAACTGTTACCATTTGCTGATGACATCATACTATATATAGAAAACCCTAAAGACTCCATTAAAAAACTGTTAGAACTAATAAACAAATTCAGTAAATTTGCAGGATACAAAATTAATATACAAAAATCTATTACATTTCCATACACTAATAACAGGCCATCAGAAAGACAAATTAAGAAAATGGTCCCATTTACAATTGCATCAAAAGAATAAAATACCCAAGAATAAATTTAACCAAGGAGGTGAAAGAATTGTGTATTGAAAAGTACAAGACATTAATGACAGAAATTGAAGAAGGCACAAATAAACGGAAAGATATTCCATGCTTATGGATAGAAAGAACAAATACTATTAAAATGTCCATACCATCCAAAGCAATCTATAGGGTCAATGCAATTCCTACCAAAATCCCAATGGCATTTTTCACAGAAATAGAACAAATAATCCTAAAATTTGTGTGGAACCACAAAAGACCCTGAATAGCCAAAGCAATACTGAGAGGGAAGAATAAAGCTGGAGGCATCACATGTCCTGATTTCAAACTATTTTACAAAGCTATAGTAATTGAAACAGTATGGTATTGGCATAAAAACAGACACATAGGTAAATGGAACAGAATAGAGAGCCAAGATACAAAGTCACAGATATATGGTCAATTAATTTATGACAAAGGAGCCAAAAATATGCAATGGGGAAAGGACAGTCTCTTTAATAAACGATGTTAGGAAAATTGGACACCACATGCAAAAGAATAAAACTGGGCCATATCTTAAACCACACACAAAAAATTAACTCAAAATGGATTAAAGAGTTGAATGTAAGACCTTAAACCATAAAACTCCTAGAAGAAAACATAGGCAGTAAGCTCCTTGACATAGGTCTTGGCAATAATTTTTTGAATCTGATACCAAAAGCAAAAGAAGCAAAAGCAACAATAAACAAGTGGGACTATATCAAACTAAAAAGCTTTTGCACAGCAAAGGAAACCATCAACAAAATTAAAAGGGAATCTACTGAAAGGAGAAAATATTTGCAAATCATATATCTGATAAAGGGCTACTATCTGAAATACATAAGAAACTCAAGTCAATACCAAAACAACGAACAATCTGATTAAAAAATGGGCAGAAGATCTAAATAGACATTTTTTCAAAGAAGACATACAGATGGACAACAGGTACATGAAAAGATGATCAACATCATTAATTATCAGGGAAATGTAAATCAAAACCACAATGAGACATTACCTCTCACCTGTTAGAAGGGCTATTATCAAAAAGACAAGAAATAACAAGTGTTTGCAAGGATGTGGAGAAAAGGGAATCCTTCTGCACTGTTCTTGGGAATGTAACTTGGTAAAGCCACTGTAGAAAACAGTATGGAAGTTCCTCCAAAAAATAAAAAATAGAACTACCATATGATCTAGCAATTCCATTTCTGGGCATTTACTTGAAGAAAAACAAAAACACTAACTCTAAAGATATATACAACCCCATGTTTACGAAACCTTATTTACAATAGTGAAGATATGGAAATTACCTAAGTGTCCAATGAGGAAAAAATGGATAAAATAAATTGTGATATATAATACTATTTATATAATGAAATCTTGCCATTTGTGACAACACTGATGGACCTTGAGGGCATTATGCTAAGTGAAGTACGTCAGACAGAGAAAGACAAATACCATATGATCTCTTTTATATGTGGAATCCAAAAAAAAGAAAGAAAGAAAGAAAAAAAGGAAAAGAAAAAGAAAGAAAGAAAGCTCATAGTTACAGAGACCAGATTACGGTTGTCAGAGGCAGGAATTGAGGGGTGGGAGAAATGGGTGAAGGGAGGGATTCAAAAGTAAAAATAATAATAATAAATTTATAAATTTAAAAAATAGTAACAGTAGTTGTAATAACAATTGTTGCTTTTGTTATTATTATTACAAAAATCATAATGATACCACAAATATATTTATTGGGTATATAGTATTCTAGTGGGTATGTCATAATTAATATCTCCATTTCTTTATGACAGCATTTAGATTTTGCCAATCTTTTATTTTTAATTAATATATAATTAATAGATTTATGCATATATCTTCCCCATTGGGTTAAGCTTATTGAATACTATTTGATAAAAGAGTGGAAATCTGCATTAAAAGAAAAAGACAACAACTAAAGATTTTCTAGATATGCTTTAATACACACATACTTAATTGCTTAATGGGAAAACAAATGTTTATTTCTTATTGCCATACTCTTTAACATGATTTTAATATCAAGAATTAAAAGTGTTGATTTATGATTTACATGTTTCAAGCAATGTATATCTTAATGATCTAATTTTTATTAACATCCAGCTTAACATTCCAATTATAAATCTTAGAAATTAATAAAAATAACAAGCCATTAGAAATGCTTCCAAGTCTACCTTAAACATGTTTTATCTCATAAGAGGCATGATTACAAGAAAGGACCGCTTCCCTTCAAGTATGCCACCAATGGTGAATTCAGAAATAGATATATCCAGAAGACCAAGGAAATAGTGCACCAGAGGGAAAATACAGTGTGTTTCCTTCCTCTCATTCTTTCAAAGGCTGTTTATCCAATAACAAAAGAACAAAAATACTTTGCCTGCAACAATATCCCATTAAGATGTGATATATATATATTTGGACAAAAGGATTTAATAAACATGGGTAATAAATCACATGTTACAGACTAATGTTTTCTCTTTGGCTATACCCTACATGTCAATGATTCTGGGACATATCAATGGTTTTGGTTCAGGTGCTAGAATAATCAGCATCGGGTAATCAGAAACTCCTAACTTTGAGAATCATGGCTCTCTGATCAGAAGACTTCAATTACTATTTCTATTATTTTGCTCTTCTAAAACACAGGTATTCTTCTCATGTGAACTACTAGAACACTCACACACTTACACTTACTTTGGATCGAGCTGAATTATCTTAAACAATCTTTATGAATAGAAATATTACTGTGACTTTAGGGTAATCTGAGATATAATGGTTGGTTGAAGCAGTAATGAATTTATTTATCATTAAATGCACAAGTATATCTAGTTGCTTGATAAATATTTAGGCTTCTATGTTCCACAAGACTATTAAATATAAATGCTACTAACTAGAATTTATCACCTTCCTTCACCCAAATATCTATCCCATCCTCTAAAATAGGTTTTTAGTGAAAATCCACAACATCTGCCCAAGAGTTTAAGCAAGAATCAAGAGGTAATCCTAGCTACTACTCTTTCACTTACCTCTTTGAGTCTGATTTCATATATTCAACCTACTTAATCTCTCTCCATTCAACTTCCTCGTTTCCCTCCCTACTTGCCATGGCCACTTTTCCACTTCTCTCTTGGATTAATTGGTTTTATAAGCTCTCCTTTTTCTTCCAAACACAGTATTGACAATGTTGACAGTGCCCTTTCTTAACTACAAATCTTAATTATTCACTGCTCTTTATAACTTTTTAGTTATCCAAAATATTAAAAATAAATTTCAAGGTCATTGGTTTATCATGAAAATAGTTATAATCTCACCCCTCCTGGTCTGAACTCCCCCTCTAAACACTAACTACTTATGTTCCAATGACAAGAATGTACTTGTAGCTACTCAAGCTGATTCATGCATCCATGATGCCCTCATCCAAGTAGAAGACTGAGGGAGAGATTGTAAAAATGAAACAAAACAAAAAACAAGAAAACACAGGACACAGCATGGGGAGACAATATTTTCAAAAGTTTAGTAAAAGATTGGTAAAATAGTAACACTGGGAATCTAAGGAGGGCTTGACTGATAAATGAGACAAATCTGAGCACATTTAGATCTGGCATAATTTAATCAATTTAAAGATCAAATTCTAGAGAAGTCATGAAGAATTTAAGAAGGAACACATTTGCCAGTATGCAACCATGTTAAGTGATGGTTTTGTGCATCGAAGACTGAATAATTGAAAAATACATAGTCAGAAAAGGAGAAATTTCTGAACTTATGAGAGAACATTATATTATTATGTTTTCACAATCTTACAAGTACATAAACAGAACTCACTTCTCTCTCTTTATTTTTTTACATTTTTCGGTACAGCTTTTTGTGCGAATACCTGTCTTCTTTTTTTTTAATTAATTATTTTTTTATTTGTTTATATTTTTTTGGCTGTGTTGGGTCTTCATTGCTGTGCGCGGGCTTTCTCTAGTTGCAGCGAGTGGGGGGACAGCTACTCTTCGTTGTGGTGTGCGGGGTTCTCATTGCAGTGGTTTCTCTTGTTGCAGAGCATGGGTTCTAGGCACACGGGCTTCAGTAGTTGAGGCACATGGACTCAGTAGTTGTGGCTCGCAGGCTCAGTAGTTGTGGCCCACGGGCTTCAGTAGTTGAGGCACATGGACTCAGTAGTTGTGGCTCGCAGGCTCAGTAGTTGTGGCCCACGGGCTTAGTTGCTCCGTGGCATGTGGGATCTTCCCAGACCATGGATCAAACCCGTGTCCCCTGCATTGGCAGGTGGATTCTGTACCACTGTGCCACCAGGGAAGTCCCAGAACTCACTTCTCTTACGTCGTGAAATTCTCTGGAGAAGGTGCCAAACTACAGCTGCTGCCTCTCCAAGGGCAGAACTATAACACAGGACTGATAGCCCAATTCCCTGTGTAAAAGGCAATTCGATCTTAAAAGAGACATCAAACAGTCATTTGGGGGAATTAGGTATCATTGCTGCCTGGTGGCTTGCTGAATCCATCTGGGAACAATTTCCATGTTCTTTGTTTAAGCTAATAAGGTTGTGACCTAATGTTGTATTCCATTAAGGAATCTCTAGAGTCTTTTATTGCCTGAGGGGACCTAGAATCAGCAGTGAGGAAAATGGGATGGTGAAAGATGTTATGTTCCTGGATCTGTGTTCACAATGCATTTGTCAAATGACAGCTTGTGTACTGTACTTGTATATTTTTAAATGACATTTTAGAGATTTAAGGCACTTGGTATTCATATGTATGAAAACAAGAAAAGTTGACAAGGGGCCATAAACTAACATGCTATAGTGACACAACAACAAAAATCAAAAGTCTGGCTTTCTTTTATATGCACCCAGATCTCATTTCCTCATCTTGGTAAAGTCAGTGTGACAGCACTTCATTCATTGTAAGGTGTTGGCTACCTGGATTATATGGTATAATTACTTTAAGATTAGATTAATTCTATACAGCAGACACTGTTATGGTTTCTGTCCCTGAGAATTATCACTGTATCCTGATGTTCTGGACACTAGCAAATTGAAAATGAGTAAATTAATGACTGCTTTAAAATGAGCAAATTAATAATTGCTTTTACATTGGATATTAGATAATAAACTACCATACACACTGATTTTATAACCTATCCTTATTTTAGAAATATTTTTGAAAATATGAACTGTGAAAATAAGATCAAGTAGCAATACAGGCATACTTTGTTTTACTGTACTTCGCTATTCTGCACTTTGCAGATACTGTGTTTCTTACAGATTGAAGGTGTGTGGTAACCCTGCATCAAGCAAGTTTATTGGTGCAATTTTCCAAGAGCATTTGCTCACTTCCTGTCTCTGTGTCACATTTAGTAATTCTTGCAATATTTCAAACCCTCCACCAGCAAAAAGATTATGACTCACTGAAGGATCAGATGATGGTTAGCATTTTTAAGCAATAAAGTATTTTTAATGAAGGTATGTACCTTGTTTTTTGGACAGAATGTTATTGCATACTTCATAGACTACAGTATATTGTAAACAGAACTTTTTTTTTTTTCTTGTGTGAATTTTTTTTTTAACATCTTTATTGGAGTATAACTGCTTTACAATGGTGTGTTACTTTCTGCTTTATAACAAAGTGAATCAGTTATACATATACATATATCCCCATATCTCTTCCCTCTTGCATCTCCCTCCCTCCGACCCTCCCTATCCCACCCCTCTAAAGGGTCACAAAGCACCGAGCTGATCTCCCTGTGCTATGCAGCTGCTTCCCACTAGCTATCTATTTTACATTTGGTAGTGTATATATGTCCAGGCCACTCTCTCACTTTGTCCCAGCTTACCCTTCCCCTTCCCCATATCCTCAAGTCCATTCTCTAGTAGGTCTGCGTCCTTATTCCCATCTTGCCCCTAGGTTCTTCATGACCATTTTTTTTTCTTAGACTCCATATATATGAGTTAGCATATGGTATTTGTTTTTCTCTTTCTGACTTACTTCACTCTGTATGACAGACTCTAGGTCCATCCACCTCACTACAAATAACTCAATTTCGTTTCTTTTTATGGCTGAGTAATATTCCATTGTATATATGTGCCACATCTTCTTTATCCATTCATCTGTTGATGGACATTTAGGTTGCTTCCATGTCTTGGCTATTGTAAATAGAGCTGCAGTGAACATTGTGGTACATGACTCTTTTTGAATTGTGGTTTTCTCAGGGTATATGCCCAGTAGTGGGATTGCTGGGTCGTATGGTAGTTCTATTTTTAGCTTTTTAAGGAACCTCCATACTGTTCTCCCCAGTGGCTGTATCAATTTACATTCCCTCCAACAGTGCAAGAGGGTTCCCTTTTCTCCACACCCTCTCCAGCATTTATTGTTTGTAGATTTTTTGATGATGGCCATTCTGACTGGTGTGAGATGATATCTCATTGTAGTTTTGATTTGCATTTCTATAATGACTAATGATGTTGAGCATTCTTTCATGTGTTTGCTGGCAATCTGTATATCTTCTTTGGAGAAATGTCTATTTAGGTCTTCTGCTCATTTTTGGATTTGGTTGTTTGTTTTTCTGATATTGAGCTGCATTAGTTGCTTGTATATTTTGGAGATTAATCCTTTGCCAGTTGCTTCATTTGCAAATATTTTCTCCCATTCTGAGGGTTGTCTTTTCGTCTTGTTTATGGTTTCCTTTGCTGTGCAAAAGCTTTTAAGTTTCATTAGGTCCCATTTGTTTATTTATGTTTTTATTTCCATTTCTCTAGGAGGTGGATCAAAAAGGATCTTGCTGTGATTTTTGTCATGGAGTGTTCTGCTTATGTTTTCCTCAAAGAGTTTAATAGTGTGCATTAATTTTGTATCCTGCTACTTTACCAAATTCATTGATTAGCTCTAGTAGTTTTCTGGTAGCACCTTTAGGATTCTCTATGTATAGTATCATGTCATCTGCAAACAGTGACAGCTTTACTTCTTCTTTTATGCATTGGGAAACCAAAGAAATTTGTGTAAATTGCTTTATTGCGATACTCGCTTTACTGCAGTGTTCTGTGACCAAACCCACGAAATCTCCGAGGTATGCCTGTATGTTATATTCTTATTTTGATAACACATTATTGCCATAATATCATAATCTGTAATTATGTTTTATTCTAATAGATAATAAAATGCATATAATTATGAACATAGCAAGATACCATCATTATTTACTTTTCTCAGGAACTCAATAGTTTAAAATAAAATAACGACTACCTCGGAGTAGCAAACATTTTGTATGCTCCAAATGAGGGTTTTACTGTTAACATGTACAATTTGAGAAAATATTAGATGACAAGATCTAATATGGATTTAATAATTATAAAGTAATTTGCTATTTTTTTAACAGCATCTATAGATATCTAAAAAAAGATGAATTTAGATAATTATTTTGTCTGTGGATTATATGGATTTCCAGACTTCTTACAATAACTGCATTGTGCCACTGACTTTTAAATTCTATTAGTTGGTAACCACTAATCACAACACTAACATTTGTACCAAAATACTTTAAAATATTACATTGTTTGGATTGGAAAATTTCTTCTTTAAGCATAATTTTAATTTTGTAAAAAGAACCTCCTATACCTCTCAAAGTAGAGCTCAGGGCTGAGACTAATAAATATCTGTCCTTGGCAGTAATGATTTGGTGTAGACAGGCACTACAGGACGTTAAAATGTCAGGTCCTCAATAGAAGAGATTATCCCTTATACTCAAAATTCTACCTAAACTAAAGAAATGCTCAAAGCCATGCCTATTAAACCAACAGATATGCAAGAGCAACTACCCAGGTGAAGGGGATCTCATTTACATATGTCAAATTAAGTCCCCATGTTCCAAAAAAGATGCCAGAAGTTTAAGTGAGTTTTAAATAGGTCAGAAAAATCTACTCAAGTTTAGAAGGGTCTCTTAGCTACTAGAGAAGTGATTATATCCCAGGCAGCACTTGAAAGCCAGAAACTGCCATGCTGTGCTGAATAAATTCTCCTCAATGACCTTTCCATGACAACTTTCTCATTTCCTATAATGTGGAGACAATTAGGTATTAAATTACGTGTTTGTGGAGCAAAGAAGCAACCTTTGAAGCAGAGGTTCTGCTGAAGAATGTATTGCGTGAACGTGTAAAAATAGCTCCTAACAAGTAATGTAGTTGTACAATGTCCAGTTCCTTAATTTAACAAATGAGAAAACTGATGTGCAAATCACTTCACTGACTTGATGAGTGTAACTCAGCAATTTTGAGTCAGAATAGTACTAGAACTCACAATTAGATTCTCAAGCTAGTGATCTTTCCATCAAAATGTTAGTTTTGTACTTTTAAATGATTCAAGTTAGCTATTTGTCTTTCTAATCATTCATCCACTTAACAGCAATTTATTGATGTTTGTGAGACACACCTCAAAGAAAGAAACCTATGGAACTGCATGGCAGTTTCTAGCTTTCCAGAGATTAATAAAACACACTCCCTACCCACAAGGAGGTCACAGTCATTACTCAATACATAGAATTTTGAGAAATTTCTATGTTTAAGTACTGTTTTATGTGCTGGGCATACAGCAGTGCACAAGACAAAAAGTCTACCTTTCTTATTGAGCATAACCAATAATTACAAGGGTGTAAAACATGCTATAATTAAAGTGTACAATAAGTGTTTCAAGCACATAGAAGTAAAGAACCCTAATGCATATACTTCAGCATCTGAGAAGGGAAAGGGTCAGAGTAAAGCTTCGTCTTGGTGGGACCAATAGTAGAGGCTAAATGAAGAAAATAACCTAAACAAAAGCAAAGCCAGGAAGAAGATAAAGTATGATTTGGGACTTACTACATGTTTTGGATGGTTAGCATTGGAGAAAGTAGAGGATTCTGGGAGACAGACCTGTAGAGTTAGGCAGGTGTCATTTAACATTAAATTTTGCTTGAAAAAATCCTTACAGATGGTTAAATAAAAAATGATAAGTGACAAAGTAAAACTATATATTTTCATTCACTTCATAAACTCATATTTCAATGTGAATAAAAAAGATCTTTGCTCAGTCCTTTAATTTTACCCCTAGTACTTTTTTTTTTCTTCAGGAGGACTCAAGGAAATACAAAACCATAGGACTCTCAGTATCTGAGGTAGACATCCATGCGATTAATAGAGAACATAGACAAATACAAGATAATTGAGGTTTTGCCTAAAATTATCCTATGACTTTCTATCTCCAAGCCCTAAAATGTAACCCTAGCTCTTGCATATACATGTGAATTTACCAATGTGATTATTTAACTCATTATAGTTTTGTGTTGCATTTTATTTAGATGAATACAGTTATTCATTCTTTCAGTTCATTAGCCAGAATAATGCTATGTAGCTTAACACAACAAACGTTTATTTCCCACTGATAGTTCATATCTACCATGGGTCGGTGGGAGTTATGCTTCACATGGTTACTCGGGACCCAGGCTGGCAGAAAGTCTACCATCTCGAAGCTATACCATCTGGAATATTTGGCATATGCAGTCACTTTAGTAGGGAAGAAAAGAGCTGCTTTGTCATGTCCTGCTGGCTCTACAATGCTTTGTCCCAGAAAGGATATGAAACACTTTGAGTCATAGCCCTTTGGCCAAGAATTTTACCCCTAGTACTTTTTACTACCTTATTGAAAATAAAACAAACTTTCAATTTAGGCAAAATCTACTAGAAGGTGGCCAACTAAAATTTGTTACAATGTTTCTCCTTCCATAAACATGCTATTTTCTATTAAGTTCTACCAAACTTTCAACACCCAACTCAAATCCTAATTTTCCCAAGAATTCCTGATCTCACCATTCAGAAATGAGCATTTGACAGTTTTGTTACAGGCCTTTTCATATTGGTTATCTTTACTTCCCCAAATAAATTATAAGCACCTGGAAATCAGAGGCTAATATTACACTTTTTTTTTTTTTTGCATTCTCATAGAAGCTACCAGAGTGTCCTAGAATGGTTAAAAAGTAAAAATAAAAAACAAGTAATTCTCTATAAATAATTTGCTGGCTAAAATGAACATGGAAATATAGTAAAACCCAGCAATAATGTGATTTCGGATGTTATTCCCTGTCAGTTGACTCTCAGACTTCTGGGTCTTTCATCTAGCTTCACTGATGTTTTTCACCTCACAATAACACAAACATGAAGTTTACATGATTGAATATTTATATTAGGGCTCACTTATATATTGCTGGCAAGGTGAGTTGCTCGGTATAAACACTAGTGCCTCATTTTACGTTACTATTTTTATTATTTATTTATTTCTATTTATTATTCCACCAATGATAGTAAACATAATAAATCAATGCTGCTTGCATTTTCTGGAGAATGGGAGAAACAAAATAGCCCCCAGTATAGTCAGGGCAAAGCCTCATAATCAACGATACTCTTCTTAGTTTTTGTTAATCATGTTTTACCTCTTCTTCCTAGGAAAAAAAATACCATAGAATGACAAGGACAGACCCACCTCCAGAAAGTAAAACCATGGGCTTGCCCTGATTTTGGATGATACTGCTAGAAATTGTATTCCCTTTGTTCCTTATCAGTGAAGGCTTTGCTGGCTACTGCCTACATACTTTCCTAAAGAGTATCCTTCCTCCACGCTTTCCCTCGTGATAGCCCAAGGTCAAATCTGACACAGAGAGCTGTCAGAGAAGAGAAGGGGAAAAAAATTCACTCCATTGTGTTTTTTTTTTTTTTTTTTTTCCTGGTTGGATCTCATTTCCCCAACCAGGGATCAAACCGGCACCTCCTGCAGTGGAAATGTCTTAACCACTGGACTGCCAGGGAAGTGCCTCCATTGTGTATTTTTTCTTCATCTGAGCTAGAAGTATTAAGAGGGAAGGGGATTATTTTGTTCTTTTTTTTTTTTGGCTGAGTAATATTCCATTGTATATATGAACCACATCTTCTTTATCCATTCCTCTGTTGATGGACATTTAGGTTGCTTCCATGACCTGGCTATTGTAAATAGTGCTGCAATGAACATTGGGGTGCATGTATCTTTACGAATTATGGTTTTCTTTGGATTTTGCCCAGAAGTGGGATTGCTGGATCATATGGTGGCTCTAGTTTTAGTTTTTTAAGGAACCTCCATACTGTTCTCCATAGTGGCTGTATCAATTTACATTCCCACCAACAGTGTAGGAAGGTTCCCTTTTCTCCACACCCTCTCCAGCATTTATTGTTTGTAGATTTTTTGATGATGGCCATTCTGACTGGTGTGAGGTGATACCTCATTGTAGTTTTGATTTGCATTTCTCTGATAATTAGTGATGTTGAGCATCTTTTCATGTGCTTTTTAGCCATCTGTATGTCTTCTTTGGAGAAATGTCTATTTAGATCCTCTGCCATTTTTTGATTGGGTTGTTTGGTTTTTTGATATTGAGCTGCATGAGTTGTTTGTATATTTTGGAGATTAATCCCTTGTTGGTTGCTTCATTTGCAAATATTTTCTCCCATCCTGAGGGTTGTCATTTTGTTTATGGTTTCCTTTGCTCTGCAAAACTTTTAAGTTTAATTAGGCCCCATTTGTTTATTTTTGTTTTTATTTTCACTACTCTAGGACGTGAATCAAAAAAGATCTTGCTGCGACATGGATGGAGCTAGAGATTATCATACTGAAGTATTGATAAGTTAGACATAGAAAGACAAACATCATATGATATCGCTTATATGTGGAATCTAAAAAAAGTGTACAAATGAACTTATCTACAAAACAGAAATAGAGTTACAGGTGTAGAAATAAAAACTTATGGTTACCGGGGGGTAAGGGGAGGAAGGGATAAATTGGAAGTTTGGAATTGACATATACACACTACTATATATAAAAGAGATAACTAATAAGGACCTACTGTATAGCACAGGGAACTCTATTCAGTATTGTGTAATGGCCTATATGGGAAGAGAATCTAAAAAAGAGTGGATATATGTATATGTATAACTGATTCACTTTGCTGTACACCTGAAACTAACACATTGTAAATCAACTATACTCCAATAAATATCAAAAAATAAATAAATTTAAAAAGGGGGGGGGGGGAAGGTAAAGACTTGTTTTCTGTTTTATATGACTTCTTCCTCACGACCCAGAGGCCCTCTACTTTCTCCTCTCTCAGTATCCAACCAGATTCCACAGAAACTGTCAACTCTGACAGTGTGCGGCTGGAGCATTAGGGTCAGCAGAACTAGAATATTGTAATGGTTTAATCACACTGCCATTTTCCCTTATAGTTAGATATTAGCTATTCTCAGAAATATTATGCAGCTTGTGGGGCCAGGCAGCTGATAAATCTACATGCAAGTGAATTTAGAACAGGTTTCCTATACACACATTTAAAAAAAATTGAATATCTTAAAGGTTTGTGGCTAGTACTATTAGAATTCAGAGGTCTTGATTTGCATTTTATTTAGATATTGGGATAAGCTATGGATGACTCAAACTACATAAAACAACTGATAACTTGGCCCAAGTTTGAGTGATTCCATGGTGATGGGTGATTATATTCTCAACTTTTCTAAAAGAATAACAACCTAATTGTAATGCTTTTTTGTAACTCTCTGATGAATTATTCTGCAAAGCTAGAAAACAAATTCTTAAGATGATTATTTTGACTGCTATGTTGTAATTTTTTTTAATTGAAGTATAGTTGATTTACAATGTTAGTTTCAGGTGTACAACATAGTGATTCAATATTTTTATAGATTATACTCCATTTAAAGTTATTAGAAAATTTTGGCTATATTCCCTGTGCTGTAAAATATATATCCTCATAGCTTATTTATTTTATACATAGTAGTCTGTACCTCTTAATTTCCTACCCCTATCTTGCTCCTCCTCCCTTCCTTCTCCCAACTGGTAACTACTAGTTTGTTCTCTATATGTGTGAATCTGTTTCTATTTTGTTATATACATTCATTTGTCTTATTTTTTAAGATTCCACATATGTGATATCATACAGTATTTGTCTTTTTCTGTCTGACTTATTTCACTAAGCGTAATGTTGTGTAGGTCCATCCACATTGTTGCAAATGGCAGGATTTCATTCTTTTTATGGCTGAGTAATATTCCATTGTATATACATACCACATCTTCTTTATTCATTCATCTTTTGGTGGACACTGGGTTTCTTCAATATCTTGGCTATTATAAATAGTGCTGTTATGAACATTGGGGTGCATGTATCTTTTCAAATTAGTGTTTTTATTTTCCTTGGATATATACAGGAGTGGAATTGCTGGATCATATGGTAGTTCTATTTTTAGTTTTCTGAGGACCCTCCATACTGTTTTCCATAGTGGCTGAGCCAATTTACATTCCCACCAACTAGGGTTCCCCTTTCTCTACATCCTGCTATATTTTGCATATTTTTTATTTTTTATATTTGTTAAATATACAGATTCAGTTATACTAAATTTGGTTAGTTAATTTCTAATATAATCATGGTACTACAATGTATATATTATTATGCTCTATAAATCACAATAAAATAAAAGGGAAAGGAAGGAAGTTGGTTGTAGATTAGGTATCTAGAAAATCATGATACTCATATACCCAGCAATATATATATTTGACCAGTTTATTAAAAAGCTGAAAAGAGATGGTTATCATTTGCTCTTGATCCAATTTACTAATAAATTGAATTAAATAAGTGATTTTATTGGTGAACAACATAGAAAGCAAATTACTATGTGAGGTTACTGACAATATAAAGGAATAAAGAGCATGACATTGGTATGCAGTACAGCTGATGCTAATGTGTCCTTTTCTTGTCAACGATTTTGATTCTATACAACTGATGGGCTGGCTGAATCCTGGCATTTAATTGTAATCATAATTTGCCACCTCTATAGTATGCCATCCTTAAAATGGAACATCCAACAAATGAAAAAGCAGATTTTTTACTGCAAATTTGTAACACCTCAATGCCTATCATTGGGAAATTCATCTGCAAATCCAGTATCTTATTATTCTCTAATTTGAAAGAGTCTAGGAAAAAATAACATCGTGTGAGGAAAGAATTATATTGTAAAGAAAGTATTAGTAACATTTGAAACTTAATGAAAGTTTCCTTTACATATGAAGACACATTTCAGAGATTTTTTTGCAAATAAACACTATTTCTACATTTCTTATTGTGGTAGAAATTTATATAGTGGAATGGTTTTCAGTATATTTGATCAACTTTATGGGAAAAGAACGTTTCCAATTTTAGGGAAAACTAGTGATAATGACTATTATCATAATGAAATAGTTATATGTCTGCCTAGATTGAGTGTTAAATTAAAAAAAAATAGAGCTTGTTTGTGTTGATGTGACTGTGTGACTATGTATATGAATGTGTACACTGAGTACAAGAAACAGCTGTGAACATACATAATTGACTTGTTAATAACGTAAAAACCGGATGAATCTTACAACCCTGTATGATAATCATCTGTAGCAGAGGCTGGCAAGCTCTGTAAAAATAGTAAGCGTTTAGACTTTATGGACCATATGGTATTTGTTGCAACTCCTCAACTCTGTTATTGTCGGGGGAAGATCACTCATAGGCAATACAGAGACAAATGGGTATGGCTGTGCTTTAGTAAGATTTTATTTACCCAAACAGTTGGCAGGTTGGATTTGGCTCATGAGCCAAAGTTTGCCCATTTTTGATCTATGAACAAAAAAACTAATACATGTTTGACTTAACAAATGACTCAAGCTGAATGCTTATGAGAACCAATTGCCTTAATCCATTTCACTATTTTAATTCACTGGGGAAGTTAATGGGAGATTTATCAAAAATCAAAACGTTTATATTTTGCAAAGAAATTTTGGGTTTATATAGTACTCCTGACACGTAAAGTAAAAAATATAAAAGAGTACCTGAGGGCTTCCCTGGTGGCGCAGTGGTTGAGAATCTGCCTGCCAATGCAGGAGACACGGGTTCGAGCCCTGGTCTGGGAAGATCCCACATGCCGCGGAGCAAATGGGCCCGTGAGCCACAACTACTGAGCCTGCGTGTTTGGAGCTTGTGCTCCGCAACAAGAGAGGCCGCGATAGTGAGAGGCCCGCGCACCGCGATGAAGAGTGGCCCCCGCTTGCTACAACTAGAGAAAGCCCTCGCACAGGAACGAAGATCCAACACAGCCATAAATAAACAAATAAATAAATTAAAAAAAAAAAAAAACTTTAAAAAAAAAAAAAGTGTACCTGAAGAATCAAAGTATTGATGTTATTTGAATAGTTTATATACTGTATATATAAATAAGTATATATACATATAAATACAAATTCACACACATATATATATACATGTGGATGATTTTATTAGCATACTTTTAACCTCTACCTTAAAAACTAAACACTCAATTAACTATATTACTATGAATATAGTATATGTATTAAATACATATATATTTTTAAAAGGCCCCACCATAATATTTACAAGTATAATATTGACTTAAAAAAGAGAACTAAGTGACTATATCTTGATATTTGTAGAATACTTTAAGTGTGTCTTTTAAGTTACTAAAAGGTATCTAAGACAATATTTTATAATCCCATAAAAGAGTCAAACTTCAGGAATCCAGAGTACTATTGTTTTTCCAGAGAAAAACACATGTCTAGAGTGGACTGTGTTAAGGGACATGCTTATAAACACATACGCCAGAGGTGGAAAATAAAAATTGACTATTATAAATAATGTTTTAAACGTTAAAAGTCATTGTGTTGTATTTTGTAAAGCATTTTATTAAATTTTAATGTTTATTTCTGGATTTTAGAACAAGTTTCTACTAGATATGTAGGCTTCACATTTCTACTTAACTCTTCAAATATTGCATTTGAATAAAGTATTATATTCAAATATTTAGTATTTAATGCCCATTCAGCCATAAAAATGTATTAATGCACAAAATGTGAGTTTTAAGGTATAATCTGCTTAAATAATTTGAAAACAAACCATATATGCTTTAGCACTAAGCTACAATCCACAGTTTCATACCTGCATTACTCTATACATGAATATTAAATTCAAGTTTATATCTTGCTTTAAATATATGGGTTTCATATTTTTCCTTCTTCAAATTTTAATTATTTAGCATCACTTCTGCCAGAAAAAAGAAAATGTGGATTTGTGCACATATCAATTCAATCTCTCAACGAATAAAAATTAGACAAAAAATAAGATGGTTTTTTTTTTTTTAAATAAAAGTTTTAGCTATCAGTGAGCAGAGGAAATATATATATTTAAATGATTCCAAAGCATACTATAAAATAAAAATATAACCTACATTATAAAATAAAATATTGTAGAAAAATATGAGATTATATATAATAAACTGATAATATATATTCACTTACATTAACAATTCTGTAATATTTAAATAAATTAAAAGAACTGAACTACCTGATAGCCTCATATTATCTGTAAACATTAGTATTGATTTAAACTCTTCCCATAGAGTTAAGGTTTTATTTGGTAATTCTGCAATTTAAATGCATTTTTCACACATTTAGATATATATAATTATAAAATATAAATTTTCAATTTTAAATGAAAATATAGAGGAATGAAAAAACAATAATAATCCCAAATTCATACTTGCATTCTAAATCTAATATTGAATTCAAGTCTATTTCTTTCCCTTTCTCACTAAGTAATATTGATCTCTGCACAAATATTCAAGGCCAGAAGAAGCAGCTGGAAAATTGAATAATTTAATAAGTGTTTTTCCTAGGCTGCACTGTTATACTGGATACTTAATTACAAACAACACAAGTTATATTCTACAAAGACAATCCTACTCATCGATCACTGAAACAGACTGAAAAAAAAAAAAGAATCTGTGGGATCTTTTTCCTCTTTAATTTTAAAAGTAGAAATATACAATATCAAGGTAGCTGTCTTGCACTTTTTATTTAGCATTTTCTGAGCTTTCCTTCAAGCTGTGAAGGTAATTAGGTACTTTTTTTCCTGATTGTGAAGACAATAAGAAATCTAAGTTCAACAAACTAGATTTCATTTGTCCTATATTCATGCTGAGAATTATTTTTTCATCTCATTTTGATAGAAGGAGGCCTTTACAAGTATCTTTCAAACATGCAGCTTTACCCACCCCTCATCTCCCCCTCCTTTTCTTTCACTCAAAATAAATGGTGAGCAATTAAACCAGGTTGCTATATTTGGTGCATCTAAACTTCAGGAATTGATAGCATAATGATTTTAATAACTACTTTAAGTGTAACATGGTGACAAGTTGACACCTGACGTTTGTGTCCTGCAATTTTATTTTCCAGTATTCTATTGTTACACTACAGGAATAGTAATATGATTAGAATGAATATTACAATGTTTTTTTTACCTCTGATTTAGATCTGATATACATATGTTGCATACATTTTTTTAGGACAGACAAGGTAAAGCATGCACTAAATTGTAAGGGGACTATCTGGAAAGAACACAGGTAATATTTTGTTATAAAACTACTCAAACTACTGTTTCCTCAGCATTGAAAGCAAAACATATAAACATATGATGTCCTTCATGATTTTGATTTCATTAGAATTTCATTCAAACACAAAATGCAATTTTGTTCTATTTAAATAAAGGCTTTAATATATTTGACCTTTACTTTCCTTTTTAGTCATTAATAATCCTAGAGGCAAATTTGATTTTTCACTGAGAAAAAAATATTTTTAACCATCTTAGAACTCAGGCTTGGTACAATAAGCTTGTTTTCTTAATACCTTAAAAAAATAAAAATAGCAATTTTGCCTAAATGTACATCAACTATAAAGACGGTATATAACATATACATATATGTTAAATTACATATACAACATAAATTTAAAAATATATCTGCTATTATTACATATATGTCATGGCAATTTGTCCTATTTTTTAATCTTGTTTGAAAATCCTTTCTCATCATCCTGATCATGATCATATATTAGTAGCACTTATCAAAACATCAGTAAAAGTATTCCTATGTGAAATATAATTTTTAAAAATCTTTTTAAAATGTTGATAAATTCCATCCCCATTAAATATATACACACATGCTTATTTATTTCACTAAACTTGTGTGCATTAAAGGGATAATAATATTAAATTTCAATATTTCTATTAATAATTCCCCATTAGAGAGAAATGAACTCATGAAAATAAAAGGGGCTTATGAATGGATAAAAGCAGCAGTGGCCTTACAAGTGTTTCTTTTTTGTATTGTGTTGGAGAACTCATTCTATTCTGAATTGCTCAGAAATTGCCTACTTACTCATTCAATGACATTTATTAAGTGTCTTCTAAACTCAGTAGTGATAGATACACAAAATAATTACTGTAAATATTCCAGGGAACCAAGGTGGACATTTTCTAATTCCCTTTGATATGAATGTATCGTCTATGTTTGTTTGGTTCAGAAATGATTAAACATTTTCAAAGTCTTTGTTCAGCTTCTTGATTCTCTATAGAACTGTAGATGATATATGCAAATACTAAAAACCTAATTATTGATATACTTCTATATATTGGTCAGAAACATAATTTCTTATAAGAGACATTTATTTCCTAGATGTTTTAGAGAGAACAAATTCCTTGGCTTAAAAATTCACTGACTCAGTGTTTTTTAAATCCCTGTTCCAAATGTGAATAAATGTCAAAATTTCAAATTCAACAAATATTTGCACATCTCTCCTTAGTTCAATTGCTAACGGCTTCTTATTTTGAGGTCTGAACTATCTTTACTGAAATAAAGGCTAAAACCTTTTTGAAAAACACAATGTCTTATTGATTTCACAACAATTCAAATATTTTGACCAAAATAATAAAGTGCCTACATTTTTCCCCCTGAGATCTCTTCAACTTTCTATTAGTGACATCTTTGAAGGAGGTTCTGAAATATTTAGAAAACATCTGGAAATATATCTCTGAAGGCTTGAATTATCTGCTATGGCTAACTAAACTATGGTAGGTGATTTAAGATTATATTCAGTAACATTCGACAGTCCAAGGCTAGGTCTCCAGATATAAGTATCTGACAATACCATTTAAGCATTTACCATGACATTATGACAATTTTTAAAATGAAAGACAGAAAGCACTGTGGAACTATTAACAATTTTAAGATTGCTCAAGAAAGTTATAACTTTATAAGCCCAGATAATCTACATCTAAACTTTGCTTTCATTTCTACAACCACCAATTTCTCTTATAAGTAGGGAAAAATACTGATATGTTATATCTTGTTTAAAAGGAATCTGAGAAGAAGGAGGCAATTGAGGAAATTTGGAACTCAAGAACCTTAGATGTTTTTTCTTTCTAAGCATATCTATCTAAATGCTCTAAGTAACTCTAAGGAGAAGTTTTTTAAGTGTGGTCCCTGCACCAGCAGCATCAACTTGTCCTGGGACCATTTAGAACGGAAACTTCTGGGGCCTGCTCCATGTCTACTAAATCAGAAACTCTGAGAGTACACATCAAAATATCTGTTTTACCAAGACCTCCCGGTGGTTCTGATGCACTCCAGATCTGAATGGAGTTAAAGATGTAGCTGACCCCAGCAAAGTGTACTGCTTTATTTATAGGATGGTTTTCTTATTCTTGTATAACTCAGTTGATCAAGTTTTCCTTCTTCTGTAGATTGCCTGAGTTCTGTGCTGTGAATTCATTAAACTACTCACCTTCCTTTGCTTTTCAGTCTGTGTAAATTGCCTGTCACTTACTTTCATAAAACTTGTAACACTTATCTTCTTATGGTTTCTAATTTATATAGCTCCCAAATTTCTCTGTTTATCTAGTTTCTGTTCCACTCTTTTCTACATCATGACTTCTCGAACTTGATTGTACATAGGAAACAAGTAAAGATCTTGTTAACATGCAGATTTAATTCAATTACATGAGTGTGGGACCTGAGATTCTGCATTTCTAAAGTGTTCCTGGAGGATGTTCATGCTGCTGACACAGAGACCAGACTTAGAATAGCAGAGCAGTTATTTCTAATACATCTAGACAAAATTCAGCAAGTGTTTAAACAGTGACACCAGTGATAGTAATGATACTATCTATAGTGGATTGAGTGGTAGTCCCCCATAAGATACGTCCATCAGCAACCTGTGAATTGACCTTATTTGGAAAAAGGGTCTTTGCAGATGTAATTAAGTTACTTATCACAAGTTGAGATCATCTAGAATTACCCAGGTAGGACCTAAATCCGATATAAGAGACAGAAAGGAAGACATAAACACAAAGAAGAAAGCTACATGAAGACAGAGGCAGAGTCTGGAGTTATGAAGGCCCAAACAAGGAATGCCTGAAGCCACTAGAAGGTGGAAGAGGCAAGAAAGAATTTTCCTCTTTGGAGGAGTGTGATCCTGCCGACACCTTGATTTTGGACATCTGGCCTCCATAACCGAAAATAAATTGTTGTTATTTTAAGCCACCAAGTTTGTAGCAATTTGTTATGGCAGCCCTAGGAAACTAAAACATTATCACATGCCCACATTCTGCAAAGGAATGCTTCTTTCTTATGCAATTATTAGACAGCAGTTTTCAAACTTTTAAGAAGTTACTGAGCACATACAATAGATAAGATATTGTTCTGGAAAATATTTAGAGAATTTTAGACAATACAGACAACCCCATACTCACTGAATTTAAATAAAGAGGGAAGAGTTAGAAAAAAATCACAAATAAATAATATACAGTGTTAGAAGAAAATAATGCTATGGGAAAATAGAACAAGGTCAAGAGTGTAATAGAGGGTGGTGGATGTTGGTTGCAATTTTAAATATAATAAAATGATACATCATGACTAAGTAGGATTTATTCCAGGTATGAAAGGCTGGCTTGACATTCAAAAATCAATCAGTGAACCCCACTATATCAATAGGCTAAGAAAGAAAAATAAACTTATTGTAGCAATCGATGCCAAAAACGTATTTGAAAAAACCCAACAGAATTCATGTTAAAAACTCTCACCAAACTAGGAATACAGGAGAATTTCCTCACTTTGATAAATATCATCTACAAAAATTCCTGTGGCTATCATACACAATGGAGAAAAACTGGATGCTTTCCCTCTAAGGTTGGTAACATAGCAAGAATATTCACTCTCACCACTCATATTCAATATTGTATTGAAAATCATAGTGCAAAAATACAAGAAAAGGAATTAAAAGGTAGGCAAATTGGAGAAGGAGGAAATAAAACTGTCTTTTTTCTCAGATGACATGATTGTCTACATAGGAAAACACAAATAATCAACTGAAAGTATCCCGGAACTAATAAGTGAGTATAGCAAGGTCACATGATACAAGATCAATATACAAAGGTCAATTGTTTTATTATTTACTAGCATGAAAATTAGAATATCAAATTAAGAAAGCAGTACCATTTACAATAGCACACACACAAAATGAGATATTTAAGTATAAATCTAACAAAGTATACTCTGAATCTATATGCAGGAAATTATAAACACTGATTAAACACCCAAAAAGATATAAACAAATAGAGAAATATTTCATGCTCACGAGTTGGAAGGCTCACAATTGTTAAGATTTCAATGACTGCAAATTTGTCAATTACTGATTAGATTCAGCAAAATCTCTTTTAAAATTAGAGCAAACAATTGTTTAGGTTTCAACAAGCTCATCAGGTGTCTATGTGGAAAAGCAGAAGAATGAGAATAGCCATCTTATTACTGAAGATGAAGAGCAAAGTTGGAGAACACATATTGCCTGATTTTTATACTCACCATAAAAGTAAAGTAATCAAGATAACATGGTATTAGTAAATTTCTATATGTTTATATGTATTTATATATGTAAAATTATATATAGAGAGAGAACATAATAGAACAGAAATAAAGGCAAACAAAAATATAGTCATTTCAACTTTGTTAAAGGAGCAAAGACAATTCAATGGAGTAGGATAGTGATGTATGTCTTAACTAGATGAGACGAATCTTTTCACAATGTATATGTATATCAAATAATCATGATTTAATGAATCATGATGAATGATAAAATCTTAAAATTGTATTTGTCAATTATACTTCAATAAAGCTTAAAAAATGGAGGATAGACTTTTCAACAAATAGTGCTGGAACAACTGGATAAGCATATGAAACTAGATGAAGACTTTATATATTTTTCTCAAAGTGGATCAACACCAAAAAGCAAAATGCAAAACTATCAAAATTCTTGAAGAAAATGTAAGAAAACTTAGATGTCCTTGGGTATTGCAATGAGTTTTTGGACACCACATCAAAAGCATAATACAACTAGAAAAAGAGGTGAGTTGGGCTTTATTAAAATTAAAAATTTCTGCTCTGTCAAACAAAGGTAGAGACTCAAAGGACAAGCCACAGATTTTGAGGAATATTCACAAAACACTTGTCTTATAAAAAGATTTGTGACCACATTATGCAAAGAACTCTTAAAATTGAACAATAAAAAACAATTTAAAAATGTCCAAAGGACCAGTACAGATCGCTCACCAAAGAACATATACAGATGGCAAATAAGCATATGAAAAGATCCTCAACATTATTTGTTATTAGGAAATTACAAAGTAAAACAACAATGAGCTACCACTATACCTCCACTAGAATGGCTGAAATCCTAATCACAGACAATATCAATTACTGCGAGGATGCAGAGAAAGAAGAACTCTCACCATTACTAGTGGAAATAAAAAATGGTACAGCAACTTTAAAAATCAGTTTGGCACACAATGATCTTTTACATATAATCTTTTTTTTAAAATAAATTTATTTATTTTTGGCTGCATTGGGTCTTCGTTGCTGTGCGCGGGCTTTCTCTAGTTGCGGCGAGTGGGGTCTACTCTTCGTTGTGGTGCGCAGGCTTCTCATTGCGGTGGCTTGGCTTTGTTGCAGAACATGGGCTCTAGGCACGTGGGCTTCAGTGGTTGCAGCATGCAGGCTCAGTAGTTGTGGCTCGTGGGCTCTAGAGCACAGGCTCAGTAGTTGTGGCGCACGGGCTTAGTTGCTCCCTGGCATGTGGGATCTTCCCAAACCAGGGTTCAAACCCATGTCCCCTGCATTAGCAGGTGGGTTCTTAACCACTGTGCCACCAGGGAAGTCCCTTTTACATATAATCTTAAGATGTGATACAGAAATCATATTCCCAGATATCTACCCAACGGATTTGAAAATTTATGTCCACTAAAACCCTGCATATGGATGTTAATAGAAGCTTAATTCATAATAGCTCCAACCTGAAGCAATCAAGATGTCCTTCAATAGGTAAATGGATAAGCAAATTTTGGTGCACCCACACAATGGAATAGTATTAAGCAATAAAAGTAAATGAACTATTAAGCCACAAAAAGTCATGGAGGAACCTTAAGCACACATTGCTAGGTGAAAACAGTGAGTCTTGTAAAATCTTTTACCATTTGATTCCAATTAAATGACAGTCTGGAAATGGCAAGACTATAGGGGCAATAGAAAGAGCAGTAATTTCCAGTGATTCCAGGTAAAGGGTGAAAGTTGAATAGATGAAATATAGAGGAATATTTAGAGCACTAGAATTATTCTGTATGATAGCATAACTGTGGATATATAGCCATATGCATTTGTCTAAACTCATATAATTGTACAGCACAAAGAGTGAACTTTAATGTGTGTTATTAAAAATTTTAATTGGGAGCATGAGAGAAAGTGTAGAATGTCAAATGTAAAAAAAAAAAAACAATTTAAATGTAATACAAATATATGAAACAACCACGGTGAAGGGGGTAGGAGGAGAGGTGTCATGTGACTTTTGAGTGCAGTCTTTTGGACTAAAAGCAAAAGAAATTGTACATATGCACTATACTTAATAAGATTTTTTCGACTGGGGTATAGGTTAACAACTCTGATTCTGCTATACATATTTATTGAAGTTGCACAATTAAGTAAATGGATCACAGATAGTGGGAGTCAAGCTTCTCACTGATGAAGTAGGAGGAGGTTTAAATGACCATGTGGTAATGGATTAGAGAGAGACCTCAGTATGAACTCATGTTTAGCTTAATACAGACATAGACTGCCACTTATATAAATATATATATATACATATATATATATATATATATATACATACAAGTTAGTATACACACATATATTTTCTTGCTCTGTCAGCTTAGAAGACCAAGAAGCAATGACAACCCAAGAGCAACACATACACCTAGATCCCAGATCTTGGCTTCTAATGCCATTTTCCAATAAAAGGAACCAGGGCTCCTTTAAAAAAATAGCTGATTCTAGGATGGTAGAGGAAATATATAAAATGAGCTTTGACCATACTGTAGTGACAGAAAGTAAGGAAGTGCTTAAAAACAAACAAAAGGGGCTTCCCTGGTGGCGCAGTGGTTGAGAGTCTGCCTGTCAATGCAGGGGACACGGGTTCGAGCCCTGGTCTGGGAGGATTCCCACATGCCACGGAGCAACTAAGCCCGTGAGCCACAACTACTTAGCCTGCGCGTCTGGAGCCTGTGCTCCGCAACAAGAGAGGCCGCAATAGTGAGAGGCCTGCGCACTGCGATGAAGAGTGGCCCCCGCTCGCTGCAACTAGAGAAAGCCCTCACACAGAAACAAAGACCCAACACAGCCAAAAATAAATAAATAAATAAATTTATAAAAAAAATAAAACAAAACAAAAAAAAGAACCCCACAATGATATAGGTATATCAGAGACATTCAGAACCCAATTGAAAGAATTCCCATGGTAAAGGTACAATAATTTGAGCAACAAAATAAAGAAAGAAGTATTGACTATAACCCAAAGCATAAAATAAGTATTGATGAGCCTATGCTGCTATAAATAAGTGATTAAATAAATAATTGGGGGAGAAGAGGCAAATCTCCTATGCTGAACAATTCCAAATATTTTATGTAGATACTTGACCCTCCAGGAGGTAGACTATAACTACACAGTCTTTAAGCATGTACCGTGCATAGTAATTTTTTCTACAATATTGAATAGCAGAAGATGAGGAAATGTACAGTAGAGAAACTTGACAATCATTACTTGAGCCAGTTGACCAAGGAATATATCAACAGAGGTGTCATGATAACAGCACGTAGCCTTGTGCTGATGTGATGAAAATGGCACTTTACCTTGGTGGTATTCCTCCCGCAAAACCATAACCCCAGTCTAATCATGAGGAAAGCATCACACTAATTCCAACTGAGGTGCATTCTACAAATGGATAAATAAATGTAATACATTATCCTGGATGATATCTTGGGATAAAAGAAGTACATTAAGTAAAGGCTGAGGAAACTTGAATAAAGAGTGGACTTTAGTCAATAACGATGCATCAATATTGGTTCATTTGCTGTGCTCATATGGACCATGTTAATGTTGGATAATAGCTGAAATTAGTTGTGAGGTATTTAAGAACTCTCTGTACTCTCACTGAAATTTTTCTCTCAATCTAAAACTATTCTAAAAATAGTTAATTAAATAAATACATTAAAAATATGACCAGGTTTGTAAGTACCTAGGATGCAGATAGTTCAACATACAAAAATCAATAAATGTGCTTCACCACATCAACAAAATGAAGAATGGAACTAGATAGAGATTATCATACTAAGTGAAGTAAGACAAATAAAGACAAATATCATATGATATCACTTATATGTGGAATCTAAAAAAAATAATACAAATGAACTTATATACAAAACAGAAATAGACCCACAGACATAGAAAACAAACTTACAGTTACCAAAGGGGAAGGCGGGGGGAGGATAAATTAGGAGATTAGGATTAACATATACACACTACTATATATAATATAGATAATCAACAAGGACCTTCTGTATAGCACAGGGAACTATAATCAATATTTTGTAATAACTTATAAGGGAAAAGAATCTGAAAAAATATACATATGTATGTATAACTGAATCACTTTGAAGTATACCTGAAACTAACACAACATTGTAAATCAACTCTACTTCAATGAAAAAAAACCCACAAAAGTTAATGTAGAACTTAAAGTAAAAGAGTAGACTGTCTTCATTTGAAATTTTAATAAAATGTTAATACATTTTATTTCTCCATAATAATGAGACCCAATGGTGTGAATGATAAATGTGGTTTTAACAAATGAAAAGTTATAGTTATTTTGGGCACATTACACTATCCAAATGTGGTGGTTAGATTTCATTAGTACTTAGTTACATTAATTGCACTTAAGAGCACTTAAAATAATAAGAGTATTCAGACTTGGAAAGCTCTTTTGAGTCTTAAAATAAATTACTATTAATTTATGAAGATTGGTGTATCAAATAGTTTATGGCATATTACTGGTCCAGGAACTATATTCCTGATAAACTTAGACAAGTAAATTAGTAAATAGGGGATAAGGAGGTTGTAGGGTCAATTGTAGATATTTGAGAATATAGGTACTGAATGGTTGTGTCCCTGCCAAGATTCATATTCCAAAGCCCTAACCCCCCAAAGTGATCATATTTGGAGGTGGGGCCTTTGGGAGGTAATTGTGGTTAGATTAGGTCATGAAAGTGGGAGCCTTATGGGAGGATTAGGGCTTTTACAAAAAGAGGAGGAGGCCCTAGACCTCCCTCTGTGCAAACAAAGCAGCATGGCAATCATCTACAAACTAGGAAGAGGGTCCTCACCAGAATTCGACCATGCTGGCACTCTGATCTTGGATTATCAGTTTCTAGAAATGTGAAAAATAAATTTCTAATGTTTAAGCCATATAGTCTATGGTGTTTTGCTGTGGCAGCCTGAGCTAACTAAGACAGGGAGTTTTGTTTATAAGGAAAGAAACTCTAAGAAGGCACCCTTGTAGGGATACCAGCCCAATGATACATGGACTTTTATGAGCAATACAAATCTTTATGTGAGAACATACTTTTACATATGTAACATATGTATAATAAAGGTAGCAAAGGCAGGGAGACAGGCAGGGTCATGACAATGAACAGATAATGAAGCCCACATCACCAGCAGCTTGATTTTGGAGGCAGTGGGAAAGCTCCTACCTAACACCCAGGTCCAAGTTTATCCACCATTGATGGAGGTATTGGATTCTACTTTCTTAGAACTTATGGTATTGCTGTTTTTGAAATGTAGATATTCCTGGGATGGGTCATATTTAAGCAGAAATTTGTTACAAGTGGTAAGCTAAGAAACTGAAAATAAATTCCAATCATTTCAGAGATAAAAACCTGACAACATGTGTCTCAGGAGGGCAAAATTTAGAGCTAAATACAACAGGTTCACAAAAGTGGAAAACTGGGATGCTGAGAAACTTTCTCTTACTCTACATTTTTTGCCTGCTTCCAACTTAGAATCACAAGGGCATGCTACCATGTTGGGACAATAGATTTTCTTACAAGTTGTTACAACACAGAGTTTCAGTTGCTGAGAGTGAAACCTATCCCCCACAACCATGAATATTTGAAAAAAAGACTTTTCAGAGATCACAATGGCGAATGAAATAAAGGGCAATGAAGTGTGTGCACAGTAGAACTTCAAGGAGAATGTTCCACATTTTTATTATAAATGTAATACACAATATAATATATATTCCTATAGTGGGATATAAATAGATATTAATGTCTGTTTATCTAAGATTTCATGCAGCAAAAATCTTTTGCTGCTAAAAAGAAGTTTGAAACCCAATATATTTTTGGAATTACCATCTTAGGCCACTCAGGTTAAAACTGTCTTCAATGCTTAAAAGACAATGTGTAATAGCTCACCTTTCCAAAACTGTATTGAGCCACTTGGAAGTATTTATAACGAGCACCTTGTCATTTGTGTTTCTTTGTGAATCTGTATAATAGTAACCTTCTGATAACCAAACTGGATATTTTCATAATGAGAATTTCACTCGTAAACATGATTTTGAAAGAAAACTAGAAAAACGATGCCCTAGTTCTGGCAATAACGTGAAAAAACACTTAATGCTTTATTCCATCTAAATGAAGCAGTTGCCTTAACATTATTTATTAAGGCAGTATGATACTGCTGAAGAGGAAACCTGCTGTTTTAGAAACTGACAAAACACGTCCTGAAATTTCAACAGGGACAGACAGCTCCGTGCCTAAAGAGAGGAAGAGCAATAGTGAAGTGGACTCTTGAGGACCCACATGTGGAAAATAAATGAGAGACTCTGACTCCCAGAGCTGAGACATGCTCTGGTGAGGACACTGTGGGAGAGGTGGCTCTCCCAGAGTAAAAGAGATGCTCAAATTTTAAGGCGGGATTTTATTGACTTACAAGGAAAAACAGAGAAGCTGACTCATGAGAAGATTTCCTATTCAGAGATATCAGAAACTCCTAGGGGAGAAACAGCAGAAGATGGAAAAGAGAAAAGAAATGGAAAGGGAGAGAGACTGGTTACCAAATTTAAGTGCATTTATTATGTAACAAGAACCTGTAACTCTGTAGACCTACCTCACAGTCTGAAAGGGAGGGAAATAGAAATAACAAAACTAACAATTTATTTTATAATGATTGTTCAGTGTATCATAAGTCTTCTATTGCTTTTCTAAAAATATTCCCTAGAAATGTATTATCTTTAATTGTCATGGTGATCACATTTTAAAGGATACTTAAGATTTAACATATAGGATAAAAACATGACCATTTAACATTAAAAACTTGGAAGGTTGTGGTAGTCGCTGACCTCATGTATTTTTATATGGATTTCCTGAACTTTAGGGCCATGGTATTTTTCTGACCCATCTTGTTCCCAAGCCCCACACTCTACCACTCACTGTGGAAGTTTACCTACTTACAGTGTAGGATTCTCCACCTTTAAAAATGTATTACCTTAAAAAAATCACTCTTCTTACAGAACATATTTTTTTAAACATGGAATAAGTCATTATATATTGTTAAAAAGTTTTTTAAAGATTTTGGACACAAATATCACACTCGGGGGAAAAAATCCAGTACTACTATAAAAACAAATTTGAACAAAAAAAATAGAGTGGGGTAGGTGGAGAGCATGCTAGGTTGTCTACAAGGTAATCAATGCAATTCAAATTTTTATGCTTATTCTAAACTTGAGACCAAGACTAGAAAGAAGGAGAAGGGCCCAGGAAAAAAAAAAATTTCTTTATTGTAAAACTAAATGTCAAAGGCTTATTGTAGAAGAATTCTGTTATACGCTAACTTGTGTGGCCTCCCCAATTCATATGTTGAAGTTCTAACCCCTATGCCTCAAAATGTGACTATTTGAAGACAGAGCCTTTAAGGAAGTTATTAAAGTTAAATGATTCAAAAAGAGACATGTACCACAATGTTCATTGCAGCACTGTTTACAGTAGCCAGGACATGGGAAGCAACCTTAAGTGTCCATCGACAGATGAATGGATAAAGAAGATGTGGCACATATATACAATGGAATATTACTCAGCAATAAAAAGAAATGAAATTGAGTTATTTGTAGTGAGGTGGATGGACCTAGAGTCTGTCATACAGAGTGAAGTAAGTCAGAAAGAGAAAAACAAATACTGTATGATAACACATATATATGGAATTAAAAAAAAATGGTTCTCATGAACCTAGGGGCAGGACAGGAATAAAGACACAGAGAATGGACTTGAGGACACGGAGTGGGGTGGGAAGGGGAAGCTGGGACGAAGTGAGAGAGTAGCGTTGACATATATACACTACCAAATGTAAAATAGATAGCTAGTGGGAAGCAGCTGATAGCACAGGGAGATCAGCTCGGTGCTCTGTGACCACCTAGAGGGGTGCAATAGGGAGGGTGGGAGGGAGATGCAAGAGGGAGGGGATATGGGGATATATGTATTCATATAGCTGATTCACTTTGTTATACAGCAGACACTAACACAACATTGTAAAGCAATTATACTCCAATGAAGATGTAAAAAAATAAATAAAATAAAATAAAATAAAGTTAAATGAGTTCATTGGTGTGGGCCCTAATCCAATATGACTGGTGTCCTTATAAGAAGAGAACAGAATACGGACATGCACAAAGTGAAGCTGCTGTGAAGATACAGGGAGAAGATGGCCATGTATACACTAAGAGAGAGGCCTCAGAAAAAACAACCCTGCTGACATCTTGATCTTGGACTTTAAACTTCCAGAACTGTGAGGAAATACATTTCTACTGTTTAAGCCATCCAGTCTGTACTTTGTTTTGGCAGCCCTAGAAAACTAATACAAGTTCTTTCATGTTTCTTATCTCTCTGTTCTGATTATGAAAAGGGAACATTTCAGAAAGATTTCTCTTGCACAAAGATGATACGAGGAAGCAGAATTTAGAGTGAGCTAAAGCCCTTTTTAAACTTATCACTGTGTAGTCACTGATGAGCTTAGTTTGACAGGGAAAGTAGAGTCAGTAATAGAAAACCTCTCAACTCCAGGCAGCCAAGGTGTAGTGTGGTACCCACAGAAATGTAGATAACGCAAATGTCCAGAGAATATTTTAAAATTTTTCCTTAAAGCAGAATGAGTACTTAAACCAGTGTGGTATTATCAGAGATCATTAATAGTTGAAATTTACTGAAGTGGTACTTTATCTATTTTTTAAGGTGCAAAAAATTTTGTAGGAAAATGTAAACAAATTAAGTATGTGTTAAATATTATTTAACAGTTACTCCCTCCTAAGGAAAAGCATAGCCAGTTGTCCCTTACTGCCCAAGTGAGGTATCCTATGACATAGGCATAGCGTCCCAGAGAAAATAAAGCAGCATTTACCTGGACCATTACAAAATCAAAATATAATAGAAATTGCCCAAGTTATTAAGATAAATTAGTGCACAATCATATGCATGGGTTCATTTCCTGTAATTACGTTTCTATTTTCTCAAAATCCTTAGAATTCTGGAGGGAACAAAATGCATATTTTGATGGTCAAGATCTAACTATCTGTGAGCAGGGCTTCCACTAATCTCCAAGGATGAGTGGTTGTACATTTCCTAGACTCTCATGAAGAGAAGGCCAAGGACATAGAAAACACCTACCCAATCAAACTTCACGGAATTTATGTTTTTCATCTCCTACCTTTACCTGAAAAGAGCATAGGCTACTGAAATTTCCGAATTTCAGAACACCAGCCCTCTCCTAGGGCGGAATTTGAGATGCAAGGAATGAAAAATATTGATAGTTCGTGTTTGAGAGAAGGCCAGAGCTGTGATTGAAATCTCTACCTTTTAGCTCTCTTTTCATTATATTACCTTTGCACTTAAGCCACTGTTTAAGAGAATTTTTAAAGCATATCAGAGTTTTAAGACCTGGATTCCTGGTTTCATGATTACTGGGGAAGGGCATAGTTTCTCCACTACAGCAGGCTTTTCTTAGTTCCACTTCAGTCAGTACAAGAAGCTCTGGTGTTAAAACCTTGCCCAGAGTTTGCCTTGGCCCCTATCAATGTTTAACCTCTGAATTTTGAGTCATTTTTTGCTTTCCTTTGATTCCATTACCTCATCTATTATTAAGCTTTAATTTTGCTCTGGAAAGCAATAAGCACAAATAGAAAATAAAATAAAACCAGGAACCACTCTCCTGAATTCTTCTTCAAGTTTTTCACATTTAAAACAGAGGTAATAATTTCCAACCTCATCATCATCCAAGTCTATTTTAGTTAAATAAAAATGTTTTAAAATGCAGTATATAAACTATTGCCTGCTAATTCCACTAAGAATTAAATCCTTTCAGTGATGATTTAGCCTTGGCTTTGTCAGCAACTTTGATTAGTCCATACCTTTGATGGTATCAACATGACTTTTGGCGTGAAATTTTTGCTCGGATACCACATAATATAACAAGTTCTTCTAAAACTTGACACACTGTGTGGGAACCCTTTACTGGGCTTGTTCTTAATCAGGATTAAACTCGATTTTGTCGAGTTTAATGGAGATGTCACAGCCTAAGCTATACGCACACTGTGAACACATCCACATTTGGGGATGTCTAGAATGGTAAAGCATGAACCTATGGAGGCTTATTTGCCTGGGGAACCACTGTATCTAATGGGAAAAATTACTGCAAAATTTATTTATACTGAAGACTGCTTCTCAGAATTAAGACCCTTGAAACCTTTGGTACTGCATTGGTTTCCTATCTGCTGCTGTAACTAATTACCATAAATTTAGTAGCTTAAGGCAACACAAGTGTATTATCTTACAGCTCTAGAGGTCAGAAGTCCAAAATGGGTCTCACCAGACTAAAATCAAGGTGTCTGCAGGGCTGTGTTCTTTTGTTGAAGCTCTAACAGAGAGTCTAATTTCCCGTCTTTTCCAGTTTCTAGAGGCTCCCTGCATTCCTTGGCTGTGGCTGCATTCCTTCAAAGATAGCAATGGCTGTTCAAGTATTTCTCACTTTGCATCACTCTGACACTGACTCTTCTCCCTCTTCCATATTTAAGGACCCTTGTGATTATAATGAACTCACCTGGATAATACAAGCTAATCTCCCTATCTAAATGTCAGCTAATTAGCAACCTAATTCCGTCTGCTACCTTAATTTCCCTTTGCCAGGTAACCTAACGTATTCACAGGTTCTTGGAATTAAGATGTAGGCATCATGGGGAGTCATTCTTCCTCAAACTTGCGGAAGAATCTCAGTAAAAAGAGAACAAACACAACAAATAAATAAATAAATCAGTAGCTATGAGACTAAACATTTTGCTTGAAAAAAAACCAGAAATGAAAACAAAGAGTGTTAGTGGAAGTTGTCTGTGGCCCAGTAACCACAGATGAAAGGCCAATCTGACTTCAGAGCCACACAGGTTGTCATGTCAACACCAGGAAAGCCTGCCTATACAACTCCCATTTGCAGCTTCAGAATATGACATTCTAGTGACCTGAAAACCACCAGGATATTTTTGGAAGAGCAGCAGAAAGAAGAATGATGTCTTATGGTAGCCCTAGGAACTACAAGTGAGAAACACCAGTGAAATTGTGTTGGTAGATGTTGAAATTTACTATTTTATTCCTCTCCTGGTTATTCATTCTTAACTCTGACTCCACACCAAAATAACCTACAGGGACTTTGAAATGTAGAAGACTTAACCCCTTTCCCAAAGATGCTGATTCAGTAGTCCTGGGATGCTGAGATGTACATGCCAACTTTGTGAAGCTCTGTCCAAACTGTTCAGTCCCTGAGCTTCCTAAGTTTAAGGTTTATATTGTTTTCCTCTGTACTTCAGCATCAATCACAGTGCCCAGCACATTACACATACCAAGGAATGTTTGTGCAATGACTATATGTAGAAGCACATTATTATAGAAAGTCTCGTGTGGCCTTAGAAGCAGGTTTCACTTTGAAAGGTAATTTCTGGCCATAGTGTTTCTCATTAACTAGCAGGGATCCTAGCTATTAGCAAAGACTCTTGCCAATTCTGAGATTTTTAAAAAATGGTGTCAGAATTATGAAGGTGGTACAAACAGCAGGTGTTCCCTGGCACTCCATCTACAGTAACACCCATAAGCTAGTCTCTCTCATTCCATTTTTCTGCTCTATTTTATCTTATAAACATCTGACACATATGAGTTAGTTGATGGACTTTCTCTCATCACTACAATGTAAGCCCAACAGAAGGTGGGATATTATTAGTCTTCTTTACTACAATTTTCTTAGCCTCTAGAACAGTGCCTCCTGGAAGTTATGTGCTCAATAATATTTATCAAATGAGAAAATTATATAATGTGAAAGTAACAAATCATTATAACAAAAAGAATCCACCACTCATTTATTCATGTCAAAAGCTTTTTATCTGAAGGCAAAGCAAGAACATACTCAGGAGTCATGGGAGATTTAACATAGTTGCTTGGCAGCATAATGCTAGAATTAGTCGGAAGCAAGGGGTGCATATTTTTTATTCGAATGTAGATTCCTCCAAACTGCAGGGGAAAAGTCACGCTAGAGAAGCTAAAATAATCCTTTAAAACACAGGACTTTGATTATAATTTTGTAAATGAATTATTAATCACATATACCACAATATGTTGTTCAGTCTATTGTATTTTAATGCTCACTGAATATACTCAAAGATTTTAGCTACTATTTTAATCAACTCATCAACAACATTTTTAGGGAAATGACTGGATGAGATTTTGAAAATATTTATTTTTCAAAGGGAAATTTTAAAAAGAAGTGGGTATCAGTTTTTCCTAAAATTAGATACTCTCCTCCGCCAAATTAGAGAAAACTAATTTTATTGTAAGTTTACATATTTTATTTTGTGACGCTTTAACGGAGTTTTGCAGCTAATGTTGAATATTTAAGTTCTGTGAGGTTAAGGTTTGCAGTTCTGAAGTTGAATTAGAGTTATCAGTGTGATTTACACTGTATTTAATTTTCAAAAAGAAACCAAATAAAACATATTTGCTAACTCTGCCCATTTAAAAGCCTAGAAACATTTTAAAAAATATCCAGTAGCAATCAGCAACACTGAAGTCCCAGACTGTGGTCTCTAAACGTTATTTCCATTAATAATAACCTCAAAATGAATCTGTAGTATACTAGAATAGCAGAAAGCAGGAAAGCTGTCAAATACTACTAGGGTCATGTCAAAAAAACTCAGCACCCATTTTAAAGAGCCTCCAACTGGCCAGAGATTTTTTAAATGAGCGTAAAAACTTCAGTGGATTTAAACATATCAAATATGTACAAATTCATGAGTTCATAATGACACACACACACACACACACACACACAGCCCCATCATCCCCTTTGAAGGATGCAAGGGAACCAAATGATAACTCTGGAAACTGGTAAATAAAGGGGGAAAATGTTGCATTTATTCCGCCTTTCCTATATGAACTGCCTCTAGGTAACAAAACAGCTAGTGAAGAAAGTTTACTTTTTAAAAGTATTCCAAATAATAAATGAGGAAGTGATGGTAAAACTAGAGTATTACCATTTTGAAACCTCTAGTTAATTGGTATATTTAGACAGTCATCATGAATGGGTAAGACAACACAGAAAGACAGACACCATCCAGGTGTCTCCTAATGGAAGACACATCAATGAAGTAGTCTTGAACTGCAAGCCTTCACATCCAATTTGCAACACAGTGAACAGGGGACCACGTTAAACAACACCACAGAAACATAGGAAGGCATTCAAAAATAAAGAAAAAAGATGATGGGAAACTCTGTACGACAAATAACTCAAAGATAAAATATGTTTTATGAAATTATTCAACAAATAAACTGTAATGAAAAGGGAAAGATGGAGAGTGAAACTATAGATTAAAACAAACTTTAGAAACATATAAACAAATACATGGCTCTTATTTGGATTCTCGTCTAATCAAATAAGTTAATTATAGTTGTATGAGGTTGTTTTTTTAAAATTTTTGTTTTGTTTTTAAACTAGGGCTTACATAGCAGTAAAGAAAGTGAATACATAATTATTTTGGATTAGGATCTTGTTGGCTGGTATGGGGCAAAGATACAAGTTCAAGGAAGGGAATTAAGGTGATTGTGAGAAAGCAGTTCAGACACTTCATCAAGTCATTTCAACCATGTAGACAAAGACAACACAGCAGAAAGGGTAAAAGAGAGTCAATAATCTAGAAGGAAAATATTAAGGTGTCGAAGTCTTTCTGAGGTTCAAAAACAGGTACAGTGGCACTATAAACTGAGACTATGAAGGATAAGAACTTGTTATCAGATATTAGAATGAATGACTTTAAGATTTCTGAGTTAGTACATCTGTGAGTCCAGTTGGCTATTATGTGAATGGGTGACTGAGAATGCAGAAGCAGACTTTATTACAGTTTAGGGGATGAAGGAACTAGGAGGTGCCTTTTGGGTAATGAGGATGTCCCATGAAATCAGACAGCAAATGGAATGAAAATGAAAACATTTTTTACAAACATGCTGGAATAATTCTTAGATCAGAGAAGTTCTCCGCTTTCTCTTACATCAGGATAAGAAAGGAAGGAGAGAGCTATGGATACTGTTGACATAGCAACCAAGATTTAGTTGTGTCTCACATATCAAAATGTAATTTTTAAAAAGTTAAAACCATCAATCCAACTCCAATATAAAATAAACGTGTCAAAGAATTTTTCTACTCATTAATTAATCAGGGAAACAGATGTTAAAAACAGCCCAAACAGCATTTACAAAGCTAGGCAATTTTAGAATAACTGGGTAATGTCCAATAGAGCCATAAACTCTAATCTCTGGGGTTATCAGTTCGATCTGGAGCAATACGCAAATTAGTATACAGCTTCACTAAGTCTGGAGCCTTTAATCAATAGTAATAATGAGTGAAATAATTACATTTTCCTAGATAATCCTCAGGTGACTTTTGCTCCTTTTTATGACATTGGAAGGTGTGTATCTCAAATATACCTTATTTCAAGAGGTATGAATAATTTTTTTGACAAATGGAGAAAATAATTACTCATTCTGAAGAACTAGCTTTTATATAGAGGTTTAAAAAAATAATGAGGTTTACATAAAACGGCCAACAAAACCTGGACCTCAAAAGTGTCATCTATTCACTCAGAATGACAAGAGCTTGTTAATAGAACAAAATTACGAACAAAATTTTTAGACTGTCTTCATCTCTGCTACTCCAAGCTACTATTAACTCATTCTATATTGGTTCTTCTTCCCATTCCAATACTTGTTCAAGGCCTGATTCCTTATCCCTCTCTCAAATAAATCTTTCGTGAACTATTATGTATCCACTAGGCACTTTCTATCACAGAACCCTGTTTCATTTTATTTATTGCACATATTACCGTATATTTCCCCATTTGTGTGTATATTTATTTACTTATTGTTTAACTGTTCTCCTCACCCCCCCAAAAGTAAACCACTTTGGAGCATAAACATATTTTCTCTTTATTTTCCTACTGTATTTTCAGTGTTGTCTAAAATAGTACCTGGCACAGAGAAGATGATTAATAAATATTTGTAGAGAAAAGAACAATCCTAGTTCTATCAATTTTGTAAACACCATCAATATTTATGATGAGATGCAATAATATTTCCAAACAAATTATTCTGGAGGGTTGTTAAAGTTTTACAATTTTTTCATTTGATGACTCATCCATGAAATACTAATATCTAGTTAAGTAAAGATTTGCTCTCATATCCAAACATCTATCCATGCCATTTACCCATCTTCATTTTTGGTAATGAGAATTAGTGCAATTTTCTCTTGCTTCATGGCTAAGAATTGCTTTAGCAGTACAAATCCTTCACCATGTCGTTATAAATAACCAAGCATTCAAGCTTCTGTGGGCAATTAAATTGTAGAGAATAGCATCAGCGAAGTTATCTGAGAATATGGAAAGGAGAACAATTTGTTTTTTACCAATATTCCTAACTCCCAAAGAAGAGAAGTTCCTTGTACAAACATTTACAAAACCAACTCAGGAGTTGGTGATCGTACGACATTCATATAGGATAACACTGTTTTCTCTAAAGTAGGAGTTTAGGACCCAAGAATGTCAGCCTCCACTGTACAGCCTCATAGCTGGCAGTTAAGATTAATGTGGAGAATAACATGGTTTCACTATCTAAGCTGTGACATTACTTCCAAATGACTGTCACTACACTTGGCCCTATTTTATGAAAATTAGAGTCTCTGCTTTCTTAGTGGTTATCATGGTTTCATATCATGGCTTTCCAAATTGGGTAGATAACCTGTCTTTCTTAAGACAATCATAACCAACTTGATTTTCAAAAGAATCTATGAGTTCTCAGTGAGCTGTTTATAAGTTTGAACGATATTTTAGAAATTTTGCCTAAATACATATTTAGAGTTCATAAAGGCTCAAAAATGATTTTAGAGACTTCTGAGGAAATTGTACACATTAAACATGCTCATAATTACATATTTACATAATTTTTTACAATAGATCAGAAGGAAATATTCGGAAGTGCAGATTAAAATAACTCTCTCAAAATCATTCTTTCCCAGATAGTAAGGCAATTCTGTTGTAAAACAAATAAATAGATTTTATTTTGCTTTTATTTTGTTTTCATGTAGAATGTAAAAACATAAAATCTGGTATTAAGGAGAAAAAGAGAGAGAGTAATCAATCCCTTACCTCATAGTGTGTAGTCACTTTCTTTTTGATTATAGGTCATGTTTAAGGATCACTAATGATATTATTGACATCCAGCAGGCACATGCTGCACGCTTTAACTCTCTCACTCTTTGATTTTCTCCACACATCTTTATACTCACTGACCCTTTTCTCTTTCATTACCACCACCTCAAATGAGGCAAAAATGTATTGCTGAGATCAGATGTAAGATCTGCCCTTAGAGCAAGTATTTTGAATAAAGGAATTAAAATAGAACTTATCCTTCTTCAAAAAAACTTCATAAATGATGAAATGATATGCGCTGTTTATTCATCCTAACATGCAAACTACCTTCATGAACTGCAGGAATGAACCTGGAGAGAGGTATCAATATAAAAGAGTACATTTTGCCACAGATGGGTTAAAGAAGAATAGATGTGCTGAAGTCCAAGCATGTGTTAAGGAGGAAAGATTCCCTTTCACAATCTCTGACCAAACCAATAAAGCAAAAACTTTAAAAGTTCTACTTTCTCCACTTCTATTCTGGCAAGGTTTTTTTTTCTCTTATCCCTGAGAACTATCCACAAATAAAGAAATATTTTCAAAACACAATCCTATATACTCCCAGTAAAAAAAGCATATTGTAACATTATATGTTCTTCCTTTATGTCCACAAGAGCAAGACATATGTGTATATATGATTTTCATTTGCTAACCTTGACATTAGTTGCCACTGCATTATATATTTTACAAATTACTTTGTGGTAGATGTTAATTATGTATATTTTTATTATATTTAAGATTCATGAGCAAAAAACAGTTTAGCTATCACCAGCAAAGCCACAGAATTAAATTTTGTGTATTCTTCATAGCATTTACTTTAAGAAAAAGTAGTCAGTACTTTCCTAACATTTACCTAATACCCAAATTACATCAGAGCAGCAAGGTTTCAGAAAAGCTGATTGCACGGAGAGCTCTGAATAAATATCTATGAACTATGGTAGACCATGTAAGTATTTTCCTCACTTCTATTGATACAGCTTTCTATACAGATTCAATATGTACATATGAACTGAATGATCAATATTTCCCTAAATTCTGCCATTTTCCTCGGACTTTGTGTTAACATTTAATACTAAACTCAGATAAGGTGTTTTCTGCTTGCTTGCAGACTACATTGTTACAGTTATAAGTCTTGATCAGTTACTTGGTTTCCCCTCCTGATTATTACTAGGTGATAGGTAATGATGTAGGTACCAGTTCCCTCTCTGTCTCTGTCTCTTTCTTTTTCTCATCTCTTTCTCTCCTCTCTCTCTCCTCTCTCTCTCTCACACACATACCCACGCACATCTCTATCTCTAGCTCTAGCTCTATCTCTATGTCTATGTCTATGTCTATCTCTATCTATCTATCTCTATATCTATCTCTACTTCTCTGTTTTGCCGGAGCATCAATTGGAATAGAGACCAGGGGCAATGATTCACCAAGATTTCCATTTGAATTAGTGTATTCACTTTGCACAGGCGAGATAATGTTGTTGGCTGTTGTAAGGAGAATTGATGGCACAGCCAAGATGAACTGAAATAACTGCTTTACGTCCATACGGACTGGGTCAGAGGAATTGTAATTTTCTATTCCTCTGCACATCATAGTGCAGCACCACCAACACTTTTTAAAATAACCTGTTAAATAAAAGCACACAGAGGAGTAGATAAATCACAGGGTATAGCTCAATGAATTTTCACTTAGTAAACACATCCATATAAAAAAAATTATCAGTCGTAAGGGTAATGCAAATTAAAACCACAATGAGAGTCACTTCACACCCACTAGAATGGTTATAACCAAAAAGACAGATAATAACAAATGTTGTCAAGGATATGGAGAAATTGCAACCCTTGCATATTGCTGGTGGGAATGCAAAATGATGCAGCCACTTTGGAAATGGTATGACAGTTCCTCAGAAGTTCAAACATAGCTTTACTATTTGACTCAGAAATTCCACTTCTAGCAAAATACCCAAGAAAAATACGTCTACACACACACCAAACTTGTACATAAATGTTATTGCAGCATTATTCATAATAGCCCCGAAGAGGAAACAACACAAATATCTACCAGCTGATAATACATAAACAAATCTGATATATCCATTTAATGTAATATTATTATATGTAAATATGATATTTATTATATTGAAGGAATGGTGGTCTGATAAATACTACAGCCTGGATGAACCTTGAAAACACTAAACGAAGTGATAGAAGCAAATCACCAAAGGCAATATATTATATAATTCAATTAACATGAAAAGTCCAGAATCGGCAAATCTATAGAGAGAAAATAGAATAGTGGTACCTAAGAGCTGGGGTGAGAGAGGAAAAAGAATGATTGCTTCTGGGTATGCATTTTTTTGAGGGGGTGATGAAAATGTTCTAAAATTGACTGTGGTTATGACTGCACAAATCTGTGAATACTAGGTGAGTTACATCTCAATAAACTGTTATTTAAAAAACCAAAGTTACGTTTTGAAGTAATTATAATACCTTGTATTTTTATACAATAAAGGAAAATAACAAAAAACATCAAGAAATAGAACATCTCATCGAGCAGACAGACCCTAAGGTGTCTCCCAATGATTTTATCTCCTTGTGTTCACACTTCTGTGTATCCCACCTCCTCTGGAAAGTGAGTGAGACATTTGGCTTGCTGATAACCAATAGAATAGGACAAAGGACATGGGACATGATTCGCAATTTGGTTACATGTTATGGCTTATATGATGAGGTATCACTCCACTGATTATATCATGTTATATAAGACTCTATCTTGTTAAAGTTGTCTCATTTTCTATAGGCTCTGTAGGAGCTGAGGGGCTCAGTCCTACAACTGTAAACTACTGAACACTGCCAATTTGAGTGGGCTTGAGAGTAGACTCTTCCCCAGTTGATCCTACAAATGAGAATTCAGTTCAGCTGACACCTTGATTGCAGCCTGGTGACATCCTGAAGCAGAGAATGCAACTAAACCCTGCCAGACTCCTGACTCACAGAAACTGAGATATTTAATATGCGTTTTTGTTTTTTTTTTAAGACACTTAAGTTTGTGGTGGTTTGTTATATAGCAACAGATCACTAATAACACCATTATCTGAGAAGATTCCTTTTTCCCCTCCCAGGCACTACAGCCCCATTCCCAAAGGTAACCAGTATCTTCATTTCTAACATGTTGAAATAGTACTGCCTATTTTAAATATATATAATTGGAATCAGAGTATAAATAACCTTGCGCCTGGTTTCCCATGCCCAACATCTTGGTTGTGTGGCATTTTCTTGTGTGTAGCATTACCTTGTTCATCTTCATTACTGTATAGTGTTCCACTATGTGAATATACCATAATTTATCTACTTTTTTTTTTTATTTAAATGAGAGCTGTTTCCAGTGTTCGAGTTATCCTGCTCTGAGCATTCTTATTCAGATACATGTCTTTGGATGTAATACACACAAACACACATATATTTCTATTGAGTATACCTACAGATGGGATTTTTGGGTCACAGAACATAGAGTATTCATATATTCAGAATTTTAGACACTGCTGAACAGTTTTCCACAGTAGTTATACTCTCACCATGAGAGTCAAAAACTTTCAGTTGCTTTACCTTTTTTTTTCCCCAGATAAGCTCAATTTTAGATATTTGGCAATGGGAATCTATAGTTCCTACTAAATAACTTGTTATCACATTATACTACTTTAATTCTCTGACATTTTTCATATTAACTTATTATTTATCTTCCTCTACTGAAAATAATATATGCTTCTTGAGATAGTAATTTTGTCTGCTTTTTTTACACCTATATACTTAGCATCTCTCATACAATGGCTTCAGAAACAACATAAATTTTATTAAATAAGTAAACTACTCACACAGTCATTTTCCCTCCCCATGTACTTTTTAAAAAGTACTTCTAAAGGGAGAACAACAACAGCATACTAATGCCATTGCAACTAAGTTTACTGAAATTATTTCTCACCAATTTGTGAAAATCTTATAACCCATTCTATCTCATAAAATTTTAAATTTAGATCAATAGTTTATCAAATTATACCAGAATATGTGTTTCATAGTACTCTTGGCAGTTTGTGTTTGAGAAGTAGTTGCATTCTAAATATGAAAGAAAAAGGAAGTATAAAAACTACCACGTACTTTATTATTGTAGCTTTCCTAAATCCTCAAGCAAGTGGGTCACACATTTCTTAGTCATAAAATTAATAGATAGTCCTTAAACCAGATGGTAGCAGTGTGTTCATTCCTTAAAGGAAGAAGACAAGAGCCTTGCAATGAGAATGTGCGCAAATAGTTTAGGTCATTCCCTGCTAGGCACTTAGCAATTGGAAGGAACATTTAGTGACTGTGAAGCAGAGGCAATGTGATGGGAGAAATATCCCTACAGTCTACTCAAGGCATGGAAGTACTATAAATATTTTCATAAAAGCATGTTCAGAATAAGAATACAATAGCTGAAATCTGATACATCAAACCTAGATACAGCATATTCCTCATTCTGTAAATCATGGTGATGATTTGATTCTTGTTTATATGCATGCAGTTAAAAGAAGGTCATTAATTAAAATGACGTAGACTACAGGATACATTAATTAGTGCACTATATGCTTTTTATCATCATTTAGGAAACATTTGATCTGTATAAAATGCTGTTATAATTACTAAATTCATGTGTAAATATAAAGATAACGGTAGTACGAGAATTGTAGTATTTTAATTCTATAAGATATATTCCAATTTTCATGACTAAAAAACTACCTCTTAAGATTCCTCCATATATTCTCTGACAGTGGCTCTCAAAATGTGGTCCCTAGACCAGCAGCATTGGCATCACTTGGAAATTTCTTAGAAATACAGACCTACTGAAACATAAATTGTGTTGGCCCAGTAATCTGTGCTTTAACAAGCTCTCCAGATGACTCGCAATATAATACCCTAATGTTTACAAACCACTATTTTTTGAAATTGAATTTCACCTTCCTTAATATGTGCCAAAATCTCAACTACAGACCTTCAAAGGATGTATTTTCAATATTTTATAGAATCCATTGGTTTTATATTAGGTGTGATTAAAATGTATTGCATAGTAACACCGATTACTTTGTGCCAGTTCTATATTTGTTTAATATTTATGTGGCTATGATTACTAGAAAATAACTTTAAAAAAATTGTTCTTGATATACAATAGCTTATAATGCATGCCAAAAGGAGTTGAAAAGACACTTTAGTAGTGAACACATTTGAAACCACTTTTAAGTGCCTTATTTGCAACAATTGGATTACTTAGAATTACCATTTGCTTTTTTCCCCTTTGGTTTTCTGTAAGGTTTGAACTTTTGGACAAGGTGGACTCCTTACAGTTCCTTACATTTCAAATAAAGTGTTTTTGACTCCTTATGACTTAAATTATCATTTCTCTTTTAAATTTCAAAAGTAAAAATGAAAACTATTTTAATGAGATCTTCATCTTACAGCATGGCATTGCTATAAAGGGAACGTTTTTTCTTTGATTTTTAAAATTACGGCAAATACACATAGAATTTTGGTGGAACACAATTCAGTCCATTACTGGACACTTCCATCACTTGGTTATTGTGAATAATACAGCTATGAATATGAGTTTGCAAATATCTCTTCAATTCTTTTAAAGTTATTATTTAATTCTTTCCGACACATGGTCAGAAGTGGAACTGCTGGATCATATGGTAACTCTATTTTCAATTTTTTGAGGAACTTCTATACTGTTTTCATTTTTTTACATTCCCACCAACAGTGCACAAGGGCTCCAATATTCTACATCCTCACCAACACTTGTTGCTTTCTGCTTTTGTTTTTGTTTCTTGATATTAGCCATCCTAATAGATGTGAGGTGATATCTTATTATGGTTTTGATTTGCATTTCCCTAATAAAGTATTTGAAAAATAGTTTTTATTGAACTTTAAGTGAAAAAGAGTGATTGACGTCACTGTCAAACAAAGATAATTGTTCCGAATTAAAATTCAGTATTTTATGCAACTCACTATGGATTGATTTCATCAGACAGTACAAGTGGTGAATTCAATATAAACTCTGTTGTGAGCATGACACATCTAGAAGAATGCCTTCAGCAAACTTCAATTTTCAACCTCCACTGAATCCATACCATTAATATCTTGTTTCTTATAATTAGATTACCAAGAAGTTTTACTAGTCCCTGGACTTTTTTCCTCTGGATTGAGATGGAAGCAAAACTCTTGTTACTTCAAAATAGACTTTATATTCTGCTTCTCATCTTAAATAGATATTGATTTCTGTAGAACTTCAGAATTTTGAGTTACAATTAAGCAGAATGAGTCTGTTAACATAACAGACCATGTCTCACCTATCGGCCATATTATAAAATAGTTTTATTGAACTTTAAGTGAAAAAGAGTGATTGATTGAAGACTGAATTATTAAATATCAATTTCTAATTTGATAATTAAGAATCCATAGACTACTGTATAATCTGTGTTAAAATGTCATCTTTTAGTGAATTGATAATTTACATAGAAATTTTAATTGCAATATAATTTAAAATATGTAGATCTAATTACTGCATTTTATGCTATTTAAGCATGTTATAAAGTTTTTGATATATATTTGAATTATCTTTCCCCCAAAGGTGATTTGTAATTATAATAACATTTATTTGAGAAAAGAAATAGTGGATTGACCTACAGAAAAAAGTCAGAGATATAATTTTTTTTTATTTAGTTAGTCGATAAAGATAATTCATATAATAAAGGAAGTGAAAGGAGTGGCAGCAACAAATAATGATGAATTTTATGTTTTTCTCACTTTCAGTTACCATAATACCGTATCTAATTATGTATCTTTCGATTTCATGTGTGTGTGTGTGTGTGTGTGTGTGTGTGTGTGTGTGTATGGTATGTGAAGACTGAGACTACAGGTAAAATTGACTTTATTACTCCACTTAATTAAAGAACAATTAACACATTTATAGGATATGTATGGCAGCTATAGTCAAAACCCACTTCAGTCTTTGTTTAGGACCCTTTTTCTAATTACATTTTGTTACTCATGTTTTTGAGCATACATACTGTTCTTCTAGGATTTTGCTTCACTTTATAAAATTCTTCAGTTTCCAAATAGCCATCATGGCCTGTCTTAGATTAGTTGTTTTTTCCTTTTTCACCAGTTATTCAGAAGTGCTCTAACTACAAATCATAGAAATATCTGCAAGGCTGCCTGGCATTAAGATAGAGTATGTTTTCTCTGAATATAATTAAATTTCCATGGCAATGAAGACAAGGTTGCTCAGGTATCATTTTATAGCCACTATATGATGCATTTAGTTGGATAAACTTACTAGTTCCCAAGTACTCCAAGGCAAGATTAAGCACTCACTTTGAAACTGAAGCTTTGATTAGCCTATTCAATATTTATATATTTCCTAATCAAAAATCATATCAGAAAAAAATAATCTTAAAAACCTTTTTGGGTATATTTACAGTTTTTGATCTGTGTTTAGTCCTAGAATCAAGGGATTATCATCTAAGTGATATAATGATTCTATTGATATATAAAGGTTTCAGGGTGTTAACTGTATTATCTATTAAGATTCAAAACCTCTAAATAGCCATCTTATAACCAAAAGGTGATTTGGTATTAAACTAGAAAAATGATTTACCAATGAATGATTTTGACCTACCAACATAGGAATTCCAGTAAAGTGAACTTAACAGTAAGTTAATAAACAAATTTATATGTATAAATCCTTTTTAAGTGATATATTGTATATTGATATGTATTTTGGAGGAAAAATAATGGCCCACTTTCCTTTAAATTGGAAACATGACCTTATTTCATTTCTACAAGAAGAATTTTGTTTTGCTGCTTTAGACAAATAACACAGAGGCAAGTGTTACATTGATTTTTCTAAGTAATGTTTCAGTAGAAAATACAACAGATATATAACTCTACTCGAAAGTGGTAAATACACAGAGACCTATGGGCACTATTATTGGTGGGAAATATTTTAGGGTCTCCTCGATAGTACGAGAAAGTGATGGAAGTGTAAGAATTGACTCCTTTTTCAGGTTTGGTCTCTAATGTGGCAGTGTGGCTCAGCAGTGTTCCAGTTTAGTCCTGTTTGCTTGTTCCACCAAGTCAGTTATTCACATGCTACTGAGGTAAGAGATAAAATTGGCTTATTCACAACCGTTTCATGATCCTCTACAAAAAATTTTCAGAAAGCAATGACATCAACAAAACTATATTGTTATAAATATGTTGATAACAGACAATTCTAAACCTGGCTTAAGATCACTTACTTATACACTTGTAAGAATTTTCAAAATCAAATTCAACTTACAGACATTTTCTTAAAGCAAGAACATTTTTTTGACAGTTTTGTTTTCCTTAAATAAAAATGTTACCAATTTACTTTAGTAGCTTTAAAATTTCCTTGGAAATGTTATATTATAAATGACTATCATAACTTATATAAATTATAGAATTCAGAAATTTGAATTAAACACACCTTTTTAAAATAAATTATTACATTGATTTAATTTCAACTCATTTATAACTGACAAGTGTCAAGGGAATGTTTTGATGCTATGAAAACAGCTTTATTGTCTTATGCTTCTATATTGTACATAGTCTATTTATAGATGTGACATTTCTGACTGGCAATGCAGATGTACCTATATAAATTGTGGTTGTGGCTCTTTTCTAAAAGGAAGTGAAAAATCATGCATGTGGATCATACAACAAATAGCTAACGAATGCTCTCGGATTCATGGAAGGTTCAAAGCCCAGTTGCTGGCCAGTTTCTTAATGTCCAGTTTAAACCTTGAAAATCAAGTCACAATTTTTCCTAAGACTGTGTTTGATGGTTAATGGCTCAAGAAAATAAAGGTGGCATGTTCATAATGAGAAAATGAGAAATGCAGTACAAAACACTAAAATTCCTTGGGTTGATTTTATGAGTCTTTTAATTCAAATCATCAATTTAGACAAACTTTTGGCTACACCTAATGAGCCAATTAATCAAAACGCTCTCTCACGTAACCCCAACTAAAGATAGTTTAATGATTATTTTAGCAAGAATACCTTCAGTGTGACCAGAAAAATGAAAAAAATAACATGGCTTTTATGTTTTTATTTATTCAAAAGGTGTTTTGATTTTAACAATAGCTTCCATATTTAATTGGGTTTTATACCACAGATTCACTGAACTATTCAAAAAATAATTGCGCATTGATTATGGGTTTCAGGGATAGATTCAGAGTAGCGAAAAACAAATCCCAGTTTTTGTGGGAGGGGACAAATATGAATTAGAGATATACAAAATTAAAGGCAAAAGTTCTTTGAAGAAAAAAAGTAAAGTGATAGTGACGTAGAGGTACCTTATATTAAGTATTCAGGAAAGGTAATTAATGAGCTTAATAAGTGGTGGGTTTGGCTGGGAAAAGCCTGATTTTAGAGGGCGTGGAGAGAATGAGAGGGGAGAAAGGCATAAGAGTGATGTTTAGAGAAAATGTGCTTCACAGGAAAGCAGTGAAATACAATAATTAAGGAGATGTATTGAGTCAGGGTGGTAAGCCTTGTGTTCTTCATTTTTTCCCTCATTAATAATATGGCATTGACCAGAATACAGGGTTTTAAAATAAACTATAACCACTAAGAAAACAAGTATAAGTTTAAACATTAATTGCCATTTAAGTCATTTAATTGACAAATTTAATTAAAAAGTTGCCATTTCTTTTTTTTTGTACATCCTACTTGAAAGTTGTTTAACTTAGTTATATACAATTTTATAATTTACCTATTCTGTATGTTTTTAACTTCTACTTTGGTTAGACACAGTATGCTTACATTTATGGTTTAGTTAAATTGTTATTCAATATTATATTATTTTTGGATAGTTAACATGTACATCTACAGTATGTATTTTTAAAACATTACCATAACTATAAAAAGAAACATTATTATAAATACTTTTGAAATGGTGTTATTAATTTTACTACTTCATCTACTTGATAATAAGTTATGAGAAATAATTTGTCAACTACATATCCTCAAGCAGTTTTACTCTAATTACCAAAAAGTTTTAGTAGCTTTACTCTTTTTCCATCTGGATTGAGACCCTACATCCTATACTTCTTAGTAAATATGTGGACTATATCCTGACTATATCCTGACTTCTTGGTAAATCGTATATCCTGCTTCTCATCTTAACTATATATATTGTTAATTACTCTAGATTTTCAGAAAATTTCAAGAATTTTAAAAAATTTTATAGGAGTGTTTGTTTCTATTTTTAAACTCAATTCAATCTTGCTAAGTCTTGCCTGACATCTTAATTGAAAACAGATCTTATAAAATTATAGCTTTATGAGCAATCATTTTTTATTCCCCTGTTTCTCTGTCTACTTTGGGCAATTCAGAATATACTGTATATATTTACTGTATATATTTACTGTATATATAAATTGTTTCCTAAGAAGATATTAAAGGTCATATGCAATATACACCATTTAGTAACTATTATATTGTTATCACATTTTCCCAAACTGAAAACCAACAGCTAGCACTATTCAAATATGAAAAATAAATTTTAGTCTTGAGTATTATTACCTTATTTTTAGTGATTTGCTTGCTATATTTCAAGTTCAACATATCTTTTAAATGCCCACAACTTGAATATTTGCAGTCAAAAAGAATCCAGCTTCTCCAGATACCAAACTATTGTTTAATATATGAGAATTCCTTAATTTCAAAATGCATTTCCTTTCTGGAAGTCATTTACTAAACATATTTGATTTTAAAGAGAATTATTGTTATATTATATATATGGTATAAATAGTATTATGCTGCATTTTATACTAGCAAAATAAACTATTTATCTAAACTAAATGGCTAATATAAGAAGTAAACTTATGATAATGTGATTTTGTCATTTGTTTATTAAATAGATAATTCAGATATCCCCAGGATATATACCCTGTAAAAGGCAAATATGTCCCTGCCTTCATCTAACTCAGAATCAGTGAGGGAAAAAGATTAATAAAAAGTTGCAATAAAATGTGATAAATGTAAGATGCGTAGATTCCTAATTGGAATTCAGAAGAAAGTTACCTAATTCAGGCTAGGAGAGCAGAAAGGAGTCTGCATACGCAGTGGATTCTGCATAGCATAGTACTACTGGGCAATATTGCTTTGGCAATCTATGTGAATGCTGCTCCTAGGGATATGCATGGCACAGCCTTATAATAGTACCTGGCAGTCAAGTATCGCATTAATCCAAGTTAGAAACAGTGATGGCCTGATGGCTTATCTGATAGTTTCCTAGAGCTGCTGTAACAGAATACAATAACCTGTTAAAACAACAGAAAAGTCTTGTCTATGGAATCCTTTCTTGCCTTTTCCCAGCTTCTCGTGATGGGCAGCAATCCTTGGTGTTTCTTCGCTTGTAGCTGCATCAATCCAACCTCGGCCTCTGTCATCCCATGGTGGTCTTTACATTGTCTTCCCACTGTGTGTCTGGCTCCACTTTTTTTTTTAATAGATCTTTACTGGGGTATAATTGCTTCACAATACTCTATTAATTTCTGTTGTACAACAAAGTGAATCAGCCATATGCATACATATGTCCCCATATCCCCTCCCTCTTGAGCCTCCCTCCCACCCTCCCTATCCCACCCCTCTAGGTCATCACAAAGCACCAAGCTGATCTCCCTGTGCTATGCTGCTGCTTCCCACTAGCTAACTTTACATTCGGTAGTGTATATATGTCGATGCTACTCTCACTTCGCCCCAGCTTCCCCCTCCCACCCTGTGTCCTCAAGTCCATTCTCTATGTCTACATCTTTATTCCATATATATATGTTAGCATATGGTATTTGTTTTTCTCTTTCTGACTTACTTCACTCTGTATGACAGACTCTAGGTCCATCCACCTCACTACAAATAACTCAATTTTGTTTCTTTTTATGGCTGAGTAATATTCCATTGTATATATGTGCCACATCTTCCTTAGCCATTCATCTGTTGATGGACATTTAGGTTGATTCCATGTCCTGGCTATTGTAAATAGTGCTGCAATGAACATTGTGGTACATGTCTCTTTTTGAGTTACGGTTTTCTCAAGGTATGCCCAGTAGTGGGATTGCTGGGCAGAAGACCTAAATAGACATTTCACCCAAGGAAGACATACAGATGGCCAAGAGGCACATGAAAAGATGCTCAACGTCACTAATTATTAGAGAAATGCAAATCAAAACTACAATGAGGTATCACCTCACGCTGGTCAGAATGGCCATTATCAAAAAATCTAGAAACAATAATGCTGGAAAGGGTGTGGTGAAAGGGAACCCTCCAGCATGGGAATGTAAATTGATACAACCACTATGGAAAACAGTATGTAGGTTCCTTAAAAATCTAAAAATAGAACTACCATATGTCTCCAGTTTTTATATGGACTCTAGTCACATTGAAATAAGACCCACCCTCATGCCCTCCTTTTAACTTGAGAACCTCTCTAAAAACCCTATTTCCAAATAAGGTTACAATCTGAAGTACTGGGGGCTAGGACTTCAACCTATCTTTTTTGGAGGACACAATTTAACCCCTAGCAACTTAGATCTAGATAGCAGGCATAAGAATTGAGATAAATGGAAAGATTTGAGAAATACTTAGCCAGAAGGCATAATTTCATACACATTTTAAAAAGACAACACTTTAACTTATATGACATAATAAAATTTTAACATACTCTAATGATTCAACAGCTAAAAATAACATTTCTGATTGAAAAAGAGCAAAAAATGTCTGGACTCCCTTCACAGCAATTTAACAGCTAAACAGATGCGCTTGCCACTTGCTCCCTTGCAACTGTGAGCTTTTGACTCATTCTTATATTATTATTACGTTGTGAATATTCATTTGCGATTTCATTCCCTTCTTGGTTAGAAAAAAACTGGAATTTGGAATTGAAAGATCATGATTAATAACAAATTAACATAAACAAATACTTGTTATACTCAATGGATCACTGCCTTCCTTTAGCGTTTGATAGAATTTAGAACACATACACATATTTCCAAAATTTTATGTATAATTTAGGAAGGACATCTTACAGACCATTCACTAATCTCATATGTATAACACATTTATGAGTTCACTGGCTTGCATCAATGTATGGAGACTATTTAGTTGTAAGTGACTGAGACCATTCCAAAAGGCAATTTTTTTAGTAGAAAAAAAATCCTTTAGATTGTAATTTCGAGAGACTCAAACATTCTATGATTCTTTTTAAAAGACGAATATACATTTGACTTGAACTAAAACAGTTAAATACCACCACCTATAAGTCACTGACTCTTTCTTAAATGAGACCTCAAAGAAGCAGAGACATTTCAGAAATTTTTCTCAAAAGTGGCAGTGTGGCGTAGGAAACCCCAGCAGCAGTGTCAAGTGTCCTGCAGCTGTACTGTCCAAAAGCTTCTTGGCAGCATGGTCATGTGCAGCCTGATAACTAGACGTTTAGGCTCATTTTTCCTTCATTCCTGCCAGTTTTCTAGCCTCTTCTTTATTCCAAGTCTATTAGCTACCTCTTGTATTCCCATTAATTTCCTTTTCCTGCTTAGGTTAGAATCAGTTTTTATTGCTTATAAATAAGAACTCTGATTGGTGCAGATAAAATTTCAATATTTGAGCCTTCATCTATTCCTGTTAAATGTTCATTTATTTTCTGCTCTCTAAAAACCAACCTCTTTCTCCTCCTGCACAGGAAGCTTTCAAATACTTGATATAATTATTTGGTCTTCTTTTAGTTTTCTCTTGTTTAACATTCTCAGACACCCTCAGTCACTCCCCTTACTATCTCCTCACAGTTTGAAAATTCAATGATTTGTTGGTATTCTTAAAATGTGATATTACAGAAGTCTCAAATTGTCTTTTTCCCTGCCAACAGAAAAAAATCATTCTTTAAGTCTAGATTTATGTACCAATTTATTTCTTCAAAGGTTTTCTTTAAAAACACCTCAGATCAAAATAATTTCCTTCTTTGCATGTACGCTCATTTTAATTCATATTAATTTACTTATATTGTATAAATACTTTATTCATAAGTTTCTCTCTCCCAGTAGATGACAAAATTATTTGGTAAGAATCATACCTCACTTTTCCTCTGTCATCCAGCCCTAGTGTTTTATGAAGGGATCATCTCTAAAAGATCTTTGATAAACAAGATGTTTCAGATGTAGTCTGAAAATTAAGCAATTTATCAGTCAAATAAATGAACATCATTTTAGCTATGATTAGGGTCTTCCACATGTTTCTTTACTACAACTATACACATCTTTTTGCATTCCTTGCTTTCTGGGGATCAGCCAGGGATATTCAGCTAAAGGACCTATCTTCCAGTTAATTCTAAGTCTTTCTCCCCTCTAATTATGCCATTTCCCTGGGGATTACCTACATCTTGCCTAATATATTTATAGTTTTAAAAGTATGGCTCTTTCATTAAACTATAGCCATTTATGTGAAGTATTAATATTTTTTTAGGCAGTTTCTATGGGGCTCACAAAACAATTCATAAAAGGAAACTGAGGCATCCAACACAAAAGCCTAGTCCTGTCTTTAAATGGTCATGTCCTTAAGCAGTCATGTCTAATACAAAAGCTAATAAATAAGCAGACAAATAAATGATTGAATAAATTAATTGTTCTTGGAAATAAGACTTTTTAGACTTGTTGGCAGTAGATGATACCCTGTGAAATAGAGTATCAGTGAGAAAAGAAAATCAGACCCCGTTCCTTGACTTTTTTTTTTCTTTGTAACTTGTATTACCTTATAAGATGTATTCTTTTAAACCCAGAAGTGTAAAGAGTTTTTGTATGTTTTGTATGCCATTGTATTCCTAGCACTGAGAACAATGCTCAGCAAATAGTAGGTGCTCAATAAAAATTTGTTGGACGAATGAAGAAGACTGTGGGCAAAGTTAGCATTACAACAACACTGTTCTCCAAGGGAGGGAGGGAGGGAGGGAGGGGGGCGGGACTCTCTCTCAAGAGACTGAGAATGCTGAAGGAGACAATGTGAAAAAAGGAAGAGACATCATGGAATGTAATAGAAATATTTCTTCTAAGCATCTAATAAGCTGTATATCGACAGTTTGAGGAGTAACACCTGCAGAATATGCTTCCATTGGGTCTCAAGGATTGAGGATACAGTCTTCCTGAGAAAGGCATGTCAGAAGCTTAGTCTCATAATTCCAATCTCAGAATCTCACTGGGGCCCAAGATAACTAGCAGCCAGAAACACTGTCAGATGCACACAAGATCCCCGAAGTCCATCTCATGTTCTGGTTAACAGATATGACCTTGACACCCTTGAGCAACCTCAGATAATTCTCTTGTATATGTTTTGTGCATAAACACATTTTCATTGTGGCATTTAAAAATATTAGCCCAAATTTATTTGCCCATCTTTGATGATATATGGAGAGTTGAGAACTTGTTTTCATTTTGTCCAATTATGTTGTTATTTCCTATTTGCCTTTCCTATTTGCCTTCCTCTTACACAGTGACTAACATGCAAAGAACTCAATAAACAATTGCCGGATTGATTTTCCCATTGCATTGAAAAATATGTACCTGAATAGACCATTATTAGTAGTAAACTGTATTCCCAGTATTGCCTTGAAAACTCACAATGCTCATTTAATCACTTTCTGTACAACAAACTAACATATGAAAGTGCCTAAAAAACCATCCTTAAACCTTTAAGATTCTGGTTTGAGCATTATCTGGCTGAGCACAGTTTGATTTACAAATGTATCCTGACATTCAAAGAAAGAGATAACAAAACTAGGGAAAAGCAAACTTTTTTTTCATAAAGCCTCACTACACTTTTTAAAATGCAAACTTGACAGACTGAAAATACCCCAACTGTGCTTGCCTGTATGCATAATGGTTTTATGCCCCTTTTATGTTTGGCAAAATTTCTATAGAAATCACAAACCAGCTTTATCTCTTGACTTTCAAACATACCTCAAGCAAAATGTGCTGAAGTAGTAAACTTAATTTAACTTCTGCGAAAAGTATTTCCAGTTAAGAACTCAAAAAGGAAAACATTATTTAGCTCAATAAAGCTTACTAACAGCTCTGATACTAACAAAAATAAAAAACCAGTTTAATTCATATGACAAAGAGAAAAGTAAATGAAATGGAAGTTTATAACAATCGCTAACATTTGTCAAATTTGCCATATGCTCATCTGTGAAGTCAAGCCCTTCACAGATGAGAACACTGAAGCTGGCAGAGTAAAAGGTCTCACACATTTGATGAGACCATGGGGTTTGAAGTCAAGACAATCAACATGGTATACTGAGAGAAAAAAAAACATCAGAGAAACTCAAAAAAAAAACAACAAAACACGAAAACAGAAAACTAAACGGCAGGGAAAAACCCTGCTGAGGCCTTATTATAGCATCCATTTAGCCTCAGTCATCTCTCATTTCCAAGCATGTAGCCAAATGCAGCCAACCTGTGGTGGAATGTCTTTCAGTCTGTTGAGGCAGGAGAGGGAGACGGGGGCTTTGAGATACCTTTGTATGACCCAATGTTAAAGAAATGTTATAATGTTTGGCCAGTATAAGATATAGCACCTTAAAATTCATACATGCCCACCTAAACTCTGCCATAAACATACATTATGACTTTCTAAAACTCTTCCCAATAGAGACACAGTACAGAAATTAATCTTTTTCAAGATGAAAATATCTGAGATTTAATTTAGTTCAACTATATTATCTCAATAGAAATTTCTATATTTTTTAATAAAAAACATATATATATATAATTTTGAACATATATACATATGACTCTTTTGGGCATTATGTACAGTCATAACTTACTGATTTTTTATTTCAACTTTACATGATATATAATATTATTCATAGAGCATGAATACAAATATTGCTTAATATTTCTATTGGGTCAAGTTATTTATATCTTTTATCTTTCCCAACCATAGGTAGATTCACTATTTAGTATTTAGTATTTATGTAATGTTTCCTTTAAACTTGTTTTTTTGGTTCAGAATAATTGTACATTTACAGAATAGAGATAAAGGTAGTATGCAGAGTATCCATGTACTCTTCACACGTTTTCTTTAATAACTTCCACAATCATAGTACATTTGAGAAAGCTAAGTATTTAATATTAATACATTACTATTAACTAAACTACAGACTTTACCTGGATTTCATCAGTTTTTCCACTAATGTCCTTACTTTGTCTACAGTTCAATCTGGGGTACATTGCATTTAGCACACTATGCTTTTTATTTGTTCTATAGATTTATAATATAATATTTTGTTAGTTGTTCATATTTTATTTTCAATTACAAATACTATTGTTAATAATTAGTTCCCAAAGGACATTATAAGAATAACAATACCTTCATATGTATTATTGCATATTATTGTACATTTTTCTGGGTATAGCTTACATATTGTATGTTATATATAATCTATTGTATATAACTAATATATAGCTTAAATATTTTATATATATGTTACATGTGTAAGAACTATAGCACTAACATATACATATAAAATATTGTGTATATATATATATATTTTATACACATGTATAATAATACATGCGTGTGTCTGAGTTAGTATTCCCTGCCAACTAAGATGGAAAAAATTGCATACTACAGTACTCTCTTGCAGAGACACAATTTAAATAAGCATCAATAGACAGGCTAAGCAGTCAAATAGTTAAACATTTTTAATTTCGTAAAATTCATAGTTCCTTTTACCTAAGTTCAATTTTTAAGTTGTAAATATAAATATTTAGTTTGTGGTCATAAGTTACAATGAAGTGACAACCTTCTATTTTAATAATATATTGTATCATATCATTGTTTATGTCATAATACAGAGGCATGTGAATAAGTTTAAATCCCTTTTTAAATTTTTAAATCATTTAAAGTGAATGAGAGCATTATTTGAAGATGCTCTCATAAAATATTAGATTAGATTAAAAGATAATTACTTGTAACTTTGTGATTAGTTTCATGTATACAAGGGCTGACAATCTGTTTGGAATAGCAGCATTATCATCTAAAAGTAACCTTGGGATTGTCATACTGAGTGAAGTAAGTCAGACAGAGAAAGAGAAATATCGTATGATATCCCTTATATGCGGAATCTAAAAAGAAGTGATACAAATGAGCTTATTTACAAAACAGAAACAGACTCACAGACTTAGAGAATGAACTTATGGTTACCAGGGGGGAAGGGTGGGAAGAAGGGATAGTTAGGGAGTTTGAGACTGACGTGTACACACTGCTATATTTAAAATGTACAACCAACAAGGACCTACTGTACAGCACAGGGAACTCTGCTCAATGTTACGTGGTAGCCTGGATGGGAGGGGACTTTGGGGGACAATGGATACATGTATATGTATGGCTGAGTCCCTTTGCTGTGCAATTGAAACTATCACAACATTGTTAATCGGCTATACTCCAATATAAAACAGAAGGTTAAAAAAAAAAAAAGGAACCTTGGGAAAATTAATCTCTTTAAGCCTTGGTCTCCTTACCTGTATAATTGAGTTCATTATAGTGTTATCTACTTTATAGGATTATTGGAAGGATTAGAACAGTGAATTTATATGACACTAAAATCATGACCTGTAAATAATAGATACTCTTAGTTATCATTTTTATATATCAATTTTATATATAAATACTATTAATGATCAGTTTTTTTGATCATCAGAACACTCCCATATTATATTTGCTATCTCAAATGATATACTCTTTTTCATTTCTATGTCATAAAACTAAATGCAAGTTAAATTGACATATTTAACTGATGCTTAATATTTATTTTCATGCGATTCTTTAATAATACCCAGAAATAAGTAGCAATATACAAAAACAGATTTCAAATTTCCAAATAGTAGTGATTAAAAGGACTCATTACAATTCTTTCTTTAAAAATTCTCAATTATAATAAATAGCTCTTCCTGTACAATGCTAAGCAGTGATGCATTTCAGACTTTGCAATGTTAGAGTCAACAAAATAAAAGAAGGCTACACAGTAGGGAGAGTCTTCAAGAAGTTTCTAAATTTGTATAATTCTCTTCAAGAAATCATGGAAACCTTTAACAGAAAGAGACACACATGTGTTTTTATTTGTATTCTAGAGAGATCAAAAATTCACCCTCCTTACAATAGTTTTTCAGTTTGTTAATTTTGCTCTTTTCCCACCTTTACAAATAGTCATTTTGAAACTCATGGTAAGAATGGAAGAATAAGTAGGACATCCTCTGAGAACATTTTCTTACACAAATTCAAGATAACTTCAGAACAGGCCTAGTTTTTTTTTAAGATTAACATTCCACTCTTCAAACTACGAAAAACATCTTATTGGATAACAACTTTTCCAATCATTTGATTGCAGAGTGTCACCATTTTCCATGAAAACATAAGGCATTTAAATGTAAAATGTAAAAATAAAAGGTCTTTATTTTTTAATTAATTTTTATTGGACTGTAGTTGATTTACAATGTTCTGTTGGTTTTTGCTATACAGCAAAGTGATCAGTTATACATATACATATATCCACTCTTTTTTAGATTCTTTTCCCATATAGGCCATTACAGAGTACTGAGTAGAGTTCCCTGTGCTATACAGTAGGTTCTTCTTAGTTATCTATTTTATATATAGTAATGTGTATATGTCAACGCCAACTGCCCAATTTATCTCTCCTCTCCATTCCCCCTTGGTGACCATAAGTTTGTTTTCTGCATCTGTGACTCTATTTCTGTTTCGTAAATCGGTTCATTTGTACCATGTTTTTTAGATTCCACATATAAGCTATATCATATACTTGTCTTTCTCTGTCTGACTTACTTGACTCAGTATGACAATCTCTAGATTCATCCATGTTGCTGCAAATGGCATTATTTGGTCCCATTCTTCAATATACATAAATCAACGTGATACACCACATTAATAAACTGAAGAATAAAAACCATATTATCATCTCAATAGATGCAGAAAAAGATTTAGACAAAATTCAACTCCCATTTATAATAGAAACACTCCAGAAAGTGGGCATAGAGGGAACATACCTCAACATAATAGGCCATATACGACAAACCCACAGCAAACATATTCGCAATGGTGAGAAACTGAAAGCATTTCCTCTAAGATCAGGAAGAAGAAAAGGATGTCCACTCTCTCCACTCTTATTCAACATAGTTTTGGAAGTCTTAGCCATGACAATCAGAGAAGAAAAAGAAATAAAAGGAAACCAGATTGGAAAGGAAGAAGTAAAACTGTCACTGTTAGCAGATGACATGACACTATACATAGAAAATCCTAAAGATGCTACCAGAAAACTAATAGAGCTAATCAATGAATTTGGTAAAGTTGCAGGATGCAAAATGAATACACTGAAATCTCTTGCATTCCTATGCACTAACAACAAAAGATCAGAAAGAGAAATTAAGGAAATAATCCCATTTACCATCACATCAGAAAGAATAAAATACCTAGGAATAAAGCTACCTAAAGAAGCAAAAGACCTGTATTCAGAAAACTATAAAATACTGATGAAAGAAATCAAAGATGACACAAACAGATGGAGATATATACCATGTTCTTGGATTGGAAGAATCAATACTGTCAAAATGACTATATGACCCAAAGTAATCTACAGATTCAGTACAAGCCCTATCAAATTACCAGTAGCATTTTTCACAGAATTAGAACAAAAAATTTTACAATTTGCATGGAAACACAAAAGACCCCAAAGAGCCAAAGCAATCTTGAGAAAGAAAAACAGAATGGGAGGAATCAGGCTCCCTGACTTCAGACTATACTACAAAGCTACAGTAATCAAGACAGTATGGTACTGGCACAAAAACAGAAATACCAATCAATGGAACAGGATAGAAAGTCCAGAGATAAACCCACGCACCTATGGTCACTTAATATATGACAAAGGAGGCAAGAATATACAATGGAGAAATGACAGTCTCTTCAATAAGCGGTGGTGGGAAAACTGGACAGCTACATGTAAATGAATGAAATTAGAACATTCTCTAACACCATACACAAAAATAAACTCAAAATGGATTAAAGACCTAAACATAAGACCAGACACTACAAAACTCCTGGAGGAGAACATAGGCAGAACACTCTGTGACATAAATCACAGCAAGATCTTTTTTGATCCACCTCCTAGAGTAATGAAAATAAAAACAAAAATAAACAAATGGGAACTACTTAAACTTAAAAGCTTTTGCACAGCAAAGGAAACCATAAACAAAACGAAAAAACATAAACACAATGAATGGGAGAAAATATCTGCAAATGAAGCAACCGACAAGGGATTAATCTCCAAAATATACAAACAGCACATGCAGCTCAATATAAAAAAACAAACAACCTAATCAAATAATGGGCAGAAGGTATAAATAGACATTTCTCCAAACAAGACATACAGATGGCCAAGAGACACATGAAAATATGCTCAACATCACTAATTATCGGAGAAATGCAAATCAAAACTACAATGAGGTATCACCTCACACCAGTCAGAATGGCCATCATCAAAAAAGCTACAAACAATAAGTGCTGGAGAAGGTGTGGAGAAAAGGGAACCCTCCTACACTGTTGGTGGGAATGTAAATTGGTACAGCCACTATGGAGAAAAGTATGGAGGTTCTTTAAAAAAATAAAAACAGAGCTACCATATGATCCAGCAATCTCACTCCTGGGCATATATCCAGAGAAAACCATAATTGGAAAAGACACATGTACCCCAATGTTCATTGCAGCACTATTTACAATAGCCAGGACATGGAAGAAACATAAATGTCCATTGATGGAAGAATGGATAAAGATGTGGATATATATACAATGGAATATTACTCAGCCATAATAAAGAATGAAATAATGTCATTTGCAGATTATCTGATCTTTAAATAAAAGGCCACAGTTAAAAATCACTGGTAATACAGAACACTGATTTGAGAGAAACAGATCTCTGAAGGAATCAGAAAGACCAATGTGGAGGTCATTGCAATAACTCAGGCAGAAGGCGATGAAGGAATTTCAGTGTGTTTAAGAGGTATGACTTGATGACTAGAATTGGTACAGTGTAGGATAAAGAAAAATACAGACTGCGTGAAAGGATTCATGTGTGATTTTACCTTTGATCCAGGGAACAAAACCTGGAGTTGATACTGACATGAATTGCAGTGATCCTCTGAAGGTCACTTTCCTGATTCTCCACTATATTATGAGATTAGGAAGTTGTGTTTACAATATTTAAGGATGTGGATGTGTATTCAGATGATGGGATTGTATACTTTTGAATTTCAAAGAGTTTGTAGTGAAAGAGGAAGCAAGATGTGGGCTCAGGACCAGGGTGCAAGAATTTAGAAAGGGACTTGAGAGCTGTTGAATATCTAGACTAGACTTTGAAGGAAACTGGAGACGTTGTTTATTAAACCTATATAAAAGGACTGTTAAGAAAGACTAAAGACAGAAATAAGTTTTAAATTCCTAAATTTTAAGGCACTAAGCTATTCAATTTTCTAGTTTTCTCTAGTGTGTTCAACATATCAATTACAAAAGCAGAGGAAAAAAATTAAGAATTGTGTTCAGCAAAAATACAAAGTTAGAAATATATAAAAGAGGTGCTTTACACACACATATACATATATACACATATATATTTAAATACTTATGTACATATATACACACATTCAAATCACTCAGTCATTTTCTGGAGTATTATTTAAAATGTACACATGAAATAATCCATAGACATTTTAACCTTGTTTTCCAAGTTAAGCAGTCTTTTATGGATATTAGATATTTAGAATCATATTGTCTTTCCAAAAATTATTGAATAAAAGTAGCATTGTTCTACAAACCTGGAAATTTTATACTTAAAATGAAAAAAGAAAATCTTAAGGGACAAGGGCCTATATTAAAATATTCTGTAAGTATATCAATCTGATATAAGTGAAAGCTCAAAATATCATAATCACAGATACATAGTCACTATATCAAATTTATCAAAATATTTTATTAAATAATGAATACACAGCTTCAACCAAGAAGTAAAAATTATAGTACAAAAACCTGTTGAATTAGAAGGCAGGACTAGGAAATGAATACTCATAAGCACTGGGAACTATATTTCCCTGGGCCTTACAGTAAAAATGTGCTTACGTTTACTCAGTTTGTTTTTTGTAAAGGGTAAATAAATACAATCAAACAAACTAATCTTTCATTAAACATCAAATAAATGATTTATATGCTATGAAGAAATTGTAAATATTTTAATTTTTATAATGGCAAAATTTAAATAAATGGCATGATGTTTCAAATATAATCTCTCCTTTTCTAAGGGCAACTTCAAAAAAAAAGTATGTTAAAGCATTGTAGGCCATTCTAAAACACAGCAACTAATCAGGAATGCATTTGAAGTGAATAAAGTCAGAGGAGGTACACAAATCTTTTTCAAATGCATCCAGAATTGGTTATTTTACATTAATACATGCTTTTAAAATATTCATTGCTAAGAATTAGGTGTTAAGATTCACTTTATCTACAAATCTGTAGCTACCTATCAATAAATCTTTAAATCACAGCACTACATCTCTCAATATTATTTTAAGAACACTATAAGAGTAATGAACCCATTTTTATTGCCTTCTAGAATCTACCAGTTATATTCAAGAAAGAAAAAAAAAAATACAGGAAGCATAGGGTTCATCCCACAGCCTCATAAATATATAGAGAACACAGTACAAAAATCACAAACAGGCAAAGAAATATAAAATATGAACATGTTGCCTCAGGCGCAGAGTTCGTTGCATTGCTGGAGTTACGTGAGGCTCCTGTGAACTATGGAAGGGAAATAGACAGAGACAAGCACCCAGTTCACAGGAAGGATTCCAATTATAGAAAGTTGGCCAAAATTGACTCTATATTCTAAGGACAAGCCTTGATATTTTCCAGTAGGTCAACAATATTTGCCAGTATTAAACTTCTATGGATCATGCTCATACATTACGGATCTACAGATCATAGTTCGTATTCCCCAGAGAAGGAAGGGCCATTTTGTGCGTGAGGAAGCCAACCTCAAAGACCAGGTTTGGCTGATCTTTCAAATTTGTCCTATTATAAAGTGAGGGTCCTCTTTAACATTGAGATAATTCTGCTATTAATTGTTTCTATTGGCATTTCCACAGCTATGTTATTATTTCTAAGATATTATGCTAAGGGAAAATTAGACTTAAAACGTAAACAAATAGTAGAAATAGAGAATGCTTTGAAATTTATTTCTTCTAAAGATCCATGAATAAGTGACCATGAATGACAGATACTGGAAGGGACAATGTGCAGAAGGAAGGCACTAGACACTTGAAAGAGAAAAAATGACAAAAGGGTTATATAAAGGTTATATGAGTTCAGATATAAGTACAAATTTTTCTAATCATAAACTTTTTTACAGTTGGTATTTTCTAATCCCTCATGTTTCACACGTTGGTATTGGCCTATAAGTGAATGAAATTATTGCTAAGCATAAATATGCTAGGTTGAAACATTACAACTGAGCTGTAAGATACCCACCAAGGCTATTTTCCCACTGTTTAGCAGAGAAGGAGCACCTAACTTTGCTTAGATAAACCATGGACACAAACTGGGTACAGGACATAAGATAAAGTGTACTGAGGATACCCTTAAACCATGACAGTTTATGTCTCAAGTAAGGCTGCCAGTTAGAATATAGACTGCTAAATTAAATTTCATTCAGACATGTATCTACACATATACATATATATACATATATATATATATATCTGATATCTATATTGACATCTACCAGTATCAATATAGATATAGATATCAATGTAGTGTGTGCATGGTGTGCCACGTGCACTATTTTGGATATACTTATACTAAAAATTATGTTCATCTACATTTCAAGTTTAACTGGGTATCTTGTATTTTAATTTGATAATCTGGCAAATCTAGTCCCAGAATACTTGGCAAGGAAGAAAATTAAAATTTTATCCTTCCTCCATATGGTAGCTTAAGACTTACTTCCTTCATGAAGACTTTGTATAGTATCCCTCTAAGCATCTTCTCCTTTTTAAAAATTTCTGTCAAAATAAGGCTGGAGATTACTGAACTGGATTTAGGATGATATTCAAAGAGAAGTTGCTAACATTGCTGAGTTATCACACGAATAGTCCACGACAGGCTTCCACTGCCACAGGTAAAACTGGACTGTCAAGACACCTCTCTGCCATGTATTAGACTTCAACCAGAGAATACAGAGTGGCAGTGGTGGAGTATCACATGCCATTTGAGAAAGGCAATCTTAGCCCTAGAAGATAATATATAGCTGCTTTCATCACATTTTTAAAAATGATGGACAGAGCTACATTTTCTAAGTTAATAAGAGGGTTGATATTGCATAGACTAAGAGACTTGTGCTAGATGCATACTCATGCCATTCAGCATTGTTTTCTAGATTATATGTATGGTTATGTTTAAATTCTGCTGTCATTTTAGGAGGCCATGGAAGGAGGAACCCTCCAACCTACTGCCTTCAGAATCAAACTTCACCAGATTCATTCCCTAAATTTATAATAAGCATCAAAGTTTAAAATATTTTTCTTGAAATAAGAAAATACGATATTAAACAAGTATGAAACGATAAGGGCAAATATCAGAACCCCAATCAAATCATTTCATCGGTTAATCTTCTGTCCCAGATTTCAGAATCATGGAATCATTACTTCTACCTAATCAACACGACATGGAATCCTTCTTTGTGGTCCTCTCCATCCATCTTTTTTTTACCCCAGTTTAGGCCATCATTACCTTATACCATGATTTATATTATTGGCTCTGGGAATTAACTCTCCTGATCATGTCTCCAATAGCAATTCATCACAAATAAAACCCAATTAACCACTGGCATTTTTCACAGAACTAGAACAAAACATTTCACAATTTGTATGGAAACACAAAAGACCCCGAATAGCCAAAGCAATATTGAGAACGAAAAATGGAGCTGGAGGAATCAGGCTCCCTGACTTCAGATTATATTACAAAGCTACAGTAATCAAGACAGTTTGGTACTGGCACAAAAACAGAAACATAGATCAATGGAACAGGATAGAAAGCCCAGAGATAAACCCACGCACATATGGTCACCTTATCTTTGATAAAGGAGGCAAGCATATACAGTGGAGAAAAGACAGCCTCTTCAATAAGTGGTGCTGGGAAAATTGGACAGGTACATGTAAAAGTATGAAATTATAACACTCCCTGACACCATACACAAAAACAAACTCAAAATGGATTAAAGACCTAAGTGTAAGGCCAGACACTATCAAACTCTTAGAGGAAAACATAGGCAGAACACTCTATGACATAAATCACAGCAAGATCCTTTTTGACCCAGCTCCTAGAGAAATGGAAATAAAAACACAAATAAACAAATGGGACCTAATGAAACTTAAAAGCTTTTGCACAGCAAAGGAAACCATAAACAAGACCAAAAGACAACCATCAGAATGGGAGAAAATATTTGCAAATGAAGCAACTGACAAAGGATTAATCTCCAAGATTTACAAGCAGCTCATGCAGCTCAGTAACAAAAAAACAAACAACCCAATCCAAAAATGGGCAGAAGACCTAAATAGACATTTCTCCAAAGAAGATATACAGATTGCCAACAGACACATGAAAGAATGCTCAACATCGTTAATCATTAGAGAAATGCAAATCAAAACTACAATGAGATACCATCTCACACCGGTCAGAATGGCCATCATCAAAAAATCTAGAAACAATAAATGCTGGAGAGGGTGTGGAGGAAAGGGAACACTCTTGCACTGTTGGTGGGAATGTAAATTGATACAGTCACTATGGAGAACAGTATGGAGGTTCCTTAAAAAACTACAAATAGAACTACCATACGACCCAGCAATCCCACTACTGGGCATATACCCTGAGAAAACCATAATTCAAAAAGAGTCATGTACCAAAATGTTCATTGCAGCTCTATTTACAATAGCCAGGACATGGAAGCAACCTAAGTGTCCATCATCGGATGAATGGATAAAGAAGATGTGGCACATATATACAATGGAATATTACTCAGCCATAAAAAGAAATGAAATGGAGGTATTTGTAGTGAGGTAGATGGAGTTAGAGTCTGTCATACAGAGTGAAGTAAGTCAGAAAGAGAAAAACAAATACAGTATGCTAACACATATATATGGACTCTAAGGGAAAATAAAGGTCATGAGGAACCTAGTGGCAAGACGGGAATAAAGACACAGACCTACTAGAGAATGGACTTGAGGATATGGGGAGGTGGAGGGGTAAGATGTGACAGGGTGAGAGAGTGGCATAGACATATATACACTACCAAAGGTAAAATAGATAGCTAGTGGGAAGCAGCCGCATAGCATAGGGAGATCAGCTCCGTGCTCTATGACCACCTAGAGGGGTGGGATAGGGAGGGTGGGAGGGAGGGAGATGCAAGAGGGAAGAGATATGGGAACATATGTATATGTATACAGAAACTTTGTTATAAAGCAGAAACTAACACACCATTGTAAAGCAATTATACTCCAATAAAGATGTTTAAAAAAAAAAAAACCCAATTAGTTTTTCAAAATGAAGCATAATGTAGTGATTTTCATAGTGCAGGACATACTACTGGAAAAATAATTTTTTTCACTATAAGACAAATAATTTTCATTGCTAAGGTGAGCCCAGCCACACAACTATGCACAGTTGTGAATAAGATCATTTTCTTTGTCATTATCATTTATCCACATTAGTTTACAGAATCATTTAAAGAAATTAATAAGGATAAGTTATCAGTAATGACATATATACTTTACCAAATGTAAAATAGATAGCTAGTGGGAAGCAGCTGCATAGCACAGGGAGATCAGCTTGGTGCTTTGCGACCACCTCAAGGGGTGGGATAAAGAGGGTGAGAGGGAGACGCAAGAGGGAGGGGATATGGTGATATAAGTATGCATGCAGCTGATTCACTTTGTTACACAGCAGAAACTAACCATTGTAAAGCCATTATACTCCAATAAAGATGTTAAAAAAATACAAACAAGTATAAAACATTAAAATTTAATAAAAAGAAAGAACAGCCCATTCTATACAGTCTCAAACTTTTGTAATCACCAAACTCAAACTTGAACTTAACCATCATGTATTAGAAATAATTTAAGGACTAAGAAATTGTATAAATATTCATTACCTTTGTAAAAATCCTAGTAAAACTCTTTGACAACCATGAGAATTAACATCTTCTTTATACTTTTATGGGACCTTAAATCTTTTGCAAGAGTTACTTAGTATTAAAATAATCAATGAGTGATAATCTCAAGTGAAAGCTAAATACATGAAAAATCAATAAGTTTTATTTGAATACAATGTTACTTAACTTCAGCGGAACCTATGAAACAAATGAAATACAAGAAATGCCATAAACTCAAAAAGAGGCTGGTCTATTCCAAAGGTTAGTAATAAATAATTAGAATTGTGAGCTATACTTATATATTAGCTTCTTAAAATATAACAGATATAATTTATTTAAATGTAGCTATTAATAACAAGAGCAGTATGCAGTTGTAGACAAGTTCCTAAGTAAATTAGTGGTATTCAGTATTTGATATGGAAATATTTTGTGCTTAAAATAAATAAGAATTTATATATTAAATTTAAACCTATTTTTAAACATTCCCTTTTTCCATTTCTACTTATGTTAGATAAAAGAACATTAAGCTGTTCACTAAATATGTAAAGATATGATTATTTTATTTCATATGTAAAAAGTTATTCTAAACATAAAATTTAAACACATATTATAAACTTGCTTCTTTTTATATGTTTCAAAAGGTGAAAGAAAATTATTCTATTTTGAAAGCATTTACATATTTAAAAGTGTTTCTCTATTCAAACATTATATATGTGTATTTCTAATTAGTTTCCTATGTATTTAATTCTTCACAGATGCAAGCAGAAAGGGCTGGACAGTGAAACTTTTCCACTCTTTAAAAAGTCTAACTAAATTTTAATAATGTTACTGCTGAACTAGTTTTAAAAAAATGCTAACAAAGGAAAGTTACTGAAAATATCTTGAAGGCTATAAAAAAAAAGATTCCTGTGTGATTCTGGTAGAGGGATTTGGGTTTATTCAGACAAGCTTTCAGTAACCTTGTAATCCTTTGTGTGCTTGTCTGAAATGTAATAAAAAACCTTTTCAGGTCGATTCATCAAAAATACAGTTTTTTGGATTCATGATCTTTATTGGAAAAAAACTGATTCACAAAAGCATAAGAACAAATCTTTTATTTAATAATGTCAGAGTTTCTTGTATTTGTGACAGAAAAAAATACATATATTCTTTGAATAATTCATACACCATTTGATATTTTATATGATATAAATTGATTTTATTCCTTGTTATAATTTATTTTTTCAATAAACATGTTACATTAACTACTCTGTCCCAGGTATTATGCCCAGTGACAAAGAAAAAAAACATGGTTAAGTCATGATCTTGCCCATGAGGAGTTATAATCCCAGTAAACGATTTGTTTCTGATATTGGCTCCACATTGTGCTAAGTAAATGAAACATTCTAACAATGGGCTATTTGCTAATGCCTAGAGAAAAGAAGAAAAACTAAATATTCATGAGTTTATGTTCTGTTTGTAAGTACATTTGGTTGGAGGACATTTTTTTCATATAAATAACACTTTAGGCTTTTGTTCTTGATATCTCAACACAAATAAGGTACTTTAAATATGATCCCTGAAGGATAGTGATAATTTTGCATCCTTGAATAAACATGTCAGTAGAACTTTGACTTAAATAAGAATATTAAAACAAGTAAATACTTGTTTTTGAAAAAATTATTGAATCTTCAAATTTCTCTCTATACTGAGAACTTTAGCTAGTGTACATGGTAAATAGTACAGCCAAACTCATATTTATGGTATATCCATCCATATGATTGCCCCAATCTCATCATTTGGATCAAATTTACTTTTTCTTTTAATATAAGGCATAATCTCAGATTGAATAGTTTTACTTTCTATATTGAATAGTTTTGAGCAAATACTATGCATATGTTATCTTTTTTGTATTACCCCAGCATATAAAACAGCTATAATATACTAGGCATACTTTTATGCAGCAGACACAATGAAGTAATATAAATTGTTACATAAAAATTCATTTAACCTTTAAAAATATATAAAGGTACATAAAACAGCTATAATATACTAGGCATACTTTTATGCAGCAGACACAATGAAGTAATATAAAATGTTACATAAAAATTCATTTAACCTTTAAAATAACAAAGCAAAAAAATATGTTTATCATCTCCATTGAATATATTTGTAAATAACTTGCCTACAGTCAACAACCACTTAAATAGCAGACACAAGATTATAATCCAGTGCTTTCTTAGTGTATTGACTGAGCTATTAACAATTTTATTTTTCTTCCTCCAGATGATTATTTAAGCTTGGGATCAGGTAGGGAAAATCTACCTGAAAAAAATAATGGGAGTTGATTTTTAAAAAATAACTATGTGTATTTATGCAAACATCTGTTTGGTGGATAGGTAATGCTGGGAATAAAATGTTAGTTTCATATTTGTAATTACTTAATTCAATTTTATACATTCTTGTAAATTAATGCTGACTTTGGTTGTTAGTACTTCTTCGAGGAAGCCATTTTACCATATTTGAAAATATTCTATAATACCTTACATTTGCAATTGCACTGCACTTAATAAAAGTAATTGTAATGTGTTAGTTTTGGTCTTTGCAATAATCTGTAATCTACAAAGGGCAGATATGACTAGCCCTAATTAGTAGATAAAGAAAATGAAGACTGGAGAGGAAAAGACATTCGTCTAGGCTCACATGACTAGGAAGTGGTAAAGCAGAAACAGAAAAAGTTGTCTACTTCCTGTTATTTTTACCCATTAACAAGTGAATGTTTCAAGCATCATTAAATAAATTCACTAGCATATTTATTCATAATTATATGTTACTATATAATTTTGACATTAGTACTGGCAGCTGAGTTCTGTAGGGTCTATTTCACTCTGGCCATTTATGTTCTTGGCACATTCCAGAACTAGTATACAGATGCCAGAATAATGATGACCACACATTACTTATAGGATTCCCCAGGCAACTAATCATGCTGCTAAATTCCCTTCACCTTAGACTTTTATAATCCATGCCTATTTTGAATGTTGCTACTCTTGTTTCTCAAAATACTCTTATCAAATTTGCAGCATTTCCTATTTTATTCTACTATAAATTAGCAGAAATCTCATTAAGAATAAACTAAGGAGAGATATATACATAATATGCTATCCTTAAATATTAATATTCTGTGGGTTGGAAGCCTCTTATTTCTCTCATTTTAATATTTTATTTAATATATATTATACATAGATATATAATATTTACTTATATATAGATTTAATAATTAAATTATTAAATTTAATAATTTATATAATTTTAATAACTTTGAATTTCACAAATTCAAAATTGTGAAACATATTTTATATTTGATATTGATCCTATTAAATATGGTGCCATACATTGGATTCCAGAGATACAATTTTATTTTTAATTTTAAAGTATTATCTTTGCTTTTAACTTTCTCCATCTTTCATCTATTTCAAATATTACTGCACTTCAAGAAAAACATTAATATAATAGTAGTGTCACTTAGAAAGCTCCCAAGAAAGAATCTAGGTTGTAACTGTTTCCAGTTATCAAAATTAATGCCTAAGCAACCATAGCTCAATGAGACATTGGCTATGAAAAATATAAAGAAGTAAGTCAGGAACGCCATTTCTGTTAGAGATAAATAAAAACAAATAGATGCATTCAGGAAACCCTGCTGATTCATTGGATATGTCGAGTGATGGAAAGATAAGAATTAAGGATAATTTAGAAACTGTAGACTTGAACAATTGGGTCAATACTGGTGCTCCTTACTGAGCTAGGGAAAGTTGGAAAACATTCAAATTTGATGATATGGAGAGGAGAAAGAGAGGCAGATATAAAGTTCTACCCTAGGTCATGTTAAGATCAGGTAATTATTAGTGAATATGACCAAAAAACCCCATATCTGTCAACCATAGCTCATAGATCCAAACTACATGGCAAAGACAGGTACTAGAAATTGTCAGTGCCTGAAAGAGAAAAGCTTTCAAACAGAAAAAGACTCAGTATTAGACCGACTGGTGGATAGTAATATCTATGAATCTGAAACTGGGAGCTATAGAATATTTTTTATTTGTATACAACTTGGCTCACTTTCACCAGATTGTTTGAAATTTGCTCCAATGAGACTCATGTCCTGGAAGTTGGAAACTATATCTATAGTCTTTACCACTAGATTTCAAGGACCTAGTAGATTCTGATCAATAAATGTTCAGAAATGTTTATTGACCAAGTAGTTGCCAAGCATGTTCAGAGGCAGTTAAATTCAATGTGGAAAAAAAAAAAAAAAAAAAAAAAAACCCTTAAAAAACAAAGTAGTTTTACTGCAAATTCATGCTATTTTTATAAAAGTACCATGTAATATGCAAAAATATTTTGTTTTTTCTTAACACATGATAGGTTGTCAGAATCAGCTTTGTTCTAGCCTTTTTTCAGTCCCACCCTACACTTGTCTCTTTTCAAATGCCTACAAAACATATTCAAAAGCAGCTGTCAGGTATTTTAGATTGAATACAAAAAATAAAATTGAATACAAGAAAGGGAATATATTACCTTAAAATTTTAAGGCATAAAATTTTTCAGAATTATGGTAATTGAAACACTTGCACAGGTTTAACAATGCAGCATAAGAAACAGAACAGCTTTTACGTCTTTAAGCTTATTATCATAATGATTGAAATGAATGCACAAAAATACTTTATAGTTACACACCATATCTGAGACTAACTGATTAAAACGAAAGGTTACTTCTTTCAAAATGATATGTAAATTTGTACTTTGCATTTATGCCAACAGTGCTACTTTTTTAAAAGCACAGTCTGCATCTTATTGATAAAAATCAGTACCTAAAACTCAACATAGACAGACTAAAAAAATAAAGACTAGACAACATGTAAATTAAAATGCTAATATGTTTATTATACATAAGCACAAAATGGTGACTATATTCCTCATCTGTAATTTGAAAAGTGTCACTTGCTATCCAGAGGGCAAATAAAATTCTACTTAGTTGTAAGCCAAAACAAAAACTATTTTAATGCAATTAACATTTTGCTTCTAAAAATATTACCAGTTTACCTCAATGCAAAACCTATGATAAACTTTACACTATTAACTCTTTTACAGAATGGACAGCTGCAATTCCTACCTCTAGTTAGTCTATACATTTGAATTGCTCTTTGAAATACTGATATTAGCAATCAGAAAGTCAATAGTGTATAGTTAAGAATTATCCTTGCCCAAAGAGATATCTGGCCTTTATCTTCAGCTCCTGAGAGGCAGTCTCTAAATTCTTGGAATGTCTTGCTGGATTAAAGTAACTTTGTTTAGCTAAGGGCCTGAGGTCATGCTAGATAATCTACTGAAGTGATTTATGATGGAGAGTTCAGGTCTTGCAGTATTAGTTCTACCTCCAGATGGGCTGGAGACTGAAGTTAGCTACATGTGTAGTCAACCATGTTTACATGACAGTGAAGGGTCTGGAAATCAAGGCTCCAGTGAGCTATCCTGGTTGGCAATATTGTTAGTGTTGTCAAACATCATTGCCAGGAAAGTTAGTGTTGTCCATGACTCTATGGGGAGAGGACAACTGGAAGCTCTACTTGCATATACGTTACTTTCCTGGACTCTGCCTCAGACACCTCTTCTCTTGGCTGATTTTTAACCTGTATCCTTCCACTGAAATAAACTGTAACTGTGAGTACCACAGCTTTCAGTCAGTTCAATGAGTCCTTCTGGCAAATTATTAAAATCAAGGGTGGTTTTGGGAACCCCTCAAGTTGCATTTTGTGTCAGAAGTGGTGGTCCTGAGGACCCCTGAATTTGCAGTGGGTATCAGAAGTGAGGATGGTATTGTAAATTGTTTCCTAATTTCACAAATAATAAAAGTACTTTAATCCTCATATTTATAATCTTATAACTAATATTTATTAACTACATCCATTGGTCATTTAATCCTTGCAATATACTGCTGAATTAAGTATTATTATTAAGCCCATTTTACTGATGAAGCAACTGAAGTGGCCAAGTAATTTTTTTTGTGGCTGAAATCCCCCATACCAACTTAATGACATTATTCTATTCGGGTAATAAAAATTCTTGAGTTAGGAACAAGTAGAATATAAGACATAGAATATTACTGAAGTTTTTTTAAAAATAGAATATTACTGAATTTTTAAATTTACAAACAAAAATAAAACATTTTAATATAGAAATTCCTCTCTTTTGCCCTAATAAAGCAATGAACATGCGACTCAACTCTGCTTTTAAAAGCTATCATTTTTAAAGTAAGTTTTCTGAGGTTTTACTTAATCATAAGGGAATAGAATTTCGAGAAAAAAATAAAACTTTGGTGTTATGCTTGGGAAACAAAAGATTTGGCTTCTGAAATATTCCGTGTATTGAGACCTGTTCTCCAGAGTCATCAGAAAGTCAGAGTGCAGTCTTTGGGTAGTACTCAATAAACATATAATATAAGCACTATCAAGATGCATGTGCTTCTTAACATCCTCACAACTCCTGCATCTCCCTTGCTTATAGTGATCTTGTGAATCAACTGGGTATATCTAGAAAACATTCACCTGGTGTTAATCACATTGCGTATCTCTAGCAGAATGCACATGAGCCCTATTCTGAAAGAAGGTAGCCAGGGGAGTCCTAAGAATATATACTACATATGAAATATCACTTAAGATTTGACTGAGAATTACTAATCATGACACTACTGTGGCAACAGTTTGAGCCTACAAGCCCCTTGAAAAATTGACATGAAAAAAATATTGAATGAATGTCAGAATTCATTTCCCAAGATATGAACACAATTATTACAGAGTGTTGGCTAAATAAGGGAAAAATAACAGTGATATATTTTAGAAGAGAATTGTCTTTCACCTCCTAGTTCAACTAATTCAACAACTGAGTTAATGTTCTAAAGGAAAACTGTATTTGAATATGGCAATGGATGTTGGAGAATGTCTTCACTGACTCTAATAGTATTCTGATTTCCATTATTTGATTATGCTTGACTTAGAAAGGACTGAGGCATTCAGAGAGAGACAAAAAGGCTAAAACATACAAAGATTATAAAGTAGGAGAGATGAAGTAGGGACATTGAGTGGGGGAGATTGGCTATTGTATTTCTATACTTGACAATACTTTGGTGCAAAGAATATTTAGGAAATAGTATATTTTATTGGTAATCACACAACAGAAGGCAATTAATAGCAAATAATCTTAATGTCTAAGCCTTTCAAATCAGCATATAACTACAGTACAGAGTAAACTGTTATTCTTATTTGGTGAATGAATAAATGGTTGTTTTTTCACTGAGTGTGTAATTAATTATGTAAGTCGTGTATACAATCAAGGACAAAATCAACCTAAGTAAAATGAAAAAAAATTTTAATTTTCTTTTAATACAACTATTTTCCGTGTTAATCATGTTAGCTAAAATAAGATCTCAAGCTTTGAATATAGTAAGCACAATAAAAAGTTTACTGTATCAAATTCTTATTGTTTATACTATAATCAAATTGGAGAATCATGTGTGAAATTTTAGACACATATTTATTCCTGAATTTTTACTAATGATCCTCCAAACTAGAGATAATAAATAAATGGAGTGTTTTGATAACATGTTAATTGAATTTCAATTAACAATTATTTTCATTGTTCTTTCTCTGTAGAAATTTGTCTCGCATGTTATATCTGCAAAACATACATAAAATTATAACGAACTCAGGTCTCTCTTTTTCCTGCCCATAGTGGTTTTTAAAAAGTGTTGCTTCAATTTTTTTTTTTTTTATCACACAGTTCCCCACATTGTGTTTGCCAAATTTTGTATGGACAAATCATTTTAAAGGTACTTTGGAGTCCTAGATTGTATTTCTTCCTGAGCTCCACTTGCTATTTTGATAAATCTTTGGGGTACTTGCAAAGGTAGGATCCTTGGAATCACCAGTCCTTCAGATGCACAGAGGAAAGTAAATGCAGCAAATGGAGCATAAAAGGACAAAAAATAATACATTAAAGCTAAGTTGATCAAGGGGTGCATAATGAAGTATGTTCTGATTTACTACAATGCCACAATGCCTTTGTATAGTAACCATTTCATTATCCTTAGGTAATCTAATTTACCTATAGAAGGACATCAGAGATAATTTTAGGTCAACATAGTCCATGAATTTTCAGTTCTCCAAAGTTCCTAAAAACTTCTACAATCACTCCTGAATCTGGACAACCTAGATAGATAAATCCAAGCTTTTACCTTTAGAGTCTTCAACTTGAGTGATGCCCATCCATCAATTTCTCAAAGTCTAGTTTACCCTTCTTTCAACTTTCTTTGCTATGGATCTCTATTGCTTATTTTCCCAATATAACTTTCACTTTATTATCTTTCATTCCTTTTTGGATCTAATTTTCTTGTTTTTGAAAAAATATATTTGCTCTTCTCAAAAACAATTCCAGTCCCTTACCCAGTAAATACTAATTCAGGTCAAGAAATCCATTTATCTAGGCTAAGCAAATGGACTTAATCACTCTGGAGGCCCAAGTTTTGTGAGTAAATACTTGCTACACCTTAGTATTTAGATACGCCGTGGACCAATAAAATTTGAAGTAAATATTAGAAAGAAAAATGGACATATTTATTAATTAAAATCAAGTCTACACTTGGGTAATCAAAGCATATATTTATTCAATTTAGTTTTTAGAGTTATTAATGATGATCATATAAAAATGTGGTTAAAATCACAAAGTAATTTTCTATGTCAGAAAAAAAACTATCATTGTAATTTACTGCATTGATAAAGAAGAAAACAATACAATTTATCAGTTGTTACAGAAAACTCACATGACAAAGTTTAATACCATTTAATAATTTTTTTAAAAAATAGCTAACCTAGGGGTAAATGGGACTTTTTACAATTTGATATAAGTAATACCAAAACATATAACAAACCTTAGGCTTAATGAATAAATGTTTAATACATTCTCTTTAAAACTGAGCAAAAGACAAAGATGTTCATTAACACCACAGCTGTTTAATATAATAATGGGGGTGCTGGCCATCACTACGGAAAAACAAAAAGAAATAAGGGGTCTAAATATTAGAAGGGAAGAGATAGCTCTTATGATTTGTAACTGATAAAAGCACCTTACTAGAAAATGAATTAATCAATATTGATTTAAAAATACAAAGACACACTAGAACACTAAGTATTATTACTTATACTATAAGCAATAATAGTATCAGTATATTACTTATACTGTATTAGAATATTAATTATACTAAGTAGAATACAAAGTATATTCTAGTACTAGAATATTAAGTATTATTTTATGAAAATATGGAGGTAATAGATAATAAGCATTATTATCTATTACCTCCATATTTTCATAAAAAAAGATTGGTCCTTTTAATTTCAAAACTAGCAAGGATAAAATATCATAAAAAATATTATCAAGAAAGGGCAGCTAGCAAGATTGTCTCCCCCTCACTATACTAGGAAATTCGTAAGGTTGGGATTACATCTAAATCACCTCTGTTGCCTTGGGCTGTGTTTTTCATCCTGTAAGTAATCAATAAAAAGCTGAAGCATAGCCTAGACATCAAGGGGCAAATGCATGTGTTGGAATCAATTGGAGGGGAGAATGAGCATCAGAACAGCAAGACGTGAAAAGTCCTACATAATCAGTCAGCCAAGCTTTCACTCAGAATCTGGTACATTTCCCAGCTTGCAGGCTATTTATATCTCATAAGATTGCAATGAACTACAATGACATAGACAAGAGTAGGAATGTTTATCCATACCACTCTCTGTCCCTGTGCCTGGGTAGTGGTAGAGGCTAAAAGCATACAAAGAAATTTTTTTAAGTCTTTTGCTTCATTATTTCTCACAAACTTCTTCCATATTGTAGGTTCTGCCAGTAATAATATGTATATATATTCTTGTTACTTTCCTCATTTTAATTAATTTGCTTAGAAAAGGAAACATGAATGAGCACTAACCTGAAGACTGCCTTAAGAGCACTTTCTCCAGTCAATCTTCAAATACCATTATATTTTACCTTCAACTCTGAGAACTACAAAATTTACTTAATAATATGTGTATAAGTCATAAAATTTATTTTTGTGGATAACATAAATATTCCTTTTACTGACCAGGCTGTTAATTGTATTTAAAGCCTAATTTTGGACCTATAGGAGAAAGAAAAAGAATGATTTTTTAAAATGCATTTTAAAGTAACCCAGTTAAGGAAAACTATCTTTTCTAGTCAGTTACATAGAAAACAGTTTAAGCTTCCGGAACTATAAACTTCTTAAAATGAGTAACCAAAATAATTCCTGAAGTTTAACTGAATCTTGACATCAAGATTTTCAGGAGTTTGGGCAAGTAAAGGTAACCATGTTGGTAGTTACATTAATAGTACTAGTTACTATTTATAAGCCAGGTCCAATGGTAGTAATTTCCATGAAATATCTTAATTGCATTAGTATTTAAGACAAACATGTGAAGAGAAAGTCACATCATCAAAATCTAATAATAACATCCAATGTCTGATTATGCACGGTGATTTATTTTTGTGTTTGCTTTTCAATAACTTCAATGCCATATGGTTTTCCTATAGGTTTGGCCAGAAAATATAGTGTTTTATATTGGCATGGCACATTTGTTAAGATGTCTAGACACTATAGTAATAAGTGCTATATAAATACATAGAGTTGAGGAAAAAAATGTGCCAGTAATAAAGTGATTTCTACATTCTACATTCAATTAAGCATCTCATTTCCATCAGACAAGTAAATCTGATTTTTTTCAGTTTTGTATTCAATAATTTGCACAGCAACATGATTTTTTGATTAGTTGAGCTTTATAAATTGGCTTACAAAGAATATAATTGAGAAAATTAAAATACTTTAAAAATAATTTTGAAAACAAGAAGCTGAGAGATGAACTGAACCAACTGAATGATTTGAAATCATGGATTCCATTTCAAATGTACTATTTTTAAAGATGGTTTCATTATTGACATTTACTAATATGTCTTTTATGGGAGATCATCAAGTACTGCTTCCTAGGCTGAGGTCCTCATTCCATACAGTAACATCCTTCCAAAGGGAAGCAAAGGAGATTAACACATTGTGATTATTTTCTATTTTTCTTAAGCAAGCTAATAAAGATCTCTATGCCTCTTTCCAAGAACTCAGAGGTACAAAGAAAGCATTAGCCACTTAACTTACTCAATTCCTTTTTGGAAATTATGCTGGCTTATTTTTCATGTTTCTATTGCAAAATAGAAAAACTTTTCTTTCCGTGTCACAAAGGAAATAAGAGAGTCATGACAGTTATCTACATGGTTCAGACTTCTGCACTGAAGGATCAGAACAACACCCATCTTTGGAAAGTAGTTTGTCATACAGAAGAAATCTCCAGGTACAAAGTCCTGGCAGTTTTTTTTTTCAGTTTTATTGAGATATAATTGATATACAGCATTGTATAAGTTTAAGGTGTACAACATAATGACTGGACAGCATCCAGACTGCCTGACTAGGAAGCCTAACTGGAAATCTGGGCAGCCACAGAACCCATCCTACAGCTGTGCTTGGGCAGGGAACCAGAAGTCCTTGCACTTTTTTATTCCCCACTCTGAAATAACAGCCTTAAAGCTGGAAGCAGAATGCATATTTCCTATCATTGGGAACTAGTTTGATAGGCCATACAAGCAATAATACATATTGACTGATCTCTATCATATAGTGATTTGAGTTTTCCCTGTTATTGCAATTAAAAGCATCCAACTATGGCATAGCTTCAAGTGGGGAATCAGCTTTAAATTTTGTGTATCCCCACATAACACTTTATTAATATTGGCATCACAGATGCCTATTCATACTGGTATTGAGAAAAATTTGTTGAGTTATTTATATTTCTGGTGGTTTCATGTATCATGTGTTTCCTTTCCATAAGAGCAGTATATTTAAATACATTCCTAAATTCATCTCTTTTTTAAAATGACTATTTATTTTATTTGAGGACTCTATTCAAAAGCTTTACTCAGGCAGCATAGTTTTAGGTATGGGAATTCTGACTGCTATATATTGGTTATTTCCTGTCATAGTATTTGATGATCATCCAAGGTTATTTTTACTATATTCTCAATTCACAGATTGTGTTTGTTATCGACTAGTTGCATGTTCTTGGGTAAGTTATTCTCTGTTTCATTTGCAAATGCCCATCATAACAATACCAAAAGATATTCTGAATATAAACTATCTAGCATGAGGTATGGCACATTGCAGATGTTCACAAACTGATTACTCCTGTCATCATATTTGACTGTAAGCAAAACTCTTTAGTGTAATTACAAAACAGCATTTGGCATTCAAATAGATACTATAAAATCATAAAGCATTGCATGCAATAATTTTTTTCTGAAAATTATTAATATCATGGTATATAAAATCATTTCTATTTATGCTTAAAATATTTCCTCTGGCATATTATCATAGTAGATCTGTAAAGCAATTCTAAAATAAATAGTGACTTAGAAATGAGTTATCAACTATAGACACAATAGAAGAGTAATATAAAGTTCACAGTATCTTATGCACAGGTACTTGGAATAAATTCAGCATCATGATTTAGTACAAAAATGATGAGACGTAATAAAAGTTCAGATGAGTAGTTGAAGTAGGAGTCTATTTCATTCCTGAAGGAAAAGTTCAGCAATATTTGATGACTGTAATATGTCTAGCTATATATTAACACCTTTGACTTTAATTGCTTTGATTAAATTTTAGTACTCAGACAATTCTTTCATATTGCTTCTACTATTTACTTAATGAATAATACATTCTCCTGGAAGAATATATCTTCTGTGTCATATGAAGCTCTGTTAGAAAGGTTAATGCGATATTTTATAATGCTTAAGACGTGTGAGGTAGTGAAATTCTATTCAGACAAGCAGAAATGCCAGGGCATTTTTAATAAGACCCTAAAGGAAATGTTAACATATGTTCTGAAAAAAATTAAAAAGAATTCCTTTTAAGAAAATGCAAAGGAAATGTTATGGGTTTTGTGTGTGTGTGTGTGTGCTATTTCAGTTACAGATAGGATTTACTTTGGTTAAATTACCAAGGAAACTATTTTCCAGTGCCACATAATTTCTCAATGTTAGTAATGCTAGAGAACCTAAATTCTGAGTTTTACTCTGTATCTGATATTATGTTATACTAACATATTTTTTACTAAAAACAATTGTTCTTTTAATATATTTTGCACATAGACTGTTTTTTTAAATTTAGGGAATATGAAGCTGAGACCATTAGACTTCTTAACTGTTACTAGGCATATAAGACTTGAGACAGTCATACACAAGGAACACAACTGTATTTTTTCAAAAGTATTCTTTTTTCAGAACTATATTTAGGTAATGAATGTAAGTTCTCGGGATGGTACAGCAGGAAGATGGATAACAGACGTGATTTGTATTATTATTTTCAATAATGACTGTTGAAGGTGTACAACATGATGAGTTGGTATACATATACATAGTTAAATGATTACTAAAGTCAAGCTAATTAACATACCCATCTCTTCACATAGTCACTATGTTTTGTGTGTAGTGGGAACACCTGAAATCTATCCTCTTAGCAAATTTCCGGTATCCACTATAGTATTATTAACTATAATCATCATGCTGAACATTATATCTTTAGATTTATTCATCCTAAGTAATTGCAAATTTGTACTCTTTGACCAGCATCTCCCCATTTCCTCCACCTTCTCGCCCTTGGCGATCACCATCTACTACATTTGCTTCTATGTTTGACTTTTTTTATATAGATTCCACATATAAGTGAGATAAGTTCATCTTTTTTTTTCCTTTGGTGAATGCGTTTCTTGAAAATCATTGATAAAATTATGTATATTCTCATGGGAATGTGGAATGTTTTTTTCACTCTAGTCCCAATGTCTGGTTTGAGTCTCAACCAACTTGAAATAGATTTTTTTTCCTTGTATTTCTTCAGTTGCCTAATAACTTATAGCAAAATTAACTCTTTTTTTCCCAAACTTCAATTCCATACTTTACTTTAGAAAGACAAAGAATTTATTACTTATTTAGAAATATGTTTCTATGAAAATGAATATTATCTTCTGATAGAAAATATATTAAGACCATAATGAGGTATCAGTAAACATCTATTAGAACAGTTAAAATAAAACAATCGTGACAATATTAAATGTTGGTGAGGATGTGAAAAGACTGTCATATATTGCTGGTGTGAATGTAAAATAGTATAAGCACTCTAAAAAATAATTTGACAAATTCTTAAAACTCTAAAAATATACATTTCATACAATCTTGCAATTGCACTTCGAGGCATTTATGAAAATTATGTCCCCATGAAACATGTAAATGACTGTTCACTACAGTTTCATTTGTGATAGCCCCCAAACTAGAAAGAATCAAAACGTCCTATAATAGGTGAGTGGTTAAGCAAACTGTAGTACATCCATACCATGGAATACTACTCAGTAAAGAAAGCTATGCACTATTGATAAACACCGACAACTTTAGTAAATCTCAGAGGCATTATGCTGAATGAAAAAGCCAATATCAAAAGGTCACATAATATATGATTTCATTTATATAACATTCTTGAAATAAATGATAGGGATGGAAAATGCATTATTGGTTTCCAAGAATTAGGGATAGTGGGTGAGGGAGGGGGTGAGTGTGACTATAAAGGAGCAGCATGAGGGAGATCTTTTGGTGACTGAATAATACTACATACTGATTGCGGTGGTGGTTACACACATTTACCCACATGTGGTAAAATGACACAGAACTGTACATTATATCTTTGTCATATTCTGGTTTTAATATCATACTATGGTTATGGAAGATGCAACTAATGAGGTTAAATGGGTGAAGAGTACACAGGAAATCTCTGTAATGGTTTTGTAACTTCCTGTGAATCTATAAATATTTAAAAATAAAAATTTTCCCAAAATTCTAATTAAAAAATGTTGGGCAGTGGAAGATTATGCCTGTAGGTAGGAGAAGTTTACTTAAATTGATGTCAGTGTTGTTAGATTTATACTCATTTTACTCCCCTGGGTAATAAAAATCTTATCATGCATAATGATGAGCACAGTATATTTAACTTTTATTAAAGAATAGAGAGGATAATACTGATGCTTGCAGACACAGAATTATGTTTTCAACATCTTCCTCACAATAATAATAACAAGCTAATAGTTATATCTTAACATTTATCAATTCTTACATACTCCAATGGCACTTTTTATGTATACTTATAGCAAATTTATGGGTAAGTACTGTTATTTCTATTTTACAGAAGATGAAAGTGAATTTAGAAAAGCTAAGAAATTTCCAAAAGTCATTCTATTTTTAACAGGCAAATCTAGAATTGAAATGTAAGACTGTCTGATTCCAAAGTCCTAGCAGCTAACCACTGTGTGTTATTTCTATGTTGGTGATGAACATTTTAATCCTTAAAAAATTCTAAATGTTCCTAGGAAAAATTCCATGTATTCAAAAATTTTAAAAGTTATCTGTATAGAGAAATGTGACTGTTTCACTTTATTCTTATCTTATAATCTAGGCTTTAGCCTAGTGTCCTAAAACCACCACATTGTATATTTCTCTAACTAAACCTTTTCAAATATTGTTATTCCTGCTTGTAAAATTACTTTCCTATCTTTCTGACAAACTCTCATCCATCTTTCCACCCCTTCTTTATCTATGCTGTCCCTGTACAAAGTACACATTTCCAGTATTGCTCTAACTGTATTGTAATTCATTTATTCACATGCCCTCTATGAGTAGATAGTGAGCTCCCTTAGGGGTAGAATCACTTCTTATTCACATTTTTACAATCTGCACCAGGTATGTATTTAGCAAGAGATTTGGTGAATAACACAGTGACTGTTACTCAGTTGACCACTGAAGGGGTTCACAACGAACCTTCTCAACATGTGCCACTTTGGCATATGGATTACTTTGAACTAAAGGCAATTGAGACCAGCAGGCTCCAGAGAAACTTCTGCCCGTCCCTTAATTACCTAGAAGAATTTAAATTGGAAGTCTTTCCCAGAATGAAAATTATTTCCAGAGATAAATTTGACCTGAGTGGCCCATCTGTGTGGCAGGGAAAACATCCAGTTATGAAACATCTGCTCTTATTCTTATTGCTCTGTGAATTGCCCTCCTCCCGTTTGAAGCCCCAGGCCCCTTTCCATTCAGTGTGGCATACAGATACCTCATTTTACCTTTCTGGCTTTGAATCTGTTATGTATGTGGGGTTCCTATACATACAAAATTAAATGTGAATTTCTTCTGTTACTCTGCTTCATATTGATTTCATCAGACCAGCCAAAAGAACCTTTAAAGGGTAGAGGAAAATTCTTTCTCTCCAATACCAATGTCAGTGTTAGTACCTCTTTTTAATTTGAGTTGTTTCCCAGGTGATTTTATTTAACACGCATCCTCCTAAATTTTCTCTTGCTTTTATGTAGCACTGTATTAGGAGATTCTCTGCTTATTTGCCTGATTTCCATTATTGTATAATCCCATCAGACCCATAATGCCCTCTTCCGCTTTCTAGGACACTTACCATGATTTCAAACTCATAAATATCATTTTAAATTGTAGCAACTGTAATTTCCTCTCCACTTAAAACAAATAAATGTGCATAGAGCATTACATGCATATATTCTATATACTTCGTGTACTTATATAAAGTAATAAATGTAATTCTCAGTCATTTCTTGTTCCATCTTTAAGAATTTATGAACATCATTTATTAGTATGTTTCTTTTACTGCAAGCTGCTTGAGGCAAGATTATAATGGCCTTTTCCTGGTACATAGCCTAGCAAAAATTTAATTTACATAAAAGTGTTGAGAGATTTTGAGAAGGAGAAGTAAAACTAGAACAAGAAGAATAAACATATATGTATGAGGGATATAAGACAACTGCCAAAAGTATGTTGAACCTCACAAGTTCAATATTATACAAAGATTTTGTCAATTTGTAATACTACACAGTGATTTATGTTCATTTTCAAGACAATGTGCCAATTAATCATTTTGCAGAATAAAAGAACTAAAAAATCTATCTATCCATCCATTCATCTAGTCTATCATTTATAAATATTTGAACAAAAGCAAAACAATTTCTTGAATATAGAAATCTTCAAACTTCTAGTCCATTACAAGCCACCCTAGTGCACAAAATATTATTGGAAAACACTGAAAGTATTAATGCTAATCACTGCAGTTTTTCTGTGCATTGTATAAACTGCCACTTAACTATGGAAAGCAGCTGTTGTTTTCATAGTGATTAAAATGTGCATTTAACAGAGTAGTATGTGAGCTGAAAGCAATAAGGAAGACGTGTTTGAAATAAACAGCTTACTTAAAGAAATATCCTCATAAAAGTATATCAGGGTTTTTACAATTTCAAATCAAAATACTAAAGTGTACTGTTGAGAGGTAAGGTGTCTATAAAATAATGAGACTGATATTCATGCAAGATTATAGTCCCAATACTTGTAGTTATACTATGCCTAAAGTAACTTTTATAATCTATGTAAAATAAAATGAGCTTTTAATCCAAGTATACCTGTTTTAATTTCTTCTTTGCAGATAGGTTTTATCTTTAAACATTTTTGAAAATCATTTTATGGAAATATCGAACTATAAAATGACTATTTCTTCTGTAGGGAAGAAAAAATAAATTTCCCTCTACACTTCTAGGTTCTTGGCTGAGAATAAAAGACAGATTAACAGGAGAAAAACAAACAGAAGTTTTACAATATGTATACCTCCTGTATACATGGGAGATACCCAAAACTGAGTACAGTCATACCTCAGAGATAATGTGGGCTGGGTTCCAGACCACTGCAATAAAATGCATAATGAAATAAGGAGAGTCACACAAATTTTTTTGTTTCCCAGTGCATATAAAATTTATGTTTACACTATACTGTAGTCTATTAATGTGCAATAGCATTGTCTAAAAAAAAAAAAGTACATAACTTCATTAAAAATACTTTATTGCTAAAAAATGCTAACCTTCATCGGAGTCTTCAGTGAGTCATGGTAGTAACAAATGGTCCAAGCCATCACCTTAAGTACCATCTCCTCCTAAAGATGGAAGAAGATGTTGTGGAGGGTGGGGAACCAGTTATGGGAAGTTATAGGAAAAGCATAGCACAGTAAACAAGGATAAGGTTGTTAAGCAGATTTAGGTCTGCTGCCCTCTCCACTGATGAGAGTTTCTAGAGATCTAGTCATCCTCCTCTTCTTGGTACTGAGAGGGAGACACCTTTGCAAATGGATATTTTCCTTATAAAAGTAAATTTATCTTACAAAAGGGTAATTTCTACTGATTTTTCAGAGCTTCTCCTGCATCTGCTGTTTCTTCAAAAATAACCAGCTCAAGATAATCCTTAAGAGGCATATTTTGGGGTGGTATATTCTGCTACCCTTCAGTTCCTTTTGGAGAATACCCTCATCTGCCAATTACAGTGAAATATGCAGGTATGTTGCTAAGCATGTAATATATGTCAGAAAATACAGTTTTAAAAAATTCCTATCATGTAGACCATTTTCCACTTAAATGTATGTAAACATAGTTTTAGAATGAGTTTTTATTTAAAAAGAAGAAATATTCTTTAATGTGCTTTTGTGCCTACTTCCTGGGCTTGTGATAATTTTTAATATTGAACAGGGTTATTTAACAGATTATCCATGTTATTTTATAATTTCTCTAAAAATCCATAGTAAAACCAATTATGCCCTCTAGATTCTGTATTATGCCAGATGGTGTCTTCAAAGTAATATGTTCTTAAATTGGATGATTACTTTAATAGCATAGCAAAGTTATGCTGTTTTGAATGGTTGCACACTGTAAATGAAGCCTAAACTTTCCTGTAGGGTAAATACTATTAACATGAAGCAGTTTTACAACTATTTTATGATGTCTCTCAATGCCAAAGTTTCGCACTCTGATGAAACTTTTTTGAGGGAGAGTTATTTTTGTAGCATTGATGATCACATGTAGGAAAGACAAAGCAGCATTTCACCTTAATTATCTGTATAGAGCTATACAAACCAAAAGTGATAATTTTTAATGTTAAAGTATTTCAATGACATTATTTGACTTTCAGAATTTATGTTTAATCATTTCATGATCAGTAGTGAGTAAAGCATGCTCACTTTAAATTCTCTGGAAGGTAATTCTGAGCAATTCTGAAATAATTATAAATATAATTGGTAAATTAAATATACTCCAGTTTAGTTATAAATGTGAAAATTCAGAACCTAGCTTCAGTTTTTGGGAACATTTACAGTAGCTTCTATTATGCATTCAAATTTTCTAAATAACCAACGTTAACACAAAATTCCTAAAACCTAAACTTTTCAGATGGAACGTTTCTGTATGCACCATTTATTTTCCAGTCATTTAAAACAAAGCACATGTACAGAAGAAAATTTAAGCTTCTCTGAGGGTTCATTTATACTGTCCTAAGTATTAATTACAATGCAGCGTTTAAATTCGTTGCTGCAGAGATAGACCCACAAATAGGTTACAGTTGACCCTCCTTATACATGAGTTCTGCATCCCCCAATTCAACCGATGCAGATTGAAAATATTCAAAAAATTCCAGAAAAGTCCAAAAAGCAAAACTTGAATTTGCCACACCAACAACACTGGCAACTATTTACATAGCATTTACACTGTATCAGGTATTATAAGTAATCTAGAGGTGATTTAAGGTAAACAGGAGGATGGGGGTGGGTTGTATGCAAATACCAGGCTATTTCACATAAGAGACTTGATCATCCATGGATTTTGGTACCTGTGTAGTGGGGTGGGTCCTGGAACCAATCTCCCTCAGATACCAAGGAATGATTGTACTTAAGCATAGGATGACTGGGACAGCTGTGGTGAGCCTGGGTTTACTTTCACACAGCATTTTGATGGCAAATTGACTTTTGAACAGCTCTTTTCTCTGAAATTTAAAATTAACTGTTGTACACCAAAGCGGCCATATTTTACTATCTAGAAAAGATCATCTTTACCTTTGCTGTCAATATCTCTCTAGTTTCTCAACTTATTAATAAATACATATAATTAAGAAAAAGGACCATAGGTTTCTTTGACACCTTATATGTAAGGTGATAGCACCTTTTCACCAGTTTCTGGGATGTAGGGCAGCAAAAGAGAATCTTACTTGTGTGAATTCACAGTCTCTCTCTTCTCTCCCATATCATTCTCTTGGGGCCTGGACATTTACTGTGAAGAATTTGACAATTGAATGAGGTGAAACTCTGAGATACCATAAAAGGACCCTGACTTACTTATTTTGGAAAGCCAGTACAGGGTTACTGGTGAAAACAACAACAAAAAGATCTAGAAGGAAAGGGATATGGAGAAAGATCAGAGAATTCAAAATAATAGAGATCTACTATACACCATAGTGCCTATAGTTATCAATACTGTGTTGTATACTTAAACATTTGCTAAGGGGTTATAGTTTATGTTAAGAGAAATTATCACAAAAAATAAAATGAAGAGGGCAGGAGGAAAATATAATTATCGGATGAAATTTAGGAATTTGCAGATAAATAAAAAGATTCCATGGCAGCTGAAGGACAAGAAAGCTCTTGAGAGAGATAAATATAAAAACTCATTTTAAGAATCTTTATAGGGACTACCCTGGCGGTCCAGTGGTTAAGACTTCGCCTTCCAATGCAGGAGGTGTAGGTTTGATCCCTGGTTGGGGAGCTAGGATCCCACATGCCTTGCAGCCAAAAACACAAGGCATAAAACAGAGGTAGTGAAAAAGAAGACCCCACCTGACCAACGCAGGTGAATGGGGCGTGAATGGTCATGTCTCAAGTTGCAGCCGTGTGGCTGACAGGGTCTTGGTGCTCCGGCTGGGTATCAGACCTGAGCCTCTGAGATGGGAGAGCCAAGTTCAAAACATTGGTCCACCAGAGACCTCGCAGCTCCATGTAATATCAAACAGTGAAAGCTCTGTAAGAGATCTTCATCTCAATGCTAAAATCCAGCTCCACTCAACGACCAGCAACTACAGTGCTGGACACCCTATGCTAAACAACTAGCAAGACAGGAATACAACCCCATCCATTAGCAGAGAGGTTGCCTAAAATCAAAATAAGATCACAGGCACCCCTAAACACACCACCGGACGTGGTCCTGCCCACCAGAAAGACAAGAACCAGCCAAATCCACCAGAACACAGGCACTAGTCCCCTCCACCAGGAAGCCTACACAACCCACAGAACCAACCTTAGCCACTGGGGGCAGACACCAAAAACAACAGGAACTACGAACTTGCAGCCTGTGAAAAGGAGACGCCAAATACAGTAGTTAAGCAAAATGAGAAGACAGAGAAACACACAGCAGATTTAGGAGCAAGGTAAAAACCCAGCAAACCAAACAAATGAAAAGGAAATAGGCAGTCTACCTGAAAAAGAATTCAGCGTAATGATAGTAAAGATGATCCAAAATCTTGGAAACAGAATGGAGAAAATACAAGAAACGTTTAACAAGGACCTAGAAGAACTAAAGAGCAAACAAACAATGATGAACAACACAATAAATGATATTAAAAATTCTCTGGAAGGAATCAATAGCACAATGACTGAGGCAGAAGAATGGATAAGTGACTTGGAAGATAAAATAGTGGAAATAACTACCACAGAGTAGAATAAAGAAAAAAGAATGAAAAGAATTGAGGACAGTCTTAGACCTCTGGGACAACATTAAATGCACCAACATTCAAATTATAGAGGGTCCCAGAAGAAGAAGAGAAAGAAAGGGACTGAGAAAATACTTGAAGAGATTATAGTTGAAAACTTCCCTAATATGGGAAAGGAAATAGTCAAACAAGTCCCGGAAGCCCAGAGAGTCCCATACAGGACAAATCCAAGGAGAAACACTGCAAGATACATATTAATCAAACTATCAAAAAATAAATGCCAAGAAAAAATATTAACAGCAGCAAGGGAAAAACAACAAATAACATACAAGGGAATCCCCATAAGGTTAACAGCTGATCTTTCAGCAGAAACTCTGCAAGCCAGAAGGGAGTGGCAGGACATATATAAAGTGATGAAAGGGAAGAACCTACAACCAAGATTACTCTATTCCACAAGGATCTCATTCAGATTTGACAGAGAAATTAAAAACTTTACAGACAAGAAAAAGATAAGAGAATTCAGCACCACCCAACCAGATTTACAACAAATGCTAACGGAAATTCTCTAGGCAGGAAATGCAAGAGAAGGAAAAGACCTACAATAACAAACCCAAAACAATTAAGAAAATGGTAAGAGGAACATACATATCAATAACTACCTTAAATGTAAATGGATTAAATGCTCCAACCAAAAGACATAGACTGGCTGAATGGATACAAAAACAAGACCCATATATATGCTGTCTACAAGAGACCCACTTCAGATCTAGGGACAAATACAGACTGAAAGTGAGGGGATGGAAAAAGATATTCCATGCAAATGGAAATCAAAAGAAACCTGGAGTAGCAATTCTCATACCAGACAAAATAGACTTTAAAATAAAGACTATTACAAGAGACAAAGAAGGACACTACAAAACGATCAAGGGATCAATCCAAGAAGAAGATATAACAATTGTAAATATCTATGCACCCAACATAGGAGCACTTCATTACCTAAGGCAAATGCTAACAGCCATAAAAGGGGAAATTGACAGTAACACAATGAGAGTAGGGGACTTTAACACCCCACTTTCACCAATGGACACATCATCCAAAATGAAAATAAATAAGGAAACACAAGCTTTAAATGATACATTAAACAAGACGGACTTAATTGATATTTACAGGACATTCCAACCGAAAACAACACAATACACTTTCTTCTCAAGTGCTCATGGAACATCCTCCAGGATAGATCATATCTCAGGTCCCAAATCAAGACTTGGTAAATTTAAGAAAACTGAAATCATATCAAGTATCTTTTCCGACCACAATGCTATGAGACTAGATATCAATTACAGGAAAAAAATCTGTAAAAAATACAAACACGTGGAAGCTAAACAATACACTACTAAATAACCAAGAGATCACTGAAGAAATCAAAGGGGAAATCCACAAATATCTAGAAACAAATGACAATGAAAACATGATGACCCAAAACCTATGGGATGCAGCAAAAGCAGTTCTAAGAGGGAAGTTTATAGCAATACAATCCAACCTCAAGAAACAAGAAACATCTCAAATAAACAAACTAACCTTACACCTAAAGCAATTAGAGAAAGAACACAAAAACTCCAAAGTTACCAGAAGGAAAGAAATCATAAAGATCAGATCAGAAATAAATGAAAAAGAAATAAAGGAAACAATAGCAAAGATCAATAAAACTAAAAGCTGGTTCTTTGAGAAGATAAACAAAATTGATAAACCATTAGCCAGACTCCTCAAGAAAAAAAGGGAGAAGACTCAAATCAATAGAGTTAGAAATGAAAAATGAGAAGTCACAACTGACATTGCAGAAATACAAAGGATCATGAGAGATTACTACAAGCAACTCTATGCTAATAAAATGGACAACCTGGAAGAAATGGACAAATTCTTAGAAAAGCACAACCTTCCGAGACTGAACCAGGAAGAAATAGAAAATATAAATAGACCAATCACAAGCACTGAAATTGAGACTGTGATTAAAAATCTTCCAACAAACAAAAGCCCAGGACCAGATGGCTACACAGGCGAATTCCATCAAACATTTAGAGAAGAGCTAACACCTAGCCTTCTCAAACTCTTCCAAAATATAGCAGCTGGAGGAGCATTCCCCAACTCATTTTACGAGGCCACCATGACCCTGATACCAAAACCAGACAAAGACGTCACAAAAAAAAAAAAAACTACAGGCCAATATCACTGATGAACATAGATGCAAAACTCCTTAACAAAATACTAGCAAACAGAATCCAACAGCACATGAAATGGATCATACACCATGAGCAAGTGGGGTTTATCCCAGGAATGCAAGGATTCTTCAGTATATGCAAATCAATCAATGTGATAAACCATATTAACAAACTGAAGGAGAAAAACCATATGATCATCTCAATAGATGCAGAAAAAGCTTTTGACAAAATTCAACACCCATTTATGATAAAAAGTCTCCAGAAAGTAGGCATAGAGGGAACTTACTGCAACATAGTAAAGGCCATATATGACAAGCCCAGAGACAACATCGTTCTCAGTGGTGAAAAACTGAAACCATTTCCTCTAAGATCAGGAACAAGACAAGGTTGCCCACTCTCACCACTATTACTCAACATAGTTTTGGAAGTTTTAGCCACAGCAGTCAGAAAAGAAAAAGAAATAAAAGGAATCCAAATTGGAAAAGAAGAACTAAAACTGTCACTGTTTGCAGATGACATGATACTACAAAAAAAGAATCCTAAAGATGCTACCAGAAAACTACTAGAGCTAATCAATCAATTTGGTAAAGTAGCAGGATACAAAATTAATGCACAGAAATCTCTTGCAGTCCTATACACTAATGATGAAAAATCTGAAAGAGAAATTAAGGAAACACTCCCATTTACCATTGCAACAAAAAGAATAAAATACCTAGGAATAAACCTCCCTAAGGAGACAAAAACCTGTATGCAGACAACTATAAGACACTGATGAAAGAAATCAAAGACGATACAAACAGATGGAGAAATATGCCATGTTCTTGGATTGGAAGAATCAACATTGTGAAAATGACTATACTACCCAAAGCAATCTACAGATTCATTGCAATCCCTATCAAACTACCAATGGCATTTTTCACAGAACTAGAACAAAAAATTTCACAATTTGTATGGAAACACAAAAGACCCCGAATAGCCAAAGCATTCTTGAGAATGAAAAACGGAGACGGAGGAATCAGGCTCCTGGACTTCAGACTCTACTACAAAGCTACAGTAATCAAGACAGTATGGTACTGGCACAAAAACAGAAATATAGATCAATGGAACAGGATAGAAAGCCCAGAGATAAACCCACACACATATGGTCACCTTATTTTGGATAAAGGAGGCAAGAATGTACAATGGAGAAAAGACAGCCTCTTCAATAAGTGGTGCTGGGAAAACTGGACAGCTACATGTAAAAGAATGAAATTAGAACACTCCCTAACATCATGCATAGAAATAAACTCAAAATGGATTAAAGACCTAAATGTAAGGCCAGACACTATAAAACTCTTAGAGGAAAACATAGACAGAACACTCTATGACATAAATCATAGCAAGATCCTTTTTGACCCACCTCCTAGAGAGATGGAAATAAAAAGAAAAATAAACCAATGGGACCGAATGAAATTTAAAAGCTTTTGCACAGCAAAGGAAAACATAAGCAAGATGAAAAGACAACCCTCAGAATCAGAGAAAATATTTGCAAGTGAAGCAACTGACAAAAGATTAATCTCCAAAATTTACAAGCAGCTCATGCAGCTCAATATCAAAAAACCAAACAAACCAATCCAAAAATGGGCAGAAGACCTAAATAGACATTTCTCCAAAGAAGATATACAGATTGCCAACAAACACATGAAAGAATGTTCAACATCACTAATCATTAGAGAAATGCAAATCAAAACTACAATGAGGTATCACCTCACACTGGTCAAAATGGCCATCATCAAAAAATCTACAAATAATAAATGCTGGAGAGGGTGTGGAGAAAAGGGAACCCTCTTGCACTGTTGGTGGGAATGTAAATTGATACAGCCACTATGGAGAACAGTATGGAGGTTCCATAAAAAACTAAAAATAGAACTACCATACGACCCAGCAATCCCATTACTGGGCATATTCCCTGAGAAAACCGTAATTCAAAAAGAGTCATGTACCACAATGTTCACTGCAGCTCTATTTACAATAGCCAGGACATGGAAGCAACCTAAGTGTCCATCGACAGATGAATGGGTAAAGAAGATGTGGCACATATATACAATGGAATATTACTCAGCCATAAAAAGAAACGAAACTGAGTTATTTGTAGTGAGGTGGATGGACCTAGAGACTCTCATACAGAATGAAGTAACCCAGAGAGAGAAAAACGAATACCGTATGCTGACACATATATATGGAATCTTAAAAAAAAAAAAAAAAAAAGGTTGTGAAGAAGGTAGGGGCAGGACAGGAATAAAGACACAGACGTAGAGAATGGACTTGAGGACATGGGGAGTGGGAAGGGTAAGCTTGGACGAAGTGAGAGAGTGTCATGGACTGATACATACTACCAAATGTAAAATAGATAGCTAGTGGGAAGGAGCCGCATAGCACAGGGAGATCAGTTCGGTACTTTGTGACCATCTAGAGGGGTGGGTTAGGGAGGGTGGGAGGGAGACACAAGAAGGAGGAGATATGTGGAAATATGTATATGTATAGCTGATTCACTTTGTTATAAAGCAGAAACTAACACACCATTGTAAAGCAATTATACTCCAATAAACATGTTAGAAAAAAAAACAAAACAGAGGCAGTATTGTGACCAATTCAATAAAGACAAAAAAAAAAAAGGTCTACATCAAAAAAAAAAATCTTTAAAAAATCAAAAAGAACCTTTATAGTAGTATATGAATAGATTTTTTGGGTAATTTTTCAGCAAGTTACAGTAAACTGTTATTCACATTATTTCACGATGTCTAATTGTTTTGTCTTTAAGTGTGACACCCTGACACGCTGAGATGCCTGCAGTGTTTGGGGTTTACGTGTTATGATTTTAGAGGAGTTATGGTAGCCTTTCCACATAGGTTCTTCCAGAGTGTCCCATACTATGGTCAGAAGAGGACAGTTGTGGGGGTAGAAATTTTACTAACATACATAAAACACAAAGGATCACACCTGACTTTTCTAGTCACTTAACAATTATTCCCCTCTCTCCATTTATACTAGTTACACCACTCAATATTTTTGCATGCATATGCACACACACACACATACACACACATGCACGCAGCAGCCACAACTTTTTTTAAATCCACTTCTTCTGGGTGAGATTTTTTCGAGTCTAGTAATAGAATATGGGCAACTGAAGGTGAGTGGCTCCAATCTCCACACATCTAAATATCCAATAACTCATTTGCTTTAAAACTACATGATATCTTTACCTAACAACTAAGATCTTTATGCAATTCTGCCTTTTTATATTATGAACCTTTATTTTTATTGATTGTAATCTTTAGTGATTTTACTGCTCCATCAATCATGAGGTATTATGTAACTATTACATTGATTATTCAGGTATCATAGCATTATTAAAAGAAAATGTAACATGATTAAAATGCTTGTATTAAATGTTAGCTGGAAAAAACAGAATATGAAATACTATTTGCAAAACCATCACAACAATGTAAAAGCACTGCCTGGGGAAAATGCGTGAGGAAATACTCTCAAATATTAATAATTGTGAACAACAGTAAGGTATATGAAAATATGGTTTTATTCCTCAGTTAAATGTCTAGTGACTCCAGAGGTGTAGTATTTCTTTGGCTTTTGAAGTAATTATTTCCCCATTTACTAAAATTAACAGTTAAATAATACTTTCTGATAATTATGTCAAAGTGAAGTGACTTAAATTAAACACACAATTCACTACTTATAAGTTACAAAGCTTAAAGGCATCATGGAATTTTAATGGGTTGTTCACAACAATGTAACCCTCAGATTCATTAGTCCTACTGGCATAAAACAAAGTTTGAGCTCCTGCTTGAAACCTGTATTCTTTAAATGAATGCCTATTATAGGCCAGTATCTATGCAAGGCAAAGCAGATTCAGTGAAGAACTACCAATATAAAAATCTTCTGATAGCCCAGATTCAATCTATACACAGTTTTTCTTTTATAAATACAATTAAATATTTATTAAAATGACTATAAAATATTGATGAACTTATAGAAATATTTCTATAAGTATTTCTAAAAGTATTGTGCTTATGTCATTTATTCCTCTTTATAGTAGGTATAAAGAACTACAAAGCTCAGTTCCAAACTGGGGCATATTTTCATATAGGTGGACACTTTACACTTTCAACAGCTTGGGTGCTCGACCACATTGCCTTTGTCACCTAGTTCCATTGCCCAATAATAATATGTTCTCCAGTTTCCACTCTTAGTACAGAACATTCAGTCTAGCAGAAGCATTAGCATTTGAGGCCTCAAACATTTTTGACTATTAGGGGCTAGAAAAACTTTTCCTCTGGAGACTTTTGTAATTTTGCTTAAAAAATGTCCAAAGTTTTCCTTAGCCCACTCCATCTGGGCATTGGTCATATAACAGGCCCTTAGTCTGGCTACTAGTCTTATATGGAAGCATGCCAAAGCCAGAGAGATGTATTTAGTGACTCTGACCCCTTCCAACACTCATCATTCAATATTTCCTTCATTTTAGTATAAAGAAGGCACAGAAGAGAGCAAATAATGCTGCTTTATCTATGTTCTTTATAAAATGTATCCAAACTTGGTTTATCTTCCAGATGAAGACATATTTACCTGCATCTTCTTACTATAAAAGTTGAATGGGCCTTATTATTTCTTTCACAGCTCATCCTTAACACCACAGCCGCAAACCCACTCTTCACATTCACTTTTTTTTTCAGGGTTACAGATATTTATCCTGCAGTGTCATCATCTATAAAATAAAACTCTAGAAAGCAAGGATCATTAAGATCTATTTAAAAATGAAAAATTTTGAGGCTATACAAAACAGTAATGTATCTATTATTTTATCTCAGAGTAAGTTGTTCTTTCCCAAGAACGCCATGGAAAAACTCAAATTAAAAAACAAAAAGATTCAAATTCAGATAGACCAGAATATGAACCACTTATTGTCTTAACAAAAAGAAAAAAAATAGAAAGGGTTTATGGTCCTGTTGGCATGCTTTGATGATTCTAATAGATAACAGGTAGAACTTGTGATTTCTGTTTGTGTTTAAATAAATGATGACATGGAGGACATTCAATTTTCTATGAACAGCTTTGTTATCAATTTTGGTGTATGTGGGGGCGGTCTTTACTGAATGTACCCCCTCAGCTCTTTGGAACAGTTCACAAGTTGCGGAAGTCATCTTTGAAAATGTGCAGTGTTAGCTTTTTTTTGTTCAAACTTAAATGTGTTTTAACATACAAAATAAAACAAAATACGGCAACAATTATAAAACTTAGCTATGTAGCTTCTAGACATACAAATGCTAATGCATATTTAATAATTCACAAACATTAAAATATAATAGAGAAATTTAAATGTTGTCAGTAAGGGAATAGTGTATACATGTGCCTGTGACTTTGCTTTTGCTAATTTGAGACTGTCAGAGAGAATGAGATAAACAGTAAGTGATGAAGAAAGAAGACATCTGAATCTTTCTGGATGGCTTTTATATTTTAAGTCCAACAAGGCAACCATCAGAACAGATAACCCATTTTCTGACAGGATTTAATAATAAACCATGACACAGTGTACAAGGAATTCTAGTTAATCAGACGTATTTAGAGTTAAAATATTAAAATACAATGGAATAATTTATTATGCCTTTTAAAGATATCCATTAAATCGCTACTCCGGTGTTTTCTAAAAATCTTATTGCTTAGCTTATTCTATAGTAAATGTCTGTACATCACTAAAATGTCTCAAACTGACCTTATTTAATTCCTCATGTGTATTAACTTAAATATGCAATAACCCAAGTAAAGAATTAATTTCCATATCAAAAGGCACATGAGTTCCTCTTTTGCATTAAGGACAACTTTTCATTACCTTGCCCTGAATATGAATATATATATATATATATATATATATGGAAGAACAATAACAGTATAAAGGAAATATTTACTAGTTGATTATTATAAATAATACCTTTCACAATAAAATAAGAAAAATGCATCATTAACACTTTCATTGTCTAGGATTTTAGTAATACTCCTGCAAAGTAATCTATTTATACTTTCCTCTCAAAATATTATCCAAATATGAGAAATAGATACTGTAAGGTATACAGAGGTATATGGCACATAGTTACTGTTTTGAGGAGTTTATGATATAGAGGGGAAAATATGAAATACCAGGATGGCTATGTAGAAAAGTTTCATTAAGGTGCCATACACAATCTACTACCATTCATAGAAAAAAGACGGTTTTTGAGAAGTTTCATCAAGAGAGATTCCTACATAATTATGGGACTTGAAGGATGGGTTGAATCCTTTTATCAGATAAGCTTAAGTTTCAGAGAATAAAATCCAACCTAGCTTATTAAGCAAATGGGGCTTCTAACGGAGGGAAGTAGAGGCACATATAGTCAGTGGAGAGTATGGAAAACGGGCTTGTCCAGGAGTGGTTCCTAGAACAGCATACACAGTTGGCACATAAAGAAACAGCAATCTTTATCACAATCAAAAAGCTAGGAAATCAAGAAGTGGTACCCTAGCTACTGGCACAACCATACCACCTCAGAGCCTAAGAAGACCACTCTGAAGGTAATAACATAAAGATTCTTCCACTGTGTTACGAAAAAGATGATTTTTGGTAGACTGAGATTATTTACTAAAACTATTGAAATACATACATAAACTATGCCTGGCTTGCTGCCAAGATATACATGTAGTTCTAGTTCCATTTTGTAAGGAACTTTAGTAAATGTATAGTAGTAATGGGGCATATTTTCCACAAAAGTTCCAAATACTTAAACACATACAGGACTCAGTGACATACACAAAGTTGGATATTGTGTATACCAGATATCCCACAGACACTGGGCGCAGAATACAAACAAAATTATTTCAGTACATCTCTGTGACAAGATACATGGTCCGATACTTAGCTCTAAAATACAGCAGTCCTGCTGGTCAGGTGTTACAAAAGATAGGAGATAATCATTGAAGTCTCCCTGGGATCTCACTGATATTATCAGGCCAGGCAACTCTCAGTCATCTACAAGTCATTAAAGCCAGATGCTCAGTTATCTGACTCAGCAAGCCACAAAGCTGGGCATGCACAGCAGCCCTACAACATGAAATGAAAGTGGTACATATGAGAGAGGCCCAAGGAGTCCCTGAAGGCACAAGTAAATTACATGAATCACATGACGAAGTGGCCCAAATGCCCGTGGTCTGTGTTCCTGCTCTACTATCTTCTCTCTCCCAGCCTGAACCTATGGTCTCCTGGAAAGTTCTGTCTGATCAGTTGACAAAGGAAGAGAAGACTTGGGTCTGCTTTACAGATGGTTCTTCACGAGACGCAAGCATTATATGAAAGTGGACAGCTGTACAACAGTCTTTTTCTGGAGCATCCCTGAAGGGCAGTGGTGAAGTGAAATCCTCCCAATGGATAAAACTTTGAGCAAAGAACCTGGCTGTTCATTTTGCATGGATGGAGAAAGGGCCCGACATCTGATTATATACCAATTCATGGATTGTGGCCAATGGTTTGACTGGATGGTCAGGGATTTGGAAGAAAGATGATTGGAAAATTGGTGACAAGGAAGTCTGGGGAAAACATATGTGGATAGGCGTCTCCAATTGGATGAAAAATGTGAAGATATTTGTGTTCCGCATACATGCTCACCAAAGGATCACCTCAGCAGATGAGGATTTTAATAATGAAGTGGATACGATGACCCGTTCTGTGAATACCAGTCTGCCTCTTTCCCCAGCCATCCCTGTCATTGCCCAACAGGCTCATGAACAAAGTGGCCATGTTGGCAGGAATGGAGGTTATGGCAGTTATCAGTTTGTTGTTCAGCTAATATCTATGCAATAATAGCCATTATTTTCTGTTTTTACGCCCTGAACCATATTTACTTCCACCCCAACACATGAAATATCCACATGTCAAAATGCATGGTTATTGTGTGTGGGGGTGGGGTGGAGATTTATTTTTGTATAAAAAATTCCATGGAAACTCTGAAATGGCCTTTTGATCACCTAGCATAATCTTACATTTCTTTCTGGGAAACAGAAATAATAGATATCATTGTTCTTTGGGAGAAAAAGTCATTCCCTGACCCCTTAGGTTACTTCAAAAATGATTAAGGTTGTAACTGTAGTTGTACTCTGAGATAGGAAGCAGAAAATATATTTACTAAACGTGAAAATCAGAATATATTCTACATTATCTGTTTAGCTACACTTTCTATATGCATGGTTAGACAATCTTTACCAATTAAATCAATGCATTTTGAATTCTCTGTCTAAGCATATTTACCATTAAAACCTGCTCAGAAAAAAAAAGTGAACAACAACAAAAATCATTTCCTATGCAAGTGGTGTTACCATTCAAATCAGTCTAAGAAATGTGATACCATGTTTTTTGCCTTTTATCATCCCACATCCAGTCACCTGCTAAGCCCTGATATATTTTTTTTTCCTATATTTTCTTAGAGTCATTCTTTTATTCCCACTCCAAATACTACTATGCTAATGAAAGTCTTTGCTATGTTTACCTAAACTATTTAAATTTTTTTCTAATTGGGCATCCTGTCTTTAATATATTTTTCTTAATTATGTTTTCATGCAAGTTTTTCTAAAACATCACTGTATCAGAAACCTCCTAAACATTTCTATGCATCACTTGCTTCTAGTTCCAACTCTGCTTAGCCTCTGATCAACCTCATATAGATGCAATCTGACATTGCCTCAATTTTTTGTCCAATTTACAATTCAAAAGAGCAGGGGTATTAACTATTCATGGGGTGAATGTTTAACCAATGTAACTTGAGAAGAAACGGTTAAATTATTCTTACTTTCTCCTTTCTCTCCATGAGGAAGTCCTGACACAGTTTATATGGCTTCTTGGGGGACCCTATCAAGGACTGAGCATCAGTCACATTTCGAAGTGACCAACTTAGTTCCTGCTCTTTCTCCTCCCCAGCTTCAATCCCTTGTCCCTCACTTCTGTCCTTTGAGATGTATTTTCTAAGAAAAGAGGAACATATAAGCTTATGCTTCAGGATCTGCTTTCTTAGGAACCCAGGCTAAGACACTAGATTTGGGCTTTTCATTCTCTCTTAAAAAAAAACCAAAACTTTATTAACAAAAATCCAAACCCCTTAAGTCTTTAATTCAAAGGATTTCACCAACTGAAGACTTTTGACATTTCTGATATACTTTTCCACATAAACTTAACCTGCACTATTAGTTTGAGCATCTTTCCAATACCCTCTATATTATTCTACCCTCTCAATGTCTTTCCTGTCTCTTTCTTCTTTGGAAATCTTACCTATCCTTCAGGACTCATTTGCACCTCTTTTATGAAGACTTCCTGAAACTCAGTCTGCAAGTGTTCTCTCTCTTCTCTATATTCCAATAAATACTGTAAACTCACTTATCAACTGGGATCTTATCTTGAATGTATTAACACTGGGGGAGATGTCACCCCTATATGTCTCTTTAAGGTCCTTAATGTGATGAATCGTAGTTCATATTTTTTCACATTTTTGAAATAAAACAAGTAGTTTATACTGAAAATTGTGTGATTTTGAAACAAGCATGAGCTTCTGAGTCTTATCATGATGATTCCCTGGTTTTTTTGGAATCAACAAATTTATCTTCAAAAAGCACTATTCCAGATTTTATATAAACATTATTTTAAATTTGGCATTTCCTTCCGTAAGGTAAATGCACACCTGATCGCTCTACATTGTACCATTCATTCAAAATATACAGCTCCTGTTTGGAAGCGATTCTTCTACTAATATACTTCATGCAAAGAGATTTTAATTCTAATGATTTTTAACTATAGCTACATTGTATATGTTCATTATGAATATTTTATGTAACAGTACTTAGTGATATGTTGTTTACGGTTGTGTTTATTTTAAATGAGACATTAACGGATCTCATTCATATCAGGTAGGTTCTCAACATATCAGGTTGGTTCTCAACAGTAAATAAGACAATACAGAAGCTACTTTTTACCTACAGTGATTATTGTTCTGAAAAAATATATATGACACTCAGAATTTTAATAGTAAATAGTAGAATTTTCCCCTTAAAAGTATTTATGTTGTAAGCTCTTCATGAACATGTAATAAAAAGAAGTTATCATGGTAAGTTGTAATGTTTATGCAACAGTCTAATTGCTCATAATCAAACAGAAACAACTGTGAAAAGAAAAAGAGCCAGACAGAATATTCTGATACTTATATTATGACATAAGCATAGCAATTAAAAACCCCAGAGATTCAAATAATGTTCACCAAGATATTACATATCAATATGTTTATAAAATTGGCTGGCAAAAGGGGAAGGGACAAAATTGCCATTACTTAATAAATTTCTTTAAAAAATATATCTGTATCTATATAAATATACATATAGGTAAAGCAAGTAATTAATGGATCTAAATATGAATCCACAGATAAGTCAAATAATTGTGCCTCAAATATTAACCACTTCAAATACTATGTAAATTGTTACTTCTCTAAGTTTTTCTAGTCAGTATAATAGATGAGATGGCTTTTTTTACATATCCAAAAGACTGTGAAGAAAAATAATATTAAATTTATTGCTAAGCAAGCTAATGTCTTTCTTAATAAGCAGAACAATTCTGAAATCAGTTTCAAGTATATAATTACTGTTTTGTTCAGCATACACTTCATCATACTGATTTCATAAACACATAAGTAAAGAAGGGTAAGTAAAAAATATATAGACGAATAGAGAATGTAAGGAATAGCGAATAAAGCAGAAGACAGGATTGGAGACTTGAATCGGCAGAACCAGAGGAACTAAAGGGATACTAGGCTTCAAAATCAGAACCTGAAGAGTACGTTTGAGAAATTACACGCCAAGGGATGGCTGCTGAAAGAGCTAAAATATGAATTGCCCCTAACTTCCATCCTAATACTAGCTTCAATTGTCATTATATCTCCTTCAGCCTGAATCCAAATACCAGTGTTTCTTAATGTTATTGACATTTTCAGCGGAAGCGTTCTTTGTTGAGTGAGAATGTCGTGAACCTTGTGGGTCTTTCACTTACCCAGTCCTTCCCACTAAATGTCTGCAGTAGCCCCCAATCACTGAAGACCTCAAACATGCCCATTTCCAGATGCTATCTTAGGGATGGTACAGTCTCTAGTTGAGAACCATTGCCAATAAAAAGCACTTCTCATATGTCAACTACATAGCTAATCCAGATTTCTGAACTTTTTTGTTTCTCCATGGCAATATCTATGTCGTTAGAGTAGGGAAACAGTGGAGAAGTGTATAACTCCCACTATTGGCAAGTGACTTAGAACTGAAGAAAAAATTTCTGAAAACTTTTTTAAAGAATGACTATTTCAAATATATATATGTATAAAATATGTACACGGACAAACACCTGTAGATATATTATATATATAATATATCTGTGTGTGTATATCTGTATATACACACAAACATATTTATCACAATGATGCTAATGATAGTAAATACATACCTATTAGAACTTTTTGTTGAATTTTCTAATTACCATCAGATTGCACATTTACACCAGAATGATAGCCTGCACCTTTTAGAGTCAACACAGATTTTTTGAGTATGTATACACAATGCAGTGTTGTTCAAACTCTTTAATTCAGTGTGGTACTACATGGACTCCATAATATATCTAATCCAGATACAAATAATTTTTCACCTGTAGACCCCCAAAGATCTGGTGGTTCAGCCACTCAGCCTCTTCCTTTTTCCTTGAAAAGTGGGCTCCAGCAGCACTTAGCAGGAGCCACAAAAAACAAAAACAAAACAAAAAAAAAACCAAAAAACAATTTCAAAGTACCAGTCTAGATTAGATCTTTGAAGCAAAAGTAACATGGTTCACTTTCTTCTATGAATAAAAGTGAAATTACAACACACAGATACATGACAGTATGAAATATTTGAATACATTAAAGTTGTATTTTTTTCCAGTCTCTTATCATTTTGGACTCCTTAAAAACCCTGGTGTCTCTCCATACTCTGTTTTATACTGTACTCTGTTTCTAAAGCAACCTTTCTAAAATACACACTTGTCATTCCACAGCTTAAATATCACAACAGCTTTTTCAGCACGTACAGAATAAAGGCCAACATCTTTAGCATTCCATACTGGGACTCTGATGATCAATGACCTCTCTACTTTCCCAGCTTTAGCTCCCATTTGTCTCTTCCATATATCTTATCATGCAGCCAAGAAACACTATTAAAATACAGTTTAGGTGTCTTCACTCTCAAAACGCATTTCGTGTTGCTGCCAATCAGGGTGAGGTGTGCCTTCTCTACTTATGACTCTGATTATATCACAGTCATGGACATACTACACTGTAATCATCATTATATCTTTATATCCTCCAATAGATTATAAGCTAATTAAGGGCAGGGGGTGCCATATATACATATACCTGTCTCACATATAGTAGGTACAAAATTTATTAAATTAATTATTTACCTTCTATAAATTTTGGTAATGTTTTTTAATTGGAAAAAGCCATTTTTTATCCAACACATTATACTCTTTATTTAAATTGAATTTATGATAGCCTAAGTCATAAAACTAATTTATTGAAGCAAAATACTGTACCTTATATTTATTCTTGTTAAAGTTTACCATATTGAGTTTTTTTTGTTGCTGTTGTTGTCTTTAGAGATACTCTTTGATTCTAACTCTGTCATCTCTTGTACAATTCTTCCTGAAAAGTTTGGTGAAAATTGATTCTAGGTCTTTATCTAAGTTATTACTTAAGAATTTCAAATTTTAAGGATAGTTCCAAAGACTTAGATTTGAGAAGCTACCAAGTACCATAAGATAAATTATTTTAAAAATAATAATCTAAGTTTTAAAGAATTTTAAAGAATTTCTTGAAAGAAATTTTAAAGTATTATAAAGAATTATTGTTTTCTCTAAGATTTTTGTAATTCTGCACTAACTTTAGTTCAGTATAAATTTCATTGTTGAAGGTTTAGCTAAAATGAGTTAAATACTAAATATTTATATCTATCTCTATCTCCTTAGAGATATATAGATGGATAGATAGGGAAAGATAGAGAGAGAAATAAAGTGAGAGCATTGTATGAACTTTAGAGAGCTCTCACTCTCCTTTTATCCTCATTGGAGCCTAGAAATATCTTGATTTCTGTAGTACTTCTGATTTGTTCCTGACTACTTCAGTTTCTTGCCTATAAATTCATATTTCTATGTTATGTAACAGTTTTTAAGCAGTTTTACTTCAATTATCTCATCAAATCAAACTTGACTAAGACTCTTGAATGAGATTATGATGGATTAAGGGTCCATACAATTCTTAATTATAATAAAAATATATTGATACATATGGATTTCTGCAGACATATCAGAGCGAAGAATTCAAGATTCTTTTTTAAAAGCACAGTTTTTATTCTACAACTAGCTTATAAAGAGTGATTTTCCTTATATGTCTTATTTAAAGATAGAAATGTAGTTGAATTTCCCGGAGGACCTATAATTGCTCTAGATTTACAAGAGTCTAAACTCTGAAGAACTCCTTCTTACACCAAATCACCTTATCAAATGAATAATCATTAAATATCTTTCTTTATTCACGCAGAGAGTCTTAAGATTAATGTAAGGAACACAAATTCCGGGTTCAAATAACTTTAGTGAGGTAGAGTGGCCTTACAATGCCACTCAGGTAACTCTAATTACAGTAATTTGTTCGTGGTTAGCAATTCTGCACTAATAGTATTTTCCCAGGGAGATTGTTCTATGAATTTATAACATTTCATTTGCCTTTAGATTTTTATGAATTAAATTAGAGGAAAAAAATGAACCTGATTTCTCAGAAAATCAAGCTGCTAATGCCACTTGATTATTCTAGAAATCCAGTGGCACTAAGTCTTTTTTTTCCCCTTTAGATAAAATGTTTCTAAGGTGTAATAAAATGACTGAAAGGTATGGCAGGCAAAGTAGCTAACCTCATTTGAATCAAGCTAGGTGTTAATTTACCCTCTTACCAATGATTTCATGCAACAATATAAAATAACTAAAATACAATTTGAAGGAGAACAGCATACATTCAAATTATTTTGGAAAAGTTTTGTAATTGAGAGAAATAGAACATTTATTTTAGCAGAATGTAAAGGGCTCTGTTGCTTTTCTATATTGTCTTGTAAGATACGTTTCTAGTTATTCCCTAAAATTTTACCCTAGAAATGCTGCATGTCTTTGACTGTATTCTGCTGTACTATCATTTTTGTGACTGATGGCGTTTTATTCACTATAAAACTGTTAATTTTAGGAGGATTTAATCATTGTTTTACCTTATTATATATGCCAGTATAAAAGTGCAAACACTGAGAAAACATTCCCTTCATTATCTCCCTTTTAAACAGTGACCAAGGTTCCTTTTCCAATGCACACACACATTCACCTACTGTTTAGGATAATTACAGGTTCTTTGCTCATGAAATTCTGACTTGGTACAGACAATGCCCCATGTCAAGTGGGAATTTACCCTTTCTCAAGCCCAATACATTTCCAACGGCAGTTCAGTCTTTTTGTTGATTTTGTTTTCCAGAAATTGCTGTCTTCAGGTTGCCTGTATGTCATCTAAGGCTGCCTTTGGAGGGATTTACAGGCAGACCTCAGAGATATTGCAGGTTCAATTCCAGGTCACCGCAATAAAGCAAATATCACAATAAAGCAAATCACAATTTTTTTTGGTTTTCCAGTGCCTATAAAAGTTATGTTTACATTATACTGTACTCTGTTAAGTGTGCAATAGCATTGTCTTAAAAAACGTACATACTTTAATTAAAATATACTTTGTTGCTAAAAAATTCTAACCATCAACTGAGCCTTCAGATAGTCCTTGTAGAAACACCAAAGATCACTGATCAGAGATCACCACAGCAAATAAAGTTTGAAATATTGCAAGAATTACTGAAACGTGACACAGAGACAGAAAGTGAGCAAATGCTTTTGGAAAAATGGCACGATAGACTTGCTCAATGCAGGCTTGCCACAAACCTTCAATTTGTAAAAAACGTAGTATCTACAAAGTGCGGTAAAGGGAAGCACAATATAATGAGGTAAGACTGAAACTTGTGGCTACTCTGATGTCATTTCTTAAGTCTTTCCTTCATGATTTAAGCCTATATCAAATGTGTGTTGTTTATTATTTTGCTGTCAACCACTTTAACTTTTATCACCTTAAAATGGACTTCATATGATTCTTAATATTTTATTTTGGTTACAGGTGGCTCTCTGTATCCACGGGATTCTGCATCTGCAGATTCAACAAATTGCAGACGAAAAAATACTAGAAAAAAAATCCAGAAGTTCCAAAAAGCAACACTTGAAATTGCCACGCACCAGTATATATTTACATAGCATTTTCATTGTATTTACCACTGTTTACATAGCATTTTCATTGTATTTACAACTATTTATATAGCATTTACTTTGCATTAGGTATTAAAAATAATCTAGAGATGATTTAAAGTATACAGAAGGATGTGCATAGGTTATATGCAAATAATATGCCATCTTTTAATATGCCATTTTATATGTGACTTGAGTGTCTTCAGATTTTGGTATCTGCAGGGGGTCCTGGAACCAATCCCCTACAAATACCAAGAGGTTACTGTATAGGCTGCCTAGAACTTTGGAATGCTTATGGCCTTATATAAGTTCCAAGTATCCTGAAAATCAGTTTTTGTACAGAAAATATTTTTCAGTAATACAAGGAAAATGTAGGACTGACAGAAGTATTTCTACCAATCTATTAAGTTAAATTTATTTACTCATTCAGTCATTCATGCATTTAAGAACACTTTTTTATTCATTAGGCCAACTGTACATCTAGTAAAGACATTGGATGTTATTTTTAGGAGAAAAAATTGACCCAGATTTAAAATAAGTTTGTAAATTTGATTTTGGAATTCTGGTGTTATTCTTATGAAATTACACCAAATGCATTTCCAGATTCCCTAAGTACTATGTAATCTGGAAATGAATGGAAGCAACATGGTCTTAAAAGATTTCACAGTGATATAAATAAGCACATACTATACTGCAAACAGAAAAATAAGTCACTATTTAAATGATATACTAAAATAATTTATATACATTCATTTTATATCTTCTAGAATGATAAAATATTTAAAATTTGCCAAATCCTTTCTTAAGTCTATAAATGCCTTTTTCTTCTCAGCAATAAAGCCAGTTTTTCATATTAAAGTTATATATTTCTTCCCTCTTATAGCTCTATTAGAAAAGAGGCTATAGTACTAGCAGGATAGCATAAAATTTAATAGTACGTGGGCTCTGGTGCCATGTTGCTTGGGTGGTATTACCAGCTCTGCTACTTACTAAACACATGACTTTCCCATCCTTTCTATGACTCACTGGTTTTCTCAGCTATGAAATGAGGGTGACAACAATAATAACAGCACCTGCCTTCTATATTTGTTACAGAACTTTAGTTCACTTAAAATATTGCCTGGCACCACACAATAAGGATTCAATAAATATTGTCTACCATTGCTTAAAATTGTCTATTTTATACCTTACTGGCTCTCATCCAATCTGCTCAGTTAAATTATTTTGTATGATCATGGCAACATTAGCTTCATTTTCAGGACTACATTTTTGGTTTCCTGACATGCCACTCAGTGTCATACAGGGTTCCCTGCTAGCACTACTTAAGTAATGGTAACACAAGAGCTGGCTCAAGCCTTCAAGTCCTCAAAGACAGGGAAAGTCTGCAGTTTGGCGAAGGCTTTCGTCATTATCTATGCCAATTTCCTGAGGTCATTTGCTTACTTGGATTCAGCACTTAATTTTCTCTCTAATCGATGCATCATTAAGCATCATGATGCCTAAATATTTAACTCATTGAAAGTATTCAGATTAGTATTACCAATGCAAATCTGTTCTGTTATTTTTAAGCTGATTTCTAACAAAGGTTTAAACGGTTAGAGAAGGCTTGGGTAGGAATGCCTAGAGTGGTATTTGAGAACTCTATTCAAATTCAGATTAGTTTTACTTTGTCTGATCTCATTACCATTAATAATTGCTGACTATACACATAGCCTATGTTGTGAGCATTGGGTAGTGGACATGGATATTTGCCTAATCATCATCCATTCCTGCTCCCTCTTTAGTCATAGATTCCCAATTTTATCCAGGTGGCCACCCCCATGCGCCATGCACACAATTATACATTTCATGGTAAAGTGAACCTATATGCAGTCCCAAGAGAGGGCATAGTTGGCTCAGTTCATCTTCCTTGCTATTGATTGGTACAAGAATATTCATGTGAGCCAACTCTAATCCATCAGACATGATAGCAAGTCAGCTGGATTGCCTCTACAAAAACATTCATATATTCTATGAGAAACTCATAGGAAGTTAAAAATTTTTCCCTCTCTCTATCTATGGACATCCCTGGGTCTGGATATAATGCTAGAACTTCTTTAGACATCTTGAATGTCTTAAAAAATGTCATCAACCCTGAGAGTACTAGACTGAAATGGAAAGATCTTGGGTCATACAAGACATACTTGAACTGCTGAATCAATAAACCTCAGAGTCTACCATATCTCTGCAATTTCTATACGTGTGGTAATAAATTTCCTCATAGATTAAACCAGTTCAAACGAGCATTTCCTGCCATTTGCAGGGCAAAGCATCCTAAACGATACAGGATAGAAAGGATTATTTTATATTAATTAATCCTTGCCTCACAAAACAGTTGAAGGTACAAAGATTCTGGCAGGGCAGTTTAACTCAGCCAAAAACTTACTATTTTTAGGCTGCTGAGTGATTATATGTTTTAAATGGTAGTAGTGATATATTTCTCTTCCAGTAATTAGATTGAAACATTTTTTTTAGCTTTAAAGGAGAAGTTATCAAGGTTATAATGTCCCAATCCACAGAAATGAATTCTGAGGATTAAAATTTAACATAAAAATTTTAGGAATATTACTTTTTTTTACATCTTTATTGGACTATCATTGCTTTACAATGTTGTGTTAGTTTCCGCTGTATAACAAATTGAATCAGCTATATGTATATATATATCCCTATATCCCCTCCCTCTTGCGCCTCCCTCCCACCCTCCCTCCCTATCCCACCCCTCTAGGTGGACACAAAGCACCAAGCTGATCTCCCTGTGCTATGCAGCTGCTTCCCACTAGCTATCTGTTTTACATTTGGTAGTGTATATATGTCAATGCTACTCTCTCACTTCCTCCCAGCTTCCCATTCCGCACCCGCTCCATATCCTAAAGTCCATTCTCTATATCTGCATCTTTATTCCTGTCCTGCCCCTAGGTTCATCAGAACCATTTATTTTTTTTTAGATTCCATATATATGTGTTAGCAGAGGGTATTTGTTTTTCTTTTTCTGACTTACTTCATTCTGTATGACAGACTCGAGGTCCATCCACCTCACTCCAAATAACTCAATTTCGTTTCTCTTTATGGCTCAGTAATATTCCATTGTATATATGTGCCATATCTTCTTCTTTTTTTTTTTTAATAAGGTTTCTTTTATTTCTTTATTTATGGCTGTGTTGTGTCTTCGTTTCTGTGCGAGGGCTTTCTCTAGTTGTGGCAAGCGGGGGCCACTTTTCATCGTGATGTGCGGGCCTCTCACTATCGCGGCCTCTCTTGTTGCGGAGCACAGGCTCCAGACGCGCAGGCTCATTAATTGTGGCTCACAGGCCTAGCTGCTCTGCGGCATGTGGGATCTTCCCAGACCAGGGCTCGAACCCGTGTCCCCTGCATTGGCAGGCAGATTCTCAACCACTGCGCCACCAGGGAAGCCCACCATATCTTCTTTATCCATTCATCTGTCGATGGACACTTAGGTTGCTTCCATGTCCTGGCTATTGTAAATAGTGCTGGAATGAACACTGGGATGCATGTCTCTTTTTGAATTATGGTTTTCTCAGGGTATATGCCCAAGTGAGATTGCTGGGTCATATGGTAGTTCTATTTTTAGTTTTTTAACGAACCTCCATACAGTTCTTCATAGTGGCTGTAGTAATTTACATTCCCACCAACAGGGCAAGAGGGTTCCCTTTTCTCCACACCTCTCCAGCATTTACTGTTTGTAGATTTTTTTGATGATGCCCATTCTAACCAGTGTGAGGTGATACCTCATTGTGGTTTTGATTTGCATTTCTCTGATGATTAGTGATGTTCAGCATCCTTTCACGTGTTTGTTGGCAATCTGTATATCTTCTTTGGAGAAATGTCTATTTAGGTCTTCCACTCATTTTTGGATTGGGTTGTTTGTTTTTTGATATTGAGCTGCATGAGCTGCTTGTATATTTTGGAGATTAATTCTTTGTCACTTGCTTCATTTGCAAATATTTACTCCCACTCTGAGGGTTGGCTTTTCGTATTGTTTATGGTTTCCTTTGCTGTGTAAAACCTTTTAAGTTTCATTTGGTCCCATTTGTTTATTTTTGTTTTTATTTCCATTTCTCTAGGAGGTGGGTCAAAAAGGATCTTGCTGTCATTTATGTCATAGAGTGTTCTGCCTACATTTTCCTCTAAGGGTTTTATAGTGTCTGGCCTTACATTTAGGTCTTTAATCCATTTTGAGTTTATTTTTGTGTATGGTGTTAGGGAGTGTTCTACTTTCATTCTCTTACATGTAGCTGTCCAGTTTTCCCAGCACCACTTATTGAAGAGGCTGTCTTTTCTCCATTGTGTATCCTTCCAGCCTCTGTCAAAGATAAGGTGATCATACATGCATGGGTTTATCTCTGGATTTCTATCCTGTTCCATTGATCTATATTTCTGTTTTTCTGCTAGTACCATACTGTCTTGATTACTGTAGCTTTATAGTATAATCTGTAGTCAGGAAGCCTGATTCCTCCAGCTCCATTTTTCTTTCTCAAGATTGCTTTGGCTATTTGGGGTCTTGTGTGTTCCCATACAAATTGTAAAATTTTTTGTTCTGGTTCTGTGAAAAATGCCATTGGTACTTTGATAGCGATTGCATTGAATCTGTAGATTGCTTTGGGTAATATAGTCATTTTCACAATGTTGATTCTTCCAATCCAAGTACATGGCATATCTCTCCATCTGTTTGTATTGTCTTTGATTTCTTTCATCAGTGTCTTATAGTTTTCTGCATACAGGTCTTTTGTCTCCTTAGGTAGGTTTATTCCTAGGTATTTTATTCTTTTTGTTGCAATGGTAAATGGGAGTGTTTCCTTAATTTCTCTTTCTGATTTTTCATCATTAGTGTATAGGACTGCAAGAGATTTCTGTGCATTAATTTTGTATCCTGCTACTTTACCAAATTCATTGATTAGCTCTAGCAGTTTTCTGGTAGCACCTTTAGGATTCTCTATGTATAGTATCATGTTATCTGCAAACAGTGAGTTTTAGTTCTTCCTTTCCAATTTGGATTCCTTTTATTTCTTTTTCTTCTCTGATTGCCAGGGCTAAAACTTCCAAAACTACATTGAATAATAGCAGTGAGAGTTGGTAACCTTGTCTTGTTCCTGATCTTAGAGGAAATGGCTTCAGTTTTTCACCACTGAGAATGATGTTGGCTGCGGGTTTCTCATCTATGCCCTTTATTATGCTGAGGTAGGTTCCCTCTATGCCCACTTTATCATAAATGGGTGCTGAATTTTGTCAAAAGCTTTTTCTGCATCTATTGAGATGATCATATGGTTTTTATCCTTCAATTTGTTAATATGCTGTATCACATGGATTGATTTGCATCTATTGAAGAATCTTTGCACTCCTGGGATAAGTCCTACTTGATCATGGTGTATGATCCTTTTAATGTGCTGTTGGATTCTGTTTACTAGTGTTTTGTTGAGGATTTTTGCATCTATGTTAATCAGTGATATTAGCCTGTAGCTTTCTTTTTTGTGACATCTTTGTTGGCTTTTGGTATCAGGGTGATCGTTGCCTCGTAGAATGAGTTTGGGAGTGTTCCTCCCTCCGCTATATTTTGGAAGAGTTTGAGAAGGATAGGTGTTAGCTCTTCTCTAAATGTTTGATAGAATTCAATTGTGAGGTCTTTTGGTCCTGGGCTTTTGTTTGTTAGAAGATTTTTAATCACAGTTTCAATTTCAGTGCTTGTGATTATTCTGTTCATATTTTCTATTTCTTTCTGGTTCAGTCTTGGAAGGTTGTGCTTTTCTAAGAATTTGTCCATTCCTTCCAGCTTGTCCATTTTATTGGCATATAGTTGCTTGTAGTCTCTCATGATTCTTTGTATTTCTACAGTGTCAGTTGTTACTTCTCCTTTTTCATTTCTAATTTTGTTGATTTGAGTCTTCTCCATTTTTTTTTCTTGATGAGTCTGGCTAATGGTTTATCAATTTTCTTTATTTTCTCAAAGAACCAGCTTTTAATCTTATTGATCTTTGTTATTCTTTCCTTCACTTCTTTTTCATTTATTTCTGATCTGATCTTTATGATTTCTTTCCTTCTGCTAACTTTGGGGGTTTTTTTGTTCTTCTTTCTCTGATTGCTTTACGTGTAAAGTTAGGTTGTCTGAGATTTTTCTTGTTTCTTGAGGTAGGATTGTATTGCTATAAACTTCCCTCTTAGAACTGCTTTTGCTGCATCCCATAGGTTTTGGGTCGTCATGTTTTCATTGTCATTTTTTTCTAGGTATTTTTTGATTTCCTCTTTGATTTCTTTAGTGATCTTTTGGTTATTTAGTAATATATTGTTTAGCCTCCATGTGTTTGTATTTTTTACAGTTTTTTTTTTTTTTTTTTTTTTACTGTAATTGATATCAAGTCTCATAGGGTTGTGGTCGGAAAAGATACTTGAAACGATTTCAATTTTCTTAAATTTACTAAGGCTTGATTTGTGACCCAAGGTATGAACTATCCTGGAGAATGTTCCATGTGCACTTGAGAAGAAAGTGTATTCTGTTGTTTTGGGATGGAATGTCCTATAAATATCAATTACATAGATGTGCTTTGGTTCAAGTGGGAGCAGAGGACCTAGAGCCACTCAGTAAATATCAACATCATACTCTGATGTCTCTTTTGTGAAATCTGTATGCTCTACTAAGGATAATTTAAAAACCTCTGAACTAGATAGATGATCTCTAAGCCCTTTTTTAGCTCTTAAATTATAAGATTCTATAAATCCAATGGAAAATTAAGTTTTAAAATATTAGAAATACAATGCATGTTGATGATTTTTTATGTGTGTTTGAGTTATTTTTCTAATGATAACTTCTCAAATTATTTAACTTTAGAAGAACTAGACACTCAATTTTGGTAAGTAATAATTCTTTGAATTACTGTTTCTGATCAGTGTTTTTTTCCATGAGACCATCTCCTACAGATGATATTCTGTGGCTCTAACACTGAACTTACATTTATACATTAGTGTATTATATACAGTTATAGAATTAGCAATATATTTTGATTTTCTAACATTTTTAATATAAATAGTGGTTGTTAATCTTCTGGGATATCAAACTCAGGAATTCATTTGTATTTTTTGTTTCATACAGAGTCCATGAACCGAAACAAAGGTGAGACATACAGAGGGAGACTCAACTCTTCATGTTATAGAAAACAGTTTTCTTGAGCTTCATCATTCCCTTCACAAATCTCATAGGTTCTTTTGATGACCCCTTAACTCAATAGTATGTGCTGTTTAGTTCTTTATCTTGTAAAAATAATAGCTAGAATTTTAAAAATAAAACTTGTTTTAACAGAATTTAAAATACAGTTCACTCTTTCATACATGAAGAGATCATCATAATATTTTTTCATTGTAAAAATGAAGTTGATTTCGAATTATTGGACTCACTATTTATTTTTAAAATCTTGAAAAATAATAAACAACCTGAAATACTAAAATAGCAATAGTTGTTATTTTTAGGTTCTGGTTTATATTTCTTCATTATGTTTGTTTCTGTGGGTTTACTTTATATTACTTGCAATACGCAAATGTTTATTTAAAATCAGGAAGAACAGATGTTTTAATCAGCATATTTAATTTTATATACACCATTTGATTACAGTTATGTAAAAATAATATAGACAGCAAGAAGTCAGGAAGAGAGTAAAAAAGGGTTAATAACTGTTGCCTTGGAGTGATTAACTAAAAGCGAAATTCTTCCTGCACATTTTCATAGTTCAAATTCTTATAGAGAAAAGTTAATTTTATAATAAATTAATATTGTCAAACTACTTAACAGATCAGTTACTTGATTTATTTAAATAATACAAAAGTATTATTTTGATGAGAAGAATGATGAATGATATTGCATTTCCTGAAATACTAAGCATTTTATAACAATTTCTATGTAATGAGGCGTCCCTTTAAGTTCTGTTCCTTTGAAGCAAGCTGCAGAAATTCAATACAGGTAAGTCCCAGACATATGTAAACCTCCCAATGATGACCCTACACTTTCATAATTTATTTCTAACCTGCCCTCACCTTTGTACTTTGTTTCCTCTAGATTCCATACTTGATTCTATGTACTGAGGCTTCAATCTTAGCTTGAACTTGATGTTGTTTCCTGTTTCTATCATTTGAAATCAATCATTTTCTAACATAATTCATTTGGTCTTCTTTTGCTTTCCTTAACCCAATCTTGCCTTTGTTGTAAAGTATTCTTTGACCTGTTTTTAGCAGCTTAGATACTATTTTGTCCTTTGACCAGGCAGGTGTCGCTTGGCACAGAAGAACCATAAATGTAGCATATTCTGGTAAAAGCTGAAATATCTTTGAAATTAACATTATATAAGTAGTACAGAGATGAACTTTCTCCATCAGTAGTAACATAACAACCCAACAGATATTATAATGTAATTGGTTACTCCAGTTAGAACTCTTACATAGGGTTTTATACAAATTTCAACTGATTTAGAGAGTATAACTCTTGGGAACAGATAATAAACTAGTCATCTCACTCTGTTAAACAAATCATGCAATCTAAGTTTTGTAAGAATAATAAGCAGAGGATGCAACTGTCTTAATTATGAGTAAAAGCTATTAAAATCCTAAAAGACAAAGAAATGATACTATGTAAAACAGGAACAAGCCTAAATCCACCTTTTAATTATGAGATGCCTTAGATGTCTGCTATAAGAAGGTATTCCTTATGCTTTCTTGATAATCAAATTCCATTTGATAGGATAAACCTAGGTATTTTAATAGCAAGGAAGATGAGGTACTTTTGTAGGTATATATGCCTGAACCCATAAACATGTCTGTATTTAATGTGATTGCTGACTACTAACCAATCAAAGCTACCACTTTCTCTGGATAATTGCCCTTGTTGAAATGAGAGTTACCCATCCAGGAGGTTAGTTCCCCCCTAATCCCACCTCTGTCTGCACAGCCTGTGGCCACTAACTGAGCAATGCTGGTAGAAAAGGTCAGCCCCAGTGTGGGACCAACTTCATAGTGTAATTCATACCTCCTATAGAATCAGCACTGTCCAAAAACTCAAGCTGAAGCTTGGATCCAACTGACACCACACCTTTGCTTAGCTCCTTCCTTTGCCCCATCTTTCTTTACTCCCTGTCTCTTAAGTAGGGTCATCAGATTAAAAAAAAGGACTCATATAAATTTGAATTTTAAAGAAAGAATGAATATTATTTTAGTATAAGTATGCCCTGAATATTTCAAACAAATATTCACTGTTTATCTGAAATTCAAATTTCATTAGGCATGCCATGTTTTTATTTGCTAAATCTCATACTCCTATTCCTGGGAGCATTTCTTCAATAAATTATGTGCACTTGAAATCTTGCTTCAGAATCTGCTTCCAGGAAATCCAACCTTAGATAATGCCAATTATATAGTGATAGGTTATTAAACATATATTTCAAAACTATATAACTCTCTCTATATCGCATATATGTATGTATATATATATATATACTGATCAATGTAAAATATGTGTGTGTTATGTAACAATAGTAATGAATATAAAGAATACATGCATTATACAATAAATTATTCCTGGAATGGTGAACACTAGCCTCTAAAAGAAGTTACCCATGAACAAGAGAACAGGATTTGTGAAAGAACTTTTTGTGGTAATCTCCACTTTACACTGAAATTCTCATATTATTTGCAGTTTACAACCAAATGTTATAATTCCAGTATACAATAATAAAGATAAAGTTCGTTGTATCATTGACTTTTGTCCCCATAGCAGTTGAACACTCATGAGATTTCTTTTTCTTATTTGGTTTTCCTGTTGATATCCACTGACTCCAAGCTGACATCATATGTAGCAAAGTGAGAAGGGGTTGAGGAAGATTAAAAAGGTGTAGGAAAATAACTTATCAATAGGAAAACAATGCTAGCTACACGCACATTTCAAAAAGAAAGAAAAATGAAAACAGAAAAAGCAATCATAGACATAGATGGGAACTATTGTTTTTTAAGTAGGCTTAAAATTAAATATACGTCAGAGCTAAGGCGTAAGCTTACTGGAAGTCAATATAAGGCAAAGTTGAATTTTCCTCCTAGGAATATAGGTAAGTAACAGCAGCCAACTGTAATGTATCCTGCACGTATGAATATTTATTGTGAAATTAGGCTTCAGAGAAAACAGCATGTGAATGCAACAACGAAAAATGATAAATTATGAGTGTGGGGTTACAAAATACAAGTAGAAATAACCTTGGACTAAGAGGCAAAAGGGTATGAGATCTAACTCTCATATTATTAACATTAGCTTACCTTGGACAAGCCATTATGGGCATTTGTTTTTTTTATAAAATGAAGTGTATGTAATATATGATTTTTAAAAGCTCTCCAATTCATACATTCTATGACCCTTTAAAAAAGATAGTTGAGACTGCCTTATTCTAATAAATTATTTTAATCTCATATTTCACTCTAGCAATAAAAGGAATATAATAATACAAAGAAATAAGAACCCTACATTTTAGTAAACACGTTTGGACGATAAGCAGAAATAATATGTGTTCTGACTTTGCAGTGAATTATTATTGTACTGCCTCCTTTAATCTTGTGTGATCATACTTTTTCTAAGACTTGTAATATCAATCTGAAGATTTCCACTCCTATAAGTGTATTTTCCTTTATTAATATTTATACGTATGTCAAAAAGGCATACAGTTTTATAATACTTTAATATTTAAACTATTAATTCTTTGTACGGTGATAGCTATGCATATATTTCACTGTTTGTCTGAAAGCATACTTATTTTAGATCTTTATATGCACTATAGGATAGAGAATCACAGTACTGGGTACTTGCTGGCTAAATGCCATGAAACATTCTATTATTAGAATGATATTGGTAAATCTTTAATGTGAACTTAATTGGTTAAAAATAGATGAGATTGTTAAACGGATCCTTCACTGAATAATTAAATACACTTATGGGAAAATCAATAAACTAGACACATCTATGGTACCAGCATCCTTCAGCTTTCTTTCAAACTGTAAAAACTCAGGCTCTACTGTGAGACATTGAAAAGACATATGAGATTACACATAAATCCCAGGGGCTGCCACAAAACCAGAGTCAAGTGTCAGAAACTATACACCTCCAGCATCACTGACTAGTAATAATGCATATTATTTTTAATACACTGCTATTATTATTGAATTATTTCCAATGGATAATTTCTTGCCTTTGTGCTCACAGTGAAGGCCAAACAGACAGTTATGGGTGGTTGGCAGTAAATCTACATCTGTGAATAAACTCTCCTGGGACCCTATGAAAGACTGTAATGAATTCAACACATGGTGCTAATCCTAGAGGCAGACACATTCACATGGAGAGAGAAGACAGTTAGGGTTTTCTAATAAAAATTAAGCTCCAAATCAGTCTGTGTGAACACTGCTGCTATTAACTGCTGTGCCCTGGATTGAAACACACACTCACACACACACACACACACCAGTTAAAGTATATGAAGACACACACTGTTAAACAACTGTTACTTGTCTGCTGCTTTTGTCTCCAAAAATATATGTCTCTGCCCAGTTATTTTTTTCCAGACAAAACCTACATAATCGAATATCAACTTTTAGTAGGCTATGTAGTTCAATCGCCTTTTTAAAAGAAGTAACATCGAAAATATACCTTTAGAAACTATTTTTCACTTATAAATCAATTTACCTGCAGGTTATCTAATGAGGAAACTGTAAAAGATTTCTCACTGTTTCTCTCATCAGAAAGCATGGATCATTTCTCTGAGTTCTATTCTGTTATATTTCCTCCAACTGTTATTTCCAAGAGTATAGGGGTAACTATGCTCGCACTTACAGTTCCTGGAGAGATACAGCTATCCTTTGGTATTTGCGGGGAATTGTTTCTGGGATGCCCCCCTGCGGATACCAAAATCTCCCCGATGCTCAAGTCCCTTACACAAAATCTATAGTAGAATATTAAAACATGTATACTGAAAAATAAAATAAGTTGAAAATAAAATAACTAATAAAATAGAAATATGCAGCCTTTAATTATGCTATACCTCCTTAGCCTATATTGAGAGACAAAAATAAGTGCTGTTTCAAAATAGCATAGTCAGATTAAAAGTGAAAGTTCATGTAAATGTTATATCCAAATCAGATTACTGCAATTTGTTTTTAGAAACACTAGATATTTCACATAGAAGTATAAGTTTTTGATTATATTTACATATGTTTATATGTAGACTCACATTTGTAAATTAATTTGTAGAAATAGAGAAGACATTTCGTAAATAAAAATGTAAAAGTAAATACAATCTAACTATATGTACCTTAACTCTTAACATTTAGAATATATCTTTTTGTATATGGTTTTATATCTCAGGGCAATTAACTCAGAACAAAGGGAGCATGAATCCTGTAGTACATTAGCTTATTCTAGTATTGGTAATTTTTTTCCCAGCTTACTATGAACAGTGGTACTTCTGGTAAAAAGAGATAGGCAATGCTTTTGAGGATTCTGTGCTGAGCAAATTGAAAGATCAGAATGAATGTCTCTTCCCCTGTCCTTTGACATAAACCTGTAGATACTAACATAGGCCCTAAATATCACACAGAAAGAGTGAATCTCACTAAATATATCTTACTTTAACAAATTATTCTCACTAAATATATCTTACTTATAAGATTGTACTCATTAAATGTATCTTACATTAACAAATTACTAAGGGGTTTTTTTGGTATACAAAATAGGTATTATATATTTCCATGAATTATTTTCAAAGATTTGGTAGAATCTGTTTTTATATGTCTGATTATACAATGTAGTTTAACATGTATGGTTATAGAAGTAAATACAGAAGAAAATGCAGAGTTTTGGGTTTGTTATTGTAAGTCTTTTCCTTCTCTTGCGTTTCCTGCCTAGAGAAGTTCCTTTAGCATTTGTTGTACAGCTGGTTTGATGGTGCTGAATTCCTTAGTTTTTCCTTGTCTATAAAGGTTTTAATTTTCCGTCAAATCTGAATGAGATCCTTGCTGGGTAGAGTAATCTTGGTTGTAGGTTTTTCCCTTTCATCACTTTAAATATGTACTGCCACTCCCTTCTAGCATGCAAAGTTTCTGCTGAAAGATCAGTTGTTAACCTTATGGGGATTCCCTTGTATGTTATTTGTTGTTTTTCTCTTGCTGCTCTTAATATTTTTTCTTTGTATTTAATTTTTGATAGTTTGATTAATATGTGTCTTGGCATGTTTCTCCTTGGATTTATCCTGTATGGGACTCTCTGCGCTTCCTGGACTTGATTGACTATTTCCTTCCCATATTAGGGAGTTTCCAACTATAATCTCTTCAAATATTTTCTCAGTCCCTTTTTTTTCTCTTCTTCTTCTGGGACCCCTATAATTCGAATATTCATGCATTTAATGTTGTCCCAGAGGTCTCTGATATTGTCCTCAATTCTTTTCATTCTTTTTTCTTTATTGTGCTCTGTGATAGTTATTTCCACTATTTTATCTTCCAGGTCACTTATCCCTTCTTCTGCCTCAGTTATTCTGCTATTGATTCCTTCTAGAGAATTTTTAATTTCATTTATTGTGTTGTTCATCATTGTTTGTTTGCTCTTTAGTTCTTCTAGGTCCTTGTTAAACATTTCTTGTATTTTCTCCATTCTATTTCCAAGATTTTAGATCATCTTTACTATCATTACTATGAATTGTTTTTCAGGTAGACTGCCTATTTCCACTTCATTTGTTTGGTCTGGTGGGTTTTTACCTTGCTCCTTCATCTTCTGTGTATTTCTCTGTCTTCTCATTTTGCTTAACTTACTGTGTTTGGGGTCTCCTTTTCACAGGCTGCAGGTTCATAGTTCCCATTGTTTTTGGTGTCTGCCCCCAGTGGCTAAGGTTGGTTCAGTGGGTTGTGTAGGCTTCCTGGTGGAGGGGAATAGTGCCTCTGTTCTGGTGGATGAGGCTGGATCTTATCTTTCTGGTGGGCTGACCACATCGAGTGGTGTATTTTTGGGTGTCTGTGGTCTTATTATGATTTTAGGCAGCCTCTCTGCTAATGGGTGGCATTGTGTTCCTGTCTTGCTAGTTGTTTGGCATAAGGTGTCCAGCACTGTAGCTTGCTGGTTGTTGAGTGGAGCTGAGTTTTAGCATTGAGATGGAGATCTCTGGGAGAGCTTTCACTGTTTGATATTATATGGGGCCGGGAGGTCTCTAGTGGACTAATGTCCTGTACTCTGCTCTCCGACCTCGGAGACTCAGGCCTGACACCCGGCCGGAGCACCAAGACCCTGTCAGTCACACGGCTCAGAAGAAAAGGAGGAAAAAAAAGAAAGAAAGAAAAAATAAATTAATAAACAAAATAAAATAAAGTTATTAAAATAGAAAAAATTTATTAAAAATAAACAGATTTAAAAGTAATAAAAAACGAGAGAAAGAAAGAAGAGAGCAACGAAACCAAAAAACAAATCCACCAATGATAATGAGTGCTAAAAACTACACTAAAAACAAAAACAAAAATAACGGACAGTCAGAACCCTAGGACAAATGGGAAAAGCAAAGCTATACAGACAAAATCACACTAAGAAGCATACACATACACACAAAAAGAGAAAAAGGAAAAAAAAAAAAATATATATATATATATAAAAAGGAAGAGAGCAACCAAATCAATAAACAAACCTACCAATGATAATAAGCTCTAAATACTAAACTAAGATAAACATAAAACCAGAAACAAATTAGATGCAGGAAGCACACTCCAAGTCTACAGTTACACCCAAAGTCCCCTGCCTCATTTTTGGGATGATTTGTTGTCTTTTCAGGTATTCCACAGATGCAGGTACATCAAGTTGATGGCGGAGAGTTAATCTGCTGCTCCTGTGGCTGCTGGGAAAAATTTCCCTTTCTCATCTTTGTTCGCACAGCTCCTGGGGTTCAGGTTTGGATTTGGCCCCATCTCTGCATGCAGGTCGCCTGAGGGCGTCTGTTCCTCGCCCAGACAGGACAGGGTAAAGGAGCGGCTGATTAGGGGCCTCTGGCTCAGTCAGGCTGGGGGGAGGGAGGGGTACAGAATGTTGGGTGAGCCTGCAGCAGCAGAGGCCAGCGTGACGTTGCACCAGCCTGAGGCGTACTGTGTGTTCTCCCGGTGAAGTTGTCCCCGGATCACGGGACCCCGGCAGTGGCGGGCTGCACAGGCTCCTGTGAGGGGAAGTGTGAATAGTGACCTGTGTTTGCACACAGGCTTCTTGGTGGCTGCAGCAGCAGCCTTAGCGTCTCATGCCCGTCTCTGGTGTCTGCGCTGATAGCTGCGGCTCATGCCCATCTCTAGAGCTCTTTTAGGCAGTGCTCTGAATCCCCTCTCCTCGCGCACCCTGAAACATTGGTCTCTTGCCTCTTAGGCAGTTCCAGACTTTTTCCTGGACTCCCTCCCTGGTAGCTGTGGCACACTAGCCCCCTTCAGGCTGTGTTTTTGCAGCCAACCCCAGTTCTCTCTCTGGGGTCTGACCTCCGAAGCCCAAGCCTCATTTCCCTGCCCCCACCCACCTCAGCAGGTGAGCAGACTAGCTTCTCAGGCTGGTGGGTGCTGGTCAGCACCGATCCTCTGTGCAGGAATCTCTCCACTTTGCCCTCTGCACCCCTGTTGCTGAGCTCTCCTCCGGGGCTCCAAAGCTTCCCCCCCCCACCCACCCCCTATCTCCACCAGTGAAGGGACTTCCTAGTGTGTGAAACTTTTCCTCCTTCACAGCTCCCTCCCAGAGGTGCAGGTCCCGTTCCTAATCTTTTGTCTCTATTTTTCTCTTTTCTTTTGCCTTACCCAGGTACATGGGGAGTTTCTTGCCTTTTGGGAAGTCTGAGGTCTTCTGCCAGCGTTCAGTAGGTGTTCTGTAGGAGTTGTTTCACATGTAGATGTAGTTTTGATGTATTTGTGGGGAGGAAGGTGATCTCTATGTCTTACTCCTCCATCATCTTGAAGGCCCCCTCTTGTGATTTTTGAATGTTGTTTTATAAGTAGATGAATTGTTCTTTTAGGAAAATTGTTCTGTTAATATCTGAGATATTCCATCTATATATATATTTCCAAGAAAAAGAAAAATCATGCCATCTAATGGCTAACTGCCCAATTCTTTTATTCTTATGTTACATGTTGTTTTACATACAGCCATGGGTTTTATACCACAGAGTGTATTCCAAGGCTACACAGAGAATATGAGAGAAGAAAAAGAATCTGGAAAAATTCTGAGGAGCCACCTGCACATACCAGGTTTTGTTATGGAAGTCATGTGGAAGGGCAGGTCTTTATTTCTAAACAGGATGTATAAAGAGCTGAAGATTTTATGTTTATAAAAATCTCATTAAATATATCTAATTGTATCACATATTCAAATATAGTAAAGATTAAATCACCTATCTAGAACTAAGTGATATCTTGTCCTAAACTGTGGCCCTAATGTTATGACAAAACTTTTAATATTACTCTATATTATTGCTCAACAGTAGCTTCCAAATGCATTTTCTTTTAAATTCTTTCAGCAACTTTCAGCAACTCTAGCTATTTTATTAGTATATATATTTAATAGATGCAGTAACTGTAGAGACCAAATGCATTTCCAATGGTCACATAATTATTAAAGGGTAAGACTAAAACTTGAACACCAACCTGTTAATTCCAAGTTTATTTTTATTTTATTACGAGAAAATATAGGTAAATTTTGAAAATGAATCATGTATGATAAAATTGTATAAGAAATTTCATATTTGGAGTATTGCTCAATATATGTACATTCTGAAGTGAGAGATGCTTTGACTTTGAGAATTAACATTATAAAGCAACAATCAGTTCAATGCTTGAGAGGATGGCTTACTACCTGATGCATGCCATATTCCTTATATCAATCAGTGTATACGAGTGTCTATTTGAGTTTAGTATTTGTTTATACTAAACTATTAGTTTATACTAATAGATCCATATCCATGTATACGACTCTAAATTTTTATAAATTTGTTGGTTATTAGAGACAAAAGATCTAGATCTTCCCTCCTTAAAAATTAGAAGTGGTTCAGTGGTATCAGATTTACACTGCAGTTTATAATTTACTTGTCTTCTTTAGTGTTTTCTTAGAATAGGCAGATATGTAGCATACTTCAAAGGGAGATTTTTAAAAATAGGTTTAAGAGTATCATTAAGTGCATTTTACTTGTTAACTTTTAAAATTGTTCCTTTTAGCACAAAGATGCATGATTATTTCATTTAATTGTTCACTATGCTTTATCCATTAAAATGATTTTTCCAGATACCAAAAATAATTTTACACCCCTAGGGAAGTAAACATTAAAAACAGTTTTGAAGCATTATGTATTGAGGATAATTTAAAGCACAAAATTATTAATAACAGTTAAGATACTGAAATAAGCAAGAATGACAAAGTAATCCTAATCTTCAGCTTGAGTTTTACTGATAGGTTAGGAGAAAATATGCCTGAAGAAAACAAAGAGGTTTAGTAACCTGAAAATCATTTTTGTAAAGAATTTTTGAGCTTATTATTAAAAGTAAGATGGATTATGTATACCAGGTATTAAAACATATTGTTAAATTTACTTTGGACAGAGAGGACACACACATATCTCCCAACAAAGAGTGAGAGAGAGAGAGAGAGTACTCCATTTGTACATATATTTTGCCTACAAACCCTGCCTAAAATCCTCAACATAGAAGAATAGGGGGAAAATGTACCTGATTCATCCTACCATTATATTAAAAAATATTTATTTTATATTGGATTTATGCTATGACTTAGAAGTGCTGCTTATTGAATATATATTCATAAATTTGTCTTCACATTTGTTATGCTTGTCTGAATATTTTTACTGTGCTAAAGTATGCATAAACATAAACATTTACCTTTTCAACTATCTTTAAGTATAAAATTCAGTGATATTAATTACATTCACCATGTTATACCATCATCACCAGTATATGTTTCTAAAACTTTTTCATTACCACAAGCAGAAACTTGTAACCATTAAATAATGTTTCCTATTTTCCACTCCTCCCAGTCCCTGGTATAATAGGCTGCATTTTAAAATTTCACTTTCAAAACAAGACAGTGAATTTTAATACTTGTAATAATTTCTTTAAACAAGTATGAATCACAATTCCTCAAAGACTTCAACATACAGACATCTATCAACATGCATTATTGCCTCACGTGTTATCCTGACTTGATCTTCAATAAATCTTTTACAATGATAATGAGTGCTGAATAAATCAAATATAAGTAGGTATTGATCTTTGACAACATCTAGCAATATATGTACTATCATTCTTCTTGTGTAAATACACAATATTTACTAAAAAAAAGAAGAAAATACAGACTTTATAAGTATAATGGACTTCAGAGTTTATATGGAATTTGTAAAGTCCCCAGTAAAATCATGTGGAGTTCCATTAACCCTGTACAAAATAAATTTAGCTTCAGGATTTCAATTTTCTCATATCTGTACTAACTGGATAGTTATTAACAGCGATATTCCATTTCTTCAAATTAACTCAATTTTCTACTCATATATGTTATTTATGTATCCCCGCTGCCAGGAAATGCAATATTCACATAGAAATGCAGGTTCTTTTTTCTTAAATATCAGTGTTTATGTTCAATTTTTTCTATCATCATAAGATTAAAAAACATCCTGTACAAGCTTACAAATCATAAATTGTGCCTTGGGCCAGGATGGTTGTAGAGCCACATCTTCAAAGGAAGCTACTTCCTTATCAGAAAAGAATCACTCTAGAGCCATCTGCCTGCTTATCGTTACATCTGGCCAGACTTATGTTTTAAAGGAACAGCTAACTAAATAAGGAAGAGAACATCAAGCTAATAGACATTTCTGGCAGTCAATAAAAGGTTACTGAGAAAAAATAACCACACATGCCACAAAAGCAACTGATGAGTACAGGATGTTATCTAGAGCAAAGGACAATGATGAGGCCCTAATTAGATACTACTGAAGACATTAAATGGCAAATATGATAAGAATACTGACAATTTTACAAGTGAAATGAAGTCCTTGCTATATTAACAAGAAAATTATATGATATTTTATCTAATATAATTATTTTAAAAATAATTATCTATATTCATATATCCTTGGATATACTACCATGCTTCTAAGTTCAGCATTCCATAATTTTGTTTTATTTTTTCACCCCCTCCCTACCTTGCCTCTATTTGTATACATTTTTCCATTTATCAACTCTGGTATAGGAACTGTTCTAGCCACTGAAGCTGAAGGAGAAAAAGTGATGAAGGTCAAGTTCTGAAAAATCAAAGTCTTTGGGGCAGTGATTCAGGAAAATAAATAAGTACAATAAATTGCGGAAAGGTATTGCCATGGAAGTAAGTCCAAAATGGCTGTGTTTGGGCTTATCATTTATTTGACTGCCAACATCCAGAACACATGATATAGGTGGGAAAAAAAGTACTGAAATCCCATGTGAAATTTTAGTTAATAACTTTAGCTTAAAGTTGTTGCATAGGACAACAGTTTATCTAGCATATTGAAACCTAGAGAAAACAATTTTTCATATTCCTTGGAAAACTAAATTATTTTCAAGAGTAATCACAAAGTGAAACCAAAAAAACGTGAATAAAATGTGTACATTTTGCAAGACACATTAGAGAGATTTACTCCTTCAATAAAACCATTTTGGATTTTTCTATTTGTAATTTTTTTTGTATACTTAATGTTTGGCATTGTAGCTAATTCCCCAAACCCCTTCCATGTAGATGATTGTGTACATTGCTCATTACAATCCCATTTCTCTTTTCCAAGGATTGGTTTATCCACCCAACTCTGACAAATGAGATGTGAGGGTGAGTCTGATGCTAATAGGAAAAGATGATTCCTTGTCATCCTCTAGATATTATTATTTAAATGTTGTGTTTACAATTATCACAATCAACTCCAAGAATGGCTGACTAGAAAACTAGAAGAAAATTATGTTATTGGTGATATCTCAATCAAGCATACCTGAAATCCCTCTGAGCTCTAAAATTCCTGTTATGTGAGATGATAAATCATGTATACTTTGAACCAGACTGATTTTGCATTTCTATTGGTTGTAGCCCAAATTATTGGATTGGATATATCTGGTAATAATAGAAAAATTATTTTTATTTTCTGTTTACTACATTAATAGAACCAGTGTTTAGGCAGAGGCCGTTCATTTTTATCACCTTATATTTATGCATCTAGTAAGTGTATCTGTAAACATACAAGTTTTCACTTCAATTATAAAAAGCTAACAGATGTTTAATACCGAGTGTTATAGACTTATCCCATCCTTAATACTACTGTCAAAACAATTAAGTTTAAGTACATAACTTATTTTGTTAATAAAATCAGTTATACATATATTTGTCATTAATGTTTTTTAAATGCTTTTAAAGATATTTCCAATGTTTGATCTTTAAAGTTTGAAAAAAAGTGAAGCAAATAAATTTATTCTTACTAAAGAATTCATATAATATACATTGCAGAATATTTAATAAAACGGTAACTTGACTCGATATTTTTTTCAGCATATTTTCATTAAAAACAAACTTTTAAACATTCTCAGGGGATGGAACTATATCAGCTTTAGTTTAACAAACTAAATGATTTATGAAGAATCATTATAATGGCTATAGCTAACAGGCTTTGTTTGCTTTCATGTTATTATGAAATTAATTGTATAAGTGTTATGAGTATAAGCCATAAATATACATATTGTCACTCTTTCCAGTATTTTTTACTTACTAGCTATAAAACCATCAGAATATTATTAAATTTCTCTGTACTTACTTTCTTATTCTATAAAATAAAGATTAAAATAGTAACTATCAAATGGATTGTGACTTAGTACAAGTAAAAATTAACTACAATAGTATCTGACATATAACTAAGGTTCAAAAATTTTTTAATTTTATAAACAATATCAAAAACAATGTAGGGATAAGGATAAGTGAATCCTTATCCTTTTTTTTTTTTTTTCTTTTAAATGATCTGGCCACTCCTAACTCCAACCTCGTATCCCTCATTGACTGTCCTTTAGGGACAGTATCAAGTACTTTCCTGCCCCAGAGCCATCTTGTAACCAAGCAGGGGCCTTCCTGGGGCACACCCCCCTGCCCCCGTCATGTCCTCCACCTGCTTTTTTTTTTTTTCTTTTTTTTGGCTGCATTGGATCTTCGCTGCTGTACACGGGCTCTCTCTAGTTGCGGCGAGCGAGGGCCACTCTTGGAAATTTGAAATATAAACATATTTCAAAGTGAATAAAACAAGGATACAAGAACACAGACTTAGTAAATATTATGTTTATATTTCTATAAATATAACACATCTTGGTAATTTGTCTTTTTTCTACATTTTTACCTAAGTGATTTTCTAATAACTCATCATTATTTTTGAGGAAAACAATATTTTGTATGTGTGTTGGGGTTCTTTAAAATTTAGGTTTACTAACTTCAGACATACTCTTATTCCTTCAACAAAAATTTTGCTTGAGTGAGAGTTCTAGATTGTGGAGATAGGACATGAGATAAGAATAGAAAGAGTAGTAGCAGTAATAATGTCATTAGTAATGACAGTGCCATCAGCAAATACATATTCAATGCTTTCTATATGCTAAATATCTTACATATTTTATTATATTTAGTTGTCACAATAATTATATAGGTGAGTATGATTGTTATTCCTTATTAGAGATGAGTATATTGAAGCAATGGAAACTGAATAACTTGCCAAGTTCACACAACTAGCAAGAGGTTTACTAATGTATTAATTTCAACTCAAGTATTGTGATTGTGGAGTCAGTCATTTAGTCTAAACGTCTATTTAATGAAATATCCAGAAATTAATACATTATACTTAGTTGCAACCTCATGCAGCTAAAAATGTAAATAGCACTTTTATTGCAATTAAACATATAGTTTATTAAACTTAATTAAAATAACAATGATAACTTATCACAATTATAAGTAGATTTTAAATAAATATACTATTTATATTTTTCCTTATGTATGCATGTATGTACATCATATATGTATGTGCATACAAACATACCTATAATCTCTCTCCATACATAAACACATGCATATATATATACACACATGCAAAAATATATGTATCTATCTTCTATTTATCTACCTTTTTCTATCTATCTATCTATCTATCTATCTATCTATCATCTACCCTTACATACATATATGCACATATACCCACATGTACCCATATACACACTTACACGGTTAAGATTCCTGTGCCGCTTTTACTGGGTGGGTGGGTAAGGACCACTGATGTTATTTTATTATGTTCATGACTGACTCAGCAAACATTAGATTAAAATGTATAATATTTTTTTCCTAATTTAAATTTATTTATTTATTTATTTATTTATGGCTGCATTGGGTCTTCTGTTGCTGTGCGCGGGCTTTCTCTAGTTGTGGCAAGCGGGGAATACTCTTTGCTGCGGTGCACGGGCTTCTCATTGCGGTGGCCACTCTTGTTGTGGACCATGGGCTCTAGGGCGCACAGGCTTCAGTAGTTGTGGCTCGCAGGCTCTAGAGTGCAGTCTCAGTAGTTCTGCTGCACGGGCTTAGTTGCTCCGCGGCATGTGGGATCTTCCCGGACCAGGGCTCGAACCCATATCCCGTGCACTGGCAGGCGGATTCTCAACCACTGAGCCACCAGGGAAGCCCAAAAATGTGTAAGAATTTTTTTATTCACATAATATATAAACAGTTACTGACATGTGGGATTTTATTTTTTTAACAGTGTGCACTTTCTATCTTCTTACTTAGATCTTAGCGAGGATTTTTTTAGATTCAGAATGTTTTCTATAAGTTTATGTAAATTCATGTTGGTATTCCTGTCCTTCTGGTCTCTAACTCAGGAAACACATGATTTTTAGGTTGAATCAGCATTCTCTTTCCTCCACACTTATCTTTTAATTCTCTAGTTATATCCATCCTACAGCCCATTTTATCTTCCTTGTCTCCCCCTCAGAGTCTTCATCTTATACTTGTATATAGTTAAATTATCCTGTTACTCCTCCACATCCTAAAATTAATTTCCCACAATCTCAATTTTCATTATGAGTTCCAATGCAATTTTAGTTTTCTCTTTCAAATTTAGCCTCTTTTCTCCTTTATGTTATGTTGCTTTGTAAAAAAATTATATTTCCTTTTCTTTGTGTACTCATGGTTTTCTGCTTCTGTTTCTTCATTTTCATGCCTTCATACATCGTAGTGATGCATTTTCTTCTAATTCTTGTATGCTAATTTGAAATATATGGTTTTTCTCATATGCTTCAGAATTATTGTCTTTCTACCACCTTTTGACAAAGATGAAGCCAGCCAATATAAAAAGAGCAGAATTGATAATTACATAAAAACCTAAAATTTTGACAATGTAATATTTTACTATGTATTTAAACTGTTGCTCTGAGATGCAGCAATATATAAATTAAGGGAACATACACAAAACAATAACAAAATATTGTAACTCTTCACATTTTAACAAAAAAATATGAGTTGGCAGCTTAGGATGGTGGGAGTTAAACTCTAAAGGTGTCCTCTTTGCATTCACACATAAAATTTCAGATCAGCAATGAAGAAATGAATAAAACTACAGTACTGTCAAAAGTAGGTAAAATAAATTGTGTTGATTATAATATAAAATGTCAAAGTAAAAGTATTGATTTTAGAATAGAATTCAAGTCATTCTATTACCTACTTTTCTATAAGATATTTTAATACAATCCTTTTAAATTATTTTATTTACAGTCTTTTCTTGGAGGTAGTGGCAAAAATACAGTTTTACCTAATAAAGTCATTTTATTTCCCTCCCAATTGTGGTGCTACCACTAAGTTTTCCCTTTACTCATTTTCCTTTGATAACGTCTTTTAAAGGTAGTAAAACATTAAGCAGTAAAATAAATAAATAATAAAATCAATAATGAAGGAAGAGACACACAAAGTAATACTTAATGGAATAGTCAGCTCATGAAGGCAATTCACAAGCTGTAGTAAAATGAATTCTATTTACGAAAGAAATCAATACTTATCCTAGCATCATTCCTGCTACACTGCAATTTATCAGTAAACTGGATGCTGTCACATATCATAGACCTTAGAAAACTAGTTGCTCTCACAAGCAATATTTATTCTGCATAAGTTTCACCACACCTGAATTTACTTAAGCAAAGCAAAGCTTTCCTGGCAATTAAAGAACCAGGATATGATAATACACAAATACACAAATATGATTTGTGACAAAGGTACCTGAATTAAAGACAAAAGCCATATGGAGCTATGGAGATTCTAAACATTGGGAAGGGGAAGAAATAGGCTAATTACAAAGCATAAAAATGAGCTATCAAGTGCATTTGAACACTAAACACAAGCAATGTCTTTTTTATTTGGGAAGAATGTACAAACATGAGATTTAAGTTGACTCTGAATTTTCTTGTTTCTTCTCCTGCCTTCCTTCCTTTTTTTCCCCCAGCCCATCTTTGTCTTCTTCTTTCTTTATTTGTATTTCCTCCTTCTTTTCTTTCTTCCTTCTCTATTTTTTCTATATTTTTCTTCTTTTTACTATGGTGAGATTTATAAACATCTGTAGAAGTTAAGTTTACCCTTTTGCCCATCTGGCAAATCTCCATACTTGCTTTCTGTGTCATGAAAAAAAAAAAAAACTTTATTCTTACAAAACTACTGTGCACCTGAAATTAAAGAAGTGAATTTAATAAACTTTAATGATTAGTCATCATCTCGAATCCAGATTTTCTCTAATAATAATACATTTTATGTCATTATCACAAAATAAATTATTTAAATACATTTCCATTGATGTTTCCAGGGCATCTATGTACCTCGGTGCAGGTTTATACACATTATCCTAATTTAAATGACCAACTGTTAGGACTTTAGGGCATGGAGTAATCACAGCAAGCAAGGATATTATAGAAACAGCCCAAGAGTTGCTGATTGAATTGCCATCTCTCTGAGGGAGCTCTCTATTCTCTCTTTGCCTCATTCTGGAGCCATGGTCCAATTCATCTCCAGTTTCTCATACTACTTATCTGATTTTCTGTTCTGATTCTGTTAGGACCCTAGGGCATAAAATACATGCAACAAGCAAGGATATTACAAAAGTAGCCTACATTTATCTTTATAACTGTACTCTTCCCATGCCGTTTTAGGAGTCCTAGTGTTATCACTGAGTGGGCCTTTAGAAACACTCATTTAACCTTCATTCCCATAAATAGCTCCTTGGATAATTTGAAGTTATTTTCCCCCACCTATCACAGGTGCAATATCTTAAGTTTCTCCTGCCTCGAAAATGTTAACATTGCATACATAGAGGGACTCAAGATATCAGTCACTATAATATTTTAATTTCATTTTATGAACAACTAACTTGCTCTAGGCCCCGCTCAAAGCACATAGCAATGATAGAGGAATTATTTTAGAAAACGAATAACAGCATACTATAATAAATCTCGCAAACTTGAGTTAAATATTGCAATGGACAGATATAGAAGAGAAAAACAAAGAGGTAAGTGGACCTGAATCTGCAATGAGTGAGACTACTGTTTTAGAATCAAGCAAGGGATACTGGAGAATTCCTGCAGAGAGATGGCTCATCAATCAATCAGCAGGAAAGCGGTGGCACAGTGATATTAAGATAATTCAGGACGGTCTAATAAAGGGACTGATTGCCAAGCAATGTCAAGACAGAGCAAAAAAACACGAGGGCTCCTGCTGTACCCCAGGGGAAAGCTGCTATCTCTCTAGACTCCAAGTTATGAAAAGGAACAGTGGTTACCCAAACATAGAATATAGGGTCATACAATAAAAAGTAGGTCAGTTGAGTTGAGATAAAGAGCCAATCTCTCTGCAAAACATCTCCAGTCTCTTCTGACAACTCAGGAAAGTAGCCAAAGCAATAATACCTCAGCCATTCTCTCTTTCTTCCCATTCATCTCTGGCTGGGTCTTCCCATGTCTGAACCCAGTTAGTAGTAAGAGGACATGGAAGACCACTGATAGGCTCTAAACAGTATTAGTATCCTTGAATAAGATCATAATGAGAACCATAATAGTGAATGGGGGGGCAACATAATATCTAAAAAGATGGGGAATGAAAGTGTCTGGACTCACTGACTCAAAACAAAACCTGAGGTGACATACCCCTATCCAAGAAAACAGGTGAAAAGCCTGGACTGATCACTGTTTGGGCCCTGACTTATTATATGAACCTGATCACTTTATAGAGGCTGGTGAACCAGTTCTAAGTCCATAATTAAGAGCTGAAAACTTGATCAGATACAAATCTATAATACATCTAATATTACCACAGGAAAGGATTCCCAGGTAGACAGTATAACCTGGTTTAATTGAGAACCACAGAGGGTCAGAAGAAGTCCACTAAAAATCTACCAGACAAGGAAGAAAGGAGCTGAAAGTGAAGGTGGGAGACACATACATACACACACACACACAGAGAAGAATTCAAGGTGAAGCTACAACTAGCATTCTCAAATCCAAAAATTAAAGAAAAACTAACATATAAGCAATAGCAGATGTGTTTATTCTAGAAAATATTTGAGTGCAATATAGAATGCTATAAAATAAGTAAATTTAGAGTCATCAAAGAGATAAAGTATAGCATCCATACAAATAAGAAAATACTGAATTCTATTCAACTGATATTGATTAATAAGTGGAAATGTTAAATTGCAGTAAAAATATATGTAGCCATTTAAATAACTCAATAGACATTACAATATCTAAAACAGTCACAGTCATATACGGGATTACAGAACTAAAATAGAAACTATAACCCAGAATGCAATATAAAAAAAGAAAAGAAGGAATAAAACCACGAAAGAGCCATCAAATGACATAATAGTTAATTTGGCAAACTCTAGCATGATGAAGTTCCAGAAAAAGAAAATAAAAGAAGTGATAGGGAAGCTCTTTTTTAAGAAAAAAAATTAAGATTCTCCAGGAAAATAATGACAGAGTACTCTGATTAAAGGTACACACTATGTGATGTGAAGGTAAATTAAAACAAATCAACAACTGAATGCATTGGGCTGATAACATGTAACATTCAGAATAAAGAGAAAATATAAAGCTATTTGATAGAAAAGGTACATTTATCTAAAAAGTGATAGCAAATAGGCTAACAATAGACTTCTCTTTCAATACAGACAATGCAGCATTGCAGAAAATTATGGAGTAAAACCTTCATAACACTGCACAAAACTAAATGTTAAACTAGAATTCTAACCCTGCTGAGTTATCATCCAAAAATTAGGAAAAATAAACACTTTCGTATGAACAAACAGTAGGATAGTTTAAAAGCCATAGACCTTAACTGAAATAATTAACAAAGATACAACTTAGAAGATAGGAGAAGGTGAGAAAAAAATTGTTGATCCTAGAAGTTATTCATACTTGTCACAGAGATGTAATTAACTCAAATATTTTAAAAAATCATAATTTTTTCCTTAAAAAGTTGAAATCAATTTAGAGAAACATTTTTTAAAATTCTGATTGTGTGTGTGCATGTGTGCATGCCTAGGTTGAGTACTTTATCACTAGTAGGATTGCAATTAATAACAGAATGTTCTTCACAAAATTTTGTGAATGTTAAATGAGACAACTTGTGCATTTAGAATAGTTCCTAAGATCCAACAAGAAGTGGATGATAACTTACAAATATTCCCTATTTTCTAGTTATTCAGGAAGGGTCCATTTTTTGTTGGAATGTGGGATGGAATGTATTATTCACTTAACTCAAAGTTGCTTTATTGTATTTACTTCTTTCTTACCAAGAATCATGTCCAGTTTCATTCACAAATTCCCTGATACATGAAACTAGACTTGGTAACCAAATCATCTAGTAGGATCACTGATGCATCATTTCAAGACAATATTATTTTAAAATATTTAATTATAAAATGATTTGAAAAGAACTCCCTTATTCATGTATTTATTGATCTATTCAGTTATTTTGTGACTACTCGTGCCATTTTCAATGTTTCAGTATGGATAGTGAATAGGAGAATGTTGACAAAGAAGGAAATTAGTAATCATTAGAATTACTTTTGTCAGTCATACCCTACACGTTTAAATTTAAGAAATATGTATTATTAATTCCATTCAATAGGAGAGAAAACTGAAAACTCGGATTTATTTTTAAATCAATAATTTGTCTAAGGAACTAGAGCTAGTAAGACGTAGAGTGTAATTTGAAACTATGTCTCCTTTTTTAGAACCCACACTCAGGAAAGATAGACCTATAATCAATAAACAATTATACTATGTGTAAGACCTTCATTTGTATGCACTGATTTATATGTCACTTAATCAATAAAGACCCCCCAAACCTCATGTAATTGCATTTCCAGGAAAAAAAAAAAAAAAACTGTTCCCAGTGTATCTGCATGAATATGGAAATGGTTATTTACCCTTTGGAGACTGCCGTGATTGCTAATACATGAACTGTTTTATATACAGTTGACCCTTGAACAACTGGGGCATTAATCTGTGTATAATTTATAGTTGGCCCTCTGGTATCCATGCTCCTTCCACATCCGTGGATTCAACCAACTGCAGATGGTGTAGTACTATAGTATTTACTACTGAAAAATATCCCCATATAAGTGGACCTGCACAGTTCAAACACAGTTGTTCAAGGGTCAACTGTAGTTTATTTTTTGTCTCATAATCCCCTTTTCATACAATAAAAGGGAGAGGCTATTTGTTACTTTTGTTTTCAGCAACCACCAGTAAATAACCCTCACAAGGCTCGGGAAAGTAGGTACACGCTGGAGACCAGGTATAGGGCTCAGTATCTCTTCAGCAACTGGTACCAAATAAGGAATGGTGTCCCTTAGATAGTCCACTGATCAGGAAAGAAGCTTACTTGACAAAATCCACAGTCTAATCCTAGGCTCATCAATCTTAGGGCAATAGTAATTCCAATGTTAATGACTTAAATTGAAAAATTAGACATTATTTCTATTGACATAATATATCCTCTTTTTGTCTGTAGATACATTGTTCTCTCTAGCTATTTTAAATAATAGGCAACTTCAATCAGGAAGGGAATTTGACCTTTGGTTGATCTTGTACAATCTTTTCAGTCAAGTAGTATAACTTTCCAAATAGCTCTTGAAACAAATATTTTTGCTTTCTTCAAGGACTGAAATAGCATATTTCATGATTCTTCAAACCTTCTGAGTGGCTCCTGTTGCTTCTAGCAACTAAATTTCCTGTCAAGCTTTTATTGTGAAAAAAAACAACAACCCAGAAAACCATAGGTTTTGTTTTGAAAATTGGTGGGTGAAGGAAGTAATAATGTTATTTCAATTATGTAATCAACTAAAGGTTGATGTTCTGTTTAAATGCAATTGTAAGGAAAAAGTAAACAAAATGTCACTGTATTTGATTTATAATTTATTATAAACTCATAGAAATTAATGTCTTTGAATTGCTATGGGAGCTCATAAATGTTCTAATTAACCTTCCTTAATTTACATCTGAGATAATTGGAGCTCATTTTTTCTAAAATTGATTCTTTTACCTTTTGTTAATCTTTTTTGAAGAGATAACACTAAAAATTAGTTCACATTCCAAGAGATCACATTGCCTTAAAGCAATGAGTACTGATTTTAAGACTGCTTAATCTTTCGACATTTTTAAAGACTGTTTTTGATAATTTGAAGATATTTTGAAAAGAATATTTTTTTTATTTTGGTTGGATAAATTATATGATAGCTTTTAAGAAATTTTAAAGGATTTTCATATGAAAAAAATATTTTAATGCTCAAGAGTTCTGTGATATGTGAATTAACATATGCATCCCCATATGAAAACACAGATTTATAGAGATTTGCTAACTGTATGAAGTTACAGTTAAAAACCTAAGAAGAGATCTAACTCAAATAAATTGTTGATCTTAACTCTTCAAAAGCTTTTCCTCTTCTAATATGTACATGAATGTTTGAGGGCCCTTTTGTATATGTAATCCTCCCAGAAGGCAATGCTCCTATGCAATGCACTATTATATCCTTATTGCTCTCAGGATAGTGCCTTGGACACAGTAGACCTTCATCCATAATTTCAGATGAAATAAATCATTACAGGTCAGTATGTGTGTGATGTTTTGTCAAAGATAAAAATCTAATACTGGCTAACTGGTCAAAGGAAGAATAGAGACCTAAAAAACCATGAATTACTCACTGGTGTTTCACAAATGCTGAACATCCATTGAATCAAAGAAATAATGTTACTGAAAGTTAATGAAAGTCAGTACTGTAGACCTCAATCTTGAAATGTCATGAAAAATTAGAATATTTGTTTAATAACTAAAGACAATATTAATTAATGAATAATATAAAACAAATCAATAGTATAGCCTTAAAAGGCTACATTTATTGAAAATTCAATATGTAGCACTAACATACAAATTATAGTCAAACTCTTAGATTTCCTACCTCATACTATGCATTTTAAGGTTAGCACGTTTCACAAAAGAATTCGAGTTATCTACTACTTTGGATTATTTGCCTTCCTAGACCCTCAGTGTTATAAACATTTGAAAGTTAAATGTATCATTATTACAATCACAACCAAAATTTATACGTGGTTAACAAAACCTATGTTCTATGCAATTATCTTGTGGAACTACTTCCTAGATGGCCAGTTTTCTGCAACTCAATCTGTGTTGCAATGTATTTTGTGAACAAATATTTTCTTCCAGTTAAGATACCCAAGGAAGTAAATTTTGACATTGATGCAAAGGGAATAACTAATAAATTTCACATGCACATGAACATTATGATAGACTACTGTAAATGCAAAATTAATGTGTCAAGTTAATTTCTCTCCCTCGCCTCTGGCTAATTGGCACTAATTAAATTTTATGCTAACCTACCTGAGATGATAGCATACAATCTGGAAATTTAGAATTTTTGCTGACATGAGAAAACATATTCATACAACTGCTGCAATACAAAATAACCACAAAACCATTTTACCATAGTGTTTAATTGTATTATAACATATAATTAAAATTGGGAGTGTATGGATATAATTTTTCATCTTAGATATTGATCAATTATTCATTTTTCTATTTGTACATTTTTTTCCATTGAATTTGGTTAGCTAAAAATTTAGTGTACCTGTATTTTGAATCTGGTGTAATAGATTATAATACTGTACTTGCAGATGTAACATACTTCTTAGTATTTCTGTGTTTGCTTTGGAATGACTATGTCTTCCTAGCTTCTGAAGAACGAATATATTGTGAAGTTAATTTAAAAGACCATCTATTTTGATATTTTGAAATAAATAAATAAATGAAATGTACATTCACATTCAATTATGTTTCCTTATACACTGAAATTGCTCTGTACATGTTTGTTATTGGGAACAGGAAACTTTTCAAAATAAATGAACATTTTGTATTAAACGTACAAATCTTCTTTGAAAAGTAACTGTGATAGGCAGAATTTTGGCCTCCATCATCTCCACCTCTTGGTGTAACTCCTGTTATTATATTTCATGTTACATTACAAAATGGACTTTGCAGACGTAACTAAGTACACTAACCAGCTGATCTTAAAATAAGGAAATCATTCTGTATTATTTAGGTGAGTAATTACATAAGCCCTTAAGGGTAAAAGGGGGAAGCAGAAAAGGAAACCAGAAAGATATGTGACACAGGGGGAAGTCATTAAATTCAAAGCATGAGGACTCATGATGCACCTTTTCTGAGTTGAATTATAACATTGCGGGTCTAGGAAGGCAAGTAATCTAGCCACATGAGACAAAAATGCAGGCAACTCCAGAGGCAGAGTGGCCCCTGACTGACAATCAGCAAAGAAACAGGGACCTGAGTCCAACAACCTCAAGGAACTGAATTTAACCAACAAACTGAATGAGTCTGAAAGTAGATTAATTCCTTAGATCATTCAGACAAGAGCCCAGTCCTTCTGACACCTTGATTAGACTCTTGTGAGAACCTGCACAGAGAATCCAGCCACGCCATGCCAGACTTCTGACAAACAGAGCTGTGAGATAATAAGTGTTGTTTTAAGCTTCTAAATGTGCAGTAATTTGTTACACAGAGAGAGAAAATGAATATAGTAACTCAAGTCAATATCTCCAAATCAAAATTCCCATCTTTATGAGTTCTTTCCACAGGTGAACTGCTTAGGTGAAGAGAATGGGATTTTTTTTTTTCTCAAAAGATCCTTGAGCAAATGTGGTAAAATGTTATGGATTAGAGAATCTGAGTTATGAAAGTGTTCACTGTAATACTAATGTATTCAAATGTTTTCAAAATATGTTTGGGTAAATTAATAAAATGAGTATTATATAGATTTTCTACAAATAGCATTCCAAATACCTCCCTTGAAGTTTTCAAATATTATAAGATTACAAATAAATTGAGGGACTTCCCTGGTGGCACAGTGGTTAAGAATCTGCCTGCCAATGCAGGGGACACGGGTTTGAACCCTGGTCCGGGAAGATCCCACATGCCGCAGAGCAACTAAGCCCATGCGTCACAACTACTGAGCCTGCGCTCTGGAGCCTGCAAGCCACAACTACTGAGCCCACGTGCTGCAATCACTGAGGCCCACGCGCCTAGAGCCTGTGCTCCACAACCAGAAGCCACTGCAATGAAAATCCCACGCACCGCAACAGAGAGTAGCCCCCACTCGCCGCAACTAGAGAAAGCCCGTGCACAGCAATGAAGACCCAACGCAGCCAAAATAAATAAATAAATAAAATTAATTTATTAAAAAATAAATAAATAAATTGAAAGAAAAAAGTAATGCATTATTCAAAAAGACTTGGTGGATCAAATTAAGGGTTGTCCCATGGTTAAATGGCATGAGATATCTAACATCACTTTCCATCTTTATAAAGCCCTTATTCAATTTTTTCAGAAATTGTTATGTGTCGTGATCCTGAATTATGATGTAAGTTTAAAATGATTTTCCATAGTCACATTTATTATTTACTACTCTGTATTTTCACATAACCACTAAAATTATTTTGGTATGAGCTTCAGATAAGATGAATTAAGTCTCAGCACAGATAATGATAGAAACTTCTAATGGATATTTTCTTTAATTAAAAGTGCAGTAAATGAAACATTATTAAGTATCCTAATTGTAGTGAATTCTCATCCATATATCATGCAAATATTTAACAACACTATTCAATGGATGATGCATTTCTCAAATAACCAAAATACTGTAAGGAATCAATAAGCTTTACTTCAATAACTTTATGTGGGCAAATAACAAAATTATTTAATAATTATATAGCATATCCTCAGTTGAATAATTAGGTCATTTTAGTACGTAAATCTATGTCTAAATATAAATATTTTCAGAAATATTCATATTTTCATTTCCTTTCCTCTTCTTTTTTCCTTAAGTTTAGGCTGTAAATTGGTCTTATTTCTTAATTTTATTTTTCTGTGCCTTTGAAACTTCAAGTCTCAGTACAACTTTTCTGACCAAGTTTCTCACCCCAAATTTGCAGCAAGAAATTTAGCTTGGGGAAACATACACACAAAAGCATGTAAACATCTTTTCTTGTTTGTTGAGTTTGAAATGAGAAAGAGAAAAACAGCCCCTGACATCTTGGAACTAGTGTGGCATTCACAGATGAGCCTTCTTGCTCTCCTGCTGAACATAAGCAATTTCTCAAATCATCAATACCAAGTAAGGCCACTTTATCACCATTATGGGCCAAACAAACATAAGAGCTAACTGTAATCATATCTGAACACAGACAGAATCATGTACATTGTCTAAAACACAAAATGATCAGCATCCTCCAGCTAATAGGAATCACGGCTGCTGCTTTACTAATTACAGATTTATCCTCTAATTTCCCCTTCTTCTTGATAAGATTTATAATAGCCAATCATAACAACACCCTGCTTCTTAATTTGGATAAAGACCTCTTCCTTAAGTCTTTCCCTAAATCATCTAACACAAGCCCAAATCCTATAATAAGTCGCTCTAACACTCTGTTACTAATATGCCACACAATTCCCCATGGTCAGGTGTTTCAATGAGTTGCATGAGCAATAAAGGATGCTTGTTCAAGCTCGTATGTGTTCCTGGTAGTGTTTGGCAGAAGGGCAATGACAGACAAGTTGGAAGTTCAGACAGTAAATTACTAAAAGTATTGCTTCGATGAAGTTCTGGTTTATGATAGCCAGAGACTCCCTGGAATTTTATATTTGAACAACAGCAACAACAAATGAAGAAAGGGCTACATGGGAAAGCATAATACAATATATTAAAGTTCAACAAATGAAAACAATTGGAAGTTGCAACACACGTAAATAGTCTAAGATGCAGCTTATTTTAGATTTGCTTCAATAGTGGCAATACCATTAAAAATGTGTCTATTAAGTAGTAGACACATTCTATCTTAATGAGGTACTTCTGCTTGATTGGATAAGAACCATACTAAGAAATTTTCATAGGACTCCTTCTTTTGTTTCCTTTTTGTTTCGTTTACCCATCTGTGGATTTTTCTGTGAAAATTAATTTGAGGAAAAGCATCAGTTAAAAACTGCATGAAAATGCCATTTAAACTCTATATTCAAATGGCAGTGAAAGAAAAATCTAACAATGGCATTATTAAAGCCAAACAGCAAGCTTAAGGAAACTTCACATTCAACAATGGAAATGGTTTGAAGTTTCAATTTGTTATAATTGTATAATTATAAATTATAATTTATAAATTTTATAAGTTATAAAATTTTAATTTATTATTGGCATAAATGCTGAAGGGAATCTTCTCCACTTCTCTTTTAGGTAGTGTACAGTAATTTGAACACATATCCCCCTATTATCAAGAGGTGAATATTATGTTAAAAAATTTAAAAATCAGAAAAGAACAATACTTTTGCCTCCAACTGCATCTCCAAGAGGTTAAACCACAAGAAAAAAATCTAATAAAAAATAATCAATGCCATCTGATTAAGGTGGCTTTCAATTCAGTAAAATGAGCAGTCCTGCATTAGGCAAGACTTGTGCTTTATTTGTGGCAAAGTAAGTTTTGTGTATGTGTGTGTGTGAAAATAAAGGCATCATATAAAGAAAATCTGTATCACTTGTAGTACTGTAAATATGACTCTATTTCATGTGCTGTGAAATTAAACGTGAAATTTAATATTTATTTTTATATAACTTTAATAACCAGGAATATCTTACTACCTTGGAAAGTATTGTTTATTTTAGCATCATCACCCAAGATCAGTTTTCTCGCCAGAAAATATTTATCAATTTATAAGTTTAATTTTAAGTTGTGAAATCTAACACTTATTTGGAAGTGTATTTTATTAACTGGGATGGAAATACCTTATTATATTGAAAAGGACTATTGCTTCTTTTAGCATCATCACCTACAGTTAGTTTTTATCACCAGAAAACATGTATCTTCTTTGTAAGTTTAAGTTTGCACTACATCTAGAAAATGTGTTCTCCTGGTTTACAAATATTGAGATAACTTTTACTGGTAGTCCATTATTGATACTGGAAGCTACTTAAGATAGGAGTGATTAGTGGATATTTGGTCGTGTTCCACATTCCAGTGCTCTTTAAGTGTTAAAATGGAGAAATATGTTACTACTTCTTAAAATTCCTGATGTCCCTTTAAAAATAAAGACAAAAACAAACATACAAAAGCCCTTTCCATCAAACTTCCCTTATCTGGATTTGAGAATATAAATCATTGATAAAAAAGCTTTCTCGAATGTTTGATCATTTAAAATATTTTTTCTCTGTGTTCTTCAGTTATTTGTATGTATTGGTAAATAAAATGAAGCATAAAGAATTGAACAAATTTTAAAGAGAAGAAATGATAAAAACTAAGTCTTATTTTATTGAAAAATACCAGCTAAGTCTTTTGTCATGGAAAGATAGGTAAATATGAGACTCTAATTTATATATATATATATATATATATATATATATATATACGCTAAAATACATATAAAAGATGAAGGCAAGTTTAGCTTAGAGAAAATAAATGTCCTGTGAAAGTGTTCAATACAGAATGGATTCATTTTATAAAACGTTTTGAATCCCTTGATAAAAAGGAAAAAGACATGACGTCATTGAAACAGAAGACAAAAGGCTCAGACGAAAGAAAAGAAAAAGACAAAGGAAATGGGACTCAGATAATATTTAAAATATAATTGGGGATTAAAATGCAGCTAGATGCACAAGAACTGTGGAAATGTAGAAGAAAAAGAATAATTTAAAATAATGATTATATATATATTATAATATATAAGTAAAACCACACCAATAAAAATAGAAATAAAGTCCAAAATCATAAAGATAATTTTCTTTTTTTTAAAATTAATTAATTTATTTATTTTGGCCACTCCACGTGGCTTGTGGGATTTTAGTTCCTTAACCAGGGATCGAACCTGGGTGCTGGCAGCAAGAGCAAGGAGTCCTAACCACTGGACAATCAGGGTATTCCCTGAAGATAATTTTCTGATCAAAAAAGAGACTTGAAATGGAAAATGATAAAGGTATACTGTGTTCCCAGCAAAATAGTTAAAAAAAAAAAAAACAACAACAACAACAAACTTCCAGCAAGCAGCAAGCATTTGGAAAGTTAAATAATTCTGACATCAAACATATTAGATAATTTAGAAACAGTAATTTTATTCTTCAACCCCAGAATATATTGATTATTGGGTGGAAGAAAGGAAAACCTTGGGGATGGGATAAAAGCACAATAAATTCACCACCTTACACAGGGAGACAATTGAAGATATCTTTTTTTGTAACTTAAATGATTGGGACATAGAAACTGAATCACATCTTTTGTAAAGTTGCAAGGCAATTACTATCAGGAATATTTTAAAGATTTTTACTTTCAAAAATATTGAATAAATTAAAACAGTAAAATAAGAAAACATTATATGGCAAATGAAAGACTAAAACAGCATATACAAATATAATAAAATACTAAGATAATACTATGATCAGCAAAATAAGAACAAAAATTAACAGTTCTGTAAATTTATAAAAATATGTAAAACTCCCAAATGAAAATAAAGAGATGTTTACATTGAGTTTTTAAAAGAGAGTTAAATAGCCCTTGTCTGTCGTATCATTTGCAAATATTTTCTCCCATTCCGTAGGCTGTCTTTTCATTTTTTTTATGGTTTCCTTTGCTGTGCAAAAACTTGTAAGTTTGATTAGGTCCCATTTGTTTATTTTTGTTTTTATTTCTATTGCTTTGGGAGACTGACCTAAGAAAATATTGGTACGACTTACATCACATAATATTTTGCCTATGCTCTCTTCTAGGAGTTTTATGGTGTCATGTCTTATGTTTAAGTCTTTAAGCCATTTTGAGTTTATTTTTGTGCATGGTGTGAGGGTGTGTTCTCACATGATTTACATGTAGCTGTCCAACCTTCCCAGCACCACTTGCTGAAGAGACTGTCTTTTTCCCATTTTATATTCTTGCCTCCTTTGTCAAAGATTAATTGACCGTAGGTGTGTGGGTTTATTTCTGGGCTCTCTATTCTTTTCCATTGATCCGTATGTCTGTTTTTGTACCAATACCCCACTGTTTTTGTTACTGTAGCTTTGTAGTATTGTCTGAAGTCTGGGAGAGTTAAGCCTCCTGCATTGTTTTTTTTCTCCTCAGGATTGTTTCGGCAATTCTGAGTCTTTTATGGTTCCATGTAAATTTTTGGATTATTTGTTCTAGTTCTGTGAAAATGTCATGGGTATTTTGACAGGGATAGCATTAAATCTGTAGATTGTTTTGGGCAGTATTGCCATTTTAACAATATTAATTCTTCCAATCCAAGAGCATGGGATATCTTTCCATTTCTTTGAATCCCCTTTAATTCCCTTTATTAATGTTTTATACTTCTCAGTGTATAACTCTTTCACTTCCTTGGCCAGGTTTACTCCTAAATTTTTTTTTTTGGCTATTTTAAAAGGTATTGATTTTTTTTAATATTCCCTTTCTGATATTTCATTGTTTGTGAAGAGAAATGCAACCGACTTTTGAATGTTTATCTTAATCTCCAAAATATACAAACAGCTCATACAACTCAACAATAACAAAACAAACAACCTAATCAAAAAATGGGCAGAAGACCTTAATAGACATTTCTCCAAAGAAGACATACAGATGGCCAGTAGGCACATGAAAGGATGCTCAACATCACTAATTATTAGAGAAATGCAAATCAAAACTACAATGAGGTACCACATCACACCGGTCAGAATGGCCATCACTAAAAACTCTACAAATAAGAAATGCTGGAGAGGGTGTGGAGAAAAGGGAACCCTCCTACACTGTTGGTGGGAATGTAAGTTGGTGCAGCCACTATGGAAAACAGTATGGAGGTTCCTCAGATAGCTAAAAATAGAATTACCATATGATCCAGCAATCCCACTCCTGGGCATATACCCGGACAAAACTATAATTCAAAAAGCTACACGTGCAGAGGGCAGACAGCAGAAACAAGAAGAACTACAATCCTGCAGCCTGTGGAACAAAAACCACATTCATAGAAACATAGACAAGATGAAAAGGCAGAGGGCTATATACCAGATGAAGGAACAAGATAAAACCCCAGAAAAACAACTAAATGAAGTGGAGATAGGCAACCATACAGATAAAAAATTCAGAATAATGATAGTGAAGATGATCCAGGACCTCGGAATAAGAATGGAGGCAAAGATCGAGAAGATGAAAGGAATGTTTAACAAAACTTAGAAAAATTAAAGAACAAACAAACAGAGATGAACAATACAATAACTGAAATGAAAACTACACTAGAAAGAATCAATAGCAGAATAACTGGGGCAGAAGAATGGATAAGTGACCTGGAAGACAGAATGGTGGAATTCACTGCTGCGGAACAGACTAAAGAAAAAAGAATGAAAAGAAATGAAGACAGCCTAAGAGACCTCTGGGACAACATTAAACGTAACAACATTCGCATTATAGGGGTCCCAGAAGGAGAAGAGAGAGAGAAATGACCCAAGAAAATATTTGAAGAGTTATAGTCGAAAACTTCCCTAACATGGGAAAGGAAATAGCCACCCAAGTTCAGGAAGCACAGAGAGTCCCATACATGATAAACCCAAGGAGAAACACACCAAGACACATAGTAATCAAACTGCAAAAAATCAAAGAAAAAGAAAAATTATTGAAAGCAGCAAGGGAAAAATGACAAATAATATACAAGGGAAATCCCATAAGGTTAACAGCTGATTTCTCAGCAGAAACTCTACAAGCCAGAAGGGAGTGGCATGATATACTTAAAGTGATGAAAGGGAAGAACCTAAAACCAAGATTACTCTACCTGGCAAGGATCTCATTCAGATTCAATGGAGAAATCAAAAGCTTTACAGACAAGCAAAAGCTAAGAGAATTCAGCACCACAAAACCAGCTCTACAACAAATGCAAAAGGAACTTCTCTAAGTGGAAAACACAAGAGAAGAAAAGGACCTACAAAAACAAACCCAAAACAATTAAGAAAATGGTCATAGGAACGTACATATCTATAATTACCTTAAACGTGAATGGATTAAATGCTCCAACCAAAAGACACAGGCTTGCAGAATGGATACAAAAACAAGACCCATATATATGCTGTCTACAAGAGACCCACTTCAGACCTAGGGACACATACAGACTGAAAGTGAGGGGATGGAAAAAGATATTCCATGCAAATGGAAATCAAAAGAAAGCTGGAGCAGCAATACTCATATCAGATGAAATAGACTCTAAAATAAAGAATGTTACAAGAGACAAGGAAGGACACTACATAATGATCAAGGTATCAATCCAAGAAGAAGATATAACAATTATAAATATATATGCACCCAACATAGGAGCACCTCAATACATAAGGCAACTGCTAACAGCTATAAAAGAGGAAATCGAAGGTAACACAATAATAGTTGGGGATTTTAACACCTCACTTACACCAATGGACACATCATATAAAATGAAAATAAACAAGGAAACAGAAGCTTTAAATGACACAATAGACCAGGTATATTTAATTGATATTTATAGGACATTCCATCCAAAAACAGCAGATTACACTTTCCTCTCAAGTGCACACGGAACATTCTCAAGGATAGATCACATCTTGTGTCACAAATCAAGCCTCAGTAAATTTAAGAAAATTGAAATCATGTCAAGCATCTTTTCTGATCACAACACTATGAGATTAGAAATGAATTACAGGGAAAAAAACGTAAAAAACACAAACACAAGGAGGCTAAACAATACGTTACTAAATAACCAAGAGATCACTGAAGAAATCAAAGAGGAAATCAAAAAATACCTAGAGACACATGAGACAATGAAAACACGATGATCCAAAACCTATGGGATGCAGCAAAAGCAGTTCTAAGAGGGAAGTTTATAGCTATACAAGCCTACCTCAAGAAACAAGAAACATCTCAAATAAACAATCGAACCTTACACCTAAAGGAACTAGAGAAAGAAGAGCAAACAAAACCCACAGTTAGCAGAAGGAAAGAAATCATAAAGATCAGAGCAGAAATAAATGAAATAGAAACAAAGAAAACAATAGCAAAGATCAATAAAACTAAAAGCTGGTTCTTTAAGAAGATAAACAAAATTGATAAACCACTAGCCAGACTCATCAAGAAAAAGAGGGAGAGGACTCAAATCAATAAAATTAGAAATGAAAAAGGAGAAGTTACAACAGTCACCGCAGAAATACAAAGCATCCTAAGAGACTACTACAAGCAACTGTATGCCAATAAAATGGACAACCTGGAAGAAATGGACAAATTCTTAGAAAGGTATAACTTTCCAAGACTGAACCAGGAAGAAATGCAAAATATGAACAGACCAATCACAAGTAATGAAATTGAAACTGTGATTAAAAATCTTCCAACAAACAAAAGTCCAGGACCAGATGGCTTCACAGGTGAATTCTATCAAACATTTAGAGAGGAGCTAACACCCATCCTTCTCAAACTCTTCCAAAAATTGCAGAGAAAGGAACATTCACAAACTCATTCTATGAGGCCACCAACACCCTGATACCAAAACCAGACAAAGATACTACAAAAAGAGAAAATTACAGACTAATATCACTGATGAATATAGATGCAAAAATCCTCAACAAAATACTAGCAAACAGAATCCAACAACACATTAAAAGGATCATACACCATGATCAAGTGGCATTTATCCCAGGGATGCAAGGATTCTTCAATATATGCAAATCAATCAATGTGATACACCATATTAACAAATTGAAGAATAAAAACCATATGATCATCTCAATAGATGCAGAAAAAGCTTTTGACAACATTCAACACCCGTTTATGATAAAAACTCTCCAGACAGTGGGCATAGAGGGAACCTACCTCAATATAATAAAGGCCATATACAACAAACCCACAGCAAACATCATTCTCAATGATGAAAAACTGAAAGCATTTCCTCTAAGATCAGGAACAAGGCAAGGATGTCCACTCTCACCACTATTATTCAACATAGTTTTGGAAGTCCTAGCCACGTCAATCAGAGAAGAAAAACAAATAAAAGGAATACAAATTGGAAAAGAAGAAGTAAAACTGTCACTGTTTGCAGATGACATGATAGTATACATAGAGAATCCTAAAGATGCCACCAGAAAACTACTAGAGCTAATCAATGAATTTGGTAAAGTTTCAGGATACAAAATTAATGCACAGAAATCTCTTGCATTCCTATACACTGATGATGAAAAATCTGAAAGAGAAATTAAGAAAACACTCCCATCTACCATTGCAACAAAAAGAATAAAATACCTAGGAATAAACTTTCATAGGGAGACAAAAGACCTGTATGCAGAAAAAACTATAAGACACTGATGAAAGAAATTAAAGATGATACCAACAGATGGAGAGATATACCATGTTCTTGGATTGGAAGAATCAATATTCTGAAAATGACTATACTACCCAAAGCAATCTACAGATTCAATGCAATCCCTATCAAATTACCAATGGCATTTTTTATGGAACTAGAACAAAAAATCTTAAAATCTGTATGGAGACACAAAAGACCCTGAATAGCCAAAGCAGTCTTGAGGGAAAAAAACAGAGCTGGAGGAATCAGAGTCCCTGACTTCAGACTATACTACAAAGCTACATTAATCAAGACAATATGGTACTGGCACAAAAACAGAAACGTAGATCAATGGAACAAGATAGAAAGCGCAGAGACAAACCCATGCACCTAGGTCAACTAATCTATGACAAAGGAGGCAAGGATATACAATGGAGAAAAGACGGTCTCTTCAATAAGTGGTGCTGGGAAAACTGGACAGCTACATGTGAAAGAATGAAATTAGAACACTCCCTAACACCATACACAAAAATAAACCCAAAATGGATTCGAGACCTAAATGTAAGACCAGACACTATAAAACTCTTAGAGGAAAACATAGGAAAAACACTCTTTGACATAAATCACAGCAAGATCTTTTTTGATCCACCTCCTAGAGTAATGGAAATAAAAACAAAAATAAACAAATGGGACCTAATGAAACTTCAAAGCTTTTGCACAGCAAAGGAAACCATAAACAAGACAAAAAGACAACCCTCAGAATGGGAGAAAATATTTGCAAACAAATCAACGGACAAAGGATTAATCTCCAAAATATATAAACAGCTCATGCAGCTCAATATTAAAAAATAAACAACCCAATTCAAAAATGGGCAGAAGACCTAAACAGACATTTCTCCAAAGAAGACATACAGATGGCCAAGAAGCACATGAAAAGCTGCTCAACCTCACTAACTATTAGAGAAATGCAAATCAAAACTACAATGAGTTGTCACCTCACACCAGTTAGAATGGGCATCATCAGAAAATCTACAAACAACAAATGCTGGAGAGGGTGTGGAGAAACTGGAACCCTCTTGCACTGTTGGTGGGAATGTAAATTGATACAGCCATTATGGAGAACAGTATGGAGGTTCCTTGAAAAACTAAAAATAGAACTACCATACGACCCAGCAATCCCACTACTGGGCATATACCCTGAGAAAACCATAATTCAAAAAGAGTCATGTATTGGGCTTCCCTGGTGGCGCAGTGGTTGAGAATCTGCCTGCCAATGCAGGGCACATGGGTTCGAGCCCTGGTCTGGGAAGATCCCACATGCCGCAGAGTAACTGGGCCCGTGAGCCACGATTGCTGAGCCTGCGCATCTGGAGCCTGTGCTCCGCAACAAGAGAGGCCGCGACGGTGAGAAGCCTGCGCACCGCGATGAAGAGTGGCCCCCGCTTGCCCCAACTAGAGAAAGCCCTCGCACAGAAACGAAGACCCAACACAGTCATAAATAAATAAATAAATAAATAAAAAAGAACGTGAATTTCTAAAAAAAAAAAAGGTTTAAATATAGTTTATTAAATGATGTTAGTGTCTTGCTGTCACAGTTTGTAACACTCCCTATCTGTTATGCCCCTTTAATGTCATAAGCATTTCTTTTTAATTTCAGTGTAAAGCCTTTTTTTCCAACTATTTTACCAAAAGAACTTATTTTTTAAAGAATATATACAGCTATATCTAAGAAATGAATATTTTAAAACAATAATAGTCTTCGTCTGTGAAAAATTAAAGGTCACTTTAATTATCTTGCTAATAAACCAGCTTTCCTGGGTCATCACATCCTTAGCAATAAACCAGAGACAACCAAATATCTTCAATATAAGATTTCAATGTAAAATTACGTATCATGCCAATAAGTATCACTGGCGTTAAGAAAAGTATATTTGGAGCTAACATATTCCACATGGATAGTATTGCTTTAATACATGAAATGTTGATAGAGGAGACAGAAACAAAAGACTCAGATTAATATAATCTCATTAATATAACGATTGTGGCCTTAGATCTCTTTTCTTTAAACCCTCCAGTTACTGACAGAGCACACACACACACACACAAATACAATTGGCATTTTATTTGAAAGCAAAAGAATACGTAATATGTATATCGGAGAAAGATATGAATTGTTTTAACAGAAATGAAAATGCAGAAATCATGCAGAAAGTAGTAAACATGAAAATATCGCAACCACAGTGATGCCTTTCATCGTTAGTTTTAAAATAAATATTCAAGAGATATATTTAATGTGCTTATATCATGTACAGGATTTTAGAGAATGATCTGGTACACAAAATTCTTTGATGAATAAAGGATGTCTCTGTATTAGCTTCTCACAATTAAACTACAAACAGGTAATCATTTTGAAGCCAAATACATTAAGAAAAAAATGTAAATTTCCCATTACTCTTTTAAATCAAAGCCAAACACCAGGTACTTGTGATAGACTTTTATTTAAGAAAACTAATCTTGCCATCTGCTGCCCCAGTGTGGTGCAACGTTACACATCAGGGACTGGAATAGAATAAGAAGAAAAATATCTGCCCAGCACATTTCCCTGACACAGTTCTCTCAATAATTTAAGAAATGAAGAGCAAGTTGAGAAGTTAAGTTTTATAGATTTTTGAGAAGTCTGCATCTTGTCTATCTTTACAGAGTATTGAAACTCTTTCATATAATGAGAGTGTTTACATAACAGATTAAAAGGGAACATTTCCTATATCAGATGAAAAAGTTAAATATTAGTATAGGATTTAATGAATACATTATTATAGGACATAAAATGTATTTAGAGATTTTTTTCTGAAAAATATAAAATTTGATATTATTTGCCAGACATATACTTGTAGATTTTACTATTTTATAAAGCAAGATGAATTTGTATGCCTTTTAATATTTTACTTTGCAATCAGTTCATCTACACTTAGGAATCAAAAGACTGGTTAACAAAATACTTGCTAAAACACAAGAAGGTAAATTTATATACACACAAACATTTTTATTTATGCATTAGTACAGATTATAAGTGATATTTAAATAATCTATTTATTCCTTTCAAAATGCAATTGATCATGTGATGTGTTTATTATAAACTTTTTAGTTGTATTGCAATTTTCACATCCCTCCTTGGTTCTTGCCTTTCTGCCAATGATTATCATAATACCTCTAACCCTGACAGTTAAATTTCTGTATATTTACTTCACTATTTCTTTTTCTGAAAGTAGGACAAGGGGTTCCTAATGCCTTACTCCACTCCCTCCACTAAAAACAAATAAGTGTATTAACATGATTCACTTTAAAGGCACTTTAAGATGTTTTGAGAATTTTATGGTAAAATATTTTTAGAATCATGCTAATAATGGAAGCTATTTTGCATGGGCTATTCTTGACTCCAGGGAACCTATACTGTTGTAACAGAGAACAAACCTGAATCCCTGTTGGACCTATTCCTATAGCTGGCTCTGCACCTTTGTTTTCCTCAATAAGTAAAAGAATGTTGCTTATAACCTGAAATATACATAACAGTCCTTTCTCAAGGCTCTGCCTCCCAGGCCTGACCTTTAAAGCCATAACACTTTTCATTCACATAGAGATAAAAAGTTGCAGAACAGAAAATAACAATTTTCTTGTTGGAAGTTTACAGGAATGTCCTCACCAGACCTTTGTGGACAGCTGCAAGAACAAAGGATTATCACATCCCCTCCAGGCAGGGTCTGGCCAACACCAAGAAGTTTGCAACCACCAGCCACAACACCTCCCCTTTTAGTATAAAAGAAGCCTGAATTCTAACTTGGGTAAGATGGTTCTTTGGGACAGTTGTCCACCATCTTCTCAGTCTGCTGGCTTTCTGAATAAAGTTGCTATGCCTTGCCCCAACACCTCATCTCTTTATTGCCCTGTCATGCGGAGAGCAGTATAACCTTCAACGTTGTTAGTTAGATTGTACTCAGTTTCCCAATGCTTCCTTTTCCATGTGTTGTTTATATTTTACTTCAACATACATGCTTACTTTCTACAAGATTAGTCACTTTCTCAATAAGCAATATTAAAATTAGAAGAATTGGAAATAACATGATTCTTCTTGGTGCTATGTTCTTCATTATGGGAAGAGCCAGAAAATTCATAAATAGAATTTTATTTGAAGTTTTAGTAAAATATGCTTATTACACCTGAGTAATTCATCACAAATATATTATAAAAATAAGGTAAAATCAGAAAAGTAAATTACACCTGAGTAATTTATCACAAATATATTATAAAAATAAGATAAAATCAGAAAAGTAATGGTACCTAAAATGTGTATATCTCCTAGTTATTCAAAGCAAACTTATGGAGTATATTTTACGTTCTATATAAATTCACTGTGAGAAAAAGGCTGCTAGCAAGTATTTGAATTTTCATTTATAAAAGAGAAAGTTCAAAGTTCATAATATTTAGATGACTTGACCAAAATCATGACAAAACAGAACTAACACCTAGGTTTTATTCTTTCTACTTCACTATTCCCTGTATACTAACATGCTGCACTTCATCATAGAAAGAAAAGAAGTAAAAAAGAAAAGTATTCAATGCTTAAAGGAAAATAAACAAGGCCTTAAGTGATATTTTCAACTGGGATATCATCCTCTACGCTATGTCAGAAGAAATGGATAGATGTGTTTTTCTAATGTGAAGTTCTGTGTCTATGATTTTTCATCTGGTATTACCATTCTAGATAAATATGATGCTCATTATAGAAAGAGTAAACCAATAAAACAGAACTATACTTGTTTTTATATTTATTTTAATATCAGACAAGGTAAATTCTCTTAAACATATCACACCATCATCAACTATTGTATCAAGAAAATGTGAAGGCCATCATTCTACAAGATCTTGATTTTAACACGCTAAGAATCCAGCTTTATAAGATATAGGAACAAGAATTGAGAGTGTGCTCTCAGGTATGAACCCTTCAGACTTCTTCCATCTTTGGCACACAAGAGCTTCTATAATTATTATGCCTAAGTTGCATGTATAGGGCTCGGGTAGTAAGAAGAATGAGTTGGGGATGTTGCCAGATTCACTAATGAAACTTGGCTCCCTAAGCAACTGGCTGCCATATGCCTACACAAGATAATGTAGAAAGAGGGGAAAAAAAGAAAACAGAAAAGAGGGGCAAAGAAGTAAATATATTATCTGATTTCTACAGTTCTTTTTCCTGTTATATCTTAAGTAATGTGTTTTGAAAACTATTAGTTTAAGTAAACATTGGCCTAAAGAACCAAGCAAACCTTATCTTTAAAAAGGATATTTAAATGCAGATATGAAGCATCATCCTGTTATGGAGAATAGTAATATACCCTTAGCTAGTGTGTTTTAGATTCAATAAATATGAAAATATTCTTTGAAAGGGAAGTAAAAATAATGGAGGGGAGAGGCTTTGGGTGTATGGCAAGAATGTTAAATGATGGGCACTTGAGGACAGATTAAGAACAAACTAAAATAAAAATAAAGGAAACACTGTTTCTCCTAAGTAATGAAGTTAGAGAAACCATTATAACAGTTTAATACCATAAAAAAATCAGTAAGAAAAATAAAATAATGGTATGGGATTACATAATTAAACTTAGTATCGAGAAAAAGCAACAGTGCCTTCAAACATTGCAATGTGTAGGTTGTTTGAGGCCATTCTGCACTGGAAGAGAAACCCTAGCCACATGAATGAAAAGCATATCAAGAGTGTGTGTGTGCATGGGTGTGTGTGTGTGTCTACATATTGAAAAGACAGACATTAAGAGTTAAAGGGTTAAAGGAGATGACATCTCAGATTATAAGATCAATCAGAGAGAACTGTGACTTTGATTTATTCTTTCAGCGTTCTGTTTTACCCCAACAAATTTGTTGGCGTAAAAGATCTAATTTACATTAATACAGAATATTTGATTTCTAATCCTAGGCAATCAACAAAGGCAGAAAACATAATACAAAGAGCTTATCTATAATGAAGGAAAATATCCTCACTTACTGCATATGTTGCAATTAAAGTCTAGAAAAGTAATGTGAAATACTATAAAGATAAGACACATACTGGAAGTTTTCATGGTAGAATTACAAATCCCTAATATTTAAGAAACAATTGGCTATGCTCTTTAAGAAATAATTTGTTATTAAATACAATGATATACATTTTCTATACCATAATAAGACAATGTACTTTCTTTTTAAAAATAAACATTTTGAGGTATAACTTACATATGATAAAACGTACTCGGTTCAAGTATATGTGTTTATGAGTTTGACAAATGTATACATCCACTTGATGGTGACCACAATCAAAATATAAAACATCTCCGTAACTCTAAAAAGCTCCTTTTTTTCTCTTCCTAGTCAACTCTACCCCTGGCCTCAGGCAAAAACTGATCTGCTTTCTGTCACTATACATTATACTTCTTTGTCTAGATGCTTTTGTCAGCATAATATTTTGAGATCTATGCCTGCTGTTCCATGTATCTGTTGTTTATAATTTGTTACCAAGTAGTACAACACTGACTAAAAGTCAGTGGACATTCTTGTCTTATTCTCAAACTTAGAAGGAAACAAGTCAGACTTTCATCTGTGTGGATGATGTTAACTGTGGATTGTTCATAGATGTCCTTTTCAGGATAGGGAATTTCCTTTTAGTTTGTTCAGAGCCATTATCACACATGAATACTGAACTTCATCCAAATCTTTTTCTACATCTATAATAATAATCATATGTAATCGTATGTTTTTTCTAATAAAGTGAATTAAATGATTTTTATTTGTTAAATCAATCTCACATTCCCAGGATAAAACCCACTTAGTCACAGTCATGATGTATTATCCTTTTTATTTATTGATTTATTCAACTGCTAGTATTTTGTTAAAAATATTTGTATCCATGTTCATGAGAAAGATTGGGCTGTACTTATCTTGTATTGTTTCTGCCTAGTTTTGATATCAAGACAACACTGGCTACCAAAAATAAGTTGAGAAGCATTTACTCCTTTACTTAATGAAAGAAACTGTGTGGTGTTGGTACTATTTCTTTCTTAAATATTTGTAGAATTCACCAATGAAGCTACCTATAAGTCACTTTTTAAAAAAACTGGACACCCTGAACCAAAGCACTTTATGTAAAAATGTAATTTTTTAATAATGACATATGAAATAAAGGTTATCATCTCTTTTCTTCTTTGTAGAAAATGTTAATGATGTTCATTTCTTAGAAATGTGTTCATTTATTTGTATTTTGACACATACTTGAGTTCAGATCTATGAAATTACCAAGGCCAAATGTATATGCTTACTCAGTTACTTTGAACTCTCCTTTTTCTCTCCTCTCCCAAAATAAAAATCTAAGAACTTCAAAACTTAAAATACAGATGAATTTTAAATGTGTCAAATCTGACAATTTTTTATTATTTGTAAAATATCTCCTGCCGTGTCCTTTTTCATCCACTCACTTAAAAGCATTTCTTGATAACTGTGATAGTTGCCAGAAATCTAAAAATAAATTCAACAACTACTCAGTATGCAAGAATACCAATATCCAATGGAGCAAGAAAATTAAAGAACCATAAAACTATATATTAAGATTACTGATAGAGGGCTTCCCTGGTGGCGCAGTGGTTGAGAGTCTGCCTGCCAATGCAGGGGACACGGGTTCGAGCCCTGGTCTGGGAGGCTCCCACATGCCGTGGAGCAACGGGGCCCGTGAGCCACAATTGCTGAGCCTGCACGTCTGGAGCCTGTGCTCCGCAACAAGAGAGGCCGCGATAGTGAGAGGGCCGCGCACCGCGATGAAGAGTGGCCCCCACTTGCCGCAACTAGAGAAAGCCCTCGCACAGAAACGAAGACCCAACACAGCCATAAATTAATTAATTAATTAATTTAAAAGCAAAAAAGAGTTTTAAAAAGTATATTTTGGTGTTACTGAGGAGGTTCATCTCATGAACCTTCAAAATTTAAAAAGACTTTCTAGAGAAGATGATGCCTGTGCTGAGTTCTGAAAGATACCAAACAAACAGGTAAAAGCAAAGTTTGTGTGTGTTTCAATGAGAAAGAACAATATAAACAAGACCATGAAGAAAAAGAACAACACGAGGTAGGTACACAAAGAACTACAAAAAGTGTTAACATACTTATGGTTCAGAGTTTCCTAAAGATCTTTCAAAACAGTGTTAGAGAAGCTCTGCCCTATAGAAGCATCATACTTCCTTAGGGTTAGGTTACACTTCAAGAATAGATGACTCAATCTCCTCAGCCTTGGGGATTCCTCAGGAGGCTGTCATGGCTGAAGCCCCATATTTAGTCACTTAGTGCAGTAAGCATCTGTTATCCAAGGATGCAGTTAAATATTACTTCATGTAAATTTATACAAAAAGTGACTAGAATCCTGTAAAGATGAAATATGAAGGTGGGAAAGGGAAGAAGTGGGTCTAAAGAGATAACAGTTTCGAAATCATTGGAGACCACATTACAGAACCTGGGCTTAGTCCTCCTAGTGACAGTGAAAATGGAAGACATACCTGAGTTTCAGATCAAACACTCTTTCAGCTGGGAAAGGCTAGAAGCAGGGGTGCTATTTAGACCATCTTCTTTCTAGGAAATGACAAGCAGTACAATTTCCTCATACACAACTCAACTATGAACATATCATGTTTTACTGTTTGGAGAACATAGAACATGAGTTGCAGTTGTGTGACATTTATTCCACTTAAAGCACTACATCTTCTAAAGATCTTAACCTTAAAAAAGTGCATATTAAAAGTGCAATCTTCCAAGTTAAGTAATGCAGGTGACATTATTATTCATCATTCCCCAGTTTTTCTTAAAGCACATTTTTATATAACATAAGATTTTCAAACATCACCATGAAAGAGTTCCTTTGGTCCATTAGTACTTGTAAAATTTAAATATTTGATTATGATGAAGAAATATCCTGTCAAGAAATGGAACTTATTAGAGAGAAACACGTTTTGAAATATAAAAATGAAATAATGATTCTAGCATCAGATCACTCAATCGACTACTAAGATTCCCTTTCTTAGAAAGTCTATATTCAAACAGTATAAACTATAACTTAAAAGTGGAATTTGATGTCTATGATTAAATCTTCTTGTTCTGAATTGACCTTGCTGGAATTAAGGACTCATGAAGAAGAGTAGACAAAGATAATTGTGAGCATGTAGACTTTGGGTATATGTATGGTGGATGGTAAGCAGTAATGATGATATGAAGGTAGAAATATCAATCATTTTTATACCTTTGTAGCATCCATTCTTCTTTCTTTTCACAAAACAATAAGAAAAATGGAGGCAGAAAATTGGAAATAGTGACTTTTATCTATCACATTCAGTGGTAATAGATAAAATAAATCCCCCTTAGTTTATAAACATCAAATCTATTAGGTTCTATAGTGTGACCAAATTTATATACTCAGCAATTATGTAAATGTAACTAAAATATGATAGAAATTATTTTGAACTTCAAATTTTGAAGTTTGTACTGATTTTAAGGAATACCCACAAAATGATCAAAAACATATCCAAAGATCTAACATATTTTGTACACTACTCATTATGATGTCTCTGTGAACTGAGGACCCAGAATAGGAACCTCAACTTTGCAGCCCTCAAAATTTTTGTACATAACTGTTGGGTCCTGGGTAGACCAATGGACCCTGATGTAAACTTCATCCACCTACAAAATCTGCTTGTCATCAGATAGGAGTGATTTTTGAAGCACCAAGTCTATCATTCAGATTGTTCCTTAATCATACTTCAAGGGATTCACATCCATGAGTGGAGGGGATGAAATAAATAATAAGATGAAGAGTTGTGTTGTCAAAATCCCTGTGAGACCTGAACAAATCTAGCAGCCCTATACAGCTGGGCAGGAAGAAGCAGACAACATTTGACTGCCAGGGAGACAATAATTAGCACACAGCAACAGGGAGCAATGGCAAGTTCTACAGGATGCAGGGCATCTATACAGCCAATTCTAGACAAGGAAGATCCTTAACAGGCTCTTTCCAATACTCACAAGCCTAACTGTCTAGGAGGGCACATGACCATCACTGGAAGTGGTAGAGAAGGACACCATTCTCTGGTTTCCCATGGGTCAGGAATTAAATGGTATGGAGTAGGATGGAGGAGTACGGATTTCTTAACTTTTTGTGTGAGTACTAGATTAGAAAATTTGTTTGATTCCTGCTTTTATGATTTTGTTGCATCCTTAGGTTACTGTGTCCCAGAAAAACATTGGTTACAACTTTGTAAAAGTTATATTAAAATGGTTAGTTCAAACTAAATAGCTTAATTATTGTTAAGCACAATAATTCTGAAATTCATTAAAAATGTTATGTTCTAAAAATACATGGAAGAATGTGTTATGCCTACAGAATATTTTGTAACATATTAATTCTGGGTAGAAATGTACATAACATACATCTATTTTAAGTTACTGCATTGTTCCCTGCTTTAAACAAAATTATTAGCACATTAGACCTGACTATAACTCATTTCAGTTGGTAATACTATATTCCGTGTTTTATATATGAAATATAGTAATAAAATGTTAACTAGTTATTAAACAGAAACAATCTTTTTCAGAAAATATGGAAACAGTTTAAATATAATCATTAGGACTTTACTGGAAATGCTCTCCTCAGTCTCTTTCTCCAGAAAGTCTCAAGTTATCATTGTAAACATTATGCATTTTTCAGTGTAGTACTAAATTTCCTTCTGCTTAAAATATCTTCCAAGGTTGGGGAAAATACTTCATGAAATAATTCACATCTTAGCCTCTCCTCATTTACTATATAATTATCATGGGTTCCAAAATAACCACCTACAGCAGATTAAAACTGGTCTCTTAAAAGTGAAAAATGCCCCAAGTTCTAAAAGTAGTTTTAATTTTAAACTCCATCCACTGCAATTAAAACTGAAATAAGACACACTTGAATAACTTGCAGGTTAAAAAACTGATATTGTTTCAGAAACTATTGAAATCACAGGGTTACATCATTATGAAGCAATTTTAAAATATTTTACACATTATTTTAAAATGCCATTGAATTCAAATAACAATAGTATATGTGAGTATGTGTGTGTATATATATATATATATATATATATATATATATATATACACACACTTAGCTATAAATATAAAATGATTCTGACTTGATTTATCATAACTTCTAAAAAAGTAATATCCTAAAAAATAAAACCCATTGTTAAGTAAGATGTTTCTTTACATCTCAATAGCCCAAAGTATTTCAGGACTTGATTTTGATAATTAAAACTTTCATAATCAGAAGCATTAAGTTACTTGAATACAGAAAAGGGTATTGAAAAAATTAATAGAAAAGAGAATAGGTGGAGTGGAAAGACCTCTTTGGAAAAGTTTGCATTATGACTGAGGAAACAAACACACACTACACCATACACACACACACACCACACACATTGAGTCCATCTCCCACACTCTGTCCTAGCCCAAGCACTTTGTCTGTAGAGAAAATTAAAATATTTACCACATTCATATCTAAAGACCTTTATAGTTTTCTGATACTTTCACACATGCAAGATAATTTCAGTGTTAAATTAAGAATGAAAATGCATAATAACATGACATAATTTCTAGTAAGAACAACACTAGTAAAAACAGGTAAGGTTAAAAAGTAAATCAGAGTAGACAAATGAAAATGGAATTAACTGGAGTCGAATTGTCTTTTATAAAATTGACCTTTAAGTACCAAACTAGTGCCATTAAAATGCGTGATTAAAAAAAGAAAAAACACCTTGGACACTAAAAGTTCAAGGTTCTTGTTGCTAGAAACAGTAGGGCAAATGAGGGGAAGAAAAAAAATTAAAAAGTGAAGATAAGTTATTTAACCCCTGGTGTCATATTATTGTGTACCTCTGATTCCTTACAATCCACTGGAGCCCTTGAACTTACAATCTGACACAAGGTGTACTATGGCAAAGTAGAAAATCCTGGTTTACTGAAAAAAAAGTCAATGTTCCCAATTAGGAAAATATTCTAATTTGCCGCCAAATGTTTGTTTGATCTTGCTCAATAATATAATAAATATTGAGGATATAAATTCCCTAATCTCATCAAGGAGGTAAGAAAAAAAAAAAACTAAATTTCCTCTACTTTAAGAGGATTAAGATCAAAAACAAAAACAAAAACAATACATTGTAGACAAATATTCTTCTTCTTTTCCCAATTAATTATAATTAGACAGTAAATTTTAAGAAAATATAAAAGAAATCTGATGTTCCTTTTGCTCCTCATACATTCCAATTAAAACAGAATGTCTTGAAGTGAGAGCCTGGCATCTTTATTTTTAAAGATCCCTAGACAATTCCAATGTGCAGCAAATTTTGGGGCCCACTGAGTTCACGGATTTCTACTTTTTAAAATGGTTTTTAATTTAGTATTGTCAATACTTTGTTTTGAGGCTCTATTTATCACAGGTTTAGTCAGCGTGAATCCTTAAACTGGCCCCTGTGTCCTTGTCACATGCTGCCATCATTTTTTTTTAACACTTTGTTACTTCTTTTCATAATAAAATATTCCAGACTCATCGTGTATTTTTCCTGAGCCAGCTCTGGAATCAGTAATTTTTCTGACGTGTCCCAGTTCCTTTTAGCGGGAAATGGTATTAAAAACCAGGACCTGGCCAGTATGTGTGCGTATTGTTACTGGGGTGTCTTTGTTTCTAGGCTCCTTCACTAGGGATTAAATGTTCAGAACAGGCACAGTGTGGTCTACCACTCTAAACATCCACTTCCATGATTAACAACCTCCAGGCCACAGAGAAATATTCTTCCTCAATTCTTGTTCTTTGTCCTTAAAAAAAAGATGATTGCATGCAAATGCCATTTTGTTCAGATGTTGCCAACATCAGTGGCAGAACTGGGCTGAAATAATATATATAGGTAAAAGATAACATAATTAATTTGTCAAATTCATGATTTCAGAGAGGATGAATAGATTCTTCCATAAAGAAGTATTGTTTCCTGGGAGTGTTTTGTCCATGCTTCCATATTCAACAAAGATGAGAAAAACTAAACATAGAATGTTTGTTATTCTTAAAAGAATATTATATGTCCAATTGCAATGCATAATAATGCTTTTCATGAATTATTAGCAAACTATTTATAGAAAAAAGTGGAAATTTTCTAAGTTCAGTAGAAATAACTTTGAAACTTTATGCTAGAATAGCTGTACATGTAGACTGAATACAAAAATAATGATCATAAGCAAGAATGGTGAATTCAAAGACAGTGATTAATTTAAGGAGTAATAAAATGAGAGAAAGTACCATATGTTAACATGGAAAAGCAAATATGTATTAAATTATATGCACTAGGGTAAAAATTATGTTGAACAACACATACACACACACACCCAGAAAAAGAAGAAAAAGAAATTAAAATTAATGAATATTTCACTAGCATAGTATTTATTTAGTTTTAATGAAAGAACCATTGAAATAAAATTCCAGGCATTGAGTTAATGAACATTTAAATAGAAATTTATAATTTTTCAGTCTTAACTAATGCTCACCAAAACAATTTGTTTTCCTTCTATGTGATTTATGCAGTGAGTGTATGTGTCCATGCATATACAAAACCTGAGACCTATTTTGAAATATTAAGACAATTTTCACTTACTTCAAGCTTTATTTAATAACCCATATTAGAATTATAAAACCAAGTGAGGAAGAGAAAATAATTTAAAATACAAATATGAGAGTTCCAATGTTTTTAAATACAGTGAAATTTCAGAAAAAAAGTGTTCTTTTTTTCTTTTATTTCTGATCAAGCACAGTAATTGAAAACTAATAATGTTTCTTAGTATTTCCTTCACGTATCATTATCTACCAACTATTTCAATAAGTGTATGCTACTAAATCTGTGACCTTAAATAACCCATTTTAGGTGGTGGTTTGTTTAAAAACTATCATGCAAGACAACAAAGTCAGGGCAGGAGGATGAAATGGCATTATGATTCACACTAAGAAAACTCTTGCACACTTTTACTCTGGGCATTTTGATAAAGCTAATAGGATATATACAAAAATTTTAATTGTGCTCGAATATTTCAGCAATTAAGAATGAGATACTGACTTGTTAAATTAATCAACACCCATTGAGCTCAACTTATTATAAACTAATTCAGATTTAGTTAATTTACTAAAGTATAAAAGGTAAGACTGTGGAGAACATATTTTATTTGCTTTCTTTAATAATACTTTCGCCATATACAATTCATTATTATTATCTCCCATACTTGACTCTCTATGCAAGGTGATTATAGTACCTCAAACAGTGGTAGTTAGTTACTTTGCTGTAGTGCTTAATGACTTCTAAATAAAAACAAGTAGACAGGTTTATAACGTTACTGATAAGCTACTCCTTATTCTTGAAGTGGAGCATCTGGTGTGACTTAATTGCTAAACTTCTATAGGAAGTCCTTTCCAGTGTTAGATAAACAATATGTGGTTGTTTTAGATAAGAAAGTGGTTGTATTGTCAAAGAAGAGAAACTCTCTTGTTGAATGTGTATATAGTTATCTTCCCAACAGGTATATAAAATTAAAGAAGAAAATGAATTGCAAAAGCTCTACAGGTCTCTGCCAAAGTACTTCTTAAAGTATAAAAATCTATGATAAACAGAACACTATATTTAATTATTTCAAAAGAAGAAAATGATGCTGTAAAATTTAACCACTTTTCTATGCAAGGGAAGATCCACTTTCTGTTGGTCTCATGTTTACACAGCATTTCTTTTTTCTTTAAAGAAAAAGAATAGAAAATGACTAATAAACTTCAAACAAAGTGGATATTAGTCTTCAGAAGAACATAAACAATAACTGAAATTTAATGCTGACAAATACCACAAATATTTTCTTTCAATTTTTATTAGTTTCCTGTTGCTGCTGCAACAAATTACCACAACCTTAGTTGCTTGAAACAACACAAATGTATTACCTCACAATTCTGGAAGTCAGAAGTCCAAAGTAGGTTTATTTAGCTTATATCAAAGTGTTGGCACAGCTGTGTTCTTTCCAAAAGCTTGGGGAGAACCCATTTCCTTGTGTTTTCCTGTTTCTAGAGGAAACAGGCCACCTGAACCTCTTGCCTCCATCTTTAAAACCAGCAGTTCAGCATCTTCAATTCTCTCTCTGTCTCTGTCTGTCTCTCTCTCTTTCACTCACATCTGCTTGTGTCATCTTATCTCCTTCTCTGCCTCTGATTCTCCTGTCTCCTTTTCCTATAAGGACCCTTGTGATCACATTGGGCCCATCCAGATATTCCAGGACAATCTCCCATCTGAAGATCATTAATTTAATCACATATGTAAAGTCACTTTTCTCATACAAGGTAATATATTCACAGGTTTCAGGGATTAATATGTGGACATCTGTGAGGCTATTATCATTCCTAACACACAGATTAAATGTTCTCTTTCTCTTCCACCAGATTAAGGGTGTTCTATTGTAACTGAATTTGGGTATGATCGATAATTGTTTAAAATATACAAAATTTATCAGAAATAAGGAATAATTTAAATGAATTAAAGAGTAATTAAAATGAATACAAAAGAGTAATTAAAGTTAATTTGTGAATTATTGCTACATTGTGTTGAACTACACAATTCTGTAAGCAATTTTTTTTTTTTTGGCTGTGTTGGGTCTTCATTTCTGTGCGAGGGCTTTCTCTAGTTGTGGCAAGCGGGGGCCACTCTTCATCGCGGTGCGCAGGCCTCTCACTATGGCGGCCTCTCTTGTTGCGGAGCACAGGCTCCAGACGCGCAGGCTCAGTAGTTGTGGCACACGGGCTTAGTTGCTCCGCAGCATGTGGGATCCTCCCAGACCAGGGCTCGAACCCGTGTCCCCTGCATTGGCAGGCAGATTCTCAGCCACTGCGCCACCAGGGAAGCCCCTGTAAGCAATTTATTCTTATCAACTGACTTATTGAAGAATTTGAAATTTGGGGAATATCACTTTTATAATTTCAATACTTTATCCTCAGTCCATTTCGCTATTATTGATGATTTTTCATGTTGTTTTTTCTAGAACCATCAGACTTTACACAGCACAAGAAATGTCAGATATACTAAGGTACTACCTATATTTTGGGGAAGTTGAAAATGAAAAATAGTCTTAACCAACTGCAGTTAAATAGTTTACTATTGCAAATTTTACAAACATATGGCTATATGAACACATTGCTAGGGTCCATCCTAGAGCTTGGATGGGACACATTCAAATGGGGATGAGGGGGTAATTCCAAAGTTTGGAGTAAAGCTAACTTCAACTCATCCTCTCATATTAAACATTCAGGTTATTTTTACTTTACATTATTTTATTTTACTTGTTTTGTTTCTACAAAAAAAATGTGTTAAAATGTATAGATTTGTTTCAATGTCTTTGTGTACATGTGTGGTTATATTCTTAGGTTAGGTTGCAAGAGTAGTATCAGGATGAGTAGGATTTTTAGTCCTCAAAACAAGAAACATAACAACCTTATAATCTGAAGTATAACCAACATTTACGGCTACATATAGCCATTCAAGGCCCTACTTGAATAAGTTTATTTTATTATTCAAACCCACATTTACCCCTTTCCATTCATCCAGTTTATCTAAATGAAGAACTGAGGAAGGGAGGAAGTGTTGTGGTCTCCTATGCCTGGTAGGAAATATTGTAATCCTAATGAGGGGATCCCCAACTAGCTCTTCTGTAGCCTCTCACTTTAAGGAAAAATCCCAAAAGAATCACTTACACAGATCGGGGATATTTGCTAGATGGAAGAACTGACACTCTCTTCCCAGGTGAGAATTCTGCTTAAGCAGTAGAACCATTTATTTGCCCCTGATTACAGAAAGTAGAGTTAAGAAAGGTAGCAGGATAGAAACGGGGCGGAACAGACGTAGTTTTACAAGCTTACTGTTGGGAATAGCAATGCAGGATAAGTTTCCTGTTAGTCCAGTAGACACCATGGAAGGAAATGGGACTTGAGCCACCTTTCTGAAGCTTTACCCAAGAAGGTTGTCTATAGGAAGATGTTTCAGGAAGGGCTCCAGGTAAGCAAAGCTGAGGTCAGGCAAAAAAGGTTAAGCTTCCTTTGGATGTCCTATATCAGAGGATCATGCAATAAAACAACCAAACATTATCTTTCTAAGAGTTCAGTCCCAATATCCAGTGTATCTGCTACACAGAGGCATGTTATAGGTAGTCAATGTTAAGACTGAAAAGAGTCATATATGACTAAAAGGCTACAATTTTGGCCAGACAAGGAAAGGGATACTTATCTCTTTTCTTTTCCCCTTCCCTTCTCCTACTCAATTGAATTGGATCTGCTGAGGTTTAGTAAGATGAAATAAGGTAGTCTGGAGATTATATGTGAATGTAAGATTGACAATAAAAACTAAATGATATTTAGTATAACTAAAAGTTACCAAACGTAGTAGAATCTGCCAACGTAGTCATTAAAGGGGAGTGAAGACTAATACAGCAGAATATAGTTGAACTCACTGATTAAAAATATGAAACTATGTAATATTTATACCTTGCTAGAGAATACTAGTCAAAATTTGTTACAAATAGAATTACTGTAGTAAAGTGTATGAACATTTAACATTTTTGATAGATACTTCCTTATTTGATTGCAAAAATGATGTATCATTATATATTCCTACTAACCACTTGTAAAAGTATCCAGTTTCTAACACCAGTGTGGATATTTAACTGTCTTGTCAAGTCTGATATTCTATTATTACTTAGTAATGTTTCTAAGGCAAGCAGTGAGCTTTTGTATCTTTATATTTTACTCGACTTTATATGCCTGCTTCTATATGCTAGCGCTTCATCTACTTCAATCCTTTTCATAGGAATCAATTTTCTTGATCTAAATAACTTTATATCTATATTCTCCAAATCCAAGTGTCCTGCCTCAGAGGGTTAACAAGTTAAATTCTTGCTAGTTTAATATACTATTTGCCTTTATTTCAATACAGAAAACTGTTTTGTTTTGGTTTGGTTTTGGTTTTTTGTTTCATAAGCCAAAATTATCCATTTTTTGGATGGGAAAAATAGAAACCTGTAGATTAAAATTCAACTTATCAATTTAACAATGTGATTACTGTTTCCCAAGTTTCATTTAATTTATCTGGAAAAATGTGGATAAATCTCTACCTTCAACCTTGATATTAACTATGTACCAAGCATAGGTTATAATGCTCACCATATCTATTTTATTTGACCAGTGACAGTGTTATCCTAATTGTTCAATATATTGAAAGAGCCCCCAAATTTAGCATTAAATAAGTCTTATTAAATAATGCAGAATCAGTTATAGTTAAAGTGGCTGTTAATATTATTACCTAGAATAATGTACTAATGAAGCAGGCACCATATTTTGCACTTTAACATATTTACAGTTTTGAAAGCTAGTGCAATAATGGGTAACTCCAAAGCCCCTATATTTAGTTTGGAATATATTCCTGATGTTTGTTTGCCAGTATTGTTTTGTTTTCCCTGGGAGACAGGGCAGTGGAAGGAGGTGCAGACTCCTTCCACGCTCTGCTTAGATAAATAGTTTGTTTTCACTGCCTAAAGACACAATATTTCACAGAAATCCAGCCATGTACAAGGCTTACAGGTTGGTTTGAGATACTTGGATGGCTGCTAATATTTTTAAAATATATATTCAATATATTAACATACAATCCAGCACTACTTTTAAAAATGATCTAAGGTCATATCAAATTTCAGTATGTTTTAATTCAACAGTGATACAGTTATTAGAATGTTTCCAAAGGCTAAAAATATATCTTCACAACATTGTATCACATATTTCTTAAATCTAATTTGTAAAGAATACCATAAAATACTTCTCTTTCATGTTTTAATTAATTTTAGTCAAACATTTTAAAAATTATTTTTAAATGGCTTATTTCATTTATGTATTCTGTGTTTTAAAATGTACTTATAAATTCCTCAATAGCTCTTGAAAATTGTAAAGACTTTATTTCTCGCACTTTCCAACTTTAAAGTACTTTATTTTAATACAATAGCCTCATTCCAGTCCCTTGGATCTTGAGGCATTTAGCAGCCTAATATACTGGAAGTAGATTTTCAAAATGATGAATGGATCATTAGTTGCACTGCTTCCACTATAAGTGATAGATGAGTAGACTAAACCTTGGATTTTTATATCTTTAGAACTTTCTTTTAATATTACTTTTGTGTAGGGTTGCATTTAAAACCAATTGTTTTATAATGGAAAGAATTTTGGATCACTTTTTTTTTTTTTTAACCTGGAACAGAAAACACATAAAGGGTTGTATTACACCTTCCTATATTTCTATACATTATTCCTTTGAAGAAGTAAGAGGTTAAAGAAAGTGTCTGGCATCAAGACGTTCTTGTAAATAATCAGGAGGAGGTGTTTAGCTTAGTGTTCTTACCCATACTAAAATGGAGAATGGAGAGTTCCTCCTTCTATGACTTAATAGCTAATGACTTTGGACAAGTCACACCCTCTCTCTGGACCTCAGTATTCAAATTTCTGAATAGAAGTTGAATAAATTATCCTAGGATCTTGTTTAGTTGTAAAAAAAAAAAAAAAAAAAAAACTATAAATCTAGGAGAAGTAGAAAAATCCCTTAGGAATGTAACATACCAGTCCTTATCAGTCACTTAGATTTTATCTTGAGTTCACTGGCACCTGCTGCAGTGCAGAGAACCTGATAGTTAAAAATGAGAGACTGAAAGAACCACTAAGCAATAAAGAAGTGATTCAAAAAAGACTAAATGGGTCCTGAAAGACCAACACGGCTTTTCAGTCATTATTTTAGCCAGAAATTGCTTGAAAACATTTTTTAATATATTGATTTCAGACCAAATATTATTCCTATTTTGTGACTGCTTCCTACTTGTAAATTCCTTAAGAGATAATTTACCCTCATATCCACAGCACCCAGCATAATGCCGCCATCATAAATGTTCAGTAAACCAAAACTAATAATCACACTACACACCCTACACATATTCTTTCCTTCTGTGCTCAAAAGAACACACATATTCAGTAAAGTCATTTGATATTCAGTCCAAGAAGCAACTTCAGAATATTCAATGCAATTACTATCAACAGACATATTAGAGATTAATGCCCTGAATTTATTTTTTTTAATATTGATGCTTTGAATAATATTATAATAGTTTATAGCAATTATGATTAATGGACATCAATAGGTTTTCCATATTAATGGTACATAAAATTGAAATTGTACTTTGAAGTAAGAGTTTTATAATTTTATGCAACTCTTTTCTATTTTTTGCTCATCTAACAACTCCCAGTATCCTGAATTCATTTCTTTTGGTCATCTATTTATTTTAAAATTTCAACATATAGTTTTGAAAATGAAGGAAATTTTCCCTAGATCTTTAATTTTGGAAATTTGATTTTATGAGTTGGCCTGAAGACCATATATTATAGAAATGATAGCTGGCTCACATGTAAAATTATGCTACATCATCATATAAATTTGTAAGCTAACCAATTTAGAATAGATGTTTATAATTCTATGTGGATATTTAATAAAACAGTAAATCTTGATTAAGTTTCTCTTGATTTAGACATAACATGCTAAGGTTGTCTTGATTATAAGAACAGAATAAAAATACATGAAGCATGCTGTAAAAGCATACACAATTTCACCACGCCAACATAAATATTTTCACTCCTTTTTGTTTTCTTCTTGTCAGTTCATATGCAAGCATATCTTACATTTAAAATGTTTCCTCTTTCCTAAATATTATATTACTAACATTATATAACTGTTCAGGTTGCTACATATTCGTTACACATATAATTTTCATGGCTAAATTTAAATTTGATGTGTTAAGGGATACTTAATAAAATCCCTGGCATACAGATTCTTTTTCAGGTATGCTAATATAGTTAATACTACACCTATGTTTATGCATAAAATTTAATGTTTTGAATTCTTTACTTCTGAAAAGTTCTTGCAAGTGAGATCCTTAGGTTAACAAATTATAAAATTATTAATTTAAATGAACTGATATGCATTGGAAATTAAGGTTTTGAAAATAATTCTCGTTCAATTTTTTCCCATAACATGACATATGGTTCAAAAAGAAAAGTATTTAGTGCAAATTATATAATTTAGCATGAGACTAATTATTTTGATTTTGCTATTTATTTTATTCCTCACAATTTATTTGGCAATTTATTTTGTGGACAATTTTAATGGTTAGTCTCTTAAGTACAACCTATTGCGGTGGCTTCAGTAACTTATATTTTTAAATTTTCTAAGTATCTCGTTGCCATAGTGATCATGTAATGTAAGTTAGTATAGTAAAAAGAACAAAATATCGGACCAAATTTTTAAAAGTCAGTGCTTAAATTGTTTCTCTAAATTCACGTTTCTCTGGACCTGGGGAAAAACTTCAAGAATCACCCTATAATTTGCAAAGAGAAAATCAATTTTCTCAAAAAATGGATTAAATTTTAAAATTTTGTTTTCAATAACAATGTCTACATCACGTATTTTTTTAAATGTTTATTTGTAGGTTTGATACATGCAATAAGTGTAAGCATACAACTGAAACAGGAAAAGTCTAGTATAAAAATTTTAGATAGTGGAATTTATGTTATAATTTCTGTTATAGGAAAATATATATTTAGAGATTAATGTTAATTACTGGCTGAGGTAACTAATACACTGGATAAAATTTTTTAAATTGGAAATAATTTTAAATTCAGTGATGAATTACCATGAACATAAAGACAATAAAGAGATCAAAAAATTGGAAACCAGGTACCCAGGAAGTAAGCAAGTACCAATGCCAGCATTCTCACTGAGTGTTTTCTACAAAACCTAAGATCTTGAGCCACAGCTTTAACACCATATAGATTACAGAAGACAGGAACTGTAGCACCTAAGGTGTGGAACATAACAAGAAATTTTCAGTTGAGCTGGAACATACTTAGTTTATTTTATATTTAGTTTAGTCCAGCTGGACTAAAACAAACAAACAAGGGAGGACAAGAAGTAGAATATTCCTTTCCCAACCCTTCTCAAACTGACATTTCTAAATGTTGACAGACTGGAATACTGCCAATATCTGTCTTGATATTGCACGAAGGGGAAAAGAAAAATTATATGTATCATTTGAAACTTTAATCCTCCAAAAGTGTCAATATTCACTTTACAGGGCATGTTCCAAAACTAAGCTATTTGAAAGAATTTAATTTAAAATTGTCCCAAGTTGGCAGACAGAAGCAAACACCATACGAATTCAACTTCAACTCAGGACATAAAAAATGCCAATAAATGAAGTTCAAAAGAAAATTAGTACCTCATTATAATAGGAAACAAATCAACAGAGAAAAAAAAATACCTTCATACATATACACACATGCACACAAATAGAGAAGGCACCATGCATAAAAATTAATATAAACAACAGCAGAAATAGACACACAAAGATTTCAACTACTGCAATTATTAAAAACAAATTTAATAAAAATAAACAGATTTTTTTCTAAAGAAATAAAAGCAAAATTTCAAAACAACTGCAATTTCTATATCTTTAAATTATAACTAGATTTTTTTAACGGATAGATGAAGCAGTAGTTTACATAGAACTGATGAACGAATCAGTGAACTGGAAAAATGACCCAAAGAAATTATTTATATTTCTGCCTAGACATATAAAGACAGACTACATTACATTGAAGAAATAGTGAGAAGTCTTAACATACATCTAAACAGAGCTCTGGAAGGCAATAACAAGGCAATATTCAAAGAGATAATAGCTGAATGCTTTCCAGAAAATTTGAAAGATGTCAATCAGATCTGGGAGTCATTCATTCCCAATCAGGCTAATTAATGAGAAATCCACATCTAGACATACCATAGTGAAATGGCAGAAAAGCAGAGGCAAAGAGACATTAAGAAAAGCCAATAAGAAAATATAAAGCAGCTTCAAAGAGAAAGTAATTAAACTGGCCAGTGATTTGTCACTAGGAACAACAGAAGGTAGAAGACATTGAAGAAATATCCTTAATGAGATGAGGTAAACAACTGCCAATCAAAAATCTTTACATAGCAAAACTACCTTTATGGATGACTTAAATATAAAGATATTTTCAGACAAAAATGGAAAAACTAGAGTTTAATTAAACAATATACTCACTAAAGTAAATTTTAAGAAGCATTTTTCAGGAAGAGAAAAACTGGCCACAAGTTAAGCTATTAAACGCAAGAAGAAATCTTGAGTTAACAGATAGGAAAATGTGTCTGTAAATAATTTAAACAATCATTTATTTTATGAAGCAATACTCATGTCTAATTTGGAGAAGCAGGTTAGAACTTAAATCCTAGACAGCAATAACAGACAATCTAGATGGGGGCCAGGATGAGGGCTAAAGGGCAAAGTTAAATGATTCTAAGACCCTTTTATTATCTGAGATGAAGAAAAACCATTAGTTACATTTGGATGTGTTAAGTAAAATCAGGGTATAATGTACCTAGAAAAACCAACAAAATAATAAAAGAAATACATAACTTCTACATAATTAAATAATATAAAAATAAATTTAAAAAACTTATCCAATTCAAAACAAAGCAAGAGGAAGTAGGAGGAGGACCAGAAAAAGTTTAGAAAAGAAATAGCACATTATAAGATTATAGAAATAAGTTCAAATATAACATTAGTCACCCTAAATGTAAGTGGACAAACATAATTTCTATTGGAATGTTGAAAAAATGCTGTTTCAGGTCCAAGAAACAGACTAGAAAGGAAAAATTTTAACGCAATAATGGTCTTTAAACGCGCACGCACGCGCGCGCGCACGCACGCACGCACACACACACACACAGCAACTACCAAAAATATATTTTATGCTGAAGTCAAAGTCTTTTATATTTGTTCTCTCACAACCGTTTTTGAACATGACTGACAGTCCTAAGGAGTGAGCTATATACAGATTCAATGAAGTTCCAATCACATAACTGTGAAGGCAAAAAATAAATAAAACAAAAGAAAATTTAATTCTGACAAGATAGAATAAAACGGCTCTGCTCAATAGAATTTTTTTGTGGTAATGGAAATATTCTAATTTACTCTGCTCAATATGGTAACCACTAACCACAGGCTACTAGGCACTTGAAATGTGGCTAGTGCTACTAAGAATTGATATTCCACTTTAGTTTATTTAAATTTAAATTTAAGTAGTTACATATGCTAGCGGTTACCATATTAGAAAATGCAGACATGGAAGACTCTACTACTTCTGGTTAGGGAATAATTTTTCAATCAACTTGCAGAAAGCAAGAAATACAAGAAAAATATTGGTAAATATAAGCACAATAAAGCAAATAATAATGCCTAAATTAGTGAATTTATTTTCAACACATAAAATCAACAAAGAATTATAACATGAGCATTTAAAGGATGCCTCTAAGTCAACAGCAACAAGACATAACTCAATATGGCAATGAACACGTGAATAATATCAATAGGCAAAATACATTTATTTTCACAAATTAGGAACACTCAAATATACAATAAATATAAATGTCAAACAATCAAGATAATGTAAATATGGGAAAGGAAAATTAAAACCAAGATGGGATTCCAATCCACATATACCAAATAAGGAAAAATTCAAATATATAACAAGTGTTAGTAGATATATAACACCACAAAGACTCCAACCTACTGTAGTTTAGAGAGTAGCTAGTATAGTCTCTTTGGAAAACACTCCCTGATAAACTTGAATGTGTACATACCCTGCACTGAGCCATTATATTTCTAGGTATACACCAAAAAGAAACTCATGTGTATGTACCACCAACATGCAATAGAAATGCCACAATTCTGTACCATTAATTCTAAATGAGATGAACTGGACTAAGAGGACATTGAAAATAGGATTATCAAAGATACATATTTACCATTAAAATACAAATATTAACAATAATGTTCCCATTGAAAATTAATTTTGAGTAAGAGGCTAAAATTAATCTATTAGAAGAAGAGTTTCACTTATTTTGATCAGGATTCAAAAGTCTGTTTTCCAGATTTGAAAAGTTTGAGTTTGGCATATGATAACAGTTTTTTGAAAATTTTGAGGTTTAGACAAATACTTTAAGTTATTAATATTTATACTTTTCCTTAAGTGCTTTTCAAAAATAAATATTTTATGTAATTATGTGAGCATCTACTAGGTCAACCTTAAAATTGTGTTCTTTAAATCTTTTATATACCTACTAACTTTTTTGTTGTTGTTGCTTGATTTATCAGTTTCTGAATGAAACATGTTTAAAATGCCCACTGTGATTGTCCAGCTCACCAATTTCTTCTTTAATTTTCAGCTTTATGTGACTATCTTGTTAGATGAAATTGTATTAATGATTATTGTTGGTGTTTTGTTACTTTCATCATTAGTAATGTAGCCTTAAATACTATTTTGTATGATAACAATATTGATATATGAGTTACTTTTGGTTATGTTTGCCTGAAGTAGCTTTTTTCTGTCCTTTGTTTTCAATACTTCTACTGACATTATTTCAGGTGTAGCTAAACTATTATACATTTTAAAAAATTAAAACTGTGGCTTTACTTATGAGTTACTTTTACAATTAATGGAATTACTAATATACTTCTTGTATTTCTACCACTTTATTTGTAGTGCTCATGTAGTAACTATGCTTGATTTACATTTTCTTTCTTGCCTTCCATTGGTTTTGTTACATCTACCTACCTACCTACATACTTATATAAATACCTCCTTACCTATGTAAGTATTCCCCTTTGCTTATTTGAAATTTATTTGAAATAAAATGCCTATTTTTCTCTATGTAATATGCATACTCGGCTATTTTATTTTTCTGCACATTTTAGAATAATTCTGTACACTACTAGAAAACAAACTAAACAAGTTACAATATTTTAACTAGGCTTGGAACTTGCTTATTGTTCTATTGTGTTGTGTTACACAATTTTAAGCAAAACTCCAATATCTGAACATAAAACTTAATTAAATTTACCAAGGTATTAATTCCTTAAGTTTATTAATTTTATTTTCTTTTTGCATTCTACTCCTTTGATCTAGATACCTTTTTCCCACATTTTTTTAGAAGTAAAAATAGCTTTCTTCCTTGAAACCTAAGGAATGACGTACATGGAAACATGGGGTAAAATCAAGAATTTGCCAAATTTACTGGATCCTTCTACATAATCCACTACTTTTGCCACCTTCAAACACTATGCAAAAACAAAACAAAACAAATAAAGCTACTATTTTGAGACAAATCAAAGTATTTATAACATAGTAAACTCAGATTAGTCCTCTTTCAGTGTTGATTGTCTCAGGTCACAGGCACTGCTATACACAGGAAATAATGAAAATCATCCTTGACACCTTTTCCACCTTTACTCTCCAGTTCTAGTTATCCCCCAGTCATGATGACTACCCCTATCCCCGAATTCATGGTCTTCTCTCCATCTTGAACATCCTTACTCAAGTTCAAACTTCCCTCATTATGGGTCTGAACTACTGCAATAGTTTTATATATAGCCAAATCACATACACTGAATATCTTCTATTCTTTATTCCGTAGCGAGAAAGAACTTTTAAAAACACAAATATAGTGGTTTCATAATCATGCCCATAACCATTCAGAACTGGCTTATATGAGCACATTGCTTTTAGTGAAAAGTAAAATTTTGTATAGTCCTTTGTGAATAGTTTTGCATATCTGGTTCTTAACCTATTTTGGGGATTTCATATTAAACAAAACTCTTCATTTAATTCAGCTATATATGTCTTTTTCAGGCTTCTCAAATAAACCATGCTCTCTTTCTGATATGGGATATTCAGTGATACTCTGCCCCACCCCCAATCCTTCACTCCACTTTAAGTTAACTACTACTTATCCTTATGCTATTATCTAAAGTGTATCTCGAAGAGAATTTCATTATGTCCCTGCTACAGCAAATCCTATTAGAGGTTCTCATAGCACAAAGCTCTTCTCTTATAAAGCTCTTATAACAACAGCAATGCTAGATTTGCTTTTGTAACTGTTTGGATTAGTGCCTAATTCAGCAGGTGCAAGTTCCATGAAGTAAAAAGAGGGGCTATTTGTGTTCACCATTTTTTCCAGAGCCTGTGACAAGCATATGTGGGAAACTCCATGTTGAATAAATATTGAATGAACCAGTTCTCCTTTCTCTGTTTATATTCCCTCTAAACTCTGCTGGGAAGTTGAAGGTCACTTCACTACCATATTGGTTTAATGAATTCAGAATTCCAAGTCTGGCAGTTCTCAAGAACTGGGCTTTTGACCCAGCTGAAACAATAACTTGAACAGCTTCCTAGAATGAATCCATCCCTAATCTCTTTTAGTTATCTAGGAAATTTAAACAATGCTTAATAATCAGAGCAAACTTTGAAATCATAATACAAATTATTTAAATTCCTTATTTTCCCCTTCCTTATACATGTAAGATTTATATTGTCTATTTATTCATATGTTCAATAATATCTAACAAATGTCAAGCTCACACTAATTATTAGACTGGTTCAATGTGGGAATGTTGTAGATGCAATTCATTTCAAGGCAAGATCTCTGAAAAATAATACAATTTGTTTAGGGAAAAATGGAACACAGATGTGAAAGTTTTCAGTAAAAATGTAAAGTGTTTAAGTAACAAAATGTTTCTGTGTAACAAAACAGCTCTCAAAAGCAAATTAATTAGAGAGATATATAATTAAAATGAAATATAAATTCATCTTCATTCTAGATAGCAATGGGTCAACATATTTACTCTTTCTAGAAAAGGCACAAATAAAAAATTTTGATATACTGATTAAATTCAATTGTATTATGATTCACTTTCATGCAGTAACTAGAGTAGTCAAGATAGATCATCTTAATGATCAGAGTTGACAATAAAATGGTAAACAGAGCAGAATTAATGAATTTCCTATTTAGGCTTCTCTGCCACTGGCATTATACCAGACTAGATTGCTAGCATTAAGCACCATCTTAAAGCACGTGTTTTGTTTAGCTGAATGTTTATTCATTGTAATTGGGGCTAAATTAGACACTGGGAGAGATTTCAAGTAGAGACCCATCTGAGATACTATAACTTTATCTATTGATAAAGAAGTATGCATTTATTGTTAATGGGTTTTAATTCTCATCTTCTGATGTTACATAACACAGATATATGATTGTATTTGAATGTCTTGTTTTTCTGCTGATATTCATCTTAATTTTTACAACATAAAACTCTTTATTTGTATAAATGACCAATTGAAGGAAAGAAAAATAACTCCTATTAGTATAGTTTCTTTCTATCAAAATACTTTGAAGGTACACTAGTTTAATTCTACATTGTGGATCTGTTTACAAATGACCTTTTGGTAATCAGATACAGTGGCTAGGGTCTATGCTCTCATTTTCAGTCATAAAGACATCATTTCCAGATTTGTGACACTACAAAAAACTGTAAAGAGAACAGCATTAATAGATAAACATAATCATTTCTTAACTGTTGAGTACATATTCTGAACATTGGAGGTACTCTATTTCTATGCAATTCAGATGCAGAAATAATTTTTATGGTAAAATGTATATATCTTTTCACATGGCTAAAGAAAAGCTATTTTCCAAGCTTATTAAGTTTAGGATGAAACTGTGGATTTTAAGTTATATCAGGTATTAAGTATCCGAAATAGCTTTAAAAAATTCTAAAAGCACAAATTCACTCAGTAGTTTTTATAGTCTTTAATAGAGTTTAAAACAGAAGAATGGCATGTAGAGATCTGTTAAATGAACATTTTTACTTCATCTACAATGCTGGCAATACACTACTGAAGATGAACTCAAAATACAACTTAATCACTACAACAGAAACTAGGCCATTATAAACAAAAAGACTGTAAAACTATTCTGCCCTCCAAGTATTGTATATTAAGAAATCCTCATTGTTAGGAGATCTGCTGTTGTTTAGCTGTATGAAAATTCAAATAAAATAAGTTGTGGTTAATTTTTAAATTCATCTTAAGGAATAATAGTAATGGTAAATACTAGCAATATTACTCAAAATACATTGATGCAAGATTATACATATTACTAACTGATAAAATGGTAATAAAATAATATCATATACATTAACTTATTCCACTCAACCCTATACTATAAAAGCTAAATAGTTTGAAACAAGTTTTATGAAAATCTGTTCACCTTAAAATTGTGCCTTTTTATCTAGCTATTTATCTACTTCTACATCCATCTGTGTGTTCCATTTTTCATTACAAATAACAACTTATTTATGTTGTATTCATCTTTATGTAACAAGAATAATAAGTCACTTTCTAGGTTATCTTGATAAGATCCAGATGATAACTGTTCTTTATCAACCTGAATGTAAAATATTATATTATATAGTAATTTTAAAGCTTCAAGTTTACTATACTTTTCCAATGAATTTTAACACATAGAATCTCTTGTGGAAGAAAGAAAAGTAGAAAAGCAATAATAAGCGCTTAACGACTTTTTTATAATCTGGCAACTGACATTTTTATAAAATATAAATTTAAAAATTATATTCCTTACACTGTATTATTACAATTGACACACGTTTATTATTATGTCTGTCTTCCCACCCCATCAGCTTGATCCTTAAGAGTTTCATCTGGATGGTCTTGAATTAAAAACTCAGACATCTAAAAGATTGAATTGTTCTGCTAATACCATAAGTATCATTTGCCATAATAAAAGTATCCTGCTTATTTAAATGACTAGAAGCAATAGGAGAACATTCCCAACACAGATGGAACAATCACTTAGTGCTATAAGTAATACAATACTGAAATCCAATATGCAGAAGCAGTTTGCATGCCATTCACCCACCCCCATTCACCAAAGTGGTAGATTTTTCAAACTTTACAATGCAGCATTACTTATCATTAATTAAATCAGCTGCTATTCTTCCTTGTTATAAATGTCAGAAATTATTTCTGAATGGTACCAACTTTTCTTGATGAATGTTGCATAATTAAAACAAACGGGAAGTAGATGTTTAGGAAGAAAAAGTATAGCAGTTCCTCGTAGAAGGAAAGAAATCTACTATAGAATTCTACAAGTTAGAACACTACAGATGGAGTCCCATTTTTTAATTACAACCTGGAACTTACATTATGAATAATTCAAAAACATATGAAAGTATGTGTTTTCTCCAGATTGTAAGTAATCCAAGCTGGCACATGAACTCAGTCTTTTATATTCACTGCTGGTCTCTGCAAAAATATGACACAGACTTACTACATCCCTCACATGGAAACATGTATGTATATTTTCATGGGAATACTGGAACTTAGATACTTAAGATTATATTTGTACCAAAGTGAGATGAGAAACTTCCACAGAAGGCTAGAAGCATTGTATTTACAGCTAGACTACATATTTATAGCACTTTTAGGCCTTTTATCGTGGTAAAATATACAAAACTCACAGGCATTAAATGCATTAACATTGTTGCACAACCATTCTTATAGTATTGAATAAAACGGGAGCCCAAACTGCTTTAATCTACAATTACCCAATCTGATAATTACAAATGGTCAATGGACCGGCATTATTTTAACTACTCTTGTCAATCAATTACAGGGAATCCTGACATGACTGTTAAGACTCCTGGAACAACCAGACATATCTAAGAATCCTCAGCCTGTTTGGCTGATTGTCCAAATAAACATATTGATTTCTTGATACTGTTCTGTAAGTGTCTCCTGATAATGTTTTCCCCTTAAAATCAGATTCTTTACTTAACTTTTGGGACCTAGTGGGATGTCATAATCTGAGTAATGATTTGCATTTAACCTATCCACCATTCATAATCCAACATTCATAATCTTGCTATGACATTTGCTACATATTCCATACGGGGTGTGTGTGTGTGTGTGTGTGTGTGTGTGTGTGTGTGTGTGTGTGTGTTTGTTTAAGATCATGGACACCATAATGACAATCATGCTTTCAAATGTAATGGCCTTCCACTTGTGTTAACTGATGGGTTTGGACATCATCTTTTAAAAATGTGTATTATTGGACTTCCCTGGTGGCGCAGTGGTTTAGAATCCGCCTGCCAATGCAGGGCACATGGGTTCGAGCCCTGGTCTGGGAAGATCCCACATGCCGCAGAGCAACTAAGCCTGTGTGCCACAACTACTGAGCCCGCGCTCTACAGCCCGCGAACAACAACTACTGAGCCCGCGTGCCGCAACTACTGAAGCCCGTGCGCCTAGAGCCCGTGCTCTGCAACAAGAGAAGCCACCGCAATAAGAAGCCCGTGCACCACAACAAAGAGTAGCCCCCATTCACCGCAACTAGAGAAAGTCTGAGCAGAGCAACAAAGACACAACCCAGCCAAAAATAAATAAATAAAATATTAAATTACTTTAAAAAATGTGTATTATTGTAATGCTCAGCAGGCTAAATTATGAAAACTTGGCATGGTTTTTTTGACAACCATTAATCTGATCCTAAGAAATACACAAAAGTCAATAAAACAAATGTTTCTTAGAACAACTAACATAACGAAAATAAAAAATGTGGCATGTCCTTGTTTAGAATTTACGTATATTTAGTAGAACAACACAAAATACTTGAGAAGTCCTGAATCATTTCTGGAGTTTTTCCAAATCCTGTTAACTATTCTTCTGAATACAATAGTTTTATCCAAAGCAAAATGTGTATAGTTAGGGAATATTTCTCTGTTTATTTTATATTTGAGAGCTTGTTTTTTCTTTTATGCAGGCATTAAAGTACACATTTGTTTCTTATTTCCTGTCAGGCTTTTACTTTAAAAAATTTATTTCTAACATCTTGTAACGCCCACAGTATTTCATTCTCTTAATATTTTATAAATATTAACCTTTCATTTACTTCTGAATTTTGAGTGTGAAGTCTTACATACACAATATTATATGGGTTTTGATTAAGGAACAGCTGATAATGTTTAGACATTTTCAGTTACCTCTTCCATGGCTAGAATAAAGAACAGAACACTACAAAGTACTCTCTGCTCACATACCCACTACTCACTTTTCCAGCAAATAAAGAGAATGACTTTTTCTGTCTGCCTAATAGCATATGCCTTTTAGTTTGTGTAGTACTGCTATTGATAGGGGGAACAGATTGTTCCAATTCCTGGTTTCTCAATGCAGTATCACGTATTTGTCATGTGGGTACCCCCTTCTTCAAATGCTGTTTTCTAGTTTGCTTTATAGGTAATCATTGAATGGCATTCCATTTACTAAAACTTTCCTTTAGAATATGTTTCCTAGTTCTAGATCCTTTTCCTTCCTTGGTTTTCTTTTATGCTTATTTATTTAAATTAGTCTCTAAGAATAATTTAAAGTGACTCACTCTTAGTTGATCTTAAAATACACACACAAATACACACACATCCTCTACAAATCAATTAGATCTTCCATTTATAGTGTTTTTGTGTTGTTCATATACACTTAGTATCACAGACCTGAAAAGCATCCTCCAAAGAAGATTTGTTTTTGAAAGTCACTGGTAATCTCTACAGACACAGCATAAATGAATGTCCATGGGAAGACATCATATCCCCTCTTTTAGAATTTAAGACAAAAATGAATAAGATAATAATGAATTTAAGAATTAACTGGAAAAGAAGAGTCAACTTACAACTCAAAGTGGAAAAAAATAGCAGAATTCTCTTTTCTACTGAAAACTTATAATGATGGTGGAATTAATTTCACTAAAGAAGTAAAGGTCTAGCTTTGTGTCCAAAGATTATCCAATAGTGCGCATCATAAGTCCTTTCTAAATCCCAGGCCTGGTCCTCAGGTAGAGATGGGAAAGCATAAAAAACTGGAATGAGGAGAAAATGACCAGTGACTACCAACATATATCTCCTCACCCAGGCCTTATCTGTGACCTCTAAATCTGTGTATCTAACTACATGCCTGAAATATTTGTGAAAAGTACTTCTTGTTTAAAAACACACTTATAGGGCTTCCCTGGTGGCGCAGTGGTTGAGAGTCTGCCTGCCAATGCGGGGGACACGGGTTCGAGCCCTGGTCTGGGAGGATCCCACGTGCCGCGGAGCAACTAGGCCCGTGAGCCACAATTACTGAGCCTGCGCGTCTGGAGCCTGTGCTCCACAACAAGAGAGGCCGCAATAGTGAGAGGCTCCCGCACCGCGATGAAGAGTGGCCCCCGCTTGCCGCAACTAGAGAAAGCCCTCGCACAGAAACGAAGACCCAACACAGCCATAAATAAATAAATAAATACTTTAAAAACAAAAAAAACACACTTATAATATTCATAATATTTATATCACTAGCTCTTATGCCAGTGAGTGGTATTCATACTTGTATACGCTATAAGAGAGAAATTTAGGAGCATTCTCAGCACATCTTTTGACTTCATTCCTCACATACCATTTATTATACATCCTGTTGGTTTTGTTTATTATATGTATCTTAAAGCTGTACACATCTCTCAGAACATGTTCTTTTAATCCAAGCCGTTTTAGCTTAGACTGCTGCAATTGCCCCTTAGCTGCTGTGTCTGCATCCATTACTGTACCCTCCTCATGCTATCTTTCCCAACACTGAGCTGAATCAATACTTTCAAAATGCAATTAGATCGTTTGCTCAGTTCACCTTCATAAGGAAACCCATATCTTGCTTTTTCTCGACTTATGCACTGCTATTGTCTCATCTCCACCAACTCCTCACGAAGACCTCAATCTCTAGTCATAGTGGTTTTCCTCCAGTTTCTTAAAGATGCTGAGCTTCCTCTCTCCAAAAGTCACATGCCCATTCTGTTTTCTCTGACTGAATCCCACATTCCTTACATTCCACACTAGATCCATTCCCCATTGCACATGCTCTCATTCTGCTTGTACCTTTCCTCCATGGTACTTAAGATAGTTTGCAACGATAAGTATTATGGGTTGAATTGTGTTCTCCAAAAAGATATGTTGAAGTCCTAACCCTCAGTATCTCAGAATGACCTTATTTGGAAATAGGGTCTTTGTAGATGTAATTATTTAAGACGATTAAGATGGAATAGGTTGGGCTTTTAATCCAATAATGACCTGTGTTTTCATAAGAAAAGAAGCAAAGACACCCAGGGAGAATGTCAGTTGAAGACAGAGACATATACACACAGAAACAAAGACATCACATGAAGATGAAGGCAGATATTGAAGTTCTGCTGCCACAAGCCAAGGAACGCCTGAAGCTACCATAGGCTAGAAGAGACAAGGAACAGCCGTCCCCTAGAGATTCAGAGGGAGCATGGCTTTGCCAATATCTTGATTTCCTACTTCTAGCCTCGAACTGTGATAGAATAAACTCTGTTGTTATAAGTCACCCAGTTTGTGGTTCTGTGTTATGGCAGTTCAAGGGACCTAATACAACACACTTAGCGATCAACACCTACCTTCCCTGCTAGACCGTAAGTTTTACGAGGGCAGAGAACTTGTGTGCTTTTAGTCACTATTACATTTCTAGCACCTAACCCACAATAGGTACTTATAACTTTACCCACATAAAACACTTGTCAATATTTGGTTTCAATACAAAATATATAAAATTCTCAGTGCTTTCTGAAAGCAACTTAAACACTGATTTAATAATACTTTTTGTACTATTGAAATTGATATAAAAACCAAAATAAGTTTGATATACCCCAAAGTATATAAACTATAAATCAGTTTTAATAAATAGAGTGAAATTTTACTGAATGAGGGGGGCAGGTTTTTCATTCAGCATTTTACACATAGTTTTAAATGTTATATTAATATTCAGTGCAAAGTTGAGGTTCCTATTGGTGTAGAGAATTTATCTCAATAGGTTCCATTTTTCCAGGTCCTGATGCAGTGCTCAGCACATTGTAAGGTTTAAATTTGACTCAATCTCTCATGACTATTCAAATAGCATTTCAAAAGAATACAATCAGAAAACCATAAATTAATGCTGTGGGGAAAGATGTACTTCACAAGAATAGAAAGACTGCCTATCTCATGACATAATATAAATATGCAATAATGAAAAATAGATTAAAACTACAAATAGTATACTTATTTCCAGATCTGCTATTATCACAGCACTCTATCAATAAACTTGACATGTAAGAGACAGGCTCCCATAGCGAATATGAGTTCTTGCTCTGGAGATAGATTACCTGAATTTGAATGACACTCATAAGTCAGATAAAAATCAGAATACCTTCCAAACAGGGTTGCTGTGAAGATTAAATGTGTTAATTCAAACAAATTGCTTGGAAATGTGTCTAGAACATACTATGTATAAACTGATGCTTAATTGTAAAACAACAGGGGACATCAAGTGTGTGATGTTTCAAAATGTCCAAGCCAAAAAAATTTTCAGTCTTTCTTTAAAAATTTATATTGTCCTTGGCTATAATAAAATTTTTCATTTCATTCAACTCTTTTCCTTATACTAATCCAGTCTCTGAATTTGTTTGATAGCACAATCCTATTAACAAAAGTCTTTCAAGCTAATATACCAATACAAACATGCATTTCTACATAGTATAAAACATTATAAAAACAATTTAAAATGAGATAATCACAAATATAAAGATTATTTTTCATATTTCTACTTGTTCCCTATAAAGTATATTGCACACTTTCTAGGGTGCATGCACCCCACTATAGAGACCACTGTATTAGACAGTTCTAGAAGCAAAGAACCAAGTCTTTAAATTGCCTTCCATTGTATTAATAGTGCCTAGTACAGAATCTGATACATAGAGGTAATCAATATGTATTACAGGAATACAGAAATAAATGAATACATGTACCTCAGAGAAGATAAATACTTTTTCAGGCATCACACATAATTATCCAGAAACTAAGTCTTAGTTAATTAGACAGAATAATTAGACAGGAACTTGGTCTTCAAATCCTAAATCCAATTCTCTTTGACTTATGTCAACTTGTCCATCTAGAAATATAGATGAAAGATATACAATTTATGCAAATATATGGACAATGTAATTATTAATGTAAATGCTGATAATGGAAAATAATGTGTTACTGAGATTAATATACAAATTTATAAGGTATTTTACCAGAAAATTGTCAGCATTCTAAATTTTGATCCTAAGTACCTAAATATTTTAAAAAATTATCTGATAGTGTTGTTAAAAATAGAAAGAAAACTATTTAATCTGGAAAGTAGCTTTTCTAAATGATTCTAAATAAAATTAGACATGAAATAAATGTCTGGGGAAATAGAACAAAATTTCAAGAGTATTTTATATGTGTATATATGATATTTACTTTCTAATTTTTCTAAAATTTCAAAATTGACAGAAATTAACAGCAGTGTATATTTGTCTGTTCCTTCTGTCTATGTCATTATCTATTATCTACCTACTTATGTGTCAATCATCTATTCATTGTTCTTGATAACAAGAAATTAAATTTATAGAAAAATAAAATCCATTAAAATCCAAATACTCAATTGTGAAATCAATGACAACTACCCTCTTTTTAAATATTTACTATAATTAAAAATAATAGTCTACCCTTTTCCTTGGACTCTGAAATTATAAAAATATCTGTAGGGTGTTCATGTTTGTAGCTAACGAAATTGATCGAGTAATTATGACACTTTTTATCTTACCAATAATTACAACTCTTCTCTGCAGAATGTCTATTATTATCTCTTATTTTATTTACTATTTGTTGTCTTCCATTTGAAATTCTATTTTCCTATCTCTCCACTTAAGATGTTGTCATCCTCTCCTTGAGGATGACTTTCAACTGGCTCAAGCAAGGAGAATAGGTGTGATTCCACACCCTGATGACTAAGCAACTACTAGAGAAGAAAGGGAAAATCATCAGATCGTGTTACTACCCTGCTTAATTCATATTTGATGAATAAATACATGAGTCCATTTGCCAATTTTTAATGAGAGATAATTGCTAAAATAAAAATCAAATCACTTAGCTTCCTATCTACTGGGAAAATGCAACCTTATTTTCACAGATAGTCTTCCTTCCAGTGAAAATCATAGCTTGCCCCTTTCTCCTTTTTTGTGAATCAATTTGCAAAACTAGCAATTTTTTAGCAGAAAATAAAGCAATGTATTTTCCTTTATATTTGTAGAGATCTCTGTCACACAGTTTGTCCCTCTGAATTTGTATTAAAGTTAATGAATTCTAAATTCATTGCGTGCAATATTTGGCATGCAAGATAGATATCAGGGTTTATAGACAATAGCTCAACAAATTATGATTAAATGTGATTATTCTGTTCTTCAAATGTTTCTATACAAACTGTCTTTAATAGTTTGTATAATTTAGCAGAGTAAGTATTCACTACTGATTCTCTAACAAACCTATATAATTATGTGACATAAAATTAAAATTTGTAATATAAAAGCTACAATATATGCTCCCCTGGGAATACTTGTATACTTACTTTTGGAAATGTATATTTGATTTCTAATTTGAGATATCTTTGTTATTATGTATAGATTTAATCATAAACAGTTTTAAAGGAAGAATGTAGAATATGTATTTTGCAAATAATATATAAAATTGGCATTGTATACTTAACTGACCTTTCAGTTATAGTATTCTTTGTAAAACGGAAGTGCTTATAGCATTACTGTTATAAAAATTTATATAAATAGCTACCACTTATTGTGGTTGTGACTGTAACACAACTTAAGACAAAATTAGGCTGAACCACTCATAAGCTTTCATAATCTCTGGCAAGATCACAGATTCTCTTCAATTCTTCATAAGTAAAATGGAGGTAATAATGGTACCTGCCTGATTAAAAATCATATGCTTTTTATATTACAAATACATATTTAGGGGCTTCCCTGGTGGTGCAGTGGTTGAGAGTCTGCCTGCCAATGCAGGGAACACGGGTTCTAGCCCTGGTCTGGGATGATCCCACATGCCGCGGAAACTAGGCCCGTGAGCCACAATTACTGAGCCTGCGTGTCTGGAGCCTGTGCTCCGCAACAAGAGAGGCCGCGATGGTGAGAGGCCCGCGCACCGCGATGAAGAGTGGCCCACACTTGCCGCAACTAGAGAACGCCGTCGCACAGAAACGAAGACCCAACACAGCCATAAATAAATAAATAAATAAATAAACCCAAAGTTTAAAAAAAAAAACAAAAACAAATACATATTTATATAAAATATGAACTTAAAAGAAATGTGATGTAGGGATATGCTATTATCTTGTGAGTCTCCACTCTAAGGATACTACATATTATCAGTTTTACTTCTAGCCATACAGTTTTTGTTTCTAGCTTCTGTTTTGTAATGAACTAGGTTGACTTCCTTTATTCTCTGTATCAAAAAGTTATTATAATGTTTTCTCAGCATAAAGACATTGTTAATCTTTAAAAATGTTCCTATTCTCTTCAGATCCCAGATACCCCAGAAGAGCTTATAACAACATTTAATTTGAAAACACACACACACACAGTTTAGTTAGTCTTGGACCAAACAGGTGAGGATGGAGTAGAAAGTTCTTTACAAATCATACCAAAGGGCTGCTCAGAGGCTCCTTTCTGTTCACACATCACAGGGTACTTTTCTCATTGCCCCTCCCATCCCCTGCTCCTCTCCTCTGCAGCATGCCAGCAATTAAGGGAAAATAAATTTAGAAGCACCAGCATTTCACCAAAAAATATATTAAAAGGCTTCAGATCCTTTCATTTTCTTGTACACTCCCTGAAAATAATCTTCTGATAAAGATGGGAGGATAACCTACACATTATGAACTGTCTAAAGCTGAAAGCCAACCCTCTACAAACGTGTGCTGCAAAGCCCAGCGATTAGAAAATGTACAGCTTCTCTTATCTTATTCCTATAAATGAAAAACCCAATAATACAGGCTGGAAAAGGATGGTGCTCTTTCAGCTATAAACGACTTGCAAATAACTTATTATCTGCTTTAGTTTGAGAACTTTTATTACTCTTAATAGTTCGTAAATAGAAGATTGCAAACACTAGGAATGAACAAAGCTGGGGGTAGAAATTGCAAAGTGAATTGAAAGTATAAAAAAAATCTTAAGCCCTGAATTTTACTAAAACCATATATTTTACTAAATAATCTCTTTTCTTCTGACTTTGCACGCTATATAATATATATAAAAACAAAAACATACCATCTGACACTTAAATTATTTAATCTAATTAACTAGCTTCTGTTCAGTTACCTATAAGAAGAAAAAGGAACATGAAATTGTCTTCATTGAACACAACTGATAAGCAAACAAATGGACAATAATGCAAATTAAAACAATTAGAGAGATGAAAGAAAAAAGCATTATTGAGAATAAAACTATGATATTTGGGGGAAATAGTTAAGGATTTATATATAGATTTCCTAATTCTGAATCTCTATAACTGGGCATAGTCATATATTTATTCTAGGATATGAGAATGAGGTGTTCATTATTTCTGTGCTAAACTAAATGAAATGGAATAGACATGGACATACATAAGTTAAATCTCAGTGTTCATATCCATTTAGATCTACAGTGTTCACAAGACAGCTATGAATTAAAAACAACACCAAACCAAAAGACAACCCTCAGAATGGGAGAAAATATTTGCAAATGAAGCAACTGACAAAGGATTAATCTCCAAAATTTACAAGCAGCTCATGCAGCTCAATAACAAAAAAACAAACAACCCAATCCAAAAATGGGCAGAAGACCTAAATAGACATTTCTCCAAAGAAGATATACAGATGGCCAGCAAACACATGAAAGAATGCTCAACATCATTAACCATTAGAGAAATGCAAATCAAAACTACAATGAGATACCATCTCACACCGGTCAGAATGGCCATCATCAAAACATCTAGAAACAATAAATGCTGGAGAGGGTGTGGAGAAAAGGGAACACTCTTGCACTGTTGGTGGGAATGTAAACTGATACAGCCACTGGGGAGAACAGTATGGAGGTTCCTTAAAAAACTACAAATAGAACTACCATACGACCCAGCAATCCCACTACTGGGCATATATCCTGAGAAAACCATAATTCAAAAAGAGTCATGTACCAAAATGTTCATTGCAGCTCTATTTACAATAGCCAGGACATGGAAGCAACCTAAGTGTCCATCATCAGATGAATGGATAAAGAAGATGTGGCACATATATGCAATGGAATATTACTCAGCCATAAAAAGAAACGAAATGGAGTTATTTGTAGTGAGGTGGATGGAGTTAGAGTCTGTCATACAGAGTGAAGTAAGTCAGAAAGAGAAAAACAAATATAGTATGCTAACACATATATATGGACTCTAAGGGAAAATAAAGGTCATGAGGAACCTAGTGGCAAGACGGGAATAAAGACACAGACCTACTAGAGAATGGACTTGAGGATATGGGGAGGGGGAGGGGTAAGATGTGACAGGGTGAGAGAGTGGCATAGACATATATACACTACCAAAGGTAAAATAGATAGCTAGTGGGAAGCAGCCGCATAGCACAGGGAGATCAGCTCGGTGCTTTGTGACCACCTAGAGGGGTGGGATAGGGAGGGTGGGAGGGAGGGAGATGCAAGAGGGAAGAGATATGGGAACATATGTATATGTATAACTGATTCACTTTGTTATAAAGCAGAAACTAACACACCATTGTAAAGCAATTATACTCCAATAAAGATGTTAAAAAAAAAAAAAAAGCAACACAGATGGCCTCCATAAGTTCTAAAAACTAAGTCTTCTTATTTGTAAATGGCAATTGTAATAATACCAAATTAAAGAGTTTCTGAAATAATTAAATGAAATATTTTATATAAGTTTTAGCACTGGACCTGAGAGAATAAGTGCTCAGAAATTGAAAACTTTCATTAAATGAGTTGATTTCTTCTTAGGATTTGAAAATACAATTTGAAAACATGTTTTAGATAAGATTAATCATAGATATTGAGATGATTTATCAAAACTATATTAAATAACGGACTCAATCACGCAATTGTAGAAATTGATTCTGATGGTATCATAATCACATTACAAATAAAAATTCTAAACAATGATAAACATGGATTACATGTATGAAATCCCATACATGTAAGCAATAACTTAAGAATACCTACGCAAAATTTATAAATAAAATATGTAATTGAATTTGAATCTCAAAGGTAATTGAGGTATATCATCTGATTTAATAAGAATGTAATTATGATACATGATTTTATTTATAAATCCAAGCTATCAATGTTAAATCTTTGATATACTTTTCATAAAAGTACATAGTATCACCCTGCATTTCATAAAGCTATTTACCTTTACAGCTTTTATTTTGTACCTGATGTTTATCTGTTTACTAGCTCAACCACTTGCTTTGCTACTCAACACAATGATTAAAAACACAGCATACATGGAAAACTATTAAATACTATGAAATGCATTATTACCACTACTTTCTACATGAATTAATATATTCAAAGCATGGCTGAAAAGGGAATCGGCCAAGTTAAGTAAATTGTCTCATGAGGCTGAACCTAGAACTAGAATTTTTTCTGCTTAAGAAATAAAATCTTACATTTTCATCCCATCTATAGATGTTGTACTCTATTAAATTTTAAGATTACATCCTTTAACTATTTTCTAACTAAACTTTTATTCTAATTTCATTTTCCTTTACAATGAAACAAATGCATTTTTGTTAGCTTTCCAGAGGATCTATTTGAGGGCAGGGGTGGGAGGAGGAGGAGTGTTGGCAGCGAACCTAAGAAAGGATGAGAACAGGGCCTCATCTCTCATACTAAGTATGAATGTGTGACATCCGAACATCCTTCTGGAACAAGACCATTGATACCAAGCCAGATGCAGTTTACCTTAGAACAGTGAGAGTCATCTGGTGGCTCTTAGGAAAGCTAGACTCCTGGACCCAACCATTGATATTAAGATTTAGTAGCTATGAAGTGAAGTCCAGGATTTTGTTATTTTCTAAATCTTCAGGTGATAATTATGATCATCTAGTTTGGTATCTGTATGCCAGAGAACTTCAGTTTTCCTGCATAGGATAAACTAGGCAATCCACTCATAGGCCATATATAGATGCTAAATTGTATGATCAATTCTCTGGACTGTTTTTCTTTGGAATCCCTAAAGCACCTATACTCTCTATTATTCATTTGGCATCTCTCATGTTCTGTCTGAAAAGCACAAGTCCACGTACTGGCTTTGAAAAGGAGGAAGGACAAGTCTTCTTTAAGTATCAGTAATGGTAAAAATAATAACTTTAATTATGTGCCAGTCACTGAAGTAGAGAATTCCCTTATATTATTTTATCCTTAGAGCAATCCTGTTCACATGTATCCATTTCAAAGCATTTCAGCAGAAATTATGTATAATTTATGTAATATGTTTAAAATAACACTTGGTGTATAGCAAAATGAATTACAATTTTTGTTATCTGTAGATATAGATATAGAAACAGAACCTGGGAGGTTAAATAACTGGCCCAGTTACAAAGCCAGAATTTAAACCTAGGTCTCTCTAGTTCCAGAGGCTGAACCCCTTCCATAAAAAGGAAGGAGAATGATGGGAAGCAAAGGAGAGAGTGAAACACTGTCAAAATTCTCTAGATGTAAAACCCAGCAAAATGTTTCACATCCTTGGGAAAAAAAAACTACAGTTCTACAGTTGTCCTAATTCTAGTCAGGTTTCTCAGCTAAAAATAACCAAAATTAACTCATTAAATGAAGCATAAAATACATTTATTGGAAGAGTATTAGGTAGCTGACAGATTCAAAGGTGACCCTGTTGAATGAGGCTTGTCCAGGAACCGAAACTGGCAATGCTTGGGCAAAATTCTGTCACTAAAATAGTCAACTTGGAACAATGCAGCTGGCTCTTCAGCCCCAGGAACTTTTCACTGACAAGGCTTGGCTGGTATGTGGCCAGTGGAAACTCACTGTGGCTCCCTTCACCTCTTCACTGTACTGCAGCTGCCTCAAGGGATCTCCAATGGACCCTGTGCCTTTGCATCCTCCTGCCTCTGAATATCCCTTCTTCCATGATGTGGCTAAACTCAAACTGCCAAAAGGTGGGGAGAAAGAATAACTACGTTTCTTTTATCACTGCGTATAATAGGACTTAGGGTTGTTGAAAAAATAGCAAAGTAGCACATTAAACACATCATCCGTAGATACCATTCTCATAAGAATCAACAAATTCTAAAGGAATGTAGGTTTTAAGACAGGATAGACAACAGGGAATCAATTCAGGCAGATTCCTGTCACTCTGGAGGTTTCTGTATTTAGCAGAATGCCCATATAGATTATCATCCAATCAGAATAACTCTAAGAGTTAAAGGCGGTACCATGCCAGGACAACAATCTAAACTGGGATTATCCCAGGCAAACCCGAATGTACCATCATCTAATTATTTAAATTGATATACATTCATATATTAGCCTATATTCTTCTTTACTGCTTAAGAAGAACTAATGACCTTTCTTTCCCTCTCTTCCTTCCTTCCTTTTTCCTTTCTTCCTCCCTCCCTCTCTCTCTCTCTCTCTCTCTCCTCTATTTATTTTTAATTCCTAGGATTATGGCCATACAGAGGAACTTTGACCACTGAGTTGCTTCAGATTTCTCAAAATCTTACCAGTATTATTTTCAGATCTCTGATATTATATTCAGTGGCTGAGGTAGGGGGAAGAGGAGTTCTTAATTGCTTTTCAAATAAATAATTGTTTTGCTCTCTGGACATGGCCAGGAACTATTAGTAGAATTCTATGTACTTCCTGAGAAACAAACATGCAGACAGGCTGAAACTGGAAAAACAATATGCTCTCTGATTTTCTAGACTACAGTGGGGGTGTAGCAAGAGAGTAGTTAGAGAGAAAGAGGAAGAGAAGGAAGGCGGGGAGGCGGGGGGCAGAGAGAGAGAGACAGAGAGAGAGAGAGCATACCTGTGCATCATTTTGCTGTGTGTGTACATGTCTATTTTGCCTGTGTCCAAGAATAGATATTGCACTTATTTTATGTAGGGTACTGAGAGAAAAGAGAGAAGAATTTCTCACATGACCTATAGTTTCTGTAGTTGACATAATTGTATTGGCACTTTATTAATAAGTCAAAATAGTTGGCATGTTTAATGCCTAGAAGGTGAATAATTACTCAGACTATAGCATATCTGAACTGAATTATTGATATAGTATTTTAATTACAGTAATTTAACATTATAAGTAAACAATATCTTCTGTCTCTAGTTTTTTTCTTACATCATCAAATTATGCTTACAGCTATGCTAGGCACTGTACAAAGAGGATCAATTTGTTTTGATTCATTATTATTGTTATTATTACTATTACTACTATTTACTTCACTAACCCTTTACTGTGGAATAATATGGTAACAGATTGTCTTAAATGTGGCTCTCCAGGACAGCAATATGTACCATAAAACATCTGAAATTTTATTAATATTATTCTACCTAAAAAACGTCTTGTGAGTTTTTGAGTAGTAGCATGTATCATAATATCAACTCCTCTAAGTCTGAGCCATAAAAAATTGCATCTTTCATGTTGTATCAATAATTTCACAGCGATTAGTAACACAAGCAGAACAGTTTGTGTTATTTTATGCAATGTGTGCGTTTTCCCTAAGAAATCTAATCCCAATTTCTGTGGATGAAATTCCATAAAATTTTAATAAAACTGGGAAATTTGAGTCTCAGATATTTTTTAACTATTCTGCAGTATCACATGGGGCAATTATGAAAATAAGGTTTAGATTTCACAATTTCACATATTTTTTATTTTGTGTTATTCTTGTTTTAACAAATGGTCATCACCATCCACTTTTATTTTGCTTAATAATGTAGTCCATGAAAATGTCAATCAAATTTAATTATAAATTAACTATGACAATTAATTATAAAATAACTATGACATAAATTGGGCATCAAGAATCATAAATCTAGTATGTTGAAGGTACTCAGAAGAAACCAAAAATATCCACTTCAAGAGTGAAAACTGACACTTTTACAGCCAAGAGTGATAAGCTAGTAAGGCATGGTTTCACACCAACTCTATGCTACCTCCGTATTACTATACGTATCACATGTGACTGAGGTAGAGAATGGCCAAGAATAATTACTTGGGGAAGTACACAAATAAAGTATATAGCAAATACATCACATCTATTTTGCATTTCCATATTGACTTCTTGGTCAGTAAAATTTTAAAGTGACTTTTAGTTAGTAAAACTGTGGTAACCCTATGGTTGACAAATTTATTAATGCATGATTATTTACTATACCTGTGTATACGAGAGCTAGAGGAAATGTTATGCCGCCCCCTAGTGTAAATATTAATTTTGTAATACCAGAACTGCAGTGATCCAAGACATTGCAAGGGAATCACAGCTACTGAAATCATTCTTGAAGAGAATTAAAAGAAATTTTAAGCTCTCCTAAAGAGCCAGCTTCCTAGGAGTACAGAGCATAGCTCCACGAACTTTATGAGAAAAAAGAATGTCTTATATCTTATGGTTTCCATAAGATTTTCATTTCTTTATCTACTGTAATATCTAGGGCCCAATCCCTCCTCTAAGGGAGGAGATTTTATGAATCTTGGGTGGAGATAAATATGTAAGGAGTGCCATGGGTAAACAGGAAAAAAAAAAGGAAACATTGATATTATGCAATACTAAAAGTGTCCAAATTATATAAATTTATACATATTGAATTGAATAGATGAGATTCTAGATATGAATGTTCCAGTATGAAATGTTGCCAATAGCTACCCTCATTTATTGGGAGTTTATTAGGTTCAAACCTTGTGCAAATTACTTTACTTGCACATCTCATTTGATGGGCAAAACTGTTTTCTAGGTAGGTATTATTTATCACCTCTATTTAAGGATAATATAACTGATAGAAAGGTGAACTTGACCAAGGTCATAAAGCTAGTGACCAGCTGTGGTAGACTTCTCTTGTCTGATCAGTTACCTCTTTCTCTTACTAACATAACACTGATTTTATTGAGCTTAGCAATGTGCCTGGCTTAATTAATCATGTTCCCATTCTTCCCTGCACTTAGGAGTGGTCCTATGACACAACTCCAGCAGAAGAGATATAAGCAACACTGTTGAGTGGGACTTCTTAAAAAAAAAAAGAACATTCAACTTTTTGTCCTTCCTCTTTACGCATTTTTTCTAGCTTAGAATGTAGATGTGGTGGCTGGAGCACTAACCACCTTACAACTGTAGGAAAAATACAAATAAAATCAGAGTCTTTAGTCTTGACATTATCGAGCCACTTAATGTCAAAAAATATCTAGTTGCATATTTCTGTTACGCTAAAAATTTGATATAAAATACTATATAGGTACAGAGTTGATATTTGGGATGCTGGTTACGAAAAGTTTTACTCACTATTGATATAGAGGTCTATTTAGGATTTGGGCTCAGGTCCATCTGGTTATAAAGTGTGCTTTCAATCACTGTGTAAGTATGACAGTAAATATTTTGACAAAGGCATGCTAAACTGGATGCAAGAACACAATCTTGGAGTGAAAGTAGTCATTCTCTTCCCTACTATGAAGGAACTTTGTCTCATTTCAGCAAAGAGAGGTGATTTGCTAAATATCAGGTTTTGAAGGAAGTACCACAAAGATTACTGTATTTCCGCTGACACTTCCTTGGAGGCCACTAGACCATGTCACTTGAGACCTTTCATTAAACAAGGAGAGAATCCATATTTTATCCCATCTTTCTGTCCTTGACCACTTGTAAGTAAAATCATTTAGTTCAAACCGCTCATCATTAAATCCCTTCCTTCTTTGTAACTGGTCTCACTTCCTCCTCAGTTACTTATTGTCCAAAACGTCCCTACTTTCCATAATCCAAAGTGGTTGGCAATTTCCTAAATTCTCTCCAAACAAAATTTGCTTGCTCCACATCAAATTCTTTAGGTGTTTCCTATCTGAATGACACAAACAAGGCAATTTGGATGGGTTAACCTGTGTATCACTGTTAATACACTGACCTTCCCCACCTGCCCCCTGCCCCCAGGGGCTGAATATGGGAGGAAATCTGTGCACTAGAGCTAACCATGCCCCTCTGGCATGATAATTCAGCAAGGGTCAGGAGAAAGCTCTCAGGCTCACAATAGGGCTGTGCATAATTCAGTCCCATAGGAGGCGTCTAAGATGACCCCGAGAACTCTGAGCGCTCCCCAATAGAGTGAGCCTGCACTCTAGAGCCCATGAGACACAACTACTGAGCCCGCGTGCCACAACTACTGAGCCTGCACTCTAGAGACTCCTCCTCTCTGTCGTGGTTCACCACTCCACTGCTACCACTGCCTGCACTGGGATTATCGGAACCAGTTTTATCCTACCCTGTATCCCCAGTAATGTCAGTTGCCACAGGAAGTACAGAATTCCCAAATTTTTCTTCATTTTCTGGACTTCAATCTCCATGAGATTATGTTACAACCTCTTTTATACAAAATTCTCTATATTCCTACATGTCCTAAAACACTTGGGCTGTGTCTTGAATTCAGAAGTGTCCCTTATCAATGAAATCTCTATAGCTTTAGACTTTTCGTTGAAGTTTTACTTCAGCATTTTGCGCCAACTGAAGTTTGTCTCTCTTGAAAAGCCTTTCCCCTGTATCTCTCTCAAGAGAGGGGGGACTGTTTTATCTCCCCAGAGTCCTCATAAGAATGTGCCAGTGCAGGGCACATGTCCTCCACGCTCCACCTTGGTAATCTTCAACCATTCTCCTTCCCTCCCTCATCCTTAATACTCCCCAGCTTTGGGTCTCATTTCCTTGAAATTCTCTGATGGGCTTGCCTCCCTTTTCTTTGCAACCATCCGTGTCATATCTGAGAAAGAAAAAAGCAGCCCCTGGGAACTGTCAGCTATGAACTTGTCTAGATCAAAAAGTAAGGTATGGGGCTTCCCTGGTGGCGCAGTGGGTAAGAATCCGCCTGCCAATGCAGGGGACACGGGTTCGAGCCCTGGTCCGGGAAGATCTCACATGTCACGGAGCAACGAAGCCTCTGCGCCACAACTATTGAAGTCCGCACGCCTAGAGCCCATGAGCCACAACTACTGAGTCCGTGTGCCACAACTACTAAGCCTGCACTCTAGAGCCCATGAGACACAACTACTGAGCCCGTGTGCCACAACTACTAAGCCTGCACTCTAGAGCCCGTGAGCCACAACTACTGAAGCCTGCGAGCCTAGAGTCCGTGCTCTGCGACAAGAGAAGCCACCGCAATGAGAAGCCCACACACCGCGACGGAGAGTAGTCCCCGCTCACCGCAACTAGAGAAAGCCCGTGTGCAGCAATGCAGACCCAATGTAGCCAAAAATAAAATAAATAAATAAATAGAAAAAAAAAGTAAGGTATGGCTCTGTTATCAAAGATAAACAGTTTCACAGTCCCCTAACATCAGACAAGGTCATTGATGAGCATGAAGGAAGCAGGAAAAAACAAGACCACTTCACAATCATGTTTGGGGACAGACAAAAACAAACCTACTGTTTTTGTTATGAAACATCCCCATCTGCCAGACAACATGAGCAAAAGCTGCTTCTCTACCAACTACAGCTTTGCCCCCACTCCGTTCCTCTTGCCTCCTAGAGAAAAAGCACTAAAATAACCAATTGTAGAATGGCCCTTCTTTCTCACAGGATAATCCAGAATAAAACAATGTTTCAATAAACTCCACAAAATCACCTTACACAATCCCAAAACCTATAAAACTCTCCTTTATTTCCTCTTCATGAGATGCATCAAGGTTCCCCATGGTGTGCAGTTTATCTTGTTCCAACAAGTACCAATAGGTCCAACTTGGTTCAACTAGAGCTCTGTTCCTGGTGGTTTCTGGCTGGTGGTTACTGACACCATTCTGTGTATTTTTCATGAAAACATTTTTGTTTTGTAAAATTTAAGTCCTTCATTTTACATAGCCACCCATTAAAGCCAACTTTCTTAAATTTGGGTTACCAAATTGTACACTTTTGATATTAAGTTTAAAAATATTTTCTCTCATTTAAAGATAGCCTGATTTTCTTCAAGTACAATAAATGTATGTATGATTAGCTATTGGCGCTGAACAGATAAGAATAACTATATTTTACAGTTTTATAAAAGTTTTTTGGGGAGGAACCAGGGAGATTGATTGAGAGATACATAGTAATCCAGGCAAATATTTAAAATAAAGTTATTATACATTCCTTTATAAAACAACAAAAACATTCCACATTAAGGTCTATCAATTTTAACCCTAGTTTAACAACGTCAATTTCACCTATTTCCAATTAAATCCAATTGGAATTAGATATGATTTATATTTCAAATACTGAGTTGTCTTATCGTAAAAGAGATGTAATAACTGATCCTCAGTGTACTGTTTGGGGTCTAGATCAACAGAACCAACAGGAGAGATGGAGAGAGAATTGGGGAGGTGCGGGGGGGGGGGGCGGGTGGAATACATGGAGAGGAAGGGGAGAGAGGGAGGAAAAGAGAGCTTTAAGGAACTGGGGATTGACTCTGATTGTGGGTTTGTGGGGCTTCTGTAGGACAGGTCAGTAGGCTAGAAACTCAGGGCAGGGTTTGATGCTGCAGTCATGAGGCAGAATTTCTTCTTCACCAAGGAATCTCAGCTTTTGCTCTTACAGTCTTTCAACTGATAGCATGAGATCCATCCACTTTATAGACGGTAATCTCCTTTACTTGATGTCAACTGATTACAGACATTAACTATATCTACAAAATACCTTCAGAGCACCTAGATTAGTGTTCGTTTAAATAACTGGCTACTATTCTGGTTGACACATAAAACCAGTCATCACACTCAGCATAGCTCATTTTTCTAAAGCTATGTAAGTAAAAAGCGTTTTCTTATAATTTGAATATGGCACTGTCATCATAAATATTTAAAACATTAAATGTACTTACATTTAGAAATGTACATAACTTTCTTCTAATGGTGCCAAACCATTATGAAAGAGTCCAGAGTACTACATCAGGTAATGGACTTTGTTATTTTGACAACTAGGATTGAGTTTTAATTATTTACTACCCCACTTTATCTTATACTGTGCTAGGAAGTGTACTGTAATACATTTATAAAATTAATGAAAACTTGCTAGTTGAAAACAACATCATAATATTGTATATATGTTAATAATTTTCTCAGAGGCAAAGGATAATTTGATGAGATAAAACAGATCAAATGGTTTCAGGCTAAGATTTTTAGAGAATACAATTAATAAAATTATTACTATTGTAGTTTGCAATATAAAAAAGTGAAAAATAAATATAAAAATTTCTATATGAATTTTGGCTGCAGTATACCACAGATTAAAACTGCTATTTTTTTCTCTCTGGAAGGATTACTCAAACTCCTAATTACAACAATTGCATAAAATAGTAATATCTCAGTTAAACAGGATCGCTGAGAAAATTATTTCAACACTGTATTATGATTACATTTATTAAAAAGTATGATTTCCCCTATGTATAATACTTTCAAAAAACTATTTTCTAAGTATGTTACATGAACTAAACATGTTTACCAAAAGTATAAAGACTAAAATTACATTCAAAAAGACCAAAAACAACAAGAAATTACTAAAAACACCTGTGGTCTGAGCGAAAGTCTGCAATTTTAAAATGCAAAAATGCATCATCCTCAAATCCACGTTTCTATATTATAATTATTATGATAGGTCATAATATCCTAGATATATGATCTGGAAAATACTGTTGAGCAGTTCAACCAATACATAATAAACAGTATAGAAACATACAAACATGCAGAAAACTTTTTGGAAGACTACTGTCTATCTAAAAGTTGGTACCATGAAGGGTAGAATGACGAAAATGTTTCTGTCTCCCCGTACATAAAATTTGGTTCTCGGACTAAACAAGAAGTGGAAAATTCAAGTGCCTTCATTGGTCAGGAAGGTATTATACATAAGTGAAAACTTATATAACAGTAAAAAATAGTATAGACAGTAGCAAACTGTGAAGTGTATTCCCCTTTGAATGGCATTTAAGCCCAAATACTGTAAAACACAGTGCACACTAAACTAACTACTTCTGCAGACTGAATTTGGTCCTGAATACAAATACAACTATATGAAACCTTTGGATTAGTGGTCTCCAACGCTCTTGTTGATCTGTATTTTCAGCAAAAACGTAATAGCAGTCATCAATAAACTAGAAAATACTGGTGCATAATTGAAAAGGAAAGACAAGATAGTATGTCACTATTTGACTTTCAACTATCAAAAATAACTTAAATAATATTTGATAAACTAAAAAAGATATGTTAGAATCACGGATGTTACTTGACAACATTTGCCTTAAAATACTGCTTACATTTTTGAGTAGGTCATAATATCAGTATTTCAATCTTATTTTCCTTACTCCAATAATGTGTTCTGAAAACACACATGTTGTAAAGTTTTGCTAGAATAAAAAACAAGAATAGCAAATAATATATGTCACCTTAGGTTTAGGAAAGTGAGACACAAGATGGTCTTTAATACTGAATGTATAATAATGTAAAAGAAACTTGGAAAAGTATATAACTGATTACATGACCAAATTTATAAAGTGGGGAAATTTAGCCATATATTATTCACCCTAACCCACCCTCACCCCTGACCTTTCTTGAGGATATTAATCTAACAATGATAACATTTCAGCAGCACTAATTCAACAACTTGTTTCTTTAGTCTTATGCACAACCCTAAATGTGCCACATAAATGGGTTTTAGTGAGTGGAGAAACCTTTTAAATTATATACTGTAGGAGATAAAGAAATATGTAAGGGAATGACATGAAAAATACTGTTATATTAGATAATGATAATTAGAACAAAAGTCCATATAGTATATTTCAAAGGCCTACCTAATTTTAGTGAGTTCCTGGATACACAAGGGAAAAAACCCAGAATTTTTTCATACTTTCAAAATGAATACATATGAAAATATCTTGAGTGACAAGAAACCTGCAAACTTGTCAAAATCTGTGAATATTTTTTCAACATATTCAAAATGAACGGAGCATCCATGAATACATCTTAACATAATATTTAGTGCGCAATACTTAGCACAAAGCCTGTGGTGCCTAGAATAGTGCTTTGCAATTAAAGCATCTCAATAAATCTGAATGAACTAAATAACAAATATGTTGACAACTGATTAATAAATCAATACCTCTTTTCTTGCCAAACCTGGTACTTAATATTTTGGAAATGGAGGACAGCCTTCAGGAACAGGGCTTAGGCAAGACAAAAATTATTGATGTTCGCATATTGGAGGATAAGAAATAAAATAAACTTGAATTCAAATTATTCTGTGAGTCTGGCACTGTTTCTCCACACCTAAAGGCAAGTGGCAAAGTAGAGTGCCTTCAAACAATAGATGACGCCAATACCATCTCTTTATCAGTATCTATATTATCATACCAATTTCTATGGATTCCCTAATTTAGTATATAAATTGTAAAGGAAATATGGCTAGAGTCAGGAAATCTGCATTATAATACTGAGTCACTGCCTGACCTCAAATCAGCACTCCTTCTTTTTGAATTTCATAGTCTTTAAACACATAATACTCTTGTGAAATATAAAAATGCTGACCAACTAACAGAAGTAATAAACAAATTAGTAATGATTTCCAAAGTTCCACAAACTCCAAATTCCATATTAAAAGTGGTTAAATATATATTTAAATTCTGCATTAAAGTATATATAAAACATTTTAATATTTTGTATTAAAACTTTAAAAATATATAATTAGGGCAAAAAAACTTTTGTGGCTCAACTGCAAAACATAAATATAACAAAATGTCTCTATCTAATAAACAGATGCATACACAATGGTGGTTTGGGATAATCTAAGGAAAAACAATAAGAATACACGGATTGTAAACTTTATTCATTGTCATTAAACCACGTAACTTATTCAGACATATTCTGGAGCACTAATAAAATATTAGCTTATTTCTTATTCCATGGAATTAAAGCTATATCACACATATGATGCTATTTATAACAGAAATCATCGCAAGTAGAGTGAACTTTCTCTTTGATGGTAAGACCTTGCAAAATGGAGATTTGCGTATTTTCAGTTAAAATTGTGAAAAGGAATATATTTAAAAGCCCAGGAATAGGATCAAGATTAACAATAGGCTTAATCTTTAAGTATCCTTAAAATTTTATTGTGTGAGTGACATAATATGATCTATGGAAAGGTCTGTACATTTTGATAATATCCTCAGTATGAGTAGCAGGACTACATTCTGGATTTAGGACGAAAGCGATTAACCAAGGTCAGTAAACAATGAGTTTTATTCTGTAAGTAAATTTATTCTATAGGTAACTTCTAATTCTTGAAAGAACACTGTATTAACAGTTACAGCCTATCTTAAATCAGTTCAATAATTTTAAAGACTAGAAAATGTTTTAAAAATATGAATTTTAAAAATGTTCAGAATATCCATTAGTTATCCAGTGGTTGAAAACTAATTGGAATTTCTTTGGAAAAATCCCTCAATGGATGTTATGTTTTAAGTTGTGCTCTCCTGAAATAAGAAAAAAAAAAAAAAACACTCACTAAAATTCTTTTAACTTAATACACATTTCAAAATGCAAAAATGTGATGATGTCTTCAAAGGCAAAGTTCACAATATGTCAAAATCAAATAGACAAGAAAGTAAAAAAGATCTCATAATTACTACTCTATAAAACTGGGATTAAAAACATGACAACCATAAATCCTTACTTGAAAATATTCAAATTGTGGAATATATATATTTTTAAGATAATATTTGTGTTTCTTATTAAGGTTGCTATTTCTGAGAAGTTTCAGGTTCAGCTTTCTGTTTTTAGCTTATAGTAAGTTTTAGCTTATAATAAATCTTCATAGCATCCTACTTGCTGTAAAAAATACATTTTTAGATAAGTATAGAAAATTATTTAATTAAAAAATTCATTTATGAATATATTTAGAATTTCTTCTGTTATAGACAGGCATAAATCTCATTCTCTTCAATAACAAAATCATCAAAAGACATAGAAAACCCACACATGACATATATTACTTTTTAAAGTAATAGTCTCAAATACCGTGGAACCATATATGAAAAATCTACATCATTTCAGTCAGTGTAAATCTCTTGCACAGGAAACACTAACTTGGGCAGTTTGTAAACACAATCTTGAAGGATTAGCTACGAAGTCCCTATAAGTCCTTTTACCATAAATAAAATATGATAGGAACTATTTCTAAGACTTTTTATCCCAGTTTGTTGCTTCTGACATTTGCATATATTTAGATTTATTCATCTCATTTAGGTAGCTGCTCTTTAACACCTATTTTAATTTGAAGATTAAACTGGCAGATCTACAGTTTAACCTACCTTTTGTCAATATGAGTGATAAAGAACTAATCAACTTCAAACAGACAACAAACATCCTTAAGCAAGTTCAATGATTTATGGAAGCCCAAGGTTGACTTAAGAATCAAGATTACCAGAATTTTAACAAGTTGAGGTTTGGCAAATAAACATTTTTTTTCTATGAACTTTATTCTGTGGCTTTATTACCTACACCATCATTATAACTATGGAGATGAGATCTTGTTCAGTCAATAAGTTTGCCTTTTCTCATAAGTGAAACTTGATTTAAAAAAACAAACCAGTGCACACTTTTTTCAAAATGAAGCGTTTCCCCTCCCCCAAATTACCTTCACATATAGTTGACTTCTCTAAGTCTAGCCAGAACATTTTCCATAATTACCTTAGCCTGTGCCTATTGCTCTGTATAGTACTCCACTAAGGAAGACCACAGAAGAGTATTTTCTTTGATCAACAACAACAGTAAACAATCTTATCCAGGACAATAATAAAAGCGATAAATTAACCCTACTTCTTTGAGTCTTAAATGAGCTGAGAGGAGGATGTCCAAGAGATTCAAGGGAAAAAAGAAAATAATCAAATGAATCACATCAATGTCAGAATTCACTTAAAACTTCAGAAGAGAACTTTTCATTCTTGGAAGACAAATGCACAGCACATTTAGAAAAAAATTTATGTAGAATCATATTTTAAGATATATAAAGAAAATAGATTAAGAATACTGTATTTACTTTTGGACTAATTGAGTCTGTCCTTAAACTTCTACTCTACCTATTCAGAGCTCGGTAATCACTTTGTTAAAAAGGGGGGACGGGGTGCTGCTTGCTAATAGACCCAGACTTTAGTGATGCATACATTTGCATATTACCACCTTACTCGGCTCTACTCTGTTTGCAGTACTTAGCCTAATGAGCCTTCTCTCTACTTCCCTTTTTCGTTATTGGGTGTATAGTGCTCAGGAGATACCAAGACTTGGGAGTCAGTTCTGCAGGGAGGTTTTGTAGCTAAGAGGGGGTATGAAAGAAAAAGTAAGGGCCATCACCCTGTACTATCTCAATGCTCAGCACACCTCTCACCAATCAGGAGTCCTTTTCCTACTAGAACGCTGAAAGAGAAGCTCGGTGGTCCAGTGAGAACCTCCCAGGACCGCACGGGCTCTGTTTGTCTAGCACGTTTTTCCTTGTGGCTCTGACTGTGTCAGAGTGCCCACCCGTCACACTTACCTCCAACCTCTTTTGAGTGAATAGCTTAAAGCTGACGGCATGGGGTTCTGGAGTCACTCAGTTAAGCTTTGTACCGACAACTTCTCACTAGAGAAGTTTGCTGCCAGCCCTTCCGGAGACAGCCGGAACACAAACTCCTTCTGAGACCATCACTCAGTCCCGCCACTTGCCCCGCACCACCAGTCACATGGCCCCCCGCCTCCACGAGAGACACCCACACATCCTCATTACCTTCAGCTTCCTAAAGCGACAGAGGCTATAGGGTCACTTGGGGTTAGGGTTATTTTCTTTTCTTTCTTAAGATGAGTTCCTGTTGACATAATTTGTTTCAAATAAAGAGAAACCGTGGTAATCTTCACCAGGACGGAGTGAGGTGGAGGGTCCCGAGCGTTGGAAAAGTGTCAACCAAAGCCATGGATCTCAGCTTCCCTGAGATTCCTGCCTTTTCCTACACCAAATTCTCACCCCACGCCCACAAGACAAATAAATGAATATATTATAAACCAAATTGAATTGTGACACCCCCAAACCCTCACAGTAACCTCAATCCTCCAAATGTCCCCTTAAACAGGAGACAGAGAGAGAGACAGAGAGAGAGAGAGAGAGGAAAACAGAAGCGATTACCAGAGTTTTGTTCCCGTTCTTGCTGAGAGGGCCCCGGAAAACTCCCTTTATGTTGCGAAAGTGTCCGTTGCTGAGATGCGTGGAGCTGATGACAATGTAGTAACACTCCATGGAGCAGCCGCCGCCTCCTCCACCGCAGCCGCCGCTTCCAGGCACCCCGCGCCCGCAGCCGCAGCGCGCCGGGGCCCGGGGAGGGTGGGCTAGGAACCGGCCGCGAGGGCGAACCACCGCCTCTCTCGCACGCCCGCCGGAGACAGGCTCACTACGCGCCTCTGCCGTGCGCGCCGAGGTTCCTCCGCCTCCGCATGCTCGCCGCGCTGTCCGTCTCAGGCTCTGTTTCTCTCCTAATTCGCCTTAGGGCGATTCGCCCCGCGGGAGGATCCCGGGCTGGGAGGGGCCGGCCAGGCAGCGGGGAGCGGAGCGCCAGTCAATGCCGGCGGCGCGGCCGAGCGGAGCCGGGCAGCGGGAGTCGCCCGAGCGGCAGCGGCGGTGGCGGCGGCGGAGGCAGCAGCATCCCCCGCTCTCGGTGCCAGCACTCGGAGTTGCTGCTGCTGGCAGGCATGAGTGTTATTATATTGAGCGGCGTTGCCGGTCCATTGCACTGAGCCAATGGCAGGGAGCCACTGGGCTGATACTGAGAGCTGTCAGAGGAGTACATCTGTCACCCGCGGCCTCCCTCCGCCCTCCCCCGCCGCCGCCGGGACCCACGGCAGCGCCGGTCTGGGCGCGAGTGGGAGCGCGCGGCGAGCGGGACGCCCCCCAGCGCAGCGCCGCGGCGGCAGAGGGCCAGGGACTCGAAGGCCACCGCGGGCGAGCGGCAGAGCGGCCCGAGACCGAGAAGTGGGAGACTCCTGTAAGGTGGGGGCGGAGGGGAAAATGTAGAGACACGGAGATTTCTTGCCTAGCAGTCGGGGAAGGGGGAGGGGACGATGGGGGGTAAATAAATTAATAATTCAGCACGAAAAGCCAAGCGCTTGCAACTGCCGCGTATCCAGGCAGGTGCCAGCAGCTGCTTCTCTCTTGAGATAGTTACTACCCATTGCGTTTAGCTTATTGGATCTTATTTGTTTTTAATGTGGTTTTAGTATGGAGGCTGGATCCTGTTCCGAATCTTAGAGGAAGAAAATGTCCCTCCACCCACCACCCATTTGTAGAGATCATAAAGGTTTGTGTTGATAGTTTGGGGGGCGGGGAGGGGTAGTTGTGGGGATACAAGTGAAATGGATAGAAGGTAAAAACAGAGATTCTTGGCTTATGTGTTCCTCGAGCCAGAGTTCCCCTCACCCACGTCCCCTGAGAACCTAGGTTCCTGCTAAATTGCCAAAGCTGAACGGAAAGGGATGCTTTGCCGCAAAGAAGCTGCTGCCACGAGCTTGCTTTGCGTTTCTCTACAGTTCTTTTCCCACCACAGAGAGTGGTAGCGAACAAAAGCGTTTGCCCTAGAAGCGACCTGAAAGGAAAATCTCCCGCAAAGGAACTAATGGGCTCGTTAGGAAAGTAGGGGATGGGGTCTGCTGCGTTCACTGAAGAGAAACCATCGCGCTGGGTTTTAAGGGGCCAAGGTAGCCATCGGCCTAGATGTGCCCTGCCACCCTCCCTCTCACCCAGTTGATTCTTTGTGTAAGTTTAACTCCTCGGAGGTGGTAGGGTGAGAGCATCCCATCAGGTGTATATACGACTCATTAGTCCGCACTTAAAAAGATCGATAACAGGCAGTGGGAGGCTGGGAGATGGTGGCTTCAATGGATTTACTGAAGGCTTTATTTTCCTCTTGCCTTGAATGGCTTAATTGGTTAAAGCAGATTCCAGGCATTCTGCTGCTCCTGCGTCAGAGCATACTGCACTTTGATATAAATTGTGTTGATCTTTTTTATTTGAAGGTCAGGATTTCAAGACAGTCCATTCTGGGTGTCCCATATATATGATTTTACATAGCAGTGACTCTGCAAACCACAATATGGTCCTTAAATGAATCTGCCAGTTCGATTTCACTCTGAAAGAGGAAGAACAGAAAGAGAAAAAGAGTATTTATAAGAGGCAATAGTCATGTGAGTAATTTGTAACTTACAGGGGTGAAAGAGGGAAGTGCTAGATTCATCTAAGGGAAATTCTCCATGTGTCTTGCTTCAATTCAAACAAAGAAAGAAAGTTGGTATGGATTTATCAAAGCTCATTATGAAGTGTCAGAGTTATTTAGAGGTACTTGGCTAAATTTCTCAGATATCCACTTGGGGGAGTCTGGAAGTCTTGGGAGAAAGAGAAAGCAAGAATTTACAAAACTTCTATACTCTGTGGAACAGATCACCTAGTAATTTGTTACAATTCAGTATGAACACAATCTTATTAGAAAAAAAAATTTAAGTGATCTCCACCAAATACTGTGTGCAAATCAAATCCATTTTGGCTCCTTTCATTAGAGTTATTTTTAATTTATATTTTGAGACTGTAGTGATTCTCTGTACATATCACCTTGGGAACAACTCATGACCTGTACGATTTTCATTATGTCTTTTGAAGTTTTGGAAACTTGCAATTATTAGACAGGAGATACAATCTTCATTTTTACTGAACCAAACCAAGGAATCTCCTAAGGAAATGGAAGATGGCCCATATGTGAAAGAATCAGATAATATAGATTTCTTGTGTGTATAAGTCACAATAATCTAAGCTAGGTTTTTTGCAATATTTTTCTTTCAAAATACTTCTGACAAAATGTTCAGATCTGTATGTACATCATGAAGCTCAATTTCCAGTTCAGGAAACAGGAACCACAGTTACTTGAATTATCCCATGGAACAGAATATCGTCTATATGGGATGCCATATTGTGTTTCTACTGGCAAAGTTGATATATAATATATACCATATATATGATATACATACATGTATATGATGATGTATACATCCTAAAAACCAACTTTAGTGAAATAATCTCCGTAAAGATTCACTTTACTGTCAGAATAGTCTACCTTTGCCACTTACAAGCTTTATGATATGATGGGGTAGCTTATGACTGCAGTATCTAAACCTGTGTATAAATGGTAGTAAACACATCATAGGTCTGTTGCTAATACATTAAGGATGCTGACAGTTAAAAAAGGAATGTAAATTTTTTTACATAAAATTTATCCTCATTGTTTCACTACACATGAAGTAATCTATCTCAACATTACCTAATGCTGAGTGTAATCAGCAAGATTCTATACCTACACCTTGAACTTGCACAGACGTATATCAGAAGAGAATGCAGATTCCTTTTGTTTACCCTCATTTCAATTGAGTAGCCATATCTATACTGTAACGGTCATTCAAATAAAACTACTAATCACACTATATGATATTCATTATGCCATTACCAATGAGCTCTGTTGCTAGTGGACTCTTCATTACATCAACCTTAAAATTCAAGAGAAAAATAAGCCACCACCATGTGCGTTCTGGCTTCTAATTACAACAAACAACTCCTAGGCATAATGGAATTCCTCTATTAAAATATGAAATAATTTTTTTCATTTGAATTTTGCTAAAAATTAAGAGAGAAGTCAAGTAGGAAATCAGGACTTCCCCATCATCTCAGAGAGAAATCATACCTTTCTGTGGCAATAAATTAAAATCAGTAAACAGTGACAAATTATTGTGACCTCCCATCTTGCTGTTCCCATGTCTTTCCTTTTGTCATGGTGCAAAGGAAGTAAGTACATAAGTAAGCATCTTCAAATTTCCTATTGTGTTACAATATCTTTGATATCCATGGTCTGTTCCCATTATTTCAAACAATTCTGATTTATGTTATTAGTAGCCATTTTGGCATTGATTATTTCTATAGAACAATGCCACTCTTAATTTAAAAAATAAAAGATTTCCCTTTCAAAGACTTAGAAAATTTATATTAGGTTAAACATCTAACTGCTATTGTAAACATGCAGAATCAATATTTCTTAATCATAAAATTTTTAAAAATATTTTATGGGATCATTATAGATCACTTGGGTTTAATTACCAACTTACCAGCTGAAAAAATTACAATGAATAAATTAAACATAAACGTTTTAAGTAACTGACATTACTCTAAAAAAAAAAATTGCAGTTCTTTTTTTGCCACCACTACACTTCAATTTTCCCTTTCTACTGGTGCAGTTTCCCCTTCAATTTTCCCCTTTCTACCATTGTGATTCAAATCAAGATCCCGTATGCTCTGTGCTTATACTAATTTACCTCACACCTTGTTCCTCATTTCACTTTGGTTAGCCCAAAGCTGGGTACCAGGTTTCTGCACAGCAACTGAGCATTGTTCCTGACCTGTTACTGGCTCACGCAGAATTTCAGGATAAAGTTATTGCCATGAAATGTAAAACCAAGGTCCTGCCTTCTTTCCCAGACCAGCAGCTGGACCCCTCCATCCTGAATCCCTGCTGTGATTCTCTCTGTCCAGTTCTTCCAGAGGGAAGTAAAACTTCCCTGAGTTTGCCTACTGATGTTTGAGACAATACGTTGCTACCTTCGCATGACTGGACTTCCTACTTCCTGTCATTACAATCTCTGAATGCTTTTACTCTATCTGGATAACTTCCCATTGCTAAAGTGAACTATCCACAAATCAACTTCTGGGTCCCAGAAACTCAGCCTTACCTGAGCTTCTGAGCTTCTGTGAACCAAGTTCCCGTTCTTATATCATTTGAAAAAAAAAAAAAAAGCATATTCCAGTGTTATTCAACTGTGTCTGTGATGTAATCTTAGCGGTTACAGAGTATATTATTGGGATTCAGAACTTTCCTTTTTTTTACTATAATGATCTAACAATAATCTGTAACTCAGTTCTGTCACTATGTATCTCTTGTGTTTGCATTCATGTTTGTGATCACATTGGTGTCAAGTATTATTTATTGCTTTTATTGTTTTGGACTAATGAGGAAAAATCTAGGAACTTAACATAAATGTTTTGTTTATTTTAAAATGTGTTCAAATGATGTCATGACATGCTGTATGAACAAAGGTGTGGCATAAAATGGAGAAAAGTGGTGGGAGAACTATATCACCATACAGTACCCATATCATTATAATCATCAGGTATACTTAGATCAGTATTGACACAAATACTCATAAACACATTCATGTTTTGAGATAGGATTTGGTTTCAGCAAAGCAACATCATCTGTTGTATTAAATTAAGATTGCAAATTTGGATATTTTGTCTGTTGTATTTTTGTTTGATTTCTGTTTTTTGTTTTGTATTTACATAAGGGTTATAAGCATATGGGGTTTTATAATTAGTTTGATGTTAACATATTTCAGTATGTCACTAGTGAACTTAATTTATGCTAGAGAATCTTTAAAAAGGATCTATATGTTATTCAGGTATGAGAAAACTGGCATATGCTAGTCATGGGATAAGTATTGAATAACCATTACTGACCTTATCTGAAGCTGATACTATTATGGTATGATTTGAAAAGAGATGGTGGCTTTTTAAGGTAATTATTAGTTAATTATTACCTAAAAGTAGTCCAATCTCCCTATTCCTGTTTCTGTATCTCAGATCTGCTGGATTTAAATGTGGGGCCTGTTAAAAACAAATATTGTATTTTGAGAAATCTGATATCCTGTCAATTGTAAGATATATTCTCTTTATCGCCACTATAAATAAAACACACTGCCAATTAACTGTAAGAAGCCACTGATTATAAGACATCTGAATTACAGAGTTGTTAAAAACAAAAAGGCACCTAATAATCGATATATTGAACCTAAATTTGGTAGACACTATCACAGTTAATACCTAACTAGAAACCACTTTAAGATATGTCCAACTAAAGCAACCATGGAATATGGTCAAGTAGTGATTCAACTTCCTTAACTTCAGTTATTTCACCTCTAAAAGAAAGGGAATAAGCCAAATATGATCTTATGTATTTTCAAGCTTTAATTTCTCTGATTCTTTGGCAACCTCTCTAGAGCTGATATTGATCAGCCTTGGCAGAACAGAGCACCATTTTAATTTCCTACTTCAGGATGTATGTCTTAAATAGCTGGGGGACATGCAGAAATTGTGGAAATTGATACAAATGTAAACAATCAGAAAGAACTTTTATAATTTTGCTTGGGTTTAACCCTAGGAAGTAAATTAAACAATTTATATTATGCAGTTCTTTCACATGTATTAAAATAATGGTAGGTCACCTATTGACCAGTCTATTTATCTGATACTGATAATGGATTTTACCTTTTTATTCCTTTACTTTTCAATTCTAATAAGTAAAATTGGGATAGATGCCAGAAAAATGCTAATTTTAGAGTCAAAGCCACATTTCTAATATGTTGCCAAAGAAATTAATATAACTGGATACTATACATCTAATTTACCAGAAGGAATAACATTAAGATATATTACTGTAAGTCAAGAAAAAGTTGAGCAATTATTACATTCCTATGTTTTACAGTCTTTTTGGAAAGCAATCTGGCAACATCTATTAACATTAAAATTGCATATAACTTTTGACCTAGCCATTGCATTCCTGGGACTCTCTACATAGAATAAAAGATATTCACAAGAATACTTAATGCAACATTGTTTAATTACTCATAGTTATTAAAAACACTGGAAACAAAGGAAATAATCATTAGTCAGGGTAGACTTTGTGTCTAATAATATAATAAACTGTATCTGTACCCATTGATTTGGTATTATTACCTAGTTGTTTTAATGTATAAGAAATGTAGCATACAAATGAAAGAACAGTATTAAATAGGATCTGGTTTTGTATTATAAAAACAAGAATGTGTATATATTTGTAAAATAAGCAGACATGAATATAGGTAAGGGTATATGTAGGTTGTTAACATACTTGAATGTCAGGTATGAGGGAGAAGAAAGAATTAGAAGAGAAGGAAAAATCTAGGGAAGTAGAAGAAAAAAGAAGACTTATATGCATACACATACACACATCTGGGTAAGAAAACAGAAAAAAAAAAAAAAAAAGAAAAGAAAAGAAAAAGAAAAAAGGAAAGAACGAAGAAAAAGAGGGAGGAAGATACAAATATCACCTAGTTAGTATGTGAAGAATTATAAGAGATAGATGAAAGCAGGGGGAATATTGGGAAGATACCAAAATGAAAGCAATTTGTCTACAATGGTGAGCAGTGATGGGGATGAGGGAATGAATTTGGGAAATGCTTTGAAACTTTAATTGACAAGATTTACTGATAGGTTGGATGTGGGGTGATGAAAAGACTAATACAGAATAACTGAGAATTTGATCTGAGCAAATGAAGGTTACTGGTGCATTTTATTGAGATGGGGAGATCTAGAGAGAAGAAGGTTAGGGGAAATGCTAAAATTTAGATTAATTTTTAACAAGTTTGAGATGACTTTTAGATGTACAAGTGGAAAGAATAGAGGTGGCCAGGTATAGAGTCTGGAGTCAGGATCCGATATTCATTTAAGAATGGCATATTGGTGCCATTTACAGGCATGGGACTGTATAAGATCACATGAGAGCACATGTAGATAGATAGATAGAGGGCTCCAGGACAGGTCAGAGTTGACTCTATGAAAAGCAGTTTTAACAGGAGACAGGGAATGAGCTGCCAACGGTGCTCAAACCAAGTGAACATGATGCCTTGGAAGCTCTTCCTTACAGAAAAAAAAAAAAAAAAAAGTCGAATTTAAGGCGAGATTGATCAACTATGAGGAATACTGTTGATAGCTCAGGTAAGATGAGATCAGAGAGGTGATCTTAAGTTGGACACGTTGAAAGTCATTGGTGACCTTGAAAAAGCAGTTTCTGGAATATACCAAAAAGACTGTAAAGAATTTACAAAAAATAAATTCTGCAACCAAGCTAAGAAACCAGGCATGTGTGCTATTTGTATGAGAGAAATTTTGTGGAAATATTGCTGTATATAGAACAGATGTGAACAAATTTAAGAATATAATAGAAGATCAAGACTCAATACTGTTCCTCAACACAACTTATATATACTTGAACTCCCCTCTTCTCTAGCAAACCTTTCGTTAATAAGAGGAAGAGGATGTGGACATTTTCACTGAGGTTTCAAGTTTACATATGGTCATATTGATTTAGAACCAAATAAACATAAATTTAAACTATATGCATTTTATTAACTTACCTAATTGATTTATAAATAAATATTTCACACGGATTATGAGGTGATGGTAAAATGGAGACTTCATATAATTCAGATGGGAATATTAGTAGTATAATATTCATGAAAATAAATTTGAAAATATGTATCATAAACCTCACCCCCATTCACCATCTACAAAGCTTTAACTTGTCTATCAAACGACCTACTTCTCTACTAAAGTTGATTGTTCCATGGTGGGCCCCTGAACCACGCAAGTCCAAGAGTCTCATACTAAGTTTCATGATGGGCCAGTAATATTTTGTGTGCCTGGACTCTAAGAAGCTTAGGAAGAAGTGGTGGACATTATTGCCACAATGTACCTTTCTTCTATAGAGATTAAGAATGGGGAATATTCCTACAGACCTATTCTTAAGATCTGCTTGCTTTCACATGTTTCTATGTGACAACTCAGAACCCGTGTGATAAAATTAGTTATTTAAGTTCAGTTAGTATGAATTGGATTTTTATAACTAACAGAATCCACAACATTCAATTTTTAAACATGTACATGAAGATCCTGAATTCTAGTTAGAAATCTTAAGGAAGAAATCAGATATTTGTTTTTCAATTATGTGTGATAGACAAATACCATAAACAACATAAAATGTAAACAATGCAAAAATGGTTAAACAATACAAGTAATCCAAAAGATATATTATTGCAAATATTATATTTTAATGTCATAAAAATATGACAATGAAGGTAATGTTATAAAAATGGCAGATATAAAATTGCATCTATATATATACAAAAGAATAGCCCTATGCACACAAAAATATGTACAAAAATGTGACCTCATGATATTACAACAATGTGTTAATAGAGAAATCTCTCAATAGTAAAACTATGATTATTTTTATGTAAATATTTTTGCAGATGTTCATATTTTAAGTGATAATTTTCCTTTACATGAAGGAAAAAAGATATCTTTACTGATTATTAAGTTCTAGGAAAATATATTAAATTTTTTCACTCTAGAAAATGTAAAGGTGAGAAAACATAAAAATATAACAAATAACAAGAAAAGAAGAAACATTAGGCATCTGACAAACATTTATGTTTTCACAATGAATGGGAATAATTTAAATCATCCTAAGAAAGGTGAAGATTTTCAGATTATAAATTCTAACAAGCAACATGTCTAAATCTAAAGTGATAGAGAATTTGAAAGTAAAGAGATGGATGAATATAAATAAGCAAATGCAAACAGAAAGAAACCACTTCTAACCTATGAAATAGTATTTAAGGCCATAAACATTGAAGAGTACAACTGATGAAGAAAATATTACATTCACAAACATTTATGCACCAAATAACATAAGAGCAAAATTTATAAAGCAAAAAGTCTTAGGGAAATAAGCAAAATATATAAAGGAATAATTCACAAAAGAAATATGAATAAACATGAGATGTTGTTGACTCACGTTTTCTATCAGACCATTCAAAATAAAAATAGATTGATAGCATTTACTAGTCTTTTAAGGTTAGTTGTAATATAAATTGGTACAACTGTTTGAAGTGTAATTTGGTTTTGTTCATAAAGCTGTAAAAAGTACATGTTGCATGACTCAGCCATTCTACTTCTTGCAGACTATTACACAGAAATAATATCATAAGAGATAAAAATATAAGCACAAAGTCTTCCCTGCAGAATATTTGTAATACCTAAAATTTAAAAACAATCCATATATTTATAAAGGAGCATAAATAGCAGAAATTAATAAAAATGCTTGCAATGGTATATTAGAGAACAATTCTTAAAAAATAGTTATGTCTCTATTATGTAGGATTTTCATCCAAGAACATCAAGACTAATAACTACAGTGCAGTTTCATTTTGGTATAAATAAATTAGCATATGTATTTTTACAGACAAATAAACAGATGGCTATTGATAAGCATAGGAGAAAGGCAGAAAGACTGGATATGCAACAGAAACTTAATACTGATTAACACTGTCAATATTAAGTTGAATGATTTGGGGGCAAGAGTCAGGAAGATTGGGTGAAGGCAGCCTTCATTTCTTAAAAGATAATATTTTTAATGATTACAAGTGGAGATGTAATAATGTTTGGGTTTTTTTAGAATTTTAGAAGAAATTAAGAAAACTTTCTGCCTATTTAAATTAACCTCTGCAATTAATTTATTTATCTGTTTACCTTTTCAGTCCTCCAGCAATATCAATGCACCTTAAAAGGAGCAACTTTGTCTGGTTTGCTCACTGTTGCGTCCCCAGGGCCTTGAAAAGTACCTTGAGCTTAGAATGTGCTCAGTACTTACCGTCGACTGAGTTACAGGAGTGGAGGAAGTATTTGGACAAGTATTTGAAAAAGCAAATGCATTAAAATAATGCTTCTCCCTATGGTAAAATCTCTTCATTTTTATTTTATATCAACAAATGTGTTGCCTTTCTATTTATGAACGTTAGAACATGAGGTAAATTAGGTTTCCCTAGTGTATTAGTGAGAATAAACATCAGATCTCTAAAAAGACCCCAGAAAGACAAAAATTTAAGCAAAATAATTTATTTCTCTCATTCATGGTAGTCAGTGTATGAGTTGTCCAGGACAAACAGTGTCAGTGACTCAGGATCTTCTGCCTTGGTGTTCTGCCATGCTACACATGCAGCTTCCATGTTGTAATCTAGGATGACTGCTCTTGCTTCCATCATTGCATACATGTTTCAGCAAATTCAAAGGTGAGAAGGGCAAATGGAGAGCATTGCCCTTCCCTTTAAGAGAATGGCTCTTAACATATGATGCTTCTCTTCTCATATTTAATTGGCTATAATTTTGTCATATAGTCACACAAAGCTGCAACAGGAGGTTTGAGAATGTAGTGCTTGGCTATATACCTAACTAAAATTCAAGAGCTGTATTATTAAAGAAGGAAAAGAGAATTAGAATTGGTATCGCAAAATCAAATTCCTAAAATCGATGGAGCAATTTATTTTAGAGATATGTAATTGCGAGGAACTGATTTTTTTTTTAAATTCTCCTATGACTTATGCTAATGTGTGGGTTTCATGATTGACTAATAGAAACAATTTACCCATTCATCTTCCCCCTTTCATAAGAGTAAGTGTAATATAGCAAATGAATTTAAGCCTTGAAAACTTATATCCTAATATCACTGATTTGATTTTAATATTTTAACTTTTAGGGATACTATTCTGATGGGAATTTGTTTTGTGGCAGAGATGTTTGTTGGATCCAGCTATCTTTGACTGCAAGCCCTACTGGGAAGATTTCTCACTACTATTGCCCAACCTTAATCATAAGTCACTAAAAAAAAAAAAAAAAGAGTATCTGAAGTATACTAAGCTATATGAAACATTTGTCTTAATTTTAATAATCAGTGTTTTAGCATTAACTAAGGGCCACTACTCTTTGCAATAATTTGTTTTACTTTGACTCATAGCCTCAGAGCTGAGACTAAAAGCTATACTCCGAACTCTGTAGATTAGTGGTTCTCAAACTTTAACCTGCATCAGAATCACCTGGAGGACTTGTGAAAACACAGATTTCTGGATCCAACCACAGAGTTTCTGATTCAGTAGGTAGGTCCTAGGTAAGGCTCAATAATTTGCATTTCTAGCAGGTTCCCAGATGATGCTGAGGCTGCTGAGTCCTGGTCTGGGGAGCACATTTTGATAACCTTACATCTGCATAGCCAGAGTTCTGACCGCAGCAGATTCTTTCTCTGAACAGAGCTACAGTGTCTAAGAACTCTGCAACTGAAGTCATAACCATAGTCTTTTCAAGCAGAGCAAAGAGATTTTGATTGTTGTCACCACTCCATAATACACACATGGCATAGTATCCCCTGATCATTTAAGCTCACTTTCTCGCCTTTTGGTCAAATAATGATGATCGTTAGACAACTTAAGTAAACTGTTTCAAATTTTATCTTAAGTTATACAAAATTAGCCTACAAGAGTACAGGATCTTAAGTAGATAATAATAATGAGAGGACTCATTATAAGGATACTGATCAACAGTATGGTGTCAAATCAAAATACTATAATATAAATGCTGTTTTAAAATTCAATATCAAAATATCTGACACATATGTACAATTACACAAAAACTTCATTTAAATTTAAGAAAACGATCACAGTGATGATACAAAAGACTTAGGTAGGTATAAAAGTAAGCATTAAGGCCAAGTTCAGAATTTATGGAGAAAGCACTTAAATAGTCAAATAAACAAGTTTTAAAAAGATAAATGTTTGTAATAACTACCAATAATAAATGAAGAAAGTAGATTGAAAAGCATGAAAGAAAATAAGGTATTTTAGATACTCGTTTTGCGGAGTATTTTCACTGTGTTTGTTATTAATGGAAAGAAGCCATTAAGCCATTCTTTGCAGCATTCATTTTCTCTGACCAGTTGTGAGAAAAAAAGAAAGCTATTAAGTTTTCCAGATGATTAAGAAATTGTTTTATACGTTTTGCTTTTATTTTAAGGCATTTTTTTCTTTTACATTAACTTGTACATGCAAATCTAAAACAGTGTATAAGTTACGTTGGGCGTTGCCTACATGATAATTATAGGACAATAGTGTAGCAAACACATTAGGTAAGAATTTGAAACTAATCAGTGTTTGCTTTATTTTAATTAATATACTTCATTTTTTAGAGTAGTTTTACGTTTACAGAAAAAGCGAGCAAAAAGTACAGAGTTCTCATCAAACCTTCCCCACCACCCCGTGTCCCTGCACAGAGTTTCCCTATTAGAATATTTTGCATTAGTGTAGTTTATTTGTTGGAACTGATGAACCAATATTGATGCATTATTATTAACTAAGTCTCCATTTATATTAAGGTTCACTCTGTGTTGTATAGTTCTATGTGTTTTGTCAAATGCATGATGCCATATACCCGTGATTACAGTATCATATAGAATAGTTCCACTCCCCAAAACACTCCCTGTGCTCCACCTATTTACCCCTTCCTCCTTACCTTCAAGACCCTAGAGACCCCTATTTTTTTACTGCCTTTATAGTTTTTTTGACTTTTCCAGAATATCACATAGTTGAAATCATATAGTATATAGCCTTTCAGACAGGCATCTTTCACTTAGCAATATGCACTTAAGGTTCCTCCATGTCTTTTTATGGCTAGGTGGCTCATTTCTTTTTTTTAATTACTGAATAATATTCCATTGTAGTGATATATCACAGTTTGTTTATCCATTCAACTACTGAAGGACATCTTGGTTGCTTTCAAGTTTTGGCAATTTTGAATAAAGCAGCTATAAACATTTGTGTGCAAGTTTTTTTGTGTGGACATTAGTTTTCAACTCTTTTGGGTAAATGCCTAGGGGCATGATTGTTGGATCACATGCTAAGACTATATTTAGTTTTCATAAGAAACTGCCGAACTGTCTTATTCCCAGTAACAGTGAATGAGATTTCCTGTTGTTCCACATCCTTGCCAGTGTTTATTGTTGTAATATTTTGGATTTCAGCCATTTTGATAGGTGTATAGGGGTATCTCTTTTTAAAATTATTGGTTCCCTAATTACATATGATATGGAGTGTCTTTTCATATGCTTATTTATTAACTGCAAAACTTCTTTGGGGAGGTGTCCAGAGCATATTATTATCTGAACCATAACTTTAATGAACAAATGAAAAGTTTATTGTCTTTAAATTATTATTTTCCTCTCATGTGATCTCAGTGGAAACTCTCAAATTCAGCGTATTATTGCATCTACTTCCTAAGATTATTCGTTCAAAATATCAAACAAAAATACTTGCAAAATTATCTACTTAAAATAAAATTTAAAAAGGAGTATGTTTTGCTAACAATCAATTACTTTATAGAGAATTTCTGAAATGCTCCTGCAAAAATTGAAATAAAGTTTGTTAAGAGATTAAGTTCCAATAACAAAATCATCCTCATGTTCTAATCAATTTTTCATTTGTAATACATATATAATATATATAGTATATATATTCTGTGTGGAGATAAATGTAATATATTTGTGTAAACTTCCCTAGATTTATTTCTATAATTGTATAGAAAAAATGAAATTATTAATCTCTCTCATCTTATGGGAAATTCAGTCATCTCCTAATAGAAATATATATTTAATGAAATTATATTATTTTAATTGATGCACCTATGTGCTGCTATTGGCATTTGTTTTGCTAATAAAATTAAACTTTATTCATTCCAGAAAATGACTGGGAGGCAATTTTAACAATATATTTTTGTGGACAACTGAGAATTTTGTTCATATAAAACACTCTGTGTTTTACAATGTTTTACAACCAGGTAACCAGCTAGTCATATTGCACTTTCTAAGTCTCTGCTAATAATTTATCCGTATATAATACTTGAAGACAATGAAGAAAGTTATCATTTAAATATCTGCTTCATCAATAACAATTATTAGCTTAAAGTGAAGTTATAAAAATCACATGAACTACTGATCCTTTCTATTAGGAAAATTTTGTTGGGTAATTAACTGGACAGGGACATATTTGTCAGGTGCTATGAAATAATATACCTCCCTCAATGACTGATGCTATTCATCCTTCATATGTATTCATAGCTACATATTTACATTGTTGCTGTTCAGCTCTCTTGTAAAGAAAAGGCTGGAACACTGTCACAATCTCCTATCCCATGTCGAATTTAAAATATAAGAAAACATATACCCTTTCAAATAGCCATGGTGAAAAAATTATAATAAAATAAAGCTTGGCTTTCAATGAAACTCACTTTCAATAAGTCTAGATCAGAAAGTCAGACTTAATACCAACACCAAACACAGTGAAGCCAGTGCTAGAACCCAATTTGGTATTCTAAGGCCATAGGTATACTCTAAGTAAATAGGTACATGAGTATGAATGCAAAGACCTTTACAACTATGGACCTAGGAAACACTTCCATGTCTCATCCTTCATGAAATGTGACATTGAGAGGAATGATTGCCAACTGGCAGAAGATACATTCATACAAGCAGCAGCTGACAGAGATAGGAGTGATGGTTAGCAAGGGAATGAGGCTGGGGAGAGCAAGAGGTTCTTTGAGACCACTTCTTCCCTCAGCTTTTAGTATGGCACTTTGTTCAAGCATCTGGCTTTTTCAGCTCTACCAGGCAGCTGCAGGAGTATCGGCAGCAATTGAGATAAATACACAATAGAGTGGCAATTGAGATAGCTGTCCACTGATCAGCACTTGTAGTTTAGTCTGAAAGAGTGAATTGGAGTTACTTGTGCTACTCTAAGCAGCAGCAGTTGAACTAAAAAGGAATTATTATTCATAAAAGTATATTAACAAACCTGGGGATTCATAGAAATAGGTAGACTTGTGACACCTGCAAAATACTGGAATGCTTGTTAGCAAGTGGGAGATTGCTTGTACTACCATTTGGACAGAAATATAAATGTGACCTCCTTCTGCCAATGAACCAGTGAAGCATAGGGAGATATAAATGAAATATATATCATAGAGACCCAAGCCTTTTATCACATTGCACCTCCCCTCTCTATGGTTTATATATATATATCATTCTGAAGTGACTGGCCTCTTGGTAATTCTATGAAAGAACAGATAGTATTAATAGTAAAAATGATGGTACTAATTATGTTATGTTTGGATGCTTACTATGTAATATACACTGTGCCTAAACCTACATATGCATTATCTCATTTAATTTTCACAATAACACTAAGAATTAACATTACTATTTGTATTTTATAAGTAGAAAACACTGATATTCAAATAACTGGTATAGTTAAGATTGATAGCCTGGAGTTCAAACTCTCAAGTACTGCTACGATCATATCTCAGAAATGATGTTAATATCACAAAATATTAATATGCTTGATAATTTTTGTTTGGCAATAATTGATTAATTTTATTAGTCTTCATGTCAATAGCATACTTTTCCCAATACATGTAATTGTGCTCGATCATAGTGGATTATCATTACAGAAGGTCACATAAGTAAATATGTTACTCCAGACTAGCACATATATATACATACATACTGGATTAATTTAGTCCATTAATATAAAATCATACTTGAGAAAATGTACATGAATACACAGTATTATAACTGAATCAAATGGTTAGTTCATTTTAATTGATTCTTACAGTTGCTTTTCTGATCACATAAAAAGTGAGAAACCCGTATGATTTTGCAGTTACTCTATTAATTCACAATAATGTGAACAATCTCTATGTTAAAAATTGAACAGGAATGAATTAAAATGAAACAGCCACATTAAGTGTTAATCAACTAAAAGTACCACAGTTGATGTGAAATAAATTTAATGTCCTTACTTTAGATCCTACAGCAAAATTAATTATACTTATGTTAGCATATTTTATACACTGAAAATCTGAAATGCCACTAAAATACAGAATGACACACAAAAAAGAGCAACTGATATTGGCTACACAGATTAATTGTTTCAATTGAAACCAAAATACTTTACACTGTAAGTATTAATTTGGATATTTCTAGTGTAATAAGATTTTTACATAGCTAGAAATGAACAGACAAGTTTACTACATTGTCTCAGTTTCAAATTTTCTAGGTTACCGATTCTATCCAGCTGCTTATAAAAGAAAACATCTTAGTGACTATATAGGGGGCTTAATTGTGCTATCAGAGTACAAATAGAGAATTGCATGTTCACAGCATGTCATAAGTAATAATAGGATTAGGCAAGTCAGAGGATACAAAGGCTGGGAGACTATTTAGACAAGAGGAATTCAAAGGGATATCACAAATATAAGTAGTCAGCAGGTTTGAAGTCAAAGTTCTAGATCCAGGAAATGCAGGAAATTTGATCAGCCATAATATGAATTAGGAAGGCATGGTAGTTTGGGGTTTAAATCCAAAGGCTAGAAATCCATCAATATAGAATAGATAGGTCAGGAATGTATAGTTAGGTGAGTGCAGATAGATGAGCATTAGAATAATTATGGGGTAGGAGGGTAAGAAGGGAGGGGGGAGGAAAAATGCCTCAATATCAGGGAGTCTAGACAAAGAATTTCTTTCTGCTGAGTAGAACTGAGGTTCTTTCCTGATAGGTACAACAATATTATTAAAAATGCAAAGGCAATAAAGGCCTCACAGGTTTATAACCAAGGGTTATATAAAGATGCTAGATCCTTGCCAGCTTGTATAAATTTTCAAAGCTCTCAAGTAAAATAGGATGAAATACACAATATATGCCTTCCTCATGTGGTGTAGAAGTAACTCGCGTTTTCACTCTAATGAAATACACGTGGAGTAGAGTGTGATGGGTGTTATTTATCTTCCCATTTGTGATTGTGTTACACTGAAACAGAGATGTTATTTACAAGTAAACTCTGTTACAATTGATAGGTTAAATGACTAATCTGTCATATTTCCAATAAATACTTGAGGAATTTTTCAAGTGTCTGGTTTAACGCTGTCTATTTGACAATTTGAGCATGATAGAAGAGGCTTTATTTTCAGCTGCAAAACACTTGGTTGAAATGAAGCCTTATGCTATGTAAGCTAATCCAGTTGAAGCTTGGAGTTAGCACCCAGAGCTCCTCCAAGTAAAGGCTCAGCATTCTACAAAGCCCATTTTAAAGTCCACTGGTCTAAGAAATACAGAGGATCATCAAGAAATTGTTGCTGAATTGAAAAAGCTCATGCAATCGAAAGTCTTAAGAGGTCTGAATATTCACCAAGAGTTAAAAGTAAAACATTCAGTCAAAACAATATTTATCACAATGTCTTATTATTTTTGTTTGTTTGTATTATTTGTTTTATTTATTTTTATTGTCTTTTAAAATTGGTGGCCTCTTTCTAAACTGAGGCAGCAATATACTGAAATGGTATCCAGGTTTTTAAAAAATGTTGAAACTGAAATTTTTCAAAATTATAAGAAAAATATTGCTAAAGGACTGAGAAAGGTGTCCAAAGGATCAAAGGTAGTACTGAATATTAAGATACTTTAATCAAAAACAATTTAATTCTTCAACATAAGTAAAAAATAAAAAATCACCAATAATGACACACCTGTGATTGTGGCTTATTTGATGCCATTATACAGTATAGAGTTGCTGATATTAGTGAGGAAGAATGTTAGAATAGCACATGTCTGAGCTGTCATACTGTTTATTGAAAAGATAAAAAATATGGAAGTATTCTAATAAAAAATTAAATAAAAACTAAGGCTAATTAAAATAATGTTGGTCAAATCTCACACACATACAGAATAAAAAGCAGTAGACAGAATAAAAAGCAGGAGGAAGCTTCAAGCTAGGACAGGAGAGGTAGCTGAAAACCAACCTGCATTTTCCATGCAAATGTAATAGATGCAAATGCTGTGGAGAAAAGTCATGCATTCGCCAGAAGATCTATGGCAGGTTTGATGGCTTCTAGGTCATGAAAGAAACTGATAATGAAGGAGCCAAGATCCAAAGATAGGGCTTTGAAGAGTCAGCCTACAAAATTCTATTTTAGAGAAACAAAGTAGTAGATCAATGTGGATATTCAAAGTAGTACAAAATTAACACTCATTGTCATATTAGCTGTGCTTGAATATGCCTCTCCAACTTCTCATTAAAACTCACAAAATAAGAACAATAAAGAACAAATTGATTCAAACTAGCAAATGCACCAAATATTGAGTCATAAAGCTGACCAGGAAGGTATGAAAGCGCTCATTTTACACCCTCGAATTATGTTAAAAAACATACAGATTGCCTGTGATACAGGCTAAATTCATAAAGTAACCTACAATTAAACAATCGTGAATGACATTTCAAAATTTTCGGGATGAAGAAAGAAAGCATCACAAATATCTTCCAGTGAATATCACTCTACAGAGAAGGAGGAAAAAGGTTTTCCTCAAGTTTTCCATTGCAATGTTACATAAACCCTTCGGAAGTTATTGTTTTCTTAAAAGAGAAAACTTTTTGACATAATATTTCCATACGAAGATAAAATAGTCATGCAAAATGGCAATAGAAACTCATTTTAATTTATGCAAGAGCATAATAGTCCATTTATTAATCCAGAAATGCAAGACAGTTTAATATTAGGAATCAAACGATGTATTGTATCAAAAGGTCAAATGAGAGTATACGTTTTATACAATGCAGCTTCGTCCCTAGGAGATTTGTTAATGGAAACATCATTTATATATAATCTAATTGCTGTTATGGAATTCAGGACATATAATTTACCATATAGTTAAGAAATAATTTACCTGCAACCATTAGGGATTTAAGTGTTCTAGTTAATTCTCAATACCCTTAAAATTTTTAAAACTCATTAATTTTAAATATGTTACATACTTCACTGACTTAGTAAACAGCGTATTCTAATACAATTTGGTATCTTAATAAATTTAGGATTGTCATTATGAATATCAATTATTATGCTCTATTACAATGACAGCTTTGGGCTGTTTGTTCAAGACCTAATTGTGAGCTGCTCTGTAAGATAAACACAGTCTAGCAGAAGAATGAGAAATAGATATTTGATGCTGGATGTCCGTATCCTTTCTCTTTATTTTGCTCTCTTTAGTCCACTGCTAATTCAAAAGTGTATCTTTATATTGCTTCCTCTGTTTTACTCAAATCTGTTGATCTCTAGTTTTAAGAGAAAAAAAACTAATGGCTTTCATAGGCAAACAGAAAACTGTTATAAATTTTAAATAAACTCTAATTTTAAAGTTGATCATCATTTACAGAAAAATTGTGAAAATACTATAGAGTTTCCATATACCACATATCTAGCTTCTTTTACTATTAAAACCTTACATTATATGGTCTTTGTGTCACAATTAATGAACAAATATTGATACATTATTATTAAATAAAATTATAAAGAATGATTTCCTAAAAAATCCCCTGTGCTTTATGTAGTCAACTCTTCTCCCAGCAAACCCTTGGAAACCATTGAACTGTTTATTATCTCTATAGTTTTACCTTTTCCAGAATTTCAGGTGAATTGAATGATACAGCGTATATAGCCTTTTCAGGCTAGTTTCTTTCACTTAGCAATATGTATTTAAGATTCATCCATGTCCCTGAATGGCTTGATAGTTCATTCTCTGTTTTCACCTAATAATATTCTATTGTATGGGTGTATCACAATTTGTTTATCCATGTACCCACTGAAAGACATTTTGGTTGTTTCCAGTCTTTGGCAATTATAAATAAAGCTGTTATAAACATTCTTAGGCAGGTTTTTATGTGGACATACATTTTCAAATCAACTGGACAAATAGCTAGGATTATTCCATAAATGGCAATTCATTCAAGTTGATTGATATTGTTGTTCCAGACTTCTGTATCCTTACTGATTTTCCATCAGCTTGATCTATCAATTATTAAAGGATGGGTTTTGAAGTCTCCAACTATAAGCATGGATTTGTTTATTTCGCCTTCAGTTGTATCAGTTTGCTTCACATATTTTGACACTGATATTAGTTGCATATATGTTTAGGGTTTTTTTGTATTCTTGGATGATATATTCCTTCATCATGTGCCTTTTTTAAATGCTTGATAATTTTTCTTGATCTGAAGACCGTTTTGTCTGAAATTAATAGAGATATACCAAATTTCTTTTGACTTGTGTTATCATGTTATCTCTCTCTCTTTACTTTCAACCTATCAGACTATATACTTGAAAGTATGTTTATTCTAAACAACATATAGTATATTCTTGCTTTTTTAATGCACTGAAAATTTGTTTTTCTTTTTAATTTATTTTTTAAAATTGAAGTATAATTGCTCTACAATATTATGTAAGTTACAGGGGTACAATATAGTCATTCTCAATTTTTAAAGGTTATACTCCATTTATAGTTATTATAAAATATTGGCTATATTGCCAGTGTTGTACAATATATTCTTGTAGCTTATTTTATACCCAATGGTTTGTACCTCTTACTCCCTATATTGTCCCTCACCCCTTCCCTCTCCCCACTGGTAACCTCTAGTTTGTTCTCTATATCTGTGAGTTTGCTTCTTTTTTGTTATATTCACTAGTTTGTTGTCTATTTTAGGTTCCACATATAAGTGATATCATACAGTATTTGTCTTTCTTTGTCTGACTTATTTCTCTTAGCGTAATGCCCTCCAAGTCCACACAATTTGTTTTTCAATTCGCATACTTGGATCATTATATTTAAAATTATTTTTCACATACCCGGGTTAATATCCAACACCACGGTTAATGTTTTTCCTATATCCCATTTATTTCTTGTTTATTTTTCTTACTCATTTTCTTCCTTCTCTGATTGTAACTAACGTTTTAAATGATTACGTTTTATCTTCTCTCATTATATGAAGTATATTTCTTTCTAAATTTTTTTCCAGTAATTACGACTCCAGTGGTAAAATTTTCTTTATATAGATCCATTTCTGACTATGACATATTTCTTCTGCCTGAAAACCTCTTTTACCATTTCTTTCAGGGAAGGTCTGCTGGCAGTGAAGTCCCATAAGTTTTGTATGTCTCAGAAAGTTTTTACTACTCTTTTATACTTTGAAGAATACTTTTACTGTGTATAGTATTCTACATTAGTGGTCTTCTTTCACTTCATTTTCCTGTTTTTGCCTAATTTTTCTTGAGAATTTGCTATAATTCTTATTCTTGTACATCTATAAATAACCCCCCCCCCTTGACTTCTTTCAAAATATTTTTTGTCAATGGCTTATTGGAGTTTGCATATAATATGCCTAAGTTTGTTTATTGGTATTTATTCTACTTGGTTATGTTCTCTGAGATTCAGACACCTGAGGTTTGGTTTGGTGTCTGTCATTAATTTTGGAAAGTTTTCAGTCATTATTACTTCAAACATTTCTTATGTTCTTTTCTCTTGTTGCTCTCTTTCATTGTTGCAATTACATGTACTTTACATCTTTTGATCTACAGTTCTTGGATGTTTTATATACTTTTTCATTCTATTTTTCTATATGCATTTTAGCTTGGTGTGGAGATATTATAGTTATTTTAAATCCCCTGCCAGTTTATTTCAACATCTGTGTTAAATTTAAGTATGTTTCTGATGATTGCTTTGTTTTTTCAGAATATGTTTTTTCCCCTTGCTTTTTTGGCACACCTTCTGATTTTGTTGTTGTTGTTAAAATCTAGGCATGTTGTAATGTCCTGTAATAGGCAATGTCAGGTAATAGGACTTGAGGTAAATAGGCCTCTAGCATGAGCATTTATGTTAATTGAGTCCTGAGTTGGACTGTGTGTAATGTTTGCTGTAGCTATGGGTGCCTAAGGAGACACTATTCCTCTAGTGCTCTTGGTTTTATCTGCCTCCTCATTTTAGGCTTCCCTAAGTATTCCTCCTCAAAGAAAGTCTGTATCTTGCAGGTCTTTTAGCTATAATCTCTTGTTCTTGTGCTAGAGCACTCACTGTTGGTATGGTGGTAAGGTGAGTCGGAGGAAAAGACTATAATGTTTTAATTACATCTCCATCCTTTAGTAGACCCATGTCTCAGCATTCTGATCTTCACAAGTGTTTCTCCAGTGATATAGGTTTATTTTCTCTTTCCCCCACTCCCTTACTAGGCAACAGTGTTCCCAATCTATTTTCCTAAAACCCTAACCCTTGTGAACTATTCCCCGCCCCTTATGTGATATTAGAAGGGTGGAGGGAGGTGGAGTGAGAAAAGTGCTCTTCTCTGGCTGGCATAAGGCTCTAGTAAATTATTTTCCCTTAGAGAGTGGGCTTTTGTTACAGAGAAGTCTCTGGGTGTATTTCACAATTATTACTCCTTTTCTTCCCATGCACATTCCATAAGGAACTCTTTCTCAGATCTTCATCATGAGAAACTAGTGGGGTTATTGGAGATAAGGCCCACAGACATATGAGGGCCCACTGACGACTGCAGGCCCTCAGAAGTTTCTCATTCTTAAGCTAGTCTACTCTGTCACACTTCAGTGGTTTATGACAATTACTATTTATATGTTCCTGTCAGTTTATGGCTCAAGTGGTTTTTTCTCCAAATAAGCAGATCTCAGCTGTGACTCTCTGAAGGCATCTCTCTCTCTCCAGTTTTCAGGGTGATGATTTGTCCTGCAGTCTCATTTCTCTGATGGGTCCAAGAAAAGTCAGTTTATTTTTTTTTTAGCTTAACCTTGTTGTACAAATGGATGCATCAACTTCCACACTCTTTACTTATTGGAAATGAAGCAAGAAATTTGTTACTTTTTTAAGATTCAATACCATTTTACTTGAGTGGCTAAGGTATGTGTATTGTGTGTATGGGGATGAGTTAGGGCATGGCAGGAACGGGAACCGGTGTTAGTACTTATTTTTGTTGACTTTTAAATTTTTTTGATGTCACTTTTAGATAATAGCCATTCTGGAATAATGAGGAATTCTGAAGTCTAGTCATCAAAAGCGAATAATTATACATAAAAATTTTACCTGCAGGGGCTTCCCTGGTGGCGCAGTGGTTAAGAATCTGCCTGCCAATGCAGGGGACACGGGTTTGAGCCCTGGTCTGGGAAGATCCCACATGCCGCGGATTAACTGGGCCCCTGAACCACAACTACTGAGCCTGCGCGTCTGGAGCCTGTGCTCCGCAACAAGAGAGGCCGCGATAGTGAGAGGCCCGCGCACCGCGATGAAGAGTGGCCCCCGCTCGCCGCAACTGGAGAAAACCCTTGCACAGAAACGAAGACCCAACACAGCCAAAAATAAATAAATAAATTTATTAAAAAAAAAAAAAAAAAATTTTACCTGCAAAGAAACCACACAGAAAAAATTAAAAACCCACAAACGTTTTTTGTTTGTTTGTTTGTTTTGTTTTTTATTTTTCTAATAAGGCCATGAATATCTCCAGGGATATGAAAAGCCACTGGATGAAAGTGGCACATCTTCCTTGAGTATTAGTAATACTGGAAGGTTTGGTAAAAATCTCCTTAGTAAAACATGATAAATATTACCTACTAAAAGAATGCAAAAATTAATGTAAACATTAAAAATAAGACATGAGCCTGGGTAAACTGTTCACTTTGAGTTGTGCTCCCCAGATCCTCAGTATATACTTTACTCTCTTTGTTATTAAGGACACTTTGACAAAAATTTTGCGGACTATTAGTTTACAAAATTAAAATAGAAAAGTTTTTGAGAGGAGATTATTTTTCAGATGAAGTTTCTTAAGTGTTTCTAATTACCTTCTCCCTCCCTTTCTGAAAACATGCATTATTGTTTTTACTCTAGAAGAGAGTGGGATATATAGAATTATTTTAGAATCATGCTTTTTAAAAGTAAAAATATGCATCCATAACACCCTTTGCTTTTTTGCCAGTTATTCCTCTTGAAAGCCTTTTGACCAAATATTTTGTTTAGCGGTTCAATTCATAACAGAATCTTAAACAGGTAAAATAGAATTTTTTTTTTTACTTTTCTATTTTTTTGGGTCTCAATACAACACCTCAGAGGCATAAGATACTATATCCAGTGACACTCCAGTTGAGATGTTACTCATTTGCCCTGTTATGAAAATGTGTTCCCATCTGTTTGAGATCACTAGCAGAAGTCTTGCTTTCTACAAAGATGTGGTAAAGACGTTCTTGAATTTTATCTACTAAGGAATGAAAGTAAATATTTTAATGACAAGAACAAGACACTCTTTTCCCAGTAATTTTGTGCATTTCAAAAAAGACTCAATTTTTGAACTTTTCCTACTTAATAAAAAGAGATATGTGACTTATTTGTCTTTTAGTTATTTTTTGTTCCTTATTATTCACAAAATATAGGGAAGGAGCACTCTATCAGTATCTTCATATCCAAGCCTTCAAAAAAATTAGGAATTATATTGGCTTTTATAAACCTGTATATATTTTATAGTTTATGTAATTTTCTTCTTATGTTTTCACTTAACCTATATGTTAATCTTTAAAAAGTGTAATAAGGCAATTTTTAGGTCTAAATAATGGTCTCTTTAAACATTCTGGAATACTTATAGGCTTGATATTAAAAATTTACAGCACTGTTTGTATACAAGATACATTCCTTTTGCAGAATAAACATTTTTCTTTATTATTTTAGATACATTTAACAGAAGTTGTAGTCTTTCACAAATTACTTGGCCTGGCAGTCCTAGGAGTGGATAAGCATCTCTGAAATGGAGTTCTAGAAGAAGAAAGTTTCTACCATAAACCCTTGGTAAAAAGAGATTGAAGCTCTTTTGCGGTTGTTTAGAAGTCATAAATACTGGTGTTTCATAATAACAAAATTTAACCCTTGAGTTTTACATGTGAGTATCAAGGATACAAATAAACAATTGTTAAATTCTGCTTCTTCTGCATTTTATTGAAACTAGGGACTTTCTCTAAGGCTATAATAGGTATGATGCTAAAAGGCTCTTTTAGTAAATTAGGCCAATGTTTAGTAGAGAGTAAATTAAGATAAAGCATCATTATTTGCAGTTAAGTGGTTTTGAGAGATATCTAGCAATAACATATGAAAAGTGTGACTGCATCTAAACTGAATCTCCACCATCTAAATGATGCATTAGAACGGTGAAAAATAGTACAATTCTGGAATTCTTTCCTAAAAGTAGAAAAGAATTGCATCAAAGAAATGAGATTTTTTTTTCTGAATATAGAGTTGTTATTTTAATCTTTACGTTGATTTCAAAGGAGTGCTAAACCTGTGATAGTATTTGGATGTTTCAACTAGGCTAGTCTATAGTTCTCAGTTATCCAAACACTAATCTAGGTGTTGATGTGAAGGTATTTTGTCAATGTGATTAGAGTGCATTCTCAGTTGATGTTAAGTAAGGGAGATTATTTTAGGTTACCTGGTGGGCCTGATCTTCCAGCTGAAAAGCCTAAAGAGGTGAGGCTTCCCTGATATAGGAAAAATTCTGCCCATGGACAGCAACTTCAGCCTACGACTGAGAGTTCTAGCCAGCCCTTCTTGACAGCCTGCTCTCTGGATTTTGAATTTACAAAACCAGCTCCACAATTGCTTACACCAATTCCATGCACTAAATCTCTTAACATGTATCCTCTTCTGGGTCTCTTCTGAACCCTGAATAATATACTACCAAAACAAAAAATATAAATTACAAACACATAGTAAATATCAATTTAACTTAAATTTTGTAGTTAATAATCAGTGTAATTCTTGAATAAACTTTTTACTATGACCTCTAAGATAAACATTGTAAAATAACAAAGATTTTTTTTGTTTTAAAATTCTTTCACTGAGTTATAATGCTTATAGAGTATATTCACTCTTTTCTGTGTCTGTACAGTTCTACAACATTTGAGAAATGAATGAAGTAGTGTAATCACCACCACAATCAAGATATAAAATTGTCACATCCCCAAATTTCCCCTTGCTCTTCCTTAATCAACCACCACCCGCACTATCAGCCTGTAAAAACCATTGATTTGTTTTCTGTTCTTATAATTTTGTCTTTTCAAGAAACGTTATAAAAGACATCATACAATATGTAGCATTTGTGCTGCATTCATATTTTTGTGTATATTAGTTCTTTCCATTTTATTGTAGAGTAGTATTCAATTACATGGGTGCACCACAGTTTGTTTAGACATTCTCCAGTTGAAAGATATTTTACTTGTTTCACATTTTTTGTGTAATTATAAATGAAGACTTACAGGATATTTTTCATTGCCTCTTGAATGTATTCATTTAAAAGATATTTACCAAACTCCTATTTTGTGAATGGGTTTATGGCACTCCAAATAAGATAATATATAAAGTAGTCATAGTTTCAGCTCTACAAGTTTATAAAATTGTGATAAAAATGAATAATTAAGCAATGACTTTGAGAGTAGTAGATACATCTGTGCATGAAGATCACACAGCTATAGCACGTAGTGTAGTTCGTGGAATCAGGGAATAATTTCTAAATTTTGTGATCATTAACTTGGTGCCTAAAGAATCCAGACATGATTCCTAAAATCAAGAGACCATAGTTTAATCCTTGGCCCTACCAGATCTTATTTTGTCTAGTCCTGAAAACTGACTGGATCTTAGATTTCTCATCTGTAAAAGGAGAACACTGAATAAGATTAATTCTATAGTGCCTTTAATAGCATTAATTTTTAAAAAAAAATTATAAATCTATTATGCAAGCAATAAATTAAATGAATGTGAATTCAAAACCTTTTGTCAACAAGAAAAATAAAAGTAGTATAAATTTTGTAGAACCTAAAAAGTATGTTATTAAAGTTCCAAAAACACTAGAAAATTAATGTTTTCCAAGAAAATTAATGTTTTAGTGTGTTGTTACGTATCTTTGAACCCAGTTCAACTTTTAAATCTCTGCCTCCTGAGTTGGTTCATTGATTACTTGATCTATAGATGAACACATGCAACTATTTTGGGGTAATTGGTTTTCTAGATTTTTTAAAATGTCTTTCCAGGGAAAGAAAAATTAGTAGAACCTTAAAATGCACTCTGAACCAAATATTTGACGTAAACAAATTAAGTGCAGAGGTTCTGGCTATAGGAAATAGAGATAATATCTATTTTATCTGTGTGGAGAATCACGTTGTCAAAGATTGTCTTTGCCATAAGCTAATGTGTGGAGGCAGTCCATTCAAAACAATTCTGGTATGGCCTTCAAATTACTATGTATGAGCCAAAGAAAAGAAAATACTTTTCAGGAGCAATTATTTCTTGCCTAGTGATTTTCATCCTGCTAGAATAACTTTTTTTCCTGATATCTCTCTGACAAAAGTAGTTTGCCAATAGCTTCAGACACATTCTTTTCAAGCTAGGCCTCAAGGGGAGAATTTTAGATAGAAGAAAAGGAAACTCCATCACTTATAGTTTAATATGTCTAGGAGGGTATATGCAAATCGCCTAATAGACTTTACTAATATATCTCAATTTCATTAAAAGATTGCTGGTGTAAAATTTAAAATTAATTATGTATATTGTAATTTCTGGATATAATAAATTTAAAATTGAAAGTTATTATGAATTAAAAATGTATGTTTAATCTATATTTTAAAAATAACTCAAATATGTATAGGCAATTAGAATGCATTTTTCCAGACTGGAATTTATAGCATTCATCAGACAATAATTGGATTTTTAATTAAAATCCTCAAGGTCCAAATTACGCATTTCTTCCCAACATTTTTCATGGCCTGTGTTTAAATGTCTATTTTAAAATATTTGTTTAGAACCTGAAACCCGTTTTCACTTGGAAACTATGTTATACTTGTTAAAAAGAAAATAAATGGTGTCTGACAAAAACATTTGAGCCATAACATTCATTTATTCTTTTCATAAATATTTAGTATTCCATGTAGTATTTTATATTAAGCACTGAAAATAAAAGAGTGAACAATATCATGTCTTCCTTGAAGAAACTCATACTTGAATGAGAGAAAGTATCCTAATCTGAGAATCTCTTTAATTTTTCTCCATTCAAAGATATTCAGCACTATATCAGTTAAATTTTCAGTTCTATGTCTCTTAGGTACAATTTGGTATATTTGTCAGGAAAGTATAAGTTTCAGAGGATGTGTACTTGCCAAAGATATAGCCTCTCCTCATTTCTGTGAAAGCAACTCCTCTTCCATTAAACAACAAGGTGATGGTTCATTTCACTCTCCTAAGACAGTTACTCAAATGGAAAAGCCACTTTTTTCTTGTATTTCACATTACTACACCTCACTGTTACTGGCCTTTAACTAGGATTGGGTTTCAGCATGACTTAGGGAGACAATGGGAGCAAGATATTTCCCCAATTTCTGAATGTCTAGTTACAATAGCTATCATAAGAAACTGAATCTTTACTTTGACTCTGACGCATGGAGAGAAAGCTATTACGGTAAGAACAGCAAAGTGGAAGAAAATTGAGTTTCTCCTCTTTGCCAAATAAGATACCAATAAACAGTGCAATATCCCTCAGGGAATAACAGAGAATAGCACTACATTTAAAATTTTGAAAGGCACAGAAGTGACAATACATGTTAAATTTCTCTTTTATTCCCCCGCTTGTTAATGGTAAAAGTGAATGCATCTGGATATCAAAGTAGGTTAATGTAAACTAAGATGTGATATAGTCTTCTTACGAGTAATTCAATACAATACTTGGCCCCCTTGTATGTGGATGTTAAACTGGACAATGTTTACCTTTGCACCAGTAAAATTTGATGTACCTACTAACATATCTTCAAAATATGAAAAACAAAATAAAAATTGACAGAACCAAAGGGCAAAATAGACCCAAAATCATAGTTAAAGTGTTTAATACAAATTGTTTAGTGCTTGAAAGAGCAGAAAAATAAATAATATAGATTTGAAGAACACAGTTAACTACCTTGAGTTAATTAAATATATATACTTGTGTTTTTGTGAGTGTGTGTGTATAGTCGTTGGGAAAACAACTGCAGAACACACATGGTTTTCATTTCAAAGAACGTCCATAATATAAACTTAATTTGCTCAATGGATTTAAATGAATTATAATAACAGAAAACAAGAAATCAATAACATAAAGATGATTAGATAATCCTCAAATGTTTGGAAATTAAGCATCCCAGTATCCCCGAGTATGTCAGTCATTGAGCTTAAAACTTAACATGTGAGTGTCTAATTTAGTTCTCACAACATCTCTATGAGAAAATTTTTATTATCCCTATTCTACATAGAATAAGACTGAGGTTGTGATATTATAAATGACTGCTAATGTCATACAGCCAGTAAATGGTAGAGCTTGGGTTTGAACTCTGGGATACTAGGCTTAACTGCAAGTGGAGAGCCTCCCATGTAGATTCCACTTCTAGCAAAGTATTTTAAATAATTGTTTACATGTTTGTGTGGCCTGCAATGTTTGTGAAGTATACAAAACCAACATCCACATCTTCCTCATGTTTCTCATATAACCTCTACATAATGTCTTGCCACATGGTAACTGCTTAACAAATATTAGCTGAATTGAGTATAATCTGTGGTTCAACAGCAGACAATCCAGCATCTGAAGCTACCTATACCTATTCTTCCAAGGCAAAGCATTCATCAAACATCTACTATGTGTTTTCCTATGACAAAATGATTCTACAATAGTAACAAGCAATTGGATAAATATACAGATATGTTTTTTTCTATTAATGGACTGATATGTTGATGATATTTTACAGCTGGCACAATTAAGTAATTTCCTTCAACTCAAGAACTAAGCCTTAATAAACCAGGAAACCAAAGTCAATTTAATGACTTATTTAAATAGATCAAGTAAAGAGTAAAATGTCAAATTTATAGTGAAACAAACACACATACAAACAAAAATATATTTTTAAAGTTACCGATAATTGATAGTGTTGGCTCTAACATGACCTCTCAAGACTCCTTAACCATGAATATTGATGGTGGGTATTTTATTATATTAAAACAACTCTTTATAACTAGAACCTGAATCTTTAATTTTTAGTACTCTTTAAACATCTACTTTAATTACTGTGTAATTATCTTTTATCATTTTCTCTCCCTTGATTATTTGAGTATTCCTCATGTATATGCCATGTATCCACAATGATATATCTGAAGATCTGCATGTGGGTGATGTCATATAACATATGCAGTATAAGGGACCTAGAAAATACCAGTGAAAACTTTGTCCTGTAATAGTTCAATGATTGCCTTTAAAAGAAAACTTATTGCCTAATAGTACTGCCTAATAGTTTTAAATAGATGAAACAATAGTCATTGACTGAGGAATAAACTAAGATCTTCTACTTCGTGGAGTTTAATAATATTAAAATAAAAAAACAGATTTCTGTTTTAATCCATTTAATTTCTTATAAGACAAAAGGGATGTTAAGTTCCCCAAACAGTGATTTAAATCATAAATTTCCAAATGTCTGAAGATTGTAATCAGTATATTTTAACAATTATAAATCCTCTTTAGTTGCAGAGTGTAAATCTGGTGAATTAAATGACTATATAACATTTTGCTGTTACTGTTACTTTTACACATTCATCTTTAGTTAATGAAATCCTTGCTTTTTTCTATCTCTTATAGTATTATTTTATGTATGAAAATTATCCTAAAGAGAAAAATATGGAACATGTTTATAAAAATACTACTCCCTCGCCTTTACTTTTAAACTACATATAAAAGGAACAGATAGTACTCAAGGGCTTTTGAATAGAAGAATTATCCTGAAAATTGCACCAAGTGCCTCATGTATGTGCAGTAAAGAATTTTACCCATTTAATGGATGGCAAGAGGGAAAGGAATTCCCAAATTTATTTTTAGCATGTTTTAGTGTCAATGGGTTATGTGAAATTGTGAATCATGCTTCATATCCCATTTGTATGGTGCCGAATCTGTTCAGATATTAAAGTTAGCTCTCTGAGGCATCCTGAAAATGTTTACCCTATAGCTCAGATTGTGTCCATATGCTAGTAAAGTACTGTTTAAATTGGTAGCGAACATAACCTTTCCATCTACAACAAAAATATGCAACTAAAAAAAATCCTCAGTAAAATGTTAAAAAAGTGATAGCTTTTAATGTTAGCTTTCTGTTCCCTCTTCATTCTAAAATTTTGTGTTACTATATTTTACTACCATGAAACTTTATGTCCTTGAAATCCAAATTCTGTAGTTAACGCTATAAACCAAGATCCAGAGACTACCGAGCAAGTTCCTGAAGCTAAAATATCAGATCATTTGGTTCAAACAACTGTCATTATTATAATTTTTTTAAGAAAAATATGCTTTTGAGATCATGCTTACAGAACATACTCATGATTTCAATCCCACACAATACTTTAATTCCATAAGGTGTGTGGGTGGCTATTTCAAATTGACATAGTTTTGTGTTATTTTTTACATGCAAAATTATTATCAGATGGGAGGGAAATTAAATATTCTGAATGTGATAAAAAACCTCAGTGTTCTTGACTTAAATCACCAACTGCTAACTACTGCTAAAATTTATCCATTTTTGGAAAATGAACAACCCTGACAACACCAGTAGTCTTAACAAAAAATAAAAATAGAACATTGTCAAAATATCTGAACAAAATTCTTGTTGAAATGGCTGGATGTATAAAGATGAGAAAAATTGATAAATGATCCATACTTTACCACATCATTTACTGATACTTACTAAAATATTTTCCAAAATGTAATCATTGACATTAATATGAATATTTTTAGACTGACTTTATGAAATATTTTATGATATACATTTTAATAACAGAATAAATATAACACTTTACAGAAAATTCTATCCCTGTTTTTCGGTCACTGGATATTTCAGCTGATAGGAAATTAAGCCTCTTTTGTCAAATAAGGACATCACAATATGCTTACCAATGATGTAATATAATGTAGGATCAATTCAATAACCTCAGTAATCCATATTATAAGGCAAATGAAATATATTATGTCAGTTATTTTGGCAGGTTATCATGGATATATACATAAGTTTTTGAATATTAGCGGATTTATGAAATAATGAGGTTTATAAACTAACATTATAAGCACTTTTATGAAAGAATTTGCATGGCATCGTAGGCAGAAATGGTAGCTGCATGTTCGCTGTGCTCCTCCATGTTAGAGGTTTTTGATTTTTTTTCCTAATCTAATATGGGAAAATATAGCATATCATTAGTGCTTTATTTTTCATTTTCCCTGAATTCTAATGTGAAGGGAATGGGTTCCTTGACGTCCAGTATTTTGGAATTTGTTTGCAAAGCTTACTTTTGTTCTTTCTTCTCTGAATATTCCTCTTATATCTCTAATGTGATTTTCCATTAACTTGTTTTATCACTACATTGTATTCTTGCTATATTACTGATTTTAACTCCTTGTCTGTCAACATTATCCAGCTTTAGAATAATTGTTTTTCAGTCTGTTACTGTGATAAACAGCAAGCAAAACAGAGCAGTTCACCTCCCTGTGCATGGAGAACTCTTACTAGTCAGCTAAATCACACCGTAATACATCTACTTTAAGATGCTTTCTGGGCAGCAATGCCACCAGAGATCCTAGCTCCAAGTACCCTTGGAGATATGAGAGTCCTCTAAGCCCTCAGGTTATCTATTATCTCCTCAACCTCTCTCCACCAAAAAAACCTATCTGTAGCTGCATCTTCAAGAAGGAGGAAGGTATGGTCCAAATTTCAAATCTCCAAAGTACCTTACAAGATGACCAGCCATCTTTGATCTAGTGGCTAAATTGCTCCCCCTGAAAGTTGATAGATCTCAGTAAGATGTACTCAGATCATCATCTTTATCGAAACCCCCATCATCTTTATTATTTTAAAAATAAATTTAAATTGTTGCTGTACAAAACAAGACAAAAGATTAAATCCTTTCTTTTCACAATTACCCAATGAATGTATCTCATATTACATTATTAAACCTAAATCAGCTTTCAGGACTGAAGCATATATTCCCTCCGGGAGTGTCAGTTGCCTGCACCTCTCAGCTAAGTCCTTTTCTTTTAATTAACCTTTGGTGAAGAAATCCATTTTGTCTATGCTTATGTCTAATCCTAGGGTCAGTTTACCTTCAATGGCCAGTGGATGTGGGGCCCCATTTCAGTATAACACTGAACCATCAAAGCCTCAAGACTCCCCATGGGATTGGCTGAGGACTTTGTTGTGATTACTTTGCACCCCAACTTCCTTCTTTGCCCAGTCCTATTTGTAACTCCTCCTCACATGTATTGATATTGAGATCACTTCCCAGTGAATTCCTGAACTCAAATCTCTACCTCAGTCTATTTCTTGGAAACACAGTTGCATATTGCCCATTACCAATCTTAAAATACACTAACATATCTTACAAACTTTACAGAAAGAACCATAATCACACTTTATAACCTAGTTGGGAGTGAAATAGCTAATTGGCATTGTTGTGAAACCACAGATAGAAGGAGAATTCAAGGCTACATTTTAAACAATGATTTATCCAAATACCCTAAAACAAGACCTGACCACAAGGAATAAAACCCTTATCATCTGGAAGATGATTCTTTATATGGCTCCTCAAACTGTAATAAAATTCAAATTAGGCATACACAATTTTTAGTAATACTAACAAAACAAAATGAAAGGATCATTATGACAGCACTGTGGGTGATATAACACTGACCTACCTGGTCTAAAAGAATTCATGGTTTAAGGAGTCGATAAAGTGTTTCCAAATCATAAAATGTACGTGAAAGTCACGGGGGATTAAAAAGTCTCTGACTTAGCAAGTATAACTTTGAAAAATTAAGCAATTACAAATTAATTACAAATGTTATTTTAAAAAACTTAATCTCCTGAGAGAAGCAATGAGTCCCAGACCCTGACCAAAATTCATTGACTTGATAATCCATATCCTATAAAGCTGACTGTTCTGAGGTGGTTACCTTTTTTTTGTTGCTTTTATAGGATCACAACAAACCAAAGTATCAATTAAATGTCTTTATAAACCTAAGAATCTTCATAAACCCATTCAAAATTGTCATATATAATATCAAATTGAATTGTAAATAACTTAAGATGAGCTAAGTGTTTAAAGTTCATATTTATAAAAATTAATTTTTGAATTTTATTATACTGATAACATTTACATTTAATAAATTCTACATTAGAAAGCATTAAACATAGGATTGTAAGGGATTTTCTCCAAGTACATAACTTCTTATTTATTAAAGAGAAGAACAGAAAACTCTTGAATCTTTTTATAAATTCTCTGTATGTTCACATTATTAGCACCAGTTTGCATAGCAATTATTATAATACTAATATCATAATAGGAATTTTTTTTTTCAAAGTCCACTTTTAAATGTTGCACAGAGAGAAACTTCATACCCTGTAGTAATGCTGAGTAATGTAGTCCTCATGTGAATTGGAGGTACTCATTCATTAGTCCCACCACATACTGTGACAACTCTTGTCCAAGAACTGCATCCATTTTTTCTGATATTCAGTGTCTAAGACATGATAATCAGAGCTAACTGAACAATCTCCCATTTAGCTGTTGCCAAAACTCACCCCTCTCTCATTTTTATATTTGCTATAGAAATGAAAGGATTACCAGTTTGCTTTTAAATGAGTGCTTTACCATCAGGCACATTACAATGTACGAGTATATTGGGATATTTTTTTTTAAATGAAAAGAGTATAAGCACACCTTTTTTTTTCATATAACAATGCAGCCACAGCTTATGAGCTAAAAATAAGTTCTAATTCAGACAGAGCTTTATAAGACTTTATTTATTCTTTATTACATCCTGTTAACATCATGCTCATTCCTGTCTCTCTAACAGAGATAACTATATTTTATCCTAACTCTCTATCACTGGTATTTCATGAATCATGCTATCTATATTTTGTCAAAGAGGCTGTCCTGTTTTTGGAGAAATATAATATCATAGTTTATAGTTAAACTGATGCTTTAATTAAAGTAAAATTCTGGTATTTTAAGTATTGAAATGCAATCCTAACTAAATTATTTTCATTCCAAGTAACCTTGATTGCTGAAATCTATTCCTCTTAGAGTCGATCTCCTGGGCATTGCCCTAATCAGTCACACATGTTGTCAGCCTCCCTCCCCCAACTCATGGGCAGTTCTGCCCAATAAAATCATTAGTGTATTTGATTTTAAAGGCAGGTGACTTCAAAAGCTTTTTTAAGAAAAGGCAATCTCTTTTAAGAAACACAATGCAGATAACATGTTTGGAGCCGGAAGGCATTAATTTGAATCCTGGCTTTAACCTCTATCACTTTAGACAAATTACTAAACAAATTACTAAATATCTTGGCCTTAAGATATTTCCTTAGAATGGGAAATATAATAATAATAGCTAACATATATTAGGCACTTAGTCTCTTTTGGGAAATCCTCTGAACAATTTACATGCTTGTATCATTTAAACGCACAACAACCATATAAGATTGGCATTATTAAATCCCCATTTTCCAAATAAGTAAACTGGAGATAATAATACTTGTCTCTCTTTTTCTTTAGGGTTGCAGAGAAGATAAATTTGGTTAATGTAAATGAGAATGTCTCCTGATAAAAGTTACTGTTACCTCCTGCCCCCTTCTCTGTTCTAGACCACCTGTCCTCTTCATGAATTTATTGATATATACATTTATCTGCTTAACCTGTGAAACTACTTCAGTCTTCAGAGAGTCACACGATCAAGGTATCTTAGCAGCACAATTTTGCAAAACAATCCTGGAACTTAAGAGAAAGTGAAAAAAATTGGGGGAAGGAATAGCTTGAGCACTCCAGAAGAAGGTGAATATAGAGTTCTTCAGGTTGTGGGAGTGAAGGGAGCAGAGATATATACCAGTGCGACTCTTCTCAGAGACACCCCATCCTTCATAGTGACAGTAAAAAGACTGTTTAAGGTGAGACTTTAATATGTGATATTTTTATTTATTATATATATATGTATATATATATACACATATATAAGATTATTCAGATGACCAAATTATATTTCTCATGTATATTTGGTCTTCATCCATGGTGTCTCACTCACAGCCCTGAAATCCACTGGAAATTCCTAAGTGTTGAGAGTGATAAAAATGTCTTTTGTTAATGAGGTAACTTTATGTTAATGAGGTAACTTTTGGAAAACACCTATGCCTGGGGGCTCGTTTCCAATGGTTGTGATTAGAGAGTTGGAACTTTCAGTCTCACCGGGACCTCAGAGAGGGGAAAGGGCCTGGTGGTTGAATTCAATGATTTAATCAAGTGTGCCCTTGTGATGAAGTAAAAATCCAAAACAGGGACTTCCCTGGAGGTCCAGTGACTAAGACACTCCCAAATGCAAGGGGCCTGCGTTCAACCACTGGTCAGGGAACTAGATACCGCACGCTGCAACGAAGATTCCACGTGCCTCAACTAAGACCCGGCACAGCCAAATAAATAAATAAATAAATATCTTTTAAAAATCCAAAACCTTTGTTTTGGATCTGGAGAGCTTCTGGGTTGGTGAACTTGTGGAGAAAGCAGTGCACCTGGAGAGAGCACAGCAGCTCCTTGCCCTGTGCATCTCTTCCATCTGGCTATTCCTGAGTTCTATCCTTTTATAATACACCAGTGATCTAGTAAGTAAAATGTTTCTCTGAGTTTTATGAGCTCTAGAAAATTAATTGAACCTGAGGAAGAAGTCAGTCAATCAGAAGTATGGGTAGCAATTCGGCCAGCCTAATGACTGGAGTTTGAAGTCCAGGAATCATGGGAACCTTCAGCCTGTAGTCAGTGGGTCAGAAGCACACGTAACAACCTTGGCTTGTAACTGGCATCTGAAGTAGGTAGGGAGATGGTCTTATAGAACTGAACCCTTAACCTGTGGAATCTGATGCTATCTCTGGGTAGACAGTGTGAGAATTGAGTTATATTGTAGACAAGTAGGTGGTGTCATGAAGACCTGCTTGGTGGTGTGGGGGACCCCCCCCCAATAGTGCAATTGGGTCCAGAACCCTTTTAAATACTATTGCGAGCAGATAGAAATTATAGCAAAATGTATATATTTGAATTCCTTCCAAGTGAACATATTGACTGTAACCCAAAATAATGGTGTTTTATTTGCCATCATCTTAATTTTCAATGAATATGTTTTTACAGCACACATACACTGCAGATAAGAACAATTCCTCCACTTCAGATAGTCTGAGGGGCACGTAGCTTTTAATAAATGAGAGGATTAATAAAGAAATTGTTTATTATTAGAAAGCATCTTCAGCAGAAATTCCTAACAGTTCAGCTTCTAAGATAATTTGCCTTAACTAGTGCTAAAGAGATTCAGTAGTTGTGTCAAAACACTTTCATCAAACTATACCAATGGTGTTCGTAAGCCAGGATACTGCACTTAAAAGTTTAAAAGTACAATTTTATACCATTTTTCTCCTAAGAAATTTCGAAGTCACCGACAGATTGGTACACTAATGTAATATGTTAAAACTAGATTTACAAGAAATCAATATGACCAATATTCATTCATTCACCACCTGTTTACAGAGTCATTATCTGTGTCAAGCCTTTTTCTGGGTGTTAGGAAAATAAACTTGAGTATGTCACCTTCCTGGCTTCAGGGAGCTCCAAGTCTAGTGGAGGAGGCAAATATAAAAACAGAAAATACAAAATAAGGAGGAAGAAAGCAAAGTAGAAGTATGTACAGTCTGTGATAAAATATTTTTGTAACCATGACTGAGGGTATGCAGTTGATGTTAGGAAAGGCACCATAAAGTTTCTCTGTATGCTGCATCAAAGGATGTTTGTGATTTAGGCAGGTGAGGTCTGCAGAGGATGTAGAGTAGGGCAAGAAGTGCAGTGGATGTAGAGACAAGAAAATGACTCTGTATATGGAATTATAAAAATAATGATAAAGTATGAAGCAGGGGAGTGGTGACACTCAGTGCCTATAAGGTAATTGTATAATCCCTTAACATTGCTGAAAAGGTCTTTTAGGGTCTGTTATGATCTACCATCCAGCCTCCTTTACCTTGCTGCCCTTAGCCCTTTTACTCCAATCTCACCAGTTATATTGTTTCTCCTTCTCTCCACAGGGTTTGTGCCCACTGTGTTCTCTCTATCTAGAAACATTCCCAACACTTAACATATATCGTCCTTCAGATCTCAGCTCAAGTGCCAATTTCACAGTGAATATTCAGATGATTCTCTCCCCATTTTAAGTCAGATTTCTTACTCAGTTATTCATCAGTTTATACCTGAATACTTATTTGTAAGTTTATTGGATTAAAGAATGTTTCCCTCACTTGACTGTTCCCTAAGAATAGGAACTGAGTCTGATTTTTGCTTTTCAGTGCTTAGTCTAGGGCCAAAACTCAGTAGGTAGCCAACAAATACTTGTATAATGAATAAAATTATAATTTGTGATATAGTATTAATACCTGGTATAGTTCACATGGACACATAAGGCATAATATATAACATAAAATACATAATGTTAACTATTTAATATATTTAATATGTATATACCATTTAATATGCAAAAGGAAGAGATTGCTGACTACCTGCCTGATAGACATTTGTCTTTCAATTTAATGACAAAAACTCCAATTTTATTCAGGGCAGTGATTGTCTGATTAAAAGATTTTATTGCCCTGAATCTCTCACAGTTAGTTGTGACCAATGAGATAGAAGTAGATGTATTCTCTGAGATTTTCTGGAAAATTTCCTAAAGAGAGCTGACTCAACTGAGTAGTATCTGTATTTTTCTGACTCCATGTGCTTTTTTTTTTTTTAGAGCTGCTTAAAACTTGAACAAGATGCTTTGAGATAAGCTGGACTTTGAAGTGACCTTAAGGATGGAAGGCATGGGTTACAATTAGGTATCAGAAAGATACAAGGAAGTTGGGTCCACTAATCAGTCTACTTTGTAATTTTTTCTTTACCTGAGAAACAAAATTATACTATATATGATAATAAATATATTACTTGGTAAACTTATTGTAGTTGCAATGAATAGATATTCTGTAACAGGGGAAAAGTGGAGGAGTAACTAGTCAGGGATTATTTGAATTGTCAACTAGTAAAGTAATGATGCGCTAACTGCAAATCTATTGTGAAGAAATGATAATACGGGAATGTAAATTGGTGCAGTCACCATGGAAAACAGTATGGAGTTTCCTCAAAACAAAAATAGAACTATCATATGATCCAACAATTTCACTCCTGGGTATATATCTGAAGAAAACAAAAAACACTAATTTGAAAAGATACATGTACCCCAGTGTTCATAGCAGCATTATCTACAAAAGTCAAGATATGGAAGCAAACTAAGTGTCCATCAACAGATGAATGGATAAAGAAGATGTAATATATACATCTATCTATCTATCTATATACAGTGGAATATTATTCAGCCATAAAAAATGAAATTCTGCCATTCACAACAACATGGATGGACCTAGAGAGTATTATGCTAAGTGAAATAAGTCAGATAAAGACAAATACTGTATGTTATCACTTCTATGTAGAATCTGAAAAAATAAGACAAATGAATATATATACAAAACAGAAACAGACTCACAGATATAGAGAGCAAACTAGTTGTTACCAGAGGGGAGAGCAATGGGGGAAGGGGCAAGATAGGGGTAGGGGATTAAGAGATACAAACTACTATGTATAGAACAGATAAACTACAAGGATATATTGTACAGCACAGGGAAATACAGTCATTGTTTTATAATAACTGTAAATGGATTATAATCTCTAAAATTATTGAGTCACTATGTTGTACACCTGAAACTAGTATAATACTGTAAATCAACTATACTTCAATAAAAACGGAAGTGATCGATAATAAACTGTGATTGAATTTGGCAAAAGGGAGACATTACATTGTTTTCTAGGAGAATGATTGCAACAACAGAAATTTCTGAGGATGTGTACTTTTAGGTAAATATGAGATTTTAAAAAGATATGTTGAAATTAAGCTAATGGGATGACAGGTTAAGGTATTTAATGTGTACAACTGGAATGCTAGAACTCACTGAATATGACACATCAGTTTATGAAAATATTTCCCAAATATTTTTGGCAGGGTACTTGGAGGGAATTTAGTTCCTGTAAATACTCTGTTCACCAGGGTATTTATATAAACAGGTATTATATAAATGGGTATTTATATAAACAGGGTATTTATATATTCCTATAAACAGTGCTCACCAGCCCAGTCTGGAAATTGTTCCTTCATTTTTTTCTTTTTCTTTTTCTTTAGAGGAAATTCATATAACATAAAATTAACCATTTAACGCAAACAATTCAGTGGTGTTTAGTACATTCACAGTGTTATGCAATCACCACTTCTATCTAGTTCCAAAAGGCTTTCATCACCCCCAAATAAAACCCCATACTCATTGAGCAGTTGCTCCCCATTTTCCCCTTCTCCTGACCACAAGTCTGCTTCTGTCTCTATGGACTTATCTTTTCTAGATATTTCATATGAATGGAGTAATGTAATATGTGACTTTTTGTGTCTTCTTTCACTTAGCATAATATTTTTGAGGTTCATCCTCATTGTAGCATATATTAGTACTCCATTCCTTTTTATGGCTGCCTGTTTCTTATTCTGTAAACTCTTTTTTTTTATATGTGGGATAATGTTTTAGTTTTCCTTAAAGTGATTTTATGTTCCCTATTTCACCTAGATCCACCAGGTTCCCTGCTGCCCTAGAAATAAACCATGCTTGTCTCCAACTTTGTCTTTGCTAGTGCAGTTCCAATTACTAAAGCTCTCTTCCTCCCCTACCCCATATATTCAAATTCTTATGTCGCCTAGCCAACTCCTATCCTACTTTATCCATTAAATTCACTTACTATCCCTCAGAAGAAAAGTTCCTTGGAAATTAGTCTTATAATAACTTGTTTTGTCAATTAAATGTTATTGAGAATATGTCAATCGCCATGTAGATTGAAAGCTTAAGGGCAGAAATCATATAATTTATTTCTACATCATACTATACAGAGTCTCCAATGTATTGCAAATGATTGAAAGAAAAGGTACAATTTATAGACTTAAAAACATTAAAGTTGCATTGTCATTGTACTTTCCTATTTACAAGGTGGTTGCTTATACATTACCTCAGTTTACTTGTAGAGGACCCAGCTTCCTGGATATCAAGAGTAGAGGTTACTAATCCTGATTTTTGGACTAAACATTTTCTCCCAAAGACTCATTTACTATAATTAATTGGCAGGGCAGAGCCTGAAAAATAAGCTTTTAACTATAGAGTGGGCATGTATCTCAGTCTAAAAAATTGGGGTAGAAGATACATAATTTTCTTTATTTTTTTATAACTGAATTTACTTTGAAGCCTATTTGGCCTGAATGCTATAAACTTAATTAAGTTGAGATCAGTGGGGTTTGTCTAGTGACAAGATGTATATGGTGGTAGTGGTGAATTGCTCCTTGTCCTCAATTTCACGACCATGATTACAGCTGCAGTGACTTCCATCATTTTATTGATGGGCTCCAAAAACTGTTGCTTAATTATTCTCATTCCTATTGACAAAGTTTCTTTCAATTCCCATGGTTCTGTCTGTGATAAGTGATTTTTTCATTCTTGGAAAACTGTGACCTTTTTGGTGCCCACAGCATGCAGCAGCACAGAGAAGATTTTGCAAGCACCTCAGTTGCCTGTATATCTGATGTGGCCAATTTTCTTTCAGTGTCTTACAGCCTTGATTGAATTTGCCTAGTAACGTGGGGAAAGGATTTCTCCTCTGAGAGTTCATAAACTTACAAAAAAAAAAATCAGCTTTTATTGAGGTATAATTGACATATAAAATTAGATATTTAAAGTATACATTGTGGTGAGTTAACACAGATATATTTTGTGAAAGGATTCACACTCGCATGACTGACCTTCCTATATATTGTGCCCCAGCCCCAACTAATAATTGTTCTAACCTTTAGATCAGAACATCTTCACCTGGATAGCATATCAAAGGGGCAGTGAGAGGCCTTCTCCTCTGCCAGTTTCCCTGGTAACTCATGAGCCAACCTGACTTCAATTCCCCCTATAACTGCTAACCTCCCACTCCTCCCCGGATGTGAAGCCTGCCGCCACGTCTTTCTCACCGTCTGCTGCACAGAGTCGGGTGTTGCTCCAGAACCTCACTTCAGACAGGTAAGCGCCCCCTGTCCATTAAACCATTGATGTCTCTGTTGCTGACTCCGGGCTCTTTCTTCGGTCTTGAAGCTGGGCACGTATGGGGCTTGCAGGCCTGCGGGGTGCAGCCAAACAACTGTCAGAGCAGCCAGGAGACAGAGGAAACTCCCGTGAGCTCCAAGATGTCGGGAAATAAGGATGGGAATGGAAAGTTGTGGGAGCCGTCCACTAACATGTGAAAGTTATGGGTGTAATCCTGGGGTGGCGGTCCACTAAAGTGGGGCCCAAAAGTTGTGGGAGTAATCCTGAAAGTTGCGGGGGAAATCCCCAGGTGGCCGTCCACTCATATCTGGGGCCCTGCGGTGGCTGTTCTTGATGAATGGGGGCCTCCAAGAGAGTACGGGGAACTCATAGACACCCCTAAGGCTGTTGCAGAAATATTGGCCACTGTTACAATGGGGGAAAAGAAGTTAGACAATAAGGCAGTAGCCGCAGCTGGGGACTGGTTGTTGCTTTTTGTATTAAGAAAGGCCACAGAGGCTGAGCTAACAGCTGAGGCGAGGTTAACTTGAATGCTGATTCCTGTTCCTCTGAAAGTGAGGCATGTGACTGTGAGTGGATGATATGTAGTATTGTCTATTACAGTTATTTGTTTAAACTGAATTTGCTATTTAGAAACTGAGAAAAGTATTTCCTGAAAATGGCCAAAATTGGAATCTTTTGACATTATAAAACTGGTTTTGCATACGCCCTTAGAGGAAGTTAGCTTTCTAGAAGGAATTGTTATTTCTCTTCTTGTGCCTTTAAGATGTAAATGATCTACCTGCGCTCTCAGGAACTTTAATCCCTGAGAGTGAAGAGGAAAAAAAGGCCTTAAACTTTAGTAGGAAAACTGTGAGATCTCTGTGTCTATATAGATATATGCATGTCTATGTGTAATTTATAAATATGAGGTGTCTTTGCCTCCAAATGGCATTGTCAAGATTGGTTTGTAGATGAGCTCTGTTTAATTGGCTTAAAAGAAATTATGTGCTTATATGAATTCTCAGAAATATAAAAGAATGAATTTCAGGTTAATGTGATTTGGGAAATATTTAGTACTGAATCAGTATCTGGTATTGTAGCTACTTAAGCTCCTTGGTTTGATTAATATAGACATGTGTTTAGAGTCATCAATATTAAGTATAATACTTTTGTTGTACCTAGGTTTACTGGAAATCAAATTAGACATTATTATATCTGTTGCAAATTTGTCACAGGGAAAATAACTTGACATGATGAAACTAAGTAAATGTAAATGAGATAAGACCTTTTAGGTAAACTCTATAGGAATAATTATGTTTTGGGAATGTCTGTCTAAAATAGTCTCTCCATATTTTGGTAACTTGAAACTAAACTAAGTTAAATCAAGAGAATTCATTGACTATCTGGGTCACTTCAAATTGGATAAAATATTGGAACATTAATTGCTGGGCGGGTCTAAGTTTACCCACCTTTGTCTTCTTAGGAGAGGAAGACTAAAGCATAAGTTCCAATCAGGAAATGCTGATATGACAAACAGTTCACAATTGTTTGCTTCTTGGTTTTTGCCAGAGATTAAGGTTTTTAAGTGTTAAGATTATAATCGGTCATAATTCTGGTTATTGTAACCAAGTTTCTTTATCAATTACATTGTGATCAGGTGCTTACCATGACTGTTTAAGTTTTCTGTCATTTATAGACAGTTACTGTTGTGCTCTGATGCTTTTGCAAAAGTGCTTCACCTTCAAGAAGATTCATAGGAAGGACCTTTAGACAAATACAGGTGTCTGATAAATTTCAGATCATACACTAACCATTCAGTATGAAGATAGTTGTAGGATTTTGTAAATGTCCTTTATAAAGTTGAAGAAATTTCCCTGTATTCCTAGTTTGCTGAGAGTTTTTACCATGAATAGATGTTGGATATTTTTCAAATGATTTTCTGCATCATTTGAGATGATATATTTTTATTTATCCTGTTGATGTGGCATACATTGATATTTCAAATGTTAAACCAACCTTGCCTACCTGAGGATCTGACATTAATTGTCCTTGGTTGTGATGTATAACTCTTATATACATTGTTGGATTCAATTTGCTGTTATTTTGGGGGGATATTTCATTGATGGTAATAAGATATATATAGGTCTGCAGCTTTCCTGTAATGTTGGCTTCAATTTGCTATTATTTTGGGGAGTATTTCATTGATGGTAATAAGATATATAATAAGTCTGCAGCTTTCCTCTCTTGTATTTTTTCTGTTTTAGTATTAAGATAATTCTGGTGTTATTGAATTATTTAGGAAATGTTCTCTCTGCTTCTATTTTCTGGAAGAGATTGTAGATAATTAGCATCATTTCTTAAATATTTGGGAAAATGACCAGTAAAACCATTGGACTGCATTATGTTTTTAGAATTTTGTTAATCATTAATACAATGTTCCAGTAGATAGAGCCATTCAGATTATCTACTACCCCTGTGTGAGTCTTCGTAGTTTGTGTCTTTCAAGTTATTGGTTTATTTCATCTAAGTGCATATAGTTTTGTGGGCATATAGTTTTCATAGCATTTCTTATTATCCTTCCCTTCTAATATTCATGGGATCAGTAGTGATGTCCCTCTTTCATTTCAGAAAGAGTAAATATTGGTAATATGTGTCTTCTCTCCATTTCTTGGTTAGCCTTGGTTATTTAGTTTTAATAATATTTTTGAAAGACCAGTTTTTGGTTTCATTAATATTCAACATTGTTTTCTCAATCTTAACTTTATTGATTTCTGCTGAAATTATTTCATTTCTTCAGCTTTCTTTTTGCTTAAATTTTCTTTCTCTAGTTTCCTAAGATGGAAGCTTCGGACACTTAATTAATATTTCCCTTCTATTCTAATGTATGCTTTATAAACTTCCCTCTAAACATTGCTTTCACTGCATCTAATTTTGATAAACTATATGTCTAAATTTATTTAGCTCAAAATATTTGTAAATTTCTCTTGAGACTTTTTCTTTGGTTCATATGCTATTTAGAAGTGTTCATTCTGCAAATATTTAGAAATTTTCTATCTTTCTTCCTGGTTTTGATTTCAGTTTAATTACCTTATAGTCTGAGAACATATATAGTATTTCTATTATTTTAAATTTATTAAAGTGTTTTGACCCAAAAAATGTATCTTTTGCTAACTATTCCATATAAGCTTGAGAAGAATGTGCATTCTCTTGTTGGGTGAAGTATTCCACAAATGTCAATTAGATCAAGTTGAATGCTATTCATGTCAAATATATCCTTACTGATTTTCTGCTTTCTAGATAATTACTGACAGACGGGTGTTGAAGTCTCCACTTATAATAGTGGATTTGTTTATTTCTCCATTAAGTTTTATTAGTTTTGCTTCATGTATTTTGACTCTCGGTTGTTAGCTGCATATATATATATATTACATTTTCTTAGATAATTGATCCCTTTGTCATTATGTAATGCTCCTTTTTATTTAATTTTAACAAATAATAAAGTCTATGTTAGCTACATTGACTATTTTTAGAATAAAGACTGATATTTTCTTTCAGTATTATTAGCATTTTAAATACATTAAATTAATGTAAGCAAGCTAGGCTAATTATATCATTCATTATTTCAACATCATTTTTTTTTCTCCAAAGAATTTTATGACTCAATATCATAATTACTTCACTCCCATCTTTACTTAAATTCCTGTTGTAGGCATCCTCAAAAAAAAAAATACTGGATGCTTCTTATTTTCCATGCCTTGCTAAAATATGTTTTTATAGAAATAAAACCTCTAAATATGTAGCTTTCTAACAATGCATATTCTAACAGTTAGAACATAGCCTTAGAAGTGGGCTAATATTCCAATTTACATTAATTTCCCTAATTAGGGAGTCCAGAGACCCCTAATATCTCAACAGTTAGTATGAAAAAGGCTGACAATGGATAGATAGCAAGACACACTGGTGATATGTGAGTACTGATGTGTGATGCCTCCGGCTATCTTATTCCTTCACAAGATTACTTTGACAACTCGGGGTGTTTTTTAATTCCATATGAATTTTAGGATTTTTTTTCTATTTCTGTGAAATATGCCATGGAATTTTGATAGATGACTTTGGGTAGTATGAACATTTTAACAGTATTCCATTCTATGAACACAGAATATACTTCCATTGATTTACGTCTTCAATTTTTTTTCATCAATGTTGTATAGTTTTCAGTGTATAGATTTTTCACCTCCTTGGTTAAATTTATTCCTAAGTGTTTTATTCTTTTTAATGTTATTGCAAGTGAGATTGTTCTCTTAAATTTTGGGGGGGATCATCCATCGGTAGTGTATAAAAATGCAACTGATTTTTCTATGTTGATTTTGATCCTACAACTTTAATACATTTATTTTAAGTTTTTTAGTGGAGTCTTTAGGATTTTCTATGTATAAGATATTGTCATCTGCAAACAGACAATTTTATTTCTTTTTTATTTGGATGCCTTTTATTTCTTTTTCTTGCCTAATTGCTCTGGCTAGAACTTCCAGTGCTATATTGGACTTTTATTTCAAGTCATAGTTATTCATACAGTTTAATTATATGCCCTGTCCGCCCTTTCATATCCACTCTGCACTAAGCTCAACCCTGCTTTGACTGATGAGCAAACTCCATGGTCTGAATTATCCAGATTTCTGTTTCTCTCTGCTTTCAATTCTGTTGGCCTTCTCAGAAATTTTTTAAAAGTACTTAGTTTTTTTAAAACATTCTCTATATATTTCAACTTGAAGAAGTTAAATATCTGTTTGAGCACTTAACGTGTTCCTGAAATATGCTTTACATAAATTTAAGTTATGCAGTTGGCAATTTGGGGGGTTACCTTGTATCCTATTACAGATGCGAGTTGACTTCTCATTATTTATTCATTCAAAATATTATTGACCATGTACTGTGTGCCAGGTGAGGTTCTAGTCAAGAGTATAAAAGACGCCCTCAATAATATAAAATATAATTGTATGAGGTTCTCTTTTTATGAAACACCAAAAAACATTAATATTTCAGAAATGAATCCTCAAGTCAATGGCTATAAGATAACTGGCATCACAGACCTATTTAAACAATAAACAGTAATGGGAAACTTTCCCAGAGACAAGCTAAATATCCATTCTACTAGTGATATCTAAATTTCTCTGAAAAATCAATTTATGTCAGTTTATAATTCTGTATTTCCAATTCCCTGAAGAAATGACTGTTTTGAATTTTAACAGTATTATTACCTCTGCTTTATTTTTGGAGTGGAGAAACTTTAAATATATTGTCTTAGAGGACATTAGTATCTTCTGTAAGACATAGATTGAAGGCTTCTTTTTACTTCTCTGACATGTCTCATATATTGGCCAAGTAATTATTTGTATAGTTTAGTTTCAAAGATTTGTTTTCTTTATCTGTGAATTTTACCCTTTCTTTTAAATTAAACTCTATAAATTGCATCACTTCTCCCACCCCCAGGGGATATCAAGAGCTTAGAGATGAATTTAAAGTTAAATATAATAGGATTCATTAGCTACTCTTGTTTACTTATGTTTTTAATCTTTTAAATAAAATCTGTTTTATTGCTTATGTGATTATTTGCAAGTGTTAAGGAACACTTGCCAGCTTTTCTTTTGTAAAAATATTTATTGTCATGTATCAAGTTTGAAAAAAACATGGATTGGTATTAGAATAAATGATATTTATAAAATTATCAATTCTGTGCATCTAGGATACCAGTTCTAGTATTTGAAAAATTGGGACAAAATCAACATAAACAAGAAAAATATAGTTGAGGCTTAGGGACCTGCTAATGGTTAAAAATAAGATGCTGAAATCTCTGTTCACTTTTTACTCCTAATAGTGGTATCTTCTGCTATACTCACTTACTCTACATTAGGGTACAGAGTAAGCTTTTAATACCTTTCATAGAAATACCACATACAAAAAGAAAAAGAAGGTGAACAGAGTTTAAGCATTCTAGCTTAAGAATAAAAGTAAAAGTTAACTAAACTACAAGTTGTTACGTGTTTAAAGTTTCCAATTTTTCCTCCAAAGAGGCAAAAATTTGAGACATTTATTAGATTTCTTCATATTAAACTAACACTATAAATAGGAATGATTGATATCTGCTTTTCCTACCAAAGAGCTATGGACCTAAATTATGACATTGCATCTGTTATAAGGAAATTTCCAAGGAATTTTGAGATTCAAGAAAGTCTAAAGAGCAGTAAAATATTTCATAAATGTACTGAAGTAGGTTCCATACTGCCACTAAACCAATGAGAACATTCAAGAACACAAGACTTTATGCTCACATAATTTTAAAATTGAGATAGATCTTATAAATCATAGTCGAGTTGTAATGTACATGTCATTTTGGTCCCTTCTGCCCTCTACAAAGAACAATCTAATCTCGCACAATCCTTTTATGAAACTATTCTTACATTTTCTGGATGCTAACTGAAGCATATGGCCACCGCTTCTCCTTTCCCTTCTTCAGGGGAAGACTTATGAATCAGATCTGATTAACCAATACTGTGCCTATCCCTTGGCTAATTGGAATATATATATTCTAAGATATTATAATAGATTGTTATAAAATATATATATACATTCCAATATATTTTATAAATATAAATATATATACACATATACACACATTCCAATATATTATGTATTTATAAAACATTGGAATGTGTTTATATATGTATGTGTATATATGTGTGTGTGTGTGTATATATATATATATATATATATATAAAATCAATGATAGAGAAGTCCTTTGGTATATATAGGTTAATGATAACTTCCTGGTATTGTAAAATTTTGGAAATGTTTGTAGTTTATCTGCAGTATGAGATAATAAGGTGGACACCAAATGAATCAAGTGATTAGGTAGACCAACCTGATGATAATATCTAAGTCTTTGGATCAGTTTGTTTCACATTAGGTCTTCTTAGTTATACGAACAATACATTTCTTTTGCCCAAGGCAATTGGACTTCAAGTTCACTAACTTTTGGTTAAATAAACAAATTTTTCTTCTGATTATTTTAAGCAGTAGAGTCCCTACCCTTTTTCTTTTCTAAAAATATGTTACCCAGGACTCGTTCACCATTCATTTATTTCATTCTTACAGGACAAGAGTCTTTCAGGTAACTTGGCAAAGTCCCATCTAAGTTTGGATATTGGGTGCTTAAACATTATTTGTTCATTTTAAAATAAAGTGACATCTAAGTCAATTTTTATTTCTCCAAGGACCTGGGAAGAATTTTCTGGTTAGAGGGAATAATGAGGGTAAGTGTTCTGAAACAGTATGTTTGACTAAGAGCTAGGTGGCCAATGATGCTTTTGTGGAGGAGGGAAGGAGAGGGTGGTAAAAGTTGAGGTAAGTTTTGAGGGCCCTGAATTTGGTTCTTACTCTGTGTGAGCTGGGAATCCAACCCAGGCTTTTGATCAGAGTCCTAACATATTCTGACTTATATTTTGAAAGGACCACCTTGATAGTTTCAGCAAATATAAAGTGTGGAAAATAATACTATTAATAACTAAAACATGTGCTTACTATGTGCCAGGTACTATCTAAGTGGTTTCTATTTGTTAGTTCACATAATCCTCACAATATAACTATCAAGTAGATGGCTTGCTGTTATCCCATTTTACAGATGAGGAAACTAAGGCATAGAGAGGTTAAATAACTTCCCTAGAGTTGCACAGCTAATAGCTGGTAGGCAATATAGCTGCCAAGCCATGTCTTACCAACTATAATATGTTGTTGAGCATATAATATTTATTGAACAGTCTGTAGGGTTGTTCGGGGGAATGCCTGAGATAACCCACATACAAGACTAGAAGAAAGTTTTGGCACATAGAACTCAAGAAATGTTAGCTATTATCTCCTTTGTTCCATCTGGTCATTCTCACTTTATCTTCTGTATGTAAGCCATATAGCACCTACTGCAGTTGCTTTAGTATTTATGCTTTCCCTCATTCTTGGGTCTTTGCAAACAATATTCCATCTTTAATTTCCTTTTTACCTAGGTAAAGTTTAGTATTCCTTGGTAAATGTTCTAAGATATGAAACTCCCAAACCTGCTCAAAGAACATATAATTCTGTGTGTATCAATTTAGGCCCATATACTTGGTTTATCATAATATTTATCAAAGTTTATTTAAATATCTTTTAAAATTGTATGAATTCTGCACTAGTGGTAAGTTACCCTCTGAAACAAAAGCAGTGCCTATAAGTCATTTTGAATATTTTAGACATCTAATGAGAATGGAATTTGATCAGTTCTTCTTGAAATAACAAATGAGTTTGTGATAAAATTACTTACCTATTAAGTAGTTAGTATTAAGAACTTCCCTAGCAGTCCAATGGTTAGGACTCCATGCTTCCATTGCAGAGGTCCTGGGTTTGAGCCCTGGTCGGGGAACTAAGATCCCACAAGCTGCATGGTGTGGCCAAAAAAACAAAAAAAAAGTATTAATGTTAAGTTCAGATTTACTTGTCTATACATTTATTTATTTACATATGTGGTTTCCCTAAAAATTTAATCAAAATGAGAAATTGTGCAAAAATATTACAGAAAGTGTGAGACAATATATTTTTAAAACATCAAAATTAACAATTTTTCTTCAGTTTCCCAAAAAATAAATTAGACTAAGAAAATCAGCATGATGCAACAAATATATAACTAAATTTTAAGTCAATCATTTGAGATTTACATTATCACACTACCACTTATCTTCAGAAGTCACTTAATTATCCTATGCTGAGGTTTTATTCAAGTGAACCTATCTCTTTTGAACATGACCTCCATCAACTACTTCATAATATTTGTAAAAATCAAATAGTGTAATATGATTTAAAGTGCCTTGAGCATTTAGGCAAATGTAAATTCTCATTTACACTAAAGAGCTGATGCATATTTGCATGTCTCACCATTCAATTATTGTTGTCATTATAACCAGAGACAAACATATACATACAATATGCAAATTGAAAAAATATGAAATATATCACATTTATGTACAAGAAACATTTTTATCTCCTTTAGAGTGATAATTTTTGAAAGCAGGGATTATCACTAGCATTAACTTACTTTAAGTTAGACCTCCTTATTTACATTTTCATTTTATACTATTTGCCCCCTTTTAACACTCATCACATTTAATATGTGTCTTCCTGGCTGTACTGTAAGGTCTATTTGGGAGGTCAGTGCTATTTAACATAGTGTCCTAGCACTAAACAGAGGGCCTGGCTCATAGCAGATCCTTCATAAATGCATTGAGTAAGTGTACAAATGAAAATATATACCATTGTTATGACATGAACTGTGTGCCCCCTCAAATTCATATTTTGCCATCCTAGCCCTTAATGTGACTGTATTTGGAGATAGGACCTTTATGTAGGTAGTTAAGATTAAAAGAGGTCATAAGGGTGGGGCATAATCCAATAGGGCATGTATCCTTATAGGAAGAGGAAGAGATACCAGGTCCCTCTCCCTCTGCCTCTCCTTCCTCTCCTTCCTCTCCGTGAATGCACAGAGAAAAAGTCATGTGACAACACAGTGAGGTGGCAATCTACAAACCAGGAAGAGAGGGCTCACCAGAAAACAACTCTGATCTTGATCTTGGACTTCTAGCCTCCAGAACAGTGAGAAAATAGATAAATAAATATCTGTTGTTCAAGCCACGCAGTCTGTGGTATTTTTTATGAAGAAGAATAATAAAGCCATCCTCAACATATAATACATATCTTTTTTAATCCTTAGGAATCATATTATTCTTAGTGTATAAGGTTAAGGACATCATAATTTTTTAAATATCTATATATATGTATATATATTTTTTATGTATTAGGTATGTTCACATTTGCCTAGAATTTATAAACAAAATTGCTATAAAAACAATATGAATGACAATAACACTTCTCCAAATACTTTGAATACTCATTAAACCGTTCTCAAAAAATTCCTAAAAATTCCTAAGCATTACTATTTAATAAGAACTTTGGTTACTTGAAGCCGGTGTAACAGACAATGACCCAGGCTATAAGGAAAAACAAAAACAATAGTTAATCTTTTTATTTTGTGTTGCTTGTAACCTCTAGTTTTATTTTCTTTCTGAACTGCAATGGGCCATAAACTAAAAGGGAGTAATATTTTCTAAAAATGGACTGCAATATGATATAGCAAGTTTATGCTAAAATCCCAAGAGACCTACAGATAAAAGTAACGATTTTCACATAATAAAATGGAATTTATATGAAACAATCACCAAACCTCTTGTATTTTTTAAAAATGTATTTCACATTTGAATAACAAAACCCTCAGTAATCATGACAGTTAAAAAGCAAAATGTTGCTCTCGAACAATGAAGTAATTCTCAGAATGAGTTTAGGCCAAGAGCATGTGAGTAAAGTTTATTGCTCTAGGGATACAAAAAGAATATTATTTTATTCCACTTTTATAGAAAGGCCATTTTCTATTGAAATATTTGCCATGGCTGTTAGAGCTGAAAAATCTTAGTTATTTGTATTTTTTCCCTAAAAGAAAAAAAAAATCAACAAAATCAATGGCCCATTTTATGTTTACTAAGTAGATCACCAAAAATCGACTTTAGACTTTTATGGCCATTGGATGTAAGGGTATATATTTCACCTGGATGATTTTCACTCTGGTGCTGCTAAGCCTGGTGCCCCTTGAAATGAAACCACGTTTAGAATGTGTGTGTGCCTGTGTGTGGGTGTTTAAGATCCTTTCTATTCAATAAAGAAATCTCTTCATCATGTAACCATAAAATCCTTATTGGTTATAGAAATGATATTCTTCAATTTTGAGTGAGTCACGTTTAACCAATAAAGTGTCCTATTTTACATATGTTATGATTCTGCTACCTACCATATAACATCTGAACCAGTTTACACATATCTCAAATCTCTACCAAAAATGGACAGGGTAGGAGTTATCCTCATTGCACACATAAGGCCACTGGGGTAATATACTCAGGCTGGAAACCTGTTTAGCTGTTGAACTGAGATTAGAACTATGTGTATACCATATCATAGTAATTATCACAAGATGGTAAACATTAATATGTTACCTCACATTTCAGTTGAAGATTTATCATCATGATCAGTAGGTAAACCTAGAATTTCTTCAAAATTAAATAACTTATTTTATATATTTTAAAAATAAGCACAAACATCTCAAACTACTCCTATTCTACATGCACATTTTGATTTTTTTTTCCTGTCTTGAATTTCCTTCTTATTATGGCAAATACAAGGGTAAGTGCTCTACCTCCTTTTAATTTTCATATGTATTCTTTGTTATTTTACTACATATACCCATGCATGTTTGTGTGCATTTATCATTTATAATTGAGTATAAATTCAGTAAAAAAATTTCACATTTATAGGACATTAGTCAAAAAAATGAGTTGTGTAAAATATAATAAGCTGGTTGTATTGCTAAGCAGAACTAAGATTTTTCTTTCACTTGAACTATTCCCCCAGGCTGCTTTGACATTATTAAACACTGCTTAGATCCTGGAAAGATGTGAGGATTTAAATATTTTAACAGATGAGAACATATTTTGGGAACTTAGTTTGTATTAATAATTTCTTCCATTTAAAAATCTATGTTATTTTGTTCCTCTGGTTTCTTAATAGATTGCCTGGAATTTAGAAAAGGCTTTGCTTTTGTAATGATGCTTCAAAATGAAAAACTTCCTTGTTAACAGTGCAATCACACCATGTGGGCATGCCTTTTTGCCATTTTCATTTCCTGTCTCTAGGGTAACCACATTTGAATATAGGCATTTTGAAGGATTTATTTAATGTCTCTGGTTTAAAAAAAAAAAAAAAAAGCATACTTTAAAAGTCCAGTTGGAAATATAATTGCATTGATCCATAATTTTCTATGTCTGACTTATAAATTATAGCATCCTTGAAAATACATTAAAAACCTAACATCCCCAAATATTTTTTATCAATTTAAAATATTTTAGTCTAGAGGTATTATAGCAGTGCAAATCATAGTTATCTAAAATAGCTGTTTCCACCAGAAGCTGAACTTGTTCCTAATGCCATAAGAGTCTTAGGAGTCTTAGATATCTGTTCCTTAGATGACAACCTGTGACATCCAGTGAATCATTTTGATGTCTTTAATTTGGAATTTAAATTTGGATTTTTTTTTTTTCTCCTGATGATGGCTATGTTATTTCCTGGACATCATCCAGGAGAGGCTACAGAATATTAGTCTCTAGCGTCTTAGTCATTTGGCACAGAAACTTAGCCCAGTGTTTTTTTTGTTTGTTTTTTTTTATAAGATAGAAGTTTTACTATCCAGAACATTCAGAAAATGAAAGACCTCAATAATACTGAAACTTCATTCTACAACAGAAACCTTTCATTAAGCAAATATTCATTGATGCCTACTCTACCAAAAAGCCTGGGCTCTAGAGATAAAATAATGAAAATAAACATTCACGAACCCTGCTTCCATTGAGTTTATGATATACTGAGAAAAACAGACATTAATCAATTAACAAAAAATGCATCAAAACTGAAGTGCTCTGAAATGATTTAATAACTTCTAAACTTTAGTATAATTGGAGAGACTAAGAACATATAATAAATAGCAAACTACAGATTGATTAAATAATGAAAATATTTCTTCTACAAATATGTATTTTCTTCTGTTAAAGAAAGCTGATCTAATTTTACTAAGTTCACACACCATGCAATTCTGTATCTATGTAATATATAGCCAAACATTTTCTTTCATGAAACCACCTTATTTTTGCCATGGACATGTGCTTTTGTGTGTGTGTGTGTGCACACACTTGTGCATTCTTAGATGCATATAATTTTGAAAACAATATTTTGTGTTGGTTAATTTTATGATTTTATCCAACTTGTTTTAAAGTCCCTAGTTTGTTAGTAGTAATATTCATAAAAAATGTGCTTTAGAGAATCACCTAATGAAATTATAGAGAAATTTTAAAGTTTCTTACTTTGAATGTTCAATTTTTGAATGGTTAGCAACTTGCATAAGCAATAAAGTGATTTATGTTGATTAGCAAGAGAATTGCCAAGGAAGAAGTCATCTTAAGTAAATGTCTTAGAAAAGGCATAAAGCAATTGTTTTGCGTCTCCTCTCATTTGGTCATTTTATCAAAGTGAATGCACTTACCATAGTAAAAGACATCTGTTTGCACAATCTGACAACTGTGGTGCTCAATTCATATCATTGTCAACAATAGTTTTACACAAAAAACATGTTTATTTTGTTATGGGGCTAATAATACAAACTAATATAGGTTGTATCAGTTTTCCGTGACAGCTGAAATTAAAGACAACAAATGTAGTGACTTAAAACAACACAAGTTTACTACAGTTCAGGAGGTCAGCAATCTGAGATAGGTCTCAGTGGGCTAAAATCAGGTTGGTGTCAGGGCTGCATTCCTTCCGCAGGTTCTAACAGAGACTCCAATTCCCGCCCCCTTTCAGCTTGCAGTCCGCTCACATGCCCTAATGGCAGCCTTCCTCAATCCAATCAGCTTCCTCCAGCTGGTTGCCCTCGCATTGAATCATCGTGACTCTAACTCTTCCATCTACCTCCTTCTTCCACTTTAAGGACCATTGTGATTACACTGGGTCCACCTGGGTAATTCAGGATAATTTCCCTGTTTTAAGGTCTGCTGATAAGCAGCCTTGATTTGCTCTGCCTTAATTCCCCTTTGCCATGTAGCCTAACATATTCACAGATCCAGGGGATTAAGAGGTGGACATCTTTGAGGATATTTATTGTTCCTACCAAATAGAGTAGCTGTTAAATCCTGAATGAATTATTCATATTAATTCAGTGTATTGATCAGTTAACTATTTATTGGTCTAATGATGTGTCTAGTTATATGATAGATAATAAAGCAAATTAAGAGTTTGATAACCTACCTATTGATATTTAGGTGTGTTCCACATGGTAAAAGAAATTAAGAGAGTTCTGATTTTGTAGGATTTGTGGCCCAAATAAAGCCATTTTCAAAATGGACACATAAAATCCATAGCACATTTGTAGAGGACTTTTCAAGATTTTCAAGTTATTTTAACATTCTTCTGTTGAACATTCTTCTGTTGGTTTAGTTCTTGAAAAATGTAAAATGGACTAGCAAGAGAAAGTATCACTATCTCATATTATAGATAAGGAAAAGAAACAGAGTTTAAAGAACTGACAATATTATAGAGGTAAGATTTAATCTTCCAGACCTTCAACAAAACTCATTCTGTTAAAAGCTAGGTCTGGTAAATACTTGGCTGGTCTTACTGTCACTTTAATCTCTTAGAAGCCAGAGAGAATGATGATAGGAATTGCTATTCTGTACTTAATTCCAACCAATAAGAAGTAACTGACTGGCACAGAAGTTGAAGTGACAGAAAACCTGGAAGAGATTCAGTTTGAACTCTTAGAATTTATTATTGTCAAGGCTGGTTACTTGAGTCTAGTCAAATATACACCCTTCAAAAGGGAAAGTTTTTTTTTTTTTTTTTTTAATTATAAGAAAACGATAACAAAAACATTGAAGTTTTAGCATTTACAGGGTAATATAGGATTCATTAACAGGAAACATAATAATGGATTGCTTTCAGAAATAAATTCTGAAGATACAGTCACAAATGATCTAAGAGAGGAGAAATTAGTAAATGTATCTGAAGAGTTCAGTTATTGAAATTAAATCTATCAAAGAATAGAGAACAAGACAATGTAATTATAACAAATTGACATGAACTTGTAAAGATAGATTTTTAAAGCAAAATTAGTATGAAATGATCCTTGTGAGAAAATATTAAGTGGTCATAAAATGATCTTTTAAATTATATTACTATGAAACAAAAAATACTGAAAAGAAAGCCCAGGTTACTTTAAGATAATGGTTTATTGCTAATGTATGAGTAAAAACTTACTCCAGTTTTTAGCTTTCTCTGGCCAGATGGATGGCCACCCAGACAATAAAAGGCAGACTCTACATTGGTAAAAGTGATATGAAGCCTAAGACAGAAGAGAAGGTTTTAAAAAGGATATTTTTAGAAAACACTTAGTTGCTCTATAAAAATGCAAATCTCTTGGCCTGGATGACATCCATTCAAAAGTGGTGAGAAAGAAATTGAAGATGAAATCTCTGAATAGCTGTCACTTTTCTTGGAAATATTGAGAAGATAAAGAGAAGGGCTGGGAGACAGGATAAAATGATGTCACAACTTTCAAACAGAAATAAGGTGACTTTTCCTAAATTATAGAATGTGATGTAGGTTAGTGTAACATACTAAAGTATTCATTTAGAAAACCACATTTCTTTGAAAGACAAACTTTGAATTAGTAACAGAAAATAAAGATTAACTACATACTCTTTAGGGGTAATCCACTCAAAATAAAATAATGCAGAAGTGTGGGGAAAGAGATGGTAATAAATATACCATGAAAAAAACTAACACAAATAATACACATTGGTGTACCAATATGACTATTGGGTAAAACAGAGTACAAGTCAGAAGGTATTCCATGGGAAAAAGTGGTATAAAAAGCACAATTCAAATACATGTCTTTAATTTTTCATTCTATATGCCTCTAGTTGAATTGTGCCACTTACCATTTATTCATGTTTAGTTATTTAAAATAAAGGAAAAAGAAAAATGGCAGAAAGTATCACAGTAAAATATTTAATAAAATACAGTGATTAATTCTGTATTATTCTGGCGCTAGAAAAGGCAAAGAAATAATTACAAAACTGCAAATAATGAAATGTGCCATATTAATATAAGAATGTCATTTGAAATCAGTGGAGATATTGTGATCATTCAAAAAATAGTGTTTGAAATACTGGTTATGTATTTAGAAAAAAGTACTTAGCTACTTCTCAAATACCACACCAAAATCACATTCTAGATTTGTTAAGATGTTAATGTACATTGAATGAATAAATATTAGTTGCAAAATAAAATACACATGAATATTTTTATTGTTGGAAGAGGGGAGATTTTTCTAAAATGACAGTAAAAGTAGAAGTAGCATTTGTATCTATAGGAAATAAGTTTTGCTACATTCCTGCGATTAATTGTCTGGGCAACCTCAGAGGTGCTCCTGCTTTCGGCTTTTACGTATAGCTGGGGTGTTCTGCCCTCCAGAGGGTACCTTTGGTCTCATGTCCCTTCTCTGTGCTATGGGCGTCTAAGAGGTCAGGAGACTGGCAAGGAAAAACTCAAGACTATAGTCAAGGGGTGGGATAGGGGGATTAGAAGGAAGAGGAGAAGCTCCCCATCACATCCGCCTGCACGTGTGGCAACCGCCCAGAGCTTTCCCAGCGCTGAAGCTCCCCAAGAAATCAGCTTAATATCCTGTCCTTGGGGACTCTAAGATAAAAGAGACTGGATCTACAGATGGAGACTTTCCGACTGTCCTTCCATCTCTGAAATTGTAGTTACTGTGAGATTTTATAAATGTTCTGTACCAACTCAGAGGATGTCTCAGGAACCTAAGTGACCAGTACGCTTCAAAGTCCCTGGCTGAATACATCCAGCTGTCTTCTGCTGCGAAGTAAAGCAGTCAGCTCCTACACCAAGACCTGGGGCCATGTGACTGACAGGGTCTTGGTGCTCTGGCTGGGTGTCAGGCCTGTGCCTCTGAGGTGGGAGAGCCGAGTTTGGGACATTGGTCCACCAGAGACCTCCCGGCTCCACATAATATCAAATGGGGAAAGCTCTGCCAGAGATCTCCATCTCAGTGCTAAGACCCAGCTCCACCCAACGACCAGGAAGCTACAGTGCTTGCTACACTGGCACCCTATGCCAAACAACTAGCAAGACAGGAACACAACCCCACCCATTAGCAGAGAGGCTGCCTAAAATCATAATAAGGTCACAGACACCCCAAAACACACCACCAGACACGGTCCTGCCCACCAGAAAGGCAAGATCCAGCCTCATCCACCAGAACACAGGCACCAGTCCCCTCAATCAGGAAGCCTACACAACCCACTGAACCAACCTTAGCCACTGGGAGCAGACACCAAAAACAATGGGAACTATGAACCTGCAGCCTGCGAAAAGAAGACCCCAAACACAGTAAGTTAAGCAAAATGAGAAGACAGAAACACACAGCAGATGAAGGAGAAAGGTAAAAACCCACCAGACCAAACAAATGATGAGGAAATAAGCAGTCTACTTGAAAAATAATTCAGAGTAATGATAGTAAAGATGATCCAAAATATTGGAAGTAGAATGGAGAAAATACAAGAAATGTTTAACAAGGACCTAGAAGAACTAAACAGCAAACAATCATGAACAACACAATAAATGAAATTTAAAATTCTCTAGAAGGAATCAATAGCAGAATAACTGAGGCAGAAGAATGGATAAGTGACCTGGAAGATAAAATAGTGGAAATAACTACCGCAGAGCAGAATAAAGAAAAAAGAGTGAAAAGAATTGAGGACAGTCTCAGAGACCTCTGGGACAACATTAAACGCAACAACATTCGCATTATAGGGGTCCCAGAAGAAGAAGAGAAAAAGAAAGGGACTGAGAAAATATTTGAAGAGATTATAGTTGAAAACTTCCCTAATATGGGAAAGAAAATAGTCAATCAAGTCCAGGAAGCACAGAGGGTCCCATACAGGATAAATCCAAGGAGAAACATGCCAAGACACATATTAATCAAACTATCAAAAATTAAATACAAAGAAAAAATATTAAAAGCAGCAAGGGAAAAGCAACAAATAACATACAAGGGAATCCCCATAAGGTTAACAGCTGATCTTTCAGCAGAAACTCTGCAAGCCAGAAGGGAGAGGCAGGACATATTTAAAGTGATGAAAGGGAAGAACCTACAACCAAGATTACTCTACCCAGCAAAGATCTCATTAAGATTTGATGGAGAAATTAAAACCTTTACAGACAAGCAAAAGCTAAGAGAATTCGGCACCAACAAACCAGCTTTCAACAAATACTAAAGGAACTTCTCTAGGCAGGAAACACAGGAGAATGAAAAGACCTACAATAACAAACCCCAAACAATTAAGAAAATGGTAATAGGAACAGACATATCAATAACTACCTTAAATGTAAATGGATTAAATGCTCCAACCAAAATACATAGACTGGCTGAATGGATACAAAAACAAGACCTGTATATATGCTGTCTACAACAGACCTAGGGCCACATACAGACTGAAAGTGAGGGAATGGAAAAAGATATTCCATGCAAATGGAAATCAAAAGAAAGCTGGAGTAGCAATTCTCATATCAGACAAAACAGACTTTAAAATAAAGACTCTAACAAGAGACAAAGAAGGACACCACTTAATGATCAAGGGATCAGTCCAAGAAGAAGATGTAACAGTTGTAAATATTTATGCACCCAACATAGGAGCACCTCAATACATAAGGCAAATGCTAACAGCCATAAAAGGGGAAATTGACAGTAACACAATAATAGTAGGGGACTTTAACACCCCACTTTCACCAATGGACAGTCATCCAAAATGAAAATAAATGAGGAAGCACAAGCTTTAAATGATACATTAAACAAGATGGACTTAATTGATATTTAGAGGACATTCCATACAAAAACAACAGAATACACTTTCTTCTCAAGTGCTCATGGAACATTCTCCAAGATAAATCATATCTTGGCTCACAAATCAAGCCTTGGTAAATTTAAGAAAGTTGAGATCATATAAAGTATCTCTTCTGACCACCATGCTATGAGACTAGATATCAATTACAGGAAAAAAATCTGTGAAAAATACAAACACATGGAGGCTAAACAACACACTACTTAATAACCAAGAGATCACTGAAGAAATCAAAGAGGAAATCAAAAAATACCTAGAAACAAATGACAATGAAAACACGACAACCCAAAACCTATGGGATGCAACAAAAGCAATTCTAAGAAAGACGTTTATAGCAGTACAATCCTACCTGAGGAAACAAGAAACATTTCAAATAAACAACCTAACCTTACACCTAAAGCAATTAGAGAAAGAAGAGCAAAAAAACCTCAAAGTTAGCAGAAAGAAAGAAATCATAAAGATCAGATCAGAAATAAATGAAAAAGGAATGAAGGAAACAATAGCAAAGATCAGTAAAACTAAAAGCTGGTTCTTTGAGAAGATAAACAAAATTGATAAACCATTAGCCAGACGCATCAAGAAAAAAAGGGAAAAGACTCAATTCAATAGAACTAGAAATGAAAAAGGAGAAGTAACAACTGACACTACAGAAATACAAAGGATCATGAGAGGTTACTACAAGAAACTATATCCCAGTAAAATGGACAACCTGGAAGAAGTGGACACATTTTAAGAAAAGCACAATCTTCTGAGACTGAACGAGGAAGAAATAGAAAATATAAACAGACCAATCACAAGCACTGAAATTGAGACTGTGATTAAAAGTCTTCCAACAAACAAAAGCCCAGGACCAGATGGCTTCACAAACAAATTCTATCCAACATTTAGAGAAGAGCTAACACCTATCCTCAAACTCTTCCAAAATATAGGAGAGGGAGGAACACTCCCAAACTCATTCTACAAGACCACCATCACCTTGATACCAAAGCCAGACAATGATGTCACAAAGAAAACTACAGGCCAATATCACTGATGAACATAGATGCAAAAATCCTCAGCAAGATACTAGCAAACAGAATCCGGCAGCACATTAAAAGGGTCATACACCATGATCAAGTGGGGTTTATCCCAGGAATGCAAGGATTCTTCAATATACACAAATCAATCAATGTGATACACCATATTAACAAACTGAAGGAGAAAAACCATATGATCATCTCAATAGATGCAGAAAAAGCTGTGACAAAAGTAAATACCGATTTATATAGTATAGGAGGGTTCCTTTTTCTCCACACCCTCTCCAGCATTATTATTTGTAGACATTTTGATAATGGCCATTCTGACTGGTGTGAGGTGATACCTCATTGTAGTTTTGATTTGCATTTCTCTAAGAATTAGCAATGTTGAGCATATTTGCATGTGCCTTTTGGCCATCTGTACATCTTCTCTGAGAAATGTCTTTTTAGATCTTCTGACCATTTTTTGATTGGTTTGTTTGTTTTTTTGATATTGAGCTGCATGAGCTGTTTGTATATTTTGGAGATTCATCCCTCATTGGTTGTTTAATTTGCAAATATTTTCTCCCATTCTGTGGGTTGTCTTTTCATTTTGTCTCTGGTTTCCTTTGCTCTGCAAAAACTTTTAAGTTTAATTAGTTCCTATTTATTTTTGTTTTTAATTTTCCATTATTCTAGAAGATGGTTTCAAAGATATTGCTGTGATTTATGTCAAAGAGTGTTCTGTCTGCCTATGTTTTCCTCTAGGGGTTTTATAGTATTCTGTTTTATATTTAGGTCTTTAATCCATTGGGGGGTTATTTATGTGTATGATGTAAGAGAACGTTCTAATTTCATTCTTTTACATATAGCTGTCCAGTTTTCCCAGCACCACTTATTGAAGAGACTGTCTTTTCTCCATTGTATATTCTTGCCTCCTTTGTCGCAGGCTAATTGTACATAGATGTGTGGGTTTATTTCCGGGCTGCCTATTCTGTTCCATTGATCTATGTCTATTTTTGTTCCAGAACCATACTGTCTTGATTACTGTAGCTTTGTAGTATAGTCTGAAGTCAGGGAACCTGATTCCTCCAGCTCCGTTTTTCTTTCTCAAGATTGCTTTGTCTATTTGGGGTCTTTTATGTTTCCATACAAAGTTTACAATTTTTTGTTCAAGTTCTGTGTAAAATGCCATTGGTAATTTGATAGGGATTGCATTGAATCTGTAGATTGCCTGGGGTAATACAGTCACTTTGACAATGTTGATTCTTCCAATCCAAGAACACAGTATATCTTTCTATCCGTTTGTGTCCTCTTTGATTTCTTTTATCAGCATCTTATAGGTTTTGGTGTACAGTTTTTTGCCTCCTTAGTTTTATTCTTAGGTGTTTTATTATTTTTTATGCAATCATAGATGGGATTGTTTCCTTTATTTCTCTTTCTGATCTTTCATTGTTAGTATATAGAAATGCAACAGATTTCTGTGTATTAATTTCTTTTTTTAATTTCTTTTTGGCTGAGTTGGGTCTTCATTGCTGCATATGGGCTTTCTCTGTTTGCGGCAAGCAGAGGCTCATTGCAGTGCCTGGGCTTCTCATTGCGGTGGCTTCTCTTTGTTGCAGAGCATGGGCTTTAGGCATGTGGCCTTCAGTTGTTGTGGCACATGGGCTCAGTAGTTGTGGCTCGTGGGATCTAGAGCGCAGGCTCAGTAGTTGTGGCGCACAGGCTTAGTTGTTCCGTGGCATGTGGGATCTTCCTGGACCAGGGCTTGAACCCATGTCCCCTGCATTGGCAGGCAGATTCTTAACCACTGCGCCACCAGGGAAGTCCTGTGTATTAATTTTGTATCCTGCAACTGTACTGAATTCATTGAGTTCTAGTAGTTTTCTGTTAGGGTCTTTAGGATTTTCTATGTATAGTATCTGTCACCTGCAAACAGTGACAGCTTTGCTTCTTCTTTTCCAATTTGGATTCCTTTTAGTTCTTTTTCTTCTCTGATTGCTGTGCCTAGGATTTCCAAAACTGTGTTGAATAAAAGTGGTGAGAGTGGACATCCTTGTCTTGTTCTTGATCTTAGAAGAAATACTTTCAGCCTATCACCATTGAGTATGATGTTAGCTGTGGGTTTGTCATATATGGCCTTTATTATGTTGAGGTAAGTTCCCTCTATGCCCACTTTCTGGAGAGTTTTTATCATAAATGGATGTTGAATTTTGTCAAAAGCTTTTTCTGCATCTATTGAGATGATCATAGGTTTTTATTCTTCAATTTGTTGATGTGGCATATCGCAATGATTGATTTGTGGATATTGTAAAAATCCTTGCATCCCTGGGATAAATCCCAATTGATCATGGTGTATGATCCCTTTAAAGTATTGTTAGATTTGATTTGCTAGTAATTTGTTGAGGATATGTTTGCATCTATGTTCATCAGTGGTATTGGCCTGTAATTTTCTTTTTTTGTGGTATCATTTTCAGGTTTTGGTATCAGAGTGGTGATGGTGGCCTCATAGAATAAGTTTCAAAGTGTTCCTACCTCTACAATTTTTTGGAATAGTTTCAGAAGGACAGGTGTTAACTCTTCTCTAAATGTCTGGTAGAATTCACATGTGAAGCCATCTGGTCCTAGACTTTTGTCCAGCACTGGAGACTATAGGCTGTTGGGTGGGACCAGGTCTTGGTGTCAAGGACCCAAGCAAGATGTCTGCTTCAGCCAGATTTCAAGTAGATGAACATTCCCCGATATTTCCACCACCAGTTTTTATAACCCCAGAGAGAGACAACACAGCTGGCCCCTGCCTCCACAGGAGACCCTTCAATACCAGCAAGTAATTCCGGCCCAGGTTCATATGAAGTCACTGCTTTTGCCCTGGGTCCCGGTGTACATGAGACATTTTGTGCACCCTCCAAGAGTGGAATCTCTGTTTCCCCCAGTTCCATGGGGCTCATGCAATCAAGCCCCACTGGCCTTCAAAGCCAAATGCTCTGAGGGATCCTCCTCCTGATGCCAGAACCCCCCAAGGCTGGGGGCCTGACACGGGGCTCAGAACTCTCCCTCCTGTGGGAGAACTTGTGTGATATAATTATTCTCCAGTTTGTGGGTCACTTCACAAACTGGAGAATAATTGGGTTTGGTTATATCATGAGTGCACCCCTGCTACCGTCTGGCTGGGTTTCTTCTTTATGTCTTTGGATGTAGAATATTTCTTGATAGGTTCCAGGCTTTTTTTTATCAATGGTTGTTCAGCAGTTAGTTGTGATTTTTTTATCAATGGTTGTTCAGCAGTTAGTTGTGTTCTTGTGAGAGGAGGTGAGCTCAGGGTCCTTCTACTCTGCCACCTTGCCTCTCATCCAGATATTTACTTTAAAACATGAGATTTTTCAACCTGCTTTTTTGCTAAATGTTTACATCATCTTTTACTTAATATGTTAACTTTTAATATTAACAAGGTACAATGATTTATAATTCAAAAATAACAACAAAGCTTAAGATTGAAGATAGCTATTTTCTGCCTTTCCTAACACTGACCCAAAATCCCTCTTCCCAGGCACAAGCACTTTTATCTCCTCAACTATTACTGGTAGTAGTTAATTCCATTTATCTAGTAGCATCATTATATATCCCTTAATTACATTTCATTTTTATATATTATTGTTCAACTTCCCATATTGTACATAAAGCTATGTAACTTATATACCGCCCCTGTACACACATTCTCTCTCTCTCACAGTTTACATTCCATAACTTCCTTCCCAATTATGACAATATAAATATTTTGTGAAGCTGTACCAGAAGGTAAACTGCCTTCATTTTTTTAAAAAAATTTTAAATTGAAACTTTCATTGATACAGCTGTATGTTACATGCAGCTATCAGAAATAATACAAAGACATCTCATATAAACTTTGCCCAGTTTTCCCCAATGGTAACATTTTGCAAATCTATAGTATCTTACCATAAACTGTAAATTGACCTGGGTATAATCCACCCAGCTTATTCAGGTTTCCCCAGTGTGTAATTCTTAGTGTATAGTTCTTGAGCCAGTCAGCTCACTTCTTGCTTGCTCCCTATCCTATGATCAGATAAATCAGTTAGTACTTGTTCACATGCTTTCTAACTTGTAACATTTTAATAAAGGTCTTGTTTGTGTGTTTTGGTCTGATGAATTGACACCATTCTTGATCCTTTACAATTAATGTAGGATGTTACAAGGAGTAGAGAGAAAGGTGTACATTCAATTCTGTGTAACCAGAAGTTATCTGCTATTTTTGTGGAATCCGCATTGTACATTGAGAATTATAAATCATCTTTTGTTATAAAATATAGACTTTCATGCCCTATTTCATGTATCTTGATCTTGGTTACTGCATGGTGCCACTAACTGCTAGGTAACATTTAAGTTTCAGTTTTAATATCAAGATTCCAAAGATATTTCCAGTAATTGAAGTTAAGGGTATCTGGTTTGTTTTGTTTTTTATTTACTTATTTTAAGTCATTTGAGAAAAAGCTTAGAACAAGAAGCAACCAATATGATATTCTGCAATTGCTAGCAAGTCACTCTTCAGATTGACAGATTTAAGGAAAAGCATGTTTTCATAATGCTAAGATCTATTTGAAAAATGTGTGGACAAGGCAAAACTCTAGAGACAGTAAAAAGATCAGCGGTTACCAGGGGATGGGATGGGAGGGGAGGAATGAGTCGGCAGAGCACAGAGGATTTTTAGAGCAGTGAAAATACTCTGTATGATATTATAATGATGGATACATTTGTCCAAACCCATAGAATATACAACACCAACAGCAATCCCTTGGTAAAGTATGGATTCTGGGTGCTTTTGATGTATCAGTGTAACTTCATCAATTGTAACAAATGTACCACTCTGATGGGGAATGTTGATAGTGGGGGAGACTGTGCATGTGGGGCAGCATGGAGCATAAGGGAAATCTCTGTAACTTCCTCTTAATTTTACTGTGAACCTAAAACTACTCTAAAAATATTCTTTTAAATGTATGGACAGTGAACCAAAAGGGCAGATTAATAATACGTCCCTAGTTTTCTTCCTGCTTGAACTTCTAAAAATAACAAAAAGAATATAGAATTAAAGATTAAATCCATAACAGTATTAGATATCCAGAACAGATGATATTAGAAGGCCAGACATTTGGAAAATTTCTGAAATATTAAAAAATGATTAAATCGAAGAGTTAGAGGAAGCCAGAGACCAAACCTAACCCAGAAGAGAATTTCCATTGAGTTAGAGCATAGGGAGCCAGTTATGAGAGTGCTGAAAGCCTAAAGTAATGATCAACAGGAGATCAACAGGTCAACCTCTCCCTTTGCTATATTGAGCAGCCAAATCATACAAAATCCTGGCTGGCTTAGAGAACATGAGGAGTGATAGAATCCTGCCTCCTCTGAACCTTAGGAGACAAATTGCTGAGACTACATGCCTGGCAACACATCCTGTTTCTCTTCTGTGGGAGACACATGCTATAATATGAATCGCATTCCAGATACACACCAACCAAATACGATTCTGAACAACCAACACATCAGTGTAAAGATTTAGCATCTAGAATATTAAAGTAACTTTTATGAATCTTTTAGAAAACTAAAAAAAGGAAGAAGAAAGAATTAACATAGGCAAAAGTCTGGAAAAGGTGTTTCAAAAAAGAGAAAGCCAGAATGACCATAGATATAAGATGTTTCACTTTATTAGTAACCAGAAATATAAAGTAATATCTATCATCTGTAAGTTGAAGAAAATTTAAAAATTTGACAGTCTTAAGCATAAGAATGGATTTGCAGAAAAGAGGAATTTCATATACAAATGGTGAGAAAGTAAACTGTTACAATCACTCTTTTTTTTAGAAGAGAATTTAATATTTATTAGACCAGTAAATAAATAAATGCTGAATTTCTTTAATACAGGCTGCCCCCCCCACACACAAAATTCTATAAATTAGATTTTCATTTTCTTGTTTTCATTCTGATTATGAAGTCAGATTAAATCTACTGAATGAGACCCTGTTTTACCTGTATAAATCAAACTAGAAATTTGATTCCTTGGGAACTTGATATAATTTAGTGATAGTACCATATCAGCTCAAGTATTAAGGAATGAAACATCAGAACACACTGGCAGCATTTATGAGAAACACCATGCTTTTTACAATCACTCTTGAGAGCTGTGAAACACCTAGTAAACCAGTAGATGTACATACGGTGCAATATAGCAATTCTATTAAGGACATGCCCTAGAGGAACTCTTATACCTGTGAACATGAATACAAGCTTCATGATGTCCTCTGTAGGATTGTTTTTTCATAGCAAACCTATTGAGAACAACTTTTAATTATTAATTACATGTAGTAACGATCAACATACAGATACTGAAAACATAGTGATGAGTTGAAAAAGCAAGTTACACTTGGCTCTGTAGAATAACTTAAAAACACATAAAAATATGCAGTATTATCAATGCTCACATATATGAAAAAGTATAAACCCTTGAGCAGGAATAATGGTGCTATCTGGGAAAAGAAGGGCAATGGTATTAGGATAGGATAAAAATAGTACTTCAACTAGTTCTATTACATTTATTTCTTTAAAATTTTTTTTCTGAAAAAAATGTGGCAAATACTGACATTTATCAAATAAGTATGGTGGCTACATGGGTGTTTAAAATTATTTTCTGTTCTCTATATTTGATATATTTCCTAGTAAAATTACATTAGAAATTTAAAAGATGTCCACACAAAAACTTTCACAAGGACATTTATAGCAGCTTTATGCATAATTTCCAGAGATATTTGTACATCCATATTCATAGTAGCTTTATTTACAATAGCCAGAAGGTAGAAGCAAACCAAATGTCCATCATCAGGTAAACAGATAAAAAAATGTGATATACACATATAATGGAATATTATTTAGCTTTAAAAAGGAAGGTAATCCTATCACATTCTGCAGCATGGATGAACACTGAGGACATTATGCTAAATTAAATAAACCAACCACAAAAAGACAAATGCTGTATGATTCCACTTATATGACATATCTATAGTAGTCAAATTCATAGAAACAGCAAGCAGAATGTTGGTACCCAGGGGCTTAAGGTAAGGAGGAAATGGGAAGATGTTGTTTAATCGGTATAGAGTTCAGTTTTTCAGGATGTGAAAGTTCTGGAGATCTGTTACACGACAATGTGAATATACTTACTACTGAACTGCATGCTTAAAAATGTTTAAGAAAGTAAATTTTACATTACATACTTTTTACTACATTAGTGAAAAAATTAGATACCAAAATGAGTTTCTTGAGTTGGTATAAAGCTCTTTGTATCTCACTAAAATGGCAGTTCCTTCTTTTAGGTAATTTTTATATTTACACTAAATAAGCAGTATGTAGCTTTCTATTTTAAATAGTTTTTTTCTAGCATATTAAATATATTTTATTTAATTCTTTGTTTCTTAAGTAAAAATATTTGTAAAATATCTCTACTTATTTTTCTACCCTTTCTGTGTAATGTGAAGAGCGGTTATTTTTGCCAAAGCAATTTTGCAGAAGAATTCATTGCTTTTTTGGACATATGTTTGTTCTTAGTTAATTATTTCTATCCCTCTGGCATAATTCATAAGAAAACGAGCTTCATCATGTCAGGTGTTTACCTAGTGAAGCTCATTTCCCTCACTCTTCCCTAACTGCAGCAGAGATAATTCAACACCAGGAGTTTGAAATTTGCACTGCACAGAAAAGATAAAGGAAAAAATCTCCCTCTTATGAAAGAAGGTATCACTACAAATTAAAAAAGCAAGAGTCCTATAGAACTTGACTGGGTTTGGATTTACAACAGCTGCTGTAGTTAACAATAACAAGTCCTTGACCCAAGGCTAAATGGGAGATTAAGTAATATAAACCCCTAGGATTTTATGATTTATTTCTAAGATTTGTTTGTTACATAGATTTAATTTTAAGATTACAAACAAATATTATTCATATCATGCAATCTCTCTTTTAGACTACTCACTTGATATCCTCTTCTACTCAATTAGTTTGTCAAGTCATAAATGGGAAGCACTGTAGACTCCAGGAAATAAGAATGTTTGGATAAGTGAACGGATAACTGTAAAAGATGGTACTTCCTTTTCTTCTTGCCTTAAATTTCAAAGAACTTTTAAATTACATTTCTCAATAGAACATTATATATGATTAAGCTATTTTCCCTCAACAAGAATTTTCTCTTCCTGCCTTCTTCATTGCTTTTCTCATTAACAGAATAAGAAAAGACAGTGTAGAAATAGATGCTTTTGTTCCTGAGAAAGTTGTACATATCACTAAAGATCCATACAGATAGAATTAATGCCAGACTAAGGTGGAGACAAAGCCTTTGAATTTGGACTACTCTTATGGAACCAAAGGGAGTAGGAAGCTTTATTAGTATTAAATATGGTCATTAACAAGTTAGTACTTATTAAAGCAGCACAGCCCCATTAGGAAACAGTTGAAATTTTATAATCGAATGTAATTGAAATTTAGCTGCAATTTTATGAAAAAATACCTATAGAATTATGGTGTTGGTTTGAACATTTAATTGGAAAGCTGATTTGTACTTTAATGGGGAAATTCCACAAAAGTTAACATCTTTTTTCATAGGTCCAAGCAGGCAGTGGAAGGGTTGGGATAGTAGAGGGTGACCTGAGATAAAAATAAGTGCTAGAGCAGGGAGAGTAGAAAAAATGATCACAAAATAATGAAATTGTATAATTTTCCAGTGAGTGTCTCCAAATTCTTGTCACCATTTTTTTCAATGTCCAAACAAAAATTATCTTAGAATCTATATGTTAACTTCTTTGTTCCTCAGAAAAAGGGCATTAGCTTTAATTATTCTCTAAAGCTTACCTCTCAAGTTTAACTTAATATAAAAATATGATTTTTATGGCTCTCAATGATAATCATAGGTACCATTCACAGGTATTTCCCAACTGTACATCTCTCCCCAAGGAAATCACTCTTCCATTATGGTTTGGGAAAACATTTTTTTTCTTTACAGTTGCGAGTCTGCTTTTTGTCTCCTTCTTTCATCAAGTTCAGGGTCTCAACCATGGTCTTTATTCCACTACTAGTGAAAAAAAAATGTATTTTCAAAATATAATAATCATTTTAGAATTGCATGCTGCCCTCAATGGTGACAGCTTATTACTTGATTAAACATATTAATTAACAAACATTTAAGTATGTATGGTAGGATTATTCCCCAAGTTCAGGATTTGACAAAGGTTAATGAGTAGCTCCTAGCCTTATATTTACAAAACTAAAATGGTTCATAGATGTATAGATGTGGCATCTCTTGTCAAAGCAAATTTAAGCCTCCACTATAGAATATACAAAATATATAAATATACATAGACATAATTACTCTCATTGCTATCCCTGAGAAGCAGGATAAAAATATTTCACAGAATATTCCAAAGAAGTGAACATGTTAAAAAAAAAAAAAATTTAGGAAAGCAGTAAGTTCAAAAGAGCATAATATAATCACTCATAAAGCATGATCTCTAAATCAACAGGTTCTGTGATGACTTGATTAAAAATTCATTGAAGTCATCTGAAAAATAAAATTATTTAAAAAAAGAAACAGAAAGCTTAGGCTTTTGGGAAAGACATGTGTTCAAAATTTCTGTACCTATGTCTTATTAAAATGGGTAACAATGATTACTCTTTTTTCAACATCATGTGAAGTGATTCAGTTTGCTTCTCTTTATTTATTGCAAAAACTTTGTCAGGTACTTTTTTAAATGTGAGAAAGAGATTTAGTCTCCAGTGTGTGGCTTTCAACTTATTCATTCTTGCAGGGACCTACTTCAGGGAAGTCTGGGTTTGACCAGGACCCACTAGTCCCAAGGTCAGGAGTAGCAGCAGCAGGTACAGGGGCAATAATAGGTAGGCTCTGGACTTAGACCATGCCTGGAGACATTTGGACTTAGTCGCTGATGCAAAGACTCCTCTCTTCTGCTCTATTGGTTTTTGTTCCCTGAGTCCTTTGACTTACACTGCACTCATTCCCACTTGACTCCCCTTTCTGGAGTGCTCATTCCAATGTTCATGCTCTTCCTGTTCAATTACTTGTTTCTCCCAGTCCTAGGAACACTACATACAGCTTGTTTGGTGTAAATATAAAAAATACCTAAAAGAAAGAACTGCCATCTTAGTGAGATACAAAGAGCTCTACACCAATTCAAGAAATCTCATTTTGTTGAAAGGATAAAGGAAATCACTCTAGTGGTTAGGGAATTGAGAATGAAATACTAGGGACTCAAGTTTTAAAAGATAGTTGGAAAAACAGAAACCCTGGAAGAAATGAAGATAGTACGTGTTTCTATTATTCTATCTCTAGATTGGGATTCCATCTCAGTATTACAAGAGAATGGTGTATGAATTCACTGTAATTAAATATTTTGTAAGACAAAAGTGATTTTTTTAAAAAGGCATTTGAAATGTGGTTATAAAATCTAAGGTCATGGTTAATTATTCAAAGGGTGAGCGAATCTGAGGTAAGCTAAAACACTGAATGCCATTTTAAGAATACTTCCTCTAGCTGAGTCTTAGTTTTATTTAAAACTCAGGAAGGAAAACAGGAACTAATACAAAGTGGTGATTCTTTGAAGAAAACCAATTAAAAATATACATTAAAATAAAATTAGAAGTAAACCTATAAAACTCTAACAGGTTTACATAATATGCTAGCATTTTGATAAATAACTGACTTCCCATCTTACTTCTTCAGGTGATAACCGTTTTGTACTTTTTTTAAAAAATATATTTTATAAAGTACTTTGACTCATAGTGATGTCTGTGATGAATATAAGAGCTAATGAAGAGAAGGGGTATATGAACTCCCTTGCTTAAATCTAGCTTAATTGAAAACAATTAATAGTCAAAACAAGAAAATTAAGTAAAAATGACTGTGAGATGAGACCATGAGGATTGTTGAAAGAGCAGAGGGGGAAGAAGAAGCATCAATAGTTGCAGAAATATTCAAGCTGTATTCATATTAATCTATAAAGCTGCACTTCTGAGATCATTATTTGTAAAATAGTGCTATGTGTGAATAATTCCAGTTCCTTAACTTGAGCTACTCTTGTTGGGCACAATTTTGGGCATACTTTTTACAAAATTGAGGATAAAATTTAATTTTTTAAAAGTTTCATGTCTGTTTTTACAAATACCTTCTAAAATGCATACCCCATTAAGAAATGTGAACAGTTGGGGATTGTACTCTCTTCATTCCCCTCTTCACATAAGTGCATTTTCCCAAGGCAGCGACTCACATCAACTACTATTACAATGTATTTCATAAAATAAGACTCACTTGGTGTAGTTTTTCTCGTTCATTCAGAAAGCACTGACAGTTGCTCATCATGTGCCAGATACTAAGAATGCAGAGATGAAAGAGCAAGATCTAAAGGCATGTGAGACTGTGACTATATGAATTGCAATAAAGTGTTTGGTTGTAAACCAATATAATCATAGCGTCAGTATGGACCTCTGATTTACCTTCCTCTGGAAAATGGTTATGAGTATTATTGTTTCAAATTCAACTCTCCATTCTTTTAAGGGATCCAATTTTAATTGGGTAATGTACTAAAAAACAAATATATGACAATATGGTCTATGGGTTTTTCAGTACCCTTGTAGAAAAGCTGTGAAGCTGAGCTGAGACTGCTGATAACTGATTCTAAGAGTAGTATGTAGGCTGTGACTAGGATTCTTAGGAATCTCTTTAGATAGATAGATGATAGATAATAGACACAAATCTTATGAGTGTGAAATTTTTTCACCTACCTATTGCTTATAAGAGACACATTTAAAACATTAAAAACAGAAAATATTGAGTATAAAATTATGGGAAAGTTTATACAAAACAAATATTAATCAATAAAACCTAGTGGCTACATCAGTATCAGAAGAAATAGACTTTAGGAAAAACTAAATGTGAAAAATCAATCAACATATAACAAAATCTTAGTAATTAGAGAAATACAAACTAAAACCACAGTGAAATTTGTACTCAACACCACCCCTCGCACACACACATCACCCAACATTAAGGTAGCAAAGTAATAAGGTCTGATAACACCACTTATTTGTGAAGATGCAGAGCAGCCGAGTTGTAGCAGGAAAAGAAATTGATACCACTTCAGAAAATAACGGGGAATTATTAAGTAAAGTAGAAAATGAACATACCCATGTCTCATCAATTCTATTTATTCTAGAGAACTCCTTGTACTTGTGCAATACTAGACATGTAAATACCATATCCTGTGTTGTTCATAATAGCAACAGCTCTTAAGCCCCCAAATACCCAAATGTCCGTTTGACAGAGTAGATAAATACACTGTAACTTTTTTGTGCTTGTACTATATGGGATATCCTGCAGCAGTGAAAATAAAGGTGAGGTACAGGTATCCCTTTGGAGGAGCAGGAATTTAATTATTAATCTACAAGCAAACTGTGAAAAATACAAAGTTATTCCCTACATGTATGTTAAAAAAAATTAAATACTGTATATGTGAAAGTATAATAAAATTTTGAGTAAAGGAAAGGAATAATAAAAAGTTTATATTGGTTACTTTTGGAGAGGAGGGAGGATGGGGGTGAAAATGGAGACTAGCACATGGTAACTATGGTAAACTGATATAATAATATTTACAATGTTCACTTTCCCATGTGAAATGTTGACTAGAAATACGTTAGTTTTCTTATTCTTAAATCATTCATATATGTATAGGCTCTTTTATATGTTCAACATATTCCATAATAAACATTCTACAAAGAGTTAATAAATATATAGATGCTGAATAACTAAAAGAGAGTCTGACCAGTTAGAGTGTTGATGGAAGGATGTGTTTCAAACTCTGTCCTCAAGAAAGTTAACACTATTTCTCCAGTCTGGGCTCTGGGAAGACTTAAAATCCTTTCCTAATTGGTATATCCTGGCTTTGATAGTATGTCTCTCGCATACAAATGTCTATTCTTAATACAGTATTGAAATCCATTTTGCTCTTGTAGAATGTTGGTGGTGATGCCTCTTTTTCCTACAGCCAGACCACTGTCTCCATGCTGACTATCATGTATCCAGTCTTGAAAAGTCCCAGTGAAATCTGACAGATTAAAACCAACATTAACAAAAACAAAGTAATAGCAAAGTTGAAAATCGTTATAACCTTTGAATATCTGTGACAGAAATACACATGTTAAAAATACAGAGTTTTATAAAACCTCCTTAGAAAAATAAATTGCTTTTGGCAATTCAAACAAGCAATGATCTTGCAAAATAAAACTTTATAGTGACATTTGAAAGGGGTTCTCCAAATAGAACTTCTCTTTTACAAGTGGCTAATTGTAGTTTTGGATGGACAGTTTGGCATTTAAAATTGAAGGTAAATTAGTTTATGAAACCAATTACACCCACAATTTTTTTTAATGGACAGTTTTACTCTAGTAAGTGATTTAGAGGATATAAAGAGCTTATAAACAACAAATATACATAAAAATTCTAATAAAGCAAGATTCCTGTGGGCGCAAGAGTACTGTGGGCCTCCCATGTCTGTCATACATAGCTACTGCTAAAAAATTGCAAGGACACAGTGAGATGTTTTTCTCTTTTTTCCACTTTGATGTTATACTTAAATATACAGTGGTTTCTTAATCTCTACCACAACTTTCACATTTAACTATACCGATACAAGATAAGTTACTACGTTGACAAATTAGATATAACTTTTTATTGACCTGGTAGCCAAACTTCAATACTTAAATTGAAGAAAATGGACAATTTTGAGGATTTTTAGATGGAATAGTTCCTTAAGAATGCTATCATATATTCATTCATCTCCATATAACTCTGGGAACTAACATCGTTCCCTTCCTTCTGGCAGGTACTTAATAAAGATTTATTAGAGTATTTTAAGTTGAAAAAAATAAAATCATTTACACACTTACCCATGATACGGTTATTTTATATAAATTCACTTCACTCTGACTAGAACATCAATACAAACATAAAATTAAAATCATAATTTACTTCAAATAAGTGAAGAGTTGGAGGAGAGAGGGTCAGAAAACCGAAACCCATTACTGTTTTGGCATGAACCTAAATACCTGTTTCCTTTAACATTTACTTGTTAAGAACTTACTGCATTAGGTGTCAAGAAAATCACAGAGATAGATAATATAAAGTCCTTGGCCTTAATGTGTTTTCTATTTAGAGAGAGAGAAAAAATGAGAATACGTAAATATATGTGAATATATATAAAATACGTACAATGAACTGTGTCAACATCTCCACACTTTAAATCATGGTGAAACTAAGCTAAATTCTTTTCCTTGGGCTTCCATTCATTCAGGCTTTTGCAGAGGTGGTTCCATCTGTTTATGAGGGCCTCATCCTCTTGCACAATCACCTGGTAAACAGCTCCCCATCCAATCAAAGTCCTCTGGAGAAGACTGCATTATTTCCTAGGTAGTCTTATATGCTCTGCATGTTCCCACTGCACTTTGCATATCCTTCCCTTATTGCAGTTGTTTCTATTCCTGTATGATGATTGCAAACATGGATTGAGTATGTATACTTTTTATATCCTCCAGCAATTAATGGGCATTTAAAAACAACGTGAATAACTTAGTCAATTGTATAAAGACCTAAATTTCTAATAAAATAACCTCTGCTGGATTTTAAATTAATCACAGAAATAAAATTAAATACCTGTTTGGATAAAGGGGATTTCTACAAGTTTATGAGTTGAGGCAGATTTGACCTTACAGAATTTAATAAAAAGCAGCCTATAATAACAGACAAAATCCTTGGATTCAAAAGAAAAACTGGATTCAAGGTTAAAATTCACACATTACTCCCTGTCTGATCCTGGACAATGTTCTAATCTAAGTGTTCATTTCCTAAAGGGTAAAATGGAATAGATTTCTGACCTACTTATGATAGGATTATTGTGATAAAAGAGAAATATGGTGCAGTCACTGGGCAAATAAAGAGAATTATACAAATGCAGACTATTAATAAATTATGAAAATGGAAATTTAATATAGTATGGATATATCAAACAAAGAAATGGCCTGGTGTCTCAGATTTCTTAAGAAAAAATTTGGAAAATATAAATGGAATGCATGAAGATAGGGAAGAATGGATGCATTTTTAACTACATAGCAGTAAAATGGAATTTTCCTAAGCATTAAATTTGGAGTTACAATGAATGTTTTATAAGTCATTTTGTGAAATTTTTGCTTTGCATAAGTTTTAGAAAAACATTTCTAGGTGTATTAACTATTTTTAAAACCAGAAAATCCTCTCCTAGTAGCTAGCACCCATCACCTAGTGGAAAACATAGATCTCTTACATAACTATAATGCTCATTTGTTAAAAGTCACTTGGGTTCTTCAGAATAGCAGGTTGCCTCAATAGATAATAGTCTTACCAAGGAACAACCAGGCCTCCATAAATATTTATTTTTTAAAACTTAGTTATTATACATTGTACACAAACTTTTAATAAACACCTTCACTGCAACCAATTTGAAATAATTTAGGACCACATATAAGTGAATAAAGATATAAAAGAATCAGGAACATAATGGAATATCCACATATTGTAAGTAAGTATGACACTAAAATTTAACTAGCAGTCATCAAAATCTTTTATTTACTGTTTAGTCTCTAGAATCTGATATTTTACAAATGTTTTTATTTTGAAGTCAGAAAACATAAATTGATTATTTAAAAATAAAATTTGATTTTAATGATACATGAATCAAATACCAATGGTAATATTTGTCATAGGAACACATTTTAACACGCTGTCTAGCTGACAACAGTAAGTATAACTTGTTATCTACAAATTATTTTAACATTTTTGCCTTTCCCTTTGGCAACCAAAGTGAAAAGATTAGTTGTGCTTACTTTTGGCAGGGTTAGGGAGGTGAAATAAAGTGCGATTTAAGCATCAAATTATCATTAAAAATTCCATGTACCAATGTACCATTAACAAATTATACCAACTAAATTGATGTTGCTCTATGATATCTACCTGGCACCTAATACACATATTCAGAAGACCTGGGCTTGAGTTTCTGCTGAACCAATATTGTGATTTTGGGTAAAAGCTTTGATGTTTCTGAACCAGAAATGTCTCACCTAAAAGAAAGGTAAAATACACACCTTAAAGAGTTATATTAAAACAGGTAATGCATGCATGTGTGCGCACGTGCACACATACACACACACCACCCCCAAGACAAAATTAACTTAGAACGTGTTTTAGTAACTTAGAAAAATGCTTTTGTTATTAAGAATTTTTAAAACTTCTGTGCTTATTTCTGGTTGATGCTTTTAAGACAGTGATGCCATATTTGATGCCTTAAAAGTTATCCTGAACTTTTCCGGGAATCATCTGGAAAAATGAATGGAATTGCTTTAGAAGTTATTTTCTTGACTGCTTTTCCTGGTTATGCATTATCAGCTTTTATTTCTATATTCACATTCAGCATCTCCCCACTATGTTTTGTTCAATTAATCATTAATTAGGATATACTGTGTGCCAGGAAATATTCTAGGTCCTGGAGAATATTGAGAAAGTGAAAGACAAAAAAAGAAAACATAATGCCTAACCTCCTAAAAATTATAGAACCGTGAGGGAGACAACCATTAATTACAGAAACAAACAAATGTTGAATTGCAACTATAATCAATATATGGCTATAACTATTAAGTAAAATCTTATTTCTAATGAATCTTACCTGGTTAGAAAGATTAGAGAATTCCAGAGGCTAGACTATTAGAGCTGAGATTTAAATGATGTACAGCAATCACATAGGTGAAAAGGAATGGACGGTAAAGAGAAGAGTATTACAAATAGAAAGAACAGCACATACAGGCTTCCTCAGCCTGGGAAAGCTGTGTGTTTGATGAACTGAAAGGTCACTGTGGCAGGGGTGTGACAAGCAAAGGGAAGAATACTACAAAGGGAGAATGTTTTATTCTATTACAGTCCTTTATACTATTCCAACTCAACACCTGTAATTTCTAGGCCACTAAGTTCTGCCTGTCATTCACTTTTTTTTTTTTTTTTAATTTTATTTATTTATTTATTTATTTATGGCTGTGTTGGGTCTTCGTTTCTGTGCGAGGGCTTTCTCTAGTTGCAGCAAGCGGGGGCCACTCTTCATCGCGATGCACGGGCCTCTCACTATCACGGCCTCTCTTGTTGCGGAGCACAGGCTCCAGACGCGCAGGCTCAGCAACTGTGGCTCACGGGCCTAGTTGCTCCGTGGCATGTGGGATCTTCCCAGACCAGGGCTCGAACCCGTGTCCCCTGCATTGGCAGGCAGATTCTCAACCACTGCGCCACCAGGGAAGCCCCTGTCATTCACTTTTCATCCTTGCTTGGCTTCGTTTCCTGGCACAATGGTTCAATCATGTTTGATTTATGCCATATTCCAGTCACAGCCCAATATTAGACCTTCTATATTGGGTGCCTTCTCTAAATTTTGGATCAAGAAGGGAAACAAGTCTCTTCTCCCCTCCACTACCCCAACACATGCCAGTGCACATACTCCGTGTAGGATTTCCTTAGGCTTACATCATGATAGTACCAGTACATTTTTACCAAACTCATTTCTTAAAATGCAATAAAGTTTATCTGCCTGTCTCTTTAAAGAACAGATGCCAAAGATGTCAAACTTGTCTCTTCAAGAAAAGAATGCACACTTTTTCTTACACTCACATCAGGTGATCAAAGAGCACCCTTTGTCTTTATATAGACATGGTCTATCTGAAAAGCTCTTATGTCCTACAGACTTCTATTTTTAGTAAATTTGATTAGATCCTAGGAACCCACTAGTTCTCAGTGAAGGCCAGTAGATATCTGTTATCCACAGAAGTAATGTTCTCTTTCTCACTATAGGAATAGAATGAGAGAGGATAGTTTTACACTTGTATACTTGCATATTAACTTCACCTGCTGGAAGAGTATGACAATGATTCTAAGAGTTCTAGTAGGTTTGTGAGGTCTTGCTAATTGGAAAACAGCCAACTGTATCATCCTTGGCGATTTTCCATTGAAGTCCATTCTCTGTTTTCCTGGTTATGACTCGGCATACTTTTAAGTTACACTTTTTTAACTTCAAACCAGGCCAGGAATGGCATTCCAGATTAGATCTGTACCTGGAACAGAATTTATTTTAGACAAAATGGTAAAGTACAAAAAGTTCTTCTTCGGTGACCCTATAATCCAACATCTGCAGAATTTAGATTTTCGATGGTAATCTTTTTCTTTCTCCGAAGCCCTAGCATGGATTCTGTTCCTTATTAAAACTCTTTTCATGAGGTGACTTTTGAATTCCATCCTTTTTTCTAGATTTATTGACTGAATATCTTCTGTAAGGAAAAGCTTTCTCTTGATTAATTTGTTTCAGAATGGTCTCACTGATTCTTATTTTAGTCAATGAGTTATAATTTTTCACTAGTATTATTTTGATGCTCAGATTGCCCCAAATTTGGCCAGTGGAGTCCCTTTAAATGGCTTCTGTGTTCGTTGACATGCCTTCATTAATCTCTAAGTGCTACCTTGCTTTCTGTCACTACAAAGATATTCCAGGCATATCTTTTACTTTTCCTGCCCTTGGTCTAAAATCACTTGGTTCTCATAATAATTGATTTAGGCAATAGTCACTAATGGATGTTAAATATAGTGCTGAACGTTTGAAGAGTAATCAGATATTTACATAGTCTCAAAGTTCCTCCCACAGCATCCTACCACAAGATGCTTTTAATTACAATGAGAAAAATAGTCATTTTACAATGAAGAAAACTAGCAAACGCCATCTTAATCAAATGATCAAAGCTGGACCATCACCAATAAGTGATAAAACGAAATCATGTTCCTCCTGATATGATGCACATAAAAGGAACCGGCACTGGGAATGTGGTACTTTTCAAAACTATATATAAGCATAATCTAAACATCAAACCCTGCCTAAGGGATACTCTGCAAAATAACTGACCTACTCTTTAAGAAGTCGGTCTCATGATACACAAAAAAAGAGAAACTGTTGTAGATTAAAGAGACTAAAAAGACATGACAACTGAATTTAATTCATAGTCTGGGATTTTCTTTTCTATAAAAATATTATTGAGACAATTATCAAACTGTCAAATCTCATTAAATACTGAAGATTATATATTATCTTCAATGTTAATTTTGATTATGATAACTGGTCTGAATTTATCTTAAAGTGTGTCTTGGTTTTAGAAAATATACAACAAAGCATTTAGGAATAAATAGGCACCTTGCCTGCAACTTCCTTTCAAATGATTCAGAAAAAAATACTATCTTAAGAGTAAATATGATAAAACTATGAACATTTGGGAAATCTGGGTAAAGAGATACAGAAATTCTTTGTGCTACTCTTGTAACTTTTTGTAAGTCTGAAATTGAATATTGTGCTACTATAATCAAAGAAAAATACAAAGGAAACTAATGTCAACATCTTGAAATTTACATAGTCTCAAAATTCCTCCCACAGCATACTACCATCTTGAAAGAGTGTGATTGCTACTTGGAATGACATGTACTGTGGTGCTGGGCATCCCAGAAGTGAGCTTTGTTTTTTTCCTTCCTTTAAATAAGTAACAATCCCCAAAGGTAGCTAATCATTAATTTATTTAATATTAAAAAATTCTATTAATCATAGTAACTCATTTAAATTTTATGTTTTAATTGGAACAATATTGGAATATCAGAGAGATTTTAAAAAAGAGAAGTTTCACAAACTCAGAAAAAGTAATTGGACTAGGTGACGAATTAAAAATGAAGGAAACAGAGGAAATCACTGCCTCCTAACTGATTCTAGCATCTTACTGACATTAGCAGAAAGAAGAACTCAGAAGGACTTTTTCTATTAATTATTCACAGCCCAAGACTGCAAAGCTTTAAAAAAGGAACTTAAGATCAACTTAAATCAGGTCATATTTCTCATTAGGCTTTCTTCCTCCACTAATGATGGGGTGTATGTTTTTTTTCTACTTACCTTCTATCTCTACATTTGTTGGGACCTAAGGGTCCCTGATGATTTTCTCCAGAGTAATCTGGCAAAAAAAAAAAAAAAAAAAAAATTGCTGAACTTTAACAAATGATTTACTACATTTTTTTAACATAGAAAAATATCTAACTCATTTATGTTTTTTCCTTTGTTTTTGAATATTTCTATAAGCATTGCCAGTCATGAAATAAACACACCCTAGTATTTTGTACTTTGATATATAATTAGAGGATTTTTCCACCTACCATTTGGTATATAGTAAAATATGAGAGGTTTTTTTTTTAATTCTTAGAAAATATATGGAATTTAAAAAAAATCAGCCAATATGGTTCCAAAAGTAATTATATAATAGCACATCTATTACTAAAATTAAATTTGAAAATATTATATACTACCTATAATGGCCCAAAATAGGCTTATTTCCTCTGGTGGCTATGTGTGCAATAAATATTAATATATTCTCTGTTTATTTCGTTATTGTTCCTTGGCTATTTTTCTCCTGTACAAATTTAAATATTAACTAATTCTAATCTCTTTAGAATACAACTGATAAGTATGTTCTGAAATTATACTACCATGACTTTTCCTAAGATTTATGTAAATTGAAACCACTTTCCAGCACCTTGGCTCCATTTATTTAGCTTTATATATTTTTTAAAATTTTGTTTTAATTTTTAAACAGATGTCAGTTTGGGATATAATTAAAAGCACACTACATTCTTATGGAATTTAGTGTTCAAATTCAAATATGTTCCTATGCATTTTGTATTCTACCCTACAAATTCAATGGAATGAAATTTTGGTCAGGTGCTTTTCTTAAGTTATTTCCTAGTTCCCTTCTAATTTGGCCAAGTTGGGCCAAACTGTTTCATAGTACACCCCGTGAGGAAATGCTCTGTTTTCCCAGTATTCTTTGTCTTCATCTTACTGTTTGGCACAATTCCATCTTCATAATCACGCTTTTTTTTTTTTAGGTTTTAGTTGCCTGGGGATCCTATAGTTATCCAGCCAACCTATAAGAATTGTTTTATAGTGTCAATCAAGCCAATGTTAGCTTATGACACAGAACATACTGTCGGCTCCTACTCAGTTAGATTAGGGCTTACTGATACAATTGCTCTGTAAATAATAGCAAAAGATGGATAATGGAACTTTAGGTGGACAAAGAAGGACATAAGCCAGAATGGTCAGAGTAAAAAATATAAATCAGTGGAATCGATATTGGCTGTTTCCAGAAGGTCTAAATAGTGTTAAAGTAAAGATATTAAAGAGAGTAAGTTACAGGGAAAGAGACTGGAAAATGAAGTTGGAAAATTGGGACTTTAGAAGTGGTACAGTAAGTTCTAGTAGCAGTAATTTTCAGGGTTCGGCCGTGGGAGAAGGTAACTAACTGACAGTGGTAAACAAGCTTTTGAAAAATGCGGTAGTCATACACAGTAAGTTTAAGATGTTCTACAGGTCATGGGAATCTGATGTTCTTGAGTCTTAAGAGAAAGCAACACTGAAAGAATAACTGTGAGTCAGGAAAAAGATGATCGGCTTGTTGAGGTTTTATAAGTGGAAGTCCCTTGTCCGTGGCACCCCCCACAGTCCCAGGCAAATTGGAACAGTTGGTCACCTTAGGTGAATGAGTGTGAGACCAGGAGTGAAGAAGGTAGCAGTTGCATAAGGAGCAAAAATTTTGTAGGAAAAAGAAGGTATGACTGCCAGGAAGTGGCAATGAAAGCGAGGAGGGAATCTTCTCTCTCTTGATATGTAACACTTGGGAGGAAAAAAAGCAAACCAATGTTGAGAAGGCAGTGAAGGAGTTTTTGCAGAGGATAATGTGATTTAGGTAAGACAAGGCTATCTAGGGATACACTGTGATGGTGTTGAAGAAAAAGTGATTGTGCTAAGAGCAGAAGTTGATGAGCCTATAGCGCAAAGGTAGTGGAGAGAGAGAAAGGAATGGAGGACAAGGAGACACCACATAAATGAATTTATGGAAAATTGTGGGGTTTAGATCAGATGACATATAATGGGCAAAATGATAAATGATGACTTTTATGGTGACTGAGATACCTAGGGAGAAGCAATGGAATCAATTATTATAGACTCTTTAGAAAAATAGGCCATAAAACTATGGTCTGGAATGTTTTATTTGGTAGTATGTTGACTTCTGGGCCTCTACCCCTTGAGCTGCACAAGATGATATTTCAGCATAATAGGAGTTTCTTCCAACTTCCCTAGATGGTGTGATTAAGATGCTAGGGGCTGCTTCCCAAGTCTGCTGTTCCAAGGTGTAGGGAGGAAGCGGCTGCCTCAGTTTTGCTGCAGAAGTTCATTCTTGCTCTGACCTATGTCTACTAGTTGGGCTAAAGCAGGTACCCGTGATGTACTTCCTTGCCTGGAATTAAGCATAGGGCTAATAGTGGATTCCCGCTGTTGTACTCTGCTCACTCCCTTTGTTTGAATCTCTAGGATCTGATCCACAAGAAGTTGCTATGTATAGATACTTTTCTGTTTTCTTTGTCCAGCTGATGTTGGAAACAACAGAAATAAGCGACCCATGTTACAGTTTGCTCTTTAAAATATAATTTTATACAGTAGAGATCTCACACAGTTTAAATTTGGGAGAATAATTGAGAAAGGCTTGGCCTTCAAACACTTAAAATGACTTTTATATGTGTATTTCCACCATTCATCTAAATGCCATAAGGGAAACCATTGCTGTTTTATGGTTGGTTCAGCTTTTAACAGCTTTGGATTTTGTTTTGAAAATGAGTGCTAGGGAAATCACTTCCGTTAACTACTGCGTATTTAACGATATTGATTTTCACGGTGCAGACACAATAGGTAAAAACAGTGCTTGTTGGTCTAGCTGCTTCCAGAGCATTATTATAAATTCCTTCTCACATTAGCTTGAATTAATGCTTGGTATCCACACTTGACATTTCCTGGAAATTTAAATGTTATCTTCTTCTTATTAGATGTATTAGATGTAGTCAGATAACACAAAATCATTTGCTAATAAAATTAAGTAGATAGATTTTTCCACTAGCTGAGGATAAGATTAAGGAGCAATTGTTCAATAACAGGCAATAGAAATTACTTGAGTCATCACCTTTTTATTTTTATTTTCCTAAATAGAACAAGTCCCTGGTAGACACTAGATTGAGAGAGAGCTTAATATAATTATGTACCTGTGAAATTATTACCAGCACTTGAAAGAAATGCCTCTGAGAAATTTAATAACTCAATGTCAAGGGATCTTATATGCCTTTTATAAGCAGAGAAAAATCCAGGAAAGAAAATCTGTGCACATTAATATCTTTGCATTTGATATAAATATGGGCAACATATAAAAGATGCTTATTGTTACTATTATTAGGGAAATACAAATCAAAACCATAGTGAGATACCATTTCATACCCATTAGGTTAGCTATTATTGAGATAATAGAAAATAACAAGTGATGGTGAGGATGTGGAGAAATTGGAACCCTTGTGCAACTCCTGGTGGGAATGTCAAATGGTGCAGCCCCTATGGAAAACAGTATGGTGGTTTCTCAAAGAATTAAAAATACAATTACCATATGGTACAGCAATTCCACTTCTGGGTTTATGCAAAAAAAACAAACAAACCTGAAAGCAGGGACTCTAATAGATATTTGTACATCCATGCTCATAGCAGTATTTTTCACAATAGCCAGAAGATGGACTTAACCCAAGTATTGATCACTGGATGAAGGGATAAACAAATGTGGTCTATCTATACAGTGGAGTGTTATTCAGACTTAAAAAGGAAGGAAATTCTTTCACATGCTACAACATGGACGAATCTTCAAGACACTGTGCTAAGTGAAATAAGTCAGTTCCAAAAAGACAAATACTATCTGATTCCTCTTACATAAGGTACCTAGAGTAGGCCACTTCATAGAGACAGAAACTAAATTGTGGTTATCAGAGGTTGGAGGAGTGAAAAATGGGGAGTTATTGTTTAATAAGTACAGAGTTTCAGTCTGGGATGACGAAAACGTTCTGGAGATGGATAGTGGTGATGATTGCACAACAATGTGAACTTAATTGTACTGAATTGTACACTTAAAAATAGTTAATATAGTAAACTTTGTGATGTATATTTTACCACAATTAAAAAAAAAGAATGGCAAAAATAAATAAATAAATAAAATAAAATTACTAACATATTAATGTTTCTCCTGAAGCCATGATAGGATACACACACACACGTGTGTGTGTGTATATATATGTATATACATACATATGTACAGAGTACATGAATAAAGCATAGATTTTAAAAGAACTATGTGTGGAAATTTAAAGAACATGATTGGTTAAGACAGTGAAATCAAAGAGCAATTGACTGTCTCTCAAAAAGGTTACATCTATTTCCTGGGTGAAGTTTGTATGGCCCAGAGTTTGGACATGACCGTTAAAGTTTCTGAAGTGTGACTGTCTCAGCTCTTTGAGAGTTGATGCAGTTTTCAAAGATGGACATGACTTAACCAATGCAAGATACTGATGTGGATGACTAGAACAACATTTAAAAAATAGCACAAAATATGGACAGTAATCCTTATAAGAATATGGTCAAAAATGTTCTACCTAACACAGTGAAGTTGTATGGATAACAGTTTATAATACAAAATCACAATTTATATGGTTAAATTAATAAATTTAACTGTTACCGGAACCAGGATATCTGTGTATATATGATGAATGTATATTCTTCCTATGGTTTGTAGTCTCCCATGGGGAGCCAATTCACAATCTAAATGTAGATTGAGGACTGAGAAATCAGAACAATGGGAGTGTCAGATAAACTACATGTGCCCAGGATAACACAGTTGATTGAGTCCCTCTCTCTAGAGAGGTGGCCTTACTAGTAGAAGGTAAGTCTACTGAGAAAGGCCCCCTCCCTTCTGGACCTTGGTGGTAGTCATTATCAGCATTGGTTTTGAAGATCTTTCATTTCTACAAGACTGAGACTCACCACCCCTCCTCTTGAGGGACATAGTCTCTCTTTTGATAGACATTGAATATGGTTAGAGTTTAATCTTAAGAATGTTGAAGTTATTTTAACCTCTTATTGACTTTCTGTATATTAAACCAAGGTTTTTCAGATTCAGTACTACTGACATATGGGGCTGGATTATTCTTTGTTGTGAGAGATTCTGTGCATTGTGGGATGTTTAGCAGCCTCCCTGGACCCTACTAGATGCCTGTAGCACCCCCTCCCCACTTGTGACATCAAAACTGCCTCTCGACATTGTCAGATGTCCCATGGTGGGGCCAATGCATCTCTGGTTGAGGACTGCTTATTTAGTCTAATGTATTATGTGTTTGTTTCTAAGTTTAGAAAGCAAAAAGAAACCCAATTTCCAATTTTTTCGACTTACAATTATCTTATAGTTGCCATATACTAACAGCACATGTGTGATGGCCTTTTCTAAACTGTGTGGTTTTGTTTTAGCACAAAAGTTGCTCTATACTTCTATGAAAGAGAAATTTGTGGCATCTAGTTGTTAAGATGACTTCTTTAAAAAGCCATTTCCTACACTGATTACCAGAAAGACACTTTAAAATAAGCTATTAATTTCCCCTTAATGTTTTTTTTTTTCTTGTCCCTACTCCCCCCTCCAGCTACTGGCCCATTCCTCTACCAGCTCTTAATGTAAAATTGCTTCAGGCACTTTTCCTTATTTGCTGTCTTCAGTTTCTTTCCTCCCAGTTTCTGGCCAGGCTTTTGCTCTTATTATTTCACTAAAAATGCTCTAAATCATCAGTCATCTCCAATGTCAGTTTTTCTATTCTCAACTCACTTGACTCATCAGCAGTGTAGAACACACATAAATTTTCGTATTCATAAAACAATCTCTTTGTTTTCCTGGATATTTGCTTGGTTTTCCTTCCTCACAGCCCTCTTCTTACTTTCCTTTGCCTCTACCTCCAAATTCCCCAGACCGCTTCTCCTGCACCAAAGTCTCAGTCCTCGGACATCTCTCTCTCTTTTTTTAATCCATGATCCTTTGTTAATGATCCCTTTTATTATCCTCACATCAAAATAAAATTGACTCTCAAACATAAATATTTAGCCAGGCATCTCTTCTAAACTTCAAACATGGAATTTAAATGCTTAATGCATTTAAATGCTTAACTTCACTTGGATATCTAAAAAATATTTCAAACTTCACCTAGCCAAAGTTAAATTCCTGAAGAGCTCCCCACCGCACACCAATCATCCTCTGTCTGTCTCTCTCTCTTCAAATCAATAGATAAGAACTCTAGGCATCTACTTACTCAGGAGGAAAAAAGAAAAGGGAATTAATTTTGATTCTTCTCTTTTTCTCACACCTCACTTCTAAGGTGATTGGCAGATTCTGTCATTTTTAATTCCAAAATATATTAAGGTTATATCCATTTACCAAAATCTGCACTGCTCTCAGTTTGCTGCAATTTACCCTAATCTCTTCTAGAATATTGGAATAGGTTCCCATTAGGTTTCTTTGCTTTAGCCTCTAAGTCTGTGCAGTCTAGTTTCAACAGAGAAGTCAGAGTGATCCTGTTAAGTATAGATCACTGCATTTCACTCATTAAAAAAAAAATTTTCCTAGGACCTATAAGACCTAAGAGATTTGACATCCAATTAACCTTCTGACCTAAGCCCCCAAACACTCATTCTCCCCAAATTCTCTCAAGCAAAAACACTTCCTCACTGTTTCTCAAACACCCTGAACATGCCTCTGCTTCAGGCTTGTGGCATTTTGCTGTTCTCTCTACCTTGAATGAACTTTCCCTGATAAATTGGTATATTTACAGGGCCCGTTCTCTCATTTCCTTGAGGTCAATCCTTAAATATCATCTTTTCAATGAATCCTATCAGGCCACTTTATCTGAAATTTCAACAGCCTCCTACCCACTCACCAGCACATCGTACCTCTTCTCTGCTTTATTTTACCTCTTTGCGCTATTTAACATACAAAATGTTATACATATTAATCATGTTTATTGACTGTATTCCTCACTAGAATATAAAATCCACGAGGTCAGGAATTTTGTATCTCTTGTTTACTGCTAGGAAAACTGTGCTTAAGATAATAATCTTTGGCACATAGTTGACCCTTGGACAACATGAGCTTTGAACTGTGCAGGTCCACTTACACATAGATTTTTTTCATTAGTAAATACTACAGTACTGCACGATCTACATGTGGTTGGTTGAATGCAAGGATATGGAACCGGGTATACAGAGGGCCAACTATAATTTATGCTCAGATTGTTGACTATGCAAAGGGTTGGTACCCCTAATCCTTGAGTTGTCATGGGTCAACTGTATATGATTTAATGAGTGAACAAATGGAGACTACATTAATGATTGAATGACTAAATGAATTTTCAAACAGTGTTAGAAAATTGTTCCAGTCTTATTTTTAATTCTCTTAGTACCTGTAGTTACTTTCACGTTACATATCTTTTTCTATTTCTTTTTTCTAGACTAGAATTTCCAGATATATTTTATTTTATAGGTCTTTTGAAACATTTTGTTTGTGTATCACCTTGTATGACCGGAAGCTTGTTGATATTTGTGTTAGTTTGCAGAGAAGCAGACACCAAAACCAGGTTAGCAGTGCAAGAGATTATAAAGCCTGTGAAGGGAAATGGGAGGAAGTCGGGAGTCTGGGAGAACCATTAGACCATGATGCAGTTTTTTAATCCTAAGTGAAGGAGAAAATGAGAGGAAGGTTGGGTGGAAGTATCTTAGACTGCAATGCAATTCTAAGGAAAGTACTGCAAGATTATCAGAGTTCTTGAGCCAAAGTCACCCCTCAGAGGAGTGCCACCTCCCTCAGAAAGAGACCTTAGGATCCCTGGTCACACTGGGGCATTGGTTAGGAGCAGCTCCTGTGAAGTGTAGCTTCAGACTGAACACAGTTCGGGATTTCAAAGAGCAGCAATTCAGCCATTGGGAATTACACTCCTGGCAGGGATTCAGAAATCATTAAGGCACATTTTCATGACCACAATGTATTGGTTTTCTATTACAGTGTATTTTGCTTTTTAAAAATCAATAGATTTCTTCAAATTTCCTTAAATTTATTTTATTGTTATTTTCCTATGTATTTGAGTTAACATCTTAGAATTGAAGGTGAAAAGTTGTCACATCACATTACTGTAGGTCTCTGAAAGGTTCCTCTTTTGAATAAAAAATAAGCTAAGACAGGTTGCTCAACTGCCACCCTCAAACAGCTCTACACTGCTTTCCTGGCTCTTTGCCCCTTCTCCGTATCCTGTCAAGTCTCGAGGTCCCAGTTAGAACTCTGTGTCTGCTGTGTGCTGGTGGATGTCTAGCCTGTGCAGTGTAGCCTCCACTTTCTGACCACAAAACCCCACTGCCATCTGGATGACTCAGCTCCTATACTGTCCCTTTTCCCAGCTCACACTGGCATGGCACTGCCAGTAGCTGCTGGAGCCACCAAGTTACTCCCCAGTTCATTGCTGCTCTCTGTCTGGGGACAGCAATTGAACCTTTGAGCCTATTGTGAGAGTCTTTCCTCAGCCCCTACAATGGGAGGCAGTGTGATGTCGTGGAACCAGCATTGACTTTGAAGCCAGATGAGCTTGTATTCTACTATGTCTTAGCAAATGCTTTAACCTCTCTATTCAACTTCCTTACATTGGAGATTCAGGCTAAAATCTTCAATACTTACCTCACAGGGTTGCTGAGAGGATCAAATGAGATAATCTAGGAGAAAGAACTTTATAAACAAAGCTAAATATTCTTAATATGTGCATAACATTATGATAAGGGATCTGACCCATGGAAAATTATGGTCTCTTAAGATGTTTATTATATAATCTCATTGGGGAACAGAGCAATGCACATGAAATAACAAAAGGTTGATAAGGAAGAGCCTGTTCACTGTCTATCCAAAGCCATCTCCTTGCTTTCCTGCTAACAGCGGCCCTATATATACTACAGACATCTCTTGGTCTCAGAGAACAATGCTAGCCCAAGGAGGATATGTTTGAGATTTATACGTTTTTTTGGTCAGGCTCTGACTCCAGCTTTAATTGCTGCATTTTTAACTCAACAACATACTAGGGTTTATCAAAGGTTCAGGAATAAAAAGTAGAACAAAAAAAATCATCATATGCTATTTACATATACTGATAACCCCACTGTGTTTAGATATTGGATAGATTCATTAATGTATTAGGGTTCCCCAGAGAAATAGAACCAACAGTTTGTTGTTATGGAAATGTATTATAGTCATTGGCTCATGGGATTATGGAGGCCCACGATCTGCTGCCTGCAAGCTGGAGGATCAGGAAAGCCAGTGGTCCAAAGGCCCAGGAGTGGGGGTGAGGGGAGGTGGGTATTGGTTTAAGTCCTGGTTCGAGTAGAAAGGCCCAAGAACCATGGGTGCTGATTTCCAAGGGCAGAAGAAGATGAATGCCCAAGCTCAAGCAGATGGCAAATTTGACCTTTTTCTACTATCTGTTCTATTTAGGCCCTCAAAGGATTGGGTGATGCCCACTCGTATTGATGAGGGTGATCTTCTTTATTCAGCCTGTAAATTCAAATTATAATCTCTTCTATAAACACCCTCACAAACACACTCAGAAATAATGTTTTATCAGTTATCTGGGCATCCCTTAGCCCAGCCAAGTTGATATATAAAATTAACCATCACAATTAACAATATCACTTCAACTAATTTTTCAGGAAAATGCATCAGAGTCACTATACAGTAAAAATTGATGATTTGCTAGATTTTCTGGGTCAGGATCATATCCATCCATATACGCTAGAAAACCAAGTTCACATGTTGTTGTTTACCTTTTAATAAATTCATTGTAGGCTGTATTTTTTTCTCTGTTTACTGTTTCCTCTGTTTACTAATACTTGGATGCAACTAATTCTCAGTTTTTGTCTTTTTCACATAATTTAATGTTCTTTTATTTCCTTTATAGTAAAATAACTATTTAAACATATGCATTACAATTTCCAAATTAAGGTTTTTTTAATGGAGGTAGGAGAGTTAAAAATTTTGTTTGTAACTTTTATTTTACTGCATTATTGTCAGATAACATGGATACTATGATTGCTGCTTTGTAAAAAGTAATATATTGTTATGGCATATTACACTGGTAATTTGTGTGAAAATCCCATGCATTTTTGGAGACAATATTGCTTCCATTGTTCACCGGACATACGGTTTAAAATACGTGAGGTGGATATGAATCTCAGGCGGTAAAAGTCAAGTGTGCAAGAAATGTCATTTTACTTATTAACTGCGACAGCTGGATTTTGGATTGAAGTTCCTGTTCTGTCAGGCTAGAGTAGAAATATCAATCTCTAGTTTGGTGTTTTTCTCCCCCACCTCTAGGTCTTGTGAACTTAGCTGCTACCAAGATATTGGCCGTATAGAGTGGGGACGACGGTCCTTTGTTCGTTGGTTGTTAATATAAACAGAGGGGATGCCTGTCGTTCCATTTCAGGACTGTGGTCCCCACACCCTTGCATGTGACACAAAGGAAGTAAGAATGTGAGGGTGACAATGCTCCCGTGTAGCCATTTCTCTGGCAACTTGTTGGTTCAGTCTCCTCTACTTCAGGACCCAAAGAGGTGTCCTACTTCTCCTCCACTCCTGCATCCCTTCATCCTGTGTAATACTCTGAATTGTCTGGGTGAAGAAATTTACCGTCTGCTAGAGCAGGGGATGGAGGAGAATAAGAACATATAAGGAATAAAACGTAAAGATTAACACCTCACGATATTATGTCACATAACCCCTACTAAGTTCATATTCCTGCAGAAAGAAATTTATATGTTTTCCAGATGCAGCTAACCACCAAAATATCTTATGCAATGTATCAACCTTCTTACACTCTCCGTCAAAGATAAGACACAAAATTGGCCTCATAGAAATTTCACTAAGACAGATGAAATCTAAAAAGTGTTTTGGGGGAAGGAAAAGTTACCCGGTTTAAAGACAGCCAGATGGAGTCAATTACTGTAGTAAACGTAGTCTGATTACCTCCCCGGTGTTCTAACCCCTATTTAGACAGTCTTTAGTCATCACAGTTCAGATGGTTGCCCCTGAACAAGTGTGGCCATGCTAGATGATAGATCAGTAGAACGGTCACTAGACTGTATTGGTGACCAGCCGTCACACTCAATCTTGTGTTTGCAGCTGGCATGTGAGAAGAAATGGAAGCCTATGAACTATTGTGGGTCCACAAGCACTTCACTCCTCATTGCTCTCTGATCCGACAAGACTCTTTAAATGTGGCCTAACCTGTGCATTTACAGTCTGTAGATTATTTCCCAGTGCTTTCAGTCCATCATGACATTTGCATTTTTCACAGAAGCATGGCAAAAGAGAACATGTGATTTTCAAAATTCCTAATGGGGAAGAACTGTTTCATTCTGATGAAGGCAATCCACTTTCCAGAGCTGCTGTAAAGTTGGGTTTCTTTTTCTAAGAGTCAGTTTCTCTTTTTGGACCTAAGAATGGCATATGGGAGACATAACGAGGGGAGTGAGTGGTGACTGGTTGGCATTTTGGAGTTCCTTCAATTTCAGATCTGATTCTCGAAGCCATTTGGCTCCCCCGAAGTCTGCAAAGTTTTGGTCAGGATTTCTAATTCCTGAAACAAATCTCTGTCTGTCTCAGCCATTGCTGCTGCAATACCTCCATCTGTTCCTAGCTTCTCTTGTTAATGGAGCTAAGAAATCAACCCAGCTTTATTCCTTTCTTTACTCAGTCACTGAGAAAAATCTGTGTGGGTTGTGCTTGTTTAGGTTAAGCTCAAAGCGGAGCTTGCCAAAGCCTATTCTGAATGGTTCAGATCCAGGCATCATGAGTCAAAAGCTCCTCAGATAAGTGTCCTGGCCACTCCAGAAAAGCATTTAGTTCTTTTGGAAATCATTGAGAAACCGACCTTAAAATTCACCTTCTACATCAGTGTCTTTCCAGATATTCTGCCAGGAATAAGAAAAACTATCTTAGCTACCCCAGCAGGGCTGTGATTTTTTTTTTTCCCCTCTTCTTTTCATTTTTGCCAAACCCTGCTTCACCTGCTCAGGAGGTTTAAAATATTTACCAGTATTCATTCACAGTCATTCTCATAACAATCCCCTAGATTCATCAAAAGTAGCAGTGACTTAAAGATTCGACCTCGGAGCTGGGTTTTGTTTTCTTTTCTTTTTTTTTATCTTCTCAAGTAATCTCTTTTATTATTATTATTTTTTAGTAGGAAGCTCATTCACATTTGATGCAACCGTTAACAAAATTGATTTTATTCATATTATCCTCTTTTATGGTTACTTATTTTATATATTTTTCTTTTCCCTTCTATTAGCTTGTTTGGTCAATGTGTTAGTCATCCCCTTTTGCTTTCTTTTCTTTCTTTTCCTCTTTTTTTTTTTTTTAAGTTGGGAGTTCTACTGTACTTTCCCATTCCTCCACTGATACCATCTTAAAAGATGAAAACTTTGAAGTTTTTTACTTTCCCATTCTCACTGCACACTAACAAATACCAGTGAAGCATTTAAATTTCCCTTATGAGTCATTTTTCTCTCTTCAATTACACTTTCTCTTCCATGCTAACATAATCCACTTAAAGTAAACTACAAATAGTTATAAATTTTGTTTCCTTTCCTTTGTGTCAGTTTAGTCAGATTCATTCTCAAGTCTCTTTCTCAGAAAGGATATGAGAGAAATATATTTTAGAATCCTCATATTTACCCACAGAACTTTCTTTCATCTGAATGGAAGAATAATAGCTTAGCTGGGTATGAGATCCCTGCATTGCTATAGTATTCCCTCTAATCTATGGATTTTTCCCCGTCTCATCACTTCACTTTCAATTTAGAAATAAAATATCTAATGCTGGTCTGATTCCTTTATTTAAGTAACATGTTATGAAATCCTAAATGGTTGTGAAAAAAAGAAACCCACTCTTTTTGTTCTTGGAATTTATGAATTACACCATTATATACATATATCATATCCAGGTATGAGCATATATATCTTTAAGTTGGTGAACATTTGCTTTCTATTAATTTAAATCTTTTTTTGAGTGCAGGAAATTTTCTTCTAGTATAATATTTTTTATTCTTTATTTAATTAGCAACTTGATTAGCATGACTTACTTATCTCAATGTGTTATTTCCTTTTTTGAAACTACTGTTATTGTTGTCCTAGATCTGTTTTCAAGTGCACATATGTTTGCCCTTGCACTATATTTTAAGTAATTTTATTTTGTCTTCCAGTTTGCTAATTCAAGTTAACTATAACCTTCCTCCATGTCGGCCAAAATGCTAAATACTAAATTTTTATAGATCATAAATAGTTCGAGTTCCAGAAAGTCTTTGCTTGTGTGTGTACATTACTGCAGTCTCCTGAATTCTCATATCTGATCAAAGTATCATTGTCTAATGATAGCAGTTTATTTCTTATTAACAAGCTCTTCTGTGTGGTCAATTTGATCTTTCTGTCTGTGGCTGATGAATCCCAAAGATGAATTTTTTCCTTAATTCCGCCTCCCTGGGACCAGATTTTTCTGCTAAGAGTACCTTATGTCTGAGCAGTTTGGGAAACACAGCGTCTCTGCCTATATAGGTCAACAGTGCTCCAGATGGTAAGATGTGGTCTCCCATCTAAGCATTTGTATTTCTCCACTAAAAATGCTTCAAAGTCTATATATCAGTCAGGATCCAATCAGTAAAATAGAATTCATACTGGCTATTTCAAAATAAGGGATTTAATACACCAAATTTATTGACTGATAATAGAAGGCTGAAAGACCCACAAGACAGTGGGATAGTTCAGAGTGGGGACTTTGGAGATGGAGCGGCTGGCTGGGATGGCTGAGTAGGCGTTTTTCTTACAGCAGAACATGGGGAGCTAAATAGTACTGAATCTTTAGATGTCTGTTACTAATGTGAAAAGGAATTGCAAATAGGAATAGAGTAACTCTCCTCTTCTTCAAACTTCTAGTATCTGACCAGTGCCTTACAATGGCTAAACACACCTGAAAGCAAGCTGGCAAGGGAGTCTATAGTTAGCAATTTGCCAGTTTCAATACTTTAAGCCAGTGTAGAAAAGTAGGCTTGGTACTAAGAGACAAGAAATTAATTAATTGTATGTACTCATCTTTCCCACTCTTCGTCTCAGATAACCAAGGAGGTAAAAAGGATTTTTTGGTGTCTTACTCTTAGACAAATATGAAGAATGGTGATAACTCCTTTTCTAACATGCATACCTGGAAGCCCTTTTAATTTGTAAGAATGGTTTGTACTGGAGTTTATGAAAAATCTCAAGATAACTGACAACTGCTATTTGCTTTTGCTGTTTGCTGATCGCTTACATGTCATTTTTATAGTTTGCATAGTTCAGCAATAGTTCTAATATTATATTTTAAAATTATTTTATATATGAATTATTAGTGTAAACCAATATCTGGTGCTCCTCAGGGGGAATGGATGAATGAATAGATGAACAGATTAAAAAAAATACATGCTAGAGTAAATTCAGTGCATTTTTCAAGTAGCTAAAATTCTACTCTGGGGAAATTTAAAGACTAAAAGGGCATCGCAGCCTAAAAAGACTTCTTAACAATCTGATTATTTCAACTTGACCTCTTTTAAAACCTATTTTAGTATAATTCAGCTTAAAATATTAGTCTAAAATTTGATCAGAAACTGCTGATTAAAAAGAACCACTTTAATCATTTGTATTAAGCAAACCACTTTAATCATTGTATTAAGCAAACAATACATGTTCATTGAAATTACCTATTTTGTGAATATAAAGGCAACACTTACTTTTACAAAAAATTAACCATTATAATGTGCTAAGGTAAAGATTTTTAAAATTCCTTATTTCACAACCCTGAGCTAAACATTGCTTTCAATTCGGCAAACATGTCTATACATGTACATGTATGTTGCATACATGTTTCTGTATGCAAACTTGTATGTGTATTGCAATATTTATATTATGTATCCATGATATATGAACTCCTGATATACATGTATCAAATATTTATTTCATTCTGTTTATATGCCATGGCTTTCTTTCTGTACCTGTTAAAGGATATAGATTATTTTCTAATGTCTGTACAGCGCTCTATTGTGTATATTTTATCATGATTTTAATAAGTATTCCCATATTCAGATAGTCACTTTGCAGTGTTTAGCAATATTATATGCAATGCTGTGATGAACAAATCGACACATAATTTTTAAGTTCTTGTTCAGTTATATGCTTATAATAATTTCTAGAAGTAAAACTAGAAAATCAGGCCATCATCCAAATATCTACAAACAATAAATGCTGGAGAGGGTGTGGAGAAAAGGGAATCCTCTTGCACTGTTGGTGGGAATGTAAACTGATACAGCCACTATGGAGAACAGTATGGAGGTTCCTTAAAAAACTAAAAATAGAACTACCATATGACCCAGTAATTCCACTACTGGGCATATACCCTGAGAAAACCATAATTCATAAAGACTGATGTACCACAATGTTCATTGCAGCCCTATTTACAATAGCCAGGACATGGAAGCAACCTAAGTGTCCATCAGCAGATGAATGGATAAAGAAGATGTGACACATATGTACAGGGGAATATTACTAAAAAGAAGTATTATTAAAAAGATATGAAATTGAGTTATCTGTAGTGAGGTGGATAGACAGAGTCTGTCATACAGAGTGAAGTAAGTCAGAAAGAAAAACAAATACTGTATGTTAACACATACATATGGAATCTGAAAAAAAAAAAAAAAAAAAAGAAAGGTTCTGAAGAACCTAGGGGCAGGACAGGAATAAACACTCAGACATAGAGAATGAACTTGAGGACACGGGGAGGGGGAAGGGTAAACTGAGGTGAAGTGAGAGAGTGGCACTGACATATATCCACTACCACATGTAAAATAGATAGCTAGTGGGAAGCAGCCACATAGCACAGGGAGATCAGCTCGGTGCTTTGTGACCACCTAGAGGGGTGGGATAGGGAGGGTGGGAGGGAGACACGCAAGAGGGAGGGGATATGGGGATATAAGTATACATATAGCTGATTCAGTTTGTTATACAGCAGCAACTAACACAGCAATGTAAAGCAATTATACTCCAATAAAGATGTTTAAAAAAAAAAAATCAGGTATATGTACAACTGTTGATAGCATGTCATTAAACTATTTTAAGGAAGAGTTTTACAAGTTTAATAATTAGAAAATGGTACATGAAATGCTCATTTCACTCAACCCTCAACAATATTCACTATGGTTAATTCTTAAAACCAGGTTTCCTCAATCTGGACACTATTGATATTTTGGACCAGATAATTCTTTATTATAACTTGGAGAAAAGCATGCAGATATTTTAAACTTGTCTGTGGTAACTTTTATCAGTTTTTCTTACTTTTCTATGATTATCTTTTCATATACATATATAAATACACACATATATAGCTCAAAATTATAAAAATATCATGTATTTTATAATATTTAATGGTTTTACTTGTTTCAGTAGCACTGACATATTTGGAGTTTTCTTTTTGGTAAGGACAATATTTAAGTATCCCAATATACTTTATTGACATACCAAAAATCTAGTCAGTTGAACCAATATTTATTGAAGAAGTATTATTCTCAATCATGATTGAAAATGGAAATACAATCACATTCCATATATTTAGGACTATATTTTAACTACATACTCGTATTCATTAAATTGTTTGCCTATTCTGGCAGAACTACTGAAGCTTTTCATTTATTAAAAATTTAACATTTTACTGATAGATTTATATGTTTTATTATCTATTTTGAGATTTTGCTTACTGGAAGATAATTTATTCAACTCGTATTGGTTTAACCCCCATTCTTATAGAGAAAAGAGGATTATTTCCATTTTCCATATATGTGGGTGTATACAGTTTTGATTACATTATATGTTGATGTTGGAAAGAGCTTACTTATTGTTACAGAAAGATAATTGCAAAATATCAAGAGTTTAAATAGTATTTTATTTTGCTGTGCATTCAAGAAAGAACACTTTTTTAATATAGCAGTCTGAAAAAAGAAAACAAAAGTAGAAAGACAATAAATTTTCTTCACACTAGGCTAATAATTTTGGTGAAAGGTCAGAAACAAGAATGTCATCTACCCAAGGGAAAAAGTATCTGGATAAACCAAAAGAGGAAGACAAGAAGTCTGATTTTAAATGTAATTTTGGAGGAAGAATTTTGGAGACAGTTTTCAGAATTTATAAAGTAATTGAATAGCTTAGAGACCTAAGATAGTAGTACTGAAATTTAATTATCACAAATTAAGAAATTATAAAATAATGATGATATGGATGCAAAATAATAAATTCATAATTTGATATGCTTAGTACCCTGTCATCAGGCATTTGCAGATTTGAGAATGTATATGTTGCCAGGAATCACTGATTTATTTAATTAGAATGGATGCCCTCCTCATGAGGGAAAATGTTTATAATCACACAACTTTTTCAATTTCTAAGTAGTCAAATTGATGAATGATAAAAAGCTGTCAGCATGAATACTTTTTAAAGTTTTAAAACTTTCAAAAGATACAGATTCTTCTATCTATATTCTAATTGCATCGAAACATATATGTATATATATAATTTTAAATAATTATATATTGTTGATAGAGAAAAAGTGAACTTGATTAACATGACTAGCATATTCATTATTCCCACATATTTACATATCTCTCAAGCACTTGTTTTCCAGAACTGTTTCTTCTTCAGGAAAATCTATACACTAAAAATACAAACTATAATCTCAAAATTTACTCGTTCTAGATTTAACTTTTTATGGATATATCTGTACCAGCATATTTGCCTTTTACTTTCACCAAAATATATCTATATTTGTATCTATGATGCTTGTATATAAATTAACAAAACGTATATATTTTTTAACATCTTTATTGGAGTATAATTGCTTTACGATGGTGTGTTAGTTTCTGTTTATAACAAAGTGAATCAGCTGTACATATACATATATCCCCATATCTCCTCCCTCTGGCGTCTCCCTCCCACCCTCCCTATCCCACCCCTCTAGGTGGTCACAAAGCACCGAGCTGATCTCCCTGTGCTATGCGGCTGCTTCCCACTAGCTATCTATTTTACATGTGGTAGTGTATATATGTCCATGCCACTCTCTCACTTCGTCCCAGCTTCCCCTTCCCCTTCCCCGTGTCCTCAAGTCCATTCTTTACATCTGCGTCTTTATCAAAACATATATTTTGATAATGTGAAAAATGTTCCTCAATATTAAATTTAGGACTGTGGCTCTCTTTTGAAGATTCTTTATCTTTGGTTTTGAGCATATTATATGCCTAAGGGTGTGTGTGTGTGTGTGTGTGTGTGTGTGTGTATACATGTGAGTATGTGTGTATGTTTTGATCTTTATTCTGCTAGACATGCTCTGAGCTTCCTAAATCTGAGATTTGGTATCTGTCATTAACTATAGAAAGTCCTCAACCATTATTACTTCAATTATTTCTTCTGCTCCATTCAATCTTTCTTTTCCTGCTAATATTCCATTTACACATGAGACCTTTTTATATTGTCCCACATTTCTCAAAAATGCTGTTTCATTATTTTTTATTCTTTTTAGACTTTGCATTTCATTTTGGGGAGCTTTTATTGACCTACCTGCAAGTTCACTCTTAACGTTCCTTGGCTGTGTTGAATCTACATGAGCTCACCAGACAGTCTTTCTTTCTGTGACTTTGTTTTTCATTTCTAGCATTTCCTTTTTATATTCTCTTAGTGTTTCTGTCTCACTGCTTATATTATGTATCTGTTCTCCTGTGTTGTCTACTGTTTGCATTAGAGCCCTTAACCTATTTTTTTTTTTCACACACACACACACTGTATTTTATTTTTACAAGAGATAAATAGACTGACACCAAGCATTGTACATGGATGACCACAACAAAAGCAACGATGATTGCAATTACCAAACATGAAACACACTCATACTATGTCATAATATTGACATTCAGTCCAGTAATCCTCCACTGTAACAGCTCCTTTACTTTGCAGTGAAAATTGATTTGTATATTCTTTGCCTCTGAGTCCTTGTGGGATTTTTTTTTTTTTTTTAATTCAGACAGAAAGTCAGAAAAATTATACTCATCCTCATCAGTTCACTCAGTCCCATGTAATTAATTTTTTTTTTTCATCTTGATCTTTTGTTAGCACTTTTATGAGTTCATCAGTTTTTCATTAGAGTTCTGAAAATGCTTATTCATTCAGTTCAGCAGTACAGTCAGTTACCAGAAACCTGTACTCATCAGAGTCTTTTCCATGAATTTCTTGAAGATGGAACCCTTTTATAGGAACATATTTGCAAAATCATCAGAGTACACCCAGAACTGTCTGTAAATGACAAAAGACTTAAAAATGACCACGGTTAAAGATTTGATGAAAGTTCATAATAATGCAGTTGAAAAGAAAATTAATTATTTCTGAGATATACATTTTAAAGTAATAACTAGGATTATTACTTATAACATTATACCAGAACATATAAGATTTTTAGAAATTTCATGTAATGTCTGAAACATTTATATTAACATATTTCCATACATATTTCCATACAAATACAAATATAAGATTTTTAGAAATTTCATGTAATGTCTGAAACATTTATATTAACATATTTCCATACATATTTCCATACAAATACAAATATAAGATTTTTAGAAATTTCATGTAATGTCTGAAACATTTATATTAACATATTTCCATACAAATAACCCAATGAAAGTTTAGTATTAGTTGTTTTGTTTGTTTTTTTATACTGCAGGTTCTTATTAGGCATCAATTTTATACACATCAGTGTATACATGTCAATCCCAATCGCCCAATTCAGCACACCACCATCCCCACCTCACCGCAGTTTTCCCCCCTTGGTGTCCATATGTCCATTCTCTACATCTGTGTCTCAACTTCTGCCCTGCAAACTGGCTCATCTGTACCATTTTTCTAGGTTCCACATACATGCATTAATATACGATATTTGTTTTTCTCTTTCTGACTTACTTCACTCTGTATGACAGTCTCTAGATCCATCCACGTCTCAACAAATGACTCAATTTCGTTCCTTTTTATGGCTGAGTAATATTCCATTGTATATATGTACCACACCTTCTTTAGCCATTCGTCTGCTGATGGGCATTTAGGTTGCTTCCATGACCTGGCTATTGTAAATAGTGCTGCAATGAACATTCGGGTGCATGTGTCTTTTTGAATTACGGTTTTCTCTGGGTATATGCCCAGTAGTGGGATTGCTGGGTCATATGGTAATTCTATTTTTAGTTTTTTAAGGAACCTCCATATTGTTCTCCATAGTGGCTGTATCAATTTACATTCCCACCAACAGTGCAAGAGGGTTCCCTTTTCTCCACACCCTCTCCAGCATTTGTTGTTTGTAGATTTTCTGATGATGCCCATTCTAACAGGAGTGAGGTGATACCTCATTGTAGTTTTGATTTGCATTTCTCTAATAATTAGTGATGTTCAGCATCTTTTCATGTGCTTCGTGGCCGTCTGTATGTCTTCTTTGGAGAAATGTCTATTTAGGTCTTCTGCCCATTTTTGGATTGGGGTGTTTGCTTCTTTGATATTGAGCTGAATGAGCTGTTTATATATTTTGGAGATTAATCCTTTGTCCGTTGATTCGTTTGCAAATATTTTCTCCCATTCTGAGGGTTGTCTTTTTGTCTTGTTTATGGTTTCCTTTGCTGTGCAAAAGCTTTGAAGTTTCATTAGGTCCCACTTGTTTATTTTTGTTTTTATTTCCATTACTCTAGGAGGTGGATCAAAAAAGATCTTGCTGTGATTTATGTCAAAGAGTGTTCTTCCTATGTTTTCCTCTAAGAGTTTTATAGTGTCCAGTCTTATATTTAGGTCTCTAATCCATTTTGAGTTTATTTTTGTGTATGGTGTTAGGGAGTATTCTAATTTCATTCTTTTACATGTAGCTGTCCAGTTTTCCCAGCACCACTTATTGAAGAGACTGTCTTTTCTCCATTGTATATCTTTGCCTCCTTTGTCATAGATTAGTTGACCATAGGTGCGTGGGTTAATCTCTGGGCTTTCTATCTGGTTCCATTGATCTATGTTTCTGTTTTTGTGCCAGTACCATATTGTCTTGATTACTGTAGCTTTGTAGTATAGTCTGAAGTCAGGGAGTCTGATTCCTCCAGCTCCATTTTTTTCCCTCAAGACTGCTTTGGCTATTCGGGGTCTTTTGTGTCTCCATACAAATTTTAAGATGATTTGTTCTAGCTCCGTAAAAACTGCCATTGGTAATTTGATAGGGATTGCATTGAATCTGTAGATTGCTTTGGGTAGTATACTCATTTTCACAATGTTGATTCTTCCAATCCAAGAACATGGTATATCTCTCCATCTGTTGGTATCATCTTTAATTTCTTTCATCAGTGTCTTATAGTTTTCTGCATACAGGTCTTTTGTCTCCCTAGGTAGGTTTATTCCTAGGTATTTTATTCTTTTTGTTGCAATGGTAAATGGGAGTGTTTCCTTAATTTCTCTTTCAGATTTTTCATCATTAGTGTATAGGAATGCAAGAGATTTCTGTGCATTCATTTTGTATCCTGCAACTTTACCATATTCATTCATTAGCTCTAGCAGTTTTCTGGTGGCAGTTTTAGGATTCTCTATGTATAGTATCATGTCATCCGCAAACAGTGACAGTTTTACTTCTTCTTTTCCAATTTGTATTCCTTTTATTTCTTTTTCTTCTCTGATTGCCGTGGCTAGGACTTCCAGAACTATGTTGAATAATAGTGGTGAGAGTGGACATCCTTGTCTCGTTCCTGATCTTAGAGGAAATGCTTTCAGTTTTTCACCATTGAGAATGATGTTTGCTGTGGGTTTGTCATATATGGCCTTTATTATGTTGAGGTAGGTTCCCTCTATACCCACTTTCTGGAGAGTTTTTATCAAAAATGGGTGTTGAATTTTGTCAAAAGCTTTTTCTGCATCTATTGAGATGATCATATGGATTTTATTCTTCAATTTGTTAATATGGTGTATCACATTGATTGATTTGCGCATATTGAAGAATCCTTGCATCCCTGGGATAAATCCCACTTGATCGTGGTGTATAATCCTTTTAATGTGTTGTTGGATTCTGTTTGCTAGTATTTTGTTGAGGATTTTTGCATCTATATTCATCAGTGATATTGGTCTGTAATTTTCTTTTTTTGTAGTGTCTTTGTCTGGTATTGGTATCAGGGTGATGGTGGCCTCATAGAATGAGTTTGGGAGTGTTCCTTCCTCTGCAATTTTTTGCAAGAGTTTGAGAAGGATAGGTGTTAGCTCTTCTCTAAATGTTTGATAGAATTCACCTGTGAAGCCATCTGGTCCTGGACTTTTGTTTGTTGGAAGATTTTTAATCACAGTTTCAATTTCATTACTTGTGATTGGTCTGTTCATATTTTCTATGTCTTCCTGATTCAGTCTTGGAAGGTTACACCTTTCTAAGAATTTGTCCATTTCTTCCAGGTTGTCCATTTTATTGGCATAAAGTTGCTTGTAGTAGTCTCTTAGGATGCTTTGTATTTCTGCGGTGTCTGTTGTAACTTCTCCTTTTTCATTTCTGATTTTATTGATTTGAGTCCTCTCCCTCTTTTTCTTGATGAGTCTGGCTAATGGCTTATCAATTTTGTTTATCTTCTCAAAGAACCAACTTTTAGTTTTATTGATCTTTGCTATTGTTTTCTTTGTTTCTATTTCATTTATTTCTGCTCTGATCTTTATGATTTCTTTCCTTCTGCTAACTTTGGGTTTTGTTTGTTCTTCTTTCTCTAGTTTCTTTAGGTGTAAGGTTAGATTGTTTACTTGAGATTTTTCTTGTTTCTTGAGGTAGGCTTGTATAGCTATAAACTTCCCTCTTAGAACCGCTTTCGCTGTATCCCATAGGTTTTGGGTCGTCGTGTTTTCATTGTCATTTGTCTCTAGGTATTTTTTTATTTCCTCTTTGATTTCTTCAGTGATCTCTTGGTTATTTAATAACGTATTGTTTAGCCTCCATGTGTTTGTCTTTTTTACGTTTTTTTTCCCTGTAATTCATTTCTAATCTCATAGCGTTGTGGTCAGAAAAGATGCTTGATATGATTTCAATTTTCTTAAATTTACCGAGGCTTGATTTGTGACCCAAGATGTGATCTATCCTTGAGAATGTTCCATGTGCACTTGAGAAGAACGTGTGATCTGCTGTTTTTGGATGGAATGTCCTATATATATCAATTAAATCTATCTGGTCTATTGTGTCATTTAAAGCTTCTGTTTCCTTATTTATTTTCATTTTGGATGATCTGTCCATTGGTGTAAGTGAGGTGTTAAAGTCCCCCACTATGATTGTGTTACTGTCGATTTCCTCTTTTATAGCTGTTAGCAGTTGCCTTATGTATTGAGGTGCTCCTATGTTGGGTGCATATATATTTATAATTGTTATATCTTCTTCTTGGATTGATCCCTGGATCATTATGTAGTGTCCTTCCTTGTCTCTTGTAACATTCTTTATTTTAAAGTCTATTTTATCTGATATGAGTATAGCTACTCCAGCTTTCTTTTGCTTTCCATTTGCATGGAATATCTTTTTCCATCCCCTCACTTTCAGTCTGTATGTGTCCCTAGGTCTAAAGTGGGTCTCTTGTAGACAGCATATATATGGGTCTTGTTTTTGTATCCATTCAGCCAGTCTATGTCTTTTGGTTGGGGCATTTAATCCATTCACGTTTAAGGTAATTATCGATATGAATGTTCCCATGACCATTTTCTTAATTGTTTTTGGGTTTGTTTTTGTAGGTCCTTTTCTTCTCTTGTGTTTCCCGCTTAGAGAAGTTCCTTTAGCATTTGTTGTAGAGCTGGTTTGGTGGTGCTGAATTCTCTTAGCTTTTGCTTGTCTGTAAAGCTTTTGATTTCTCCATCAAATCTAAATGAGATCCTTGCCGGGTAGAGTAATCTTGGTTGTAGGTTCTTCCCTTTCATCACTTTAAGTATATCATGCCACTCCCTTCTGGCTTGCAGAGTTTCTGCTGAGAAATCAGCTGTTAACCTTATGGGAGTTCCCTTCTTTGTTATTTGTCTTTTTTCCCTTGCTGCTTTCAATAATTTTTCTTTGTCTTTAAATTTTGCCACTTTGATTGCTATGTGTCTCGGCGTGTTTCTCCTTGGGTTTATCCTGTATGGGACTCTCTGCGCTTCCTGGAGTTGGGTGGCTATTTCCTTTCCCATGTTAGGGAAGTTTTCGACTATAATCTCTTCAAATATTTTCTCTGGTCCTTTCTCTCTCTCTTCTCCTTCTGGGACCCCTATAATGCGAATGTTGTTGCGTTTAATGTTGTCCCAGAGGTCTCTTAGGCTGTCTTCATTTCTTTTCATTCTTTTTTCTTTAGTCTGTTCTGCAGCAGTGAATTCCACCATTCTGTCTTCCAGGTCACTTATCCGTTCTTCTGCCTCAGTTATTCTGCTATTGATTCCTTCTAGTGTAGTTTTCATTTCAGTTATTGTATTGGTCATCTCTGTTTGTTTGTTCTTTAATTCTTCTAGGTCTTTGTTAATCATTTCTTGCATCTTCTCAATCTTTGCCTCCATTCTTATTCCGAGGTCCTGGATCATCTTCACTATCATTATTCTGAATTCTTTTTCTGGAAGGTTGCCTATCTCCACTTCATTTAGTTGTTTTTCTGGGGGTTTTTCTTGTTCCTTCATCTGGTACATAGCCCTCTGCCTTTTCATCTTCTCTATCTTTCTGTAACTGTGGTTTTTGGTCCACAGGCTGCAGGATTGTAGTTTTTCTTGCTTCTGTTGTCTGCCCTCTGGTGGTTGAGGCTATCTAAGAGGCTTGATGGGAGGCTCTGGTGGTGGGTAGAGCTGACTGTTGCTGTGGGGGTCAGAGCTCAGTAAAACCTTAATCCACTTGACTGTTGATGGGTGGGGCTGGGTTCCCTCCCTGTTGGTTGTTTTGCCTGAGGCAACCCAACACTGGAGCCTACCCGTGCTGTTTGGTGGGGTTAATGGCAGACTCTGGGAGGGCTCACGCCAAGGAGAACTTCCCAGAACCTCTGCTGCCAGTGTCCTTATCCCCACGGTGAAACAGAGCCACCACTCGCCTCTGCAGGAGGCCCCCCAACACCAGCAGGTAGGCCTGGTTCAGTCTCCCCCAGGGTCACTGCTCCTTCCCCTGGGTCCCAATGCACACATTACTTTGTGTGTGCCCTCCAAGGGTGGGGTCTCTGTTTCCCCCAGTCCTGTCAAAGTCCTGCAATCATTTCCCACTAGGCTTCAAAGTCTGATTCTCTAGGAATTCCTCCTCCCGTAGCTGGACCCCCAGGTTGGGAAGCCTGACGTGGGGCTCAGAACCTTCACTCCAGTGGGTGGACTTCTGTGGTATAAGTGTTCGCCAGTCTGTTATCCACCCACCCAGCAGTTATGGGATTTGATTTTACTCTGATTGCGCCCCTCCTACCGTCTCACTGTGGCTTCTCCTCTGTCCTTGGACGTGGGGTATCCTCCTTGGTGAAGTCCCGGGTCTTCCTGTCAATGATTGTCCAGCAGCCAGTTGTGATTCTGGTGCTCTCGCAAGAGGGAGTGAGAGCACGTCCTTCTACTCCGCCATCTTGGTTAAGCCTCAGAGCCCTTAACCTATTAATCATAGTTATTTTAAATGACCTGTCTGATAATTCTAGCATTTGTGTCATATCTAATTCTGGTTCCAATGATTGTTTTGTCTCTTCAGAGTGTGTTTTTCCTTGTCTTCTGACATGCTTTATAATTTTTTTGTTGAAAGCCAGGCATGTATTGGGTAATATATACTGAATTAAATAGACCTTAGTGTGAAGATTGATATTAATCTGGCTAGGAATTGGGCTGTGTGTAATGTTTGTTGTAGCTATAGGTTTCAGAGACTTCTACTTCCTTTGGTGTCCTTGCTTGTCTGTGCTTGACTTTAAACTCCCCTATTGACACCCCTTAGAGAGATTCTGTGTCTTGCAGCTCAGTCATCTAAAATGCACTGCTATTGTATTAGTTCCCTGTTGGTACGGTGGTAAAGTGTAAGAAAGGGTGAGCATTTTATAGTCTTCTGGTTAAATGACAGTCTTTTAATGGGTCTGCATCTCAGGGCTGTGACCTTAAGTGTTTCTCCAGTGGCATAGCTTATTTTCCCCTGACCTCTACTCCTGGTTCCAAATTCCTAATATGCTTCCTTGAAGGTCTGCTCCTGTTGACTGCTTCACAACCACATTATGTAAGACAGAAAGTAAAGATGGGGTTGGACTGGGGAGGAATTCCCTTTCCCCAGCTGGCAAAAGTTTCAGAATTTAGCTCTGGTGAAGTCCTTTTCCCTGAAATATAGGCCTATATCACTATAATATTCCTCTGCCTAGCCAGAGCCACAGAGAATTTTTCTCAGAGCCTCATTGTGAGAACATGGTAGAGCTGATGGGAGAAAAGCCCATGAAATTGTTGGGGTTCCCACTAAGATTGCAGCCCATGGTAGTTTTTCTCTCACACACTAGTCTGCACTCAGACTCCAGCAATTCATAGGGGTTACCAGTTAAATGTTCATACCCTTTCATGGCCTCAGTGGCTTCTGCTCCAGGTAAGCAGATCTTAGCTGTAACTCTGCATTTCTAGTCTCTCTGGATTCAGGTTGTATACAATTTGCCCTACAACCTCATTTCTCTGATGGGTCCACGAAAAGTTATGGATTTTCATAGCTTTTTCTTATTGTTAGTATAGAAGTAATGACTCCCAAGCTCTTTACACCTGAAAGCTGAAAATGTAGACCTCTTTTTGGAGGCCTTTGACTCTTTTGATAATTTGATAAATTAAAGTAGTCTTGGGCAAAAATACCCATATGATAAATTTTTCTGTAAACCTGAAACTGCTCTAAAAATTTATTAAATTGAAAACAAATTGTAAATATATATCACATGTTTCCAATAAGAATTAAAATATTACTTTCATACAGATTACTGAATAGAGTTTATTAGCAAAATAAAACATTTTGCATGTAATGCAACTAAGGTATGTAGGTAATGTAGGGCATTTTAGATACTCATTTCTGACAAACACACAGCTAACATCACACGCAACAGTGAAAAGCTGAAAAACTTTCCTCTAAATTCAGGAACAAGACAATGATGCCCACTCTTGCCACTTCTATTAACACAGTATTGGAAATCCTAGCTACAGCAATCAGACAAGAAAAATAAATAAAAGGCATCAAAATTGTAAGGGAAGAAGTAAAACTGTCACTGTTTCCAGATGACATGATACTATATATAGAAAACCCTAAAGTCCCCACCAAAAAACCTATTAAAACTAATAAATGAATTCAGTAAAGTTGTAGGATACAAGATTAATATGCAGAAGTCTGTTGCATTTTTATAGACTAATAATGAACTATCAGAAAGAGAAAGCAAAAAAAAAAAAAAAACCTCATTTAAAGTCACATCAAAAAGAATAAAATACCTAGGAAAAAACTTAATCAAGGAGGTGAAAGATCTATATTCTGAAAATTATAAAACATTGAAGGAAATTGAAGATGATACAAAGAAATAGAAAGATATACTGTGCTCTTGCACTGGAAGAATTAATATTGTAAAAATGACCATACTACAGATTTAATGCAATCCCTATCAAAAAAACCCATGACATTTTTCACAGACCTAGAACAAATAATCCTAAAATTCATATGGAACCACAGAAGACCCCGAATAGCTAAAGCAGTCTTGAGAGAAAAGAATGAAGCTGGAGATATCACATTCCCTGGTTTCAGACAATACTACAAAGATACAGTAATCAAAACAGCATGGTACTGGCACAAAAACAGATGCATAGATAAATGGAAAAGAATAAAGAGCTCAGAAAGAAACCCACACACCTGTGATAAATTAATTTATGAGAGAGGAGGTGAGAATATACAATGGAGAAAAGACTTCAATAAATCGTTCTGAGAAAACCAGACAGCTACACATAAAAGAAAGGGATTAGAACATTTCTTTACACCATATACAAAAATAAACTCAAAATGGATTAAGAGCCTAAATATAAGACCTGAAACTAAAAAACTCCTAGAAGAGAACATAGGCAGAACACTCTTTGACATAAATTGTAGCACTATTTTTTTGGATCTGTCTCCTTTGACAAAAAAAATAAAAGCAAAAATAAAGTGGGCCTAATTAAACTTAAAATCTTTTGCAGTGCAACGGAAACAATTGACAAAATTAAATGACAGCCTTCTGAACGGGAGAAAATATTTGCCAATGATATGACTGACAAGGGGTTAATATCCAAAATATATAACTAGCTCATACAACTCAATATCAAAAAAACAACCCAATCAAAAAATGGGCAGAAGACCTGAATAGACATTTTTCCAAAGAAGATATACAGATGGCTAACAGGCACATGAAAAGGTGCTCTACATCTCTCTGATTATTAGAGAAATGCAAATCAAAACTATAATAAAGTATCATTACATACCAGTCAGAGTAGCTATCCTCAAAAAGTCTACAAATAATAAATGCTGGAGCAGGTGTGGAGAAAGGGGAAACTTCACACACTATTGGTGGGAATTAAATTGGTGCAATCACTCTGGAACATAGTATGGCGATTCCTTAAAAAAATAAAAATAGAGCTACCATATGATCCAGTAATCCCACTTCTGGGCCTATACCTGGAAAAGATGAAAACTCTAATTCAAAAAGATACATGCACCCCAGTGTTCATAGCAGCATTATTAACAATAGCAAAGACATGGAAACAACCCAAGTGCCCATCAACAGACAATTGGTTTATAGAAGAAGTAATATATATATACAACATGGACTATTACTCAGCCATAAAAAAAGAATGAAATCAACAGACAAATTGATAAAGAAGTTGTAATATATATATAATATATTATATATATAAATTATATATATAAATTATATATATAATTTGTAATATATAATATGTATAATATATTAATATGCAATATGTATATTAATATGTAATATGTACAATATTGTAATATATAATATGTAATATATATTATATATATATACTATATATGTAATATGCATATATATATATATAGTATAATGGAATATTTCTCAGCCATAACAAAGAGTGAAATGCTGCCATTTGCAGCAATATGGATGGTCCTAAAGAATATTATGCTTAGTGAAATAAGTCGGACAGAGAAAGACAAATCCTCTATGATATCACTTATTTGTGTAATCTAAGAAAATAAAAGAATGTATATAGCAAAACAAACAGACTTACAGATATAGAAAACAAAATAGCTGTTATCAATGGGGAAAGGAAAGTGGGGAGGGGCAAGACAGGGCTATGTGATTAAGAGATACAAATGCCTTTAGTTTTTCATATACTATTCAATTGGTATGCAAAGTTTATTTAACTATTTTTATTGTTGGGAATGTATGAATTATTTCTGTCATAAATAACTTGAATTTTTGTATATATAATATTAATTTATATATACATATATACATAATGTATACATAATATAATTTTTGTATGTATATCATATATACAAAATCAATGAAGTTAATTATACTTATATATGTGTATATACATATATATAAATTCTTACATGCATTTATTTTATTCTATTCACCTTGACAATTGTCATACAACCTACAAAATGTACAAAAGCCTAATCCATTTTTCAATACCAGGTCAGAGCCAAGTTGCAGAAAGGAACTGTACAGGAGATTATAAGAAGAGTTTGGGTGTTCTGTACAAATCATACTGCCTGTCACATGATGTATTTAAAGCTGAAATACTGCCACAGGAGAATCTCTTGTCTTTGCAATGGCCACACAGTTCCTGACAATGAGGTCTCCTTAGATTGATGTGTCTTTTCTTTTGAGGACAGGAGCAACAAGACTTTGAACAGATCTGGCATTGGATTGCTTCTACTCAATAAGGGTTAAAAGTCTTTGGCATTTACAAGAGAGTTTGAAATAAACCTTATTAGTTCCAAAAATGCACCACGCATAATCTAATCACTCTCCCATCTGGTCTTTATATATATGTAAAATTATTTACGTGGTACAGAGTCTCCAAGTGAGAATATTAAAGCAAATGGAACATATATTTTGATATATTCTCAAATTTTTTCCTGAAGTTTCTATTTATAACGCTACATGCAACATATGTCAATTTTAGATAAAATATATATGCATAAAAATTAGCATATTAAAATGTTTCAAATTTGATGCATAACAGGTAAGATATAGTGTGTATACCCACACACCCTCCCCTCAAGGGGGACAATTAAAAGTCTCATCCACTAAGTAAATCCTGCTCAAAGCCAAGGTTGCCTGTGTAAATTTGCCTGGGCAAGGTTGGATCAGGCTTCTCAAGGTTGAGAGACCTAAAAGGAAAACGATCAATATTCTGTTCTCCTGCTTTCCCCATGCTCCCTTTCTGACACATACATAACCAATGGAAATAGAAGCACAGTGAATGTCCTTCTTGTCCAGAAATATAAACATTTACTCTAATTTTTTGCTTATCTTCACAGTAAGTTTTTAAAAAAATAGTATTAAAAAAGAAAAGTTGTTTTTTTACTCATAAAATTTAATGGACAGAGTTCATCTCACTGGACTACAGGATCTTTTGAGGCTGTGGGCTGCGTTTTGAAGCTCTCTCATTTCTCAGCATTGGGGAGAATATTTTGTCCTGATTCTCCTACTTCTCTGAGACTATAGCTTAGTCATCATGGTGCATTCTTCTTTCAATATCAGCCAGTGGGTTTTCCAGGATTTTGTTCTCATTTCTCTTTTCTTCACATTCAAGGATTTTTCTGGCTCAAACTACAATCTGTATGCTAATGATTCTCAAATCTGTAACTTCAGGTCTCCTGTGTACAATGGATTATTGGACATAGCTACTTGAAAATCACAATAGTGGCTCAAAATGGAACATGATTAAAATTTTAAAACTGCACAAGTGTCTTTTAAGCTGCTTCTTATCCTGTCATCCTTTCCGTATCCCCAGCCCCACTCCTAGTCACCATCTGCTCTACCTGCTTATTCTTCTACATTCCCAGCATGGTAAATGACTTAACAATTCACCTTGTCTATCAAGTCAGAGACTTGGAAGTCAGTCTCAATGATCATTTTCCCCTATATGACTATATTCAGTTAGGTATATTTTTTATCATTTCTATTTCCTACGTATCTCTTGTTCTGCTCTGACCAGCACCAATAGCTAAAATTTAGGTGTTAGTTTTTCTCTTGGCTAATTGTCACAGTATCTTAAACTGTCTTTTTGTCTACATTTTTTATTCTCTTTCCTACCCATCCTAATTCTACATGGGCAAGTCTAAAAAATTCCAACTTAATCAAGCTATATTTTGTCTGCCTGAAATTCTTTAATATATTCAAGCACATATATAACTTACTTTTCTCTGACCCTTTTATCTTTTTCTCTAAATATATCTTTATTCCAGATACATCCTGCAAAATGCCCAACTCCTGGACCATTCAAAATCTTTTTCTGGATTTTTGCACATGGTTTATTCTGTTTAAAATGTCCAATCTGATCCCATCCATCTCATTAATTCCTGTTCTTCAAGACACAGTTAATGCATTACTATCCTGCTATCCTGTAAACATTACTCTGAAGCCTGTACCCAATTTCCAACTTGGTTTAGCTTCTGTATTAGTCTGTGTGTGTGTGTGTGTGTGTGTGTGTGTGTGTGTGTGTGTGTGTGTGTAGGGAAGGAGGGAAAAAAATAGAGAGATTGATTTAGCTAAAGGAATTGACTCATGTGATTGTGAGGGTGCATGTCCAAAATTTTCAGGTTAGACCAGCAGGCTTGAGACCCAGGGAAGAGTCCAAAGAAGTTGACTGGCAGAATTCTTTCTTTCTCAGGGGACGTCAATCTTTGTTGTATCAAGGCCTTCAATTTATTGGATGAAACCCAACCACATTATGAAGGGCAGTCAGCTTTAGTCAAAGGCCATTGATTTAAATGTTAATCTCATCCAAAAACACCTTCAAAGAAACATCCAAAATAATGTTTGACCAAATATCTGGGCACCCGAGCCCATCCATGTTGACACATAAAATTATCCATCACAAGTCCGCATTTCTGTGCTTCTATTTTATAATTCTATAAGACTCTGGCTAATTTTTAAAAGATAGATGATTTTATTTAATAAAAGAAATCCACAAGCATAGCATAAAAATCAAATCATACATAGAGGCTTATAATGAAGAACAAGAGTCTTCCATCCTTTCCTTCCCTTCTTCTTGGTCCAATGCCCTAGAGAAAGCCACTTTTACTCTTTTCTGCTCGTAGTACTTCTCGTAGTAACTTGCATATTCCAAACAGTATTTTGTATAGCTCTTTCTTGTATTGTCAGCTTTAGATATTGTCTCTCTGTTTTCACACTTAGAGCAACCCCAATACAAATTGGCCTGTCTCCAAAGATAATTTTAGATCCTCTTTATCTTTACTTGTAATTAAAACAATATGCTTAGGATTTTACGTATTGGCTTTGTGATTACCTACTTTATAAGATGAGGATATTTGTACATTTTCCTTCTCTGTACTATTTCCTTTTTAATATCTCCCCATGTCTATTAAATATCATATTATTGTTGCATTGTAAAATTGTCATAAACTATTCATTTTTTTCTTTAAACATAAAAAAACCTGTAATGTACTTTCCACATGAGTATATTATATACTCACTTAGAGAGCCAGGCAGAAGTTATATTATATTTGTGATGTAGCTGCAGAGGTTATATGTTGGGTTTGCCAAAAGGTTCGTTCGTTTTTTTCTGTGAGATGGCTCTAGTAGCACTTAGCTGTCTTTAACTTCTTTCGAAACCATTTTGTTAGATTGTACGTGACAGCTGTCATATCAGCGTGCCTTTAAAAAAAGACATCAAAATTAATGAATTTTTGTGTAGCCATTTTAATAGGGAAAATTTTAAAAAAAAGCAACATTTTTGGCATATTATGCTTTACTATTTCAAGAAAGGTAAAAACGCAACTGAAATGCAAAAAAAAAAAAGATTTGTGCAGTGTATGGAGAAGGTGCCGTGACTGATCGAATGTGTCAAAATTGGTTTGAGAAGTTTCGTGCTGGAGATTTCTTGCTGGACGATGCTCCACCGTCAGGTAGACCAGTTGAAGTTGATAGCGATCAAATCAAGACATTAACTGAGAACAATCAGTGTTATACCATGAGGGAGACAGCCAACATACTCAAAATATCCAAATCAAGCGTTGAAAATCATTTGCACCAGCTTGGTTATGTGAATTGCTTTGATGTTTGGGTTCCACCTAAGTTAAGCAAAAAAAACCTTCCTGACCGTATTTCTGCATGCCATCCTCTACTGAGACATAATGAAAATGTTCGTTTTTAAAACAAATTGTGACGGGCAATGAAAGTGGATACTGTACAATAATGTGGAATGGAAGAGATTGTGGGGCAAGCAAAATGAACCACCAAAGGCTGGTCTTCATCCAAAGAAGGTGATGTTGTGTGTATGGTGGGATTGGAAGGGAGTCCTCTATTATAAGCTCCTTCTGGAAAAACAATTCCAACAAGTACTGCTCCCAGTTAGACCAAGTGAAAGCAGCACTCGACAAAAAGCATCCAGAATTAGTCAACAGAGAACGCATAATCTTCCATCAGGATAATGCAAGACTGCATGTTTCTTTGATGACCAGGCAAAAACTGTCACAGCTTGGCTGGGAAGTTCTGATTCATCTGCCATATTCACCAGACATTGCCTTCGGATTTCCATTTATTTAGGTCTTTACAAAATTCTCTTAATGGAAAAAATTTCAATTCCCTGGAAGACTGTAAAAAGCACCTGGAACAGTTCTTTGCTCCAAAAGATAAAAAGTTTTGGGAAGATGGAATTATGAAGTTGCCTGAAAAATAGCAGAAGGTAGTGGAACAAAAGGGTGAATATGTTGTTCAATAAAGATCTTGATGAAAATGAAAAATGTCTTTTATTTTTACTTAAAAATTGAAGGCACTTTTTGGCCAATCCAATAGCATTAGTTCTGCCATGTTCTATTCATAAATAGTGGATCATTAGGCCTAACCCACATTCAAGGAAAGGGAAAATATTCATCACCTTTTGAAGGGGGAATATCAAATAATTACAGGCATATTTTAAAATTATTCTGCTTTCCTTACAATATTACAAGAGTTTTATTCTATTGTAGTATTTAATTCATATCACAGTAATGAATCTTAATTGTTTTCTAATTGCATTTTATTATTTCCCCTATGGTAGACTTAATATATGAGGCAGATTCATTGCTAATGGCCATTCACACACTATTCTCCCAAACCTCCTTTCTTAACATTTTTCAAGTTTGGTCCTTCCAATCTCCTGAGCAACCAGCAAAGACTTCTGGCGCTGCGTTTGAGTTCACATATATCCTCTTTTGAGTCATTCTCTCTCCACAGAGAGTTGATAACCAGATACACTACCTACAGCTGCAATCATTGGAGAAATATTTCTTCTCACCATTGTATTTTAGGGTCAATACTGAGTGTGTCTCTACTGCAGGAGTAGTTCATTTTCAGCTTTTATTTACATAACAAATTGACACATTCATGATGTGTTTCATTTCCTATTAACTAGTTCTAGGAAACCACCCGTAAGGCCTTTTGTGTTACTAGATTTAAAGACTTAAGTGTAACAGTGATAGTGACATGTGGTTTGTGTCAGTGGTTAGTATAGCTTCTCTATGCCTTCTAGATATCCTGGTGTCCAATGCTGAATGTGACACTTACATTTTAGGATAGATTGTTGTTGGGTCCCTTTTATCTGGGTCTGGCAGTATCCAGTTCATGATGTTCTTGGTCAGAAGCTCAGTATTTACTGGGACCCTTTATATGCTAAAAGCTGCTTTGCGAATGGTAAAAAGTTCTTTGCTGCAGGGATCATGGCTTTGCTACTGAATGTTAGGAGTCTGCACTTCAGCTTTCCTATTGGAGCTTGCCAGAGATTCCACATCTTTCTCTCCCACAGATACCTCTATTAGCTTGGGATCTGTTGAGTCATATGCTGTAGAGTTTTTTGTACCTTAACCTGGACCTGCTGGAATACACCTCCTTGAAGCTGTCTCCAAATTAATGGATCACAGTATAACCTCTAAGAGCAGAATATGCAGCCATCAAAACCCAAAAGGTGTTATGCTGCTTTCTTTTTTTCTCTAGGATGTGATAGTGTAATAAATTGTCGTGTACTTTGTGGGGAGTTTTCTGATATGTCTCAGACCACTAGAACCTCAAAACGTCACCAGTGGGGGAGTCTCTGAATCTCTTTAGGGTAATCTCCCACCGACTGGAGCACATTTGTCTTGCCAAGTCGTCAAGAACACTTACCATGTGTCATTTTGTGCTTATAAGGCCCTATTAACAAGTCATCAATATAGGGGAACTGTAAGATGTTCTGCATAATGCCCTTTGCTCTTCTGGGATTTTATCATCTGCATTGTTACTGGGAAGCCAGTTCCATACCTGGATAACCTACAGTCAACCCCAGCCTATAAATGGCAGCCCTCATTGAGATTCTCAGTGAGGATTGTGCGCTACTCTCCCTCAGTCCCCTAACCCTATCAGACTATACCTTATTATCCAGCTAAACAAAGTGTCCTCTAGACCGCTCAGAAGAGGCAGTTGCTCTGTTTCTTTGCTTTGTGTGGTAAATCAATTTTATCACACTGAACTCTCAGTCTATTTAGCAGTTTTGGCTTCTCTACTTAATCTGTTGTGGGCTATTGCTTTTCCAAGCTTACTAGGGCCTTCCCAGAAGCATATCAGGACTGACTGAGGGCTCTTACCTCATGTCAAATGAGAGAGTCCTCGTATTAACAAACTCTCCTATATCCAGTTTTGTAATAGTTTAAGATGAGTGCAGAAATAATGGAAGATAAAAATACACATTTAATAAATAAAGGATAAAACTCTGTAAGGTCTTATATATTAGGGGAAGTAATAAATTAGATGGTGGTTTGAAGAGAGATTACCTAAATTCAAAAAGTGTACATTTTTAGTTCTCTTAATGATATACATTTTTAGCTTATGACACATAGACCTTTTAGTCTAGTTTTTAGGCCACTTTTTATTATCTGCAGTATTTAGTATATTCATAATTAAATAAAATTGATATTGTATCTTCCATTTCTTACTCAACTAATGGTTATTCTGGCTTTATTAGAAAAAAGTAATTCTGCTACCCAATAAAAGGAGGAGTGCTTATTGAAATGGTCAGTATCACCTAATTGTAGATATTATATATAATCAGGATGCATCCTTTCCTGATAATGTAATTTAAGTTATATATTCATAATGAAAGACTCCATGGTACAAATTGTTTTTATTCAATTTGATAAGGCCTTTAATGTTGGGTCTCTTTAATTTTCAAAGATCTGTTCACTAATGCATGGCTGGGGAATGGCTCAGATAATAAGAGTCTAGGATGTATGGGTAATCAAGATTATGCTTATCCTCCTGATGTTTAATTATGGCAGGATACCAATTTCTTCAATTATATTGTCATACTAACAACCAGGTACTTAGGTAGCCATCATTAACTATTTAATAGTTTACTGCTGTTGTCTCAGGAAGTTAGGAAATAAACAGTGGGTGGCTGGAGGCCAACTAAAGAAATGGAAATAAACTAGAAGAAGGGTGAAACTGCCGGAATCAAGCATATGGGTGTAAGTATTTAAGTAATAGAGATCAATTAACCTAAGTCTTAATCTTTTCCTTTTTTACCTTTATGCAACATCTATTTTTTTTTACTGAAGTATAGTTGATTTAAATATTATATTAGTTTCAAGTGTACAGCATAGTGGTTTGTTAATTTTATAGATTATATTCCTTTAAAAGTTATTACAAAATAATAGCTACAGTTCCTCATGCTCTACAGTATGTCCTTGCTGTCTATTTATTTTGTACCTAGTAGTTTGTATCTCTTGATCACTAGCCCTGTCTTGCCCCTCCCCACTTCACTTTCCCCACTGCTAACCATTAGTTTGTTTTCCATATCTGTGAGTCTCTTTTTGTTTTGCTATATACATTTATTTGTTTTATTTTCTTAGATTCCACAAATAAGTGATATCATAGAGTATTTGTCTTACTTATTTAACTAAGCATAATATTCTCTAGGTCCATCCACATTGCTGCAAATTGCAACATTTCACTCTTTGTTATGGCTGAGTAATATCCCATTATATATATTTTATATATATATGTAATATATAATCACATCTTCTTTATCCATTTGCCTGTTGATTTCATTCTTTTTTTTTTTAATATAACAAATGCTTACATATATACTTGCTCTTCTTTCTTTCCTCAGCTTTTTTTTTTCCACACACACACACTGTACTTTATTTTTACAAGAGATAAATAGACTGACACCAAGCATTGTACATGGATGACCACAACAAACGCAACAATGATTGCAATTACCAAACATGAAACACACTCATACTATGTCATAATATTGACATTCAGTCCAGTAATCCTCCACTGTAACAGCTCCTTTACTTTGCAGTGAAAATTGATTTGTATATTCTTTGCCTCTGAGTCCTTGTGGGATTTTTTTTTTTTTTAATTCAGACAGAAAGTCACAAAAATTATACTCATCCTCATCAGTTCACTCAGTCCCATGTAATTAATTTTTTTTTTCATCTTGATCTTTTGTTAGCACTTTTATGAGTTCATCAGTTTTTCATTAGAGTTCTGAAAATGCTTATTCATTCAGTTCAGCAGTACAGTCACTTACCAGAAACCTGTACTTGTCAGAGTCTTTTCCATGAATTTCTTGAAGATGAAACCCTTTAATAGGAACATATTTGCAAAAGCATCAGAGTACACCCAGAACTGTCTGTCAATGACAAAAGACTTAAAAATGACCACAGTTAAAGATTTGATGGAAGTTCATAATAATGCAGTTGACAAGAAAATTAGTTATTTCTGAGATATACATTTTAAAGTAGTAACTAGAATTATTACTTATAACATTATACCAGAACATATAAGATTCTTAGAAATTTCATGTAATGTCTGAAACATTTATGTTAATGTATTTCCATACATATTTCCATACAAATACAAATATAAGATTTTTAGAAATTTCATGTAATGTCTGAAACATTTATATTAACATATTTCCATACATATTTCCATACAAATACAAATATAAGATTTTTAGAAATTTCATGTAATGTCTGAAACATTTATATTAACATATTTCCATACAAATAACCCAATGAAAGTTTAGTATTAGTTGTTTTGTTTGTTTGTTTTTTTATACTGCAGGTTCTTATTAGGCATCAATTTTATACACATCAGTGTATACATGTCAATCCCAATCGCCCAATTCAGCACACCACCATCCCCACCCCACTGCAGTTTTCCCCCCTTGGTGTCCATATGTCCATTCTCTACATCTGTGTCTCAACTTCTGCCCTGCAAACCGGCTCATCTGTACCATTTTTCTAGGTTCCACATACATGCATTAATATACGATATTTGTTTTTCTCTTTCTGACTTACTTCACTCTGTATGACAGTCTCTAGATCCATCCACGTCTCAACAAATGACTCAATTTCGTTCCTTTTTATGGCTGAGTAATATTCCATTGTATATATGTACCACACCTTCTTTAGCCATTCGTCTGCTGATGGGCATTTAGGTTGCTTCCATGACCTGGCTATTGTAAATAGTGCTGCAATGAACATTCGGGTGCATGTGTCTTTTTGAATTACGGTTTTCTCTGGGTATATGCCCAGTAGTGGGATTGCTGGGTCATATGGTAATTCTATTTTTACTTTTTTAAGGAACCTCCATATTGTTCTCCATAGTGGCTGTATCAATTTACATTCCCACCAACAGTGCAAGAGGGTTCCCTTTTCTCCACACCCTCTCCAGCATTTGTTGTTTGTAGATTTTCTGATGATGCCCATTCTAACAGGAGTGAGGTGATACCTCATTGTAGTTTTGATTTGCATTTCTCTAATAATTAGTGATGTTCAGCATCTTTTCATGTGCTTCGTGGCCGTCTGTATGTCTTCTTTGGAGAAATGTCTATTTAGGTCTTCTGCCCATTTTTGGATTGGGGTGTTTGTTTCTTTAATATTGAGCTGAATGAGCTGTTTATATATTTTGGAGATTAATCCTTTGTCCATTGATTCGTTTGCAAATATTTTCTCCCATTCTGAGGGTTGTCTTTTCGTCTTGTTTATGGTTTCCTTTGTGGTGCAAAAGCTTTGAAGTTTCATTAGGTCCCATTTGTTTATTTTTCTTTTTATTTCCATTACTCTAGGAGGTGGATCAAAAAAGATCTTGCTGTGATTTATGTCAAAGAGTGTTCTTCCTATGTTTTCCTCTCAGAGTTTTATAGTGTCCAGTCTTATATTTAGGTCTCTAATCCATTTTGAGTTTATTTTTGTGTATGGTGTTAGGGAATGCTCTAATTTCATTCTTTTACGTGTAGCTGTCCAGTTTTCCCAGCACCACTTATTGAAGAGACTGTCTTTTCTCCATTGTATATCTTTGCCTCCTTTGTCATAGATTAGTTGACCATAGGTGTGTGGGTTAATCTCTGGGCTTTCTATCTTGTTCCATTGATCTATGTTTCTGTTTTTGTGCCAGTTCCATATTGTCTTGATTACTGTAGCTTTGTAGTAGAGTCTGAAGTCAGGGAGTCTGATTCCTCCAGCTCCATTTTTTTCCCTCAGGACTGCTTTGGCTATTCGGGGTCTTTTGTGTCTTCATACAAATTTTAAGATGATTTGTTCTAGCTCCGTAAAAACTGCCATTGGTAATTTGATAGGGATTGCATTGAATCTGTAGATTGCTCTGGGTAGTATAGTCATTTTCACAATGTTGATTCTTCCAATCCAAGAACATGGTATATCTCTCCATCTGTTGGTATCATCTTTAATTTCTTTCATCAGTGTCTTATAGTTTTCTGCATACAGGTCTTTTGTCTCCCTAGGTAGGTTTATTCCTAGGTATTTTATTCTTTTTGTTGCAATGGTAAATGGGAGTGTTTCCTTAATTTCTCTTTCAGATTTTTCATCATTAGTGTATAGGAATGCAAGAGATTTCTGTGCATTCATTTTGTATCCTGCAACTTTACCATATTCATTCATTAGCTCTAGCAGTTTTCTGGTGGCAGTTTTAGGATTCTCTATGTATAGTATCATGTCATCCGCAAACAGTGACAGTTTTACTTCTTCTTTTCCAATTTGTATTCCTTTTATTTCTTTTTCTTCTCTGATTGCCGTGGCTAGGACTTCCAGAACTATGTTGAATAATAGTGGTGAGAGTGGACATCCTTGTCTCGTTCCTGATCTTAGAGGAAATGCTTTCAGTTTTTCACCATTGAGAATGATGTTTGCTGTGGGTTTGTCATATATGGCCTTTATTATGTTGAGGTAGGTTCCCTCTATACCCACTTTCTGGAGAGTTTTTATCGAAAATGGGTGTTGAATTTTATCAAAAGCTTTTTCTGCATCTATTGAGATGATCATATGGTTTTTATTCTTCCATTTGTTAATATGGTGTATCACATTGATTGATTTACGTATATTGAAGAATCCTTGCATCCCTGGGATAAATCCCACTTGATCATGGTGTATGATCCTTTTAATGTGTTGTTGGATTCTGTTTGCTAGTATTTTGTTGAGGATTTTTGCATCTATATTCATCAGTGATATTGGTCTGTAATTTTCTTTTTTTGTAGTGTCTTTGTCTGGTATTGGTATCAGGGTGATGGTGGCCTCATAGAATGAGTTTGGGAGTGTTCCTTCCTCTGCAATTTTTTGCAAGAGTTTGAGAAGGATAGGTGTTAGCTCTTCTCTAAATGTTTGATAGAATTCGCCTGTGAAGCCATCTGGTCCTGGACTTTTGTTTGTTGGAAGATTTTTAATCACAGTTTCAATTTCATTACTTGTGATTGGTCTGTTCATATTTTCTGTTTCTTCCTGGTTCAGTCTTGGAAGGTTATACCTTTCTAAAAATTTGTCCATTTCTTCCAGGTTGTCCATTTTATTGGCATAAAGTTGCTTGTAGTAGTCTCTTAGGATGCTTTGTATTTCTGCGGTGTCTGTTGTAACTTCTCCTTTTTCATTTCTGATTTTATTGATTTGAGTCCTCTCCCTCTTTTTCTTGATGAGTCTGGCTAATGGCTTATCAATTTTGTTTATCTTCTCAAAGAACCAACTTTTAGTTTTGTTGATCTTTGCTATTGTTTTCTTTGTTTCTATTTCATTTATTTCTGCTCTGATCTTTATGATTTCTTTCCTTCTGCTAACTTTGGGTTTTGTTTGTTCTTCTTTCTCTAGTTTCTTTAGGTGTAAGGTTAGATTGTTTACTTGAGATTTTTCTTGTTTCTTTAGGTAGGCTTGTATAGCTATAAACTTCCCTCTTAGAACTGCTTTCGCTGTATCCCATAGGTTTTGGGTCGTCGTGTTTTCATTGTCATTTGTCTCTAGGTATTTTTTTATTTCCTCTTTGATTTCTTCAGTGATCTCTTGGTTATTTAGTATCGTATTGTTTAGCCTCCATGTGTTTGTCTTTTTTACGTTTTTTTCCCTGTAATTCATTTCTAATCTCATAGCGCTGTGGTCAGAAAAGATGCTTGATATGATTTCAATTTTCTTAAATTTACTGAGGCTTGATTTGTGACCCAAGATGTGATCTATCCTGGAGAATGTTCCATGTGCACTTGAGAAGAACGTGTGATCTGCTGTTTTTGGATGGAATGTCCTATATATATCAATTATATCTATCTGGTCTATTGTGTCATTTAAAGCTTCTGTTTCCTTATTTATTTTCATTTTGGATGATCTGTCCATTGGTGTAAGTGAGGTGTTAAAGTCCCCCACTATGATTGTGTTACTGTCGATTTCCTCTTTTAGAGCTGTTAGCAGTTGCCTTATGTATTGAGGTGCTCCTATGTTGGGTGCATATATATTTATAATTGTTATATCTTCTTCTTGGATTGATCCCTGGATCATTATGTAGTGTCCTTCCTTGTCTCTTGTAACATTCTTTATTTTAAAGTCTATTTTGTCTGATATGAGTATAGCTACTCCAGCTTTCTTTTGCTTTCCATTTGCATGGAATATCTTTTTCCATCCCCTCACTTTCAGTCTGTATGTGTCCCTAGGTCTAAAGTGGGTCTCTTGTAGACAGCATATATATGGGTCTTGTTTTTGTATCCATTCAGCCAGTCTATGTCTTTTGGTTGGGGCATTTAATCCATTCACGTTTAAGGAAATTATCGATATGTATGATGTTCCTATGACCATTTTCTTAATTGTTTTGGGTTTGTTTTTGTAGGTCCTTTTCTTCTCTTGTGTTTCCCACTTAGAGAAGTTCCTTTAGCATTTGTTGTAGAGCTGGTTTGGTGGTGCTGGCTTCTCGTAGCTTTTGCTTGTCTGTAAAGCTTTTGATTTCTCCATCAAATCTAAATGAGATCCTTGCCGGGTAGAGTAATCTTGGTTGTAGGTTCTTCCCTTTCATCACTTTAAGTATATCATGCCACTCCCTTCTGGCTTGCAGAGTTTCTGCTGAGAAATCAGCTGTTAACCTTATGGGAGTTCCCTTCTTTGTTATTTGTCGTTTTTCCCTTGCTGCTTTCAATAATTTTTCTTTGTCTTTAATTTTTGCCACTTTGATTGCTATGTGTCTCGGCGTGTTTCTCCTTGGGTTTATCCTGTATGGGACTCTCTGTGCTTCCTGGAGTTGGGTGGCTATTTCCTTTCCCATGTTAGGGAAGTTTTCGACTATAATCTCTTCAAATATTTTCTCTGGCCCTTTCTCTCTCTCTTCTCCTTCTGGGACCCCTATAATGCGAATGTTGTTGCGTTTAATGTTGTCCCAGAGGTCTCTTAGGCTGTCTTTATTTCTTTTCATTCTTTTTTCTTTAGTCTGTTCTGCAGCAGTGAATTCCACCATTCTGTCTTCCAGGTCACTTATCTGTTCTTCTGCCTCAGTTATTCTGCTATTGATTCCTTCTAGTGTAGTTTTCATTTCAGTTATTGTATTGGTCATCTCTGTTTGTTTGTTCTTTAATTCTTCTAGGTCTTTGTTAATCATTTCTTGCATCTTCTCAATCTTTGCCTCCATTCTTATTCCGAGGTCCTGGATCATCCTCACTATCATTATTCTGAATTCTTTTTCTGGAAGGTTGCCTATCTCCACTTCATTTAGTTGTTTTTCTGGGGTTTTTTCTTGTTCCTTCATCTGGTACATAGCCCTCTGCATTTTCGTCTTGTCTATCTTTCTGTAACTGTGGTTTTTGGTCCACAGGCTGCAGGATTGTAGTTTTTCTTGCTTCTGCTCTCTGCCCTCTGGTGGTTGAGGCTACCTAAGAGGCTTGATGGGAGGCTCTGGTGGTGGGTAGAGCTGACTGTTTCTGTGGTGGTCAGAGCTCAGTAAAACTTTAATCTCATTCTTTTTTATGGCTGAGTAATATACCATGTTATATATATACCACATCTTCTTAAACCAATTGTCCATTAATGGGCACTTGGGTTGTTTTCATGTCTTTGCTATTGTAAATAGTGCTGCTGTGAACATTAGGGTGCATGTATCTTTTTAAATTAGAGTTTTTGTGTTTTTTGGATATACACCCAGGAGTGGAATTGCTGGATCATATGGCAGTCTTAGTTTTAGGTTTTTGAGAAACCTCTATGCTGTTTTCCACAATGGCTGCACCAATTTACGTTCCCACCAACAGTATACGAGGGTTCCCTTTTCTCCACATCCTCACCAACATTTGTTATTTGTGTTCTTTTTGATGATACCCATTCTGACAGGTGTGAAGTCAGATCTCACTGAGGTTTTGATTGCATTTCCAATAAATACTAATTAACTGAATCAAAGGAAGGATGATAAAATTTTTTGCTCATCTTGGGAAAAGATATAACATGAATTATAAAACAACATTTTATGAGATAAAATTCTCCTTTCAAAGTTCTTAGATAAACTAAAAACATCATAACCACTATTACAATAGATTTAATTATGATTATATACTATATTTAAAATCTTTGATTTTTAGTTATAAGGAAATCATACTCCATTGAAGATATATTTGGTTATTTAAATACTCTGAAGTTTGCAGCAATTTTATTAGAAATGACTTGAAATTCAGTCTTTGTTACAGACTTAGTAAATACTTATGCAAGTTAAACGTTCAACCTTATTTAAAATTTTCTTTACCGATAACATCATTCCCTACTTTAATGAAAGATGAAAAATGAAATGCATAAATTTCTGGCCACCTGGATTTCTGGTTTTACAATTGCTTACTGCATAAATAAATTTTCTGCAACTTATATATACATTTTCACTTAATTGCCAATAATATACTAATCTTCTAGATCTTTAAACTTTATTACCAGAAAAATTGGAGTGCTTACATCATCCTTAGCAATTCATAGGAAATAGTAAACATATAACATCTCAAGGTCATCCATTTCAAAAATTAGAAACTGTAGAGCATGGTGGCTATACTTAATAATACTGTATTGCAAATTTGAATTATGTTAAGAGAGTAGGTATTAAAAGTCATCATTACAAGAAAAAAAATTTTTTTTAACCATGTATGATGACGAATGTTAACCAGACTTATCGTTGTGATCATTTTGCGATATGTACAAATGTCAAATCATTATGTTCTACACCGGAAACTAATATAATGTTTTATGTCAACTATACCTCAATAAAAAAATTAGGAACAAATAAAAAAAAGAGAATGTAATTTGGTACAGACATCTGGAGAAAATTTGGCAATAACTACTAAATTTGAAAATGTTTATACTCTAAGAGTGAGTTTACCGCTAAGCACATTTCCTAGAGTTCTTGTATGTGCACTTAATATTATTACAATAGAGCTACATGTAACAATAAAAATAAATATCAAAATATTTGGGTGAAAATTAAGTTGAAAAAAGGCATGTTTACTATTGTGTTATTTATGAAATTGTAGAGAAATTATGCAATGATATTTACATATATCTGTAAATACATACAGTGATGTTTAAACATTTTAATGAATAATTAATAGTTACTTTAAGTGGTAACTAAACTCTAGGAAAAAAGTTCTAGTAAAGAATCCATCATCTTCTACAATGATCCTATACCTTACCCCCATGATGCCTCTCCTGAATTTATCCTATATATGATACTTTCTTAACTTAGCTGCCCAAGCCAGAGATCAGGGTATCATGTCAGATCACTATTTCCCTTTAAAGCTCATATCTTGTCAATCCCTATATTCTGTTGATCCTGCCTCTTAAATAATTCTCATTTTAGGCTCCCATCTCTATTACCATGGGCACCTGTATATAGTTCATGACCTTGCCCATTTGTCATTATATATTTGAAATATATATGGAAAAATGTTAAGCTATACTGATCATTGAAGCATTAAGAATGTCTCTTTTTAAAATTAATTTTCCTTTTTGGTATATTTCACAAACTGTATAAACAAAGTAATGTAACATTGCATGTATTTAAATATAGTAAAAAGGACAAAACTAGGGACATCTAATTTTCATACTTTGGCATGTTTCTATGTGGTCTACTTCTGTGTGATGTGTGAAATTCAAATTAAATATACTAAGAGTATCTTTGACATTTCCCTCTTTTTGGTATAAAGCTACATCAGAAATATTTACAAGTGTAGGATATACAGGCAGTGACTCAGATATTAAAGGTGCTTCTTTTCCTTTCATGTAAGGACATGTGATCACGTTTTGCTCTTTGATATTTAGTAGCTACATTAATTGGACTTAGTGTTGGAAAACTAATAAAGTGCATGCTATTTGGCCTGGATTCCCAACAGTTTCCACTGTACTTAGAACACTGCCTGGCATACAGCAAGGGTCTAAATATATAAATATATAAATTAATATCTTGATGTCGTCTCAGAGCTGGTACAAATCACATATTTAGAGATCTTCACTGCCAAAAAGCATCTATTTCTGTTCTTTAATAAAGAAAAGTTTGAGAGATCAACAGCCAAAATATTCATGCAAGTTATTACAGAGTAAAAGGGGGCAACTGCAGATTAGTGGTGAAAAGGGAGAAACTGTGCAGCAATCTGATTTATTATCCAGCTTATGACATGGGATTTAATATAGGGTATAAACAAAGGAAAGAGAGATAACTGGATAAATAGAAAATAGAAGTAGTTACTCAGGGATGACAGGATATGTTTTACGTTTCTGCCACGTTTAGTTTCATATGGTGTCCCATTTCATGGGAAAAAATTACAGTGTGTCAGTTTCCCAAATGATACCATCATATGCCTGATATATTTGCAGCACTTGATGTCTATATGAGTCACTGTATAAATGGTTTTAACCTTTACTTATTATAAGATATGGTTATTTTGGGTTGCATATATTAACTTTTTATCTTTTTTGGGACATAGTAACATAGAAAAGGAGACAGTGACTTATATGCTTTAAAAATAAGCACATGAAAGAATGGATAGGGAGACAATCAGAACATACTGAGATTTTACCAGAGTGAATTGCAGTTGAACATTTTTAAACTGGAGCATAACCTCAAGTTAAATTTCATGACCATCATCTGGCATTCATTTTTCTTAAGGAAAGAGTATCTAATTAATGATTTCTATTTGTCTTTTTATATTTTATTTTATTGCTACTGATAATTTATTGAAAAGACAGCACAGCGCATTTGGCCTTTTAAGCTATTTTAGTACAAAATTGAAGAGTAGGTCTTCAATCTAATGCCCCTATTCTAGTTAGTAACTTTCACTAACATGCTACTGTTCTCCAAATGTATATTTTCTGTGCAATTGTATGTGTGTGTGTGTGTGTGTTTGTGTGTGAGTGAGTGTTTGGGTACAGCTGGGGAAGGGAGAAATCCACTTTTGACAAGAAAGAAACAGCCAGCTACATTTGCTAAGTTCTGTTTCTATAAAAAGAATACCTGCTAGCCTGCTGACATGATGCAGACTAAACTGCAGTGTTGAATGATTACGGCCAGCTGGTGTTTTTCCAGTTGATTTGCATTTCTGGAGTTCAAGGTGATCCCCCTTTATTTTCACTGATGTTCATGACTCAAAAAGTTGGCATCTTATGAGGATAGTAAAGTGACTTCTGTTAAAGACATAAGAAGTGAAGGCTGAAAAACACAAATAGAAATGATTAACATCAAAGTGGCTAATTTGCAATAATTTCTATATGAATGTTTACCTTGTTGATTAAATCTAACTATTCATAAATGGCCTAAGTGTAATCTGTATTATGAAGTTGTGTGGGAAGCGTGCAGGAAATGTAGAGAAAAAAATTATGTCCCTGTGTTGGAAGGAAACTTTCCAATTAAATATAAATGAAATTTGCAATAAAAATTGGATTGGATTCAAGGAAGAACTAGCTCTGCAAATCTATTAGGCAAAACATAATCTTAATGTCATATCTTATATACAATAAAGACAATTATTTCCCGCTCCCTTCATATTTACCTCCCTCCCCGTTACCACCACCGCCACTTTTAGGCCTTAACTCCTCTCTTAATTTTCCCAGATCTTATTTAACTTCACAATTCCAGGCTAATGTATTCTGAGAGATGGGTATGATTTTTCAATATTCATGTATTTATAGAGGCTATTAGCTGTATGGCTGACCTGTACTTAACCGTATTTTCTTACCGTATTTTCTTACTGTATGTTGTTATTATCTAGTGACATAAAGTGAACATTTGTAAAGTTTTAATTACGTTTATTTTACTCAAGTATGAGTCTTATATCTTCTTCACATAAAATCTATAAAGCATTAAAAACATTTCAATCTTAAGCTGTGGATTGAAAAACTCAAATTAGATCAATATTAACAATTTACACATAAAAATAAAAACTGCTTAAAAGGATTTTTAAAGAAAAACAATTTCTGTAAGTAGTGTAAAGAATCTTATCTTAAACATCAAAAGCATAGACCTGGGGTAACATTAACTAAATTGATTTATACTTACTTTATTGGGGTAATGTACCTAGCTACCAAAATTATGCTTATCTAATATTCTGTGATTCCTAGTTAGGAAAACATAGAATGAATTTTCTATTTACTGTGAACATGTTTAATTAAATAATTTAAAAGTGGAAAATATGTTAGTGGCAATTTTACTATAGAAACCAGGTAGAAAAAGACATCAGTTAAATTTTATTTCTTCCTATTATACATTTCATAATTTGGTTTTGTCAAGTAATACTCTTGTGCCTAATGTTTTAAGTACTTAAAAGCAAAGTGAGGCACAGGAGAATTAGTCTTGAGCCACAACTTAGTGTTGGACTACCAAAACATATATTGTTTGTGCAGAGAATATTTTTTGCTTGCAACTGGGGAATTTACTTTTCCCATCTGTTTGTCAGGTGTCTTATCTATGCATGGGGTGCTTTTGTCTCTTAGATGCAAAATCTTATGAAGTCATTAAATTCCATGATTCCAACAAATGTACGACATACTTTCTATATAAATTCTGCCTTGGAAATAAAGCCAGCTCATTGAAAATGCTATAAAAGTATTTTGCCAGCCACCTATCCCCATGAACACAGGTACCTTCAAGTTGTAAATTATTTTTAGGCCGAAAGACCAAAGAAACATTGGCAAGGCACATACAATGAACTTCTTTAAAAAATTTGATGTGAAATATAATTATAATGGATGAAGTACTTTAAAAATAATCGTAAATGGAATAATACTCTAAAAACTTTGCTGAACAGATAAGCATGGCTTTATCTTTGAAAGCAGTGTTTCAAGTACAACAGATTTATAAATTCAAGAAATGATAAGTACCTACTATGTGCTTAGCTCCATAGATACAATAAAGGATAAAACTGGCAGCTCTTCTTATAATTCATGGTTTTATATGATTTAAGGTCACTTTAAGGAATAGAGTGGTTAAAACAACTTAACAATAACACAGCAAACTTAATGTCAGACACTGGAATAATTACTTTATTTAGTTTGGAGATTGTGTCTTGTTAGAGTAAATCTGTATTCACTTGTTTCAAGAATATTAAATTAAAAAGTGAAAAAAATTTCTTGATTCTAGTAATTATTTAGTCTACGTAAGAACTTTCATTCCATGCATGTAACGTCTGTTAGATACCTATATACTGATAAACTGAATGTCGTCTCAAAAAAATGCTAGAATTAATTAAATTAATTTATGATAAAAGTGAAGATGGAACAGATGAATTTACCCAGAAATGTTTTGTGATTTAGCTTTGAATAATCATATATTTTTGTGGATTCACAAAAATTATATCTGAAATATTAATAAGATGCTTGAAGTCTTCTTAAAAGTAGCCTTGTGATAATCTCAAAATAGAATTATCTGAAGATCTGGGACTATTTACTCTGAAGGAAAGCAACTTTAAAATACAACACTGAGTCTATAATGTTCCTTAGTTATAACTGGAAATTCATTATGCACATAATAAAACCATGACTTTCTGCAGTATAAAATTTAGCCAAGTAATCATGTGAGTATTTTATGTACTAATGACTATTTAAAATTGAATATATGTAAATATGTATTAAGGGATGCATAAAAGTGAAAAGATTGCTGAGAAAAGAGACTTTAATTGCTATTAAGAAACCATTTTTGTTTATTAGGTAAATATAGATATTAAAAATACCATTAATGTATACTGGTAAAAAGATGAAAATGAGAATATTTTGTAGCACTCTGGTGTAATGGAAACATGGGCAAGATAGTCTGACTTAGTTTTGAATTTAAGTTCCTCAAATTGCCAACTATAAGCCTAGAGACATTACACATTCCTGAGTTACAATTTTGTGGTCTACAATGTAGAATAATAGTATCTTCTCATAAAGTTGTGAGTGTAAAATGACATGAAATTTAAAAGTGCTTACATCACTGTTAGCAAAATAGCAGATGCTTAATAAATATTAGTTCCTAAACTAGTCAACAACATTACTTTTAATGTGGGCATTATTAAGAGTACACTGAATGAAAATTTATGATAGACTAACAGAGAGGTGGATAGGTAGTGCTGTGTAAATCTCCTTTGTCTTGCTACATCATCATACCAAAATCAGTTACAAGGTAAAATCAGAAAGAAAACAAATAGATAACTGTTGAGGATAAAAATTTATCAGACTATTCTTTTAGTCTAACATGGTTGTTATTAGATCCTGATAATCTGAGAGTGGCAAAGGGGATGCTGATAACAGTAACATAATAGAAAGTTTTGACAACATTATAATATGTTTTATCTTTGAATTCATGTTATCAAATTTTTAGAGAAGAGGATTTTCAACTTGAAACTGAAGAGTAGTTGTCCCTTTGGTTTCAAAACTGGGAGGTGTGACATTGACATTTATTTAGTAGCAGATTTATGCTACCACAAATTCAAGCTATTAATAAATACACAGAGCTTACAAATCCTCACCCTTCCTTTTAAAATTATGTGACTATATATTCCACTTTGAAGGTCTGAGAAAATTCCTGTGCTTGCCTCTTTACATTTTTTTTTTTTAATTCAGGCAAAATTTGCAAAACATTAAAATGCACAGATCTTAAGTGTAAAATTAGATAAGTTTGGAAATGTATTGACTCATATAAACAACACTCTATCCATAGTACAGAACACTTCATCACTCCAGACAGTTCCCTCATGGGACCTTCCAGCAAATCCCCATCTGCCATAGGTAAATCCTATACTGATATCTTTCATAACATATTCCATTTGTCTCAACCAATCTGCATATAAATGGAATCAAAGAATATGTACCTAATTGATATTTATAGAACTCTCTACAAAAGAACAGTAAAATAAACATTCCTTACAATTTAGTATGAAGATAGACCATAATCCTGTCTGTACAGCAAATCTTAAGTAATTTAGAAGAGTAGAAACTATATAAACTATGTCCTTGGACCATAATAGAATTAAATTGGAAATCAATAACTAAAGACATATGGAAAATCCCAAATATTTGGATATGACAGAACATATATTAAAATAACCTGTAGGTAAAAGTTGAAGTTTTAAGAAAAAGTAAAAACAATATTTTGAAATTAATTAGATTTAAATTATAGAAAAATTTATGAGATACCACTAAAATACAGCTTACAGGGAAATATGTAGCATTAAATATTTATATTAGAAAATAATAAAGGTCTCAATATTATAACCTAAACTTCTATATTATAAAAATAAAGCAATAAATTGAGGAAGAAAAACAAAATAGACACAAAGCACACAGAAGTAAAGAAATAATAGAGTGGAAATCAATGAATTTGAAAACAGAAAATATGGAAACTCAATCAAACCAAAAGCTGATTTGTTTAAAAATTATAAAAAAGTTAAAACAAATTTACCAATACTAGGAATGAAAGAGGAGCTATCACTATGGATCTAAGGAACATTAAAAGAGTAATAAGGGAATACTACAAAGAATTCTTGCCCATAAAATCCACAACTTAGAACAAATGGACCAACAATTCCTTGAAAGATATAATCAAAGTTCACTCAAGAAAAAGTAGATAATCAGATTAGTCCTATATCTATTAAAAAAGTGATTTTTAGGTCCATCTACCTCTCTACAAATGACCCAATTTCATTCCTTTTTAGGGCTGAGTAATATTCCATTGTATATGTGTACCACATCTTCTTTATCCATTCCTCTGTCGATGGACATTTAGGTTGCTTCCATGACGTGGCTATTGTAAATAGTGCTGCAATGAACATTGGGGTGCCTGACTCTTTTTGAATTATGGTTTTCTCAGGGTATATGCCCAGTAGTGGGATTGCTGGGTCATATGGTTGTTCTATTTTTAGATTTTTAAGGAACTGTCATACAGAGTGAAGTAAGTCAGAAAGAGAAAAACAAATATCGTATATTAATGCACATATGTAGAATCTAGAAAAATGATATAGATGATCTTATTTGCAAAGCAGAAATATAGACACAGACATAGAGAACAAATGTATGGATACCAAGGGGGAAAGGGTGGTGGTGGAAGGAATTGGGAGATTGGGATTGACGCATATACACTATTGATGCTATGTATAAAATGGACAACTGATGAGAACATACTGTATAGCACAGGGAACTCTACTTAATGCACTGTGGTGACCTAAATGGGAAGGAAATCCAAAAAAGAGGGTATATATGTTTATGTATAGCTGATTCATTTTGCTGTACAGTAGAAAGTAACACAACATTGTAAAGCAACTATACTCCAATAAAAATTAATAAAAAAAATTTTCTTAAAAAAATGATTTTTAAATAAAAAATATCCCAAGAAATAAACTTCCAGTCCCATTTGTTTTCACTGGAAAATTTTTACCAATGTTATGCAAAATCCTCAGCAACTGTTATTGAATAATATTCAAAACGTATAAAAAGAATAATACATCATGACAAGTGGGGTTCACTTTAGAAATGGAAGGATTGTTCAACATTCAAGAATCAATCAATGCAATTCACCATATTAACTAGAGAAAAAAGCTCAATGATTATTTTAATAAATTCATAAAGATATTTTGACAAAATTCAACACCTATTCATGATTTTAAAAAAGAAGTGGAAAATAATCTCTGCACACTAAGGATAGAGGTGTCCTAACCTGACAAAGGATATCTAAAGCAAATAATACAGCTACAGCTAACATCATATTTAATGTTGACTGACCAAATATTTCTCCCTTTAAGATTGGGAATAATATAATGAAATACTGTCCACTCCCACCACCCCTATTCAACATGGTACTGGAAGACCTAGCCAGTGCAATAATATAAGAAAAAGAAGTAAAAGGCTTAATATTGGAGCATAAAAAATGCAACTATTTATGTAGATGATATGACTTTCTACTTGGAAAACTCAAAGGACTCTGCATAAAAGATACAGAAATAATTTTCATGGGTGTATATATTTGTTAGTGCTTATCACATTTACACTTTATAAATATGTACACCATTAAACATAAATTATACCTCAATAAACTAAAAATATAAATACCATAAACTATCAAACTACAGTTAGAAATAACAGAAAAATCAGCCAAGGAGATTGACATACAGTTCTCAATAAAACAAAATGGCTCTGAAGTATATAAAAAGAATTTTGTCTTACTAAATTAATGGAATTCATTATACTATATGATTTCCATGTTAATAGACATTTTTGAAATATAGCATAATAAAGAAAAGAAAAAGAATTTTAAGTGGGACTTTGATGCATCATCAAGTAAAACAACCCCATTTAACTACCAGTCCAACCAAAAGACAGAACGTTACCAGTCTCCTGAAAGTGCCCACTTTGCCCTCTACCAAACTAACCCCTTCAGACCTTCCCAAAGGTAATGATCGTGCTGTCTTAAAACACGGTAACAAGTTTTTTCTGCTTTTGAATATTATGTACATGAATTACATAAAGGAATACTATGTATCCTTCTGTGTCTAGCTTATTTCACATATCATTATATTTGTGAGACTTACAACATTGATAGAAAAAAATGACAGTATTTATAAAAGTTCCAAATGCATAAAACCTTAGTCTCAGTAATTATACTGTGACAAATTTATCCTACAGATATCCATGCATGTATGTAAAATGATATTTTTGAAGAGTATTAGTTTTCATTGTAATGACAAAATGAAAATAGCAACAAAAAAATCTATCAGTAGAGAACTGATGCAATATTTAATGTCAGGTACATAAAGTCTAATATTATGGAGCCATTTGAAAGAGTGAGCCCATTCATTTTTTTTGAGATTTAAAAAAAATTTTTATTTTGTATTGAAATATAGTTGATTTACAATGTTGTGTTAGTTTTAGGTGTACAACAAAGTGATTCAGTTATACATATACATATATCTATTCTTTTTCAAATTCTTTTCCCATTTAGGTTATAACAGAATATTGAGTAGAGTTCCCTGTGTTATACAGTAGGTCCTTGTTGGTTATCTATTTTAAATATAGCAGTGTGTATATGTTAATCCCAACCTCCCAATTTATCCCTCCCCCCACCTTTCCCCTTTGGTATCTGTAAGTTTGTTTTTGAAGTCTGTGAGTCTGTTTTTGTTTTGTAAATAAGTTCATTTGTATTAATTTTTTTTTTAGATTCTGCATATAAGCAATATCATATGATATTTGTCTTTCTCTGTATGACTTACTTCCCTTAGTATGATAATCTCTATGTCCATCCATGTTGCTGCAAATGGCATTATTTCATTCTTTTTAATGGATGAGTAATATTCCATTGTATGTATGTACCACATCTTCTTTATCCATTCATCCATCAATGGACATTTAGTTTGCTTCCATGTCTTAGCTATTGTAAACAGCACTGCAGTGAAGGATACATTTTTTGAAAGGATACACTGGGTGCATACATTCTTTTGAACCATGATTTTCTCCAGATATATGCCCAGGAGTTGGATTGCTGGATCATATGGTAGCTGTATTTTTAGTTTTTTAAGGAACCTTCATACTGTACCATAGTGACTGTACCAATTTACATTCCCACCAACAGTGTAGGAGGATTCCCTTTTCTCCACACCCTCTCCAGGATTTATTATTCGTAGACTTTTTGTTGATGGCCATTCTCACTGGTGTATGATGATTCCTCATTGTAATTTTGATTTGCTTTTCTCTAATAATTAGTGATGCTGAGCATCTTTTCATGTGCCTCTTGGCCATCTGTATGTCTTCTTTGGAGAAAAGTTTATTTAGATCTTCTGCCCATTTTTTGATTGGGTTGTTTGTTTTTTTGATATTGAGCTCCACAAGCTGCTTGTAAATTTTGGAGATTAATCTCTTATCAGTCACATTGTTGCAAATATTTTCTCCCATTCTGTGGGTTGTCTTTTCATTTTGTTTATGGTTTACTTTGCTGTACAAAAGCTTTTAAGTTTAATTAGGTCCTATTTGTTTATTTTGGTTTTATTTCCATTACTTTAAGAGACAGATTGAAAAACATATTGCTGCAATTTATGTCAAAGAGTGTTCTGCCTATGTTTTCCTCTAGGAATTTCATAGTACTTGGCCTTACATTTAGGTCTTTAATCCATTTTGAGTTTATTTTTGTGTATGGTGTTTAAGAATGTTCTAATTTCAGTATTTTACATGTAGCTGTCCAGTTTTCCCAGCACCACTTATTGAAGAGACTATATTTTCTCCATTGTATATTCTTGCCTCATTTGCCATAGACCAATCGACGAGAGTTGCATGGGTTTATTTCTGGGCTTTCTATTCTGTTCCATTGATCTATGTTTCTGCTTATGTGCCAGTACCATACTGTTTTGATTACTGTAGCTTTGTAGTATAGTCTGAAGCTAGGGAGTCTGATTCCACCACCTCTGTTTTTCTTACTAAGGATTGCTTTAGCTATTCAGAGTCTTTTGTGTTTCCAAACAAATTTTAAAACTTTTTGTTCTAATTCTGTGAAAAAGGCCACTGGTAATTTGATGGGGATCACATTGAATCTGTAGATTGTCTTGGAAGGTATAGTCATTTTTAAAAAAGAAAAATATTTATTTATTGTGCCGCGCTGGGTCTTAGTTGTGGCATGTGGGATCTTTAGTTGTGACAGGTGGGATCTTTAGTTGTGGCATGCAGAATCTTTTAGTTGAGGCATGCAGGCTCTTAGTTGTGGCATGCGAGATCTAGTTCCCCAACCAGGGGTTGAACTTGGGTCCCCTGCATTGGGAGCGCAGAGTCTTAACCACTGGACCAGCAGGGAAGTCCCAGTATAGTCATTTTGACGATATTGATTCTTCTTATCCAAGAACGTGATATATCTATCCACCTGTTTGTGTCATCTTTGATTTCTTTCATCAGCTCTTATAGTTTTTGGAGTACAGGTCTTTTGCCTCCTTAGTTAGGTTTATCCCTTGGTATTTTATAGCTAGTTCTTTTAAAAGCCACAATTAAAATATACACGTGTTTATATATGTGTAAATTATCTCTGGAATAATTTTTAAAAAGTTGTCTCTAATTAAGGAAAATGCTTCAGAGGAAGTTGTCTCTTTAATTTACCTTTAGTTCATTTATATCTTTAATTAAATGAAATAGCTTAAAAATCACTTTTAAAACTTAGGGTATCTGTGTCTAAGAGTCCTAAGGAACACTGAGAAGTAAAATGTTAAATTGATTGCAATCTGGAAAATAGTTGCAAGTGAAAAGTAGGATTTTATTTATTGTATCTAATTAAAATGTGTATTTCTATAGCTTAACTTATTTTCTTCTTAATAGCTCTTGTTAACCATTTTATTCTTCTAGATATGCCCAAAATATAAATAATTTTAAAAATTAAAAAAGTTACATTTGGAAAAATCTTAAGTTACTCGTCAAACACTGGTATTTTGAAAACAAGGGAATATTTAAATGCTGTGTGGACACACTTCTGTTTGAATCTGAAAATGTAGATATAACAATAGTGAAATTCATATTTGATCCATTTTGTCAAGTCTATTTTGAGCACATAGTACATTCTAGTACCAATTTTGAGAGGCTATTGCTTTTTACATTATGCACAATTGTTTGAAATATCAGGGAAATATTTTGATAGCTGATATTATAGAAACAAGCTGAGGACCACTTTTCCAGGTTAGTTACTCATTTATTATTTATTTGAGTCTTATTTCCAATTGGTCACATTGAATAAGAGGGAGAATTTCTCAGTCATTTACAATGTGACGTAGAGGAGAGATGTGGATGGATTCAAGTTATTTCCTTCTTAATAAACATAGGGGGCCCTTTGAAACCCTTGTATTTTTGTCATGGCAGATACTTATTTAGTGATGTGGATAATCTCTCTTCATGAATCATTTTAGTACCTAAGAAGTGAAAGATGAAAAGATCTGATAACATATACAGTGTCCTATCAAGATCTTCCCTTATGGGAACATCTCTTACTACTCTCCCTTTGTGAGAGTTTCCTTTTTCCTGAAAGTACTAGAATGAGTATGTAGGTTTCTTTGATGTGGTTAAATTTCACCTTCCTAAAAGACAACAGTTCAGTCTATTATTGCCATCAATGATCTAATAACTTACATACAGATGTATTATTATTTTGCTCTCATTTTCACTTTGCTTCATAGTAAAGACACTACCAGTTTGTAGTAAAGACACTACCAGTTTGTAGTGAGAAGACAATTCACAGTCCCATGAAGTTGTTCTCACCACTGGAATCTGAACAGAACCGTTGTGGTATTCTATTTGCAGGTCAAGACTTTTAGGGAGTGTGTCCACTCTGCAGTTAGAAACAGATGATAATGAGGTCCCAGTGGATGGTAAAACCATGCTAGAAGGGACCCTTGTCCTTGTGACTTGTATAAGTGAAAGCCACACACCAACCATAAAAACAGTGTTGGTCCATGATTTGAATGAAAATGTATTTCTACTATAGGAAGCCACTGAAATGATGGTGGCAGCATTATACTACCTATATAATCAATCAGTCAATGTATAGATATATTGTATTAAAATAGACAAGATTTCTCGGCTGATGTCAGCATTAGAAGGAACTTTTACTGAGTATGAAAAGGAAGTTCAAATCACTTTCACAATTTACGGAAGTGTGATTAAATAAAAATAAAACTATTTACTTCTGGTTGTAACCTGAATAGAGTTGTTAATTCGTATGCAATCAAATTATGAAAAGAGCAAACGGGTTATAAACAACTTAATGCAGATGTTCAGCTAAGAATATAGCAAGGATTTAAGCTTCAATAATGTCTCAGAATATAACCTATATTTAGAATTTTGAAATAACAACCTAATTTTGTGAAGATAATTCCAGATTTCCAAGTTATATGATAAAATATGTATAGTGCTTGCCTCAGTCTCTTCAGAATTTTATTGAAATACTCAAGGGGATACAGAAGAGAATTCTGGTAAAGCATTGGAAATTAGGGAATTATATTAGAAAGAGCCCTCAAGAAAAGTATGAGATACATGTTGCCACTGAACCTGACCGAAGGAGATAATGAAAGCCAACTTATAACTTCCTTTCCTCTATAAAACTATGTGACCTGTAAAGATGTTCATGGAATCCTAGAGGATTTCAGGAGTGAAGACAGGAGGTGGAAGTAAGCACTAAGCACACCACTTGGAACTTGTTTTACATCATTGATAAGTAGAATTATACAGCAGTGGCACTCATGTATATGAGAGGGGTTTTACTGTAACTAAACAAGCAGATAGTCCTTAGGTGTGAAAGGCTTGCCCTTGATGGAAAATAAGTGTAAAAGATCTTGCGGAACTTGACTTTGTGAATGGGATGCTGGCAATCACAGTCAATGTCAGTGGAAGACCCAAATAGCCAAATTAAGGTTACAGCAACAAAATAGAGAAAAGCCTTAAAAAAGACAGAAAATAGGGGCAAGGACCCCTGGATGATACCCTGCACCCACATTGCTTTGATTTCTTTGTACCATAGCTAGTTAGGAGCATATGAATGTACTAGCATTGATGATGCCCAGGATATAGACCCTGGCTAAAATAAGAAAAGCTCAGTAGCCCAGGGGGAAAAAAAAATGCCACTGAATTATATTGAGTTGATATGACTGTCTTAAATTTTTCTTAGCCTTCTTCTTGTAAACCGTATTTCCTATGAAGTATCACCTGACTCATTTCCATTCACATTTCCTCTGTTAAAATAAATGTTCCTATATGGAAAGAACTTAAAAAAAAAAAAAAAAAAAGAAAAGCTCAAAGAGATCAGTGGCATCAAGAGGGACACCAGTCCCTGCTGTAACACTGGCATGGATAGTGGACCAAATGGAAAGTCATATTTGAAAGTTGACAGAGGGTCTACACCGGTCATCGATAAAGAAATGGCACAGTAAGGAAGTCTGTATGCTGGGATTGTCACAGTTACAGAATTCCTAGGTTAGTAATGACTGAGCTAGAGGTATAAGTTTCACAAGTTGAGCTTTTGGCTTAAGTTCTCAGAAGAGAAACAAAAACAGGAAGTTGGATAGTGAGGATAAGTAAGGAGAATTTACACAACTTTGAGAAAACTACTAGCTAGGACTCAGTCAAATATGAATAAACAAAAACATTCACAAGCCCAAACATGCACACACATGAGCACGTCTGTACACACTACATGTAGCCTTACACAGCTGCAGTATTTAAAAACAGGGAACATAATACTCAAAGCAAAGGAAAATGTGAAATATAAAAAACAGAAAATGTTATGGAATCTATTTTCCGTTTTATTAAGATTCAATAAAACCTGAAGGTCTCTACATTGAAAAAGAGATTAAAAAATGAGATTGAAATTTCAAGCAGAAATAAAACGGGAAGCTGAATGGAGTATAACCTACAAAGCTAAAGTAATTTAGTTTTGAAATAATTAAAAGGAAAGTGAACGCTGCTGAAAGTTTAAACAGAAATGGGAAGAAAAACAAAATAGCTGTATTTAGGATGAGATAAGAAGAGTCAAAGATTATAAAATGATCAGTTACCCTCCTGAAGCGATCAACAGCTATTTTATGTTTTCAAAGAAACAGTAAAAGACAGGGGACAATGATGGTCAGTTGTTTTATTTACTTTTTAATTTGATCTCATATAATTAATTACATAGTATTAGAGATTTTCTTGCAAACTATATAAATAGTACATATTAATTTCAGTAACAATATAGAGCAAAATCCAAAACTCTTCTGCTTTTACCGTTTCATCACCATTCCACCCATATAAAATAGTCATCACATATGAATGTGATACAGATAAATACAAAGATAGACAGCATTTGTTATTTATAATTTACAAATATTAAATCAAATCGTATTCATTAGTTAATACGTAACTTGCTTTTTGAGTAAAGCATTATAGATGTTTTCCAGGTCAAAACTTTATTCAAATGTTCACAAACTTGGCTGCATGTTAAAAACATGAGGACTTTTAAAAACCTCTATGTCCTTTCCAGACCCAAATCAAATCTCTGATTAAATCAGAATCTCTGGTGGTGGCATCCAAGGCTTCAGTGCTTTTAAGTTTTTTCCCAGATGATTCCAATGTGTAGATAAGGTTGAGAAAACTTGGTTTAGAGCAAATGCATGAGTTTTAAAAGCAGTAAAAAAGGTCATTCACTATGATTCATCTATTGATGAATATACTACCTTTCCATTAGGTAGCTGACTTGGTAGCATTCTCTGGTCTTTCCCTTCATTTTGCTGGCACTTTGGGTTCAGATTTTGTAACAGCTTACCTATTTTTTTAATTGTTTCTTTATATTTACACCTATATTAATAATCTATTTTTGAATTATTGTATTTTGAGCATCTCATCTGTTTTCTATATGAACCCTGACGTATATACTATGGATGAATTTCCTTTGCTCCTATAGAAGGCCAACCTTCTACTTGTACATTAGCTCCCATACCTTCTTGCCTTCCTAAGGCTATTGAGCCAACAATTGTCCCTTCTATCTGTTGCATCATCATTTTTTGCCTCCCTATTTGATATTTATTGGAGCTATGGGAACATCTATATGTAAACAGCAATAATTGCTCTGTTTTAAAGAAAATCCTTCCCTTGTTGCCATATCTCCTTTAGTTATCTTCTCATTCCTTTGCTTTCCTGTACAGCAACCCCCTCAAAACAGCAGTCTCTGTTCATTTGCTCTGATCCTCTTATATATGCTCCTTAACCCCTCCTAACCCCAAAGGGCTCTTGGGAAAGCCACCAATGACTTCCACATTACCAAATCACATACTCCATGTACAGACTTCATCTTACTTAAACCATCAAAATAACATCTTAACTGTTTCCTCCCTGAAACACTCTTCCTGGTTGGCATTTTAGGATAACTGTGTCTTTTGCTATTTCTCCCCCGTTACTCTTTCTTAATCTCCTTAACTAATATCTTCACTCACTGACTTCTAAAAGTCAGAATATCCCTGACCTCAGAACTCTTTACTATAGTTACACTTCCAGGTTATTCAAATAATCTTCATGTATTTTAATGTCACCTGTATGTGACTCTGCTCAAAACCCTCCAATGGCTTTTCATATCACAGTCAAAAGCAAAGCCTTACAGAGGTGCACAAAGCACTACAAGATCTAGGCCCAGCTACCTCCCTGACATCACCTACGATTTCTACTCCAAATGCCCATTCTTCTCCTGCCACATTGGACAAACAATCACAGTCATGTCTCAGGATCTTTACATATCTTGTTTCTTATGCTTTCTGCCAGCTATCCACATGGTTCACCCCCTCACTTATTTCAGATCCCTGATTAATATATCCTTGTTAATCTGGCCTTATCTGTATAAAATAGTGTTCCCCAACTCTGCCCTCTCTGTTCCTATCACCCTACTTAATTTTATTTCAAGACACTAATGTCTAAAACATGATACATTTAATTGTTTATTTATTTATTTTCTGCTCTTCAACCCCTCTCAGACTTGGTGAATTCAAGTGTTTTCTCTCTTTCTGCTTCCCCTGCCCCCATTTTTTTAAATCACTGCTTCATAGCTCCTAGAATAAATAGTATCTGCTACAGAGTAAGCACTTGAGAATTTTGGTAATTGAATAACTGAATGAACGTTCATTTGTATTTTCTCTTCTGTGAATTACTTGTGTGTGTTTTTAAAATTATACTTTATAATTTCATGGTATAAAAGGGATTTTAACATTTTTTCCTTGACAAATATTTTACCTTGGTTTATCATTTGCCTTTTAGTTTAGTTTATGGTATCCTTTGCCATATTACAAGCCTTTGATTTTTAATATGGATTAAATTGCCCATTACAAAATAATTATAGGATACAAGTAAAATGTGTCAGAATAAATACATTTTTATTCAGTTTCTTTCTCTCAACCCATAGAATATGAACACGTTTCCAAAATGAAAACAAAAACAAAAAAACAAGAACTTTAATTAAAAAAGAAAATATCTACAACCCCAAGTTAACATGTCTAGGATAAGATAGCATGCCGAGAAGTAACAGATACTGCCTCAGGTCTCACAAAATAAAAGTTTCCTCAAAAGTTAATGACACTTTTTGAGCAAAATTTTGTCAAACATTTATTTTATGTAAGGGAGAAGGTAAGTAATAGAGATAATATTAAGAAATATTGCGTGTGAGACCTTTTGTGATTAAAAAAAAAAAAGGGAATGAATCCTTGATGTCCAACAAGAGACTATAAAGGCAAATAGCAGCAAAATAAAAGAATATATATACATTCATATACATATATATGAATATATATATATACACACATACATATACCTATAGGTGTGTATGTGTGTGTATATTTCAGCACCCAAACTTTGATGCTCACTTAGACTTTTCATCTCCCTCCTTTATGCTCCATCAAATCTTCAAACGCTAACGTGTTTCCTAAAAATGAGCCTTATGCTTTTCATGCAGGATAATGTAAGGTATATATAACAAGCTGAGCTAGAATCGAAGTTGTTTGCTGCCTTATCATATTGATTTTTCATGGGTAAAATTGTTTAGTTTCTTTATAAAAGGTTAGTCTGGTCTAGTCCTTAAGAAATCCAATTCAAATTAGTGTTGTGACAAATTAATGTCTTCAGTTTTTTGTAGACTAAAATGTCAAAGGCAAATGATATTTCAGTAGCCCAATAGTAATGTTCTTTGTGGTACTTATGGCATTACTTGAGTTTCTTTTTTTTATTTAATTTTTGTTTTATACTGGAGTATAGTTGATTTACAATGTTGTATTAGTTTCAGGTGTACAGCAAAGTGATTCAGTTATACATATACATATATCCATTCTTTTTCAGATTCTTTACCCATATAGGTTATTACAGAATATTGAGTAGAGTTCCCTGTGCTATACAGTAGGTCCTTGTTGATTATTTTATATATAGTAATGTTTATATGTTAATCCCAAACTCCTAATTTATCCCTCCCACCCCCCACCTTTCCCCTTTGGTAACCATAAGTTTGTTTTCAAAGTCTGTGAGTCTTTCTGTTTTATAAATAAGTTCATTTGTACTATTCTTTAGATTAGATTCCATATATGAATGATATGATATTTGTCTTTGTCTGACTTACTTCACTTAGTATGATAAGCTCTAGGTCCATCCATGTTGCTGCAAATGGCATTATTTCCTTCTTTTTTATGGCTGAGTAGTATTCCATTGTATATATGTGCCACATCTTCTTTATCCATTCTTCTGTACATGAACATGTAGGTTGCTTCCATGTCTTGGCTATTGTAAACAGTGCTGCAATGAACATTGGTATTCATGTATCTTTTAGATTTATGGTTTTCTCAAGATATATGCCCAGGAGTGAGATTGCTGGATCATATGGTAGCTCCCCACTACCATAGTGGCTCCACTGTGAACCGTTCTCCACTGTTCTCCATGGTGGCTTCACCATTTACATTCCCACCAACAGTGTAGGAGGGTTCCTTTTTCCCCACACCCTCTCCAGCATTTATTATTTGTAGGCTTTTTGATGACGGCCATTCTGACTGGTATGGGGTGATAGCTCAGTATAGTTTTGATTTGCATTTCTCTAATAATTAGTGATGTTGAACATCTTTTCATATCAGAATATTCTTTGATGTAAATCTCAGCAATATCTTTTTGGATCCATCTCCTAGAGAAATGAAAATAAAAACAAAAATAAACAAATGGGACCTAATTAAACTTAAAAGCTTTTGCACAGCAAAGGAAACCACAAACAAAATGAAAAGGCAACCCACAGAATGGGAGAAAATATTTGCCAACGATGCAACTGACAAGGGATTAATTTCCAAAATATACAAACAGCTCATGCAGCTCAATATCAAAAAGAAAACAAACAACCCAATCAAAAAATGGGAAGAAGATCTAAATAGACATTTCTCCAAAACAGACATACAGTTGGCCTAAAAGCACATGAAAATGATTTACTTGAGTTTTAATGGTAAAGTTACTTATAACTTTCTGGGGGATTTTCCAAACTTTTCAATTAGGTTTCTGAATTTCATATGCAAACTTACACTATAACACATAAGAATAATTTTTAATGACTTACATCAGGCCTTTAAAATATAATGTAACCTTAAAAATTTCACTTTCTCATATTTACATTTTGGTTAAGAGATAAATATTTTTGCAGGGCAGTTTGAAGGACATGAGATTCAATTCTATTCTAAATTTTATTCATGACTCCCCTGACAAAAGTGTACATATTGAAGTTTATTTTGGTGTCATGTCCCAACTTATATAAAGGATTGCTACCAAAGCCTGCCATTGAAAAGATATTTGAAGAGATTTTTCTCTGTTTTAGAATCCCAGAATCAATTCCTGACAATGTTTTTTTTTAAACATTAAGATAAAGGCTTCTTTCCTTCGTGATCTGATAATTCCTCCTATCAGGCAACAAGAATCAAGTGTCGTATTATTTTTTTTTCCCACTTTTCTGAAAGAAGGTCAGAGCCAAATTTACAGTCATAATGTTGGAATCCTGATAGTAATATTATTCATATATGCTTAGGTTTAATAATTCTAATCATCTAGTTAAATGTATATTATTTTAAAATATGTTATTATGGAACTTAATACAAGTTTGAAATTATAATACTATTTTTAATATTTAAATATTTTAATTATTAAGATATCCCATGACTTTCAAATAATATAGGATTAATGATTACATTTTTATTGTCATATTTTCACTTTATTTTTATTTTATAATTCATGAGTATTTAATGAACTATTATAAGTTTTTTTAAAGTTTTTGTTGGAGAAACATATCTCTAGTATTTTTATATAATTGCCACAGTACATCGATATCTGTATAATCTATGGACCTTTCAAAAGAATGTTTCACATTTTTAAAAAATGAGCTTAGGCTTAAAAAAAATAATCTTGTATTACCTATAACTGGCAGATATACTAAGTATTTAAGAAGGTTAAGAAGTTCGTACAACTACAAAATAAAAGGGAAAATATCAGTTTTGTAAGAATACTGAAGAAACTTTTGTAGTGGTAGAAATATAATTCCCTCAGAGAAAAAAATTGTTCCACTTCCCATGAATCTCTTATGGTTTAGTGGTTTAAAATGAAAACAATTTGCCTTAAGCCATTTCTCATTTTAAAAAAAAGGACTGAATTTTAATTTTTTGCAACAATCTTCTCAAAGGACTAATTAAAATAAAACCTCCAATTAGTTTAATTTTTAAAAATTCCTCTTGAAGCCTTGACTCTCTTATCTACTGGCTGACATGCCAAACTTGTATAAATACATCTTTTTCTTCTTCCCAAAGTACACATTTTCTATATCCTGGAAAGATGTTGATAGCATATTTCTAAGTCAGGGTCTGGAAATTTGAAAAGTTATATAAAACTCATAAAGAATAAAAGAATATTTATTACTTTACTAAAATCTACAAGAGCCTCTCAAAAGTGATTTGCTAAAACTATTATTTATTACAGACAGTGCTAATTTCAAGACACATTGCTCCAGAAAAATAGTATATAATGTTACCTGCATATGAGTTACAGCTACATACATAGAAATAAATGTGGTCATGCTACTGACAGTGACCATTATATGTGGCTAATTAGTTGCTTGCAGCCATGCTAGTATAATTTCATAACAAGGACAGTACTCTAAAACTGGTAAGTGCTGAATCACTGCAAGTTGATTGATTGATTGATTGAGGCCAAACTTTTCTATGCAAATTAAAATATGCAACACCCAAATTAAAATGCTTGACATCTTTTAAACATCTTATTCCTAAGACATCTATTGTTTGCTTCATGAGAGTGTGGCCTATTTTGTTATGGCATATACTGAAATTCATCTGCTGGGTTACTGACAAAATGCATAAGTAAGTTTCTTCTAATATGCATCCTGTTTGCATTAAACGCTGTCATAAAAAGTTTAAACTTCCACCGGGAGCCCAGACTTTAACTTTCTTGGTACCTGAAAGAAAATGATATATGACTCAATATAATCATATTGCGGAAATGCTAGTCCAGCTAATTTGTATTAAACAGACTCTATTATCAGACTTTCTGGTTGGAAATCCAGCTATACCACTTCCAACTACATGACCTCAGAAAGTGATCCTAACATCGTTAAGCTTCTGTTGTCCTTAAAAGTAAATGATAATAATATTATCTAGTACATGAAGTTTTTATGAGCCTCACAGGATAATTTGTGAAGAGTGCTAGACTGCAGTGCAGCTCTAAGGAAGGTTTGGTAAGTGAGTTCTTGATCTAAAATGCCTGTCAGAGGAGTCCCTTACTACCCAACAACACACTTGCCTCCATGCCCTGCTATACTCAGTCATTGGCTGGGAGCAGCCTGTGGGAAGTCTGGGAAGCAAAGCAATGGATTTCAGAGTAGTCAGCTGGCGCTCTTGATCATTCAAGAGCCAGTTGCATTCCCTGGAGTCACAGGTCTGAGAGGCACATTCTCATGGCCACCCAGGTCTGTCCTTTGAGTCACACAGATCTATTTCTCCACACAGGGTTGGGAGACAACTTCTTTATGATTCCCATAGGTCCCCTCTTCCTGGAAAGACACTTAGAAGAGGAAAAGAAGTACATGGATGACTATAAGCTCCTTACTGCAGCTGTTCTCAGAGCTGCAACTGATACTCAACTTTCTTTCCACTATGTACTCTGTGTCTCAGGGCCACCACAGATGTGGCTGTAATGCAGCCATTATTGCTTTACAGTTTGCACCCACATACTTAGTGAGCCCATCTGTAAACCATAGGCAGACTTTCTCCTGCTCTTTCAGCTGGTCATACAAGACCCCTCACATGACGACAGGTGTAAGTTAGGGGAGAGAGAAACTGAAAAGTTGAATTCTTGCTGTAATATATCTTTTTGGTAATCTGGGTATTTTTCTCAATTCAGGGAGGATTTACGCATTCAATGTGTGCCTTTCTATTACTGAAATGTTAACATTGGTTGCTGAATCAAGTTCAACTTTAGCATGGATATAACCTCATCTAAATGAAGGAAGCAGAGTTGGTAGCCAGGTGATCTGATTATCACTGCTGTGTAATAAATAACCCCAAAGCTTTGTGGCTTGAAAGAATAATTTTCTTTTGCTCACAATTTTGTGGGAAGAGAATTCTGGAATGACTTGGCTGAGCAATTCTTGCTTGGGGTCTCTTCTGCTAATTCCATCCAAGATACTCAATCACATGGTTGTCAGCTGATGTTGGTTGTCAGCTGGGAACTCAGCCAAGACTGTCACCTGGAAGGCCTACACTGGTGCCTTCAGCATGGCAGTTTTAAGGTGGTTGTACCTCCTACCCACTAAATATCCCAAGCTGAGCTCCTGGGAAACCCAGAAGAAAACTGCATGCTCTACTGTGATCATGGCTAGGAAGTTATTTTCTTAGCATTTATTACTCAAGACAGTCACATGCCTGCCAGACTTAAGAAAAGGGGACAGAGACTTCACTTCTCAATAGGAAGAGTGTCAAAGATTTCGATACTATTTTTGAAAACCACCACATCAGGTTTCTTGAATAGTATATTTGCCTTTAGCTTTCCTAAAATCAGGGAAAAAATCATTAAAATAAATTAAACAGCTGTGTTAATAAATCCTATACCACTGAGTTTTATACCCCCAACTAGTTTGTATCCTGTGTCTCTCTGAATATTTTCATTTGTGAAAGTTTTGAATAACCAGATGGCAGGATGAAGAGTAAAAAAGATCCTTAGGTAAATTACAAACGAGATAATCAGCATTAATCAGTAAGTTTAGTATCTGTATTTTAAATAACTGTTCATGGTATTTCATGGAGCAGACATAATCATACTGTTATGATACTGTAACTTCATATTAGTTCTACCTTCTAACCTTTCGGAGGAGGGCAATGGTTACTGTAGAATTTCACACAGCCACATGGCTTCATTTTAAATGAGCTCACTGACCTATATATTATTTATTTCTATTATCAGTCAAGAAGATCACAGTGATACTTTCTGTACCAATATGAGATTGAAAGTCATAGCTCATTTCAAGTGACTCAACTAAAACAGGAAGAACAACACTTCATAATTTGGTGTCTGACATTATTTGTTTTATTAAAAGATTTAAATTCAGAACTTTATGAAAATGCCTTTACTTAAAAGCATAAGTGAACATTTGAAAGCTAAAGTCATCCTACACACAACTAATTTTTATATTTATAATAAATGGATCATAACTTCTTTAATTCTTTGAAACTACTGTGCCTGTCACTTTTAAAGTCTAAATTTTAAGGTATGCAATATCACTTTACACATAAGGATATATATATTGATTCTGTATATCTAACACATAATTGTAATATTGTAGATATTTTTAAGGGTTATGAAGTAAAGTCAAAGTATAAACAATGTATAGTCTTATTTTTGCTAAAGGTCATACATGGAATTCCACAAAGAAGAAAACCTTCAGTGAAATGTATTAAACTATTTGCATTTATATGATTTTTTCTTTTTTTTATTCCACAAAAAGTATTTTTTAACCTGTTTTAAACTTTCCATAGGGAATAGGTTCAACATTTAATATTAGCTTTTAGTAATATTCATGTCATAATGAATAAATTTGCATATGTTTCATGTGACAGAATTTTACATATTGGATTCTCTCTCATACCATATTTTATATATATATATATTTTTTCTTCTTTTTCTCATTCAAAAAATGTCTGCTTCTACATAATCTTCCTTTATCTTACATGCAAAGAGAAATCCCAGAGACATATAGATTAAATAAGAAAGACATTCCATAATTATCACATACTTTATACTAGTTATCTTAGTCCTGAAGTCAGTCCAATTTCTAGCTCCATTTCATGGCAGAAGTTAAGAAGTCGAACTAGTAGTGATGATGATCATGATAAACAGAGGAGTTCCTGATTAACCCTTCAGGATTGATGCAGTCTATGGAAGCAATAGATAATCATCTCATTTCTAGAAAAGTTAGGCCATGTTCCTACTGAAATAGGTATAGGCTTCTCTTAGGGTGGCTGGAGGAGTCATTATATTGGGTTAATAGATCTTTTAGCTTTCTTCCTGGAGTATTTTGTGTACCATATGATGTGTGGTAGGGTCAGAGATTCTAGGACCACTCCTCAATAAGGCAACCATACATCTGATTGCCCTTGAAAAAAGTAAAATAGGTCCAAATATAGTAAGCCTCACTTTAGCCAGTGGTGACAATGTAACATATTTTAGATATTTGATGTTTTATGATGGCATTCTTACTTTTATCAGATGTGTATTTCTTTAGGAATTATTTTCCCCTCAAATTAAATGATTTACTTTTTTACCAATAAACAAGACTCAGAATCTGGAACCTCATAATATGTAAAAACTAGCCAAAACTCAGATATTTTTATTAAAATATAAATTAGCTGAAGTTGAACAAAACAAGTAATAATAATATCTACCTTTTAGAATTATTCTGGAAATGAGATGATGGAAAGAGTAACTGCTTACTAGATCATTAAAATTGTAAGTTGTGAAATTTATATTTCACTCAATAAAGTAATATGGTACTGTCAAATCCTTTATCTATAATTAGTTAGAAAAACAATTTTTTTAAAAAAGCACTGGTGGAATGATTCTACTTTATCTTATGATTAATTTGGGTATCATTTAAAATACATTATTAAAATTAAAAAATATTAACTATATTTTTAATATTTAACTTCTAAATATGGCATATGCTAGAATTTTTTAATGGTTTGAAAATTTTGAGCAGATGGCTAAAGTCCAGGAGGCTGAGAAACAATTAAAACAAAATAACCTGCCTATAACTGGATACTAATGACCCATGTTACCTCTGAAGAAGTTTCATGGCCATTCTTAGAATGAAGTATAAGTAACATCAAGGTGTCCCAAAGTCCTGTGGAGATCAGAATACCTTTGGAATCGTTTGGTTTTTCTAAGGTCTCAATTTTGGCAAGGGTGGGCTTAAACCTGGCTGTCTTAAACATTCAACAAGTTGAAATAGGCACAGTTTTTTTTTTTTCCCACACTAGTTTTGTTCAAGCCCAATTTTGAAAAACTTGTAACAAGATATCAACCTGACTAGTCAGAATGGTGCATCAAATTAATTCTATCAAAATAGAAGGAAGAACTCTGTAGTCTGACACTCCTTACCACTGATACTTTCTTGACAAGAAACCTATCTAACTTTGCTATAAAGAGATATCAGTAAAAGATATTTTTCTCAGCAAAAATATGGATCCTTTATGTTAGAATTACACAACAAAATGCATGCTTATTTGCAGTATGAGAACATACATCTAGTCAATCCATGACCAAAGCTGTCTTCAATAATGGAAGAAGAGAGCCTCCCAGTGATATTGGAAACACTGAAACACTGGTTATCTAGGCACTGACTCACTCCATGACAGGAAAACACAATGAAGGAAAGGACTGTAATGTGTATAGCCTGACTAGATAAGTAAGGATGCTATTAAGAAAGATAGCCAAAGTTAAAACTGGTATTTGCGTAACCCAAGCATACTGTAGTTCACACATGAAACCAAAGGATCTAAAGAAGCATTAGGATCATAAAAGGAAGATTGTAAGAAGACACTAAGGAACTTCCCTGGTGGCACAGTGGTTAAGAATCCTCCTGCCAATACAGGAGACATGGGTTCAAGCCCTGGCCTGGGAAGATCCCATATGCCGTGGAGCAACTAAGCAAGTGTGCCACAACTACTGAGCCTGTGCTCTAGAGCCCGTGAGCCACAACTACTGAGCCCGTGTGCTGCAACTACTGAAGCCCATGCACCTAGAGCCCGTACTCCACAACAAGAGAAGCCACCACAATGAGAAGCCCACACACCACAATGAAGAGTAGCCCCCGCTCGCCGCAACTAGAGAAAGTCCGCACACAGCAACGAAGACCCAACGCAGCCAAAAAATAAATAAATTAATAGATAAATAAATTTATAAAAAAAAAAATAGAAGACACTAAGTCTTTAAACTTGTAGTATTGGTGATCTAAGCAGTGAGAATGACTGTAATGGTCTATTATGTTAACTCTGTGTAGATTGCTGACTTCTGGAAATTACAGGAAGAACAAAGTTTATGAGTAAGGCTATCAGAGGATTCTGCAAAAATAATTGAATTGATCAACCTGTCCATTGATTGCATACTGGAAAACAGAACTTTATTATGGAGAAAGCACATAGTTTTGTGGAGAATTTCCTAAAGAGATAACAATTAAACTGACCCACACTGTGTTAACAGTTTTTAAGGCCTTAGTACTTTAATCTCATCACCAGAGCAGGGTTAAAATGGCATCAGTATCTGTAAAGCTGCCTCAGTATGATTCTAGAAAAGCTGGAAGCACCTTGAGTGGGGACATTTTTACAGGAAGTTTGGGAGCCTTTGATGTCAGATGCTACCTACATTTGCATTTGCAGGAATCACACTGAAAGGCAAATTTAGGGAACTGGGGTTTATTTTCGTCTAACTAATGTTTAGGAAGAACTGGGTTTAATAATTGAAGCAAATCTATTCTAAAGATTTAGTGTTCAGATGAACCTGATAGGGCATAGGTCCTCTGAGCTCTCTGAACCAAGACATTACCTAAGACACAGACATTGCTCACCCTCCCTTGGGTTACCCTGTCAGAGTAACAGCATGGCTGCTGACATAATGTTGCCCTGGGGGATGACCACTGGGTTCTTAGTTTTGTAGAATTAATTTATCCACATGTTGGCTTGTCATACTTTTAACCTCTAGTTTTCTCTTGAATTTTTTTTTTTTTTTTTTTTTTTTTTTTTTGGTGCTTGCACTTAGGTCTGAAATGGACATAAGAAAAGGCTGTTTTATTTTGGATTGTCATGTGATCTTGTTCAGATGAAGTCTATAATATGAAACAAGGATTATGTCATCCGTTTTTAATTTCTAAGAGTTTTACTTATTTTTTACTTTGATTTCTTTTTAGGGATTTAATAATAGATTTTTTTTTAGTGATTAAATATGAGGCATAATATTTTTAACTTGTATTATTAAGATTAATTTTATAGGGTCATTTGAATCATTATATAACCCCTACTGAGTCATAACTAACCTGGTTCCTGGGAAAAATAATTAAGATATGAACAGAAAAATGGACAGTTTGGATCTAGGAAAGAATATGGCTTTGGATTTGTGTAAATGATATATCTGTCTAACCTATTTCAAGTATATTTGTGGGCAAAAATTAAACAAGTAAACACTGCTCCTAGAATTGAATCAGAAAATGGTAATAAAACTACTATGCTAAACTGATATTCACCTTCCCTAAAGAGTACGGCCACTGTGCTGGGGGTAGTGGATTTTTTCCTTTTTTGTTATACTAAGTAGTTAAGAAAAAAAAAAGAATAGGGGAATGTATAGAACAAACAATTTTTTTTAATTCCCTATGTTTCTGGTAATAAAATAAGACTTCCTTCTAACATGGATACACACCTAGAAAAACTACTAGGTAAGAAACCTCTTTGTTCTACCCTATCGGAGGCGTGAGGCTTTATTTAAACAGTGGAGATGTGCTATGATCACCACACAGAAACCAGATGGACCCCTCACACAAAATTTAGTTTGGATTTCAAGACTGATGATGCTAATACCCCCACGTACCAATAAGTGATGAAATTGTTTATCATTCACATAATGAGCCTTTCTTGGAAGAGCAGGGCAGGCCCCAAGCAGGACTTAAAAATGGCTTGGGAGGGTATAGGAAGTTGACTGGCTTGCATTTTTTTTGTGAGTAGGGGTAGGCTGGGATGTGGGTTCCCACATGTGGGCTGGGGCTCCCTTGGTTTGAACTTCTGGCTCCCAGAGGAAAGAGCACCTGGGTTTTCTTATCAGCTTGCCCAAATGTAGGACAGAAGAGGAAGAGGGAGTGGTAGAACTTGAAAGCTCTCAGCAGACAAACATAAAAATAAAGTCAGAATCTTTATTATAAGGTGGAAGTTAATTGTATAGGAGAAAAATTTCCTTTGAAAGAAAAAAAGGGTGAGCATATGCCATAGCAAGAAAACCAGGTGTCTGAAAGATTTGAGGTGCAATGTATCAACTATTTAAGCAAATAATTTTGAAAGACAAAATGAAAATTCTGTTTCAAAAAGATAGAGTGTGATAAAACTTTGAGTACCTAAAATATGATATTGTGAGGAAAAGAAATTTAATTCTTTAATTAAATTGGTATATGAAAAGCTTAAGCAATAGGGAAAATATTATAAAATATTATATTTTCTTTTCAGTTATTTTTCCTTTTCTCTTCTTCAGCTTTACCATTTCAGTGCAATTTTCTCAATACATTGGCTTGTTTTACTCCTCCTTTCAATCTTTTTCTTTTTTCATTTTCTTTTGGATGTATGTTGATATGTAAAAAGAAAAACACCCACAACAGATTGTAAGCATATAGCTTACTGTTTGTGATGTTTAAAGTTAATTCAGTTCCATAAAAGCCTTCATAAACAGTTTTTTCTTTTAAAATTATTAAATAATTATCTTTACTTTCTCTTTGCTCTTCTACCTTAGTTTTGATAAAGAACTATAACTCTAAGAGTTCTCTGAGGCACACAGTTTAGTGAAATGACACCATTATCCAAACTCTCCCTAGAGAAATCCCAACTTAGAGCTGTAGATTAGATTTTATATTCACAAGACTTGGTGCAAAAAAAAAATATTATTTTTGAAATACTACAGAGAAAAATGTCTTATAAGGATGTTACTGAAAATTAAAAGCTTGTTTCATTAAAACCCAGGGAGGAAATAAGTAAATGGATAAGTAAATGTAATTAGCACTGCATTTTTATGGGCTTGGGAATTCATACTTCAAATAATAAAGTTTTATTAGCAAATGAAATAAATGTACTATTTTGGTAAATTATTTTTCTTTTTTCGTATCTGTTATTTGTAAAAACACACCTCTGTTATTTAAATTGAATATACCTTTAGAAAGCCCATAGTCCACCTGTCTCATTTAATATGTCTGCAAACTGAAATGTGGTTAGAGAGCATGACTGGCCAATGTTTAACAAGTCTGATGGGAACATGCCTTCCGGAGCGTGGAGTCCGAGTAACTGAAAAAAAGATACACAGATCATCTTAAACCAATAGTACTGAGAACTTGAAATGCCTACATAATATAAATGTTATGAGACAAGAATGTGATTGTTAGAAATAGCTATTTATTTTTTTAGGCTCTTGTAATGTAAATGTTATGGGAAGAAAAATCCAAGAGGTGGCTTCATAATTCCCCTTGGGAGGGAGGATGTCTTTGGTTGACAAAAAACTTTGTGAGTCATTTTAATTGGAAAGATTATTCTCAGGGTAGCACTCAAATAAATCAAAGAACAAACCTCTCTGAGGAAAAAAAAGAATAATTTAGGGGTTAGATACCTACAAACGAGAAGACAAGGATTTGAAGAAGGTAGAGACAGCTCAGTCATATAACAGGAGGCTTGAGTCAGATCAGAAGTGATGACGACTGGAAATTCCCTAATGGAAAAGAAAGATACTTGATTTACTTCTAAGAAAAAGGAGGTCTAAATATGTCTAAATTTAATTTTGCATTATATGCTGGGCTGTAATGACTTACAGTTTTCAGTATCTCTTTTTTAAAACCAAGGTCATTGTGTGATACCTTGGAACACTAAAGAAAATAAGGCCATTTTTCTTTCACATTTGGGTTGCAGATAAAGAAATGATTATAGGAAGAAGGGCGTAAGAAAGTTCTAGAAGATAGGAGAAACCACAAAGCTGCCTCAGAAGTAACCAACTGAAATAGAAGGCCCCTAAAATCCTTGGCAGGTATTTGAAAGGATTCAAGGCTTTTAACCATACATAGGATAGAGTTGGAGCCAATTATCTTCAATAGTAAAATAAAGGATGACTAGAGATGACATCTAGTTATATATATTATAATTTCAATGAACTCTGTACTGTAATTGCAGTTTTCAAATCAGTATATGAGGTTGCAATAACTACATATTAAAGAACAGAGATAAATGTTATGGTTTATATAAAACCATTAGTTTTGGACACTAAATATTTTTATTTAAATACGTTTGCTGCATTAATAGTGCTATATTTATGGCAGACAAATATGAAATACAATTAAAATATAGAAGAGAGACTTCCCTGGTGACACAGTGGATAAGAATCCGCCTGCCAATGCAGGGGACATGGGTTCGAGCCCTGGTCTGGGAAGATCCCACATCCCGCAGAGCAACTAAGCCCACGAGCCACAACTACTGAGCCCACTTGCCACAACTACTGAAGCCCACGAGCCACAACTACTGAGCCCACATGCCACAACTACTGAAGCCAGGGTGCCTAGATCCCGTGCTCCACAACAAGCGAGGCCACCACAATGAGAAGCCTGCCCACCGCAATGAGAAGCCCACGGCACTGCAACGGAGAGTAATCCCTGCTCGCCTCAACTAGAGAAAGCCCACGTGTAGCAACGAAGACCCAGTACAGCCCAAAATAATTAAATAAATTTATTAAAAAAAAAAATAGAAAAAAAATAAACTATATGAAAGTTTACAACCTAATGAACATGATTATCATTATATGGTTTAGGTATATAATTTCATAAAAATAATATTAAATGATATATTACTATATATTCTTCCTAATACATTATAAGCTTTACCTTATAGTAAACAATTTTAAGAATTCTTTTCTTTACATAAATAGTATCACAAATTACATACTGTTGCTCTTTCACTTATACTAGATCATAAAATGATTTTATATCAGTATATGCAGATCCTATTTTATATATATATATGCAATTCATAAATTTGATTTAAAATATCCAATGTTAAAAAGTTTATAAAAATGCAAAAAAAAAAATCAGTCTGTATTTCTTGTTCCATTTCTACTTATCCCATTATTCCTGCCAGACAGATTATTTTTTATGTGACTGTGGACAATGGGTTTACCTCTCTAAGCTTTAGTCTTCCTGTCTGTAAAAAATTCTGTGGTACCAACCAAATAGAGTTGTTTTGAGAATTAAATGAGACAATATGTTTTCAGCTCTGCATGGTGTCTGGCAGACACTGGTGCTCAGTACATGTTAGCCATTACTAAACGCCTTCATCAGGACTAAATGTCAATTGTTATAAAACCTGCATTTTAGCATTTGTAAAGATAATAAAGTGGCTTTTCTTCTTTAACATATTGATATGAATCATGTTAATTCTCATCCTAGTAAATACTCATTGGGTATTTATTAACTTATCTATGTAGCTAATAGTAATTTGCATATTAGTTAACTGTATTTATGAATTTGTTTATTTCTTTTGTCTTCATTTTATTTTTTTGCATTGAGAGAGAGAAAAAGAATAAATATCATTGATAGTAGTATTATTGAAAATTGAGGCAAATATGTATAATGCTCTAATAAAATTGTTTTGAAATGGATAATTTTATTTAGAGCAAATTACTAAAATTGACTATAAAAGTAGAGAGAAGCCTAAACTGACACACAATTTTCAAAAGGGTAATTTCTAAGAAATACATTGAACCAACATGTTTACACAGTCATGACAGTCCAAAACATATACACTGCAATATATTATTAGCTAACATAGAATTTGGCTAATTTACAAAACATACTCTAAATGAAGTAGGTAGCCAGCAAGGAGATACAAAGCTAAAGGGAATTTATAGCTCTATTAATATAACAGCTCTAGCTGTCATACATCATCCTAGTTTTAGTAAAATGGTCAGCAGATATTTAATTTGTGTCCAGTAGTTAAACTGAGCTTACTCTGATATCCTTTTCTTCGATAATTCTATATCAGGCTTACTCTCATGTTCTGTTTTTCATAAATCTTTATCAGTGCCTCAGTTGTCCCTGTCAGTGTAATTAAGCAAATATGATTAGTCACATCTCATATCCTTTAACATGCCTTAGATTAAGTTTAGTTTCTCAATATATATATGTTTTACTAATGTGTGTATGTTTATATATATACACAAATATATATATACCTATATATACATACCAATATATATACAAAGTATATTTTAAATTAATGCCTTATTATTTTCTTCCTCTTGTTCTTTTTTTTTCCTAGAGCTTTCATTATTATTTTAAAAAATAAAATTAATGCCCTTAATGTTATGGATTTGGCTTTAATTTCTACTTTGGCTGCATCTATACTTTGTGATATGGAATACTATCAACACCATTATTTTCTAAACATGATGTCACTTTAGTTTTACTTGTTCTCTGATTCAAGAATAATTAGTAGAGTGTTTCTTTCAAATTGTATTAATTGACTGATTAATTAATTATCAAGTAACTTGTTTTTATTTGTGTATAGTTTTCTGAAAATGTCTGTAATATTTATATTTTAGTCAGTGAGGTGTTTTCCTTATTTTTTTCATTTTGTGTTCATTTCTTTTTTTTTTTTTGAGCCTGAGTCTGTCATTCAACTCTTTTTTTTTTTTATAAATTTATTTATTTATTTTTGGCTGTGTTGGGTCTTCGTTGTTGCACGTGGCTTTCTCTAGTTGAGGTGAGCAGGGGCTACTCTTCGTTGTGGTGTGCAGGCTTCTCATTGCAGTGGCTTCTCTTTTTGTGGAGCACGGGCTCTAGGCACGTGGGCTCAGTAGTTGTGGCTCGCGGGCTCTAGAGCACAGGCTCAGTTGTTGTGCATGGGCTTAGTTGCTCCCCAGCATGTGGGATCTTCCCGGACCAGGGCTCGAACCCATGTCCCCTGCATTGGCAGGCAGATTCTTAACCACTGCGCCACCAGGGAAGTCCCTTTATGTTCATTTCTATCTGTTTTGAGATCTACTATGTAATTATTTTTAATATGTTTCCTAAACACTTAAAGACTATTTGACACTTCATCTAAGATGTCAAGGTGGAGGATTCATTACTAGCTTAGTTAAAGGATTTATGGTTGACTGAATAGACTTGTGAAGAGGCCAAAACATGAATAAACCAAGAAGGGAAATATGGATTTTTCTCTTGTTGGGAAAGCGGTTTTGGCAAAATATTGTGCCAGACTAGGTTCAGTTGGCCTTCTTTTCTGACACTGAAACAGCTTTTCCTTTTCCATCTAACTTCACCAGACTGCCAACTACACTGTGAGAACAAATATACTCTAAATGCCTCATGCCAATCGGTGGTCCATTCTTTGGTTTATCAAATTTTACCTAATTGAGCCTAGAATTAATCTACTACCTCAGGAAGCTTTTTCTCTCAAGCAGAAGTGGCAAACTGATGGTCTAAGGTAAGGGTGATCATAAAATTAATTTGTTGTCTAAGCTGGGACACAGTCAACAGTGAAAGGGGTTCTATTAATGCTTATTCTGGGACAACTGCCTTGGGCAAATCATGAATTATGGTCTTCATAACTATGATCTAAATGTAGCCTTAGATATGTTGATGGGAAGAATATTTAAATTAGTAACAGTTAAAAATCAGGAGAGTTCACATAAGAATTCACATTGCCAGTTTTGTTTTTGTTTTTGTTCGTTTTTAATTACCATGAGGTACTATCACAGAATGTCGCAAGTTTGGTTCTCTGAAAAGCAGACTCTAAGATTAAGTTTAGTTGGTAGAATATTATTTAGGGAGTGCACTTATGATCAACATCTGTGGAAGGGAAGGAACCAAGGCAAGTTATCAGAGAGAGGCAAGCCCAATGACAGTCTTGGCTGATCCCAAGGGATACTCTAGAGATAAAATGGCCCAACACAGTTCCATATATATACTCTGCCTCAAACAGGCATTGCATATGTACCGACTGAATTGAGATTACTTTGAGGAGGCAGCTGTCTGTAATTGAGGCAATCTTTGAAGAGGTTGACTACTAAAAGCTATCTACAGAGCTGGGCCACGAAGATCTTCCTTGAAGTGCTATTTTGGTGGTGCATCAACATGTTCACCAAAATGAATTATTACACTTGAGAACAACAATCAACTAGAGATGTATGGTTGTCTCCATGTCATAGGGCAGCATTCCCAAGGTCTTCTAATTGCCCAAGTCACATCTTCCTATTACCTGCTTCGCCTCTGTGTGCATTTGAGCCAGTGACATCTAATCTAGAGCAGTATCTCCTGCTTTTGCTGTTGGCACTACAGAGGATACATTTTGTTCCTTAGCCTTTTCTGGGCTCCTGCCTTTGCCAACATTGATGTCTTTTAGTTCTGCAGAACAGTGACAAAAGCAGTGGCTCACACGCAGACACACACAATGCCCCAATTTTTAAACAAATATTTTATGATTCCCCTGACTATCCTGAATTAAATTCAGAATTACGACTACATACATTTCAAAAAGCCAATACTGTGCCCTAAATGTAATATAAAAGTGAATAAAAGGAACATAATTTATAATGAAATAACACATTAATATATAAAAACTTGGAGATGACTGTATCAGTAAAAATACTGAAGGAATCAGATGCTTGTATCTGAATGCAGAATCATAGTGAATGCAGTGGCTACAAATGTAGACTGAAACAATTATATAACATAGGCCACTCAAATATGACAAGAAACAATTTTCCAAAATGAGGAACGACTCATTCCCTCCCCTGAAAGTTATGATCTTTTCTTGATCTACACAGTAATGGTACTACTGAGAAATTCACTGAGTATCAAAACTATTCGATAATACTTTACATTTATATGTAAAAATGAAGTTATAGTTCCAGTCTCAGCTATTAATAATCCAGTTTTACCCACATGAATAATAAATGACACATTCAAAGTATGAGAGATGCAGGGTATGGGGCAGATCTTTGTTATGCAGGAATATTGTCAGCACTGCCAGATTTCTAGCATCTCTGGCGCAAAACCTGTCAAATAGATCTTTCAATAAATATTACCCCCACACTGAAACACTCATGTTGAAAACCACTGTAACAAAGGAACTTTAATTAAATTTACCAATCCACTTGTCAGTGCTTGCCCCATTTTACCTAATGCCCAGTGGTCCATCATTTCCATTGCTTTCCCATTAAGCCATACTAATACAAGAAGATGATTTATCAATCTGTCTAACCTCTGTCTATCAAAAATTCTTTCTTCATAGTTTGCGGCATTTAGAAAATCTACCCTAGTTTCCAGGGATGATACAAGGAACTCCCTTACCACATTTCCTCATTTCTTAGGATATTTCTTTTAAACTGGAAAGGAAATATTCAAACACGTGAACTCACGCCAACACATTTCTGGGAAGCTCTAAATATTTAATTCTGCAAATGGAAGCATTCATTTTGGAAAGATCTTGTTATCCTAATTTAATGTTATTTCCTTCAGGAGAAAGCATTCTCTGGGCATCTATGAAAGATAATTTTGACTTTTATTTTTCCAATATGATTACATAAACTTTGTTAAAAATGATTGGGAACTTTGGTATTATATTTAGAGTACAGCTTTAATGTCCACAATATATAATGTCTACAGTATTTAATCAATTGAACAGGCTGAGGGTGGCAGCATGATAATAAAGCACTGGCAAAAGGCTTGCATTTCAGTTTCACTTTTGTCCGTTAACTAGTTATGTGAACTTAGGTGAAATGTTTAACTTCTCTTGGCTCTGTTTTTTCATCTGTGAAATTATTGAGTTGGAAAACCTGATCTCTAAGGGCCCCTTCAGCTCAAAAATCCACTGACTCTGTTTTCATGATTACCTTTTCTACATTTTTCAGATGTCAAATTGGCAAGAAATTAGGCTTTGAGATTTTTTTTGGAAAGCTTTCAGCTCTGTTTTGCAAATGCAGATGTTTGGTTACATATAGAATTTCCCTGATGCCTAATTATATATGACCTTAGCTGCCTTCAAGGAGATTATCCATCTGCTATCTCATGTTGACTCTGAAAAGATAATTTTAAAATGTCTTCAGGAGAGTAGTTCCATGGAATATGACATATCTTGAGATACAGCCAGTCATGACCCATTTTAGCACAGATGGAAGGGATCTGGAACCTAATCTACATAGTGGTGTGGAGAAAACACCAAGGTGGCTGACCTATCTACAGCTGTTTTCCTGGGGAAAATCTACACTGGCACACAGAACATTATATCCAGAGAGTACACAATAGATGATCGGTGGTAATTAAAGTCATGCCATTGGTTTCAAAGAACTAATGTAAAATAATAGATCATATAAATCAATGTTGACTGAATTTAATATTAAAATATATTTTTATTCATTGTCTAAGTACTTATTGAGTGTCTACTATGTTCATGAATAAAAAATGTTTTAAAAAGCAGAATTCATACGCAGATATTCAGTATAATGTAAATCTTTTAGTGTGAAACAGGGTTTTAGGAACAATACTCTGGGACCCAAGTAAGGAAAAATAAGTAAAAAACAAACAAATGCCCACTTTATAAAACTGAAATATTAGGCCAGGCCATTGATAAATTCAGTCAGGAGTGAGAAACAATAGAAATCCAGTTAGAGAAACTAGAATTCAGTGGAGGATTTTAGATCAGGAGCAATATAAAAGTCCAGTTTGCTTTAAGGCATCAATTAAAGGTTGCCCTAGAAGCTAGAACTCATAACCTTTACTCCTAAATATATTTTGAAGTTTATTTCTAAGTGTCTTCATAGGCACTCTGGCTTTTAAAGACAGCATTCCATAAATCAACTACATATATATCCCACATTAAATTTAGGTTTTACTTAAAAAATTAAATTGATCTTTTCATTTTTTCCATGTTTTTTATAATTTATGATGGATTATGATTTATCTGCAACCATCTTTCATACACGTTGTTTTCAAATGTAATGACATTCTTATTGATACATTTAATAATTAATGAAATGGAAACTGTTACCTTTTTAGTCGCTTCATTATACTTTGTTGATTTGGACTTTACAAATTTCCTCTCCTACTTTCATATTGTTTCAAATCATAAACATTTAGTAGTCCTTTGAAGTGGGTATTGGCCATATGTTTGTGCATAAGGTATCTGTTGCATAAGACAGACCTTTCTAGGGATATAATGTAAATGGGTAAAGGCAGCCAGATGTAAAGTAATTGACAATGGTAGAAGCATATGGAGAGCATATGACCTCTCCAAGGACAGTCACTGAAAAACAAATAAATTTCCCTACATTCAAGTTTCTGAAATTTGTATAAAGCCGAAGACTGTGAGGAAACTAAGACTATCTATCAGTGATGGCCCAAACTATGTGAAGAGGAAAATAGGAACTACAGCCAGGCAAATACTGGCACATGTCAGTTGTCTTATGAATTTATCCAGGACACATTAATACACTCAAAATATATTCAGTGAGATTTAATATGTGCTCAATTTCCAGTAGGCTTGTCAGATATAACACAAGACACCCAGTTAAATGTAATGTCAGATAAATAATTTTAATAATATTTTTGGTATAGGTATGCCCTGTGCAACATTGAGGCCATGAGGACATATTTATTCTAAAAAAACAAAGAACAATAAAAAAAAAACTATTATTCATTGTTCATTTGAAATCAAAATTTAACTGGGGGCATCCTGTAATTTTATTTTTTAAATCTGGCAACCCTAATATTTTAAATCTGGCAACCCTAATATCTAGGGGAAAAACAACTGAGCAAAAACATACATAATCTCTGTTCTAGTGGAAGAAGCAATGAGATTGGGAAAGAAAAACATTGATTAAATAACCACACAAACCAATGTAAATTGTTCCTGTAGCAAGTACTATGAAGGAGAAAGAGATGATGTTTTGCAACTCCATGTTATGGGGTTTTGACCTGTTTGAGAGGTTCGAGTGGCCTTTTTGCCATCTGAAGAAACAGGAGCAATTAACTAGGCTAAGGACTGGGGAGGGCGGTGGTCAATAAAGAGCGTTTTAAAGAACAAGAGACAGGAAGATTTTGTACATAAAGATATCTTGGGTAGGAAAACAGTATGCTGGAGTAGCTCCAATGAGTGAGAAGGAATTTAAAGGAGAGGCCATGTGTGTCATATTAAAGAGGAGACCCTGAGAATGTTCAGGAAGGTAAGCGAGGTGATTGGATTGGTGGTGCAGAAAGTGATTGCAGAGATCCCAGGGCGTATGCCTTAAACCGATAACTGTACACTTAGTCTTCTATCTCTCTCTTCCAAAGATATCTATATCATCACAATCACAATTATCTCCTTGATCTGATCATATTATTTCTCTATTTATAAAATCACTCTTACTCACAGGTAATTGATTAATTTTGATGTCCCAGACAGTGGGATTGTATTTCTCCTCTGGCCCATTTGTGATTCAACCCTCTCGTTTGTATTTCTTAAAGGCCCATCCATTACATCAGAACTATAGGTTAAGATCATGTAAGAGAAGTTAATAATTTTCTGTAATGTCCCTGGTGGGTAATAAAATTTATGTTAACTGATCTTCAGAAAGAACACAGCACCAGAATTTTTCAGGGTAAGACAGAAGCCAGTTATAAGAAAGATGGTTCTTCTTATTCATATATTCCTTCAAGTATAGAATCTCATCACATAAACTTTGTGTCACTAGGCAGCTTGTTAAGCTTTTTAAAACTTAAATAATCATGGAAAAACAAACAAAAAAGAAAACTGATCTAAAGAAATTTGTCCACTTTATTTCCTAAAGTTTTAACATGAATTTAAATGATCAGTTTGGGCCATTTCTTGAGGCATCTAAAGTGAGAGTGATAACATTTATAGTTCTCTTTACATAGCACCTTATTCTTACTGTGCCAATTCCAGCAATGTCTGTTAGCATTTTTCACTAAGTCTGAAAATGTGCAATTTTCTGAATACCACGAACAGTTGGGGTTAAGACAATTCCTCATCATATAAACAACAAAAAAAAAAACTTAAACATTTTTTAGAATCATATATTTCAGTATCACAGTTTCTGAACATAAATTCACATAACATTCAAAATGAGTGGAATATCAGATGATTCATTAATACTCTCAAAGAACATTAGTTGGGTGACTCCTATGTGGGCTCACTTATCCATGAATGAGCTGTGACAACACATCAGTGCATCTATAGTTTAAAAGGTCAGGGAGAGGTAAACATTTAAATATAATGTACTATTTTAACAAGGTCAGATATATTCCACTTACAGTGGTTACTATAAAGGGAAGGTTCAGGGAAGGTTTTACAGCTGAGATGGTATGTAAAATCAATCCTGAAACAAGGGAGGAGAGAGAGAGAGAGAGAGAGAGAGAGAGAGAGAGAGAGAGAGAGAACAGATTCCAGGCAGCATGGACAGAGAATGGAAATGAATGGCTGCCGTGATAGAGAAACTGAGAGGAGCCCCATTTCCGTGGAGCAATTTTTGAGTGAAGATGTCAGATTATTAGTTTGGAAACATGCAACAGATGTCTGTCTGTGAGTGATGCTAAAGATTTGGGAGTGGGATGCAAAGTGGATAGGCAGTTTTTCAAAGGTTGTGTAGTGATTTTGCTTGTTGTTTTTGAGGGAGAACCCTCAAAAAAATGAGGTGAGGCCCAATGAAATCAATGGTTACTTGCAAGATTGGTTCAAGGTAATTTGCTAATAAACCTGCATAGGTGAGAAGAATGGGTAAAAAATGGTGTAGGTATTTAGTAGACGATAAAGTCTTCTACAGATGGTAATCGACCTAACACATTTAAAATAATATTTCCTATTTATTCCATGCCTGCTCTAAAATGTCAAATTGTTGAGATACTTGACATTTATTTTTCTCACTTAATTTTTCAAATTTGTCTACAAAAAAATGTGAGAGCTACAATAATTCTCACTTTAAAGATGATGAAACTAAGACAAGAGAGGTTAAGTGGCTTGCCTGAGCTTATATAAATATCACTGGAAAAACCAGGTTTTTCTAATTAAGAACCCATTTTTTGATTCAATGTGGCTGTTGAGACATCATTTAGAACCTGAGAAAAATTTTAGAATAATGGTTGGAGAAAAGACAGATTTCAGAGAACAGGATGTTAATATTAAATAATACAGGGTAATAAAGTGAGGAAGACACATGTGGTTGAATGATTTGAGAACTTTGGCTTTGAAGTGAACATATTTTTAAGATGAAAATGTTGAGGTCATGTTATATGATTAAAGGACATAAACATGTGAAAGGTTGTCAATCTAAAATGGAACTGGAGGATATGAAATAGAATCTCAGGCATGCACCCTCAGAAGAAGGAAACCTAAGGAAGGACTGAGAGACTGGCTTCCCCAAAATGCCTGATTTACAAAAGACTGAGACTTATCTTCTGGCCAATGAACATCTGCCAATAATCTCTCCCCAACCTCAAGCCAGTAATTTACTACTTAAACTCTGGCTGGACTTCCCCCTATTTCCACTCCTTGCCCATAAATACAGCTCACCCCAAACCCTCAACAGAGTCTCCTGTAACTTGCTACGCATGCGTTTCACCGAATTGCAATTCCTCCGCTGTTTCTGAGTGAACTCAATTTCTGGTAATTCGAATTTGCTTCAGTTTACCTGTTTATTTAGGTTGACAAGTAAAAAGGAGAAAATAATGAAAAAAATAATGCACTGCTGGACCTGGTATAGTTTGGAAGTTCAATCATGGGATGTCAGAGGATCAAAGCCAAGAAGTGGAGGCATTAACCTTGAATAGTAGAAGTGGAAAAAGAGTTTAAGGTCAAGTCTTTCTTTGAGTCTTGGGAAAAGGAAGTAAAAAGGATTTAAGTGATAAGCTTTGTTTGTAAGAGCAAAGAAGCAGATTATTTCCCAAAGCTTTGTTTTAAGGGATTTTGTTTGCTTTGTTTCCAAATCTAAAATTCTCCCTTTTTTTCTTCCTATAGTTGATGTGTTCCCGAAATTAAAGTGAATGGAAGTGTGTGATAAGGTGGCTTCTAGCTAATCAAGCCTTTTTTCTGTGTTGTTTGCTCACTGACAGATTAATTGCCTGAATTGCCTTTTTATTTTTAAGTAGTTCTGAGAAGGAAATTTAGCAATTAAAATGATTTAGACTGCAGCTTATGTAGCAGTTCAAATGACATTTGAAAGATAGTGGGGGAAATTAATAAATGATTATACAAAATAATATATAGCAGAAATATGTTTGTTGCTACAATTAAAAGTGAATAACTTAGTGATCCAGGTCAATTTTTACAAAGAATCAATCAGCTGGGCTTTTCAAATGGGTTTAAAAACTGACTGTTTCTAATCAGTCATATTTCAACATCAGACATCGATTTGAATATTTAATTAACTGATTTTGAAGTAATGTGTTATGCACTTTATTTTATGTAGTTGATAAGTAATTTCTTGTAGAGATATAGTGAGTACTCATAAAAGTTTAATTAAGTGGAGACTTCAAATCAGTATATTAAGAACAGGTTTTTATGTTTTTAATTATTAAAGAAAATGTGCCAATACAGGTTTTTAATACTTCATTTTAAGCATTGCTCTATATATTCACTGTAGAAAAATAAGTAGAACACAGGAAACAAAATCTTTAAAACAATTAAGTATCAGAAATTATATCAACAAATAAGAATACTGTTAAAAATCAGAAGCATACATTTCTAGATTTGCCTGTATGAAACTACAGGTGAATAAATAATGCACAATTATGTATATATGTAATTTCACAAAATGGGACCATTATAATCCATGCAACTGTATTTTTTCTTTTAATATATGTTGAATATATTTCCAAGCCAATAAATATCAATTTGCATAGATATGCATTTAGCTGTATAGAGTTTTCATTGTATGTATTTATGTAACTAACACTAATTAATTAGTTACATATATATTTTTTTCTCATTTTTTTCCCCTTGGGAAAATAACCTAAAAGTAGAATTTAAGCATTAAAAAAAAAGTAAATAAAACTTTTGATACTTGGGTATCAAGTATCAAGTATTTTTCTGTCTAGCAAGGCAATACATCTAATAGCATGTGTTTGCTGTGTTTAACTGCTGTGCCGGTAAGCATCAGGGGTGTTAAATTGCCATAACATGTTCTGTGAATGACTTCTTTGAGATACATGGCATGACACTTGTTTATCCACATCAATAAAACAAAGGTAGAAATGTACTTTGTTGTTTAAGGACCAAGATAATACAAAGAAAGCAAGGACACAGTTAAATGCCCTAGTATAGCTTCCTCTGGCTAGAACTTCATCAACAGCTTCGTAATTAAAGAGTGGTTGTTAATATTAAAATTAACACCACACTTGAGTAATTTCTATTTATTATTTGTAATTTTTTGATCATTCGTCTTCTGTGCATATAAATGTTTACATATGAAAATATATATTTTGGCAAAATTCCAGATTACATTAAACAGATGGTTTTTGGAAACAGAAAAAAATGATATGATTATATGGAATTTGCATGAGTGAATCAAGTATGACTTATACCAAGAATTTCTGTCGTATTAAAATTTATTGAATATCAACTTTAGATTAATTTAGATCTAAAGAATGGGTTTAAACATACTCTTTCCTTCACCAAGGGCTGTGAGAACATTTCATTATTGACTGGCATGCATGAGAAACTTTACACGGATGCTGATATAATTAAGAAAATCTGATGACTGTCAAAAAATGTTTCTATGCATTTTTGTTAGAAGTGTGATACTGAACTCTTTCCTTAGTTTCCTCCAATTAAAATTAAACTTTTGAATTGATTATGTAAATGAAACAGAAGTGATACTAAAAAAATTTCTTTTGATAATAAGCATGACACAAACACTGATCGATTGGAGCAGATGGGATTTAAAGACCAGGGATGATTGTGCTAGATTTACCACTAAATTTGAGCTTAGAAACATATTTTTAGAAGGCATCCTTACTTAAATAATAAGTCGTATACAATTGTAAGAGAGCTAGAAAGCTATTGTATGAGTCAGCAAAATCAGGATTCTAAAGAATGAATCCCTGTTAATACTATTGATGATCTAGATCCATGTAGCAATCCATGCTGCTTGATATTAATAATGATAAATGTGAAGTTCTTTAGGCATACTTAAAGAAACAGCAAAGTTAAAGTTAACTTAAACAAAGTTAAAAGAATATGGAAGGCTTAACAACTGTTAATAGGAAGTGAAACTAAAAAAAGCAAATGATTATGCTCTATATAATTTTTTTAAATGTAGTATGCTTGTAGGAAAACATCTAGTTTAATAAAAAGTAGGATTAACAGAAAAATAATGTTCAGATCTAAATACTCATTAGTTGCACTGTACTCTATCCATGGCCCAACTAAATGTGAAATGTCTCATTTACATTTCCTTGCCATCATTTTAAAGAATGGTCCATATTTATAAACTATAGTCTGTAAAAACATAAGATTGGCCTTGAGAATGAAAGGCCTTGAAGCTGTATGATATGAGGAAAAATTGAGAAATGAACTAACTGTTCTCCTTCAACTATGTACAGCAAGACTTAAGGAATACAGAGGTACATTCAAATATTTGAAGTTCTGTGATAGGAAATAGGGACTAGAGTCAATTGTGTTGCTTCAGATAACATAAGCAATTTTCATGGATGGTAATTATTCAGAGGTATATTTCCATTCAAAACAAGGTAATGTGCTTGTATAACAATGGGAGTTCCAACAAGGGAATGGACTGTCTCTCAAAGGGCTGAATGTCTGTCACTGGAAGTATTCTAGCTAACCTTGGATGAACACTAGTCATGGATAGCCTGGAATGTGTTCCCTTCTTCGAAGGAAGATACATTTAACTGACCTTTAAGCTTGTTTCCACCTCTCATATTCTCATTTTATCATCACTTTGACACATTTCAATGTTACAAGTTTTCATTTCAATCGCGAAACTGAGGCTGATGCCATGTGAACCAGTAAATAAGTGACAGTGTTTCATTATGCATGTTCCCTTAGACACTAGGAGGTAATGTATTTTTTACATAGTGTTTTCACATTTATTTTTCTATCAAAATTTTGTTATAGCCAGAAAATGTGTAAATATATATGTAGACACATAGTTATCAAAAAAAGCATTATATAACATAAAAAAACTTTAGTTTTAATTTGTTCTTTTTTTTCTAAACTAAGTATTGTATTTTAAAGATTCTATTCCATTCTAGTTTTAAACTGCTACAACAGCCTGTTTCCCTGAGCTGGTGGATGAGATTTTTTTTTTTAATGGAGAACCCAAACATTCCAAGGAACTGGATTTATACAGAGGCCTGTTTCCTCTATGTATCTCATATAGTCCAAAGACCATGTTTAACATGTCCATGTAGGGATTTAAATTCTAACTCCCAGTCCACAGAGACAATATGTGTGTTTCTTCCACCTCCCAATACCTGTGGCACTCACATGGTTTTAACTTGTTTGGGTTTTACATGGCTTGACTTTGAATGTTTCACTTTTTACCTGTGATGAATTGATTTCTTTTTGTTCATCTCACCTATGCATTTTATTGATATATTTAATCCCATAGGGGAAGAGTGTGTCCAAGTGAATCTGTCATACATTTTATGATCTAGTCAATTTTATCCCCTTCATTCATAAATTTGAAGAACCCTCATTCTCTATTTTTGAAGTTATCTCACTGTTATTCTTATATTTTCAGTGGGCTTATGCTAATCTTTCCCGTCTCCACTTCTTTTCCTATCATATTGAAGTGGGGGGTGGGTACAAACCAGATATGTACTCAATCTACCACAATGTCTCCTTTTTGCCAAGCAGTATTTTATTTATTTTTTTTTTACATATACATATATCCATTCTTTTTCAGATTCTTTTCCCATGTAGTTTATTACAGATTATTGAGTAGAGTTCCCTGTGCTATATAGTAGGTCCTTGTTGATTACTTATTTTATAGATAGTGGTGTGTATATGTTAATCCCAAGCTCCTAATTTATCCCTCGCCCCACCTTTCCCCTTTGGTAACCATAAGTTTGTTTTTGAAGTCTGTGAGTCTGTTTCTGTTTTGTAAGTAAGTTCATTTGTATCACTTTTTAAGATTCCACATAAGTGATATCATATGATATTTATCTTTCTCTGTCTGACTTACTTCACTTAGTATGATAATCTCTAGGTCCATCCATGTTGCTGCAAGTGGCATTACTTCATTCCTCTTTATGGCTGAGTAATATTCCATTGTATATATGTACCACATCTTCTTTATCCATTCCTCTGTCGATGGACATTTAGGTTGCTTCCATGTCCTGGCTATTGTAAACAGTGCTGCAATGAACACTGGGGTACATCTGTCTTTTCAAATTATGGTTTTCTCTGGATATATGCCTAGGAGTGGGATTGCTGGATCATATGGTAGTTCTATTTTTAGTTTTTGAAGGAACCTCCATACTCTTCTCCATAGTGGTTGTACCAAATTACATTCCCACCAACAGTGTAGGAGGGTTCCCTTTTCTCCACACCATCTCCAGCATTTATTGTTTGTAGACTTTTTGATGATGGCCATTCTGACTGGTGTGAGGTGATACCACTTTATAGTTTGATTTTCATTTCTCTGATAATTACTAATGTTGAGCATCTTTTCATGTGCTTTTTGGCCATCTGTATGTCTTACTTGGAGAAATTTCTATTTGGGTCTTCTGCCCATTTTTTGATTGGGTTGTTTGGTTTTTTTGATAGATATTGAGCTGTATGCGCTGTTGTATACTTTAAAGATTAATCCCTTGTCGATCACTTTGCTTGCAAATATTTTCTCCCATTCTGTGGGTTATATTTTTGATTTGTTTATGGATCCCTCTACTGTGCAAAAAGCTTTCAAGTTTAATTAGGTCCCACTTGTTTATTTTTGTTTTTATTTTCATTACTCTAAGAGGTGGATCCAAAAAGATATTACTGCGATTTATGTCAAAGAGTGTTCTGCCTATGTTTTCCTCTAAGAGTTGTATAGTATCCAGTCTTACATTTAGGGCTTTGATCCATTTTGAGTTTATTTTTGTGTATGGTGTTAGAGAATGTTCTAGTTTCATTCTTTTATATGTAATTGTCCAGTTTTCCCAGCACCACTTATTGAAGAGACTGTCTTTTCTCCATTGTATATTCTTGCGTAGTTGAATATAGTAGTTCATAGACTGATTGACCATAGGTGTGTGGGTTTATTTCTGGGCTTTCTGTCCTGTTCCATTGATCTATATTTCTGTACTTGCTCCAGTACCATACTATTTTGGTGACTGTAGCTTTGTAGTATAGTCTGAAGTCAGGGAGCCTGATTCCTCCAGCTTGGTTTTTCTTTCTCAGGATTGCTTTGGCTCTTCAGGGGCTTTTGGGTTTCCATACAAATTTAAAAATTTTTTGTTCTGGTTCTTTGAAAAATGCCATTGGTAGTTTGATGGGGACTGCATCGAATCAGTAGATTGCCTTGGGTAGTATAGTCATTTTGAAAGTATTGATTCTTCCAATCCAAGAACATGGTGTTTCTTTCTATCTGTGTTATCATCTATTTCTTTCATCAGTTTCTTATAGTTTTTGGAGTACAGGTCCTTTGCCTCCTTAGGTAAGTTCATTCCTATGTGTTTTATTCTTTTTGATGCAGTGGTAAATGGGATTGTTTTCTTAATTTCTCTTTCTGATCTTTCATTGTCAGTGTGTAGTAATGCAACAGATTTCTGTGTATTAACTTTGTATCCAGCAACTTTACTGAACTCATTGATGAGTTCTAGTAGTTTACTGGTAACATCTTTAGGATTTTCTATATATAGTATCATGTCATCTGCAAACAGTGACAGTTTTACTTTTTCTTTTCCAATTTGGATTCCTTTTATTTCTTTTTCTTCTCTGCTTGCCATGGCTAGGACTTCCAAAACTAAAGTGAATAAAAGTGGCAAAAGTGGGCATCCTTGTCTTGTTCCTGATCTTAGAGGAAATGCTTTCAGCTTTTCATCATGGAATATGATGTTAGCTTCAGTTGTCATATATAGCCTTTATTATGTTGAGGTAGGTTCCTTCAGTGCCCACTTTCTGGAGAGCTTTTATCATAAATCAGTGTGAATTTTGTCAAAAGCTTTTTCTGCTTCTATTGAGATGATCGTATGGTTTTATTCTTGAATATGTTAATGTGGTATATCACACTGCTTGATTTGTGATATTGAAATATCCTTGCATCCCTGGGACAAATCCCAGTTGATCATGGTGTATGATCCTTTTAATGTACTGTTGGGGTCAGTTTGCTTGTACTTTGTTGAGGATTTTTACGTAAATGTTCATCAGTGATATTGGTCTGTAATTTTCTTTTTTGTGGTACATTAGTTTGGTTTTGATATCAGCATGATAGTGGCCTCATAGACTGAGTTGGGGAGTGTTCCTTACTCTGCAAATTTTTGTAAGAGTTTGAGAAGGACAGGTGTTAACTGTTCTCTAAATGTTTGATAGAATTTGCCTGTGAAACCATCTGGACCTGGACTTTTGTTTGTTGGAAGTTTTTAAATCACAGTTTCAATTTCAGTACTTGTGATTAGTCTGTTCATATTTTCTATTTCTTCCTTGTTCAGTCTTAGAAGGTTGTACCTTTCTAAGAATTTTTCCATTTCTTCTAGGTTGTCCACTTATTGGCATATACTTGCTTGTAGTAGTCTCTTATGATCCTCTGTATTTCTCTGGTGTCAGTTGTTACTTCTCCTTATTCATTTCTAAATTTTTTGATTTTTGCCCTCTCCCTTTTTTTCTGGATGAGTCTGGCTAAAAGTTTATGGATTTTGTTTATCTTTCAAAGAACCACCTTTTAGTTTCATTGATCTTTTCTATTGTTTTCTTTGTCTCTATTTCATTTATTTCTGCTCTGATCTTTATGATTTATTTCCTTTTACTAACTTTGGGTTTTGTTTGCTCTTCTTTCTCTAGTTGCTTTAGGTTTAAGATTAGGTTGTTTATTTGAGATTTTTCTTATATCCTGAGTAAGATTATGGCTATAAACTTCCCTCTTAGAACTGTAGAACTTTTTTTGCTGCATCCCATAGGTTATGGATCATAGTGTTTTTATTTTCATTCCTCTCTAGGTATTTTTTGATTTCCTCTTTGATTTCTTCAGTGATCTCTTGGTTATTTAGTAATGTATTGTTTAGCTTCCATGTGTTTGTGATTTTTTATGTTTTTTTCCCTGTAATTTATTTCTAATCTCATAGCTTTGTGGTCGGAATAGATGCTTGATATGATTTCAATTTTCTTAAATTTACTGAGGCTTGCTTTGTGGCCCAGCATGTACTATATCCTGGAGAATGTTCCATGTGCACTTGAGAAGAATGTGTATTCTGCTGCTTTTGGATGGAATGTTCTATAAGTATCAATTAAGTCCATCTGATCTAATGTGTCATTTAAGGTCTGTGTTTTCTTACTGATTTTCTGTCTGGATGATCTGTCCATTGGTGTAAGTGGGGTGTTAAAGTCCCCTACTAGTCTTGTGTTACTGTCGATTTCCCCTTTCATGGTTGTTAGCATTTGCCTTATATATTGAGGTGCTCCTATGCTGGGTACATATATAATTACAGCTGTTATATTTTCTTCTTGGATTGATCCCTTGACCATTATGTAGTGTCCCTCTTTATCTTTTGTAACAGTCTTTAATATAAAGACTTTTTTGTCTGTCACAAGTCTTGCTACCCCAGCTTTCTTTTGATTTCCATTTGCATGGAATACCTTTTTTCATCCCCTCACTTTCATTCTGTATGAGTCCCTAGATCTGAATTGGGTCTCTTGTAGACAGCATATATACGGATCTTGTTTTTGTATCCATTCAGCCAGTCTGTGTCTTTTGGTTGGAGCATTTAACCCATTTACATTTAAGGTAATTATTGATATGTATGTCCTTATTGCCATCTTGTTAATTGTTTTGGATTTGTTTTTATAGGTCTTTTTTCTTCACTTCCTCTTTTGTTCTCTTGTGATTTGATGACTATTGTTGTGTTTGGATTGCATTTTCTTTTGTGTGTGTGTGTATCTTCTGTACATTTTTGCTTTGTGGTTTCCATGAGGTTTTTTTTTTTTTTTTAAACATCTTTATTGAAGTATAATTGCCTTACAATGGTGTGTTAGCTTCTGCTTTATAAAAAAGTGAATCAGTTATACATATACAATATGTTCCCATTTCTCTTCCCTCTTGCATCTCCCTCCCTCCCACCCTCCCCATCCCACCCCCCTAGGTGGTCACAAAGCACCGAGCTGATCTCCCTGTGCTATGCGGCTGCTTCCCACTAGTTATCTATTTTACATTTGGTAGTGTATATATGTCCATGACACTCTCTTACCCTGTCACATCTCACCCCACCCCCTCCCCATATCCTCAAGTCCATTCTCTAGTAGGTCTGTGTCTTTATTCCCGTCTTGCCACTAGGTTCTTCATGGCCTTTTTTTTTTTTTTTCCCTTAGATTCCGTATATATGTGTTAGCATACTGTATTTGTTTTTCTCTTTCTGACTTACTTCACTCTGTATGACAGACTCTAACTCCATCCACCTCATTACAAATACCTCCATTTCATTTCTTTTTATGGCTGAGTAATATTCCATTGTATATATGTACCACATCTTCTTTATCCATTCATCTGTCGATGGACATTTAGGTTGCTACCATGTCCTGGCTATTGTAAATAGAGCTGCAATGAACATTTTGGTACATGACTCTTTTTGACCTATGGTTTTCTCAGGGTATATGCCCAGTATTGGGATTGCTGGGTCGTATGGTAGTTCTATTTGTAGTTTTTTCAGGAACCTCCATACTGTTCTCCATAGTGGCTGTATCAATTTACATTCCCACCAACAGTGCAAGAGTGTTCCCTTTCCTCCACACCCTCTCCAGCATTTATTGTTTCTAGATTTTTTGATGATGGCCATTCTGACCGGTGTGAGATGATATCTCATTGTAGTTTTGATTTGCATTTCTCTAATGATTAATGATGTTGAGCATTCTTTCATGTGTCTGTAGGCCATCTGTATATCTTCTTTGGAGAAATGTCTATTTAGGTCTTCTGCCCATTTTTGGATTGGGTTGTTGGTTTTTTTGTTATTGAGCTGCATGAGCTGCTTGTAAATCTTGGAGATTAATCCTTTGTCAGTTGCTTCATTTGCAAATATTTTCTCCCATTCTGAGGGTTGTCTTTTGGTCTTGTTTATGGTTTCCTTTGCTGTGCAAAAGCTTTTAAGTTTCATTAGGTCCCATTTGTTTATTTGTGTTCTTATTTCCATTTCTCTGGGAGCTGGGTCAAAAAGAATCTTGCTGTGATGTATGTCATAGAGTGTTCTGCCTATGTTTTCCTCTAAGAGTTTGATAGTGTCTGCCCTTACACTTAGGTCTTTACTCCATTTTGAGTTTATTTTTGTGCATGGTGTCAGGGAGTGTTCTAATTTCATACTTATACATGTACCTGTCCAATTTTCCCAGCACCAATTATTGAAGAGTCTGTCTTTTCTCCACTGTATATTCTTGCCTCCTTTATCAAAGATAAGGTGACCATATGTGTGTGGGTTTATCTCTGGGCTTTCTATCCTGTTCCATTGATCTATATTTCTGTTTTTGTGCCAGTACCAAACCGTCTTGATTACTGAAGCTTTGTAATATAGTCTGAAGTCGGGAAGCCTGATTCCCCCAGCTCCATTTTTCGTTCTCAAGATTGCTTTGGCTATTCGGGGTCTTTTGTGTTTCCATACAAATTGTGAAATTTTTTGTTCTAGTTCTGTGAAAAATGCCAGTGGTAGTTTGATAGGGATTGCATTGAATCTGTAGATTGCTTTGGGTAGTAGAGTCATTTTCACAATGTTGATTCTTCCAATCCAGGAACATGGTATATCTCTCCATCTGTTTGTATCATCTTTAATTTCTTTCATCAGTGTCTTATAATTTTCTGCATACAGGTCTTTTGTCTCCTTAGGTAGGTTTATTCCTAGATATTTTATTCTTTTTCTTGCAGTGGTAAATGGGAGTGTTTTCTTAATTTCACTTTCAGATTTTTCGTCATTAGTGTATAGAAATGCAAGAGATTTCTGTGCATTTATTTTGTATCCTGCTACTTTACCAAATTCATTGATTAGCTCTAGGAGTTTTCTGGTAGCATCTTTAGGATTCTCTATGTATAGTATCATGTCATCTGCAAATAGTGACAGCTTTACTTCTTCTTTAGCAATTTGGATTCCTTTTATTTCTTTGTCTTCTCTGATTGCTGTGGCTAACACTTCCAAAACTATGTTGAATAATAGTGGTGAGAGTGGGCAACCTTGTCTTGTTCCTGATCTTAGTGGAAATGGTTTCAGTTTTTCACCATTGAGGACAATGTTGGCTGTGGGTTTGTCATATATGGCCTTTGTTATGTTGAGGAAAGTTCCCTCTATGCCTACTTTCTGCAGGGCTTTTATCATAAATGGGTGTTGAATTTTGTCGAAAGCTTTCTCTGCATCTATTGAGATGATCATATGGTTTTTCTCCTTCAATTTGTTAATATGGTGTATCACATTGATTGATTTGCGTATGTTGAAGAATCCTTGCATTCCTGGGATAAACCCCACTTGATCATGGTGTATGATCCTTTTAATGTGCTGTTGGATTCTGTTTGCTAGTATTTTGTTGAGGATTTTTGCATCTATGTTCATCAGTGATATTGGCCTGTAGTTTTCTTTCTTTGTGACATCTTTGTCTGGTTTTGGTATCAGGGTGATGGTGGCCTCGTAGAATGAGTTTGGGAGTGTTCCTCCCGCTGCAATATTTTGGAAGAGTTTGAGAAGGATAGGTGTTAGCTCTTCTCTAAATGTTTGATAGAATTCACCTGTGAAGCCATCTGGTCCTGGGCTTTTGTTTGTTGGAAGGTTTTTAATCACAGTTTCAATTTCAGTGCTTGTGATTGGTCTGTTCATATTTTCTATTTCTTCCTGGTTCAGTCTCGGCAGTTTGTGCATTTCTAAGAATCTGTCCATTTCTTCCAGGTTGTCCATTTTATTGGCATAGAGTTGCTTGTAGTAATCTCTCATGATCTTTTGTATTTCTGCAGTGTCAGTGGTTACTTCTCCTTTTTCATAGAAATGAAATTCTATTGATCTGAGTCTTCTCCCTTTTTCTCTTGATGAGTCTGGCTAATGGTTTATCAATTTTGTTTATCTTCTCAAAGAACCAGCTTTTAGTTTCATTGATTTTTGCTATTGTTTCCTTCATTTCTTTTTCATTTATTTCTGACCTGATCTTTATAATTTCTTTCCTTCTGCTGGCTTTGGGGTTTTTTTGTTCTTCTTTCTCTAATTGCTTTAGGTGCAAGGTTAGGTTGTTTATTCGAGATGTTTCCTGTTTCTTGAGGTAGGCTTGTATTGCTATAAACTTCCCTCTTAGCACTGCTTTTGCTGCGTCCCATAGGTTTTGGGTCGTCGTATCTCCATTGTCATTTGTTTCTAGGTATTTTTTGATTTCCCCTTTGATTTCTTCAGTGATCACTTCGTTATTAAGTAATGTATTGTGTAGCCTCCATGTGTTTGTATTTTTTACAGATCTTTTCCTGTAATTGATATCTAGTCTCATAGCGTTGTGGTCGGAAAAGATACTTGATACGATTTCAATTTTCTTAAATTTACCAAGGCTTGATTTGTGACCCAAGATATGATCTATCCTGGAGAATGTTCCATGAGCACTTGAGAAAAATGTGTATTCTGTTGTTTTTGGGTGGAATGTCCTATAAATATCAATTAAGTCCATCTTGTTTAATGTATCATTTAAAGCTTGTGTTTCCTTATTTATTTTCATTTTGGATGATCTGTCCATTGGTGAAAGTGGGGTGTTAAAGTCCCCTACTATGATTGTGTTACTGTCAATTTCCCCTTTATGGCTGTTAGTATTTGCCTTATGTATTGAGGTGCTCCTATGTTGGGTGCATAAATATTTACAATTGTTATACCTTCCTCTTGGATCGATCCCTTGATCATTATATAGTGTCCTTCTCTGTCTCTTGTAATAGTCTTTATTTTAAAGTCTATTTTGTCTGATATGAGAATTGCTACTCCAGCTTTCTTTTGATTTCCATTTGCATGGAATATCTTTTTCCATCCCCTCACTTTCAGTCTGTATGTGTCTCTAGGTCTGAAGTGGGTCTCTTGTAGACAGCATATATATGGGTCTTGTTTTTGTATCCATTCAGCCAGCCTGTGTCTTTTGGTGGGAGCATTTAATCCATTTACATTCAAGGTAATTATCGATATGTATGTTCCTATTCCCATTTTCTTAAATGTTTTGGGTTTGTTATTGTAGGTGTTTTCCTTCTCTTGTGTTTCTTGCCTAGAGAAGTTCCTTTAGCATTTGTTGTAAAGATGGTTTGGCAGTGCTGAACTCTCTCAGCTTTTGCTTGTCTGTAAAGGTTTTAATTTCTCCATCCAATCTGAATGAGATCCTTGCTGGGTAGAGTAATCTTAGTTGTAGTTTTTTCTCCTTCATCACTTTAAGTATATCCTGCCACTCCCTTCTGGCTTGCAGAGTTTCTGCTGAAAGATCAGCTGTTAACCTTATGGGGATTCCCTTGTGTGTTATTTGTTGTTTTTCTCTTGCTGCCTTTAATATGTTTTCCTTATATTTAATTTTTGACAGTCAGATTAATATGTGTCTTGGCGTGTTTCTCCTTGGGTTTATCCTGTATGGGACTCTCTGTGCTTCCTGGACTTGATTAACTATTTCCTTTCCCATATTAGGGAAGTTTTCAACTATAATCTCTTCAAATATTTTCTCAGTCCCTTTCTTTTTCTCTTCTTCTTCTGGGACCCCTATAATTCGAATGTTGGTGTGTTTAATGTTGTCCCAGAGGTCTCTGAGACTGTCCTCAGTTCTTTTCATTCTTTTTTCTTTATCCTGCTCTGTAGTAGTTATTTCCACCATTTTATCTTCCAGGTCACTTATCCTTTCTTCTGCCTCAGTTATTCTGCTATTGATCCCATCTAGAGTATTTTTAGTTTCATTTATTGTGTTTTTCATCACTGCTTGGTTCCTCTTTAGTTCTTCTACATCCTTGTTAAATGTTTCTTGCATTTTTTCTATTCTATTTCCAAGATTTTGGATCATCCTTACTATCATTATTCTGAATGCTTTTTCAGGTAGACTACCTATTTCCTCTTCATTTGTTAGGTCTGGTGTGTTTTGACCCTGCCCCTTCATCTGCTGTGTGTTTTTGTGTCGTCTCATTTTGCTTATCTTACTGTGTTTGGGCTCTCCTTTTCACAGGCTGCAGGTTCGTAGTTCCCGTTGTGTTTGGTATCTGTCCCCAGTGGCTAAGGTTGGTTCAGTGGCTTGTGTAGGCTTCCTGGTAGAGGGAACTAGTGCCTGAGCTCTGGTGGATGAGGCTGGATCTTGTCTTTCTGGTGGGCACGTCCATGTCTGGTGGTGTATTTTGGGGTGTCTGTGGCCTTTTTATGATTTTAGGCAGCCTCTCTGCTAATGGATGGGGCTGTATTCCTGTCTTGCTAGTTGTTTGGCATAGGGTGTCCAGCACTGTAGCTTGCTGGTCGTTGAGTGAAGCTGGGTCTTGATGTTGAGATGGAGATCTCTGAGAGATTTTTGCCGTTTGGTATTACATGGAGCTGGGAGGTCTGTTGTGGACCAGTGTCCTGAAGTTGGCTCTCCCACCTCAGAGGCACAGCCCTGATGCCTGGCTGGAGCACCAAGAGCCTTTTGTCCACACGGCTCAGAGTAAAAGGGAGAAAAAATAGAAAGAAAGAAAGAAAGAAAGAAAGAAAGAAAGAAAGAAAGAAAGAAAGAAAGAAAGAGGCTATAATATAGTGAAGTAAAATAAAGCTATTTTAAAGCAAAGCTATACAGACAAAATCTCACCCAGAAGCATATACATATACACTCAGAAAAAAAAAGGAACAGGGGAAAAATTAATATATCCTGCTCCCAAAGTCCACCTCCTGAATTTGGGATGATTCGTTGTCTATTCAGGTATTCAACAGATGCAGGCATATCAAGTTGTTTGTGGAGTTTTAATCCGCTGCTTCTGAGGCTGCTGGGAGAGATTTCCCCTTCTCTTCCCTGTTCACACAGCTCCTGGGGTTCAGCTTTGTATTTGGACCCGCCTCTGCGTGTAGGTCGCCTGAGGGCGTCTATTCCCCGCCCAGACAGAACGGGGTTAAAGGAGCAGCTGCTTCGGGGGCGCTGGCTCACTCAGGCCGCGGGGAGGGAGGGGTACGGAGGAGGCGGGGCGAGCCTGCGGCAGCAGAGGCCGGCGTGACGTTGCACCAGCCTGAGGCGCGCAGTGCGTTCTCCCGGGGAATTTGTCCGGGGATCACGGGACCCTGGCAGTGGCGGGCTGCACCGGCTCCCGGGAGGGGCGGTGTGGAGAGTGACCTGTGCTCACACACAGGCTTTTTGGAGGCGGCAGCAGCAGCCCCAGCGTCTCACGCCCGTCTCTGGGGTCCGCGCTGATCGCCGCGGCTCGCGCCCTTCTCTGGAGTTCGTTTAGGCGGCGCTCTGAATCCCCTCTCCTTGCGCGCAGCGAAACAAAGAGGCAAGAAAAAGTCTCTTGCCTCTTCGGCAGCTGCAGACTTTTTCCCGGTCTCCCTCCCAGCCAGCTGTGGTGCGCTAACCCCTTCAGGCTGTGTTCACGCCGCCAACCCCAGTCCTCCCCCTGCGATCCGACCGAAGCCCGAGCCTCAGCTCCCAGCCCCGCCTGCCCCGGCGGGGGAGCAGACAAGCCTCTCGGGCTGGTGAGCGCTGCTCGGCGCCAAGCCTCTGTGCGGGAGCCTCTCCGCTTTGCCCTCCGCACCCCTGTGGCTGCGCTCTCCTCCGTGGCTCCGAAGCTTCCCCCCTCTGCCACCCGCAGTCTCTGCCCGCGAAGGGGCTTCCTAGTGCGTGGAAATCTTTCCTCCTTCACAGCTCCCTCCCACTGGTGCAGGTGCCGTCCCTATTCTTTTGTCTCTGTTATTTCTTTTTTCTTTTGCCCTACCCAAGTACGGGGGGGAGTTTCTTGCCTTTTTGGAGGTCGGACGTTTTCTGCCAGCGTTCAGTGGGTGTTCTGTAGGAGCAGTTCCACGTGTAGATGTATTTCTACTGTATCTGTGGGAAGGAAGGTGATCTCCGCGTCTTACTCTTCCGCCATCTTCTCTCCTCTCCATGAGGTTTTGATATAGCAGCCCACATATGTTTTAAGTTGCTGGTCTCTTAATTTCCAGTATTCTGATTTTGTACTCTCCTCTTCTCACAATTGCTGGGTTTGATGTCATATTTTTGTGTGGATGATTTACTACCTTTTCTGTATGTTTGCCTTAGTGGTAGCTTTCCCATTTGCAATTTTCTTGTTTCTAGTTATGGCCTTTTCTTTTCCGTCTAGAGCAGTTCCTTCAGCATTTGTTGTAAAGCTGCGTTGATGGTGCTGAATTCTCTTAGCTTTTGCTTGAGAAGAAAGCAAGTTTCTGTAAAACTTTTGATTTCACTGTCGAATCTGAACAAGAGCCTTGCTGGGTAGAGTATTCTTAGTTGTAGTTTTTTCCCTTTCATCATTTTAAATATATTGTACCACTCCCTTCTGGCCTGCAGAGTTTCTGCTGAAAAATCTGCTGATAACCTTATGGGGATTCCCTTGTATGTTATTTGTTGCTTTTCCCTTGCTGCTTTTAATATTTTCTCTTTGTCTTTAATTTTTGTCAATTTGATTAATATGTGTCTTGGCATATTCCTCCTTGGCTTAATACTGTATGGGACTCTCTGTGCTTCTAGGACTTGTGTGACTGTTTCCTTTCCCATGTTAGGGAAGTTTTCACCTATAATCTCTTGAAATATTTTCTCAGACCCTTTCTCTCTTCTTCTTCTGGGACCCCTATAGTGCAAATGTTGGTGTGTTTAATGTCACAGAGGTCCCTTAGACTGTCCTCATTTCTTTACATTCTTCTTTCTTTCTTCTGTTGTGCAGCAGAGATTTCCACTAATCTGTCTTCCAGCTCACTTACTCATTCTTCTGCTTCATTTATTCTGCTATTGATTCCTTCTAATGTATTTTTCATTTCAGTTGTTATATCGTTCATCTGTTTGTTTGTTCTTTAAAGCTTCTTCTAGCTCTTTATTAATTATTTCTTTTATCCTCTCAGTCCATGCCTCCATTGTTTTTTGGAGATCTTGGATCATCTTTACTATCATTACTTTGAATTCTTTTTCAGGTAGATTGCCTATCTCCACTTCACTTTGTTGTTCTTCTGGGGTTTATCTTGTTCCTCATCTGGAACATATTTCTCTGCCATCTCATTTTTCTAACTTTCTGTGTTTGTACTCTCCGTTCCTCAGGCTGCAGGATTGTAATTCTTCTTGGTTCTGGTGTTTTCCCCCGGTGGGTGAGGTTGGTTGAAGGGCTTGTGCAGGCTTCCTGGTGGGAGAGACTGGCACCTCCTCATTGGTGGGTGGGGCTGGGTCTTATCCCTGTGGTGGGCAGGGCCATGTCAAGGGGTGTGTTTATAGGCAGGTGCTGGCTCAAGATGACTTTAGGCAGCCTCCCTGCTGATGGTTGGGGCTGTGTTCCCACCCTTTTGGTTGTTTGGCCTGAGGTGTCCCAGCACTGGAGCCTGCAGGCTGTTGGTTGGGGCCAGGTCTCAGGTTCCAAAATGGTGACCTCTGGGAGAGCTCATACCTATTAGTATTCCCTGGGGTATCTGTCACCAGTGACCTTGCCCCAACAGTGAGCCACAGCCAAGCCCCACCTCCCCAGGAGACCCTCCAAGACCCACAGGTAGATCTGGCCCAGGCTCTTATGGAGTCACTGCTTTGCCCTGGGTCCCAGTGCACATGAAACCTTGTGTTTGCCCTCTAAGAGTGGAGTCCCTGTTTCCCTCAGTCCTGTGGAGCTCTTGCACTCAAGCCCCACTGGCCTCCAAAGTCAAACGCTCTGGGCTCCTCCTCCCAATGCCAGACCCACAGTCTGGGGCGATTAACGTGGGGCTCAGAACTCTCACTCCTGTGGGAGAACCTCTGATATAATTATTTTCCATTTTGTGGGTTGCTAACCCAGCATATGGGATTTAATTATAACGTGAAAGCATCCCTCCTGCCATCTCGTTGTGGCTTTTTCTTTGTCTTTGGGTGTAGAGTATCTTTTTCGGTAGGTTCACATCTTTTTTGTTGATGGTTGTTCAGCAGTTAGTTGTGATTTTGGTGTTTTCATGAGAGCAGGTGAGCTCAAGTCCTTCTATTCTGCCATCTTGTATATTAAAATTTTATCAATCAATACTAATGAAAGAAGGTGCCTAGTAACAAATATAAAAACAGCAGGCCCAATAAACCAATGTGGTATCTCAGGTAATGGCAAATTCTAGGCTATTACCTATATGAACTAAAAAGTAACTGTTTCAATTTTGAAAATAAATTTAACAATTTGTTTGATTGAGGTTACCTCCTTAACCTTCTACTTAAGGAAGTAACAGAGATGAAAGAATAGTAACTGCTGTTTGTGTCTCAAAGCCTGTGATTCCACTTCCAAATATGTCTACATGGCACGAAAATTCAATCATTTTTAAAATTTTATTCTTTGTTTGACAAAGATTTTTGGATCATAGTCAGAATTTGTCAAAATTTTTTTTAATGTTTTGGAAAACTGTTTTGAGTAAAATCTATTGATTGAACCAGTTTGGTCATTTTAACAAATATAATTATAAATAATTATAAATATAATTATTTTGATGAATAAGATCACAGTGACAGTCATATTGAAAAAACTGATTTTACTATTGCTTATCAAATAAAGTTATTCATTCATATTATTACTAGAGGTCCTTGTTCCCAAAAGGAACCCAAGTGCTCTAACATAAATAATGTTTTCCCTTTTCAAAGGATTTAATGGAAGTACCAAATTAAGGCAGTTGTTTTTAAGGAAGGAAGCTAACATATGACGATAAGCTATACTGTATCTATCTGGAGTGGCATAATTGACATCTAAAAGCTGTGATCCTACAACCGCCTTTATTAGGAATCCTTCCTACTTTGTGATATTCCCCTACCACCAGATGGGCTAAGGAAGAACGTGTCTCTCTGTGTTCCTAATAAGATAAAAGTAAGTTGCAAATAGATTTCAGCATTTATAGTTCAGAAGTGTTCTTATTCGTAAAAATTCCCAACTTCCATCCAAGGCTGACAAGAGTGCTGATAATACATAAATATTGTTCAGCATTGCTTTAATAAAGAAATAAAGACACATTAGACAATTTGATTTGTCTTTGCCAAAGTTTCTTTTTCCAGTGGTTTAAAAAAAATGTATAATTTACTCCAGGGAGGAGTGGCAGCCTTACTTTTGGTAGACCCAGCATAAACACAAACATGAAAATCAGCAAACAATCCAACATTTTTCTGTTAACATTGCTCCACATTTAAAGAAAGGTGTTTGAAGTCCATGTATAGTAGAATATTTAGCGAAACATTAATGGAATCACATACATGAGAACACCTCACAGAGTGCCTGGCTTAATTAGTGAACTAACCAGTTAAATTTGATTTGACTTCTCAAATACTTTTCCCCCAGTCAGTATCCTCAGCGAACTCTAAAACAAGAAAAGAGAGAGGCAGACTTAAATTTAGAGTTGAAAAGCTAAATTTAATGCTCCTTGCATAAAATATGATAAATACAGAAAATGATAATACACATCAGAAATTAACACTTACAAGTCTAAGTGTCCCATTTTTGTCACAATTTATAAGTAGCTTCTTAAAACAAGAGTTTAAAAGAAGAAAAATTCTCAGGGCATCTGGTATTTTCATGTTTCTCATCAGAGTTTCAGCGAGGTTGAAAGAGGCCCAGGACATTTTGTTTTTGAGATTCCCAATATATTTTAAATGATGAAATAGCAAAATGAGTTTGCCAAACTTGAGTAAGACTTTAAATTATTGCAGTTAGCCAACTGATACTTTAACACATTAAAAATACGTTCACTTTATGAATAATCCCAGTTGGAGATTAATATCTAAAATCTCAATGCTAAGTGCTTCATGACAGTGAGACCCAGGGCCCTTCATATGGCAGGCAGTCCCTGTTTCACATAATTTCTAGATAATAGAGATCACCCTATAAATAACAGACTGATACTTTCTTTAATTTTAATCACTAAAAGAGGAACTTTAAAAAGATTGTATATTTTTTTCCTAAAAGACTAACTTAATGTTATAAAGCATCAAAAAAACCATTAAGCATTACTATTTACCATTTTTAATGATAGCATATGACCATATGTTCATTAAACATGAATGAAATAATTCTGTCCCTTTAGAATATGATCCTTTCTATCTCATAATAAGTCAGGCATTCAATATTTATTCAGTGCCCATCATTTGTCAAGCACTGTTACAGGCTCTGAAGAAACGTCAATGAAGAGATTACACACAAAATTATGCCTGTTCTATGGAGCAGTCAAGGCAGGGGTGAAAAGAAGAATAGACAAGGTCATGATTTTTTTAACTGAAATTTAAAAATGTATTTATAACAAAGTAATATATGCTGTGTATGTGTATGTAATAGATCTGTATATTTATAGCCTTTTTTCTCTATATATATCTTTCTATGTGTAAATATATAATCATATATATATCATGTATATAATCTTACTGTGAAAGTTAGATGTAGAGGAATGAAGAAATTCTTTAGTTTTCTAAATCAAAATATTTCTGTTCTCTAGATTGGCAGAACAACCCATTTTAATCCTTTTTTGGAATAATTCTTTGTTTTTCCACGACTCTAGGAGGTTTACGGGATATATAAAAATGGAAAGAGTCTTTAAACGTCTACATGGCCACTGTTTTACACACTTATTGTTGTGCAGGTCTGCATGATCTTTTAAATATTTTACCATATGTCATGAAATATTTTTCAAACATTATTTATACTACCTACATGGTATTTCTTATTTATCTACCATTTTTTCAACCGTTTCTTTTGTGTTGAATATTAGTTACTCCCAATTTTTTAAATGTTACAAATGATGCTATAAAGGAGTCATCCATTAATTCTTGTGTTCAATGTTAAATCTAAGACCTCTTTTCTAGTTAGTTATGACATCAATGGATTTCCCCTAATAATATAGAGCATGAAATATGTTATAGTTATAACTGGTCTTATTCTTGCTTGGTCCTTCTTACCAAAGGAGTAGACTGTGTAAACCACACAGACACTTCAACTTCTCAGAAGCCATGAAGTCACCATAACGTCAGAGCCTGTGCATTGTTGATATACTGAGTCACTCATCTGCTGCGGATATCATAGTACTACTAACTCTTTCCCCTTATACACACTTAAGCAGCAAAGTCATTCCACTCATAATAAGTTTGCCTATAATACTACTCTGAATCATAAGGATAATTTATGAATTGATTCTGCTGCTATCTTGAATAAATTCTTAGACTCACACGTTAGCAATCCATGTCTATTGCTTTGGAATTAGTATGTTTTACTTCTGAAGCACAATCATCTCTCTAACAGTTATAAATACTCCTTTCATAATTCAAATAACCCTGGTCCCTGTATACACCCACCTCTTCTCATTTTATCACATTTTATAAGGATAAAATTTAAAACTAGATTATCCGTGATCCTAATATCATAAATATTATGTAAACAAAAGAGTAAGTTGTAGCAGGATGAACTAAGACTTCCGGTATAATGTTGAGTAGGAATGGTGAGATGGGATATCCTTGCCTTCTTCATGTTCTTAGCAGGAAAACATCTAGTTTGTCATCATTAAGTATGATGTTAGCTATAGGTTTTTTGTGGATATTCTTTATTAAATTGATGAAGTTAACTCTAGTTTGCTGAGAGTATCAGGAATCGATGCTGGATTTTGTCAAATGCATTTTATGCATCTATTGATTTGTTCATATAAGTTTTTTTCTTCTTTAGCCTCTTGATCTAATGGATTACATTAATTTGTTTTTGAAAGTTGAAACAGCCTTCCACACCTGGATCATGGTATATGATTCCACACCACTAAGTCATGGTATATAATTCTCCTTATATATTGTTGGATTTGACTTGGTAAAATTTGGTTGAGGATTTGCATTTATGGTTGTGAGAGATATTGGTCTGTACTTTTCCTTTCTTGTAACATAATGTCTTTCTGTACTTTTTATATTAGGGTAATGCTGGCCTAATACAATGAGTTAGGAAGTGTTCCTTCTACTTCTGTTATATGAAAGAGATTGTAGAAAAATCGTACAATTTCCTCTTTAAATGTTTGATACAATTTACTAGTGAACTCATCTGGGCCTGGAGCTTTCTGTTTTGGAAGGTTATTAATTAATGATTCAATGTTTTTAATAGATATAGGCCTATTCATAATGTCTATTTTTTCTTTTGTAAAATTTGGCGAATTTGGTAGATTGTATTTGTTCAAGGAATGGGTCCATTTAATCTGTGTTATCAAATTTATGGGCATAGGGTTGTTTATAATATCCTTTTTAATATCTACATGATCAGTTATGATGGCCCCTCTTTCATTTCTAATATTAGTTATTTTTGCCTGCCTTATCCCTTTTTATTTTTGATAGCCTCATTAGAGGTTTCTCAATTTTTTTGATCATTTAAAAGAACCAGCTTTTGGTTTCATTGATTTATTTTTTCTATGGATTTCCTGTTTTAAATTTTACTGATTTCTGCTCTAATTATTATTATCTTTTCTTTTGTCTACTTTGGATTCAATTTGCTTTTCTAGTTTTTTAAGGAGAAAGCTTAGATTATTGATTACAGTTCTCTCTTTCCTAACATACACAATAGATGCTATAAATTTTCCTCCAATCACTTGCTTTACCTGCATCCCACATATTTTTACCAGTTGTATTTTTATTATCATCTAGTTCAAAATATGTTTAAATTTTTTCTTGAGACTTATTCTTTGACCTATGTATTAGTTAGGAGTTTGTTATTTAATCTCAAAGTATTTTGAGATAATCCAGCTCTCTTTCTGCTATTGATTTGAGTTAATTTTATTGTGGTCTAAGAGGACACTGTGTATGAATTATATTGTTATTCACGTTAAGGTGTGTTTTGTAGCCCAGAATGTTGTGTATCTTGTCATTATGGGTTGAATTGTGTATTCCTAAATTTCATGTTAAAGTCCTCACCACAGTACTTAGTAATGTTACCTCATTTGGAAATAGGGTTGTTGTAGATATAATTAATTAAGCTTAGAGGAGGTTACTTGGGTGACTCCTGATACAATATGAAAGAAGGGGAAATTTAGAGACAGACATAGACATGGGAGTCTTTTTGGAAAACTGACCTCTTTTTATTATGTAATGTTTTTTCTTATCCTTCATTATTTCCCTTGTTCTGAAATCAGCTTTGTATGAAATTAATATAGCATGGTATATCTTTCTCCACCCCTTTACTTTTAATTTAGCTGTGTCTTTATATGCCAAGAGAGTTTCTTGTAGACAGTATAGTATTGGGCCTTATTTTTTTAAATTTACTCTGAGAATCTCTCTCTTTTAATTGTTGTATTTCAATCATTGATGTTTAAAGTGATCATTGATATAATATCTACCATATTTGTAATTGTTTTCTATCCATTGCCTTTGTTCTTTATTTCGTTTTTGTTTGTCTTTGTTTTGTTTTCCACTCGTTTTCTGCCTTCTCTGGTTTTAATGGAGTATTATACATAAAATCATCTTCTCTCTTAGTATAGCAATAGTTTTACATATGCATATACAGATACATACACACACACACACAGAAACACATCAGGCCTGTGATACATTTTGAGTTAATTTTTGTGTAATTTAAGAGGTAAATCTAGATTCATGTTTTGCACAAGGAAGTCTAATTGCTTTAGCCCTATTTGTTGAAAATACTTTCCCTCCTCCATTAAATTGCCTTTGTGCCTTTGTTAAAAATCACTTGACTATATTGGTGTGAGTCTATTTCAAGCCCCTCTATTCTATTCCCTTGATTTATGTGCCTATTATTTTACTAATATTGAACTCTCTTTATTACTGTAGCTTTATAGTAATTCTAGAAAGTGGGTATTATGAGTCTCTGAACTTTTTTCTTCTCCAGTATTGTTTTGCTATTCTAGTTCGTTTTTTCATACATTTTAGAATCAGCTTGTCAACATCTACAAAATAGCTAGTTGGGATTTTGACTAGTATTGTGTTGAATCTATTGTGCAGGTTGGGAAGAATTGACATTTTAATAATATTGAGTCTTCCAATTCGTAACAGAGTATATTCCCCATTTATTTTGTTTTTCTGTGATCTCTTTCATCATTGTTTTGCAGTTTTTTACATATAGATCCAATACATATTTTAGTAAATTTATACCTAAGTATTTCATTTCTCCAACTGCTTCTTGATGAAGGTGCAAAAATAATTCAGTGGAGGAAGAATAACCTTTTCAACAAATGGTGCTGGAGCAATTGGACATTCATTGGCTAAAAAGTGATCCTCAATCTAAACCTCACATCTTACACAAAAACTAACTCAAATGGATCACAGACTTAACTGAAAAGTGTAAAACTACAAAACTTTTAGAGACAACAAGGGATAGAACCTTTAGAATTTACAGCTAGGCAAGGAATTCTTAGGCTTAACACAAAAAACATGGTCCATAAAAGAGTAATTGTTAAGTTGGACTTCATCAACATTAGAAACATTTGCTCTATGAATGACCCTCTTAAAAGGATGAATAAACAAGCTATATACTGGGAGAATATATTTACAAATCATACATCCAAGAAAGGACTAGCATGTAGCCTATATACTCAAACAATCCAACTGGGCAAATGTAATATTGTGATTTATAAGAAATATATATTTGGTCATTCAGATGACCAAAATATATTTCTCATATATATTTGGTCTTTGTCTATGGTTGCTGGCTTACAACTCCCCAAATGTTTAGAATTTCCTGAGTGGTAAGAGCATAATGGGAGCATCAGCTGTAATAATATTTGGATTTCCTGTCCTCAGTTCCTGAAATTGCTTTGGAGCCATAAAAGTGAAATAAGTATTTTGTCATTCATAACAAGCCCCTTTCCACAACTAGGTTTATGTTAAAGAGGTGACTTTTGGAAAGCACCTAAAGATGGAGGCTGGTTGCCAGGGGAACCAACCATGAGTAGAGGGGTGGAACTTTCAGTTCCACCCTGTGATATCTGGGGTGGGTAGAGGAGCTGGAGGTTGCATCAATCACCAATGGGCAATGATTTAATCAATTGTGACTATGTAATAAAATCTCCATAAAAGCCTAAAAGGACAGGGTTCGGAGAGCTTCCTGGTTGGTGAACACATGGAGGTGCTGGGAAAGGGGCATACTCAGAGCATGCAATCTCTGCACCCTTTCCCCATACCTTGGTCTATGCATCTCTTCTATCTGGCTGTTGCTGAGTTATATCCTTTGATAGTAAACTGGTGATCTAGTAAGTAAAATGTTTCCCCGAGTTCTGTGAGCTGCTCTAGCAACTTAATCAAACACAAAGAGGGAGTCATTGGAACCTATGATCTATGGCCAGCTGGGTAGAAGCACAGATGAATACTGACCTGGGCTTGCAATTGATGCATCTGAAGTGGGGAGGGGCAGTCATGTGGGCCTAAGCCCTTAACCTGTGGGATGTGATGCTATCTCCTGGTACATAGTGTTAGAATTGCTTTCCATGCTGGTATCTGAGAATTGCTTCGTTCTGTGGGAATTCCCCCCGCATGCCTGCCACTTCAAAATTGTATGATCAGAACAGTTTTAACAATAGACATGAATATAAATTTCACTGAAGAGGATATGTCAATGGCAAATAAGTACATGAAAAGATATTCAACAGCATAGCTATTAGGGAAACACAATTAAAACTGATGAGATTCAGCCATAAAAAGAAATGAAATTGGGTTATTTGTAGTGAGGTGGATGGACCTAGAGTCTGTCATACAGAGTGAAGTAAGTCAGAAAGAAAAACAAATACTGTATGCTAACACGTATGTATGGAATCTAAAAAAAAAAAAAAAAATGGTCACGAAGAACCTAGGGGCAAGACGCAGACCTACTAGAGAATGGACTTGAGGACATGGGGAGGGGGAAGGGTAAGCTGGGACAAAGTGAGAGAGTGGCATGGACATATATACACTACCAAATGTAAAATAGATAGCTAGTGGGAACAGGGAGATCAGTTCGGTGCTTTGTGAGCCCCTAGAGGGGTGGGATAGGGAGGGTGGGAGGGAGGGACATGCAAGAGGGAAGAGATATGGGGATATATGTATATGTATAGCTGATTCAGTTTGTTATAAAGCAGAAACTAACACACCATTGTAAAGCAATTATACTCCAATAAAGATATTAAAAAAAAAAACTGATGAGATATTACTAAATACATGTAAAATGGTTAAAATTAAAATTTAAAAAGAATTGACAATAGCAAATAATTGTGAGGATTCAGAGAAAGTAGATGACTCATATACATTGCTGATGGTAATATAAAATAGTACAACTTCTCTGGAAAAGAGTTTGGCAGTTCATTTTTTTATATAACTAAACACGCCATTAGTAATTTTTTCCTGGTAGTTTTCCCAGAGAGATAAAAACATATGATTATACAAATACCTATACATGAATGTTTTAGGAGCTTTATTAATTACAGACAAAACTTGGAAGTGACTCAAATGTTCTTCAGTGGTTAAACTGTTAAACTGTGTACATACATCCCATGGTATACTATTCAATAATAAAAATGGATAGACTTGATGCACACAATAATTTTGGATAACTTGTCAGAGAATTGTGCTCAGTGAAAAAAGCTAATACCCAAATGTTATATAATGTGTAATTCCATTTATATAATATTCTTGAAATAACAAAATCATTGAAATCTTCAGTTATGTAATCTTAGGCAAAATAGACATGTAAAAATTGGTATTCCCCTCTAACAATCGAAAAGGGAATATCAAGTGCACATGCACTCACACACACAGTCTCACAAATACACATACATACACATTTGTCTAGCTAACTCAGAGGCCAGTCACCCAGAAATTATCCACTCAATCACTATTGGCATTTTGGTGTATTTATAAAGTTCTTTCTTGAATTGTATATGGATAGATAGATGGATATTAAGAGAAGTTCTCTTTAGGTGATAAAATTATGGATGGCTTATTTTCACTTTTTTATTATTTTCTAAAAATTTCACTATGAACTTTAGTTACATTTAAATAGATTTAAATTTATTTTTGTAAATGTTATTTTCCCTTTTATGAATGGAATGCTATACACTCAGATTGTGTCCCCCCATATTTATGTGATGTAGCCTTAACCCTCAATGTGATGGTATTTGGAGATTGGGCCTTTGGGAGATAATTAGGTTTAGATAAATTCATGAGGATAGGACCTTCATGATGGAATTAGTGCCCTTATAAGAAGAGACACCAGAGAGCTTGATCTCTCTCTCCCCTACCAGGAGAAGGCCACCACCTACAAGCCAGTAAGAGAGTCCTCACCAGAAACCAACCATGCAAGAACCTTGTCCTTGGACTTCTAACCTCCAGAACTGTGAGAAAATTAATTTCTATTGTTAAGTCACCAAGTCTATGATCTTTTGCTATGGTAGCTGAGTTAAGACACTTCGTTTATAGTCTCTTTACCGTTAAAGCAAGAATGTTGCATTGTTTAACGTTTCATAACACATCTGAGAACTTGCTGATATCTTTTAGGGAGTACTCTATGTCTTTTAGAGAATATAAATACTAATTTTAGAAGCCATAGTAAGATATGTTTTAAAAGAACAAAGCTTTTCATGAAAGTTCTATTTGCAGTTAGTTTATTATACTATTAACTTTTTGAGTTAACTTGGACGCTTTTTTAATTTTCCCTCATCTTTAAAATTAGAAAACTTTCTGATTATTAAGAATCACCTCACAGATAAAAGAAAACTGCTCCAATTATCTTTTGGGAATGAGTTTTCATACTTCCTGCACATCAATTCTTCTCAAGAGGAGACATACCTATTTCAAGACTTCTTCTAAAATTACAATTTAAGCAGCTCTTATTTGTGTCAAAATTGTTTAGTCTGCCTTAATTGCCCCAAGAAAAAATATGCTAGAGACTTTATAAAAGGAAAACTTCTTGTTATTCAACTCATATATTCCTCCTGAGAATTTTTTTAAACACATCTATTTTAAGAAACTGTAGGAAATTTACATTTTATTCAGAGTTGCAAACAACAAATATAAAAAAGATTCAAATAAAGTTGCTGAAGCAGGAGTGTGTTGAATTACTCCAGTAAATTTTTCGGTGTCTATTTATACATGTTTCTAATATTTCCCTCTGAAACATTTATGAGGAAAAGAAATAGAATGTTAGAAGCAAGGCTCTAGTGGTACATTTATGCAACATGTTCCCACAGATAAACTAATGTAAGGCAAATAGGAATAAAAATATATCTAAATACTATAGACCTGCAGCTGCACTTATGGAAAATGGTTAAATAATCCATTAATTAGCAAATCACTCTCATAATATATATGCATTTAAAAACTAAGTCCCAGTCCGTAGTAGATATTAATCAGTGGTTTTTTTTTTTAAGTTTTGTAAAACATTTTATTATTACTATAGATTTTTCGACACTAAATTTTCTGATAATGGGAAGGAAAGATGCTCCAAAATATGAAAATAATAGTATTTCAACGTAACATACTATTAACAGTTGCCAAACTCCATAAACTTATACAATGTTCCTTAAAAGATCAAAATTGTTTCTTAACTTTTTAAGTAAGTTGCTTACTTAAGTTACTTTCCAGTCAGTTCATTTTATTTATAACCTTAATCTGATAATTGGTAAGATTATGAGAATAACCATGTTATATACATATGTGTATCCTCATAAATATTAGTTTAATAGGCTTAGCAATAAGAATTTACTCTTCTTCAAAAATACCACAAAATTAATCTTTTCCAACATGAGCCATAAAGATAAAGCTTTTATAGCATTACCAAATATGCCTGCCTCTGTTTACACAAGATTATTCAACTGATCTAGCTTAAGGATATATGTATAGACATGTGCTACCACTTCACTGGTATCAACTGGGCCCTTTGGGATGATGTCTGGTACTTCTCCTGTTGGAGAGCACAGGAGTGCTTGCAGACCCACTGGGGCCTGGGTTAAGGGGAATGTGTTTGGGACTTCCAGTTTGGAGTGGCGGGCCTATATTTCTGTGGTTTTCAGGAACATCTGTGTATAGTTAGTCATTGCTACTCTTCACGATCTAGGAATGGGTTACAGTAATACTCCTACCCTTCACTTTTTAATTAAAATTTTATTTTTTACTTGAATATACTTGATTTACAATGTTGTGTTAGTTACGGGTATAAGCTAAGTGATTCAGTTATACACATATCCATTCATTTTCAGATTCTTTTCCCATATAGGTTATTACAGAATATTGAGTAGAGTTTTCTGTACTATATAGTAGGTCCTTGTTGATTATCTATTTTAAATATAGCAATGTGTACATGTCAATGCCAAACTCCCAGTTGATCCCTCCCACCCTCCCTTCCCACCTGGCAACCATAAGTTCATTCTCTAAGTCTGTGAGTCTGTTTCCGTTTTGCAAATAAGATCATTTGTATAATTTTTTTTGGATTTCGCATGTAAGTGATATCATAGGTTATTTGTCTTTCTCTGTCTGAATTACTTCACTTAGTATGATAATCTCCAGGTCCATCCATGTTGCTGAAGATGGCATTACTTCATTCTTTTTAGTATTCCGTTTTATATATGTACCACATCTTCTTTATCTGTTCATCTGTTGATGGACATTAAGGTTGTTTCCGTGTCTTGGCTATTGTAAATAGTGCTTCAGTGAACACTGTGGTACATGACTCTTTTCAAATTATGGTTTTCTCTGGGTATATGCCTAAAAGTGGAATAGCTGGATCACACTGTAGTTCTAGTTTTAGTTTTTTAAGGAACCTCCATACTGTTCTCCATAATTTATATTCCCACCAACAGTGTAGGAGGGTTCCTTTTTCTCCACACCCTCTCCAGCATTTATTCTTTGTAGACATTCTGATGATGGCCATTCAGACCAGTGTGAGGTCATATCTCGTAATTTTGATTTGCATTTCTCGGATAAGTAGTGATGTTGACCATCTTTTCATGTGCTTTTTGGCCATCTGCATGTCTTCTCTGGAGAAATGTCTATTTAGGTCTTCTGCCCATTTTTTGATTGTTTTTTTTGTTTTTTTGGTATTTAGCCGCATGAGCTGTTTTTATAATTTGGAGATTTATCCCTTGTTCATTTGCAAATATTTTCTCCCATTCTGTGGGTTTTTTCATTTTGTTTATGGTTTCCTTTGCTGTGCAAACTTTTAAGTTTAGTTAGGTTCCATTTGTTTATTTTTGTTTCTATTTTCATTACTCTATGAGGTGGATTGAAAACGATAATGCTGCAATTTATGTCAAAGAGTGTTCTGCCTATGTTTTCCTCTAGGAGTTTTATAGTGTCCAGTCTCATATTTAGGTCTTTAATTGATTTTGAGCTTATTTTTGTGTATGGTGTTAAAGGATGTTCTAATTTCATTCTTTTGTATGCAGCTGTCCAGTTTTCCCAGCACCACTTACTAAAGAGACTATCTTTTTTCCATTGTATATTCTTGCCTCCTTTGTTGTGGACTAATTGACCATAGGTGCATGGGTTTATTTCTGGGCTTTGTATTCTGTTTCATTGATCTATATTTCTGTTTTTGTGCCAGTACCATACTGTTTTGATTACTGTAGCTTTGTAGTATACTCTGAAGTCATGGAGTCTGATTCCTCCAGCTCAGTTTTCCTTACTGAGGATTTCTTTAGCTATTCGGAGTCTTTTGTGTATCCATACAAATTTAAAAATTTTTTGTTCTAGTTCTGTGAAAAATGCCACTGGTAATTTGATAGAGATTGCATTGAATCTGTAGATTACTTTGGGTCATATAATCATTTTGACAATATTGATTCTTCCAATCCAAGAACATGGTATTTCTTTCCATCTGTTTGTGTCATCTGTTTCTTTCATCAATTTATTATAGTTTTTGGAGTACAGGTCTTTTGCCTCCTTAGGTAAGTTTATTCCTATGTATTTTATTCTTTTTGATGCAATGGTAAATGGGATTGTTTCCTTAATTTTTCCTCCTGATATTTTGTTGTTAGTGTATAGAAATGCAACAGATTTCTGTGTATTTAATTTTGTATCCTGCAACCTTACTGAATTCATTGATGAGCTCTAGTGGTTTTCTGATAGCATGTTTAAGATTTTCTATTTATAGTATCATGTCATCTGCAAACAATAACAGTTTTACCTTTTCTTTTCCAATTTGGATTCCTTTTATTTCTTCTCTGATTGCTGTGGCTAGGGCTTCCAAAACTATGTTGAATAAAAGTGGGGAGGGTGGATACACTTGTCTTGTTCCTGATCTTAGAGGAAATGCTTTCAGCTTTTCACCATTGAATATGATGTTAGCTATGGGTTTGTCATATACGGTCTTCAATATAAAGACCATCTGCCATGAGTATTCGTCTGCCATGAGTATTGCTACTCCAGCTTTCTTTTGACTTTCATTTGCCTGGAATACCTTTTTCTATCCCCTCACTTTCAGTCTGTATGTGTCCCTAGAACTGAAGTGGGTCTCTTGTAGACAGCATATATATGAGTCTTATTTTTGTATCCTTTCAGTCAGTCTATGTCTTTTGGTTGGAGCATTTAATCCATTTACATTTAAGGTAATTATCAATATGTATGTTCTTATTGCCATTTCTTAATTGTTTTGGATGTGTTTTTGTAAGTCTTTTTTCTTCCCTTCCTCTTTTGTTCTCTCTTGTGATTTGGTGATTATCTTTAGTGTTGTGCTTGGATTGCTTTTTCTTTTTTGTGTGTGTATCTATTGTAAATTTTTGGTTTGCAGTTACTATGAGGTTTTGATATAGCAGTATACATATATACACACACATGAGATTGTTTTAAGTTGCTGGTCTCAATTTCCAATATTGTGCATTTGTACTCTCCTCACGATTGCTGGTTTTGATACCATATTTGTGTGTGGATGATTTCCTACTTTTACATTATGTTTGCTTTTACTGGTGAGCTTTCCCATTTGTAATTTTCTTGTTTCTAGTTGTGGCCTTTTCTTTTCCCCCTAGAGAAATTCCTTTAGGATTTGTTTCAAAGCTGGTTTGGTGGTGCTAAATTCTCTTAGCTTTTGCTTGTCTGTAAAGCTTTTGATTTCTCTGTCGAATCTGAATGAGAGCCTTGCCTGATAGAGCATTCTTGTTTGTAGGTTTTTCCCTTTCATCACTTTAAATATATCATGCCACTCCCTTCTGGCCTGCAGAGTTTCTGCTGAAACCTTATGGGGATAATCTTGTATGTTATTTGTTTCTTTTCCCTTATTGCTTTTAATATTTTTCTCTGTTTTTAATTTTATCCATTTGATTAATATGTGTCTTGGTGTACTCCTCCTTAGGTTTATCTTGTATTAGACTGTCTGCCCTTCTGTGACTTGAGTGTTCCCTTCTCATGTTAGGGATGTTTTTGGCTATAATCTCTTCAGATGTTTTCATAGGCCCTTTATCTCTCTCTTCTCCTTCTGGGATCCTATAATGTGAATTTTGGTCCATTTAATGTTGTCCCAGAAGTCTCTTAGACTGTCCTCATTTCTTTTCATTCTTTTTTCTTTATTCTATTCCATTGCAGTGATTTCCACCAATTTGTCTTCCAGCTCACTTACTTGTTCTTCTGCCTCATTTATTCTGCTGTTGATTCCTTCTAGCATATTTTCACTTTGATTAGTATATTGTTTTCTGTTTGTTCTTTAAATCTTCTAGCACTTTGTTAATCATTTTTTGTATCTTCTTGAGCTCTGCCTCCATTCTTTCTCTGAGATCTTGGATCATCTTCAGGATCATTACTCTGAATTCTTTTTCAGGTAGATTGCATATCTCCACTTCACTTAGTTGTTTTTCTAGGGTTTTATCTTGTTCCTGTGTCTGAAACATATTTATTTGCAGTCTGATTTTGTCTAACTAACTTTTTGTGTTTGTTCTGTCCTTTCTGCAGGCTGCAGGATCATAGTTCCTCTTGCTTCTGGAGTCTGTGTCCTATGGGGTTAGATTGGTCCAGGGGCTTGTTTAGGCTTCCTGGTTGGAGGGACTGGTGCCTGCCTACTGGTGGGTGGGGTTAGGTCTTTACCCTCTGGTGAGTAGGGCCATGTCAAGGGTGTGTTTAGAGGTGGCTTTGAGCTCAGTACAACTTTAGGCAGACTGTCTGCTGATGGGTGGCATTGTGTTCACCCTGCTGGTTTTTGGCATGAGGTGTCCCAGCACTGGAGCCTGCAGGCTGTTGAGTGTGGCCAGGTCTCAGTGCCAAAATGGTGACCTCTGGGAGAGCTCATGGCAATCAATATTCCCTGGAGCCTCCACCACCAGTGTCCTTGCCCCCATAGTGAGCCACGGCTATGTCCCGCCTCCCTAGGAGACCCTCCATGACCTACAGGTACTTCTAGCCCAGGATCCCATGGAATCACTGCTTTCTGCTGGGTCCCAGTGCATGTGAAATCTTGTGTGTGCCTTCCAAGAATGGAATCTCTGTTTTCCCCAGTCCTGTGAAGCTCCTCCACTCAAGTCTCACTGGCCTTCAAAGCCAAATGTTGTGGGGGCTCCTCTTCCTTTTGCCAGACCCTCAGGCTGGGGAGCCTGATGTGGGGCTCAGAACTCTCATCCCTATGTGAGAACCTTTGAGATACAGCTATTTTCCAGTTTGTGTGTCACCCATCCAGCGGTTATGGAATTTGGTTATGCCATGAAAGTTCCCCTCCTACCATCTCTTTGGGGCTTCTTCTTTGTTTTTAAATGTAACCTATCTTTTTTGGTAGGTTCCAATCTTTTTTGTCGATGGTTGTTCAGTAGTTAGTTGTGATTTTAGTGTTTTCATGAGAGGAGGTAAGCTCAAGTCTTTCTACTGCAGCTTCTTGTCTGGAATCAAGGGGCTGTTTTAATTTGGATGCTTGTTGCCTCTTTCCTCATTGTGTGCTGGCTGTTATCCACTTAATATGGGGTGTGTAGGTTTGGTGGCGTGTGCACACTCTCAGTATGTTGAGGTAGCAATTGGCACCCACCCACATGTCTCTCAGTGGTGGCAGTAGTCTATCATCCCTGGAACAGCAGGGGCTGCACTTGGCATCTGCTTGTGGGTCCCTTAGCTGTGGCAGTGGTCCACACATGCCTGGGACAGCAGGGACAGTGATTGCCACCTGCTAGCGGATCCCCTAGCTGTGGTGGCAGCCTGTGACCTCCTCTGGAGCCCATGATGTCAGCAGTGGCTTGCACCCACCCCCAGAGCTCATGTAGGTTGTGTCCTGTTGTTTGAGAGCCCATGCACAGGGACAGAAACTCCTATGGCGGTCCTGTACCTCTCCTCAGGTGCCCCCCCCAGAAATGGCACCTTGCCTTTCTGGCGGGCTCAGGCTTCTTCCAAGTGCACCCTCAGTTGTCACACTCCAGCCTTTTCAGGCTGTCTCCCCACAGTCAACCCCAGGCTTCTAGCTGGGTCTGACCTCTGACGCCTGAGCTTCAGCACCCAGCCCCTGCCCTCACCAGTGGATGAGTGTCTCAGGTTGGGGAGTTCAGGGCAGCAGTAGCAACTGTCTGTGCAGGTCACTCTCCATTTTGCCCTCTGCAAACCATTTGCTGTGCTTTCCTCTGAGGCTCTGAAGCTCCCCCTCCATCCAGGCTGATCTTCCCACCACTGAGGGGGCTTCCCAGTGTTGGGGAAGCTTTCATCCTTCACAGCTCCCTCCGTGGGGCGCAGGTCCCATCCTGATTCCTTTCTCTTTTACTTTTTTCTTTTTTCCTACCTGGTTATGTGGAGGATTTCTTGCCCTTTCGGAGGTCTTAGGTCTTCTGCCAGCATTCAGTAGATGTTCTGTGTGACTCCTTCCACTTGTAGATGTGTTTCTGATATATTTGTGGAGGAGGTAAGCTCCACATCCTATTCCTCCATCATCTTGATTCCTCCCCCTGTATACTGTTAATTAAAGGAATGAAGGTAGGTAAAAAATGGAGTCTAAGCAGTACCTAAGTAGTATACATATACACACACATTCATATATATATTCATATAATGTACATATACTCATGTATAATGTATACATTATATGTAGCACTACTTATGTACTTAGTACATATATATGAGTACATCATATATATATATACATGCATGCACATATATACATGTATGTGTATACACACACATATCTCTAGCATATATATATATATAATCATGATATTTATACAATGATATCTTTGATAGAAACACTTCTTGCTTACTCTTTACACAAGAACATGGGTACTCATTTCTCTTCCAATTAAATAGCATTAATAAAACTGATTCTCCTATCTTGGCAAAGTTGGATGTTAGGCATTGAGATGGTGCGGTAGCATCTAAAGAACAAGGAAACTTGGATCCCTGCATGACTGGATGTAAAAGAGTCATAATCAACCCACACCAGTATATTTGGTGGCCAAGTGTGGGGGTTCTATCAGACCACTTAGTGCTTGAGTAATATACTCAATGATATTGTTCTGTAAATGATCCATGGCTTTTTATTTATTACTGCAATCAAATTATGTATGAGCATATACTTGTGTTTGGACATAAAACATGTTTTTTTTTTTTTTTTTTTTGCCTTTTCATTTTGTTTTATTTATTTATTATTGAGTTATAACTGACATATAACATTATATTAGTTTCAGGTGTACTACATAATGGTTTGATATATATATATTTCGAAATGATCACCACAATAAGTCTAGTTAACACCTGTCACCATGCATAGTTACAAAACTTTAGTGTGTGTAATGAGGACCTTTAAGTGCTACTCTCTTTCAAATATGCAGTATGATATTATTATTATTATTATTATTTTTTTGCAGTTGACAAGAAAATTAGTTATTTCTGAGATATACATTTTAAAGTAATAACTAGGATTATTACATATAACATTATACCAGAACATATAAGATTTTTAGAAATTTCATGTAATGTCTGAAACATTTATATTAACATATTTCCATACATATTTCCATACAAATACAAATATAAGATTTTTAGAAATTTCATGTAATGTCTGAAACATTTATATTAACATATTTCCATACATATTTCCATACAAATACAAATATAAGATTTTTAGAAATTTCATGTAATGTCTGAAACATTTATATTAACATATTTCCATACAAATAACCCAATAAAAGTTTAGTATTAGTTGTTTTGTTTGTTTTTTTATACTGCAGGTTCTTATTAGGCATCAATTTTATACACATCAGTGTATACATGTCAATCCCAATCGCCCAATTCAGCACACCACCATCCCCACCTCACCGCAGTTTTCCCCCCTTGGTATCCATATGTCCATTCTCTACATCTGTGTCTCAACTTCTGCCCTGCAAACTGGCTCATCTGTACCATTTTTCTAGGTTCCACATACATGCGTTAATATACGATATTTGTTTTTCTCTTTCTGACTTACTTCACTCTGTATGACTGTCTCTAGATCCATCCACGTCTCAACAAATGACTCAGTTTCGTTCCTTTTTATGGCTGAGTAATATTCCATTGTATATATGTACCACACCTTCTTTAGCCATTCGTCTGTTGATGGGCATTTAGGTTGCTTCCATGACCTGGCTATTGTAAATAGTGCTGCAATGAACATTCGGGTGCATGTGTCTTTTTGAATTACGGTTTTCTCTGGGTATATGCCCAGTAGTGGGATTGCTGGGTCATATGGTAATTCTATTTTTAGTTTTTTAAGGAACCTCCATATTGTTCTCCATAGTGGCTGTATCAATTTACATTCCCACCAACAGTGCAAGAGGGTTCCCTTTTCTCCACACCCTCTCCAGCATTTGTTGTTTGTAGATTTTCTGATGATGCCCATTCTAACAGGAGTGAGGTGATACCTCATTGTAGTTTTGATTTGCATTTCTCTAATAATTAGTGATGTTCAGCATCTTTTCATGTGTTTCGTGGCCGTCTGTATGTCTTCTTTGGAGAAATGTCTATTTAGGTCTTCTGCCCATTTTTGGATTGGGGTGTTTGTTTCTTTGATATTGAGCTGAATGAGCTGTTTATATATTTTGGAGATTAATCCTTTGTCCGTTGATTCATTTGCAAATATTTTCTCCCGTTCTGAGGGTTGTCTTTTCGTCTTGTTTATGGTTTCCTTTGCTGTGCAAAAGCTTTGAAGTTTCATTAGGTCCCACTTGTTTATTTTTAAAACATGTTTTTAATAATAGCTTTTTATGTAGACATAGCTTAACATTAACTTTCTTTTAAAATGATATAATCAAATGATATTGGCACTGAATATCCGTGTATTTTGAACTAGATTAAGATCAGCATCTCATTTGATTTAGGCCATATGTACCCTGAGCAGAAAAGATATGACTAGACAGTCTTGAACTGTAGTAGGTGTTTACCTATACCAGCTAGTTGTCATCCTACTGAGAGAAAAGACATCATCCTGATGCTCTGTATGTAATAAATTGTGATCATGAGGTCAGCCTGTTAGGAAGTACCTCTTGGAGATTAAGGAGATTACCATGCTAGAGATGCAATTTTTGTTTTTAAGTAGTGAGTACTCAAAGGCCTGTAAACAATATTTGTGTTTACTACTAACAAACAAATGAATCCAAATTACATTATCCAAACTGGAAAAGAAGAAGTAAGACTGTCACTATTGGCAGATGACATGATACTATACATAGAGAATCCTAAAGACTCTACCAGAAAACTACTAGAGGTAATCAATGAATTTGGTAAAGTAGCAGGATACAAAATTAATGCACAGAAATCTCTTGCATTCCTATACACTAATGATGAAAAATCTGAAAGAGAAATTATGGAAACACTCCCATTTACCATTGCAACAAAAAGAATAAAATACCTAGGAATAAACCTACCTAAGGAGACAAAAGACCTGTATGAAGAAAACTAGAAGACACTGATGAAAGAAATTAAAGAAAGATGATACAAACAGATGGAGAGATATACCATGTTCTTGGATTGGAAGAATCAACATTGTGAAAATGACTATACTACCCAAAGCAATCTACAGAGTCAATGCAATCCCTATCAAACTACCAATGGCATTTTTCACAGAACTAGAACAAAAAATTTCACAATGTGTATGGAAACACTAAAGACCCCAAATAGCCAAAGCAATCTTGAGGAAGAGAAACGGAGCTGGAGGAATCAGGCTACTGGACTTCAGACTATACTACAAAGCTACAGTAATCAAGAGAGTATGGTACTGGCACAAAAACAGAAATATAGATCAATGGAACAGGATAGAAAGCCCTGAGATAAACCCACACACATATGGTCACCTTATTTTTGATAAAGGAGGCAAGAATATACAATGGAGAAAAGACAGCCTCTTCAGTAAGTGGTGCTGGGAAAACTGGACAGCTACATGTAAAAGAATGAAATTAGAACACTCCCTAACACCATACACAAAAATAAACTCAAAATGGATTAAAGACCTAAATGTAAGGCCAGACAGTATAAAACTCTTAGAGTGTTCTGCCTATGTTTTCCTCTATGACATAAAGGACAGCAAGATCCTTTTTGACCCACCTCCTAGAGAAATGGAAATAAAAGCAAAAATAAATAAATGGGAACTAATGAAATTTAAAAGCTTTTGCACAGCAAAGGAAACCATAAATAAGATGAAAAGACAACCCTCAGAATGGGAGAAAATATTTGCAAATGAAGCAACTGACAAAGGATTAATCTCCAAAATTTACAAGCAACTCATGCAGCTCAATATCAAAAAAACAAACAACCCAATCCAAAAATGGGCAGAAGACGTAAATAGGAGTTTCTCCAAAGAAGATATACAGATTGCCAACAAACACATGAAAAGATGCTCAACATCACTAATCATTAGAGAAAGGCAAATTAAAACTACAGTGAGGTATCACCTCACACCAGTCAGAATGGCCATCATCAAAAAATCTAAGAACAATAAATGCTGGAGCAGGTGTGGAGAAAAGGGAACCCTTTTGCACTTTTGGTGGGAATGTAAATTGATACAGCCTCTATGGAGAACAGTATGGAGGTTCCTTAAAAAACTAAAAATAGAACTACCCTATGACCCAGCAATCCCACTACTGGGCATATACCCTGAGAAAAACCATAATTCAAAAAGAGTCATGTACCTCAATGTTCATTGCAGCACAATTTACAATAGCCAGGACATGGAAGCAACCTAAGTGTCCATTGAGAGATGAATGGATAAAAAGATGTGGCACATATATACAATGGAATATTACTCAGCCATAAAAAGAAATGAAACTGAGTTATTTGTAGTGAGGTGGATGGACCTAGAGTCTGTCATACAGAGTGAAATAAGTCAGAAAGAGAAAAACAAATAACGTATGCTAACACATATATATGGAATCTAAAAAAATGGTTCTGATGAACCTAGGGGCAGGACAGGAATAAAAACGCAGATGTAGAGAATGGACTTGAGGACACGGGCGGGGAAGAGTATGCTGGGACGAAGTGAGAGAGTAGCACTGACATATATCCACTACCAACCAAATATAAAATAGATAGCTAGTGGGAAGCAGCTGCATAGCACAGGGATATCAGCTCAGTGCTTTGTGACCACTTAGAGGGGTGGGATAGGGAGGGAGACGCAAGAGGGAGGAGATATGGGGATATATGTATATGTATAACTGATTCACTTTGTTATACAGCAGAAACTAACACAATATTGCAAAGCAATTATACTCCAATAAAAATATTAAAAAACAAACAAAACAAATTACATTGCATTTTACTTTACCTCACAGGAGGTACTAAACAAACAAATATCATTAAAAGTATAGTCTCTAAGAGTTAAAAAGAAACTTAAAGATTCTTTAACTATATCAAAGCACGAAATGAACAAATTACTAGATCTAAGAACTATCCTAATATTCTAATCATAAAACTACCCAGAGCTATCCACACCGTTTATTGCTAAATATATGTATTCGCCAGTCTCCCTCAAAGTTGTCCTCAGTGCCTCCCTTCCTGTATTCAGTTTCAGACATCCATTTTCTCATAATTCAAAACCTTACAGAAAGACTATATAGAGAAAGAAACTAAGATATCCTGCTTTTGAAATTTTAAGTAATATTTCAACATTATAACAATTATTTGAAAGCCAAATCTTTTGCTTATAAGAGTTGGACATTTTAAGAAAATAAAATGATTTTAAGATTAAAAGGCTAAAATCTAGAAGGAAACAAGATAGAATATATGCAAGAAACAGTAGATGGGGAAAAGTCTAGAGGAGGGTACAGATCACCTCACCCATCAGTCTCCACTGTGGTTGCAAGAGCTGTGGGGGAGAAAGAGGGCTTCCCTCATAAGGACTAAGTGGGGCTCACCTCACAGGATAAAGATATGCAGATAAAAGTTTGCAGAGTTGGCGTCCAGTGGTTGGTCAGCTTATGGCAAAACATACTCCAAGTTTTTAATATTCCAACGAGACTGCATGACATGCTCCCAATCCCTATAGTTCACATAGTCTGTGAGATGAAGACATACTAGCACACCTTCTCACTGTCATATGTGGAAGATTTCTCCTCAACCAGGACCTTATCTTCCTCCATGTTTATTTAAAGACTTGATACACTTTGCTCAGCTATACCTAACTACCAACAGACAAACCCTCCTTTGCAATGGCCTGGAACTCTCATATTTCACTGAGTATTCCTCAAACTTTACTGTGCAAATGCATCACCTGGGGATCTAGTTAAAACACAAATTCTGACTCAGTAGATCTAGAGTGCAGTCTGAGATTCTGTCTTTCTAACAAGCTGCTAGATGATGGCAGCGCATTAGCCTGAAGACCATACTTTGTGTTGGGAGGTCATTCAAGTCTCAACCGTGAGTGCATATCAGCCTCACATGGTAATAAGTTTAAAACAGCATTGCCCAAGCTTCAAAAACCTCCTTCCAAAAAGATTTTGCTGTAACAGGTCTGAGGTGATAACAATATACCAGTATTTTTTAAAAGCTCACTGGTGATTTCTACTATGCACTGGTACTACTAAGAACTACTAAGCAACTTAGCACGACTAAGCACACTGGAGTAAGGAGTTAAAGAAGGGACAACCTCCAGCACCTGCTTGGGTGGGACTGACAAGAAACCAGTGAATGTAAAACTCTTTTGCCAAACCAGTAGTTGTCAATGTAAAATCCAGCCCTGTTTTGTAAGTATTTACACACACATCGTCAACTTTCTACATTTTGATTCACAGGAAATGAGTCAGATTTGCTCTTTTTATTATAGCATGATTAATTTCGCTTGTATATAAAATGTCAGTAATCAGTTTTTGACATTAAAAAGTATTAGTAAAAGCTAAAGTCTCTTTGAAAATAAACTGTCCTGGGACTAACATGCAGATTTCCCTAAATCTCTCATATTTATGAACCAAATAAAAAATGATCAGATGACCAGCAATGCTTTATTAAATAAGTGTGTGTGTGCACTGCTTCACACTGACATCTAAGTGATAATGTAACTCTAAAGCAAGATTTTATAATGGAAATTTCAATTGTGACTTTTATCCTATTACTTTGGTCCAGTGAGAAAACAGTTGACGTAAAGTAATATTTTTAAGGGCATGGACTATAAATAACGATCTGGAGGAGTCTTACCTTTGCTTATATCAAAGGAACTTAAGCATCAAATCCTTTCATTACCAATAATTTTAGAATTATTACAAAACTTATGTGTTATAAAAATGATCATATATTTTGGAGGTGGATCTTTGAATATAGACCTTCAAGACATTTAAGAGGTTCTCTATTTTATATTCCTGAACTAAATAAAACTACTCTTGCCAGATGAGAATTTAATCTACCTTAAACTACCACGAGAGAAATCAATTCACAATCCTCCCACACAATAATCAATTGCATTTATTAATTGTCTAGAATTGCATCTTTCTGTGTATTCCAAATATGTTTTAGTTAAGCTAGTTTGGCCTTAACCAAAGAGGAAAAAAAATGACACTTCTCAGTGTTAAAACTAATCACATATATTAACAGTGCTGTGAGGTTGTCTTTTAAGAATTTGTTTCACTGTAGAATGATTTTAGCTCCCAAATGAAATGTATACATTTTTATTCCCCTTTGGTTGCCTAGGATCTGTCTCTAGCTCTGAACCACATAACCATTTCCTGTTAAGGTATTATTTCCCCCACTGTATATACTCTAGGTGAAACAATCCGCTGTACTGCTCTCCTCTAGCCAAGGTTTGGAACACTACTCAAGTTCTATGTAAGTCAACAATCCCCAGGATTTTTGTTTTCAGTTGCACAGTTCCTTTGGTCCCTTTTTAAGGCTTACCTGGTATGGTATTTTCTCCTATTGTAAACCTCATTCTTGATGATAGTGCCAAAACAATGGGACCTCCCTAAAGAATTACCTTTACTACAAAAGTCTTGTCACAAGCCAACTCATGTTTCTGAACTTTTAAGTTTATTTCACATTGAAATTTGATCCATCATTCCATCTCTCTCACTAGATAGATAGATACCCATTTAAAAAGACACATAGATTTACTTAAGCAAGTGTCTTATTGAAATTTTACTGTAATTACAAATACTGCATAGAAACTCATTTTCAGTATTTCTATAATCAGAGACCAATGAGCATACTAAAATTGCAAGTGCATGGAGGCATCACTGTAATTATGTTGTTTCTTCCCAGTTAAAATAGCCTAAAATTTGTCAATTCTGTAAAAGTAACAGAGTCAAATTAACTCTGATATGGTAATTGATTACAATGATCTGTTTTTGTATGTGATTTTAAATAAAACATTTTTAAAAATCTTTTTACCTTTTAGTGCTTTTTGTAAGTGCTCTGCTGATAGTACCATGATGTGCCATTGCACCCATTAAACTCTATCATTTAAACTGGAGAAACTTCTTGATATCTTTGAATCTCAGATTTCTTCCTATAAAATGGAAATAATTTCTAGATTATTAAGTGGGAAAGTTGTTTTTCCTTCAAATGTTTCAATATTTAAGAGGAAAATAATCATAATGATTTCCCCAATCTATATGATTCTAACAGAACATCTGGGTTTTCTACAATAGCATTAGCTAAATTTCTGAAATAATTGTATATCACAATAGAGAGGCAAATTAAAGACCTCAAATTCTAAGATAGTAAATATGTGTTAAGTGCCTTTGAGTTCTAGGTAGAAAATAACATAAGAATAACTTTTTTTTTTTTTTTTTTTAATTATTTATTTATTTATTTATTTTTTGGCTGTGTTGGGTCTTCGCCTCTGTGCGAGGGCTTCCTCCAGCTGCGGCAAACGGGGGCCACTCCTCACCGCGGTGCGCGGGCCTCCCACCATCACGGCCTCCCCTGCTGCGGAGCACAGGCTCCAGACGCGCAGGCTCAGCAGTTGTGGCGCACGGGCCCAGCCGCTCCGCGGCATGTGGGATCCTCCCAGACCAGGGCTCGAACCCGTGTCCCCTGCATTGGCAGGCAGACTCCCAACCACCGCGCCACCAGGGAAGCCCAGAATAACTTTTTTGAAAAAATAAAACATTAGAAAAATAGGCTATTTAAAAATATTTTAATAAAACACCTACCAAAACCTTAATTTTTTAATAAATCATTCTAATTATAAAATTTAATTAGAGTCTAAAGATGTAACTAGATTCAAGATTTCAAGTTGGTGCAATCCTGTGGTTTCAACTAAGTATTTAACAAGCAAAATGTGACTATTCATCAGTGCAAACAATCCAAATTTTTTTTAATATTTAATTATAAGAATTTTCAAACATACAGCCAAGTTTATCACCATTAATATTTTACTTTGCTTAATATTCGTTTTGTCATATATTGATCTATCTCCCTATTTATCTATCAATCAGTTGGGTTCTGACATTATCTACATGGAGTTAGTATCAGGTCAAGAGTTAAGGACTCAGTCCCTTAAGACTGCCCCTCTCCTGACTTTAGACACCAATAGCAAGTCCGGGTTATCAGCTGTTCTTCTGACTGGTAATAAATTGGAGGGTCCCATGACTTCCTCCTCAGATTCAATAATTTTCTAGAATAACTATCAGAGCCCAGGAAAACAGTTTACTTACTAGATTACCATTTTATTATAAAAGAGACAACTCAGGAACAGCAAGGTGGAAGCGATGCATAGGGTAAGTATGTGGGAAGGGTCAAGGAGCTTCCATGCTCTCTCTGGGCACATCATTCTCCTGGCACCTCCATGTGTTCCCCAACAAGGAATTTTTCTGAACCCCTTCAGTTAGGATTTTTATGGAGGCTTCATTATGTAGGCAAAATTGATCAAATTCTGGGTTGTTAGGGATTAAATCAATCTCCAACCTCTCTCCTACCCTCAGCAGTCTGGGGATGGGTCTGAAAGTTCCAACCCTCTAATCACAGGGTTGGTTCCTCTGGCAAACAGTCCTCATCCTTAGGCGGTTTCCAAAGGTCACCTCATTAACATAAAGTCAGGTATGGTTGGCAAGAATTTGTTATAAATATAAAGATACCTTTATCACTCTTATCAATCAGGAAATTCCCCAGATTCTAGGAGCTCTGTGCCAGGAATGAGGACAAAGACCAAATATATATTTTTTATTATAAATCACAATATCACACTGGGTCATAGAGTAGATGAATGACTAGTTTTATAAGAAACTGTCAACATTTTTTTCCCAAAAAGTGTGCACCACATTACATCCCCACAAAGTATGTCTGAGAGTTCAGATTTCTCCACATCCTTGGCAACAGCAGGTGTTATAGGCCTTTTTAAATTTTAGTCATTTTTGTGGGTGTGTAGTTGTATTTCATTGTGGTTTTAAGTTGCAATTCCTGAGGACTTTGTATGTTGAGAATTTTTTTCAAATTCTTATTAGCCATGCATTTCTGAAGTGTCTATTCACATATTTTCCTCATTTTTTTTTTTCAATTTTTAGATTAAGTTATGGAAGTTTGTTCGTTATATGTCCTAGATACTGGTATTTGCTCAGATATGTATTTTACAAATATTTTCTCCCAGACTGTGCCCTACATATTCATTTTCTTCATGATGTATTTTAATGAGCAGAATTATTACTTTTAATGAATTCTAGTTTATCAGTTTTTTATGCTTATTTCTTTCTGTGACCTGTTTTCAAATTGTTTGTATATTCCAAGTCACAAAAATAGTCTCCTATAGAAATGCAAATCAAACTACAATGAGGTACCACCTCACACTAGTCAGAATGACCATCATTAAAAAGTGTAAAATAAATTCTGGACAGTGTGTGGAGAAAACGGAACCCTCTTACACTGTTGGTGGGAATGTAAACTGGTGCAGCCACTGTGAAAAAAAGTATAGAGGTTCCTCAAAAAACTAAAAATAGAGTTGCCATATATCTGGAGAAAACTATAATTCGAAAAGATATATGTACCCCTATGTTCATAGCAACACTATTTACAATAGCTAAGACATGGAAACAATCTAAATGTCCATCAACAGATGAATGGATAAAGAAGATGTGGTGTATGTGTGTGTGTATACACACACACACACACACACACAATGAAATATTACTCAGCCATTAAAAAGAATGAAATGATGCCATTTGCAACAACATGGATGGACCTAAAGATTATCATACTAAGCGAAGTAAGTCAGAAAGAGAAAGACATATACCATACAATATCACTTATATGTGGAATCTATAATACGACACAAATGAACATATCTACAAAACAGAAACAGACTCATTGACATAGAGAACAGACTTATGGTTGCTAAGGGGAATGGGGGTGGGGGAGGGAAGGATTGGGAATTTGAGATTAGCAGATGCAAACTAGTACAGTATATAGGATAGATAAACAACAAGGTCCTACTGTATAGCATAGGGAACTATATTCAATATCCTGTGATAAACCAGAATGGAAAAGAATATGAAAAAGAATATATATATATAAAATATATATAAACTGAGTGACTGCTGTACAGCAGAAATTAAACACATTGTAAATCAACTATACTTCAATAAAATTTAAAAAAAATCTCCTATATTTTCCTGTGTTTTAGCATTTTACTTTATATTTATGTCTATGGCTTAATATGAATTATTTTTATATATGTATATATATAGTACGAGGTCTCCTACATGGTTAGCCCATGAATCATGTATACAGGAGATGTGTGACATGATTAGACAGATATTCTTAAGAAGGAAATGTGCTTCTCCACTCTCTTTTCCTTCCTAATCATCTTGATGCAGATGCACATTATAATATTAGAAGACACTCTAAATATGGTGGAGTCACTGTATATAATGAAACTGAGTTCCTAAATCATCCCTTAGAAGAAATCAATTGCCAGTCTGAAATTTCTCTGAATGAGAAATAGATTTATATCATTGCTGAACCATTATATATGTTTGGGTTTGTTCCTTATAACAACAAGGATTAATCTAATATACCCTAGGTCTGTTTCAGTTCCTTACCCCAAGGGTTAGAATTGATGATTGGGTATAGCTCACAGATAGATTTTTGGATATGTCTTTCACAAACTAGTCGGTAATCTAATACGTAAATAAAAGTAAGATGAATGGTTTGAATTTTTTTAATGGTTGATTCTACATGTCCCATAATACAACACCCATGTCAAAGGAGGCATCAAAGTTATTACTAGCATAGGAGAACTAAATTGAAATAGTATCATCTGAAAGGCCTTGTCACAACTTCATGTAAATTAACAAGGAAAATTCTAATGATGTCTCATGGAAAGTTGAGGTAGGGGACTTTCAGGTTGGCCACATGTCAAGAGTTTAGCTAATCCACTCCATAGTATTGCTTCCTTGGCATCCATTTTGTTTGGCCAAGTGGCTAGCAGTGACCTTAAACTGACACTAGCCCCTCATGCAAGTGCATAACCTAGATAGCAGCCCATAGGGTCACAAGTAAACGTAAATTCCTGATATGGACTTCCCCAACAGCCTTGTGATCAACAATCTCCCTGCCTCTAACACCCTCCCCTTATGTGTCCCTTAGATAAGAACTCTAAGGGGCTTAGTAAAATCCTGTTCTTTTATAGTTGACCAATCTGGCCTTATCCCTGGAACCCCAAAGCACTTCACCCACGGACCATAGTAAAGGCATGTGCTCTAGGTCCTAATGCTCTCTCTCTGCACTCAACCTTGCCCCCCCCCCACACACACAACTCTATGTGGCCCCTCGAGGCATGCCAGGTACTTCCTTCAGGACCTGTGAGTAATAACCCTCTCTATTTCAATTTCTCTTGTGGTCTGTTATTGAACCACAGCTCACCATCTGGCACCCTGTGCTCCACTTAACAAGTCTTAATTTGACAAATTCATAGTACCACAGCTATAGTGACATTGGTTACCCCCTTTCCCTGGTGGGAGAAATATTATGGCATAGGAAAAAATACACTATGTTGCCTTTTGATCTATAGGCTAGAATGACAATAGTATGCAAATTGTAATTTGCTGTTAAGAACTATTATCATAATGTGAAATTAAACATTCTATACCAAATAATCTCTGCATATCAAATACATTGCACATACTATTATTATATGAATTCTAAAAAAGCATATGTTCTGAGGTTATCACTTCCATAGGATCCTAAAAATTATGTGAGAAAAAAATAAAGTTTTCCTTCTTAAATTTAGGAAAGGCTGATTTAAGCAAGTTGACTCTTTCCAATTATACTTCCTCTGGCCATGCTTAAAATTATTCCCATGGGCAGGGAACACAAGGAAAATGGAAGAGAGAGTAATCAAGGAAACATATGGTCCAGGTCACATCTTTCATGCCCAAACTGTTGTCAGCTCAAATGTCACATTTTCATCAATGTGTTCTTCCATCTCAAAATGCTAATATTCCTTACTTACTTTTCAATATGTTTCCTTTTCTTAAAAGTTATTTGCTACAATTTAAAATTACTTGCTTATTCACTTTCTTCCATCAAGATAATGAAATTTACCTTAGGAAAAAAACATTATCTATCATATACACAACTTTATATCTACACTTGGCTATCATCCCCTTCTCTCTTCTCATTATCTCCATAACTGACTCCAATTGATCTCCATCCTGACTCCCTTCCTGAAATAAGTCTTAGCAAGAATAGTGATGACTTAATAGTGATGTTGAGAATTGGACATCCATATGCAAAAGAATGAAAATAGAACCTTATCTTGTGCCATATATAGTAATTAACTTTAAATGGATTAAAGACAAATGTAAGACTTGAAACCATAAAACTCCTAGAATAAAACATAGGGTAAAAGTCCATTGACATTGGTATTGGCAATGGTTTGGGGATATAACACCAAAGTACAGGGAACAAAAGCAAATATAAGCAAGTGGTATTATATCCAACTAAGAAGCTTTTGTTTAGCAAAGGAAATCATCAACAAAATGAAAGGGCAATCAATAGAATGGGAAAAAAAATGTTTGCAAACCATATATCTGATAATGGGTTAATAATTTAAAAAAGATAAGGAACCCATATGACTCAATAGAAAAAATAAAATGAAAACAGAAAGTTCTGAGACTGCACCTCGTTTAAGAAAGATATTTTCTTTACAGATTATTCAGTGATGTTTTGCTAACTACTTCCGAAAAGCCACCGTTTAAGATTCCAAGAAAGACATGAGACATTGAGAATTGCCAAAGAATGTTTAGAAAAGAAAGTAATTGAAGAACAGAAACAGATCCACCAGCATCGAAGACTGACGAAAGCTCAGTCTTACCATGGATCTGAAGAGGAAAGAAAAAAGAGGAAGATTTTAGCTCAAAAGAAGGCAAAATGTTTTGCTGTTGAAAATAGTGAAGAACATTCAGCAAAATACAACTCCAATAATTGAACAGGATCTGGAGGCCGCTCACCTCTTACATCCCCAACTCCACCCTCCACAACAGACACAGAAATTGAGGCTCTAGTGTTATTAAAGGTCACACAAGTGGGGGATACTAGAGCCAGGATTCAAATTTGGTTCTGTCTTTGCTCATCTACCTGATTTTTCCTGAGTTCCTGCTCTCTTGGGTGCACTGAAGGGCCTATGCTGCTAAACACTGTGTTCAGCTGTTTTGAAAAGAGCCCTGAAAGAAGAGTTAGAAACCCCAGGCTTGTGTCGTAGCTCCACTATTTTCTGAGTGACCTTGGACAAGTAATTTTCATTTGATGAAGCTGTCTTTTAAAAGAATTCCTGAAGGAAGAAAAGATGGTGGAGTAGAAGGACTTGAGCTCACCCCCTCTCATTAAAACACCAAAATCACAACTAACTGCTGAACAACCATTGACAAAAAAAGACTGTAAAGTATCAAAAAATTTATTCTATATCCAAAGTCAAAAAGAAGCCACAATGAGATGATAGGAGGGATGCTTTTGTGACATAATCAAATTGCATACTCACCAGGTGGGTAACCCACAAACTGGAAACATTATATTGTAGAGTTTCTCCTACAGAAGTGAGAGTTCTGAGCCCCACATCAGGCTCCCCAGCCTGGAGGTCTGGCATCATGGGAAGGAGCCCCCAGAGCATTTGGCTTTGAAGGCCAGTGAAGATTGAGTGCAGGAGTTCCACAGGACTGGGGGAAACAGAGAATCCACTCTTGGAGGGTACACACAAGGTTTCCCATGAACTGGGACACAGGGCAAGTCAGTGACTCCACAGGATCCTGGGCCAGAACTACCTGAGGGTCTTGGAGGGTCTCCTGCAGAGCTGGGGGTTGGTGGCTGTCGCCCACTGTGGGGGCAAGGACCCCAGGGAGTATTCCTCAGCACGAGCTCTCCTTGAGGTGGCCATTTTGGCACTGAGACCTGGCCTCACACAACAGCCTGCAGGCTCCAGTGCTGAGATACGCCAGGCTAAACAAACAGGGTGGGAAGACAGCCCCAGCCATCAACAGACAGGCTGCCTAAAGTTTTCCTGAGCCCACAGCCACTTCTAGACACGCCTATCTAGAAACGGCCCTGCCCACCAGAGGGACAAGACCACATTCCAATGACCAGTGGGCAGGCACCAGTCACTCCCACAAGGAGGCCTTCACAAGTCCCTGGACCAACCTCACCCACCAGAGGGCAGACACCAGAACCAAGAAGAACTACAATCCTGCAGCCTGCCAGAATGCAGACCACAAACACAGAAAGTAAGACAAAATGAGATGGCAGAGAAATATGTTCCAGAAGAAGGAACAAGATAAAACCTCAGAAAAAATACTAAGTGAAGTGGAGATAGGCAATCTGCCTGAAAAAGAATTCAGAATAATGATAGGAAAGATGATCAAAGATCTTGGAAAAAGAATGGAGGTGCAGACGGAGAAGATATAAGAAATGTTTAACAAAGAGCTAGAAGATTTAAAGAACAAGTAAACAGAGATGAACAATAAAAAACTGAAATGAAAAATACACTAGAAGGAATCCATAGCAGAATAAATGAGGCAGCAGAATGGATAACTGAGCTGGAAGACAGATTGGTGGAAATCACTGCCATGGAACAGAATAAAGAAAAAAGAATGAAAATAAATGAGGACAGTCTAAGAGACCTCTGGGACAACATTAAGTGCAGTTACATTAGCATTATAGGAGTTCCAGGAGGAGAAGAGAGATAGAAAGGGCCTGAGAAACTATTTGGAGAGGTAATAAACAAAAATTTCTATTATCAAGGGAAAGGAAACACTCAAGTCAAGGAAGCACAGAGAGACCCAAACAGGCTAATCTCAAGCAGGAACATGCCAAGAAACATATTAATCAAATGGAAAAAAGTTAAAGACACAGAGAAAATATTAAAAGCAACAAGAGAAAAGCAACAGGTAACATACAAGGAATCCCCATAAGGTTATCAGCTGATTTTTCAGCAAAAAGTCTGCAGGTCAGAAGGGAGAAACATGAAATATTTAAATTGATGAAAGGGGAAAACCTACAACCGAGAATACTCTACCCAGCAAGGCTCTCGTTCAGACTTGACAGAGAAATCAAAAGCTGTACAGACAAGCAAAAGCTGAGAGAATTTAGCACCACCAAACCAACATTACAACAAATGCTAAAGGAAATTCTCTAGATGGAAAAGAAAAAGCCACTAGAAACAAGAAAATTACAAATGAGAAAGATCATCAGTAAAGGCAATCATAAGGTAAAGGTAGGAAAACATCTACACACAAATATGACATCAAAACCAGCAATTGTGAGAAGAGGAGAGTACAAATGCACGATATTGGAAATGCATTGGAAATTAAAAGACCAGCAACTTGAAACAATCTTGTGTGTGTGTGTGTGGGGGGGGGCATATATATATTGCTAGATCAAAACCACATGGTAACTGCAAACCAAAAATTTACAATAGATACACACACAAAAAAGAAAAAGCAATTCAAGCACAACACTAAAGATAATCATCAAATCACAAGAGAGGAGAACAAAAGAGGAAGGGAAGAAAAAAGACCTACAAAAACACAACTAAAACAATTAAGAAATGGCAATAAAAACATACATATTGATAATTACCTTAAATGTAAATGGATTAAATGCTCCAACCAAAAGACGTAGACTGACTGAATGGATACAAAAACAAGACTCATATATATGCTGTCTACAAGAGACCCACTTCAGACCTAGGGACACATACAGACTGAAAGTGAGGGGATGGAAAAAGATATTCCATGCAAATGGAAATCAAAAAAAGCTGGAGGAGCAATTCTCATATCAGACAAAATAGACTTTAAAATAATGTTACAAGAGACAAGGAAGGACACTACTTAATGATCTAGGGATCAATCCAAGAAGAAGATATAACAATTGTAAATATTTATGCACTCAACATAGGAACACCTCAATATATAAGGCAAATGCTAACAGCCATAAAAGGGGAAATCGACAGTAACACAATAATATTGGTGGATGTTAACACTCCAATTACTTCAATGGACAGATTATCCAAAGAGAAAGTCAACAAGGAAACACAGACCTTAAGTGACACATTAGACCAGATGGACTTAACTGATATTTATTGAGCATTCCATCCAAAAGTATCAGGATACACATTCTTCTCAAGTGCACATGGAACATTCTCCAGGATAGATCACATGCTGGGTCACAAAGCAAGCCTAGGTAAATTTAAGAAACTTGAAATTATGTCAAGCTTCTTTTCAGACCAAAACTCTGAGATTAAAAATTACAAGAAAAAAAAACTGTAAAAAACACAAACACATGTAGGCTAAAAAATATGTCAATAAACAACCAATGAATCACTGAATAAATCAAAGAGGAAATAAAAAAATACCTGGAGACAAATGACAACAAAAACATGAAGATCCAAAACCTATGGGATGCAGCAAAAGCAGTTCTAAGAGGGAAGTTGATAGCAATACAATCTTACCTCAGGAAACAAGAAAAGTCTCAAACAACCTAACTTTGCACCTAAAGCAACTAGAGAAAGAAGAACAAATAAAACCCAAAGTTAGTAGAAAGAAAGAAATCATAAAGATCAGAGATGAAAAAAATGAAATAAAGCAATATAAAAGATCAATGAAATGAAATCTGATGCTTTGAAAAGATAAACACAATTGATAAACCTTTAGCCAGACTCATCAAGACAAAAAGGGAGAGGACTCAAATCAATGAAATTAGAAATGAAAAAGGAGAAGTTTCAACTGACACCACAAAAATACAAAGGATCATAAGAGACTACTACAAGCAACTATATGGACAACCTAGAATAAATGGACAAATTCTTAGAAAGGTACAAGCTACCCAGACTGAACCGGGAAGAAATAGAAAATACGACCAGAACAATCACAAGTACTGAAATTGAAACTGTGATTAAAAAATTCCCAACAGACAAAAGTCCAGGACCAGATGACTTCACAGGCAAATTCTATCAAACACTTAGAGAAGAGTTAACACCTGTTCTGAAACTGTTCCAAAAACTTGCAGAGCAAAGAACATTTCCAAACTCATTCTATGAGGCCACCATCACTCTGATACCAAAATCTGACAATGATACCACAAAAAAAGAAAATTACAGACCAATATCACTGATGAACATAGACATAAATATCCTCAACAAAGTGTTAGCAAACTGAATCCAACAACACATTAAAAGGATCATACACCATGATTAAGTGGGGTTTATCCCAGTGATGTAAGGATTTTTCAATATGTGTAAATCAGTCAGTGTAACACACCATATTAACAAATTGAAGAATAAAAACCATATAATCATCTCAATAGATGCAGAAAAAGATTTTGACAAAATCCAACACCCATTTATGAAAAAAAAAAAAAAAACTCTCTAGAAAGTGGGCATAGAGGAACCTACGTCAACACAGTAAAGGCCACATACGACAAACCCACAGCTAACATTCATACTCAATGGTGAAAAGCTGAGAGCATTTCCTCTAAGATCAGGAACAAGAGATGATGAAAGAAATCGAAGATGACACAAACAGAAAGATATACTGTGTTCTTGGTTTGGAAGAATTAATATTCTGAAAAGGATTATACTATTCAAGGCAATCTACAGATTCAATACAATCTCTATCAAATTGCCAGTGGCATTTTTCACAAAACTAGAACAAAAAATTTAAAGTTTGTATGGAAACACAAAAGACCCCAAAGAGCCAAAGCAATGCTGAGAAAGTAAAACAGAGCTGGAGGAATGAGGCTCCTCGACTTCAAACTATACTACAAAGCTACCATCACCAAAACAGTATGGTGCCAGCACAAAAACAGAAATACAGATCAATGGAATAGGATAGAAAGCCCAGAAATAAACCCACACACCACACCTATGTTCATTTAATCTATGACAAAGGAGGGAAGACTATATAATGGAGAAAAGACAGGCTCTTCAATAAGTGGTGCTGGGAAAACTGGACAGCTACATGTAAAATAATGAAATTAGAACATTCTTTAACACCATACACAAAAATAAACTCGATTAAAGACCTAAATGTAAGACTGGACAGTATAAAATTCTTAGAGGAAAACATAGGAAGAACACTCTTTGACTTAAATCACAGCAAGATCTTTTTCTATCCACCTCCTAGAGTAATGAATATTAAAACAAAAATAAACAAATGGGACCTAATTAAACTTAAAAGCTTTTGCACAGCAAAGAAAACCATAAACAAAATGTAAAAATCCCACAGAATGGGAGAAAATATTTGCAAATGATGTAACCGATGAGGGATAAATCTCCAAAATATACACACAGCTCATGAAGCTAAATACCAAAAAAACAAACAACCCAATCAGCAAATGGGCAGAAGTCCTAAATGGACATTTCTCCAAAGAGGACATACAGATGGCCAAGCAGCACATGAAAAGGTGCTCAACATTGCTAATTATTAAAGAAATGAAAATGAAAACTAATACGAGGTATCACCTTGCACTGGTCAGAATGGTCATCATCAGAAAGTCTACGAACAATAAATGCTGGAAAGGGTGTGGAGAAAAGGGAACCCTTCTACCCTGTCGGTGAGAATGTAAATTGGTACAACCAGTATGGAGAACACTGTGGAGGTTCCTTAAAAAACTAAAAACAGAACTACCATATGATCCAGCGATCCCTCTCCTGGACATATACCTGGAGAAAACCATAATTCAAAAATATACATGCACCCCAATATTCATTGTGGCACTATTTACAATAGGCAAGACATGGAAACAACATAAATGTCCATTGACAGAGGAATGGATAAAGAAGATGTGGTGTATATATACAATGGAATATTACTCAGCCGTAAAAAATAATGAAATAATGCCATTTGCAGCAACATGGATGGACCTAGAGATTATCATACTAAGTGAAGTAAGTCAGACAGATAAATATCATATGATATCACTTATGTGTGGAATCTAAAAATTGATACAAATGAACTTATTTACAAAACAGAAACAGACTCACAGACTTGGAAAACAAACTTATGGTTACCAAAGGGGCAAGGTGATAGGGAGGTATAATTTAGGAGTTTGGGATTAACATATACACACTACTATATATAAAATAGACAATCAATAGGGACCTACAGTATAGCACAGGGAAACCTACTTGATATTTTGTAATAACCTATATAGGCAAAGAATCTGAAAAAGAATGGATGCATGTATATGTATAACTGAACCATTTTGTCATATACCTGGAAATAACACAACATTGTAAATCGACTATACTCCAATATAAAATAAAAAATTTAAAAATTTAAAAAGTTAAAATAGAAACAGAAACCCAATTTAAAAATCGGCAGGGCTTCCCTGGTGGTGCAGTGGTTGAGAATCTGCCTGCCAATGCAGGGGACACGGGTTCGAGCCCTGGTCTGGGAAGATCCCACATGCCGCGGAGCAACTAGGCCCGTGAGCCACAACTACTGAGCCTGCGAGTCTGGAGCCTGTGCTCCGCATCGAGAGAGGCCGCGACAGTGAGAGGCCCGCACACCACGATGAAGAGTGGCCCCCGCTCGCCGCAACTAGAGAAAGCCCTCGTGCAGCAACAAAGACCCAACATAGCCATAAATAAATAAATAAATAAATAAATAAATAAATAAATAAATAAATAAATAAATAAATAAATAAAATAAAATAAAATAAAAAAAGAGAATAAACTTGTTTAAAATTTAAAAATTGGCAAAGGATGGGAATAGACATTTTTTCAAAAAGGCACAGAAATAACTCAACATCACTAATCATCAGGAAAATGAAACTCCAAACCACAGTGAACCAGAGTCAAGTTTTGAAATAGAGGAGGGTTTGGAGAAGTTTAGACAGAACATTTTCATAAGTGGCAGATAAAGAGGACTGTAAAAGTGAGAGACTGAAATTTAAAGGGAGAATTGACTGTGCAGTGTCCTAGATGAGACATGAGATAATGGATTCTATCAATTTATACAGGTTATTTATGAGTTATTTACAGGGAAAAAACTAAAGTTTTTAATACCCCTTGTTATTGAGAAATGCAGATATGGAAGTAGAATAAGAATTTCCTAGTACCTGTCTCTTCAATTTAAGAGAATTTTTAACCCCACAATTTAAAAATCCAATTTAGATGTAAATACATGCAGATTTATACATATGACATATAATTCACATGGATAGTTTATAAATGTGTTACACTGACTCATGAATTAAGCTTACTCTGAGATATCAGTATCAATTAAAACAGAGGTCCCCAACCCCCGGGCCACAGGGGTTGGGGCCTCACAGGAACCGGGTCACACAGCAGGAGGTGAGCGGTGGGCGAGGGAGTGAAGCTTCACCTGACACTCCCCTTTGCTCGCCATCGCTCGCATTACCGCCTGAACCATCTCCCCATCCCCCACCCCCTTGTCCGTGGAAAAATTGTCTTGCACGAAACAGTCCCTGATGTCAAAAAGGTTAGGGACTGCTGAATTAAAAGATTATTTTGCAAGGGTAAAAAATGTGTGGACCAACAGAAGGTACAAAGTCCATTTAAAAAATATAACAAAGTTTTGATTAGGAAAAAAATGAGGACAGGTTCTATTAAGCACAATAAGCATAAACTACTTTATACTAAAAAATTTAATCCACAAGGAGAATATGCACCGCTAGTTGATTAAAATATTCTCTGTTCTTCTTCTTTCTTCTAAAATCACAATGCTTTGTATGGCTAAGGGAGAGAGGTTACTAAAATTTCATGGACAATTCCCTCTTAGCATCTGAGTATAGTTTCCCTCTTAGCATCTGAGTACAGTCCCTTGGAATGACTTATACTGTGGATGAGAAGAACAAAGTATAGTACTATTGTTGAGTGTGCTAAACATATTGAAACCACACTTGTTTGAAAAGAGGGGTGTGTGCAATGGTACTTTAAAGCTTTGTACTATTCTTTGTATATTAACAGATATTTTTGTCAAATTCAATACCCTTTCCTTATTACCCTCAAAAAAGAAATGTTATTTTAATGATTCCAGTGTAATCTGAATTTCACACCTGCAGGATAATGTATGCATTCAAATATAATTTTTCATAATTATTCTATCGGTCATTTGATGTTTTTAAATCTTGTTTTAAAGGTATTATATTTCCCAAAATAAGATGTCTTTCTACTGATAGGTCTTTAATTAAAATTTCCTCTAATTATTACTTTTGGTGTTGTAATATTATTGATTTAGTGGCTCCACTCTAATTATATTTCCTCATTCTGTAGTTGACCTTTATTAAAAGTTTAATACAAAGAATACTTTAATAGAAAGGATATTTTCCTTTACTTAATTTGATTCCTATTTTGCTGAAGATTTTTGTTATTGTATTATTCTTAGGACAAAGAAAGATATTGTATCATAATTATAAAACTTAATTGAAACTTCTATGTATATATGTGTATAATAAAAATAAAATGTAATACATCATATATTAATATAAAAATATAAATATTGTAATATAAAAATAAATATTGTAATTTACCACATCCAAGCAGGGGTCTTGTCAGCAATGATCATATCATTTATATTTTCTATCTCATGTAGAAATTACTGACTCTTGATACCATTATTCGTGTTCCAAAATAAATGGTCTTTATTAAAGGTTTTGGATTTTGGGGGGGATGGTTCTTAAAAAAATTTTCTTTTTGTGCAGAAATATATTTATTATTAAAAATATTTTCTTCTTACATGTGTTTTTTTGGCATGATGAAATAGTCTCTAAAATCAGTATGTTTAAAGTATTTTTTAATAGAAAAGCTTATAAGTATTGATATTAAGCAACATATGACTATGATCAGTTAGCTGTCTAATCTTAACCTCCAGTATTTGACACAGTTTACTTGCTCCCCCTTCACATACTTTTGTCACTGTTCTGTCAAAAACCTCAGAATCTACTGACTGATCTTTTTCTCTTACTCTACACATCCAGTTTATCAACAAATCCTGTTGGAATGCTTTCACAATATATTTAATTTCTGACTACATCTTATTCCTTCCACTGGTCTTAGCCTCTAATATCTCACACCTGAATTATTTCAAGCATATTCAAACACGTTTCTCTTACTTACTCTTTACCTACCTCCAAGCCCATCCACATGTAGTTTAGTTTCAATAGAGTAATCAAGAGTAACCCTTTTAAATTTAAGTTGATCATGCCACCATTGTGCACATTACCCTGAAGTCACTCCCTATTTCTTTCACAGTAAAAAGCTAATGTCCTTTAAATGCCCTGTCATACTCTTCACAATCTGGTTGCCCATTAATTTGCTATTGTATCTACATTAGACTCTGCTCTCCCTGTTCCAGACATGCTAGCCTCCTTGTATCTCAAACAAACCAAACACCATCTGAACCTATTTCCTCTTTTATTTAGGAGTGTGCTTCCCTTAGATATCTGTCTGGCTATTGTCTGAATCAATTTCTGTTGCTATGACAAAAATACCATAGATTGAATGGTTTATCAATAACAGAAATGTCTTTCTCACAGTTCTGGGGCTGGGAAGTCAGAGATCAAGGTGCCAGCAGATTTGGTATCTAGTGAGAGCCAGCTTTCTGGCTGAGAGACAGCCATCTTCTTGCTGCATCCTCAGAAGGTGGAAAGGGGCTGGTTAGCCCTCTGGGGTCTCTTTCATAAGGGACCACTATGTAGGAAGGAATCAGTATATAGGAAGGAATCACTAATTCCATTCATGAAGACTCCACCCTTGTGACTAACTCTCAAAGACCCTACCTCCAAATACCATCCTATTGGGGATTAATATTTGAACATATGAATTTTTTTGGGGGGGGCACAAACATTCAATCTATATCATTTATATAGAGCCATATACATATTTGGCACCAAGATGAACAAAGAAATGCCTTAACCTAAGGATTTTAGCTTAATCCATTCCAGAGCATGGATTATTTTTTTAAATGAAAGAAGTTTTATACCATAGAAAGCTTTTGAAATATCAAGGAATATTGAAATAAGAGAGAGTGAGCTCTTAAAAGCAATTGATATTTTGACATTTAAAAATCATAAATGTAGCAGAGGAAGGAAATAAAGACATCACTCCAAGAAAGGTCAAAACAGAGATACCTAGAAGAATAAATTTAGATAAATATATCCCAGGTAAAGAATGTTAAATTTTGGTGAGCTGTAGGAATGTCTATAATCTATCTATATCTTTAGTATACATGTATATAGAGAGACATATGTGTATAAATGTGTATTTGAAATTATATATGTTTATATATTAATAGCTCAGAAGGAGAAATAAATAAAATCTGCAATATAGATTCTGAAGAGCTAAGGGAAAACAATATCCATCTGAGAAGATGTCTTTATAAAATAAAAAGGCTGGTTCTTTCATTAATATTAACATTATTATTTCATATTATAATAAATTATATAAATTTTATAAGTTATATATAATTATATAAAATTATATAAGGAAGCCTCACATCCCAAACTATTACTATGTTTAAAGACACAATAATATAATATCCAATATAGTCAGGAAACTGAAACCCCATCCATTATCACTACTACCTTATACTATTAATCTGAAAACTTCATCTGGCTTTTTCCTAACCTCCAAATTTTATATAAGTTAACTCTTCCCTTTTTAAATTACGTTCCATGTGCAGTGAATTTTTAAATCCTCAGACAAGTTCTGTCCTATATCAAGTTTGTACTTCTTTCTCAAATCTTAGATCTCAGGTGGTCTACTTGACATATTCCTGTATGCCTGTTATTTACTATCCCGTCACTCTGTTAATTTCTTTCATAGTATAAGAATTGCTTGTTTTATTATTTATTTATCACTAACATTTATTCTGAGTCACTCCCAAATTAAAACATGCATATTCAGGCAAATATTTAGTCATTGTTTGACTTCTCTCTACACATTTTCTCCCTCGGTCAAGAGAGTCTACTCTATTTTGATTCCAGCTTGCTTCCATTGCACTCAGGTGCACTTGCCATGTGGAAGTTATGAGAAAAAGGGTCCCTTCTTGCATGATTTTCTCTAAGTTATTTATGAAAGGTTTCACATTCTTAATTCTAATTGCCCATCACTGTGTCCCCTAGTACTAGTGCCCACAAAGACTGGTCTTTTAACCAAGCTTGTCCAACTGTTGATGGCCTGGTGGTTAACTCTCTCTGCTTCTGAAACTGGCTCTATTGTGTTGTCACATTTTATGATATCCTGTACATGAAAACTGGTTAAATAAATTGAAGCTGATGCACTTAGTAGAGTATTAGATTTTTAGAAGGAGGAGGAGCAGATGAAGAAAAAGAAAGAGGAGTTTGAAGATAGGAAGTGGGAAAGGAGAAGAAAAAGGAGGAATAGAGGAGAATATTCTCATATTTTAACTTGACTCATCTCCACTATATACTAAGTTAAAATTTAAAGTATAGAATTGTGTACAAACTATACAAAACATGTACAAACATATATTTTGGGGGTTTATATTTATCTACCTCTCTACCTATACCTAGAAAGGGAGAAACTGGGGGAACACTACTTAAGACGTGTAAAACTATTTGCCCATTGTGAAGGTGACTGAGGATATGAGACTGTTCAACTTCTCACATTTGTCAATACCAACAAAAATGTATTTATTAGGTTTTTAATAACAATTTTTAAAATACATTTTAATTTATATATTGAAGTCTGGGTGAAATAATTTCAGAGGCTTATTAAATATAAGATTAATAAATAACATATCTTGTGACTATCTTGTTCTGTATTCCCTGAGCCTAGGTCTTTACCTAGAGAATAGAAGTTGTTAAAAAAATATTTTAAATTACTTAACGAATGAATATGTCTTTGTGAGAAAAAAATATTATATACATTCTTGAAAATGGGTTAGTCAATTGGTTCATAGCAATTTCTATAAAAATTCTAGCATTTTATTTAGACATAGATAAGCTTACCCTAAAAGTTATGTGAAAAACAAAATAACTAGAATAACTTAAACAATTTGGAAAAGAAGACCATGGGAAAAATCATTCTTCCCAATTTTAAGACATTTATAACAGCTGCATTCAAGGCTATGTCTTAATGTCAAAGGGATAAACATATAGATCATTGGAAGAGAATAGAAAGCCCAGAAAGAGACAGAAACTATTACGCCTGCAGCCAATCAACTTTTAAACAAAGTTCAAATGCAATTCAATGAAGGAAGGGTAGGTAGCCTTTTCAACAAGCAGTGCTGAAGCAATTGGGCATCCATGGGCAAAAAATAAACCTCAATCTAAGACTCACATCTTATACAAAAATTAACTCAAAATGGATAACAGATTTAAATGTAAACCAAAAAATATAAAACTTTCAGAAAGGAAAAAAAAAAATAGGAGAAAATCTTTGTGATCAAGGCCTAGGTAAAGAGTTATTAGACATAAAACCAGAAGAATTATTATTTTAAAAAATTGATAAATTGCACTTCATAAAAACTAAAAGCTTTTGCTCAGTGAAAGACTGTATACAGATGATGAAAAGAGAAGTTGTAGACCTCTCTGGTTTTTGTTTGGATATAATCTTTGAGATAAAAGCCCAAGAGTTTGATTGCTATGCCATATGGTAAATGTATGTTTTTCTTTTCATATTTTAAAAGAAACTTTCAAACAATTTTCCAGAATGGTTGTACCATTTTACATTTGCACCAGCAATGTATGAGACCCAGTTTGTCATCTTCACCAGCATTTAGTATAGTTACATTTTTTTAAAGTTATATTACCTATTCTAATAGGTTTTTAAAGATATTTCATTGTAGTCTAAATTTGTATTTTCCTGTTGGCTACTGGTTTGAGCATCATTTACCATCCATATATCATCTATGTAAAATACTTGTTTATGTCTTTTGGCCATTTTTTCATTGGGCTGTTTTTTATTGTTGTGTTTTTAAATGCATTATTTATTCCAGATACAAGCCTTTTGTCAGATGTGGTTTGAAAATATTTTTCCCAAGTCGTTAGGAGGGAAGGTTTTGCATGTATGGGAACCTCAGATAGATGAGAACTTTCTGTACTTTTGTTAATTTTTGCTTTGGACCAAAACCTGCTCTAAAACATAAATTTCATTAGTTAAAAAAAGGGAATGAGTTATTGATACAGGCAGTAACTTGATTAATTTCATCAGAATTACTCTGTGTGAAGCCAATCTCAAAAGGTCACATACTACATATATGACTTCATTTATATAACATTCTCATTATGACAAAATTATAGAGATAAAAATCAATGTTGCCAGTGATGGTGGTAAGGAGGGGGTCAGATGTGATTCCAAATGAGCAGTCTGAATTGGATTTTTGTGATGGAATACTTCTGGATTTCTATTGTCATAGTGGTTGCATGAATCTACACATGTGATGAAATGGCACAGAACTATACACACACATCATACTAATGCCAATTTCTTTTGATATTGTATTGTAATTATGTAAAATATAACTATTGGAGGGAACTAGATAAAGGATACGTGGAACTCTCTGTAGTCTTTTTTGTAATTTCTGTAAATCTACAATAATTTCAAAACAAAAAGTAGAATGAAAATAAACATGTCTTTGTCTATGTACCTTCAGCTTATAGACCAAAGGAATTACTTAGAGGTTTTCTGTTTTCAAGTGTGTCAGAGGTTCCCAAGACTATCCCTAGATTCAACAATTCCCTAGGGGGACTCACAGCATTCATCGTAGAGTCTTACTCATGACTATGATTTATTACAGCAAAAGCATACAGAGCAAAATCAACAAAGAGAAAAGTCTAATGGGGTAAAGTCTGAAGAAGCCAGGGACAATCTTCTAAGGGTCCTTTCCTAGTGAAATCAGACAGAACTTGCTTAATTCCCCTGGCAAGGATTTGTGACAACACAGATGAAATGTTGCACACCAGGGAAGCTCACGTAGAATCATTGCCCATGGTTTTTACTGGGCCTGGTCACACAGGTGGCATGTGCCTGGCCTGATAATTCCAGACCCTGAGAACGAAAGCAGGTGTTCAGCATAAACCATATTTCTTGCACAAACACTTCAGGCACAGTGAATAACTCTTATCAGTAACAGGTGTAGGAACACTCTGAAGTCCAGTTTCACAGATGCCACCCAAGGGCTAACTTTGGAAGCAGGGCTTTTCAAAGATAGCAGTTCAGGCCTGCTATTTCCTGCACAGTACGGTTATGAATATTGTAGACTTAAGCAAATAAGTAAATAGTTTGACATTATGAGAAGCTAATGATCACATTAAAAGGTAATACAAACTGGAATGGGGTGGTTAAGGTGGTGACGAAATTTGTGGTGTTGGTTTGTTGTCAAAGATATTGGTATAAACTCCCGATTGTAAAAAAAAAAAAAAAAATCTATCCACTCATCTATCCATATAACTACCTTCCTACCAACTTACATACCTATAGTTCTCTGTGTTAAAAGATTTCAAGTGCAAACCAACCGACAGGAGTGAACACATCTAGCAATCATATCTTGCTTTTCAAAATCCATGCTCCACTTAAAGGAACAAGGAATTTGGGAGAAACTGCTGATTCCGAGGCTGGGGCAGAGAAGGTACAAAATAAGCCTGGAACATTTTTTATCCCAGAAAGTAAGAAAATACTAAAAACTAAAATGGGAAAAGTCCGTTTGAAGTTGTTCCCACTGACAATTTTTGAGACAATTTCAGAATGAAAAACTGTATAGTAAATATAATGGAATACAGTGGATTATACTAATAGTGATTATACTAATAGTGATTATTAGTTGGTAAATTAATTAAAAAAATAAAAGCAGGTGTGAGAATAATAGATTTAAAAATTTCCATGCAACCATTTTGCATTCCTGATTCAGTCAGGAATTGTCTATGCTTGCTAAAACCATCAGTTAAACTTTGATGGGGAACAGGATGTTTAAACAGTCTCAAAGTATCTCCAACACATCATTTACTAATGTATTAACCTGAGAGATGCCACCTTAACTGAATATCTTAAGTTAACACACAAAGGATGGGACTCATTAACATTATGACCCCCCCAAAGTGTTATACTTATAGGGACACAATATTACTTCTGCAGAATTTGTGCCAAAAATGCATAGTCTAATTTAATTATGAGGAAACAATAAGACAAATCCATATACTTTTCTAAAAATGTTGGTGTCATGAGATACAAAGAAAAGCTGAGGAACTGTTCATGGGGAAATACGGCTAAAGAGACATGCAAATAAATAAGATGCATTATCCTGGATTAGATCCTGGATTGAAAAATTTATTTAAGGGACATTATTGAGATAATTGGCAAAATCAGAGTATGAATATAATATTATATCAATGTTACATTTCCTGAATGTGTTAAGACATGTGATAAGAATGTCCTTGTTCTTAGGAGAAACATGCTGAATTATTAAAGGATAATGATCATAATGTCTGAAACTTACTCTCAAATGGTTCAGCCAAAGGTGAAAAATATCAGAGAGATAAAGGGAGTGGGGAGAGGATATAGCAAATATGGCAAAAAGATGAAAATTGTTGAATATACAGAAAGTTGAATAGATAGAAAGGTGAATATACAGATCTTCAATAATCTATTCTTGCAACCTTTATGTAAGTTTGAGTTTGAGGATTTTTTTTTAAAGCAAGCTTTAAGTAAAAGAAACTAAGAAATATTTCCCATAAGCATGGCAAATTAATCAAAATAAATCTGCACACTTTTGAAATGATATTAAACAATGAATATATTGACTGAGCCCAACTCACTGGAATGAAAGGAAAGATATGTGGCATTTTCATATTATTTTTAAATTATATAAAATTAAGTTAGCACTGAAAACGTTAAGCTAGTGCCTTTTACCTGCAAATGATATTATTAACTGCTTAAGCTTTGTAGTTCTCTCAAATTATTCTGTTGCTTTTATATGAGTACGTTTTGCTTTTATGATATGTAAAGCAGATTCTGATTATAAATAAATCCTTACTAACTGGGGCATAAGTTTTATGTCACAAGAAGTCTTTAAGGCACCCCTGAGAAGCTAAGCCCAGAGCCAGTCTCTTAGCATCCCCAGAGTATCTTAATGCTGGATAAAGGCTGATGTTTAGGAATCTACAGATAGATCACTGAGACCAAATAATTCTGTTCCTCACTGGTAAATTTAAATCTCTTCCCACTAACTTCTATGTGGAGAATTGTAATTGGAGACTAGCATGCATTAAAGGGGCTTCTTAGGCAAGCACAGAGAGTATCAAAAATTAGCTTTACCATCTTTCGTAAATCTTGATAGAAATGTGGAGACAAATATCTTAACATACACAAATTTATTATACTCTCACGTTTTCTCTAAGATTTCTTACTCAAAGTGTTTCCTATGGGAGAGAACCAAATATACAGAGAGAAAAATGGAGAAGTTCACTTGTCAGAGTCGGAAAGAGGGAGTGGGCAATGGGTAGGGCACCTGTGAGGGTGGAGTTTCTCTCCATCTTCAGGTCCTATGCACTAAGAACTGTTGGTTCTCTAGTCTGCTCTGCCAGCATGGGCTCTGGCCTCTGGTATTAGAAAATATGGAGTGCTTAGGCCATCATATTACTTCATGTCTGGGGGCTCAGTAGCTCTACTTATAAAATCTTCAGCTCAGGCTTTTGATGCTGCAAGCAGCTAACAATGCTCATATACTATGCTTTAATAGTACATGCTATAGATTGAATGTTTGTGTCCCCTCCAAATTCCTAAGTTGAAATCCTACCTCAGTGTGATAGCATAAGGAGGTGGGTCTTCAAGAAAGTATTAGGTCACTGGAGGAACCCTTATGATTGAGATTAGGGCCTTTGTAAAAGAGACCCCAGAGAGCTAGCTCTTCCCTTCTGCCATGTGAGGTTATAGTGAAAATAAAGCTGTCTGCGGAACAGGTTCTCACCAGACATCAAATCTGCTGTAGCCCTGATCTTGAACTTCCCAGCCTCCCCAGGGTGAGAAATAATGTTTTTTGTTATTTATAAGCTACCCAGTCTATGATAAGCCTGAATGGGCTGAGACAGTACATTTAGGTCTCTTCTCACTATCCTGGAACACTGGAATTGGTGGTGAGAGTATCTCAGAGAGTTCCTTGTGTAAGCAAATGAGTGAATATGTCGGGAATGTCTCAGCACCCAGCCTATCCACAGTTCACATACAGCTCGGAGAGCAATACAACAAACGCCCCAAGAGTTACAAAACAAAGCAAAACACAACATCCTAACGAACTGTTTAATGCCAAAAGTCAGTGCCCTTTAAGATTTAAATTCCAGTCCATTTCTCCATACAGAATAGAGTTAAGAATAAGCTGAGGTGACAGGTGCACAAGACCAGACATAATTATTAGAATACTATTTTGACAAAGCACTTCCATGCTTATCATAAAATGGCTTTATTTAGCTTACACCTAAAGCAACTATAGAAAGAAGAAGAAACAAAATCCAAAGTTAGTAGAAGGAAAGAAATCATAAAGATCAGAAAAGAAATAAATGAAATAGAGACTAAAAATAAAAACAAAATAGAAAAGATCAATGAAACAGAAAGCTCGTTCTTTGAAAAAACGAACAAAATTGATAAACCTTTAGCCAGAATCATCAAGAAGCAAAGGGAGAGGGCCAAAATCAATAAAATCAGAAACGAAAAAAAAGTTATAACTGACCCCACAAAAATATAAAGGATTATAAGAGACTACTGTGAGCAGCTACACACCAAATGGACAACCTAGAAGAAGTGGACAAATCCTTAGAAAGGTACACTCTCCCAAGACTGAAAGAGGAAGAAATAGAAAATATGAACAAGCCAATTACCAGTACTGAAATTGAATCAGTAATTTAAAAACTCCCAGCAAACAAAAGTTTAGGATCAGATGGCTTCACAGGTGAATTCTACCAAATATTTAGAGAAGAGTTAACAACTATCCTTCTGAAATCATTCTAAAAAATTTCAGAGGAAGGAACACTTCTGAACTCATTCTATGAGGCCACCATTACCCTGATACCAAAATCAAAGATACCACAGAAAAAGAAAATTACAGGCCAATATCACTGATGAACATGGATGAAAAAACCCTCAACAAAATACTAGCAAACCAAATCTAACAATACATTAAAAAGGATCACACAACATGATCAAGTGGGATTGATCCCAGGGATGCAAGGATTTTTCAGTATCCACAAATGAACCAATATGATGCACTGCACTAACAAATTGAAGAATAAAAACAATATGATCATATCAATAGATGCAGAAAAATCTTTTGATAAAATTCAACATCCATTTATGAAAAAAAAAAAAAAAAACTCTCCAGAAGGTGGGCATAGAGGGACTCTAACTCAACATAATAAAGGCCATATATGCAAAACCCTCAGTTAACATCATATTCAACAGTGAAAACTTGAAAGCATTCCCTCTACGATCAGGAAAAGACAAGGATGCCCACTCTCACCACGTTTATTCAACACAGTTTTGGAAGTCCTATCCACAGCAATCAGAGAAGAAAAAGAACTAAATGGAATCCAAGTTGGAAAGGAAGAAGTAAAACTGTCACTGTTTGCTGATGACATGATACTATACATAGAAAATGCTAAAGACACCACCAGTAAACTACTAGAGTTCATGAATGAATTTGGTTTCAGCATACAAAATTAATATACAGAAATCTATTGCATTTCTATACAGTAACAATAAAATATCAGAAAGAGAAATTAAGGAAACAATCCCATTTACCATCGCATCAAAAAGAATAAAATACCTTGGAAAAAAACCTACCTAAGGAGGCAAAAGACCTGTACTCTGGATACTATAAAATGCTGATGAGAGAACTTGAAATCAACACAAACAGATGGAAAGATATAGCATGTTCTTGGATTGGAAGAATCAATATTGTTAAAATGACAATACTACCCAAGGCAATCTACAGATTCAATGCAACCCCTATCAAATTACCAATGGCATTTTCCACAGAACTAGAACAAAAAATGTTTAAATGTGTATGGAAACACAAAAGACCTCAAACAGCCAAAACAACCTTGAGAAAGAGGAATGGATCTGGAGGAATTACGCTCCCTGACTTCAGACTCAACTACAAAGCTACAGTAATCAAAACAGTATGATACTGGTCAAAAATAGACACATAGATCGATGGAACATAATAGAGGGCCCAGAAAGAAACCCACACACTTATGGTCAGTTAATCTATGACAAAGAAGACAAGGATATACAATGGAGAAAAGACAGTCTTTTCAATAAATGGTGCTGAGAAAACAGGACAGTTACATGTACAAGAATGAAATTAGGACACTCTCTAAAACCATATAAAAAAAACTCATAATGGGTTAAATATCTAAATGTAAGACCAGGTACTATAAAACTCCTAGAGGAAAACATAGGCAGAACACTTTGACATAAGTTGCAGCAATATTTTTTTGGATCTGCCTCCTAGAGTTATGGAAACAAAAGCAAAGATAAACAAGTGGGACCTAATTAAACTTAAAACCTTTTGCACAGCAAAGGAAGCCATAAACAAAATGAAAAGACAAGCTACAGAATGGGGGAAAGTATTTGCAAATGATGCAATGGACAAGGGATTAATCTCTGAAATAAACTTATAGCTCATATAATTCAATATCAGAAAAAAAACCCCAAAACCAAACAAGCCAATCAAAAAATGGGCAGAAGACCTAAATAGATATTTCTCCAAAGAAAACATACCAATGGCCAACAGGCACATGAAGAGATGCTCAACACTGTTAATTTTTAGAGAAATGCAAATCAAAACTACAGTGAGGCATCACCTCACACTGGTCAGAATGGCCATCACCAAATAGTCTACAAATAGTAATGCTGGAGAGGGTGTGGAGAAAAAGGAACCCTCCCACACTGTTGGTGGGTGTATAAATTGGTGCAGCCACTGTGGAGAACAGTATGGAGGTTCCTTAAAAAACTGAAAATAGAGCTACCATATGATCCTGCAATCCCACTCCTGGGCATATATCTGGAGAAAAACATAATTCAAAAAGATACATGCACCCCTATGTTCATAGCAGCACTATTCAAAATAGCCAAGACATGGAAGCAACCTAAATGTCCATCAACAGATGACTGGATAAAGAAAACGTGGTACATACATACACACTGGAATACTACTCAACCATTAAAAAGAATGAAATAATGCCATTTGCAGCAACATGGATGGACTTAGAGATTATCATACTAAGTGAAGTAAGTCAGACAGAGAGAGACAAATATCATGATATCACTTATATGTGGAATCAAATAAAAGGATACAAATGAACTTATTTACAAAACAGAAATAGACTCACAGACATAAAAAACAAACTTATGGTTACCAAAGGGGAGAGTGAAGGCTGGGGGAAGGGAGGTAAATTAGGAATTTGGAATTAACATATACACACTACTATATATAAAATAGATAAACAACAAGGATCTATTGCATAGTACAGGGAAATATATTCAATATCTTGTAATAACCTATAATGGAAAAGAATCTGAAAAACGACTATATATATATATATATATATATATATATATATATATATATATATATATAATTGAATCACTTTGTTGTATACCTGAAACTAGCACAGCATTGTAAATCAACAATACTTCAATAAAAAATAAATTAAATAAATGGCTTTATTTGTACAATATCTATATCATTCAAAACATTTTAACATGTAGGAAAAGACAGATATAATTTTTTGCTTTTTAAAATATTTCCCAGTAATGTATGTGTAATCCACAAAATATATGGTCACTTCATGTAAGTGTCCAAAGAGATATACAGAGCTAATACGAGATAATATTGTTTAGCATGCTAATCATTCTCAGTAATTTATTATAAAAATACATATTTTGTTCTATTTTGGGCTTAAAAGTCATTAAGATTATATTTTAAAAGACAATGTAAATTGACCAGAAAACAGAGATTCATAATTTTCTCATGAAATAATTCACTGAGGATATCAATGACGAAAATTGGTCAAATTATAAAACTTTTATAAAACAAAGTATTGGTAAAAATTATTTTCCTTGAGAATTTTATCTTTATTATTTCAAAAAGAGTTTTTTTTTAAAGAGTAACAATATAAAGGCAAATTTTATAGCCACAGTAAAAACCTGTTTAAAAATGATAACACAAATGAAATTCAAGATAATATTCTAATTAGTGATATAAAATTATGGTGAGGGATGGGCTTCAAGATGGTGGAAGAGTAAGATGCGGAGATCACCTTCCTCCCCACAAATACATCAGAAATACATCTGCATGTGGAACAACTCCTACAGAACACCTACTGAAGGCTGGCAGAAGACCTCAGACCTCCCAAAAGGCAAGAAACTCCCCACGTACCTGGGTAGGGCAAAAGAAAAAAGAAAAAACAGAGACAAAGAATAGGGACGGGACCTGCACCAGTGGGAGGGGGCTGTGAAGGAGGAAAGGTTTCCACAAACTAGGAAGCCCCTTCATGGGCGGAGACTGAGGGTGGAGGAGCGGGAAACAGCAACAGGGGTGCGGAGGGCAAAGCGGAGAGATTCCTGCACAGAGGATTGGTGCCGACCAGCACTCAGCAGCCCTGAGAGAGAGGCTTGTCTGCTCACCCACCGGGACGTGTGGGGGCTGGGAGCTTAGGCTCGGGCTTCCGTCGGATCCCAGGGAGAGGACTGGGGTTGGCTGCGTAAACACAGCCTGAAGGGGGCTAGTGCATCACAGCTAGCCGGGAGGGAGTCCGGGAAAAAGTCTGGAGCTGCCAAAGAGACAAGAGATTTTTTCTTGCCTCTTACTTTCCTGGTGTGCGAGGAGAGGAGATTAACAGTGCCACTTAAAGGAGCTCCAGAGGCAGGCGCGAGCCGCGGCTATCAGCGTGGACCCCGGAGACGGGCATGAGACGCTAAGGCTGCTTCTGCCACCACCGAGAAGCCTGTGTGCAAGCACAGGTCACTGTCCACACCTCCCCTCCCGGGAGCCTGTGCAGCCCGCCACTGCTAGGGTCCTGTGATCCAGGGACAACTTCCCAGGGAGAACGCACGATGCGCCTCAGTCTGGTGCAACGTCGCGGTGGCCTCTGCCACCGCAGGCTTGACCCGCATCCATACCCATCCCTCCCCCCAGCCTGAGTGAGCCAGAACCCCCAATCAGCTGCTCCTTTAACCCTGTCCTGTCTGAGCGAAGAACAGATGCCCTCAGGCGACATACACGCAGAGGCGGGTCCAAATACAAAGCTGAAGCCCAGGAGCTATGCGAAAAAACAAGAGAAAGGGAAATTTCTCCCAGCAGCCTCAGGAGCAGCGGATTAAAGCTCCACAATCAACTTGATGTGCCTGCATCTGTGGAATACCTGAACAGACAACGAATCATCCCAAATTGAGGAGGTGGATTTTGGGAGAAAAGATATATATATGTATATATTTTTTTTTTTTTTCCCTTTTTCCCTTTTTGGGAGTGTGTATGTGTATGCTTCTGTGTGTGATTTTGTCTGTATAACTTTGCTTTTACCATTTGTCCTAGGGTTCTATCTGTCCATTTTTGGGTTTTTTTTTTATTACTTAAAAATTTTTTTTTTTCTTCATAATTATTTTGTATTTTTTATTTTAATAAATTTATTTTTTAATTTTACTTTATTTTATTTTATCGTCTTCTTTCTTTCTTTTTCTCCCTTTTATTCTGAGCCGTGTGGAGGACAGGCTCTTGGTGCTCCAGCCAGGCGTCAGGGCTGTGCCACTAAGGTGGGAAAGCCAAGTTCAGGACACTGGTCCACAAGAGACCTCCCAGCTCCACATAATACCAAACGGCAAAAATCTCCCAGAGATTTCCACCTCAATGCCAAGAACCAGCTCCACTCAACGACCAGCAAGATACAGTGCAGGACTCCCTATGCCAAACAACTAGCAAGACAGGAACACAACCCCATACATTAGCACAGAGGCTGCCTAAAATCAAAATAAGGCCATAGACACCGCAAAACACACCACCAGACGTGGACCTGCCCACCAGAAAGACAAGATCCAGCCTCATCCACCAGAACACAGGCACTAGTCCCCTCCACCAGGAAGCCTACACAACCCACTGAACCAACCTTAGCCACTGGGGACAGACACCAAAAACAATGGAAACTACGAACCTGCAGCCTGCGAAAAGGAGATCCCAAACACAGTAAGTTAAGCAAAATGAGAAGACAGAGAAACACACAGCAGATGAAGGAGCAAGGCAAAAACCCACCAGAACTAAGAAATGAAGAGGAAATAGGCACTCTACCTGAAAAAGAACTCAGAATAATGATAGTAAAGATGATCCAAAATCTTGGAAATAGAATGGAGAAAATACAACAAACGTTTAACAAGGACCTAGAAGAACTAAAGAGAAAACAAACAGTGAGGAACAACACAATAAATGAAATTAAAAACTCTCTAGAAGGGACCAATAGCAGAATAACTGAGGCAGAAGAACGGAAAAGTGACCTGGAAGATAAAATAGTGGAAATAACTACTGCAGAGCACAATAAAGAAAAAAGAATGAAAGGAATTGAGGACAGTCTCAGAGACCTCTGGGACAACATTAAAAGCACCAAAATTTGAATTATAGGGGTCCCAGAAGAAGAAGAGAAAAAGAAAGGGACTGAGAAAATATTTGAAGAGACTATAGTTGAAAACTTCTCTAATATGGGAAAGGAAATAGTTAATCAAGTCCAGGAAGCACAGAGAGTTCCATCCAGGATAAATCCAAGGAGAAACACGCCAAGACACATATTAATCAGAGTAACAAAAATTAAATAGAAACAACAAATATTAAAAGCAGCAAGGGAAAAACAACAAACAACAAACACATAAGGGAATCCCCATAAGGTTAACAGCTGATCTTTCAGCAGAAACTCTGCAAGCCAGAAGGGAGTGGCAAGACATATTTAAAGTGATGAAGGAGAAAAACCTACAACGAAGATTACTCTACCCAGCAAGGATCTCATTCAGATTTGATGGAGAAATTGAAAGCTTTACAGACAAGCAAAAGCTAAGAGAATTCAGCACCACCAAACCAGCTTTACAACAAATGCTAAAGGAACTTCTCCAGGCAGGAAACACAAGAGGAGGGAAAGACCTACACTAATAAACCCAAAACAATTAAGAAAATGGTAATAGGAACATACATATCGATAATTACCTTAAATGTAAATGGATTAAATGCTCCAACCAAAAGACACAGACTGGCTGAATGGATACAAAAACAAGATCCATATATATGCTGTCTACAAGAGACCCACTTCAGACCTAGAGACACATACAGACTGAAAGTGAGGGGATGGAAAAAGATATTCCATGCAAATGGAAATCAAAAGATAGCTGGAGTAGCAATTCTCATATCAGACAAATAGACTTTAAAACAAAGACTATCACAAGAGACAAAGAAGGACACTACATAAAGATCAAGGGATCAATCCAAGAAGAATATATAACAATTGTAAATATTTATGCACCCAACAGAGGAGCACCTCAATACATAAGGCAAATACTAACAGCCATAAAAGGGGAAATCGACAGTAACACAATCATAGTAGGGGACTTTAACACCCGATTTTCACCAATGGAAAGATCATCCAAAATGAAAATAAATAAGGAAACACAAGCTTTAAATGATACGTTAAACAAGATGGACTGAATTGATATTTACAGGACATTCCATCCTAAAACAAAAGAATACACATTCTTCTCAAGTACTCATGGAACATTCTCCAGGATAGATCATATCTTGGGTCACAAATCAAGCCTTGGTAAATTTAAGAAAATTGAAATCATATCAAGTATCTTTTCTGACCACAACACTATGAGACTAGATATCAATTACAGGAAAAAATCTGTAAGAAATACAAACACATGGAGGCTAAACAGCACACTACTTATTAACCAAGAGTTCACTGAAGAAATCAAAGATGAAATCAAAAATACCTAGAAACAAATGACACTGAAAACACAATGACACAAAACCTATGGGATGCAGCAAAAGCAGTTCTAAGAAGGAAGTTTATGGCAATACAATCCTACCTTAAGAAACAAGAAACATCTCAAATAAACAATCTAAACTTACACCTAAAGCAATTAGAGAAAGAAGAACAAAAAAACCCCAAAGTTAGCAGAAGGAAAGAAATCATAAAGATCAGATCAGAAAAAAATGAAAAAGAAATGAAGAAAACGATAGCAAAGATCAATAAAACTAAAAGCTGGTTCTTTGAGAAGATAAACAAAATTGATAAACCATTAGCCAGACTTATCAAGAGAAAAAGGGAGAAGAGTCAAATCAATAGAATTAGAAATGAAAAAGGAGAAGTAACAACTGACACTGCAGAAATACAAAGGATCATGAGAGATTACTACAAGCAACTCTATGTAAATAAAATGGACACCCTGGAGGAAATGGACAAATTCTTAGAAATGCACAGCCTTCTGAGACTGAACCAGGAAGAAACAGAAAATATGAACAGACCAATCACAAGCACTGAAATTGAAACTGTGATTAAAAATCTTCCAAAAAACAAAAGCCCAGGACCAGATGGCTTCACAGGCGAATTCTATCAAACATTTAGAGAAGAGCTAACACCTATCCTTCTGAAACTCTTCAAAAATATAGCAGCAGGAGGAACACTCCCAAACTCATTCTAAGAGGCCACCATCACCCTGATACCAAAACCAGACAAAGATGTCACAAAGAAAGAAAACTACAGGCCAATATCACTGATGAACATAGATGGAAAAATCCTCAACAAAATACTAGCAAACAGAATCCAACAGCACATTAAAAGGATCATACACCATGATCAAGTGGGGTTTATCCCAGGAATGCAAGGATTCCTCAATATATGGAAATCAGTCAGCGTGATACATCATATTAACAAATTGAAGGAGAAAAACCATATGATCATCTCAATAGATGCAGAAAAAGCTTTTGACAAAATTCAACACCCATTTATGATAAAAACCCTCCAGAAAGTAGGCATAGAGGGAACTTTCCTCAACATAATAAAGGCCATATATTACAAACCCACAGCAAACATCATTCTCAATGGTGAAAAACTGAAACCATTTCCTCTAAGATCAGGGACAAGACAAGGTTGCCCACCCTCACGACTATTATTCAACATACTTTTGGAAGTTTTAGCCACAGCAATCAGAGAAGAAAAAGAAATAAAAGTAATCCAAATTGGAAAAGAAGAAGTAAAGCTGTCACTGTTTGCAGATGACATGATACTATACATAGAGAATCCTAAAGATGATACCAGAAAACTATTAGAGCTAATCAATGAATTTGGTAAAGTAGCAGGATACAAAATTAATGCATGGAAATCTCTTGCATTCCTATACACTAATGATGAAAAATCTGAAAGTGAAATTAAGAAAACACTCCCATTTACACCTGCGACAAAAAGAATAAAATATCTAGGAATAAACCTACCTAAGGAGACAAAAGAGCTGCATGCAGAAAATTATAAGACACTGATGAAAGAAATTAAAGAAGATACAAATAGATGGAGAGATATACCATGTTCTTGGATTGGAAGAATGAACATTGTGAAAATGACTCTACTACCCAAAGCAATCTACAGATTCAATGCAATCCCTATCAAACTACCACTGGCATTTTTCACGGAACTAGAACAAAAAATTTCACAATTTATATGGAAACACAAAAGACCCCGAATAGCCAAAGCAATCTTGAGAAAGAAAAATAGAGCTAGAGGAATCAGAATCCCTGTCTTCAGACTATACTGCAAAGCTACAGTAATCAAGACAGTATGGCACTGGCACAAAAACAGAAATATAGATCAATGGAACAGGATGGAAAGCCCAGAGATAAACCCATGCACATATGGTCAACTTATCTTTGATAAAGGAGGCAAGAATATACAGTGGAGAAAAGACAGCCTCTTTAGTAAGTGGTGCTGGGAAAACTGGACAGCTACATGTAAAAGAAAGAAATTAGAACACTTCCTAACACCATACACAAAAATAAACTCAAAATGGATTAAAGACCTAAATGTAAGGGCAGACACTATCAAACTCTTAGAGGAAAGTCTAGGCAGAACACTCTATGACATAAAGGACAGCAAGATCCTTTTTGACCCACCTCCTAGAGAAATGGAAATAAAAACAAAAATAAAGAAATGGGACCTAATGAAAGTTAAAAGCTTTTGCACAGCAAAGGAAACCATAAACAAGACGAAAAGACAACCCTCAGAATGGGAGAAAATATTTGCAAATGAAGCAACTGACAAAGGATTAATCTCCAAAACATATAGGCAACTCATGCAGCTCAATATCAAAAAAACAAACAACCCAATCCAAAAATGGGCAGAAGACCTAAATAGACATTTCTCCAAAGAAGATATACAAATTGCCAACAAACACATGAAAGAATGCTCAACATCATTAATCATTAGAGAAATGTAAATCATAACTACAGTGAGATATCATCTCACACTGGTCAGAATGGCCATCATCAAAAAATATACAAACAATAAATGCTGGAGAGGGTGTGGAGAAAAGGGAACCCTCTTGCACTGTTGGTGGGAATGGAAATTCATACAGCCACTATGGAGAATAGTATGGAGGTTCCTTAAAAAACTAAAAATAGAACTACCATATGACCCAGCAATCCCACTAGTGGGCATATACCCTGAGAAAACCATAATTCAAAAAGAGTAATGTTCCAAAATGTTCATTGCAGCTCTATTTACAATAGCCAGGACATGGAAGCAACCTAAATGTCCATCAACAGATGAATGGATAAAGAAGATGTGGCACATATATACAATGGAATATTACTCAGCCATAAAAAGGAACGAAACTGAGTTATTCATAGTGAGGTGGATGGACCTAGAGACTGTCATACAGAGTGAAGTAAGTCAGAAAGAGAAAAACAAATACCGTATGCTAACACATATATATGGAATCTAAAAAAAAAAAAAAGAAAGAAAGAAAACGGTCAGAAGAACCTAGGGGGAAGACAGGAATAAAAATGCAGACCTACTAGAGAATGGACTTGAGGATATGGGGAGGGGGAAGGGTAAACTGGGACAAAGTGAGAGAGTGGCATGGACATATATACACTACCAAACGTGAAATAGATAGCTAGTGGGAAGCAGCCGCGTAGCACAGGGAGATCAGCTTGGTGCTTTGTGACCACCTAGAGGGGTGGGATAGGGAGGGTGGGAGGGAGGGAGATGCAAGAGGGAAGAGATATGGCGACACATGTATATGTATAACTGATTCACTTTGTTATAAAGCAGAAACTAACACACCATTGTAAAGCAATTATACACCAATAAAGATGTTAAAAAATAAATAAAAATAAAAATAAAATTATCGTTAGTTTCACAGCCTGACTTGAAACACAACTAAAGTTATTTTATTTTTTTATAATTTAAACTAACTGAGTTCTTCCCAGGAAAACATTACTGGCGATCAAGGCATGTAGTTAATAGTTGTTTAGTTTTAATTACATACTCATATTAAAAATCAGAAAATCATGTGAATAAAAAGTAGCATTCTTCCATATTTCACTGCCTATCTTTGAACTTCCAGCATTTTATTAATGTACTTTCTTTCAATCAGTTGTTCTTTCAATATGAGATAAGGGTCAGAAGAATCCCCCAAAAGAAATCTAGATTGACTTCCATAGATACACTTGAGAATTCCTGTTTTTCTTTAAAAAAAATATAGTGTGATCACTTTATGACTATTTATATGTGGTTTTGCTGAAAAGCAATTGGACACTGTTAGTTGACATGTAACAGAAATAAACCTATATTAATAATTTTCAAATCAATTCCTTTGTATCTAATAGTAATACCACATCATCTATAAGAAATAGGGAATAGTTCACGGATATCACCAAATCCTTGAGCACCCATGCAATCTTTGAATGTGAGAGAATTTCAGTAAAGCACACAGATGTACTGTTTGTGTCAAGCTGAGAGAAACTTTAAAGCCTTCTTGGTCTCAGTTATTTGACTACTGATTGTTTTGTTGGGTAAAAGCACAGCTGAAAAAAGAAAAAAATATATATATATAATATATAAACATAATTAAAATAGCAACAACAAAAAATGATCAAATATTCCAATATTTAACATGAGGATAGTTATCCACAGCTAGGTGCCCTTAGAGTGTAAAGAAACCATGATTGTTTTTGTGTGGAGAGAACCTGGTTGTACCTTTTTTTTTAATTGAGATAAAATTGACATAACATTATGTAAGTTTAAGGTATACAGCGTGTTGATTTGATACATATATGTTGCAATATGATTACTACCATAACATTAGCTAACCCCTCTATCACATCACATAACTATCGTTTCTTTTTTTGTGGTGGGAATAATTAAGATCTCATCTCCAAGCACCTTTTAATTTTATAGTACAGTATTGTCTATAATCACTATGCTGTGCATTAGATCTCCAAGACTTAATTTTTTACTGGTTGCTAGTTTTTACCCTTTAACAACATCTCCCCTATTCCCCCATCCTCAGCCTCTGGTAACCACCGTTCTACTTTCTGTTTTTATGAGTGTGGCTTTTTTTATATTCTACATATAAGTGATAACATACAACATTTATCTTTCTCTGTGTGACTTATCTCATGGATGTGCATATATATCTCTGTGCATATATATCTCTGATGCCCTGTTTTCATTTCCTTTGAATATATACCCAGAATTGCTAGATCATATGGTAGTTCTATTTTTAATTCTTTGAGGAATCTCCATACTGTTTTCCACAGTGGCTGAAACAATTTGCTTTCCTACTAACAGTGTATAAGGGTTCCCTCTTCTCCACGTCCACAGGAACACTTGTTATTTCTTGATTTCTTAATGATATCCAGTCTAAAAGATGTGAGGTGATAGCTCATTGTGGTTTTGATTTACATTTCCCTGATGATTGGTGATGGTGAGTAATTTTCAGGTACTTGTTGGCCATCTGGATGCCTTCTCTGGAAAAGTGTCTATTTAGTGTTCATTTATAGGAAGAATTAATATTGTTAAATTGTCCACACTACCCAAAGTCATCTATACATTTAACACAATCCATATCAAAATTCCAATGGCATTTTTCACAGAAATAGGAAAACAATCCTAAAATTTGTATGGAACCACAAGAACCTGAATAGCCAAAGCAATCCTGAGAAAGAAGAACAAAGCTAGAGGCTTCGCACTTCTTGATTTCAAACTACATTACAAAGCTAAAGTAACAAAAGCAGTATTATACTGGAATAAAAATAGACACATAGACCAATGGAACATAATAGCTCAGAACTACTATTTGACAAGGAAACCAAGAACACCCAATGGAGAAAGCATAGTGTCTTCAACAAATAGCAAATGGGAAAACTGGATAACCACATGCAGAAAAATGAAATTGGACCCCTACCTTACATCACTTAAAAAATAACTCAAGGTAGATTAAAGGATTAAGTGTAAGACCTGATACCATAAAACTCCCAGAAGAAAACATAGGAAAGAAACACCTTGACATTGGCCTTGGCAATGATTTTTTATATATGACACCTAAAGCACAAGCAACAAAAGCAAAAATCAACAAATGGGACTATATCAAACTAAAAAGCTTATTCACAAAAAGGAAACATCAAAAATAAATAAATAAAATGCAACTTATGGAATGGGAGAAAATATTTGCAAACCATATATCGGACAAGTGGTTAATATTCAAAGTATAAAAAGAACTCATACAACTCAATAATAACAACAATAAAACAAACAATCCAATTATAAAATGGACCAAGTTTCTATTTATTGTTTAATCAATAGACTTATTGTTTATGTTTCTAAATTAACTAGACTGTTGTTAGTTAAATGTCCTTTCAGGGGTCTCTGATTTTACTTTTTTGTTTTTGGCCGTACCATGCACAGCATGCAGGATCTTAGTTTCCTGATGAAGCATCAAAACTGCACCCTGTGCAGTGGAAGCATGGAGTCTTGTCCATTGGACCGCCAGGGAAGTCCCTGATCTTTCTAACTAAGTCCTGCTACTGTGGTTCCCAGGAATGACATTCACAATGTTTCCTCAATTTTTATAAGCATTTATTTAGACATGAAAAATGTATTTCAAATTTGAATAAGTCTTTTGAGGATCTATACTTTAAAGTTAAACAATAAAAGCTAAGTACTTCCTTTGGTTTCTGACAGTTTCTCATATGAATAGAAAACACGTTGTTTTATTTTTTCTTGCTTTAAACAAATTTCAGTTGACTCATACCTTGTTCCTTTTCCTACATTTTAAACCTTCGTTCCTAGCAAAGCAAAGAATAATGGAAATAGCTCAAAAATTAAAGGTTTGTATTCAAATGTCAATTCAATCCGAAGGACTCTGAAAGATGCATCTGCTTTGAGAGATAAGGAATTAAATGATATCTTATGCTATCTATTAAAACTATGAATAACATTTATAAGTCCAAGTCCTGTAACATCCAAAACTGTCTATCATCAAAAACTTATAGTAAATGCAATATTTTTAAAACTCATGAACCATATGAATATATATTTCACATTTTCTGTGATGCATTTCAGTCTACAAATTTCAATTTATTTCAAGTTGCATTCTATGATATATTTCAACCATTTTTCAAAAAATGTGATTAGCATAAAACGAAGGATAAAAATTACATGATAAGCTCAGATGCGGAAAAATTATTTGACAAAATTCAACATCTATTCATGATAAAATCTCTCAACAATATTTTAAAAAACTGAGTAAAATCTCCCTCTAAGTCAGATAAAGCCAGAGCTGTGCTAGTAACTGGGAGTGGATTGTCCACATCCTAATTTGTTCTGTTTTCTTCTGTGACAGTCCCATCCATGGAAGCCTTCAGAACATACAGTTGGTAAACCAGTGATGTATATCACAGTCACACTTGATGGCCTGTTGACATAATAATAACTCTAATGCAATAATAACTAACAGTAATTCACAGAATTCTACCATAGATCCACACACAAAAGACCCCTACCTTGGCATCCTTAGAAGACCTTAAATATTGCAAACATACAAAAAATAAATTTATTAAAGAACATACAAACATCTTTGTTGCTTCCAATCTGGTACGCAGAACTAGCACACTACCTGTAATTCTAAGCATTCTTTATGTGACTGATACCCTTCAATCTCTGAGGTGCTCCTTTCCATATCTCCTATACCCTTGGAAATCACAGTGACTGGGTTGTACTGCTGGGATCAGTTATGGATTATGTCTTTGCTGATGTTAAAGCAGAAAATACTTAGAAGTGTAGGGAGAGATAATTTGAGCAGCAGTATTGAGTAAAGAAGGGGACAAATTAACTCGTCAAATCCTTCTCAGCTAGAATGCAGTAGTTTCTTGCACAACCAAGTATTATTTCTCAATGGTAGACATAATCTTTTTGTTTCTTTCTGTTCATGACTCAATTTGTAGCTCTAAAAATAGTCACAAATTAGCATGGCACATGGTGACTGAGGAAGATTTTGAAATATCGATCAATTTGAATCACTCTTATATTTGAATAAATGAAGGTCTAGACATAACATGTAAGAAAAGTAGTAATAGTTTACTATATTGACAAGTCAATGGACAATACTGGATGCTAGATAATATTTTATACATTTACTAACATTTATTTAATTTTCCCCAAATTAAAATTCCAGCTTTATTTAAATGCTTGATTTAAATTTTAACATTTTTTACTTAAAATTTTTGTTTTGCTTTTTAATTTTAGTATGTAATATTTATAAGTAATGGATATTTTAGAATACAATAAAAATAGCTTTTGAAAGATATATAAATTATTTTTTCAGTGCTTTCCATTATCTTCAATTTTGCTTTTGATAAAAATATATCATACATATTTTAAATACAATGAAATTTTCTTTTGGTACAAATCTTTTCATAACTGAGAATGAGTAAAAGTCAAGAATGTAATAGAAACAGAGAACAGAAAAGCACACAGTTTAGGAAAGAAAAATAAAGCAACAAAAGACTTTTTTTTGTTACAAAACCATATAAGCCAACATCAAAAGCTTCAAACATTCAATTATAAGATGAATAAGTTCCAGATCGAATGTACGTGGTGACAGTACCTAATAATACTGCATTGTGTACTTGGAATTTGCTGAGAGTAGATCTTAAGTGTTCTTACCTGCCCCCCACACACGAATGATGACTATGGAAGATGAGGTATATGTTAATTAGTTTGATTGTGGTAATCATTTTACAATGTGTACATATATCAAAACATCATTTTGTTTGCCTTAAATATATACAATTTTTATTTGTCAATTATACCTCATTAAACCTGGGGGGAAGAATATAAGCCAATAAAAAAATACAGAATATATTTAATAGCTCTTTTAGCTTGATTTATGACTTTTAAATATTGAGCTATATGGTAAATGGGCCTCACTGATATTCTTATCCTAGACACTATACATTTTACGGGTGACCCTGAAAACCTACATTTTTACATAACTCTTACTTTATGAAAATTACATGTTCCGTTCTGGATTTTCCTTTAAAAGATAGGAAGACCATCTTTTAAATATTGCTTTTCTGGGCATAGTTTCTGGGTGTAATCAAGCCAAGGGAGAGACTCTAACAAGGAGGAGGGAGGATCAACCATGACAAATGATTCCCAAAGGGCCAAATAAAATGGCTATTAAATTTAGCAGCATGGAGATTATTGCTAGCGCTTAACAAGAATGTTTTGCTGGAGTAGGAGTTAGAGGCTGGTAGTGTGGGCTTAACAGAGAATGGCTATAAAGAACTGTGAATCTGAATGAGTTTTGCTTCAAACGGGGAAGAAATAAATGGGACAGTAACTTGCCAAGTAATAGGAGTAAAGATGAGAAAATAAGTAGCATGATATACAACCTATGAAAATGACCCAGTAGAGCAGGAGAAATTGGGGCTGTAGAAGAGAGAATATAGGACTGCTATTGCAGAGTCCTAGTCACATGTGAAAGGATTTGATTTTTATAGGAGTGTGGAAGTTACTCTGTGGAAACTGGTAGGAAAGATGAGCATGTAGATATGAAAACTGGTGGGTAGGTTGATATCTACTGTCTTTTTCTGATTACTTTGGTGCAATAGGAAGCAAGCTATTCATCTAAGAGGAATAATAATAATTCTAATATTTCCTAGGGTTGTTGAGATGAGTAAATGAATTGGTCCATGTAACAAACAAACTTAGAACATTACGCGGCATTACCTAACATGTGGTAACTACTGTCAGAGACATTAACTCCTCCTTGTAAATATGTCTGCTATTAATTTCACCAAACTCTTTTAAAATAGTCCAATTTTCCAAATTATTCTTTAAGGACATTATTTTTAAAAACATTAAAAAATGAGAAGCATTGTATATGAGATTGCTGCTGTGATGTGAATAATACATTTTTTTTTTCCTTTTTTGTATATCTCCTCCTACTCATTTCCACTCTTGCTATTTGTTTTGTTTTCCAGACTTCCATTACCTCATTTTCCTGTAACCAGTTCCCTTCCTCTTCTCATTGCAATCTTGCCTCTTCCTTAGATGCCAGTATATGGCCTAAGTATAAAGCATGTACTCCGGAAGTTTAAAACACCTAACAGAGTCATCTTATAATTAAAACCTATGTATTCTGGCATTCCAACATACAATTGGCTTCTTGAGACTTTTTAAGGTTAATAGAAACATGAAGCAATCTTGATGCACTCCCTTTGCTTTTATATATTGTCACACTGTAAAGAACTTTGTTCATGTAAATTTCGCTGGCATTAATAAAAATGGAAATTGTGCCACACTTAATCAAAAAGAATTTTATAAACAGGATCTTCCTGGTGATGGGATGAAGTAACTAGTGTGTTACCAACATTAGCTGCTCTACTTTTCCCCTCATAGGAGGTAATGATTACAGTGGCCATGATCATGAAGCATTCTAGCAGGACCCCATAGGTTGAATAAAAAGCCCTTGCCAGGTGTGCAATCAGCATTTTGCTTCCATGCTTCACTATCTCAGTGGGAAGACTATCAAGTGAGTGAATTTGTCATTAATCATGACTGGTGCAGAGGTGCTGACTCTGAGCTTAATGTACACATTTTTTCAATTTGACAGTTAATTTTAAATAAAATAAGAAATTAAGATTCTTCAAGGATATTTTATATTCCATTATTTTACATATGATTTCAGTATCCCCCTTTATGAGACTGTATTGAAGGCAAGCCTCCTAGATGTTTTGATAATTATCTCTGAACTCTCATCTACAAATGATTTTATTTGACAGGATAGAAAATACAGATGTTTCCTCTCACATAAGTTAAAGTATTTAGAATAACTTTACATAATAATATGAATACATTTATTGAGTTATACTTCTGGCAATTAATAAACATATACCTTCTACTTTCTAGATGATTACAAATATCTTGGGTTTTGATTTATTTCATATGCTTAAAATTTGATCATGTTAAAATTCTTATAAGATTTTACTTACCTTCCTATGCTAATTCCAATTTAAAGTCTGCTCACTCAAACTTCTCCTGACACTTGAGACCATTTAAAAATCCACCTCTTTCCTGAACTTGTGGCTTTGTTGGAGTCAAGGGGTATCCAGGCTAAGTGAGAGTCTGAACATGTTACCAGCTGCTGGCCTGAATCACTCTAATTTTTCTGCTTAGGTCATCATTACCTAAGGACAGAGAAGCTGACACAGCAGCTTCTTTCAGATTTTACTCCCTGCAGGTTTTTGTTACACTAAATGAAAATCTTAAGAAAAGGAGACAGAGATACTGCTGATAAGGTTCCCACAAGGTTTTGTTCTGCAATCAGAGATAAATATGTCTTTAGTGTTTATTCCTTTTGTAAATTCATATCTCTAATTATTTTGCTCTATGTGGAGTCAACAGTGTTGATTCTTGCTTCTTTGTCTCCATTTAATGTGCTACATGTGCTTTTTAACTTAGAATCAATAGTTATCTTACTCTTGTACTAACTTGAAACCATCTTGCTCCAAAGGAAAATTCCACTAAACCAGTTTGTAATTTTATCATCTAATGAATAGTCTAGATGCAATTAAAAGGTTCTAATTGTCTAGGAACAAAAACCAAAATACTTTTGATATAAAACATGGTTACAGTTTGAAATATAAAAAAAACCTCACAGCTAAAATGAAATTACATCTATATTGTCTGATGAAGATATTCTTAGTATGAATAATAGATGTTATGTAGTATTTTTAAAACATTTCTTTCTCTTACTGCTTGTGTTAAATTTCTTATGTGTTAATCTCTATCTCTAGGTAATCTCAGATTTAGGACATCCATAACAGAGGAATACTTTTGCAAGTAGAGACACTTTATTAGTCTGCTAATAAGGGCTTAGGGCTGCCATGACAAAATACAATACACTAGGTTGCTTAAACAACAGAAATTTATGTTTCCATAGCTCTGGAAGTTAGAAGTCCAAGGTCAAAGTGCTAGAAAATTTAGTTTCTCCTGAGGCTTCTCTTCTTGGCTTGCAAGATGGCCTTTCTTCTATGCACACAAACTGCTGGTGTCTCCTCCTCTTCTTATAAGGACACTAATCTATTGGATTACCACCTCACTCCTATGTCCTCATTTAACCTTAATAACCCCCCTAAAGGCCGTGTCTCCAAATACAATCACACTGAGGGTTAGGATGATCCAGACTGAGACATTATACAGGCAAAATAACTGAAGATCAGATAGGGTGTGTGAGTTATCTAAGGCCACACTCTAAGCAGTTAGTGACACACTGGGTGTAACAGTAGCGAGTATGCTAAAGCAATTAAATTGTAGGCACTTGAAGAAGGTAATAAAGATATAAAAAACAGTGATAAATCATTATGGATGTTTTGTTTGTGATACAAAGTCAAGTTCTTGTTTCTGGATTCATCTTAAGCAGTCTTACATCACCAAATTCTGCCAGAAGTTTAGTTGGCTACTGAGAGAACACACAAGAGAACAAGTGACAAGGCACTATCAGATCATAACCAAAACACAATCATTTTCTATAAATGGTGGTCAGCCATATTTCCATGATCTGCAACCACGTCTTTTGTTCATGTGGTATGCTTAATAGGTCTCTGATGACAAAAAATAGCTTTGTTACCTGTCCATAAAATATATTTGAAATCAAGATAATGAGAAATGTATAAGCCAACAAACTTCTAGAGACAAGGTTAACAGTTTTATTTCAGTGAATCCTAACACTTTCTATATGTTATTCGCTATGAAAATGAATGACATATCTTGAAAAATAGGACTGTTTTATTATTAGTCATATTACTTGCACCATAAAACAATTATTTATCTTGAAGTATAGTAGAATGCATTTAATACAGGGTTAGTTTGGTGAAATCGGATTGTAAAGCAAGCATTTTATATATTCAAAATTAATATTATAATTCTCTTAAATATGAAGTCACATGTTATAGTCTTCAGTATAAAGCCTTATAAAGTACTTCTTGTGCACATTAAGATTTGAGGGTTAATTAGCAAAGTTAAGAAGTAACAGAAGAAAAATCAATATGCAAGTGTATTAGTTTGCTAGGGCCCCCATAACAAAATACCAAACGTTGGGTTGCTTAAACAACAGAAGTTTATTTTTTCCAATTCTGGAGACTAGAAATTCAAGATCAAGGCATTAGCAGGATTGGTTTCTTTGGCCTTTCTCCATGGCTTGCAGATAATTTCCTACTTCCTGTGTCTCCATATGCTCTTTCCTCTGTGCTTGTGCATCCCTAATGTCTCTGTGTCCAAGTTTGTTCTTCTTATAAGGGCGCTAGTCAGATTGGATTAGGGCCCACCCTAACTGCCTCAGTTTTTACCTCTTTAAGGACCCTATCTCTAAATATAGTCACATTCTGAAGTACTGGGCTTTAGAACCTCAATATATGAATTTTGGGTGGACAAAATTTAGCCCATAACAGCAAGTGTCCAAACATTCAAAATATTCTGCCTTTAATACAACTGTCAAAATCTGAGTGGCAAATGAGTGTGTACATGTCTTGGTGGGAAGGATATGAAGTGCTTGGGAAGTAGAGAATTCTAAAATCTTCCTGCTTGCCTGCAGGATTTAATCCATTCTCTTTTAACAGTAAGTCTCTATAACTTCAGTACATGTTAACTGATATATTTGTTGTAGAAATTAAGAGAAGTAATATACGTGAAACACATTGCAGAGTCTGGCAGACAACAAGTGCTGAATACGTGTTCATTGAATTTGAATCAATCTAAACCTTGCTTCATCAGGCTCACACACACTGTCTCTTTGATAATACTAAAGAACTTTGCTACCTGTTTGCTCTTTGATGCTTAAAAACATTTTTTATTTTGAAATAAGTAGAGATTCTCACAAAGTTGCAAAAGTAGTAGAGAAGCCCCATGTATCTATCACCCAGTTTCCCTCAATGATAATATCTTACATAACTATAGTACATTATCAAAGCCAGGAAATTAAAATTAGTATAAGTCACAGATCTTTTTCAGCTTTATACATGTACTCATTTGTGTATGTCTGTGTGTTATTATGAGTATTCCGTGCAACTTATCACGTACATATATTTGTGTAACCACCACCATAATCAAGACACAGAGCTATTCTATCACCAGAAATATCCTTCTTGCTATTCTTCTCCCAATACTTTACCCAACTATTATTTTGGAAACCGTCCTGGAGGCCCCCAGGTGTTAATTTTGCTTGTGTTCTCAGAGTAAATAAAGTTTTACTACATTGCATTCTGGTTACCGTTAAAACATGTAGTCTACCTACTAGACTGACTGCAAACTCTTTGAAGCTAGAAGAGTGTCTTTTAAAGTAATGTATATTGAATGGATGCCTACTGGGATAATAAAATTTTCCAAAGATGCTTATGATAATCATATTGGTTTAAATAGTAATATACTGAACCTACAATTTTAAAAATACTATTTCTTCATCTCAATAGACACAGAAAAGGCTTTTGATAAAACTCAACACCCATTTAGAGGGAACTTACCTCAACATAACAGAGGCCATACATGACAAACCCACAGCGAACATCATTCCCAGTGATGAGCTGAAAACATTCCCTGTAAGATCAGAAGTAAGACAAGGATATCCCCTGTCATCACTTTTATTCAACATGGCAATGTTGAATAAAAGTCCTAGTCATGGCAATCAGAGAAGAAAAAGAAATAAAAGGAATCCAAATTTGAAAAGAAGTAAAACTGTCACTGTTTGCAGATGACATGATACTCTACATAGAAAATACTAAAGATGCTGCCAGAAAACTACTAGAGTTCATCAATGAATTTGGTAAAGCTGCAGGATACAAAATTAATATACAGAAATCTATTGCATTCCTATACACTAATAATGAAAGATCAGAAAGAAATTAAGGAAAAATACCATTTACCATTGCATCAAAAAGAATAAAATATCTAGAAATAAACCTAACTAAGGAGACAAAAGACCTGTACTCTGAAAACTGTAAGATGCTGATGAAAGAAATTGAAGATGACACAAATAGATGGAAAGATATACCATGTTCTTGGTTTGGAAGAATCAATATTTTCAAAATGACTATACTACCCAAGGGAATCTGCAAATTCAATGCAATCTGTATCAAATTACAATGGCAGTTTTCAAAGAACTAGAACCAAAAATTAAAAAATTTGTATAGAAACACAAAAGTCCCTGAATAGCCAAAGAAATCCTGAGAAAGAAAAACAGAGCTGGAGGAATCAGGCTCCCTGACTTCAGACTATACTACAAGGCTACTGTCAACAAAACAGTATGGTACTGGTGCAAGGACAGAAATATAGATCAGTGGAACAGGATAGAAAGCCCAGAAATAAATCCATGCACCTATGTTCAAAGAGTCTATGACAAAGGAGGCAAGAATATACAATGGAGAAAAGACAGTCTCTTCAATAAGTAGTGCTGGGAAAACTGGACAGCTGCATGTAAAAGAGTGAAATTAGAACATTCCTTAACACCATACCCAAAAATAAGCTCAAAATGGATTAAAGACCTAAATGTAAGGCTGGACACTAGAAAACTCCTAGAGGAAAACATAGGCAGAACACTCTTTGACATAAATTGCAGCAATATCTTCTTTGATCCACCTCTTAGAGTAATAAAAATACAAGCAAAAATAAACAAATGGGACCTAATTAAACTTAAACGCTTCCACATAGCAAAGAAAACCATAAACAAACTGAAAAGACAACCCAGAGAATGGGAGAAAATATTTGCAAGCAATATGACCGATAATGGATTAATCTCCAAAATATACAAGCAACTCATGCAACTCTATATCAAAAAAACAAACAACCCAATCAGAAAATGGGCAGAAGATCAAAATAGATGTTTCTCCAAAGAAGACATACAGATGGCCCAAAAGCACATGAACAGATGCTCAACATCACTAATTATCAGAGAAATGCCAATCAAAACTACAATGAGGTACCACCTCACACCGGTCTGAATGGCCATCATCAAATGGTCTACAAACAATAAATGCTGGAAAGGGTGTGGATGAAAGGGAACCCTCTTACACTGTTGGTGGGTATGTAAATTGGTACAACTGCTATGGAGAACAGTATGGAGGTTCCTTAAAAAACTAAAAATGGAACTAACCTATGATCCAACAATCCCACTCCTGGGCATATATCTGGAGAAAACCATAATTCAAAAAGATACATGCACCCCAGTGTTCATGGGAGCAATCTTTACAATAACCAAGACATGGAAGGAACCTAAATGTCCATCAACAGAGGAATGGATAAAGAAGATGTGGTACATATATACAATGGAATATTACTCACCCATAAAAAGGAATGAAATAATGCCATTCAGTAATGCCATAATGGCACTGATGGCATAATAATGCCATCAATGCAGCAGCTTGGATTGACTTAGAGATTATCATACTAAGTGAAGTAAGTCAGACAGAGAAAGACAAATATCATGATATCACTCATATGTGGAATCTAATTTTAAAAATGATATAAATGAACTTATTTACAAAACAGAAACAGACTTACAGATATCGAAAACAAACTTATGGTTACCAAAGGGGAAATGTGGGAAGGAGGGATAAATCAAGAATTTGGGATTAACATTCACACACTGCTATATATAAGATAGATAACCAAGAAGGACCTACTGTATAGCACAGGGAACTTTACTCAATATTCTATGATAACCTATATGAGAAAAGAATCTGGAAAAGAATGTATATATATATATCTATATCTATAACTGAATCACTTTGCTGTACACCTGAAACTAACACAACATTGTAAATCACCTATACTCCAATAAAATGAAAATAAAATAAAATAAAAATACTATTTCTGTGCGACAAGTAGGTTGACTAATGTACACATTCTTTGGCCCCAATTTTCACACACATTTATTATGCGAGCTAGTACAAATAACAAACAAGTGATTAAAAATATAACTGATAATGGTTTAGTTTTGCTGCTGAAGATGCCATAATCATCTGAATTACTATCCAGAGAGTCATTTTTCAATAAAGAGAACTACAAACTGCTTAAGTGGCTATGGTGTTCATCAGCTGGTAAACCTGGCAGGTGGGTGACTATTCCAAAATTCCTAGTAGTAAAGAAATCTCTAATTAGATATCACAAATTCCTAGTAGTGTTTTCACAGCAATCCAGCATAAACTGAATTGCAAGACCACTGCCCCAGGTATCTCCAAACAACCTACAAACTTCACATGTATTTTATTTTACCAACAAAGAAGATGCACAAAAGGAAACCAAATTCTGTCATTATTATTTAAATTTCTTTGTGAATATAGATCACCTGATTTCAGTGTGTTGAATAATTTCCCATCTTCCTGAAAACAAAGAATGCATTTACATAGTTTAGTTTACATTATTACATTTACTGAATATTTTGTAGGTAATTTTACTTAAAACACCAAGTATAAACAAATGACCGATACCAGAAATTGAGTGATACATTTAGTTTTTGAAATAATGATTTAAAATGGAATTAATTTCTTAGTTTCAAGTTACCACAACACCTCAGAGTACTGTACTCCTGGAAAAATATACTTTGCACATGCTCTGTTATTTTTCTCAAACACACATATTTTAGATATTGAAAATTATTTTGCAGTATTAAACATTGTAAGAAATAGAAAATATCAATCTAAAAGACAATTTTAAAATACAGAAAACAAACATGTTAAGCACATTTTAAAACTTTTGTACAGTATATATCAACATACATTAGTTAAAATTATTTAGAGCATGAATCAATTAAGTGAAAACTTAAAAAGACAATTGCTAAGGAAGAATTTTATCTTTGTAGACAATTTATTACTTAAATCACTCTTTTTTATTGCCCATTTCATGGCCTTTAGTAAATTCACATTTCAATTATTCAATATGTTAGTACAGAGCACTGGCTTTGTAATGTGAAAATAAGTAAAGATGCTTTGAGGAAGGAAAAAAATTAAATTATATTTCATTGCACCCTCTAACTTTAATTCTTCACTCGACAAATATTTAAGAATATATGAAAAAAAACCCTACTATTAGGTGCTGGAGTTACATGATTAAAAACATACTCTTTTTCCCCAAGTAGCTCACTCCCTACTGTTGTGAACTAATGGAGGCCTTTGCAGAAACAATTTCAAGACAATGTGTGTAGAACTAATTTGGATACTTGTACAATGTGCAATGTTTTAATAAATTTTACTTGAACAAACATTATAAGCATTCAAATACATGGGTACAATGTTGGCTTTAAATTATTATCTCTAAAAAATAAAAAAAAATAGTGAAAAGTGTCTTTTATATTTATCCGCAGATTTACTGTTTCTAGTGTCTTTTTCTTTTTTTTGGATAGCTACAATTTTCCACATGTTGTCATTTTTTTTCTGACTAAACAACACCCTTTAATATTTCTGATAGTGCAGGTTTGCCCATAAATTCAGCACAAAGAGGAAAATCAGTAAAAAAAGAATGAAATATTAATCTATAAACAATCATCATTTTAACTGAATGTGGTAAGAGGTTTTTTTAATTGTAAAAAAATTATAAAAAGTATCATGAGATCTACCCTTAACAAATTTTTAAGTGTTCAGTATTGTTAAGCACAATGATGTACAGCAGATTTCTAGAATTTTTTCATCTTTCATGACTGAAACTCTATACTTACTGAACATTAACTTCAAATTTCCCTCTCCCCCCAGCAACCACCATTCTACTCTGTTTCTATGAGTTATTTTGGATACAACTTATAAGTAGAATCATTCAGTATTTATCCTTCTGTGACTGGCGTATTTCACTTAACATAATGTCCTCAAGGTTCATCCACGTTGTAGTGTATGACAGCTTTTCCTTCTTTTTTATGGCTGAATAATATTCCATTGTGTGTGTGTGTGTGTGTGTGTGTGTGTCTAATCCGGAGGGACATTTAACTGTTGCCACCTCTTGGCTATTGTGAATAACAATAAACATGGAAGTGCAGATATCTCTTGGCTATCCTGATTTCAATTCTTTTGGATAAATACCCATAAGTGGGGTTTTTGGATCACATGGTAATTCTATTTTTAATTTTAACAGTGGAAACTTCATACTGTTTTCCATAACGACTTTACAATTTTGCACTCCCACCAACAGTATACAAGGGTTCCAATTTTTCCACATCCTATGATACTTGTTATTTTCTGTTTTGTTGTTGTTGTTGTTGTTAATGGCCATCCTAACAGGTGTGAGGTGACACCTCATTGTGGTTTTGATATGCATTTCCCTGATGATTAGTGCTGTTGAGTATATTTTCATATACTGGTGTCCATTTATATGTCTTCTTTGGAGAAATGTCTATTTAAGTCCTTTGACCATTTTTTAATTGGGTTATTTGGGTTTTTTTGCTATTGAGTTGTAGGAGTTCCTTATATATGTTGGATACTAATACCTTTACAGATATATGGTTTGCAAGTAATAAGAGATTTTAAAAGTATGGTTAAAAAGAAACAAACCAAAAAACTTGGATTTAGTTTGTGACATCAGATAAGAATTTTGAGATTTTAACTTTTCGTATTTTCCCCTTCAGAAGTAAACATTCAATTTAAGTGTTTTGGGTCATGATTCATACTACCATCCCAGCTCCATTATCAATGTCATATAGTTTCAGGTGACCATAGGCAAAAACTTAACTATCCGGCTTGCTTCTGTATACCCTGTACTGATAATATTTCACCATAGAAGAAAAAGAAAAAAAGAGTACCTTAACTTTGCCTTCATCTTAGGACAATGAACAATTCTATATAACACCCTGAGGGTTATATAGTTTCCTAAGGGTCTGTGGTCTAAAGCCATTATGCTGTACTGTTGTATCAATTAAGAATCCTTGAGTCGAGTAAACAAAGTAAACTCCACTTAGCAAGAGCTTTTTATTGGAATCACCTGAAAGAACATGGTGCTGTTCATAAGTCAAAAGAGAAGCTTAGCAATCAGGCCCCAGCAAAAACAGGAGACAACTTCTGAGTATCTGTATTATCTTAGAAAATACTCCATAATGTAGAGTTTATTCAATAGAGTACTTTATTAGTTGATAATTGGAAATTGATAAAAGATTTTCTTTTTAAGGTAATATGTTGTGGTCATCTTGAAACACAAAATGAATAAAGGAATGAATCAGCTGTAACTAATCTATATTCTTTCCCAAGAGGCAAATTGTTAAGGAGACAGTCTGATTGTTTTAGGTTCTTTCATGTCTCATTCTTCACTGACTGCCCAAGAAGGTTGTATACAAAGAAAGAGATAATTCCCCAAAGGAAACTCTTGACCTTTAGAAAATTAGTAGATATTACTGGTAGGGGGAAAATGGATTTATGGTCAACGATTTTAAGACATAGTGGTTTAGGCAAACATGTTTTTTTAATAGCATCTCAGGACATTTATGTATATTTATTAATACATTCATATAATTGGCTGCTCTGATTGTCCATTGGAGCACATTTTGAGAAAGACTCCATTAGGAAAAAAAGGAAAATAAGAGGAAAGAAAAGGGTCCCTTTCATTGAGCCCTTCTACTTTTACTATGTGAAACGATTTTAACTGAAACTTGGATAAGAGGAAGAGGTGAGTCACAGTCATTCAGAGAATATTTGAGTGTGCATTAGAATCACCTGGACAGCTGGTTAAGGCACAGATTTCTGGACACCATTCACAGAGTTTCTGATTCAGGAAAACTGGTGGGGTGACACAAGAATTTACAACTCTAAGAGAAATAAACCAGACAGAGAAAGGCAAATACTGCCTGGTATCACTTACCATATAGAATATTAAAAAAAATGATAATCAATCTCATAGAAACAGAGAGTAGAAAAGTGGTTGTCAGGGGCTGAGGGTGGAGGGGAAAGTAAGGAAAAATGGACAAAAAGGTACAAATTTTCAGCTATAATATGATTTTTTAAAAAAAAAATTTGCATCTCTAACGAGTTCCTAGGTGATGTTGATAATGCTGGTCCAGGAATCACTTTAGAAAACCACTGCTCTAATAATTTCAGGAATCAGAAAGTGAACCTAATTGTTTAAATCTTTCAATGTGTTGTATAACATAGATCAGCCTGTTGGAGATTATGGTTTAACGGAGAGTTCATTGTGTAAGTCCTTTAAATTACGTTTTTAGAAAACTGAATTACCTGGCAATGTAAAACCGTCTGAAGGCAAGGTGGACTCATGCATTCTCAGTTTGCTATGCTTGCTTTAGGTCTAAAATTAATCTACTTCAGGGATACCTTATAAAATTTTTCATAATAATGCAAGCCATCCCTGGAATGGGCCTTAACTCAACTTAGTTCCCTGGTAAAAACTATTGGGTGCTTCAGGAATCAGTAAAGTCCTGGAAGGATTGAAAGAAGAGAAAAAATAAATGCACTTAAAGAAAAGAAAAAATAAATTAACACTCTTAAACAAAATGTCACATTACTCCATGAAATGAAGAAAAGATTTAAAAAATCCATTCTCCATAAGTACAGGAAATGATAAATAGGCACTAGAAAAAGTGATACATTTCAGAAAACTGCCCACTGTGATACGTTATATGTTGAGCTCTTTAAAGGATCACACTATGATATATAAGCAAGCATTTTATTTCCTTGGGACATATTGCGTTTATTGACAATTCAACTGGCATTTCACATTTTTCAAGGATTGATATAGTATTTCACCATGTCAATTTAATTGCATGAAAAAAAGATATCTGGTGCTTATAAACTGGTCAGGTAAAATTCACCACTCTAATAGAAATAAATAACCAAATTAGACCCACAAAAAGTCACTTTGCTATGGACTGAATTGTGTCCCCTCAAAATTTATAGTTTGAAACACTAATCCCCAATGTGATGGTATTTGGAGATAGGTGTTTAAGGACGTAATTAAGGTTAAAAGAGGACATAAGGGTAGGGCTCTAATCCAACTGGACTTGATGTCCTTACAAGAAGAAGAGACCCCAGAAATGCACACACACAGAGAAAAAGGCCATGCAGGGGCACAAAGAAAAGGAGTCATCTGTAAGCCAAGGAAAGAGGCTTCAGGAAAAACCAACCTTTTAGGCACCTTGATCTTGTACTTCACAGCCTCCAGACTGTGAGAAAATAAATTTCTGTTGTTTAAGCCACCTAGTCTGTTGTATTCTGTTAGCAGCTCTACACAGCTAACACATTCTTCTTAGTCCTATTGAATACGTCATATCAGATTTGTCAAACACACACACACACACACACACACTCTGCAAAGGATTTGACAGTCAAATGAATTTGTGAAACCCTAGGTTAAATAGAGTCAAACAATTCTCTTTACTGCAAGATTTCCCATACCTATAGTATTCTAATAGGTATTATGAATCTGAAGTGAGGGCTAGTCAATGCAACATTTTCCAATTTACTAGACCCTGAAACTATTTTTTTTTCTTTTTTGCCTTTTTTATTGTCTTTTGTTTATTCATTTGAGGACTATATTGTGGGAATACTATTGACAAATATTACCCTATGTAATTTAAATAATGACATTTCATTGTTTTGACTAGTGTTTATCCTTTTTATTGACTCAAATAATATTTAATCTCTTCATTTTTGTATTAGAATTTCACATCACTATTTAGGTTATTATTCTGGGTCCTTGTATTAGACAGGGTTCTCCAGAGAAACAGAACTAATGGCATGTGTGTACACAAATGCACATACTCAGAGGTGGGGAAAGACAGAGACAGAGAGATTTATTTTAAGGAATTGGCTCACAAGATTGTGAGAGCTGACAAGTCCAGAATTTGCAGGGCAGGCCCCAGGCTTGAGACCCAGGAAAAAGTTAATGTTGCATTCTGCAGTAGAAAGGCTGTCTGGAGGTTAAGGCCTTCAACTGATTGGAGGTTAAGGTTAAGGCCTTCAACTATAATGGCTCACCCACATTAGAAAAGGTAATCTGCTATATTTAAAGTCAATTGATTAAAATGCTAATTACATCTAAAAAAAATCTACAGGAACTTCCCTGGTGGTCTAGTGGTTAAGACTCTGCACTTTCACTGATGGGGGCACGGGTTCGACCCCTGGTTGGGAAACTAAGATCTCACATGACGTGCAGCGTGGCCTAAAACTAAATAAGTAAATAAAATCTACATAGCGACACCTAGATTGGTGTTGTACCAGGAAACTGGGTGCCATGGCCCAGCCAAGTTGACACATTAAAATAACCGTCATACTCCCCCAAACATCTAACCTCTGACTAGCTTTTACCACATTTTACCCCTTTTAAAATCACAGTCTTCAAGCTTCATCTTCCATCTCTTTCCTGATACTTGAGCGGCAGACATCACAAATATCTTGGCAGAGCTTGCTAAACTCTGTGTCAAAAAGCTGTGTGGAGCTGATGTGGGTTTCCTTATTATGTTGCTATCAGCAAGTGACAGTGGGAGAGAGAAACTGCTGCTGCTTTCCTGGTTTATAGCCTTCTTCAGTTATAGACTCTGAGAGAGCTGTAGGGCCACATAACTAATTTTGTGTTCCTCTAACATTTTAGGAATCTGTTTATCTCTCACTTATTGTCCTTTTCTGTAACTACTGGTCTTTACTTTCTTTCTGTTTCTCAGAAATGAGAAGGATCATGAAATTTTTTAATCTACATCTTCTTATAAGTCTCTTCTAAGCAGAACCCCAGAATCTCTTATTTTAAATGTGTTTTTCCCAAAAAAGAGATATAATGCAATTTGCTTACTGATCACCTTAACTTTTTGGTTTGTTTACTCCATTATTTTATTTATAAAATGTATTATCACTTACTATAGTAAGTGGTCACATTTAATCTATAAACCTTTCTATACTTAAGTTCATTTTTCATGGTTGCACATAATTATTAACTATTTTGAAACCTACTTCTTTCCTGTTCTAAGTGCAAGAATAATTTCACTTTGTACTTCAAAGACATCAAGCCATTCACATGAGGTACCTTTTCTATCTCCATCTCCTTGTCTTTATATCTGTCTTCCCATTTTTGTGTATGGTCTTAAGGAAAACTATACTTCTGTCCTGTGAAACTAAACTACTTGGTATTCCATAAACATTTACTGGTTGGATAAATGGATTTTTCTGATTTTTTATAACATACTATCTCATATGAAATATTTCTATTCCATTCTATTCTATCCATTCATCTATCTTTTTTAATAAAACATTTTTGTTCTGGTAAAATATACATAACAAAATTTCCCATCTTAACCATTTTAAAATGTACAGTTCATTGATATTAAATGCACTGATATTGTTATGCAGCCATCACTCCTCTCCATATCTAGAAATCTTTTCAGATTACAAAACTGAAACTCTGTACTTTTAAAAACGAACTTCCCATTCTTCCCTCTCCTTTATGCCTGGCAACTATCATTCTACTTCTTGTGTCTATGAATTTGACTACTTTGGGAGAGATATAATGTAAGTGGAATCAGTAATTGTCTTTTTGTGACTGGATTGTCTCACTTAGCATTATGTCCTCAGAATTCAATCTATTCATTTCTTTGGCAAAGTTCTTTCTCTTCTATTGCCTACATATTTCTCAAATTTCTTTTCTCTTCTTTATGCTCTCAACTTATGCCTTTTTAAATTCTCTGCATCTTTGTTCCTGACTCAATGAAATAACCTCCAGATAATCTTCCCATAATACCCTGGCCATGCCTAATCCATTATCCACTGCTGTCATAATAGGTTATCATTATTACTATTATAATTATTATTATTATATTTCAGATTACAAATCTAACCAAATTACTCTTTGCTTAAAATATTATACTCTATCCTAATTGTCTAAATGTGGGCCACATTTCCTATAGCTACCTGCCATGGAACCAGGGGCAGGGCATTGTAGATGCTATGTGAAATGTCAAAATTCACTGAAATTTACCTGCTTCTTTTTTTAATCAAGCACTCTGATGGACAGAGCAAGTGCTGAACTAGACTCCCTAGTTCTAAAATAATCAAATCTAGGAGTTCTTGCCAGTTCAATGGAGCAATTGATTCCTGGAATTTCCTACTATACCATCTTCCATGACGTCACTTGGTGATTTTTTTAAAAGTATAAATTACGTTGGGAAGTATTCATTATGTTTCTGATGAAATTCTGAAGAATTATGCATTCATTTATGTTTTCTAAAATCAAACTAATTCCTTTTCTCACCCATCCAACTTTCTGAAACTCACATATATCCCACGGCTTACTTGTTTTCGTCTCTGATTTTCATCATAAAAATGAAACTAAACGAATTTGAAACTAGAAATGTCATTTTATCACTTTTTTCCACTCTTGTTATGTTTGATATAAGATTTCTTTTTTATCTACTAATTTCTGTTACCATTGAATGACACAAAGGTGATAAAATTAAAAGAAAAATAACTGCTGGATAAATGAATGAAAAAGTAAATAAATAAGAAGAGTCATTTAGGGACCTAAGGATAGATAGAAGAACCAATTTTTAATTTCTGATGTAAAACAACAGTAATTAAACCACTTAATCACCTTAAAAATGCTTTATAAAAGAGTAATGAAAATAAACATATATATGAACATCTTAGCATAAAATTATTTATGGTTATGATTCTCCTTACAAAATAGTACAGAGCAGCTCAGTACTGAAATGCTGCCAAATCAGTTTCTTGATAGTTTTACAAAGAAATCAGAAGCTATGCTAATGCTACTAAAACAAAACAAAACAAACAACAATAAAATTGGAGTGTTTGCAAAAACAGCAATGATGCCTTTGTTTATAACATTGATATACACTGAGAAACTGCAGACAAAGAGTTCAGTAAGATTTAGAAAAGGATACTGAGGAAACAACCAGTGATGCAGATGTAGAACTGAGAGGTGATGATGTCTACCAAGGTAATGAGGGCAATTTAAGTGAGTGTGTTTGGGCGAGCTCTCCTGCACTAGTAGTGCTGATCTGCAGCTGAGTGAACAAATAGTTGTTTGGCATAGAACGAATGAAGGTTACCACACTGTTCTCTCTTTTACATAAGAGACAAAATATTTCCTACGTACTATTAAGCATTTTATAACTCGAGTGTGAAAAAGAAGATAAGTAATCAGAGCCAGAAGCAGTATCAGTTCTTATAGTTCATGAAACAAAAAGAAAAGATCTATAGAAAATGCATACAGTGCTATGTAAATCATAAAAAAATAGCCATCTGACTCAAACTTGGTAATACAGCTAGGGATCTCATATTGGAACAAAAGGTATATTGCCCATTTTCAGCTTCCTGCCAAGTTATAAATTTATCCCTTGGGTTACTAGAATTGTTAGAAAACTAACTTTTTCTATACTTTCATTTTTCTATACTATGGGTCTATAGGAGAATATTTCTTCTTGAAGTAAGTGATTACATGTCTTTCATGATTAGATTATTTGTCAGTATAATACATTAATCTCAAAAGCAGCAATTTCAGAGAAAATATTTAAAAGAAATTAGAAGTTTTGCTAGTTAAGAGAAACATAGGAACTGTAATAAAGAACTGCTGGTGGGTATACAGAAATGACATTAATATTATGTTGTTTGGTTCATTATTTTGATCTTATTTTTAAAATCCACAAAGTGTAATCTGTAATTTAAAACCAAATGCAAGAGTAAGAGTATGAAATTGGCCAATTTACAATTTTTACCATCTGAAAATGCGTTACTGTTAGCATATTCAATTGAAAATATTCCTCAATTTTATATATATATATATATATATATATATATATACACATAATATCTTATTTACTCTACAGTATATGAGCTATGACCAAGAAAGAAAATGATAATTTCATATAATATAATTTCGAATTAACCATTTGACAAGTGTTTTGGAGCATCCACAATTGTTAGTGTTGGACTAGACTCTTGAGTTACTGTGTGATTTGTTAATCATTCACCACACGACAAGTTCTTTCGAGAAATCTTCATAGCAAAAACCAGTTTTCAGCAATCTATTTGATTTCCCACCCAGCACATTTAGCATAATGATATTTAACCATCTTATTGTACACCTGAGACTCTCAAGTGTCCTCAGATTATCAGAAGAAAGAAGTGAGTGAAAAGAACACTACCAACATTATATATTTATCATTAGTAAAACTATGTATTAGGTTTATTGGATTATTAATAGGATTATTCAAAATTCCATAAAACACCATGGGACTTATCTTGTTCTGTCTTATAATTATTTCCGTTAAAGAGGAAGTATGAAACTCAGCACAACCTAGTGTGGTGTATGTTGGAGTACTCTGATTTCAGATCGTATGGTGAGAGGTAGAAGAGTAGTCTCTTTGCTCCTTCATACTCCTCCTGGTTAAATAATGTATGTTCATGAGAGATACTTAATTTAGAGGAAGACAGAATTAATACTAAAATTGACTTTTTTTTTTTTTTACTTCCTATAACAGTATTGGCTAACAGATTATTTTAAAAGGTCACTGGGATAATTTTTGAATATCATATTTTTAAAAACATACTGAATAAAACCTGCAGATAAATCTGGTTAATCCAATTATACTATAAAAAGTTATTCCTAAATGGCCAATTATCATATAAGTACATCTTTTTAGATGTTTAATTATATATTAATTCTGGACCAATTATTTTGTATTATTATATACTCTTTTCATTAAATTAATAAGAATTATTCAGTTATGATGTCTAATGATTAATTACTTATGCTTTTTACATTTTAAAATTAGTCAATTATTAATAAAAATCAAACACCAGAGCCAGCTTTATCAAAGAATACTCTGTCCTCTATCATACCCCTAATTTTGAAAATAATAGCTTTAACTACTCGTATTTATTATTATAAATTATAAGAAGTAGCATTATTTTATGTTTCCATAAGCTATAAAATGAATAAATTAATTACATCATATATATTCCTAAACTTGACTTATATTGCTAATATATCTTATAAAATATACTGTATATTTTTTCTCAGTGTTTTCTACAGTAGTCCACAAGACACATAATAAGACACTTATTTGAACTGAAAAATGAAGTTGTACTTATATTGGGAGGAAAAATCTGAGTGATCTTTTCTTAGTCCATTGGATTGAAGGAGATTGAAGAAGGTTGTAACAGATGATAGCCTCCCCTTACACTTCATGTTGGTTTTCTGAAATGAAACCTACTACTTTCCCTCTGAAAGTTATTCACAGTTGGCTGAGTCTGGGACCCTGGGGTATGCTAAGTTCAATGCTGCAGGGTGGTCTCAGGATGCTGCTTATAATTCAATGATGTTGTCTATAATGAAATACTTTATGAGAAAAAGTAAATGGTTTTGGTCCTGTCCTTTGCTGGTGATATTAATCAGAATGGTCAGCAAAGTTACATACCCATATGAAAATCTGAGTTTGGCCAAAAACGTGTCAGCTGAATGATGGGTTATTAGACAAGGAGCAAGCTTTTTTCCACTTACTGTAAAAGCAGTAAAATTCCTCAAGCTCAGTGTTCCTCTCTTGCAATGCAGTTTACTGCGTGGGCAAGTTTCCATCTCAGCTCACTTGTGTCATTCTCCTACTCACTCTCTGTAGGTCTCGGAAGGCACAGGAAACTGCTCTATTTACTGTGTTTTTCCATAAATAATAAAGTCCTTTACCTCTGACTCAGGAATCTTTTTTTTTTTAATAATTGCTTTATAAAAAAAAGCAATTATATAACTGCTTTACAATGATATGTTAGTTTCTGCTTTATAACAAGTGAATCCGTTATACATATACATATGTCCCCATATCTCTTCCCTCTTGTGTCTGCCTCCCTCCCACCCTCCCTATCCCACCCCTCTAGGTTGACCCAGGAATCTTGTATCTTCTACCACTATCTATGAAACAGTAGTAGGTAACTTGTTAGATTGGCATGTGGTAAAATCCCAGGTCTTTCCCAGTTCTTAACAGTTTCCTGGTATAATGGAGTATCTTCCAGTTCAGCCTGAATAATGGCCACAAGGGGTGAACATGAAATAAAACTTCCTGCATTAAGATGCATTAAACTTCCAGTTTAACAACCAGGACTAAGAAACAAGACCACCTACATTAGCATGACAACTATTTGCTCCAGAAAATTTTTACTCAGATAACCTATGTAATCCAGTAAGTAATTTCATTGTGTGTGTCAACAATTTTCCAAAATTGACTGCTTATATTAGCCTGCTTCTCAGGGCACTAGTTCCCTCAAATGAGGAAAGCATTTTCTTATTAAACATCTCTTTACTTATCCAAATTTGCTTCAAGATCCTCCAACCCGAAACTTACACAGTTTGCCCAATTGAGTTCAGATTTTCCACAGTGAAACACCCACCATAAACTACTCAAACCTAGACCCCAAGTCTCCATAAAATTCTCAACCTTCTCTTGTTGAGACACTATTAAGACTCTATCGAGTTGGTCCTCTTCCTTCATGCAGGAGGTAGTAAACTTGGATCTGTATGATTCATCAGGTTATTATAGAGTGTGTGTGTGTGTGTGTGTGTGTGTGTGTGTGTGTGTGTGTGTGTATGTGTAGGAGTTCTGGGGTTAACAGTATTAATGGTTACTTTCAGATATCTTTACTTCTACTAAGCTTCAAAACAACTCTATTAGGTTCCATTTTTTTAATCTTTTGGGTTTTCTTTATCTACTTCACCAAATAACTAGCATCCATATTTTTAATTGCTTGCAATATTGCCAAATGATATTAAATTTCTCTGAATTATCTTCAGTGTGTTACATGAAAATGCACATTAACCACAAGCTAAACAATGTGAAGAAATGATGGATTGCTAGTACAGTGTCAATGAAGCACTTGTGTCAAATGATTATTTGGCATCATATAAAATAAATATATAAATTAATTCACTGAACGATTTGTTTTTTCCATTAAACGAATATTATACAATTATGAAATTTTAAAAATCACTGAATAAACTACTTCCAGAAGAAATTATTTGTCCACCAAGAGCTTAGTTTGTTTCATTTGTATCAAATATTATCTACAGAATTCAAGGAGAATGTATCTGCAGGATTCTGGCTTTCCTCCACTTCATATTTGGCAATATGAAAAAGCTGTAAAAGCCAGCAATGAAGAACTACATGATTGATTTAATATTATATATTTCAAATTACCAAGTCTTAATTTTTTCATAGTTGTCATATTATAAAAAATCTACCTGGCAATTTATCTTTTTTTGGAAGTCAGTGATTGTAGGAGGATGATTTCATTATTTTTACCAATGTGCAATCAAATGCATAGTCTCTCCATGTAAATTCTCTAGACCAGATTTTTCTTTACAGTAGTCAAGCTTGCTTTAACAAAAATAATGTGGTTATAGCTCTTTCTCTAAGTATGCTAAGCTTTGATTATAGGCTGCAGCAGAAATGGCTTTTACTACTACAGAAAAATGTGTAAATACAATCTGGAAGTTCAATAACTTGAAACAGGGAATATATCTGCTACCTTTCAGCTAAGAAGACTTAAGAAGACATTCAGATAAGTTAGATTAAATTAAAATGTGTTCATCCCCAATTTTAATGTATATTTAATAATGAACAAAGATGACATTTTTTGTTGTTGATGGGAGGGAATAAAAGGCAGTAAAAAGACCTTCAATAATCTTTCCACTTTGTAAAACAATACCAACTCTGTCATCCCAGGCCTAAGCTTATTTAATAATAATTATGTAGCAAAAAATAAAATTCCACTTAGCCTCAGTGTCAAATAAATGAAAATAAATTAACCGTAAAATACAAAATTATCATCACTAAGTGAATAAATTTTTAAAGAGGATTTTCCTTAATATATCTATATTTGTATCTATATAGAAAGGTACTCTTTTAGTCAAGAGGAAAAATGGTATGTTCTAGTGGTAAATATTTCAACCCAGTTTTATGTATTACAAATTGCTATTTGAAATTCTAAATCATGTATGGGTAATGAATGTTGACCAAATCAGGTGATATGGGAAGAAGCAAGCCCAATAATCTGATGAAATGAGCAAACCTATAGATTATTGATGATACAGACAATGTTTGATATCTTATCAGATAAGTGTGCTGGAATGACACAAATCTAAATAAAAAGCCTGTTCAAAGTCAAGGAGTTAGTAGAGTTAGATAGAATCACACAGACCCATTCTAAGTACTCAGATCAAGTAAATATCTAGGACAGCAGCATAAGCTTGAAAGGTCAGGCAGATAGTGGCTTTCCATGTAGGCATGCTAGGTAGAAGATCAGAAAGTCAGGGGTGAAGAGATTACATAAAAGTATAGTTTATAGCTTATATCTAGCAACAGAAAGAAGCAAGTATCTAAGAACAGAGAGATTTGATTACAAGGTTTGGTAATTCAGTGTAATTCTTTTTACTCTAGGATTATATAGAAATACAGTAAGTATGCATGAAGTATAATGTTTATTATAATTATTGAATGCATGTTTCCTCTTTAAAAAAAAATCTATGTAGAAAGAATGAGCAATGTGAATTAAGAAACAAAAAGAGGGGAGGGAATGGGTAATGAGAAACTCATCCCACAGAACGAGATATCAGGCATAGGGAACAGTAGCAAGAACTATTTTTCAAAATGGGTCAGTGTTTCTTGAAGCAAGAGAACATTATAATCTCTTCAAGGATTCCAGAACCATGGTTAGAGTATGGGTGAGAATAATTATGGGCAAATGGGCATGCCTTCCAGGTAGAGTACCGCAGAGTGAAAGGTGGGTTTGCCAGTGTATTATTTGCTAATGTTCAGAGTAGTTTACTGATTTCTGCTTAGAAGCCAAACTAATTTTTAGGTTTACAAATACCATTTTGTAAAATGTAAGTAATTGGAATATCTAAGTTCTGCTCATAATTCTAAGGAGAGCTCAGTAGAAGTATCTCATATAATGGGGTAAAATACAGGTTATCATCCCAAGGACTAGGGAAATTATCTCCAGGGTGGTAGAAATCAGAGGAACTGAAAGAAAATTCTAAATTGCAAATCATTAGGAACGTAAGTTATGTGTGGTAAAATAAACTTAAAAGTCAGGACTGTGAGGTTGGCAAAACTGACATTAAAAAATAAATCAAGAAAACAAAAGCTCAGAATGTGGGGAACAAATCAGGATGAACAGTATAAAAGAGGTTCAGGTAAGTGATTTCATGAGTAAGCACAAGAAAAATATTAGAGGTCCATTTTTAGATTTGTCAGCTACATGGTGTAGGAGTATGCTGGATAGATCAAAGGAATCATGCATAACTGGATAGAATGTGTGGCAATATGTCAAACTTTATTCACACAAAAGTGTAACATGTTGGAGTCTCACTTTTATATCTCCTCCCTGGAGGTCAGGGTATAACATATCTTAGATCTGAAAATTCTAATAATTATAGTACTACAAAATTGAAATCCAGGTTTTGAGTTCCAAAACTATTAGGAAAAGCATTTGGTAAAATTCATCATCCATTTATGAAAAAAACTGTCAACAAAGTGGGTATAGAGGGAATGTACTTCAATATAATAAGAAAGACCCATATTTAACAAACTCACAGATAACATCATACTTAACAGCAAAAAGCTGAAAGCTTTTCCTCTAAGAGCAAGAACAAGACAAGGATGCCCATTCTAAACACTTTTGTTCAGCCTAGTATTGGAAGTCCTAACCACAGCAAATAGGCAAGAAAAATAAATTAATAAAAGTTATACAAAATATGGAAAGGAAGAAGTAAAACTGTCGCTATTTGCAAATGACCTGATACTATATACAGAAAATCCTAAAGACGCCACCAAATACTGTTAGAACTAATAAAACAGATTCAGTAAAGTCTCAGGATACAAAATCAATATATATAAATTCAGTGGTGTTTCTATACACTAATAATGAACTATCAGGAAAGGAAATGAAGAAAGCAATCCCATTTACAATTGTATCAAAAAGAATTAAATACTTAGGAAAAAATTTAACCAAGGAGATGAAAGACCTCTGCCCTGAAGACTAAGAAACCAATGAAAGTAACTGAAAACAACACAAATAAATGGAAAGCTATTCAGTGTTCACGGATTGGAAGAATTAATATTGTTAAAATGTCCATACTACCAAAGCAATCTACATATTTAATACAATCCCTACCAAAATTCCAATGGCATATTTCACAGAACTACAGCAAATAATTCTAAAATCTGTATGCAACCACAAGAGATCTCAGATAGCTAAAACAATCTTGAGGAAGAAGAATAAAGCTGGAGGTATCCCGCTCCCTGATTTCAAACTATACTACAAAGCTATAGTATGGTACTGGCACAAAAACAGACACACAGATCAATGGAACAGAATTGAGAGCCCAGAAATAAACCTATACATATACGGACAATGAATGTATGACACAGGAGCAAAGAAAATACAATGAAGAAAGGATCGTCTTTTTCTTTGGAAAGAGTGTTGGGAAAACTGGACAGCCACATGGGAAAAAAAATGAAAATAGACCACTATCTTATACCATACAGTAAAATTAACTCAAAACTGCTTAAAGACTTGAATGTAAGACCTGAAACCATAAAATTTTTAGGAAAAAACAGGCAATAACCGCATTGACAGCAGGCTTAGCAATGTTTTTGTGGATCTGACTCTAGAGAAATGGAAACAAAAGTGAAAGTAAACAAATGGGACTACAACAAACTAAAAAGCTTTGGCAAGTCACAGGAAACCATCATCAAAGATAAAAGGCAACCTTCTGAATGGGAGAAAATATGTGCAAATTATATATTCAGTAAGGGGTTAATATCCAAATTATATGAAGAATTTGTACAACCCAACAACAAAAAATGATACAATTGAAAAATGGGCAGAGGATCTGAATAGACATTTTTCCAAAGAAGACAAACTGATGGCCAACAGGTACATGAAAAGATGTTCAACATCACTAATTATCTCAGAAATGCAAATCAAAACCACAATGAGATATCACATCTGTTAGAATGGCTATCATCAATAAGACAAGAAATAAATATTAGAGAGGATGTGGAGAAAAGGGAACCCTCGTACACTACTGGTCAGAATGTAAATTGGTGCAGCCACTATGGAAAACAGTATGGAGATTTCTTTAAAAATTAATAATAGAACTACCAAATGATCCAGCTATTCGACTTCTGGGTATTTATCCAAAGAATATAAAAACACTAATTCGCAAAGATACATGCACCCTTACGTTCACTGCAGCATTATTTACAATAGCCAAGATATGGAAACAACCTAAGTGTCCATCAGTGGATGAATGGATAAAGAAGATGTGGTATATATATATATACAATGGAATATTAGTCATAAAAAGATGAAATCCTACCATTTGTGACAACAAGGATGACACTGAAGATATTACACTAAGTGAAATAAGTCAGATGGAGAAAGACAAATACCATATGATTTCACTCATATGTAGAATATAAAAAAGCAAAACAAAGAAACAAACAAAATAAAATAAACTCATAGATACACAGATCAGATTAGTGGTTACCAGAGGAGAAGGGAATTGGTGAGTATGCAAAATGGGTGAAGGAGGTCAACTGTATGGTGATAGCTGGTAACTAGACTTGTGGTGGTGATCACTTTGTAGCATATACAGATGTTGAATTATAATGCTACACACCTGAAACATATACTTTTTAAGTCATTATATATTATATGTGAATATAATTAATGTGTGCTTATTTTAAGTAAATAATTGTGTGCAGAATATTATGTGCATTTTTTTCTTTTAATGCTTACAAATTTTGGTGTGAATATCATTATCATCCTCATTTTAAAGCTGAAGAAACTCATCATTAGAAAAGTTTTAAACATCTGACAATGTCAAAGATCTAATAAGTGGCATGTACAGGATTCTATTCCAGGACTATTAGACTGAGCTCTTAACTTCTCTTTAGTATTATAATTTTACATTAAAATTTTATTGTATTTTTATCTATAATTCTTTGGGCTAAGAAAGATAAATCAAGGGAAGTAATAATCATAGTAAGAAGTAACCTTTGTGTTTCAGCCAATGAAACATTTGTTCTCATTAAAAAATGTCAGAGTTGATGTCACATTAAGTTATCTGTATACTGGAATTAACATAAAAATCATTATTTAAAGTAACTCCATGTATTATTTTTAGTTTTTTTTTCAAAAAGACTGGCTGAGCCAAGTTTCTATTACTGCCATAAAAAGAAGTAAAAAATCTATTCAGTAAATATGAAACCATACCAAGAAAACCATAAACATACATTTTGGGGTTCAGAGAGATGCTCAAATTCATTAACTTAGCATCAAGGATATTGTCTTTCTGAGCTTTCCAGACACAATATAAATAATTAAATACATTTTGAATAATTAAATCTACAGAAGATACTTTTTATATTCAAAATGTTATTCTCTCTCCTAAAGTATACCAAGACTTAAAAAAGAGGAATTAGACAAATAAACCTCCGAGTCCTTTGTTAGATTTTTGTTTTAAGATGTGCAAAAGGGACCTTAGAATACACTTATGTATCTCAAAGGATTACAAAGAACAAATTTATGCACACGAAGGGATCAGATAGATTTAGCTTGTGTTAAGCATCACTTCTGGTGTTATGATGGATAAAATATTTGGGTAATTAAGGTGTGGAGGATGTGTAAATTAGATTTCCACCATTTTTTACAGTCTAATAAGCAATGTGATGGGGAAAAAAAGTATACCCACAAAAACAATAAATATATTACACATACAGATCTTGCAATATCTTAGAGCTTTTTTCCCCCATTTCTAAGACCTCTCATACTTTAAATAATTTTAGTATTGCTTTAGCTATTATTTGTTGGGTACTTACTATGTGCTATACACTTTTCATATCATATCTTATTTAATACTAATCAAAATCCTATGAGGTCTACTATTAATTTTTTGTTTTATACCACACTTTTATTGTTAATTTTGGAAAGCATTTTATATGTTTAGAAAGAGTGGTTTCACATTTCTAAAGGAAGCTAATTCTAGCTTAAAAAATCAGTCACAGTAGGTGCAGGGATGGAAAGTAATTTTCAACAGCTCTTAGAGAAGAAACCAGTAAGGAGGTGATTCCGTCGGCTGGGAAAATAGATGGTTTCTACATATTTGCATAATAGTGCCTCATCCTGAAAAACAACATGACTAGCTATACTCACAACAGTGAATGAAATATTCTAGAATTATCTCTAAACCATTTAAACATCTGCTAATGGAATTCTAGTATTTTACATTTTACAGCCTTTCCAGTAAATGAATGGGTGTCTTCATTCATTGCCTGCTAAAATTACATTGCACTCTTTCCTTTGAAAAATATTTATTCGTAAATTAGTTTCCTTGTTTTATCCTATAGGGATTTCTGTCTATATAATTCTAATATAACTAATGTATTTGTATCTACCATATAGGATTTATTTTTTCTAAGATTCAAATAAGATATAAGTGAACATACTTTGTGAGTCAATACACCATCTAAGTCCAACTATTAGTCCAAATATTAAAAAATCAGTGTTAATTCTTTAATTGAAAACCTGTCCCTTGTTTTCATTTCATTAAATTAATTTACATTCTGCTTGTGTTTAGATGACGACAATTATCTAAACCTTTGATTTTGAAACTAGTCAAAAGACAGATGCCAGATTTAGAAAAATGAAGCAGTAGCTTTAGTACTGTCTGGGCTTGATGGTGAGCCACGATCAAGATTCCTAATACTTCTTCCAGATCTAGGCATTGGAAGAGTCTAATCATGTAAACATGACACCTTTATTCAGAACCAATATCTCACACATGTTAAATCTCACTAACATGGTCAGAGAAAATGTGAGCCCCAGATCTAACACTGAAGGCAATATGAGCACTGGCTCACTTGAGCTTACTTCAGGAAGCATATCAAAGTACAAGATACCAAGTCTTTGTTCCAGCCCACCAGAAAATGATGCTAAAAGTACATTGTGAACTCTGTCATAATTAGAGCTGAGTTTTGCATGTCAATTGTGTATCAATACAAATGAATTGGTCAAAACAGTCAATCAGCCCTATATGAAATCACCCTGAATCTACCCAACAGCCCTCTAATATTCTGCCTTCATTTATTCATTCCTCAAATATTTATTCCTCTTCTAACATGTGCCAAACACTGCTCCAGGCACTTGGAATCCTTTGTGAATGAAACAGAAAAAACACTGTATTTGTAAGGCATGCAGGACATACACATGCTCGCCTCTTCCACTATTTTCTAGTTTATTCTGCTTACCCTAAGCCTCAGAGCATGGTATTATCTTACTTTCCTAAATGTAAATATCATCTCTCTCCTTATATGTGTGTATGTTCCATAGACAAACCAACATTATACAAACTCCATTGAATCTATCATCATTTGTGTGTTTATGGTTTTTTTTTCTTTAATTGGTTATTATTCCTGTTCTCTGAATTTAGTGTTGTGTCAAAATTTCGTATTTGATTAAACATATTCATATCTTCAAAGTATTTAAATAATTATAACCAGCTTATAAATTATGTTTCCCTCAGGAAAATGTAAGAACTGATTCCAAATGGGAGTACTATTACAAATAATTATAGATGTACAAGGTATATTTTTATCTAAATGGACTTTTGTGTGCTAAGTAGGCCTACACAACATATATATATCTTAAAGGACATATTTGTCAAACTTGTCCAGATATTCTGAATTCAAATTATGGCTAAAATTGTTAGCTTTCTTTACTGCATATTTAGGAGGATATGATATTGTATAATATTTATTAAGGTAAATTGTGAAAATTGATACAAACTTTTATTAATCTTGAAAGCAGTCACTAAAATTCTCAGTACAAAATTTAATTCTTACCTTATCTTATTTGTGACATATATAAAAAAAGAAAAGAAGAAGAATTCTAGTTAATATTCAGGACAGAAGTGAACAGAACTTAAGTATAACCAATTAATACTTTCCTGCTCTTTTTATTCTCATTTCAAGGATGTCATGTCATTATATTAAATAAAACCATTTAAACATTTTAGTTGAAAAGAATATCATAGCTTATTCCTTACCAACATATTCTATTTGGATATTTAGATACTCTGAAAGAAAAAGACAAAAGGAAAATAAAAGAATCAGAAAGAAAATTAAAGGTGAAAATAGAAGCTCTGTAAAGCTTGAATTCCAGTTCCAACTAAACCAATGAGTATTTAAATTCTCTATCATACAATAAAAATTGTATAAATCCTAAGCTATTCTATGACCCAGATGAATGTTTTTACAAAGCCCCAAATTCTTTACATTTCTATCAACATTGTGACAAAATTGGCCAAACTTCTGCCTGCTAAGCTATGTCAAAATTCTCTATAACCTCTGTACTTTAATCCTGACAAACCCATTGACATCGTTTTTTTTTTTCTTTCTTTTCTTTTCAGAGGGAGGAAATTTAGACCTGGAGAGATTCTGACTTGAGTGTTAGCTGCAGAACTATTCCTAAAAATTGGGCTTCCTGAGTTCTAATCCATCCTTTCTACTATGATATGCTTACATTTGGGGGTTTACAAAACCCACTATATGGAGCAAAAATGTTAGATTCTAAATATAATATAATAATAATTATGAAAATAGAATAAGCATTAATATAAAGAGCAGGGCAAATACATTTAGAAATAAACTAATAATGTATCTTGGTTTTGCTTTGATATTTCATGTTTCACAGGATACATTCTAGGTCTATTCCAAAGAATAACAGTGAAATAAATTTCAATTTAAATATAAACATTAATGAAGAAAATAGATAAGAATTATTTGCAAGATGTCACTCTCTCCTCTGTGCTCCCACAGCACACTTTATACAACTAATAAAACACTCATTATTTTTATTGTAATTATGCTTACAGTATCTCTCTAGATAACAAGCCTCTAGAGGACAAGTACTATATTTTATTCATTTCTGTGTCACAAGTTTCTGGTACAGTGACATTACACAATTAGGCACTAAATAAATATTGTTGAATACATGGAGGACACTATGTTCAAAAGCATATGGGTGTATCTCTTTCACAAACATGTGTGTGATCTGCAACGTGAATTCTTAAAATATGGCAAAAATAACTTTTCTAGCTAAGCTTATGCTGCTTAGATGAGTGAAATAGCACTCTTTGAAGGTTCTTTTGCATTCTGGAAATAAATTATTGTATTCCTATTGAATTTAAACTTGAATCTTTTAAAGTTGGTAGTTGAAAGCCCAAATACCAATTATATTTTTAAAACAGGTAAATGAATTCCTGGAGATCCCACCAAGACCCTTAAGGATCCTTGTTAAGTGCATGGCAAACTTCCTTCTTGGAAAAAAAAAAAGGCAGTTCTAGTGTTTTCCTTGTGAATACCCAAGTAACAGGCTCAATAGATGGATGATCCAAACAGTTGGCACTGCTGCTATTGTTATGGCTAATCTAACTAGAATTGATTTATAATCTAGAGTTTATTTATAGTAACTGATTGATTCAACAAGTGTTTCCTACATGCTGTTTCCTGAGCTTGAGCCCAGGAGATCAAATTTAGTAACTTGCAGTTTATGTCCTGAATGAGCTGTCAAATTGGAACAAGAATGATAGCTCAGTTATTATTTGTATCATTAAAATACATCATTACAGGGTGGTAAGAATGCCATTGGTGTTTTCATATTTCAAAGTGGTCAACATACTTTTAAAAATCAATAATTTATTTTATACATTGATTAATTCTCCAGTGATAGCTACTTAGAAGATTATTTTTGATCATTTTTTTAAAAAGTGTTTCCCATAATCCATCATACAAAGTAACACCTAGGAAGAGTCATAGATTTTTCTTATTTCTCTAAAATGAAATTTTAAATCCATTTGTAGTTTCTCAGTGGGGCCATTTTATTAGTAATATGTGTCCTCATTTCCCTCAAAACTCAGCCTGAGTCAAGGACTATGCTATTGGCTTGGCCAAAGAGTTTGTTCGGTTAGTGAATACATTGTTCAATGAAAATGAAAAATGTCTTTTATTTTTGGGCCAACCAACTTTTTGGCCAACCCAATATTTTGGGAAATGATCTTGTGGAACAGTAGTGGGTTAGTGGGAAGACTGAAACAGGAAAGAAGAAAAAGCCTATCCACGGGTAACTTTTCAAGTTGACCACTATGGTAGGAAAACTAGCCTCATTCCCACTGGGGAAACTCTGAGGATCTCTATACAAACAATCTCAGAATTATCTGTCCCAAGGACAAAAGAATATCCTTTAGATTTCAACACCTATTAGTCAAAGGTTACACCGTGAGGTAAAATCCCAGAGCAAAAAGCCAGAGATACATGATTCACCTAAGCAAATTGCAATTAGGTTATATTTGCTGGTTTCCATAGCCATTCCTAGAGTAAAAAGGTGAGCTGAGAGGACATGATTTAGGGCATAAGTGGTATCTGATACGGTCACTGAAGTTTTCACTTTATATTTGAGAATACTTCCAAACATAGGTGGCTCTGCTTACATATGTTGCTGCATGAGCAGAATGTTGACTTCTGGTGATGGACAGATTCATTTCCAGAAAATATAATAGTACTGGTTCTCTAATAATGGAATGTCCAATTACTGGGTTCATACATATTGGATTTTATCATTTTTCCAGCTGTGTACATGCATTCCTGTTCCCAAATGCTTTGCAAATAAAAAAGGAGGAAAAATATGTACATATTTTTATTATTCAATAGCTCTGTTCATACATACTCATGTGCCAGATGCAGAACACTGAAGTAATGTAAGTAAGTAAAACTATGCAGTTCTGTCTTGAGTACTTCTGTTGACTGTGCCAACCTTACACAGACAGAACTACTACTTATGTAAGCCCAGCAATATTCAGGGGCTTGTGAGAGGCCCCGTCCTCCAGGGAGGATGGCAGTGATACTGTGGAATCACTTTGCTGAAAAGAACTTTTGTACAATTTTGCTTGAGTTGTTAGAATTTCAACTTTACCTTTATAATATAAATATAATTTATATAATAAAAAATAAATAAATAAAATAAAATAAAATTTATAAATTAAAAAAATAAATTTAAAATATAAAAAAAATAAAATATAAAATAAAATAAAATAAATAAAATATAATAATATAAATAAATATAAATATAAATATAATATAAATATAATATAAATATAAATATAATAATATAAAATAAAATAAAATTTATAATATAAAATATATAATATAAATATAATAAGAAGCATTTCTTAGAACTTATATAAAAACATTCTCTATCTCCAGTCCCCATATGATAAGATGTGATGGACAACTATTCCCTTCTCAAAACGTCTTCTTGGTAGTGTCTGTGAAATGACAGATTCCCTAATAAGCACTTAGGGGGATTTGAGAAAAACTTATCACGTTGGTCATAAATTCTAATGTTGTGAAAACTACATCAGTTCTGGTAGGCACCAATAACTCAAATTGAGAATTTTACTCATATTCAGCTTTGTTCAATATGTCTATTAACCTGGAAATATCCACCGTAGTGACACAAGCCTTGCTGGTACCCAGGCACTAATTTATAGAAATTATCTGAGAAAAGAGTAGTATTGAGAAGCATGATTATTTTTTAATTCCAAAAGTATGTTTGTGCCTGGAAAGTTAAGGTATAAATCTCCCTTTCTTATGTTCCATTACCTGGTTGCCCCCCACTTTCACTAGCTAAAGATTTGGGGAAAGTTTTACATTAAATGTATCACCTCTGCAATAATAATTGGTTATTCGTCTTCATACCCTCTGAAAGCTACTATCCTTTACCTTCTGGAATCCAGCGGCCACTAGAGGGCTACCATTAGACATACTCTGTTGCTTGTTGAAGGCCCTTACCTTACCAGAAATGCTGCAATAATTTAAAGATGCATTATGTTGAAAGGAGGCAGAGAGAAATATGAAAATTGATCTTTATTTTGATCTTGCATAGTCACCATAATTCTTCCTCTGAGAGTGTATTATATAAACAAGAATGTCACTTGCAAACTATCAAAGATACATTTTCTCTCTGACTTAACCAGTGATTGCCTTCTAGACTGAAATTTCCAAGATGCCATTATAGGTTGTGAATAGCTGGTATATGTAAGTGGATTCTAAATAAGTAAACAAATTATCAATCTGCTAAAAACTCAAGAGTCCCTACATACAGTACATGATATATGCTATACAGGAACCAAAAGAAGAAATTATATAGCCTCTATTTTTATGTAGCCATCAGTCTAATGAAATATTGTGAAAGGGGGAACAAATAAGTAATACAAATTGATACTGATTATAACTGCAATGAGGGTTGCAAAAAAAAAAAGCAAAAGAACAGTGAATGTAAGAAGTAGTACATGAAGAAGTTAGATATTAATCTGGGACACAGAGAATGAAGTTCCAATTAAAGTAAGAAAACACCTAAAGTCTTAAAAATTAAAAATGCAAACAGCCCGTGAAGGGGGAGAATGTATCAATATATACTGAGGAAAAGAGGTGGGTTGCTGAGTAATCTTTCCAAATAGGGCAGTTCCAATACAGTATAGAATAAAAGTGAATAAATACCAAGTAATAAATTTATAAAGTCTTAAAAGCCAGACAACAAAACTCATACATCTTCATACAGGAAGTGATAGGTTAAAGCTTGTTTAGAAAAAAATATTTTACTAGTGGTTTCAGATAAATTTTCCTAAGAAAATTCTATCAGGGAGCCTGTAGAATAACCATAGGATGGAGTTATGAAAATGAGAACTAGGACGGTGAAAAGAGAATAGACAAGTAAAGTACAATTCCAAGGATGCTGAAAGGAAAAACATTATTTCAATTTTATCTAAAAGTATTTCGTGAAAGGAAAGAAGGAAAATGTTGCCAAGATCTCTAATTTTTAATAATCAGGAAGGAAGAAGTGTGCACCAATGAATTATGTAGGGATAACTGAAGAATAAAACTAACTGGGGCAGGAAATACATTAGTGCAACTTTGGAATATGATCATCTTGGGCTGAGAGCAAGACATATAATTAGAAATGTCCTCAAGGCTTTTGGAACAAACAGAATAAAAAAGTAAGCACCAGAGAAGAACAGGAGTTGGAAGTTTGCTCTACGTCAGCACCACTGGGAGAGTAATTGAGTGTTTCCAACTACTAGGGAAGGATTTAGTATAAAGCAAAAATTTGCTAAGAATAAAATCTTGAAAAACAGTCACAGAAAAAGCAGAAGAAGCATGGTCAGAAACAGATAGGAAAAATAGAAGAATTTGTAAAAAAAAGAAGAAAAAACGATTTTAAAAAGTAAGAATTTTAGGGGGAGGAGAGAAGACGGCGGAAGAGTAAGATGCGGAGATCACCTTCCTTCCCACAGATACAGTAGAAATACATCTACACGTGGAACTGCTCCTACAGAACACCCACTGAACGCTGGCAGAAAACGTCCGACCTCCAAAAAGGCAAGAAACTCCCCCCGTACTTCGGTAGGGCAAAAGAAAAAAGAAATAACAGAGACAAAAGAATAGGGACGGCACCTGCGCCAGTGGGAGGGAGCTGTGAAGGAGGAAAGATTTCCACGCACTAGGAAGCCCCTTCGCGGGCAGAGACTCCGGGTGGCAGGGGGGGAAGCTTCAGAGCCACGGAGGAGAGCGCAGCCACAGGGGTGCGGAGGGCAAAGCGGAGAGGTTCCCGCACGGAGGAGCGGTGCCGATCAGCACTCACCAGCCTGAGAGGCTTGTCTGCTCCCCCGCCGGGGCGGGCGGGGCTGGGAGCTGAGGCTCGGGCTTCCGTCGGATCGCAGGGGGAGGACTGGGGTTGGCTGCGTGAACACAGCCTGAAGGGGTTAGTGCACCACAGCTAGCCAGGAGGGAGTCCGGGGAAAAAGTCTGCAGCTGCCGAAGAGGCAAGAGACTTTTTCTTCCCTCTTTGTTTCCTGGTGCGCGAGGAGAGGGGATTCAGAGCGCCGCCTAAATGAACTCCAGAGACGGGTGCGAGCCGTGGCGATCAGCGCGGACCCCAGAGACGGGTGTGAGACGCTGGGGCTGCTGCTGCCGCCTCCAAAAAGCCTGTGTGTGAGCACAGGTCACTCTCCACACCGCCCCTCCCGGGAGCCTGTGCAGCCCGCCACCGCCAGGGTTCCGTGATCCGGGGACAACTTCCCCGGGAGAACGCACTGCACGCCTCACGCAGGCTCGCCCGCCTTCTCCGTACCCCTCCCTCCCCGCGGCCTGGGTGAGCCAGAGCCCCCGAAGCAGCTGCTCCTTTAACGCCGTTCTGTCTGGGCGGGGAACAGACACCCTCAGGCGACCTACACGCAGAGGCGGGTCCAAATCCAAAGCTGAACCCCAGGAGCTGTGCGAACAGAGAAGAGAAGGGGAAATCTCTCCCAGCAGCCTCAGAAGCAGCGGATTAAAACTCCACAAACAACTTGATGTGCCTGCATCTGTGGAATACCTGAATAGACAACGAATCATCCCAAATTCAGGAGGTGGACTTTGGGAGCAGGATATATTAATTTTTCCCCTTTTCCTTTTTTTTGTGAGTGTATATGTATATGCTTCTGGGTGAGATTTTGTCTGTATAGCTTTGCTTTACAATAGCTTTATTTTACTTCACTATATTATAGCCTCTTTCTTCCTTTCTTTCTTTCTTTCTTTCTTTCTTTCTTTCTTTCTTTCTTTCTTTCTTTCTTTCTTTCTTTCTTTCTATTTTTTCTCCCTTTTACTCTGAGCCGTGTGGACAAAAGGCTCTTGGTGCTCCAGCCAGGCAACAGGGCCGTGCCTCTGAGGTGGGAGAGCCAACTTCAGGACACTGGTCCACAACAGACCTCCCAGCTCCACGTAATACCAAACGGAAAAATCTCTCAGAGATCTCCATCTCAACATCAAGACCCAGCTTCACTCAACGACCAGCAAGCTACAGTGCTGGACACCCTATGCCAAACAACTAGCAAGACAGGAATACAGCCCCATCCGTTAGCAGAGAGGCTGCCTAAAATCATAAAAAGGCCACAGACACCACAAAATACACCACCAGACGTGGACGTGCCCACCAGAAAGACAAGATCCAGCCTCATCCACCAGAGCTCAGGCACTAGTTCCCTCTACCAGGAAGCCTACACAACCCACTGAACCAACCTTAGCCACTGGGGACAGATACCAAAAACAACGGGAACTACGAACCTGCAGCCTGTGAAAAGGAGAGCCCAAACACAGTAAGATAAGCAAAATGAGACGACAGAAAAACACACAGCAGATGAAGGAGCAGGGTCAAAACACACCAGACCTAACAAATGAAGAGGAAATAGGTAGTCTACCTGAAAAAGAATTCAGAATAATGATAGTAAGGATGATCCAAAATCTTGGAAATAGAATAGAAAAAATGCAAGAAACATTTAACAAGGATGTAGAAGAACTAAAGAGGAACCAAGCAATGATGAAAAACACAATAAATGAAACTAAAAATACTCTAGATGGGATCAATAGCAGAATAACTGAGGCAGAAGAAAGGATAAGTGACCTGGAAGATAAAATGGTGGAAATAACTACTACAGAGCAGGATAAAGAAAAAAGAATGAAAAGAACTGAGGACAGTCTCAGAGACCTCTGGGACAACATTAAACACACCAACATTCGAATTATAGGGGTCCCAGAAGAAGAAGAGAAAAAGAAAGGGACTGAGAAAATATTTGAAGAGATTATAGTTGAAAACTTCCCTAATATGGGAAAGGAAATAGTTAATCAAGTCCTGGAAGCACAGAGAGTCCCATACAGGATAAACCCAAGGAGAAACACGCCAAGACACATATTAATCTGACTGTCAAAAATTAAATATAAGGAAAACATATTAAAGGCAGCAAGAGAAAAACAACAAATAACACACAAGGGAATCCCCATAAGGTTAACAGCTGATCTTTCAGCAGAAACTCTGCAAGCCAGAAGGGAGTGGCAGGATATACTTAAAGTGATGAAGGAGAAAAAACTACAACCAAGATTACTCTACCCAGCAAGGATCTCATTCAGATTGGATGGAGAAATTAAAACCTTTACAGACAAGCAAAAGCTGAGAGAGTTCAGCACCGCCAAACCAGCTTTACAACAAATGCTAAAGGAACTTCTCTAGGCAAGAAACACAAGAGAAGGAAAACACCTACAATAACAAACCCAAAACATTTAAGAAAATGGGAATAGGAACATACATATCGATAATTACCTTGAATGTAAATGGATTAAATGCTCCCACCAAAAGACACAGGCTGGCTGAATGGATACAAAAACAAGACCCATATATATGCTGTCTACAAGAGACCCACTTCAGACCTAGAGACACATACAGACTGAAAGTGAGGGGATGGAAAAAGATATTCCATGCAAATGGAAATCAAAAGAAAGCTGGAGTAGCAATTCTCATATCAGACAAAATAGACTTTAAAATAAAGACTATTACAAGAGACAAAGAAGGACACTATATAATGATCAAGGGATCGATCCAAGAGGAAGCTATAACAATTGTAAATATTTATGCACCCAACATAGGAGCACCTCAATACATAAGGCAAATACTAACAGCCATAAAGGGGAAATCGACAGTAACACAATCATAGTAGGGGACTTTAACACCCTACTTTCACCAATGGACAGATCATCCAAAATGAAAATAAATAAGGAAACACAAGCTTTAAATGATACATTAAACAAGATGGACTTAATTGATATTTATAGGACATTCCACCCAAAAACAACAGAATACACATTTTTCTCAAGTGCTCATGGAACATTCTCCAGGATAGATCATATCTTGGGTCACAAATCAAGCCTTGGTAAATTTAAGAAAATTGAAATCGTATCAAGTATCTTTTCCGACCACAACGCTATGAGACTAGATATCAATTACAGGAAAAGATCTGTAAAAAATACAAACACATGGAGGCTACACAATACACTACTTAATAACGAAGTGATCACTGAAGAAATCAAAGGGGAAATCAAAAAATACCTAGAAACAAATGACAATGGAGATACGACGACCCAAAACCTATGGGACGCAGCAAAAGCAGTGCTAAGAGGGAAGTTTATAGCAATACAAGCCTACCTCAAGAAACAGGAAACATCTCGAATAAACAACCTAACCTTGCACCTAAAGCAATTAGAGAAAGAAGAACAAAAAAACCCCAAAGCCAGCAGAAGGAAAGAAATTATAAAGATCAGGTCAGAAATAAATGAAAAAGAAATGAAGGAAACAATAGCAAAAATCAATGAAACTAAAAGCTGGTTCTTTGAGAAGATAAACAAAATTGATAAACCATTAGCCAGACTCATCAAGAGAAAAAGGGAGAAGACTCAGATCAATAGAATTAGAAATGAAAAAGGAGAAGTAACCACTGACACTGCAGAAATACAAAAGATCATGAGAGATTACTACAAGCAACTCTATGCCACTAAAATGGACAACCTGGAAGAAATGGACAGATTCTTAGAAATGCACAAACTGCCGAGACTGAACCAGGAAGAAATAGAAAATATGAACAGACCAATCACAAGCACTGAAATTGAAACTGTGATTAAAAACCTTCCAACAAACAAAAGCCCAGGACCAGATGGCTTCACAGGTGAATTCTATCAAACATTTAGAGAAGAGCTAACACCTATCCTTCTCAAACTCTTCCAAAATATTGCAGAGGGAGGAACACTCCCAAACTCATTCTACGAGGCCACCATCACCCTGATACCAAAACCAGACAAAGATGTCACAAAGAAAGAAAACTACAGGCCAATATCACTGATGAACATAGATGCAAAAATCCTCAACAAACTACTAGCAAACAGAATCCAACAGCACATTAAAAGGATCATACACCATGATCAAGTGGGGTTTATCCCAGGAATGCAAGGATTCTTCAACATACGCAAATCAATCAATGTGATACACCATATTAACAAATTGAAGGAGAAAAACCATATGATCATCTCAATAGATGCAGAGAAAGCTTTCGACAAAATTCAACACCCATTTATGATAAAAGCCCTGCAGAAAGTAGGCATAGAGGGAACTTTCCTCAACATAACAAAGGCCATATATGACAAACCCACAGCCAACATTTTCCTCAATGGTGAAAAACTGAAACCATTTCCACTAAGATCAGGGACAAGACAAGGTTGCCCACTCTCACCACTATTATACAACATAGTTTTGGAAGTGTTAGCCACAGCAATCAGAGAAGACAAAGAAATAAAAGGAATCCAAATCGGAAAAGAAGAAGTAAAGCTGTCACTATTTGCAGACGACATGATACTATACATAGAGAATCCTAAAGATGCTACCAGAAAACTCCTAGAGCTAATCAATGAATTTGGTAAAGTAGCAGGATACAAAATTAATGCACAGAAATCTCTTGCATTTCTATACACTAATGACGAAAAATCTGAAAGTGAAATTAAGAAAACACTCCCGTTTACCATTGCAACAAAAAGAATAAAATATCTAGGAATAAACCTACCTAAGGAGACAAAAGACCTGTATGCAGAAAATTATGAGACACTGATGAAAGAAATTAAAGATGATACAAATAGATGGAGAGATATACCATGTTCCTGGATTGGAAGAATCAACATTGTGAAAATGACTCTACTACCCAAAGCAATCTACAGATTCAATGCAATCCCTATCAAACTACCACTGGCATTTTTCACAGAACTAGAACAAAAAATTTCACAATTTGTATGGAAACACAAAAGACCCCGAATAGCCAAAGCAATCTTGAGAACGAAAAATGGAGCTGGGGGAATCAGGCTCCCTGACTTCAGACTATATTACAAAGCTACAGTAATCAAGACAGTTTGGTACTGGCACAAAAACAGAAATATAGATCAATGGAACAGGATAGAAAGCCCAGAGATAAACGCACACCCATATGGTCACCTTATCTTTGAAAAGGGAGGCAAGCATATACAGTGGAGAAAAGACAGCCTCTTCAATAAGTGGTGCTGGGAAAATTGGACAGATACATGTAAAAGTATGAAATTAGAACACTCCCTGACACCATGCACAAAAATAAACTCAAAATGGATTAAAGACCTAAGTGTAAGGGCAGACACTATCAAACTCTTAGAGGAAAACATAGGCAGAACACTCTATGACATACATCACAGCAAGATTCTTTTTGACCCAGCTCCCAGAGAAATGGAAATAAAAACAAAAATAAACAAATGGGACCTAATGAAACTTCAAAGCTTTTGCACAGCAAAGGAAACCATAAACAAGACCAAAAGACAACCCTCAGAATGGGAGAAAATATTTGCAAATGAAGCAACTGACAAAGGATTAATCTCCAAGATTTACAAGCAGCTCATGCAGCTCAATAACAAAAAAACGAACAACCCAATCTAAAAATGGGCAGAAGACCTAAATAGACATTTCTCCAAAGAAGATATACAGATTGCCAACAAACACATGAAAGAATGCTCAACATCATTAATCATTAGAGAAATGCAAATCAAAACTACAATGAGATATCATCTCACACCGATCAGAATGGCCATCATCAAAAAATCTAGAAACAATAAATGCTGGAGAGGGTGTGGAGGAAAGGGAACACTCCTGCACTGTTGGTGGGAATGTAAATTGATACAGCCACTATGGAGAACAGTATGGAGGTTCCTTAAAAAACTACAAATAGAACTACCATACGACCCAGCAATCCCACTACTGGGCATATACCCTGAGAGAACCATAGTTCAAAAAGAGTCATGTACCAAAATGTTCATTGCAGCTCTATTTACAATAGCCAGGACATGGAAGCAACCTAAATGTCCATCAACAGATGAATGGATAAAGAAGATGTGGCACATATATACAATGGAATATTACTCAGCCATAAAAAGAAATGAAATGGAGGTATTTGTAATGAGGTGGATGGAGTTAGAGTCTGTCATACAGAGTGAAGTAAGTCAGAAAGAGAAAAACAAATACAGTATGCTAACACATATATACGGAATCTAAGGGAAAAAAAAAAAAAAAAGGCCATGAAGAACCTAGTGGCAAGACGGGAATAAAGACACAGACCTACTAGAGAATGGACTTGAGGATATGGGGAGGGGGTGGGGTGAGATGTGACAGGGTAAGAGAGTGTCATGGACATATATACACTACCAAATGTAAAATAGATAGCTAGTGGGAAGCAGCCACATAGCACAGGGAGATCAGCTCGGTGCTTTGTGACCACCTAGAGGGGTGGGATGGGGAGGGTGGGAGGGAGGGAGATGCAAGAGGGAAGAGATATGGGAACATATTGTATGTGTATAACTGATTCACTTTTTTATAAAGCAGAAGCTAACACACCATTGTAAGGCAATTATACTTCAATAAAGATGTTTAAAAAAAAAAAAGTAAGAATTTTAAAAAGGCAATCAGCTTTAATGAAACATACTTCCTTTCACATCATGCTTGAGAGTTTAAAAGTCACAGCTATTTCCCATGTGAGCTTTTATCATAACAGCATTTGAAAAAGGCCAAAGCGGACTGGCTCTTGATTTTAAACAACTGGCAAACCCAAAAGCAGAAGTTCCAGTCGACTCTTGAACATCTGTACCCTTAGAAAATGAAAAGAAAATGTTAAACTAAGTTATGCCCACGCCCACTCCCCAGCCTCCACCTTAAATGAGATACCAATTTACTGTATCAAGCAATGAATGAGGATTTGGTACTTGCTTGAAACTGCTTTGTAGAGTATGTAGGGTAATTATTGAGTCTAATTCTGAATTATATTGTATAGTGTATATTTTATAAACCCCACCTGCCCCAGTAATTAAACAAAGAATGAAAGAAAAAAAACCAATTATGGAATTGCTGTGAGTAGGAATATTTGGACTCTAAGCAAGTGAGCAAGTCTCCTTAAAGCCATGGCAAACAACCAGATAGAGTTTTAAAGACCAGCAAGGAAGGCTGTGTTCTTTACATTCACATTTACTGGATTTGGCTCACCCGAGTTTTAATCTCAGGCAAACAGCTTGCTGCATCTTTGCTTAATACCTTCCAGGTGGAAACTAATTTTACTGTTGATTAGGTAGGAACATATTTGAGCTTGTACTACTATTTAAAGGGACAGAATCCAATTTTTTTGTTCTTTACCAATCATTTAATACTCAGATAATTACATTTATATAGATATGTAATTATATATGTATAATTATGTTATAAAATATATGTATATTATATATCTATATCTATCATCTATCTATCTACCTATAAAATGGTCCTTTCAAAGAAAATCCAGTCATAGATAGTCATGATTATCTATTTACTTTGATGGGAATAAAAGAAAGAAATAAGATCCCTGAAATTTTATTTTTGGAATGACACAGTATTAAAATTCAACCGCCGCCCCCCCTCACACACACTTACACATTTATTATCTTTTTGTAGACAGTCAAACCACATAACTTTTCTCAAGTAAACAGATCTGGTGCTTCTCTTTTCTTTCCTATGCTTTGCTTTCTTTTCCTCCTTCTAACCTAAATTGCTCTGACAGGTATGTGCCAGTTACATTGCAAGTGTTCACTTTACAATGTGCTAGGTATCTATACAATGCATCTTCTCAGTGTAAGTTGTTTTTTGTTTGTTTACTGTTTATTAAAGGAAAAATTCTGAATGTTTATAAAAGAACCAGAAAAGAAAGAAATGTCACACCATGTACAGTCCCCAGATGAAAATGAAGTGACACCACCAAGTTCATTTTTATATCATCACATCTCTATGATCGAAAGAAAAAAGAAAGAAAAAAAGAAAGGAGGGCAGGTGGTGGTGGTGTGATGAATTGGGAGATTGAGACTGACATGTATACACTAATATGTATAAAATAGATAACTAATAAGAACCTGCTGTATAAAAAAATAAATAAAATTCAAAATAAAAAAAAAGAAGGAAGGGAGGGAGGAAGAAAGAAGGAAAGAAAGAAAGAAAGGAAGAAAAACTCTGCCAGCTGATAATGAAAGAAAAATTTATATTTGTCAAATCCCTCTTATTATAATCTAATTTTTCCACTAACCTATAATCTCAAAAATATAATAAACTCTTTTGCTATAAAGACTCTTTAAATGCTTTTTATAATTCAGCACGCAAACCAAACTTCTGGTAACATACAATATGCTAACCATACATTTTTGGATTTATTTTGACTTAAATTTGAAAATTTATAATGTTTAAAAAAGAGACACAACCTAGTGTTTATAATCAAAGTTTAATAAATGTTAGCTGAAAAACTGACTGAATAAATAAATGAATAAAGCTTTGGGAATTTTACTTTGATAATTACCAGTTTATTCTTTATTCAAATTAGGCTTTTCTAGAACTACTTTGTAAATATCTAAACTGAAGTCATCAGTGCTGAAATAAACAGCTTTACATCTTTAGAGAAAACCACTAAGTTACTCAACTAATTAAATCAACTCATTAAGTAAAACACAACTATTTCTCTGTTCTATTTACTTTGATGCAAATGTTTCAGAGGTCTTCTAGGGCAGGAACAATTTAATGTCTCTGTAACCCTAATCCTTACCACATAGTAGGGGTTTGCTAGTGAAGGTTATAATGACATATCTGTATAATATATTGTTTATTCCCAGGTCCCTTTAAACTTGACAGGAGTGTTACTGTGTATTCCCAGGTCCCTTTAAACTTGACAGGAGTGTTACTAACACCACCCTTTCCCCTTCTGGCTTCAAGTGTAGAAGGTTTAATCGGCCTCTTCAGTTCATGTCCCATTATCATCATTCACAAAAGGCTCTTCTCTTGTTTGAATTACAGTTAATATATCTTTCCCTTTAACCCCATATGCAGTCCCGTTTCTCTTTGCCCTTTCCATAGAAAGATATTCTGATGGGTATTATATGTGTCATTTTGCACGTGTTCTTACAAATTTGGAGTTGTTTTCATGCATATAATTTAAAAAGTACACATATCTCATTATGTTTCTTACTTTTATCTCTAATCACTCTTTTTTTCCCCTGTTGAATCTTCCTATTTTTTTTAATTGTGGGAAAACATACATAACCATTTTTAAGTGTACAGTTCTATGGCATTTTGTACATTCACATTGCGCAGCCATCACCAACATCTACCCCCAGAACGTTTTCATCTTCCCACACTGAAATTCTGTCCCTGTTAAACACTAACTCCCCAACCCCGACCAACCTCCAGCCCCTGGCAACCACTGTTCAACTTTCTGTCTCTACAAATTTGACTACTCTAATACCTCAGAAGTGGAATCATACAATATTTGTCCTTTTGTAATTGGTATATTTCATTTAGTACAATGTCCTCAATGTTCATCAGTGTTGTAGTATATGTCAAAATGTTCTTCTTTTAAAGGCTGATAATATTCCATTGTGTGTATATACCACATTTTGTTTATCCATTCATTAGCCCATGGGCACTTGAGTTGCTTCCTACTTTTGCCCATTGTGAATAATGCTGCTATGAACATGAGTATACAAATACCTGATCAAGTTCCTGCATCCACACCTTTTTGGGTATATACCCACAAGTGGAATTTCTGGATCATATGGTAAACCTATGTGTAATTTTTTGAAGAACCACCGTACATTTTTTCACAGAGCTGCATCATTTTACATTCCCATAAGCATTGCACAAGGGTTCCAATTTCCAAAGCACTGCTTTTACATAAACATTTTTTAAATTGAAGTGCAGTATACTTTTATAAAAGTACATGCAACATAAGTGGAAAACCTGATGAATTTTGTCAAAATGAACATACTATTTTAACCAGCATGCAGACGAAGAAAGAGGACATTGCAACTCTCCAGAAGCCCACTTCAAATTTCCCAGTTATGGGCCCTTCCCGAAGGTAAACTTTAATAACTAACTGCATGTATTATTTATTCTTGTTTTACAGTAAATATTAATTTGTGTCTGAACTCTTTTACTAAAATTCTTGTTTATGGTATTTATTTTGTTAAATATAGTAATAGTGTATTCATTTTCATTGTAACACATATACACAAACATAATATAAAATTATGCATATATACTATATATGTGTATATGTATGTTTACACACATACAAAATTTTATGGCTATACCAAATATGTTTACCCAGTCTAACATTTATAGAAATTTGGGTTATTTCCACTTTATTACAAACATTCTTTCTTTGGAATTCTTTCTTTTGGAATATATATAAACTTTTTTTTCTGTTTGTTATATGTATAGGAGTAGAATTGCTAGTTCACAGAGTAGGCAAATGTGAAGTTTATAGATACTTTGAAAAAGTTTCCCAAAATAGTTGCTCCAATTTCATGCTTAACAGACAATTTGAGTATCTGTTACTCTAGATCATTGATAACAGTTTGTATTGTCGTTGTAATTTTTTGCTTAAAAATTATATTTCTCAGATGAAAATTGTAGTCTGGCATCTTTTAATGCATTTATTGGCTAACTGGATGTTCTCTTTTTTTGAGTGCATATTCAAGTCTCTTGATCATTAATAAGTGTGTCTGTCTTTTTCTTAGGAATTTTTTTTCTGGATATGAATCATTTGTCAGATATGTATATGACAAATGTCTTCTCCAGTTTCTCAGATTTGATTTTTTCCACTCTTAACTGTGTCTTTTGAATAACATGTGTTCTTAATTTTAGTGTAGTACAATATATGAATTTGCTCCATTATTGTTAGGGGATTTTCTGTCCTATTTAAGAAGTTTTTGCTTATCAAAATTCACATGGTAGATTCCTACCTTTTCTTCTAGGAAAAAAAAGTACGTGTGTGTATGTGCTTTTAATTCTCTATTTTTCAGTCTAGGTATCCTTGAAATAATACAACACTTAATTAACTTTTTATTAAATCTTAATATCTAGTAGAGTATGTCTTCAAAATTATTCTTATAATTACACATTATCTTACCTATTGTTGACCCTTGTCAACAATTTACAATATAATTTTTTAAATCAGCTCATAAATTTTCACAAAAGAACAATAAATTAAAACTTGTGGACTTTAAGTGAAATTGTGTTTAATCTATAGATCAATTAACATTTTTATTGTTTCCAATCCATGAATATGGTATATACCTGAATCTACTTATCTCAGTAATTTTTTTTTGTTTGGTTCCTGTTTAGATGTCGTTACATAATCTATTAGATTTTTAGATTTTCATGCATTTTATGCTATCATAAAACATCATGATACTTCAAAACTCACCCATATAACTATATGTCCCTCCATTCCAATATTTCTAAGTACAACAAAATATTTTATGTATATATCCACCATGTTTTGCTTATATACTATTCCAGCTTGGTAAGGTAGTCTTCGAAACAGAGCCACATTTAATTGTACTCCAATAAATATTCTTGTACATATCTTTAAAAATCCAAATAATATTTTTCTTAATATCTCTACCTCAGTATGAGATTACCATAACAGGATAGTATATCCTTAATTTTCCTAAAAGGTTCAAGATTGTACCCACATACAAGTGTGCAAGAAAAATATGTAGTTTTAAGATCTTTCCTCTTCTTTGCCAGGACCTGAAATTAGTCATAGTCTATTTTTAAATTTAGAATTTAGAATTTCCTTGAAAACTAAATATTGTTACAAATATCCGTTAATTTTCTTGTTAGTGTTTTGTATTCCTTCTTCTATAAACTACATGTTTATAATCTTTGACCAATATTTTAATTGCTCTCTTTTTGGCATTATTTGTAATAGTTTCTTGTATAGTGTACATATTTCTATTCAGAATTAAATGTTGGAAATATTCTTTTCAGTATATACTACCTATGAAACTTACCTACAATATTTATCAGTAGTTAATTAATCTCTTCCAGGTTCTTTGATAACCTAAAATTCATAAAAATCTTGGTAAGGAAGATTGGGCATGCGAAGAGAAGTGAGTCTTGTAAATTAGGTACATTCAGGGAATTGATTTTTGGATATAAAATAAATTGCAAAATGTAACTACTCTTATTTGAAAAAGAATGGAGATATATATATATATATATATATATACACATACATACATGTGTGTATAACTGATTCACTTTGCTGTACACCTAAAAGTAACACATTTTAAATCAACTATTAATATAATCCAATAAAAATTTTAAAAAAAATTTAAAAAAATGCAACTACTCTCAGAATATGTTTGTAGTGAAGAGAAATCTTACTGGGTATTTGAGGAAGAATTATGAAGACCAAGAGAACAGATTCTAACAGATCATCAGAAATTTTTTCTTCAAGCTCCAGAGTGAGTTGGGTGACATGAGTCTATCAGCCATCAGCACAAAAAATAATTGTCATTTAAAAACAGGAAATTTGCCAGCTACTTCACTAAAACAAAGAATTAGAAGATTAATTACAGATGTAAGAACCCTGAAAGATGAGATTACTCATAGTCAAAAGAAAGGAGGCCATGTTCTTGCCCACCCCCACCCCGCCAACGTACACAGAATTGGTGGACCGATAAAATTGAATAGATAAAAGTTGGCCAATGTGCATCCTATAGTAGTTGCTCAAAACAGTAGTCAAAATGATGAAAAAACTGGTGAAAAAACTGAGACTGGACTTCAGAAAAACACGGGTATCAGATAAACAGGGACAAGGTCTAAGTCTTAGATATTTTTATTGTATTTTTATTGAATGCAACCATTGTGTCCACTGTCTGTGGTTTAGAGCAAGGTCAGCATAATGTATGATAAGCTTTACAAGCAAAGCTTATCACAATTGTATAAATGACACAATTTTCTCACTAAGAAAATTTAAAAGTGTTGAGTTTTCTCACAGAAGAGTTAGAAGAAGTTTAAGAGCCTTGTGTGCCCAGCAAAAGGCACTGCTATTTGGAACCTTACAGTGGATAATAAAGGCTCAAGTAAAAATGTGGTAGCTGCCTTTTCCCTGAGTACATGATTTTGTAACAGTGAGTAAAAGTGCTGTCAATAGTTGCATTTAGCTTAAAATTTTTTCTATTACTAATGTTTTACATTTTATATTAACTCTGAGAAGAAACATAAAATTGGTTTGCCTTCACCTGGAAACCCATACTATCAATATATTATCAATCAGTTGGACCAACACTATCACAGTACGAAGGAATGGTAGATAGGCAGGTATTTTGTTAAAATTATGACTTTTTGACCACTGGTAATGTTGTTTTGCATGCCACCAATCATACCTAAGAATAGATTAGCACTGAATGACAGAAAAAGAAACAAAAACAAATTCCATAACATTCAAGTAACAATTTCATTGTAAATTGGCTATATGCCTAAAAGATTTCACAAATAAACAGCTGGTCCTAGAGACAAAAGACTCACAAAAAAGAGTCTCAACATTTTATTGGCCTTTTTGGTTATTTTAGGGACAACATCCAGTACTTGGGAATTTTGCAGTAGGCACTGTAATCAATGACTTTGGAGATGGCCATCATTGACATGAGAGCCCCTGCAGCAAGAAGAGTTAAGAGAAGTCCAGATACTTCAGTACCTTCTCTCCTTCATGCACCAAGAAACTACAGATGTGTATGCGAAAACTCACAAGTGATCAAGAATACTGGATAAAGACTTCACAGGAGTTCATTTGTCTTTGGACTTATGGATTTGAAGACTTCTGCTGGAAGCTGATGCTAAACAATTGCTAGATCCTAATGAAGATAGATTGCTTCACTAAAAAAGAAGTCATGACCTCCAACCTGGCATATTATTCTAAAATGGGGCTTTTTTTACTTAAAATCTTATGACATGGAGAGGATTCTGGGGAGATGGCAGCATAGGAAGCACTGGGAATCTGTCTCACCATCTAGACAACACCTGCACTGGCAAAATCTGTCTGATTTAACTCTTTTGGAACTGTCGAATCTATTAAAGCTTTACAACTTCCAGGGAAAGACTTGGATGGTAAATTGTCGTTAATTTTGGTCAATTTTAGTTCCTAGTACAGTAACTGCTACCCATCTTCCACCCACCAGCCCTGTGGCAGGCAGTCATACACGTGTTCCTGGAGCAGCCTGCATATAGCTTGCAGGAGCCCCTGTAGGCAATATGGACCCAGTCCTCTAAATTCAAGAAACTGTGCTCTGATTGCTGATTGCTGCTTTTGATCTCAAAGGTACAGACAAGGATACAGGTGGCCATTGTTTTTGCATCTCCTCCCATGTTGCAAGCCCCTTCTCTGGCTGAAGTGACTTCCAGGGAAATAAAAGGTTCAGCTACCTTTTGCTCCACTCACTTCATTCTTTTTCCCCCTTTTGTGAGACAGACATTAAAGACTAGGACATTCAAAAGCAACTGCATAAACAGGGAAAATTAGAAATTCAATGTGCATGCCCAGGGAAAGGTAAGTCTCAGAAAAGACCTGAGAAGACCTTAAGTTTGCATCTAACACTGATTCTCAGTCCAGAGAGAGCCTACAATGACATTACATACATACATACATACAAAAACAAAAAATAGCAGATTCTGGTGAAGAGTGAGAATCTGATTTTTGGAGGTACCACATTATTAGATTCAAATGTCAAATTTTCAACAAATATCACGAGGCACACACAGAAACAGAAAAATATGTCCCATTTAAAGAAAAAAATAAATAAACTGAAACTCTCCCTGAAAACAGCTGGTGGCAGATCTACTGCAAAAAGACTTTTAAGACAACTGTCTCAAAGATGCTCAGAGTACAAAAGGAAGATGTGGAAAAGTCAAGAAAATGATGTATGAACAAAATAAAGAGATGGATAACATAAAAAGAATCCAAAAGAAATTCTAGAGCCAAAAATAACAGAAATGAAAAAATCACTAGAGGGATTCAAAGGCAGATTTGAGCAAGCAGAAAAGAATCAGTGATATTGAAGATAGGATGATGGGCATTATCATGTCTGGAAGAAAGATATAAGATTAAAGAAAAGTAAATAAGCCTAAGGGACCTGTATGACACCGCCAAGATCAATGTATACCTCATGGAAATTTCAGAAGGAGAAGAAAGACAGAAGGGGCAGAGGGAATATTTGAAGAAATAACAGTTGAGAACTTCCCAAATTTGATGAAAGTTATGAATACAAACATCCAAGAAGCTCAACAAACTCCAGGTTGAACTCAAAGATACCTGCACCAAGACACATTATAATCAGACTTTTGAAAGCTGAGGACAAAAATTTTGAAAACAGCAAGAGAGAAGTGATTGTCACATACAAGGGATCCTCAATAAGTTGATCCACATATTTCTAATCAGAAACTTTGAATATATAGGCCCAATCTTCTAGTCTTCAAAGTGCTAAAAAAAACCAAAACCAAAACTAAAAACCTTATCACCCAAGAACCGTATATCCAGCAAAACTATCCTTCAAACTGAGGGAATGCAGTGAAAGCAGTGCTCAGGGGGAAATTCATAGCTATAAATGTTTATATTGAAAAATGACAAAGATCTCAAATCAACAACCTAACTTTACAACTTAAGGAACCAGGAAAAGAGAAATAAACTAAAAGGAAATAATAAAGATTAGAGCAGAGATAAGTGAAATACAGAATAGTAAAACAATATAGAAAATCAATAAAACCAAAATTTGGCTCTTTGAAAAGAACAACAAAATCGACAGAAAATCAAAGATATTAGGGAGTACTATGAACAATCAGGTGCCAACAAACTGAATAACCTAGATTAAATGGACAAGTTCCTAGAACCACAATACTTACCAAGACTAAATCATGAAGAAATAGAAAATTTGAATACACTTATAACTAATAAGGAGATTGAATAAATAATCAAAAATCTCCCAACAAAGAAAAGCCCTGGATCTGATGGCTTCATTGGTGAAAACCACCAAACATTTAAAGAAGAACCAATACCAATTCTTCTCAGTCCTTTTCAAACACTTGAAGGGGAGCACTTCCTAACTCATTTTTTGAGGCCAGCATTACCCTGATATTAAAGCAAGAAAAAGACACTACAAGGAAAGAAAACTATAGACCAATATACTTTATGAACACTGATACAAAAACTACTCAACAAATACTAGCAAATCAAACTCAGTAGCATGCTAAAAGGATTACACAACATGACCAAGTAAGATTTATTCCTGAAATGCAAAGATAGTTCAACATATACAAATCAATGAATGCAATACACCACATTAACAGAATGAAGGGAAAAAAACCCACATGATCATTCCAATTTATGCAGAAAAACCATTTGACAAAATTTAACACTCTTTCTTGAAAAAAAAAACCAAAACACTTAATAAACTAGGAATAGAAGGAAACTACCTCAACACAATGAAAACTCTATATGAAAAACCCACAGCAAACATTGTACTCAATGGGGAAAAACTGAAAGCTTTTCCTCTAAAGTCAGAAGGAAGACAATGATGCCTGCTTTCACCATTTCTATTTAACATAGTACTGAAAGTTATAGCCAGAGAAATTAAGCAAGGAAAAGAAATAAGAAGCATCCAAATTGGAAAGGAAGAAGTAAAATGATCCCTGTTCACAGATGATATGATCTTATATGTACAAAATCCTAAGGATTCCACAAAAGAGACTGTTGGAGCTAATACATGAATTCAGTAAAGTAGCAGGACACAAAGTCAACAAACAAAAATTAGTTACATTTCTATACACTAAAAATGAACAATTCAAAAAGGAAATTCAGAAAGTCCACGTACTATAATATCAAAAAGAATAGAATAAAATCCTTAGGAATTAACCAAGAAAGTGAAAGACTTGTACATTGAAAACTAGAAAATGTTGCTGAAAGAATAATTAAAGAAGGTATAAATAAATGAAAACATCCCATGTTCATGGACTGAAAGACTTAATATTGTTAAGGTGTCAGTACTACCCAAAGTGATCTACAGGTTCAATGTAATCCCTATCAAAGTCCCAGTGACTCTTTTTACAGAAATAGAAAATCCTTTCCTAAAATTCATATGGAATCTAAAGGCACCCTGGACAGCTGAAGCAATCTTGAGAAAGAATACAGCTGGAAGACTAACACTTGCTGATTTCAAAACTTACTACAATTTACAGTAATCAAAACAGGGTGGTGCTGGCATAAAGACAGATGTACAGACCAGCAGAAGAGAATAAAGAGCTCAGGAATAAACCCTCACATATGTGGTCAAATGATTTTTGATAAATGTGCCAAAACCATTCAATGGGGAAAGGGCAATCTTTCAATAAATGTTTCTGGGAAAAGTGGATATCCACATACAAAAGAATAAAGTTGGACCACTTGAACATTACCTAACACCATATATCAAAATTAACTCAAAATGAATCAAAGACCTAAATGTGAGACCTAAAAGTATAAAACTCTTCGAAGAAAACCTAAGTCAAAATCTTCACAACATTGGATTTAGCACTGATTTCTTGGATATGACACTAAAGGAATTGGTAACAAATGGAAAAACAGACAAACTGAATTCATGAATTCACGAAAATTTTTCTAAAATTGTACATCCAAAGACACTATCAACAGAATAATAAGGTAACACACAGAATGGAAGAATATTTGTAAATCATATATCTAATAAGGGATTATTATCCAGAATATGTAGAGACTTTCTAAAATTCAACAACAAAGATAAACAATCTGATTTGAAAATGGAAAACAGACTTGAATAGATATTTCTCCAAAGAAGATATATAAATGGCCAATAAACCCATGAAAAGATGCTCAATATCACTAATCATTGGGGAAATGCAAATCAAAACTACAGTGAGATATCACCTTATATCCATTAGGATGGCTACTATTGAAAAATGGAAAAGAGAAAGTGTTGATTAGGATGTGGAGAAATTGAAACCCTTGTGAACCTTTGGTGGGAATGTAAAACAGTACAGTAGCTGTGGAAAACTGTGTGGTGGTTCCTCAAATCATTAAAAATAGAACTACCATACAATCTAGTAACTCTACTTCTGGGTATATGTCCAAAGGAAATGAAGCAGTGTCTTGAAGGGATATTGTACACTCATGTTCATAGCAGCATTATTCACAGTAGCCAAAATGTGTAAGGAACCCAGGGATCCATCAACAGAAAAATGGATAAGTAAAAATGTGAAAAATACATACAATGAAAGGGGAAAGGTGGGGAGGGAGGGATACATTGGGAGTTTGGGATTAACATACATACACACTACTATATATACACACTACTATATATAAAATACATAATCAACAAGGACCTACTGTATAGCACAGGGAACTCTACTCAATATTCTGTAATAACCTAAGTGGGAAAAGAATCTAAAAAAGAATAGATATATGTACCTGTATAACTGAATCACTTTGCTGTACACCTGAAACTAACACAACATTGTAAATCAACTATACTCCAATACAAAATAAAAATTTAACAAAATACATACAATGGAACATAATTAAGCCTTGAAAAGTAAAGACATCCTAACATATGCTACAACATGGATGAACCATGAGAACATTATGCTAAGTGAAATAGGTCAGTCACAAAAAGACAATGTATGATTCCAGTAATGCAAGGATGTTAGTCAAAATCAGAGACAGACAGTAGAATGATAGTTGCCAGGGGCTGTGGATAGGGGGAAATGGGAAGTTATTATTTAATGAGTATAGAGTTGCAGTTTTACAAAATAAAAAGAGTTCTGGAGATGAAAGGTGATGATGGTAACACAGTATGGATATATTTAAGACCATTGAACTGTACAATTAGAAATGGTTAAGAGGCAAATTTAATTTCTATGTATATTACCACAATAAAAAATGGAAAAAAAATCTTAGAGGAGTACTGCTCAATAAACTCACAGAAAAATAAAAATGGCACCTCTAATTAAATCTTAACCCAGGTCCCCAAAACAATACTTTAGCCAGTTTTAAGTGTTCACCTATTAGACAAAGAGAAAGTCTTATCTAATTCTTTACCCCCAGTAATGGCCCACTGAGGGCCTTGCCCACACAACTTGACACCTATAGTTTACTGATGAATCAGTTTGCCTCCAGGGTGGAAAAATCCAATGGAATGTTTCATTCATAAGGATGATAATGCATTACTGATAAAACAGCATTTGGACACTCAGTGTGGGTGGCACTGGAAGCACAGTAACAATAAAATATACCTTTACACCGACTCACAACCCAGCGCTAAATATGTCTTAACTGTATGTTTTAACTGTAGGCCTTTGGACTACCCATGAATAGATTATAAATATGCATCCATGTAGGGCACCTCCATATAGAAAAGATTCTAAAACTGGTTCAGTCATTTAAACATTGTGCTGCTATGCACATGCCCATAAGAATCAAGCACATCTTAAGGGAAACACTGGACTAATAATATCAATAAAGTCTAGGCAGATATCATTTACATTATAGCCTACTGTATTCAAGTTCAGTGTCTCTATGGTAATCACAAGAATCACAAGAAAGAATTGGGCTTCCCAATGAAAATCCTATTTTTCATGCATATAAAGGCTACTACTAACCTAAAAAAACAAAATTCAAAAAATTCAAAAATAAAAAATAAAATGATTACCTAACCATACACACCTCTACCCAGGCTGAGGTTCTAGATACTTACCCAAGGTCACAGAGTTGGAAAAATATAAGAAATCTTTTTCTCCTCCCTTTTTTTCAATGAGTAACTGTATATTTGTCTACTATCTTTCCTGCCTGCCTTGGTATCATGAATGAATAAACAGTTCATATACTGCCTGCTTTGACTGCAGTTTATTTTTTTTTAATTTTTTTAAAATTTTAATTTATTTATTTATTTATGGCTGTGTTGGGTCTTCGTTTCTGTGTGAGGGCTTTCTCTAGTTGCAGCAAGTGGGGGCCACTCTTCATCGTGGTGCGTGGGCCTCTCATTATCGCGGCCTCTCTTGTTGCGGAGCACAGGCTCCAGACGCGCAGGCTCAGTAACTGTGGCTCACGGGCCTAGTTGCTCCGCGGCATGTGGGTTCTTCCCAGACCAGGGCTCGAACCCGTGTCCCCCGCATTGGCAGGCGGATTCTCAACCACTGCGCCACCAGGGAAGCCCTTGACTGCAGTTTATTTATGGATAGTATAGGACCTCAGCAGATGGACGAATGTATTGTTCAGAAGAGGACACACGGAGAAACAGGAACTTAGGTACGGATATTCCACCTTTTTCTGCCAGAGATTTTGGTTATAATTACAAAATGGTAATCCTAGGGTCTCTGTGGCGCTCATCACTCTGGACAAAGAACAAATACCCTGACTTGTGTTCAATGAGCCAGTCACTTGGATCCCAGGTTCCAAGCCAAGGATGTGGGTGGGGTCAGGGTATTGTGTTATGGACAGATCCTGCAGGAGACTTTTACAGCTGTCCTGGGAAGGGGCTCATAATACAAATTGCTCACAATTGGACATGTATCTTTCCAAATGACCCAGTTGAGTGGAATCTTACTGATGCCCCATTTCCAGGTGTGGAGTCAATCAGAGATAATGGAGTTACTTCTGTTTAGTGAAAGAGAAATGAGGATGGCTCTAGAGGTTCATTCACTACCATCACCACCCCTCCTTTCAGTAGCTAAACAAAAATATAGCTCAGATTTTCTGATGACGCCCATTCTAACTGGTGTGAGGTGATACCTCATTGTAGTTTTGATTTGCATTTCTCTAATAATTAGTGATGTTGAGTAGCTTTTCATGTGCTTCTTGGTCATCTGCATGTCTTCTTCGGAGAAATGTCTAATTAGGTCTTCTGCCCATTTTTGGATTGGGTATTTTGTTTTTTTAATATTGAGCTGCATGAGCTGTTTATATATTTTGGAGATTAATCCTTTGTCCATTGATTCATTTGCAAATATTTTCTCCCATTGTGAAGGTTGTCTTTTTGTCTTGTTTGTAGTTTCCTTTGCTTTGCAAAAGCTTTTAAGTTTCATTAGGTCCCATTTGTTTATTTTTGTTTTTATTTCCATGACTCTAGGAGGTGGATTAAAAAAGATCTTGCTGTGATTTATGTCAGAGAGTGTTCTTCCTATGTTTTCCTCCAAGAGTTTTATAGTGTCCCCTCTTATATTTAGGTCTTTAATCCACTTTGAGTTTATCTTTTGTGTATGGTGTTAGGGAGTGTTCTAATTTCATTCTTTTACATGTAGCTGTCCAGTTTTCTCAGCACCACTTACTGAAGAGACTGTCTTTTCTCCATTGTATACCCTCGCCTCCTTTGTCAAAGAGTAGTTGACCATAGGTGCATGGGTTTATCTCTGGGCTTTCTATCATGTTCTATTGATCTATATTTCTGTTTTTGTGCTAGTACCATATTGTCGTGATTACTGTAGCTTTGTAGTACAGTCTGAAGTCAGGGAGTCTGATTCCTCCAGCTCCGTTTTTTTCCCTCAAGACTGCTTTGGCTATTCAGGGTCTTTTGTGTCTCCATACAAATTATACGATTTTTTTTGCTCTAGTTCTGTAAAAAAACTACAAACAACAAATGCTGGAGAGGGTGTGGAGAAAAGGGAACCCTCTTGCACTGTTGGTGGGAATGTAAATTGATATAGCCACTATGGAGAACAGTATGGAGGTTCCTTAAAAAACTAAAAATAGAATTACCATATGACCCAGCAATCCCACTCCTGGGCATATACTCATAATTATGGCATAAAACCATAATTCAAAAAGACACATGCACCCCAATATTCATTGCAGCACTATTTACAATAGCCAGGTCATGGAAGCAACCTAAATGCCCATCAACAGACGAATGGATAAAGAAGATGTGGTACATATATACAATGGAATATTACTCAGCCATAAAAAGGAATGAAATTGGGTCATTTGAAGAGACGTGGATGGATCTAGAGACTGTCACACAGAGTGAAGTAAGTCAGAAAGAGAAAAACAAATATCATATATTAACGCGTATATGTGGAACCTAGAGAAATGGTACAGATGAACCGGTTTGCAGGGCAGAAATAGAAACACAGATGTAGAGAACAAACGTATGGACACCAAGGGGAGAAAGTGGCAGGGGGTGGTGGTAGTGGTGGGATGAATTGGGAGATTGGGATTGACATATATACACTAATATGTATAAAATGGATAACTAATAAGAACCTGCTGTATAAAAAAATAAAAATTATATATATATATAGCTCAGTAGGTCGCAGTTGTTCATCAGAACAAGCTGATACCAGCCATGGGACTCTGGAAGCTTCTACTTCTAATAAGGTCACCTTTCCAATCAAGGAACCTCTGCATAGTCACAAAAGATGTTTCCTACTGACCTCTTTCTGTTAAACCTATAAGTATAGAATATCATGGGGTGAGGGTTCCTCTTTTCTGAAATATTGACCATGTTGCATGCATTTGTACATTTCCAGCATGAGCAGAGAGACAACGGAAGTTTAGAGGATTATAGTACATTAAATATCTCTAAAATATGTATTATATTATTATATCTATGATATCATATCTATTATCTCTATTATAGAGAATCTACTAATGTATAAGGTTTTCCCCCAATACACCCTATTTTTATCTATTTTGCATGGTTTTTGTGGCTTGTATCCATGACTTCTTTGCACAAAAGCGTCCTCATTGGTAAAAAAAAAAAATACTGCAGGTATACACACAGTAGTTTAAGATGTGGTCATGATTTGACTATTTATATTGGGAAAGAAATAAGATAGCATATAAGATTAAAGATTGCAGTTGGGTAGAATATCTTCTATTTGCTCCTTGAGATTTGCGATCCCTCCTTCTCCACATTACTCTCTGCCCAAGGCCAACCTGTATGGATTACATGAACAGGGCTTCAGTGTCCTCTGATTTCTAACCAGGTTCAGTTAAAAATGAGACTCATTTAATTCTCACTAACACCTATTTGGTTCTATCACCCCATTTTTACATAAAAGGAAATTGAGATTAGGGTGATTTAGGTATCTTACTTGCTTTATATTGTCTGGAACTCATAAGAACTCTTGGCTAATTTTATATTATTGTTAGCGTGGATTGTTGCTATTGTTGTCGCTGTTCCTCTTCTGACCATACCTTAAATTAGCCTTTAGGAATCCACTGATCTATGTTTGAGGCATAAAAGAGAACAGAACACTTTGTTTCCAATGTCAGTTCTCTCTTTTTTTTTTAAAAGATCTTTTCTTGCAATTATGAAATAAATTACAGTTTGGAAAAGTGCAAAAAAAAAAAAGACACATACAAAGTAGAATGAAATGCTCATGATATTTTTCAACTCATTAATTAAAGTGAAAACCAATACGAATGTCCTATAGGGTAATACAATATAGGTTATATTTTCTAACAGATAGAAATAATTTGATCTATACCAGACCAAAAAAAGTCTGCAACCTTACATTCAGGTTCACAGTCTCAGCCTGAAATGTATAATAAAGAGTAAGGTCAAACACTGCTCTATGCTTGTAGAGAAATAAATAATTCTTTAGAGGGCTTGTTACACCAATATGATACTGAAAAGACTTGCCATCTTCCTCTTGCTATATTTCTAAGTTTTGAATAATTTTTTCCCACGAAGCTAAGAGGAAGATCAGGAAGATGATTGAAAGAGTGAAGAAAGACTAAAGGGAGTGAATTCAGGGTGTTTATCGTGTTCCTTTTCTGTGATGTCGCCGTGAGCTGACTTTGTCTTCAACAGAATGATTTGGTTGCACCTTTGTAAATAATGGATCATCTAATAACTCTCATCTAATTCTTAGTGTGCTGTTTTCTGTTGGGACCTTGACTGATACATGTATCAATCTTCCTGGGAAGACTGGGAAGAAATATTACATAATTATGTGGCAATAATAATGTGCTTAATAGTAGCAGAAATGTTGAAAAAATATTATTTAATTTGTACTGCTGATAAAGCAAAAATAAGCTAACGAAGCTAATTGAAACAAAATGGAAAAACAAGTTAAAATAAAAATATATTTTGTTTGAGATAAGACAGTGCTGACAAAGGAACTAAGAGTATATGGAAACAAAACCTGTTTAAGAAGGAATGTATGAATTCAGAAACATGTGGTTACCCTTTATGAAGGAAATCATCAGCTTCTCTCTTAAACTGCCTTGCTTAATTGATATATTAGGCAAAGATTAAATGTCCAATTTGCAGCACATATTTGCTACATGCTGTTATTCCCTCACCTTCCATACCTGTTTTCTCCCACAAGTTTCTGACACCAAAAGATAAGAGACCTTGAATATGCTGTATAACTTATTTTTATCTATGCTTGAGTTCGTTTTAAGGCTGGTAAAACATTATTTTCAGATAATTACATAAAATCATAAAAAATGACTATTGAAAACTAATGAATAAGTGATGGTTCACGCACTATAACTTGTCAAGTACTTAAAAATTATGTTACAGTAAACCCACTTGGTGTTGTTTTATTATTCCTCCTTCCCAACTCGTGGCTTTTGTTTCCCAGCACCATAAAATAAATCAGTGTAATTCCTAGTGATTGAACTTCATATATTTAAAGTAAAGTGTTCTCAAGATTATCTTAACCTAAATACACCAGAGATTTGTTTTGTTGTTTATTTTATATGTTTTTAACTCTTCAAATATATACGTACCTATTTTAATGAAAGCAAATGTTTTAAATATGTGGGAAAACTCTGTACTCTATAATAACTACAGACCACAGTTGAGAAAACATTGTTCTAGTAGAGTTTTAGGAAATATTTTCTGTTCCCTCTCTGTGTACCCTGGTGGAAGTAGTTACATTGTTTTCTTTTCTTGAGCAATCTCTGAAAAAAAAGTGTAAGGGCTGCTTTTCCAAAAAATGCTTTGTTCTGTCAATTATTAAGCCATTTAATCCAACATGCCAGAGATCCAATTCAAGAATGCTCCCCAAACTTAAATATTCATTTGTCTTTATCTTTCCCGCAAGCCAGGACCCTAGGATTAGGCCCCATGGGGCCTAAATATGTCCGTTAGATGGAACATCCCAGCCAACAGGCATAGGGAATTGAGTGACATGTACTTGTTCCCTGAGGACTGGCAGATGATCTCACACAGATGTGGTTTTGCTTGGATTTTACCTAAATCAGTGGTCAGTCATGCAATCCAGTCTCTCAGCTGCACAATCCTTTATGGGATATAAATTCCCCATTAAGTAATTTTCTCTGTGGCTTAAGAGCATCTGCAAGACACAGATAATTCCAAAAATATTTTTTCATGTCTCTTGGTGAGTACAAAACTCTCCAATAGCCTTGTATGGTAGGATTATTGTAACTTTGTCTTAACTAGTACGCACTTCTGAGATAAACAGTCGTACATGCACACTTAAAAATGCCCCACACTAATATACATAAAATGGATAACTAATAAGAACCTGCTGTATAAAAAAATAAATTAAATTAAAAAATTTAAAAAAAAGCCCCACTTCTCTGTAACTACCCAGAAAGGCAAAATATTTATATATAAAAAAAATGTTAACTATTAGAAATAACTGTTTCTATTGATCAAACAATAGCTCACAGCTTGAAGAATATGAATATTAAATGTCTTCTAAGTGACTCTCATAATACAAGAAAAGATACCTACTGCAAATTTCATTCGTTCATTTTTCACGTTTAGTATAACATGCTCCATCTTGAGTTAGAAATTGAGGAATTACTTGCATTAATTTTCTCACCCAATTGCAATACTTTTATACTCCACTCACACCCAACTCCCCCCTCCCAAGTCCTAAACCTCTAAAAAAAAAAAAAAAAAAAGTTGTTGCCTTTTCAATGCAGTATTCTTATAATACTCATAATAAATAAAATCTTGTAAAATTTACCAATTTCTAAAATCTGGAAAGTGATGTTACATTATCCCACTGCTTTTCTTTGATAAGAAAAGAAAGTTGTATTTAGTCTCTAAAGAATTTTAAAAGAACAACAATGAATATTCCATAGTAATACTCTTCTGCCTTTTCTGATTCTCCTTCAGGTCAGAACAATAATACAATTGACGTACACTCTTCTGTTTATCTGTCTTTAGTGGTCTGAGAAGAGCAAAGTGTAATGTAACAGGTTTGTTCATGCTCTTTCCACTACTTGAAAAGACCTGGGTTTTCTTTGAAAATATAAATAAAAGTCTACTGGTCTCAGATACCATCCAGGGTTATTTAACAGGAAGCTTAAAAGAAAAAAAAATTGATTTAAGTGAACAGGAAACACATGACAGGAGACAAGATTTCAAACGAGATGCACAACTGACCACATGGCCCCTGAGAGAAACAATTTGAGTATTTTCTTCCTTCCTATACATATCTCAGTTCCAGTTTTGAGACCCAGCTATTCTCTGTTTTCTATTCCATTGCTAGCTATGGTGTTTTCACTTTATTTTATTTTGTACGCTTTTAATACAACCAAATTTACGGGCCAACTTAGATAGGTAAACAAAATTCTTCCTCCTGAGGATTAAAGCTCTTTTTCAGTCAACTGGTTTCGATTCTGAGAGAATCATACCTTTTGTTTACCAGACCTTTTGTTTTTGTGTACATTGAGGATCAGAGAGAGCAAGCAATTTCCATAAGCCTGCAACCCAGATCCCATGTCCTCTACCACCCTTGCACCAGAACCTCTCTCTCATCTCACAGCCATGGACGTGAGCGGGAGAACACATATGACCAGATGAGAGGAGAGGAAAACTCAGCCTCGTTCACAGAGAGGTTGAGTCTGTCTGTGAGTACAAGCCAAAAATTGATGATAGCAGCCCTGTATCCCTACTCAGTCTGACTTTGAAAAAGGATAATGAAGAAAAATTCTCCTAATGAACAGAGATTGAAGCATTTTGTGAGGTGATCCACCTTGAATGGAAAGAGAAGTGGTTAGAACATGTACACAATTATGGATAGGAACAATTGGCTTGGTCAGAAACCTGGAAGAAAAAAGATTGCAAGATTAGAGGTAAGGAAATCTGAGGTAATTCTATGTGAGTGGTCACAGGGGAACTGGTACAGAGTATGAAAATTTTGAAGCACTTGTTAATGCCAACCAGAGAGCATCCACCTCAGAACATCTATAGAATGTTTAACATAGGGACCTACATAACATTGAATAAGACATGAAACCCACTTTCACATCACATATGGTGCCATAAGTGGCCTTATAAAGTTACGGAATAGATGGTTGAAGGGAGTTAACAAGACGGAGTATACAATTTAAAGAATTTTATATATTGGTGTGTCCCCAATATGTAGAAAACAGGAATTAAATAGTGAAATCAAGAGTAGCTCTGCTTACCAACACAACCAGTGACGTACTTGGAGATTGAATGTTTCTGTTCATGCAACTCGAGGCTCTGAAGACTTAGAGACTGGCTGCTACAGCAAAAAGACTTCCACTAGGAGAACTATGATGTGTCCTATTAAACTGTAAGCCACCTGAGTACTTTAGACTCCTCATGCCAAAAGACCAGTAGGCAAGAAGGGAAAGAGCCATCTTGGCAGGGAAAACTGCCCCTATTATCAGTAGGAAGTAAGACGATTATTACTTATGAGGGTAGGGAAGAATCTGTTTTGCGCCCTGTTGATCTGTAGGAACATACTGGTACTCCTTTTTTCCAGTTTTCACTGTATATGGACAATGGCAGCAACCTTGACCTGATTAGAGTCTGATATGGTTCAGAATTTCAGGAAAGAGAATCTGGGTTATGCTTCTGGGTAACACTGAGATGAGCAGGGTACTAGCTGAGGGTGAAGGAAACTTAGAAAGGCTAGAAGGGGAGAGAGAGTTTTATTTGCTTCCCTGAGACCAGCTTTAGTGGTAAGGGCTGTTGTTGGACCCACTATGGTTACTCTTTAAAGTTTCTCCCTGGAAATGAGGCTCACCGGAGCCTGAAGTTGCTGTTTGCATAACCTATCCAAAGCAGTGGGTCTGAACCACACAAAGTGTGGTGATGTCAGTCAGATTCTCCTTCAGAAATAATGACATTGCCTCAGGTGTTGGAAGTTCTTCCAGAATATTGCTCTCAGCTGTCAGTCCTCTTCAGCTATTGCTGTAACTAAAGATGTCTGCCTTGCCTAATGTCACTTTTCTTTCCAGGAGCAGTCCATAGCTAATGAATAATAACAAATGGGTATAAAGGTCTGATTCCCTTGTGCCAATTTAGCACAACATTAAGGGGATATCCAAGTTCCAGAGCCCATTGTTAGGTAGACAGGAACCTCCCTCTTTAAGACCACATCACAGGTCAGATTTTACTTCTGCATGCCCTTCTTAATGCTCTGCTCTTGGAGGAGGCATGGTCTTGAGTGAGGAAACTCTCTTCAGGTGAGAGCAAGTACCAGTGAGGGACTTAGCTGAAAGACATCAAATGCCAACACTTCCAGCAGCTGGGGAAATGAGAGATTCTATCCTAGCAGGGCCATCAGGGTGAAACAGTGTAGCATCCACTACACTACCTAGAGAGACAAAAGGAGTCAGAAGAGAAACTTATGAGGTAGGCAAATGTAAAAATGAAGGATGAAAAACCGCAGATGAACAAAAACTCTGGCAATGTATATAATGTATAAAATGTATACGGTATATAAATATACAAAGTAAGTAAGTTAGCTCATGTGATCTCCATATAGGCCTATGTATTGTTATGTCATTATAATCAATTGCTTGTTTAAAGCTATGTGTGAATATTATAAATCATAAGGAATTTGAAGCACAATTGGTTACATGGTTTATCAAATGTCACATATGTAGTAATTTACCTAGCCATGATTTGAACCCTATTCCAGCTTCCTTAATCATACACTGTACCAGAAAATAGTGTGTGTGTGTGTGTATGTGTGTTTGTGTTGTGTAGATGATATTGGTTCAGGAATAGAGAAGTAGACGCAAAGATTAAAATAGAATCTAGCAATATATCTTATTATGTACAGAAAGTTAATCTATGACAATAATGGTCATATTTTGCTAAACCTTATAAAGTTGAACCTTAAATTATATATGTTTAAATAAACAGAATAATACATTTATACACTATACATTTTAGAAGAATGTATAAATAATATACTGTGGATACCTATAGCAAAGTATACACATGTATACAGTAAAATGGATACAAGAATATACTTTAGAAGAATAATAAAAGAATATATCTTAGGTGTCTGGAGAGTTTTAATGCAAATAAGGAAACCCAAAACTATAGGGGCAAAGATACACATTCTTAAATAATAGTGAAAAAATAAGCAAAGGAAAGAAAAATGAGAGGTTAAGAAAAAATATTTTCAGTGCAAATAACAGAGCAAAATGATATTTCTAATATTCAAATATCTCTTTCAAAGATTAAAAGACAAAGAACATATTAGAAAAAGTGAAAAATCCTATTAGTAGGCAATTTTTTTTTTTTAACTTTTGGGTTTATTTATTTCTATTTATTTATTTATGGCTGTGTTGGGTCTTCGTTTCTGTGCGAGGGCTCTCTAGTTGCGGCAAGTGGGGGCCACTCTTCATCGCGGTGCGCGGGCCTCTCATTATCGCAACCTCTCTTGTTGCGGAGCACAGGCTCCAGACGCGCAGGCTCAGTAATTGTGGCTCACGGGCCTAGTTGCTCCGCGGCATGTGGGATCTTCCGAGACCAGGGCTCGAACCCATGTCCCCTGCATTGACAGGCAGATTCTCAACCACTGCGCCACCAGGGAACCCCTAGTAGGCAATTTAAAGAAAGAGAAATCCAACAGCCCAAAGCATAATAAAAGATGCTTAATTTCACACAAGTTAATGTAAGGTGTGGTATCATTTCTTACAAAAAAAAAAAAAGAAAACAGCAGTCACTGTTACATGATATTCAGGGAAAGTGATATTCTTGTTCCATTGCTGGTAAAAATTATGTTTTGAAATAATTTTTTGAAAGTTAATCTAGTAATACCTATTAAAATTGAAATTAGGGCTTCCCTGGTGGCGCAGTGGTTAAGAATCCGCCTGCCAATGCAGGGGACACGGGTCCGTGCCCCGGTCCGGGAAGATCCCACATGCCACGGAGCAGCTAGGCCCGTGAGCCACAACTACTGAGCCTGCGCATTGCAACGGGAGAGGCCGCGACAGTGAGAGGCCCAGGCCCGCGCACCGCGATGAAGAGGTGGCCCCCGCTCGCCGCAACTGGAGAAAGCCCTTGCACAGAAACGAAGACCCAACACAGCCAAAAATAAATAAATTAATTAAAAAAAAATTGAAATTAAATGGGACAATATTCCTACTGGATAAATGTCTTATAGAAACATTCACATGTGAAGAAAGGAGAGATTAAATAAAAATGTTTTCCTATAATGATCACTTGAATAAATATTAATAAATTTATACAATAGATTATCGTGCAGCCAAAAAAAAGACATTTATGCCAGTTGAAAAGGAGTGATTTCTAAAATTCATTTTCAAGTCCTCCCCCACCAAGAAAACATGATAAAGCAGGATAACAGAGAAGGATATATATTATACTGATCCTATGTTTATAAAACAAATAATAAAAATCCATAAATGAATAATTTATATACAATCACATTATCATTAAAAACAATGTAAAGAGATCCACAACAAATTCACAACGTAGATTACCTGTTGGAGGTCAAGGATTGAGAGTAGAAAATATGGGAGAATAGGGAAGGATTGATAAAAGATGCCCACAGTAAGAAACAACATGTATTCTTGGTTCCATTTATAGAGGGGGGGTGTGTGTGTGTGCTCATTTGTGTGTAGGAGAGAGTGTACATGTGTATATACATTTGCATGTATATAAACATAGTGAGATATATGAGAGTATAAGTAAAATGTTGCTGATAATCATCAACATGTGGAATTTTAGGTGATTTAATTTTTTTGCTACATTGTAAAAATTTTTAAATATGCATTTGTTTTGATATAAACAGGAAATATATGCATGATGCTAATTTCACAAAGCAAGACTTCTGAAAAATAATACTACAGTTGACCTCACTTCTTTCTCCATGGTTCTAATATCTTAATTCCGGTACCACCTTCCTTTTTAATATTCTACCAGTTGCTAACAATCATGCTGCATTACAGTTTGCTATATTTGGAGAACGTAATTTTCTGTATATATCCTACACTTATGTTGTGCGTTTCCTTGCCTTTTCTACATTTTCTATTCTAGATTTTTATAATCTTAATAGATAACTATTAAAACGTCAGTATCATGATACTGAATAAAATATAAGTATTTTATTCAAATTATATTTTTTCTAGAAAAATCGTGACTAGATTGGGGATCTGGAATGGGGTGGGGTTATACTTCAGCTTGAAGCATACATTTGGCATTTTCAAAACCAAATTTTAGACTACATTTTAGTTTTGCATTAAGTCAACCTTACTTGTAGATATAACTTCAAGGGTAGGCTCATTTGGGAATAAATAAAACAAGAAAAACTCTCAGAAAAAAATAGGTTTTTCTTTTCTAAAAATAAATTAAAAGGCAGGATTCAGTGAATTCTGAAATGTACTCCTATGTCAGACTAAATACTTTCTTAGATTATATGGAAATTGGAGTTAAAGAATCTACTTTTCTAGTGTACTTTTGCTTTCTTAATAGATACTTTATAGTCACCATTATTTTCCCACAGTTTAATACATTGCCTGTCTAGACCATTTTATATTCCAATAAATGTTCCATTCCATTCTATATGCCAAAGCACTAATTTGGATTTAGCTTCTACCTCATTTTCACTTAAAATTGATTATTGTTTGATGCTTTGCATTTCTGGCCAAGTTCTTAAGTATTTTTAAATATATATATATTTATTTTTGGCTGCGTCAGGTCTTCGTTGCTGCATGCGGGCTTTCTCTAGTTGTGGCAATCCAGGGCTACTCTTTGTGGTGCACGGTGTTAAGTATTTTTTAAAGTCCATTTGTTTTTCTGGGTCTTAGTGTAGAGACAAATTTCCTGATAGTCTCCAAATCACTCTTAGACTTAAAGTAACCTCAAATTTGAAAACAACATTTATATTGTTATAGGCAATCCTTTTTGGCATGACTGGGATGACCATATCCTCAGACTAAATTTCGTAAATCAAACTTGTCAGATTAGTTGGAATCCCAAGATGTCATATACCAAGAAACATTAATATTAGTACTTCATTAAACTGAATTAAACTAGAAATAGTGCCTTTCCTTGTAAACAGACATCATAGTCCATCAGAAGACATGAAAAGTTGAACAACTTGGCCATTATCATGTGTGAAGAATAACTGAAGCCATGCCTATGGAGTGTGTGTGTGCGCACGTGTGTGCGTGCACATACACATGCCAGTATGTGTACACATGCTTTGGTGGTCAGTTGTTTCTGTAGTTGAAATATCATGGCAACAAAAAGTGCCACAGACAATTAACAATTATAATAGTAAGTCATATGACCAAAGTTGTGTTTGTAGATAGACCGGTACAGACTCAGTAGAAGCAGAAGCTGCCCATTTTTGTTTTTTATGGCAAGTCTGTCCGTATAATGAATGACCTTGCATTTTACTGTTCTAAATTCCTACCAGTTTCGCTAGTGCTAAGTTTTGTTTGTGCTTTTTTTTCCTGATTTGTTTTTTTTTCCAACTCCTTATAAAGAAAAAAAAATAAGATAAATTGGATAACATGAAGCATTGACATTGATGACTTTCTAGATGACTGTGTGCTATTTTGTGATAGATATAAGTGAAGTTAATGTGTTTCAATATGTTTTATTTGAAAATTGTAAATGGTCATACTTATTAGCTTCTTGTGAACTGATTTTAGATCAGTATTCTAAAGCAAGATTAAAATTAAGCACATATCATCAATTGATATGGAGACTGAATCTAAACTTTTCTGCACAGAATTACACATGCAATCTGTAATGTTGCCTGGACTAAGTAGTTGCTCAGTGAAATCCAGACACTAAAGAATTCAATTTCCTATTAATGTTATAGAAAATTCTTAATTAAAACGGTAACAAAAGTATCTATATAAAGCGAAACTGGGATGTTAGTTATGAGTATTACAATAATCAGTGGCTAAAGGGGAGCTTTGGGAAATCATTGTACTAAAATCAAATACACAGATAGGAGTATCTTTTCAAAAATTGTACCAGTTCTAAAGATTTGTGAGTTGACTTTGATTCAAAATGTGGAGAATGTACAAATAATGCCATAACCAGTAAATCAGAGAACTTCTCTGGGAATATTCTGTTGTAAACATTCTGTGATTGAAATAATAATAGCTAACATTCAGGGCTTTCTTTGTGTCCAATACTTCTCCTAGTTCTTTCTAAAATATTATGGCGAAAATAAAGCACAACAAATTTCAATCACTGACTAAGGTCATGTAACTTGTAAGAAATAAAGTTGGAATTTGGAAGCAAACAATCTGCCACTAGCACATGCTTAACCACTTAACACTTTCTTGAGCCAATATAAAGTATTACCCAACTGCTGAATTCTTATTCTGAGCTGCATAGCATTATTTCTTTATCTGTAAAAATAGAAACACAGTGTTTCCCACCAAGGAAATCATGGAATGTGTGTTAGTTTTTATTTTATATGAATGGATGTTTATATTTTATATAAATATTAAGCATGCATTCCAAATTTGTCTCTCATTAAAAATAAATTTATCCTCCAGGTCCTTAGTGTTCTGTACAATGGTCTATCTCTCTCTCACACACCCAAGTACAATGAAGCAAAAAGTGATTATATCCAATTTAACTGTACTATTCTTATTATTGAATCTTACAGCCAAAAGCAGGAATCTGTCTCATCTTAATGAGAAGATAAAATATTTAGGATATTATAATATTTTTAAAAGTTGACATTTTTAGGCTAAGCAAAGGCAATATTAATATAATAAAAATATTTATTTTAGCACTATTATACATTAAAGATAATCTTTGTCAATTACATAGATTTGATACAGAACAGACTAATATATGGGCAGAATAGGTCATTATCAAAATGTTTAATTTGATGGAGTGTTCCAAAGGCTCGCTCATATGGCCACTGATTAGCATTTATTAACATTTATTAATACCTCCTATGTTTCAGGAACAACCTCAGGAAATACAGATTTAAAAATTACTAAATAAGGATGATGGCCAAAATAGTGGAATAGGAAGACACTGAATTCACCTCCTCTCATGGGCAAACCAGAATTACAACTTACAGAGCAACTATCTATGAGAACAATCTGAAGACTAGCAGAAAATATTTTAAACAACTAACAATATAAAGAAGGAACCACAACGAGATGAGTAGTAGGGGTGAAAACAGGCAATACTCAGAACCCACGTCCTCAGGTCAGCAACCTACAAACATGAGTAATATTACAAAGGTCCTCCGCAAAGAGTGAGAGGTATGAGCTCCATATTGGGCTCCCCACCCCAGGCCAGGTGACCTGCACCAGAAAAGCAAGCCCCCAAAACATCTGGCTTTGAAAACCTGTGAGAATTACATTTATGAGAGCTGGCAAGCTACAGGAAACAGAGACTTGCTCATATAGGATACATGCAAAATTTCACACACTCCAAGTCCCAGCATAGTGGCAGTAGTTTGAAAGGAGTCTTGCTGATCTTGCAGAGCCTCCCAGAGAGGAAGGAAGCAACTGGGAATCCCCCTGGAGACAAAGACACTGGCAGCAGCCATTTTGGGGAGCTCATTCTACCATTATGATACCAGTGCTGGAAACTGCCATTTGGGAATCCTCCCACAAACCTATTAGCACCCAGGACCTACCCACCCACCAATGAGCTGGCAGCAGCCTCACATCCCCCAGGCTTCACAGCCAGCCATGACGGAACCCAGCCCCACATACCAGTAGACTGACAGGAGCCCCATTCCACCCTGGAATACACAGTCAACCATGCAGGAAGACTATCCTGCTCTTCAGCAGGTGAGAGTCACTAAAAAAGACAGGGCCTTGCAGCCAACTGCACCGGGGCCAGCCTCACCTACCGGTGCCTCACAGTGGTCAGTCCTGCCACAACAGAAGGGGGCACAGAGCCCACATAAGGGGCACTCCTAGAGCATATAGCTCTGGTGACCAGAAGGGAGTGTGCTGCTGGGCCCCATAAGATATCTTCTACGTAAGGTCACTTCTCCAATATCAGAAAATGTGACCAATCTACATAATGCATAGAAATAAAAACAGAGAGTCAGGCTAGGCAAAATGAAGAGACAGAGGAGTACGTTCCAAATGAAGGAACAAGACAAAACCTAAGAAAAGATACTAAGCAAAGTGGAGATAAGCAATCTACCTGAAAATGAGTTCAAGGTAATCATCATTAGGATGCTCATTGAACTTGGGAGAAGAATGGATAAACACAGTGAGAATTTCAACAGAGTTAGGAAGTTTAAACAAGTACAAAACAGTGGTGAAGAATACAATCAATGAAATAACAAATACACTAGAAGAAATCAAAAGAAGTTTAGATGATATAGAAGAATGGATCAGCAATTTGATAGACAAAGTAGTGGAAATCACCCAAGCTGAATAAAAAAAAAAAAAAAGAAAACAGAATTTTAAAAAATGAGGATGGTTTAAGACACCTCATGGACAACATCAAGATAACAGTCACATTATAGGGTCCTAGAAGGAGAATAGAGAGAGGGAAATAGGCAGAGAACTTATTTGAAGAAATAATAGCTGAAAACTTTCCTAATCTGGAGAAGGAAATAGACATTCAGGTCCAAGAAGCACAGAGAGTTCCAAATAAGATGAAGCCAAAGAGATGCACACCAAGACACACTGTAATTAAAATGTCAAAAGTTAAAGTTAAAGAGAGAAACTCAAAAGCAGGAAGAGAAAAGTAACTAGTTATGTACAGGGAACTCCCATAACACTGTCACCTTACTTTTCAGCAGAAACTTTGCAGACTAAAAGTAATGTCACAATATATTCAAAGTGATGAAAATTTTAAAATGACAACTAAGAATACTCTACCTGGCAAGGTTATCATTCGGATTTGAAAAAGAGATACAGGAAGAGTATTACAGACAAGCAAAAGCTAAGAGTTCAGCACCACTAAACTGATTTTTCAAGAACTGTTACAGGGACTTCTCTAAGCAGAAAAGACAAGTAGGATATGAAAATTACAAAATGAAAAATCTCACTGGTAAAGGCTAACACACAATAAATTTAGTAGATCAACCACGTATAAAGCTATTTGGAATGTTAAAAAACAGAAGTAGTAAAATCATTTAATTTACAATAAATAGTTAAAGGATACCAAAGAAAGATGTAAAAATATGACATCAAAACATTAAACTTTGGTAGGGGTTTATTAGAATGCATTTGAACTTAAGAGACCATCAACATATGTCTACAAGAGACTCACTTCAGATCTAAAGACACACACAGACTGAAAGTGAGGGGATGGAAAATGGTATTCCATGCAAATGGAAATGTAAAGAAATCTGAGGTAGCAATACTTATATCAGACAAAATAGACCTTAAAACAAAGACTGTAACAAGAGACAAAGGAGGACATTATACAATAATAAAGGGATCAATAAAACAAGAATATAAATATATATGCACCCAACATGGGAGCACCTAAATACATAAAGCAGATATTAACATACATAAAGAGAGAAATTGCCAATAATATGATAATAGTAGGGGACTTTAAAACTCGACTTAGATCAATGGACAGATAATCCAGACAGAAACTCAATAAGCAAACACTGGCCTTATATGATACATTAGATCAGATTGATTTAATAGGTATATACAGAGCATTCCATTTGCAAACAGCAGAATACACATTGATTGCAAGCGCCCATGGAACATTCTTCAGAATAAATCACATTCTAGGCCACAAAACAAGTCTTGGTAAATTTAAGAATATTGAAATCATATCAAGATCTTTTCCAACCACAATAGTGTGAGACTAAAAATCAACTACAGGAAAAAACTACAAAAAACACAAACACACTGAGTCTAAATAATGCTGCTAAACAACCAATGAGTCACTGAATAAATCAAAGAACAAATTAAAAATTACCTTGAAACAAATGAAAATGGAAACACAATGATCCAAAATCTACAGCAAAAGCAATTCTAAGAGAGAAGTTTATAGTTATCAAGCCTACTTCAGCAAACAAGAAAAATCTCAAATAAATAATCTAACCTTACACCTGAAGGAACTAGCAAAAGAAGAAAAAACAAAACCCAAAGTTACTAAAAGGAAAGAAATGGAGGTCAAAGTGAAAGTAAATGAAATAGAAACTAAAAAATAAGGGGAAAGATCAATGAAACTAAGAATTGGTATTTTGAAAAGATAAACAAAATTTATAAACCTATAGCCAGACTCATCAAGAAAAAAAGAGGGCCTAAATAAATAAAATCAGAAATGAGAAAGAAGTTACAACTATCACCACAGAAATACAAAGGATCATAAGAAATTACTATGAACAACTGTATGCCAAAAAAGTGGATGACCTAGAAGAAATGATTAAACTCCTAGAAACATACAATCTCCCAAGATTGAATTGGAAGCAATACAAAATATGAACAGGTTGATTACCAGTAATGAAATTAATCAGTAATCAAAACCTCCAACAAACAAAAGTTAAGGATCAGAGGGCGTCAAAAGAAAATTCTATCAAACATTTAAAGAAGAGTTAACAACTATCCTTCTTAAACTATTCCAAAAAATTGAAGAGGAAGGAACATTTTCAAACTCATTCTATGAAATCAGTATTATCCTGATATCAAAGCTAGACAAAAACACAAGAATAAAGGAAAATTACATGCCAATATCACTGATGAAGATAAATGCAAAAATCCTCAACAAAATATTAGCAAACATAACACATATATATGGAATCTAAAAAAAAAAAAAAGTTTCTGAAGAACCTAGGGGTAGGACAGGAATAAAGACGCAGACATAGAGAATGGACTTGAGGACATAGGGAGTGGGAAGGGTAAGCTGGGACGAAGTGAGAGAGTGGCATGGACATATATACACTACCAAATGTAAAATAGATAGCTAGTGGGAAGCAGCCAAATAGCACAGGGAGATCAGCTCGGTGCTTTGTGACCACCTAGAGGAGCAGGATAGGGAGTGTGGGAGGGAGACGCAAGAGAGAGGAGATATGGGGATATATGTATATGTATAGCTGATTCACTTTGTTATACAGCAGAAACTAACACACCATTGTAAAGCAATTATACTCCAATAAACATGTTAAAAAAATATATTAGCAAACAAAATTTAACAACACAGCAAAATGATCATCCACCATGATCAAGTGGGAGTTAGCCCAGGGATGCACAGAGGGTTCAGTATTCACAAATCAATCAAGGTGATATACCACATTAAAAAATGAAGTGTAAAAACATATGATCACCTCAACAGATGCAGGAAAACTTGTGAAAAATTCAACATCCATTTACGATAAAAATTCTCAAAAAATGGGCATGGAGGGAATATACTTCAATGTAATAAAAGTTATATATGCCAAACCTACTCCAATGTTATACTCAATTGTGAAAAGGTGAAAGCATTTCCTCTAAGATAAGGAACAAGACAAGGATGCCCACTCTCACCATTTTTATTCAACACAGTATTAGAAGTCCTAGCCACAGCAATCAGACAGGAAGAAGAAATAAAACAAATCCAAACTGGAAAGGAAAAAAGTTAATATTCACTGTTTGCAGATGACATGATACTATATATAGAAAATCTTAAACCAACAAAAAGTTATTAGAACTAATAAATAAATTCAGTAAAGTTGCAGGATATAAAATTAATATACAGAAATCTGTTGTGTTTGTATATGCTAACAATGAACTATCAGAGAAGAAACTAAGAAAATAATCCCATTCACAATTGCATAAGAAAGAATAAAATACCTAGAAATAAATTTAACCAAGTATGTAAAAGACTTATACTCTGAAAACTACAAGACACTGATGAAAAAAATTGAAGAGGACACAAACAAATGGAAATATATGCCATGCTTATGTACTGGAAGAAGTTAAAAAGGCCATACTACAAGGCCAATGCAATCTACAGATTCAATGCAATCCCTTTCAAAATACCCATGGCATTTTTCACAGAACTAGAACAAAGAACTCAAAAATTTGTATGGACACACAAAAGACCCTGAACAGCCAAAGCCATCTTGAGAAGGAAGAAAAAATCTAGAAGTGTCATGTTCCTTGATCTCAAACTATCCTACAAAGCTCAGTAATCAAAACAGTCTAGTTCTAGCATAAAGACAGATACGTAGATCAACAGAACAGAATAGAGAGCCCAGAAATAATCCCACACTTATATGGTCAGTTAATCTATGACAAAGGAGGCAAGAATATTCGATGGGGAAAAGACAGTCTGTTTAATAAATGGTGTTGGGAAAACTAAATATTTTCTACATGCAAAAGAATGAAGCTGGAAGAAAACATAAGCAGTACACTCTTTGACATTGGTCTTAGCAATATGTTTTTGGGTATGTCTTTTCAGGCAAGGGAAACAAAAGCAAAAATAAACCAATGAGACTACATCAAAGTTAAAAGTTTTTGCACAACAAAAGTCACTATTAACAAAATGAAAGTACATTCTACTGAATGGAAAAATGTATTTGCAAACAATATATCTGATAAGGGGTTAATATCCAAAATATACAAAGAACTCATATAGCTCAACATCAAAAAAACAAACAACCTAGTTAAAAAATGGGTGGAGGACCTGAATAGACATTTTTCCAAAGAAGAAGACATACAGATGGCCAACAGACTCATGAAAAGATTTTCAACATTACTAATCATCAGGGAAAAGCAAATCAAAACCACACTGAGGGACTTCCCTGGTGGTGCAGTGGTGAGGAATCTGCCTGCAAATGCAGAGTACATGGGTTCGAGCTCTGGTCCAGGAAGATCCCACATGCCGTGGAGCAACTAAGCCTGTGCACCTCAACTGCTGAGCCTGCGAGCCACAACTACTGAGCCCATGTGCTGCAACTACTGAAGCCTGTGTGCCTAGAGCCCGCACTGTGCACAGCAACAAAGACCCAATGCAGCCATAAATAAATAAATAAATTTATTTTAAAAAAAAGTAATGTTGCCATATATAATATGAGCCTAATTAAAAAAAAACCAAAAACACATTGAGTATCACCTCACACCTGTCAAAATAGCTATCATCAAAAAGACAGGTAACAAGTATAGATGAGGAAAAGGAAACACTCTTGCACTATTAGTAGAATTGTAAATTGTTGTAGCCTCTATGAAAAGTTGTATGGAGGCTACCCCCAAAATTAAAAATAAAATTATCATATGGTTGAGCAATTTCACTTCTGAGTATTAGATCAAAGAAAACAAAAGCACTGATCTGAAAAGGTATATGCACTCCAATGTTCATTGTAGCATTATTTACAATAGTCAAGATATGGAAGCAAACTAAGCACCCACTGACAGATGAATGGATAAAGAAGATGTGGTATATACATACAATGGGATATCACTCAGCCATAAAAAAAGAAATCTTGTCGTTTGTGAAACATGGGTGTTTCTAGAAGGTATTATGCTAAGTGACATAAATTAGACAGAGAAAGACAAACACCATATGACATCACTTATATGTGAAATCTAAAAAACAAACAAAAAAGCAAGATGAAAACAGATTCATAGATCCAGCGAACAAACTAGTGGTTGCTGGGGTGGTGGTCGGGGGGGAATAAGTGAAAGGGATTAAGAGGTACAAACCTCCAGTTATAAAATAAATAAGCCATGGGATAAAATATGCATCATAAAGACTATGGTCAATAATACTGTAATAACTTTGTATGGGGACAGATAGTTTCTAGACTTATCATGGTGATCATTTCATAATACATGCAAATGTCAAATCAAAAAAGAAACATTAATAAAAATTAATAACTGAGTAGTCATAAGATAATGTAGGTTTAACAAAATAGTATTGGAACATATTAGAAGGAGGCAAAGTGGCAAGATTTAATCTGAGCCATGAAGAAAGGATAGGAGTTTGCTTAACTGAAAAGCAGAGGAAGAAAAATCTGGGAAAAGTTAACAGTATAAACCAACACAGAGGTAAGAAAGTGTGGATCATTGGCAGAGAATCCAGGAGAAGGAATAATATTCAAGAAAGTCTCAGTATCAGAAAAAACAAAGCATTCATAAAAAAATTTACAATAAGAAACTGACTTGCCAAATAATTTTTTAAATACACTAGTTGTTTAAAGGACAAGAAACACAATATCATCAATATTGCAGTATATAGCTTGCCAGTTCATGTGTGGACACAGGAATTTTCTCACATGATTATTACATGCATGAAGATCATTATCTCTCTTTAGATATTAACATTATTAATATTATCCCTGAAAAGTCAGGGATACATGTGTTTTGTTAGCAACCCATGGAAATGCCAAGGTGTCATTTCTTTTGGAGTGAGAGTAAGACAGAGTGACTGATTTTTTGTTGTTGTAGTTTTTGTTCATTTCAGGGAACAAAGTGCAATATCTTCCTAACTGTGGGGTATGATTTGTATGCTCACCCTTAATAGCAACAGGGCAAGATGTCAGTTTTGTTTCTGTAAGAGCACTGGTTATTGTTGAATTAATTAAATGCATAACCAATGATCAGATTGGAGAGTTATGTTGATACCAGATTGTGAAAAAAAGTCTCAACTCCAGATTCCCACTCTCTGAAGGCCTTACAATTTTCTATTATTAGAATCAGAATCCATAGACACTTTGGCTTTACAAAATTGCCCTCAGGTTTCTATACTCCTTATACAGCAGGTTGCAATTATTAGTTTCTCACTTTAGTGACACAACATCTTGGTGACTGAAGATAGCATATAGAAAAATGAACATAGCTCCAGTGAACCCTGAACTGAGTACCACGGGATGGTTTAGGCTGAAAAGAGCTACCCAACAGGTAACATACTGCTTCCAGGGTCCACTAGGGGAAACAGCCAAAATGAAATGAATGGAGTCTTATTTACCTTACATTTCAATTTTTTGGTTCAGAATATATTTCCTATAAAACAAATGTCTAATTACACGTTGCCTTTTGAAACTACTCAATCAAACCTTTGGATAAAGTTTAAGGGCCTAATATATGAGAAAGAATGTGTTCCATTTATTTTTTTAAAAGTTTGCAAACAGATATTTTGTCTCGAGAGTTTTATTAATGTAATGTTTTTAATTCTCTCCACCTACAAGCCTTAGGCCAGCTATTCTTGTAGATTAGCTCTTGATCCACAGGAAATAAATCCAAGTACTAGGCTAGCGTAAGCCTTTGCCTCACTTATCAAGGTTTTTCTTGTTAATGGTGAGTGCTTGTTTTCTCCTGCTGCTTTCCTTGCTCCTTTATTGCTGACAGACCTTCAGGTTTCTCTTTACCTGAATACTTGACAAAGACGTTTGCTCTACTTGCAGGATATTCAAACACATGGTTCTTATGCACTTGCATGATCTGTGACCTTCTGCCTAACCTGAATCTTCCTTTGTGTAGTTTGTTATCAGCTTATCTACCTAACACTGAGCTGTCTTCCTCCCCTGATCCCCATACTTCATCCATTAATTTTTTTTTTTTTTTCCTTTTCCAGACTGTGCTTCTGACCTTTTCTTACCACTGTTTGTGATGCCATGAACCCAGGTTCTAATGCAAGCTCTTCGACCTGAGTAAGTGAAAAATAGACCACCACCACTACCACTCAGGAATTAACATAAATGTTTATAATGAATGTTGTTTAAGGGACAGAGAAAAGAATGAACCACTTGGGACAAGATAAAGAAATAGTTATTAATACTCTATGGATTTACCTGATTATTTTGCTACTTGTGCTATTTTCTTTTTCATGTTTCTTACTAGGCTTGCTACCCAAAGCTGCATGTTTTCCCTTCTTTGCAATCTTCAACTCCCAAAGGGCTCTAGTGTCACATTTGCCACCTCTGCGGAAAAGCACTAATTAGGTAATTCCCAACTCCCTTTCATTAGAAACTCATCTGTTATTCTGTCTTGAGCTTCCCTGACTCTGAAGAAATACCTTCAAATCTCTCTTTACCATGCGTGCTGTGGCCACCTTAACTGATCTCTACATGACTGATTCCATAGGAATTATAGACATTAGGGAGGAAAATAGTGCCAGTGTAGCAAGGAGAATAATTCTTCTCATAACCAGCAAATATCCTTCTGGGTATTGTGCTCTTGCCTTGAGTTTGCTGCCCTCACTGCAAAGGAAAAGGGTTAAATTCCCCTTTCACTAATTTCACAATTACCTATATTCTCTAAAGAGACTAAATATCTTTGTTTCTACCCTCTCAACTTTCATGCATTTTTGAATTCAAAACAACAGGATCCTTTTTTTATGACTTTTTTTACTTAGTGGTTTTTGTCGGACTCTTCAGGTTATTCACATTTTTCTTTCAATTTAATTAATTGACATAATGAAGGGTCCAAAATAAATCAAACAAAATCTATGCCATATACATTGAACTGAAAAGAGGATTTCATTAGTGTTCAATATATAGTCCTTGTTAAACAGTAGGAAACAATTCCTATCAAAATAATGGACCGAGATCTCTAGCAGGAAACCTTTGAAACTAGTCATTCATTGCTCCGTCAACAGTGAGTCTCCTCCCTGTGGATGCAAGTCAGTTCACCACAGTCTCCCATTGTGGCCAAGAATGGAGCCTCTAGGATCAGATTCTCTGGGTTTGAACTTTGACCCTGCCTCCTACTCTGTGACCCTGAGCAAATTACTTAACTTCTCTGTGTCTGTTTCCTCCACTTCACAATGAGCTCCTAATGTGACTATGTGGAACAGATGATGAAAAGCACTTAGAAGAATACCTACCATATAGTACATTTTTGATGAGTGTTAATAATGAATCTTTTTGACCAAGGTGCTAGTGGAAGTCAGGTATGTGGAGTTTTCCTAATAAAACCAGGGATTCTCGGTCTCCTTTTGCTGTCATAACTGAATTTTCACCCAGCTAATCCTTAGGAGCAGATGACCCCAAATACTTTGCTTTGTGTTATGGTTTGAAATATGTCCCTTCAAAATTTGCATCTTGAAGTCCTACCCTCTAGTACCTCAGAATGTGACCGTATTTGGAAACAGGGTTTTTATAGAGGTAATCAAGTTAAAATGAGGTCATTCGGGTAGGCCCTAATCCAAAATGACTGCTGTCTTTGTGAAAAGAAGAAATTTGGGGACAGACACACACATGCATCTACAAACCAAGGAACACCTGGCAAACTATCAGAAACAAGGAGAGGCATGGAACAGACACTTCCTCACGGCTTTCAGAAGAAATCATCCCTGTCAACAGTTTGATCTTGGACCTCCAGCCTCCAGAATTGTAAGACAATTTTGAAACAGGAGGCGAGGGGTCAGGTCACAACTTTTAAAAGAATGATATAGCCATAGGACATGACAAAGACTGTTTAGAACCAACTAGGTCCAAGACGGCAGAAGATTCGACTTCCGGTAGGCCTTGAGACTCATTATATGCTCATTGTAATACATTAGCATGCTAAATGACACACCCACCAGTGCCATAAATGGCCAAAAAGTGGGTGGTGGCCCAATTCCTGGAAATCCCCGCCCCTTCCCCAAAATAGTTGGAATAATCCTCCCACTCATTAGCCTGTGAAATTACCCAGCCCATAAAAACTAACCACACCATATTTCATGGTCTCTCGCCTTCTAGGCTGGCCCTCAGTCTGTCTGTGGAGTATGTCTCTCTCTAAATAAATCCACTTCTTACCTATCACTTCGTCTCCGAATTCTTTCACGACGAAGTAAGAACTTAAATTCACTGGGAACAATTTCTGTTAAGTCATCTAGTCTGTGCTACATTTTTACGGCAGCCACAACAAACCGATATACCTTGTTACCCCATTTCTCTTAGTGTTCATTTTCTAGAGTCTGCTCCAGGTACCCTGAGACAGAGGCTGCCCAGTTGCACATTTTTATTTTGGGAGAAGGGGCAAAGCCTGGGACTGAAAAATAGAGAGCTCAGTCAGAATGGTAATATGCAAGTTTTCCCCTAAATAACACAATGTGTTAAATATGGACCACAGCTGAGTCTAGCTAAGTGTATAGATTAAGTATGAAATTAATAATGCTAAAAGTTCACTCTATCCCAGATGGTTTCCATGTCCCTTAGTGATGCCTCAGTTTATACTCATTAAAATAATCTGTTTGGCTTAAGTTTGAAAGGTATTGGATTCTACTACTACTAGAAGGTATAACAATCTCTAGCTGGAATACTTTATATGTAGGAGTTTTATAATTAACCTGAAAATAGGGCTTGGAGCAGGAGAAGCATGATAAATCCTCAGTTTCCTGGAGGGAGGAAATAAAAAGATCACTTAGATAAGAGAAGGGAAAGGAAGTTGTATTAAGGACAAAATTAAGCATTTCACTGTCAACTGACATTGTCAAGCATAGAATTTGTAAACATAGATGAACTTGCTATATAAAAACAAAAAAAACTTAGAATAATGTAACCAACAGTGTTACAGTAGGTTTTCTGAAATGACTAATGATAAGTTGGTTTTATTTTCATTTTGTTTTTGTCTTTGTGTTTTTGTATTTAATGACTTTGATTCTCTACAAAGAACACACATCTTCCCCCTTTGGGCTTTGAAAATTGTAATTGCTAACTGGGTACATAGGGAAAGAATCAATTTAAACTAACCGGGTCATAAACCACATACAGGTTTCCAAACCAAGGGAGCCAACAGTTTAAAATTGTACTCCAAGGAGATGACTAAATCACAGGTAAAGTTGTGTAAATGGTTTTAAGAAATATTCAGATTTAGTACAGTTATTACCACACAAAGTATTCATTTGCTACTCTTATACTGACTGAGCCACCCACTGATGTCTGCTAGTGATAGAGAAGGGAAAATGAACATTAATAACTTGATCCTAAGGGTCAATTTGTCTCAATTAAAAGTATTATTTGCCCAAAGTGTGCTTTTATTTCAAGACTGTACTTGGGCTTTAGAGGTATTCTTGTTTGCATGGCAACCATTAAAGGTATATAGATTCCAGGCCTCCAGAGCCCTGAAGTAGATGAACTTTATAATTTTAGTCATCAAAACTTCTCAAAACTTTTGTAAAACATTCTAAATCATTGCTTTGCTCTTCAGCACTGTTCCTCAACCCATTATATCATCTGAATTAATTTAAAAAATCTCAATGCCCAGGGCTTGCCATAGACCAATTACAGAAGAGTTTTTAGAGATGTAACATCAGCACCCATGAGCCAGCCCATTAGGGTCTGAGATGCAATGCTCACACTGACTACAGGCTAGAAATGCCCTCAGGCCAGCAACACTGGGATCATCTGAGAACTTGTTAGGAATATAGGCTCTCGGGTCCCACTCCAGACCTACTAAATTGGACTCTGCTCTTTAACATGGTCCCTAGGTGGTCTGTATGCACATTAAAGTTAGAGAGATCCAATCTAGATTAAAGGACCTTGTAAAAACGTTATCCGAAAACTTCCCTAGAGTAATCAGAATGCCCTGGAAAAGCAATTAATTTAAGGGATTATTTTTTCCAGTTTGTACTGCTCAGTCCTTTAGACAACTTGTTAGAAATCCAGACATTTGAAGGATATTTTCAGATATAAAAGGTCAAATACCCTCTAGTATGAAAATCCATATACTACAAGGGATTTCATCTAAACTTCAAAATGAGTTGACATTGACTAATTCTCTGCCAGGGACACTTGGCAGAGAATTGAGCTTACTTGTACCCCATTGGCTATTTATAGAACACTAAAGCTCTGTATTTTAAATATGAATTTTCTTCTCATATACCAAGTCTAATATATTCCTTATATTCTAGTTATCTATGTGGGGCATATTCTCATCAGTATTTATAAAAATATATGAGTGATAAAGCCATTAACCACAAGATGAAACAAGGTGACTGACTTACTGATCAGAAATAGTTGGCAATGTGAAAGATTGCTTAAATAAAGGTGTGTTTTTATGGTGGACCCATTTACTTTGAGGTACGAGTTAAAAAGTTGCTGGAGGAATAAAAATGCATTAGGATTTGAATTATATTACTAGAAAAATTATTGTATAACGAGCTTCTGTAAATAATGTGTTAAGTCAAAAAGCAATAGAATGGACAAAAGCAATTTATTTTTCATAAAGAACATCAAAGTTGTGAGTAATTAACATAAGTTCCATGACAACTGTAAATGATTCCTGCTGTAATAAATTAGCCCATATGCAGCTAACAGAATGTATTCAGAAGGTCCAGTTAGCATAATTAATAATTTCTAAGAAACAAACTAATCTTTTTGACAGGTAAATAAATTGATAATTTGGTGATTATTTCTTCAAAACACTTAATTTTCCTATAATTAAGCGGCCATAGAAAATTTAATGAGTAAAAAAAAACCTGTTGATACTCTACTTGTAACAATACATTAAATTCTAATGAAGTAAAATGTTAAAAGAAAGTGTTAAGATCTGTTATTGCAAGATTAAAAAAAAATACTGGCCACAGTTCTTCACTCAATAGGACTCTTAAGTGTGCCCTTTTCCACCTTGCAAGCTCACTCTCCCCTAATTTTAAGTTACTCTGGTTACTTTTATAGCCAGGGTTGATTCTAATACAAAAATCTTCATTTTTTCCCCTCCCCGTTCATATCAAAAACACCTTCATTTTGTAGTGCTCCTTTCCTGTCTAATATATCAATATTTTAGCAAGTCATTTTACACTATTTGGGTTCTTAGAATATGCTAGCACAGCCACAGCCTCGTTTCATAGCTGAAACCCATACATCCCTTAAGTTGCTCTCTGTCACTTCTTTCCCTGTGTCAGGGCACACCTCTGTGTCTAACATCTCTGACACTACATGGCCAAAACTGTGACTTTTGCTTCAGACACTGGCATTACTTTTGGTTAAGGATGAATGACCTCTCTCTTAGTATAACATGCAGGAAAAGCATGTCCCATGACAAAACGGGCCAAGTTTGCCACTATTAACAATTCTCTAGATTTAATCATGTAATCTGAGTCTCTGTTACCACAGAGGAGACTTTTTAAATGAACCTCCTCAGGAAGGGGTGGGTGGGTGGGATGAATTGGGAGACTGGGATTGACATATATACACTACTATGTGTAAAATAGATGAGAAACTAATGAGAAACTACTGTATAGCACAGGGAACTCTACTCAATGCTCTGTGGTGACCGAAGTCGGGAGGAAATCTAAAAAAGATTGGATATAGGTATACGTATAACTCAGGGGTCCCCAACCTGTGGGCCGTGGACCACTACTGGTCCACGGCCTGTTAGGAACCGGGCCATGCAGCAGGAGGTGAGTGGCGGGCGAGCGAGGGAAGCTTCATCTGCCGCCCCCCATCGCTCGCCATCACTCGCATTACCGCCTGAACCATCCCCCACGCTCCCGTCCATGGAAAAATTGTCTTCCACGAAACCAGTCCCTGGTGCCAAAAGGGTGGGGACCACTAGTGTAACTGATTCACTTTGCTGCACAGCAGAAACTAATACAACATTGTAAAGCAACTATACTCCAAAAAAATTAATAAAAAATGAATGAATACACAAATAAAATCAACCCCCTCAAAAGATGTTCACATCCCAATCCTGTGAAAGTTATTTCATATGGCAAAAGGGATTTTGCAAATATAGTTAAGGTACAGATCTTGAGATGGGGAGAGTATCCTGATGTATCCAGGTGGACTCAATGTAATAACAAGTTTTCTTATAAGAGAGAGGCAGGAGATCAGAGTGAGTAGTAAGAGATGTGACTACGGAAGCAGGAGATTGAAGTATTGATAACAGGGAGCCACGAGCTATGGAATGCAGGTAGCATTCAGAAGCCCAAAATGTTATGTAAATAGATTATCTCCCAGCACATCCAGAAATTGATACCTTAACTTAAGCCCTATGAGACTCATTCTGGACTTCCAACCTCCAGAAATGTAAAGGAATAAATTTGTGTCGTTTTATGCCACCAAGTTTGTAGTAATTTGTTACAGCAGCAATGGGAAACTAACACAGAGGCCCAGTAAGTGGTAATTGCAAGGTAATCAAAATCAACAGGTGACATTATGTTATTTCAGAGTTGTTTGCTTGTTTTTTCAAAGCATTTGAAGCAAGGAGAAATAGATTCTAGAGTTATCTATAAGTAAGTCATGGGAGAAAATACAGTGAACCCTTGAACAACACGGGTTTGAACTACATGGGTCCACTTATACTTGGATTTTTTTTTCACTTAGATACATGCTACAGTAATACATGATCCATGGTTGTTTAAATCTGTGGATGCAGAGCTGTGGATACAAAAGGCCACCTGTAAAGTTATACATAGATATTCAACTGCATGGAGGGTTGGCATTCCAATCCCTGCATTGTTCAAGGGTCAACTGTATCTGCAAAAGACATCTGATGAAAGACTATTATTCAAAATATATGAAAAACTCTTAAAATTCAACAATAAGGAAACAAAAAACCTAAAGAAATGAGCCAAAGACCTTAACAGACGCCTCACCTAAGAATATATACAGATGGCAAATAATCATTTGATAATATGCTCCACATCATATGTCATCAAATTAAAACAATGAGATACCACTACACACCTGAATGGCCAAAATCCACAACACTGACAATACCACATGCTGGTTAGGGTGTGGGGCAACGGGGACTCTCATTTATTTTGGTGGGACTGCAAAATGATACAGCTACTTTGGAAGACATTTTGGCAGTTTCTTACAAAACTAAACATACTATTACAATACCATCCAGTTGTCACGCTCCTTGGTATTTACCCAAAGCAGCTGAAAACTTACATCCACACAAAAACCTGCACACGTGTGTATAGTAGCTGTATTCATAGTTGCCAAAACTTGGAAACAGCTGGGATGTCATTCAGTGAGTGAATGAATAAATGAATTGTGGTACATACAGACAATGGAACACTATTCAGCACTAAAAAGAAATGAACTATCAAGCCATGAAAAGTAGTGGAGGAAACTTAAATGCACATTACTAAGTGAAAATGGCAATCTGAAAAGGCTACATATTGTATGATTCCAACTATATGACATTCTGGAAAAAGCAAAACTGTAGAAACAGTAAAAGATCAGTGGTTGCCATGAGTTGGGGAGCGAGGGTAGAGAGGGATAAATAGGCAGAGCACAGAGGATGTTTAGGCCCTGAAAATACTCACTATGATACTATAATGGTGGATACACATCACATACGTTTGTGTAAACCTGTGGAATGTACAACACCAAGAGTGAATTCCATTGTAAAGTATAGACTTTGAGTGGTGATGATGTGTTAATGCAGGTTCATCGATTGTAACAGATGTATCACTCTAGTGGTAATGGGGTGTCTATGCACATATGGGAGCAGTGGGTCATATGGAAACTCTCTGGTTTTTCTACTCAATTTTACTGTGAACTTAAAACTGCTCTAAAAGATGAAGTCTATTAAAAATAAATACGTAAATACCTCTAAAAGAGGAGTCAGACTTAGATTCATCAGCTTCACTACTTATTAAGTATATAAATTTGGGCACACTACTTAACTTCTCCTAATATTTAAAATGAGAAAAATAAAAATTATATCACAGGATTTTGGAGATGACATTTTTGAAACCCCATGCAATTATATATCTATTATGCACAGTATATCTAGTTTTACAGCATTTATCTATGTGTCTTTCTCTGTTTTAATAAGGTACTTTTTAAAAACATGTATTATTTTCAAAACACATCTGTTACTTGTGGAAGTCACTGATCTCAAATTGTTCTCTTGTTTGTCTTTTACATTCTATAAAATGATTCAATAACACAAGCAGTAGGCTTCAAAACACTGGATTCTTTTAAAATTCACATTTGCCAGAGGACTTCCTTTCTCCTCCCATCATTGTCTAATGAATTGAGGATAAAGCTATAAGGATAAATATGAAAATTATTTTGATGTTTCAAAGTTCTCTAATTCATTCAAAAGACATTATAAATATAAGGAGTAATTTTCTAAATTTTTAGTTTAAATTTGTAATCTTTTGATACTATTTATTTCAGTTACTTAATTTTGTTTCATTCACAAGAATATAATATATGGGAAATCAAGCAACAAATAATGTTTTATACTAAAGCTTTATATCATTCTAACAGTTTAGAGAAAATGCCTTTTTATTATATTGTACAGCTGATTTTCTATTCAATTTTCTATTAATTAAGATAGTTACTTATGTAAACATGATTAAAATACATTTAAGAGTGAAAAGGGATGTCTAACATAATAGATTCAAAAGTTTAATTACTTTTGCTTATTTAGTATCAACCTGTTTTTAATCACCTGAAGAAAGTTACATTTTTTTACATTTTATTAAATTTTCTTTATATTGACTAATTAGTTGTGAAGAACCATAAAAAATGATTCCACTTGATACTCTATCTCCTCTATATAAACTTATTGATTACAATTTTGAAGTTCTCAAATATACATATTGTATATTGTTTCTGTCTCATAGTCAACTGAACTCTTCCTTGTAGCCTAAATCCATAATTCTTATTCTTGCCATCAGAAAAAAAAAGATAATTCATATACACAAAGGCATTACTAAGTCATGTATCAAAAGAAAAAATAAATAAAAAGAGAGGCATTTTCTAAGATCTTTAACCTGGAGTAGTTCTCCCTGCTAGACTTGATAGACCTTTTCCTGCCAGTTAAGGGTTCCTTAACTCTATTTGTCTCTGACTCTGTAATAATAATTTACTTATTTTAATCTTTTCTGGCTTAACACAATGTTAAATTTACTTTCTATTCTTTTACTGTTGTATTTATTTGAGTTCTATTAACCAAATCAGTAGGTGTCAAACCAGGGGACATAACAGAATCAACTAGAAGCTTTAAAAGAAACAATTGATGCTTATTCCAAGACAAGTTAAATTCTGGATAATTTGAGTGTGACCCAGGCATCTGCATCTCATAAAAGCACTTCTAGTGATTCTATGATCACATAGGGATTAGAAGAAGTGCTTATGACATCAGGTAAAATTATTCATTTTGAAATATTATTTTTCATACCACAACTTTTTAATTATAGGTAGAGTTATCTGACAAAAGCACTTTGATAGCCACAGTTTAGTAAAAAAAAAAAAAAAAAAAAAAAAGTTTGGGGAAGAAATGTAGAAAAAATTAGCTACATAAGAGAAACATATAAAGCATATACTATGTGGAGCTATTTTCCACTGAAGTTTAGTTTTGAGTCAAAGCTGTTAAAAAATAACCCATTTGGATCATTTTTCTACCATAATTTATTAAGACAAATATTTATACTTTCTGCAAATATGTTGTTTTTCTTTACTTCATATTTTGAACCAAAGTTTAGTGTGTGATATCATTTACCAATATCTCTATACCACAAGAAATTAACATGAGAGCAATAATCAGAAACCTCAGAATTATACACATATGAATAATAATTGATAAGATTCCAGATCTATTTGAAACGCAATTGTAAATACTTAATAGGCAAGCTTCAATATGTGAGGTAATATTAGTCTCTCTGTTTTTGCCTCAATCAAAATTGTCATTAATCTTCAAACATCTATTTTCTCATATAAATTCAATAACTGTGGACCTGGGACTTTCCATATCCACAAAAAGGACAAAGAATAATCTGATTTTTTAAATGGGTGCTGCTCTTGCTACCTCCTGAACTTTCTTACCTGCATGGCTATATGTCTTTCTTGCTCCAGTTAATTCTAACTTTGCACACTGTGACTGACACCTAGTTTTTAACCAATTTAAATGTATACATATTTAAATGTATACATCATTCTGGAATCTCTCATTTATATCTCTTTTATTGTCATCCATGTCCAAGCTTCAATTGCCTGAAAACTGGTTTAATTTAGATTTTACAATTAATTTAGATTTTACAATTTTACAACTGGTTTAATTTAGATTTTACAATTTAGATTTTACAATTACTGGTTTAATTTAGATTTTATGTATGCTGTGCCTTGTACTGGTTGTGGGAAGGCATTATTAATACCTACCTAAATAACACTATGACTTTGAAAGCAAGGTGCTTTGACACTGGATTTTATTTATTTCAACTATCCTTTAAAGTGTTTTTCTTACTTGACTAAAATTTCCAGATTTCACAGGCTTAATAAAAAAAAACTGTATTTATTTTAAACTTGCAAAGCTATATTACCACCTTGTCACACCCTTTAGTGACATCTGACAAGATAATTATGGTCAATGCATCAACAAAGAGAAAACAAAGTTTTAATAGACTGCTTCCTTAATCAAAATCAAAAGTTACTTCTATTGACTTGACTTTCAAAAAAAAAAAAAAGATTACAGGAAGATGTAAATTAAATCTAACATAACACTCTTAATTGGGAAATAGAATGTAAAAGGAGTTTGAAACATATTTAATTTTTTGAAAACTGGAAATTTATATTATACCACTTATATCACTAGTAATACTAGCACCAGACACTGAGGAGATAATGAACATGATATCGAACATTTATTGATAGCTTATTATGTGCCAGGTATTTTGCTTGGGACTTCACTTATTTAAACACTATAAAACATTATGCATGGATGTTATTCTATGCCTACTTTAGAAAGAAGTTTTTTGAGGTTTAGAAGGAAAGATTGAATAAATTTACTAAAGTTAGTAGGTTGTAAATTGAGGATTTAATTTTAAGCAATATAATTCTAAAGCCAATATCAATCATTATCAGTACTTCCTTCATCATTCTTAACTGATATTTATTTACTTTGATATTTTCTCAGTAAGTCAAGAAACTTTGTTTGGCTGAAAATCTATTCTTTTATTTTAGGGGAAAAAGTAAAATCAGAAGATGAGAAAAACATATCACGTAGAAAGCTTGCTTCAATAACTTTCTCCTTTATCAGGTATCAAGTTAATCCTGACATGGTGTCTGATTTTCTAGGGAGCCTGCAAAGAGGATTTTCCTTTCATATCTAGGGCCATTGACCTGCTTTGTTGCTTTGCTTTTTTCCTCCCCAGCAGCTTTGTAGTCAAGCGGAGAGAAAGTCATACTAAAGATTAGTATTACATTCCCAAGCCTGACCTTAGTTCCAAAATAAGAGATGGCCTTAAGTTAGGAAAAAAATAGAGTGACAGTGACTTTATAAGTTTGGGAGCTCCTCCATTAAATTCTATGAAGAAATTGTGTCGATGAAAAGAGGAGGAAAATATAGATTATAAATATAAATGGATAAATATGTATGTAGCAGGGAGCTCCTTCCTGATAAGAGTAGGCCCTCAGAACTGTATAGCCTTGATAAATGTAAGATAAGAAAACTATTAATTTTAAATTGTATATAGTATTTATTTCCCATAAAATCCATCTACCTTATATATCTGACAAAACCACTGTACTAGATTCTTTAACAACACAAAAATTAAAATTTATCAATATGTGTTAAATGGGAAAAAAGATGAGTCAAAGTTTAAAAGAAGGGAAATGTTTAGACTAAATGTCCAAAGGTCTGTTTTAGCAGAGCTATATAATACCACAACTAGTTATTTCTCTAGAAAAATGTGGACTGGAGACTTGATGACCTATATAAAGTGCTATTTAAAGCCAAATTGTCTCTGGCAATAAAAGACTAGCTTGTATCAGACCAACTGTCCTGGACTGAACAACAATAAAGTCTCAACAATATACAAAACTAACCAACCAACCAAAAAAAAAAAAAAAATGTGGTTTGAAAGTGTCTGGGTAAAACAATATAACCAGAAATGGATAGGCTAAAATCCTGGATAGAAGGGAAGCATATTAAGGTGAACATTTACCTCTTATATCCCCTCAGGATGTATTCCAATACACTATGCTGGGGACTGAGGCCAATCAAAAAGAGTGCTTAGGGTTTGCTGGGCTGAAGAGACAGAGTTTAGAGCACACAGATGTGTCTGGAATAACCAACATACTCTACAGAAAGAGATCGTAGGAGCTCAACCCAGTATTCTACCTGCAATCGTTTGTCAAGGTGACTTCCCTTCTCAAGCATTCTGTGACCTGAGAAAAACTAAGAATGGAGCTGGCAATGTGCTAAAGGTCTGAGCAGAAAGTCCTATAGTCTACAAATGCATAAGAGTTAGAGATTGAAGTTCAGAGCATGAATAAGTAGAGAGTCCTATGAAGCAGCCCAGTCTTTCAGTTGAGACCCCTGCAGGGATATGCCTCAGGAGTAAGTGCAAACCAGAGAAAGAATATCCCTCACAAAGTCTGAAACCCAGCCTTGATTGCACTAAGATGACCTGCCAGTATTCTAGCTTTATGAGAAAATTAAATTCTTTTTGGAGGGATATACCATCATTTAGAGTCTTAGTTCCTCATACAGAATGTTTGAAATTCAAAAACATATTTCACCACTCATGGAAAACAGGATTAAATGACCAAAATACAAGGAATAAGTAGTAAAAAGAAATAAAATCATAGGAGATCCACATACTGGAGTTATCAAACTCCAATGGTTGAAAATGACCATGGATGATATGTTCAAGAAAACAGAAAGATGGAAAATTTAATTATATAACTGGACTATATAGCAGTGAATCAAATGGATTTTCTCCAATTGAAAAGTATGAGATAACAATAAAATACAATATAAACAGAAAAGACACAGGAAAAGAGAGAATTAGGGAACTGGAAGAGGACTGAAAAAATTATCAGCTTGAAGTACAGAAAGAAGATATAAAAAGATGGAAAACATAAAACGGACACAAGTGACATATAAAATAAGGTGAAATGCTCTAACACACATGTAAATTTAGACCCACAGACTGAAAATGAAAGATGGATGCAGCAATTTTGTTGAAATAGTAGATTAGATTTTTCAGAATAGTTAAGAAACATTACAAATTTCAAGCAGTGTAAATTCAAAGAAATAAGCATTTGAAGTATCACACAGTGAAACTGCTAAAAACTAAAGACAAAAAGAAAATATTAAAAATAGCCAGACTTAATCAATGGCATTTTTCACAGAACTAGAACAAAAAATTTCACAATTTGTATGGAAACACACAAGACCCCGAATAGCCAAAGCAATCTTGAGAAAGAAAAACAGCTGGAGGAATCAGGCTCCCTGACTTCAGACTATACTACAAAGCTACAGTAATCAAGACAGTATGGTACTGGCACCAAAACAGAAATATAGATCAATGGAACAGGACAGAAAGCCCAGAGATAAACCCATGCACATATGGTCACCTTACTTTTGAAAAAGGAGGCAAGAATATACAGTGGAGAAAAGACAGCCTCTTCAATAAGTGGTGCTGGGAAAACAGGACAGCTACATGTAAAAGAATGAAATTAGAACACTCCCTGACACCATGCACAAAAATAAACTCAAAATGGATTAAAGACCTAAATGTAAGGCCAGACACTATCAATCTCTTAGAGGAAAACATAGGTAGAACACACTATGACATAAATCAGAGCAAGATCCTTTTTGAGCCACCTCCTAGAGAAATGGAAATAAAAACAAAAATAAACAAATGGGACCTAATGAAACTTAAAAACTTTTGCACAGCAAAGGAAAACATAAATAAGACAAAAGACAACCCTAAGAATGGGAGAAAATATTTGCAAATGAAGCAACTGACAAATGATTCATCTCCAAAATTTATAAGCAGCTCATGCAGCTCCGTATCAAAAAAACAAACAATCCAATCCAAAAATGGGCAGAAGACCTAAATAGACATTTCTCCAAAGATATACAGATTGCCAACAAACACATGAAAGGATGCTCAGCGTCACAAATCATTAGAGAAATGCAAATCAAAACCATAATGAGGTATCACCTTACACCAGTCAGAATGGCCATCATCAAAAAAACTACAAACAATAAATGCTAGAGAGGGTGTGGAGAAAAGCGAACCCTCTTGCACTGTTGCTGGGAATGTAAGTTGATACAGCCACTACGGTGAACAATATGGAGGTTCCTTAAAAAACTAAAAATAGAACTACCATACGACCCAGCAATCCCACTACTGGGCATATACCCTGAGAAAACCATAATTCAAAAAGAGTCATGTACCACAATGTTCACTGCAGCTCTATTTACAATAGCCAGGACATGGAAGCAACCTAGGTGTCCATCAACAGATGAATGGATAAAGAATCTGTGGCACATATATACAATGGAATATTACTCAGCCATAAAAAGAAACGAAATGGAGTTATTTGTAGTGAGGTGGATGGAGTTAGAGTCTGTCATACAGAGTGAAGTAAGTCAGAAAGAGAAAAACAAATACCATATGCTAACACATATATATGGAATCTTAAAAAAAAAAAAAAAAGGTTCTGAAGAACCTAGGGTCAGGACAGGAATAAAGATGCAGATGTAGATAATGGACTTGAGGACACGGGGAGGGGGAAGGGTAAGCTGGGACTCGGACGAAGTGAGAGAGTGGCATGGACATATATACACTACCAACTATAAAACAGATAGCTAGTGGGAAGCAGCCGCATAGCACAGGGAGATCATCTCGGTGCTTTGTGACTACTTAAAGGGGTGGGATAGGGAGGGTGCCAGGGAGACGCAATATATGGGGATATATGTATCCCCATATATTGCGCATATATATATACGCATATACATATGGGGATATATGTATATGTATATATGATTCACGTTGTTATACAGCAGAATCTAACACACCATTGTAAAGCAATTATACTCCAATAAAGATGTTTAAAAAAAAAATGAAAAGGCAAGCCACAGATTGGGAGAAACAGATGTAAGGTATGTATTTGACAAATGACTGTTATTCAGAGTATATAAATAAGTCTTAAAATTCAGCAATAAGACAAACAACCCAAATAAAGTATGGCCAAAATTTTAACAGACGCTTCACTAAAGAAAACAAATGAATGGCAAGTAAGTGCATGAGAACATGTTCAACATCACTAATCATCAAGGAAATGCAATTTAAAGCCACAAGAAGATACAACTATATACCCAATACAATAGCTAAAGTTTAAAAAGACTGACAATACCAAGTGTTGGTAAGAGTAACTGGAATTTGCATACAGTGTTGGAGGAAATGTAAAAAACTACTTCACTTTGGAGAACTGTTTAGCAATTTCTTATAAAAGTAAACATACACTTGATCATATCACTCAGTCATTCTGTACCTAAGCATTCACCAGAAAAATAAAAACAAATGTCCCCAAAATAAAGAAATAAAATAAATAAAAATAGCCAGAGTTAAAAGGTAAATTACTTTCAAAAGAGGAAAATAAGAACAAAAGCTGACTTTTTAATAAAAATTAGGGAAGCCAAAAGGCAGTTTTGAATTGCTGAAAGAAAATGAATAACCCACTTATAATCTTAGCCCCAGGGAAAATGCTTTTTACCAAAAAGCAGCAGAATAAAGAGGTTTTCAGAAAAAGAAAGAGAAAATATACTACCAATAAACCAGTTGTAAAAACAATATTAGGGCTTCCCTGGTGGCGCAGTGGTTGAGAGTCTGCCTGCCAATGCAGGGGACATGGGTTCGAGCCCTGGTCTGGGAAGATCCCACGTGCCGCGGAGCAACTAGGCCCGTGAGCCACAATTACTGAGCCTGCGCGTCTGGAGCCTGTGCTCCGCAACAAGAGAGGCCGCGATAGTGAGAGGCCCGCGCACCGCGATGAAGAGTGGCCCCCACTTGCCGCAACTAGAGAAAGCCCTCGCACAGAAACGAAGACCCAACACAGCCATAAATAAACAAACAAACAAAGAAGTGGAGAATTGTTAAAAAAAATAATAATAATATTAAATGAATTTTTTCAGAATAAAGGAAAATAACCTTGGTTGCAAGAAAGAAAATAATAACTAAAAGGGTATTAGGGTAAATGTAAATGAATATGTCTATTTAAAGCATTAAAAATAACTTCTTGTGGCTATCAAACATATGTAGAATTAAAATACAATGAACCCTTGAACAACACGGGGGTTAGGGACTCTTCTTGCGGTTGAAAATCTGCATATAATTTATAGCTGGCCTTCCACATATGCAGCTTCTTCACAACCATGGTTCCACAACCAAGGTTGCACCAACCACAGATCTTGCAGTACTGTAGTATTTATACTGGGAAAAAATCCATGGATAACTAATTATCCCATGCAGTTCAAACCCATATTGTTCAAGGATCAACTCTACTTCTCACACTCATACACACACAAGGCATAAAAGCCAATAGGGTGGTAAGTGGACCTAAACTACTGTAAGATCCTAGGACTGATCAGGAAGTGGTAAAAATATTTATTTATAGACTCTGATAAATAGTAAATATTATAAGTAACCTCAGCAATAATATTAAAAAGTGTATAACTAGTAATAAAAGCAATATTTGAGTAATTCTCGTTCTGACACAGTCTAAGTTAGTCGTATTCTCTGTATCAGGTATCTTGCTCATTATCATCCAATCTTCCGTAAACTAATGTTAAATGTCATAGTCTCGTCTCTATTTTTGTTGTCAGGCTTAAAAGAAGAGGTAAGAGTGACTGAAGGAGCAATGGGGCATCCCTTCTCTGACATTAGTGTGGTAGTAGCAGCCAACTGTACCCAGAAGTAGAATAAGTTGTGTCCAATAGAAAAGCAATCTAATGTTCAGTAATAGTAGTTAGCCAAGCAGAATATATAGAATTTTTTTCCCTTGCAACAACAGCTGGAGGGTTCTCAGAAATAATAGACAGTCTCTTTGAGAAGCCCTTCTCATAATTCATTCAGCCATTTATTTCTTCATTCAACAAATATTTATTTGAATGCTTATTATGTAAGAGGTGCTGTTCTATGATCTATAGGTTTTGCAATGAATAAAGCCTCAGGCAGAAGGTAGGGATCAAAAATAAAAGGATAATCAAATAAATATGTAAATGTCTGTTGGCCATAACTGTCAGAAGAACAATAAAACAGGGTGAGGAAACAGCACGCTGAAGCAGCCTGGGGAGAGTTGTTCTTTTAGGTGAGGTAGTTGAGAAGGCCTCTCTGATAAGGTGGCATTACTGCAGAGGCCTGAGTCAAGTGAGATTTCTAGTTATGGGGATGTCTGAGGACAGAGCATCCCAGGCAGAATGGAAACATCGAGGACTTGATAAAGTTACATTTCGTGTGTTTGTGGAGACAGCATGTGGCAATAATGGCTGAACCCAGTTTGTTTGTGGGGAGGAGGGATGGGTAAGATAAGTGGGGAAGAAGGAGCCAGAATCGGCTGGGGTTTATATTCTAAATGAGATGGTCAGCCACTGGAGGGTTTGTACACATTTGTATAGCTGTTGTTTGAACAATGGATTGTGGAGAGTGTAACAGTGGGGGATGAAAGCCATTTTAGAAATTACTACAGTCCAGGCAAGAGACAGAGTGGTAGCTGTAAAGATGGTAAGAAATGGTTAGATTCTAGATAGAGTTTAAAGATGCAATCCACAAAATAGGCAGAAAGATTAGATGTGAGTGGGAAAGAAATATGTAAGAATCAAACCTAGATTTTTGTCTTCAGGAACAGTAAGAGTGATTTGGGAGCAGACTGAAGCGAAAATTACAAATTCTTTTTTGGATATACTAAGTTTGAGACAAGGATTAAATATGATACATTTATTCAGTACTTAAGTACTGAGTGCCTTTTCCATGACTAATACTTTTCTGGGTGTTGGGAGTAGAGCAAATTATAGGAGAGGTAAGGTCTCTGCTTTATCAAGCCCTTTAGGCAGAGAGACCTATAAAAATGTAAGTAAATAGCACATAAGTAAACAGGACAAAGTCAGACTTGCAGTTGATATGAAGGACATCTATAATGTGACTAACTCAGTTTAGTGAGAATGAGTTACCATTTAATTTACCTTTTACTATTGGTTGTTAACATTTTCTAGTATTTTGACAATGATCATGTAAAAAAAAAAAAAGCCTGCAATTTGAAAAACTAATTCTTTAGATTCATTTCAATAATTATATTTTATGCTTTTACCTCTTTCTTATCAATGAATTAATTATCTTTAATATTTTTATGGTTTTTATTTCAACCTTTTAATTTTTTTTAGTTTTTTATTAACCACTTTGATCCAAAGTTTAGAAGACAATTTATAATATATACATAAGCAAGAAGCTATAATTCTATCACATTCATAGAGATTTCTGATCTTGATGAGATAAAGACATACAAATTTAGTTAAAGGAAGTTCATTTAGTAAAAGTAAAACCATACCAAACAAAAATACATACCATATTTTGTGCAGACTTCCCTATTATTATATGTAAAATATAGACACCAATTCATTCTGTTTATAAACACAGAAATTTTGGTTTTTGGGGAAAAATAAACTGTTATTTGAGACATATGACATGTTCTAGAAAATATTTCTTCAGCAGTCAGCATAGTTTCTAACTGATGCAGCAATATTTTTCTCCTCAGTGGTAAGCATTGTCATTCAGCTTTCTTCCCTCTTTTGAAAATTTTGTGCTGATTCATAAATACATACATTGACCTGTGTATGTTATAGTTTTAACCATGTCTTTTTTAATCTTTCAACATTATATAACTCACACTTATTATGGGGCTTAAACTGATAAGAGGATAAGGTCTGAGTATCATTCTTTGCTTGAGGAAATAGAAAGGCAACAGGATACGTCAGGATTCACTGATGTAGTCGCTGTTGTAATTTAAGATTATAAATTGGAAAGGAGGTCTTCAGATGGAAAACCTACTTATTTTTACTTCTCTCTTTAAACATCTCAAAAGAATAAATGTCTTAGAGAGCATATAATGCCTCTTATCTTACATCCACCTAGACTTGTTTTCACCAAGGTAAACAGGGGCCCTCAGGTATGCCAGAATTTAACAATAAATTTGAATTTAAAATTAACACTTCCTTTCTCCTGCATAAGTGATGGTGTATGCCATGAATGGGACTGGACAGGGTTAGAGGAGTTGAAAGGAAACAAGAGGTCATCATGAGGCTGATCTTTCTTTTCTCATCTCTCAATGCTACCCAGACCTGCCTTTAGACCCACAAACAGAATGTTTTTAGAAACTAAATAAACAAATATGTAGTCATCATGCAGAAGAAGCCACATATACAGAGCACTTGCATTAAAAAAAAAGAGAGAACTAGAGATTATGAAACAATTCTGACAGTTAGCAAACTAAGGCCCTTCATGTTTACTAATAACTTCTCTAAAACGAGAAAGTGGCAACCCAGTTTGCATGAAAGAAGCATTGGGTTACTCATTGAAAATAATCCAGGGACTTCCCTGGTGGTCCAATGGCTAAGACTCCACACTCCCAGTGCAGGGGGCTCAGGTTTGATCCCTGGTCAGGGAACTAGATCCCACATGCCGCAACTAAGAGTTCACATGCCGCAACTAAAGATCCCGCGTGCCATAACTAAAAGATCCCGCATGCTGCAGTGAAGAACCTGCACGCGGCAACAAAGATCCCATGTGCTGCAACTAAGACCCGGTGCAGCCAAATAAATAAATATTAATGTATAACTTAAAAAAAATAAAAATAAAATAATCCAGTGTCACCAAAGATTTCCTGCAGTAAGAGTATCTATCATTCCTTACTGAGAAAGAAGTGAGATTGCCATGATAAATCATGCATTTATTTTATAGGTCACTGTATATAACTATATCTATAATATCATATCTATAATTCTTAATTTCAATGTATAGTTTCAGTTATTCTCAAACTTTATTTTGTCTTATCTATAAAGTATCTAGGAACCTTTCAGAAATTATTATAAATGCATAAAATTGATTAAAAATACATGACTTATTATAAATATTGTGGAATCTGTTGTAAAGCAGATATATTATAGAGTTCATGGCCAAAGAGCAGGAAAAAGTGACTCCCTTCTTGACAGGCTCTGAATTAATTAATTGGTTCTTTTCATAAGGCATTGAGCCAATGACTCATAAATTCATGAGAAAACATTAGTCAGATGCTTTCTACTTAAAATAATGTTAATATTTATTTTATGCATTGAGTTTTAGTCCTTTTTTAATAGATTTCATTCCTATTCCTGTGGCCACTTATATAAATTTTTTTTGAGGATTGTTACTCTGGTAATACCAGTTATGCTTCAGCATTAAGTATAGGGAATGATGGGCAGTACTTTTCAAAGATGTGCTGGCATACCAGGTAAAAAGTATCCATTATAGAACACTGCCGTTATGAAGCACATTCCTTCATTGATTCCAGCATTCGCCTACTCTTTATAATCATTTTAATTGTAAACTTTCCATGTGCCATTATGATTATACATAGTCATGACTCATTCTTTTTTATTAAATTATTTTCCCATGTACCCATTTAGCATTAGCATTCTGCATCATTACAAACTAATCAATTTGACTGATTTTCCATAAGTTTCCTCAGAAAATAAATGCTACAAGCTCTGTTTGTCTCTAAATACTGTATCTTTATGGATTCAGGAATTACTGTAAAACACCATGGGAGGTACCTCTGTACCCAAGTTCAATAAAGCCATAATTTACAGTTCCTTTCTTAGAAGAGGGCCTTCTAGATAATGAAGTGATACATTTGATACTGTAGGGCAAATGACACCAGGTCATTTTTAGTGATTTCCCCAGAATAAATTGTTTCATATTTTGGCTTATAAGATATATATATGTGTGGGTGTATATACATATACATATATAATATATATTTTAAAACAAATTTCCTATAAAGGCAAATAAAATTATGTTAGAGTTTTCCTCTTTCTTGTTTTTTGTTTTATAATTACTTTATTCCCTTCTAATTTTATTTTCTGTTAAGGCTACTAAAGTGAAATTTTAATATAGTCAAAATCAAAACACTTATAGTCAAAATCAAAATCAAAATTTTAATATAGTCAAAATCAAAATTAATAAGGATATTAATATTTTTTATTTTTTTTTTCCCTCAAAAGTAACAACTCTACCACTATATGTTTTTATACTAAATAAGTTTTTTTCTGGAAGTCCCTGACCTGATCATTAAAGATTGGGTTTTGCAGAGGAGTTACTTCTTTTCTGGAGCAACTGACCATAAATGAAAGTCTTTAAACTAATATCACATATCTTCTTATAGATTTCTTACTTTTGGTCATATTTCTTACAAGTATCTATAAAAATGAAAATATTTGTACCTGAACATCACTATTGAAAATGAAATCTAAATACTTTGTATCAAGGAAATATTTAAATTGAAAAGAAGCATTATAGCCTTAATATATGATAAAAAGTAAAATTTCAGATTTAATATAATGTTATTGATATATATATATATTTTTACCTTAAATATATTCTTCTTTCCACTAAAATTTCTCTTGCTAATAAGATTTCTCCAAATTTTTTAATGTCTTCACTGGTTTTCACCTTTGTGCCCTTTTCACTACATTTGGAATAACTTCTGCAAGCTTCTAAAAGCCAATTTGTTCTCTTCCCTTAATAATCTCCTCTAAATTTTTACTTCACTTTTCTGATTAATTGTATCCCTATTCTCTAAATATTGAGGATCATACTCCTTTTTCATCCTTCTCCTAGTCTGTATTTTTTAAAATAACTATACTCTTTAATTTTACTACCCTCATTGAACCTTATTTCTTTAACTTGTCTTTTTTAATTTCAATGATAGTAGATGGGTCATAAATACATATTAAGCATTTTCTCTATGATCAGTCATTTTCAGTCACACTTCTTATTTTATGATGTTTACCTTCAGTCTACTCTCTTTCTAGTCATAGTCTAAGCAATTATCTTTTTATTTACTGAAGTTTACACTTCTGGCTAAGATGACCGTATAACTTCTCTCTCGAGTTGGCACAATTTTGAGAGTGAAGAAAGGGACTATTAATAATTATATAAGGATAGCTGGATTTAACCAGATCTGTCCCAGGCAAATGAGAACATATGTTCATATTATTGGCTTGGCCAAAAAGTTCATTCGGGTTTTCTGTACCGTCTTACAGTACGTATGAAAGACTATAAAGAGTCAAGAGTTAAGCCTTGCTTTATCTCATCTGTGCTCACTTACCAATAGCTGTAAAAATTGTCACTTCTGATTTATGTGGGGGAAAAAAGACCACACACACACAACCTCTTAACCCGAAGAAAATAGATACAGCTTTTCCTTTCTTTTCTTCACATCAACAAGTTTAGAACCAGAAATTTGCTGGGCAGAGAATAGGAAAATTAAGGAAGAGCTAGATGAAAAAATCATGATGTCATAGAAAGCTAGAGGAAAGCTTCCCTTTTCCTGCAAAGTAGGGAATCACAGCAAACAGATGTAGTGTAATGGAACTCTTGAACCAGGTATGGTCATGACATTGATCTGTCGATAGAACAGATGGTTCTAAGCATGAGAGAACTATAGTGATATATGTCTTGTTGGGGTAAGAAGCTTGGTTGAACTTCAGGCAATGTCTCATTTTAAAAATGGCAGGTTTGCATAAATAGAGCAATAATGCATCAATTAGGGCAAGAAAATAGGAAATAAGAAAGTGGTTTGATTGCTAAAACTGAAGCAAAAGGCAGCAATGTGGTCCCAGGATCACCTGATCATTAAATAATGAAAAACACCTACTAGTACTGTGGACTTAATAGCAAGCTACAGAGCTCTACCCACCACCAGAGCCTCCCATCAAGCCTCTTAGATAGCCTCAACCACCAGAGGGCAGACAGCAGAAGCAAGAAAAACTATAATCCTGCAGCCTGTGGACCAAAAACCACAGTTACAGAAAGATAGAGAAGATGAAAAGGCAGAGGGCTATGTACCAGATGAAGGAACAAGAAAAAACCCCAGAAAAACAACTAAATGAAGTGGAGATAGGCAACCTTCCAGAAAAAAAATTCAGAATAATGATAGTGAAGATGATCCAGGACCTCGGAATAAGAATGGAGGCAAAGATTGAGAAGATGCAAGAAATGATTAACAAAGACCTAGAAGAATTAAAGAACAAACAAACAGAGATGACCAATACAATAACTGAAATGAAAACTACACTAGAAGGAATCAATAGCAGAATAACTGAGGCAGAAGAACGGATAAGTGACCTGGAAGACAGAATGGTGGAATTCACTGCTGCAGAACAGACTAAAGAAAAAAGAATGAAAAGAAATGAAGACAGCCTAAGAGACCTCTGGGACAACATTAAACGCAACAACATTCGCATTATAGGGGTCCCAGAAGGAGAAGAGAGAGAGAAAGGGCCAGAGAAAATATTTGAAGAGATTATAGTCGAAAACTTCCCTAACATGGGAAAGGAAATAGGCCACACAAGTCCAGGAAGCGCAGAGAGTCCCATACAGAATAAACCCAAGGAGAAACACGCCGAGACACACAGTAATCAAAGTGGCAAAAATTAAAGACAAAGAAAAATTATTGAAAGCAGCAAGGGAAAAACGACAAATAACATACAAGGGAACTCCCATAAGGTTAACAGCTGATTTCTCAGCAGAAACTCTGCAAGCCAGAAGGGAGTGGCATGATATACTTAAAGTGATGAAAGGGAAGAACCTACAACCGAGATTACTCTACCCGGCAAGGATCTCATTTAGATTTGATGGAGAAATCAAAAGCTTTACAGACAAGCAAAAGCCAAGAGAATTCAGCACCACCAAACCAGCTCTACAACAAATGCTAAAGGAACTTCTCTAAGTGGGAAACACAAGAGAAGAAAAGGACCTACAAAAACAAACCCAAAACAATTAAGAAAATGGTCATAGGAACATACATATCGATAATTACCTTAAACGTGAATGGATTAAATGCCCCAACCAAAAGACATAGACTGGCTGAATGGATACAAAAACAAGACCCATCTATATGCTGTCTACAAGAGACCCACTTTAGACCTAGGGACACATACAGACTGAAAGTGAGGGGATGGAAAAAGATATTCCATGCAAATGGAAATCAAAAGAAAGCTGGAGTAGCTATACTCATATCAGATAAAATAGACTTTAAAATAAAGAATGTTACAAGAGACGAGGAAGGACACTACATAATGATCCAGGGATCAATCCAAGAAGAAGATATAACAATTATAAATATGTATGCACCCAACATAGGAGCACCTCAATACATAAGGCAACTGCTAACAGCTATAAAAGAGGAAATCGACAGTAACAAAATAATAGTGGGGGACTTTAACACCTCACTTACACCAATGGACAGATCATCCAAAATGAAAATAAATAAGGAAACAGAAGCTTTAAATGACACAATAGACCAGATAGATTTAATTGATATATATAGGACATTCCATCCAAAATCAGCAGATTACACGTTCTTCTCAAGTGCGCACGGAACATTCTCCAGGATAGATCACATCTTGGGTCACAAATCAAGCCTCAGTAAATTTAAGAAAATTGAAATCATATCAAGCATCTTTTCTGACCACAACGCTATGAGATTAGAAATGAATTACAGGGAAAAAAACGTAAAAAGGACAAACACATGAAGGCTAAACAATACGTTACTAAATAACCAAGAGATCACTGAAGAAATCAAAGAGGAAATAAAAAAATACCTAGAGACAAATGACAATGAAAACACGACGACCCAAAACCTATGGGATGCAGCAAAAGCGGTTCTAAGAGGGAAGTTTATAGCTATACAAGCCTACCTAAAGAAACAAGAAAAATCTCAAGTAAACAATCTAACCTTACACCTAAAGAAACTAGAGAAAGAAGAACAAACAAAACCCAAAGTTAGCAGAAGGAAAGAAATCATAAAGATCAGAGCAGAAATAAATGAAATAGAAACAAAGAAAACAATAGCAAAGATCAATAAAACTAAAAGTTGGTTCTTTGAGAAGATAAACAAAATTGATAAGCCATTAGCCAGACTCATCAAGAAAAAGAGGGAGAGGACTCAAATCAATAAAATCAGAAATGAAAAAGGAGAAGTTACAACAGACACCGCAGAAATACAAAGCATCCTAAGAGACTACTACAAGCAACTTTATGCCAATAAAATGGACAACCTGGAAGAAATGGACAAATTCTTAGAAAGGTATAACCTTCCAAGACTGAATCAGGAAGAAATAGAAAATATGAACAGACCAATCACAAGTAATGAAATTGAAACTGTGATTAAAAATCTTCCAACAAACAAAAGTCCAGGACCAGATGGCTTCACAGGTGAATTCTATCAAACATTTAGAGAAGAGCTAACACCCATCCTTCTCAAGCTCTTCCAAAAAATTGCAGAGGAAGGAACACTCCCAAACTCATTCTATGAGGCCACCATCACCCTGATACCAAAACCAGACAAAGACACTACAAAAAAAAGAAAATTACAGACCAATATCACTGATGAATATAGATGCAAAAATCCTCAACAAAATACTAGCAAACAGAATCCAACAACACATTAAAAGGATTTTACACCACGATCAAGTGGGATTTATCCCAGGGATGCAAGGATTCTTCAATATATGCAAATCAATCAATGTGATACACCATATTAACAAATTGAAGAATAAAAACCATATGATCATCTCAATAGATGCAGAAAAAGCTTTTGAGAAAATTCAACACCCATTTCTGATAAAAACTCTCCAGAAAGTGGGCATAGAGGGAACCTACCTCAACATAATAAAGGCCATATATGACAAACCCACAGCAAACATCATTCTCAATGGTGAAAAACTGAAAGCATTTCCTCTAAGATCAGGAACGAGACAAGGATGTCCACTCTCACCACTATTATTCAACATAGTTCTGGAAGTCCTAGCCAAGGCAATCAGAAAAGAAAAAGAAATAAAAGGAACACAAATTGGAAAAGAAGAAGTAAAACTGTCACTGTTTGCGGATGACATGATACTATACATAGAGAATCCTAAAACTGCCACCAGAAAACTGCTAGAGCTAATGAATGAATATGGTAAAGTTGCAGGATACAAAATGAATGCACAGAAATCTCTTGCATTCCTATACACTAATGATGAAAAATCTGAAAGAGAAATTATGGAAACACTCCCATTTACCATTGCAACAAAAAGAATAAAATACCTAGGAATAAACCTACCTAGGGAGACAAAAGACCTGTATGCAGAAAACTATAAGACACTGATGAAAGAAATTAAAGATGATACCAACAGATGGAGAGATATACCATGTTCTTGGATTGGAAGAATCAACATTGTGAAAATGAGTATACTACCCAAAGCAATCTACAGATTCAATGCAATCCCTATCAAAGTACCAATGGCATTTTTTACGGAGCTAGAACAAATCATCTTAAAATTTGTATGGAGACACAAAAGACCCCGAATAGCCAAAGCAGTGTTGAGGCAAAAAAAATGGAGCTGGAGGAATCAGACTCCCTGACTTCAGACTATACTACAAAGCTACAGTAATCAAGACAATATGGTACTGGCACAAAAACAGAAACATAGATCAATGGAACAAGATAGAAAGCCCAGAGATTAACCCACACACCTATGGTCAACTAATCTATGACAAAGGAGGCAAAGATATACAATGGAGAAAAGACAGTCTCTTCAATAAGTGGTGTGGGAAAACTGGACAGCTACATGTAAAAGAATGAAATTAGAATACTCCCTAACACCATACACAAAAATAAACTCAAAATGGATTAGAGACCTAAATATAAGACTGGACACTATAAAACTCTTAGAGGAAAACATAGGAAGAACACTGTTTGACATAAATCACAGCAAGATCTTTTTTGATCCACCTCCTAGAGTAATGGAAATAAAAACAAAAATAAACAAGTGGGACCTAATGAAACTTCAAAGCTTTTGCACAGCAAAGGAAACCATAAACAAGACGAAAAGACAACCCTCAGAATGGTAGAAAATATTTGCAAATGAATCAACGGACAAAGGATTAATCTCCAAAATATATAAACAGCTCATTCAGCTCAATATCAAAGAAACAAACACCCCAATCCAAAAATGGGCAGAAGACCTAAATAGACATTTCTCCAAAGAAGACATACAGACGGCCACGAAGCACATGAAAAGATGCTCAACATCACTAATTATTAGAGAAATGCAAATCAAAACTACAATGAGGTATCGCCTCACTCCTGTTAGAATGGGCATCATCAGAAAATCTACAAACAACAAATACTGGAGAGGGTGTGGAGAAAAGGGAACCCTCTTGCACTGTTGGTGGGAATGTAAATTGATACAGCCACTATGGAGAACAATATGGAGGTTCCTTAAAAAACTAAAAATAGAATTACCATATGACCCAGCAATCCCACTACTGGGCATATACCCAGAGAAAACCGTAATTCAAAAAGACACATGCACCCGAATGTTCATTGCAGCACTATTTACAATAGCCAGGTCATGGAAGCAACCTGAATGCCCATCAACAGACGAATGGATAAAGAACAAGTGGTACATATATACAATGGAATATTACTCAGCCATAAAAAGGAACGAAATTGAGTCATTTGTTGAGACGTGGATGGATCTAGAGACTGTCATACAGAGTGAAGTAAGTCAGAAAGAGAAAAACAAATATCGTATATTAATGCATGTATGCGGAACCTAGAAAAATGGTACAGGTGAGCCAGTTTGCAGGGCAGAAGTTGAGACACAGATGTAGAGAATGGACATATGGACACCAAGGGGGGAAAACTGCGGTGAGGTGGGGATGGTGGTGTGCTGAATTGGGCGATTGGGATTGACATGTATACACTGATGTGTATAAAACTGATGCCTAATAAGAACCTGCAGTATAAAAAAACAAACAAAACAACTAATACTAAACTTTCATTGGGTTATTTGTATGGAAATATGTTAATATAAATGTTTCAGACATTACATGAAATTTCTAAAAAAAAAAAAAAAATAGCAAGCTACAGAAATATTTACTTGAAATCACCCTAACTAGAACAAAAATTGTGCATAGGCTAGAAAGGGTCTGAGTCTGCAAGTATTGACTTAATCATGGAAAATATCTACAAGGGCTTAGAACCAGGCATAGCTTTACAATGAAGCTTGGCCACCAGAAGGTGCTAATTTCCTGTCATAATTGGAATTCATGGGAGTTTAGAAGGCTATATTTTTAGAAGATTTTATTTATTTAGAGCATTCTAGGTTTACAACAAAATTGAGAGGAAGGTACAGATATTTCCAATACACTCCCTGCTCCAAAATTTGCATAGCCTCCCTCATTATAAACATCACTCACCAGAATGGTACTTTTTTTTTTTTTTAACTAAGATGAACCTACACTGACACATCATAATCATCCGAAGTGCACAGTTTACCTAGTATTTCACTCTTGGTGTTGTACATTCTGTGGGTTTAGATAAAAGTATAGTGACATACATTCATCATTATAATACCATACGGAGTATTTCACCATCTTAAAAAATCTCCGTGCTCTGCCTATTCATCTCTCCCCTGACTCTCACTCCTAGAAACCACTGCTCTTTTTATTGTCTTCATAGTTTTGCCTTTTCCTTAATGTCATATACTTGAAATAATATAGTATGATTTCTGACTGGCTTTTTCATGTAGGAATATGTGTTTAAGTTTCCTCCACGTCTTTTCACAGCTTAATAGCTCATTTCTCTTTAGTGCTAAATAACATTCCACTGTCTGGGTGTACCACACTTATTAATTCACCTACCAAAGGCCATCTTGGTTGCTTCCAAGTTTGGGCAATTGTGAATAAAGCCTCTATAAACATCTGTGTGCAGGTTTTTGTGTGGACATAAGTTTTCAACTCTTTTGAGTAAATACCAAGGGGTATGATTGCTGGATGCTATGATAAAAGTGTGTTAATTTTTTAAGAAACTGCCAAACTATCTTCCAAAATGGTTGTATCATTTTGCAGTCCCACCAGCAATGAATGAGAGTTCCTGTCGCTTCACATTCTCATCAGCATTTGGTATTTCAGGATTCTGGATTTTGGCCATTCTAATAGTTATGTAGTGATATCTCATTGTTGTTTTAACTTACATTTCCCTGTTTATATATGATAGGGAGCACCTTTTCATATGCTTATTTGTCATCTGTATATATTCTTTGGTGAGATGTCTCTTTAGGTCTTTGGCCCAGTTTTTAATTGGGATTTTTTTTTCTTATTGTTGAGTTTTAAGAGTTCATTGTATATTTTAGATAATATTAGATGTGTCTTTTGCAAATATTTTCTTCCAGTCTATGGCTTGCTTTCTAATTCTCTTGTTATTGTCTTTCACAGAAGAGAAGTTCTTAATTTTAATGAAGTCCAGATTAACAATTGATTTTACTTTCATAAATTATGTCTTTGGTATTTTATCTAAAAAGGCATCATCATATTCAAGGTCATCTATGTATTTTCCTATGTCATCTTCTAGGAGTTTTAAAGTTTTATGTTTCATATTTCAGTCTATTACCTATTTGAGTTAATTTTTGTGAAAGTTGTAAGTCTGTGTCTAGACTTATTTTTTGCATGTGGATGTCTAGTTGTTCCAGCACCATTTGTTGACATGACTGTCTTTACTCCAATGTATTGCCTCTGCTCCTTTATCAAATATTAGTTGACTATATTTATGGGGGTCTATTTCTGTGCTATTTATTGTTTGATCTTTTTATCTATTCTTTCACCAAAATGTCACTGTCTTGATTACTGTAGCTTTAAAGTAAGTGTTGAAGTTCGGGTAGTGTCAGTCCTCCAACTTTGTTATTCTCCTCCAATGCTGTGTTGGCTGTTCTGTGTCTTTTGCCTCTCCATTTAAACTTTAGAAACAGTTTGTCAATATCCATAAAATAACTTGCTGGGATTTTGATTGGTATTGCATTGAATCTATAGATCAAGTTGGGAAGAGCTGACTTCTTGACAATATTGAGACTTCCCATGTATGAACAGGGAGTAACTCTCCATTTATTTAATGTTAAAATTTCATTTATCAGAGTTTTGTATTTTTTAATATAGATCTCTTACATATTTTGTCAGATTTATATTTAAGTATTTCATTTTGGGGGGATGCTACAATAAATGATATTGTATATTTAATCTCAAATTCTACATGTTCATCGTTGATATATAGAGGAAAAAAAGCTATTTTTAAATTATTTTTTTGAATAGCTATTTATACCCAGGTCAAAATTTGTAAATTATTTTTCTCATTAAGCTTCTTCCTACTGAATTTTATAGAAGGCTATTATGCCTTTGCACAATATTTTGCTCATCTTTATTATTATGAATACAGAAAAACTAAAAGTTCTATGCTACACAAAGAAGAATTTCTATATATGCAGAGGTTCTCGTATATGTATTTTTATGTAAATATATTTAATATAGAGCTTATATATTTAATATATGTAATTTACACTTATTTCCTATCTCACAAAAAATGAAAGATAGATTATTTTGTAGTTTTTCCTAACACTTTAGACCTATTTGAATGTTTTACAGATGGTTTGCTCTTTTGCCTGCTAACAAAGTCTGTGGAGTTACATTGTTTTAAGACAAAATACAAAGCAGAATATAATACTATGAATTTTCCTTAATCATTACTATTAAGATCTACATAAGTGTTGATAGATACTTAAAGTATCTAATAACAAAGGTGTAATGATTTGGTGCAAAAATAGTGAAAATCTGTTTTCTACAAATTGTTCTGACTATTGATATAAAAAACACACAAAAAATTATATACATTACTTCATCTCACTAATATTCATGGAATACCATCTGGGAATGCCTTTGTTATTTGTACAATTGTATGTTATTCAAAATAAGTAAATATTTAGTAATATAATTATATTGCTTGTAATATAGTTTAAAATGATGCAAAAATAATGAATAAACAAACATCATGGGCTGTTAAACAGATGTATTCTAAATTTTTGAGGTAAATGTAAGTCAGTGTACTTGGGGCCTGCATAAAATAGAACAATTTAATAACAAATGTTGAGATTTATAAGATTTTATTTTGAGTAATACAAAAGGAACCGTACAAATTATGAGACCTTAGATTTGAACAGAGACTCAATGAAGATTTAGTTAAATTTATCCCCTGGTTGAGAAGACAGATCTGGAAATTCAAGGAGTCTCAAATCTTTGGCAAAATCATACAGTCATTCAGTAATGGGATCAGGTTTAAGACGTGGGTAACTGACCCTTTTTCCCTATTTCTTGTTATTTACATTTTAACTGCTGCCTCACATTTAATTTTGATTGATATGAATTTAAATTTGCTTCTGCTAATGCCAAACTATTTCCGTATAGATAGCTGATTTCATTTTAAATCTCTCTCTCCCTCTCTCTCTCTCTCTCTCTCTCTCACACACACACACACACACACACACACGTAAAGTATCTGTATTAATGAGCAATCGATGATAAGGAAAAACTAAATAAATCTAAAGAGAAAACCATCAGCAGTTAATTTATTTAATATTTATTTTACTCATATTATTAAATTAGATTTCCATGATATCTGTTGTATTTGGTGATGATGATATGCTTATATTTATAATATAAGGGGTTTTGTTGTTTTGTGTAAAAACAAATATTAACTTTTGAGCTACAGTTGACCCTTGAATAATGTGGGTGTTTGGAGAACTGACCCCTCTGCATAGTCAAAAATCCACGTAAAACTTTTGACTCCCCAAAAACTTAACTACTAATAGCCTACTATTGACCAGAAGCCCTACCAATAACATAAATAGTTGTTTAACCATATTCTGTATGTTATATGTATTATATACTGCATTTTTACAATAAAGTAAGCTAGAGAAAAGAAAATTTTATTAAGAAAATCACAAGGGAAAATACATTTACAGTACTGTACTGTATTTATCAATGCCATAGGTTTACATCATCTGCTTACAAGGTGAATCATCTGTCAGTCCCTACATCAATATTGTCTTATATGATACAAAACACTGTGGATGGTATACATAATACTAACCCTAGACATCAAAAATGAAAAGATAATCTGAAAAGAAATTCATATTTATTTACAGTTATAATGATTTATGCATTGATAACAAAGCAGCAATATGATTGTTTAATGGTAGCCCAGTATAATTGATATGATTGCTTCACAGTAGTTAGCATATGCACTAATGAATGAATAATTATATAGAATTTTTATAGCATACAGTATTACAGTCATATTTATTATAATACAGCGTTGGAAATATTGTTACTTTTTTAAAAAAAAATCACCTGTGATGAAAGGCTGATACACAGTTTCTCCAATTATGAGAGAGAGAGGCATGCTGTATGGTAATGTAATTCTTTGAACGTAAAATTATAAAACAGTAAAAAAATCTAACACATTATTAATTTTATATTAACTATCACTCACCTTATACCTATGTAAGGATAGGCTATCCACTTTACTACAACTCTTGCACACGATGTTCTATACCTATATTTTTGTGTATTTATTTTTAAAAATCTGCATATGAATGGATCTGTGCAGTTTAAACCTGTGTTGTTTAAGGGCCAACTATATTTAGAACATTAGTCTCTGCTCTTCTTTTGCCAAACACCATCAATAGTTTCTCAATTCTGTATTTTATGTTCCCTATGTATACTCAGGTTAACAACAACAGATTACTCAGTGCACTGTGTAACAGGGAAATATTTACAGTTCATTGATGGTATATTATATAAACCTATTTATTACACCCTGATATAATTTTTATTTTAAATTTTAAGTGAAGGAAAACTACTAAGTCAGAATTAAAACATTAGAATATTAAATTTAAATATTAAACCTTGTTCACACATAATCCATGTTTTAGAAAGTCATACTTTGAATACATTAGACATGTAGAAAAATGTATATTTTTATTATTCTGACATTTATTACCAAAGAGTAATAGATTAAAAACTCAGATTCTGATACAAAAATAGATGCATTGACCTCATTCTGAAAAAAACTTAAGATTCTATTAGGAGTATGTAACTTGATCAGAATCCAATTAGTGGCAGTCTAAATATTTGTTCTCTTAAGGTTTTTGTGGAAGTAGATGTCACTTACATTTAAATTTATTATAAAACATCTATCAATATAGAGAATGTTCATGCTAGAAATGTGAAGTCCTGATTCTTTTATAAAGTATACATAAACACTTCAAACAATGTTTCTTGAATTATGCAAGGCACTGAGCTCACTGCAAAGTAGTTTTAATATTATTGTTTACTGTGATATACATAGATAAAGTCATAGACAATAACTGCAATTATTGAATCTCAAAAGGTATCATACAGGTTAATTAATCATCATTTGACAGATAACTGTATATCACTTGGAATGTTGCTATCTGGAAAGAAAGAGTTAACGAATGGTTATGGAGTTTTCCCCCTAACTCCAGGGATATATAAAAAATTGATCTTTAGCTGTGTCCTTGAAATATTAAGTAAAAAATTTATAAGTATTCCTATATTAAATCCAAGATAAATAAAATTTATGCCTAAATTACTATGTACCAGAACAAGCATCCATACTTCATTGTCAAGATCATTTATATTGTATATATATTTGTAGAACAAAATGGTATTTCATTGTGTTCTACTTTGAACTCAAGATTTTCACGTCATTTCATTTATTTCTTAAAATAAAAACATTTATTCCTTATTTTAAAGGTTCTTTCTGATATAAGACTTTTCCCCAAATCTGGAGGCCACTGAAATAATCTCAATACTTAATTTTGTTTTATATATATGACATATATTGTAGAAAATAAATCACTCTACAAATTGCTCAATTGGTCTTGCCCAGTTTGAAAGATTAATTTAATATCATTCAAATACTTAGGATTAAAATTAGAGTAAGCATAGATTTTTCTTAATATAGATTAAATAAATAAAATTTTCAAAAAAGCAAATAAGCCACCTTATTAGAGAGCAAAAATGCACATTCTTGCTAGGGGGATGTATCAGAGGGCCTTTAAAATCCTTTCTGCTTTTTAATTAAAAATTATACAACTCTTTCATCAATAAATTTTACAAGAGAAAGCAGAATTTTAAAAATCCCTACCTCTCTAAAATTCTTAGATCCTGAGCAGTTTAAAATACAATAGAAAAAAATAGGCAGAAGACCTAAATAGACATTTCTCCAAAGAAGAAATACAGATGGCCAATAGGCACATGAAAAGATGCTCAACATCACTAAGTGTTAGAAAAATGCAAATCAAAACTACAATGAGGTACCACGTCACACTGGTAAGAATGGCCATCATTAAAATGTCTACAAAAAACAAATTCTGGCGAGCCTGTGGAGCAAAGGGAACCCTCCTACACTGATGGTGGGAATGTAAGTTGGTTCAGTCACTGTGGGAAACAGTATGGAAGTTCCTCAGAAAACTAAAAATAGAATTACCATATGATCCAGCAATCCCACTCCTGGCCATGGATCCAGACAAAACTATAATTCAAAAAGATACGTGCACCCCTATGTTTGTAGCATCATTATTCACAATAGCCAAGACATGGAAACAACCGCAATGTCCATTGACAGATGAATGGATAAAGAAGATGTGGTACATATATACAATGAAATACTACTCAGCCATAAAAAAGAATGAAATAATGCCATTTGCAGCAACATGGATGGACCTAGAGATTATCATACTAATTGAAGTAAGTCAGAAAGAGAAAGACAAAACCATACGATATCACTTACATGTGGAATCTAAAATATGACACAAATGAACCTATCTATGAAACAGAAACAGAATCATGGACATAGGGAACAGGTGGTTGCCAAGGTGGTGGGGGTTGGGGGAGGGATGGAGTGGGAGGTTGGGGTTAGCAGATGTAAGCGCTTATATATAGAATGGATAAACAACAAGGTCCTATTCTATAGCACAGGGAACTATATTCAATATCCTATAATAAACCATAATGGAAAAGAATATAAAACATGAATATATATATATATATATATATATATATATGTAACTGAATCACTTTGCCGTACAGCAGAAATTAACACAACATTGTAAATCAAGTATACAATAAAAAAATTGAGAAAAATAAAATGAAATAAAATACAATAGAAATGTATTCTTGGTTCCTTGTTTTTCTGCTTAGCATAAATTATGGGAAAATGAACATCTGCAATTCAAAAATTACTGTTAAAAAACAAGTAGACTGTATTGCTTTTCACTGGATTTATGTGGTTTCAGCTAATCTACATATAGACATGCATATTATGTATGTATGTGTATAAATTTATTTTTCAGCATTTATGTATGTGCAAATGGATAACTTTTATAAACAATTTATTTTTGCCACACACAGCCAATCAATCTTCCATTAATAATAGAGAATACTAAGTCCTTAATGACAATTCTTCATAAGAATGGAGAAAGCTAACAGCTTAAATGTGACAAAATGTCACAAACTATTTTTCAGGTGTTTTTTTTAATACCACACAACTTTTCTAATAATGTTAAACCCTTTCATTTCACAAGACAACTCAAACTTTATGCTTATCACTCATTCTTATATAATTCATCATGGCTTTATTTAGGAGAGGTATTCAATAGTCCAAAAGATTTATAAATCTTTGCAAAATATGTTCTGAACATAATGTATTGGGAGGCAATCAGAAATAAATACTACAAAAATCTGAATACGTAAAACTATAAATTACATTTCACATGTGGAACAGCCATCTTTTATTGGTATCCAAACATTTATTTCTAGAGCTACTAATGTCAATTATTTACGTGTTGTGAAAGAAAATGATGTGCCCTATTTGCACACGAGCACCAGGAATAAAGGCAGTACTTTGTTTTAGCCTAAGGCCATAGTTGGTTAAAAAAAATGATCTTTGAAACATCATGTGTTCAAGTACGACAATGATACAAACATTATATAGTAATTACAGTAGCAATTATTTATTTAATGCTTGCTATTTACAAACACAGAGATAGGTTCTTTCTGACATTATATTTTATAATTCTTAGAGCAACCCTATGAAGTAGGTAATGTTATTATCCTCACTTTCAAGATGAGGAAACCAGAGAGTTGGGATAGGGAGGGTGGGAGGGAGGCTCAAGAGGGAGGGGATATGTGGATATATGTATGCATTTGGCTGATTCACTTTGTTTACAATAGAAACTAACAAGTATTGTGAAGCAATTATACTCCAATAAAGATTTATTAAAAGAAAAAGAAAAAGAAAGTTTAGTGATTTTGCGAGTATATAGATAGTAATTGACTAAGGCAGAAATCAAACCCTTATCTATCTTAACTGAACATCAGAGTACTTCTAGAGTACCATTTTTTTCTCAGCTGAATGAGCTGTTTAAGAGACTTGTTTTGGGGAAGGGGTGTTATGTGCGTGATATAATTGGTTAAGAAATAAGAAGAAAATAAATAGGAGAACACATAATAAAGAAAGATTACCTAAAGGCAAAGTGAATAGCAATTAATGAGAAAAAAAAAACTGTTAAATCAAGATAGTGAATCAATATTGATGTTTATCTCTTCAAATTTTTATTAAGAATAATTTTCTATACCAAGAGTCACGAACCTGTATTAATTAAAACTGCTTATGGCTTAGATCAGTATTATTGGTAGTTCAGTAACTAAGTTGTTGTGTGGAAGAAAAAAGGGTAAAGAGATTATTTTGTTTCAAAAAATATATGGCTCCTCATAGTTTTCATATTTTACGTGATAACCTTCTATTTTCAAATACATTTTGCCAGGTTGATTGATAGAGCTAGAAGTGGCTGCACAATAATATGTTTTATCTATCAGTTCTAGAACATAAATATGTCTGCTTATTTGTTGTTGTTTTCAAATATCCTTATGGCCATAAAATTTATGTTTGTTTAAAACATTTTCAAGTTTGAAAATTACATTGGAAGCTCATTACAAATACCTTTGAATACTCATCTTTATAGATGAATAATCAAACACTGTTGGGAGAAAATTACATTCAGTGACTGTTTCTCACTCTGGTTAGACAGACATGTGTGGCACTATTTCATACTGCCATATGGAAAAACAGATATTTCAACTTCATGTCTCTCAGACATTGCATTTTCCTAAATCATTAGGTTACTGGGTTTGGTTTTCTGTATTTATCAGATTAACAAAATAATCAACAACTATCTAATTCATTTTATAGATACATTTGATGTTGTCTATATATGTCTTAACATTTTCCACTGGAAAACAAGACCCAAAAAATATCATTTTCTACATCTGTTTGTATGTGTGTGCATGTGTGTCTGTTTGAGTATGTTAATGTGTGTATGTGGGTGCATAATTTTTGAAGCTTAGTGTGGGGCACTAAGTTTATTTTAGTCTGAGACTATAGAAGGTAACAGATTATGCCATGGTAAATTGGTAATTGGGATTGCCTGTAATATCTCTGAGAGACTGAGCTGTTTCCTATCACACTTTACATTTTCATGAGAGAGAAATGGTGAAAGGCATATTTTAAAGTTCCCTAAGGAGTCTGAAAGAACTAAAATGCATCAAATTGGATTTTTGTGTGTGTGGTACACACCTTCCTCATATACTGCAAATAGATCCCTTTTTAACAAACCTTTGGTGGGAATACCAATATCTTTACAATCATCTTCTGTCTATTTCAATCACTTCACATGATTTAAACATTAAAAAAATCTAGTGTATTCTTTGATATTGCCCTAAATTATTCAGGAGTAAAGGAAGGACAACACCATTCAATCAATAAGTAAAATCAATCTTAAATTAAAAGTTTTGTGTACTATCCCCTGCTGATATAGCCAGCAACATGATTGATATGTCTGCCTGCATCAAGATCACAAAGCTACTTGTAAAACTTCAATCACCTTAACTCTATTCCAGGTTTAAGTAGTTTTGTAGATTTTCAATAATTCCAGTCACCTTTTGCAGACTCTGTTAATCACTTTAGTTTTGTCTTATTTGAGTATTGCTAACTGCTGAAAGTGTCACCTCATTAAACATGACTATCCTTTTCATAGTTCTAGAGTCTTTAGTGGTAAATGGTGAAGAAGTGAACCAACATTTATCGAATCCCTAATATATAGTTAGTGAATCAAATAAATTCTCTCAATAATTGCTATCATAGTTCCAAAAGGTAAATACTACCGTTCACATTTTATAGGTTAGGGAACTAAGATGTAATGAGATTCAATAGATTGCCAAAAAACAATAGCTATTATGTATCAGAGCTATGGCTTATATCTAGGTGTCTCTTGTCCCAATCAGCCTATACTACACTCTTTTAAAATACTTTTGAGTAATTGTATTAATTTTGATTTTACTTGCACTGTAAAAATGGATCCCATTTAACTGAACATATGAGAGCCAGTTTTAGTCATTTCATTGTTCACATGCTTAGCCCAAACCAGCATCTGATGAAACATTACTCTTCTCCTTTGAGAAGTTTATGTTTATATGATGTCACAAAAACAATTAGGTTAGTTTAATATAACTTCAAATTGTAATTATCAACAAAACAATTTTATGTCAATCTTAACTGTAAAAAACTTGGCTGAAGAATTCTCTTACAGTTTCACAAAGTATGGTACGGTGCTTTAAAAGATCAGACAAACCACTCCAGGGAGCCCACTCTCAATACAATTTAAAAAAAAATAAAGCTGACTTAGCCTGCTCATTCTAGACAAGTTTGGATCACTGGACAAATTGAATATTTTGTTAGCTCACTGTTACATTATTTATCTAAGAACTGACATTTCTCTGATCTACTTCCACTTTTCCTTCAATAATCAGACACACATTCCTTTCTATTTCTTTTCCCTAGTGTTGTAATAACTCAGGGCAAAGCTGAGACCAACACCAATATGTCTTAATTTTCTTTTTTCTTTCAAAATCTTTTTATAATTAATCTCCCTGGGCCATACCTACTCTAAAATTCTATGGTTTTTACATTTTTTGTAGTTTTACTTGAAACTCACAAAAAAGTTTTTCAAATTTCATCACTCAGAGTATTTCCTTATATTTATAAATGGCAGCATAAAGTCAAGAATTTGCATTCATTTCTATATCAATTAGATAATGGACACCCTCAGTATTCTCTCTCAAAGATGAGATGATACAGAGTCTAGCACTTTTGAATCCTAAGATCTTCTAAATCTAGTTTTTTATTGTTTATCAAATTACAGTTCTTTTGTTGACACATACATCTTGCAGTTGTCTCAGTGATTGAACCCAATGGTGATTTTTATGTCACTTCAAATAACTAACTCTTTGAACCTACCCACAAAATTATTCTTTGCTGTGGTTGCTTGAAAGATCAGTAGGAACAACAGAAAACTCCTGCAAAATGCAAAGGCTAAAATTTCTTTCAAATCACCTCTAGTATTGCCAAGTGTCACTTCCTTTATAATTCAACCCATTAGTTCATTGCTAACATATACCATAATGGTATATGGCCATTACTGGATAGCTCATGAGGACATGAACTTCAGCTGTTGTCAGAAATAATCATTTCTATGGAAATTAAACAAAGATTGGCAAAAAATTGAAGAGGATTCTCTCTTGAAAAACTGCAACAGCACTGGGCAAAAGTGAATTTTATGTACTTCTTGCTTGGGCCTACTTCCAATTTTCCCCATTCCCAACTCTCTCTGTGAATAAATTCCTCCATATATATATACAGTTGAGTTGACAGAGGACAAAAGCCTTAGAAGTATGATACTATAAACTGAGTGTGCCCCTCCTAAATTCATAGGTTGAAGCCATAATCCCCAATGTGAGGGTATTTGGAGGTGGGACCTTTCAGAGGTAATTAAGTTTAGATGAGGCCATGAGGGTGGAGCCCCCATAATGGGATTAGTGTTATTATAAGAAGAGGAGGAGAACAGAGTGCTCTCTCTCTCTCTCTCTCTACCATGTGAGGATACAGTAAAAAGGCTTCCAGCCTCCAGAACTGTACGAAATAAATTTCTGTTATTTAAGCCATACATCTATGCTATTTGTCATAGCAGCTCAAGCTAAGACAGATGAGACACCTTATCAAAATCTTTCCAAACCACTGGTTCACCACTAAACACACAGACACAACTGTCACCCTCTGGGAAATAGTACTAAAAATAAAAATAAAAGCATTAAAAAAATTGAGCAGAGAAATCAGTGACAGAATATTTTGACGGACATAGATTGTACGTTTAAGTCAGTTAAGCAGACAACTTCTCTCAGAAAAATAAAACAGTTGCTGTAAAATATTATCTAAAATGACCAACTGTCAACCCAAAATTATTAAACATGCAAAAAAACCCAAAAAGCATATACACACTTTCTGTCATTTCTTACTTTTCTTTAAAACAACAGATGATTGTTTAAAGCAAAAATTATAGCACCACACAGTTGGGTTTTTAACATATTTAGATGATATATATACAACAGTAACAGCACAAAGAAATAAGGACAAAATAGATCTATACTGAACATAGTTGATATAATTTATCAGAATTAAGACTGTATTAACCTAAAATGAACTATAAGTAAATAAAAAACATATATTGCAATCCTTGGATCAACTACTAAAATTACTTGAAGATATAGTAAACATTCAAGAGAAAATGAAATGGTATACTAAAAATATTTAACACAAAAGAAAGCAGTGAAAGGAGTTTAAAAATAGAAATCAAAAGGATATGAAACATATAGAAAACAATTAAAAATTGGCAAACCTTATTACAAAAAATATAATTATCTTGACTGTAAATGTACTAAATACTCCAAATAAAAGACAGAGATTGCCAGATTGAACAAAAAAGTAAACATAAAACTATAGGCTATGTAACAGAGAAGCAATTTAATTTCAGAATCACAAATAGGTTGAAAGTCGAGGCAAAGAAAAGAAATATAATGCAATCAATAAATAACCAAAAGAACTGGGGTGGATGTATTAATAACAGATAATCTAGACTTTAAAACAAGGGATATTTCTACATACAAAGAGAGATTTTTCATAAGGACAACAAGACAACAGAGCCCCCAAATAATGCAGTGAATATGACAGAATTTTAAGATAGAAACCAGTAAGAATATGGGAAACTTAAACTTTATTAACTAAGTTGACTGAATTGATTTATATCATAAACTCCAAATAACACCATAGAATATACATTCTTTTCAAGTGCACTTAGAATATTCTTGAGGATGGACCATATGATAAACTTTCACAAAAACTTTCAGTAAATTTTTAAAGAATTAAAATTAAACAAAGTGTGTTCTCTGAGCACAATGGAGTTAGGTTAGAAATCAGTAACTGCCCAATATGGAAATCAGAAATGTGAAAATTAAGCAGGATACTTCTAAGTATCCATGTGTCAAAGAAGAAATTATAAGGGGAATTGTAAAAGAAGCTTAGAAAAAATTAAAATGCAACTCTAAATACATGGTATACTGCCAAAGCAACATTTACAGGGAAAGTTATAGCTTAATGTTTATACTAAGAAAGAAAGAAAAGACTAAAATCAGTAATCTATGTTAAATGTAAGAAATTATAAAAAGAATAAACATAAAAAGTGGAAAGTGGTAAATTATATAGAAATTCAATGAAAGAAAACAAAAAAATCACAAAAGCTGGTATTTTTTACAAATTGATAAACATTTAGTCAAAGAAGTAAATTATAAAATTAATAATCAGAAATAAAAGGGGATGTCATTACTGATTCTACATTAATTGAACCATAAAGGAAAATTATGAACAGTTTTATGCCAACAAATATAATAACTTATATTAAATGAACAAACTATTAGATACAACAACAAACCCAAAACTGACTCAAGATAAATGCAAAATGTAAATAGACATTTATCATCTGGCAGAATTAAGTGAACATTCTATATCTTACTACAAGGCAAGTCCTGGCACTTAAGACTTCACTGGTGATATCTATCAAACACTTAAAGAAGAAATTATACTATCCATATACATAATTGTTTTGTCAGAAAAGAGAGAAGTAGAGAAAAGTGCCCAACTCCTTCTATGGAGGCAGTATTACTCAAATACCAAAGCCTGATAGAATATTACAAGAAAAGAAAACTGAAGGACAAATTTTCTCATAAATATAGATATAAAAACCCTAAACAAAATACTAGACCGCAAAATTCAGCTATATATAAGGGGGATTACACATTACAAATAAGTGAGATATATCACAGGAATGGGATTTAGATTAACATTGATAAATAAGTGAATATAATACTTCACATTAAAGGATAAAGACAGAAACCATATGATAATCCTGACAGAGGCAGAAAAAGCATTTTACAAAAACTAACATCTATTCATGATAATAGCTCTCAGCACTAAGTAATAAAAGCAAACTTTCTCTACCTGATAAAGCTCAATAAAAAAATCAATAGCTAATATTATAGGTAGTGGTAAAAAATATAATGTTTTAAGATTGGAATAATGCAGAGATATCTGCTTTCACCACTTTTATCATAATTAGTGACCACAGCTCATGCAATAAGGAAAGAAAAAAAATTAAAGGAACAAAAATTGGAAAGGAATTAAAGCAATCATTATTAGGAGATGACGAGATCTTGTAAGTGGATAATCCTAAGGGATCCATTAAAAAAAAAAAAAAAAGAGCTACTACAACTACAAAGCAAATTTAGCCATATGTCTGGATACAGAGGCAATATACTCTTGTAAATTATACTTCTGTACACTAAAATAAGCAATCTGAAAATAAAATTTTAAAAAACTTTCATTTACAGTAGTACAAAAAAGAAAGAAATACTTAGGAACATACTTTACAAAATAAATGTAAGACCTATACACTTATAACAACAAAATATTGTCAGATAAAATAAAAAAGACTTCAATAGAGAGATATGCTATGTTAATGATTTGGAAGTCTAAATACTGCTAAAATGACAATTGTCTCTAAATTGACTTATAGATTCAAGGCAATATTTATCAGAAGCCTAGCAGCTTTTTAATAGATATTAAAATGATTCCCTAAGATGTATATGGAAATGCAAAGGATCTATAATAAACAAACAAAAACAATTATAAAGAAGAACAAAGCTAGAAGATTAACATTACTTGATTTCAAACATTAAAATCTAAATAAATCAGGACAGTATAGTATTGTTATAAGTATAGACTTATAGGTCAACAGAACAGAGTAGAAATTTCATTAACAGACCCTCATTTATGGTCAACTGATTTTTCACAGAGGAATAATGATAACTCAATAGGGAAAGCATAGTCTTTCTACAAATGAATGGAAACAATTAGATATCTATAGGCAAAAATATTCAGCCTTCCCTCCACTATAAACAACAATTAACTAAACATGGAACAAATCTAAATGTAGTTTCTAAAACCGAAGAACATGTAGAAGAAAATGTAGGAGAAAACCTTTGTGAGAATATGTAGAGATTTCTTCAATATGACACCAAAACATGACTAACAAAAGAAATATTTGAAAAATACAACTTCATCTAAATTAAAAACTTCTGCTCTTCAAAGACATTGTTATGAGAATAGAAAGAGAAGCTCCAGGTTAAGGGAGGGAGGGAAGTAGAGGGGAGGGGAGGGGAGGGGAGGAAAGAGAAGGGAAGATATAGATATATAGACTTTTATACAGAATATACAAAAATGATTACAATTGAAAAAGAAGTTGACAAACAACTTAATAAAAATAAGTGGACATTAACCAATAAATGGGTAAATGAGTTGATACTTCATGAAATAAGATACATGGATGGCAAATATGCACATGAAAAGATGTTTAACATCACTAATTAGGGTAATGCAAATTAGAACCACAATGAGATAACACTATACATCGCCTAGAATAGATAATATAAAACAGATTGACAATATGGAGTACTGGTGAGCATCTGGAACAAGTGTAATCTTCATACATGTCTGGTAGGAATTTAAAATAGCACAGCCATTTTGTAAAACACTTCGGAATATTTTGAGTTAAACATAATGTTAACCATACTCCCCAACAATTTCACTCCCAGATATTTACCCAATACAAATGAATTCATATATCTACAAAAACCTTGTACACAATGTTCACAGAAGCAGTATCCAGAATAGCCGCCAAATAGAAATAACCCAAATATTCATCCAATGTCAAATAGATAAAATATGACCTAGAAAATGACAAAATATGGAATACTACTTAGCATAAAGAACAAACTTTTGATACATGCACCAATATGAATGACTCACAAAAATTATGCTGACTGAAAAAAGCAAGAGACAACTATATATTGTATGATTCCATTTATATGAAATTTCTAAAAAAAGAAACAGCAGATCAGTGCTTTTATTTGGAGCTTGTCGTGGGAACAGAGACTAACTGTAAAGGTTTGGGAGGATGCTTTTTGGGGTATTCTGAAGCTGGGTTGTGATAATAGTTGCATAACCTTATGAATTTACTGAAACTCATTGGATTGTAAACTTAAAATCTGTGATTTCTTTTAGCTGAATGTAAATTATACTTCGTTCACCTTGTAAAAAAAAGTTGAGGGGATATAAAACAGTTATTGTTAGGCTATTTACATACACTATTTGAAATAATCATCTCATTTTACCATCTTTCATGTAAGTAGAAATAAAACTAGTAAAAGTGATGATATTTGGATGGGTTAATTTAGAGTCTCTCTTACCTCATATGTGCACTTATGTTGACAGAAAAGATCAGCTCAATTAACTAAAATTACTTTGCATATAAAATAGATTCAGAAGCTTAGTCATTAATGCTTCCAAGTTACATTTCTTTCTATGTTTCTTTTTTTCCATTACAGCTGCATTTCAAACTAAAAATAGAGCCTGAGCTGAATTCTTTTCTCTAAAGCCTGCTTTGGTTATTGCATCTGCCTCCAGTAAAAAAAAAATTAATATGAATCATACACCAAGAACAAATATTGTGGAGTGCCTGAAAGAAAACTAAAGACATTTTCCTAGAATCTATATCTTTTTTAAAATGAAGACTTAAAACATTGTTTGTGGGAACAGAATTAAACCAAAAGCTTAACCTCCCAAAATGGAAGTTACTTTTAATAAGAATGACTACTAAATAAAAATTCTCATCATCAAAGATTACTTCTTTACCCTCATTCCAAAAAACAAATTTAAGGTGCATGTTCATGCAATATAAAAATATAAATTCCTGGTCAGTTTTTTCTACAAAAAGTAAATGTGTTTAAACCCAGCCTAATATAATCTTATTTACCAAAGTTAGATCATTTATGTTTCCGTATCTGGAAACTATTGTGCCATTTGCAGGTATGTTCTAAGTCCTTGTTCTCTAGTTTAGTAAAAAGAAGACTGTCACCTTCATATGTGAAATTAGTATTTTTCTGATGCCTATATTTAGCAAATAATATAACAGCCACAAAACTACATCTACAATAACAAAAGTATTTATTCAATATTTATGACATAAGCCCTATATATGTTATTACACTTAATTCTCACATCAATTCTGTGAGGCAAGTGATACGAACTCCACAGTGAGTTTTCCTAGTGGAATCAAGGAATAATCTCCAGATCAGAGGTAGTGGAAGATAAATGAAGATGATTTTCTTTTGGCAAATAATTAATAAAAGGAAAATAAATCATCTGGGTTATTTCTCCACATTTATAGCAACTGTGATATTTGCACCCTAAATCAAGCACTACATATTGTATCATTCCATTTATATGAAATTTCCAGAAGAAGTAACAGAAGATCAGTGCTTTTATTTGGAGCTGGTGGTGGGAGTGGAGATTCACTGTAAAGATTTGGGATGACGCTTTTTTGTGGGGTGATTTAACTATTCAGAAACTAGTTTGTGATTATAGTTGCACAGCCTTCTGAATTTACTAAAACATATTGGATGGTAAACCTAAAATTGGTGATATATATATATGACAGGAGGACAAAAACAAAAAAACCTGCCAAATGTGCATTGGATCAAAAAAAAAAAGGTCATGTCCTTGCCAACTTAGAGCTCACCTGAAAGATGTGGACCCTCTCACCATATCCAGAAAGCAAACTGGTTTGTTAGGACATTGCACATCCTGACAGCATGTAGCTCACCCAATATTAATTCCTGCCAAGAAACATCACTACCCTTCTCCACACTCCCACAACCCCGCCCACAGCCTTACACAAATTTTAGAGGCAGAGCTCCTCTAAACAAAACTGACATTCACTGCAAGAGAAAAGAGATTCTTACTTTGGCTAGGGAAATACAATACAAGTACAGGTAATCTTTCATCTGAGTACTTCAAAAAAGAAACACTAACAGAAAATCAAAGATAGATCATATTTAAGAGAATCCAACCACTGAAGAAGGGCACCAAACCTACCTGAAGACAAATACTGAAGCACAAATAGAAGACATTGAAGAACATTGAAAACAATATAGAAGACGTATCTACAGAGATTACTTTTCTCCCAAAATGCTGTTGTACAAAAAGAAAATAATCAGAGGTGTTGGAAATTACATATAATTGCCAAAATTTAAGAAAAAAAAGACGTCCAAATAATAATGGAAAACATGCCTCTAAGATTAAATTAGCACAAGGATCTGGCTGAGGAATCTTCCCAGAAATCAGTGCATATAAACAAAGACAAAGAAATCATTAAAGCATTTACTAGGAAATTGAAAGTTAGATTTATGCGCTCCAAAATCTAGCAGCAATTCTAGAGAGAAGAGAAGGAAGGAGGAAGAGGTTTGAAAATATGTGGTTTATATAAATTACTCCCAATCAAAGAAGACAATTCGCCCAAGAATGAAGGCAGTATGTATCTGAGCCACAATCAAAAGCCTGTGATGTTCACATACATACATACATACACGTGCGTGCACACACACACACTTTCATATGTTATAATTCTCTAGACTTATTGTGGTGATCATTCTGTACTGTAAAGAAATATCGAGTCACTATGTTGTGCACCAGGAACTAACATAGCATTGTAGGTCAATTATACTTCAAAAAACAAACAAATTCATAGAAAAAGAGATCAGATAAGTTGTTACCAGAGACCTGGGTGAAGAGGGTTAACTGGATGAAGTTGGTCAAAAGGTACAAACTTCAGTTATAAATAAGTTATAAGTAAGGGATGTAATGTGCAACATATTTAATATAATGAACACTGTTGGATGTTACATAGGAAAGTTGTTATGAGAGTAAATCCTAAGAGTTCTCATCACAAGGAAAAATTTTTTTCTTTTGTATCTATATGAGATGATGGACGTTCACTAAATTTATTGTTCTAATCATTTCATGATGTATGTAAATCAAATCATTATTCTCTACACCTTAAACTTATACAGTGCTGTATGTCACATATCTAAGTAAAACTGGATGAAAAAAAAAAAAAAACACTTTAACATAATTTTTCCTAACCTGTGGCTGAAACTTTCTGTGCCCTAATGTAAAACCTTCATTTTCTACTCACTAAAGGGTTGCTCCCACCATCTCTGCTATTTCAGCTGATGTTCTGGGTGTTGGAGAGCTTGAAAGGTCAGCATATCTAAATCTATATAATTGCTAAGGTCGGAGCCTCTTCTAGGCTCAGTGATAATTAGGTGCCTCTTGTTAACTGGTTCAATGCTCATTGAGAGTAGCTGAGGAAAAACTGATTCTCTAATGTTAAAATAGGAATAAAATTTTTATGCTTAATATACTGGATATTTAGCCTGGATTTGCCATCTGAAGTTTTAAGAACTATATAATTTCTTAGGAAGCACATTAAAACATTATCTTTTTAATTTTTTAATTAAAATGACAGTACCATCTTCCATTCCCACCAAAATAGGACTTCAGTTGCTTCACCAAAACTTTGTATTGTCTGTTTTCTAAATATTGTTTTTTAAAAATTTAGCCATTCTAGTAGGTCTTAGTCATATTTTATTATGATATTAATTTGAATTTTACAAATGGTTAATGATGAGCATCTTTTCATGTACTTATACGCCATTAGTGTGTATTATTTGGTCACTTATCTGTGTGAAACTTTTGCCTATTTTTAATTAGTATTAGTTTGTTTGCTGTTTATTGAGTTTTGAGAGTTCTTTATACATTCTTGACACAAACTCTTTACAGAGATAGGATTTAAAATATTTCTCTCAACCTGTAGCTTTACATTTCTTTCTCTTAACAACATCTTTTGAAGAGCAGAAGTTCCTAACTTTGATGAAGTTACAATTTATAGTATTTAATCAATCATGCTTTGGTGCTGTGTCTAAGGAATCTTTGTCTAACCAAGATCACAAAGATTTTTCTCCTATGTTTTCTTCTAGAAGTTTTAAAGATTTAGATATTACATTTTGTTGTATGATGCATTTTTTACAGTTTGCATTGATGCAATGTAAAACGTTAATATTTTGATAAAAATTTAACCTTTTCCTATTAAATAACATTATTTTATACACTGTCAATTTTATTATTTTGACTGACAGCGATGGTCAGTTGTAGGAGACTTTTAAGTGATTGATGACTGCACAGATGCAGAATATAGCTGCACTTTACAGCTTGCACTGGTATATGGCAAAGCATTGTTTAGAGATAAGTAGTCAATAACTAAGACTGCTTTCTTATTTTTATTTTGAAGAGTTGTCTATCACTGAAAGAAAGGCCAAACATTTAACTTTTTTTTAGTGTAAGACATAAGAAGTATTGAATATAAAACTGAGTGATGAATTAGGAAAAAAAATTAAGATTGATCATTCTGAGAGGTAAATTTAGTACCATAGCAATAACTGTGGCATTTAAAGATTTTTTCCAATATCTCCAACTATGATACATTCTTAGATAGATTTAATAGTAGTAATTTGAAGATACTTTACTGAAAAGAGGAGAGATAATCCTTAGGAAACAATATTCCCACCTCTGCAACTTGTTTTGTCAGTTGGATTAGTTTATTGTTTTATACAACGAACAAATCTTTGTTTAAACTTAACAACTTAAATTACAAATTACATTTAAAAATGTAATCATTTGTTGATTACAAATGTAATCAACATCTTTTCATCACAATAAAATATTTCTAATTATTGCTTTTGTACCAACACTTAATCATGCGATAACTGAAAGCTAGTGAAGAAAAAGTGTTCCAATGGATGCTTTATTTCTCAGACCTGCAAGTGTAAGTCAGAGATGAAATATCTGAATAAAAACTTCCCCAATACTTTGCAACTTATGTGATTTATTTTCTAATCAACCTTGTGCAACATGGAAGAAAAAACAATTGTGTATCATTTGCTTGACTGTTATAAGTCTAGACATTTTTTAATATTGAAAGCATATGCCTAAAGAGGGAAGGTAAAGAATATAATACGTTGCATTTGTCTGATCCTTTTGATGAGTTTTTTCCTTTGAAATCACTTTTTTCCAGATTTTTATATATTTGCTATATTTAATATGTTTCTATTCAAAACTCCTCTGATTCAAAACTAATTTAATTTCTATACAAACATGAACCATTGTATAACTTGGATATAAGGTTTATGACTTATTGTCTTAATTTTTACAACATTTTTTTCCTCTGAAATTAGACATTTCATACTCTCATTTCTCTCCTTTCTCTGTTTTTTTCAGTTGTTTTTCTATGATGTTGTACATACACACACACATGCACACACACCTCTTCTTCACTTGGCTTCACAGCCAAATGTTAAGTAAAACAACTGAGTCAGCATATGAAATCCAAAACTTCCCCCCTTCCTCAAGGTTAGTAGTTTTACTTATTTATGTAGACATTTGAGCTTCTTTATACTAGATCCATGATTTGGGTATGCTAATCCACATAGTCCCTGACAACATCAATATTGCCTCCCCCACAGAGCAGATGGCTTTAAAACTTCTGGCAGTGTTGACTTTATCCCACAAGGAAGGGACTGGGATCAACATAGATGGACTTTTTGTCTTTTCTTCTAAACTTACCATTAGAATAAGTGTTTCCTGCTCCTCGGGGAATATTGAAAGAGAGAAAGGAGAGATGCCAGAATGTTTGCACTAATGGACTAACTTCACGTTGAGGGAAATAACAGATATGGGTGAGAAGGTTCACAGATTTCCCACATGAACAATGGGAAATATAAACAAGCAGAAAATATTTAACATTAGGGTGTTATTCAGAAGATAGCCAAACCACAGTCAATAAGTGGGGGTTAATAATAAGAATCTTGCCTTTCAGATACATGTTTCATGGATAAGATGTAAGCACATGTAGAGATTTTCATTAGTCATCAAGATAATGCAAGTTAAAGAGCCAGGGGTAGGATGAGGTGAGGCACTCCTCCAGAAGAAAATTTAAGGGAGTGACAAAAAACCACAGTGATCAAGATAAATGATATTTTGATGTAATCTTTTAAAAAATAAAAAAAAAAGAATAATAACAAACTTATATCAAAAGTTTAAATAAAAGATAGGACCTGTTGTCTGGGCCACAATGAGATATCTACTGAAATGTATAAAATTTTAAAAGACCAGCAATACAAACTGTTGTCAAGGATATAAAGCAACTAGAACTTTCATGAGTTGCTGGAAGGAATTTTAACATTTACAACCATTTTGGAAAACTTTTAAACAGTTTCTAGTGAAGTTAAATGTACACTTACCCTATGACCCAGCTAACCCAGACTCACCCTGGTATATCCCAAGAGAAATGAAAACATATTTTTACAAAAAGACTTATGGAAGTTGCTCATAGCAGCTATATTATTAAGCTACAGACTGAAAACAACTCAAATGTTTATTAGCAGGAGAAAAGGTAACCAAACCATGCCCTATTCATAACATGTAATCTTCACAGAAACCATGTGGAAATAAAAGGAACAAAAGATTAGATATTGTACAATTCTATTTATATAAAGCTGAAGAAGAGGCAAGAATAATCTATCATGATAGAAATTAAACTTAAAAATACAAATATTCATATGCTTCTGTGAGGGTATCACTTGGAAATGGACTGACATGATGGAATTTTTTTTTTTTTTTTTTTGCTTTAGGTGTGTGCATCTGCCAAACCCATTCAACTCCATAATTAAGAGCAGTACATTGGATTACATAAAATATGTACCTTCATTTCAAAAGAAGGGGAAAAAATGGAAGGGAGATTAGAGCAGTGTTTCTCGACCTTTTTTTTTCATTATTCCTCCTTAGGTAGCTTTTTCTGAACACCTTTTTCCTAATCACACCTGCATATATGAAATTTTAATACCACAGATATATCTATTTATATATATTCATATAGTTGTGCTTCATACATAATATACTGAAGTTTTTTGCTCTCTCCCCAGTAACTCATTTTCACTTGCTTGGGGACAATATTACTCCCACTGAGAATGCATGGGCTAGAGTTAAGTGGGTTACACAGTAGGTTGTCAGAACCACCAAAGTGAAATTTAAAAATTATTCATAACTCCTTTATTCCCCAAATGAGAAATTGGCCCAATAAATAAAGTAGTCAGTGAGAATATAATTAATTTCCTTGCAAAGGTGAGGTAAGGAAACTGATATTTAAAATGTTAGGACAGCAGAAGCGAGAACTACAATCCTGCAGCCTGTGAATGAAAACTACATTCACAGAAAGATAGACAAAATGAAAAGTCAGAGGACTATGTACCAGATGAAGGAACAAGATAAAACACCAGAAAAAGAACTAAATGAAGTGGAGATAGGCAACCTTCCAGAAAAAGAATTCATAATAATGATAGTGAAGATGATCCAGGACCTTGGAAAAAGAATGGAGGCAATGATCGAGAAGATGCAAAAAATATTTAACAAGGACCTAGAAGAATTAAAGAACAAAAAGAGATGAACAATACAATAACTGAAATGAAAAATACACTAGAAGGAATCAATAGCAGAATAACTGAGGCAGAAGAATGGATAAGTGACCTGGAAGACAGAATGGTGGGAATCATTACCATGGAAGAGAATTTAAAAAAAGGAATGCAAACAAATGAAGACAGCCTAAGAGACCTCTGGGACAACATTAAATGCACTAACATTCTCATTATAGGGCTCCCAGAAGGAGACGAGAGAGAGAAAGGACCCAAGAAAATATTTGAAGAGATTATAGTCGAATACTTCCCTAACATGGGAAAGGAAATAGCCACCCAAGTCCAGAAAGTGCAGAGAATCCCAGGCAGGGTAAACCCAAGGAGAAACATGCCAAGACACACAGTAATCAAACTGACAAAAATTAAAGACAAAGAAAAATTATTAAAAGCAACAATAAGTACTAGGAATATAATGCACAGCATGATAAATGTAATTAACACTGCTTTATGTTATATATATGAAAGTTATTGAGAGAGTAAATCCTAAGAGTTCTCTTCATAAAGAAATATTTTTTCTTTTTCTTTTATTTTGTATCTATATGAGGTGATGGATGTTCAGTAAACTTGTGGTAATAATTTCACAATGTATGTAAGTCAAATAATTATGCTCTACACTTTAAACTTATACAGTGTATTATGATAATTATATCTCAATAAAATCAGAAGAAAAAAAAAAGGGAAAAATGACAAATAACATACAAGTGAACTCCTATAAGGTTAACAGCTGATTTCTCAGCAGAAACTCTACAAGCCAGAAGAGAGTGGCACGATACATTTAAAGTGATGAAAGGGAAAAACACAACCAAGATTACTCTACCCAGCAAGGATCTCATTCAGATTTGATGGAGAAATCAAAAGCTTTACAGACAAGCAATAGCTAAGAGAATTCAGCACCACCAAACCAGCACTACAACAAATGCTAAAGGAACTTCTCTAAGTGGGAAACACAAGAGAAGAAAAGGACCTACAAAAGCAAACCCAAAACAATTAGGAAAATGGTAATAGGAAAATACATGTCAATAATTACCTTAAATGTGAATAGATTAAATGCTCCAACCAAAAGACACAGGCTCACTGAATGGATACAAAAACAAGACCGATATATATGCTGTCTACAAGAGACCCACTTCAGACCTAGGGACACATACAGACTGAAAGTGAGGGGATGGAAAAAAGATATTCCATGCAAATGGAAATCAAAAGAAAGATTGAGTAGCAATACTCATATCAGATAAAATAGACTTTAAAATAAAGAATGTTACAAGAGACAAGGAAGGACACTACAAAATGATCAAGGGATAAATCCAAGAAGAAGATATAACAATTATAAATAAATATGAGCACCTCAATACATAAGGCAAATGCTAAGATCTATAAAAGAGGAAATCGACAGTAACACATTAATAGTGGGGACTTTAACACCTCACTTACACCAATGGACAGATCATCTAGACAGAAAATTATTAAGGAAACACAAGCTTTAATGACACAATAGACCAGATGGATTTAATTCATATTTATAGGACATTCCATCTGAAAATAGCAGATTATACTTTCTTCTCAAGTGCCCACAGAATATTCTCCAGGATAGATCACATCTTGGGTCATAAATCAAGCCTCTGTAAATTTAAGAAAACTGAAACCATATCAAGCAACTTTTCTGACCACAACGCTATGAGATTAGAAATAAATTACAGGGAAAAAAACGTAAAAAACACAAACACATGGAGCTAAACAATACCTTACTAAATAACCAAGAGATCACTGAAGAAATCAATGAGGAAATCAAAAAAACCTAGAGGCAAATGACAACGAAAACTCAATGATCCAAAACCTATGGGATACAGCAAACGCAGTTCTAAGAGGGACGCTTATAGCAATACAATCCTACCTCAAGAAACAAGACAAATCTCAAATAAACAATCTAAACTTACACCTAAAGGAATTAGAGAAAGAAGAACAAACAAAACCTAAAGTAAGTAGAAGGAAAGAAATCATAAAGATCAGAGCAAAAAACAAATGAACAAAAAAAAAAAAAAGAAAGAAGAAAACAATAGCAAAGATCAATAAAACTAAAAGCTGGTTCTTTGAGAAGATAAACAAAATTGATAAACCTTTAGCCAAACTCATCAAGAAAAAGAGGGAGAGGACTCAGATCAATAAAATTAGAAAAGAAAAAGGAGAAGTTACAACAGACATCGCAGAACTACAAAGCATCATAAGAGACTACTACAAGCAATTCTATGCCAATAAGATGGACAACCTGGAAGAAATGGACAAAGTCTAAGAAAGGTATAACCTTCCAAGACTGAACCAGGAAGAAATAGAAAATATGAACAGACAAATCACAAGCACTGAAATTGAAGCTGTGATTAAAAATCTTCCAACAAACAAAAGTCCATGACCAGATGGCTTCACAGGTGAATTCTATCATTCATTTAGAGAAGAGCTAATACTCATCCTTCTCAAACTCTTCCAAAAAATTGCAGAAGAAGGAACACTTCCAAACTCATTCTATGAGGCCACCATCACCCTGACACCAAAAGCAGACAAAGATACTACAAAAGAAAGAAAATTACAGACCAATATCACTGATGAATATAGATGCAATATGCTCAACAAAATACTAGCAAACAGAATCCAACAACACATTAAAAGGGTCATACAGCATGATCAAGTGGATTTATCCCAGGGATGCAAGGATTCTTCAATATATGCAAATCAATCAATGTGTCAATTTGTTAATCAACACCATATTAACAAATTGAAGAATAAAAACCATATTCTCATCTCAATAGATGCAGAAAAAGCTTTTGACAAAATTCAACACCTACTTATGATAAAAACTCTCCAGAAAGTGAGCATAGAGGGAACATACCTCAACATAATAAAGGGCATATATGACAAACCCACAGCAAACAGCATTCTCAATCGTTCACCACTGAAGTGAAAGTGTTTCCTCTAAGATCAGGAACAAGACAAGGATGTCCACTCTCACCACTATTATTCAACATAGTTTTGGAAGTCCTATCCATGGCAATCAGAGAAGAAAAAGAAATAAAATGAATACAGATTGGAGAAGAAGAAGAAGTAAAATTGTCACTGTTTGCAGATGACATGATACTCTACATAGATAATCCTAAAGAAACCACCAGAAAACTACTAGAGCTAATCAATGAATTTGATACAGTTGCAGGATACAGAATTAATGCACAGAAATCTCTTGCATTCCTATACACTAACAATGAAATATCAGAAAGAGAAATTAAGGAAACGATCCCACTGACCATTGCAACAAAAAGAATAAAATACTTAGGAATAAACCTACCTAAGGAGGTAAAAGACCTGTCCTCAGAAAACTACAGGACATTGATGAAAGAAATCAAAGATGACACAAACAGAGAGATACACCATGGATTGGAAGAATCAGAATTGTGAAAATGACTATACTACCCAATGCAATCTACAGATTCAGGGCAATCCCTATCAAATTACCAATGACATTATTAACAGAACTAGAACAAAAAATCTTAAAATTTGTATGGAAACACAAAAGACCCCGAATAGCCAAAGCAATCTTGAGGGAAAAAAATGGAGCTGCAGGAATCAGACTCCCTGACTTCAGACTATACTACAAAGCTACAGTCATCAAGACAATATGGTACTGGCACAAAAACAGAAATATAGATTAATGGAACAGGATAGAAAGCCCAGAGATAAACCCATGTACTTATGGTCAACTAATCTATGACAAAGGAGGCAAGGATATACAATGGAGAAAAGACAGTCTCTTCAATAAGTGGTGCTGGGAAAGCTGGACAGCTACAGGTAAAAGAATGAAATTAGAACACTCCCTAACACCATACACAAAAATAAACTAAAAAAGGATTAAAGACCTAAATGTAAGACCGGACACTATAAAACTCTTAGAGGAAAACATAGGCAGAACACTCTCTGACATAAATCACAGCAAGATCTTTATTGATTCACCTCCTAGAGAAATGGAAATAAAAACAAAAATAAACAAATGGGACCTAATGAAACTTAAAAGCTTTTACACAGCAAAGGAAACCATAAACAAGACGAAGAGACAACCCTCAGAATGGGAGAATATATTTGCAAATGAATCAAGGGACAAAAGATTAATCTCCAAAATATATAAATAGCTCATGCAGCTCAATATTAAAAAAACAAACAACCCGATTCAAAAATGGGCAGAAGACCTAAATAGACATTTCTCCAAAGAAGACATAAAGATGGCCAAGAGGCACGTGAAAAGCTCCTCAACATCACTAATTATTAGAGAAATGCAAATCAAAACTACAATGAGGTATTATCTCACACCAATTAGAATGGGCATCATCAGAAAATCTACAAACAACAAATGCTGGAGAGGGTGTGGAGAAAAGGGAACCCTCTTGCACTGTTGGTGGGAATGTGAATTGATACAGCCACTATGAAGAACAGTATGGAGGTTCCTTAAAAAACTAAAAATAGAATTACCATATGACGACCCAGCAATCCCACTACTGGGCATATACCCAGAGAAAACCATAATTCAAAAAGACACATGCACCCCAATGTTCACTGCAGCACTATTTACTATAGCCAAGTCATGGAAGCAACCTAAATGCCCATCAACAGACGAATGGATAAAGAAGATGTGGTATATATATACAAAGGAATATTAGACATAAAAAGGAATGAAACTGGGTCATTTGTAGAGACGTGGATGGACCTAGAGACTGTCATACAGAGTCAAGTAAGTCCGAAAGAGAAAAACAAGTATCGTATATTAACGCATATATGTGGAATCTAGAAAAATGGTACAGTTGAACCGGTTTGCAAGGCAGCAATAGAGACACAGATGTAGAGAACAAACGTATGGACACCAAGGGGAAAAAGTGGGGGTGGGGGGGTGGTGGTGGTGTGACGAATTGGGAGATTGGGATTGACATGTATACACTAATATGTACAAAATGGATAACTAATAAGAACCTGCTGTATAAAAAATAAATAAATAAAATGGAATTCAAATAAAATGTTAGGACAAATGTTACATATAAAATAATGCATAAAATTTTTATAGACAAAAAAGATAATTGATTTTATCCATTAACAGCCATCTGTATTAAACATTTTGAATATTTTTAAACTGATAGTTTATTCTGCCTCAGAAATAATGCCTCAAGCAAAGTGGGTACAGAATTTTATAATCTTGAAATACAGAGAACTCTTTCATAAATTTACTTCAACAGGTATCTATGTACCCTTAATTTTTTTCCCCTTTCTCTATTTTAAGTCTTCCTTGAAAAAAAAATTTAAATGAAAAAGCTCTTTCTACTTTTACATTGCTTAGAGCTGGATATAGTCCAGCAATAAAAATGAAGTTTTCCTTTTACCATTTGTTTACAATAAATAGCTTTAGCAACTCAGTGGTCATCAGAGTTATAACCAAATATTTATTCCATATTTCTTTTTTATTATTTAAATTTTGCATCACTGGCAAAGCTATACTTTAAAGTTTTAAGCTTTATTATGCTGGTATATCAGGCAAATGAGTGTTTGATGGGGTGTGCTAATGTGAGCTAAAAATAAAATCCCATCTGTTCACCTTTCAGACTACACTGCATCAGTATCCTGCATATTGGGTACTATGTAATTTAACGAAACACAAATAAAAATTTGCTTATTCTTAATCTGTCTTTAACAGTAAAAGCAGGCTACTTTTAAGAGGAAACAATTCATGTATGGTTTTCTGGAATGCAACAAATTTGTATATTTGTCAAGATAAGCCAAATATAAATAAAAGTAAACAATCTAGTGACTGTTTTAGGTCCAAGAAAAATAAAATACTTAAGAGTGTGTACCATTAAAGTCTCATCAACTCGCCAAGTGCTTGAATAACATATAATACATTTTAAAGTAAATACATAACCAAATATTTTTCAAATATGGCATAATTTATTGGAAAATACATATCCTTGCTTATGAATTATTATGTTACCTGGCTAAGTAAGCCCTATTGCTTCATTTATTTTACTTTTACAATCAGTCTTCATATTCCTTTATGCATCAAACCTGTTCCTTAATATTTTCTATGCCATAAATGTTCTTGTTGGGCTTTAGTGAGTAAACAGCCTGATGATAAACAGAAAAAAATATTCTTGCAAATCCATTGTGTTGTTCGATGTAATTCCACAATGTACATTTGTTAAAAGCATTTTTAAGTTAACATTTAATATTTAACATTTGCTATGGATATTTTACCATCCTATGATTAGGAGACACATTTAAACTCAAATAGACATAGTCCTTTCACCTATTTATCATAACCAGTTCTGATAGCTTTCATTGAACTACTAAGACCACAACCATTATTTAAAGTATTCCATTTTGACGTATAACACCACTCAGTGTATGCATAGGATGGTAATTCTATTTTATACCCAATATACTACTTGATAGAAATTTATATACATATTTTTCTCTTGAGGCATGATTATTTTCTTTTGCATTGATGATTGTATTTCTATCAAGGATAGATATAAACATACTCTCTAGATCTTTTCCTTTCCACTTGCCTATTCACTCACACACAGATATTTTAGTCAAAACCAAAATAACCTGAGATGTAATTTCACCGAACACCGTTGGAAATACCTGCTCTCTAGTAATAGAAAGATGCTGAATCATCATCTTTTAGCCTATCTTTCTGCCTGAGATTTCCTGGTTTCTCACACCACATTGCTTTGACTATGTAACTTGGTTTCTATTTTCTTACCTAACCCACTTGTCTGATGGGTCGGTTTGACCATTACATTTGGTTTGACAGAGTGTGCATATTATTACCTCAACAAGGACATTTTAAAGCATGAAATGGAGCCCTAGTATTAAGTAAACTGGAAAAAGAAGCATAAGTCAGGTCTGTCCTGGGAAAATTTGGCTGAGTCGTCAAATTAAGGTCTGATCATACTAGGACAGGATTTCTGGTATCTGTCTTTCATCCCCATACATTTATGCCATTTGAAACCCAGTACTTCTCACTTGACCAAAGGATGGATGGAATAGTCCACATTTAATTTTCTGTGCCCATCAGGAGGTATGGATATGATGTTTCTCAAATAATCACTTTTATGCTCTTTCTTATAAGATCTTCAGGTCAATTTCTCCTCTAAATAGCTCATGTCACCTGCTCTGATTTAGCCTTTTCTGCAAGCTCTCTGCTATGTTCGAAACTCTAGAATTGACCTCTTCACCTTTGGAAGTTTTGAGAAAATGGTAGATAAGTCCCTATAGATGCTATACTTTAATGTGGAGATTCTTAATGTATGGTGGAAAAGAAGGAAAGTTTTCTTTTTTCCAAGCAAAGTTTTATAATTTTATATTAAAAAAATATATTTACATATCATAAGGGACATCATTAATTGAAAAATGTTATCTATTTTATATGACTATCATGGGATTTATATGTTTTAAGTTTTTAAATAAAATATAATCAAATTGTATACAAACCAAGAGGGAATTGATAGATGCCTGGATGGAGACTCCCTTTAAGTGCAGTTTTTGGCAAGAGTAGATAAGTATTTAGAAATAAGATTCTTACTGTTGTGGTACACCAGCAATACTTCAAGACAATAAATCTTGAAATTCAAACCATAGAAGTGAATAATTTTGAGTCCAATGTTTTATGAAACAATACAAACAGTTAAGTCTTTGTAATCAGAGAAGAGGGGTGTTTAGACTAAGATTTCTGACTAGCTGGACTATACTATTACATAATTATAGCACTCAGTTATAGTCAAATAAACGATAATATTTTAGTGGATAATCTACAGGGTTTTTTTGGTATTAGCACTAAACTGAGAGATGTGATAGTGAAGGAAAGAACAGATTATTTTAAAAGGACTATAACATAATACAACTTAGCATTAGATGTACAAGTTAGTGTTTTTTAAAGTACAAGCATAGCACAAACTTCTTTTTAAAAATGTATATTACTTATTAACTTTGAAGTGGATGTACATTACATATTTACAGTTTGTGTGTAAGACTTTTAAACATACGGCCCATTTTAATTTTAAACATGTGTCCTGTTTTGCTCCTGAGCTATCTAAACACAGAGCCACACACTGACTATTTAATAAGTGGTGCTTACTGCCAGGCCAAATGTCAACTGCCAGTGCCAACTTGTGATAGTATCTATCAAAGTATGAGAGTTGAATAACCTGAACTTTGTTTTCTTTTTACTAAAAATTCAGAAGCTTTTTTTCAAAAGTAAAAGAATATAACCTCAGGTCATATTCTACTGAGGTTATTTGAGATGCTGTTCTTTAAAGTGAATCTACCTCCTTATCACCATTTTATTGGGCTCATCCTTTCTTCCATCTTACTGAGTGTACCTTGTCTTATTTCCTTATATCTTCTTTCAAATTTCTGTACCTTTTGTCTTCAACCTATCAACTGTCTACTATCCTGCACAATCTGATTTATTGTAATTTGAGAAAAATGTTACCTTGTATAATTTTCTTTCTTTATTTTGACAAGAACAATTAGAACTGATAGCCAGATGATTCTCTAAAGAGCTGTTTAAAAGCACTTTCTTTTTTACCTGACTCTCATTGTATAGAAAAGAATATGCTTTTCTACCTAACTCTCACTGTGTAGAAAAGAATATGTAGAGAAAAGAATATTACTTACATATGATGTAAGTAATTAAAATGATTATTTACATCATTTATAGCATTTCAATCAGTGCAGTGGATAAAATCACGTTGTTTGTAGACAACTCATTAACTAAACAGGATCTGACAGTAATAACTGGACAGTTCATTTACCACATGGGAATTATTTTCCATTGAATAATACACTTAAGAGGAAAAGTTTTCAGTGAAAAAAATATATATGGGGAAAACCTTCTTGTCTTAAAATATAATTTAATTAAGAAACCAATACATGCATATATACATTCTCATCTCATCCAATTAAAAAAAATAGAATTTATGTTATATCAGTAAAGTTTTTATGTTTTGTTTGCTTCTTCTCTGATCCCTTGAATTACTACTTTCTATCTGAATAAATGTAGTGGGTAGTAGTAAAAATCAAAGTTAAATGATATGTGTTTATTTTGCAGTTGGACAACCTGCTATTAATTGGTGTTATGGCTTACTATCCAACATGGAGTGATGGATTACTAGAATAGAATTGAAATAATGCTGGATGTGAGTTCTAGCATACGTACTAGTATAAAAATTCAGGAAACTGGATATTTTGTATGTTTAAATTGAAGGGAAACAACCTTTATATCATCAAGAGCCAATCGGCCTTTTAGTAAAACTATTTGGGACATTGTTTAGCAAAATGTTTGCTGTTGAATAATATCACAGATTATTGCATATTATTTTTACATTCCTGAATGTTTAGTCCAAATGTATGTGTTGCACATTTAACATGACTATAAACATATAAATACTCTTGGACAGGTATGCAACGTGTTTTTGTGTATATATATGAGGTGTGTGTGTGTGTGTGTGTGTGTGTGTCAGAGTATACATGGATTTGCTAAAGCTATATTTTATCATCCTGGCACAGACCTTACTATCAGATAGAAGGGTCCATATTTGACCTGTTATAATCTGTTTAATAATACTTTTTCTGTGTTCAGTGTATTATAGTGGGTATAATGTTGCCTTGGGAAGCAGAGATCTGAACTCTTTATTCAGTTTTCAGAACTTACTACATGGCTTTTAATGAGTCATTTAACTACTCTGTGCCTTACTTTACAGACCATAAAATAAGTTTATAGTTAAGTGTATAGAAAGATGATTTCCCAGGTTTTGAATTTTTATGATTTTCTATAGCAAAAAGAAATCCCTTTTCAACTTTTCCACTGTAATTTAATTTCTTCCAGGGTTGGATTAGAAAATAATCCTCTGTAGTCATTAGCACAGAAACTAAAATTAGAAATTTCCATGAGGGAACACAGAGAAGAATGGATATTAAAAAAAAAAAAAAAAAAAAAAAAAGTTTACCAGCTTTATTATTTCCCTGGCTTGACCAAAAATTTTGTTGAACATTTCTAATTTTATGGCACCACAATATGTCAGCGGGAGGAAAAGCATTAAAAAAAAAAAATTCCAGTGCCCTTCATTGCTTAGATGTAAATTAAATTTATATTCTGAGTTGTATTTAAGTATATTTTTTAGAAAAAGCAGGGATAATGATAGATAACATTCACTGAGTGTGTACTATGTGACAGTTACTGTGCCAGGAATGTAACAAGGTCAATTTCATTTAATTCTCAAAACAACCCTATGAAATTGATTATAGTATATTAATTTGGAAACAGACTTTAACTCTGAAAAAGTGGTAATCCTAGTACAAAAATATTTTTTTAATCTCATAAAATCATAGACCTAGAAAGTCTTCATCCATTTTCCTGCCTCTAGGCTTGACTCTACATAAAACATCCCAGAAAAATTAAAATGTATCATTTTTTAAAAAACCTTCAGGGAAAGCAATTAACTTTCCTCCCTTGGAACTTAAGCAAGTTTTATGATCAGCAAATTACTTTTCTATCTGGTCTTGATCCTTTTTTACCCTATTCTAAAACTATAGCTTTTCTAAATTTCATGGAATTTATAGAATATCCATTAACATATTTCACATAATAAATTGTGCAGAGAGTGTTAATTGGCAACACTGCCTTTATTTGAGCTAGTGGCAAAAATAGCCCACTAATGAGAGATCAGAGAATTTAAGATCCTGATAACAAGTTATAGATACTTAACTGGTTGTAGCATTGAAAACGGAGAAGGTAATAATCATGGCACATGGCTCTGCAAATAACTGACCTGAATAGAAGGAAGGCTAAGGGAGAAGTTCAAGTCCACAGACAACCTTGGGAACTAGGAATATGAAATCCAATGTGATGGATCTCCCACAGGGCAACATTTTAATCTCCTTTCTTCCCCCCTCGCCCCACCTCATTGCCTCAGATTTGTTGTTTTGTAGGATTTTTATTTTTTTTTATTTGTTTGTTTTTTCTTTTTGGCTGTTTTTAGGAACAATTACTATCCAAGCCTTTATTTTCCATTTTTGTCCCTTTTCTTCCTTGTTTTACCATTTCTGAAAAGAAACTAGTTTCTATAGCTGGGCTTAAGCAGTAGGCAAAGAAAATTGTGGTTACAAGAAAAAAGGTGGTTATTTTTTGTTTGTTTTACTGCATGAGTCTATACCTAAACAAGCCATTCCTTTTAATATTCTTAAAATGTATTCTGGTTCAGTTATGAGAATGTGTTGCTGATAAATATTGCTTTATTTCTAATAAAAAATTTAGTATCTTTAAAAATTTCCCTTACAGGTTTACCTAAAGTGAGGATTAAGTAATATTATATATGTAGACAGATACATATACACATATATCAGTTAATCTTTTACTAATAGATTTTATAATAATTACTTTATTGATAACTAAGCCATAGTTTCCCAATAAAACTAAAAGTAAACAAGAGGAAAATTATAAAAATAAATAAAACCTGAAAATTAAAAGAGAATTTTAAAAGTGATCCCTATGTTAAAGTGGAAAAAGAACTCTAAAATTTCAAAGCAAAAATGAATTAACACAAAAAAGAGACTATTCAATGTTAAAACCTAATGCTGTAACAATAAAATTTATCTGGGTAACATTTTACTGAGTTGCTTTTAATATCTACAACAGAAAGAATGAAAATGATTAACCTAAGTATTAAACTTAACCTAGAAGAGGAATACAATAAGTCAAAAGAAAATAGGATGGAATTATTAAAAAGTTGAAATTAACAAAATACAAGAAAAAAAGTAGAATAAAAACATAAAATTTGACCCCATAAAAAATGAATAGCATGCATAAACCCTTGGAAATTGTAATTTAGACAGAGGGAAAAGAAATTTAAAAAAAATACACCACCAAGAACAAGAAATCAAATATAAGCATTGCCATAGAAGACATGAAAAGTGCTACATAGAAAATAAATGTTAAAATCTAAAGGAAATAAATATTTTCTAGTAGAACATAAATTGCCAAAATTGACAAAAGAAGAGGTTGGTATCATGAATTATAGAATTTAGCCAATACTCGCCGATGAAAACCAGCAAATCACTAATGACTTTTAACTGGCATGACAGGGCTTTTTCAAAGGGGTTATCTCAGCAAGTTTATCATTTCAAAGGGGTTTATCTACCCCATGCCAAAACAGAATTTACTAAATAAGATTAACAATAGAATTTCATTTCTGTATTAACATATTTACTGGCTAAGTCCCCCATATCAGCAACCTCTACTAGAAACTAAATAATTTGATCAAGATTCCCTGAAACATTTTTCAAAATCAAGCAATCAACTTTTAATGAGCATCCATTGGGCATGCAGCCTCTATCCTGCATATTCTTGGCTCTAAATCTTGCCCTCTTGCCAATACTTTTTCACCTGTTATGGAAAGACATGCTATCAATAGATTTCACATTTCTGTTGCAGGAGTAACTCCCTATATACCAACAAAACTATTCTGTATGCTCACACTTTTCATAATCTCATGGTTGGTGGTGTAGGCAAGGGTGGTTAATGCATCTGAGTTTGGTCATAGCCACTGCCCCCAAATTATCTGTCCAAGCTGCTGTCCTTTGTAATTCAGTTCAATATGCATTTTTGTCTACTAATTTCCAGTCATTGTGCTCAGCACATGGGGCCTAAGAGTTTAATAAGACAACATAATTTCCCTTAAACTATTTATACTCCAAATATAAATAATAATAATAATTCACTACAGTAAATTCTGATGAATGGACACATGGATGTTTGACTCCTGGTTTTACCATTACACATTGCGTGAACATCAGTAAGTTTCTCATTAAAAAAAAAAAGGTATTATACTGGGTTTTATGAAGATAATCCTATACAAGAAAAAACTTATATCCATAATTGTATTTATAAAAAAAAGAATAATAAAATAAATCCCCATGTGCAAAATTCCAGATTAAAGCACAGAATATTACCAATGATTTTGTAGCCTCCTGCTGTCTCCTCCTTGAATGTATCACTTTTTCTACTCACTCAAGTTAAAAGAACTTTTGAATTTTATTTTTCATTGTGTTTTATGTATGTGTTTATTTGTAAACAGTATATAGTTGATTTAGTTTTATCTGATTTTGAAATTTATAAATGGTATCTTAACTACATGACTGTTTTTGAAAGTTGAAAGTTCTCATGGTGATGACAGAAATGCAAGAAGGCAAGTCAACTTCATAAACATGAAGGCTTTCATGTATGGAGGCTTTGCTCACTTCCTGCCTATTAGCATTCCATAGCTAAGCCCAACATAATAGCTCAGGGGAAAATACACCTCTTTATTGGAAGGAACTGCAAAACAACATGGCAAAGGGCTTAAATAGCAAGAGGTACAAATACTTAAGAACGTTAATGTTAACGCTGTCTTCCACATTGAGTGTCTTTTGTAACTTCTTTAAGAAAACTTCTCATGTATTGTTAATGTTTTTACAATGTATTTTAAAATCTTACGAAGTTAGGAGAGATCATGTGAAATCAGTGAATGAGTTCAAATTTTTATCCTCTTTCTAGTCTTCTTATTTTACATTAACTCAGAAGATGGAAGTCTTGCCAACACAACATAATATTTCACATTGCTCTGATGGTATATAGGGATACACAATACTTACTGCAACAAACACTAAAATGGTAAGAAAATTTGAAATATTGTCAATTCTAGGTATGAAAGTTAAAGAAGTTGGACTGATTTTTATTTAGGAAACTAAAATAATGTTCATTGCTAATCCCCAGATGAATTACCCAAAACTAGGTAGAATAAAAGCAGATATTCAGCAAACTAAAAGCAATTCATTACCTTAATTGTGGTTATGGCTTCATTATACATTTTAGAAATATATGGTTTATTGTATTATAATTATATTTCAATAAAGCTGTTTTTAAAGGTGCTTTATCAAACTATATAAGTCATCGGCCATGTTAAGTTGAACAGATATGGACTAAAAGGCAGTGTTCAAGTGGAGTTTCTAGGAACATCCTCAGGAAAAGTAAAATAACTTAAAATGCATCATGTATAGGTATATTAGAAAACCTTCCAGTGTCCTGGGTAGTATTTGTAATTGGCTACTCTCTGTGTAGGTTTTAAATATAAATGGGTTTCCCAGAGTGAGGACATGAAAGAACTTCTGTGAGATCTCTCTGGCTGTTTAACTATATAATAATAACAAATAACACCTAGAAAACACCTAGACAAGATGGGGAAAGAGCTAAAATCTACCAGAACTTTCCCAAAGAGAAGTTTATTAGAAAATAAACTTATTTTTATTAGAAAATAACCACCCATCCTTTTCTTTATTGGGAAGTGTGTAAAGTTCTGCTATCTTTAAGAAAGCTTTATAATGTACAAATCATTCTTTGAAAGTCCTCTAGAAGGGAGAAGAGACACATGAAGGTAGGAATAGATAATGCTTAGGACTTCTTTCTCTTCTGCATTCTAAATGAGAAGAAAAATTGAAGTTATGAGTTCAGAATAAATCTTGAAAGACCATGTGGATTTAACTTAAGAATACTGATTAGATTTCAGATATCCTCTCGATAATTTAAAAAAAAAAAAAAAAGTGGAGTGTATTTTGCTCTCCTTCCACAACCATGGATGGATTGCTGTTTATTCTACTTCGGCTGCATATGGATTAGACACATGAATTCTTAATTGAGGATACAATTTGCATTCTTAGCTTTGCCTATTATTATTATCCTGTACTTAGTTATACACAACAAAGTAAAAATAAATCAAATGTATATGATCAATTTAAGATTGCTTGTTCTTGAGAGGAAATAAATCAACATCTCACGTTTTCTTTTATTTGGTGGGTGGGGGAGGGGAGATAACTTTCAATATGAAGAGTAACGGGAGTAGTTCGAATCCAAATGAGAATTTACAAGATGTTTCGAAGAAGTCCAAAGGTGTTCTAATAGAGGATGAATTCTCTCAATTACACCCTTCAGTACTACAAAAGCTATAAAGTTCCTAACATTTTTTAATGTCAAAAATCATCCTTCCAATGGTTTTCAAAGCACGTGCTTCATGTCGTGGCAGAGAACATTTGTTTAATCTGTACGGACTATATGAGGTTTGATTATTTATATTGAATTTGTGCTAGTATCAAGAAATACAAGGCTTACCTAATCAAGTTCAACACTTTCAAGAAAGAAAAGCACATTGTGCTCGTTTCCTTATGACCTCATAAAGAGCATGCAAAAGCTGTAGATTTACATCCTAATTAACTTATATAAACATAAAACAATGAAGATTAGATAATAAATGGGTCATAAATGTGAGAAAAATAAGAGACAGTGTTTTGTGTCAGGCCCTTTCTTACAGGAACTTTTCATGTCTATCTAAAACCAAAAGGTTGAGATATATTCTACTTTGCTCACAAAATAGAGATGAATTTGTTTTCCTTTTTATTTTAATTGTTACTCCTTGTGTAGGTACCTTGTAAAAAAAAGTTACCTTTACATTTTAAACAGAATAATCAATGAATATCATGTAGTTACATATACAACCCATCTACGTAACTTGACTCCTTTAACCGGTTTGACTTAAAAATAGTGTCTTATATTCCACTTTAAAATAGAATTATAGAAGCATTTCACCACTTTCTATTGTCTTAATTTGGGATAGGAAATGGTCTTTAATATACATACCAATCACAAAACAATTTGCCAGGGCCTGTTGCATTCATTGAGGATTTGCAGCCCAAGTAATGGACCTTGGGAAATATTGTCCAGAACAATTAGCAAAGTCAGCCAGGTGAGCCGGTGTAGAGGATGCTACTGGATGCCACCCAGATCCTCTTTACCAGCTGGGACACCCATTTCTCAAATGCTGTATATTTTAGCAGCTAAAAACTCACTTTGCTCCCCTCTCAGAAAAATTGTCCTCTGCCAAATAGAAGAAACTTCATGCTTCCTCCCTGAGAAGTCTGTCAACGGACTGATGGTACAAAATGCTGGCTATTTGACTTCAAGGGGAACTAACATTCTGGTGTTATTTGGCCTCTAATACTTTTTCCATGGGATCATACTGAAGATTGTTTCCAGCTGAGACTAGGTTCTTACTGAGCTTTTTTTCTCTTACCCTGTCTTGCTTCCCTCATTTCTTTTCTCCTGAAAGCTTACTGTACTCTAGTTTATGATGTTTCCCATGGTGGTGTGAGTTAACAGTTATACATGTATACTGGAATTGAACAATTACATAAATTAATAGCAGTTTGTGGGAGCCAAAGTTCTCACTGTTTGAGTGAGAGGTTACATACAAGCAAGGGAAGAAGTCTAGAATGATCCTAGTGGTAATGTATTAGACTTGGAGACATCAGTATGAACTAATGTTTAGGATAATATGGATACAGTGATTATATATAGAAATAACAATAGATATGTGTACACACACAGACTAGTATGCACACATATATTTCCTTGCAGTGTCAGCTCAGGGGCCCTAGAAGCAGCAACACCCCTGTAGCAACTAACATACTTAGCACCCAGATCTTGGTTTTTAATACTATTCTCCAGTGAAAGGAATCAGGACTACTTGAAGAAATGGCTGATTCTACTACTGTGGCAGGAAATACAAGATGTTCCTTGAGAACATATTAGCACCACAGTGTAAGGAACTGCTTAAGCATACATATGCACAAACACATGCACACACACACACACACAATAACCACAGTATCAAAAGAGCACAGAAGGCAACTGAAAGAGCTAATGATGGGCAAAGCTGGAGCAATTTGAGCAACAAAACAGTTTTGGATTATAACCTAATATATAAGGTAAATATTCATGAGTCCATATTGATACAAATAAATGATTGAATAAATTAATAAATGAGGAAGAATAGACAAAACTCCCACGTAGAGGATTTCTAAATAGTTTAATGTATCCCACCCTCAAAAAGGTAGAATAGAACTCCCATTCCTTAAGTGGGCTATGCACAGTGACTTCCAAAGAATACAATATGGAAAGGGGGGAAATACAAGGCTACAGTAGAGAAACCTGACAAACGCCACCTTAGCCAGGTGATCAAGATTAGCATTAACAGTGATAAGTGATGTTGATAGTATAGCTGACACTTGAATAACATGGGCTTGAACTGCTCTGGTCCACTTATATGAGAGTATTTTTCAGTAATAAGTACCATAGTACTGAATGATCCGTGGCTGGTTGAATTCCTCTATGCAGAACCGCTATAAGGAAGTGCGGCGGTTACGAGATGACTATAAGTCATAAGTAGATTTTTGACTGCTGTAAGGGTCAGCACCCCTAACCATCATGTCGTTCAAGGTCAACTGTATATACCCTTGATAAGATATGACAGTCACTTTACCTCTCTGGTATTTCTATCCAACACCCATACCCCCAGTCTAATCATGAGAAAAACATTAGACAACACCAACAGAGGTACAGTATACAAAACATCTAATCAATAGTTCTCAGCACTGTCAAGATAATCAAGAACAAGGAAAGCCTGAGAAAGTGTCACAACAAAGAGGAGCCTAAGGAGACATGACAAATATAATGTGGTATCTGAAATGGGATCTTAGAGAGAAAAGGAACATCAGGTAAAAACTAAGGAAATATGAATAAAGAATGGACTTTAGTTATTAATATGCATCAATGTTTACTCATTAATTGACATATGTACCATCTTTGCAATTTTTCTGTAAATCTGAAATGATTCTAAAATTTAAAACTTATTTTTAAAAAAATACTACTTTGAAAGGAACCATTGTTGCCATTTATATATATGTATATATGTATATATCCCTTTTCGTGTGTGGCGGTTTTAAGTACTGTACAAGCAAATTAGTATCACAAAACAGAAAGCATTTAAAGTTTAAGATTATATCCGAACAGAAAGTTCACTTTCTTTGTTTTTCTTTGGTAATTAGTTTGCTTCTGCTTATCTTTATTTCAAAAATATTCTGCATTGTTTTAGTATTTTATAATATCATATACATAAATTTTATAAAATTTTACTTATTGTTTTGTAATATTGTTTTCTGTTTTCTACGGTCTTATCTTTTGGATTTGTGAACACAAGAACTAATAAAAATTAATCTAGATGAATATGATTACATATACAGAAGAATTTCTTTTCAAAACAAAACCAGAACATCTTTAATTTTTAACTCTTTTCAGTTTTAGGCTGATATCTCAGTAACTTCCAGACCTCTTTTTCCTTCCCGTCTACAATGCTATAGGCTCTGTCTGATCAGAAATTCCTATCACAGTCATCGACTAGCTGAATTCAACATTTGATCTATTTGTTGTACAAGCCAATGTACAGACCTAGCGTGTACAACTTCTGTCTTGCTCCTGACACTCAAGAAAGAGAAATACTTTAATCTCAAAAAGAAGTAAATTGAAATATCTGAATATGCTTGCTAAATTCATGTGATATTTAAAAACAATCTTAAAACTAGTATTAGGGCAAAACTCCATATATGATAAACCCAGAGTTAAGACATGAAGTCAATTTTAGACTTAAATTTATAATGCATAATAGATTTTTATCATGTATATGTGTGTGTGCTCTATCTTCTTACAAAATTTAATGTTAAATAGCATATATCTACATCTGGATATAACCTACATAAGTAAATGTCATATCTAACAAAAAAAACATATTAAAAGGAAAAACTTCTTTCTCTTAGCAAATATGATCTAACTGGATTCTAATTACTACTGCCTATTAGTAAATAAAACATGCTTACATTTCATAAGCATGTCTGAATTTCACTAAGTCCACGTATCATGCCTGGGTGCTAATGCAAACAATACATACATAAGTTTAAGTTTTTCCTCGAGAAAAAAATTGTCTTGGAAAAGACACATCATGTTTTTTGAGGTACTTGTTTTAATTTCTTAATTAAAATATTTAAAATGCTTCAATATCTAATTTATATTACTTTTCTAAATAACAATTTAATTCACCTCGTGCTTTCCTTTAGTAAATGATAAATATATAAACAACACATGCATGCTTTCACAAATGTCTGTGTGTGCGTGTGCATTATATACTATATCTGTACTCATATGCAAGATTAGGAAGTAAAGCATACATGCACAAATTTCACTTGATAAACAATCAATTTTGTTTTCATTAAATTATGCACAAAGTGCCCTATTTTCTATTTATCAGAACTGTTCCAAAATATCAAAGAACAGTAACCTATATGTTTACCATATTTATTCTACATATGGCTTATTTGAAAATGTTAATCATTGTAAGTTTTGAAACTTTTAATTGAAAGCAGTTGCTACAGAAACGTGAAGTGTATTAATTTTACATCCACATAATATGTACATTTTATTTAGAAGCTAAGGATGAGAAAAGGAGTGAGAATATACAGTATCCTTAAATAAACTTAGTATATTAAAAATATCTAATACTTTGATTTAGCTATTGAATTACCAAAAGTAGTACTCGTATTCTATATTTATCCAAATATCTAGTCCTATTTTCTTACTTAAAAAAAATTAAAACAGCAATGAAAAAATAGTAGGTTCTCCAGAACTCTCTTTCTTCTAAAACGTTTACCTGGATAAAACTCTAATATTTAGTGTGGATGATTTAGGGTGAAGATTTTAATCTTTAAAGTGAGCAGTTTAGAATATATTCATGTGATTACTCATAGACCATGATGTTCAAATACTAATTACTGTCATTTCCTTTCACCATTTTATCAAAAAATAAAGAAATTTTGGGGTCAAATACTTTAAAATACATGTAAATGATACACATATACTTCTATGACTTTGATCTCCTACAATAATATAAAAATTGTGTTATATAATTCTCAAATCACAAGACAATTATAAGAGATAGGTGGGAGATATTAAATATACTTTACTTGTATTTAGTATTTTATGGATTAAATATTCATGTCCAGTTCACTAAAACTAGTAAAATTAATTTATGGAGAGCATTACACACTCAAGAAGTGTATTTCACAATTACAAAAGCATGAGAAAAAAATGTATAAACTTGTACTACTGCAAAACCTGAAAGTGACCCTATAGAAAGAAGAGTCAAATCAAGGAAAACACTTTAATGGCTGGATATTTTCTTGCATATCAAAATAGTTTGCAGGCATAAAAACCAAATACAAAAACACATCAGTGTGTTTACAAATTACATTTAACTTTTACAAATTTAAGGCCACAGACGAGCAGAGCTGAAAAGAAGATTGTTTTACCATAGTTCGCATTTTTTTCACATTTTCTTCTACCCTCCTAGTCCAATTGATAATACAGATCACCAACATAAAGAAGCTTTTAGAAGATTTAAAAACATATGTATATCTTCTAAATGGATAACACATGAAATTTATTTAATATTATGCAGTAGTATTTACAAAATTTTCAGGTGAAACACAGATTGTGATTATAGCACATTTTCAGAAAACCTAGAAGAGTAACCAAAGTGTTTGGTTTATAAAATCTCACAAACTTCTAGGTTGATGCTTGAGAGTTTCAATATATAACTTTTTTAATATGGAAATAATTATTTCTTTAAAGAGAAAGCTACAACTACATTGAAATTTTAAATGTTTAAAACTAGACAGTTCTCAAGGTTCTTTATAAATTAACTTAGTTCCTAAAACAAATAATCCAAAAACCTCAACTACAACAAATAATTCCATCCAAATTTTAAAATGTTGACATGAAGATCCCTAAAAAAATTTTAAGCAGACCCCTCCCAAAGGAAAGAGAAGTGAGACTTATTTACACAAGGAGAATGTGATCTCCATAAGTCAGGCTTCTGAACCCTCTGAAGTTAAGTTCATTGCTAGAGAGACCAGATCAAGATTCTTGATCAACTTAGGGATCACAAATTTTTATAGAAAATCAAAATGATTCTTCAAGACCATAGGGTCACATTTGACTAACACTGTGAGCCACATATGTAATTTAAGTTTTTCTAGCAACATATAAATTATAAAGGCAAAAATAAAAAGGTGAAATTTTAATATTTGAAATAATCATGTTAATGTAGAATCAACATAAAAATTATTGATGAAAACGTATTCCACATTTTTTTTTGGCTAAGTTTTGAAATCTAGCATGTATTTTACATGTATCCATATCTAAATCTGGACTGGGTAGTACAGCACTATGATGTGTTAGAGGAACTTCAGTACCAGGAAGTTAAATAACATACAAATTTGAAATTCTCTGATCTGGGAGAATACTGGTCTCTGTCGCTTTGACTGACCTGTTGCTTTTTTGTTTAACACTTTAGAATCATGCTCTCTATTTGAATGTCACTGTTTCCAACAAACTAGCCAATTTTTGTCCTTCACAGCCTCAGAGAGCCCAGAGGAACCATCAATAACTCAGATCTAGTTTAATTTCCTTTTTAACTTGATTCTGCATACTCTTCACAAGCAGTCTGGAAACTTGTTTTCCAAGCTGATTTCCCAAAGTCTAAGAACCATTGTTAAAGTCTCCAAACATCAGAAAAACTGAGTCACAGCCAACACTTTTCTGTCTTGAGAAACTGCCACTTTCTAAGGGAGTTTTTCCTAAGAGATGAAAGCAAAACAAAAAAAAAAAAAAAAAGAAGGAAAAAAGAAAAAAAAATGGCTACTACAATATTTGAGTAGAAAAGTTCTAAATATTTTACTCTGAAAATAATTATTTAAAATTGAAAATCATGAATTTCGGAAGAAAGGCTTCAGCTAGACCACAAATGGAAGACAGAATCTGAATATTAAAATGAATGTAATATATAAAATAGGTATATATTCTATATGCCTAGCAATAGAGATTCCATTTGTCAATGTTGAATTTGACTGGCTAAAATTTCCCATTTATCCTTCACATCAAAATATTGTCCTGTAATTAAAATTCCATTGTGTTGATCCTAAACTGTTAGAGTGCATTCTAAATTTGTTTCAGTGCTACTGGAACATAAGATGTCATGACAGTCCATCACAATCTTTTGAATACAATTTCTATTTAAAATGTTTTATTCACTGTAGCAGTTCTTAAACATTACAGATAATAAAAAGAGGTCAAAAAATATGCTCTTCCATTTGTCACTGTTTGGCTTTGGATTATGAAAAGTGTGTTTAACCTTTTATTTCCTAGAGCAGAAATTATATAAAGGTATGTGAGTTGTGTAATAACCACACTATGAGTGTGCTCTTTAAGCCTCCAGGAAAGCACTCTGACATTCACTATTTAATGCTTTAAATTTGTGTTCTTGTAAAGGTCAGAGAAAAAAGAAAAATTTCAAGGCACTAAGTACAGTAAATGTGGGGAAAAACTTTGTGATTTGTTGAATGACTGTTTTAAAAGAAATCTAATATTTTCTAGACGAGTTGAACTATTAAGAATGTACGTGTTTTGCTATCATAATAAAAATGTCTTTCAAAACGAGTTGATCCATAAGGAATCTATGTGACATATAAACCTACAATCTAAATTTTAATTACAGAGAAAACATTAGGCATCTTTTTAAAAGCCTGTACCACTATTTCTGGGATCATGATGTCAATTCCCAAACACATCTGAAGGATTTAATGTAGTTTCCACTATTAGTCTGGTGCTTGCTCATGATGAAGCAAAAGCCAACATGCCAAACAACTTCTATGAGTATTTTCCAAAACCATTTTCTCTTAGTAATTACAATGTATTTTAGGCTTCCAAAAAAATTAATAAATAAACCACTGAGAAAAAAATAGAAAAATATTTTCAGACTAATTGTTTATGAACATATGTGCTGGTCCTTCAGGGAAAAACTCTATTAAAGAGTTGTACTTTTTTTTAAAGCATGCTGTTAGATGAATTACATGAGAAAATATTTCTTATTCTTATAATAAGGAAAAGTATCATATTATATGACTAATAAAAAATAAAAACCAGACAACTTTTTATTTTTAGTAGTGACATTTGCCTGGACATTTCAAATTGCAACAAAAGAATTTTTCGGTAAGAAATATATACACATTGGAAACTCCATATTAGCCCATGAAAGAATGTAGCTCTCATGTTTTAAGGCTAATCTCTTTCTTTCTATCCCCTGGTCTCCAAAGGCATACACAAACATAATTTACAGTAAATGTAGATTAAAATTATTTGAAAACAATAGCAGGTTTGAGTGGCACCATCAGTCATAAACCATGATGTGATTTCTACTTTTCCTCTAAATTTTATCATTTATCCAGATTTTCATGAAGAATAACTGATTGTTTCAACGTAGAGTTTCTAATCGTTTTTTTCCTCTTTTACCACTGACAGATAGTTGATAAACTCACCACCCCATTATATTTTCCTCCCTCTACCTCTTCACTCCAGTAGTTTCTCCAGTGCATAATTGACAAGTTAAACTTACTAAAATATGACTTTTCTTATTATCTTTCCCCACCCAGCCCCTATAATGGTAAAATTCTTTGATGGCACCCCAGTAGCCAAAAAATATAGTAAGTAAGTAACACTGGTGTTAAAGATCATTCATGCTCTGATAATCAACTATTCTCTACATTTTGGCTTGTACAATACTACTCCCTCCATTAATCTCTCATCCAGTCTATTTAGTCGCTTTATTTTCTCTGAAACCTCCACCTCTGCAACTTCTCTCCTCTTACTCCTTGTGCTGAGAATTCTCTTCTACTCATTTTCAATTATCTAGTTCCACACTTCCCTCCAAGGCACAGTTCTGCTAAGTCCCAACATGTAATATATAACACTATCCCTCTTTTGAACAGTTTATATGCTGTCCTTTTACACATTTAAAAAAAATGTATACACTTTTATTTCTATATAGGTTTGCAATATCCCTGAGGACAGGCAACATCTCTTATTCACCTCTTAAGCCCTAGGATTCTAGCATAAGACTTGGATATACTTAGAGTCAAGTAAAAATAAACAAAAGCAATATCTTGATACTGCTGACAATATTTCATGTTAAAACTATTTACCTTTGAGGTTAAAAAACACTTCAGCTTTCTGGCTACTAACAATCTCCTCAGTTCTACCTAAATAGACTACTAATAATAGCCATATGCTAGTAGATTTCATTTCTTCCCCAAAACAATGAAAACTCAGCAATTAACCAGTGGCTTCTGGTTTACCTTCCGTATTATCCACTGAATATTAATTCTGTAGAATACAAAATTATTCTATCACAGAATATGCATTTTAATCATAAAATGCATACTGACAAAGTACTAACTGGTACCCAATATCATTAGTCATCTGAGAAATTCCAGTTAAATCATAATGACAGGAGAGACCTTCAAGATGGCGGAAGAATAAGACGTGGAGATCACCTTCCTCTCCACAAATAAATCAGAAATACATCTATATGTGGAACAACTCGTACAGAACACCTACTGAAAGCTGGCAGAAGACCTCAGACTTCCCCAAAGGCAAGAAACTCCCCACGTACCTGGGTAGGGCAAAAGAAAAAAGATAAAACAGAGACAAAAGAATAGGGACGGGACCTGCACCAGTGGGAGGGAGCCGTGAAGGAGGAAAGGCTTCCACACACTAGGAAGCCCCTTCATGGGTGGAGACGGCGGGTGGCAGAGGGGGGAAGCTTCAGAGCCATGGAGGAGAGCGCAGCAACAGGGGTGCAGAGGGCAAAGCGGAGAGATTCCCGCACAGAGGACCGGTGCCGAGCAGCACTCACCAGCCCAAGAGGCTTGTCTGCTCCCCCGCCGGGGTGGGCGGGGCTGGGAGCTGAGGCTCGGGCTTCGGTCGGATCCCAGGGAGAGGACTGGGGTTGGATGCGTGAACACAGCCTGAAGGGGGCTAGCGCACCACAGCTAGCCAGGAGGGAGTCTGGGAAAAAGTCTGGAATTGCCTAAGAGGCAAGAGACCATTGTTTTGGGGTGCGTGAGGAGATGGGATTCAGAGCACCACTTAAACGAGCTCCAGAGATGGGCGTGAGCCACGGCTATCAGCGCGGATCACAGAGACAGGCATGAAATGTTAAGGCTGCTGCTGCCGCCACCAAGAAGCCTGTGTGCAAGCACAGCTGACTATCCACACCTCCCCACCCAGGAGCCTGTGCAGCCCACCACTGTCAGGGTCCCGTGATCCAGGGACAACTTCCCCAGGGGAACACATGGTGCACCTCAGGCTGCTGCAACATCACGCTGGGCTCTTCCGCCACAGGCTCGCCCTGCATTCCATACCCCTCCCTCCCCCCGGCCTGAGTGAGCCAGAGCCCCCTAATCAGCTGCTACTTTAACCCTGTCCTGTCTGAGCGAAGCACAGACGCCCTCAGGAGACCTACACACAGAGGCGGGGCCAAATCCAAAGCTGAACCCCGGGAGCTGTGCAAACAAAGAAGAGAAAGGGAAATCTCTCCCAGCAGACTCAGGAGCAGCAGATTAAATCTTCACAATCAACTTGATGTACCCTGCATCTGTGGAACACCTGAATAGACAACAAATCATCCCAATATTGAGGCCGTGGACTTTGGGGGCAATGATATATATATTTTTCCTTTTTCTCTTTTTGTGAGTATATATGTGTATGCTCCTTTGTGTGATTTTGTCTGTATAGCTTTGCTTTTACCATTTCTCCTAGGGTTCTGTCTGTCCTTTTTTTTTTGTTTTTTTTTTTTAGTATAGTTTTTAGCACTTGGTATCACTGGTAGATTTGTTTTTTGGTTCGGTTGCTCCCTTCTTTCTTTCTTTCTTTTTCTTTAATTTTTTTAATTTTTAATAATAATTTTTTATTTTAATAACTATATTTTATTTCATATCATTTTTCTCTTTCTTTCTTTTGTTTTTTTCTCCCTTTTTGTCTGAGCCGTGTGCCTAACAGGGTCTTGGTGCTTCGGCCAGGTACCAGGCCTGTGTCTCTGAGGTGGGAGAGCTGAGTTTAGGACATTGGTCCACCAGAGACCTCCCAGCTCCATGTAATATCAAATGGCAAAAGCTCTCCCAGAGATCTCCATCTCAATGCTAAGACCCAGCTCCACTCAACAACCAGCAAGCTACAGTGCTGGACACCCTATGCCAAACAACTAGCAAGACAGGAACACGACCCCACCCATTAGCAGAGAGTATGCCTAAAATCATAATAAGGTCACAAACACCCTAAAAAACACAACCGGATGTGGTCCTGCCCACTAGAAAGACAAGATCCAACATCATCCACCAGAACACAGGCACTAGTCCCCTCCACCAGGAAGCCTACACAACCCACTGAACCAACCTTAGCCACTGGGGGCAGACACCAAAAACAATGGGAACTACAAACCTGAAGCCTGTGAAAAGGAGACCCCAAACACAGTAACTTAAGCAAAATGAGAAGACAGAGAAACACACAGCAGATGAAGGAGCAAGGCAAAAACCCACGAGACCAAACAAATGAAGAGGAAATAGGCAGTCTACCTGAAAAAGAATTCAGAGAAATGATAGTAAAGATGATACAAAATCCTGGAAACAGAATGGAGAAAATACAAGAAACGTTTAACAAAGACCTAGAAGAACTAAAGAGAAAACAAACAATGATGAACAACACAATAAATGAAATTAAAAATTCTCTAGAAGGAATCAATAGCATAATAACTGAGGCAGAAGAACGGAGGAGTAACCTGGAAGATAAAATAGTGGAAATAATTACTGAAGAGCAGAATAAAGAAAAAAGAATGAAAAGAATTGAGGGCAGTCTCAGAGATCTCTGGGACAACATTAAACGCACCAACATTCGAATTATAGGGCTCCCAGAAGAAGAAGAGAAAAAGAAAGGAACTGAGAAACTATTTGAAGAGATTATAGTTGAAAACTTCCCTAATATGGGAAAGGAAATAGGTAATCAAGCCCAAGAAGCACAGAGAGTCCCATACAGGATAAATCCAAGGAGAAACACGCCAAGACACATATTAATAAAACTATCAAAAATTAAATACAAAGAAAAAATATTAAAAGCAGCAAGGGAACAACAACAAATAACACAAGAGGAATCCCCATAAGGTTAACAGCTGTTCTTTCAGCAGAAACTCTGCAAGCCAGAAGGGTGTGGCAGGACATATTTAAAGTGATGAAGGAGAAAAACCTACAACCAAGATCACTCTACCCTGCAAGGATCTCATTCAGATTTGACGGAGAAATTAAAACCTTTACAGACAAGCAAAAGCTAAGAGAACTCAGCACCACCAAACCAGCTTTACAACAAATGCTAAAGGAGCCTCTCTAGGCAGGAAACACAAGAGAAGGAAAAGACCTACAATAAGAAACCCAAAACAATTAAGAAAATGGTAATAGCAACATACATATCAATAACTACCTTAAATGTAAATGGATTAACTGTCCCAACCAAAAGACACAGACTGGCTGAATGGATACAAAAACAAGATCCATATATATGCTGACTACAAGAAACCCACTTCAGACCTAGGGACACATACAGACTGAAAGTGAGGGGACAGAAAAAGATATTCCATGCAAATGGAAATCAAAAGAAAGCTGGAATAGCAATTCTCATGTCAGACAAAATAGACTAAAATAAAGACTATTACAAGAGACAAAGAAGGACACTACAGAATGATCAAGGGATCAATCCAAGAACAAGATATAACAATTGTAAATATTTATGCATCCTACAATGGAGTACCTCAATACATAAGGCAAGTATTAACAGCCATAAAAGGAGAAATCGACAGTAACACAATCATAGTAGGGGACTTCAACACCCCACTTTCACCAGTGGAGAGATCATTCAAAATGAAAATAAATAAGGAAACACAAGCTTTAAATGATATATTAAACAAGATGGACTTAATTGCTGTTTATAGGACATTCCATCCAAAAAAACAGAATACACTTGCTTCTCAATTGCTCATGGAACATTCTCCAGGAGAGATCATATCTTGGGTCACAAATCAAGCCTTGGTAAATTTAAGAAAATTGAAATTGTATCAAGTATCTTTTCCGACCACAGTGCTATGAGACTAGATATCAATTACAGGAAAAATCTGTAAAAAATACAAACACATGGAGGCTAAACAATACACTACTTCATAACCAAGAGATCATGGAAGAAATCAAAATGGGAATCAAAAAATACCTAGAAACAAATGACAATGACAACATGATGACCCAGAACCTATGGGATGTAGCAAAAGCATTTCTATGAGGGAAGTTTATAGCTATAAAATCCTACCTCAAGAAACAGGAAACATCTCAAATAAACAACCTAACCTTACACCTAAAGCAATTAGAGAAAGAAGAACAAAAAAACCCCAAAGTTAGCAGAAGGAAAGAAATAATAAAGATCATAACAGAAAGAAATGAAGGAAACAATAGCAAAGATCAATAAAACTAAAAGCTGGTTCTTGGAGAAGACAAATAAAATTGATAAACCATTAGCTAGACTCATCAAGAAAACAAGGGAGAAGACTCAATTCAATAGAATTAGAACTGAAAAAGAAGTAACAACTGACACTGCAGAAATAAAAAGGATAATAAGAGATTACTACAAACAACTATATGCCAATAAAATGGACAACCTGGAAGAAATGGACACATTCTTAGAAAAGCATAACCATCAGAGACTGAACAAGGAAGAAATAGAAAATATAAACAGACCAATCACAAGCACTGAAATAGAGACGGTGATTAAAAATCTTCCAACAAACGAAAGCCCAGGACCAGATGGCTTCACAGGCGAATTCTATCAAACATTTAGAGAAGAGCTAACACCTTCCCTTCTCAAACTCTTCCAAAATATAGCAGAGGGAGGAGTACTCCCAAACTCATTCTATGAGGCCACCATCACCCTGATAAGCAAAACCAGACAAAGATGTCACAAAGAAAGAAAACTATAGGCCAATATCACTGATGAACATAGATGCAAAAATCCTCAACAAAATACTAGCAAACAGAATCCAACAGCACATTAAAAGGATCATACACCGTGATCAAGTGGGGTTTATCCCAGGAATGCAAGGATTCTTCAACATACACAAATCAATCAATGTGATACACCATATTAATAAATTGATGGATAAAAACCATATGATCATCTCAATAGATGCAGAAAAACCTTTCAACGAAATTCAACACCCATTTATGATAAAAACCCTCCAGAAAGTAGGCATAGAGGGAACTTTCCTCAACATAATAAAGGCCATATATGACAAACCCACAGCCAACATAGTTCTCAATGGCAAAAAACTGAAACCATTTCCACTAAGATCAGGAAGAAGACAAGGTTGCCCACTCTCACCACTATTATTCAACATAGTTTTGGAAGTGTTAGCCACAGCAATCAGAGAAGAAAAAGAAATAAAAGGAACCCAAGTCAGAAAAGAAGAAGTAAAGTTGTCACTGTTTGCAGATGACATGATACTATACATAGAGAATCCTAAAGACTCTACCAGAAAAGTACTAGAGCTAATCAATGAATTTGGTAAAGTAGCAGGATACAAAATTAATGCACAGAAATCTCTTGCATTCCTATATACTAATGATGAAAAATCTGAAAGAGGAATTAAGAAAACACTCCTATTTACCACTGCAACACAAAGAATAAAATAACTAGGAATAAACCTACGTAAGGAGACAAAGACCTGTATGCAGAAAACTATAAGACACTGATGAAAGAAATGAAAGATGACACAAACAGATGGAGAGATATACCATGTTCCTGGATTGGAAGAATCAACATTGTGAAAATGACTATACTACCAAAAGCAAACTACAGATTCAATGCAATCCCTATCAAACTACCAGCGACATTTTTCACAGAACTAGAACAAAAAATTTCACAATTTGTATGGAAACACAAAAGACCCCAAATAGCCAAAGCAATCTTGAGACAGAAAAGCGGAGCTGGAGGAATCAGGCTCCCAGACTTCAGACTATACTACAAAGCTATAGTAATCCAGACAGTGTGGTACTGGCACAAAAACAGATATATAGATCAATGGAACAGCATAGAAAGCCCAGAGATAAACCCACGCAAATATGGTCACCTTTTTTTTGATAAAGGAGGCAAGCATATACAGTGGAGAAAAGACAGCCTCTTCAATAAGTGGTGATGGGAAATCTGGACAGCTACATGTAAAAGAATGAAATTAGAGCATTCCCTAACACTCTACACAAAAATAAACTCAAAATGGATTAAAGAACTAAATGTAAGGCCAGACACTATCAAACTCTTAGAGGAAAACCTAGGCAGAACACTCTATGACATAAAGCACAGCAAGATCCTTTTTGATCCACCTCTTAGAGAAATGGAAATAAAAACAAAAATAAACAAATGGGCCCGAATGAAACTTACAAGCTTTTGCACAGTAAAGGCAACCATAAGCAAGACAAAAAGACAGCCCTCAGAATGGGAGAAAATATTTTCAAACGAAGCAACTGACAAAGGATTAACCTCCAAAACATAGAAGCAGCTCATGCAGCTCCATATCCAAAAAACAAACAACCCAATCCAAAAATGGGCAGAAGACCTAAATAGACATTTCTCCAAAGAAGATATACAGATTGCCAACAAACACATGAAAGAATGCTCAACATCACTAACCATGAGAGAAATGAAAATCAAAATTACAATGAGGTATCACCTCATACCAGTCAGAATGGCCATCATCAAAAAATCTACAAACAATAAATGCTAGAGAGGGTGTGGAGAAAAGCGAACCCTCTTGCACTGTTGCTGGGAATATAAATTGATACAGCCACTATGGAGAACAGTATGGAGGTTCCTTTAAAACTAAAAATAGAACTACCATATGACCCAGCAATCTCACTACTGGACATATACCCTGAGAAAACCATAATTCAAAAAGAGTCATGTACCACCATGTTCATTGCAGCTCTATTTATAATAGCCAGGACATGGAAGCAACCTAAGTGTCCATCATCGGATGAATGGATAAAGAAGATGTGGCACATATATACAATGGAATATTACTCAGCCATAAAAAGAAATGAAATGGAGGTATTTGTAATGAGGTGGATGGAGTTAGAGTCTGTCATACAGAGTGAAGTAAGTCAGAAAGAGAAAAACAAATACCATATGCTAACACATATATATGGAATCTTAAAAAAAAAAAAAGGGTTCTGAAGAACCTAGGGGCAGGACAGGAATAAAGGTGCAGACATAGAGAATGGACTTGAGGACACGAGGAGGGGGAAGGGTAAGCTAGGACAAAGGGAGAGAGTGGCATAGACTTATATATACTACCTAATGTAATATAGATAGCTAGTGGGAAGGAGCCGCATAGTACAGGGAGATTAGCTCAGTGCTCTGTGACCACCTAGAGGGGTGGGATAGGGAGGAGGGCAGGGAGATGAAAGAGGGAGGAGATATGGGGATATATGTATATGTATAGCTGATTCACTTTCTTATAAAGCAGAAACTAACACACCACTGTAAAGCACTTATACTCCAATAAAGATGTTAAAAAAACCATAATGACATACCAATAAACACTCACTGTATTGGCTAAATTTTATTAGTCTGAAAGCAACAAACATTGATGGGAATCTAAAGTAATGGTGACTCTCATGCCACACTGGTGATGGTTTAAATGATCACATTTTGGCAAACGATTTGTCATTATTCAGTAACGTTAGCTAAAGGCATAGCCTGTAAGTCAGCAATTTCACTCCTACATATAAAACTCAAAGAAATGTATGCATTTCTACAACAGGATACATGTAAGGGAATGCTAGTCACATTGTGATAGACAATAGTCCAAACTGAAAGCAACTGAAATATATACCTGCTGTAAATAACATAAGTTATGTTATATCAATCCAATGAAATAGTATATGACAATGATAATGAGTGAAATATTGCAATAAGACTGTAGAGAGTAAGATGTATAGAGTATGGAGTACAAGGTGTTATAGAGTATTTGAAAGTTACAGAGTTAAATTTTAAAAAATAAATATATATATATATTTTTTTAAAAGGCAAAATATCAGGTTGTTCTCAGACTTCTCTAGACCAAAGCTCAAATATGAAAAAGAGTGGAGATACTTTCAGAGTTTAGAAAAATAAAACGAACCTAGTGACTATAGTTACTACATTTATAAAGAAAATAGCTATGCCTAAGAAACATTGAATACTACATTTTAAAAAAAAATATGATTTGATCATAAATTAAATAACATAAGATCGAAGTGACTGAAAAAGAACGATGATGAAAATTGAATAAATACAATTGTAAAATGAAAAGTTAAGGGAACTACTGATACAGATTAAATTGTACACTTCATTATATGCATCCAGATAAGCTAAGTAGTACTGTAGTTATACACACTCAATGTCTCAGTGGCTTAGCACAACAAATATCTTTGAATTCTACCATATACCATAACAGATACAGGTAAGAAGTGGGGTTCTACCAATGGTGGTAACTCAGAGAACCAGACTGAGGAAAGGCTTCATCTCAAAAGAAGCTTCCACTCTCACTCTAGCAGTGAAAATGGAAGCTGGCAAATCATACAGGGGTTTTTAAAGTTTCCACTCACATATTTTCAGCCAGAGAAGTCATAATGTTACATTAAATTTGAATGGGGATTTCTAAGGACTGAATCATGTACCCCCTCCTAATTCATATGCCGAAGCCCTTAACTCCCAATGTGATGTATTTGGAGCTAGAGCTTTTAGAGGTAATTAAGACTAAATGAGGTCATAAGGTTTAGGATTTGTGGCCTTATCAGAAGAGGAAGAGAGAATCTGTCTCTCTCCAGTGCACACATCAAGGAAAGGCCATGTAAGGACATAGTGAGAGGGGAGCTGTGTGCAAGCTAGAAAAAGGGCTCTCACAGAACCCAAGACTGGCATCCTGATCTCAGAATTCCATCCTCCAGAACTGTGAGAAAATAAATTTCTGTTGTTCAAGCCACCAGTTTATGGTATTTTGTTATGGCAGCCCTAACAGACTAAGACAGGGATAGAAAGGATAATTCCACCATATGCTTAGAAAGGAGAGAGCCAGAAATATTTATGAACAGCACTAATGTATACCATAATTATAAATATTTAACATGTAAAATTAAAAATATGAATAACAAAATTTGGCTGAAAAACAGGGAGATGGAAGGAAAGCAAAAGTATGTTGTTAATTTGCTCATTTTTCATAGCAGAAAAAGAGTAGATATTATAAAATTGGAAAAATGTAGTTAAAAACAAAAACAACTCCAAAACTAATAATTTTTCATAATCTTTTTACATTCAGAACTCTGTTAGAATATCTCTTGTTGTGAAGAAATATAATTATAACTTCAACAATTTTGTTTCATATCAGTTTTTTCTAATGAAAGTATAACATTTAATATTTATTTTGATAAAATGTTTTGTGAGTTCACTTTTGTTTTATTTCTATTTCTTTTTCTCTCTCAATCTTTAATTTATTCTCTCTAAGTGTATATCATATTGAATGCCTCAAGTGATTTTAAAAAATTACCACAAAATCCAAATGTAGATTATAAGGCATTAAGTATGTTAAATTAAAATTATATCACCAATACAACCAATGTTATATAATATTTTACCCTTTTGATTACTTAAAAAATATATGCTCGGGCTTCCCTGCTGGCGCGGTAGTTGAGAATCTGCCTGCCAGTTCGGGGGACACGGGTTCGAGCCCTGGTCTGGGAGGATCCCACCTGCCGCGGAGCAACTGGGCCCATGAGCCACAATTACTGAGCCTGCGCGTCTGGAGCCTGTGCTCCGCAACAAGAGAGGCCGCGATGGTGAGAGGCCCGCGCACCGCGATGAGGAGTGGCCCCCGCTCGCTGAAACTAGAGAAAGCCCTTGCACAGAAACGAAGACCCAACACAGCCAAAAATAAATAAATAAATAAAATTAAAAAAAAAAAAAATGCTCTTTAAACTCTTTAAAGAAGTTCACCAACCCTGTTTTTTAAACATTGGGAGGGCTAGCTCTCAAATTAGCCATGACTTCTTCAACTTAATTTCCTTTTACTGACTTTTCTCCTAATTGCTATAATATTTGCAACCTTCCTGTAAATTGTAAGACAACTAAAATGATGTAGCGTTGTAACTGTTGATGCAGTGCAACACATTTTCTCTAATCAAAAAATAATAATAATCATGCAATGCTGCAAACGGGTCAATTTTACACTCCCAACTATATTGTCTGCTGTCTGGCAATGGCTTTCCTGTTTGGTAAATCCTGTGCACAAGGTAGACAAAGACAAAGGCCTGAAATCACACACAGAAAAAGTCTTTGTTTTAATCTCCTTATAGTTTTTTTATTATAATTAATTTTTATTACCAAATGTGTTTCTTGGTATTTCTCTGCATTACCAGAAGTACCAGAGACATTTTGAAAATTTTAGGACCAGTTTTAGTTAGTATTTGCACAAATATTTTATTACATAAAGAGAAAAACTTTACTCACATGTAGAAGGATTAAGAAAAAATAAAGAAGAAAGAATAATGCTACAGTTAAGTGATATTTTCAGGAAAATAATCTTCAAGGTCAGAAACAGAGAAGTAAAATATAGTGAGAAATTCTGGAAGCTCAATCACATTGAAGATACCAGGTCTAAGATTCTATCTTTGTTTATTTGCTGCAGTTTTAGAAATTAACAAAGACAATCACATCCTTTGTGTATTTTTCCTCAAAAATGAGTTCTCAGGCCTTTACGACTGAGGAACAAGAAAAATTAGAATGAAATGTGTTTCTCTTAAATAATTTATAATTAAAAGTAGAGTGAGGGCTTCCCTGGTGGCGCAGTGGTTGAGAGTCTGCCTGCCAATGCAGGGGACACGGGTTCGAGCCCTGGTCTGGGAGGATCCCGCGTGCCGCGGAGCGACTGGGCCTGTGAGCCACGGCTGCTGAGCCTGCACGTCTGGAGCCTGTGCTCCGCAGCGGGGGAGGCCGCGATGGTGAGAGGCCCGCGCACCGCAGTGAGGAGTGGCCCCCGCTTGCCACAGCTGGAGGGAGCCCTCGCACAGAGGCGAGGACCCTACACAGCCATAAATAAATAAATAAATAAATAAAAAATAATAATAATAAAAGGGTACCATTCACATTAAAAAAAAAAAAAACCCTATTAGTTTAAAAAAAAAAAAAGAGTGAGAATTAATTATAATTAAGATACCACTTATCAGACTTAAATGAGTACATCTCTTTATTTTGAATGAAGCACTGTCTTTTGAGCTTATTATTAAAATTCTCTTTTAAAAAAAGAGATGAAAGAAAAAAAAAAAAGAAGATCAATAGAGGGACATAGATTTAAATTATCTTCCCTCTGTAGGCGATACTCACTTTTATATGTCAACTTTGTTGTCAACTTTGATGCAATATTTAAATTCATGCAGCATATAATAATAATTTGAAATATATCAATTATATTATGTACGTATGTGTTCTAGAAAACTATAATATATTGATACAAATTTGACCTTTACTTTTGATACAGGATACACTCATTCAGGAAAAGATTGTATTTTGTTTTAAAAAGCCTGTATGAAGTTGACTGAATAACATGAAATGTCTTGTTTATTAACTTCTTCAGTCCTTAATATTGCCCTTTATGTCATAAATTTATCTTTTTTGACTTTCTGTAAGTTTGAGCATTTTAATTAATATTATAAAAAGTGATATTTTACAACTATATGGCAATAATTAAAATATATTTATTACCCTTTCTTAGTGTAGATATGAGTATACTAATAAAAACTGTTTAGGTACAGTTAATTAATCTATATGTCAATGAAAATATATTGCTCAAAAAGTAATTTATAGTTTAAGGGGCATTATTCAGCTTGAAAAGCATTTTCTGAAAAATCATAATTGACAGTAATAATACTTGGAAAAATGTAGTTAAAAACAAAAACAACTCCAAAACTAATAACCTGTATAATATTAATCACACAACAAAAAAACTAATCAAACAAGTTTAAAATTTAAGAAAGAATATGAATTCAAAAAGTTTCAGAAATTTCTCAATAATTATTTCAAAAAGGTTCATCCTTTGACATTCATGCTCCACCCCATCACAAAGTATATAATTTTATAGAACCTATTGTTCTGTCCTAAACATTATTCTGAATAATAGAATATTCAGCATATATATTTGCATGTATATGTATATATACATATAACTGTCATGTGTATGCATTTATATTGCCTCCTGAGCTATAAGAGCCATTACAGTAAAGACTATAATGATAGGACCACTGTCTTTTTGTGATTGCTTGCATGTCTACTTATATACTTGATTAGTACTTAATAAATAATTATCAATAAATGCCTTCTAAACACTCATGAGGAAAGAGAAAGATTGATATTCCATGAGGTCCATGTTCATTCAAAACCATGTGCTATTTCTTTTCTGATCTTGAGACTCTTTTCCTACGTGAAACAAAATACAGTGAAGAAATGCATATGTTATTTTGAGAAGGATGTGTAAAATGTATGATTTCCTGATGTGTTCAAAGTCTCCTGGTTTAAAAAATTCAAAGGGGATGAATCTCTTGCTACCATGCATAATTTTGAAATAGAAGAATATCTTGAGGTGGGCAAAGAAGCCACATATTTTAAATCAAGAAATACAAACATGGTAGTAGGAATCAAGGAAAATAAATCAAGGAAAAAAAGATAAAGCTCTGATAGTAAAGGATATGGTAAATGAAATCTTATTTGTTCAATTTAGTATCACCCCATTAGTAACAACTTAAGTATACCCTAAATTCAGTGAGCATGGGAATTTTACAGAGAAAATGTTCTCCAAGTTAGTTTAAATTTCTAGGTGCTGCTTCAGTTTAGCAAGATGTTTTCTTGAGCTCTGCTGACACGTTGTTTCACCTCTCTCTAAACCCCATTCCTTGGCACATACATCAATTTGGACCATAAAAAAGCCTATTCAGCTTCAAGGTTTATAGTAAAATCCATCTTTGCAATTCTACTCTCATTTGCACATTGACCTCTATTCCCATGAGTATAGAATACCCAATCACATGGGAGAACAAGTGGAGACAAAGGCCAGAGGATAGAATCTAGCCAGTGTCTGCATGCCTGTTGCCTAAAATCTTCAAGTTTTGTCCAAACTGTATATGTTCTTAGGTGTTAGGAGGATTGTTTAATAGTATTTATTCTATTCTTGGCCATCTATTAGATGGAATATATATTATCAACTTCCAGTCATCTTAACCTAAGGATGCTCTAGGAAGCAAAGAGGTATTAAAAACCTTTTAAAAATTTGGACTTTTGGGGTAACTAACAACACAAAGAGAATTTCTAAAATCTAAAGTGACAAGTGCCATTAAAATCTAGCCACTGAAGGACAAAAAGATTTTAAGCAATCTAACTGGATGGAAAGTAACACAGCATTTCAATCTTTAATATTGGCGTACGGTAATACTTTTTGGAGGATCAGACTACGAAATTTCCTTAGCAGCAAGACTGCCTTATAATTCATTTCAGAGCCCTGCTAAATCCATTCACAGCTGCTCCATTTAAGAGGGTGAACGCTCAGCTTTGCCAAACGTTATGGTCCTCCCACTTTGTAGCCTGAACTATGGCTCTTCATCAGCTTTCTGGTCTTTTAAAAACAAGGTCTCAGTCTTTGTTCATTAGTTTTGGTGGATCACTGATGCTCTATCTCCCACTCCATCTTATCCTAACCCTGACATGCCACCAGATCTCACACGGTGAGCTGTGCAATAGTGATTTCAATAGTGCTAAGTGTTAAACTTTATTTTAAAGGAATCATCAGTAACTATATGCCATAGAAGTAAAGAGAACAGATTTTTATTAAGGTCCCAATGTAATTTATGAAACTTCTTCAGGTTACAAGGAATGACTGAATGAACAAAATTGTTAATGTTTAATAATAAACATTATTAAATGTTTAATAAATTATAAGATAAACTGTAATATGTGTAATAAAAAATAAAATCATTTTAGCCTACGGGATAGCCAGAATTGGAACAGAATATTCCCTTCCTTCTATCTTCTATACATATTTATGATATTTTAAAATTAATTTTTATTTATTTTTTTGACTGTGTTGGGTCTTTGTTGTGGGCTTTCTCTAGTTGCGGTGAGGGGGGGCTACTCTTCGTTGCAGTGAGTGGGCTTCTCATTGTCATGGCTTCTCTTGTTGTGGAGCACTGGCTCTAGGCACGCAGGATTCAGTAGTTGCAGCACGCGGGCTCAGTAGTTATGGCTCGCATGCCCTAGAGCATGCAGGCTCACTAGTTGTGGCTCGTGGGCTCTAGAACGCAGGCTCAGTAGTTGTGGTGCATGTGCTTGGTTGCTCTGCGGCATGTGGGATCTTCCCGGATCAGGGATGGAACCCATGTCCCTTGCATTGGCAGGCAGATTCTTAACCACTGCGCCAGCAGGGAAGTCTCACATGATATTTTTGACACACTTTTACATGTTGATTAAAAAAGGAGAGGGCTTCCCTGGTGGCGCAGTGGTTGAGAATCTGCCTGCTAATGCAGGGGACACGGGTTCGAGCCCTGGTCTGGGAAGATCCCACATGCCGCGGAGCGACTAGGCCCGTGAGCCACAACTACTGAGCCTGTGCATCTGGAGCCTGTGCTCCGCAATAAGAGAGGCCGCGATAGTGAGAGGCCCGTGCACCGCGATGAAGAGTGGCCCCTGCTTGCCACAACTAGAGAAAGCCCTCGCACAGAAACGAAGACCCAACACAGCCAAAAATAAATAAAGAAATTAAAAATAAAATAAAATAACAAATGTTCAAGTACAATTGGTGTCTAAAAAAAAAAAAAAAGGAGAAAAGAAGAATGTTCCATGAGGTCAGTTAATCTATTCTTCCAGCATTTTGCTGCTGCTTTTGGCAAATACTTGTTTGAAATTATATGACCTCAATCCTCATTACTCACTCAGATACATCATAGAGGGTCTGTTTTAGAAATGTTACTCTAAGTGATGGTATACTGAGAAAAATGTTAAGTATTAATGTGGCAAGAAAAATAAAAGAGGAATGCAATGAGAAGGCCACAGTTTCTCACTAAAATTGCTTAAAATATGTATTAATATAAAATGACATTCTATGATTATCAATTATACTGCTCCCTATCGCTGCACTGCTCCAAGTTTTTAAATTAATGTACTTATAAATAAATGCTGAAATTTTTTATCCTGACTCTCAATAAAAGACATCAAGCCATCTTTAAATTATTTAAGAAGAATTAATGACATTTACCATGAATGTTCGGTTGGTGAAGCAGCCTTATCCTATAAGTGAAAATTGCATTTTACTGAACATAACAATTGTCTAAACTCTACCATGACATTTCCTGCACAGCTTTCAAATAAATTACACAAAGTACATTTTTTGTTCTTTTCATAAACTGTTGACCTATCAGACTAAAAAAAAAAATTTCTGAAAATTCTCTCTTAGATACTGAAAATAAGGAGAGCTTAAAGTGAAAATGTCACCAAATAAGTGGTTGAACTTTGACAACACATATATTTATCAATGGAAAAAAAGCATATGAAATAGTTTGCAAAGTAAAAGCATTAGGTGAAATCACATCACTAAATGAGAGAACAAAGTCATTTTAGTAAGTATATAAAAATTGTTGAAATAATGTATAATAGAATTTTTCTTTTTTTAAAATCTAACATTAACATTGATAACATGCAAATGGTATAGTTTACTATACCATTTTCTCTCATAGCTAGAGAAAATAATTAATAGGAGTAATATTTTCTGAAATCAGTCAAACTAGACAAGTCCAGAAACAGCTTTTAGAAGTAAGACAGGTTTTCTAATGAACAACTATGGGTAAGGGTAGGTAAAAGATGAATTTCAATTTTGCACAATGCAAAATGAATGCAGTGTTAATGCAACATAGACATTTCAGTCATTACTAATGAGACATTAAATATCTTTTGGAGAAGATTATGTTTTATGTCCATGAAGACAAGGCATGCTAGTTAACAAAATACATAGAATCAACTAGATGCATAAATCTACCTTTGAAAAACCAACTTATGATTATTAAAAGCATTTTTTAATCCAAAAGAACATTCAAGGAAAGCTGTATCATCTAATTTTAAAGAGCTTAATTTTTGGAGCAGATAGATCATTTGTGTCCCAGTTCTAAAGGGTAACTCGCAGTGTCACCTTAAAAAATTTAAGTAACTTCTCTGAATCTTGGTTTCTTTACTTGAAATATAGGTAAAATGATTATTGGTAGGAGCTTAGAACAGGTTTTCACATTTAAGAAGCAATCAGTAGATGGTGAATACTATTACCATCATCTTTATAATTAAAGAAGTAAAACATGATTTTATTCTCTTACATTAGGATTTTTAATACTTAATGAAGGTAGTTATAAATAAATTATATAAAATATCATTTATATGAATATTATACTAAATCTTTAATTTTACCATTTGAGTTTTTAAATGTAATAAAACCTAATTTCAGGTTAATAGAGAATTTTAACAGTCTTGCATAATATTAATTTTTTTGTAATTCTATGTTAAATAGTTTAGGAAAAGACCAAAGTTCAATCTATCCAACCACTTAACAAAGTCTTATTCATTTTGTTTCAAAACCCAACCTCTTCTATGATCTGCACATCTGCTGATTTAATCTAAGGCTTCATTACTTCTTTTCTGGGCCACCACAATTTTTTCCTAATCGCCCTTTCTATACCCAGCTCACCTCCAGATGATAGGTCATCTTCTGAATAGCTAATAAAATTGTGCTGCTAAAACAATTATCATCCTTGTCACCTATTTTATAACATATTCTTATTTTCTTAGCATTCTAGTTATAAATTGAACTGTGACTTCCTCAAAATCTAGTCCCAATTTATATTTCCAACAACAAATTCAGCACTCCATCCCAGAATCCCTCATTCCAGCCACTAATAAATATCCACCATTCCCCCAGTGGCCACAGCCTGTAAGGTGTTTGCATGTATTTATCCTCTGCTTAAAAAGCATTCTCCCACCTACCTACTTTACCTCCTTTTAAAGACTACTTCAAAATTCACCTTCTCTCTAGCCTTCTCCAATTCCTCCACAGGAAAACGTATATTCTTCCTCTACACAACTACAAAACTGTGTCCAAAAAGCTACTAAATTTCTTAATGTACAAAACTGACATTTGTTCATGTTTCTCTTCCTTATTGATATCCTTTTATTGACTTATCTCCCAATTGTTATAGGATTTCCAACCTTCCCCTAACTTATAAGACAACTGAAAAGATATAGTGTTGTAATTGTTAATGCAGTACAATATATTTTCTCTAATTTTTCAAAACATCATGCAGTGCTGAAAACATGATTTAATGTTACATTTCCAACTCTATTGTCTGCTGCCTGGTAATGGTATTTCTTATTGGTAAATCCATGCACATAGTAGATAAAGACCTGAAATCACAAATAAATGTATTTTTTTTTTAAACTCCCTGTTGTTTTTTATAATTAATTTTGTTTACCAAAGGTGTTTTAATAAATTAAATTTAAGAAATTAAAAAATGTCTTCCTTACTGTACTAGATGATTTTTAAAAGTAGGACCTGTGCCCTATTCATTTTGTACTATTACATATTATAGTGTCTAGCATATAATAGAGACTTTCAATGAATGCTTATGGAAATAAGGAAGGAAAGGAGGGAGAGAGGGAGAAAGTAGAAGAAAAGTAAGGAGGAAGAAAAGAGAGAGAAAGAGAGACTTGTATTGATCCATTATGCCTAATCTATATTTCAAAAGCTATTTCCTATCTCCATTTCTCTCATTGTTACATATCAGGCCTCTGTAATTCTGGCAAAATTGCATTTATCCCGAATCATATATACTCGCTGGCTATACACTTTATCATCAAATTGGTATTTTGGACATTCAGTATAAATGATAAGCATAGAGACAGGAGATGGGTTAGAGTGGCACTAATTATAATCTACTCTCCTCACTCGTCCTCCCACCTTCCTCTTGCATCTTACTGTCTGATGTTACAGAGTATAAGATATAAAGAGCAGAAGGTCAAATGATCTACACACTAGAATGCAGAGATTATAGAGAATAAGATGTATAGAGCACAGAGAATAAGGTATTGTAGAGTAGTTGAAAGCTCCTGGAATTGACCTTTTCGGGTTACATTATGGCTTCGCCATTTAATAGCTTAGTGGCCTTGGGCAAAATACTTAATCTCTCAGTCTCAGTTTCCTTTACAAATGATACTAACATTAACTACCACATGGGATTGCTGTGATGATAAAAATAGAACTCATGTAAAGCACTTAGAACAATGCCTGGCACATAGTCAATTTTCATCAAACATTAGGTGCTCTTTTTATTATGTGGAGAGTATTTTAATTTTGACTTTAGTAGTAGTCTTACTATGTATTCTCATATTGTGCTTTTCCACTTTAGGGGAGCCATTCTTCACTTCATCATCCTACCAGTCTTTGTGCTTAGATTTTTAAAGCAGACTTTGAGTAATTTATGAAAAGCACAGTATAATCAAGCACCCACATGATTAACAGATATTTTCACATTGTATTCAGATGTTTTGCTACCTTTTAAAAACTATCTCTGCTAAAATTGGCAAAGTTAAGTGCTAACGTTAGGCAGTATTATAATTCAGACAATGAACAAACAGACATAAGAGAGGATACAAATTTGTACTTTTATGCTCTTACCAATTGGCAGAGATATTGAGGAAGAAATTTAACCTGGGTGTTAAAGAAATTAACCTGGAATATAAAGATTCTTTAAATTCTGGAATTGTCTTTTAATTTCCTTTACTCTGAAAATCTGAATTTAACATTTTTTCATAAATACCTTTTACCTTATATTCACTGCAAATTTAACTCAACTAGTTGACTAAACACAATTTTCCCTTTTTGACTCTATCATTTGTAGGTATTTTGAAATATTTATAATGTTTAACCCATGAGGAACGTTAGGTCAAATAGGTAAATAAGATGGCTGAAACAATGTTCATGGTACTATATATGTATATGTCAATATTTTTAACTAATTTGAATTATGTTTAAAGTTTCTGGAAATAATCCAATATAACTGTATTTCTTTTGAAATTTTATGTAAAGTTATAAACTTATTCTCATGAAGTATTTAAATATTTGTGACCTTGTAGTCAACTCTGAGTTCAACATAAATGTGCTATTGAAATTTTATAATCAGGTGTAACGGTTGTCCTTTAGAATTTAGATAGGTTAATATACCAAAAGAGCTAATCCAATACTTTAAACATTAATATATTTCTTAACATTTACCAATAAAACCTATAAACCTTATAAAATGTTATTGTATATAACAAAACGTTTAAAAATACTTGACTAATTAATAACTATGACCTATTGATAATGAGAAGAATTTTACTGGAATTTGGATTGTACCATAACATTATCAGAGACGATTACAGCACCTTAAACTTCTGAGAAATATTGTGGAGACAATTTTTGCATTCATAGAAAGTTAAATAGTTTATACTCTAAGTTTCCTGTAAATTCTGTCATTTTAAACATTACTAATTCTTCTTCTGCTATAAACACAATTCATGCTAATAGTTTAGAAGCTTTATGGTCACCTTATCTCCCTTTTATGCATTACTGAGGCAGTGCATAGGTTAGATAGACCCAAAGAAATAAACCCTCGGAGATTTCAGTTTTGAGGAAGCCAAGTGAAATTACTACTTGCAACATAATTATTATCTACTCATCCTTACACTTTGTGATTCTGAAGTTGGTAATATACTATGTACAACAAAAACAAAAAAGAGAAAATAGTATAAATTTACTTTAATTTTTTTATAAAATTAAATAATTTAAAAGTATCATTTGTGGGGACTTTAATGTTCAGATGCAAACTAGTTATGTGTAATAGAGCTATATCTAGATACAAAACTGATAATTTAATGACTGCTTTTAAAATACTTTAAGAGGTTCTAAACATTTCTCAATGTTTTAGACAACCTAATAACAAAGCATGGGTTTTTACAGTAAGAAATAACTTTAGATTATATCTTATCCTTTAATTATAATTGAAAAAAATAGGTACTTTAAATAAAAATTTATTTATTTTGAAAAGCTAAATTGCTTCTGATATTTGGAAATCATTTCATAAGACAAAAATAATTTATTTTGAAAATTGTTTTCTTTATAATCTGATTCTAGTTAGCAATGAAAACTCCTCAAACGAAAATGTGCCATTCCTCTAGGATCTAAAAAGTTAAAAGATCCACCGTCACCCTGTAGGCATTTACCCAAATGAGTTGACAACTTACATCCACACAAAAACCTGCACTGAAATGCTTATAGCAACTTTATTCATAATTGCCAAAACTTAGAAGCATTTAAAACGTCCATCAATGGGAAAACAAACTATGGTAGATATCCATATAAGAGAATATTATTTAGCCATAAAATGAAATGAAAATATGTGGAGGAACCTTAAATGCATATTGCTAAGTGAAAGAAGCCAGTCTGAAAGGGCTATATGCTGTATTATTTCATTTATATAACATTATAGAAAAGGCAAAATTACAGAAAGAGTACAAAGAACAGTGGTTGTCAGGGGATGGGGAGAGGATGGGAAATGTATGAACAAGTGGAACGCAGGGTATTTTAGGGCAGTGAAACTGTTTTGTATGATACTGTCATGGTGGATTCATGTGCATTTGGTAAAATTCATAAATCTGTACAACACAAAATCTTCCTGACTGCAAATTATATTACAAAGCCATGGTAATTAAAACAGTGTATTATTGGCATAAAACAGAAATGTTGATCAATGGAAAATAGGAGCCCAGAAATAAACCTATGCATATACGATCAGTTGATTTATGACAAAGGAGCCTAGAATATAACTGGGAAAGGACAGCCTACTCAATAAATGGTGTTGGAAAAACTGAACAGCCACATGCAAAAGAATGAAACTCAACCATTATCTTTCACCGTACATAAAAATTAACTCAAAATGGATTAAAAACTTTAATGTAAGACCTGAAACCATAAAATTCCTAGAAAAAAATATAGGCAGTAAGCTCCTGACAAAGGTCTTGGCAATGATTTTTGAATCCAACACCAAAAGCAAAAGCAACAGATATCGAACTAAAAAGCTTTTGCACAGCAAAGAAAACCATCAACAAAATGAAAAGGAAGAAGATATTTGCAAATTGTATATCTGGTAAGAGGCTAATAGCCAAAATATATAAAGAACTCATACAACTCAAAAGCAAAAAAAAAAAAGAAAAGAAAAGAAAAAAAAAACACAAAACAAAAACAAACAAATCCCAAACATTCCAATTAAAAAATGGGCAGAATATCTGAACAGACGTTTTTCCAAAAAAGATATATAGATGGCCAACAGCTACATGAAAAGTTGCTCAACATCACTAATCATCAAGGAAATACAAATCCAAACCACAATGAGATACTACCTCACACCTGTTAGAATGTCTGTCATCAAAAAGAAAAAAGCATTCCCGATGATGTGAAGAAAAGGGAAGTCTCCTGCACTGTTGGTGGGAATGTAAATTAGTGCTGCCACTATGGAAAATAGTATGGAGGTTCCTCAAAAAATTAAAAATATTATAGAACTACTGTATAACACAGGGAACTATACTCAATATCTTGTAATAACCTATAATAGAAGGGAATGTAAAAAAGAAAATATACATTTATCTATATATACGTATAACTGAATCACTTTACTGTATACCTGAAACTAACATAACATTGTAAATAAACTATATTTCAATAAAAATTTTTAAAAATTCTAGGAAAAAAAAATAGAACTACCATATGATCCAGCCATTCCACTTCTGGGTATTTATCTGAAGAAAATAAAAAGACTAAGTCAAAAAATTTTATGTGCCCCTAAGTCCATTGCAGCATTATTTACAATAGTCAAGATATGAAAACAACCTAAGTGTCCATCTATGGATGAATGGATAAAGAAAAGTGGTATATATATATAATGGAATATAGTATATAATTCAGTCATAAAAAGGAATGAAAACTGTCATGGCAACAACATGGATGGACTTCTAAGTTATTATGCTAAGTGCAATAAGTCAGAGTAAGACAAATATCATATGATCTCTCTTATATGAGGAATCTAAATAAATAAATAAACAAATAAAACAACAACAACAAAAAACCCACCAAGCTCATAAACACAGAGAACAGATTAGTGTTAGACAGAGGCAGGGTGTCAGGAAATGGGAGAAATAGGGGAAGAAATAAAAAATAAAGATGAGGTAAGTCCTAAGAAGGATACTTCAATAGAAACTAAAGTGTTTAGTCAAATAATGTATCAGCACTGGTTTACCAGTTGTAACAAATGTTCCTTAACAGTGCAAAATGTTAGTAGGTGAAATTGTGAGAGGGGAAAATATGGTATATTTTATACTTTCTGTTCAAATTTTTCATAAGTTGAAAACTGTTGTATGAAATAACTCTATTAATTTAAAAACAAAAATCAATGTGTGAGTTTGTGCTAAAGAGAGCTTGAGTTTTTAAGGGTTGGGAAACAACACTGTTACTTGTTTCTCTGAAATAAATCTGCATTCTTCTCAAGTTTAAAGACAAGATAATTCAGATTATTGAGCCAGGTTGTTTTTTAAAAGAATCAATTTAATTTACTACTTACTAAAATATATCTATTTTCACACAGCTAGATATACAGACACATGTATGAAAGACAAGTATGAATGTTAGCTAACTTTATGCAATTAAAATGGAAGAGTAATTTTTATACTGCTTTATAATTGCTACTTGAATGGTCAGACTTTTTTTTTTTTTTTTGCTATATAAGGAATTTTGCTTGAATTTTCTGTAATTTTCCTCTTTAAGCACTACAGGAAAAAAAAAAGAGTGAGAAGATTTTCATAGGCTACAAATGTTCATTTTTTTATTTATCCGAAAAATGTGACTTGTTTTATAATATGCACATAGTTCTGCAGACTAATTGCCATCTCTATTACATGATATTCTCTACCTTAAGTAACATTCCCCTTGAACTTGTAATGTATACTGTAAGAGGCTAACAGAAGAAACCTTTCCATAGCTTTCTCTCATTTAATCTTTCTTGGTTTTATAAGAGCATAGTGCACACCTGGTGAGATAGCTTTTATAAATCACAAAAGAAAGCTTAAAATGTGATTCATATTTTAAAAACATTTCATCACTGAGTGCTTTTCTTCCTACCTGGAAAGAGTATCAGCACCTTTACAAGTATATTATCTCTCGATTTTCTAATCAAAACAATCCAGGCTGAGAGACAGTATGAGCTACTTAAAACAATGAATATCACTGTAATGCATTTTAGTTGAATCGTTTTCTAGATGCAGAAAACAAAAAAGCTCATTTTGGTGAAATCTGAACTCATTTAATAGACATGCGTCTTTGTATTCCACACACTTTGTTAATCATTGACTGAACAACATCGTGCCTGGAGCCAACTGATGGGAATTTTAACCTGATGAAGTGTCCCAGTATTCCTTAATACCTTTAAATGGAATTTTTATGGCCCGTTCTGCACACGTATTATTAATACAGTGCCATCAAGAAAACCACAGACACTTATAATAGCTCATCAATTTGTAACTAAGCACTTTTGACCTTGAAAAATCAGCTGTCTTTCAGATTAATGTAGTTACATTTTAGGCAGAAAAAGAAGCCATAAAATTATCATGCTTATTTTTGTAACATGTCAGGATGAGAATTAGGAATAAGGGCCATGCTGATGGCTTCTTATTGATATTGCTGCCAAACTCTGACAACTGAATTAGAAACTCTGAGACCTCATCCTAATAAAAACCCACTTAAAAATTAAAATTTCAGCTAAAGGGATGCATATAACATATTGCTATTAAGTTGAAGGGGGTAGAGCATAAACTATTATCTCCACTGATGTCCACATTTCTTAGAAAAATAAAAGAAAAAGTCCCCAGCTTTTCCTCTCATACACACTCATATAATAATAAAAATAATAAAAGAAAAGCTACCATGAACATAGCAAGGTTATATCAGTCAATGATCAAAAATGAATAAGAAATGAAAAAAGGGTGCCTAATGGACATAGAAGCAAATTGAAAAATAGTGGAAAATTATCTTTTAGGCAAGAAAAAGACACATTTGAAGATCAGTATACAGTATTAAGTGGATTTGGTGATTTTTCTAAGAGTAACTTTTACAGTTAATGCCAATTTAATCATTTCAGAAAGATGGACTGAAACAGCAAAATGAAATTATATGCCCTACCAGCTATGGACTATCAAACCATAAAGATACTATTTGTTTTATCATTAAATCAATGATTAGACATCAAAAAAGATTAAAGTTTTACAAGATGTTACCAAGAGTGGAAAGAATTCCTAGAAGCACACAATGCCAGAGCTGGAAGAGACCATCTCCCTTGTATAATCCACCTCATCAGAGGGACCAGCTCTCCAGAAACTCTCCAGAAAGTGGGCATAGAGGAAACCTACCTCAACATGATAAAGGCCATATATGACAAACCCACAGCAAACATCATTCTCAATGGTGAAAAACTGAAAGCATTTCCTCTAAAATCAGGAACAAGACAAGGATGTCCACTCTCACCACTATTATTCAACACAGTTTTGGAAGTCCTAGCCACAGCAATCAGAGAAGAAAAAGAAATAAAAGGAATACAAATTGGAAAAGAAGAAGTAAAACTGTCACTGTTTGCAGATGACATGATACTATACATAGAGAATCCTAAAGATGCCACCAGAAAACTACTAGAGCTAATCAATGAATTTGGCAAAGTTGCAGGATACAAAATTAATGCACAGAAATCTTTTGCATTCCTATACACTAATGATGAAAAACCTGAAAGAGAAATTAAGGAAACACTCCCATTTACCACTGCAACAAAAAGAATAAAATACCTAGGAATAAACCTACCTAGGGAGACAAAAGACCTGTATGCAGAAAACTATAAGACACTGATGAAAGATATTAAAGATGATACCAACAGATGGAAAGATATACCGTGTTCTTGGATTGGAAGAATCAATATTGTGAAAATGACTATACTACCCAAAGCAATCTACAGATTCAATGCAATCCCTATCAAATTACCAATGGTATTTTTTACAGAACTAAAACAAAAAATCTTAAAATTTGTATGGAGACACAAAAGACCCCGAATAGCCAAAGCGGTCTTGAGGGAAAAAAAAGAAGCTGGAGGAATCAGACTCCCTGACTTCAGACTATACTACAAAGCTACAGTCATCAAGACAATATGGTACTGGCACAAAAACAGAAACACAGATCAATGGAACAAGATAGAAAGCCCAGAGATAAACCCACGCACCTATGGTCAACTAATCTATGACAAAGGAGGCAAGGATATACAATGGAGAAAAGACAGTCTTTTCAATAAGTGGTGCTGGGAAAACTGGACAGCTACATGTAAAAGAATGAAATTAGAACACTCCCTAACACCATACACAAAAATAAACTCAAAATGGATTCGAGACCTAAATGTAAGACCAGACACTATAAAACTCTTAGAGGAAAACATAGGAAGAACTTTCTTTGACATAAATCACAGCAAGAACTTTTTGATCCACCTCCTAGAGTAATGGAAATAAAAACAAAAATAAACAAATGGGACCTAATGAAACTTCAAAGCTTTTGCACAGCAAAGGAAACCATAAACAAGATGAAAAGACAACGCTCAGAATGGGAGAAAATATTTGCAAATGAATCAACGGACAAAGGATTAATCTCCAAAATATATAAACAGCTCATGCAGCTCAATATTAAGAAAACAAACAACCCAATCAAAAAATAGGCAGAAGACCTAAATAGACATTTTTCCAAAGAAAACATACAGATGTCCAAGAGGCTCATGAAAAGCTGCTCAACATCACTAATTATTAGAGAAATGCAAATCAAAACTACAATGAGGTATCACCTCACACTGGTTAGAATGGGTATCATCAGAAAATCTACAAACAACAAATGCTGGAGAGGGTGTGGAGAAAAAGGAAGCCTCTTGCACTGTTGGTGGGAATGTAAATTGATACAGCCACTATGGAGAACAGTATGGAGGTTCCTTAAAAAACTAAAAAGAGAATTACCATATGATCCAGAAATCCCACTACTGGGCATATACCCAGAGAAAACCATAAGTCAAAAAGACACATGCACCCCAATGTTCAATGCAGCACTATTTACAATAGCCAGGTCATGGAAGCAATCTAAATGCCCATCGACAGACGAATGGATAAAGAAGATGTGGTACATATGTACAATGGAATATTACTCAGCCATTAAAAGGAATGAAATTGGGTCATTTGTAGAGACGTGGATGGATCTAGAGACTGTCATACAGAGTGAAGTAAGTCAGAAAGAGAAAAACAAATATTGTATATTAATGCATATATGTGGAACCTAGAAAAATGGTACAGATGAACCGGTTTGCAGGGCAGAAATTGAGACACAGATGTAGAGAACAAACGTATGGACACCAAGGGGGGCAAGTGGTGGGGGTTGGGGTTGGGGTGTGCTGAATTGGGAGATTGGGATTGATGTGTATACACTGATGTGTATAAAATTGATGACTAATAATGGCCTGCTGCATAAAAAAATAAATAAAATAAAATTGAAAAAAAAAAGTGGACTACCAAACAAGGGAGACTCAAGCAAAGAAGGGGCTGATAGTGTTGATCACAAACATCAGGTTTAGGATTATGTTCGAGATGATTACTTGGGAGCTGTACATTGAGGATATAGGCTCAAGAAGATACAAACCACCTGAAATTATACTTAACTACAGGAGAAAGTGTAAAAACTTTTAGAGAACTACCTGATCCTTCTCACCAAGATGGGTTGGACACAGATGGTTTAGTGAAAAAATGTTTTTAAAAAATGAGGTCCATGAAATACATGAGAGAGAAAAAAGAAAACACTAAATACTTTACCAATCTATAATAAATCTCATATCCAAACCTGACAAACCCAAAAATCCTAAAAGTTATAGAAGCATATTGGATTCAGCAATATAGTAAAAACCAATGTGTCATGATTATGTAGACTTTATTTTGGAATGTAATAATAGATTAATACAAAATTGACTAATAAGCAATTTATATTAATTAAATTCCAGGTTAAAGGAAACAGTCACAATCTCAATATTTACCAAAAAGTCATTTTACAAATGTCTATATTTCTGCTCTAAAGTTTGTTCATTTTGTAAACAAGGATTACAAAGACATGTGCTTAATACAACAAGAGGGAACACTGAGTCAAAAAAACCTGAAAAAAATTGTGTTATAGGCATGATACTGGGCAATGACATCAACTACCAATTTTAATAAGAGAAAAAAATGAGAGACACATATGTGAAAAGAAGAAAAATAATTGTAAACATTTAAAAATACGATTAAATCTGAACTCCCCCCCAAATAATATAAAGACCTCTTCTAATGTACTGCATTATTAAATTCTGTCATTGCTTCTCAGATATATGTATCTTTATTGTATGTATGTATGTATCCAGTATTTGGATTTTGAAAAAATATGCAATTCTAAATAGTAAAAATAAATATTCAATGAAGGGCAGTAACCTTAAAAATATAATTATTATATACCTAAAAAGAAGAAAATATTTTATTGAGGGGCATACATGAACTTCTGAATAAATAGAGAGAAGTAATATTAATTTAGAATATCAGATATTAAAATATGTCTGTTTAACTGATACTTATCAAAAAATTTAAACCTCTAAAGAGTGGAATTTTTTGTTATATTCCACTGATATAATAGTTACATAGAATGTAATTAGAAAACAATATACTTAAATAAAACAGAGCAATTATAAAGGATTTCTTGTAAAAGAGTAAAACATAAGCTACAATAATTAAAACATTGGTACTAATATAAAAACAGATGGGCAATAAATGGAGTAGAGTATAGATGTAGATGTTATTATACAAACTAGCTACAAAGTTAAAATAAGATACAATTATATGCCTATCCCATATCTTAAACTCAAATATCAGTGTTAATAAAGGCTTACATGTTAAAAAATGAAAAGTGAAAAGGAAAACAGATTTTTTGAAAAATAATGATCTTGGAGTGAAGATGTCTTCCTAACTCCTGAAATTCTTAATTCCTTCTATATTGTTTATTTTAGAAATTGATATCCTCTAATATATCTCTAATGTCAAATAATAAATATTTCAAAAATGTTTTGTACTTTAGTGCCACTATTTCTGCAACCTAGTTTTGCTATTTCATAGTGTTGGTTTACTCCAAAAACTGGTGATTCTTGCTGATCATAGGAAGACAGATTCAGCAGCACTGGTAACTTGGATAAGCTTCCCTAATACGTGTGAAATTTACTGGGCCAAAAGCCTTAAATGTAGATACTGATTTAAGGATCTTGCCTGTTGTAAATCCCAGCCAGATTTCCTTGTTAATTCTTTCCTACTGGAAAGGGATTTCCATTCTTAATTCAGGGCCACTTTGTCTATCTTGAAGGTTGGACGTTACATGGAGATCACCCTTTTGTCTCTGTGTCCCCAGTACTCACTCTAATGCTCTTACTGCAGATGCTCAAGTTTATTGAGAGAACACTCCTTCAGATATGAAAATTTATGCTTAAGCACAGGAGCAACTGTTCTAAGAACATTTGAGGAATTATTTCATTCACTTCCCAAACCTATATTTGCTTCTGTTCTCTACTCTCTAACCTCAGCGTTACCCCGACTTTCACTAGGAGACTCTCTGATGGGAGATGGGAGATCTTTCTTTAGTTTTTATTTTGTTGGGGTTCCTCATCTCTGTTTAATCTCATATTAATCTGATCTCATTAGCTTGATATTTTCAAGAAATTCTTCAATATTCTAGGAGGTAGCTTATGCTTTTCTTGATTTTAGAATTTTGAGATATGTTTGTTCTTATTTTTATTCTGTTGGCATTTCAAACAAATTTTTAAAGAAAGATCACGTAACATAATACATGTCCCAACATCAGTCTTGAACAGAAAACCAGGAAGCAGAGGTATTTCTAGACATCACAGCAAAACCAGAAATTATTTTAAAAACATACTGACACTTGACCACACAAAAAAATTAAAAATTCTTTATAACAAAAACAAGTGATAAAAACATTATGCATGCCTTAAACAAAGGTAAGACAAATGACTAGAAAATAAAATTTATGGAGAAGCAAAAGATCAATGACTTAATGCCCTTAATATATAAATGAAATTCAAAATAATTAGAGAAAAACAAAGTTACAGTTAAAAAGTAGGTAAAGTATAATTACTAATGAAGAAATGCACTGACCCAGAAACAAGTGAAAGATGTTCAGCATAAGTAGTAACCAAAGCAATGCAAATTAAGATAACGGGGTTCTCCCCTTTCTTTTGCTTAGAGGCATGGGAAATGGAAAAGAAGATTTTAAAAGAAATACAAATACTCTGAAACAAAAAAGGTAGCAGAAATTTACATTCTCCTACACTAGCAGTGAGGGTGAAATTGGTGGGAACTTCTTAATGTCAACTCAAAATGTACATCAAAATAATTGTTAAAATCACAAAAACAAATATGGCCACTTTTAGAAATCCATTCTGAGGAAAAATATATGGAATCAATGAAGATAGAAATACAAGGATATTTATTGTAGCATTGATACAAATAACATTAATAGCAAATGTAGGAAAAGATTATAAAGAATTAAAAGATAACCCTTGAGAATGGATACATATATTAGAGCACATATATATGACCAAATGAAAAGATCTTTGCCTTCTTATTGATAGTTTGATGTATTAAATTGAAAAGTGTGTTACAGAACAGTACTGTCAGTGTGATTATCTTGATGTACAAATCACACATACACACACACATTACACACATAGATGTCTGTATGCATATGCACATAGAAAAACTTTGTGGCTATTTACAAATCAAAACATTAATAATGGTTACCTCTTGGAATCAGATTATATATTATATTGTTTGCATATTTCACTTCATTTTTGGATGTTGTTGCAATAACCAACTATCTTAATTTTATAATTCTACAACTACTCTTATTATGTAAAGTGGGGAAAAAGAAAAGTCATTCAGTTATAAAGAAAATTATTTCCATTAGAAAACTAACAACGTAGATGAATGGCACAGCATTGAAAGCTGTTTTTCTGTTTTAGGCTAAAGTAGACTTATTCTTTTCATCCCATGTTCTTATTAAAAGTATTTGTTTGTGTGTGTGTGTGTGTGTTTTTAAATTCCGTTACATAAAAGTTCCTCTTTCTGACCCCTCTCAACCAGCCCTAGAAATAGGGTAGTGATTCTGAATTATAATACTACTACTAGATTTTTATTTTCTTTTTATATTTTTCAGTCCAACTGAATGGTCAGATATAATTGAGGCAGTATGATATACAACTTGGTTTTGGAAAGCTTAGCTGCTGTAATCAATAGGCACATTATATTTTATTAGGTACACTTTATTAGATATGCTCAGTGAGCTTGCTTAACTTTCTCATAGTGGTGATCCATATTAAAGTTGCCTTCAAGGGGCCAGATTTCTCACTAACTGAAAAACATAACTGACAAAACAGCAATTTTAGCTTTGCTAATACATTCTGATACCATAAAACAAATGAAATGGGTGTTCTAGCAAATTAAGAAAATGAATTATAGTAATAATATCGATGCTTTTGTACAAATTACATTTGTAAATTATCCTTTTTCTTCAGATGCCAGAAATGATGGCTCAATTCTGATTCTCAGTGACCTCATTAGATTTTATGTTTCCTCCGAGGGCACCTTGTCCTCAATGACTGGCTGATACAAGGGTATGAATCCTGTTTCCCTTCCTTGAATTCCAGATAACTTTGAAAGTCCATGCAAGCTTAAGAACGCCCAGTGCAATTATAGTATCTTTGGATCAGCTAAGGCCTTTGCACAACTGCATTACAGTTGGCTTCTTCTTTTACCCATTTTGCTGCCTCTGTCTCCTTACAGGGTTTGTTGCAGATAACACACCCTAACAAACTTCCTACAAGCACATCTTAGGGTCTGTTCCCTGGGGAACTCCAGCTAGAATAGTCTATGATTTTTTAAAAAATATTTTTAAGAAAGTACTTAACTTATATTTGCCCCCTAATAGCATGTGTTGAAGTCTCTTCATATTGGGTAACATAAAAAAAACTGCCTTGAGTTTTCTGTTGTGAAGGAACTACCTATTTCACACTAAGATAATTGAGGAAGAGAGTTGTGTGGAGCCCCGTGAGTGACTGAATATAGCATATATCTACTCATCTTAACGGGTATCACCAAATGGATCCATTCCATTGCCGATAAAAATGGAAAGAATGGCCTATGTACATCTATCCCTATTATCATATGTGCAGCCAGATGAGCTATGATTCTATTATTTCCTAGAACTCATTAGGGTCAAGTCAGGTTACCATTCAGGAAGAAAGTGTAATGGAAAATCATGCTGCTACAGCAGTATTAATGATTCATTAGGTGACATTCTACCCTCTGAATGTTCTTGAAATGATCTAAATCCAAAGTGTCATAGCAGCTACACCAAAGCCATGACACAATAAAACAGAAGATATGTTATGCTAAGTCATAGTAGTGGACAATTCAGCCTAATATACTATGTATTTTTTTTCTGTTGGCGGTAGTGAAGATGAACATAATTTTTGACAATTGAAAATTATATTTACTAGTATGTGATGAATCTGGCTGTCATAAATTAACCTACAATTTTTTGTTTGATTTATAATTGCAGCTTATAGTTATAAAGCACCATATACTGACTACACTTTTTATAAGAAAATACTTCATTTTACCCAACCTCAAGATCCTCCTTCCAACTCCAATGGTTCCACATTTTTGCATATATATCTAGTCTTCATCCTAATAGGAATAACTATTTGGTAACAGTAATAATAATAGTAAATTTTTATATAGAGTGTAAAATGTGCCAGACACTATTCTAAGTCCTTTTCTTATCTGAACTCATACTATTATTATCCCAACTATTATATACATGGAAACAGGCTAAGAGAGCTTAGGAGACCTTACTAAAGTTACACAGCTAATAACTGTCAGAGCTAGGATTTTATAATAGACATTCTGACTTTAGACTTTGTATTACCAATTCTATTCTTTATACTACAATAAGCCTGCAGTGATAGATATAAAGAAAGAAAAGTTAGGGTCTGAAAATATTCTAGGCTAAGAGCTAAACAAATCAACAGTTATACAGTTCATGCTGCAGATTTATATTATTAGATGCTGAGACATGTTTGGGGTCAGGAAAGCTGGGAGGAGATGAGTTTTGATCTTAATATTAAGAGAAAATATGAGGTAAAAAGTGAAGTTGGAAGGGCATATCATACAGACAAATCTTTTATGCAAAGTTATAGATGCATATCAACATATGGCACTTGGGGATTTGGGGAAATAGAAGTAGTTTGATATGGCTAGAATAAAGGGTTTTGTGTTGCAGTGTGGTAGGTCAGAATGGGGGTTAGGAACAATTATCAAATTCTTCCATGTCATGTGGTAAGCTGTGTGCAGATCAACGCCATGGAAAGTCTATGACTTTTGGAAGCCCTAGTTATACGGTTGTAAATCCCTAGCATAGGGAGCATAGGGAGAAATTCTGTATTTGAACAGTGTTGTCTTATTTGGTCTCTGTATTACCTTGGAGTCCTACTGAGAATAGATGGTGAAGCAGGACCTATTGTTTCAATCCAGGAGGCAGGTCACTGGTTCTACCAAAGCAGAGGAATGAGGCCTCCATGATTTGTATCTTTCCATTTTTCTCTCTCAGTTTCAGGGGAAGAGATAAACTGCCCACACATTTCTCCCTTTCAGCTTCCTGAGCCTCCTCTTGGGAGTAGAATAGCCAGAAAGAACAGACATGTAGGGTCAATGTCAACTTTCTCTCTTAGTTTCAATAGACACCTGCAGAGGTCTTCAGTTCCTTTCACTTGGGTGTCAAACACTAGTTATGAGGGAACAATGTAACCTAAAGAAGAGAACCCAAATTCTCGCTAGTCCCCAGATGTAAGAAGGTCTCAGCAGCTGTTTTGCTCTGAAGAGGCTGACAGTTTGTAACTGATTGTGAAAGAAAAGAGAGCCAAGTTCCAGTCACTGTGGATCCTTCTTTGCTTATCTTGTGTATTTATCTTATCAACAAAGAGAATATCTGATTATTTGTTCATCTGTTACTGACGCTATTTCCCAATATGTATTTATTTTCTTAAACGTAATTATTCATAAGTAAAATATATTTTCCTTCATGCCTATAATTAAGTACTGATAAAGAATAATGATGTGTGTATAATATGTTATATAAACGTTTTGACCTTACTATTCTAAAAAAGGGAGAGAGAACATCAGTTCAAATAGTTATACCTCAGTTTCTTTATTGCAAAACAGAGTTAATATCTCCTGTCTTGCAGAGTTATGGAGTGTGTTGGAGATGATGAATATAAAGCAGGAAGGTGATGAAAACAAAGCATTATCTGGCTCAGAGCTGGCTGTTAACAAATGTTGACTCTTATTTACCATTATTAATATTAGCATATATCATGAAATAAGAGAATTCCGATTCTACATATTCATAGCCACGGTGAAAGTAAGAGTATAAAGTTTAATTGTTTCTCAAATATCATTGAGTAATGACTATTGTGTCACATTCAGTGAAGATAAAAGTAAACAATACAGGATTTTTTTCCCCAAGAATTTGATCTTTATGTTGACAGATATTGATTTTTAATTTAGAAGCATCCAAATTATTGCTTCAGAATAATAATAACTAACACTCTTATGGAGTTTATTATGTGCAAGATACAGTTCTAATCACTATATGTGTGTGTGTCTTTCTCTCTCTGTACATGTATATAGCAATCTTTAATAATAAGTACTATTATTACTTCTACTTTACAAGTGAACAAACTGAGCACAAAAATATTATCACTTACACAAGATCCACAGCTGAATGACAGCAAGTCTGGGTTTTGAACTTAGATATTTGACTCCACAGGTATTAGCTTTAACCATTTTATACAGCTTTGTCAAAACAGAAGGCACACACACACACACACACACACACACACACACACTTTAACAGATGCAGAAACTAAGTCTCAGAGAATTAAATGAATTACCATACATGACCCAGTTAGTTAAAAAGTCAGCTATTTGGCAATTCATTGGTTATGGTTGTTGAAGCCATTCAATACCAGATCCACTGTGTTTTCAATGATGATCTAATTTAGTTGAACACTCTCTTCATAGCCCTGGCCACAGTGCAATGCAGGAATTTCTTTAGTTGAACATTCTGGCATCATAACTAATCCTTGAGGTTCAAGATATCAGACAATCCACTTGTTATTATCACCACAAGTGAGAGTTGCTTTTTGTTTTGTTTTCTGTTTTTGCACTGAAAATATTTCTAATAGGGTCCCTAGAGAATTTACCTTAAAGACAGGGTAGTATCCATTTCTAAAGAATGCTAATATAAAGTTGTAGTGCTAACTAATGATGCAATTACCAATGTTCAGCTAACATGTTAGAGGTATATTCACAAGCCTCTGTCTGCTTAGCAATAAATGTTCAATGAAGTTACTGTCGTTCTGGTGGGGTGCTAATACAGAGAGCCATTGCATTAAAACATGCCATTGCTAACTGTGTGTAAAATAATTGAAATTCAATAAAATTTTATAATGTAACTTCCTTTTTAAAAAGTGGTGCTAGTGAAACTTAAGCTGCAGTAGAGTTTCTGTAAATTATCTGCTTAATATTAGACTCTACTTTTCAGATTTAAAAAAAATTTACAAACACAAACAGGTTAGTATCCAAACACAGTTACTTACAAATACAAACAGCTAAATAAAGACAGTTTCTACCACATTTATTCCCTATAACAATTACATTTATTTTATGTAATGTGGATATGTGTATATGTATGTGAGTGTGTGTGTGTGTGTGTGTGTGTGTGTTTGTGTGAATGAAAAAAATACCTGGGAAGAATGTGGAGATTTCCAAATATCCCAACACAGGATAATTGCATATATCCTCCTCAGGAGTGATATTTCAGATGTCTAGGGCAGTTGGAAGTTGGTCTATACCTGGTTTAATATCCTTTACAAGATCTGACATTCACTAAAAGATCAAAACACTAAGGGAAATGTCCTTCTCCATTGTAGATCCAATATCTGCAGCTCCCTCCAGGTTGAGAATTGAATAGAGGACTGCTTAGACTAATATTCTCTCTCCCCTTTTTAGAATAGTAACAACATAAAGTTTATTATGCTCTTGAGTCAGGAATTTCAAATGAAATCAGCCATTTCTGATACCAAATCAAGGACAAGAGGCCACAAAGAAGCTTAACTGTTGGTGTGGGCCCAAATGTGCTGCCTTTCATAAATAAAGACGATAGTACTCATACACCAGCAGCAGTCATGGGTGGTGATTTTTTTCTCCTTCAGTAATGGTGACAGATTTGTACTAATGCACTCACACTACCTTGCCAGGACCCTTTTTTGACCAGTAATATTCCATTTGTCAGACTCCTAGTGGGGCAGATTGCAGCCTGTGTATGTGAATCAGAGCAGAGCCGAGAGCCCCTCTGTGGGAAGTCAGCCCTGACTCAATACAAGGCACTAATTAGCCCAGCTCACCAGCTACAGAGAGTCATATGTTATCTAATCAGACAACTGGACAAAAGGGGACAGGTCTGCTTAGAGCAATTTCAGAAAATTTGTGTCAGAGAAGTGTTAATCTGCTGCTCTAGACTGCTGGAAAATATAAAACTTAAAATGAAATCATCATCAAAATTTGAAGTGAGCCATATGGACATCAGTATATCATAAATCACCCTATATGATTAAATAAAATCCATTTATGTTATTGACTGGTAGGGAAGTAAAGAAAAATCCTAAAATAACACCAGTTAACTAAAAGAAAACAATTTATTGTTAATTAATAGAGTGTATGCTTCTACTGAATCCCTCTAGAATTTTAAGAAAATAATATTGTGATGCCATGTCCTTTCTTTTTGCATGAATACATTTATACACATCTATCTAGAGACCATTCCAAACATATAAGGGTAGTTATGAGGAGGTTATAAGTATACTATGATAAGAGAAGACCATTTAGAGGAATTCTGAATCCCTTAACATAAGTTTAAATTCAAGCTCTGCTCCTTCCACTTTTTATTCTTTTCCTTGTTTAAATATTTGTTAATTATTTAATAACAATAGTGATCACTTCAACAGAAGTTACTATTTTCTAGGTACTATTCTAACAACACTGTGAGGCCCTATTATTATCACTATCTTTCTGATATAGAAGCTGAGGCATAAAGAAGTTAATTAACCTGTCCATGCTCACTAACCTAGTTAATTGGTGAAGTTGAGATTTGAACCAAAGCCGTCTGCTTTTATAGCTATGTTTATAACCACTCATCTATGATTTATCCTTTAAAAATTGTGTTAATAATTTATTTTATGCCTAAAGGAGAGCACAGTGTGTTTTTACTGAGTCAAAATGAGAATTGCATTTCCTGACATTGCTATCTCACACCCCTGCTTTTCTGCTTTAATAGCAACCATTTCTTACAAGTCTCTCTCGTGGCTTTTGTTACATGGTGTCACCATCAGTGTTGGTGTGTGTCTCCCCTATTAGACAGTAATCCCTTTGATGGCACAACACTGGAACCAAATCTTGACATTTCTTTATAATAGCACCATGCCAGGTGCAGAATAGGGAGATAATATATATATTTGTGGAATGAATGAGTAGATTATTCACTTTCTGCTTAAATGTGTAGTTTAGTATAATTATACCATGATTTTCATTGTATTTCATGGCTGGAGAACACTAAGTTTTCTTTTGAAAGTTTTAATTCCATACTTACTTTCAGATGGGTAAAGCTATTACAACCACGGAAAGATGGGTAAAGATGATGGATAACGACAACTCTCTGATTTGAAAGTCTTAAAAATCAAGAGTTCCATTTTAGGCATGTTAAATTTGAGAACATAAATATGAAAGCAGTTGGGTATGTGGTCCTAGGAAAGAGAAGTAGAAATATACAAACAAACAAAAGATATCCAAATGCAACATTAAAAAAAATACTTTTCTAAGTAATTATGGGATCAAATAAAGTCTAATAATGATGAAAAGGACAAGAAAACAGATTCTCCCCTAGAACCTCCAGAAAGGAACTCAGTCCTGCCAAAATCTTGATTTTAGCCCACTGAGAGTTGTATCAGTTTTTTAACCTACAGAACTGTAAGATAATAAATTTGTCACTTAAGTCAGTACATTTGTGGTAATTTGTATGGCAGTAATATAAAACTAAACAAACACTAAATATAATTTATCCTTATACATAGTACAATGCACAACAATACATAAACCATTTCCATAAATGATGTTAATAATATATTTGGGAATAGCAAATAGTAAAAATCATTAGATTATAGGCTCAAAGAAAAAATTACGTAAAATCGTTAGATGAGACACTGAAAGTGACTGATACTAATAAACATGCTTAATTTTTTAAAGTCTGAAAAAATTAATAGAATGCTATGTTAACAGAAAAATTATCTGAAATCAACAAATACTTATAATTCTTACTAGTAAAACAACAGAAATATTATTATCAAAATGAAAATAAAACAGGGATAATCAATTTAATTATGTGTCAGTGCAGCAAATGAAGGTGGATAAGTAAGTAATATTTTAAAATAAAAATTTTAGAGAGAACAGATTTTCAATATTTGTAAATTATTCATTTGTATACCTGGAACACAAGTCAAACAAATGAATAAAAACTTAGGATAATGAAAGATAAATAAAAATCAATAGCTTTCTTATATACAAAGCATATATGCAAATAAAGTACTAAGAAAAAATTAGAAATTTTGGATTGATGATGACAAAAACAATACAGTAGCAGCCGAAAATGTATCAAATTTACATAAAGATAATTTTTTTATTGGAGTATAGTTGCTTTACAATGTTGTGTTAGCTTCTGTCATACAACAAAGTGAATCAGCTATGTGTATACATATATCCCCTTCCTCTTAGACCTCCCTCCCACCCAACCCCCCAGCCCACCCATCTAGGTCATCACAGAGCACCAAGCTGAGCTCCCTGTGCTATACAGCAGGTTCCCACTAGCTATCTATTTTACACATGGTAGTGTATTTATGTCAATCCTAATCTTCCAATTCGTCACACTCTCCCCTTCCCCACCTCTGTGCACATGTCTGTTCTCTACATCTGCGTCTCTTTTCCTGCCCTGCAAATAGGTATCACCTCACACTGGTCAGAATGGCCATCGTCAAAAAATCTACAAATAATAAATGCTGGAGAGGGTGTAGAGAAAAGGAACCCTCTTGCACTGCTGGTGGGAATGTAAATTGATACAGCCACTATGGAGGTTCCTTAAAAAACTAAAATAGAACTACGATATGACACAGCTATCCCACTACTGGGCATATACCCTGAGAAAACCATAATTCAAAAAGACACATGCACCCCAATGTTCACTGCAGCACTATTTACAACCTAAAAGATAATTTTTAATATCACTGTTGCATTGGGTGAGAAATTAAAATATTATATATAATTTTCTATTTTCTACTTTAATCAATTTTTGTTATAAAATTATATTTTTCTGGCATAAAATTTGAAAAATTTACTACTATTTAAGTAATATAAAGGTACTATATAACAAATTTACTATCATAATTAATTATTTCTCCATTATTTGGTAGAATCCACTTGTAACACTTTGGACCTCGTGTTTCATTTTTCTGCAAAGGAGGGAATCTTTGACTAACGTGCAAAATTTTTTAATACATATTTGTCTGTTCAAATTTTTTATTTCCTTTGGCTGAAACTGGCATTACCTTTTCAAATAAATTAATTGATTCTATTTGTATTTTTAGTCTTGCTCATTCTACTTTTTTTGGTTTCTGTTATTTTTGTACTTAATCTGTACTTTTTAAATCTGTATTTTGTAATTTGTGTCTTCTCTTTTAGTCTTGATCAGCCTTATCATATTTCTAGTTTTCTTATTAAAAAATCAAAGTTTCATTTTTTGTCATCTTTGAAATTGTTTAATATCTGTTCATTATTTTTTGCCCTTATGACCATCATTACTATCTTTCTTGAATCTTTATTCTTGCCCATTTGTCTATTTCTCAAATATTGGTAGTGTTTAACTCCTTTAATTTTACATTTTATGCTTCCAAATACATATATTTGGAGCTATAAATTACACTCTAAGCACTGTTTTAGCTGTATTTTGGAATACATTTAGCTGTATTTGGAATACATACAATATTTTAGCTGAATTTTGTCATGTAGTAGTTTTTATTATTTAGATTTAAGTATAATTTTCATTATGATTTAATTTTAAACATGTTTTTAATTAATTATTTTTACTTTCAAATATGTGTAATTTTTTAAGCTACCCATTCAGAAATATTTCCTTAAGAATTTTTTACACAGACTCATTTTGGGACATACTCAGGGATATATACTACTGCATTATTTGTTTTGGTCAGGAACTGGCATAAACCAGTGTATCTGTCACTTAAGCAGATAGGCAAAATGTGGTAAATTGAAACCGTAGCATATTATGTAACATCTAGAATCAACAGCTCTGATGTACATATATCAACATAAAATGATCTTCAAAACAAAATGCTTAATAAAAAATTATGAAAACAAAGTAATATTTCATATGCTAGAAATATATATATATATATATATATATATATACACACACACACACACACATACATATTTGATGTGATATCCTTTTTATAAGAACACATAAAAATAGAAAGATGGGCCATGGTGGCCCATGGCAAGATAGAAAGAAGTGGGGTAGAAGGATAAAGAGAAATTAATTACTTAATTAACTAAATTAGAGTACATTATAGACCAGTGCTCAGAAACTGAGCTAAAAGGTACCATTAATTCAACCATCAACAGATAAGAATAACAACATTAATAACAACAATAACTATAGCAGAATTTTTAAATGCCAACACTAGAAAGAAGAAAAAATTTTTAATTCTTAATTTTATTATGCAGACACTGTTAATCTTTTTTATAATAAAAAGCATCACATTTTAAAATGTAGACACAGTATTTTAATCAAACACAAAAATGCTTATAATAAAGGACACTATTAATGATGTTAACTGCCTTACAATTAAGAATTTCTGTTCTTAACACTAATAGACACAGTATTTTAATCAAACACAAAAATGCTCATAATAAAGGACACTATTAATGATGTTAACTGCCTTAAAATTAAGAATTTCTGTTCTTAACACTAATAAAACACTAATAAAAATATAAAATTTAACCCACCAAATAGGTGATTTTTAATACAAATATATGCAAATACAAATAACATAGTTTTTATCTCCAGAATATGTATTATACAGTTAAAAAAAAAAAAGTGCAAGGATTATAAGAGAGACTTGACAAGAGAATACAGATACACATGAAAGGATGCTCATTGCCATTAGTCATCAAAGAAATGCAAATATAAGCTACAATGATATAGAAAAATATATCACCAGAAGAATTAAAATAAAAAGTAAACAATCAAAAAAACAAGAAATAACAAAAACAAGGAAAATGGAACAGATTTCAGAAAGTAGAATCTCATCCTCTACTGGCAGAAATACAAATTAATATAAACACTTGTTTTGCAAGATCTGCTAACATTCACAATATACATACTATTTGGCTCAGCAATTTCGTTCCTAGGTATATATTCAACAGTATATGTATTTATATTCATGAAATACATGCATAAAAATGTTCATAGTACCTTTATTAATAGTAGCCCCAAGTTGGAAACAACCAAAATGTCCATCAACAGTAGAATGGATAAAAGATTTATATATATATATGTAGGTATATGTGATTAATAAGTGATATTATTAATATATTATTAGTCCTTTTAATGTTCTTTATTTAAAATATATGTAGTCTTTTATATATACTTACACAGTTATTCTTTCTTTTGTGTGTTTTTTCATTCTGTCCTGTGGATCTATGCTTCTATCTGGGATCTTTTTTCTTCATCGTGAAAGATTTCTTTAGTGTTTCTTGTAACATGGGTCTACTGATGAATTCTGTCAACCTTCAGTTTTTAGAAATTTAAAATTTTTTCCTTTTTTTTTAAGATTTATTTTTATTGTGTATAAAAGTTCTAGGTAAACTTTCTTTTTATTCTTTCTATTTTTAAGGTTATTCTATTTTCTCCCAACTTTCATCATTTCTGTCATTCATCCTTGTTATTTTTGTTCTTTTGAATGTAATGTCTTTTTTTAAAAAAAAAAATGAATGTAATGTCTTTGTTGTCTCTCTGCTTCAAAATTTTTCTCTCTTATTTAGTTTTCAGCATTACATCTATAATGTAACAAGTTATGATTTTCTTTACATTTATTTTCTTAAGGTTTCTGAATTTCTTGAAGTATGGGAAATTCTCCAATATTGTCTCTTTAGACATCTCTCATGTCCTTTTCTCTTTCTCAACTTTCAGAATTTCAGTTTATAATTGTCAAAATGTTTGATATTATCCTCAATTTCTTAGCTGTTCTGTTCTGTTATCTTTGCTATTCCCCCCCACAACTCAGTTTCTCATCTGGGTAGCATCTATTACTTGTCTTTGTATTCATTATTTCTTTCTTCTGCTCTGTGGTTAAACTTTAAATCTAATTTCTGATATTGCATTTTCCAGTTCCAGAATGTTATTTTGCGTCTTTATTTGAACTTCCATTTATCTGTTGAAATCCTTGTATTTTTAATCCATTTTATACATTTTCTAATTTAATATTTTATAATAGTCATTTTAAAGTATTTTTGTTAATTCTAACATCTGTGTTATTATAGGTCTGCTTCTATTGGCTATTTTTCTCTTGATTATGGGTCTAATTTTAATTGCTCTTTGCACATCTGATTTTTTAAAAAAATTGTGCTGAACCGTTTTGTTTAAAAAACCAAGAGATTCAAGTAAATATTATTTTTTCAGAAAATAAAAATCCTTTCCCTTCATTCATCAAATCTAAGTTCTGCTGAATTAGGACTTTGTTACAGTTAAATTATTTAAGTTTACCTCTGTTTTAAATGGTCTTGAGGGCAAATTTTATATTGTGTATATTATAGAATACTCCTTATTGCATCTAAGCATTGAAATCGATCATCTCCCCCCAACTTCCCACACTGCTCTCTCTCTGCCTGCCTGCCTGCCGGCTTGCCTGCCCCCCTCCCTCCCTCCTTTGCAGAACAGACCCCCAGTCTCTCAAATTACCACCACTATATTTAGCAAAAGCCAAATGGAAAGTCTTGGCAGGAAGATAAAGTAGCTCTCCTTTGGACATACAAAACCCCAACCCATCATGTCAACCCAAATGGTTTTAAGACCTCTGCTGGTTTCTCTTTATCCCCGTAGAGTCCCCTTTTCTATGGCAGATGCAACCCTCTAGTCACCTATCCCATAACTCAGCAAAAGTATCTAGTAGTCGTCAATCAGACTCACCTAGGAAGGGCTCATTCTTAACTGAAATTTATTTCCTTCAAACACCTTTTTACATAAAAATTTTGTTTTTAAAATACGTATGTAATGTTTTACTTTGTCAGTTATTTTCCAGTTGTTACCCGGAAACAACTGCTCTAAGCTTCTATATCCTAAATAAATAAATAAATAAATAAATAAATAAATAAATAAATAAATAAATAAATAAAAAGTAAAACTTCAAGTTATGAATTTCTAAACAGCACTGAAGTCTATTTTATTTCTCATTTGGATATATCAACTCTCAGCATTCTTTCTTGTCTGGTTCCAATTTCAGATTTTTTTTTTAAAGTGTATTGTTTCAACGTAGAAATTTCTTGTTTTTTTATATTTTGTCCTTTTTAGTGAGTTTTGAGGGAAAAATGCTTATATTCTAACATCTTTTCCTGGAAATATGAACAACTATATTTATAGGATTTTTACTACTTTCTTTCGTTGTTTCACTTGTATTTGTTTTTTGGCTCTCAATAAGTTACAATCCCTATTAGTATGAGTTATTTTTTAATCATGAAAATTACCTCTGGCAGCCCCAGACTATCTAAAATTGTGTTACTAATGTGTTTCACCTAAAACAAGACTAATAAAACTTTCCTCAGTAATGGAAATGTCTATATCCATACTGAAAAATATGGTAGCCAAAGCCATAAGATACTACTGGGAACATGAGAATGTCTAGTGTGGTTGAGGAGGTAGATTTCAATTTTAATTAATTTAAACTTAATATAAATAGCTACATGTAACTAGTGGCTATCATACTAGACAGTGCAGATCTAACAGTTCTCTCTAGAAAGTGTATTAGGATATACATATGTATTGATTTGCAAATCTAGTATATTGCTTGCCACCTGTGTTCATACCAAGCCTGTCCATATTTCACGTGTTGAGGTTGTCTATTTTACCTGTCAACTGGTCTAATTTTCTCATATCTAACATGTTAACTTCTTGGAGCTTGAATACTACATTGAACATCAATCCAGGGACCTGGAAGAATTCCACTCTAATTCGTTCCTTTTATACCATTTCACTGGTGGCTAGCTTCTACTCTATAGACCTTTAGCCTCTTGCTGAAGTGCTACTGGGATTTACTTCCTGGCCCAGGGTCATGGTATCGCACTTAACCTGTTACCAAAACCCTGGTCCCTTCTACCTGAAGGAACTTATAAATATTGATTGTTTTGCCACATTCCTTTAGATAGAGCATAAGGATTATAAATTGTCCTGGCTAGTCATCACTTAAAATTGTCCTTGCTAGTCATCACTTACTGTCCCTATGCAATCCTAACATTATTTTTCTCATTCCAACTACCCCCACTAAACTCACTTCTCATCATGATTCTCTGTGATTTCCTCTTAAGTATTGAGACTAGGCACTTGGCTAGAATTCAGTGCAGTAACTTTGGTTGGTTGATAGATGTGAAATCAGAGAGAACAAAGGATAAGGTAAAAATTCATGTACCAAAGAATGTTGATAAATGAACTGGTTACCTTTAATACAAAGAGGAAGAGATTACTGAGTTCCCAATATTGAACTGGGAAAAGGAAACGTTTATTTCGCTTACAATTTCTTCTCAATTTTCTTACTTCAGGTTTGAATATTTAATGTCTTTTATTCCCTCTTTTATCAAGAAATCACTAATTTAGAACTTGACAGGAGCTGTCTCTGCTACTTACGACTCTGGCTGCATAAAACTGCCTTTTCAAGAGTGCAATTCCACTACTGAAGTAGCCCATGATATTAAAGTATCTATTCAGTTAATATTAATTAAGCATACTTTGAAAGTTTGCTAGAAAAAGCATTGTATTATAGACATTCTGGACTCAGTCAGTTCATTAAAAAAAATTAATTGCCCTATTAAGGGTTTGGGGTTATTCTCCTGTGTGCGTGAATAAAATTAGAACTGAATTGTTTGTTAAAAAAGAATGATTCATGGAGCTTTAAGGACACATATAATTTTAAGGGATTCCATTTTTCAGTCTTTGAAAGATATACCATTCTGGTTCAACATTTAAGATCTGCAATTTTGACACTACAAGCACAGAGAACTTTATTATTAATCTGAAACATAGACATCAGTTATATAGTAGTATTCCATCAGGCCAAAGTAATGTATATATCATAAAAGCATTTTTAGAATTTTTACACAGAATTAAAAAGAACTACTTTATTTACAAACGTCTCATGAAAGACACAGTGAATATTTGAACCTAATTTTACTCACATACTTGCAGCCACTTTATACATAGTTTTCTAATGCCACTAAGCTGAAACAGCATATGGATTATATTTTTAGGCAACCTAAAAATTTGAGTAAAACAATTCTGTAAATCTAAGTGGAAAGCATAAATAACATTTTCTATCAATATAGAAGGTGTTAATCTATCTTAATAATCATAGTAAAGAATGTAATGAGACAAAATAAATTCAAAGGAAAATGGGAAAATTCTACACAGGGAGTGTAAATTTGGAGAAATAATTCCTGTTCACTTACAAGATGTCAACTTTCATACTTTGAGATTTTCATAAGATTCTCCTATTCACATGAAAGTAAAGTAAACCTTTTATAGTCGCCTAGATAATTTTAATGTAAAACTCATTACTTCAGTCCTAAACACATATTTTTTATTTAATGGTTTGGATATCCAATTTAAAATCCCCACTTCATTAATATGTGTAAGCACAGAAAGAAAAAGGCAATAAGTTTATTCAGTGTTAGTGGGCGATTTCAGAATGGACATCTGGCTGAGAGAAAAGCGCAACCCTGAAATACTTGTGAGTATCCTCATTTCAGTGACGAAAAAAAAAAAATTAGCGTTAATATCCGAAGGAGCACATGTAAAACGGAAACAGATCTCAAAACCACAACTTAGGACTTCCCTGCTGGCACAGTGGTTAAGAATCCGCTTGCCAATGCAGGTGACAGAGGTTCAAGCCCTGGTCCGGAGAGATACCACATGCCGCGGAGCAGCTAAGCCCCTGCGCCATAACTACTGAGCTTGCACTCTAGAGCCCATGAGCCACAACTACTGAGCCCACGCCCGGCAACTTCTGAAGCCCGTGCGCCTAGAGCCCGTGTTCTGCAGCAAGAGAAGACATCGCAATGAGAAGCCCCCGCTCACCGCAACTAGAGAAAGCCCACTTGCAGCAATGAAGACCCAATGCAGCAAAAAATAAATTAAATAAATAAATAAATTTATAAAAAAACACAACTTAACAATAATAAAATGTAGTTGGCAGTAGACATATTTAGTCTTTTAGAACACTCATTCTATTATGAGGGAAAAAGTGAACCATCTACAGAGATATGGATTTGAGAAATATAGCTTTTACCCATAAAAAGAGTAAATGAATGACATTATATATATTATATGAAGATACAAAGATGTGTATGCTCTTTTTCAAAAACTTCTTAATACTCAATTTCTTTAAAATTTATAAAAATTTTCTTAGAAGTAAATATTATATATAAAATGTTACTAAAATAAGTATTTATTACCAAAGACTTCACAGATACAGGACGAGGCTCAAATTATTTTTAGCATACCACATTCATTTATTTAAGTATCAGAATTCAGTGTCTGCTACAAGCAAATTACTTGACTAAGTGCTATGGGTTCTCCCAGATAAATACAACTTGATGCTGACCTTAAGTCATTTGCAATGGGGAAGAAAAATATGAATAGTAAGAGAATGGAGGAAGAAAAAAATAAAAAGCCAAAGTGTGATAGGAAGCAAAGTTAAAGAAGAAAAATGTTAAGTAGAGTAAGGAAAACATGGGACTAATTGAAATATGGCTTGAGGAATGTGGGTAGACTTTTGAAAGATAGAAATAAATCTGTAACAAAATCATGGAGGGTGAGCATATTAAGGAGAGACTTTATAAAACAGATAGAGTAGGACAACGGTCAGTAAATTTCTTGCATAGAGTTTCAAAATACTATCTTGTCTGTTTATATAAATCGGTCATATTCCAATATTATCATTTTCAATAATTTCAACTTTCAAATAAGTCCATACCTAGAGGAAGGAACTCAAAGTAATTTTGTTCCCTCTTTGTAGTAAGTGTACATTTAACAAAGATCGTCTAGATAATCATACCTCACAAACAACAGGCATAAGAAAGTATCAATCCTGTAAATACCTGAGGGCTTCATGATCCTACTGACTCAAATATTCTTGCCAATTGATTTTGAGGTCCTTGCATTGATCATATATGATCAGAGATACATAAAATTGTTTCTGTAGAGAACCATACCATGAGTTGAAAATATTTCATTCATTTAGACTATCTTCTAAGGCTCTGAATTATACGTAGAGTGATAAGCTTCAAATACGGTTTATTCTATTCATAATTATGGGTAGTTTTATACATATAAATATCTGTAAGTATGAATTTTTTTAAAAGATGTAGTTTATAATGGAAAATTGGCAAGAATAAGAAAAATGCATTTGTGTAAATTAAATGAATAAAAGTACATTTTAGTATACTCTGGAGTAACCAACATCATTATATGATATAAATGGAAAAAATATTATATAATGGATATGAAGAAATGAAAGTTCATTTCCCATAATTCTATTCAACAATTTAATCAATGTTGATGCATTATATGAATTCATATGAAGTTTACAACTCATAAACAGCAAATTAAAATCAAAATTCAACAAACGCTTTTAAAATTGAATTTAATACATAAAGATACCCTCAAATCAATTATCATTAGTGATAGCCAGCTAGCTAAGTATTATTTCACAAACCCTCCAGTTTAATACAAACTGGGCCAAATAAATAATGTATCATATTCTATATAGGAACATTTAACCAAATACAGCTGCCACAAATTATTTTGAGGGGATCCAGGAATGTGAGCTTAGTATTTTAAAGTAAATTTAAAAATTTATAAATTTAAATAAAAGAGACTGATAGGATTAATAATGTTTTAAGAATAATAAAAACAAGAGAGTCTGGTAAAAATTAATGCATCATCATTCCCCTGGAAGATATATGCAAGTCTTCTACAAAGTCTAGTTTTTGAATCACCTGCATAGCACAAAAGATTAGGAGCTGTGAGTGAACTACTTTCAAGTTGCCTGGAATACATTTTCTGAGTTGACATGTAATCAGCAGTTGGGTTGTGGTGACAAAGAGAACTGCTTAGTTGTAATTTATAGGAAAGGGGAAACATTACGGAATATATGGAATTATAATGTTGTCCTTGTTGCCACCACTCTTTTGCTCTACCATAAAGCTAGGGTGATTCAGCTGTCAAGCAATTATAACAATTTTTTCATAATCTATAAACAGAATAATTGGGGAAAAAAAGGTAGGTAGGTAGGTAGGTAGGTAGATAGACGGATGTACATCAATTGACTGATCTATCTCATAGTCAAGAAATCCAGACAGTAAATCTCAGATGGGTGACAAATGGTAGAATATTTTAGAGAAATATTCTATATCTATGTACAGGGCTGCTTTGTGATATTAGGTAAGTTGCTCTTTTTCCTTTCTCTAAGTATGGTTTCTTATTTTCTTTTAGGGTAAAAAGCTCATTAAATTGCATAACCATTTGGAATGCTGTTGTTATTTTGAATGCCTAGATAATACTCTCTAAATAAAACCAACTACCCAAGACATAATAACAAAGCTATTGAAAAAACATGAAAGGTAAACATCTCTGTGATGTTTGAATTTAAAATCTGATTCAAATACTTCATTTGAGTTATTAATTAAAAATAAAACTGTGAAGGAGTAAATGCATTATTAGATATTAATTTGTATAAATAAGTATTATACACCTGTTTTAAGTGCTTAATCTGTGCAGTGACAGAAGTAAAATAACAATTATCTTAAATATTTTTTTAAATGCTATATACATTATATCAGAAACTAAATTTCAAGTTTGGGAATACAATTTTTACCAAGTTGAGCATATAAAAAAAGGTAGGTATTATTTATTGGATGATATCACAAAATATAATCAGTTACTGGTTCCATGGCTAGATCCTCCTTCACTGTTCAATTTTCCATATTAAATACAGAGTTCTGACTGCTTTACATAATTACTTGATTTGAATTTCTAAGAAATAGCCCAATGCTTTAAATACAACAAGGTTGAGAAATAGTATCTTAATAATCTCATGGTTTTAAAATCCACATACATTCATTCTTTCAACAGAGATTTATGAAACGTCCACTAAGTGCCAGGCACTCTTCTGGGCACTAAGAATATGGCAGTGAACAAAATAAACAAAATTGCTTTCCTCATGAAACTAATATTATAGTTTGGAGTAAATATAGTAAAACATTTTTCAAATATGATATTCCATATAATAATAAGGGGTATAAGTACCAATAAAGTGTATTAAGGAGAATAGGGAATTCTCAGATAAGGGTTGAGTGGGATTGGTCATTTTATATAAGGTGCTCAAGGAGGAAGTTTCTGGCAAGAAGACAATAAGGAAGTGAAGGAGTAAACCATGCAAGAATTTGGAGAAGTGGGACCAGAGAGATTGCAGAAGCTGTGATGGGAGCATGCTTTTCATACTTACAGATATTCATATGTATAAAACTACCCATAATTATGAATAGAATAACCCATATTTGAAGCTTATCACTCGACATATAATTCAGAACCTTAGGGGGCAGTAGGAAGCATGTAAGAAGGAACAGTAAGAATGTCCAGATGGTGGGAGCAGAGTGAGCAAGGGGCAGCATGGTGGACAATGGGAGATTGGTGGACAATTCTGAAGACTCTAGACACGGAAACAACATAAATGTCCATCGACAGAAGAATGGATAAAGAAGATGTGGCACATGTATACAGTGGAATATTACTCAGCCATAAAAAGAAACTGAGTTATTTGTAGTGAGTTGGATGGACCTAGAGTCTGTCATACAGAGTGAAGTAAGTCAGAAAGAGAAAAACAAATACCGTATGCTAACACATATATATGGAATCTAAAAAAAAAATGGTACTGATGAACCTAGTGGCAGGGCAGGAATAAAGATGCAGACATAGAGAATGGACTTGAGGACACGGTGGAGGAAGAAGGGGAAGCTGGGATGAAGTGAAAGTAGCACTGACATATATACACTACCAAATGTAAAATAGATAGCTAGTGGGAAGCAGCCACATAGCACAGGGAGATCAGCTCAGCGCTCTGCGATGACGTAGACGGGTGTGATAGGGAGGGTAGGAGGGAGACCCAAGAGGGAGGGGATATGGGGACATATGTATGCATATGGTTGATTCACTTTGTTGTACAACAGAAACTAACAGCATCGTGAAGCAATTATACTCCAATAAAGATGTATAAAAATAAATAAATAAAAATAAAGACCTTGGTTTTACTATGGGGTTATTGAAGAAAAATGTCATGGCCTAAATTTTAAAAGAGGGATAACTTGGCTACTGCTTAAAGAACGACAACAGAGGGGCAAGGGTGGAAATCAGGGAGACCAAATAGGAGACAATCGAAAACTACTACAGGCAAAAACATAACCGAACAAAAGGGGTAGTGGAGTAAGAATTGGTAAGATTCTTGGCATACTTGGAAGTTAAGACAGAATCTGCGGATGATTTAGATTTGGTATATGAGAAAGAGAGCAGTTAAAATAACTCCAATGTCTTTGATCAGAACTGTTGAAGGAATAGTGTTACCATTCTCTGAGATGGAGAATAAATTGGGTAGAGGAAATTTGCAATAAAATCAGGTATTTGATTTTCAACATTATTAAGTTAAGGGTTTCTTGTGTTTTTTTTTATTCTTTGTTTTTGGTTTTATTAGCTGTCAAAATAAAGATGTTGAGTAAATAGTTGTATGTACAAATCCAGAGTTCTGGAAAGAAATCCAGAATTAAGATATAAGTTTGTAGTGTGTAGTACACAAAGGGTATTTAAAGAAAAGAGATTAGTGTAATCAAGAGAAACTGTCTAAGATAAGGACAGAGTCCCATTATACTCCCAATCAGAAGTGAAAATTAGGAGGAATTAGTACAGGAAACAAAAAAGTAGTTCCTGTCATTTAGAAAACTCTAAAGAAAGTGATGTCCCAGAAATCAAGTTTTGATAAAAAGAAAATGATCAACTACTGGTTGATTTCTGTAACATGGAGGTCTCTGATGATTCTGGTAAGAGTTGTGTCTGTAGCTGGGAGGTAGAAGAACTCTGACTAGGGTTGATTCAAGGGAGAATGGAGGAAGATGACTGAATAAGGTGTCCCTCACTCTTATGCCCCCCAAGAACAATAATTTGGAGTTAGAGTAATCAAAACAGTTTAGTACCTGCAAAAAAAAAAAAAAAAAAAAAAAAAAACAAACACATATAGACCAAAGAACAGAATCAAGAGCCCATGCATATGCAGTCAACTAATATTTGACAAGGTAGCCAAGAACACTCAATGGGGAAAGGATAGTCTTTTCAGTAAACGGTGATGGGAAAACTGGATATTCACATGCAAAAGAATGATATTGAACCCTACACTACTCACAACAATCAGTTTGAAAGGGATTCAAGACTTAAATGTATGAACTGAAGCTGTAAAACTTTTAACAGAGAATGTAAGGAAAAAGATTCTTGACATTGGTTTTGACAACGTTTTTTGGGGATATGACATTAAAAGTAAAAGCAGGAATAAACAAGTGGGAATACATCAAACTAATGAGCTTCTGCACAGCAAAAGAAACATTAAACAAAATGAAGATGAAGCCTATGAAAGGGGAGAAAATATGTGCAAACCACATATCAAATAAAGGGTTAATACCTAAAATATATAAGAATCCCTAATAATAGAAGAAAATAAATAAGCCAATTTAAAAATGGGCAGAGGACCTGAATAGACATTTCTCCAAAAGAGACATACAAATGGCCAACACGTACATGAAAAGATGCTCAACATCACTAATCATCAAGAAAATGCAATTAAAACCACAATGAGATATCATGTCACACCTGTCGGAATGGCTATCATCAAAAAGACAAGAGATGAAAACAGATTCTCGAAGAGTTATCTGCACCGCCATGTTCCATGTTATTTACAATGTTCAACACATAGAAACAACCTAAGTGTCCATTGACAGATTAATAAAGAAAATGAGGTTATATGTATAATGGAATACTATTCAGCCAAAAAAAGAAGGAAATCCTGCCACGTACCACAACAATGATGGACCTCAAGGGCGTTATGCTAAGTAAAATAATTCAGATGAGAAAGACAAATACAGTTGACCCTTGAACAAAGCAGAGTTTAGGGGCATTGACCCTTCATGTAGTGGAAAATCCAGGTATAACTTAGAGTAGGCCCTCCTAATCAGGTTCGTTCATGTCTATGCTTCCAAGTCCATGGATTCAACCAACCACAGATTGTGTAGTACCACAGTACCTACTATTAAAAAAAAATCTGCATGTAAGTGGACCTGTGCAATTCAAACCCCTGTTGTTGAAGGGTCAACTATACCGTATGATCTCACTTGTATGTGGAATCTAAACAAATCCAAACTTACAGACCCAGAGAGTACAATGGTAGTTGAAAGGGCCTGGGCTATGTGGGAAGTGGGGAGATACTGGTCAAAGGACATAAATTTTTAAGTTATAAGATGAATAATTCTGGGGATCTAATAAACAGCATGGTAATTATAGTTAACAATATTCTATTAAATACATTATTTTAGTAATCATTTAGCAACATATACATGAATCAAATTATCATATTGTACACCTTAAACTTATACAATGTTATATGTCAATTATGTCTTAATAAAGGTAGAAGAAAAAAGAAAGAGAAGAGAAAAGTAGAAATGAGGACAGGGAGTATAGAGAGCTGTTTTAAGGAATTGTATGGAATAGGTCACCAGAAATATGGGGTGATACCTGAAGGAGGATGTAGGCTCAAAGAGGAGGAAGTTTATTAAGATAGCAGTTGTAAAAGCAGGTTAATATTCTAATGAGGATAATTTGGTATGAGGGAAAAAATAATAATACAGAAGAGAGGACAATTCCTGAGGTAATGTCTTTGAATAGGTTTGGGGGGTGTGGGGGGATGAGATTCAGTGCACAAATGGATGGATTAGCCTTTCCCATGAGTATGCAGAATTTTCCACACTAACAGGAGAGATGGCAGAGCATATGAATGCTAGATTTGGGAGGCTGGTAGATTTGTTGGTGGAGAGGTCCAAGATCTTTTCTGCTGGCATTTTTTTTCCTCCAGTGAAACAAATCAAGGTTATCAGCTAAGAATGAAGGACAGATAGAGGTGCTGAAAGTTGCAAGATATGAGCAGTGTTAAAAAATTGTCTGGACTGCGGAAGAGAAAATTGGCAATGGAAATTCAGCAGGCTACGCAGAGGTCATCTGTATTTAATGGCTATGAATTTAAATTGAAACATGTAAGCATGTTTTATTTCCTGCCGTATTCATTTGCCCAGAGGCAGGTATACAGTAAGAAAAGGGTTGGATTTAATTAGTGTTTAGAGTTCACCAAGCAAGGAAGATGGAGACTGATGAGGACAAATGAGTAAAGATTATATGAAAGGAAATGATCATCGTGATAGATCATTATGAGAGGTTTGGAGGGAAAAGGAAGAAAAATCAATCAAATATTAATTAAAGAATTGTTGGAATCCATGTATAAAGAGGAGCCACCATAAAAACAGAAGATGATGTTTGGGAAATAGAATGTTTGAACTTGAGTTTATGGAGTAGGGTATAAGATCTAGATGGTGACTAAGCAAGCAGGGTTAAAGAAGATCATTCAGGTCAAGAAACTCTGAAGCTAGGATATGGGAAGGATTGTCTACGTGGATATTCAAAATTATAATAATTATGACAAGAACAGTATTGGAGAGAAAGAAAATAAACTGTGACCTAAAATCTTCGGAAGAGTAATCTGAGAACCTGTAGAGGGCTACAATGAGGAGCAGCAGCAAATAGTATAGTCTAATGATTTGTGCGCTCAAAGCTAGGAGAGAGAGTATTCTGGAAGCAGTGATGTAAGAGGACAACTCCCCCATCTAGATGTACTATATACCTGGAGGTACTCTTTAAGACTTATGACTACCAGTTGCCAACAACTCACCAAGTTGCAATGTACAGCAGTGATTACTCCTCTGTCTTGCATGGCTCTTTATACACAACTGCCTCCTTGACATTTTTCCATGGGTTTTAAATGGCTGTCTCAATCTTTTTTATGGCCAAAGTAGAACTCTGGATTATCTTCACCACCCCCACAGAAGTCCTGCTTCGCCTATGTCTTTTCTATCTCAATAAATGTTGTTTCTATCTCCCAAATTACTCAAGCCAAATAATCCCAGAGTTATTTTTGATACCCCTCTTTCTCTCATCTCTTAAATTTTATCCATCAACAAGTTCTTCAGCGTTGTCTCCAAAACAAATCTAAACTCCATCCATACCTTTTTTCATTTCCAGTATTAAAATCCTAATTCAAGCAGACTCCAACTCTACTTTTGCCATTCTTATTTTCTTTCTGTACCTTTACACATGAGAATTATTTTCATTTGAGAGGCTTTAACACTTGTGTTCCTTCTGTCTGGAATGCTCTACTCAAGATTGTGTAATAGACCAATTTATTTTTATTATTCAGACATCAACTCAAATATCATCTTCTTAGAGATGCCTTCCTTGACCATTAAAATCAAAAGTAGTCTTCCCCATTCTCTCTTTGCATTGGCTATTTAATTGTTTGGTTGTTTGATTGATTTAGGAATAGTTAACCTTACCTGAAATTTTAATTTACTTACTTATTTTCTGTCTCTTCATTCTAGAATGTATACTCCACAGACCCATCCTATTTACCTTTTTATCTTCAGTTTCTAGTTCAGTACCTGATATATGGTTAGTCCTAATAAATATTTGCTGAATAAATGAACAAACTACTAGTTCAACTTCCAGCAATGTAAAAGTGACTTCGTGCAGGTGGAAGAGTACATAATCCAGGATTTGGGGAGCACGGATTCTATTTTAAGTTCTTTGTTTTATGGACGTTATACTTTATTTCTCTGGATTTCAGTTTTCTCATCTAAAAGTAAGAAACTTAAAATGAATTTTTGACAAATGCTTCCTCCTGACCTAAAACTCAATCACTATAAATTATAAATGATTTTGACTGGATTTCAAAATAAGACATTTGAATGACCGAGAAATTCATCCTAAGTTCAAATGTGGGGAAAATAAGTTATCTTACCATTTCGTTTACCACCATTTTAAATTTGCAATGCCAGTGAGGCTCATGGATAGGCCCTCAAATCTGTATGTGGCTGCTTGACAAATCTGGCAAATCAGCGTTTAGTTGGAAGCACATATGGAGCAAACTTATGCCAGCCTGTGTTTTGCCAACAGACACAACAGTTCTGGGTCATTATATTGCCAACTACTTTGACACATTTTTGCCTACATAGGGCCATGGCTAAGACCTGAACATAACTGAAAGCCCCAAGATATTGGCTTCTCTCGCTGCTGATACTTCGGCAAAGAGGAATGGAAGACTCCAGGCCAAGGCTATGATCCATGATGAGAAAACAAGTATTATTGCTGGTATGTGTTTTCCATTATCCTGGTTGAGGTTCATTTTTCATGTCAGAATAAATGTGCCAGTTGTTTGGCTAAAGCTTTTGGGTTGCCTAGTGCTGTTTGAGGAAATGTACATTTTTTCCTGCACTAGGATTTTTATGCTAATTTTTTGGCTCTGAATAACTAAGCAGAGGGTACTTTTGATGCTTATTTAAATAACAACTCCATCCTTCTTAGCTCTTTTGGATAGATAATATTACAAGCTGGCCAGATAAAGCTTATACAGCCCGTCTAACATTGACAAGAACCGGGCATTTTACTGAGGCCTGTTTTACTGGCTATAGTATCCAGAAGGTCCTAGAACATTAGCCTGCCCTTCTTAATTTGGCATCACTGGCAAGCTGTCCTTAAAAACACCTCCAGTGAGGATGCTTCTGAACAGAATTTTAGTCTAGCAGCAATTCTGTTAGAAAAAAATAACTTGAACTGATCTAGCTACTGCACTTGATTGTTATTTTCATAAACACTGACAGTTTCTTCAAAAAAAAAAAAAAAGAAATGTATTTTTCACCCATTTCAATGAATTTTGTTTTACATCATGTTATGCTTTAGGAAATACTTTAAAGTAGATACGCATGTTACCTAAGATACTTAGAGCAGAACAAAATCCTGAAAGTGAAACAGAATTGTTTTAATAGCCAAGAACATAAAAACCACCCTCATTTTTTTCTACTATCTCTGCATGAAATAACATCCACAGGGGAGAAAGAATAAAGAAATAAATAAAAAGCTTAGACAAGCCAATGGATCACAGAAGAAGGAAATTTACAAGATATCATCATCACATTGTTCCAGTTGCTAGGTTTTCCTTCTAAGGTTGTCTATGTTCAGTTACTTAAATAAGTTGGTCCATTTGAAACTGCGAGGCATAAAATGTAGCTGCTTTAAATGGGTCACACGCACAATATAACTAAATTTTCTGCTTTTAGACAGGCATTATTTTGATTTTATTTTTTAAGAAGCAAGTATTATATACAGGGTTGAGTGCTTTCAATTTAAAAGAAAATGGAGGAAATGAGCCTAAATTATAAGTCTTAGGAATCTGGGATATTTTAGTTACATATAGAAGTGTCAAGCTTGCTATGTTAGAGAAATTATAAACTTTAACTTAACTTGGATATGTTAATGAGAATTAAAACATATTCATTGATTGACTATACATATTCTCTGCTTTTTTCTAAAGTTGAAAAGATGTAAAACATTTATGAGATGTATGTCTTAATAGTTCCATGTACATAAATGTGAGATTTCATTCAAAATAGAATTCTTGAGCAACTCTCTTCACGGGAACAAGTAGAGCACATCTGGAGATTCCTATGAGTGTTGATGAAAGCGGCACACATAATACAATTATGGACCCATATAGATTCACCAAACATCTTCCCAGTATGTAAATTATCTTATAAACTTCAGTTAAGTTTTTCAGAATGAATAATTTGATCCCTGTATTAATTATTTCTATTATATAGAATATCATCTCTCTAAAAGTGAGGAATATAAGAATAACCAAATCATAACCTTCCTAATATTTTTCTTTTCTCCATTGCATCAAAATAATCCAAGACAAATTTTTAGAGGTTACGACAAGATAACAATAATAAATGCTTGCCTCCTGCAGACAATCTTGAATTATAATTGAAGAAAAATAAACATTTCAATTTGAAAGAAGACAAAAATGAACACATAATGCTATATTGTATATACCAGCAAAAGAAATATAAATATATAAAAAGACCTTTCAAAGAACAGATCTCTCAGATAAATTTGATATTCCCCCAAAAATAATGGAAAAAAGGTAAAAAGGGAACAAAGGAAGAAAATGAAGGAAGGTAGGAAGGAAGGAAGGAAAGAAGGAAACAAATTTCAAATGATCTTGGTTATTTTCCTGTTTTTAATTAAAATGACTGCTTTTAATCATACTCCAAAATATAATCTACTTTAAAATGGCTGAAGTAAGTTTAAAAGTTAGCTTCTTTAAATAAGAACTAGATTTCACCATATATTATTTTGACACTGGAATAATAATACAAGAATATTGCTGATACCACATTTTTGCTATCAACTATCATATCACTATCATATCACTATATGACTAACATATCAAAGCATTACTTAGCATATGAACAATCTTACATTTAAATTACTAATAAGAGAAATCCTAATAAATGTATAGGGCAATTGACTTTGCATAAATTTCATGTCCATTTCGTGTCACTTCAACCTTAAAAGGCCATAGCAAATATTTAAAATACAGTGCTATGTGTGTGTCTCAGAACACAGTTAAAAATAACTACATTTAATTTTGAAATTGCTTTGGTAAGTAATCTACTTTCTGAAAAAGTATTTGTCCTTATAGCTGTGCCTCTCTCTACAATACCATCACTTCTTAACTTATTCTAATTTATTCTAACGTGCAGCTTTTGATACTTTGTACTTTTAATCTTGCATCTTCTTGCATAGATTTTAGAAAGAGGTATGTCTTCATTTTAAAGTCATTAGTGATGGAGCAAAGTTAGAAATGAGACCTTTTAGTGCATTCTTAGTATAATTATCATTACATAAATGTGCTTTGTGTTAGGTTTATTTTAACCTAGGCTTTACACATTAATAAACTGTTAGGTAGGAGGTAAACCAAATTAGAAAGGCTGCTAATATTGTAGTAGGAAGATTTTAAAAGAAACACCAGGAATTAAGGTATTTACTTTGAAATAGTGAACTGAGGTTTTATAATGCATATTTATCAAAAGGGTTAATATTTATATAAGTATGTCAACAGTATTAAAAAAAACCAATTTTCATATAAATATCAGTGACATAATTTTACTGTATCATCTATTAAAATTTACCATAATGATATGGTCTGTATTTAATAATGGAGAAAGAAAAATGAGTGGATTAATGATTTGGCCAATTTTATTATATCCAAAGGATTTCATTTAAAATGAATGTTCTTAAACCATTGTATATTATTATACATTCATGTTTTTATACCATTGAGTAAAATAATAATCTGTTATATAAAATTCCACAAAGGAATTCAGGGTCATTTAAAGTACGGTGGAAGAAAGAAATAGGTGAGGGACATAAGCAGTACAAACTTCCAGTTGCAAAATAAATATATCATAGCTATGAAATGCACAGTGTGGGGAATATAGTCAATGACTCTGTTATATCTTTGTATGGTGACAAAACTAGACTTATCATGGTGATCATTTTGAAACGTATAGAAACACCAAATCACTATGCTGTGTAACAGGAACTAACATAGAGTTTTAGGTCAATTATAGTTCAAAAACAAAATCATGGAAAAAGAGATCAGATTTGTAGTTACCAGAGGTGGGGGGCAATGAGAGAAGGGGGAATTGGATGAAGGCAGCCAAAAGGTAGATACTTCCAGTTTTAAAATAAATAAGTACTAGGGATTTAATGTACAACACGATAAGTATAATAAACAGTGCTGTGTGTTATATATCAAAGTTGTTAAGAGAATAATCCTAAGAGTTCTCATCATAAGGAAAATCCTTTTTTTCTATTTCTTTAATTTTTTATCTATATGAAATGATATTCACTAAACTTATTGTGATAATTTCATGATGTATATAAGTCAAATCATTACGCTATACACTGTTAACTTACACAGTACTATACGTCCATTATATCTCAGTTAAAACTAGAAGAAAAAAATAAAAATAAATAAAAAATAAAGTATGGTGCATATATTTCAAGGTAGGTGCTAAGAATTCAAATCTGAATGTTCAAGTTGGTTTGACTCCATCACCATATTCTAAACTAAGCACAAGAGAGACTCATGTTATAGACACTGATAACTTATAAATCATTTGGTGCCTCAGTTTCTACTTGCAGATGTGTAGGTTACTACAAGTTTGCCAATTTCATGATTTTTATAATAAATCGTAATTTACTGACATTTCTCACGTCCTTGAAAAAAAGTACTTTAACCCTATAGCCCATCTCTTTGCCCTTTATTATTATTATTATTATTATTTTTACGGAAAGATCTCTTGAAAGAGTAGCCCATGCTAAGTTTTCAACGCCTCTCCCATTTGGTCTCAAAATCTCACCATTTAGGCTTTCAACCCTCATTGTTCCACTAAAACTACTCTTGTCATGGGCATCGATGGCATCTGGGTAGGAAATCCAAAGACCCATTTTCGTTTTCATTTTTACTCAGCCTCACGGCAGCATTTTCCATAATTCACACTCCTCATCACCAATAGCTTTCTGGTCTCGGCTTCCAAGATAACATACTTTCTACTTTGCCTCATACTTCCCTGACACCTTTCAGTCTCCTCTCCTCGTTGTTTCTGTTTTCTACTTCCTTATGCTCAAGTGCACCAGAGCTAATTCTTCACTTCTCTTTCTGCATTAACCCCTCTAGTCATCTCATTCAATCGGATGGCTTTGAAGTGTGCAATCACTGCAGAGGCACAGGTCCCTGCTCAGGGTTTAATGCTATGAAATGTCTATATTGAAACTGTTAATAATTTTACCTTTGAATGTGCTTTGAAAGTGAAGTCTGATGAAAAAAATGGAGCATGCGCCAAGTAGCTGAAGCCACAGTTCAGGTGCATTCCCTCCTTACACCACCTATCCGGTCTCCTTAGGATGAGTTCCTTGCCTTCTGCTCTACTGCTCCCACCCGGCAACCACTGCCACCTTTCGCACCCTGTGAGGGACCTGCGTGCAGGATCAAGGAGCGATGAGGTTAGGTGCCTGTACCCTGTATGCCAAGTTGTGAGGTGGGACCCCAGGCATCTGTGAGGATTTGCAGTCAATTCATAAGAATCTCATGCTGGAGAAAGGGCAACATTAAATAGCATATAAAAAACACCATGATAGGTTGAAAGAGAGACTGTAGAAGAAAGGAAGAACCTTTTTCCTGCTTTTTGAATAGGCTAACATACATTATTTTGCCCTGGTCCCCACAAATTATCTAGTTGGCCCTGCTTTCAAAGATGGTCTACATTCCTTCAACTTCCAAATATCAGTCTATAGCTCAGACCTATCTCCAGAACTCCAGACTTCTTTAGTGGACTGACTTTTCGGCATCCCCATTTAGCTGTATAATATAAAATTCTCAAAATCAAGTTGTCAAAACTTAATTGATCTTAGAAGATGGCGGAAGAGTAAGACGCGGAGAACACCTTCCTTCCCACAGATACAGTAGAAATACATCTACACGTGGAACTGCTCCTACAGAACACCCACTGAACGCTGGCAGAAAACGTCCGACCTCCAAAAAGGCAAGAAACTCCCCCCGTACTTGGGTAGGGCAAAAGAAAAAAGAAATAACAGAGACAAAAGAATAGGGACGGCACCTGCACCAGTGGGAGGGAGCTGTGAAGGAGGAAAGATCTCCACGCACTAGGAAGCCCCTTCGCGGGCAGAGACTGCGGGTGGCAGAGGGGGGAAGCTTCGGAGCCACGGAGGAGAGCGCAGCCACAGGGGTGCGGAGGGCAAAGCGGAGAGGCTCCCGCACGGAGGAGCGGTGCCGACCAGCACTCACCAGCCCGAGAGGCTTGTCTGCTCCCCCGCCGGGGCGCGCGGGGCAGGGAGCTGAGGCTCGGGCTTCGGTCGGATCGCAGGGAGAGGACAGGGATTGGCGGCGTGAACACAGCCTGAAGGGGTTAGCGCACCACAGCTGGCTGGGAGGGAGACCGGGAAAAGGTCTGCAGCTGCCGAAGAGGCAAGAGACTTTTTCTTCCCTCTTTGTTTCGCTGCGCGCAAGGAGAGGGGATTCAGGGCGCCGCCTAAACGAACTCCAGAGAAGGGCGCGAGCCGCGGCGATCAGCGCGGACCCCAGAGACGGGCGTGAGACGCTGGGGCTGCTGCTGCCGCCTCCAAAAAGCCTGTGTGTGAGCACAGGTCACTCTCCACACCGTCCCTCCCGGGAGCCGGTGCAGCACGCCACTGCCAGGGTCCCGTGATCCCCGGACAAATTCCCCGGGAGAACGCACTGCGCGCCTCAGGCTGGTGCAACGTCACGCCGGCCTCTGCTGCCGCAGGCTCGCCCCGCCTCCTCCGTACCCCTCCCTCCCCGCGGCCTGAGTGAGCCAGCGCCCCCGAAGCAGCTGCTCCTTCAACCCCGTTCTGTCTGGGCGGGGAATAGACGCCCTCAGGCGACCTACACGCAGAGGCGGGTCCAAATCCAAAGCTAAACCCCAGGAGCTGTGTGAACAGGGAAGAGAAGGGGAAATCTCTCCCAGCAGCCTCAGAAGCAGCGGATTAAAACTCCACAAACAACTTGATGTGCCTGCATCTGTTGAATACCTGAATAGACAACGAATCATCCCAAATTCAGGAGGTGGACTTTGGGAGCAGGATATATTAATTTTTCCCCTGTTCCTTTTTGTTTTGTGAGTGTATATGTATATGCTTCTGGGTGAGATTTTGTCTGTATAGCTTTGCTTTACAATAGCTTTATTTTACTTCACTATATTATAGCCTCTTTCTTTCTTTCTTTCTTTCTTTCTTTCTTTCTTTCTTTCTTTCTTTCTTTCTTTCTTTCTTTCTTTCTTTCTATTTTTTCTCCCTTTTACTCTGAGCCGTGTGGACGAAAGGCTCTTGGTGCTCCAGCCAGGCATCAGGGCCGTGCCTCTGAGGTGGGAGAGCCAACTTCAGGACACTGGTCCACAAGAGACCTCCCAGCTCCACGTAATACCAAACGGTAAAAATCTCTCAGAGATCTCCATCTCAACATCAAGACCCAGCATCACTCAATGACCAGCAAGCTACAGTGCTGGACACCCTATGCCAAACAACTAGCAAGACAGGAACACAGCCCCATCCATTAGCAGAGAGGCTGCCTAAAATCATAATAAGGCCACAGACACCCCAAAATACACCACCAGACGTGGATGTGCCCACCAGAAAGACAAGATCCAGCCTCATCCACCAGAGCTCAGGCACTAGTTCCCTACACCAGGAAGCCTACACAACCCACTGAACCAACCTTAGCCACTGGGGACAGATACCAAAAACAACGGGAACTACAAACCTGCAGCCTGTGAAAAGGAGGCCCCAAACACAGTAAGATAAGCAAAATGAGACGACAGAAAAACACACAGCAGATGAAGGAGCAGGGTCAAAACACTCCAGATTTAACAAATGAAGAGGAAATAGGTAGTCTACCTGAAAAAGAATTCAGAATAATGATAGTAAGGATGATCCAAAATCTGGGAAATAGAATAGACAAAATGCAAGAAACATTTAACAAGGATGTAGAAGAACTAAAGAGGAACCAAGCAATGATGAAAAACACAATAAATGAAATTAAAAATACTCTAGATGGGATCAATAGCAGAATAACTGAGGCAGAAGAAAGGATAAGTGACCTGGAAGATAAAATGGTGGAAATAACTACTGCAGAGCAGGATAAAGAAAAAAGAATGAAAAGAACTGAGGACAGTCTCAGAGACCTCTGGGACAACATTAAACGCACCAACATTCGAATTATAGGGGTCCCAGAAGAAGAAGAGAAAAAGAAAGGGACTGAGAAAATATTTGAAGAGATTATAGTTGAAAACTTCCCTAATATGGGAAAGGAAATACTTAATCAAGTCCTGGAAGCACAGAGAGTCCCATACAGGATAAACCCAAGGAGAAACACGCCAAGACACATATTAATCAAACTGCCAAAAATTAAATATAAGGAAAACATATTAAAGGCAGCAAGGGAAAAAAAAACAAATAACACACAAGGGAATCCCCATAAGGTTAACATCTGATCTTTCAGCAGAAACTCTGCAAGCCAGAAGGGAGTGGCAGGATATACTTAAAGTGATGAAGGAGAAAAACCTACAACCAAGATTACTCTACCCAGCAAGGATCTCATTCAGATTCGATGGAGAAATTAAAACTTTTACAGACAAGCAAAATCTGAGAGAGTTCAGCACCACCAAACCAGCTTTACAACAAATACTAAAGGAACTTCTCTAGGCAAGAAACACAAGAGAAGGAAAACACCTACAATAACAAACCCAAAACATTTAAGAAAATGGGAATAGGAATATACATATCGATAATTACCTTGAATGTAAATGGATTAAATGCTCCCACCAAAAGACACAGGCTGGCTGAATGGATACAAAAACAAGACCCATATATATGCTGTCTACAAGAGACCCACTTCAGACCTAGAGACACATACAGACTGAAAGTGAGGGGATGGAAAAAGATATTCCATGCAAATGGAAATCAAAAGAAAGCTGGAGTAGCAATTCTCATATCAGACAAAATAGACTTTAAAATAAAGACTATTACAAGAGACAAAGAAGGACACTATATAATGATCAAGGGATCGATCCAAGAGGAAGCTATAACAATTGTAAATATTTATGCACCCAACATAGGAGCACCTCAATACATAAGGCAAATACTAACAGCCATAAAAGGGGAAATCGACAGCAACACAATCATAGTAGGGGACTTTAACACCCCACTTTCACCAATGGACAGATCATCCAAAATGAAAATAAATAAGGAAACACAAGCTTTAAATGATACATTAAACAAGATGGACTTAATTGATATTTATAGGACATTCTACCCAAAAACAACAGAATACACATTTTTCTCAAGTGCTCATGGAACATTCTCCAGGATAGATCATATCTTGGGTCATAAATCAAGCCTTGGTAAATTTAAGAAAATTGAAATCGTATCAAGTATCTTTTCCGACCACAACGCTATGAGACTAGATATCAATTACAGGAAAAGATCTGTAAAAAATACAAACACATGGAGGCTACACAATACACTACTTAATAACGAAGTGATTACTGAAGAAATCAAAGGGGAAATCAAAAAATACCTAGAAACAAATGACAATGGAGATACGACAACCCAAAACCTATGGGACGCAGCAAAAGCAGTGCTAAGAGGGAAGTTTATAGCAATACAAGCCTACCTCAAGAAACAGGAAACATCTCGAATAAACAGTCTAACCTTGCACCTGAAGCAATTAGAGAAAGAAGAACAAAAAAACCCCAAAGCCAGCAGAAGGAAAGAAATTATAAAGATCAGGTCAGAAATAAATGAAAAAGAAATGAAGGAAACAATAGCAAAAATCAATGGAACTAAAAGCTAGTTCTTTGAGAAGATAAACAAAATTGATAAACCATTAGCCAGACTCATCAAGAGAAAAAGGGAGAAGACTCAGATCAATAGAATTAGAAATGAAAAAGGAGAAGTAACCACTGACACTGCAGAAATACAAAAGATCATGAGAGATTACTACAAGCAACTCTATGCCACTAAAATGGACAACCTGGAAGAAATGGACAGATTCTTAGAAATGCACAAACTGCCGAGACTGAACCAGGAAGAAATAGAAAATATGAACAGACCAATCACAAGCACTGAAATTGAAACTGTGATTAAAAACCTTCCAACAAACAAAAGCCCAGGACCAGATGGCTTCACAGGCGAATTCTATCAAACATTTAGAGAAGAGCTAACACCTATCCTTCTCAAACTCTTCCAAAATATTGCAGAGGGAGGAACACTCCCAAACTCATTCTACGAGGCCACCATCACCCTGATACCAAAACCAGACAAAGATGTCACAAAGAAAGAAAACTACAGGCCAATATCACTGATGAACATAGATGCAAAAATCCTCAACAAAATACTAGCAAACAGAATCCAACAGCACATTAAAAGGCTCATACACCATGATCAAGTGGGGTTTATCCCAGGAATGCAAGGATTCTTCAATATACGCAAATCAATCAATGTGATACACCATATTAACAAATTGAAGGAGAAAAACCATATGATCATCTCAATAGATGCAGAGAAAGCTTTCGACAAAATTCAACACCCATTTATGATAAAAGCCCTGCAGAAAGTAGGCATAGAGGGAACTTTCCTCAACATAATAAAGGCCATATATGACAAACCCACAGCCAACATTGTCCTCAAAGGTGAAAAACTGAAACCATTTCCACTAAGATCAGGAACAAGACAAGGTTGCCCACTCTCACCACTATTATTCAACATAGTTTTGGAAGTGTTAGCCACAGCAATCAGAGAAGACAAAGAAATAAAAGGAATCCAAATCGGAAAAGAAGAAGTAAAGCTGTCACTATTTGCAGATGACATGATACTATACATAGAGAATCCTAAAGATGCTACCAGAAAACTCCTAGAGCTAATCAATGAATTTGGTAAAGTAGCAGGATACAAAATAAATGCACAGAAATCTCTTGCATTTCTATACACTAATGACGAAAAATCTGAAAGTGAAATTAAGAAAACACTCCCGTTTACCATTGCAACAAAAAGAATAAAATATCTAGGAATAAACCTACCTAAGGAGACAAAAGACCTGTATGCAGAAAATTATAAGACACTGATGAAAGAAATTAAAGATGATACAAATAGATGGAGAGATATACCATGTTCCTGGATTGGAAGAATCAACATTGTGAAAATGACTCTACTACCCAAAGCAATCTACAGATTCAATGCAATCCCTATCAAACTACCACTGGCATTTTTCACAGAACTAGAACAAAAAATTTCACAATTTGTATGGAGACACAAAAGACCCCGAATAGCCAAAGCAATCTTGAGAACGAAAAATGGAGCTGGGGGAATCAGGCTCCCTGACTTCAGACTATATTACAAAGCTTCAGTAATCAAGACAGTTTGGTACTGGCACAAAAACAGAAATATAGATCAATGGAACAGGATAGAAAGCCCAGAGATAAACCCACACACATATGGCCACCTTATCTTTGATAAAGGAGGCAAGAATATCCAGTGGAGAAAAGACAGCCTCTTCAATAAGTGGTGCTGGGAAAATTGGACAGGTACATGTAAAAGTATGAAATTAGAACACTCCCTGACACCATGCACAAAAATAAACTCAAAATGGATTAAAGACCTAAGTGTAAGGGCAGACACTATCAAACTCTTAGAAGAAAACATAGGCAGAACACTCTATGACATACATCACAGCAAGATTCTTTTTGACCCAGCTCCCAGAGAAATGGAAATAAGAACACAAATAAACAAATGGGACCTAATGAAACTTAAAAGCTTTTGCACAGCAAAGGAAACCATAAACAAGACCAAAAGACAACCATCAGAATGGGAGAAAATATTTGCAAATGAAGCAACTGACAAAGGATTAATCTCCAAGATTTACAAGCAGCTCATGCAGCTCAATAACAAAAAAACCAACAACCCAATCCAAAAATGGGCAGAAGACCTAAATAGACATTTCTCCAAAGAAGATATACAGATGGCCTACAGACACATGAAAGAATGCTCAACATCATTAATCATTAGAGAAATGCAAATCAAAACTACAATGAGATATCATCTCACACCGGTCAGAATGGCCATCATCAAAAAATCTAGAAACAATAAATGCTGGAGAGGGTGTGGAGGAAAGGGAACACTCTTGCACTGTTGGTGGGAATGTAAATTGATACAGCCACTATGGAGAACAGTATGGAGGTTCCTGAAAAAACTACAAATAGAACTACCATACGACCCAGCAATCCCACTACTGGGCATATACCCTGAGAAAACCATAGGTCAAAAAGAGTCATGTACCAAAATGTTCATTGCAGCTCTATTTACAATAGCCAGGACATGGAAGCAACCTAAATGTCCATGGACAGATGAATGGATAAAGAAGATGTGGCACATATATACAATGGAATATTACTCAGCCATAAAAAGAAATGAAATGGAGGTATTTGTAATGAGGTGGATGGAGTTAGAGTCTGTCATACAGAGTGAAGTAAGTCAGAAAGAGAAAAACAAATACAGTATGCTAACACATATATACGGAATCGAAGGAAAAATAAAAATAAAAAAAGGCCATGAAGAACCTAGTGGCAAGACGGGAATAAAGACACAGACCTACTAGAGAATGGACTTGAGGATATGGGGAGGGGGTGGGGTGAGATGTGACAGGGTAAGAGAGTGTCATGGACATATAGACACTACCAAATGTAAAATAGATAACTAGTGGGAAGCAGCCGCATAGCACAGGGAGATCAGCTCGGTGCTTTGTGACCACCTAGAGGGGTGGGATGGGGAGGGTGGGAGGGAGGGAGATGCAAGAGGGAAGAGAAATGGGAACATATTGTATATGTATAACTGATTCACTTTGTTATAAAGCAGAAGCTAACACACTATTGTAAGGCAATTATACTTCAATAAAGATGTTTAAAAAAAAAAAACAAAAAAAAACTTAATTGATCTTTTCATGGAGACTTATTCCTCCAGTAACTTTCCCCATCTCAAATGATGTCAATTCCATACATTCAAATAATCAGGCCAAAACTTATACTTTATTACTCTCTCAGATAAGAAGAGATTCACATAATCAATTCTTGCAAGCAATAAGCAATGTCATCAGCACACCACTGGATGAACGTGTGTGTGTGTGTCTACATATATATATATATTCTCTCTTTGCACACATAGTTCTCACTCTGCATAGCACTATAGGACTGTTAATAAAAATCACCATGCAACTTAAAGCCATGGAAGCAATCTCAATAATTAAAGAGAAATGGTACAACCACTATGGAAAAGAGTATGGCAATTCTTCAAAAAATTAAAAAATAGAACCTCCCCTCTTAACCTGCCACAGGGTCAGTTTAAATACTACCTCTGCTTTAAACCTTCTCAAACTTCCTCAAGCAATCTCTTCCACCTAGGTAATATTGGGGGTTTCATTGTCTTTCCTATTTATTTCTTAATCAATTATCTGGGCCTTCAAGAATTGCCTTGATTAATAATTCTGTGCATTTTTCTCTTTTTTCTCCATGTTTGTGTTCTGTCTTTCTTATTAGATTGTAGTTTCTCACAAAATGTTTTATGTTAGGGGTTCTAAAATTGTGTGCTTTTGAAAGACTTGATTTTCTCAATGAATGCATGGAAATCTAGTTCATGTAGCAATCCCAATTTGCTTCACATTCTTGTTGAAAGGTTGTATAAAAGTCATCCTGAAATTCTAAAAATACCCTGGCCTGCTCAATCAGTGGGGTTCTCAGATTCTCTTTTCAATAAAAATATTCTGGAATACCTTAAAAAAAAAAAAAAAATAGAACCTCCCAAATCAGAGACTCAGGGCATGGGCAGAGGGGCTAGCAAACTATGTTTTAAGGAGTTCCCCTGGCAATTTTAATACACCTCAAATTTGTGAACAGAGCTTTTATTAGGGAGATATGGGCCCTGAGTCTGCATGCATTCTAACAGCCTCCATCTGTACTGGCCTGTGGGGATTTATGATCCAGCAATTTCATTTCTGGGTATTTATCCAAAAGAATTGAAATCAGGGTTTTGAAGAGGTGTTAGCTTCCAGTGCTCACTGCAGCACTATTCACAATGCTAAAATGTGGAAGAAACCTAAATGTCCATGTACGAATAAATGGACAAACAAATGGATAAACAAAATGTGGTAATTGTGTACAATCAAATATAATTCAGCCTTAAAGAGGAAGGAAATCCTGTCTCATGTAAAACATGGATGAACCTTTAGGATACTATGCTAAGTAAAATAAGCCAGTCACAAAAAGCAATATTATATGATTCCATGTATGAGATATTTAAAGTATTCAAATTCATAAAAACAGAAAGTAGAATTTGGTTATCAGGGGCTGGGGAGAGGTAAAAATGGGGAGTTGTAAAATGAGCATTGAGTTTCAGTTTTGCAAGATGAAAAAGTTCGGGAGATGTTACACAAGAATGTGAATATACTTAACACTACTGAACTATACACTTAAAAATGGTTAAGATGATAAATTTTGTACTGTTTTTAATCACAATTAAAAAATAATTAATGTAAAACTTTACAATTTTTCATGACCTTTAAAAATTTTTATCAAGACATTAAAATGTCTTATTTCAATTATAAATGTATAAAAAAATGGAAATGCTAATAAAACCATTTAGTACACCGTAGTATAAAGCATTATGTACCTTAAGAATTGAGTTGTTTGTTTCTTTGTAAAAACAAAAACCTATTGAGAGTAGTTTGAATAGTGTTTGCCTCCTACTCATCATATAACTTACAATACAGAGTGAGAATCTTTTCTATGTCATGGAAAATTGTCATGTTCTTTTCTAAGTGTGGGTCATTTTACAGTATTTTACCCTTTGCAATTTCAGTGTCAGGAAATATGTGAGAGTTCCTTTAATGTAAAGTATTTTTGCCAGCATCATTTCCCCTGGGACATCTTGGTCATTTTTATCATAACAATTTTTGTCAATAAGTTTATATCATTTATATCAATAAGGTTATCCTCACTAAAGTACCTCTGGTAGTGTTTGTCCTAAAACAGTTTATGGTAAATGCCTGTTTTTGCTCAAGGCATCAGGGTAGGGTGGGCAAAAGGTGAAGTTGCTAGAGTATGAGTAGCTGAGCCAGCCATGCAGGCACTGACTGCCTATGTGACGGATCCCCAGTAAAAATTCTGGATACCAAGGCTTGTGTGGACTTCCCAAGTTGGCAACACCTCACACAGACTGTCATGCAGTACTGCTGGGAGAATTAAGCACATCTGTGTATGACTCCATTGGGACAGGACAACTGGAAACTTGCTTCTGGTTTCTCCTGGACTTCACCCCATGAATCTTTTCCCTTTGCTGTTTTGATCTGTATTCTCTCATTCTGATAAACCATAACCATGGATACAGCAGTTTCTGAGTCTTGGGTATCTTTCTCATAAGTCATGAAGCCTGAGTGTGGTCAAAACATACCATGCTATAAGGTAATGTATGAAAAATGATTATACAATGCTTGGAATCCAGTTAGTGTTACAAAAACATTAGATCCTGCCTCCATGTATTTATATTCTAATGGAAAAAGAATATTGAATGTAAGGGAGGGAGCCCCAAGACCAGTCTTTTTCATCATTATGTGATTGACCTCACATATATTGTCTGTTAATTACATATAAGTAATATACACTGAGCTCTTTGAAAGAAATGTAGTGTATGCACAATATAGTATTATTACTGACCTTTTAAATAGAGTGACCTGAAAAGAGCCTCCTTAAAGATGCTGCTTCAATATATTGACGTTGAGATAGCAGAGAATGTTTTTAAGAGAAAGTGTTAAATAAAATTAAAAGAAAGTTAACTTGTTTTAAAACCTACTTTATGTTTTTTAAATGTCTGTAAGTATCTAAAAAACTAGAATATCAAATTGTAATTTTTCTTAATAATCTTATGCTTTAAAACTAACACCTTTGTGGTACAATTATAACAAGATTATTATTAGAGGTGGGAGACTAGACCACAAAAAATATGCTAGGTTGCAGTAATTCACAACAATGTTTAGCTTCACAATTTCAGTGTGAGAATCCGCCATGATCTGTGTCTTTAGACCTCAGCATTAAATGTGTGGAGATTTAATATGCTGAGCATAGACACGCTGGAAACAAGTTTATTTCTCATTACAGAGGAATACATTTTAATTTAGTGAGGAAAATTCTTTAAAAAATTATCCTTATGCCTACCACCATATATAGATTTTTTAAGTACCAGATGTGCATATTGTTTTAAAGTTTTCTTTTTATTTTAACAAGTGGAGTACAAATATCTCATGTGATTCAGCATCAAAACAGAGTCTTTCACTTGTCTACTTAAAATAGATCATTGTGCTACTGCTTGCCTTACTTGCGCCACTGAAAATGTAAATCTGGCTCAATATCTAAAACCATGGTGAATTCCCTCACCAATCTATATTTATTCCCTATTTTTCTTTATAAGAAGTACATACTGATACCAAAGTGGATAATTCTACGGTAATTATGCCTTCATTAAGAGATGTAAGTTAGTAGCTATTATATTTACCCACCTTTTTGACAATGCTCAAAATTGGGAGAAGATAAAAATAAAAAATGGTTATATATTGTTTAACATGGTTATATCCATATTCTGAAGGGACTGAGAATTTACTCGCAAAGTTATCATGTTAACCTGCTGCCCCATATTTCACAGAGGCTGGTAGAGACACAAGATCCTTGGGTCAGAGACAAAAGTTTATTACTCAGAGCAATAGCTATAGCCTGTAATAAATGTAATTTTTACCAATGGAATATTTCCTGCCATATCAATAAACAAAGGATGCCACAGACATCAACGATTGCAGCGCTCCAACGTGAGCCAGTGAGCCGAGGAAACTCAGGGCTGAAACGAATACCTGCCATCTAGCAGCCATCAGACTGAAGCCATTCCCTGCGGTGAGCCCTGAGGAAACTCAGGGTGTGAAAATACAGGCCCCAGATAGCTAAGGTGCATGCATATCAAAGGAATGACTTCAGTGAGCCCAGACTCTTGCATCTTCCCATACATAGAAAAGCGCTAAATTCCTTAACTTGAGATATCTGGTTTTCTTTATTTAACAATAATCTTTTGACATTCCCAATTACCTGCTCCATGTTGCAAAACTCCTGTATCTCCCGGATCCTCCCCTCGCCTCCTCAGAGCAGTTTCTCAAGAGTTAGCTGAAATGTTGTCTCCCAGGCTGCAGTCCTCATTGCTCCCCAAATAAAACTTAACTCACAACTCTCACGTTGTGCATATATATTTTTTTAAGTCAACACCTGTGTATCATTACTTTCTTGCACTGGTCCTCTTTTGCCCGATTCAAACAGGGTAACACAAAGAAGAAAGTGTGTTGAATTACAGAAGAACTTCCTGGAATGGCAGTTTTACATAAAACGAGTGTTTCATTTAAACTTTTCTCTGGAGTGAGTCATTATTATACTGAACCATAAGCATGTTTACTTTGTTCTGGAAGTAAATACTATCTCTATCTTCCAAGGCTGTAAAAAGCTGGCTTTGCTCCAGATATAGACAATATATCTATCACCCAAGGCCCTGCACTCTTCAAATATACCCTTGAAAAGATAATCCAAAACAAAGGGTAATCAGTGCCTCATTGGTGAAACTTGCAGAAATAAAAGTTAGACATGGAAAAAAAAAAGTCTCCCAATAATTAAATGCTATTATATTTTCTATTTTAAAAACATGTTGCTCTATAGTAATATTTATATTTTGAATTCCAGTGAACTTAGTTCAAAAGTGTAGTCACTTATTTCCTCATGAATTGTATTTTTTTCCAATAGTTTCCTTTCCTGCAGCTTCTTTCCTTTCTTATCTAGCAGAGATACTCTGTCATGCAAGTCACTGTAATTCTGGTAATATCTTCACTCATTTCCAATTACACCAGTCTTTTCACCCTCAGATCGGAAGAAAGAGCTTTTTTCCTTTTTCTTCTAGACATCAAACATTAAGCCTTAACTCAACTTGTATTCATTAATTCATTCATTAGTTAAGTGTACATACAATGACTACCAATATGCCTAACATAGAGAAGGTACTCAACAAATTGTAGGTAGAATTACTATATTCTAGGAATTGTAGTGTTAGAAGACAAAGACAAATTATTCAGCATCATTAACACTGAAATGCTTCACAGTCAAGTTATAAAGAAGGACACTGAAAATGCAAAGACTCATAGAATATATTATGAACCCAATTCTTACTTAGGAGAACAGCCCAAATATAAGAGACCAGAATTTTGTTAATTATGATCTTTTTCACATTCTTACTAAGGATATTAGCTATAACAATATTTTCCATTTGGGAAGTAGGCTCAAACATGGTGATGGTGATGTATGCTGATCAAGGTGGAAGAAAAAACACTAGGGAGCAAAGATGGTCAGAATCATATTCATACCTTGAAGCCCTTCTATTAGAAAAATCACATAGAATTGAGAGAGAAGGTCGTATATTCTCAAGAATCACATAGCAGTGTCTTCCTTTGTAATTCAGGTCAGAAAATAAAATAAAATGTTTTTCAACTAGAAATGTTGGCTTAATTCCAAAATTAGTGTCACTCTATAAAGAAACTATTTCAAAATGATAGTAAAGGATGATAGAAAGCTAGCTAAGTGATGGATCAGGAGTTATAAATGACTAGCAGAATGCTTCTTCTTTTTAAATTTTAATTCCAGGGCATTTATGTATGTGCTCTCCACCTTTGCATGGTAGCCATCACTCCCTATTATTTTTACCTGGTTACTTTTTTATACATTCATGCAATATCTCTTGCCCATGAAAGAGTGTATGAACCTGAGAATAATGTTAGCTATTTGAAATTTATAACACATCATCAATACAGCTCATTACATGTATCATAAGGCAGTTGTGCAGTTCAGATACCATGAAACTTATCCTTAAGAGTTCAATTCAAATATAGATGTATTTTTTTAAAGAAGCATTCAGTCTATAGAGTCCCAATAACAGAGATAACAGACACAAGCATAGTAGCATTTCACATTCACGATTAGAATAAAGAAAATTTAGCTTTTATAAAGTTAGAGTAATTACTTCCACCTATTCCCCTAAGTATTATAATAACCTAAAAACGTATAGCATTTAAAGCTATCCTTGTGGCTTTCTTAAACAGTTGCTAAAGTTTCTGAAATTTTTGTCTAGTAAGAATTAAAAGCATAAAGTTTAGAAATTAACTCTAGCTGGTGAAAGGCAAAACTGTTGTGCTGCTGATAAGCACATACTATTTTTAAGAACATGGGACTATTTCCATAAACACGAGTACTTACAAGGGAGAAAATAAATAACCACTTTGTAATACTGAGTTTCAGTAATAAATCATCAGCAAAATTTGACAGAATTAATATTAGTTACAAATGAGGCAGGAGATAGCTGGACCCCAGGCTGAGCAACTGGAACTTGTCTCCTATTGACTCTTTGAGATAAAGATAATGGCAGGAGCAGAGCTCTGCTTGAGTAAAAGATAAGGAGATCACATTTTTCTTGGGATCAAGGAGACCTCCCAGACCACACATGCACAGAAAAGATCCTCAGGGTTCAGGGAAGGGAGGGGGTACCAGCCCATAATGTGTCCTGCCAACCTCCCAGAAACCCTCACGCTGGAATCCATCTTGGCTAAAAGATGCATACACATATCTGAGAGGGCACTGAGTCAGACAAAATATGGGCACAGACCAAGAGGACTGGCCAGAGGGAACCTGGAAAACTGCCCCCATATAAGCAACTTAAGCCACCCCAAAAGTGTGTGACTCACTCAGAGCCTGCCCATGTGTTCTTCCACATATACTTTGCTTCTAACAAAGGCTTTACCCACTTTATTACCTCCGTCTCTTTGCTGAATTCTTTCTTCAAAGAAGACAAAGACTGAGGTCCTGCTACAAGCCCACTGGCCTTTGTGGTCTAGAGGTTAGGATTTGGCACTCTCACCACCGTGGTCTGGGATTGATTCCTGGTCAGGAAACTAAGAACTCACTACAAGTCACTGCACTCCGTGGCCTCCCAAGATCACAGATATTTCATAATTTAGAATTATTTCACATAATTTCCACATCTGTATACATGTAGACAGATAGATTGATCCATGTACACTGATACTTGAGAATTTCATTCTTCGATTCATAAGGAATTATGCAAAAATGTAATATGTAGCTAAATTAACTGGGCTCTGGGTCTCTTAGATGAAAATATTGTCTTCCCTTGAAAACTCTTTAAATCCTTGAAAAGTGCCACCTATAACAAAAGACACCAGAAATATACTTCTGGCTTTAGAAAAAGAAAAATCCGTGAATTCATCAAAGTTGATATTCACATTATGATTATTTCCACTTGATTTTCAGGTGCAGATCTAATGCTCCTCAATGTTGGAGCAATTTCACAAAAGGTTTGATGATACGCTATAAGATGGTGGGGGGGTTAACATTTTCTGCCCCTTCTTTGCCTACTTGGTATATCAGGTCACTAACTTAAAAGTGAAGAGTAAGAAGGTAGTAAGAGACAGTGGGGCTGGAATAGAATGATGAAGCCAATTTGGTTATCTCCAAAACAAAGCATTAAATAACCAATACCCCACTTAATACAAGCTTTTGTTTACCATTAAATGAATCAAGAATTTTCACTCAGAAATTTCCTGATAACAATAACTCAGCTATTTCATATCAGGAAAAAAGATGCTGTATGGAAATGACATGGAGAAAAAATGTTTCTTGTTTTTCTATTCAAAAATTCTGTGAGGATTCATGTAAAAAAACAAACACGCAAGAAAAAAAGTTTTGCTAAGTCAAACAAATGTCTGAATAACTATATAATAAGGAATTATCATATATTCTATTTCATATTTAAGACCCACTGGAGGCATCTAGCACATACATGACTCAGTACACTTGGCCAAGTAACAGTGTGGAGAAATGTAGACCTTTCATTTTCCCACCATCTATTCCTATCAATGTCTCCAAAATCTAGAGTCAAGTTCTGGTACCTTCGAAAATAAGAAAAAGAAAACAATTCTTTTCCTGTCCTTTAACAAAGGTTGGACTGTCACAGAAAACCATGAGTAATTAGCCTTGTATCTATGGGATAACTGCATTGTATACACTTTTCTAAAACTAGGAAACATAGGAAAGTTTTCCATTCCCTGAAACTGGTTAATTTCATTTTAACATGAGAAAGTGTTTAGCTAATTATTCCTCCTTAGTAAGCCTAGGGATTTTTTCCAAAAAAAAAAAGTCTCTTATTACATAAGATTTTTGCCAATGGATCATTTCCAACTCCCTGCCAGACAGAGGGTCCATTTTCACAGCAGTATGAGCTCGTAGGATTAGCTCCATGAGAGTATGGACCTTGTTTGCCTGGTTCACTGCCGTAATCCTAGTTTCTAGAATGGTGTCTGGCACAGAGGAAGTTCTCAGTATTTATGAGGGAGCGAATAAATTAATCTACATTTCCTAGGTACTGCAGTCATTTCCAAATTATGGTGAGATTCTTCAAAAATAATTAGCCTCATTACTTGCCTGTATCAGGGTGAGGTTCATTTTTTTCAACCCAGGCTGAGTTTCTCTCATCCTTCTGAAAAATGCTAAAGAAGTCATGATAGTGATAAATGACAAATGACAATGATAAAGGGGTACTGATGTGTAAGGTCAGATCACTGCAGCAAACCTCAAAACACCACCATTCTTGGGTATTCATTGCCCAAAAGTAAGCTTCTCCCACCCCTGAAATGTCCATCTCCCCATGCTTTCATCCTTTTATTATCTTTGATTCCTTATCTCTAATCCAACTTCCCACTGCCTGTCACCTCTCCAATCTTTCATGTGTGCCCTCTGAAATCGCTCTCTTAGGAAACACATTTTGTAAACCATTGACCTACTCACATGCTGTTTCTTCTGGTTTTCCCCATGACCAAATCCTAGCTCTTTTCTGATAGATTGCTTTCCCATCCACTTTGTCAACTGAACTTCAGCTCATTCCCCTGTACCCCATGAACTTCTTGTATGAGGTGGGCTTAGTGTGTTTCTGACTCTACAGTACCACTTCCAGACCACTGATGCTCCTCCAAAACTGGAAAATATCCTCCTTTGAAACTAGGTCAGCCCAGTAAATGAAACTCTCTCCCTCATTATCATTTGAATCTGTCAATTTCCTGGCTTCTCATTCTTGAAATACTTCTTTTCTAACAAATCTTGCCACCATTATACTGGCCTGCGATGATGCAGAAAACACATTCAAATTACCAACTACTTATTCCCTTCACCTTTGTAACACCAATAACATCAGCCATCTCCCCAAAGTAATTATAAAATCTTGATATTAACATCCATTCTTCCAACTTTCACGTACATTATCTACAGTATTTGTTGCTTAACTGTATTGAAATCTTCAGCTCCTCTACCTTTTACATTTTCCCCATTAATTCCATTCCCTAAACAGCTCAGACCTCATTGCTCATTGTTTCAACCAACCATTCTTTTCTAATACTCTCAAATCCTTTGCCTCATTCTCATCTGCTGCCCAGCTAGGTAAAATCCCTGCTCTGAGGAAACCCATTCGGTACTTCAAAAATTTATATGTTCCATTGATATGTTCAGAACTTGATGTGCTTTTGGCTGTATTATCTACCTCAATAAAAAAACACCAAGTGCTCAGTTACAGAAAAATAAATATCATTCTTGACTACCTTTCTTTAATGCTATATCCAATCAATTACAAAGTCTTTTTAGTTCTAAATGTATTGATATCTATGGTAGATGTCTTCTTGGATTACAAGACATAAAAATGTACACTTTGGGTGATGAAACAAAGAGCCCCTTTGACATAGTACGGAAGGAGGAGGTATATATTGGAGGAAAAAAATCCCTACCATTCTATCAGTAGTAAGTGGATGGCAGTTTCCATTTTTCTCCTATTAACCTGCAGCCAAGAGAAGAAACCCACAGGTTAAATAAGGGAAGACATGAGAAAAAAAGTTTGAAGAAGAAAACAGGGCTTAGGATCATAGCCGTGGGCCTTGGGAGGTTCATATCTTGTATAAGATTCTCTATAGAGAGAAAAGACCAATTGTCTTTTTGAATATTCTCTAACATTTAGTTGAGAATTATTTCTTATTTTTCCTTCGATCACTCTCTCTTATTTTCAAACATTTAGTAAAAATCTATTCTGAAGCATGGCCTTCCTTTGGAGTAGTATTGCTACCACATTACATAAAATAACTTTTATATTCTTAGCTAGTACCTGAAACTTAAAAGTGATACAATCTAAGTTCGAGAGAAGGTGGCTAAAATCTCACTGAGAGGGAAGAATCAAGATGGTGGAATAGAAGGACATGGAGCTCACCTCCTCCCACAGATACATCAAAACTACAACTACATGAGGAACAATTCTCACAGAATACCCACTGAACACTGACAAAATATCTCAGACACCCCAAATCTCAAGAAATATCTTCATGTAACTGGGTAGAACAAAAGAAAGAAAAACAAAAGGCAATCAGGATAGAACCTGCGCCCCCGGGGCCCTGGGAGGGAGCTGTGAAAGAGGAAAGGTTCCCTCACCCTGGGAAGCCCCTTCACCAGTGGGGAGATCAGCCAGAACCTTACAGGCTCGGAGGAGAGCACAGCAGCCTGTCTGCGCAGGCAGAAGAGAGAGAGACTTACACAGATGGTCTGTGCCACCACTCTGTTCTCCCCAGCCTGAGACGCGCATGTGCTGGTGGGTGTGGGGACTGGGTGATGAAACTTTGGCTTCAGAGGACCGACCTGGGAAGAGGATTGGGGTTGGCTAAGCAGAGACAGCCTGAAGGGGCTGGAGTATTGTACCGGCTGAAAACCAGTGGGGGTGGGGTGTGTGTACTCAGAAGAAAGCATGGGCCTGCCACAGAAGTGAAGCACTATTGTGAAGTGGTGCTCAAAGGGAGGGGTGGGGCCTGCCATAGCAGCCTCTTTCTCAGCACACTCTCAGCCAGCATTACATGAGTTCTGGGGACCCACAAGCACCAGCAGGTTGTCCACACGTGGAAGTGGGGCTGAAATCAGATCTGAGTCCCAGGGGCCATGCGACTTAGAAAGAAGGACTGAAATCTGAGCCCTCTCACCGTGGCAGTGCAACCCCCAGATTTATGCCACCTCCACCAGCTTTGTAAACTCAGCACCTGTGGGACATCTGAGTGAACAACAGGTGCTCCTGTGGCTGGGAAGGGTCTGGCCTTGGCAGCTGTGGCCTTAAAAGCTGGGGTCTGAGCTGCTTCCATAGTTCTCACGGCAGGTCCAAGTGCACGACTAGTGCAGTCCTGGTACATGACTTCAGTGGATCTACGCTTATGGATCTGTGCTGGTAGGTTTGTGAACACGGTGTGGAAGGAACACCAGGGCTGATTGCCTGGATTTCCAAGGGTGAGGCAGGGCTGAGGGCAGTGTGAAAAACAGTGTACTGTGTGAGCCCACAAAATGGGTGACAGGTAACAACACAGAGTGCACTCAGGTGCAAAGCTCTGACAGAGGAATACTCAGTGGCTCCTCTCCCAGCAGGAGTGCTCCAATCCCACCTACCTCACACCATAGCTCAGAAATTGATCTGGGAGCTTCTACTCAAACAACTAAAAAGCAGATCCTGCCCCTGACAGGGCGGTGACAACCATGGAACAAAGAGGAGGTCCCACTCAATAGCCAGTGCAGGCTCTGGTCATCACAACACCAATCACACTCCCACCAAGGGGACAAAGACCAGCACACACTGAGGAAAGAAGCAGCAGGCATCCATACTAAAAACAGCTCTTACACCAAAAATATTAGACTCATGCAGACTACACAGGGATGCTCCCACATAAAAGCAGCCCTTCAAGACAACATTAGATAACTTTCTCTCCTAAAGTCAGAGAAACTCTTTCTCCTTAAAGTCAGAGAAATATAAGTAAAATGAAAAAGCAGAGTAACCACTCCCAATTAAAAGATCAAGAGAATCCCCCTTAAAGAGTAAAGAATGAAACAGACCTCTTCAGTCTAATAGACACGGAGTTCAAAAAGCAAATAATGAAAATACTGAAGGAAATAAGAAAGACTATTGATAGAAATGCAGATTACTGTAAAAAGGAGCTAGAAACTATAAAGAGGAACCAAAAAAATTTAGAAAACTCATTTGCCTGGGCAAAAGCTGAGCTAAAGGCAATGAATAGCAGATTGAATAATGCAGAAGAACAGATAAGTGATCTGGAAGATACAATAATGGAAATCAACCAATCAGAACAGCAGAAACAAAGACAAATTTAAAAAAAATGAAACCAATATAAGAGATATATGGGATAATATAAAGTATGCCAATCTATGCATAATAGGGATCCCAGTAGGAGAAGAAAGAGAAAAGGGGATCAAAAATGTATCTGAAGAAATTATGGCTGAAAACTTCCCAAATCAAAAGAAAGAAACAGATATCCAGGTACAGGAGGCACAAAGGGTCCAAAACAAGATGAACCCAAATAGACCTAAACTAAGACATATTATAATTAAAGTGGCAAAAGTTAAAGAAAGAGGATTCTAAAGGCAGTAAGAGAAAAACAAAGAGTTAATTACAAGGGACCCCCATAAGGCTACTGGCTGATTTCTCTACAGAAATGTTGCAGGCCAGAAGGCAGTGGCAAGATATATTCAAAGGCCGGAAAGGGAAAAATATGCAACCTAGGATACTCTACACAGCAAGATTATTATTTAGAATAGAAGGAGAGAGAAAGAATTTCTCAGACAAGCAAAAACTAAAAGAATACAGCAATACTAACCCTATCCTAAAAGAAATATTGAAAGGTCCGCTCTAAATAGAGAAGAAGCAAGCATCTATAGGAAAGAGAAAATCATAATTGGAAAGTAAATCACTTAAGTAAGCCAATATACAGATTAAAAAAAAAAATCAAAACATTTTTGTGAAAGCAATGATAACTATAATAAACAGCAAAAGGATAAATATGAAGATTAAAAGAGGACATTAAAATCATAAAATGTGGGGAGTAGAGTAAGAAAAAGTAGTTTTTTCTTTTTTTTAGAATGTGTTTGGCCTATATGACTACCAGTCTAAAGCGAGTAGATATAGAAAGGGGCTAACATACTTGAGAAACAGGGTAACCACAAATCAAAAACATACAATAGATTCACAAAAACCAAAATGATGAGAACACAAGCATAATACAAAAGAAAACCATGAAACCACAATAGGAAAAACAAAAAGAAAAAGAAAGGAACAAAGAAGAAATACAAAATCAACTGGAAACCTAGGTTTAAAATGGTAATAAATACATATATATCAATAATTACCTTAAATGTCAATGGACTAAATGCTCCAATCAAAAGACATACAGTGGCAGACTGGATTAAAAAAAACAAACAAACAAAAAAATAAGAGCCTACAATATGCTGCCTACAAGAGACCCACTTTAGGGCAAAGGACACACTTAGATTTCAAGTGAGCGGATGGAAAAAGATATTTCATGCAAATGGAAAGGACAAGAAAATGGGGGTAGCAATACTTATATCAGACAAAATCGACTTTAAAACAAAGGCCATAAAGAAAGATAAAGAAGGACACTATATAAAGAAGAGGACATTATACTCGTTAATATAAAGGAGCACCTAAATACATAAAGCAAATACTAACATACATCAAGGGAGGAACTGATGGGAATACAATAATAGTAGGAGATTTTAGTACCCCAATCACATCAATGGACAGATTTTCCAGACCGAAAATCAATAAGGCAACAAAGATCCTAAATGATACAATAGAACAGTCAGATTTAATTGATATTTTCAGGACATTACATCCAAAAAAAACAGAATACACATTCTTTTCAGGTGCATATGGAACATTCTCTAGGACTGACCACATACTAGGGCACAAAACAAGCCTCAACAAATTTAAGAGGGTAGAAATTATTTCAAGCATCTTTTCTGACCACACAGCATGAAACTAAAAATCAACCATGGAAAAGGAAACGAGAAAAAAATGGTAACATGGAGACTAAACATGATACTAAAAAAACCAATGGGTCAACAATGAAATCAAAGAGGAAATTTAAAAATACCTTGAGATAAATAACAATGAAAACACAATCATACAAAATCTATGAGATGCAGCAAAAGCAGTTCTTACAGGGAAGTTCATAGCGATACAGGCCTTCCTCAAAAAACAAGAAAAATCTCAAATAAACAACTTAACCTACCACCTAAAAGAATTACAAAAAAAAGAACAAACAAAACCTAAAGTCAGCAGAAGGAAGAAAATAATAAAGATCATAGAGGAAATAAAGTAGAAATTTAAAAAAAAATAGAAAAAATCAATAAAACTGAGTTGGTTCTTGGAAAGGGTAAAGAAAACTGACAAACCTCTGGCCAGGCTCACCAAGAAGAAAAGAGAGAGAACCTAAATAAACAAAATAAGAAATGAAAGAGGAGAAATTCCACAAATTACCACAGAAACACAAAAAAAAACATAAGAGAATACTATGAACAATTATATGCCAACAAATTGGGCAACCTAGAAGAAATGGACAAGTTTCTACAAACATACAGCCCACCAAAACTGAATCAAGAAGAAACAGACCAATCACTATAAGTGAAATAGAATCTGTAATTTAAAAAAAAAAAAACTCCCTGCAAACAAAAGTCCAGGACTGGATGTGGTCACTGGGGAATCCTACCAAGCATACAAAGAAGATTTTATACCAATCCTTCTCAAACTCTTCCAAAAGATTGAAGAGCAGGGGACACTCCCAAAGTCATTCTATGAAACCACCATCACCCTGATACCAAAACCAGACAAAGACACTACCAAAAAAGAAAATTACAGGCCAATATCTTTGATGAATATAGATGCAAAAATTCTCAAGAAAATAATAGCCAACCCAATCCAACAACACATAAAAAAGATCATACACCATGACCAAGTTGGATTCATCCCAGGGTCATGAGGATGGTTCAACATACGCAAATCAATCAATGTGATACACCACATCAACAAAAGAAAAGACAAAAAACATGTGATCATCTCAATAGATGCAGAAAAATCATTTGATAAGATTCAACATCCATTCATGATAAAAACTAGTACCAAAGTGGGTAGAGAGGGAACACATCTTAACATAATAAAAGCTATTTATGACAAACCCACAGCCAACATAATACTCAATAGTGAACAGCTGAAAGACTTCCCACTAAAATATGCAAGAAGACAAGGATGCCCACACTCACCACTTCTATTCAATATAGTATTGGAAGTCCTAGCCATAGCAATCAGAGAAGAAAAAGAAATAAAACCTATCCACATTGGAAGGGAAGAGGTAAAATTGTCATTATATGCAGATGACATGATACTATATATAGAAAACCCTAAAGACTCCAACAAAAACTACTAGAACTGATAAACAAATTCAACAAGGTAGCAGGATACAAGATTAATATACAGAAACTGGTTGCATTTCTTTACACTAACAATGAAGTATCAGAAAGTAAAAAACAATCCCTCTTAAAATCACATCAAAAAAAAAAAAAAAGCTTAGGAATAAACCTGACTAAGGAGGTGAAAGACTTATATGTTGAGAACTATAAAACATTGATAAAGCAAATTAAAGATGATTTAAAGAAATGGAAAATATCCCACGCTCTTAGATTGGAAGAACTAATATTGTTAAATATTAATGAAATACTACCTAAAGCAAACTACAGATTTAATGCAATTCCTATCAAATTATCCATGACATCTGTCACAGAACTAGAACAAATAATCCTAAAATTTATATGTTATCATAAAAGACCCAGAATTGCCAAAGCAATCCTGAGGAAAAAGAACAAAGCAGGAGGCATAACCCTCCCAGACTTCAGACAATACTATGCTACAGTAATCAAAACAGTGTGGTATTGGCACAAAAACAGACATATGGATCAATAGAACAGAATAGAGAGCCCAGAAACAAATCCACACACCTATGGACAATTAATCTTCAACAAAGGAGGCAAGAATATAAAATGGGAGAAAGACAGTCTTTTCAGCAAGTGGTGCTGGGAAAGTTGGACAGCTGCATGTAAATCAATGAAGTTAAAACACGCCCTCGCACCATACACAAAAATAAACTTGAAATGGGTTAAAGACTTAAAATAAAGCATGACACCATAAAACTCCTAGAAGAGAACATAGCCAAAACATTTTCTTACATAAATTGCACCAATGTTTTCTTAGGTCAGTCTCCCAAGGCAATAGAAATAAAAGCAAAAATGAACAAATGGGGCCTAATCAAACTTATAAGGTTTTGCACCACAAAGGAAACCATAAACAACATGAAAAGACAACCTATAGACCAGGAGAAAATACTTGCAAATGATGTGACCAACGAGGGCTTAATTTCCAAAATATACAAACAGCTCATACAACTCAATTACAAAGAAACAAACAACCCAATCAAAAAATGGGCAGAAGGTCTAAATAGACATTTCTCCAAAGAAGACATACAGATGACCAATAGGCACGTGAAAAGATGCTCAACATCGCTAATTATTAGAGAAATGCAAATCAGATCTACAATGTGTGTGTGTACCACCTCACACCAGTCAGAATGGCCATCACTAAAAATGTCTACATATAACAAAGGCTGAAGAGGGTGTGGAGAAAAGGGAACCCTCCTACACTGTTGATGGGAATGTGAATTGGTGCAGCCACTATGGAAAAAAGTATGGAACTTCCTCAAAAACTAAAAATAGAGCTGCCATATGACTCAGCAATCCCACTCCTGGGCATATATCTGGATGACACTATAATTCGAAAAGATACATGCACCCATGTTCAAAGCAGCACTATTTACAATAGCCAAGACATGGAAACAACCTAAATGTCCATCAATGGATGAATGGATAAATAGATGAATGGATAAAGATTTGGTGTATATATACAATGGAATATAACTCAGCCATAAAAAAAGAATAAAATAATGGCATTTACAGCAACATGGATGGACCTAGAGATTATAATACCAAGCGAAGTAAGTCAGAAACAGAAAGACAAATACCATATGATATCACTTATATGTGGAATCTAAAATATGACACAAATGAACTTATCTGTGAAACAGAAACAGATGCACATAGAGAACAGCCTGTGGTTGCCAAGCTGGAGGGGAAGCAGGGAAGGGTTGGATTGGGAGTTTGGGATTAGCAGATGGAAACTACTATTTATAGAGTGGATAAACAGCAAGGTCTCATTGTATAGCAAAGGGAACTATACTCAGTATCCTGAAATAAACCATAACGTAAAAGAAAAACGTATCTCATTGAAAGTGGATCTAGTTAAAATAGTGAAGCACAGAATGAACAGTAATCACAGAGAACTATATCATACTTTCATCTCTCAAGCCATAGAACTTTAAATCCATTTAAAAATTTCAGTGATGATACTGGAAAAAAGAATTCTCTACAAATATAAAATGTCATGTTGGGAAAGATCACAAATTTGACTCTCCAATCAAATAGATTAAGAGTGAAATAAGCAAACAAAATATAAGTGTAAAGAATTGTGTCATTTGCTTTGTCTCATAAGAGAGTCAATACTTTAAATGAGCATAAACGTTAGTGTCACTGTGTTCAATATCTTGACAGCTACATAACCGTACAGGTGTAAGGATTGTATTCCTGAGAAATTCATTCACCCATTACACACAGAAAAAGGTTATTTAAGAAGAAAGAGTATTAACTATCTTTTTACCACCCTAATAGTTATTAATGAAATAATGTTTAAAAACTATTTGGCAAGAATGTTATTCTGTTCAATATTTCTCTCTTTGGAAATTATCCAAGCAAACACAAAGAGAAAATAATCAACAGTAAAATTTTGAACAATTCAATCTTAATACAGATAATAAAAAGATGCCTACCTACCACAGATAGGTACTTGGGACCCTAGGGTAACAGAGAGTCTGACTTACAGAATCACAGGAAAGTTTACTAATATCAAGATAATGTTCACCATATCACAGGAGAGGGCAGTGAAATATTTTCAGCCCAGATCATAGGATAAACAATCACGAGTCTTCCTATTATCTTATAGAGCAACACACAGATGTAGCTGGGCATATTTCTCATCTTGTCCCCATGAATCTGCTCAACTCCAGCAACTAATGAAGATTTAAAAGAAAAATTAAATCTCAAAATATAACCATATAATATACTTATATTAAAAATGAAAATAAATATTTATATTAGGAATTATGAATATTAAAAATGATATTTGGATATGAAAAATAGCAAAATTATCAAAGAGTAATTTGGGGGATTCTTTATATTTTATTTAATTCTTTTTCTTCCCAATATGAACATTAGCTAAAATATGGACTGCAGAAATGCTCCCAGAATATGTTCTTACAGAGCATGATCTAATAAATGGATAGGAATTATTTGCAAATAGATTATTCAACTAATTTTAATAATTAGTTGTGCTTATAAATTCTTGGAAAATTTCCATTCTTGAACAATTTTAACTCTAACAAAATTAGACACATTATTTTATAGGCACTCTATAAATGTGATTAAAGAAAACAAGCACACATGATTAATAACTGCCAGTAAAAATAAATAAATACTTTAGATATTCTGAAATATTTACACTCTGGATAGTGCAGAGTAATTTTCCATAGATCTTAATTATCCTGTATTCCAATCTAGAGAGTTTTGATTAATGAGATTTTTGCACATCAAGCTATCAGTCAGAAGCAATAACGGATGATGCCTGTTCTGGAATTCGTCAGAGGCATGGTTATCAAGTAAGTGTCCACTCCTCCTCACTCCAGCAAAACAAGCAAGAAGTTTACCAAAATATCACTTTGAAACACACTCAGAACTGCCCTAAGAGGAATTCTGATCAATTTTTTATAACTGAGTGATGTTAGACTAACCAGACAAATAACCACCTAGCCTGCTTCTTAAACCAGCTCAGATGGGAGATGATAAAACAGGTTTAGCACAAATTCAGACAGTTCCAGGCATAGATAGAGAATTAGCACATATGTCTTCATGGTGGCCAAGAACTTAAAAGCATTTGGTAGATTTAATACTTATTTCTCTCAATTTATCAAAATATTCTCCATACTAAGAAGTACAGTCTAGCTGACTATTAGTATAATAGCTCTTTTGATTTCTCATTTGTGTTCTGTCCTAAATGAGTTATAGTAGGGTAGTGGTTCAAAGGGCATTTGTGCATAAGAGCTTGAAATGCTGAGGTGGAGAAAATTATATATAATTCCTGGATGCCTTCTTTGATGATTGTGTTTCATTAGATACAGGAAGAAGCCCCAGAATATGTATTTTTAAATTTTCCTAGGTGATTTTGTGGAAGTCAGATTTTAGAACCTCTGTTTTAGAATCTTTAAAATCTTTACAGTCATATAAGACTGTTTTGTGAAAGTCCTGGTCCCTTGACTTTTTTTTTGCTACCTAATACCATACATGCAGAGATGAAGTTTTTGAGGTGAGTAAAGAGAGATAAATATTGTGTACTATAACTTCTGTACTGACTCCTGAGCCTGTTCTAGAAGAATCTTTCCTGTCAACTTAAAAAATTGGTTTTCCACTCTCCAGGTGATTAGGGTCTGAACATGTCTAAGGCTTTAAGAAGCATTACTGAAAAGAGTGATATTTCTATGTCATAGATAATCCTCTCCCCATAATAATATATACTGGTCAGTAGATGAAAAGTACAGGAATGTAATTGGTTGTCTGTCTACTCATGGATGTTTTAAAGCAACTTTTTACTTGCAACTTTGGATTGCTTGTATAATTTTTTTCATAAATTTCACATTATTTGTCAAGAAAATACTTGACTACTAAGAAAATTCCAAAACAGTGAGATAAATGAACATTTTAACACTAATAAAAAAGAGGAATAGTAATGGACTCAAAATTCTTAAGGCACTTAAGGCCCTCTTCTTCATTTTACATAAATTTTATTCTTAGATGGATTTGGTGAGGGGCGTGGAATGTTAAAGAAAGAAATCAGAGGACTCGTAATTTATAGAAGAAAGCTTACAGGAAAAAAGAATATTTTTTCTCCAGTATTTCACCATTTTGTTAACTAGAAAATAAATACATTAAAACTATATTAGCAACCAAAGTATTGTGTTTTCTTTATTATAGATCATCTCTTTACTTATTATTCATTCAACAAGGCTTTCTATATACCATGGGCTAATATTGGATTTGAATATGAATGACATACAGTGGCTGTCCTCCAGATGCTCAATTTAATTACTCAACATAGCAGTTATCTAAGTTTTGACCACAATCCAAGCATTCAAATTCTTCAGCATAAGCTTACATGTATATTCTGTGGTCAAGGGTGTACTGGCAGATGGGGACTATGAAAGGAATTACAGAGAAGAAGTATACTTATAGCTTGTAATGAAAAGTATGGGTTCCAATATCAGCTTCACTACCTGATTGTGGTATATCCATGGGCAAGGTATTCATCCACACTAGGTCTTAATTTTCCTGGGAGTACAAAAGTGTTTTCCTCACAGGGTGATTCTGAAGATTAAATGAGGAAATTCATGTAAAGGATTCAGTATAATTTTAGAATATTAGAAGCATTAAGTAAATCTTGGTTTTTAACATGAGTAGAATTTTCAAAAAGGCCAAGTTAAGACAGAAGAATCCATATGGTGGAAATGGTAAAGAGAAAATGAAAGGGCTTGATTGTTTCAATAATAAAATTTGGCAGATATCACAATTTCAGGAAAAAGTAGTGAAAATGAATTTGGAATGTCGGGTTAGGATCAAATAGTTAAAAATCTTATGAAGCCTTCCAAGGTTATACTTAAGTGGGAACAAACCTGAATTATTAGATCTGTGTTTTAAGTACAATGGAGAGGGTTAATTTTACTGAAGAGATGAAGATCTGTAAGGAGGCTCTTGAAAGTGTCCAATAATGAATGGCGATGTGTGAAAAGTAGAAATGATAGATTTTGACGACCAATTGAATATGAGGAATAAGAATGGGTACTGCTTTGCCTCTAAAAGTGTGTTTAGGCAACTTTATAGATTAATTTAAGTGAAATGGGGAGATAGAAAATGAAAGAAATTTAGTAGTGGTGGTGGAGAGGGAGAGACAAAGAGAGAGATGCGGTGGGGGAGGTAGAATCTTGTATTAGATGCACGTGGAAATGAGCAATAGGCTCCTGAAAATGCAGAGCTGGAACTCAGATGCAACATGAGACCTGATAACACAGAACTGGAAAGACAGGTAGTAACTGAAATTGTGGGAGTGAAATTATACAGGGAGAGAGACTAAAAAGAAGGCTTAGCATGGAGGGCAGAACTCAAGGACATTGAAATGTTAACAAAATAAGTCATGAAAGAAATAAAGAGGCAGAAGAAGAGCCAGAAGAGTAACTCAGAGATGAGGTAGTTGAGAATCCAGTACAGTTTGAAACCTAGAGCAGTGAAGTAGCACTGCATTTGAAAAAAGACTATTAAATATGGCAATTATCTGGCTATTAGCAATATATTTAGCTTTGATAGCAGGGGACAAATGTAATGGTTCAAGGATAAAGAAGAAGTAAGGATCTGAGAGAGGGACCTCCTAGGTTAGAATGCTGAGCTTACTCCTTACTATCTTCATGACCTTGGAATATTGACTGAACCTCTCCAAATATTGGTTTTAGGGTTAAAATAATTCTTCATTTAAAGAGTTGTTTGGGAACTGGAGAGATATGTGGCCTGGAATACAACAGGTGCTTCATAATGTTAATTATTTTTAGTTGTTATTATTATTATTCTCTTTTCAATAAAATTTCCCCAAGTCATATTGCAATTTTGTAAGCAGATGGGATAGGGGGTCCCCAGAGAAAGAAAACCAGGTATGGCTTTCTTGACATAACAGAAGCCATTTTGGCCTAAGCCATTTTGTGATCTAAGCCTTTCCCTTGAACAGGTCTCAGTAATTAACCTTAAGGGAAGTGAGGGAATGCAGGAACAAAGGAAAAGCAGTCAATGAACGATAGTATGGGGATAAAATTGTCCTAGCTCCTCCTCAAGGGATATACATAACAATCTGATACATATCTTTGAGTTCTGCATGACCTAAGCCCCCACCCGGATGGAGAATGTTAACTACATGCTGAGACCCCAGACTAGTCGGAACCTAAGGAATGATGGTGTTGACCTTTCCTGACCCTCATGACTTCAATCAACTAAGGCTTGGACTTTGTCGACCTTTGCCCCAATTCTATGCTGAATTCTCCTCTGCTCAAGCCCCTGCATGAATATGCATGTACCCTTAGCTTAAAACTTCCCCAATTTTGCTGTTCAGGGAGACACTGCTTTGAGGAAGATCCCTGGTGTTCTCCTCACTTGCTGCAAGTAATAATAAATCCTTCCTTCTCCTAATCCTTACCTTGGCTGTGTCTTTTGGCTAGACACTCTCCAAGAGGCAAACCCAGTTTTCAGGTAACAATATTAGGACCAAAGTATTTGGATGAGTGTTTGATTCTTTTCCCTTCTCAACTCATTTTGAGTCTGACCTCTGGTTTATGTGTCTATTTCAATACTTATTCATTTATTCACTCATTTTTTATTCACCTATTATTTATTGAGTGCCTATCATGAAGCTGAACTTTATGATATGATAAAGAAGAGATAAGATTTAAAATAAAATATATCCTTGCTATTGTTATGAAGAAAAAGTAATTGTACACTATGTCCCAGGACACTAAGAAACAGACTCCATGTTTAAATGGAGAAAGAAAATCAGCCCCTGACATTCGGGCTCTGACCTCACTTCAGAGCCAGGTCTTGGTTGAACATAAAAAAATTTCACCGAACATCAACATCAGACAAGGGCACTGTGTGACCACTTTATTATTACTCCTGAACATAGACATGAGCATTGCCCAAGCCACAAAATCTCAAACATCCCCACTCCAGGCTAATATGAGTGACTGCTGCCTATTTATCAACTAAGGCTTTAGCTTTGCTCTAGTCTCCTCAATCTATAGATAAGATTTAATGAGATATCCTATTGCTAGTGAAGGAAGTTAGCCATGAGCAACGAGAGGCGGCCCCGTTGGCTTAATGTCCAATAGCTGTCTTAGCTATTTGCCAACCCCACCCCAAACACGCCCCCATCATTACTCCAAAATGGTCAGCGGACCGGAAAAATCCCCCACTGACTGACTGGATGGACTTTCCCCACTCTGGCACATGTGCACACCTCACGCTATCATGTCCTTAGATAATCTTTGGCGGCCACTGGGCTCATTAAATGTTCATAAATATTCTATGAATACATACATCTAATTATAACAGACTGAATTATGGGGAGGACATGCGCAACAGCGCCTCTTGTTATATAACCTGCAGCTCTCAATTAAGACTGTCAATCATCGGCCTCCTGGATTATGCAAAAACCTTGCCTTAAAAACTCTACAACTCAGCCCTCTGGAGCTGTTGCCTTCCTTGGTCTGGCCCATCTCTCTCCTGAGGTGTTCTCTCTCTGTTCTCTCATCTTCAATAGATTCTCTTGCAACGGGTAAGACCTCCTTCTCTGCGTCCTTACCAAGAACCGAGGCCCACGGAAGCAGGGGTCTCCAGACCCTCTTCCACTAACACTATCATCAAAATTTCCCCTGCTTTCTGAATGCTCGCATTTCAGAGTGAGCCCCTACTCCATTAGGCTGTCCTCCCAAACACCCTCTCAGAGCCTAAATTCTGTAAGTCCTTTTTAACATACCCTTACTGAAATGTTCCATGATTATCCCCGGAGTTCCATTCTCACTAACTTCAATGAGTAATAAATAAACCCAACCTGTTTAACTGTAGGTGTGTTTCTGGTAGTCTTTAGCTAGAGAACACTGACAACAAATATAAAATGATGCATGTGGTATAATGTTTCAGCCCCGTAAAGCTTTTGGATAGAGCATGCTGTCCAGGCTAGCTATTTTAAATCAGATGGTTAGTTTTAAACACGTGAGACATATATTAGGGTATATGGATGTGTTAATATTGTTAATATTTGGTATTAGGCCTTATTGGTTTGACTCTATAGACTATGTTAGTATTTTATTCTCAATAAACACCTAATAACTTTGTGTTGAATTGCAACAAAAAGAATGAGTTTTCTATGTATTGTCATGTATTGTCAACCAAGACAAATGTCCCAGTGAAAGAGCTACACTATTCTGTCTAAGGTTTAGGGGATGTTAACTCAATAGGAGTGGGTTTAAACTTTAGGGTAGTAGCCACAGGATTTCTGAGTTTAGTATACTGATTGAGAATATTCAGCTCTGAACCCTAGTCTACAAAGTCTAAAGAATGAAGGATAAAACAAAGGGTAGAAGATGTGAATTAAAAAAAAAAAGGAAAAAAGACCTTGGAATAGGAAAGAAGCTAAAACAGCAAATCACATTTTTTTTTTTTTTCCTGGATCTCCTGGTCACTTTAAATGTAAGGCTCCCAATTCCTTCTCTTATCTCCATTCTTTTTCTCTTGCCCCCTTTTCTTTTTCAAACAATATGGAGCTTTAAATAGTATGATCCAAACCAACTTCCTAGTCCCTGCTAATAAATCTGGTCTTCTATCATGCCATATTTTTAACAGGCATCCAAAGGAAAGCTCCATATTTTAAGATATAAATGTAATAAAAATTCTAAGGTGATATTAATGATTATACAGGCAAACTGTATACTTGGAAAGAATATTGAAAGCTATAAAATGTGATTACATTTTTTGTTTTATTCTCAAAGAAAAATTGTTAGAACTAAAATTATGAAATACTAAAATTATGAATTATATGTAATACTTCCCATATTTTCCAAATATTGGCTTACAAATAAATTTTTTCCAGCTTGGGGAAAATAAATGAAACATTAATTATTGTGTCTCTGATGCCTGAAATAATTTAGCTACTTTATCAATATGCCTTTTGGGCAAATCACCCCAGCGATTCTGGGATTATCATAAATGCTGCACATAGGCAATTTTTGCCTGAAATTGAAGATTATGTTATTAATTCCACATAGATTCTTCATCCTAAAATCAACCTATCCATGTTTTCTCATCTCTAACCAAGTATTCAAAATTAATCAACTCTCTGAAGCATCATGTTTAGTGACGTGACAGTAATGTGTCTGCTATAACCAATCAGGTGAAACATCATTGTAAGGCAGGTATTTCAAAGATAAGACTTTAAAAATTAATGAGCAAAGGGAGTAAAACATGTACATTATCAACCTTTCTTTTCTTTGAAGGATCTAAAGAGGACAGATATGAAAACTCAGTTTTCTTCAAAGGCAGTTATTTAAATTTCAAATGAACTGTTTTATATTGCTAAATTTTAGATAAAATTAAGTATCATGTAGTCATGTATCAATGTCTTTAAAAGTAAAAAATATTCCTTCTGTAATCTATTTTTTATCTTAGCTCCCTCTAACCCTCTATATACTATTTTTCTCACATTCAATACACTCTTCATCCTATTAACGTCCCCAAATTTGTTATCCCTCAAAGACTTTATATCATTAGAGGCACATGAATATACACTAGTATAGCCACAAAAATATATTTTAATTATTTTAACATGTTAGACTGTTTTCTATCTTTCTATTATTAACCTAGTTGTATATTTATATTTGAAATTCATTTTTTTGTATGCTGCATATAGTTGCAGAGTACTTGCTTATACAATCTGACAAGCTCTACATTTTGTTTTCTATATTTAGACCACTTACATTTAGCTTGATTATTGATATGGCTAGGTATATATTTAATAACTTGCTATGTTTTCAATTTGTCCTATTTTTTTTCTGTCCCATCCATTTTTCCTTTTCTTCTAGTTTGTCTTGTATTAACTGTCTTTTTTGTTGTTGTTTTTATTTAACTCTAATGTTGGCTTACTAACTAAAATTGTGTGTGTGTGTTATTTTATGGTTGCTTTAGAGTCAATACTACACATGTTTAATGTATCACAATCCATCTTCAAGTGCTATTACACCACTTCATGATAAGAACATTAAAATTGTATACTTTATACTATTTCTCCATTATATAGTTTCTACATTTCCACTTTGTGTCCTACTGTTGTCATACTTTTTACTTTTGTTATAAACCCCATTTCCATTATTATTATTTTTTTGAACTTCTGATGATCTTTTAATGAGATTTAAATGACAAGAAAAAAGTATGTATCCATCCATAAAATCACCATATCTGATCATCTTCATTCTTTGTATAGATCTGTACTTTGGTGTGACATCATTTTCCTTCTTCCTGAAGAAATTCATTAAATATTTTTGTATGTCCAAAGGAATATTTTACCTTCTTTTACAAAAGACATTAGTGCTTGGTATAAAATTCTTTGTAGACAGTATGTCTTAATACTTTAAACATGTTGATCTTTGGTCTTTCCTCTTGCATTTTTGGTCTGAAATCAGATGTCTTTCTTATCTTTGTTCCTTAGTTCATAATATGTCTTTTACTCTGGCTGTTTTGAAGACTCCTTTTTTAAATCACTGGGATTAAGCAATTTAATTAAGATGGCTTGGTGTAACTTTTTTCATGTTTCATCAAATTTGGAAATTTTCAGTCACTGTTTCTTCCAATATTTTTTTCTGTCCCTCCTCTTTTCTTTTCTTTCAGATAATCCATTTAAATATAAATTAAGCTGCTTGAGGTTCATCTACTGCTCACTGATCCTTCATACTGTTTATTATTATTTCCCCCTGAGTTTTATTGTAGATAATTTCTACTACTGTGACTTCAAGTTCAATAATATTTTCTTCTTCAATGTCTAATATGACTTTAATCCCAAGCAGTGTATTTTTCATCATACACTTGAAGATTTTTTATCTCTGAAATTTTGATATGATCTTCCTATATATCTTATTTATCTCAACATGTCTTTTTGAATATTTGGAATGCAGTCATAATAATGGTTTTAATGTTCTTTCCTGCTAGTTCTGAAATAGGCATCAGTTCTAGGTATGTTTTGATTGCCTTTTCTCTCCATTATGGAGCAATTTTTCCTGCTTCTTCATGTGCCTTTCAATTATGATCAGATGTTAGACATTGTGAATTTCATCTTGTTATATACTGAATAATTTTTTCTTTTCAATATTATTGAATGTTATTCTGGGACACAATTAAGTTATATAGAAACAGTTTGTTTACTGTGTGTCTTGCTTTTAGCTTTATTAAGTGGGAGTGAAACAATGCTCGGTCTAGAGCTAATAATTTCCCACCACTGAGGCAAGACACTTTTGTATACTCTACCCAGATCCTCATGAAACTTGAAATTTTTCAGTCTGGTTGGTGTGAAGAGGCACGATTCTCAGTCCTGGGAGAGTGCTGAGCAAAGTTACTTCTAATGCTTTCAGGTGGTTCTTTCTCCTAAGTCAGGTAGTTTTCTCACACAAATGCACTGATCAGTCCTGAGCTGAGTACTCAAAAGGGACCATCTGCAGATTTCCAGAATTCTCTTTTAGTGTAGCTCTCTCCTCTCTGATAGTCTGGCCTGTGAACTCTAGTTACCTTGTTCTTCAAACTCTCAGCTCCATAGCCTCAACTCAGGGAGTCCAATGATTTCCACCTGTGTTCCCCTCCCTATGTCATTGCCTGGAAAACTGTTCAAGGCTGTAATGTGGGACAATCTTAGGGCTGCCCAAATTAGTTTCCTCTCTTCAGATTCACTGTTCTTCATTGTCTGATAGCCACTGTCTTTCAAACTGCTGTTTCACAGATTTTGTTCATTTTTTTTGGTTGTTGCATGTGGGAGAAGAAAACTGTTCTATTATTCTCTGTGCTTCTCTGGAAATGAAAGTCCTAGCAATATTTTATGCAGATATTGATAAATTTATTTAAAAGTTATATAGAAACTCAAAGGGGCTAAGATAGCCAAAACTTCCAGAAAATAAACAAACATGCTAAGAGGGCTTACACTACCTTTTTAAAAGATTTTTTTTTTAAACTACCTGAGTAAAGACTATTTATTATTTGCATAAGGAAAGACAAGTGAATAGTGAAACAAAATAGATTATCCAGATATAGACCCACACATACATGGTCAATTGATTTTTGACAAAGGTGCCAAGGTAATTTAATCAGGAAATACTGTGTTTCAACAAATGACTCTAGAATAACTTGATATCCATAAGAAAAAAAAATTGAACTTCAACCATTACTTCACACCAAACACAAAAACACAAAAATTGTCTCAAAAGATATTATAGACTAGCCATAAATGATAAAAACTATAAAACTTCCAGGAAAAAAATAACCAATAGAAGTAACATTTGCAATCTTGTGATAAGCAAATTTTTCTTAGGACTCAAAGAATAAAATTATTAAATTAAAAAATTGACAAATTAAACTCTTTTAAAATAAAAATCTATTCTTCAAAAGACACCATTAAGAAAATGAAAAGTAATCAGCAGCCTGAGGGAAAATATTCACAATGCATGTGTTTGACCAAGTAGTTGCACCAAGAATATATAAATATCTTTTACTAGTCATCAGAGAAAATCAAATTAAAATCACAATGATATACCACTTTATAGCCACTAAGTTTTTTTTGTTTTTTTTTTTTTCTATGTTGGGTCTTCGTTTCTGTGCTAGGGCTTTCTCCAGTTGCGGCAAGCGGGGGCCACTCTTCATCGCGGTGCGCGGGCCCCCCACTACCGTGGCCTCTCTTGCTGCGGAGCACAGGCTCCAGACGCGCAGGCTCAGTAATTGTGGCTCACGGGCCCAGTTACTCCGCGGCATGTGGGATCCTCCCAGACCAGGGCGCGAACCCGTGCCCCCTGCATTAGCAGGCAGACTCCCAACCGCTGCGCCACCAGGGAAGCCCGCCACTAAGTTTTTAAATTGATAATGGCACGGTTTAGAAAGAACATGGAGCACCTGAAACACACACATTTTCCTGCTGGAGGTATAAAATGAAATAACCAATTTGGAAAATTATTTGGCATTTTCTTATAACTCAATACACTATTATTTATTTAGCCAAGAGAAATGAAAACATATGTCCATGGGAGACTTGTACAAAAGTGTTAATAGCAGTTTATTCGTAATAGAAAAAATTGGAAAAATTCATTTACTCATCAACATGTATGTTGACAAGTAGGGATACATTTATGCACGTTAATATTACTTCACAATACGAATAAACTATTTATATAAGAAAAAGCTAGATTAATGTCAAAAGTAGTCTATAACTGAAAAGAAGCAAAACACAAAAGTGCACATACATATATGAAGTTTCTAAGCTATAATCTTAGAAACGAGTGGTTTCCTGGGGTGGAGAATTAACTAAGTATGCATGAAGAAACTTTCTAGCGTAATGTCAATATTCCATATACTGATTTGGGTGATAGTTACATGAGTGTTTATATTTGTCAAAATTTCTCAGTCTATATACTTAAAACTTGAGCACGTTATTTAATCTAAATTATACCTCAATAGAGTTGATTGAAAATATTTAGCTAAACAACAAAAAAAAGAAAATATTTTGCTCCAAAGTTTTCACTGTAAATTTGGAGCTGCTTTAGTGGCCATTATTGTTGTTGATATTTGTTAGAAATATGGCTTTCAATTAATTTTAATCTTTAAAACATATTAAGAACTAACATAGCTTTTTAAAGGGCTAGAAATAGTATCTTAAAAACTCTCATCTGCCATATATTATAGGTAAATATCAATAGCAGGGCATTTTCAATTTTATTTTATCTATGAGATAAAATAAAGCTCCAACTAAATAAAAATGACATATCAAAAAATCACCATTCAAAGGCATTATTTCCAAGGAGTTTTATTTATAATCCATATTTGACTCCTTGATCCCTATCGTCACTTTTTTTAGATCCACTCTCTTTCAAATACTGTGTTAGGAGCAAAATTTTATATTTCCCATATTTTGAGGTTTGTCTCAGTGCACCCAAGGCTGTGTAGGTTTCTCACACTCTTGAGAAAAATGCGTTCTTCTGCAGAAACAGCTAAAATTGGTGCTAATGTTACGTAAATATGTTTCTCTTTGAGACGAAACATTTGGTACATTACGTACTGTTTACTCTTAATGTGAGAACAAAAAATGAAATGTTATTTCCTTTTGAGACTAGCAATGCAACCTAGATGCTTACCTCAATTTTTGGAGACTGGACTGATAAGTACTATCACTGAGATTCCTGGCACCCTACGGTATAACCTGCGTCTTTGCTTAGAGGTCAGCTTACCCCTCTCCTTTGTATAATGATGATGGACACTTCCTCCCTGATCCACAAGTAGAGAGAGAGAAATAGAGGGTGGGGGGAGGGAAAGAGGAGGGAGGAAAGAAGGGAGTCATATTTCTAGATTTATCTCAAAAAGATTCTTACAGTGCTAGCCTAAAAAGCTAAAAAATTAGGAACAGATTCTGAACCACTCTAAAGATATTTAACCTAATTTCAGGGTCATTAGCTCTTTATAGTGAAAATTTTTATGCCATGTTTGATTTTTCTTCTCTGGGTTTAACTGATCACCTGGTAGTTTTGAATTCTCCTTTTTCCCTCATAATGTCTATTGCAAAATTACAGTCAAGCTGAAATTCAGGTCAACTATTAACCAACCTGTAAAATATCCATGGCTTATGCAAATAGTCAATAACAAGTTTTTGAATTTTAAAATCACTATAAACAATAAACATGAGCTCATTTGTTATAGAAACCATTATCTATTTTTTTTTTAAATTCTCCTGAGCTTCTGGTATAGAATTCACAGACTCTCTTTTAATGCTTTCTGACTTAAGCTTTTGTACATGTATTGCAAAATTGGTCCCAAATTTTCACCCTTGTCTGCATCCTTTCCCATTGCTATGTCACTTTGTAGTGCCCTGCCATTCTGATTCTAGGCCTCACTATGTGAACTTCTTTAGACAGTGGGATGTTAGTAAATGTCCATGCAGAGGCTTGCAAAATGCTTACATATTTGCACTTGCCTTCTTATGCTCCTGTGTGCTTGCCACACTTTTTGTGAATATGCTAGAAATAGCCAAAACAAGTGTTGGCTTATCTCAAAAGAAAATAAATTAGAAAGTGAAGGTGACCATTCTAGTCATCCCAGCCAGAGGCACACTTAGATCAGCCAATAGCCAGCCAACTCTAGAATTTTGCTCAAACCCAGCCTTGATCAGCAGAGGCATCTCACCAATCCCCAGCTGACTCCAAATGTGCAAGCAATCAATGCTTATTGTTCTATGCTGATGAGGTTTTGTAGTGGCTTGTTACTTAGTATTATTATGGCAATCGATTACTCATACAGTTGTGAAGGCATTCAGGTGTAGTTTTTCTTTTGATACAGACAGATAAAAAAAGTGAGAGGCTTTCTGATGGCAAATATAAAAACTCTGTCATATTTTGAAAGGCATTTAAAAGATAGATCTAACTTAATGCGTATATATTAATCTACATTTATAGTTATTTCCTGGGGTGTCAACAACATAGTGGGGGGCCTGCAAATATTTCAGATAGAACTGATTGAAGAGAAAAAGAACAGTAATCTAGCAAAGGAAAAATCCAGGAGGGTAGCCAGGAGGTATATAGTTTTCCAGGAAAAGACTTCTGTAGAAAACCAATGTGTGTGTGTGTGTTTCCTCTGTTGCTCCATATGGGCAAACCCATGCAGGTGTGTATCATAGGGAGATAGATATCAGATGATACAAGGACTAAATATTTTGAGCTCTAACAATAAAATGTTCTCAGAAATTGAGTATACTAGGTACTTGACAAAATCAAGAATAGCTTTGGTATCCAAGCCCAATTTTGTTTTTTTATGATAAACAATGAGGTAGAAATCTGAGGATACAGAGAGGCTAAGAGGGGAGTCAGCTGCTATACTCAAAATACCACTATACAGGGCTTCCCTGGTGGCGCAGTGGTTGAGAATCTGCCTGCCAGAGCAGGGGACACGGGTTCGAACCCTGGTCTGGGAAGATCCCACATGCCGCGGAGCAACTGGGCCCGTGAGCCACAACTACTGAGCCTGCGCGTCTGGAGCCTGTGCTCCGCAACAAGAGAGGCCGCGATAGTGAGAGGCCCGCGCACCGCGATGAAGAGTGGCTCCCGCTTGCCACAACTAGAGAAAGCCCTCGCACAGAAACGAAGACCCAACACAGCCAAACATAAATAAATAAATAATTCTTTAAAAAAAAAAAAAAAATACCATTATACAAAATTCAAATATTATCACACTAGTATCAACTATAGATGACCAGGTAGATTCAGGTTTTGCTTCAAATCAAACATCTGCTTCAAAGAGGAGAGAGTTGTTTTGTCCTTTCAAATTTTCTCCCCTGGGGAAGAAATGATTGGCAGTGATGATGTCCAATTCCAATTCCATTATGTCTTTCAAAGCTAATAAATAGCAAAAATAAAGATCTAGCTAGCACAATATTTGAAAAGTTTTTTCCAGGAATTTGTAATATTTGTAAAGTTCCATTTATTATAATAATAGGAAGTATAGCTTTCTGAGAAAAGTGCACACAGGTGATGATGTTATTTACTGGATAACTGAAATAGTGGTCATATTTTCTTTAATAGTTTCCCTGAGAGTAAAAAAAAAAACAAATATTATGAGTTTTAAGAGACTATATGACTATAAAAGGGAATTTGACCAGAGGTATCTGAGAACCATGATTAATAATGTTAGGAATATTTTAAAAACAAATTCCTTATTCAGGTTAGAAGTGAAACTGAGAGAATTTCCAATAGTCTACTTTTTTAAATTTAAAAATATGTCAGAACCAAATTCATGAGCATTATATTTTATTTACTAAGACATACAAAATAGAGGACTGCGTACATCTTTGATCTATTTACCATGGGAAAAAACTGCAAATTTGAATCTTTCCTAGATGTACAAATGAGAATAATCATGACAGAGCCACATGCTGCTTTCTTTGTAAGCAGGGCTTAGTCATGGAGATCTGGTTGTAATGGAAGGCATCTTAAAGATTTACTTGTGTGGGTGACAGGAAAAGGAACTGATGAGGATTGGGATGTGGTTGTAGGGAGAGAAGAAGAAGAAATCTATACTTAAACTGTTGTTGGCAGGTCTAATTCTTAGGAAACACACATTTTGAGGAAAAGCTTCTAGTAATGGCAAAGCTAATGTATTGAAAATTTCGACTTAGCTGTATTTTAATACATCCATGATAAATAAGGATATTCAGCTTACCTCCTACACCATACCTACTTTGCTTTCAAGTTTTCTAAATATTAGTTAGCATAGTAAATATCTCTTTCTTTCCTAAAACATCATTCTAGATCTCAAAAAGGACAGGAGAGAGCCTCACCTATCTGTCTTGAGTTCTGCTCTGGAATAAGACCACTGTATGAGATGTTAGAAACAGATAGGTCTCCTTGATATCCTCAAATACCCTGCATGAAGGAAAACTGCAGTAAACCATCCCTTGTACCACTTGAAGAGAATAGGAGGTATTGATAGCAAGCCAGTGACTCCCAAATGGATTGGGAATCATGTTAGGGAAACACAGCTGAGCATCACCAAGAGTGTAAGATCAATGATGGATTTACTGACAAGAGCCAGTGTGAAGAAACGTCAATGACTAAAGTCCACAGTGGGGTAATTTTATTCCTTACAAGATGCCGCCACGGAATGAGTATGGATATATATATTCCTTCATGAAGTATCACAACACCAAGAACCACAGAATGAGTGTGGATATATATATTCCTTCATGAAGCATCACAACACCAAGAACCACGGAACGAGTGTGGATATATATATTCCTTCATGAAGTATCACAACACCAAGAAAGCCACAGGAAAACTGCCTCTACAACAGAAAAAAAAGGTGAAGGGGAAAAAGCCTGAACTAACTAATCTTACCTCTAAAATAAACTGTTTTATCAACGAATTTCCTTGGAAGTGAATTTTCTTGCAAGAGATTAGAAGGATTTCTGCCAATAAGTGGAATGGGGCCCAAGATAGAGATTAAGCTTGGTTTTCAGAAAAACTTAAAGAGCAATATGTTTTTTGCATTACTGTTTGTGAGCTGTAAAAGTGTTCAAATACTTTTTTAATGTTGTATTTTTTACTTAAAGTTCTGGGAAATGATACAGCCATTTCTAGAAGATAATATGTATTTAGTATGACATGCACTTAGCATATTGGCCAGTGATATGAAAAATAATAAAAATTCATTACTTTCTAGTTCTTGATTTCTATAATGTTCCTCAGAGTCTACACTATCAAATATAATTGAAGTAGAGTGCTACAATTACCCAAAATCCCTCCTTTCAATTTATTCTCCTTTTAATTTTTAGTGGCTTTCGTCTTCTCCCCTTGCAGTAGGGAAAGAAAGAAATAAAAATGAAATGATTAAACTTTAAAAAGGAAGAAGTTTAAGAGGAAAAAATTTAAACAAAGTGGATGCTCCAATCATGAGTGAATGAATAGGGTTAGAGAAATTAAGGATTTTATCCGTAGGATAAAAAATGTTGGACGTTTCACTGTATCTGAAGGCCTGAATCAAAACATCTTACAACAATAAGGTGATTTTTTATTTCACAAAACAGTAAACACTAAGGTAAAGCAGCTCTAGGGATGGTTTATGGGACAATGATGTCATCAAGGATGCAGGTTATTTCTTTCTTCCTGTCACCCTCACTATTTTGGCTTAATTATCTTAGAACTGGAAGATGGTCATTGAAGTTCAGTGGCTTGACCGGATAACTTGTGTGGATAACTCGAGTGCATAACTCAAGAAGAATGTCAATTATAATTCTATTGACATTTTTTGTCACCTGAAAAACAGTATTTGATTTTAAAAATAACCACCCAAAACTCATTTATACCATGAAAATAATATACGACATACTTAACGTAAAAAAAAAATCCCCTTACTTAATGTTTTTTACCATGATTCCCTGGTAGAAGCTAATTGCATTTAAAGTGAATTAGCCAAGGTTATGTTGTACACTCCAATGCAGCATTTCTGAGTAACCAGGCCTGAGATAAAATTCCAGTGGCTCTTAAACAGCAGGAAAATAAGTTTGTGTGGTAGAGAATCTCAGCTAAATTAAGCTATAATTATGAAATATGTTACAATATTTTTATTTGCCTGCAAGTGGGAAAAATGTTTTCATTGGAAATTATTGTTTAAGCTAATAAATCTGTTAGAATACAGAAACAAGCTCCTTTATAAGAGGGGGCAGGAGGAGCAGACATAAATAGATACAGATAGGAGCTTCAACTGTTAGGGAGACACATTCCTTTGAAAAGTTCCTATTATTATATGTTTCTGTTAGGTGAGACTAGAAGGAAAAAAACCTACAATTCTAAATACAAATTCACTCTTTATCCCAAGGAAGATAAACGGGAGAGGCAACTTTTAAAAATATGAAGTAGGGTTATGGAGAGAGATTTCCAGGGGATGTTGATTTTTTTTAAAAAAATTACAGATTCTGAAAGTCCATGCATGTGATCAAGAACTACAACAAAGGACTAGCATGGATTTATAAAAATATTAAGTATCAAGAAAGCTAAACACTAAATTTTTATTTGCCAACAAAACAACAACATAAAATGTCAAAGAGAAAAATTTATTTTTCATTATTTGAATATCTAAAAAGAACAAGAATGTTCTGGACTGGGTAACTGATGAAAGAGCATTATAAGAAGGCAAAGGAAAGGCACAACTCCTCACTGTGGTTAGAGAGGAGATGCCAACAGCTGAGTTTGTAAGTTATAACAACCAGAGACATCTTGAGATTGAATTGGGGGTCTTAGAGATTAGTGACTTCACTGTCAACAAAAGTGCTCAGCAACAGATGGTATCAAGCAAAATGTGGATTGTTAAGCTAGAGGGATTTTGAATTTCCTTCCAATGCTGAGAATCTTTGACTCTAGAATGATTGTTGACTTGGTTTTTGGAAATAATAGAAGAGTTAACAATCTGCAAAAAAGAGCAGTTTCCAAACTCCACAGGTAATTTTTCTTTCTTAAATTAGGAAATTATCAAAATTAAAGATGTTCCCTAAAGTAATTTAAGATCCTTAAAGCCTTGTTTACTAAACACTGGCAAGCAAAATATATACTGATCACTAAGAATTACATATTTTACAGGAATAACAAAAACTGCAAAACACAAATACGCTTGAAATATATAAGACAGAGAGGCTGAAGCTGCCTATTTCTTCTGAATAATAAGTGGCCTATCTGTTGGTTCACATTCTCTTATAGATTAGAACTTGTTATTTTAGGAATGCTGTTCATTTCAAGTGGAAGGAGAATATTCACAAAATTTTTCAAGTGGCTCTATCATCCTCTACTGAAGGAAGTGTGATAATATCACCAACTACAGTATAGACGTGCTGACAGACTTACTTTTCCCATAGGAATAGGGGTAGAATTTTAAAAACTGATACAGGAATAGGAATAGGCAGAATCTATAAACAGTTTCTGAAATAACATTTTCCCAGTAATTTCTGGTAGTTTTTTTCAAACCAATAAACCAAGAGTGCCTACAATCTGCAGGGCACAAAATCACACCAGTCTGTTTCTACAGAATTCCCGGGCTCCAGATCCTAAAAAAAGCACTGGCATATCAGATCTACTTTAACCTATATTCAAAAGCAGAACAGTATTTGGATTTTTGAGACACATAACTACTGCCAGCTGTTATTTACACTTTCCCCTATTTACACTTTTCCCTACATAGAGTAGCTGTTTTATTTAAATTAGAATCCTCTGCAAACTTTCCATTTCTGTTCTATAGATAAATCTGCCAAACACTATCAGCAGGGCCACACCTGGATAATTATGGCAAACATACAAGATCTTTGCAGTCATAATTTCATTTCACATATTCACGCTTTTCAAAAACACATTATTTGCTGGTCTGCCATCATCCTGCTCTGCCTCACCCAATCCCATTTTTCTACTCCTATTATGGAAACTATTATGTTTCTTCATGATATTCATGGTTTCCAGAGGTGTAATTGGAAAAAAACTATGTCTCCTATTTTTAAGTTTAGCAGCAAGTTAGAGAATCTATAGCTTACCCTTGCTTATACTCATTTTCTTTTGTTGTTTTTGTTGTTGTTATTTTCAGCCTAACTGTAATGTTGATGAGGGCAGGAAGTAGATTTTGTGCATCACTGCATGTCAGAAATTATCATAGTGCCTGGCATATGGTAGGTCATCAATGCATCTATGTTGACTGAAAGGGACAGATAGATGAACAGCCAAATGAATAGACTGAATACTAAATAATCATTCAAAATGAATATAATGTAAGTGGATAATCAATACTACTTTATAGGGGACTTCCCTGGCAGTCCAGTGGTTAAGACTTTGTCTTCCAATGCCGGGGGTGCGGGTTCTATCCCTGGTCAGGGAATGAAGATCCCACAGGCCTCCTGGCCAAAAAACCAAAGCATAAAACAGAAGCAGTATTGCAACAAATTCAATGAAGACTTTAAAAATGGTCCGTATCAAAAAAAAAATCATAAAAAAATACTACTCGATAACATTTCTCATTTCTTGAACAATCTGAGCATCCTTTGTTGCTATATAAAGCTGTGACTGTTTTAAAAGGAATTTCCATCTTGTTATGTCTTAGCATTACCAGGAAATAACAAAACCCACAGTGTCTGAACTTCTTATTTGGTCAAATGTTATCAAAATATTTATACAGATCAGTCTCTACTCAACACAGAAATTATAGTTTAGTTTTCCCTTTTTAAATGTTTGCATTGTATCACTTAACAAATTATAAGGACAGGAAATATAGCATAATAAAATCACTCTTCTTGACACATCACAGCCAATGTCATTTCAGAAAACATTTATTGGCTGCCTACTCTGTGTAGGCATTATTCTGGGAGATAACATCGCCTTTAGTCCCTAGAACAACAGTTCTCAAAATCCTCCAAATGAGGTCTCAGGACCCCTTTACACTCAATAATTATTGAGTATCCAAACATTGTTTATGAGTATTGTATCTATCAATATTTGCGACTTTAAAACTTAAAACAGAAATGTTTGAAATATAAATTCATTTAAAATAAACTCATTACAAGTTAACAATACATAATTTAATGAAAATGACTGTATTTTTAAAAAACAGTAATAACAATGACATTGGTTTACATTTTTACAAACGTCTTTAAGTCCTGGCTAAATAGAAGATAGCTGGGTTCTCTTATCTGCTTCTACATTAAGTCTGTTGTGATATCACGTGTCACATAGCCACTGGAGAACTGCACTCTACATTTCGAGAGAATGGAAGTGAAAAGGGCAAGTTATGCCTTAGTATTGTTATGAAAATAGTTTTACCTCATAGACCTTGTGAAAGTATTTCTGAGATCTGCTAAGGTCCCCAAACCATGCTTTGAGAATCCTTGACTTAGAACAACCTTTTGAGTTGATATTATTATCACATTTAACCTTAAAGAAACTGAACCTCAGTGAGATTAAATGACTTGCCAAAGATTACAGAGGAAGTAAGTGATGGATGCAGAATAAAACTCGAATCTTAATCCCAGTTACCACAGACAGCCTCCCAACACTTTTAACCACAACTTTCATTTCTATTTATAACAGATCATCTATTGATCAGGGGAGTAGAATTTCAAGAGTTAACTTCAAACAGCTCTAGGGAACACTGGTATCCAGAAAATTACATACATTGGACAAAAGTGAAAACCCACAAGTATGAAAATAAATGAAGGGAAGCCTTATCTGAATAGAGTCAGGAAGGCCTGAAGGGAGAGCTCTCACACAAGTACCACTAGTTGCGGCCTGTATAACCAGCAGGAAGGAAAATATGAATTATGTTAACACGGTCTGTTTGTATAGAATTCTCTGTTAAAATTCTTTCTGGGTCTCAACTTCTTATCCGTTATAATAAAAATGTTACTTTTCTTCCAGTAAGAGGGAGAACATTTTTCACATGGAAATTTCATCTTCTGCTTTTAAGAAAAGAAAGAAAGACAGCTCCCTGCCCCAGCAGGAATGCACTAACCACCACTTGAAACCAATAAGAAACCACCAAAACCTCAAACTCGTTCTTCTCCAATGAACTTTCATTCAAAACAACCCTCCCCAATTTCCTAAAACCTGATAAAAGCCTATGATTCACTACAGCTTGCTTGTCCCAAATTGCTATTCTCTGCCATTCCCAAATGACACATTTTGCTGGTAAAATAACTGGATGTTTTATTTCTAAGGTCAACGCAAGCAAATTCTTTTGGAGGTGCCGCACAAAAAGAAGTCTGACACCTGACTGGAGAAAAGCTCTTCAGGTGATAACAGTAAAGAGAGAGAGACCACGACACCAAGGAACAAACAGGAAAACATGGCCAAAACATGAGGAAAAAAAAATATTTCTCTTCTGAAAGAAATTGACAAAAATGTATCCACTTGAATCTTGGATTTTCAAGTGGCCAGGTGAGGCTACTGGGCTACTTTGAAGTAAAAGATTGATTCCAGAAGGGCAAAAAAGGCTTGCTCTATATTTAGTCACTGATAAGGAAAAGAGAGGTCCCCAGGAGATGAGAAACTCCACTGTAAAACGTAAAACTGAGGGCTCTCAGTGTCATTTGACAACCACTAAATTAATGATATTTTATGTTAATTAATGTATTAATATAAATCTGTGGTAAGAGAACCTGTCTCTGAGCTATATTTATTCTCAAAAATGCTGTACAGGATGGCTATATGCAAACTCAGCAATATTCCTTGAAACTAATTACCCAGGGAAATTTTTCTAAGAATGCAGTGACACAGATAGATGTTATATAATTGGATGTACCAAAATTTCCTTCAAAATTTTGAAGCTGAACAATTTGAATGAAAGATTACCTATTTTTTAAAGCTGTTTTTCTATAAATAATAATATCTAAAATGTATGATCATTCCGTGTTGGTGTGTGGTAATAACATTAAATACTGAGAAATTGTCATATGCTAGACATTTGCTACAACCTTTACAGGGATTGGTTTATTCAGTTCTCACAATATATCCATGATGGTGGTACTCTGGTTATCCCTATTTTACAGATGAGGAGTAAGAAGTTCAGAAAATTTAATCAATTTGCCTGGTATCCCTAAAGTAATAAATGGTAAGGCTGAGATCTAAACCCACAGAAGTTTATGTTTTTAACTACCAAGCTTCACTTATTTGATGACATTTAAGCAGAAGAATCAGCTATGATTTGATGAAACTGGAGTTGCCTCTTTGTCTACTATTTAGATCACAGGACCTGTGTTGCCCATACACTTTCTGCTTGGAGCCATCATTCTTTCTTGGTAGAAACTTCTTTCTGACCTTTTATTTTCAGATTTTGATATATTGCTTTTTCTAGGTGGTTTAGATGTTTTGGAAAATCTAAAGATCAAGGTTTGTTCAGAACTCTAGGTGAGCATGTGTGTATGTGTTTTGTCCCTTTAAAGGCAAAAATGGGACAAGAACATAAAGAAAATAAAGTATACTTGTGATGTTTGGCAACAAAAAAAGAAAAAGTTTGAATCTAAGCCCCAAAAAGGCTTGTTTCTCCTCCTCCTCCTATTTTTCTTCAACAGAAACCTAGTTACCTAATCTAGATGTTTGACCTTTGGCAAGTCACACTCCTGGCTCATTTGTAAAATAGTTTAGTTAAACTAGAGAATAATAATAGTAATAATTATGATAATAATGATGTTGATAATAAAGCTAATAGTTCTATAGTGTGTAACAAGCACCAGTTACACACTATATTTTTCTAAGTGTTCACATATAACAACATTCAATTAGCATATTGGTCCTGTGGAATAGGTACTATTATGATACACGAATTATAGATGAGAAAACTAAGGCACAGAGAAGTTAAGAAATTTGTCCAACACCAAACAGTAAGTGGCCGAGTCAGGGTTGGAATCCATGTGCTGATTCCAGAATTCATGATTTTAACCACTATGCACTATTGATTTAACCCAACTCTCTGTTCCAGCTACAAAATAAAAATTTGGGCTATAGCTTTGTTAGGATATGTTTTTCCCTTCTTAAATAGTCTCTAATTTTTCCATTCAAGAAAATGAGTAAAGAGTAGAAAAATGTGCCTTAAGCATTGAAATTTCAACATATTACAATAATGGCATACTTTTTAATTTTACTGAGATAGTTAACATTTTGAATTTGAGAAAGAACAAATGACTACATGGAAAAGCCACAGTAAATAAGTATAGTAAAAGATAATAAAGAGGGAACATATAAATGGCAATGTCTAGAAAACCAACATTTTTGTTGCAAATTTTCATTGGAATGAAAATGTCAGGTTTGGTTTGATAACATTAATCAACACGAATGCTCTATCACTGCTTCTTAGACACATTTGGCAACTGATCCTAGGAGACTGGAATTCACTCTTCATTGGTCTCAGAGTAGAGTGTATCTTTAAGAATGGGTACAGTTAAAAAAACAAAAAAGTATTCATCCTCTACAAGAATGCCAGTAACGAAACAATCATAAGTATAAATTAGGAGAGGGGAGAAAATAACCATGAAGCAAAATAAGTGTAATATACGGAGCAGAGCCCAGAATCAGTAATAAAAAGGCACTTGATTTAGTTTGTCTTTACCATATTCTTCCTGTTACAATTACATAAAAATTCCACCAGATGGTGCAATAAAATAGACCCTCCCCTCCCCCCACTTCTCTATTTGCACTTTTTGACTACCATAACATTTAAACTTTATAGAATTACAAAATCTAGCTCTGAATGATCCATGACCAGTTTTAATTTGCTTTGTTATTTGCTTACTTGTTTGTTTTTAATTTGTTTAGGTATTCTAAGTCATACTTCTATGCCCAGCAGTTTTCTCTCTATAACATTTATGAAGTTTAATTATATTATAGTTAAGGGTCCAAAGGTTACTTCAAACAAAAACATGAGCTAAATTTTGATTAGGGGTTTTATTCTGATTTATAAATATGTTGATATATTATTATAAATATAAAATAGATCTAAAAGAATTCAAAATTTCTGTGCACCTACTGCCAATAATTTATCTTTTCTATGACTTTGATATTAATTCAGAAATATATTTCTTTGGTAGCACATTAACATATTTATCAGAACCAAGGTTTATTACAGATCATTACATACAGTTCTCCCCTTTACCTCTAATATATAGAAACCTGTACATTAATTACAAATTGACTAGTTTACAAAAGCATCACTAGCTTAGCAGAAAGTTTTACAGTTGGTTCCCATTTCATAGCAGGTCTCTATTGCAATTTAAATATAATTTGATATGCTTTCAAAGTTATTTAACTGTAATATTTCAGAGTCATATTTACTTGTTAAAATGGGACACACCTGTTTTGGGATTGTGATTTTTTAAAAAGATGTTTTTAGTGCATTATACTTTCTTATAAAGATAATAAACATATTTTTCAGAAAAAGAAGAGAAAAATGGAGAAAAAATAAATTACACCAAATCCTATCTGCCTACAGATAATAATTCTTATTGTTAATTTCCAATTCATAGTGAAAATGTTGGTTTTCGTTTCTAGACCCTTAACATTATTATAGCCATCACATTTTAAAGCAATGTCTTGTTATCACCCCATATTTATTTAGTAAAAATACCCTTATTATGACAAATTTTTATGACTCTTTCAAATTTAAGGTACTAAGATCATTGAGTTCTACTTTGGCTTATATTGTATTTTGATTGCTTATAATAGCAGTAAAAAATGGTAAAAGAGTTTTTCAGAGGTTAAGGGAGGCCCAGAGCACTTGCAATTTTTATGCTTCTGTGATGTCAAACAAATTAAGAGCCATATTTGTAGATAATATCCAAAGCATAAATTTAGACTCCTTCATAAATATCAGGTCAATCTGTAGCCCTCTGTTCACAAATGGAGCAAATGTGGCTGTTACCATATTATAAGCATTAGCCCTCAGTGTTAAATATGACTGCATGTACTTCATATTCACTGCTTTCACTGACTGCTGTTAGGAACATATTCAGTGGCCATGCAACAAACTATATCCTAATTAACCTTATGGTCTTACTTCTGCTGTCCCTGCCAATTTGTTTTAAACAATTCAGGCAAAACATGAGTAGATTTTCATAAACTGAAACAATTTAAAGGTCCACACAGACAAGCATGAACCAGATGTACTATATGTAATGTATATAGTAACAAGATTATGACCCTGCTCTGTGACACCAACAAATACATAATAAAATGTGTATGTATGAACCACTTTCAATTTCCTCATAAAGTAAAACATAAGGAGATTGTAGAACCAAAATTGCAAGATCAATCAAAGATATTGTTGCTTTTGTTAATAGCTCTTGATATCATATAAAGAGTGGCCACAAATAGCTGCAGAAGAGACAGAAAGCAAAGTGAGATTACTAGTATACATCATCGTCACTACTGGAAAAAAAATCGACATTGATAATGGATTAGTAGGGTGATGTCACTCAGAAAATGTACTTTCTTTGTGTCTATTTTTTCCTAAACTATATGTGCTTGGGATAGACAACAAGAAAAAACAAAGGAAAAAGTAACTAATGTATGCAAAAGTGCTGTTTTCTTCAAGATCTTGTTATACGTTTACATAATTTCACAGTTATCTTTAATACAAACTCTATATATACACACACACATATTATTTTGAGCAATTTTTATTCCTTATTGGTAATAACAACAGTACCTTGTATTCTTCTGTATTTTGAATAGATTACATTTAATAACACTGAAAATTATGTTAAGTTGTGAACATATGTATACATATTTTTATTTCATACATGTGTACACATATATGTACATATGTGTCTATGCATAGATGAAAGGTATATGAAATAAAGATATGCATACATATATATTTCCAGGTTTTTAAAATGAGGAATATTTAGGTTGCATGCAGATTATTGCTATAATAAACAATATTGAAATGAATATCCTTATAAAAATCTTTTTGTGAGTAATAGTTTTGTACTTATAAAAATATGGTATCTGAAAGATACCATACTAGGAATTACTGAAGGATACAATCCAATTAAAATTAATAATGGTATGTATTTTTACTTTTTTTTCTTAATTTGAAGTTGTCTTCTAAGAGGCCACACTCTATGAGGGTAATTCTTTCTCCCATGCAACCTATGAGGCTTGGATTTCAAAACCCACAGAAGAGGTATGAGGCCATTTTCCTGGGAGAAATTTTGTAATCTTTCTTCTTTAATAACAGATTTATTATATCTAATTGAATGATGCATGTTATTTAAACCTGACATTTTTGTCATGGCCATGGTTACAAATTTGATTCGTCCAGTTATAACTTGCTGGGAAAGAGGACAGATTCTTATTGAATGTATGTAAATAACCACATTTCCATGAAAAATGAAGTGACTCAACAAAGGCGCTTTGTATAATATTTGCCTTAATCTAGCTTCTCCCAAAAAACGTAGAGCCTGAGACACAGACTTGCAGGTCTATATTATTAAGCTGTGTATAGCTGGCCCTCAATAATGTTTTACTTAGTCTTATTAAAAACACTGTATACTCAAAGATCAATTTTTTCTGAACTATTGTCCCCTTTACAGTTTATAAGCTTTGATTTATAGCTTAAATATTCTATATATGTATATTTTGACATTCAGATATAATTAAATGAATAAATTTAAAGTATTTAAAATATATTAACCTTAGTTTATAAAACAATGCCTATTCTATAGGGAATTAATCATTAAATTTCTAACATTTCACTTAAAAAACAGACAAAGCATATCCATTATTTTGCTACTAGTGAACCTAGTATGCTTTTAGCCCTAGTATGCTACTACCCCCAGACCCCTGCACTAGGCCTTAGGACACCCCCCTCCTCTCCATTTTGAAGGGCCTGCCTCCCTCTGCTGACCCAGCAGAGGTCAGCAGTGCTGTTCAGGCAAGACAACTCAAGGTCAGATCTGGGATCTAGCCTCAGTTTTTCCCCTTCAGAGCACTCCCCAACCCTCTCCTCCACGCACAGATTCCAGATCCCTAGAATGTGATTCTATGGGGTTACTGCCGAAGCCTGTGGCTGTGCCCTAGCAGTAGACTCCCTGCTGCAGGCCAGTGCAGCATTTCTTTCACAGAACTAAGCAAGATTGAATCACTAGAATGGTGCTGACAATGATGGTAATGGTGTTTGGGATGACTTACTCACATGGGACATAAGACAAGTTCAGAGCCCTGGGAGACATATAGTCAAACCTTGAGTCAAGCCACATGCATGGGTTTACTTGTCAGTGTTCCCACTATGTTACCATCTCTTGTCTGTAGCATCCGAGGGCAGAGAGGTGACAGTGGGTGGCTTTTACCCTGTGTGTCCACTCCTCCCCATGTTTCACTTCTATCCCCTCCATAGGGTCCTCACCACATATCAGGGAGTCCTCCAGGGATGGTTGTGCCCATTTCCTTCGAGGACTTAAGGACGTTTGAGGTTGTTGTTTTGCAATGCCATGAGCTCTTCCCATTGATGCCCACTCTTGTCTTTATTCAAGTGGCAATGCTGTGCTTTCTGACATTGGTCTTAAGCCAAACCTGTGTAGGAATAATCAATCCTTGCATGGATGGTACTACGCTTCTTATTCCACCCAAGGCTCGTTGCCTAACTCTCTCACTCTGGTAGTGTGCAGAAGTAGGGGTGGGAAGGGGGCAGTCAACATTGAAAAAGTCCATATTCTGGTAATGCAGAGATTACAGCCTAAACAGTTCAAGAGAAATCATGATTGGATGATGTGCTATTTGACATTTACACTATAAAATTCTGAATAATAAATTTACCATGACTAGAAAATAAAATATATCCACATTTTACTGCATACTCTGGGCAAGTATTGTATTGTGGTCATTATTAATGAAGCACAAAGATAATCATAGAGAGAGTAATTGGAAGCCAATTCACAGGAGTGTAATGGATGATGAATGATCCAGCATTGTGTGTAATGATGTAACCGGCTTTAAATAAATGGTATTGGAGAACTGCAGAGCCAAGATCTATGTTATTTCCATACAAACAGTTTCCCAAGAGCCATTGCCTTATAAGTCATAATGGTACTGCTACCTTTTTCACGTGGGATGAGATAGGAAATTAGCTATGAATGCACAATTGATAGTAAAGAACATGAAGAGATAATTCCTGGACCTGAAGAAGAAGAGATGGTGCCTGAACAATATGTAGAATCTTCCCATCCACTCCTCTGACAATCAGCAAATCAGTGCATTTTCTCTATTAGTCTAAGTCTTGGTTGATGAATTACCATATATTATACTTCACTGAGGCCTACCAGTTGTGAAATTCATTTTTTAAATTGTTTGTACAGTTAGGATCCTCACAAAAACATACATGTGCAGGGCCCACACACCCTAGAGGTGACCTTGCCACATGAGCAAACTTTAACATCACTTTTATGTTTCTTAAAGTGAGAAAAATCAATTTATACATGAACACTACAGTATTATTTATCTATTGCTGTGTGACGAATTACCCCAAAATTTAGCAGCTTAAAACAACAAAATTATTATGTCACGTAATTTCTGAAGATCAAGAATAATGGTTGAATATTTCTGGCTCAGGATATCTAAAGAAAACATAGTCAAGTTGTCACCATATGGGCCCCTCAATAGGGCTGCTCACATAATATGTTAGCTGGCTTCCTCCAGAGTAAGTGGTCCTAGAAAAGTGAGTATGTTCAAGACAGAGCCACAGCTTTACATATTCTATCAGAAGTGACATCCCATCATTTTTGCCAAACTTTATTCTTTAGAAGTGAGTCACTAAGTTCAGCTTATATTCAAGGGGAAGCAAATAAAGATCCACTTCTTGAGGGAAAGAGTGTCACAGCATGTGTGTACACATTTTTCCCAGTCTTACTGAGGTATAATTGACAAATAAAATTTTACATATTTAAAGTGTATATGTGATGATTTGTTATGCATATATATTATGAAAGGGTTACTACAATCAAGTAAATCAACACACCCATGTGTTTTGGGGTGTGTGTGTGTGTGTGTGTCTGTTAAGAATGCTTCAAAAATGTGGTGTATATGTGTGTATATATATATATATATATATATATATATATATACACATATATATATCTTTCCAATGTGTACATATTTTTAAAAATGCCACAATGACCTATGCATTCTTTACAAGTTATTAGGTAATGATAATTTAATAGTATATAAAAATAAGAAAAAATAAGAAGCAAGAATACATGTGGCTTGGCAACCTAGTGTTGTTGTTGTTTTGTAGTCTCTATAATTTTAAATTGAAACCTATTTGGAAACTTTGCAGGCAGACAAACTTTATACATTAATAAAGTAAAGTTTCATTCTACAGTTTATATTGGTTAAGCATCTTGGAAATTTTAAGCTTAAATTAATGTTTATAATATAAAATCATATTTATCATTGATATAATTTTGTCTGTAAGGTAACATTTTGTATTTTATCCATACATTATTTAAGTAAAATGAATTTTTTGCAGAATTCTCTGTTCTAAAACAATATAAACTTAGTTGAACACTTTTTAAATAATTGTGTTATTTAAAATACTTTTGGAAATTATTGTAATTTAATATAATAATATAACCAGTGTAAGAAATTAGTAAGTTCAAATTAATTAGGATTTTAATGAAAAATTACCCAAACTTTACACAAATTATATACATGAACATAGTTTTGGACTATGTTAAAATCAGGATGAATTATAATTAGCTAATCAGATTAATGTGCTCAAGTTTTCACTTTGATTAGAAATATTATAAATAATTTTTTAATCCTTAAATTTTGTTTAACATTACTGAAGTTCTCAATTTTTTCTTCTATCAACTAGACATCAATTTTAATTTCTTTGCTTCTTATGCTGTAGCCTGGCAATCAGTCTTTATCCACAACTTGATCATTTCTCTGAGCTAATTTTTTTTTTTAATTTAAAGAGCCAACATTTTTAAGTCATTTGGACATGTTTTCTATATCTGGGATTAATGAGTTTTTTGATTATTTTGATTTGGTTTAATTAGCTTTGAGTTATGTTAAGGCTTATTAGTCCCTATAAGTCAATCAGAAGAGGAGCCCCAATAGGCTTTATAATCTAATTTATTAATTTCCCCAGAGTTAAGCAAAGGGATATCAATCCATATGTTCATAAAACATTTTATACACACAATGGAAGTCTCTTATCAAATTCTCAGAGAGTTAGGGGAATTTGGGGTTGGCTGCTTTCTGCAGGATGTAAGTGATTTACCATTGGGTTGAGCCCTAGGTAGGAATCATAGTAGGTACAGAGGCAGTATACCAGGAAACGCCATGATAAAGATTTTTATATGCAGTGGGCCTTGCTCCATTGTTTTCTCTAGTTTTTGTCCAAATAGGCTGTGGATTGAGATATGGGCTTAACTTTAATGCTTAATGTTTACTACACATCTATTTATTAATAATTAATGTTGATTAATAAACTAACTAAAGTTAAGGAATAAATGTTTATTAGACATTTATCATTAACACATTTTGTTGTTAGCAAATATTTTATTCACATATTCATTTGTCTCATTTATGTACTTTCATAGACTTCTCTAGTTCTTTCAATAGAGAGAAAAACTATCTTACACTTAAGCAAAAATCTCTGGGCCAGTCAGCAATAATCCTTCACATTTTATCTATACTGAAATTATAACACACAGTCAGATACTTTCATATAATTGTTATTAAAACTATCTAAAGGTATCATAGAAATCAGAGAGCTTTGATCTCTACACCACACACATGACTATGGCATGCAAAAATTATAGAATTTTTAAAACCAGCTAGTACCCAAAAGTCCCAAAATAAGAGAGTGAGAATGTGCCAGCCACTGACCAAAAAAAACCCAAAAACCAAAAAGCAAAACAAAAAACTACAATTATAAAAAGAATATAAAAATATTCTTTTGTAAGGAGAGAAAAAAGTCTTTTAAAAAATATCTACATATATATAGATATACAAAAGACTGTCAGATTTGGTTTTACAAATCTAACCGTGGGTAAGCACAGCACACAACTAACTCTTTCAACAAAAGCTCACCTGTTGGTTGCTTCAACCATGTAATAGAAAGGTCAGGGAAACACAAAGAGTATCTAAAGTGCATTCGTTATGATTCACTTGTAGTGGCTGCTCTTCACTCCAATGGCCACAAAGCTTTGTTTTTTGTGTCAGTATTCGTTCCCTTTAAATGATTTACGTTTTTAATAGTACACAAACAATCAAACATTAGAGTGTGCTATAAAAAGTCAGAAGACAAAATATCCCCTATACTGAAGACAAAAATGGACACAGGAAACTTTTCAAACTCAAAATGGATACAGCCCAATGGTCCTACTAATCTATGTCCTATAACGTCTTGTAATCTGGTAGCAAAGATACAGGTATTCCAAAAGAAAGATGATAGAATCATCAAAACACAAGATTAATGTAAATGACATATAAAGGTAAACCCACCGTTTCTGTCATTTGTTACCTGACAAAGACCGGTTAACCAGATCCTATAATTAAAACTAGGTTCCCAAAGTTTTATCACTAACGGAAGTCATAAATAGGTAACCAGGTACAAAAGCAAGCCAGACTTCACTGAGAACCAGACAAACTCCAGAAACAGAAACTGAAACTGAAACAGTAACAGAGTCATCAAGAGAGAAACTTCCATCTCTGAATAGAAAGATTTATCCCTGGATATGAAAAAGGCTGACCTGGGTGTGGGGACACATGAGCTATACCACTTGGACAATATTTGTCTATGCATCACCAGTGGTTAAATCTATCTGAACATTTTGGTGGGACCTCTCTCTTGGAAGAAAACCCATAGATAAAAGCATTAAGAAGAAAACATTATGCTTTTATCTGCAAATGGTTTGAGAGTCCAGAGTTCAGAAGAACTGGCTCCCTGATGAAAGGATACAAACAGATATTTAAAAAATAAAACCATGATTACTGTCATTCAGTTATCATATCTTGTCTCTTATCTGTAAGGACAGTCACGTATCTGTAGATGTCAGTGTTGCAAAAGTCAGAGATAAAGTTGTTTATCTTAAGAAGTTAGCAACTTACAGGAAAGGGTGTAAGTCTGCATTTATTTAGAGGCTAGATCTAGACAGGATGTTTCATATTTTAGTTTATCTAAGGATGTGAAATCTTTTTTTTTTTTCCTTACTATGGACCATGATGTGCTTAGTTACAGTGGTGTCAAGGCAAGGTTCGATTTTATTGTCTTGAATCAAATGCATACCTTTAGTAATAAACCATACTGGCTATGTGAGAAAGAAATGTCACAGGTTAGTCTTTCATATCCGTTCTACTTTGACCCTAGTACAGAATCCTGGGTTTAAAAGCCTTAAATATAACCTAGGCTACCTCTCCTGTTTTCTTCAACCAATTTAATCATCAGGGTGGAGGTTATTAGACATTATTGTCCAACAAATGCTATCATAAACTGTGGTATCTCATCTACACTTTACTTTCTCTTTTCTGTGGGGAAAAAAAGGGAGAAAGAATACTGGAGTTTATGGTAAAGGGCAAGTAAGTATTTGAGTTTTGTGAAGTAGGTATGTCCTGCAGAGCAAGAGTAGGAACTATAGCTCAAAAAAATCTCAGTTTTTGTTTTTTGACTAAGATTTTTTTTTTTTCCATTAAGATATCTTTAATATCTATGCAGTCACTCCTATAAGATTTTCACATTTTGTCTTTTAGGCAACATTAAATTCTCAAAACTTATTTTCTGAATCAACATTATAATGAAGCCATATAACTTCAGACATGATGAAGATTGCTTTATTTTTACTATAAATTATTTTCAGCCTGAAAAATTACTGTTTGATATTACCAACTTTGGTATATAAATTAAGTCAAAAACATCTGTGAAATTATATCTTAAAGACAAGATTTTCCTTTTAACATTCTAGAGAACTTTTGTAAAATATAGCCAATAAAAATTTGCTGAGTCCCTTCTAGGAAGTATTAGTAGTCTATGCAAAGAGTAAACCAATGAGTAATTCTATTTTTAAGACCATCACTAATTAATCTGGTATCTTTTGTGTCTCATCTGTTATGAAAAATGTTTTTAAAATATCTAACCCAATAAGTTTTTTTTGATAATAATAAGCCACATGTGCTTTTGGTGCTTTATTTCATACAAATTCTATTTGTGCTTATTTTTTATTTTGAGATATATTTTTAAATACTCTCTGATTATTTTCCCCAATTATCTCATAACACTACTTAATTAGAGCTCTATTTTTTTCCTTAAGTTTTCTGAAAAGTTAAAAATGTGGGACAAAATTAAGAAATATACAAAAGCAATTGGACTTTGTTCTTCACTAGCCAAAAGAGAAAAAAGAAAAGAAAAAACCCTACGGCTATTAAATGCTATTAACAGAGAAATGTTTTATTTAAAGTGTTTCAATCAACTTAAAAAAAAAAAGCAAAACCCTAATTTTTGAAAGAAAATCCAAAACCACTCTTTTGCTGCAAGAAAAAGTTTATTGAATAAGCATGTGCAAACTCTTCGTAACATACTATTCTATAAACCAATATATATGTCCAGAAATAGAAAAACATTAAATGTCCCCAAAATAGGACAGCCTTTCAATCATACCTGTATTGCCAGCTTCATAACCTGTGAAAAAATGTCACAAATAAGACTAGACTCCTTTTCAACCAAGATATAATATTAGCTCTATAATCATTTTCTGTCAGACACATATATCCAATCCTGTCTTCTTTGAAAAAGACCACTTTACCTGTGATTATCTGCACTAGGCTGAAACATATGTTTTTCCCACTCCAGCCAGATCTTGCTGTTCAACACTTCTACTCATTCAATTCCATCAAATACTTCTACACCACTTCTCAGCACTATTAGCTATTCATTTCTGCAACAGGACTTATTTCCAGTGACTCAGAAATTGGAGGAATGGAGGCAGATTTATCCCTTCAGATGTTATAAAAACTCACTACAGAATTACACTTTGTCTAACCACACCATGTGTAGACTTACTAGTAAACCTAAAACAAACACCATAAATTCATTAGTAGATTTTTACATGGAGAAACAGGGCAGGAAATTAGAATAAAATTAAAGTTAAAAAAATGACGCATAACAAACAAGGAACAAATAGGAGCCCCATTGTTAGACGTGAAGTACAAATTCAGAGCAGAACCAAGAAAAAAATTTAACAATACTGAGATGGCTGAGTTAGTTGTTCATCTTATTGAATTGAAAGAACCATTTACAAGACATAGTTACTTGCAATAAGATTCGCTTTTTCAAGCTGTGAAAGTCTACTGATTTTTTCAAAGAGCCCTGTATTTCACTGAAGCAGAGTCTTGTCATTTTAAATATAACCCAAATCTTTAATTTTTGTTCCTCCTTTTTTTCCCATAGGCTGAGATCAAAGTATAATTTTATTAAATCTGAAAATAGCATAGTATTTAGTATATAAATATGCATGTATTAATCAGAAAACTTCCAGTTTAAAGAACATCTTTAATTATAATAAATTTAATACTTGAGCATTTTAAGTGTAATTATTTAAATTTATGTTATGAATATCAGTATAGCCAAGATGCCCTAAACATTTCCTTAAAAATTGTTGTTGGGGGCTTCCCGGGTGGCGCAGTGGTTAAGAATCTGCCTGCCAATGAAGGCGACACGGGTTCGAGCCCTGGTCTGGGAAGATCCCCCATGCCGCGGAGCAACTAAGCCCATGAGCCACAACTACTGAGCCTGCGCGTCTGGAGCCTGTGCGCCGCAACAAGAGAGGCCACGACAGTTAAGAGGTCCGCGCACCGCGATGAAGAGTGGTCCCCGCTCGCCGCAACTGGAGAAAGCCCTCGCACAGAAACGAAGACCCAACACAGCCAAAAATAAATAAATAAATTAATTTAAAAAAAATTGTTGTTTACCAAAAAAGTGGTGTTTACAATAACATGAGAAAGACACTATGAGAAAAATAGAAAATCCTATGTAAAAAATGTTGTTTACTATAATAAATAGCTCTATTCCAAGGTTTACCGTCTTTAAAATGTCAATTAAATGCTCACACACTGTTTTACTCAACAGTGCTTTTAACAACTGTGCAAATACATTAGGAAAGAATACTTTTATATCTTTATAATGTAAAGAGTGTCCATAGATTCCTCAGAGCTTATACAAGTAAGGGGTAAATAAACGTCCTTGGGGTGTGTGTATGTGAGAGAGAGCACTAAACTCTAGTGATAATTTTCCTAAAAATTACTGGTTCCTTTTCTCATGGTAAAAAATTTAGAGGCTTTATCATCACCACACAAAATCTATTCTTCTGCCTTTTCTTCCTCAGCCATTTAAACAAACATTTAATCAATACCAAGTAATATAAGCACTTATCCCTGTGTGAGGTAAAGACAATTTAGGAAGGACCTTTTCCTAGAGCTTCTAAACATTTTTAATCTGTGTGAAGAAGTATAACCTGGATATACGCTTCCCTCTGAAACTCAGGCAGATCTTTAGCAGCTGAGGTTGAGGATGATTTGAAATTTAGCAGCCCTAAAATATCCCTTCTGCTTTTTCAAGTCACAGTTTCTGTATTTAAATAATAAACTCTATCTATAGTCCAGGTGCAAAAAAGGGTTCTGGGGAACCTGGTTATTTCAAGTATCTAGAGAATAATGCCTGTTTATTAGGAAAGCATCAGTACTTCTAATATCCCTTGGTCCCAAGTGAATTAATGGTATGGGAACACAGTGCACATTATAATTCTAAATTAATTTAGGTGTATTCCACAATTACAGCTAAATAATTTTTTAATTAGAATTATACAAACCATAAAAATATAAACATAACACACAGATAAATGAATTCTATTAAAGCAATATGAAGTCTGGGCCTTAGTAAAGACAAGCAAAGAATGGGAACTAAAATAATTAAATTATTGATTCAAGCCCCTTAAATTGAAACAGAGTCTCTCCTTTGTGAGTTCTCACAAATAATGTTTCATTTTTTTAAAAAGCATATCTAACTAAATAGAGAACCTTAAATTGAATCTATGTATTTGAAATAATTTCTAAAACTGATTTTTTATTTATCTTTAAGGTTGTGACTATAGAACTCAAAGTGAATATTTGGCTATCTTATTTACTGTTCGTTGAAGTTATTTAAGATTACAAAGCCAGAACAAGCATTTACTTGCATTATCTTCATTTGTGCTAAATTGTAAACCCTCCAAAGATTAGGGATTATACCTACTTGTTTTTTAGGGGTAGACACACAAAATTTCAAGCTCTAATAGAGAACCAATCAATGATTTTGGATGAGAGAATGTAATGAAAGAAGTTGGGCTGGGAATCAGAAAAAGTATCTTAAAGACTAATTTACTGATCTATCCTACACAACCAAGTACACTTCTACTATTATTTATTCCAGTGAATAGCAGTGCAAATCTCTAATTCTGCAAAACAAAACAAAAAAACTAAGATTCAATTTTAGTACTTCCTTCTTATGCAGTTCCTATTATATTCTATCCATGATTCCCACTTCATGTTCTTAAATATCTTTTGGATTAATCCATTTTCTCCTTCTGCAGCAGTAACATAACATCAGAATTTAGAACTACTTTAGTCATACAAATGTCTCTCCTCACCAAAAAACACAAATATGAACATCACATACATGCCCTACAGGAAAAAACGCCATAATTCCACTTACCTCTCTGACACACTCACATTATGCTCCTACTTTCTCTTTTCTAGTCAGATGTTATTTAGTTTCTCATTTCTCCCAAACTACCGCCACCCACAGAGCCCTTCCTAGGGGTAGAAATAACTCCTCTTTGATGCCAGTCCTTGTAATGAACCATCCTTTGATGACTTTGCTAAAACTACCCCTAGTTTTGTAAATAGCTCTTATATTACTTAGAGTGTTTCATCTTATTCTTCCAGGATCCTAACTGAAACATTCACCAATGGGTCACTAAACATCTAGGACACTGTATGCCTATAGTAAGTACTCATTAAGTGCATGTGTGCTTACATTTAATGATAAATAATAAATAAATGTCTCCCCAAATAAGTTTCAAGCTCCTCTGTGACAGGGACTCATGGCTTGCAGCTTATACATCTTTTTCCTTTTTTCAACCTCTCACAGTACCTAACACCAAAGCACAGCGGTTTGATTGATTCCTAATGTTTTCAAATAGTTTCAGAGAATAACAACATTAGCAGAATGAAAACAATGATGTATCAAAAATTGCTCAGAACTCTCAAATGTTTTAAAAATGTTGCTGCAAGATAAATTCGCTGATACTTACCTCAATATTTGTCAATTTCTGAACAGTTAATGGGACTCAAGTGAGATAAAGAAACAGAATATTTTTAATAGGTTGACAGATTTGTTTTCTTTCTGACTGGATAAAATGATCAGAAATTTCATTAGATAATTTAAATTACTCATATTAATTGAAAAAAAAAATTCTAAGCCCTACAATGAACAATGTTCTAAAGTTATACTGCTCACTTTCTATTTATTCTTTACATTATATGATTTTTTTTCTTCACTGGGATTTAAAAAAAAATAATCTCTTAGGAATCTCAAGCATGGAATCAAACAAATTATATGCATGTTGTCTTTTGAGAGTTTATAACTTTATTTGGTCTCATATGCCTTTTTAAAGGTATGGGAAAGTCAACATATTCTTCAGCATACAGTTTGCTCTCTTTTATTTCTCCACATTCTTGACAGGAAATAAGTTGGTCCCTTGTAACTGTGTAGATGATTTTATGAATATAATGGGAAACTTTGCAAAGGCTGGTTGAGGTTATATTTTAATTCTTCTAACATTAACATTGCCAAGACTCCAAGGGAAATTATGGGAAATGGAATAAGTGGGCAGACTTTGGGACTCATACAATTCAGACAAAACCAGAGAAGTGATATGATCCGTGTAGGCACAGATAGGAAAGGTTCTTTAGTCCTGAGGAATTTTAATAGCACGTGTTGCTTTGTGGAACATGTTTCTAGCCGCTACTCAATTTAGAAATACAGTTGAGAATGTAGTTTGCTTCATCACAGTGTTTCTTTGTGAGGATACATTTCCTGCAACCCAGTGGCAGGAAGTTTGACTTTTCCTAGGCAATTGGCTTGTTTTTAACTTGATGAGTAACTATAGCTTTGAAAGGGATTGTGTTTCTCTTTGTTGCTTAAGTGCTTAGAGCCAAGTTTGCTGCCTACCCGTAGAAGAGAAAAGGAGAGCATGCCACGTATTTTGTGAATTAACCCCATAAACATTTTTCATCCAACCTGAACCCCTCATCCCTACCAGTTGTATCACTCATTTCCTTGATGTGTTAGACGCGTCTTACTTCAGATATCTTGAACCACTTGTCCAAGCCTGATCTATAACCACAAGGGACAGACTTGGTTTATTGACCCATTGCAATGGGGGAGACTACATACCAACAGAAGTCAAACAAAGGAAAAGATAGAGTTTTATAAGATTGAGGGGAAAGGTGGAGTTTCAGAGAAATTTAAAGAAAGCAGAATTTTAACAGGCATAAAGCAAGGCTGTGTGAAGGCTTATGGCCTGCAAAGTGGATTCCAAATCCTGTTTTCCTGGAAACCATAAAGCCAAGATAAACCTAGAATGTCGTGTACAAACACCCTGTTATTCAAGCCACTTTTCTCTATGTCAAAGTGACTTTGCTACTCCAGGCAAGAATGGTGTAATTAATTCCTAATGTGATTTCAAACAGGAAACTTTCTCATTGTCTATGATTTCAGAGAACAAGATTTATCTATGAGTAAAAAAGCAGTAAGAAATCAAATAAGGGGGTCATTATGACACTTGCCAGCTGCAGTGTATACTTGGGAGAAATATTGTTTCCTGTTAAATCTGTTAACTCTGTGTCTGTTATTGCAATGAATAGCTGGGTGGACTTTTACTTTCCTAGCCCAAGTTAAATTTACTTTCTCATATGTTTAAACGTAACAATATATAATTTACAAATATATAATCAATTAATGAAATGCTGAACTTCATGAAAAGTCAAAACACAAAGCTAAAGCATGCAAAATTTCAGAACAGAATTATCTGTTTTTGGTTTCAGCAATTATACCACATGCGTTAAAAAAATAGTTTTTATTTTTCCAACAAAGTTTCAATTAAATTAATGTGTAATTACTATTGTTATGTTTTTGGTCTCTCTCCTCCTTGTACTATATCATGTATCACTGATTTAATATGACAGAATTTGGGGGCTTTATCATCTGTGTCATTAATTTTTATGGGCAAGGAAAATAAGTGTCAACTCTTTTTTTTAAAATTTTATTTATTTTTGGCTGTATTGGGTCTTCGTTGCTGTGCACGAGCTTTCGAGCTTTCTCTCATTGCGGCAAGAGGGGGCTACTCTTCATTGCAGTGCTCAGGCTTCTCACTGAGGTGGCTTCTCTTGTTGTGGAGCATGGGCTCTAGGCACTCGGGCTTCAGTAGTTGTGGCACACGGGCTTAGTTGCTCCGCGGCACGTGGGATCTTCCCAAACTAGGGCTCAAACCCATGTCCCCTGCATTGGCAGGTGGATTCTTAACCACTGCGCCACCAGGGAAGCCCAAGTGTCAACTATTATTAAAGTTAGACCAAGCCTGAAAATTCCAGCTTCCTATGCTTCAGTCTAGTGTTTATTCACCATGCAATTCAGAATATTATGTCTGCAAGAAAAAAAAATCTTAAGGATATTTAGAGATAAACTATTTAAAAAATGTTCTTAAAATTACTAAAGGAACTTCAACAAGTTGATTCCACACACACACACACACACACACACACACACGCACACACACACTTACCTTTCAGGGCAGAAGGGAGATGTGTGTTTAAACTGTACTATAGGCAGAAGGGCAGTGGAAAATCTAACTTTGGTAGTCGGAGCAAATGTAATTAAAATCTGTCTTTATTACTCAGAGGCAGTCTCAGTGATAGAGTGTGTGTTCCTGGATCCCTGCAGCTCTATAATAACAACATAATGTTTCCCTGACCATTATGGGGAAGCCTAAAATCTAGAAATGTAATTGACTGTGTACTGAACATTGATTTCAACATACCACCAGGTCATTCTTCAGTGATTTTCAGATAATGAAAAGTATTGAGTTCCACTGTCATCTGAGGAATTTTAGCATGAAAGTAATGAACAACAGTAGTTTTTCCCCAAATGCCAGTGTTTCAGGAATCAAGCAATGCTGGGGACCTCTCTCTTTTTCTTTCTTCTTGATTTCTACATGTTCCTGGTCAGTAATTGCCTTAGAATAATGAGCCCTCACAAGGTCAGGAGAGAGGTAATGTAGCTTCAGGCTCTGCATTTGGACTATTTGGGTTCAAAGTCTGGCTCCATCAATACACATTTGTAGCTTTAGGAAAATGTCTTTATAATTTATAATTTGAAACATTAAACATTGCAATTCACTTGTTTATGAAATAGCGATGATGATAGTATCACTATAAGGAATTAAATAAGAGTATGTGTGCCAAAATTTTATACAATGCCTATAATATAGTATGCACTTGATAATGTTTTTTATTTTGAAAACAAATATAAACAGAAGTTTTTCTCCAAAACCATGGAATGCCTTTCTGAATACAACAGGCATTTTGAAGATACTAAAAATGTTTAAATTTCATGAAAAACCCTTGTCTGTAGGAATAATGTATGAGTAAAACACTTATTTTTGGCAAAGAAGCATTAAATAAACTTTTAATTTAAATGATGAAATATATATGTAATAGCTTATTTAAGTCAGAGGAAACATAGATGAACCAAATATGGTTTACCTCTACTTTCAAAAATGTATTAGATTTTCTCTAAAACTAAATATACTCTTACCATATGATCCAGCAATTGTACTCTTTGACATTTACACAAAGGAGCTGAAAATTTATGTTCACACAAAAATGTACACACAAATATTTATAGTGACTTATTCATGACTGCCAAAACTTGGATGGAACCAAGATGTCCTTCAGTAGGTGAATGGATAAATAAACTGTGGTACATCCAGACAATGGAATATTATTCAGAGCAAAAATGAAATGAGCCACCAGTCCATGAAAAGACATGGAGGAAGCTTAAATGAATACTACTAAATCAAAGAAATCAACTTGAAAAGGCTACATGCTATATGATTCCAATGATATGACATTCTGGAAAAGACAAAACTATAGAGACAATAAAAAGATCAGTGGTTGCCAGGGGTAAGGGGGGGAGAGAGATGAAGAGGCAGAACACAGAGTATTTTTATGGCAGTGAAAATATAATGTATAACATATATACTATATGTAAGCATACTGTTATATTCTGGGCATCAAAGATGAGATTGTCAAAGTATCTGCCTTCAAGGAGATCATGACATCGTGGTAAGGCAAGTGGATGGTAATGTGTACTCTACTGGAGGTTGGAAAAGTGAGTGCAAGTTGGCACTCATGGCCATGTGGATCATGTTCTACACATTCACAATGACAATGCACCCCTGGAATTGTGCAGAGTATAACATGCAGGATATAAGCTTAGCCTTTAAAGAAGTGCTCTTATTTGACCCCAGTGTTGAAGAGTGAAGAATATTTTATAAAGGGAAATAATTAACACAATTCATTTCAACAAGATTTAACATCTATATGCCAATACTCTAATAAGAGCTAATATTACTATTTGAGAAACTTTGAGATAATGCAAATAAATTTCAATATGCTGGGGCAATGAGTACAGATAAGAATTATTTTCGATCAAAAAACTAAATGAAAAAAGTAAATCATAAAAATATTTAAAGAACAAATGGAAGAATTCCCATATAGCCTTGGACTAGGGAAGGCCTTTCTAAAAATGACTCAAACTCGACATAAAAGAAAATTAATAAATTTAACTATATAAAAGCATTTTAAAATGTCTGAATGGGCAAAATCACAATCATAAAATAATTACTGAGTTGGGAAAAATAGTTGCCAATCATATTACAGATAAAGAGTTCATGTCCCTAAAATATTATTGTTCTTAGAAATCAAGATCAAATTCTAATGTAAGAAAGTTCACAGAAGAGACCATACGGATTACCCTTAAACAATGGCAAAATGCTTATTCACTCTCGTAAGAGAAATACAAATAAAAATACACAGAGGTAGAATTTTTTTTCACACATTCAGTCTGGAAAAATTCAAAAGTTGCACAATATTTAATGTTTAGTATAAATTTGTACGATTCTCCTAGAGGGTGATTTGACAATATAAATAAAAGCATATACCCTTTGTCCATTAATTTCACTTCTAGGAATTTATCCAAAAGATGGCCTTTCATGAGTGCAAAATGACCTATGTATAAAAGTACTCACCGTGGCACTGATTCTAATAGCAAAAGATTGGAAACAACTCAAAAGATCACCAATAGGGCACTGGCTAATAACATAACAGCACATCCCTGCAATGGGCTACTATGCAGATGTAAATTTATAAAAGAAAAAGTCCTTCTATATTACAGAAATGTTAAAGTCTCCAAGATACAGTAAGTGAAAAAAGAAAGATGCAGAAGAGTTTGTGTTATATGCTATGTGTGTGAAGGAAAGGGAGAAAATAAAACTATGTATTTATTTGTATTTATATTTGCATAAAACAACTTTAGAAGGATATATATAAAAAACTGGTAAAAATCATTAACCATGATAGTGGGTGATGGAAACTGTATATATGAGTAAGAGGTGAGGTACTAGACTCCTACTGTATAGCTTTGAAATATTATTTATTTATTTATGTGTAGTTACTTTTTAAAAAAATCTTTATTGGAGTATAGTTGATTTACAATGTTGTGTTAGTTTCAGGTGTACAGCAAAGTGAATCAGTTATACATATATATATTTATATCCACTCTTTTTTCTTTTTTAGATTCTTTTCCTATATAGGTCATTACAGAGTATTAAGTAGAGTTCCCTCTGCTATACAACAGGTTCTTATTAGTTATCTATTTTATATATAGTAGTGTGTATATGTCAATCCCAATCTCCCAGTTTATCCCTTCCCTCTCCCAATCCCCTGGTAACCATAAGTTTGTTTTTCACATCTGTGACTCTACTTCTGTTTTGTAAATAAGTTCATTTGTACCCTTTTTTTTTTTAAGATCTACATATAAGCGATATCATATGATATTTGTCTTTCCGTGTCTGACTTACTTCACTAAGTATGACAATCTCTAGGTCCAACCATGTTGTTGCAAATGGCATTATTTTGTTCTTTTTTATGGCTGAGTAATATTCCATTGTATATATGTACCATATCTTCTTTATCCATTCCTCTGTTGATGGACGTTTAGGTTGCTTCCATGTCCTGGCTATTGTAAATAGTGCTGCAATGAACATTGAGGTGCATGTATTTTTCGAATTATGGTTTTCCCCAGGTATATGCCCAGGAGTGAGATAGCTGGATCATATGGTAGCTCTATTTTTAGTTTTTTAAGGAACCTCCATACTGTTCTCCATAGTGGCTATACCAATAAATCATTTATATTATATATAAATGTTAATAAAACTTTAAAAGATAACACCCACGGTTTACAGGTCAAATAATTGTCTCAGAAATATTAAGTAACATATCTAGGTTTGTCCAATTAATAATAATAATAATAATAATAATAGTAGCTAACCCTTAGATAAACTTACCATGTATCAGGTACTATTCTGAGCACTTAACATATATTAGTTTAATCCTCAAACAATCATCTGAGGTAGCTGCTAATACTTTTCCTATTTCAAGTAGAGGAAACAGAAGCACAGTAAAGTGATGTGCCCCAGGTCCCAATCCAGATAAATAGCAAACTAAGCGTTCAACCCTTGGGAATCTGTCTCTACAGTCCATATTCTTAAGCACTTTGCTATTATCTAGGCACTTCTACCAGTAAATCCCAGTCTTTTCCTCTGCGGCATGCTTTATTTATATGCTGAAATGTGAACATTGAAAAAATACCTTCAGCAGTATTCAAAAAATTTTGTAAAAACTCTGAAATCATGAGTCACACGGACACAGAAATGTGGCTGTCCCCAGTCAGCTGAAACAAACAACAAAGGTTTTTAAAAATAACAGTGGTTCTTCTCGGATGCAGTGTGCTACGAGTTGGTGAGGAATTGAACTAGGGATTAGATGGTTGGCTCTTAAAGCAATTTTGTCACAATGTGATAGGTTGACGTTCCTCTTGCTTCCTCAAATGTAGATGAGCGCTCTCTAAGGTCTGTCCCTATTTGACATTCCACATTTCCAAAATTCTGCAAGAGTAACCACTTTTACCAAAAGCTGACACCACAGAAGAACCTTTTCCAACACATTTTTATAGAATGTCCCCAAAAGGGTCTTTTGTGAACTCCTACTAAGTCTGCAGCACCTTTAGAAAGGCAAGTTCCTGAAGGCATGAGGTCATAGAGCACCTTGTTCCTTAAACTGCTAACAGCAAATTTTTACTCCCTTCTCATAAGACTGATTTCTAACAGACTGAACAGTGTGAAAGGTCAAAGCTGAGCCAGCCTGCAGCAAAGGACTGAGCTGGAACTCTGTATCTAGGTGGGAGAGAGAGCTGTGAATTAGTTCTACTGAGCTCTGCATTTTGTACTCTGCTGAATAACCTTACTAAAGAAAGTTGTCAGCCATTTAAGAGCCCAGACTTAGAGTATTAAAGCCCATAGAAACTTCTGATAATTTTTACAATATAAAAACATATTTAATTTTAAATTTAGAACAGGATAGGAAACCTACCAACATTTTGGATGTTTGCGATTATTTATCTTTAAATGTATATTTACAAACCATGAAATCCAGGGTTCCATTTCATTTTAGAGTACTTTAATTGAATCTACAGCTCTAAAGATTTAAATGTTTGTTCCAGCCCGCTGCCAAGTCATAACTGACACATCTAGAGACAAGAGTTTAAAATGGGATTGCATGGTCACAGCCAAAGTGTAATGCCTGCTGCTAAGCAGGATGCAGAATGGTGAATACTGCCATCTCAGCAGACTAGAGCTAAACTGCCAAAGCCTGACAGAAAGACTGATTTTCTTTAAAGGCAGCAAAATGTTTTAAAGGGATTGTACTGGATTGAATTTGTAAAATATCTACAGCATCTTTTCCTTTGAATTATAAAGGTTTATATGAGAACTTCATCTTAAATACATTCCAAAAGAGGACTTTAGGATTCAGTCTAAAGCACTATTGCAAGGAATTTTTGGATGTGTCTACATCTGAACTCACCATTTAAAATTACAGAATTCTTATTTACCCTAAATCAAGTATGTGGGTGACCTTGTTTTATTTATCTTAGACCATTAAATTACAGGAGTAGAAAGGACAAAAAGCTGTCTTGGAAGTATTTCAGAAATAATTTTAGGAGTGGATTTGGATATTCAGTTAAACTCGGCCCTTTTACTTATCAATAGTTAAAGTCTGCACAAAAATATAAATAGGAACAATTATTTCAGTCCTTGGAGACAGCAAGATATTAGCTATTAGACCTTTTATAAAGAGAAAGGGAAAAGAGAGGAGTGAATATGAGAAATCATGCCCAATGTCATCTGTTTAAATCCTGTTCTTAATATCTGTGTGACCTTAGAAAATATAGTTACCTCTTATCTGAAATAGAAGTTAAACCATACCTACGTCTCCAAACAATGATAGTTAAAATAAATGTGAAAGCAATAAGCATGGTGTCTGGAGGTACCCAGATGACAATCAACAGACAGTAGCTGAATCTTCTTGACACACTTTGTACTCACCACATACTCTTATTACAGCATTAATGCATAGGAAGTTTATTTTTTATAAGTGATCATAACTAACTTCCAAAGTTTTAAATAAAAGAACTGTTGACAAACATCCACAAGAATAATGAAATTCATATTAAAATCAAATGTCAATTATTGTTCCCTGTGGACGCTGGGGGACAGCCAGCATTTCACTTATTTATGTTTTCGGGAAGTAACATATCTGGACTCTTGCCCTAGCCCTCCTTCACTCTTTCTTCTGACAGTTAGTTCTCAATTATGAACTAACCATATTCCTTTTTTAAAGCATTTAGAGATTTACTGTCTTTGCTTCTCTTTCCATCTGCTGGATTAATGTGATGCAGAAATCCTAGACCCAAACTTTTATTTTAGGTGGCCCGTCATAAGACCTAAACTGACAATAAGACTGTTAGCTACATACTTAAAACCATGTACTTCTTCAATCCTAGAAGTAAGCTTTATTAACAATGAAGTTGACATATTGATGGCCATCTGGCTGACTCTCATGTGCTTCTGAATCAGTAGAGATAGATGCTATTTATTGATTCTATAAAAGCTCAATGATGAAGGGTAAATCTCAAGTTCAAGGGCAGCTGTGAAAGCCTACTGAAAAACATTCATCCAACATGTAGGCAGATGAATGATGTCATCTACCAGTGTGTGAAAAGCAGTGAGGAAGGGGTCTCCAGTGAAGAGAAATCCCACATAGTACTCTGCATATCTCTCCCTTTTCACATAAGACAGACATTATTGGTATATATTCATCTGTCTCCTCCATTATGTCATAATATCTTAGAGGGCCAGAGGAGAGTAGTAGCATAGTCCTTGGGTCAGAATTTTGGCAAGTGTATAAGAGCCACATACAGAAGGGTTTCAGCTCAAGATGGAAAAGATTATAAGACTCAGAGCTATAAACATTTTTTAAATTAAATTATTACACAATGAATGGAGAGTTCCCTGCAATGGAAGAGCAGAGAGTGGGCACTCATTTCATAGGACTGAGATAAAAGAGTCAAACACCAGATGGGTGGCTGTCTTTTAAGCTTCCTTCCAAGGATGATATAATTGTTTAATAATCACTACCTTTCTCTTTCTAGATTAATGACTATCTGATCTTAACTTCTTTATTTCTCTTTAAATTAATTCAGTCATTCAATTCTAATATTTCAGGAAAGGTAGAGATTTGCTCATTAATTCTGACATGAAACTCAAATACCAGCAAGTACAGTGTACAAAGCACAATTGAATTTCCTTAAGAAAGCTGATGAGTGGACCTACCAACAGCATTACGAGTTTGTGAAGAAAAATGAAAACCAGACGTCATCAAAGTGACAAGGCTTCTTAGAGCAGCACTAAAAATAATTGGTTAAATGCATTTTTTCTACAGTTCAGAGTTTTTTTACTTATTAATATACAGTCAGCCCTCTGTATCTGTGGGTTCCAAATCCATGGATTTAACCAAATATAGATCAAAAATATTTGGGAGAAAAATTCCACAAAGTTCCAAAAAGCAAACCTTGAATTTGCCTCATGCTGGCAACTATTTACTTAGCTTTTACATTGTATTCACAACATTGTATTTACATTGTATTAGGTATTATAAGTAATCTACAGATGATTTAAAGTAAATGGAAGGATGGGTGCAGGTTATATGAAATACTATCCGATTTTATATGAGAGACTTGGGCATCCACCGATCTTGGGGTCCTGGAACCGATCCCCCTTGGATGCCTAGGGATGACTATATACATTTCAAAGTGCAGGCACAAATGCTTACATCTGCAGACTTCTGCCTCCCTAAGGTAACTATTTAAAATTAGAATAAATCTGATCAGTTCATCTGACAGCAGTAATTAACCTACAGAAGGATACGGAGTTACTGGTATGATGCCTCTAGACCACCATATGTATTGTTTGCAGTCTCTTTAAAAATTCATTGAGTAAAGTCATTGTTGCATGCGGCTGATGAATTATCAGAATCTTTCCCGGTATTTGAATCAAAGTTAATACAGCAGTGTAGCCCCCTTTTTAAAGACTCAAATTTGAGTTTACAACTGCTTATTCTTCTTGGTTTCTCCCTCCCTTTCTGTCTCTCTGGTAGGACACTTTTCTGATTTTCCTCAGTAAAGTATAAAAATGTGCACAGAGAAAACTGAAAATACAATTCCATGATTGTATCAAAGAACTTTTATAATATTTTACATTAAATGAGCTTAGGAGAGTTAAAATATCTCATATTTTTCTTGTTTGAATATAGACTCAATTGATTACCAGAAGCCTTAAAACTCACTATTATGGCTTGATTGGGAACACTCCATGGTACTAAGACAGATAAAAATCTAAAGTCTTAGAAAAAATTTTAAGTAATGTTATTATGTTCATAATTATTGAAAAGTAGAGAATGAACAAGTTGTATTGGGTTACATAGCTAAATAGTGGAGTGAAATAACTAGACTACTGTTCTCATAATACATCTAAGTATGCGCAGAAATATTAAAGATATAGCTTTTATACTTAATCATGAAAGTAAAAACTAATTAACTCAAAAGTTTAAAAATGGGGGAGGGGGGTCCTTGCAATCTGTGTTTTATTTTTTTCTAGCTTTATTGAAAAATAATTGACAAAATTATATGTATTTAAAATGTACAACTTGATGATTTAATATACATATACATATGAAATAATTATCAAAATCTAGTTAATTAACACATCCATCACCTCACATAGCTAATTTTTTTGGAAGGGGGGCATCAGAATGCTTAAAATCTATCTCAGCAAATTTTAAGTATATAATATCGTATTACTAGGTATAGTTACTATGCTGTACATTAGATTCTCAGAACTTATTCATCTTAGAACCAAAAGTCTGTACCCTTTGATCCATACCTCCCCATTTCCCCCATCCCTCAGCCTCTGACAACCACTATTCTACTCTGTTTTTCTAAGAAAAGTTTTTTGTTTTTTTGTTTTTAACAGAAAAGGGATACCATAGAGTAGCTGTCTTTTTCTGGCTTATTTCACTTAGCATAATGCCCTCCAGGTTCATCCATGGCCTCACAAATGGCAGGATTTTCTTTTTATATGGGTAAATAATATTCCATTGTCTACATATACCACATTTTTTTATCCATTCATCCACTGATAGACACTTCGGTTGTTTCCATATCTTGGCCACTGGAAACAATGCTGCAATAAACATGGGGGTGTAGATATCTCTTGGAGATACTGATTTTGTTTCCTCTGGTAGTGGGATTGCTGAACCATATGGTAGTTCTATTTTTAATTATTTAGGAACCTTGATACTGTTTTCTATAATGACTACAGCCAATTTACATTCTCACCAACAGTGTATAAGAGTTCCCTTTTCTCCACATTCTCACCAACTTTTATATGGTATCTTTTTGATAATAGACATCTCATTGTGGTTTTGATTTGCATTTCCCTGACAATCATGTTGAATACATTTTCATGTACCTATTGGACGTGTGTATATCTTCTTTGGAAAAACATCTATTCAGGTTTTTTGCCCATTTTGTAATCATGTTATGTGTTTTTTTTTCCTACTGAGTTGTGTTTCTTATATATTTTGAATATTAACCCCTCATCAGTTATATACTTTGCAATATTTTCTCCCATTTAAATTTACAGTGATAAATACCTACATTAAGAAACCAAGAAAGATTCCAAATAAACAACCTTACCTTACAGCTCAAGGAGCTAGAAAAAGAACAATAAACCAGCCAAAGTTAGCAAAGGGAAGAAAATAATAAGGATTAGAGCAGAAATAATTGAAATAGAAACATGAAAGAATAGAAATGATGAACAAATATAAGAGTTTGTTTATTGAAGATGAACAAAACTGATAAAATTTTAGCCAGGCTTCAGAAATAGAGACACAGATGTACAGAACAAACATATGGACATTAAGGGGAGAAAGTGGAGGGTGGGGGTGGTGGTGGGATGAATTGGGAGATTGGGATTGACATGTATACACTGATGTGTATAAAATAGATAACTAATAAGAACCTGCTGTATAAAAAAAAAAACAAAACAAAACTTTAGCCAAGCTAAGAAAAAAAGGGAAAGTCATATTTATTTGTGACTCAAATAAATAAAATTATAAATTAAAGAATAGACATTACAACTGATACAACAGGATATAAAGGAACATAAGAGATTACTATTAACAATTGCATGCCAACAAATTGGACAACCTAGAAGAAAAGATAAATTCTGAGAAACATACAACCTGCTAAGACTGAATCATGAAGAAATAAAAATCTGAACAGACCAACAGTGAGTAAGAAGATTAAATCAGTAATCAAAAATATACCCACCTATAAAAGCCCAGGACCAGATGGCTTTACAGGTGAATTTTATCAAACATTTAAAGAAGAATTAATACCAATCTTTCTCAAACAATTCCAATAATAGAAGAGGAAGGAACACTTCCAAACTCATTTCACAAGACCAGCATTACCCTGATACCAAAGCCAGACAAGGACACTACTAGAAAAAAAAATTATAGGACAATATCCCTGATGAATATAGACGTAAAAATTCTAAATAAAATACTAGCAAACTGAATTCAAGAGCACATTAAAAGGATCACACTCCATGATACTAGAAAAAAATTTGTAAATAATTGAGAAATAAGATGTACCAGCATGCATCAAAATACAGTTAATGTTTATTTCTTAAATAAGCAATATGATCCAGTCATGTGATCTAATCCATGTGAGTGGACTTCATTATTCTGAGAATATGTGCCATCATCGACCTTATAGTTTACCTGAGAGTAAAAGTAATTACTACAGAGTTCATATAGGTGCAATGAGACCTTGGTTCCTAGGTATCTAACCAAGTAAAGTAAACAGGAGAATTCCCTGAGAAGGTAGCATAGAAGCTGAGTCCTAAAAGATGAGTGAGTGTTAACTTGGTAAGAAGAGGAAGGATGAAGAGGAGAAAGAGTAAGCTCATCAATAAAAATTAAATCTACAAGGACCTAGGAAAGAAAAAACAAATGCAAAAAAACCCTCACAGGAGAGAGAAGCACAGTGTGCTTATAAACTGAGGCAAGATGATACAGAATGAGGTAAGATAGTTTGTACTTTAAACGTAATGGAGAGCCACTGAAGTTCTTCAAGTAGAAACATGGCCGACTAATTTATTTTTGCAGGAAATGTTTTATTGGGGATCTACTTTATGTCAGGCACTATAAATTAAATATTCATGGTTTCTGCCCTTAGGAAATTTACAATCCAGTGGTCAGATGACTGTTTTCAGAAAAATCATTCTGGTTTTAGAATGGAGAACAGACTGAGTAAAGTGTAGCATTAATGTAGAGAGAATCTTAGGCACTTCTGCAATATCCCATCTGAATGGGATGATGGTTGCCTGACTCAGATTACTGGCAGAGAAATAATTCAAAACACCTAAATTTCAGTGAAGAGTTTGGATAAATACCCTGTCATATTTATTCAGCTATTATGTTATATTTAGATGAATTTCTATTTACATGAAGTTATTCATAATATACTATAGATGCAAAAAGTAGTTTTAAATAATATTTTATGATCTAATATTTAAAAAAAATATTTGAAGTATTTATTGTTGTGTAACAAATTATCCCCAAACCTTAGTTACTTTAAACAATTTCCATTTAGTATATTTGATAATTTTGTGGGTCAAGAAATAAGGCATTGCTCAACTGGGCAATTTTTTTTGTTCTCTGTAGCATTAACGTAGGTCACTTGGTTTTGTTTAGCTGCGGGTGGTCTGGTTTGGAGTATCCAAAATGGCTTAACTCAAATGTTGATGCCTTGACAGGGATGTCCAGGAAGGTGGGTTCAGCTGTGATTGTTGACCTGAGCAACTAGAGAAGGCCTCTCTAACCCAGCAGTCTCAAAGTAGTTGGACTTCTCACATGGCAGTTTATAGATCCTAAAGTATAGATATGTCTCAGAAGACAGGAAGTGGAGACTACCACTCCCATAAGGCACAGCATCACCATCTCCACCTTACACACTCTTAGTCAAAGCAATCACTAAGCTCACCTAGACTGAAGGAGAAGAAATGTGGATCCCACAATTCAATGGAAGAAATATTTTAAAAAATATTGACACCATCTGTAATCAATCAGCCATAGTCTGCCCACTATCCACAAATTATTTACATTTTTTCCTCCCTACCAAATATGTTCATTCCTCCCTATGGCCCCCAGGGTCTCCTCCCATTATAGCATATGTTCAAATTCCTGGATCTTATCACCTAAATCACATCCAGGGTGAGATGAGCCTCCTCAGGTTTGGTTCCTCAGGTAAAGTATCTCTCATTCTGAAGACGTGTGGACTAAAGAGGCAAATTAGCTATCCTCCACACATATAGCCTATTATACAATGGTGAGACACAGGTAAGATAACAACTATAGAAAACCCCGATCAAAAAACTTGGAAATGGGAGGCACATAGCAGTTACTAGTCCATGCCATTTCTGCAATCTACTCAGTCACACGCCTCCCATTCCTTACTTAAGACTCAATAGTAATCTCTGGAATAATTCTCGGCAGCACCTCTGAGCTCTTGGTTCTCGTCTTTGACTCATCTATCTTTTCCATTAGAAATGCTGTATTTGTAAATCTGTAGGCTTCTCAGCCTGTTTTCTCATTGGAGAAATTTGGGAATTCAAAGGTCTCTTTTCATTTTGTACTTTTTTTTCTCCTTCAATCTAAGCTGATATAATTTCTTTAAAACTGTGGGGGTTCCATGTGTATCAAATTACAGTTTCAATCTATTAAGCAAAAGCAACACCCATTTTCTTTCAGAGATAAGCTGGTCTCTACCTTGAGCTAACGGTCCGAATGCTATGGGAAAATGCTATTAAGATCCTTGGAAGTCATTAGCTGGTTGAAACATTCTAGGAGCCATGTCCTGATATTCTTAGAGGACCTCTCCTCCAGCAGCATATCTAAGGAGAAGGCTCTGAGAATTTTGGAAGTTCCACCATGCAAGCCCTTAAATTCTTCTGAGGTTTCAACAAAAGTTCCCTCAGTCACAGCTTTGTGATCCCTAACCTTAGGCCATGTTTACCGACAACTGTTCTACATGTCACCTTTGCCCAGAGGCCATGTATAACTGAGAACCTTTTGCTGGGAGAAACTGAGGATGAGTTTCATTTTCAAACCCAAAAAGCCCTGTTATATATTTTCCCTAAATTCTGCTTGAAAACTGAACAGTTCCTTCTGTGGTTCATTCCATTCTTATTGTCTTTTATCATAGACAAAAAGAAGTCAGATTCCTGCCTCACCCAGATCATTAAGCGACCCTTTTATTTCCCATTTTACTGGTGGAGACAGTTCTGAACTTTCTGACAGTACGTAAATCAGGTACCCGTTTTCCAGTTTCCACTAGCATTTCCTCACTCTTTTGTATGCTTTATTAAGTATTATTGAGGCCTTTCCAGCTTCTATTCACCACTCAGTCACAAAGACAAGTTTTAGGCAGCACCCCACCTCTAGGTAATACTAAATCCCATTCTGGCTTTGTATTACTACACACAGAATACCCAAACATTTAATAGATTAAAACATTTAATCATATATCATGATTATGTAGTTCAGGAATTTGGACAGAGAAATTACTTTACTCTCCATGGCACTGAATGGGTCCCTCAGCAGAATTCAACTGCAGATAGTCTGATCTGGAGAATCTAAGAAGGCCTCCTTCCATACCTAGCACCTTGGCAAGAAATGTTGGAAGGCTCAGCTCACTTTGGACTGTCAATCAGAGTGGCTATATGTTGCCTTCCCAGCTTTGTTGCCACAGACTAGGGAGACTTCTTTCATAGTAGCACAGAGTTTGAACATGTCAGGTACCATCCCTTAAGGTTTGGGGCTAGAAACCACATACCACCATGTCTACTATATTCTGGCCAAAGTACTCATGAGTCTGCCCAGATGCAAGGAGAGGGATACAGGATCCTCTTTCATACGGAGAATGTCAAATAATTTGCAGCTATCTTTAATATGCCATATTAATATACAAAAATAATATCATTATGGATGTCAAAAATATTTTCCTGTGTAGTTTATCCATACTTCTTTCTCTACTATGAGCATTTTTTTTGGAAAAAAGAAGAACATTTTATTTTCATTTCCAATGAAAGTGAAGAAAAACTGGAGGCCACAAACAAGTGTCTACTACCATGCAATAAGGAACTGTAAAAGCCTGCTAAATTCTTGCTACTTAATCCAACAGATAGGATAAATCTGCAGGCCCTGCTCTTTCTTCTTCCTGACACACCAAGTACTTGTCAAGGCTCTGAAATCGTGTGCTTGCTCAGAAATATTTAATGGCTGAAACTTCCAATAAAATTGCTCTAAGATGAAGACTCATTTTGTCTCAAACCTCTTGTTTTTTGTCTTATCTAGTCATCCCATTCCTAATGACAATGAATGGCCTCAAAAAAGCCCAATTTTTAGTTTTTGTTATTAAGTGAAAAAAACATTAAATAAAGTAAGGCCCACTCATTTACTTTTATTTCCTTTTTCCTAACCTTAGAGACAACTATTTCCACATATTCAGTCATTTGTATTCTACTTTTCTAGTTCATTCGACTATGCTTGAGAAACTGTTTCCCACTAAAATTTTTAACCATCACATTCATGCAATCCATAAGATCCATAACAAAAATATTTATTTTGAAGTTATTTTCTTAGTTATAAATTCAACTTACTAAAGTCAGAACAATCTTTTTTTCCTCAAGCAGCCTCCATTTTTCCTCTGTCCATTTATTTATTTATTCATATAACAAGTATTTGGTGAGCATATATTGTGTCTTGGCACTATCATAGGCATTGGGGAAACAATGAAAAGTAAAAACAGATGAATTTCCTCAACTCTTAGAAAAGTAGTTAGAGACAAGTGATTAATAAGCAATTATAATCAATTGTGCCATAAGAAGAAGAAGGTGACATAGAAAAAAGACTCAATGGAGAGCATAGTAGGCACACCCAAATGAGTCTAGGTAGTAAGAGAAGGTTTTACAGTGGAACTAAAGTCCTAGCTGAGACTAAGGATGTTAATCAGGCAAGGACCAGAAGGAAAGAAAGGGCACATCTGTAAAGGTCCAGAGACAAGAGAGAGCATGGAAATACTTAAGGAACTTGAAAAGTTTTGAGAAGGGAAAGAAGAGATGCTAGAAATAGGGAAGTATTAGATCAGAAGTGGTCCTATAAAACATGGTACAGAATTTGGACTTTACAGTAAAAAATCTTAATCCACTGAAGAGATTTAAGCCAGGCAAATGTCATCATCAGAACTGTGCTAATAAAATCATTCTAGCTGCAAAGTAGTGAATTATTTGGAAGAAGAAAATACTGGATATAGGGATTCCACTTTTGGAGCTGCTGCAGGAATCCATCCACTAAAGGAGCAAGCATCAGTAGTGATAACAGTGGATGGACTATGGAGCTATTTGGGAGGTAATACTGAGGGTTGATGGAGCTAATAGAATAATTACAGTAAAAGTACCAACAGTTAATAATAGAACAATCACAATGTGTTACACACTATTTTAAGATGGATAACTTAGGACTATAATTGGATGGGGGAGGGAGAGTCTTATTAAATCTGATTTTTAAATATCTAGAGACAAAATAATCAGATATAAGGTATGGCCTTTTACTTAATCAAGCCAACACTAGAGGACACTTTAGCAAATGGGGAAATGTAAATATAGACTGGGTAGTCTAAGAAAATTTACTGATATATTAACAGTGGGGATCATTATCTGAAAAGGGCAGGCTTTATAAGAAAAAAATAAATAAATATTTGTAGAAATCCACAGATAAAGGTCTAGAATATAACTTCAAATGCTAACAGAGGTCATCTTTGGGTTGTGATATGGTATTTTCATTTTATTTTATGATCTTATCTGTATCTTCTAAGTTTCTATAGTATACCAAAATTTCTTTTATAATTTTAAAATATTTTTAAATAAAAAATGATAACAAGCAGGACTATAATTTTCAAAGACAACATGTGGGCTCAGGGCTAATTATTATGTTAATTATACTCTATATCAACACTTCCATAGAGGTACCAAAGGGAGACATGTGCCCAGGTAAGTCATCAGTACAGTGATGTATCATTTTATTATGATCTGTGGCTCTGACTTAATGCCCCCAAGGCAAAACTCTAGTATGCTGTTGCAGGTTTGGATTCCTAAAAAGCAGACTCTAAGACACACTTTACATCCAAGAGATTTGCTAGGAAGTCTTCTCAGGATTAAATCCAGGGGAGGTGACAAAAAGGAAAGGGAAGGGAAAGGAAAAGGAAGGAAAGAAGTAGGTTAGGGCAGAAAAAAAAGTTGACTGTGATTCATTCTCAGGGTAAGACAACCAACCATATGGAGAATTCTAAAGATGGAGTGACCTTTCAAAGCTGTCCTAAGTGAAGACAGCCAAGTCATTATAACCCTACACTGATAATTTACTGAATATGGTACATCCCAGGAAATGAGCATGATATTGAGCAAGGTAGCTGTCTTCAGCAGAGGCATTTACACAAGGGGGCGAATAGCTAAAGGCTGTCTGCCAGCCACAGTCCCAGGAGATGGAGCAATAACTCCTTGATTCCTAAAGGAAGATACGGGCAGTCCATCACAATGTCCATGCAAGAGGACACTTGGAGCACTACTCTCACCTAAATTGCCTCCTACATGCTAATTTCAACCCTGAAAGTGAGAATATACAAGTATATAGCTTGAAAGCAATATCCAAAGTGCCAAAGGACAGCATGATGAATGAGAGAGTGCATTCTCCCAAACGCCTAGTTCATGACACGAGAGAGAAAGAGTCCACCTTGGCACAAAAAAGGAGATATAGAATTAATTTATGACTCTTGCTGCTTAGGTGGAAGACAGAGATGAGAGATGATGCCCAAATGCATTTTAAACTTTATCCCTTTTGCAAGTTTCATTTCCAAAAAATGTAAGCTCAATCTACCTGTACTTGCACTTGATCATAACTCATTCATGAAAGTATAAGAAAGCTCTGTGTGGGTTGTGAAGAAGAGGAGATCTTCATTACCTTTTAAAGTCAATGGTTAAATTCTACAAGACTTTGTAATTGATTGGATAAAGGGGTGAGGAAAAGAAGAATCTCAAGGATAATGTAAATATTTTTAACTGAATGGGTGCAAATCAGAGGACCTGACAGATTATTCAACCAATGGTATGAGAATAATTGGCTGTCTCTTCTAAACAATATTAAAGCAAATCCCTATCTATATCATACACACAAATGAATTTCATGTAGAGTAAATAACTAAACATTAAAAATGAATATACAGCTTAAAATTTTTGAGTAATCACATCACATTCACAAACACACATACACATACACACGCACACACCCACTCTCCCTGCCACAAGCATACTCTGAATGGCTAGAAATGACAGAAGAAAAAGTAAAGCAAAACATGCATAAATATGCTGGAAATGAGAAGAAAGATGCTCAGGTAAACAAACAAAAAATATGAGTAGAGTTGCCAGATAAAATACAGGATGCCCAGTTAAACTTGAATTCCAGATAAACAGCAAATGTCTTTTTAGTATAAGCAGGCTCCATGGAATATTTAGGACATTCCTATACTAAAGAATTACTTTTCATATTTAATATTTAGTCTATTCAGTAATTTAGTGTATTATTTGCCTTTAGAGTATATTTGCTAAATCTGACCATCAAAATGAGGAATTCTTCAACGAAAAAAGTAAAGAAGATTGGATAAAAGAAGAAAACTATTTACAAAATTTCATAGGGTGCAGGGAGGGGGGACTCATACAGGAAGTAGTATCTATACCACCAAGTTATGTTCTGCTCCAGAGATGGCATATACCAGGGACAGAAAAGTCACCCAGAAGTAACTTCCTGGGGACTGCTGGGGTATAGCAACAAGAGTATACAGATGGTTGACTTTTATCACATCCCCTCTCCCCTAGGACTTTGTCAAGGAAGTTGATTGTATGCCTTCAGAAAACAGCAGTGGAGATGGGAGCTTGGGTAACAGAGGTAAAGCTACACAAAACTTCTGCATACCTTCCATTCTCATTTAGGAAACAGAGCACTATAAGCCATTGAAGTCCACCTCATTTATTCCCACAAACAACACTGGGAAAAGAAACGGGGTGACAATCTAATAAGAAATCTTAAATACATATATAGCCCAAAAGCAAGAATCAGCCTATATCTGCAGAACTTCAGGGCCATTGGGGAAAAAAACAATTCAACAAGCAGAACTGACACTTGAGAGGCAAAAGATTAATATGGGAGATGGAACAAAATGTTAGATAATTGTAATTATTTTTCTCAGAGGGATATAAAAAATGTTGAATTTAAAAATGTGAACCAAGTAGAAATCATAATATTAAAGACATTAATCACTAAAATTAAAAAAAAAAAACAAAACACTAACAACCCTCAGTAGATGGACTGAACAGAAGCATGACTGAAGCTGAAGAGAGGAAAAAAGCCAAATAACTCTCTGAGAATAAAAAAAATAAAAAACAGGGCAAAAAGATGGAAGGTATGAAAGGAGAGTTAAGAACTATGAAAGATATATCTGAAAGTTCCTAAAGATATCTAAGATAAAGTCCAAAGGAGAAAACAGGGAGAATAAAGGCAGTAATAAAAAATAATAATTAAAAAAATTCCTAAAACTGAAAGGAAACATAAGTGCTCAGTCTGAGAGTTTATTCTAAGAGCCAACACATAGACATACACACACGCACAGATATGACTGTGGGTGCACACTACTGAAGAAAAATATCTTTCAGCCCAGAATTTTATACTTAATCAAAATGGCAGCAAAAGCAGTACTAAGAGGGAAGTTTATAGCAATACAAGCCTACCTCAAGAAACAGGAAACACCTCGAATAAACAACCTAACTTTGCACCTGAAGCAATTAGAGAAAGAAGAACAAAAAAACCCCAAAGCCAGCAGAAGGAAAGAAATTATAAAGATCAGGTCAGAAATAAATGAAAAAGAAATGAAGGAAACAATAGCAAAAATCAATGAAACTAAAAGCTGGTTCTTTGAGAAGATAAACAAAATTGATAAACCATTAGCCAGACTCATCAAGAGAAAAAGGGAGAAGACTCAAATCAATAGAATTAGAAATGAAAAAGGAGAAGTAACCACTGACACTGCAGAAATACAAAAGATCATGAGAGATTACTACAAGCAACACTATGCCAATAAAATGGACAACCTGGAAGAAATGGACAGATTCTTAGAAATGCACAAACTGCCGAGACTGAACCAGGAAGAAATAGAAAATATGAACAGACCAATCACAAGCACTGAAATTGAAACTGTGATTAAAAACCTTCCAACAAACAAAAGCCCAGGACCAGATGGCTTCACAGGTGAATTCTATCAAACATTTAGAGAAGAGCTAACACCTATCCTTCTCAAACTCTTCCAAAATATTGCAGAGGGAGGAACACTCCCAAACTCATTCTACGAGGCCACCATCACCCTGATACCAAAACCAGACAAAGATGTCACAAAGAAAGAAAACTACAGGCCAATATCACTGATGAACATAGATGCAAAAATCCTCAACAAAATACTAGCAAACAGAATCCAACAGCACATTAAAAGGATCATACACCATGATCAAGTGGGGTTTATCCCAGGAATGCAAGGATTCTTCAACATACGCAAATCAATCAATGTGATACACCATATTAACAAACTGAAGAAGAAAAACCATATGATCATCTCAATAGATGCAGAGAAAGCTTTCGACAAAATTCAACACCCATTTATGATAAAAGCCCTGCAGAAAGTAGGCATAGAGGGAACTTTCCTCAACATAATAAAGGCCATATATGACAAACCCACAGCCAACATTGTCCTCAATGGTGAAAAACTGAAACCATTTCCACTAAGATCAGGAACAAGACAAGGTTGCCCACTCTCACCACTATTATTCAACATAGTTTTGGAAGTGTTAGCCACAGCAATCAGAGAAGACAAAGAAATAAAAGGAATCCAAATCGGAAAAGAAGAAGTAAAGCTGTCACTATTTGCAGATGACATGATACTATACATAGAGAATCCTAAAGATGCTACCAGAAAACTCCTAGAGCTAATCAATGAATTTGGTAAAGTAGCAGGATACAAAATTAATGCACAGAAATCTCTTGCATTTCTATACACTAATGACGAAAAATCTGAAAGTGAAATTAAGAAAACACTCCCATTTACCATTGCAACAAAAAGAATAAAATATCTAGGAATAAACCTACCTAAGGAGACAAAAGACCTGTATGCAGAGAATTATAAGACACTGATGAAAGAAATTAAAGATGATACAAATAGATGGAGAGATATACCATGTTCCTGGATTGGAAGAATCAACATTGTGAAAATGACTCTACTACCCAAAGCAATCTACAGATTCAATGCAATCCCTATCAAACTACAACTGGCATTTTTCACAGAACTAGAACAAAAAATTTCACAATTTGTATGGAAACACAAAAGACCCCGAATAGCCAAAGCAATCTTGAGAATGAAAAATGGAGCTGGGGGAATCAGGCTCCCTGACTTCAGACTATATTACAAAGCTTCAGTAATCAAGACAGTTTGGTACTGGCACAAAAACAGAAATATAGATCAATGGAACAGGATAGAAAGCCCGGAGATAAACCCACACACATATGGTCATCTTATCTTTGATAAAGGTGGCAAGAATATACAGTGGAGAAAAGACAGCCTCTTCAATAAGTGGTGCTGGGAAAATTGGACAGGTACATGTAAAAGTATGAAATTAGAACACTCCCTGACACCATGCACAAAAATAAACTCAAAATGGATTAAAGACCTAAGTGTAAGGGCAGACACTATCAAACTCTTAGAGGAAAACATAGGCTGAACACTCTTTGACATACATCACAGCAAGATTCTTTTTGACCCAGCTCCCAGAGAAATGGAAATAAGAACACAAATAAACAAATGGGACCTAATGAAACTTAAAAGCTTTTGCACAGCAAAGGAAACCATAAACAAGACCAAAAGACAACCCTCAGAATGGGAGAAAATATTTGCAAATGAAGCAACTGACAAAGGATTAATCTCCAAGATTTACAAGCAGCTCATGCAGCTCAATAACAAAAAAACCAACAACCCAATCCAAAAATGGGCAGAAGACCTAAATAGACATTTCTCCAAAGAAGATATACAGATGGCCTACAGACACATGAAAGAATGCTCAACATCATTAATCATTAGAGAAATGCAAATCAAAACTACAATGAGATATCATCTCACACCGGTCAGAATGGCCATCATCAAAAAATCTAGAAACAATAAATGCTGGAGAGGGTGTGGAGGAAAGGGAACACTCTTGCACTGTTGGTGGGAATGTAAATTGATACAGCCACTATGGAGAACAGTATGGAGGTTCCTGAAAAAACTACAAATAGAACTACCATACGACCCAGCAATCCCAATACTGGGCATATACCCTGAGAAAACCATAGGTCAAAAAGAGTCATGTACCAAAATGTTCATTGCAGCTCTATTTACAATAGCGAGGACATGGAAGCAACCTAAATGTCCATCGACAGATGAATGGATAAAGAAGATGTGGTACATATATACAATGGAATATTACTCAGCCATAAAAAGAAATGAAATGGAGGTATTTGTAATGAGGTGGATGGAGTTAGAGTCTGTCATACAGAGTGAAGTAAGTCAGAAAGAGAAAAACAAATACAGTATGCTAACACATATATACGGAATCTAAGGAAAAAAAAAAAAAAGGCCATGAAGAACCTAGTGGCAAGACGGGAATAAAGACACAGACCTACTAGAGAATGGACTTGAGGATATGGGGAGGGGGTGGGGTGAGATGTGACAGGGTAAGAGAGTGTCATGGACATATAGACACTACCAAATGTAAAATAGATAACTAGTGGGAAGCAGCCGCATAGCACAGGGAGATCAGCTCGGTGCTTTGTGACCACCTAGAGGGGTGGGATGGGGAGGGTGGGAGGGAGGGAGATGCAAGAGGGAAGAGAAATGGGAACATATTGTATATGTATAACTGATTCACTTTGTTATAAAGCAGAAGTTAACACACCATTGTAAGGCAATTATACTTCAATAAAGATGTTTAAAAAAAAAAAATGGCATTCAAAGGGAAGAGCAAACTAAGACATGTTATATATTCAAACGCTTACTCTTCACAGATCCCTTCTGAAAAAAATACTATAAGACATAACCTATTAAATAAAAAATCAATCAAGAGAAAGTATAAAATGCACAGGTAATCAAATAAATTAGTAAAATATAAGCACAAAGTTTGATTGTAAATTGTTAATATCAATCCGCAAACACAATTTCAGGTGATAACAAACATGCGACCAAAACATGCAAAGCTCTTTTCTCATATTTGCAGAGGATAAATATGAATACTTGTTAAATCTAAGTGTTGAAGAAAAAATGTAAGTTAAGCATGTTAGCCATTTGAGTGCAAACAGTAAAAAAAAAATAGATTAAAAATATGTAACTTCAAAGCATCTGTAGAGAAAGATAGAATGCATAACTTCCAACACAGGAGGGAAATGAAAAGAAATATCAATCTGATAAAGGGCAGGAAAGGAAAACAGTAAATATGTATGGGCAAAATTCACTTATTTAAGAAGTGAAAATAAAATAAAATCTGGTTATATGGTATATATTAGAAGTATATTTTTAAAATAAATGACACATTATAGAAGATGCTATTTTTTCCCACTTCCTTTCATTTCGATCCACCTCTAAATCCTCCTAAGCTGAAGTGGGCAGTTCCCACATCTGACTGAATCGTTCCCATATCAAGTGACTGGATCTTTCTTCTCTGTCCCTAAGGTTTTCTCCAGCACCCCTGGAGCTTGCTCAGACTGTCCAGGGAAGCCCCAAAGGGCTGAGGATTTTATGTTTCCCAGGGCAACCCTCAAAAACGTGGGACTGGATTTAGTGCATAAATACCCCCAATTTCCCCTCCTCTTGTGGGATGATTCTGAGGCTCCTCACAGGATTCCCAGCAGGACTGGGCTCCGGTTGCACACAGTGGTAACCTACTTCTTGATACATCCTTTATTGGATGTTTCTCTTTCCTTGTATGACTTACCTCACACCCTCTTTAGGCTTCCTGGGATCACCTCCTAAATAAACTTATCACCACTAACTCCTTGTCTCAGGGTCTGCTTTTAGGGGAACCCAAACTAAGACAGTTGTTATCAGAATTGGGTGACAATAACCTCCCAGGTGCACTACGTCGTAATTACTGAGACTTTCACTGGTGGTGGATTGGGGTGAGGTACAGGTGGGCAGAGAAGCACTGGCTTAAAAATATGGGAACAAAGGTGATTATAAAGACTGTAGAGTTGGATAGTTTGGGGTAGTTGCTTCAGAGGCCTTGAAGAAGAGAATAACAGACTCAGCTTAGCCAACAAATTCAGGGCATGGTGTTGAAAACCAGAAAACCCTAATGGCAATATTTAAAGGACCCTTACTTCATACACTAATAGGGCAGCCTTGCTGAAAATAGACACAGAATTTGATACCAAGGGTGGTAGAACTACAAAAGTGACGGAATACACAGCTCAGCAACTCTCCTATACTAAATCCATAGCTCTGATAGGAAAGATGTTAGAACCTGAGATCTGGAATCGTGATATTTGGGTACACATGCCTGAGGCAACTAAATCTTCAGATTCCCCTGAAAACTCCAGGCTAGCAAAAGCAGCTTGCCCCCCTTTCTATAGTACTGTGTGTACTGTTGCAAAGAGATCAGAACACACCAAACCTCAGGCAAATGTATCATGAAATAATGTTAATCCTCCATAATACATTCACTGTTCTAGATCAATAGAGACATGGCTCAAGAATACCTTAGTCAGTTAGCATAGCTCAGCACAGCAGAACCCTGATTTTTTAAAAAAGGATCATTCACAAAAAAAGATCTACAGGAACTGTCTAATATGTTTCAGCAGGGCTTGGAGGAACACATATGGGATCCTGAAGGTTAGAACAGAGGGAAAGGATACTCAGTAGGAGTTTGTTGACAGGCAGGCTCTCTCCTGTGGCTCAGAATATAATGTCCTGATAAGGTCACACGGAGCCAGTTTTAGTATGTTCAAGATGGCTCTTTCAAGCTTAGACACAAAGATATCCCTCAGCAAATTAGGAGGTAATGCCCCAACTGCTTTGGCAGAGTACTGATAAAGGGTCAGAAGGCCCAGGAAGGTAGGCAGGTTAAAATGGATTTACTATGTGAGACCAGAGAACCGAATGTAATGAAAGAAAGCAGAAACAAGAAGGCAAGACTGCAAGTAAATAAACAAGTGGACAGGGAAGGAGAAAAGTTAAGCAGAACAGTGACCAGAACATAGTAGATGCTTAATAAATATTTGGTAACAAACCGATTAAAAGAATAACTTAAAACCCAGTGTGTCAGTAGAAAAAAATAATATGCCTTGAATGTCATAATTAACAAGCTTGATATTTATTATATGAAATTGTAATAGGTAAAAACAAATCTGACTCCATATTGGATCTGTTTCTTTTACTTTAACCTTTATATTCCATCGCTTTTGCTACAAGTTAATCACCCAAGAAATGTTGCCTATAGCTTAAAGTATAAGTAATGGCCCACCTCAGTGAACCCTGCCTCCTGTGCCTGAGCAGTAAGCTAAAATACCTTTGTTTAGATCACAGGCAACATCCTGACCAGGCTAACCTGTGAAAGGCTGCAGGAAAGAAGAAATTAACACATCCCCTTAGGAGTCTGGCTGGAACCAGAAAATATTTGCAACAACTTAATGCCTTTTTTACTTTACCTCCTCACCTCCCCCTCTTTGTTCTATAAAAGAAACTAGCATCCAAACCCAGCCAAGATGGTTCTTTGGGGCACTAGTCCACTATCTTCTCAGTCTGCTGGCTTTCCAAATAAAGTCACTATTCCTTGCCCCAATGCCTCATTTCTCGATTGATTGGCCTGTCATGTGGCAAGCAGTATGAGCTTGCACTCAGTAACAAAATCATGTGCTTGTTTTTTCTAATAATTTTCCTTATAATACACATGGCATACTAACAATATTGACCATATATTAGGTTACAGAAGATATCTCAACAAATTCTAAGCAGCCCAAATCATATTGGCCTCATTCACTGATTGTGATGCAATAAAATTAGAAAATGAAAACCAAAACAAAGTACATTTGACCTCAGAATTTTATACCTAGAAATCAACTGCATACTACTCAATAACTTTGGCAATAATGAAGACATAAAAAGAGAATTAGAGAATTTAGAACTGAATAAACTATGTATGAAATTCTACCTAAGGCTTCAGAATACAATCTTGTGGTCTTGAATATATTTATGAAAGAGGAAATAAAATATGTTTTTAAACAGACATAAAGAAAAAAGAACAAGCCCAAAGGAAATAGAAGAAAACACATGGTAACATAAATAACTAACTCAACAGAGTAGAAAAGGAAAAATAAATTAAATAAAAGCTATCTTCTTTGGAAGGGGCATAGAAAGCCTATATAACAGCTAAAACCTTGGCAAGTACTTCCAAGGTGTTAAAAAAAAGAAATAACATGCCCCAAATGGTCCCAGGACAGCAAACCAAAACTTAATTGCAATGTTCAGCCCTTCCCAGGAATGTGACCTTTAAACAGTCAATCTGAAATTTACTGAGTTGCACTAGTGAAGTAATCTACAGGGTAAAACGTGCCAGTTCTCTTTTCTCCAAAAGAAGATGTCCCGGCCCCAAATAACCCTTTTTTTTTTTTTTTTTCAATCTTTTGCTAATACCTTCTTACCCTACCTTCCTTGTTATAAAAATCTTCCATTTTGTACAACCTCTCAGAGTGTCCTTCTGTAGTTGCTAGATGGAATGTTCCCTGATTTATGAATACCTAATGAATCACCTAATCACCAATTAGATCTTCAAATTTACTTGGTTGAATTTCATTTCTTAACAAAGGAGAAAAAAATGAGAGATGCACAATTATAAATATTAGTAAAAGTATGAAATTAATATGGTTAAAAATAATATATAGGGATTTTAAAAATACTGTTTTTAACTCTAGAAGTCTCTGATATGATTCCTAATCTGGGATCTCTCAACCTCCCTCTTCCTTCCCATAGGTGCCCTCACTCACTTAGGGAAAGGGGCATTTAGTTCCCTTGCTCCATGTAGACTTCTCTTTCAAGTATTAAGGACTATTGGGTAAAGCAAAGGAAAACAGAGGCCCCTCCATTCCCGTCCCACATCCAGGGGGTAATATACAATTCTGAGAACATCCAGACTTTACTGACAACCATCTCCATGTAACTCTGTCCTTGTCTTACATAGGTCTCCTTTGAAAATTTTCTCCACAAGGCAATAAAATCAACATTACCCCTTCACATAGTTCCTATGACAGCTAAGTTTGGAACCAATGGCAAAGAGCTTAGAAGCATACCTGAGCAAAGGTTATGTTGTCACTTGCATTTTCTTACTTCCTCAGTGTTTGCTCATGATTAATAATAATAGCTACTTAGAAGTATTTTTTCACGTGAGCAAGATGAATATTTTTTGGTAAAAGTGGTCTGAAACTAATACATTTGGAAACTGATCAAGAAATTCTGCTAACTTTGCTTACTAACAACCTTAAAATTCTCCTGGAGTCTACCATTCCTTCAGTCTGAGTTTTTTCAAGGATGTCTTTTGACCAATGTAGAGCATAATCCATGTTATAACTATGTGCTTTCTTTAAAAGCATTCAGGAAAATAGGTCCCGGCCCAGCGTCAAGTTCACTTAAGTCTAAGAACATTGTTGTTAATTCTAAGAATATTACCTTACCTCTTCTCTCCATTACTTTCTTTCTGTTTTGTTTATAAGTGAATATAAATGGTTAATAACACCCTACAGTGTTCTTCACTGATGTAATTGTTGTGACTATTTAAGGAGTCTGCTTACACTGGTTTATAACATCTTTGGTGTTGTTTCAAAGAATGTAGTCGCTGAATTTTAAAATTCACAAAATTTTTCTCAAGGTTTCAATTCAATATCAGGATAAATTTTTGATCAAAACATTTTAAATAAACTATAATTTATAAAAAGCAGAATACCAAAGTCTAAAAGCAACATTTATTATATACTACATATTACCCACTGTCTAACAATGCTTCTCTAGTTGGATGCCTTATGGGTGACTCTAGACTTTGTCTTTATATGTTAATATATTGCCAAAGTTTTCTATATGAATATGTATTATTCATATTTTTAGAATAATATTATTTAGAAAAGTGATTTAAAACATGTAAAATTATAAGCTTTTCTTCTTCCTATACTTTTCAGAATCTTATACTGAAACCATAGGTATTCACAATTATAGTTTAAGTCAGAAAATGTAAACAGGGGACACCGTCAAGATGGCAGAGGAGTAAGACGTGGAGATCACCTTCCTCCCCATAAATACATCAGAAATACATGTACATGTGGAACAACTCCTACAGAACACCTACTAAACGCTGGCAGAAGACCTCAGACTTCCCAAAAGGCAAGAAACTCCCCACGTACCTGGGTAGGGCAAAAGAAAAAACATAAAACAGAAACAAAAGAATAGGGATGGGACCTGCACCTTGGGGATGGAGCTGTGAAAGAGGAAAAGTTTCCACACACTAGGAAACCCCTTCACTGGTGAGGACAGGGGGTGGCGGGAGAAGCATCAGAGCCACGGAGGAGAGCCCAGTAATAGGGGTGCAGAGGGCAAAGCGGAGAGATTCCCGCACAGAGGATCGGTGCCGAGCAGCACTCACCAGCCCGAGAGGCTTGTCTGCTCACCCGCCGCGGCGCGTGGGGGCTGGGAGCTGAGGCTCCGGCTTTGGTCGGATCCCAGGGAGAGGAGTGGGGTTGGCTGCGTGAACACAGCCTGAAGAGGGCTAGTGCGCCACAGGTAGCCAGGAGGGAGTCCAGGAAAAAGTCTAGAATTGCCTAAGAGGCAAGAGACCGTTGTTTCGGGTTGCGTGAGGAGATGGGATTCAGAGCACCACTTAAACAAGCTCCAGAGACAGGCGCGAGCCACGGCTATCAGCGCGGATCACAGAGACGGGCATGAAATGTTAAGGCTGCTGCTGCCGCCACCAAGAAGCCTGCGTGCAAGCACAGCTGACTCTCCACACCTCCCCACCCAGGAGCCTGTGCAGCCCGCCACTGCCAGGGTCCCGTGACCCAGGGACAACTTTTAAGGCTTCAATGTTCATTGAAGCTGTATTTACAATAGCCAGGACATGGAAGCAACCTAAGTGTCCATCGACAGATGAATGGATAAAGAAGATGTGGCACATATATACAATGGAATATTACTCAGCCATAAAAAGAAACAAAATTGAGTTATTTGTAGGGAGGTGGATGGACCTAGAGTCTGTCATACAGAGAGAAGTAAGTCAGAAAGAGAAAAACAAATACCGTATGCTAACATATATATAAGGAATCTAAAAAAAAAAAAAAAAAAAAGGTTCTGAAGAACCTAGGGGCAGGAATAGTGATGCAGACATAGAGAATGTACTTGAGGACACGGGGAGGGGGAAGGGTAAAGCTGGGACGAAGTGAGTGATTGGCATGGACTTATATATACTACCAAAGGTAAAATAGATAGCTAGTGGGAAGCAGCCGCATAGCACAGGGAGATCAGCTCGGTGCTTTGTGACCACCTAGAGGGGTGGGATAGGGAGGGTGGGAGGGAGATGCAAGAGGGAGGACATATGGGGATATATATATATGTATAACTGATTCACTTTGTTATACAGCAGAAACTAACAAACCACTGTAAAGCAATTATACTCCAATAAAGATGTTAAAAAAAAAGAAAATGTAAACAGACAATAATTACTTTAAAAACATAGAATTTTCAGAAAAAAAAGAAACCATGGAAGTTATTTTTCTTCTATCTTCCAGCTGACAAAAGTAAGAATTAGAAAGTTTATTGACTCATTTCATGTTACATGTCTAGTTAGCGGGACATTTGTGAACCTAGCCTCCTGAGTTTCATATAAGGTTCTGTCCATTATCCTCACAAATGGTTTATGTTTCCTACTTGTTTTTGTCTCATCATCCCCACCAGATGAGTTTTTAAAGAAAGAACCAAATCTTCTCCTAGTTTTATTACAATTCCCTATTCAGCAGTAACCTGAACACTAAAAATCCAAATGCATATCAATTTACTAAATATCTGTGCTCCTGCAGAAAACAAAATGCTTTTTTAAGGGGCAGAGTGTATAAAGACAAGAGTGGTGGTAGTAGGACAGTTCAGAGTTGACTGCAAGCAATTCAGTATAAAACAATTTTACGGAAGTAATTCTTAGGTATTAAAAACAATTACTTAAAAGTAAAACTTTCCCATAAATCATTAAGTGTGGAGATAGAAAAAGATAAGTTAATTTAACACAAGTCAAAAATGGTCTCCATAATGTGAATCCTGATGGACATTAGGGATTTCTTGTTTTCCAAATCCATTGTTTCTATATAAACTAGAGTCTAGAAAGGTTAGTGTACCCCACAAGATCTAGATAGGATTTATTTGCCTCCTCATCTCATACCTGTTTACATTCAATGCTCTGCCTAAGGTGTATGCAAATTCCCCCAAGTTTATATTACCAATGGATTAAACACAACCAGAAATGAGGTCAGTCCAGCAACCTCTCTTTTGAGGCAAGGCTTTGAAAAATTACCCCTGACAGTACTAAGATCTTTCCCTTAGCTATATCACATTACATAGCATAAATAGAGATTTGCCAAAGCATTCTTTTCTGTCTCAAGCATGAAATGTGAGAGCTGGGAATTAACAGATTCTATCCAACTTGGCCAGCAGGTAGTAGTGAACTGTGGCTGCATAACTGAGGAGTGTGCTTTACAGCTTGGAAATTTTAATTACAAACATGGAGTTTCTTGATTTTTTCTTTCTTTTGATTACCTTTATTTTTCAAAAAACATTTGCATATTTCCTGCACGTTAGAGGCACTAGGGTTATAAGTGTTGCCAAATGACTAAACAGAGTCCTGGGCTAAGAGAAATCTAGTATGGTAAGAATCCTCCTGATACATATTCAACTATAGCAGCTTAAGTAAATATCAGTAATGAAACCCCAAAAATCCTCCTAATGACTTCCAGACAATCCAAATTTCTAACTAAATCACTGAAGGGTTTTATGTTATATTTTTGGCACACTGACCTCTGTCCCCAAAATAGTAACCAATTATAAACAAACAGATTGGCCAATCAGACAGTGAGCTTTCTGAGAAAAACACATTGCTGTTTCATGCTTTAAAAAAATAGATTTCAAAGATGGCAGACTCAGAAAAATAAAGAAATATTTAAAAAACAAAATGTTACCTTCAGGTGAATTGTTTTAACTTAGCTAGATTTTAATCACACAAAATTAAAAATTTCGTATTTAATGGTCAGTGTGATTGTATTAAAGTATTATATGGAACTGCCATATTTGGTTAATGATATTTATTTATCTTGTTTCATCCTTCTTATGATGTCACAATAGAAACAGATAGTTTGAGCACCATCTTGCAACACCACTATCAGAGCTAATGGGGTCGATAATATCGTCTTTACCTAATTAGGTTATTTTAGGTGAAATCTAGAATGTGGCAAAGCAGATATAGGGATTTGACAAAGGGCAGAAATGGGCTCCTACTCGCAAAGCTAAGGCAAGTATTGGGGATGATTTTCGATTCTAACCCATTCTCCTGGGCCTAATAAAAGTCCTTCTCATGAATCTAACACTCCTCACCAAACATGATGGATTCTTCCTCCTTGACGCAGTATAGAGAATCAGAACTAGATTAATTAACAAGTATTAAGGCTTGTACTGCACTTCTCTCTCATTAAATTCCTTTTTTTCACTTCTTTACATTCAACTTAGAAAAACATAGGTTTTATCTGAGGTAAAAATGAATTCTAGTTCTATATCATTCAAGCTAACAGCTCCAAAGATAGCATAAATTTATTAGCAACCTGACTAAATCTGATTATGTTTTTAACATTCTTCAGGATCATCAATTTGAAGTAACAGTAATCGTTATTTTTTTAGGTGTAGAATTAATACGTGTTTATTATGGAAAACTCAAAAATGTATAGTACAGAGAAAAGCACACATGTAAATAAACAACAAAAAATATTCCAAATCCCAAAACCCAGCAAAAGATAGCTACTGCAAATATTGTCAGCCTGCTTTTCTAAGTCCTTCTAAGCACTTATATTTCCAATGAGACAAATTCATAGACCAGCTATCATATTTCATTACTTCTGACATTTCCGCTTTTTACCTATGTGAAGTTTATAAGGAACACTGTATTTCTCCCATTGTATACTTGGATTAATTTGCATTTCCAAAAGAAATTTCATGTCTCTGTTTTTTTTTTACTTTCTGTTTTTCTTTTTTAATTCTTCCAATTTTATTGAGATATAACTGACATATAGCACTGTGTACGTTTATTGTGTACAGCATAATGATTTAAATTACATACCTCATGAGATGACTAGCACAATAAGTTTAGTGGATATCATGTCATATAGATACAAAATTAAAGAAATAGAAAAAGAAATTTTCTTCTAATGAGACCTCTTGTGATTTCCTCTCTTAACAACTTTCATATATAACATACAGTAATGTTAATTATATTTATCATGCTGTATTCAAGTCTCTGTTTTTATCTAAATCTTTCAAAAAGATTGATAATTATTAGATCGTGTGTGTGTAATTTAATTCATAGTCAATAAAGCCTCTAATGCAGCTCCTAGGAAGAGAACACTAAGGAGTGAAGTTTCCTCTGGATTGCTTTATGCACCACCTCATTCATCTGCTTCTACAAGAGAGCTACTAATGGATAAGGGACACAGAATGGCCCATCAGCCCATGTCAGCAATTCAGTCCTGCTTCTGAGAGCTTTCTGCACAACTTTGAGCTCCTGAAGAAAGCATCCAGCAGTTTCCATCTTTACAACCAACTACCTAACAGAGGTTTGGAAAGGTTTATGTCTTATGAAACTGTACACAAGATAGCATCCAGATCACTCAAGTGGTACAAATCAAACTATATGCACTATACAGGTAAGGAAGTAAAATGTTGTTTGGCTTACTGTCTATAATATAAAATACAACTCATTCTCCACAAAATATCATCGTGATCATTTAAAGCACAGCGTTTAACAGCTTAATGGTAATATCAATACAAATGAGCTGCACTGTTTTGGCTTAACACAGAATCACTCTTACTGGGCTCCACTGCAGTGTCTCATCATGAATCAATCCAAAGAAACATTATTTTTTAATGTCAAATTAAATGCATTATTGTATTATTACAAGGCTTCAACTGAGTATATTATCTATTGTATCACAGAGTGTCCTTTCATAGCACACACTGTCCAGTGAATTTCATAGAAGAAATTTATTTCAAGTTTCAGTTCCAGAAACGCCTGTCTTCTCATTGAGAATAGGCTTGAATTTATCCTGCTAACATAATGAAATTCTATAGGATCATGATTAACACTTGTATTTGGCTTTAAGTAAATTAGAGCTAAATATGTAGCCCACCTGTAATAGCTGTATGAGACCTATGATGTGCATTTCTGACTGTCTTATGAATCCCTCTTTTTGTTATCTTCCTATCATTCTTTAAATTTACTTAATTTATCAGCTGTTTATTTTCACCATTTTCATGGTACCCATTATTTTAAGCAGCTTCAACTCCTTTGTGAAACAGATATGAATTAATAATGTTTACTTTATCAGGCCTGATTTTTTTAAAGAAAATTTTGTTACTATTTTATCTATTTTTATCTAAATCCTTTAATGATATATGTGTATGTGCATGTGTGAATTTTAATACTCATTGAGTTTGTACAGGAATAAAGACACACTTAAAACTGTTTTAATAGCATTTTCCTAATCTGCAATTTCTACTGACTTAGAAAAGAAGAAAAAAATGTTAAAAATCCTTTTATTTTTCTTTTAGCTCAAATACTCGTAAGGATTTTCAAGCAAATATAAGAAACAAGATAAATAAAAAGATTTCTAAAGGGGACACAAATTAACAAACTATGAGCAACTTCATTAATCCAGTATAGAAAATTAGTTCTTAAGAAATCTCTTGGTAATCCACTTTCAAACCTCTCCAGTTCAATAACAGTATAAGTTTGTAGTGGTCCCAGAGTAAGACCCCTCTCTGTACCATGGTTTCAGTGTTTAACTTATAATTAAGCACTTGAAATGCTTGAGAATATAATTTTCAGGGCATCAACACACTGCATAATAATTTATGTCTCTCCCCCTCCGATAAATATTATGAATGTATCAGCATGAGCCATAGAGTTATACAATGCATTATGCACAGTGAGTTAGCATTATCTTCACTCTGTTCTATTTAGGAGACAAAGTTGAGATTATGTAAATTGAAATACTTTATCATTTTTTGATTCCCTTACCTGATTTTATATGCTTAAGAATGTAGTTACCTCTTCAAAAGTAAAATCAAGGACCGATTTTGCTCTACGGGTACTATAAGCATTCATAAAAATATATAGGTAATATTCCATTTATTTAGGGGAGCATGATATTTAAAGTGAAACTAATACAAGCAATACGGCAGAGCTTATAATATTTTAAAGAGAGAGGCATCTTTAGAAGTAAGTTAATTTGGCCCCCTCATCTTGTAGGTGATGCTGTTAGCCAGGAAGCTGAGTAATTTCCCCCACAGTTACAAAGCATTAGAATTAGGTTAGAACTCAGGCCCTAGATGGCCCAAATCTGCAGGTAAATTATCAATCCCTCTTTGAGAAAAATGCTTTTATTGTCTGCCAGAATATGTGTTAATCATGGAAAATATTTGTTATATAACCACATTTAAATATTTTCTTAAAAAATTATTTACTATTCTAAATACAGATCATCGTGTAGCCGTGAAGAAAATAATTTTACAACTTCTTGAGATAGTAGTTTGTATCTGAATAATGTTTCATAATTAGTGGCCCTCCTGAACGTTCCATTCTTATTAGAAACTTCAGCAACTTAAATTACACTGGCGGTGGGGGTGGGAGGAGAATGGGAATTACAGAAAAAGCATTCAAAGAAATAATGGACTTTGTAGGGAATTTGTTTTCTTCCCAGTTGTCTGCACATTTATTTTTTATTATAGGTGTATGCTTTACAAAGTTTTTCTAGATACTGATATGAACACATAAATATAGATACTAACGTTAATCAGGAAATCATTAGCAAATGACAGAAAAAACAACCAAAATTAATTGACCGAAATTGTGAATTTCTTGACTCATGTACCTTGAAAGACAGGGGGTATTTTCAGGCATGTCTGGGTACAGAGAATAAAACAATGTAACAAGGACTCTCTTTTTTTTGGCCATTACATTCTCTGTATTGCTATGCTTTGGTAAAATTCTCAACTTCCCTCCACATGTTGAAAAGATGGCTGCCTATCCTTTTCAGCTTACACATCATCCTAAGGGCAACTCCAGTGGGGGGAAACTTTATTTCCAATAGTTCCAGCAAAAGTCCTAGAATACAGTCTCCAGGACTCTGATCGTATCACCTGCTCACCCCTGAATTAAGCATTGGGATATGATGCTTTGGTTGCTCAAGCCTGGGTCGCATGGCCATAGGGTTTGAATAAACCTCACTCAAACCACATAGAATATGAACGGGGAAAGACTGGTTTTGCCAGAAGACATGAAAATGAGTACTGGGCATGTCAAAAATGACAGATGCCCTCTGCAGTGCACTTGTTAAACAGAGAGAGAAGTTTGCGGACCTTTTCCTTTCTCAATCTTCCTCTTTATCCCCCATAAGAAGTTGTTATGGATTATTTTCTAGTAAGCTGACAGGAGTGCATTCAAATAGTGGGTAGACTCACAATGTGGTACTAGATTTTACATGGACAAGGTTCTCTTCTAATTCCCTCTCTATCCATGGGACAGAAATGGTAAGTGGCAGATCTGCTTTCAAAGTAGAGGAAGACCTAGATTTCTCAGGCTTTCTGTCAGTGTCTCCCTATTCCATTTTTCCTGTGCTACCTTAAAGCATAGTGGTAAGAGCCAAGCAAAGGTTCTGATGTTGTGGAGCGGACGTTTGGGAAAAAGAAAGTGCAGTCTTTATTATAGAGTTAGCACTGAAGCTTTTTAGACCTAACTAGCTTAAGAAAAGACAGTGTCTCACATGATCCAGCCCCTTCTTGGATTACTGCTATCAGCTCTCCACTCTCTCCCTTCCTCACTTGGGGTACAGTGTGTTCCCCTGTCACTCCAGCTTAGGGCTCAGCTATATGATTTGCTTTGACCAGTGCTATGTAAGTGAGTATAACATGTGCCACATCTAATCAGAGACCTTAAACTGGCTTGTGTGGTTTGGCTTGTGGTTTGTGCTTCTGCCATCTGTGATCTTGCCAAAGTCTCAGGATGAAAGACATGTGGAACAGACATGAAACTGACTTGCAGACTGACAAACAGCCACGCCAGCCATTGTAAGGCTCTCATTATAAGTCACTGGGATTGCTGGGCTGTTTATTAGGCAGATTTATCACCCCAAACAGACTAAAACAACATATTACACAAGTTGTCTGCATTGTGATTTATGACCAGAGACAAATCTAAGAAAAATGTTATTTTAAAACATTAGAGCCATGACTCAAATGGTGTCTTTTCAGAGTACTATTATGGTATTAAAAAATAATTTTTTTTAAGTCTGAAAGCCAAAGTAGGATCAAATTAACTCAAGATCTTTATTTGCATATCTCCAACAGTTTGAGGTTGAGACAGCAGTCAATGCAGGATTTTTAATAATGCCTTCTCTTCTTTTTCCCTCGTATCATACAGCTGGCCTTACACTTCTCACACCAAATATTACTCCCTAAAAACCCACACACCTCACCCTAAACTAATGCCTTTAATCCTAATCCTACACTCTGTTTCTTTTCTTACTTAACTGACAGAGTAGCAAATAACTTTTTTGGCAAGCAAGGATTTCCCTGGAGAACTAGGTGGGAGATACTAAGCCAAACCGGAATTCTCTGTCTTTCGCAGGGAGAGAAAACTGCCACATTTTCCATATGCTTTGCTTGGGAACTGCATGGGAAGAAGTGATTAGTCAAAGCCGGTATTTGGGTATATTTGCTCCCCCTGATCCTGTTTGTGTCAGTTGCCAAATGTCATCTTAATAAGAAAAATTTCAAGTTATTCTCATTTTGTCTGTATGTCCCTGTATTTTATTGAATTTTTATTATAAAAGAAATGTAGTTTGATTTCAAGAAATTAAACAGTGCAAATTTACAAAAAGAAAATGTTAATAGTCTTAACTTCCCACCTCCAATCCCACTATGTCTGAAGTAATCACTGCCCAATGTTAAGTGTATGTTCCTTGAAATATTTATCTATACAAACATCCCATGATTTTCTACTTTTTTTAATAAAAATGAACTCTATTACACACTTTCATCTGAGCAGTGATTTCTTTTCCCCATATAATAAATGAATGACATCTTTTCAGTAAAAAAAAATCTAACTCATTTTTATTCAAAAATAGTAGCATAATACACCCTGTTACATATTTATCAAAAATTCTTCAATTTTTCTTAATTAATATTTAGGTTATTTCTAGTTTTTTGTTTGTTTTACCATTATATGGCAGAGCAAAGTCAATGGGTGAGGATGTGTAATCTTACAGGCAAGAGAGAATAAATTATTTGAGTCAACTATACAATTTGCCATATGGTCTTTTTTTTTTTTTTTTAACATCTTTATTGGAGTATAATTGCTTTACAGTGGTGTGTTAGTTTCTGCTTTATAACAAAGTGAATCAGTTATACATATACATATGTTCCCATATCTCGTTCCTATTGTGTCTCCCTCCCTCCCACTCTCCCTATCCCACCCCTCCAGGTGGTCACAAAGCACCGAGCTGATCTCCCTGTGCTATGCGGCTACTTCCCACTAGCTAGCTATTTTACGTTTGGTGGTGTATATACATCCATGCCACTCTCTAACTTTGCCACAGCTTACCCTTCCCCCTCCCCATATCCTCAAGTCCATTCTCTACTAGGTCTGTGTCTTTATTCCCGTATTGCCCCTAGGTTCTTCATGACCTTTTTTTTTTATTCCATATATATGTGTTAGCATACGGTATTTGTTTTTCTCGTTCTGACTTACTTCACTCTGTATGACAGACTCTAGGTCCATCCACCTCACTACAAATAACTCAGTTTCATTCCTTTTTATGGCCGAGTAATATTCCATTGTATATATGTGCCACATCTTCTTTATCCATTCAACTGTCAATGGACACTTAGGTTGTTTCCATGTCCTGGCTATTGTAAACAGAGCTGCAATGAACATTTTGGTACATGACTCTTTTTGAATTATGCTTTTCTCAGGGTATATGCCCAGTAGTGGGATGGCTGGGTCATATGGTAGTTCTATTTTTAGTTTTTTAAGGAACCTCTACACTGTTCTCCATAGTGGCTGTATCAATTTACATTCCCACCAAAAGTGCAGGAGGGTTCCCTTTTCTCCACACGCTCTCCAGCATTTATTGTTTGTAGATTTTTTGATGATGGCCATTCTGACCACTGTAGTTTTGATTTGCATTTCTCTAATGATGATGTTGAGCATTCTTTCATGTGTTTCTTGGCAATCTGTATATCCTCTTTGGAGAAATGTCTATTTAGGTCTTCTGCTCATTTTTGGATTGTGTTGTTTGTTTTTTTGATATGGAGCTGCATGAGCTGCTTGTAAATTTTGGAGATTAATCCTTTGTCAGTTGCTTCATTTGCAAATATTTTCTCCCATTCTGAGGGTTGTCTTTTCGTCTTGTTTATGGTTTCCTTTTCTGTGCAAAAGCTTTTAAGTCTCATTAGGTCCCATTTGTTTATTTTTGTTTTTATTTCCATTTCTCTAGGAGGTGGGTCAAAAAGGATCTTGCTGTGATTTATGTCATAGAGTGTTCTGCCTATGTTTTCCTCTAAGAGTTTGATAGTGTCTGGCCTTACATTTAGGTCTTTAATCCATTTTGAGTTTATTTTTGTGTATGGTGTTAGGGAGTGTTCTAATTTCATACTTTTACATGTATCTGTCCAGTTTTCCCAGCACCACTTATTGAAGAGGCTGTCTTTTCTCCACTGTATATTCTTGCCTCCTTTATCAAAGATAAGGTGACCATATGTGCGTGGGTTTATCTCTGGGCTTTCTATCCTGTTCCATTGATCTATATGTCTGTTTTTGTGCCAGTACCATACTGTCTTGATTACTGTAGCTTTGTAGTATAGTCTGAAGTCAGGGAGACTGATTCCTCCAGCTCCGTTTTTCTTTCTCAAGATTGCTTTGGCTATTCGGGGTCTTTTGTGTTTCCATACGAATTGTGAAATTTTTTGTTCTACTTCTGTGAAAAATGCCATTGGTAGTTTGATAGGGATTGCACTGAATCTGTAGATTGCTTTGGGTAGTAGAGTCATTTTCACAATGTTGATTCTTCCAATCCAAGAACATGGTATATCTCTCCATCTCTTTGTATCATCTTTAATTTCTTTCAACAGTCTTATAATTTTCTGCATACAGGTCTTTTGTCTCCTTAGGTAGGTTTATCCCTAGATATTTTATTCTTTTTGTTGCAGTGGTAAATGGGAGTGTTTTCTTAATTTCACTTTCAGATTTTTCATCATTAGTATATAGGAATGCAAGAGATTTCTGTGCATTAATTTTGTATCCTGCTACTTTACCAAATTCATTGATTAGCTCTAGGAGTTTTCTGGTATCATCTTTAGGATTCTCTATGTATAGTATCATGTCATCTGCAATCTGTGACAGCTTTACTTCTTCTTTTCCAATTTGGATTCCTTTTATGTCTTTTTCTTCTCTGATTGTTGTGGCTAAAACTTCCAAAACTATGTTGAATAATAGTGGTGAGAGTGGGCAACTTTCTCTTGTTCCTGATCTTAGTGAAAGTGGTTTCAGTTTTTCACCATTGAGGACGATGTTGGCTGTGGGTTTGTCATATATGGCCTTTATTATTTTGAGGAAAGTTCCCTCTATGCTTACTTTCTGGAGGGTTTTTATCATAAATGGGTGTTGAATTTTGTTGAAAGCTTTCTCTGCATCTATTGAGATGATCATATGGTTTTTCTCCTTCAATTTGTTAATATGGTTTATCACATTGATTGAATTGTGTATATTGAAGAATCCTTGTATTTCTGGGATAAACCCCACTTGATCATGGTGTATGATCCTTTCAATGTGCTGTTGGATTCTGTTTGCTAGTATTTTGTTGAGGAATTTTGCATCTATGTTCATCAGGGATATTGGCCTGTAGTTTTCTTTCTTTGTGACATCTTTGTCTGGTTTTGCTATCAGGGTGATATTGGCCTCATAGAATGAGTTTGGGAGTGTTCCTCCCTCTGCTATATTTTGGAAGAGTTTAAGAAGGATAGGTGTTAGCTCTTCTCTAAAAGTTTGATAGAATTCGCCTGTGAAGCCATCTGGTCCTAGGCATTTTTTTGTTGGAAGATTTTTAATCACCGTTTCAATTTCAGTACTTGTGATTGGTGTGTTCATATTTTCTATTCCTGGTTCAGTCTCAGAAGGTTGTGCCTTTCTAAGAATTTGTCCATTTCTTCCAGGTTGTCCATTTTACTGGCATACAGTTGCTTGTAGTAATCTCTCATGATCTTTTGTATTTCTGCAGTGTCAGTTGTTACTTCTCCTTTATCATTTCTAATTCTATTGATTTGAGTCTTCTCCCTTTTTCTCTTGATGAGTCTGGCTAATGGTTTATCAATTTTGTTTATCTTCTCAAAGAACCAACTTTTAGTATTATTGATCTTTGCTATTGTTTCCTTCATTTCTTTTTCATTTATTTCTGATCTGATCTTTATGATTCCTTTCCTTCTGCTAACTTTGGGGTTTTTTGTTCTTCTTTCTCTAATTGCTTTAGGTGTAAGGTTAGGTTGTTTATTTGAGATGTTTCTTGCTTCTTAAGGTAGGATAGTATTGCTATAAACTTCCCTCTTAGAACTGCTTTTGCTTCATCCCATAGGTTTTGGGTTTTGCTGAGCTCTCCTCCGTGGCTCCAAAGCTTCCCCCCTCCGCCACCTGCGGTCTCTGCCTGCGAAGGGGCTTCCTAGTGTGTGGAAACCTTTCCTCCTTCACAGCTCCCTCCTACTGGTGCAGGTCCTGTCCCTATTCTTTTGTCTTTGTTTTTTTTTTTTCTTTTGCCTTACCCAGGTATGTGGGGAGTTTCTTGCCTTTCTGGAGGTCTGAGGTCTCCTGCCAGCGTTCAGTAGGTGTTGTTCCACACGTAGATGTATTTCTGATGTATTTGTGGAGAGGAAGGTGATCTCTGCGTCTTACTCTTCTGCCATTTTGAAGCTCCCATTCTGCCATATGGTCTTTTATAATGTTTGCGTGTGTGTGTGTGTTTCTGTTGTGATCTTTGATCTTTGATTCTTTTCCTCTATTGTTTCTGAATTTCCTGATTACCCAACAAATCACTGAGACAAAATGAATGCATGCCGTACACAGGCCAGAAATACTGAGCAGAATAGGCAACTACTTTGTGTTATGAATTCATGGAATTTAGAAAGACTCTATTATCACCTCACATCCCTCTTAAATTGCTTGCTGACATTTCTTTGTCTTAAAGTAATTGTAAATATCACTGAGAGAGCTAACACACTCTCTCATCAGAATTTTACGTATTACATTTTAATACTTTTGTCAAGTCCCGCATGAGAGTAAGTTTTTATGTAGAAAAAGCAAATGAGTTAAAGAGAATCTTAAAATATACATTAAACTAACTAAAATCTAAAAAAATGCATCAAGGAAGATTAAGGCAAATTCATCTAAATTAACATTTTATAGAAAGGAAGAACTAAAGAGATGATTTTGTGTCAAAAATATTTTGGAAATCAAATACAGTTGAATATGTTGTGTCAGTCAAGGGCCTAAGGTAATTGAAATATTCAAACTGGGTTTTATCCTTCCACCTGATAATAGATGGCAGAATAAACCAAAATAAAGCACATTTTGATCTTTCAGATGCATTCAAATTTCATGGTTGGCAGAGCCAAATTTTGTGAGTTTTTTTTCCCAGATGCAGGACTCTGGGGATCACCACTTTCCTTTCCAAGAGTAAGAAAGTAGTGAAGTGTAGTGAAAAGCAGAACATCTGAGTTCCTGTTAGACTTTAGGTAAATTTCACAGCAACCATTCTCTATCTGGTGGTTATGAAACAGATCCCAGTAATGAATGTAAAATCATTCTTTCCATCATAACGTACTTGATAAATATAAGAGGCTATCACTAACCATCTTAAGAACATTCCATTTTTTTAATCAAATAAAAAGTTTTTAAATGTGAAGAGACCTTGATTCTACGCAAAAAAAAAAAAAAAAAAAAAAAAATCCTTGGAGAACTAACTCCTTAGCGTATCTTAAGCAAAAATATTAGCTTTATGGATTTTTGTTTTCTCTATGACCAGTTCCCCAGGGCCTGGAAATGCCATTGCAGAAAGACCTAAGCAGAACTAACTAAATAACACTTTCCTTCCATATCCAGGCAGAAACCGTTATAATTGCACACTTGTCTTTCTGAATTGAACTTTATTTTTTCAGAGACATTTCCTTAATCATAAGAAATGATCTCTTAAAGACATAGGGCACTACTGTGGCAACCAATGCTGTGAAATCTATCAACAGAGGGAAAGTCTAACATTTGACTTGCTCCAAGATTTTATATAACCTGACTGAAAGATTACTCTCCAAAAGTAAAATAAAATGAATAAAACACAACTAAAAAGGGAAAATTAAAAAGATACTCTCTAATAGTTCATGTAGGATTATCAAAGTTAAGAACATATAACACTATAATTATACAAGGTATTCATTAAAATGGGGTATATCTGGCATTAAAACAGAGCCTGTAAAAGGGAGGTTCAATGATTGATTATCTTGCAAAGACTAATTAGGAAATCATCATTAAATAGAATAGGGCAGATTTTAAAATAATTTTAAAAAATAATAACTATATTATTGAATGAACTGAAATCAATAATATTCAAAAACAACAACTTGATCCTTTTTTTATCACCATCCTTTAAACTAATTCCACCAAATTATTTTTCTGGTAGTAAAAATCCATTCTGATCTAATATCAAGGCTTTAGTTTCTCATTTATACTTCTAAGCTCCTTTGCTCTCTCTGCTTGGGCCTGTCTTAGGCTGAGAACTCTTTAATCTGAGAGAGGCCATGATTGGATTTTCACTGTTTCCCCACTTTGTTCTTCTCCCCCTTCTCCCTGATTCATTTTGCTGACTTTTGGGTTAGAGTCGGGAAAAAAAAAAGCAATAGTAAAGTTACTAATATTTCTGGTCCCTTCATTTTGTTATGTGTGAAATAAAAGAAATCAAATAGGTTACCTATATTTGAACACCTGAATAAATTCTCATTTTCCCCTCACTTATTCAAATAAAAATGAGTACAGAAAAGAAAGTGAAAAGCCAAATGCCAATTTCACTTATCTGGCATTTTTTCTAGGGCTCTTGTCATGACAGCAGCCTTCAAACCACTGAATGCCACATGTGTGCCATATATTCTGGCCTTACATACAGTCTCCTGTTCAGCAAACTGATTTTAATAAAGATGCATATATTAGGACTTTACAGGTCAGCTGAGATAAATGTGAAAGAAGTCATGAATAGGTAGAACTTTTGTTTCTGCCACCAAATAGTGCCTACTATGTATCAGGCTCAAATCTAGTTCACTATTATGTGAACAAGACAGACCAAGACTCCTGACCTCACAAAACTTATGTTCTGCTGAGTCGTAACAGACAATAAATACTGAATGTAAATTGTTACATATTGCAGAGTATGTTCAAAGTTGTGAGATGTAATAGAGAAAAAGGAAAACAAAAATCACGCCAAAGGGATATGGAATGTGCAGGTGGTGGGGGTGGGTTTGGTTAGCATGTGGCAGTTTTAAACAGGTTGGTCAAGGTAGCCTCATTGAGAAAGTAATATCTAAGCAAAGACTGGAAGCAGGTGAGGGAGGGAGCCAGAAGGAAGAGGCAACAGTCAATGCAAAATTCCTAAATCTGGAGCTCATTCAAGGAAGAGCAAGAGTGCCTGATGGCTTGATGCTTAGTGACTGAGAGGGGAGTATGAACTTCTGTGTTCATAACGCTAGGGTGGGAGTGAGGTGTCACATCAGGCAGAGTCTCTTCAGTCATTGGAAGACTTTGACATTTTACTCATGTGAAATGGGGGAGCATTTCAGAGTTTAAATGAGATAAACTGCATGATCTGATTTACAATTTTAAATAGTGCACCCTGCCTACTGTGTTGAGAAAAGACTGGGTATAGAGAGGGATCATGAATCAGTGTAGACTAAATTATACTGTGGTAGCATCCAACACTAAAACTTCAGAGGCTTAGAAAGCAAAGAAAAATGAAAAATTTCTTTCTTACATCACATAGCCATTGTGAGTCAGCTGTGGCTCTGCTCCACCATTGCCTTCTCTCTGGGATCAGACTGATAGAACAGTTGCTATCTGGGACAATTCCAGTCTCATGGCAAAGGGAAAAAAGAGACAGGCTAGACCAAGAGGTGGCTCTCAAAGCTCCTGCTCAAAAGTGCTCTCTCTGGATTACATCCAATCACATCTCATTGACCACTCCAAGTCATGGGGTCAAGCCTGATATCAAAAGACCAGAAATCTATAATCTTCCCACCGGGAGAAGAAAAACCTCAAGAAAGTCATGCAAGTATTTTGAATAACAATACAATTCTCCAAAGCAGGGGAGAGAAAAAAAGGAAGATTATCTAGAAGGTTATTATAATGCTTTAGGTGAGAGATGAAAAGGACTAGTTCTATCTTGGTTACATCTCAAACAATGGAATCTTGAGATATCCAAGGGTATTGAATAGAAAGGATCTGGAGATGTGGCAAAGACTAGAGGTTCATACAAGAATCAAAGAAAAGAGGCACAGAGGCCTGTAACAGGAAAAACATAAGATCAAGAGAGGTATGGAGGAAACTCAGTAAAAACTGGTAAAAAAAAAAAAAAAAAAAATCACAAATCATAGAAATAATATAAATATTAACTTATTACATCTAAACATTTAAAATACCTAATTTGTATATTTTCATGAGTATTTATAGCTAAAATTCTCCAGGAAAGATTCCAAATAAACTTATTTCTAGTGAAGAGAATGTGATGACCTACGCATTGCTTTTTGTAGATTTATCTGACCTTGTAATTCAGAAGGAACAGTTTTGCTAATAGCATGCCAATTTTGCCTCCTTTATTCAATTTGATCTGTTATCTTAACTTGACAGCAGGATCACTCTGTTAAATCAAGTATTTCATTATCCCTGATTCCACTATTTGTTGTTGAGTAGGTGTAGAAAGGTGACAAAATTCAATTTATATTTCCTATTCCTACTCCTACATCTTTCCTTTGTAGACTCTTCAGGACAATAGTGAATCCCGAAGTTTAATGTAATTATGTCCTTTATTTTTTCTACCACAATTGGTTTATTTCATTTCTGCTTATTCCTAACATGTACCAGAAAACATGCTAGATAATATGGATACTAACATACAAAGAACTACTTTTGTGCATGAGGTTCTTATATTCAAGGGATAAAGATAAACTGGGTTTATTGAGGTAAATGCTATTTTGGAGGAATATGTGATGTGTAAAGATAACAGAGAAAGGAAAGTCAAACTCCACATAAGCAGGCTTCAAAAAGAAGAGATGCTTTGGTTAAGTCTGTGTGAAGACAGGCGGGGTGGATTTTATTTTTTTTTTAATGCAGTAAAAGGAATTTCAAGCAGAAGGAAAAGCATATAAAAAGACGTGATAAAGCAAAAACAATATCTGAGTAACAGAAACAAATGGATGAAAAACAATATGTAAAAGGGCACTGCAGGAAGATGCAACTGAACAGATAAAAAGAGATGAGATCACAAACAAGCCCTTGTGTCAAGATTAAACACTAACCAGGGAGCTATTGAAGAGATTCAAGGAAGAAAGTAACATGATTTCATGTTCATGACAGTTATTGATTGCTTTAAATAAATGATCATTATTTTTTTCCTATTACTGTTTGTGAAACACAGGAAAGCATCTTTGCAGTGAAGAGTCAGTCATGGAAATCTGTGATGCCATTCAAATATCAAACCAGATCTAGAGGCCCATCAGCACTCTGGTCTTTGCAATTTCAGAACTCAGGTTTTTCTCTGTTGCCTTCCACTCTTTCAGGATTTCATGGCACACCTCTCAGAGTCTTTATCTTAATTTCACAGCTCTACAGCAATTGTTCTTGAACATTTTGGTCTCAGGATTTTATGATCTTAAAAGCCAGCAAGAGGGAATTCCCTGGCAGTCCAGTTGTTAGGACTCTGTGCTTTCACTGCTGAGGGCTTGGATTCTATCCCTGGTCGGGGAACTAAGACCTCACAAGCCACACAGCAGGGCCAAAAAAAAAAAAGTCACCGAAGACTCCGAAGAACTTTTGTTTGTATGGGTTATATTTATCGATATTTACTATATTTGAAAATAAAACAGGGGCTTCCCCGGTGGTGCAGTGCTTAAGAATCCACCTGCCAATGTGGAGGACATCGGTTCGAGCCCTGGTCTGGGAAGATCCCATATGCCACGGAGCAACTAAGCCCGTGTGCCACAACTACTGAGCCTGTGCACCACAACTACTGAAACCCGCATGCCTAGAGCCCATGCTCTACAGCAAGAGAAGCCACCGCAAAAAGAAGCCCTTGCACCGCAACGAAGAGTAGCCCCTGCTCGCCGCAACTAGAGAAAGCCCACATGCAGCAACGAAGACCCAACACAGACAAAAAAATAAATAAATAAAATTATTAAAAAAAGAAAAATTTTAGTATTTGTTTATTAATCTATTTAAAATATCAATAATAATGACATTACAACTAGTTAGAAGGGGTGGTTTTATTTGATTTATGTATTTTTTAGTGTATTCTTAGTTCCCTGACCAGGGATTGAACCTGGCCCCTCAGCAGTGAGAACGTGGAGTTCTAACCACTGGACCACTAGGGAATTCCCAGGGGTGGTTTTATATTTTTGCAAGTTTCCTTAATGTCTTTTTTTTTTTTTTAATTTTTTTTAAATTATTTTTTAAATCAAGTATTTATAGCCTCTTACAATTTCTTTCTTTCTTTTTTTTTTTTAAATCATCACCTTTTTTCTTTCTTTCTTTCTTTCTTTCTTTCTTTCTTTCTTTCTTTCTTTCTTTCTTTCTTTCTTTCTTTCTTTCTTTCCTTTCTTTCTTTCTTTCTTTCTGGCTGTGTTGGGTCTTCGTTTCTGTGCGAGGGCTTTCTCCAGTTGCGGCAAGTGGGGGCCACTCTTCATCGCGGTGCGCGGGCCTCTCATTATCACGGCCTCTCTTGTTGCGGAGCACAGGCTCCAGACGCGCAGGCTCAGTAGTTGTGGCTCACGGGCCCAGCTGCTCCGCGGCATGTGGTATCCTCCCAGACCAGGGCTCAAACCCGCGTCCCCTGCATTGGCAGGCAGACTCTCAACCACTGCGCCACCAAGGAAGCCCCTTAATGTCTTTCTTAAAGAGCAGATTCTCAACTGCATCTGCATTCAATCAGTTGCAATATATTGTTTTGGTTGAAGTTCATGAAGATAATCTGTCCTCACACAGATATGTAACTAGGAAATGAAAAACCCTTTTCAGATAATTGTGAATATTCTTCCATAATAATATGCCCAAATTCATTAAGTGGTAGTTTCACAAACTTTGTTGCAATGTGCAATCTGAAACAATATCATTACAATTTTTGGACTCTTGATTTACCTTTCATTTTAATGACTTTTTTACCCTTGCAAGATTTTGTTACCACATGCATTGACCATTTGTAAAGTATTTGTTCACTGAGTTATGCAGATTTTACAAATTTGGGCACATATATTATACAATATAAAAAAACCACACATTTGTCAATATCTCATCAGAAATCTCTTAAGTATTGTTAAGTTTTCAAGCTTACAGTGGCAGATGCAAATTTTCCAAAATATTAATTTTTCTTTGAAAGTTTACATTTTATGATTAATAACAAATACTTTCATTTGTTTCAAGAAAATGTATACCAAATATCTAAATTAGAATAACTATAGTTTGTCTGTCAGCCATTTCTCAAAATGAAAATGATGTTTCATGAAAAAAAAAAATTAGCTAGTTCAGCTCAGAACCCAATCACACCAGGGCTTTTCCTTGAGATAACCAGCATACTTCAACGTACAGCAGAAGTGCTTCATGCATACTTCCTATTTCATCTTATACACTATTAAAACCCTTTTCTATTTGGTTGTCTATCTTTTTTTAATGATTTGTATGAGCAATTTATATTTTCTTCATTGGATAAAAATACTTTGTTCATTGAATCTATGTATTGCAAATACCTTCTTTTACTCTCTGGCTTGCTTTTCCACTATCTAAATGGTATCTTTTAATAAGCATAAGTTTTGAACTGTCATGTAGTTTAATTTATGATTTTTTCCTCCTCCATGGTTACTGATTTTCTGTCCCATTTAAGAAATCTCTTTTTATCCCAAGATCATAAAGATACTTTCTTATGTTTACCTCTCAAAAATGTTTTGTAGTTTTCAGTTTAGGGGTATTATACATGTTTAATTGGTTTTATTTTTAGGTATTTTACATATTTTTATGCTATGGCAAAGGATACCTTATTTTCTCACTTTCTATACTTTATTGCTTCTATGTAAGAATACAATTGATTTTTATATATCTCTGTATCCAGCAACTTGATTCATTAACTTAATAATTCCAATAGTTTTGCTGTAGAGTCTTCTGAAATTTTTCTGTATACAATCATGTCACATGTAGACAATGACAGTTTTACTTCATTTTCCCCAAATTATAATGTTTTTTTTCTTCTGTCATGTCTCATTTTACTGAACGGAAATTCTAGGACAATATTTAATGGAAGAAATGATAATAGATAGCATTGTTTCAAGATTTTTTCTTAATTTAAAGAAATACATTTTTATTCATAGTTTTAATATAAATTTCTGGTTTTACTGGAATCATAATCAGATATTATGGCCTATAAGATCTCTTCTGTAAGACTAAACATGTAATGTAGATAATGGACAAAAGACTACAGAAAGAAAGAACAAGTCATCTGAAAGTAAGTCTGCTATTTACAAGGGAAATCACTGGGATTCATTACTTGGGCTGGGTAACAAGTCCTAAAAATCTTAGAGCTGTGCTAGGTAAAGCAGAAAGGTCATACTAGAAGATATCACCATCCCCTGAAAACAAAACAAACAAACAAACTAACTAAAGAGCTACGTGTGTGGCTTGAAAGAGACGTCTTATTAAACTATAAAAATTTAGGGCCAAGGAGAGCTTCAAGATGGTGGAGGAGTAAGACATGGAGATCACCTTTCTCCCAACAAATACATCAGAAATACATCTGCATGTGGAACAACTCCTACAGAACACCTACTGAACGCTGGCAGAATACCTCAGACTTCCCAAAAGGCAAGAAACTACCCATGGACCTGGGTAGGGCAAAAGAAAAAAGAAAAAACAGACAAAAGAATAGGGATGGGACCTACACCTCTGGAAGGGAGCTGTGAAGGAGGAAAGGTTTCCACACACTAGGAAGCCCCTTCACTGGGAGAGACGATGGGGGGTGATGGGGCGAAACCTTCAGAGCCACAGAGGAGAGCGCAGCAACAGGGGTGCAGAGGGCAAAGCGGAGAGATTCCCGCACAGAGGATCAGTGCCGACCAGCACTCATCAGCCCGAGAGGCTTGTCTGCTCACCCACCGGGGCGGGTGGGGGCTGGGAGCTGAGGCTCCGGCTTCGGAGGTCAGATCCCAGGGAGAGACTGGAGTTGGCTGCGTGAACATAGCCTGAAGGGGGCTAGTGCGCCACAGCTAACCAGGAGGGAGTCCGGGAAAAAGGCTGGAACTGCCTAAGAGGCAAGAGAGCATTGTTTCAGGGTGTGCAAGGAGAGGGGATTCAGAGCACCGCCTAAACGAGCTCCAGAGACGGGCACGAGCTGCGGCTATCGGCGTGGACCCCAGAGACGGGCATGAGACGCTAAGGCTGCTGCAGCCGCCACCAAAAAGCCTGTGTGCGAGCACAGGTCACTATCCACACCACCCCTCCCGGGAGCCTGTGCAGCCCGCCACTGCCAGGGTCCCGTGATCCAGGGACAACTTCCCTGAGAGAACACACGGTGCACCTCAGGCTGTTGCAACGTCACACCAGCCTCTGCCACCGCAGGCTTGGCGCATATTCTGTACCCCTCCCTCCCCCCGGCCTGAGTGAGCCAGAGAGCCTTAATCAGCCGCTCCTTTAACCCTGTCCTGTCTTGGCGGGAACAGACGTCCTCAGGAGACCTACACGCAGAGGCGGGGCCAAATCCAAAGCTGAACCCCAGGAGCTGTGCGAACAAAGAAGAGAAAGGGAAATCTCTCCCAGCAGCCTCAGGAGCAGCAGATTAAACCTCCACAGTCAACTTGATGTACCTGCATCTGTGGAATACCTGAATAGACAAAGAATCATCCCAAAACTGAGGAGGTGGACTTTGGGAGCAATGATATATACATATATTTTTTGCTTTTTCTCTTTTTGTGAGTGTGTATGTGTATGCTTCTTTGTGTGATTTTCTCTCTATAGCTTTGTTTTTACCATTTGTCCTAGGGTTATGTCTGTCCGTTTTTGTTTTTTTTTAGTATAGTTTTTAGCAATTCTTATCATTGGTGGATTTGTTTTCTGGTTTGGTTGCTCTCTTCTTTCTTGCTTTCCTTTTTTTCTTTTTTTATTACTTTTTAATTTTTATGTTTAATAATTATTGTTCATTTTAATAACATTATTTTATTCTATTTTATCTTCTTTCTTTCTTTTTTCTCCCTTTTCTTCTGAGCTGTGTGGCTGACAGGGTCTTGGTGCTCCAGCCGGGTGTCAGGCCTGTGCCTCTGAGGTGGGAGAGCTGAGTTCAGGACATTGATCCACTGGAGACCTCCCAGCTCCACGTAACATCAAATGGTAAAAGCTCTCCCAGAGATCTCCATCTCAATGCTAAGACCCAGCTCCACTCAACAACCAGCAACATACAGTGCTGGACACCTTAGGCCAAACAACTAGCAAGACAGGAACACAACACCACCCATTAGCAGAGAGGCTGCCTAAAAACATAATAAGGTCACAGACACCCCAAAACACACCACTGGATGTGGTCCTGCCCACCAGAAAGACAAGATCCAGCCTCATCGACCAGAAAACAGGCATGAGTCCCCTCCACCAGGAAGCCTACACAACCCACTGAATCAACTGTAGCCACAGGGGGAAGACACCAAAAACAATGGGAACTATGAACCTGCAGCCTGTGAAAAAGAGACTCCAAACACAGTAAGTTAAGCAAAATGAGAAGACAGAAAAATACACAGCAGATGAAGGAGCAAGGTAAAAACCCACCAAACCAAACAAATGAAGAGGAAATAGGCAGTTTACATGAAAAAGAATTCAGAGTAATAATAGTAAAGATGATCCAAAATCTTGGAAATAGAATGAAGAAATACAAGAAATGTTTAACAAGGACCTAGAAGAACTAAAGAGCAAACAAACAATGATGAACAACACAATAAATGAAATTAAAAATTCTCTAGAAGTCATCAATGACAGAATAACTGAGGCAGAAGAACAGATAAGTGACCTGGAAGACAGAATGGTGGAATTCACAGCAGCAGAACAGAATAAAGAAAAAAGAATGAAAAGAATTGAGGACAGTCTTACAGACTTCTAGGACAACATTAAATGCATAAACGTTCACATTATAGGGGTCCCAGAAGAAGAAGAGAAAAAGAAAGGGACTGAGAATACATTTGAAAAGATTAGAGTTGATAACTTCCCTAATATGAGAAAGGAAAGAGTCAATCAACTTCAGGAAGCACAGAGAGTCCCATACAGGATAATTCCAAGGAGAAACATGCCAAGATATATATTAATCAAACTATCAAAAATTAAATACAAAGAAAAAATATTAAAAGCACCAAGGGAAAACCAACAAATAACATACAAAGGAATTCCCATAAGGTTTACAGCTGATCTTTCAGCAGAAACTGTGCAAGCCAGAAGGGAGTGGCAGGACATATTTAAAGTGATGAAAGGGAAAAACCTACAACCAAGATTAGTCTACCCAGCAAAGATTTCATTCAGATTCAACGGAGAAATTAAAATCTTTACAGAAAAGCAAATCTAAGAGAATTCAGCACCACCAAACCAACTTTACAACAAAGGCTAAAGGAATTTCTCTAAGCAGGAAACACAAGACAAGGAAAAGACCTACAACAACAAACCCAAAGCACTTAAGAAAATGATAATAGGAAGATATATATCGATAACTACCTTAAATGTAAATGGATTAAATGCTCCAACCAAAAGACATAGACTGGCTGAATGGATACAAAAACAAGATCCGTATATATGCTGTCTACAAGAGATCCACTTCAGACCTAGGGACACATACAGACTGAAAGTGAGGGGATGGAAAAACATATTCCATGCAAATGGAAATTAAAAGAAAGCTGGAATAGCAATTCTCATATGAGACAAAATGGACTTAAAAATAAAGACTACTACAAGAGACAAAGAAGGACGCTACATAATGATCAAGGGATCAATCCAAGAAAAAGATATAACAATTGTAAATATTTATGCACCCAACATAGGAGCACCTCAATATATAAGGCAAATGCTAACAGCCATAAAAGGGGAAATCGATATTAACACAATCATAATAGGGGACTTAATACCCCACTTTCACCAATGGACAGATCATCCAAATGAAAATAAATATGGAAACACAAGCTTTAAATGATACATTAAACAAGAGGGACTTAATTGATATTTATAGGACATACCATCCAAAAACAACAGAATACACTTTCTTCTCAAGTGCTCATGGAACGTTCTCCAGGATACATCATATCTTGGGTCACAATTCAAGGCTTGGTAAATTCAAGACAAGTGAAATCACATCAAATATCTTTTCTGACCACAACACTATGAGATTAGATATCAATTACTGGAAAAAAAATTTGTAAAAAATACAAACACATGGAGGCTAAACAATACACTACTTAATAACCAAGAGACCACTGAAGAAATCAAAGAGGAAATCAAAAAATACCTAGAAAGAAATGACAATGAAAACACCACAACCCAAGACCTATGGGACGCAGCAAAAGCAGTTCTAAGAGGGAAGTATGCAGCAATACAATCCTACCTCAAGAATCAAGAAACATCTCAAATAAGCAACCTAAACTTACACCTAAAGCATTTAGAATAAGAAGAACAAAAAAACCCCAAAGTTAGCAGAATGAAAGAAATCATAAAGATCAGATCAGAAATAAATGAAAAAGAAGGAAACAGTGGCAAAAATAAATAAAACTAAAAGCTGGTTCTTTGAGAAAATAAAAAAAAAATTGATAAACCATTAGCCAGACTCATCAAGAAAAAAAGGGAGAAGACTCAAATCAATAGATTTAGAAATGAAAATGGAGAAGTAACAACTGACACTGCAGAAATACAAAGGATCATGAGAGATTACTACAAGCAGCTAAATGCCAATAAAATGGACAATCTGGAAGAAATGGACAAATTCTTAGAAAAGCACAACCTTCTGAGACTGAACCAGGAAGAAATAGAAAATATAAACAGACCAATCACAGCACTGAAATTGAGAGTGGGATTAAAAATCTTCCAACAAATAAAAGCCGAGGACCAGATGGCTTCACAGGCGAATTCTATCAAACATTTAGAGAAGAGCTAACACCTATCCTTCTCAAACACTTCCAAAATATAGCAGAGGGAGGAACACTCCCAAACTCATTCTACGAGGCCACCATCACCCTGATAAGCAAAACCAGACAAAGATGTCACAAAGAAAGAAAACTACAGGCCAATGTCACTGATGAACATAGATGCAAAATTCCTCAACAAAATACTTGCAAACAGAATCCAACAGCACATTAAAAGGATCATACATGATGATCAATTGGGGTTTACCCCAGGAATGCAAGGATTCTTCAATATACGCAAATCAGTCAATGTGATAAACTGTATTAACAAACTGAACGAGAAAAACCATATGATCATCTCAATAGATGCAGAAAAAGCTTTCAACAAAATTCAACACCCATTTATGATAAAAACCCTCCAGAAAGTAGGCATAGAGGGAACTTACCGCACCATAATAAAGTCCATATATGACAAACACACAGCAAGCATCGTTCTCAATGGTGAAAACCTGAAACCATTTCCTCTAAAATCAGGAACAGTAGAAGGATGAGCACTCTCACCACTATTATTCAACATAGTTTTGGAAGTTTTAGCCACAGCAATCAGAGAAGAAAAAGAAACAAAAGGAATCAAATCAGAAAGGAAGAAGTAAATCTGTCACTGTTTGCAGATGACATGATACTACACATAGAGAATCCAAAAGATGCTACCAGAAAACTACTAGAGCTCATCAATGAATTTGGTAAAGTAGCAGGATACAAAACTAATGCACAGAAATCTCTTGCATTCCTATACACTAATGATGAAAAATCTGAAAGAGAAATTAAGGAAACACTCCCATTTACCACTGCAGCAAAAAGAATAAAATACCTAGGAATAAACCTACCTAAGGAGAAAAAAGACCTGTATGCAGAAAACTATAAGACACTGATGAAAGAAATTAAAGATAATACAAACAGATGGAGAGATATACCATGTTCTTGGATTGGAAGAATCAACATTGTGAAAATGACTATACTACCCAAAGCAATCTACAGATTCAATGCAATCCCTATCAAACTACCAATGGCATTTTTCACAGAACTATAACAAAAATTTTCACAATTTGTATGGAAACATAAAAGACCCCGAATAGCCAAAGCAATCTTGAGAAAGAAAATTGGAGCTGGCGGAATCAGGCTCCTTGACTTCAGACTATACTACAAAGCTACAGTAATCAAGACAGTATGGTACTGGCACAAAAACAGAAATATAGATCAATGGAACAGGATAGAAATCCCAGAGATAAACCCACCCACCTATGGTCACCTTATTTTTGATAAAGGAGGTGAGAATACACAAGGGAGAAAAGACAGCCTCTTCAATGAGTGCTGCTGGGACAACTGGATGCTACATGTAAAAGAATGAAATTAGAACACTCCCTAACACCATACAGAAAAATAAACTCAAAATGGATTAAAGACCTAAATGTAAGGACAGACACTTTAAAACTCTTAGAGGAAAACATTGGCAGAACACTCTGACATAAATCACAGTAAGATCCTTTTTGACCCACGTCCTAGAGAAATGGAAATAAAAACAAAAATAAACAAATGGGACCTAATGAGACTTAAAAGCTTTTGCACAGCAAAGGAAACCATAAACAAGACGAAAAGACAACCCTCAGAATGGGAGAAAATATTTGCAAATGAAGCAACTGACAAAGGATTAATCTCCAAAATTTACAAGCAGCTCATGCAGCTCAATATCAAAAAAAAACCAAACAACCCAATCCAATAATGGGCAGAAGACCTAAATAGACATTTCTCCAAAGAAGATATACAGATTGCCAACAAACACATGAAAGGATGCTCAACATCTCTAATCATTAGAGAAATGCAAATCAAAACTACAATGAGGTATCACCTCACACTGGTCAGAATGGCCATCATCAAAAAGTCTACAAACAATAAATGCTGGAGAGGGTGTGGAGAAAAGGGAACCCTCCTGCACTGCTGGTGGGAATGTAAATTGATGTATCCACTATGGAGAACAGTATGGAGTTTTCTTAAAAAACTAAAAATAGAACTAACATACGAGCTGGCAATCCCACTACTGGGCATATACCCTGAGAAAACCATAATTCAAAAAGAGTCATGTACCACAATGTTCATTGCAGCTCTATTTACAATAGCCAGGACATGGAAGCAACCTAAGTGTCCATCGACAGATGAATGGATATAGAACATGTGGCACATATATACAATGGAATATTACTCAGCCATAAAGTGAAACAAAACTGAGTTATTTGTAGTGAGGTGGATGGACCTAGAGTCTGTCATACAGAGTGAAGTAAGTCAGAAAGAGAAAAACAAACACCGTATGCTAACACATATATATATATGGAATCTAAAAAAGAAAAAAAAATGGTTCTGGAGAACCTGAGGCAGGACAGGAATAAAGTTGCAGATGTAGAGGAAGGACTTGAGGACACGGGGAGAGGGAACGGTAAGTTGGGATGAAGTGAGAGATTGGCATGGACATATATACACTACCAAATGTAAAATAGATAACTAGTGGGAAGCAGCCACATAGCACAGGGAGATCAGCTCAGTGGTTTGTGACAACGTAGAGGGGTGGGATAGGGAGGGTAGGAGGGAGACACAAGAGGGAGGGGATATGGGGATATATGTATATGTATAGCTGATTCACTTTGTTATAAAGCAGAAACTAACACACTATTGTAAAGCAATTATACTCCAATAAAGATGTTAAAAATGTAAAAGAAAAAAAAACTTTAGGGCCAAATAAATCCCTGCCTAGAATCTCCATCTGCATCCGTAGACCCAACCCTTTTCTCACACTACGAACAGATCATCACTACAACGTCTGATAACTATTTTTAGCTGGAAAGAATCAGCAGACGTCAAGAAAATAGCAAATACAGCCATGTACACAATTATATATGCTGATAAATCTGTAGATGCAATTTCTCAAATTTTGGTCAAAGAATATGAAATTTAAAAAGTAATAAATATCACCAAATTGTCTTCCCAAAAGATTACAGCATTTTATTCTGACTGACAATAGACTACTTTTTCTTATGTCCCTCAGTACTTATGTTTTAAAATATTTTAAATTTTCTAATCTTACAAATAAAATAATGTTATCTCATTTTTGTTTTAATTTGCATTTCCCCAAGCACTACTGAGGTTGATCATGTTTTTATATATTTATTGCTCACATGCTTTTTCTCTTCTGTGAATTATTTATTTATATTTCTTTTCTATGTTTTTATTGAAGCATATGCACCTTTAACAATAAATTTATATAACTTCTTTGTTTATTGAAGACATTAACCTTTTGCCATTTGGCTTTCCTTTGTCTACAGACTTTCGAGTCTTTGCTGTTTTTTTTTTTTAATAAGTAATCAAATAAGTACATCTCTTGTATGTCTTCTGAGTGTACATTCTTAAGAAGATCTTCCCACTCTTAGAGTGCCAAAACTCTCTCATTACTTTTCTTTGACTATTTTATTTGTAGTCTTTACATCAAAATCCTTAATACCTCAGTTTTCCATTTTTGCCCACGATGTGGGTAGGGGATAAATGTTGCAGTCACCTTACAACTGAGAAGTCTAGGACTTAGAGGTTATGTAAAGAGGGCATATAAAACAAAAGCAAAAACATAAAACGATTGATGGCGGGGGAAAAACCACACTGAAGGATTATTGTGCTTATCTTACTGTGCTAGGCAGTTTAATTTTTTTCTTAAATTTAGTCAGCAGTCTTTCCAGGCCTAAAACTTGCCTATGTGAGAATTTGTAGCATTTATGTATAGCAGATACATGCATGTTCCACCTACAATTTATTTGGATATTAAATATCATATTCCACTGGGGAGAACTGGGAGAAATGTTTGAGGATGTGAGAAAGGTTAGAAAAGGTCAGGAGCATCATTGGTGGTAGCCTCTTCTCTCTCAGTCATTCGAAAAATGTAATCATAAAACTGAATGCCATATAAACAAGAGCTCTCCTGAGCTTTAGTTTAATGATCATGAGGAAATGTTTGACAGCTTAAATAACAGAAAAAAATGTAATATGAACACCTTTACTAGATATTAAAAAATCATTAAAAAAAATCACTGCAGGGAAACTTATAATAAAATGCTAATGTAAAATAGGCTCACTGAGGCATACAGCTATATTTGGCTATTCAATTAATGAGGGATTTATAGGGAGTAAAAAAAACAAAATTACAAAAGAATTAATTGCTTACAATACCCAGTGGTAGCCAAATAAGACATAGAAATATTCATTCAGAAAATGATTTTAAGACTTAGGAAAAAACTTCTTTCTCAGTATATATGCTTGCAACAGAAAACCTCCATATCTGATTAGATAATTCATCATTAGATTCAAAGGATGAAAACAAATCAAAACTGTATTAGTTTTCCATTGCTGCATAACAAACTACCACAAACTTAATGGATTTAAACAACACACACTTATTACCTCACAGTTTCTGTGGGTCAAGAGACCAGGTATAGCTTAAATGGGTCTTCCGCTTAAGGTTTACAAGGCTGCAATTAAGGTTCCTTTCATGGCTGGATTCTCATCAGAGGCTTGACTGGGGAGGAATCTGCTCTCAAACTTCCTCAGATTATTGGCAGAATTCATTTCCTTGCAGTTGTACAGAAAGTTGCTTTTTCAAAACCAGCAACAGAGAGAAACTCCAGCAATATAGGCACCACAATCTTATGTAATCATCTATCCATAATCAGTGCATGCTGTTGGTTACAATCACAGGTGCCACTCACACTCGAGAGGAGGTAATGAACAAAAGTATGAACACTAGGGGCTGGGATTATGGGGGCCACCTTAAAGTTTAATCACCACAAAAACAAAATTCATGGTATTTGAAACTCTCTTGGGTATGATTTGCAATGTTTATTTTTTTAAGTCTATATTTTTCTAAAAGCAAAAATAAATTGCTTTAATGGGGATTTCCCAGGTGATGCAGTGGTAAAGAATCCATCTTGTGATGCAGGGGACGCCAGTTCGATCCCTGGTAGGGGAACTAAGGTCCCACATGCTGTGGGGCAACTAAGCCTGCGTGCTGCAACTACAGAGCCCACACGCCACAACTAGAAGAAGCCTCCGCACTGCAACGAAACATCCTGCGCACTGCAACTAAGACCCGAAGCAGCCAATAAATAAATAAATAAATAAATAAATAAATAAATATTTTAAAAAATAAAATAAATTGCTTTAATGATTTCATAATACTTAACTCAATCACTAAAAAAGTCGTAAGGCAAACTCATAATTTATGTAACATAGCAGTCAATCAAATACTACCAACTACATGACATTATGGAGAAAACCATGAAAGGAGGAGCCAAATTTGAATTCTGGCTCAGTCACTTACTAAATATGTTTACTTGAGATATCTTCACAAACTTCTAAGGGCTCTGATGTCTTTATCTATAAAATGGAGTGAATTTATACTTACCTAACATGGGTTTTTTGTCAATTAGAGAAAATATTTTTAAGTACATTGAATAGGTCTGGCGCATAAGAGTTGTTCAGCAAAACACAGAAGTCAGTAGTATAATCACAGCACTTAAAGCCCACTGTGTATATAACACATGTCATGACATTATGAGATATTTTTTCAGAGTTTAAGTAATATCCTCGATTTCTAAGGAAAATATAATTTATAAGGGGAAATGGGGCAAGTAAACTGACTCAGCATGCACCAAAACGAGCAGTCAAAATGTATACACGCAGACATATATTGATACATAATAAATAATATGTTCATGTTCCTTTGAACACTTCATGTACATTAAACTTCAAGTTGTTTCTTTTGTTTTTGAGTCTCATTTCTTCCAACAGATACCAAGCAGTCTTGAGTGTATCTCTCAACTTAGAGTACTTGCAGTGACATTAAATATGGAGATTCCCAGACAGTAATCTCTGAAGACCGAACAGAGTCTACATTTTAAATAAGGCCTCTTATTTGGAGGACTGGATTTCTATGAAGAACAAATGTTTAAGAACCACTGGCTTACTGTTAAACCAAAGGAATGAAAGTAGACACTCATCTTCAAGATCTAGGGAGTTAGGAAATAAATATTGCTGATTCTGACTCTGATTCCACTTCTGATCACCAACTAATGATTCTGACACCCAACTTCAGAGTGTGTGTGAGTGGGTGGGGGGGTGGGAGGTGGTTTCTCACACCAATTCTGACACTATCTACCTGGAAATACCACCAGATTCCACAGGTTAAGGCTCAGTCCCACAAAACTGCCCTCACACTCTCACTTCAGATGTCAATCACAAGTCCAGGTTGTCCCCTCTACTTCTGACCAATTAGCTATAGATCAGAGTTTCCAAATTGGGTTTGATTACTTTGCTAGAGTGACTCAGAGAACTCAGAAACATTTTACTTACCAGATTACTAGTTTATCATAAAAGGTTACAACTCAGGATCAGCCAGATGGAAGAGATGCATAGGGCAATATGGGGAAAGAAGGAGGAGCTTCCATGCCCTCTTCAAGCACAGGCCACTCTCCCAGAATCTCCATGTGTGCACCAAGCAAGAAGCTCTCCGAACCCTGTCTTCTTGGAGTTTTTACAGGGGCTTCATTACGTAGGAATGATTGAGTAAATCATGCCCATTGGTAACTGAACTCAACCCAGCCCCTCTCCTCTCCCTGCAGATATGGGGGTGAGACTGAAAGTTCATACTCTCTGATCACATGGTTGGCTCTACTGGCAACCAGCCCCCATGCTTAGATTGGTTCCAAAATTCACCTAATTAACATAACAAAAGACACCTTTATCACTCTCCTCACTGGACATTTCAATGGTTTTAGGAGCTCTGTACCAGAAACTGGAACTAAGACCAAATAATACAATAAATAAATCACAATATGCTTACAGTATTATAAATATGTAAGTCCCTTTTCATTGGCTCATTTCCCTCTTTCTGCTTTCAGGGACATTTAAAATAAAATATCAATTAATATGCAGATATGTATGAGTGAAAACTAGGAAACATAACAAGTAAAATTAAGAGACCTAGAGCTGAAAGGGAACTTAAGATCATTTAGAGAAGATGGCTGGTTTCATTATGCTTCAAAGGGGGAAAGTGTTTGAATACTACTTAAAGAACGAAAGACTGTAAGTAAAGGTTTATATGAAAGAAAATATAAGGTTGCAGATGAAGGTTGGGCAGACTGTAATGGATTTGTATTTAGAAAAATAATGAGTAATGACCTACAGGTTGTAGAATGGGTCCAGTAGATAAATAATGCTTTGGATAATGAAAGAGTTCTATTTTGCAAATTGTTTTGTTCCTAATGACTTGAAAGACCACTTAGGCCTAGCCAAGTATTCATATACAATCTGATCCTAATGAAGTTGTTTGCAAGAGCAGCATAAATATAATCCTTGAGACTAAAGGCCAACGTGAAAGGAATCAAAGTTTTTTATTAGGTAGAACTATTTTAGGAATCAGCTCATAGTTTTGAAGAGAGGGAACAAAGCTGCAGAGGAAGTTATTATAGCAATCTGGGACAAAAATATATAATGTATATAATAGGATGACCAAAAACAAAGATCTGTAATGTCATTGTTACATTTGTAGTAACAGATTACAAGGGTTAGGACAAAACTTGTGGCTGCAGAGACAGGAGACAATGGCTAGATCAGGGTGATATAATGAAGGCAATAGCTACATCAATTCAGTTATTTGTAAAGGTCAAAAAATCCTACATTTTAGATAGTGAGGTCAGAAAATAAAAAGAATTGTATCATAATATGGTGTTCAAAAATGTTAAGGTTCACCAAAGAATTAGCACAGAGTTAACATGTAAAGGGAGTGGAAGCTTTAATAATTTATTCAACTTTTAAAATATTCTTTATTTGCATATTATTTATTCAACAAATACAGTTCACCTAATACAAGTCAGAGGAAAAACTGGAAACCACAGTCAAGCCAGCACAGCACTGATCTCCGAGCCAAAATGAAGCAGAAGTTTGAAAAGCTATTCTCATATTAATCAATTTGTATTTACACACCTTCCTGTAATAACTTTATTTTTCCTGTTTGTAAAATAAAATATAATTCTGACCAAAGTAGAGGTTGCAACTGAGTTCTAGAGATTGTCTTAGTCTTCTAATATCACTTTTCTGCAAAAGTCATATGTTTTGAAGACCAAGAAGATATGGATATTTTTACTATGTTGGGTATCAGGGAATCTTCCAGGTAACAACAGTACAACCCAATGCCTTTACCTTGATTCTTAGTGCACAGACTTTTTATTATACTAAATCAACCACTTATAGTCTTGAGTAAATGAAGTAATAGTAATGTACTATTATCGATTGCTAAGATTACTATGACTTAGAATTAGCTGACCCACCAGCATTACACAGAAATTATCAAGATGGCAATTACTAAAAGCGGTTTGATTCTTGATTAGTTGCTTCATAATACTTCGTAACAAAACAAAGAAAAATGAATTTGAATAAAACTCACACCACTTTTTGGCAACTACTAATGAATTCATTGTGCTCTTTATATGTATTTGAATCCTGTTTTTTGACTACTCTCTATAAACTTCAAGGGTAATATGTTCTTACTTCTTTCTCAGCCTTATTTATGACAAGAAATGACCTTGTGTGGCAATTATTTCTTGTTATACTTGATTTTAAGGGTATGCAATTACAGGCTGCATGCTGATTCCCATAAAAGTGCATGGGATAAAGTGTTAGAATAACCATATAATTTCAAATGTTTCCTTCTTTAAAAACTCTTCTATTTTTCATCCTCTTCATTAATTTTATTATGATGATGTATGTTGTAAAAACTTATAAATATCATTGAAAATTTAGTAAATAGAAAATATTGTATTGTAATCTTGTCATATCTATAGACATAGTCAATCAAATGCTGAGTAATGCTCAAATTAGAATTACCATTCAGCCAGTATATGACTATTGAAGTTGTTTTAGTTCCAATATAGTTCCATTAATTTAGTTCCAATATATGTTTTTCATAAAATTTTCATATATTTTAGGAGTATACTGATATATTCTGACTTCCTATATCAATCCTAAAAGTGTTTAAACCTTCAAAAACAATTCTCCATTAATGAGAAGAATATCACAAATATACCACTTAGATAAAAAATGATTATCATCAAACAGTAATGGTTTCTTCTTTTGCAGTTCCCTAGGCTTACATGAGACCTTGAGATGAGAGTGCATGTCTACCATTTCTACAGCTAGGTAGGCTGCTAATTAGCAGAGGCTTAGGAATTAAAAGCATAAATTAATTTTTATTTTAATCAAGCAAGTAAAGTTAATGTAAAAAAACTTGCCAGAGAAGGTCACATAATAGGCTTGCTTGTGTAGACATTCCTGACAACATCCTGCTGAGGACAGAATCAGCCTCCAAAGAGTGTCAACCTAAATAAGATCATTCTGGGAAAATCACTGGGCTTTTCAGAGATGGACAACAGTCAGATCAACACCACAGTAGGTATCTGTGCAAGCATAAGAGATTTCAAAGGGAGACATTGCTTGGAAACATGCTCTAATACTGTCTACTTGATTAAACCATCTAGCACTTCCATTGTGCCTTGAGGCTTAAATATAATTGCATGCCATTATTGAAACATCACAGTGGTATTTGATATTTGGAATGCTGTTCAAAAAGATTGCAGTGGATAAGATCAGAAAAAAAGACTTTTGCATTCTCTTATGAAATGCTTTCTAATCAATGTCATTTTATAGCTAGATTTCATAGATGTAAATAAAACTATTCCCCTAATCGGGTACCATATACAATTATAAATGTTTATGTATACACATAGATATAACGGCCGCTTATTTTGGCTTTGCTTTGGTTATTCTCTATTTTATTCAGCATTGTTGCCATAGAATCTTGGTCCTTTCTGTGTTCCCACTGTTCCATTCAACTTCATTGACAATTATTTTTTCCCTTGAGAGCAATCACTGTTTACCATACCGGGCTACACCTTGTGTCTCCACTGATAAACAGTGACTTAAACACCAATGTCAAGCAATGTCATTCAACACATCTGTTTCATTAATGCAAATTGTGGTGACAATCTGAACCCTCCTCTCTGATTTCTTGTTGCATAACTACAGCAGAAGCAAAGCAAGAGGACCATATCAGGAGCATATAAATGATGTGCCCCTACCACAACATCAGGGAACACAGAACATCTTTTAAAAGTTTCCTCACTATTGAGCTATTTAACTAGAGTAGTGACTAATTAATAATACTGTACTGCATATTTGAAAGTTGCTTAAAAAAGTGTCTCCAGGTAAAAACAATGTGGAGTTTCATTTTAAAAACAATAAAATACTATATTTTTATAATCTATAGATTCTAAGATTATGAAAAATATGTAATTTTCCATGTAAATCACTTTTAATATCAAATATTTATTTGATTTTGATAAAGTCTAACGTTCTGATCTGCTTTTGGTGGTTGGAATTTGGAAAAGCAGCCCCTAAAATTCAACTGGGCATCAGGAAATGTGAACCTGAAGGTTTTTTTAACGGAAAAATCACTTTAAAGTCCAAGAGTGAAGAACAAGATGAAATTGAAAACATAGAACACTTTTTCATAGCTTTCTCCAGCTTTCACTATTATTCTTCACCTCTTTCAAATTTAATTCCCTGTGTGAGGAAATACAGTTGACAGAGTTTGGTAGCACAATGTACCTGAAATCATTCATTCCTTTGTGCCTGAGAAATTCTCTATGTTATAGGGTGTTTTGTTTTGGGTATTTACATTCAGTACTCAGCTGGGGATGTTTGGGGTACATATATAACAAGAAGAATCATTTTAAAATTTAAGCCTGAAGTTCAAACTGGAGATTAGAATAATTTCCCGATTGAAAAATAGTCTCTGCTCTTTTTTTGTCACTGTTCTTATAACCATATAATGGTCAATTACCATATAAATGTTGGGTGTTTTTCTGATTGTCTTAAAGTTTTCAAGCATTTTATTTGACTATTAGCCAACAATGTCCTTTATGAGACAATGAATCTAGTCATAACATAGTCTTTAAGCCTAACAAGAGCATGATATTAATGTTTACCAGCATGTATTATTTGGGGCACAATGTCCTGTTTAATTATAGGGAAAATGTTTTGGATAGTTTCATTTTCCAATCATTTTTCAGCACTGTGCATGCCATTATCATTGAGCATTAACGATATATTAATGTTAAAGGGCATGGCCCCCATAGTCCGCACTCAGGTGAAAGCTAGGCTGCCAGAGCATTTTTAGTGCACGCAAAAGGAATACATCATGTCCTCAAACACCGTCTCAGTAAGACTTCTGGCAATGAGGTGAGCACAAGAACAGCAACTTTCCAACTTGTTTTTTATGTCTTTTCTAAAGGAGGAATTCTTATCTTAAAAATCATCCATATGATATCTCTTGATGTAGGTTAAAAAGGAAAGGGAATATTTTAGTAAAGATCAACTGAAAAGTGACCTTGTGTTTTTCTTCAAGTTTCAGATTTTCATGGTGAGCCCAAACTGATGGCAGTATTGTCCTGAAGTTAGTAGTTGCTAGGAAATGCCATGTATTTCACAGATAGATATACAGATACAAGAAATTGCCCACAGGGCTCTCTAGCTCAAATGCACTGCTTTTATGCAACCTTATATTACTTTTACAGAGAAGTATTTCTATTCATGTATTCACTTTTGAAACAGCAAAAACAAATCGAGTAAAATCAAAGTCTTGTTCTGTACCTTTTTAAGGAGTTGTGACTGGAAAAGAGCCGTCACCCAACATTCTAAAATTCCTCTGTGTTTAACTCAAGGGGCAGGGAATCCTGATACCTTCTGACAATCAGATAAAAACTGATACATGTTGCAATTTCCTCTGTGAGCCTGAAACAGTTTTTCTTGTATGCCACTTTCTCAATTTATAAACTGAATAGATCTAACACCAAAAGTAGGTTTTAATCTGGTGTCAGTTTTAAAGTATATGAGACCACAGTGTTTTAAATAAAAAGCTTAGGGACAGTTTTATCTAAAATGGGGAGGAGGAGATCCTTTCAGTTTCCTATAGTCTTCTAGTCTCTCTCTCTCTCCTTCTCTCTCTCTTCCCTCCCCCATCACACACACACACACACACACACACACACATAATCTGTGCATGTGTGTCTATCTGTCTCTGTCAACCTTCCTCAAGGCAGCTTCTCAGAGAATAATAATAAACATATTTTTAACATATTTCCTTCTATCTCAACCCATAAGGTCAATGGGACTCTAGAGCATCTGTAACATTTATGCCATGCATTGGGAGGAAGGAAAACCAATTACTTTCTATGGAGTCAAAATAGTCATTCTAAGAACTGATCATAGTAAATACAAGGGGGAGCCTAACTTTAATACAGTCTAACAGTCTAGTCCCATGTGTTTTAATTAAATAGGTAGAAAAACAGATGAGGCAGATGTGTATGGGTAAATAGACAGATCAACCATTCTTTTATATTTTTATAACATTGTAATGACTAGATAATAAGTATATATATAAGAATAAGCAATTAGAATCATCAGTCTATATAAGAATCAAGTAAGAATAACTTAGAACACTCCCTAGGTATCGACACTAAACCTTAAATAATTAAATCAACTAAAGGCAAAAGATCTGGGAGATTAGGGAAGTTGATTTTTAAAATATAGAAGCCATTGGAGCTAAACTTGAAATGGGAACAATATTTCCAGTTAAAAATCCCTAACTAATTACAATAAATTTTACCATACACAATCGATGATTGTAAAACAATCAAATAAAGTCTTAGAGATTATTAATTGCAGATCCCTTGGAAATATGAGGGTGTGGTTAAATCTATAGCAACATCTGCTCTTAGGAACCAGACTGGTATTCTCCTAGGCTGGATATTATTTCATAATTTCAATTCCCTTTTTTCAGTTTATGCAAAATGTGCAAATAACCAAATTATTCTTTTTTTTGTTAATTAGCTTTCAAAATGGTTAAAGGACACCTCTTGTATATTATTCTTTCTGGAAAAGTGAAAGTGATTATATATTTTGTAGACTGACTTATAGAATGTGTGATAACCTAAGTAGTTTTTTTTTTTTAATTGGCATATCAAAATCTAAGGGAAAAGGAGATAAAAAAAATAAGCTATCTCTGCTAAATAACTATGTCAGTTTTCTAAAAGGTCTGTAAAATTGATGTCATTGACTTCCTTAAATGTGTGAGACAGTATGGCAGGTTGTAGAAAAGACTCCCTCATGGTATGGTAATTTTGGTACCATGGCTATTTTTCCTCTGCTGGAGGTGGAGTAACCAGTCTGATAAAGCCAAAGGCTGTGCTATCATGGACTTTAGAAATCAGAGGACACCCAACACTGGCAAACATATTGCTTTGCTTTTTATTTACAATTTGCACTTCCCTTAGGACCAAAAAAGGTGTTTGGGGTGAGCAAATATACAGTGTAATAATAAACCAACTTGGCTATGAGATCTGCCTATTATGAATCTAATCTAATTTTGCCTTAGGGTCTTGAGGCAAAATTACATGGCCCTTCCCACATTGCTCAATGAACCTTATCCTCAAATCAAGGTAACATAAAATTCCAGGTTTCCTTTCCATGGACATAAAAAACAAGAATATAATTGAAATTCCGTTCTTAGAACATGTCTTAAAATTTCTGAACATATGTGTTGAGGATGATCTTCATATATTATTATTTATTTTATGGCTTTTAGTGATACAAAGACTTGTGGTGCCTAACTTCTATAAAACTGAACACTTTAGGAAACTGAGATATTTATTTGTTTTAAGCCACTAATGTCTTACTTAATGACTTGTTGCCTGAGCAACCTGATGTAATTTAACTTTCCAACATTTATACAATTATGAGTGAAATGTCCAAGCTAGCATAATTCAGGAGACATTAATTGAATTACATGACCATGTTCTGTAAAGTTGTCTAGAAATTTTCCTCTAACTTTCTTGCAATAATCTTGGCAGGGGGCCTTCCATGTTAAGAATATGGATTTAGGAAGACATACACACCAGTTCCAATCAATGTCAATTCTCCATATGCTTGTAATTAACTTATGGGTAGGCAGTCGTTTTGAAAGACTCACTTATCAACAAAAATAACAGAATTCTTCTATCCCCAGGTAAGAAGCATGCTGAAAGACAGACTGTAATGTTTGTGCAGGTATATTTGCCAGTTGTCTATAACTACCTTAAATATGAGGTAGGTGGATCTTCCTTGGAACATAGGTTCTCAGAGAATAACAGAATTTTACACAGTCCTCAAACTGTGAAGCTATTGAATAAATGTAAATTGCTGTTGATTATAAAGATGGTAAAATAAGTGTGTTGACATTTTGAAAAGATTAGCTTCCAATTTGAAATGGTACATAAGCAACTGCCTTGACACAGAAGCAGGAATGTAGTTCCGGCTTAGGAATCTGCCATCAGAACTTTGTGGATTCACATAGACATTGGGAGTGAGGTATCTAAGTGACATCTCTTTGGAATGGCCTAACTGTAAAATGTGCCAGTGATGAGGGCTCTTTATCCTGCCAGACAGTACAGCAGCATGCTGCTCCAATATGTTTGCACCCAGGAAAAAAATAATAGTTTTAGGATTATTTCTTTTTAATATGCTACCTTTAAGAAATTGACCAGGTATTCCTTTAAATGGTTGGTTCCATTCATTTATTTTTAACTTCATTCAAAAATATTTATTGAGTATCTATCACGGTTCAGACACTGTTCCAGGTGCTGGATATACAAGAGTTTGATTACAAATAGTGAGAATATTGGCCCAGATTCTACCATGGTGTCTGACAGAGCAGATGTTCAAAAGTATTAATTGAACGAATGATATGAATTCAAATTAAAATTTGACAAAATTTGATAACAAAAGGCTCTTGCAGACAATAGAGGGCAAACTGATCCTTTACTTCCCGTGCTGCTGTTCAATATAGAAAATATGGCAAAATCCTTATACAAGAAGAAAAAGCATTTTAAATTCTTTAATCCAAATATTATCATCATCCCTATTTTATTTTTCTCAAAATTTCATTTTGGATCCATATACATATTTCCTAGCTTTTACTATACCATATCTTACAGAAAATTATACTGACAAAACAGTCTTAAGAAGTCATGTTTTCCACTTCTTGCAAACCTCTTACTTATTGAGTACATTTTAATTCAGTGAACTTCTAAAGACCTCTAAGACATATCATTATCCACTGTTTCACCTCTGACTCACTTCTGCCCACACCCAAAAGCTTAATTTTCTTCTCATTTTAATAAACATCTGTGGATAAAAATGATAGATAAGTAGCAGACAAGAACTCACTTGGAGAAGTTTGAATTTTGCCTTTGCTACACAAAATAGAAGTGAGATGCTATACAACTTTTAATCCTTTTGAATTACAAGAAAACAGTAAGAGGGAGGTGCAGGCCTTGTTTTTTGTCCTGTTAATGTATGAAGCTCTAGATCAGGGGCTCTCAACGTGCAGTTCCCCAAACCATTAATATAAGCATGACCTGGCAACTTGATAGAAATCAATTTGGGGGAACAAGCAATCTGTATTTTAACAAATCCTCCTAGGGGCTTCCCTGGTGGCGCAGTGGTTGAGAATCTGCCTGCCAATGCAGGAGACACGGGTTCGAGCCCTGGTCTGGGAAGATCCCACATGCCGCGGAGCAGCTAGGCCTGTGAGCCACAACTACTGAGCCTGCGCGTCTGGAGCCTGTGCTCCGCAACCAGAGAGGCCACGATAGTGAAGAGGCCCACGCACCGCGATGAAGAGTGGCCCCCACTTGCCGCAACTAGAGAAAGCCCTCACACAGAAACGAAGACCCAACACAGCCATAAATAAATAAATAAATAAAATTAAAAAAAAAAATCCTCCTAGTGATTCTGATTTACTGAAAATTTTGATTATCACTGTTCTAAATTTTTGCAGTTATCTCTCTCCCTGACCCTGCTGCATCATTTGCCCTTTTAGTTTAAGAAATTGTCACATATATATGTTAAAAAAGAGCCATTACCCTCAATTAATAATCTGTATCTAAAGACATTTTTCAATCACTCAGCAAAAGTCTGGACACAAGGTCATTGGGAAGATTAGATTTGGTCTGTACAGAACAAGTCCTGAGAAGGAGGTCACTGGAGAGTCTGGAAGGGTGCTGTGTAGTTTCTGAAGCAAAGAAGACCATTAGTGGATATCACTGAATCCAACAATAAAAAGTTATAAATCCTTAGTCAGGAGATTTCAAGTGCACAGTCAATCAGTGTGTAAAACACAGCTTCAGATTCAGGGTGTTTTTCTCATAATAATCCAAGGCCCTAACATGAGTTCAGAATGAACAAACAGAACACAGGAAAAACCATTTCATTTCAGAAATTGAGAGTCACGCATGACTGAAATTGATGAAAGTGCCCTGCTGGTTAATACAGGAATACAGAAGTCACAAATTCAGCCTCTCTTTTTCTGTGGAACATAAACCTCCAATGTTTGATGATAATTTTGAGAGAATTACACCCTGCTTTCCCCATCAATTCAGAGAACTGGCAACAAGTATCTCAACAAAGAAACACCTGAATGCAAGATTGATACACCAAATTTCTAGTCTGTTTTCCAAAAATTGGTGTCAGCCTAGTGTGATATAGTAGCAATGCAGCATAGTGGTTAAGAACAGAGTCTGTAGCCAAGCTGACAGGCTTTGATTCCTGGACCTACTACTCACTAGGTGTATGATCTTAGGTAATTATTTCCCCTCTGTGTCCCTCAGTTTCCTCAACTGTAAATTAAGACTTACTGCCTCTTACGGTTGCTATTTTGATTAAAAGAGTTAATGTTTGTATTTTAACAAATATTTTAAAAGATTTATAAAGGCTAGTATCTAGAAAATCGTAGGAATTATGAAAATGTTCATTAACAAATACCCTGTTGATATTCTATTACAGGTTCAAGGCAATATGTGTGTGAGAAAATTCTTACAGTTAAAAATAAAACTATACATACAATTAAGACATGAGTTAGATATAAAACTTTTACATACAGCATTGCTTTTATTGGTTAATCTTACTGACAATTTTTTCCAGGTAGCTTCTGTTGAGACAACGTAATTTGCTCAAAACATTATCTCCTTTGCAAAATGTTACACACTGACTATGAAAAGGGCAAAGAATGAAGGTGTACTTATATTAATTAACAACTAATAGAAGACAGGTCCAAGTGACTACTGTTTCATAAACATGAAAATGAATTTATTACTAGCAGGCCTTGGATTGCTGGTATATAGTACTACAGTGTCAATAGAAAAAAATTCGCATTAAATATATAAGCAATTGAATGAGGTATATTGTCTGTATAAATTTTTGAGGTATATTCTTTCTGACTGCAATAACCCATTTTCATACTTAAGAATCACTAAATGAGAACATTTCTGAAGGAAAGTGTATTTTTAGAAGCATCTATAAAAACTTATATTTGATTACAATTTTTTTCAGTGCTCATACTGTCCAAGGGAAATATAAGAAATGTCATGATGTTATTAAAGAAGTGGTGTTAGCACAGACTAGTATCAAGTGAAACCCAACCTATAGCCACTCAAGCAAATGCGCTTAATTTATTAATACTGAACAAGTTGACCATTCAACCTTCAATTTAACCTCCATTTCCCAATTAAAAGAAAATCCTGTTTAGCTTTACAAATTTTCACATGTCCATTTTACTTACTTTATGTGTAACAGCCAGAACTAGTCTTCTTTCTGCACGAGAATCAACAACTTATAATGACACATCCTGTCAAGTAATTTGCTGATCCAGCTAGAGCAGCAATAGAAAAGTCATACCTTTTGTCTTTCTCGCTGATAATTTGGGTTCCTCCTTGAAAGACCATCATCAATCATGTCTAGAGTGAGTCTCTAGTTATTCCTTTGCTATAGTTAAAGCATCATCCTTATAAAATGGCCCTCTCCCTCTAGGGAGTCTAAAGCAGTATTATTGCCAGAAAAATCCAGAATCAAAAAAAAAAAAATGTCCACTGTTCCACTAAAGTAATACTGATGACAAAGAGAGAAAATAATGCTTTTTACTCACTGTGAGCTCCTCCCTTGGTCTCTGCATCTTCCTTCTCCTACTTTGTTTCTGAAAAATAAAAAGCATTAAAATCTTAAAATGAAGAAAACATAGTTGAAAAAATATTTTACATGATATGCATATGCAGACTATTTTATTATAAATATGAAATGATTAAACAGTAAAACTTTGTGTTGCTGAAACACAGGGAGTACAAAGACAGCCAGGGTTCTCCAACATGAGAGAATTAACTTTAAGAACAGGTACTGGCTACAAGTTACCCTTTCTGTCCAAAAGAAAAGTCTAACAGGGAACCACTGCAGAGGGAACATAGCACTGAGGAAACTGGCAAAGAGGAAACATTCAAAGAATGATCAGAAAAAAGAGATAAGTAGCTAAATGGCTGGGCTGTAATTCGGAAAGAATTCATTGATAAGTAACAGTAGGCATTAGGCATTTTGAGAAAGCATTATTAGAAGTAACCCTAAGCCTTAATAGAATTAAGACTTTGTCATATAAAAATCTGAACATTGAGCATGCACTGATACAGAGATTAAGAGTGCTGTGCAATTGAGAAAATGATCAAGTTGCTGATGATAATACTAATGATAAAACATTTATAATACATCAGATGTGGTAGGCAATTCACAGACATTATTTCATTCAGTCCTCAAACATTTAAGCCAATTCTATTGTCCATTCTTGCAGAAACCAAGGCATACAATGGGTGGGTAACTTGTCCAAGATCACCAAACCTGTAAGTGGTAGAGTCAGTGCTAGGAAAATGAACACCAAAGCCAGTGCTCTTAAATTACTAAACGACAAAGGCACTGTTTTACCACAGAGTATGATAGGCTACAAAAAATTTTATCACCCAAAACCTGCACGATGAGGGAAATGCAGATTGACAAGAGGAGAAGAAAGACCATGTTTTTATCATGTATTACCATGTTTATTAGGTATTTCAGCATGTGTAAAGTAAGAAGAAATTGGAAATCAACATAAGAATGTCATGTATACCATTTATAATTTGTCAGACAAATAATTATGTTATATGAATGGCATACTATTCTCATCCCATACAGTTGATTTAGTCATGTCATTAATCCTTTTGTTAACTTGAAATGTCGTGAATTAAACGTGTGATTTTTTGGAGCTATCTGACCTGAAGACCACCAGTTTACTCTAACCTTCAAAATTCTGATACACAGAGTAGACAAATAAGTACCAGTGGTTTCTGAATGCTGTCTTATCAGGTTTGTAAAACATGCTTATAATTACCATTACAAAAGATGCTTATGTAATAATTACCAGTACAGAGTATGTATTTTCTATTTTTTGAATTTTATTAAGTTTTAACTTCTTGAGGATAATCTATGTGCACTGAAACTTCCTCAAAGATATTAAATGCTGTCTAGACATAATTCCATCTGGGATGGTCTTAGCAATGCAACTGCCCCCTCTACTTCCCCTTTTCCTTTAAACCTGGACAGAAGAAAATAAGCCCTGGACAGTGCTTATAGTAGCAATCACCTTTACAAGGCAGTCAAGTAATAAAACAAGGTTTTTCTATATGCCTTGTACAACTTAAATTCCAGAGGAAAGTAGCAAAAGAAGTAATAGGGAGCTACAGCAGAATTATCAGAATTATCTGGACATTGCCTTATATTCTCTTCAGAGCATAATGAAATGCACTGTCAACTGATATCACATGAAACTATAGCAACATATTTATGCTGACCCTTAAATGGTTTGAGACACTTATTCAAATGGACAATTTTCTCTATTCTGACACTAGTGATTTCTCTCTAAGTGCCTACATCTTCACGTAAGCAAGGGACTTTTTATATCTCTTTGACTAGCTAGAGTGAGCCAAACTAGCCTCTACTGCCCTAAATTAAATAAATGAATAAATAAATAAATAAAAGTATATTTTTATGTTGTACATTTTAAATTTCAGTTTATATTATTAGTTTTGTCAGTGAGATAAAAGTATAGTAAAATAACCACCTATCTCCATTTTCATGCAAAATCAGATGAAGGCTTCTCTCACTTGCACCAAATACTGGAATAAATGATCAGCTATTCTTATCATAATATTGAAAAAGATTTGTTGACTGCTTACCATGTATCAGGGATTGTGCTTTATCAGTTCTTAAAGTAACTATAAGGGGTACCAACCTCTTATTATTCCAGTTTTACAGCTGAGGGAAATGAGACTCAGATAAAATCACTTTCCATGACATTGTGCCCAAGCTAACACTGTTAGAGGATTGTAATTGGAGCCAGGTCTTGAATCCAGGCAGTTTGTCACTAGGGCTCATGTTCTCATCAACTCTGCTTCCCTGACTCTCATCTAAAACTCTCTTTTCCACTGATTCCCAGGACAAAGCTTGCTCATGGATCTCACCATCCCTTTATGAAGCAAATTCCCAACCACTGGTTCCACTTTGTGTACCTGTCTATTAAAAGCTACAATTACACTTTTTATTATTTCTCTGCTCTATATTCTAATTGATCACACATACATCTACCAATAATCATCTATATTTCATTGACTTCCAAATCTAGACACCACCCTCACATGTACCTTCAATTACAAGATAAAATCCCTGTCTTCCTATGTATCTGTTTTATTTCATATCGACCTGCCAAATTAAGACTATCCAAATCTGAACTTATTTCACGCCCGCCCACTGTTTCTTGGATTTCTTACATCTTTTATGGGATACTAACACCCGCCATTCTATAGCATGGCGCAATTACATCCGTCTAGAAACCTAGAATCATCTTACTTAGACTTTGCCCTCTAGTTCACACTTGTACTCCACTTTTTTTTCTATCCATTTCATGACCAAACTCTGTTAATACTACCTCCCCAAATCTCTTTATCCCATCTATTTCTGTGAATTAAGACTGCTTTCATAGAAGTCCTCATTATGTCTCACTTGGGTGTCTAAAAGTTTGTCCTATTTTTTCCTTTGTTTCTCTTTTCTGTCCTCTTTAATACATATTAAACTTTCAGAGTTATCTCAAACTCAAATCTTAGCCATTTTTTTTTAAACATCTTTATTGAAGTATAATTGCCTTACAATGGTGTGTTAGCTTCTGCTTTATAACAAAGTGAATCAGTTATACATATACAATATGTTCCCATTTCTCTTCCCTCTTGCATCTCCCTCCCTCCCACCCTCCCCATCCCACCCCTCTAGGTGGTCACAAAGCACCGAGCTGATCTCCCTGTGCTATGCGGCTGCTTCCCACTAGTTATCTATTTTACATTTGGTAGTGTCTATATGTCCATGACACTCTCTTACCCTGTCACATCTCACCCCACCCCCTCCCCATATCCTCAAGTCCATTCTCTAGTAGGTCTGTGTCTTTATTCCCGTCTTGCCACTAGGTTCTTCATGGCCTTTTTTTTTTTTCCTTAGATTCCGTATATATCTGTTAGCATACTGTATTTGTTTTTCTCTTTCTGACTTACTTCACTCTGTATGACAGACTCTAACTCCATCCACCTCATTACAAATACCTCCATTTCATTTCTTTTTTATGGCTGAGTAATATTCCATTGTATATATGTGCCACATCTTCTTTATCCATTCATCTGTCGATGGACATTTAGGTTGCTTCCATGTCCTGGCTATTGTAAATAGAGCTGCAATGAACATTTTGGTACATGACTCTTTTTGACCTATGGTTTTCTCAGGGTATATGCCCAGTATTGGGATTGCTGGGTCGTATGGTAGTTCTATTTGTAGTTTTTTCAGGAACCTCCATACTGTTCTCCATAGTGGCTGTATCAATTTACATTCCCACCAACAGTGCAAGAGTGTTCCCTTTCCTCCACACCCTCTCCAGCATTTATTGTTTCTAGATTTTTTGATGATGGCCATTCTGACTGGTGTGAGATGATATCTCATTGTAGTTTTGATTTGCATTTCTCTAATGATTAATGATGTTGAGCATTCTTTCATGTGTCTGTTGGCCATCTGTATATCTTCTTTGGAGAAATGTCTATTTAGGTCTTCTGCCCATTTTTGGATTGGGTTGTTGGTTTTTTTGTTATTGAGCTGCATGAGCTGCTTGTAAATCTTGGAGATTAATCCTTTGTCAGTTGCTTCATTTGCAAATATTTTCTCCCATTCTGAGGGTTGTCTTTTGGTCTTGTTCATGGTTTCCTTTGCTGTGCAAAAGCTTTTAAGTTTCATTAGGTCCCATTTGTTTATTTGTGTTCTTATTTCCATTTCTCTGGGAGCTGGGTCAAAAAGAATCTTGCTCTGATGTATGTCATAGAGTGTTCTGCCTATGTTTTCCTCTAAGAGTTTGATAGTGTCTGCCCTTACACTTAGGTCTTTAATCCATTTTGAGTTTATTTTTGTGCATGGTGTCAGGGAGTGTTCTAATTTCATACTTTTACATGTACCTGTCCAATTTTCCCAGCAACACTTATTGAAGAGGCTGTCTTTTCTCCACTGTACATGCTTGCCTCCTTTTTCAAAGATAAGGTGACCATATGTGTGTGGGTTTATCTCCGGGCTTTCTATCCTGTTCCATTGATCTATATTGCTGTTTTTGTGCCAGTACCAAACTGTCTTGATTACTGAAGCTTTGTAATATAGTCTAAAGTCAGGGAGCCTGATTCCCCCAGCTCCATTTTTCGTTCTCAAGATTGCTTTGGCTATTCCGGGTCTTATGTGTTTCCATACAAATTGTGAAATTTTTTGTTCTAGTTCTGTGAAAAATGCCAGTGGTAGTTTGATAGGGACTGCATTGAATCTGTAGATTGCTTTGGGTAGTAGAGTCATTTTCACAATGTTGATTCTTCCAATCCAGGAACATGGTATATCTCTCCATCTATTTGTATCATCTTTAATTTCTTTCATCAGTGTCTTATAATTCTCTGCATACAGGTCTTTTGTCTCCTTAGGTAGGTTTATTCCTAGATATTTTATTCTTTTTGTTGCAATGGTAAATGGGAGTGTTTTCTTAATTTCACTTTCAGATTTTTCGTCATTAGTGTATAGAAATGCAAGAGATTTCTGTGCATTTATTTTGTATCCTGCTACTTTACCAAATTCATTGATTAGCTCTAGGAGTTTTCTGGTAGCATCTTTAGGATTCTCTATGTATAGTATCATGTCATCTGCAAATAGTGACAGCTTTACTTCTTCTTTTCCGATTTGGATTCCTTTTATTTCTTTGTCTTCTCTGATTGCTGTGGCTAACACTTCCAAAACTATGTTGAATAATAGTGGTGAGAGTGGGCAACCTTGTCTTGTTCCTGATCTTAGTGGAAATGGTTTCAGTTTTTCACCATTGAGGACAAGGCTGGCTGTGGGTTTGTCATATATGGCCTTTATTATGTTGAGGAAAGTTCCCTCTATGCCTACTTTCTGCAGGGCTTTTATCATAAATGGGTGTTGAATTTTGTCGAAAGCTTTCTCTGCATCTATTGAGATGATCATATGGTTTTTCTCCTTCAATTTGTTAATATGGTGTATCACATTGATTGATTTGCGTATATTGAAGAATCCTTGCATTCCTGGGATAAACCCCACTTGATCATGGTGTATGAGCCTTTTAATGTGCTGTTGGATTCTGTTTGCTAGTATTTTGTTGAGGATTTTTGCATCTATGTTCATCAGTGATATTGGCCTGTAGTTTTCTTTCTTTGTGACATCTTTGTCTGGTTTTGGTATCAGGGTGATGGTGGCCTCGTAGAATGAGTTTGAGAGTGTTCCTCCCTCTGCAATATTTTGGAAGAGTTTGAGAAGGATAGGTGTTTGCTCGTCTCTAAATGTTTGATAGAATTCACCTGTGAAGCCATCTGGTCCTGGGCTTTTGTTTGTTGGAAGGTTTTTAATCACAGTTTCAATTTCAGTGCTTGTGATTGGTCTGTTCATATTTTCTATTTCTTCCTGGTTCAGTCTCGGCACTTTGTGCATTTCTAAGAATCTGTCCATTTCTTCCAGGTTGTCCATTTTATTGGCATAGAGTTGCTTGTAGTAATCTCTCATGATCTTTTGTATTTCTGCAGTGTCAGTGGTTACTTCTCCTTTTTCATTTCTAATTCTATTGATCTGAGTCTTCTCCCTTTTTCTCTTGATGAGTCTGGCTAATGGTTTATCAATTTTGTTTATCTTCTCAAAGAACCAGCTTTTAGTTTCATTGATTTTTGCTATTGTTTCCTTCATTTCTTTTTCATTTATTTCTGACCTGATCTTTATAATTTCTTTCCTTCTGCTGGCTTTGGGGGTTTTTTTGTTCTTCTTTCTCTAATTGCTTCAGGTGCAAGGTTAGGTTTTTTATTCGAGATGTTTCCTGTTTCTTGAGGTAGGCTTGTATTGCTATAAACTTCCCTCTTAGCACTGCTTTTGCTGCGTCCCATAGGTTTTGGGTCGTCGTGTCTCCATTGTCATTTGTTTCTAGGTATTTTTTGATTTCCCCTTTGATTTCTTCAGTAATCACTTCGTTATTAAGTAGTGTATTGTGTAGCCTCCATGTGTTTGTATTTTTTACAGATCTTTTCCTGTAATTGATATCTAGTCTCATAGCGTTGTGGTCGGAAAAGATACTTGATACGATTTCAATTTTCTTAAATTTACCAAGGCTTGATTTATGACCCAAGATATGATCTATCCTGGAGAATGTTCCATGAGCACTTGAGAAAACTGTGTATTCTGTTGTTTTTGGGTAGAATGTCCTATAAATATCAATTAAGTCCATCTTGTTTAATGTATCATTTAAAGCTTGTGTTTCCTTATTTATTTTCATTTTGGATGATCTGTCCATTGGTGAAAGTGGGGTGTTAAAGTCCCCTACTATGATTGTGTTGCTGTCGATTTCCCCTTTTATGGCTGTTAGCATTTGCCTTATGTATTGAGGTGCTCCTATGTTGGGTGCATAAATATTTACAATTGTTATAGCTTCCTCTTGGATCGATCCCTTGATCATTATATAGTGTCCTTCTTTGTCTCTTGTAATAGTCTTTATTTTAAAGTCTATTTTGTCTGATATGAGAATTGCTACTCCAGCTTTCTTTTGATTTCCATTTGCATGGAATATCTTTTTCCATCCCCTCACTTTCAGTCTGTATGTGTCTCTAGGTCTGAAGTGGGTCTCTTGTAGACAGCATATATATCGGTCTTGTTTTTGTATCCATTCAGCCGGTCTGTGTCTTTTGGTGGGAGCATTTAATCCATTTACATTCAAGGTAATTATCGATATGTATGTTCCTATTCCCATTTTCTTAAATGTTTTGGGTTTGTTATTGTAGGTGTTTTCCTTCTCTTGTGTTTCTTGCCTAGAGAAGTTCCTTTAGCATTTGTTGTAAAGCTGGTTTGGTGGTGCTGAACTCTCTCAGCTTTTGCTTGTCTGTAAAGGTTTTAATTTCTCCATCACATCTGAATGAGATCCTTGCTGGGTAGAGTAATCTTGGTTGTAGGTTTTTCTCCTTCATGACTTTAAGTATATCCTGCCACTCCCTTCTGGCTTGCAGAGTTTCTGCTGAAAGATCAGATGTTAACCTTATGGGGATTCCCTTGTGTGTTATTTGTTGTTTTTTCCTTGCTGCCTTTAATATGTTTTCCTTATATTTAATTTTTGACAGTTTGATTAATATGTGTCTTGGCGTGTTTCTCCTTGGGTTTATCCTGTATGGGACTCTCTGTGCTTCCAGGACTTGATTAACTATTTCCTTTCCCATATTAGGGAAGTTTTCAACTATAATCTCTTCAAACATTTTCTCCGTCCCTTTCTTTTTCTCTTCTTCTTCTGGGACCCCTATAATTCGAATGTTGGTGCGTTTAATATTGTCCCAGAGGTCTCTGAGACTGTCCTCAGTTCTTTTCATTCTTTTTTCTTTATCCTGCTCTGTAGTAGTTATTTCCACCATTTTATCTTCCAGGTCACTTATCCTTTCTTCTGCCTCAGTTATTCTGCTATTGATCCCATCTAGAGTATTTTTAATTTCATTTATTGTGTTTTTCATCATTGCTTGGTTCCTCTTTAGTTCTTCTACGTCCTTGTTAAATGTTTCTTGCATTTTGTCTATTCTATTTCCAAGATTTTGGATCATCCTTACTATCATTATTCTGAATTCTTTTTCAGGTAGACTACCTATTTCCTCTTCATTTGTTAAGTCTAGTGTGCTTTGACCCTGCTCTTTCATCTGCTGTGTGTTTTTCTGTCGTCTCATTTTGCTTATCTTACTGAGTTTGGGGTCTCCTTTTCACAGACTGCAGGTTTGTAGTTCCCGTTGTTTTTGGTGTCTGTCCCCAGTGGCTAAGGTTGGTTCAGTGGGTTGTGTAGGCTTCCTGGTGTAGGGAACTAGTGCCTGAGTTCTGGTGGATGAGGCTGGATCTTGTCTTTCTGGTGGGCACATCCACGTCTGGTGGTGTATTTTGGGGTGTCTGTGGCCTTATTATGATTTTAGGCAGCCTCTCTGCTAATGGATGGGGCTGTGTTCCTGTCTTGCTAGTTGTTTGGCATAGGGTGTTCAGCACTGTAGCTTGCTGGTCATTAAGTGATGCTGGGTCTTGATGTTGAGATGGAGATCTCTGAGAGATTTTTACCGTTTGGTATTACGTGGAGCTGGGAGGTCTCTTGTGGACCAGTGTCCTGAAGTTGGCTCTCCCACCTCAGAGGCACGGCCCTGATGCCTGGCTGGAGCACCAAGAGACTTTCGTCCACACGGCTCAGAGTAAAAGGGAGAAAAAATAGAAAGAAAGAAAGAAAGAAAGAAAGAGGCTATAATATAGTGAAGCAAAATAAAGCTATTGTAAAGCAAAGCTATACAGACAAAATCTCACCCAGAAGCATATACATATACACTCACAAAAAAAAAGGCACAGAGGAAAAATTAATATATCCTGTTCCCAAAGTCCCCCTCCTGTATTTGGGATGATTCGTTGTCTATTCAGGTATTCAACAGATGCAGGCACATCAAGTTGTTTGTGGAGTTTTAATCCGCTGCTTCTGAGGCTGCTGGGAGAGATTTCCCCTTCTCTTCCCTGTTCACACAGCTCCTGGGGTTTAGCTTTGGATTTGGACCCGCCTCTGCGTGTAGGTCACCTGAGGGCGTCTATTCCCCGCCCAGACAGAACGGGGTTGAAGGAGCAGCTGCTTCGGGGGCGCTGGCTCACTCAGGCCGCGGGGAGGGAGGGGTATGGAGGAGGCGGGGCGAGCCTGCGGCAGCAGAGGCCGGCGTGACGTTGCACCAGCCTGAGGCGCGCAGTGCGTTCTCCCGGGGAATTTGTCCGGGGATCACGGGACCCTGGCAGTGGCGGGCTGCACCGGCTCCCGGGAGGGGCGGTGTGGAGAGTGACCTGTGCTCACACACAGGCTTTTTGGAGGCGGCAGCAGCAGCCCCAGCGTCTCACGCCCGTCTCTGGGGTCCGCGCTGATCGCCGCGGCTCGCGCCCTTCTCTGGAGTTCGTTTAGGCGGCGCTCTGAATCCCCTCTCCTTGCGCGCAGCGAAACAAAGAGGGAAGAAAAAGTCTCTTGCCTCTTCGGCAGCTGCAGACTTTTTTCCGGTCTCCCTCCCAGCCAGCTGTGGTGCGCTAACCCCTTCAGGCTGTGTTCACGCCGCCAATCCCAGTCCTCTCCCTGTGGTCCAACCGAAGCCCGAGCCTCAGCTCCCAGCCCCGCCTGCCCCGGCGGGGGAGCAGACAAGCCTCTCGGGCTGGTGAGCACTGCTCGGCGCCGAGCCTCTGTGCGGGAGTCTCTCCGCTTTTTCCTCTGCGCCCCTGTTGCTGTGGGATCCGCGCTGTTAGCTGCGGCTCGCGCCCGTCTCTGAAGTTCGTTTAGGCGGCGCTCTGAATCCCCTCTCCTCGCGCACCAGGAAACAAAGAGGGAAGAAATAGTCTCTTGCCTCTTCGGCAGCTGCAGACTTTTTCTCGGACTCCCTCCCAGCTAGCTGTGGTGCGCTAACCCCTTCAGGCTGTGTTCACGCTGCCAATCCCAGCCCTCTCCCTGCGATCCGACCAAAGCCCGAGCCTCAGCTCCCAGCCCCCGCCCGCCCCGGCGGGGGAGCAGACAAGCCTCTTGGGCTGGTGAGTGCTGGTCGGCACCGCTCCTCCGTGCGGGAGCCTCTCCGCTTTGCCCTCCGCACCCCTGTGGCTGCGCTCTCCTCCATGGCTCTGAAGCTTCCCCCCTCTGCCACCCGCAATCTCTGCCCGCAAAGGGGCTTCCTAGTGCGTGGAAATCTTTCCTCCTTCACAGCTCCCTCCCACTGGTGCAGGTGCCGTCCCTATTCTTTTGTCTCTGTTATTTCTTTTTTCTTTTGCCCTACCCAAGTACGGGGGGAGTTTCTTGCCTTTTTGGAGGTCGGACGTTTTCTGCCAGCGTTCAGTGGGTGTTCTGTAGGAGCAGTTCCACGTGTAGATGTATTTCTACTGTATCTGTGGGAAGGAAGGTGATCTCCGCGTCTTACTCTTCCGCCATCTTCTCTCCTCCGCCTCTAAATTTCTCAGGGTTCCTGGAATTGACTCTCGAGGCCGCCATGACAGGCCCCGCCCCCCCAAATCTTAGCCATTTAACTACTATAAAACACGTAATCTCCTTAATTACTACAAGATAAATATAAATTTCTAGGTTTGACAAACAGAACATTTCTGGACCTCACTCATTATTATTTAGAGTAATCCCTTGCCTGCCACTCTGGCCTTGAACCTGATTCTTCTGTCACATTTGACTGCTTGAAAGTCGCTATGCTTTCTCATATTTCAATGTCCTTGCACCCACCATTGCACATATCTAGAGTCCTTTCTGCCCTTTCCTTCACCTAGGAATCATTCATTCAAGTAGCCATAATCACACACGGTCATTCTATATTGTTATTTCTTCCTTTGTGACCATTACATATATTATGGTCATGTTGTTTCTCAAAATAAATTGTAATGATGTTTTTGTTTACATTACTGGATATAAGTTCCTTCAGATCATGGACTGAAATTCATCTTCATTTAAGCAGTGCCTGTGAATGCCATAATAAGTACACAATAAATATTTATTGAATAAATAAAGAAATGGATGACTAGATGAATGAGAAGTGTCATATGTTCTGGACTTCAATATACAGGCAGGAAGAAATTGAATCTGTGTCAGCTCCCCTGTCATAAAACACTATAAATGTATTTTGTTTCCTACTCTTTAAAGTAAAATAATACTTGCCTTTAATAACAAGAGTTTTCTTTTAGTTTTACTGTATGTTCCTTAAATTTTGAGGTGAAAAAACACTGGATATTTTCATTTAAATAAAATTAACATATTTAAATTATAATTAAATTAAGCAATCTACATAAATTTAACACATATTCTAGCACATAGTAAGCTCTCAAAAAAATGTAATCAAGTGATATCAATTACCTAAAAGGATACATTGGAAACTTTAATTTCTTAAAGCAGTAACTGATTTCAAGCATATATCTTTTTAAGTAAAATGTGAACATAGGACTTACTTTAAAAATTCTAAAGCAAACAGAGGAAATATAAAAGAAAGCATTTATCTTCAAGTAGCCACTCCCTAAATTACCCAAATATAATATCTTTAATACAGCACATGAAATAATTCTAATAACCCAATATCTCGTCCTCTAACTACTGAATCAAACTGAGTATGGAGAGTTCAGGTCATTAAGTAGACATATATCCTGCCACTAAATGTCATTCTCAAATATAATTCGATGAATTACACCAAGAGGCACATAAACTGTTTGCATAAAATATTCCAGGAAGGTATTCTTAACTCCTGTTGAAATAACAATATAGTAGGCTCAAGTGTTTGTTGTCTAATGGATACTGAACACTGTCAAACTCTTCTAGAGTGAAGCAATGTCTGTATTGATGGAACACAAAAGTATAATAAATGAATATTCAGTAGCTTTACAAAAAATGATTGGATTTTCAATTGCATTTAAAATGACTATTCAAATTAATAACCTATTATTTCAGAGGAGATAGTCTATTTCATAAATATGGAGCATAATAATTAAAAGTGCTATTGTCAGTAGACTAAAGGTTAATTGCAAAGGCAACCAGAAGGCCAGTGTTCTCTGGACAATATTCAAAATTAACAGTCAAGTGTAATGAACATTTGTGCATTTGCAAAAAAGGTTTCAAAATCAATCTTGCATTGAATCAAAAGCTATTGTAAATGTTTTGCACAAAAACTGTGGACAAATATTAAAATGATATTGGGAAGTTACCAGAAGCTAATCACTCAAAAGCTAAAAATAAAAAAAATGCAGTTTACTTTTAAGTATGAGTATGTGAATTTTCAATATTTCCCAGCACACTCTATTGTTCAGTAACATGGTCTTCTGCAGATTCATTGTTATTCTTAACAATTCATATAATTCATATAAATTGATATATAAATTGGCTAATTTGCCATTTATAAGAAATTAACTTAGAAACTCATATTTATAAAAGCCAAAGAAAGGGAACTATGAAAATAAAAGAAGGAATGTCATCTCATAATTTGATTTTACTTATAGAATTTTTATGTTTATAATGAGGTTCTTAGGTTTATACTTGTTTTATTGACACTTGAGCTACCAAAATAATGCATTTAGATCAAATAATGCAGTGGCACATAAAGAAAAAAATAATTTCCCTCCCCTCTGCTTCAACTCCATATCCTCTCAAATGTAACATTTAACACTTAATTTGGTATATATTATTCCACATATTTCTTTCTATACATGTAAACACTTGAAAATATACGCTTATATTTTTATTTGCCTACAAACACGGGTAAAAATATACACAAAGTTCTGCCACTTGTTGCTTTATCATATAAAATGCACATCACTTGAAATGAACAAGCACAGATCTAATCAGTTTTAATGACTGTATATTATTTCATATTATGGCTACATCACAGTTTATTCAACTGTTCCCATATTTATGGACATTTAAATTATTCTCAGTGGTCTTTTGGCATTAAATATAATACAGAAATAAACACACCTGAATATATGACCCTAAGTGCTAGTATACTTATTTAAATCTCTAAGAAAGATTTTCAAAGGTGAAATGACTGGGTCAAAGATATGCATGTTTAAAAAATTATTGTTAAATATTGTCAAATATTTTCCAAAAGTTTGTAAAAATTCATATTTTACCAATAATAATAATAATATTTGTAATTCAAATATTATTCAACATATTAGGTAGACTTCAGCTAATATTATAACAAGATAGGGCAACAAAACAGTAAAAATGTATAAAAAGAAGGGTAAGGGGCTTCCCTCGTGGCGCAGTGGTTGAGAATCTGCCTGCCAATGCAGGGGACACGGGTTCGAGCCCTGGTCTGGGAAGATCCCACATGCCATGGAGCAACTGGGCCCGTGAGCCACAACTACTGAGACTGCACGTCTGGAGCCTGTGCTCCGCAACAAGAGAGGCCGCGATAGTGAGAGGCCCGCGCACCGCGATGAAGAGTGGCCCCCACTTGCCGCAAATAGAGAAAGCCCTCGCACAGAAACGAAGACCTAACACAGCCATAAATAAATAAATAAAATTAAAAAAAAAAAAAAAGAAGCGTAAAAATATTTAAAACTACTCTTCAATATTTAATGATATTATCGTATCATTTTGTATATCTAGTAACCCCAAGAGATTCTATTAAAAACATTAGAATTAATAATTGAATTGGTAATGTGTTTGTATATAAAGTAAATATGCAAAGGTAAGCTGTTTTTCAGCAAAAGTCAGTTGAAAATGGTATTGAAAAATAACCCATTTGCAATAAAACTTAAAAATATGAAAATATCTAAGAATAAATTTAACACGTAAGATATAAAACTTATATGAAGAAAAAAGAAAAAGAAATTAACATAAATATGTTGAACACATAAAAGCTAAATAAATGAAAAGAGAGACCATGTTCTTATATGGAACACATATATATATATCACTTTTTCTTCAAATAATACTCATTTAAAGCAATTTTTATCTGAACCTAATATGTTTAAATTGGACAAAATGATTGAAAAGTTGTAAAATAATAAATGTGGAAAAACTGTCAAATTTTTGGAAATAAGAAAAGATAGCTACAACACCTTACCAGCTATTAAAAGTTATTACAAGGCACTGGGGGATTGAAGTTGTTATAGCTTTTCAACTAGGATTAGATCCACATCCATGCCAAGCAAAATGATTTAGAACAATGGATAGAGTTCAAGCAACTACAGCAACAGGAAAATGAGGAAGGACATCTTAGAAAAGAGATTTGGAGTGGAAGTCCAAAATTCTATGTGTAACTCTACCCAAATTTCTGAGTAACCCCTGATCTCACATGTATGAGGCAGAAACGAGGCAGAAACCAGGCAGCCCAGGTAAAACTAAATGAACTAAACAGATTTCTTCTGTGGCCAAGTTCAGGAGAGGCACAGGTTCAGTTATGTTAATCACTTAATAAAGCAAAATATCAGTACTCTTCAGAAACAGAACCCTGAGTCTCTAAAATATATCACAATATTCAGGAGACAGTTCAAAATCACTAGGCTTATGAAGAAAAAGAAGAAATTTAGAAAAAGGACTGACCCTGAGATGACCAAGATTTTGAAATAGGCACACACCGTTAACTATGTTCAAAGACTAAAGCAATATATGCTCATAATGAACACATGGGAAATCTCAGCTGAGAAATAGAAATTATAAAAATGAGCCACATAGGACTTCCCTGGTGGCACAGTGGTTAAGAATCTGCCTGCCAATTCAGGGGACATGGGTTCCACCCCTGTTCCGGGAAGATCCCTCATGCCATGGAGCAACTAAGCCCGTGCGCCACAACTACTGAGCCTGCGCTCTAGAGCCCTCATGCCACAACTACTGAAGCCTGTGTGCCTAGAGCCCGTGCTCCGCAACAAGGGAAGCCACTGCAGTGAGAAGCCCGCGCACTGCAACAAAGAGTAGCCCCCACTCACCACAACTAGAGAAAGCCCGCACGCAGCAGTGAAGACCCAATGCAGACAAAAAAAAAAAAAAAAAAAAAAATGAGCCACATGAAATTATGAAACAAATACACAATAATGATTTTTAAAAATCAGAGAATGATCATGATAACAGAGCGGAGATTTTTTTTTAAAGGCATGCAAACTTGCACATAGATCAATAGGAACTACACAGTAGGGAAAATAGAGTAAAAATATATTGTCTTAAAAAGATTTTATTTTTTTTAAGTCTAACAAAAATGTAATTAGAGTTCCAGAAAGAGAAGACAGAAAGGAGTAGAGAAAAAAATTTCTTTTGAAGAAACAATGTTTGATAAAACCTGAATTTTGGTGAGAGACATAAATATACAGACTCAGGAAGTTCAATAAACCTCAATTATGACAAATGCAAATACAAAGAAAAGGACACCTAGACATATTATAGTCAAATTGATGAAAACCAAACATAAAGAGAGAAATCTTGAAAGCAGCTAGAGAAAAGCAACACATTACCTATGGGGGAAGATGACAGGTAGTGGAATGACACATTTAAAGTATTGGAAGAAAATGTCCTTCAAGAATGATGGTGAAATAAAGGAAAACATGAAATAAAGATAACAGAAAATGAAGATACTTGTCACCAGCAAACATGCTGTACAAGAAATGCAAAACGAATTCTTCAGAGTGAAGTGAAATTATATCAGATGGGACTATGCATTAGAAGGAAGAAATAAATACAACCAGATATTGTAATTCTGAAAACAAATATTAAAAAATATTTTACTCAATATATTTAAAATGCATACAACTATTTAAAGCCAAAATTATAACATCATAGCATGGGGTTTATAATGTCTGTAGATACAACATACATGACAAAAATAATATAAATAACAGAGGTGGAGAAATATGGTTGCAAGCTTCTTATATTTTATGAAAAGTGATACAATATTAATTTCAAGTAGGGCAGGGAAAAATTTAAGGATGTATATTATAATCCCTAAAGCAAACCTAAGAAAATAATTCAAAGAAATATACCTAAAAAGTCAATAGATTAAAGAAAATTCCTAAAATATTTGATTAACTCAAAATCTTTGGCAGAAATAAGGAACAGAGAAACAAAAAATAGAGGGACAAATGATAACAAACAGTAAAATGGCAGACTGAAGTCACGTCATAACAACAGTTACATTAAATTTTACATGGTCTAATCACTCCAACTGAAAAGCAATGATTATCAGAATGAAAAAATAGCAGGATTCAACTCTATGTTGTCTGTAAGAGACCAACTTTAAATATAAAGACAAAGGTAGAAAGAAATTGATAGAAAAAATATACATGCAAATAGAATGCATAAGACCACTGGAGTGGTTATATTAATATCAGATAAAATGGATTTCCAGACAAAGACTATATAAGAGTTAAAATATATTGTAGTAAAAGGTTAATTCATCAAAGACATGAAAATCATACATGTTTATGTATCTAATAACAAATCTTTGAAATTCCAAAAACAAAAGTTGACAGACTAAATGAGAGAACTAGATAATTCCATAAAATAGTAGATGTTAACATCCCTCTCTCAGCAATTGATAGAATGACTAGACAAATATATAAATCAGGAAAGACGGATAAAATGAACACTATCAACCACCTTGGACTAATTAAAATTTACAAAATATTATAGATAGCAATTGCAGAATGCACATGCTTATAAGTATACATAAAGTTCATCTAGACAGACCATATGCTAAGCCATAAACCAGGCTCCAATATATTTAACAGAATTAAAATCATACAGAATAATTTCTCTCACCAAATAGTTCAAATAGATTTGGAAATTAAAGCACATTTATAAATAACTCCTGGACCAAATTAGAAATCACAATGGAAATTTTTAAATGTCTGAAACAAAATTATAATGAAAATACAAAATAACAAAATTCATGGGATCAGATAAAGCAGGGTTTCTGAGGGATTTATAGCTGCAAATCCCCCTAATAAAAATGAAGATTATTATAAGATCTGTGTCTTCACCATACTACACCATTACAAGTGCACACACAAATGTACTCACACACACACACACACACACACACACACAGAGCTTATGACCATAAGAAAACACAAATAGCTGGCACAGACTAGCGACCAGAAATAGTGGGAAGGATAAGCGAATATATCGTTTCATATAGGGAAAGTAGGGTCATAATTTTAAAATAAATTTTTATTTTATTGGGAAGGGATAGTTTATATAAATAGCTAAAATTAGCTAGAGATTAGGAATAATATGTTACTATCATATGAGTAAATATTTAAATTTAATAATAATAAATAATTTAAAAGAATATTTGTATTACATTGTTATTTATTCTTAAAGAAAATAGAAAAATCAGAACCCATAAAGCAAAATATTGATATTATAGATCCCATACATTTTAAATTATTCATTGACAAAATATATCATAAACAATGTAGAAATAGGTTATGAGAAAAGGTATGCAGCATATCTCAGAGAGAATACCAGATTTCTTTGATATATAGACAGAGTTTACAAATTAATTTTAGAATATGAATAAAATAATGCAATTCAAAAAAGAAGTGATATTGGAAAATAAATAAGCAAGTTGTTTGGCTTTACTGGTAATCAAGTAAATGCCATTTAAAACAGTGATGTATCTTTTTTTGGTCCAAAATATCGGCAACAAATTTTAAAAATTGATACAATCATGTTAGCATAATTAGATTTCTTTCATCAACCATATCTATCTGGAAAGTTAAAGTTCTAAAATGGTATTTGAAGCAAAATAAACTTGGGAGCAAGAGCAGGAAGAGCTAGATTATGAGCACTTGGAAAACAAAAGCCAGTGATTCACAAGCCTGGACAGTCAACAATAAAGGCAGCCGCAGAAAAGATGGAGAAGCTGAGAAACAATCATATCAGGAGTAGGTCAAACTTGACCTCAACAGCAGCTGTTTAAAAATAATAATAAAATGTAGGGACCTATCATGCAGAAGAAAATTGCTTCAACTTCCCCAGCAGGGCACTATAACTACTAGTTGCAGGGCAGAAGAATCTCAAGGCATCCTGAGCCCACAATCCACTTCCCCCATAGGGAACCTGCCACTGAACATTTTCTGCTCCTTAGAAAAAGTGAAGTGTAGTTGAATCTGTCTGGCTCTGTGGCCAGACGGACTGCATTAGAATGCCTGCTTTCTACAAAGCCTCACTTTCTTCATCTAAAAAATGTAGGTATTATCTACACTGTGAGGATTAAATAAAAGAGCAGTGAAAGTTAATGGCACAGTCTCTGGAACAGAGGAAATGTGTACCAAAAGTTAATTCTCCTTCTTTTCCTATTGCCTGTACAGATCAAATTAAGCATCAGGGATGCTTTGTACATATTGCTATGTAGTTGAGTAAGCCAATTAGTAATCCTTTGACTTCATGTCAATTGACAGAATCATTTGATAAAATACCAGACATGAAAGAGTTTCTTGAGTTGAATTTGTCCACTGAGGGAAAAAAAAAAGTACTGTTTAGCACTTACATTTTAATCTTACTTTTACCTAAATGACTCCTTTCAGGTTTATTCTCCTTATTTCATTCTTAGGTACAGTGGCAAAAACATCGGAATTAGAGTTTGAAAAATTTCATTCAAGACCCAACTGTTTTTTAGACTAATCAGCTAACATCTCTTACCCATGAACTTTTTAATAAGAGGTAATAATAAGAGCTACCTCATCATGGTATTTCAAGAATCAAAAAAATATTGTCTATAAGAATCCTTCTTTTGGCCAAATATAAAAGTCCTTCTCTTAGTTTGGTCCCCCCCAAAACAAACACTGAGATAAAGATTCTTAAGAGGGTCATTTTGGGGTGATGCAAATGAAAACAAAAACAACAGCAAATGCTAGGAGATAAGAGAAGTGAGGGAGAGAAGGGGAGAAGATAGAGTGATAGATTAAAGATGGACACATATTTTAAGATCCTTATTATTGAAAGAAAGGATCTATCTCCCTGCTCCTTCATTCTGGTGGGAGGAGAAAGGGTCATGACTTCCTTGACTGAGTATGGCAGAGGAATGCTGGTGCCAATATCCAAGATGAAGCCTTAAGAGACCCGCGGCTTCCAATTTCTGTCTCTTGAAATACTTGGTTTTAGGATGCTAAGCTGCTATGTATGAAGGCTAACTATCAGCTAGAGAGATCAGGTAGAAAGGCTGATAATTCATGGAAGGAGGGAGAGACCCAGCTAGGCTCAGTTTTTCAGCTATCCCTGTTGAGGCACTAGGCATGTGAGCAAAATCATTCTGGATCCTTCATGCCAGTGCAGCAACTAGCTGAACACCACTGAGAGTCCCCACTTAATGCTGTACGAATCAGAAATGTGTAGCTGGGCACTACCCAAATTCATGATTCATAAACTTGTGAAACAGTAAAATGTTTGTTGTTTTAAGCCACTAATACTTAGAGTAGTTTGTTAGACAGCAGTAAATACTCCAAATAGCCAAAACGAGCACGTCATCAAGCCTGCTACCACTGTGAGCAAATGAAGCTTAATCTAGGAAAATTCTAGGAAACAGTGTCAAACACATCTTAGAGTTATCCCACTGGAAGGATGAGAGAGCTGGAGTAGTTATACATCCACTGTTGGTTGAATGCCAATTCTCTCTGGCTACCCGTGAAATCTACAGTAGCACATCCTAAAGTGGTGAGTCCCAAGAGATACAGGCACAGCTGACAGCATCTTCCACTCTCCTATAAAATGTGAAGTGTTTTAGCAGGTTTCCTTTGCTTTCTTACTGATATCAAAATTCTACTTTGCCTGATCCTGATTCTAGTATTTTTTTTTTCGATGAAGCCTTCCTTGGTATTTACTTTTTTATTTTTTGAAGAACCCAAAGGAAGAAATTTCTGAATTTTTATTTATTTAAATCCATTCTTCCTTTTTTATGTCTTTCTAGTATTGTTCTAATAGGTTTTTTAAAAATCAGCTTTGATAAATCCTAAAACAAAATACTACTATCCGCACCGAGCCAGAAGAAGCTATAAATTTTTGCATTTACAAATTTTAATTCCCAGTCTTACTGCCTTGAATTTAAGAACAATTAAAAGCCAAATGAACCTGTCTATGAAGCAGAAATAGAATCAGGGACACAGAATAGACTGGTGGTTGCCAAGGGGGTGGGAGGTGGCAGAGGGTTGGATTGGGAGTTTGGGATTAGCAGATGCAAACTGGTATGTATAGAATAGATAAACAACAAGGTCCTACTGAATAGCACAGGGAACAATATTCAATATCCTGTGATAAACCATAATGGAAAAGAATATGAAAAAGAATGTGTATATATATATATGTGTGTGTGTGTGTGTGTGTGTGTGTGTGTGTGTGTGTATAACTGAGTCACTTTGCTGTACCACAGTAATTAACACAATATTGTACTTCAACTATATTTCAATAAAAAATAAATTTTAAAAAATGTTAAAAATTAAAATTAAAACAGCATTTAACTACCACAGAAATTTTGAAAAATGCCAAAAAAAGTACAATTAAAAGCCAATGGTCATATATATAAATAACTACCAATTAAAAATGTTTTAAACTTTTGGTTGTCTATCCCATTTGGGGCTGCTTCTTTGAGTTTGCTTTTATAGGCAAATGGTTATGGCACAGGGACCACAGCCAGACTTCCTGAATTTTAATCTCTGCTCAGCCACTTACTTATTCTGTGCTCTTGGGAAACTGTTAACATTTCTGTGGCTTCAGAATATTTTATTATTGGTTCAAAGGGGGTAAAATAATAGTATTGTACTTATAGGAATGATATGAGTATTGAATAAATTATTAAATATAAAGTACTTGGAATAGTGTCTGGCATATTAATATAGGACCTTAATAAATTATCTTAAAAATCATAATATAAAATGTAGAGATGACATAAAGATCTAAATTTGTCAAAAGACTATCAAGAGGCCCAAATAAATTATAATTCCTTGTAATGTCTTTGCACCAACGTAACTGAAAATGGTTACAGAATCATAACTTTCTCAGAGCAGAACATTCTCTAATATTTTTAGGCTATCACTTGAACAGAACTGTCATGTGCAAGAAGCACTGCATAGATCAAGAAGCAGAGATGATAAAAAGCCTTAGTGCAGGCATTTAGTGTACATTTTAATGCCATCCACAGACTCTTTCTAGGTCTGGGAACCAAGTGCTCAAATTTCACTCAGTAATCTTACTCATTTTTCTTAGTGCAAGATCTGCCTTTTAGACCTTCAGATTGAAAATTGGAGAAGATATCAGCATACAAGCAGTCTTACAGTTTAATGAGCTTAAGCAAAATCTTTTTATAACTCAGATTCTCTAATACAATTCAAAATTGCAATTCAAGCTTGGAAAAAAAAAAACCCACCTCTGGGATAAGCTAGAGAGGGAAAAATGTATGGAAATGACATTCTTTTACTCTTCTTCTCTCTTTCATAGGATATTCTGCAATTAATGACTGTTGTTCTCTGAGTTCCCATTGAAATTACTGCTTTACTCTCTTCCCTGCTGTTAAGTTTCACAATGATTTGTATCTAAGGTCAGAGGCAAAAAATACTACTCTGAATTAGGCTACTAAATTCTAAAAGAATAATTGACAATTTTTTCCACAATATACAGCACCATGCTTAAAATCCTAGTCAGTCTCTAGTCTTTTCTTGATCTTAACTCTTTACCTGTGCTCAAGACCAGTCCTGAAAATGGGTCAAATTTTCTCTAGTGCCTGTGACTCTCATTAGGCCAATTAGAACCGATCAAGAGGCCAAGGCCTGATGTTACTCTTTCTGCTAAAAACAGCTGCCAGGTGCCCCACTTCTCTGCTCTCTCCTCCTCCTGACGCAATGCTCATAATCGTTGAAGCTGGGTCATGTCCTCATGATAGTTCATTTTATTACTTCTCTAGTGAAGGTTGGAAATTTTCCATAATAAGGTAAAAAAATACTAAAGAGATTATTACTCATCTTTATACTTTACCAGAAGCTTTATTTAAACATGTTCCTGCTAAAAACCTTTAAAGATTTTTGACAACTTATCAATACAGGAAGTTTTTAAGCAGTACAACATTTCAACTAATCTGTCTATTCACCCCCTTCTCCGTTGGCTAGAAAACAAACATTGGATGAAAAGGATCATAAGGCAAAAAAAAAATAATAATAATAGTCTCTTAAACGTGAACTCTTATTAAGCAATAGTGAACTTTTTAATTGGACTATCATGACTTAAGTATTTCTTGATGAATTCATTGTTAGATGTCTTCCTACCACTCTGGAACATGATAAAAGAAAGCTCATGCCAAGCCTCTCTGCTGTGAGTTAGCAATGCTTAATAAAAATGTGTCTAAATTCAGTAAAGCAAAATCTAATGTTTTTTCCCCATACTTTTACTTCCACTCCTTTCCTTCTCCATGCTTTCCTTTAACAGGAACTCAGAAAACTTAAATAACTTTAGAAATAGTGGAGTCATATTTCACATAGGACTTAGGTTTTACAAGTAATTCATAAGGTAGAGTCAAAATTACCCTTGTTAATTTCTTAACATCTCACCTTCAGTTTAACTGAGAATGCAACCCTGCTTAGTACTGTCTTTAAATATGCCAACTAAACATTACAGTATATTTTATCACATAAAAGAGAAAGAGAGGGAGTGGAAAAGATAGAAGAACAGTAAGACAAAATGCTCGGGATCTGTAGTATTGCCTGGATTAACCATACCCTTGTTTCCCTCTAGTTTAACTTTTTTAGTCTCACACACACACACACACAACTAACAAAGCTCCTCTCTTTCTCTGTCTCTCATCTTCTACCTCTCTTCTTCCCTTCTTTTCTCCTTCCTTCCTTCATTATTGGTGTGCATGAAGAAGGAAAGAAGGAGTGGAGAGACGGGAATACTTGAATCAGTGTAAGTTAGTCTATGACACAGCCTTACTACGTTATTTTTATTCCTTTTAGTTGAACAATAAAATATCTTTTAAGAAGTTCAGAGACTATGCATCCTCCTCTCCTGTCACAATGCAAAGCACACCGGGGTCACGAATCATGAACTCATCAGTGCTTGCCCTGACCAGGTCTATGACACGATCATTCTTAATTTCTCAAAGGTAGGAGAGACTCTTAATGTTCTAGATTTTTTAAAAATTTTAATTTATCAAAGTAAGCACTCCTAACTCTATACTTGGAAAATGAATACGTTGGTTACAAATGACAGAGGCTTAATCAGCTTAAGCAATACGGAGAAATATATTGGTTCTCTTCATCGGGAAGGAACTCACAGTAACTTACAAAATCCCTAGAACAAAAAATTTTATAATTTTTATGGAAACACAAAAGACCCCGAATAGCCAAAGCAATCTTGAGAAAGAAAAACAGAGCTGGAGGAATCAGGCTCCCCATCTTCAAACTATACTACAAAGCTACAGTAATCAAGACAGTATGGTACTGCCACAAAAACAGAAATATAGATCAATGGAAAAGGATAGAAAGCCCAGAGATAAACCCATGCACCTATGGTCACCTAATCTATGACAAAGGAGGCAAGAATATACAATGGAGAAAAGACAGTCTCTTCAATAAGTAGTGCTGGGAAAACTGGACAGCTGCATGTAAAAGAGTGAAATTAGAACATTCCTTAACACCATACACAAAAATAAATTCAAAATGGATCAAAGACCTAAATGTAAGGCCAGACACTATAAAACTCTTAGAGGAAAACATAGGCAGAACACTCTATGACATAAATCACAGCAAGATCTTTTTTGACCCACCTCCTAGAGTAATGAAAATAAAAACAAAAATAAACAAATGGGACCTAATGAAACTTCAAAGCTTTTGCACAGCAAAGGAAACCATAAACGAGATGAAAAGACAACCCACAGAATGGGAGAAAATATTTGCAAATGAAGCAATGTACAAAGGATTAATTTCCAAAATATATAAACAGCTCATGCAGCTCCATATCAAAAAAACAAACAATCCAATCAAAAAATGGGCAGAAGGCCTAAATAGACATTTCTCTAAAGAAGACATACAGATGGCCAAGAGGCACATGAAAAGATGCTCAACATCACTAATAATTAGAGCAATGCAAATCAAAACTACAATGAGGTACCACCTCACACCTGTTAGAAAGGCCATCATCAAAAAATCTACAAACAATAAATGCTGGAGAGGGGTGGAGAAAAGGAAACCTTCTTGCACTGTTGGTGGGAATGTAAACTGATACAACCACTATGGAGAACAATATGGAGGGTCCTTAAAAAACTAAAAATAGAATTACCATATGACCCAGGAATCCCACTCCTGGGCATATAACCAGAGAACACCATAGTTCAAAAAGATACATGCACCCCAATGTTCATTGCAGCACTATTTACAATAACCAGGACATGGAAGCAACCTAAATGTCCACCGACAGAAGAATGGATAAAGAAGATGCGGTACATATATACAATGTGATATTACTCAGTCATAAAAAGGAACGAAATTGGGTCATTTGTAGAGATGTGGATAGACCTAGAGACTGTCATACAGAATGAAGTAAGTCAGAAAGAAAAAAAACAAATATCATATGTTAACGCATATATGTGGAATCTAAAAAAATGGTATAGATGATCTTATTTGCAAAGGAGAAATAGAGACACAGAAGTAGAGAACAAATGTATGGACTCCAAGGGGGGGGGGTGGGATGAATTGGGAGATGGGGATTGACATATACATACTATTGATACTATGTATAAAATAGGTAACTAATGAGAACCTACTGTATAGCACAGGGAACTCTACTCAGTGCTCTGTGGTGACATAAATGGGAAGGAAATCCAAAAAAGAGGGGATGTATGTATACATGTAGTTGATTCACTTTGGTGTACAGTAGAAACTAACACAACATTGCAAAGCAACTATAGTCCAATAAAAATTAAAAATAAAATAAAATAAAATAAAATATCTCATGTACCCCTGAAGAAACTGAAGCTCAGGTAAGAGAAAAGTTTTTGTGTCTACAAAATTTTTTTTTAAAAATTGTAATGATATCTTACTATTTTTACACTATCAGGGTGCCATAATATTTTAACAGTTAATCTAAACAGAAATCTAAAAAAAGACAAGTAGGAAAAATAATAGGTCTCATCTGAAACAATGTATAGGAATTAACCTTAGACAACTGAGAGAAATCTTCCAAAGTGTGCGTATCTATCTATCTAGCTAGCTAGCTAGCTAGCTATATATATCTGGCACTAGAAAATAAATAAATAAAGAAGTGCTGCAAGTTCCAGGACCTCAAAGATTTGAACCAGGATCTAGTCAGCTGCCAAAGTTTTGGGACACACTTCCCTCAGCAAGGCAATCCAAGGAGAAATAAAGCTTCCTTTTCCAATGCCTTCATAGTAATCTCAGAACCTTGTGTCTGAGGCTTACCTCTAAGATATTTATTATTCCCTAGAAAATTTGTTACTGCAATTGGCCAAACCTAGAACACACATCTATACCTATAATCCGAGGGCTGGATATCTTCTCAGAAGAAAGAAAATGAGAGAAAAAATACACTTGACAGTCAAATACATAGCTACTTTGTGGCCCTTGGGACATTCATTAGGATATGAAATCAGCTTTGTTATACCAAATGCTTTTTTTGTAATTCTCTATAATGTGTATTATGAACACATCCACAAATCAGTCCCTAAATAGTCCAGAGGTTTGCATTCTTAGAAAAAAATCGTTTTCTTTTAAAATTCTACATTTCACTTTCAACGCTAATATGATGAGATAGATATGTTTAGATAGATAATTGGGACTCCACACATCTGGAATTTTAAAGCATTGTACTGGGAAAGGAAAGGGCAAGCTTTGGGGGTCTAATGAATTGCAAAAATAGGAGAATAAAAGATATCTGTACCAGGGAGTGAAAAATTAACAATGATAAAAAGAATTCTGACCAAAGATTTAATTCAATCTCAATATATTTTCTTAAAACTTCTTTGTCACTTAAAGAAACTATGTCCAAAAATGAGTTAAGGCAAAATGGACTAATTGATAAAGAAACTTAAAAGAACACAAATCAACAGTCTAGTTCCTTTCTAAAACCTGAAGCCACGAAACTGAATTTCATCTCATTTTTGTCAATAGTTGTTTAAGAGTACTTTGAAAAACTATAGAGGACTGTTATCATAGAGGTGAATAAATGGGCTAAAATCCAGAAAAATCAATAGCATCTTTTTTTCTTAGATTTATAAATATGTTTTGGATATATTCTGTAAGATCAGAGAATAATGAGATATGATAACATATTTAACTGATTATTCACAACCTGAAGAAAAAGTAATCAATCTTTAAATTCCTGAAATAAACTCATTTCATGAAAATTCATAAGCTATATATACTTGTGTTAGGCCAAATATGAGTGCATAAAATATTAAGCTTTTTAAATTTAACATGACGTGCTTATACTGCTATTTGGTTTATTTAGTTTCCAGTCTCACACAGAAATGCCAAAGCTTCACCCTTTCCTGTCTAAACAAAGTGTACAATGAAAATCCAGATAATTTTTAGAGTGTCTATGGATATATCTATCACAGTCTTAGCAAGTTTAAGATTTCCATTGAAAAAAATAAGGTTGATATTTTCATATGGTTTCTTTCATAAGAAATGGTAACAAATTGTTGGGCAGCTACTATTTGCCAGTCATTTTTAAGGCAATTTAAAACATAAATGCTTTATAATAGAGCATTTATCACAGATATTAACATATTTTATCAACATGAAATCTAAGGCTTGGAGACAGTCTACGTCAACAGAGCCAGACAGAAATCAAACAGGTTCAACTCCAAAGCCAATTCTACTGTATTTACTATAGTAAACTGTCTCCTAATTACAGACTTACACTGATGGGGAAAATAATTGTTCTCAACTATTTTTTTCATTTCCTCTAAGAGGATTGGATGGCTCTATCCATTGCCATGTGACTTACACAGCTCCCTGGAGACAAAATATATTCCCTCCTAAGTGTCAGGCTTATGCATGTTACTCACCTCGACCCATGGACCATGAACATGTGTGATATATGTTATGTCTGAGCAAAAGCTTTAAGAGACACTGAACGTTTCTACCACTTTCTCTTTCTCTCTGCTTTGAGAACAGCATGTGACAAATACAGTTTTCTCCTCTTGCCTAATTCCCAGAATGAAAAAGATATGTGCAGCAGATAAACAGCCAACAGCCACCGACATTTAATGTCAAGGAGAAATAAATGTTTGTTGGTGTAAACCCTTGAGAACTGGTGCTACATGTTATTGCAAACAGCTGATAAGTAAAAGAAGTACTGTGAATATTGATGAACAGAATGTTATCACTCTAACAGGAATGAAATAAATGTAGCCTTATTAGAATGTTATGCTTTTCTATTATAAAGACAAAACTTCAAGTGGGGAATGCTGCTTTTTGCATTCAGTATTTGCTATTGGTAAGTAATTCTGATGCCTAGGAGTGCACCTTGGGAGCATGAGGACAAAAACAAAATATTAAGGATAGAAGGAAAAAAGAGAAGGAATCTGGACACCCCCTGGCACTGTTGATTTACCACTCCAGGCCTAGAATGCAACCTCCAGACTCCTTGTAGTGCGAGAAAAATAAACACTGTATGTGTCTAATTGTTAAGTTTATATCACTTATGGCCAAATGAAATCTTAATTATAACAAGATGTCTTTGCAACTGCCTAAAAGTCCTTCATGTATGCCTTTGGAGTGAGACGGGGAACAAAGGCATGAAGCTAGAAAGTGGGGAGGGAAGGAGAAGAGAGGCAGAATTAGGAAATTCTTTACTGGATAAGAGGTATGAGCTCAGTTATGACAGACTTAGTTCTCCTCCAAACATCTATTTAAGAATTTCCTCAGAATAAAAAGATAAACCATAAAATTACATCCTTCTGCAAAAGCATTAATTTTATTTGTGAAATACTCCCTGGAAATATTTGTGTGGTCCCTTGTGGAGTAAAAAACTTTACCACATGTTGACAGAATTTCTCATATTATTCTTTTATTCATGATGTAAATCTTGCTCAGTCATAGTATATTATTCTTCGAATAAACTGTTACATTCTATTTGCTAATGGTTAATGTGATAAGCTTGATCTATACTTATGTGATATTGATTTACAGTCCCTTTTTTACTACCAATATCAATTTTTATAGAATTATAAATTCTTTGTCAAGTAGAGGAATTTTCATATTTTTCTATGTCTTTACCTATTTTAAATAGCATTTACATTACCAATTCAAAGGTTAAATAACATTAATAAATGTAGCTATCTATGGTAGTTGGTGTATTTGAATGTTCCACTTATTCTACTGTCAACTTTAGACATTCATATTGACCATTTTGTCAACTCAGGTTAGTTGGCCAAAAAATGTGCCCTTCCTCTCTAGGTTTGCAAGTTTTTAAATTAATAGATTACTTTTAGGACAGTTTTTGGTTTACAGAAAAACTGACTTGAAAGTACAGAGTTCCCATATATCCGCTCTTTCCTTCCCAACACTGCCCCACAGGTTCCCTTATTATTGATATCTTGAATCAGTATAGTATGTTTGTTAAAATTGATGAGCCAATATTGATACATTATTATTAACTAAAATCCAAAGTTTACCTTAGGGTTCATGCTTTGTGTTGTACAGTCTATAGGTTTAGACAAATGTATAACAACATTTAATCACCATTAGAGTATCATACAGAATAGTTTCACTGCCCTAAAAATTCCCTATGCTCCACCTATTCATACTTTCCTCCTTCCCCTTAACTCCTAACAACCCCTGATCTTTTTACTGTCTTCATAGTTTTACCTTTTTCAGAATGTCATAGAGTTGGAAGCCTTTTCAGATTGGCTTCTTTCACCTAGTGATACCAGTTTCCTTTGATGTCTTTTTGGCAGGAGGCCTCAAGCAGCCCAGTGTAAAGATGCTAATGAAGAGAAACTGAGACTTCATGACAAAAGTCAATAGCAACTTGTTGGCCATTGTGAGAGAGCCACCTTGGAAGCAAATCCTCTAGTTCCAGTCAAGCCTTCAGATAACTTCAACCCTGGCTGACATGTAAGAGCAACCTCATGGGAGACACTAAGCCAAACCTTGTACCCAAGCCCTGTCTTACTCACAGAAATTAGGAGAGAGAATTTTTTAAGAAGGTAAGTTGGTGGGATAATTTTATATATAGCAATAGGTAATTAATCCATATACATTTTCCTCTAAGAATAAATATTGCTGTGTCTCATATGTTTTGGTAGGAACTGATATCATTGCACTGTTTTCTAAAGAATTTCTATTCTCTCTTCTCATTTTTCTGTGCTATGCAGATTACCTGAAAATCTTTTTTTCCTTAATTTTCAAGAGATGTCTTTGATTTCTTACACAGCTCTATTTCCCTTTAACTGGTGAATGACTTCTCCCCTAGTTAAATAATTCTCAAGTTGCAGTCATTTTCTTTCACCAGTTTATAACAATAACAGCCTTCTACCTTCTACTGCTGTGGGTGCAAAGTTCAATAATGGTCTGATTTTTTTTCCCTGTTTATACATAGGCTTTTCCTTGTTTTAATTTTCTGAACACTTGTAAGATATCTTCTCTTGCTCGTTTACCAGGATATGCCTGTATTATTGTTTGTCTTTTCTTCAATACAGCCTATAACTTAGGTGAACATTTTATAACTGCAAATTCAGGCCCTTCTTCAGCTGAAGAAAATTTTCTGGTATTGTTTGCTTGCTCTCCCTCCTGTTCCTTCTTCTCCGTCAGTAGAACCTATTATTCACATTCAGTCTCTCAGATCTGTTCTATAAGTCTTTCCGTTTTTACTTATTTTACTTGTCTGTGCTTTGAGATATTTCTTGCATCTGATCTTCTAAGGTATTAATTCAGTTTTCTATCCTGATTATGCTCTCCTTTAGTTCATAAACTCAGTTTTCTGGCTTTGACTAGTGTATTTTTATGCTCCAGGAGGACTTTATAATGTTGCCATTAGAACTTTAAGGGCTATGATTTTTTTGTTGTTGCCTTTTGTCTCTGTAATTCAAGATTTCGTCATTTTTTCCCTAGTAATTCTGCATTACCAGGTACACATTTGATTATTCAACCTGATTCTTTGCTGTGTATGGAGGCTATCAGAAGAGAAGTTATTTAGTTATTGGTTTTATTTGGGATCATGTCTAAATGTGGGACATCATTAAGATGTAAACAGCAAAGGTATTACATATACTGTGAGTCTGTGGATAAGGGCAAAGTGCTAGCCCCTGCTTAAGGCCCTTGAAGTAAAAATTTCCCCTTATGGGTCTTTCCCAATTTCTGTATAGAGGAGACCCAACCTGCTTTCCCTCCCCACCCCGACCCCCAATCTCACCCTTTTCTCTCAGTATTTTGGGAAGATCCAGCTTGTTCTTTTCGATCCTTTCTGGCATTTTGACACTCTCACTGAAGGCTGTGGCATTCCTCCCAGATCTTAGTAATCCGCCCCCCCCCACAAAAAGCTTCTCCTAGGAACCTCTTTATTCCACTAAATCTTTGGACTTTCTGGCCACATTTAAGACAATTTCCCATCCCCTACATCAGTCTTTAAAAGGATGCCCATAATCTTGAGTCCTCAGACCCTCCCAACAGCCTGTAAGTGTCATCAACCACTTGGCTCGGGGGAGGCAAAGAACCTAGATTTGTCTGGGGAGGGTAGGGGAGGAGAGCCATGTTCAGGCTCCACATTCCCAGAATTCCCTTTACTGTGTTCACAGGGAAAGATTTAGCACATGTGTTAATTTTCTATTGTTGCCCTAACAAATTACCACAAACCAAACAGTTCAAAACAACATAAGTTTTTTTACTCACAGTGTCTGTAGGTCAAAAGTGTGAGCTGCAGAAATCAAGGCTTTGGCAGGGTTGCATTCCCTGCTGGAGGCTCGAGAGAAATATCTGCTTCCTAGCAGTTCAGGGTGTTGGCTGAATTTTGTTCCCTGCAATTGTAGGATTGAGGGTCTCATTTCCCTATGACTGTCAGCTGGGAACCAGCTTTGCTCCTAGAGGCTGCCCATATTCCTTCTCATGTTTTCCATTTGGTCCCTCCAGGTCTGGTAGGTCAAGTCTCTCTCATGCCTCTAAACTCTCCATCATTCTCTCCTGCAATATCTCTTTGAAAGTTCACTGCTTTTAAGGATTCATGTGATTACATTGAACCCATCAGATAAACCATAATAACCCCCTGATTTTAAGGTTCATAACCTTACTTACATCTGAAAAATCAATTCTTTCATGTCACGTAACACAGTCACAAAGTCTAGGGATCAGGGCATGGATGTCTTGGAGGGCCATCTTGCCTAACATGGCATATTTAAATACTGTTGGGAGAAATCCATTCTATATAGAGTGGCTAAGTATAAAGAAGAAAGGTGATTATGGTTTCAAAAATAATAAGAATGAATAGTATCCTAATTATAGATTATTTGATTGATATTAGAATGGAGAATGAATAGTTTCTATAAAGTTAGAGGAGGGAAAGATTGGCTGGTAAAAGTGTATCCAAAGAAATTAAGGGATAAGAGAAGTTCAAGATGGAGAAAGTGGGTCACAGAGCCTAAAGCTTTAATGAGAATGAATAAAACAAAAAAACAAGAAGTTTTACTTAATTTGGTAAGTAGATTTCCTTGAATACCTCTTAAGGAAAAGTTTCTAGGAAGCGTTTGAGGTAGGGGAAGCAGTAGAAAACAGACTGCAGTGGATCAAGGAACTAATGAAAAAGTAACATTAGATATATGTAATACACTTTGAATAGATTTGGATTGAAAATGCAAGGAAAAAAGTATAACTGGAGCTAAATTGTCATGTAGTTATAAAGTACCCGTGTCTGAAGGGAGTTAAGAATCTTGGGAATATTTGCATGTTTGGAGATGGAGTGAGAGGGAAAAATAGCTGTCAAGAATGACTGTCAGATTTCTGTTGTGCATTGGCCAGATGGCGCTACAAACAGCTCACAGGAAACAGTGGAAAAGAACTCAACTGGAAGAGAAAAAGGATGAATTTACTGTTATGCTTTGTTGCACAGATTATTACTTACTCTTCCAATACCCATGCATCGCTTTACTTTTATAGCATCGTAATTGTGTGCAGATGAGCAATGTGCTTGGCTAGAAGACATTATTTTCCAGCTTATTTGGCAGCTAGGGATGACCAAGAGAGGGAAGTGGCCATCATTTTGTTGGGCTACCTAGATGGCTCCTTAAACAGGACTAATGCAACTAGGAAGTAAAACTTCCTGCTGCCTTTCCCAACCTTCTTCCTTCTTATGTGAAATGTGTGAATAGCTGTAGTTCCAAGAGCTTTCTTAGATCATGAGGTAATCTTGAATAGGGAGTGGCCTCAGTTTGGACATTGAAAAAAATAACTAATATTGAATCTCTTAAAGTTCAGAACCAAGAATTGTGAGGGCAATGAGAAAGGGGTTCTTTCAGAAAGCAAAATAAAGATTGGCTAGATAGACTAATTAAGAAACTTACTTCACTCTCAGAGCAGGTGATCTATATTATTTCTGGTAATAGGATATGACAATTGTTATGTGCCAGTAAACCCATGTGTTTCTTAATGTTCTTTCCCAAATGGGATTTTTTACGGTGGTGAACCTATTACTTCACTCTCATGCACTGACTGTGTTAAGGAAGAAATGTGCTTTTGAGTTTACAGTTTGGTAAACCAAAAATAGCCAAATCCATGTCCAAAGGATAGGACAATAAACACAGAAATTTTAATCTTTCAGTTAGATTTCATACTCTGATGGAACTTTGGGTTTGTCCCCCTAAAGAAAGGGATTAATTTATCTCTTTCATGGAATGAAGGTTGTTCATGAGCATCTGAGTGACCTAAGAGCCAAAATACGGCAGAACTGTCTTTCAATATCCATGCTTCTATTCTTTCTCATATATCAACCCAAAGTGATAAAAGAAAGAAAAAATGACATCAAACTAATGAAAATATCTATTAATGGCAGAACATTGATTGAAACAAAGTAAAATTATTTTGTAATTTCTTCTTATGTTAATGAGGAATACTTTAGAGGCAACCTAATAATATCAATATTATGCTTGATTCCATTTTGGCCCCAACTTTCACATCAATTGCTTTCTTTCAAACGTATAAAAATATTCTGTCAAATTTTAGAGCTCCTAACAGCTTGTGTTTTCACACCAACTTATTTAACAACTTCAACTAACACCTTTAATTTCTAATTACTTTCATTGATATTGGTTCAGAAGGTGCAGAAACCCAAAACATTTATTCACTATTATGTATAATAATATCTTCCTGTGATTTTTATCAGGATTATCCATAATCGCCCAATTTTAACACTACAGTGTTCAAATCTTAAAAGAAATCTAATAAGAAAAATGAGAGTATTTGGTGTACTATCATTTTTCTTATTCAATAAGAGCAGGAACCCTCACTTTCCAGAAAAAAAAAGGAAGATGATAGTATAAAGGTCAAATTACTAAGAACTATGTAACTTATTCAAAAGTCTTTTTCTTGTAACGATTTAGAATTAGAACTTTGTAATAATTATTCGGTTAAGTTCTGAATCACTCAACTTTTAATTTTTTCTTAATGGCTTATTTATTTATTTATATAATATAGACAATTCATTAACTTTCTGTAATTTTCATAACAAAACAAATGAAAACTTAAAAAGTGAGCATATCATTATTTCTAATTTTGACATAACTAAAGTTTCGGGGCATCAAACATATAAGAACAATTATAAATTACTAAAAGATATTTGTTTAAATATACATTAATGTATAAATTTAGTTCTATTCATATTAAATATAATTTAAAAAATAAATTTTTGCAATTGGGCAGTAGTCTATTTTAAGTATTCAAGTCTCTGAAAGTGTTTATCTTTTAGAATCCCTGGCCAGCAGTTTTTATCACAAGAGTAGGTAAAATATTTTGACTTCCTCACATCCTAATAGCCGTATTTTTCTTGCACCTCTTTATAAAATTTGCTATCTTTTTTTCCAAATTCCTAAAAAATCTTAGATATATCTTTTTAACATCCATACTGCAAAGTGCATTTTTCTTCAATCTATTAATTGAGGTTCACGGAAGAATAGGAGGTAGATAAGGTGATATAAACAAGGTGGGGGACAAAGATTCAGTAACTTGCAAATGATGACATATTCTTCATCCTTTTGGGAGATAACTTTCCATGAGTTGCATTTCTACATGTTTTGTAAGTGAGGCACTAATTGTCTTTTTTTTCTGTGCAGTTTCTGTACTGGAAGATAGAAATAGTGTCTCCCTCCAGAACAAATGCAGGAATGCTCACTGACTATTATAATATAAAAGATTTCGGCTCCCAATCTCAGGGTTCCCTATAGTGTAACCCACTGTATGTGTAGATATCCATCTAAGTCCAGTTATATCACCTCCATGGGATTGGGCAAAAGGGGAATGGACACAAGTATACTGATGCTCATGCTGCTTATTGAGCCATGAATAATAAACCCTTCATCTCTGATACAGGGTTCTCATGTTTCCTGCCAACATCCATGAATACTGTGGCAGTCTAACAAGTTAGTTTACAAGTATGGTAAAATCTCAGACCCTTTACAGTTTTTTGGCACACCCTCATAACCACATTAGAATTACGTAGCATGTTTTTCCTTTTATCTCTTCTCAGCTGAATACTGAGTAAACGCATATAGGTTTGATCAAATCAAATCAAATCTAAATTTAGAATATAATGTCAGGCAAATTGTATAAGCATAAGCCCAGACAAGATCCTGGCTATGTCCAGAGTCAGAGTTTATATCCCATATAATTTGGAGTTCTGGCAAAATATCACACAATAAAACCAGAATGAAAAGCGTCAGGATGGTGGATTTAAGTCACTATTTTCCAATGTACGAAAGAACACTAAATATCCCATAAAGTTTACAACGAAAAATAAACAAATGATTAGTATCTGCAGATGTCCAATTGGCACATGAAAAGATGTTCAACATTGCTAATTATTAGAGAAATGCAAATCAAAACTACAATGAGGACCACCTCACACTGGCCAGACTGGCCGTCATTAAAAAGTCTCCAATATCGAATGCTGGAGAGGGTGTGGAGAGGAGGGAACCCTCCTACACTGTTGTGGGAATGTAAATTGGTGCAGCCACGATGGAAAACAGTATGGAGGTTCGCCAAAAAACTAAAAATAGAGTTGCCATATGATCCAATAATCCTGTTTCTGGGCATATATCCAGATAAAACTATAATTCAAAAAGGTGCATGCACCCCCCTATGTTCATAGCAGCACTATTCACAATAGCCAAGACATGGAAACAACCTAAATGTTCATAACAGATGAATGGGTAAAGAAGATGTGGTACATATATGCAATGGAACACTATTCAGCCATAAAAAAGAATGAAATAATGCCATTTGTAGCATCACGAATGGACCTAGAGATTACCATACTAAGATAAGTCAGAAACAGAAAGACAAATGTCACGATATCACTTATATGTGGAATCTAAAATATGACATAAATGAACTTATCTATGAAACAGAAACAGATTCACAGACAGAGAACAGACTTGTGGTTGCCAAGGGGGATGAGGGGTAGGGGAGGGATGGAGTTTGGGTTTAGCAGATGCAAACTGTTATGTATAGAATGGATAAACAACAAGGTCCTACTGTATAGCACAGGGAACTATATTCAGTATCCTGTGATAAACCATAATGGAAAAAAATATGAAAAAAAATGTATATATATATGTATATATATATATATATATATATATATATATATCTGAATCACTTTGCTGTACAGCAGAAATTAATACAAGATTGTAAATCAACTATGCTTCAGTAAAATAAATTTTTTAAAATGATTAGTATCTGTTAAAATAGCAACTACTGAACCAAGCTCTGTTTTTCAAGTATTTGACTGGGACATAAATCAGGAAAATTTCAAATTATTAGCTCTGTTCTTCACATGATTCCCCTACCGTCAGAGAGCTGACTGTGACTAATGAACTCTGTAGTCAAGGGCTCACCTTAGCTTTCACAGTCCAGCTAACCATGAGAAGGCTCTTAATAAAGGGAAAGCCAACCATGAAGCAGACTTGTGAAGGTGAGGTTGGGAGGTGTGCAACAAACACTAAGTGACATTACATTAGCTATTCTATGTTCCACACAACAAAGACCTTCTAATATGTAAACAGTTTCATTGATTTGTAGCAATTTACTATTTTTCAATAATCTAATATCTACTATTATTATTTTTTAGTATAGCTAATTTGAAAACTGGTAAGCCATTCCCAGAAAATAAAGATTTGATTAAAGGTCTCACAGCCAGACATCTCTATTTTTATGACAATGGTATCTTCACCACATCCTCATTATTATATTCATATGCAGCTTGTAGATGGTCATTAAATTAGCAAGAATTACCTACATTATGGTTGCTGTTAGAAAAGAATCCCCTTAAGGAACCTCAGTTTACTTTTTAGGAAAGGTGCCAGGACAGCTTCACAGCTATTAGATGATGATGTATATTAGATGCTACATCTGATAGAGCTGACCTCCAAACTTTAACCATCTTCTAGTTTCTGGACTAAATATTAAGAGGATATTTTGAGTTTCAGATTGGAAGGACCTATCTTATAATATAAAATGGAAATTTGACATGAAGCTACAAAGCTTCTAAAAACTCAACAACCTTATTTTCTTATTATTATATTCGTAAAATTTTCTAATTAATATATGACATTTAAAAAATTGTGCTCTTTTATTTCTATAAATCTATTTTACCTTTGCGGTCAATAAAATTACTATTCCTTATTTTCTCATGATTTGCTGGGCCAATAACCTTGATGCTTTACAGCATGTACTTCAGAAATGTTTAATTCATTACCATCCTATACATTATTGCATGTATTGATTTCATAGATCATAATTAACTCCAAACTTCTGAAGTAGTTAAAACAATAAAGGGATTTAATATTTTGCTCTTACATTTCTTTAATCACTTACTTAATTAAATTTATTTATTTAAATTATGATATGGTTTATAGGATAAGAATTCAATGCTTCCAGAAGCCCTGCTCTGTAATTTAGACATATTAATATAAAAGTAAATAATTAAACAGTGAGGGTATAAGTATATATCATGCTAAACCAAAAAAATGTATTTGTAATATCAAAGGAAACAAGTTGCTAAGAGAGATGCAGTAATCATTTAACAACTGCAAAATAAAACCAATTCTTTCTAAGAATAAAAAAAAATTTTCACTGAGCTTCTGAAGACTATCAAAGAAATATGTTTTATGTTTAACAACAGACATTAATATTTACAAACAGGCTATGTCACAATAACATAACACAGGCAAGAGTTTTATTGATTAAATGAATATTTACTTATTCAATTTTGAATTTTAATTTAATTTACTGATAGCTTTTAAAACATACATCAGATTTTTGCTTTAAAAGGATAATTTATGTATGAGAAACTAAGGATTCAGACGTTCAGGGATTATAAATGTGAAAACGAATTACTTATCTTTTTGGAAGTATATATACTTTAGAAACTTCTCAGAGTCATATTTTCCATTCTTAGTGAGAAGAATATTCTGAAGAAATTAATAATAAAAGTTTATCAGGCTACTTCAAAGGGGGGTTGTTAGTAATGAATATGTTTCTTATCACTGACTTTAATACAGAATATAAAATAGTAAGTATATTAACCTAAACATGTTATATGTACATGCTATTAACATCTTTAATGTAGTTACTCTCAAGTCCCATTTCTCATCTAGCTTTTTAAATATTTTGTAAATATATGCAAATAGGTAGTAGAAATATATTTCTGGAGCTCAAGAAAGCTAACTGAGCCTAAGTAAGAATTCAGAGTCTCAAGTGTGCTGTTCATAACTGAAAAAAATTTCAGCCAAAGAAAATGAGACTGTGTTAATAATAGCTAGAATAATAAAAGAAAAAGAGAAAATCAAGAAAAGAATCCTGGTGTATTTCAGCATTTAGAGGATGTATGAGCTAGAATATATAAACAGGAAGGAAGGGATACAGAAGACGCTGGCTGGAGAATGTAACTAGAATAAACTGTATAAATTCTCAAGATACCATTTCAGTATACATTTATCTTTAAATAACTTTCAAGACTTACATGCCTTATTCACAGAAAAGAACACAATAGTGTCGTTTTGGGCACTATTGCAAGTCTAATAGAAAAGACAAATATATGGAGGAAGGAGTAACTTTCAACATCATTCAGTGTACATTATCTGGGCAATGATAGATCCCACTTTCCTCATCAAGTGCTTCAAATAAAAAAGATAATCTATAGGAAGGTTCTTTGTGGCATGAAAATCATTCTACAAATTTAAGTTATCATCTCTGCATCTAGAAAGGGATACATAGCAAAACAAACTTGAAGTCCCTTTGGAGGTGTACAGAGGGTTAGAAAATGAATAAAGACACAGACCTACTAGAGAATGGACTTGAGGATATGGGGAGGGGGAAGGGTAAGCTGTGACAAAGTGAGAGAGTGGCATGGACATACATACACTACCAAACGTAAAATAGATAGCTAGTGGGAAGCAGCCGCATAGCACAGGGAGATCAGCTCAGTGCTTTGTGACCACCTAAAGGGGTGGGTTAGGGAGGGTGGGAAGGAGGGAGACAAAGAGGAAAGAAATATGGGAACATATGTATATGTATAACTGATTCACTTTGTTATAAAGCAGAAACTAACACACCATTGTAATGCAATTATACTCCAATAAAGATGTTTAAAAATAAATAAATAAAATAAAATAAAATAAAAAAAGAAAACGACTTATATTTTATATTCAGCTCAAGCTTGTTTTGTGTCTGTATATTAGATTAGAAGTGTTTGGGGGAGTTTTATTCCCTTCTATCATTTTTAAAAAAATTCTATTCAGATAAACATTTAGGGTTTACATTAAAAATGAACATCATCTTTTCCCAAATCCTTAATGGATTAAGTTGAGTTTGGAGTATTGATCAGCAGAAGAATCTTAAGGGAAGGTCATCAGAATTAGCTAGGTAGAAATAAAAAGCATCAGAGCTTTGGACAAACTTGGGCAGAAAAAGACAGAGAAAGAGAACCAATATAAAGAAAAATATCTCTAATAAAGATGATGTCAAAAAAACAAAAAGAAATGTAGAATAGTAGGGGTTGACCAAGAAACAAATGGTTCTCTGATCAGAGTTAAATGTGTCTGTGTTGCTCTTGCAAAAGATTTCCACCTACAGTATTAGAGTTATAATGAGGAAATACACATCAAATGGGTCTGGTTAGCTCCACATTATGGGAAATTTGGAAAGGTGTTAAGGGAAGTGATTGTGCCTCAGGTAAAGGAACTTTGAGTCTGCAGTGCTCCAGAACAGTCTACTCCCAAGTGTGGAGTAGACTCAACTCATACATCAACAGTATGGTCATCACTCAAGAGATTGTTAGACCTGCAGAATTTCAGCCCCACCCCCAATCCCAGACCTACTGAATCAGAATCTACAATTTAACATGATTTCAAGGGGATTTGTATGTACATTAAAGTCTGAGAAACACTGCTCTAGAGAGCATCTGAACTGCTGACTAATGGCTGCTGATACTGGTCAATTCAGCACAGGCAATAAATCGTGTAGTTACTTATCTCTGTTGTCTCACCTGTTCTCCTCAGCATTGATGCATAGGAGTCACTAAGACCAGAATGAGACAGAAGTCCCCTAGGCTTGTGCCCTGAGGACTGGCTGGTTCCCAGCAATCTAAGTACCTGCTGTATACAAGTGACTCTCCCTGATCTTTACATCACCATGAGGGGGTGTTGCAATGTGGCCTCAACAGAATATACACCTTGACCTTAAGGTGGCAGTACTAAAATATTTTATAAAACATTTCTTAAAAAAATACTATAAGCTTACACAAATTGAAATGCTTCACTTTCTGTAGAAAATAATGGCTAATAGAGCGTTCTCTTTAGAGCTCAAGAAAAATGTTATTAATACATTTATATGAATCACATGAATAAATATGTTAGTATATTAATTAGATACTGCTTCTTGGTTCTAAATAGAAATATTATCTTATTAATGTTTAATGCTCTATGAAAGAAAATAATTCACAAGTTAGCTATTTAATTTCTCATTTTCTGCTTGCAAGTCTTAAGTAGGTTTTTACACATTATAATAAAAGATCTTGTCAGACATTCTTATTTCCTGGGGATTTGGCAAAAGATAATAAATGCACTCTCCAAAAAGTTTCAAACTCAAGTAATCATCTTTAATAAATTATGTTTTAGCTCCCTCTTAGTCCATCTACTATATTCATTAGACAGAGGCTTCCATATGGAGAGCCCAGAAATCAATCTAAGTACGTTCTCCTAATCAATTGCACCCAATGGGATAATCTTCAGATAGCAAATACTTAACACAGATTGTATGATAATGGCATTGGGGCTCATTATTAAACAACCTTTCCCTTTGGGAAAGATATTGGTCTGGAAATTTTCCAGTAGAGAGATTTCCAGAATGATCCGTTTTCATTGAGGGGAATTCTGTGATTTATGTAAAGCTAGAAATGAAAAAATATAAATCATTTTCTACTTACTTACAGGAATGAAGGTTGTATTAAACTTAAAAAGTTACTCTAGAGATGAAAACGCTTTATGCTACCTATAGAATGAGGAGAATTCTGAAAAATAAAACAAACAGGTTTTATTCACTTGAGCAGACACCACTTTTAAAAGTCTGAAGGTAGTTATTAGCTGATTCAGAAATAATAGTAATATTTCATATATTAAAAATTAAGAAATATGTTATTATAGTTACTAAAAAACAAGTGTTTGATATTAAAATTTTTGAATGTGTTTACATCAATAAATTAATATATCAGAGGAAACTTTCAGGATTAATGTAGTTCTTTGAGGATAATTTAAATCAGTGCCACATTTAGGCATAATAAACATGATATACACATTATCTAAAATTTAAAAAATTATATTTATAAGTAATAAAATAGTTTGATTCTTAGAATGTATTTCTCATTATTGTAATAACAAATTAGTATTTTTTTAGAATGGAAATGATGAAAATATATTAAAAATTGCATATGCTAACCAGTTCTCTAATGACTTTCCAGTGTTACAGTTGCTGAATTTCTTCGTTCAAGCTCCAACAAAAATGATTAATAAAATAATGTTTTCTAATTATGCTACATAAACTGAATATTTCTAGAAAGCTCTGAGTACATAGTACAACCACTGAGCTTCATAGTTACAGATATTAAATAACTAATGAGGAAAATGTGAGACCTTCTTAATTGAAAATTTCCGAGATTAGCTTGGACAAAACTCCTATGAAGGGCTTCCCTGGTGGCTCAGTGGTTAAGAATCCGCCTGCCAATGCAGGGGACATGGGTTCGAGCCCTGGTCTGGGAAGATCCCACATGCCACGAAGCAACTAAGCCCGTGCACCACAACTACTGAGCCTGCGCTCTAAATCCCGTGAGCCACAACTACTGAGCCTGCGTGCCACAACTCCTGAAGCCCACGCACCTAGAACCCATGCTCCGCAACAAGAGAAGCCACCACAATGGGAAGCCGGCGCACCGCAACGAAGAGTAGCCCCTGCTCGCCACAACCAGAGAAAAGCCTGCGCACAGCAACGAAGACCCAATGCAACCAAAAATAAAATAAATAAAATAAAATAAATTTATAAAAAAAAAAAACCTCCTATGAAATGCTGCTGAAGTATGAAACATAAATAGCACTCTGTAACACTCAGCAGAACAGATTAGCTACAATTGCAATAGTGCTGAACAAAAATATTTTTAAAAAAGAATAAAAATGTAATTAAAATTTTAAAAATTAAATAACAAATTAAAAAAATTAATGCTACAACATTAACATTAGTGGAAATAATCCAGACAATTCAATGAGGTCATACGAAGAGTAGGAGATTTAAGATCTTTATCTTAAATTTATATAAGTTTCTCATCAACAATGTGATAGACTCCAAGATGGAAGCAGGAAGAGCAATGATAAGGTTGTAATAGCCTGAACTAGAAAAAGTGGGCCTCTGCTCCTGCCTCATTCCTAAGCTTCAGTCTCTATAGTGACTAGGAAAACTCTAAATCCAATGTAGTTCACCTCTGACCCAGTCTCTAAGACTACTGATAACTTTAAGCACAAAGACATTAAGAAATTCTAGCCCAAAGTGATGGGACACATGATCCACTTACTCTTGCTGCTAATCTTACTCACTGGTCTGTTTGGATAACTGGGCTTCTGATTTGTTAATGGATTTTGTCTATCCTGACCCCAATTCTAATCACTGAAATCTAACTTTGTTCCTTGTACCTAAAACTCTGCATCTTTGCATTGAAAATGATTTTCCATACTCTAGGATTGAAGCCCTGTCCTACCTTTACTCAACCTGTTAACTTCCCAGAGACTGGACCCTGTCCTTGAATCTTAGTCCAGCAGAAGAGAGTCTACTACCTGATGTTTCCCTTAACCCATACATACTTCCTACTCCTGAATCCCCCATTTCTGTGGTCTGTCTGACTTGTGGATTGCTGGCATGGTCTATTTATGAAGATAACCACCGCTTAGGTATTTTTATGCCCTTAGAATATCATGCCAAGCTGAATTATCTTCTATAAAGTTGGCAATTATTTTCTTCAGTAAATATATGAGTTTGATGATAGGTTTTCATACTATATCTTCCAAGTTATGTCTTTAGATACAGGAAGCTTTGCCATGTTTTGAATTCTATTCCACAGGAGTGGAAAAATACTTGAGAAATTCTAGAAATGTCCTAAGAGATTAAAAAGATTATCTCTAACAAACAAAATGTCATGTGCTAGCCATGCAAAAGTGCTGCAGAGAGCACGTTTTTACTTCAGGGAGCATGACTGACTACTACCAATGAATGTATCCCATCTTTGTGCCGAAGCCATGCTTCTCATGAGATGATCCCAGCCAGTAACTGAGTATGGCAGGGGTACTAAGGCAAGTCCATTCCTGTGAGCAACTTTGGCTTTGAGTACTCCCCAGCAGCCTCACAAAACCTTTCTTAGAATTGCACTACAATCAAAGATTCTTCTTCCCAACCCTCCTTCCTAACCTATTTCCTTCACAGGTGTCTGTCCTACATTGCCATCTATATGTTTCTCCTCCTCTAACTCTCCTCATTTTTCTTCCAAGAAATTTTCTGCAATGCATCTCTTGAACACTGAATCCTGTTGAAGGATGGTAGAATATGCCACTCTAAAATATGCAAAGGCTTTCTCTAAATTCCCCTTATCTGCCTAAAGATATCTTCCAAAAGGAACTCATTTGTCATAAGTCCCCTACCCAGGAGTTTCATCCATCAGGGCAGATTGTCTCTTATCACAGGAGAGGAGACTAGAAGTCAACACCATACTCAGACAAACTTTGTCACAAACTATCATATCTCCCATCTATTCTTATAAGGCCCATTTATCTTTCCTAAAAATCATTTACTTTCTTTTAAGTCCCTTTCCCCTATTCAGATGGTATATAAGATCTCAAATCTCACTGCTTTTCTGAATATTCATTTTTTTTCCTGTGCTGCCCCATCTTGTAATATTAAAAATAAATAAATTTATATAAATTCTCCCTTGTTAATCTACTTCTTCACAGCTGTTCACAGACTCAGGTATGGAACCTAGGATGGTACAGGGAAAATCTTTCCTTCCTTACACTGTCTTGGTATCTGCTGCTCAGAGGACTCAAAGTAAAAAAGACATAACAATGATAACAATGATGGTGTTTAGACAACACATTATGTGATGTTTATATATTATTATTAAACTTAAAAATTGTTATCTGTAATAATATGAATCTCTAAACAAAATAAGAGATTTGATATTTGGTTCTCTATTTTCAATCTTGAGAAATTTTGGTTTTGGTGACAAAGAATTACTCATTAATTTCTACTAAAGAACTTATCTGGTTGCTATATGTATATGTTTAGCTGATTCACTTTGTTATAAAGCAGAGACTAACACACCACTGTAAAGCAATTATACTCCAATAAAGATGTTTAAAAAAAGAACTTATCTGGTTGGATTCTAATGGGAATATAGATTAGAAACCAATCAAAGAAATCCATCAATTTTCATAAAATGATTCTCTGCTTTAAATCACCTGACCTTTTAAAGCAATGAAATGAAGATTACATTTAAAATATGGCTATTCACCATAAAAAGAATGAAATAATGTCATTTGTAGCAACATGGATGCAACTAGAGATTATCATACTAAGTGAAATAAGTCAGAAAGAGAAAGACAAATACCATATGATATCACTTATATATGGAATCTAAAATATGACATAAATGAACTTATCTACGAAACAGAAACAGACTCACAGACATAGAGAACAGACTGTGGTTGCCAAGGAGGAGGAGGGGTGGGGGAGGAATTGATTGGGCGTTCGGGGTTAGCAGATGCAAACTATTACATGTAGAATGGATAAACAACAAGATCCTACTGTAGAGCACAGGGAACTATTTTCAATATCCTTGATAAACCATAATGGAAAAAACATAAGAAAGAATGTATATGTATGTATAAATGAATCACTTTGCTGTACAGCAGAAAGTAACACAACATTGTAAATCAACTATACTTCAATAAAAAAATAAATAAAATATGGCTATTTAAAAAGCAAAGTTCTAGTATATATCACAACAATAAATAAAGGTCCTAAAATTAAAGGAGAGTCCCTGAAGATAAAATATAAACTCATCTTTAAGGATATTTTAGAATACATAGGTGAAATATTTCTTTTAAAAAGTGTTAGTTAAGAATAATTAATGATAGTTACTTCTTTATCATGATTCAGAGGTTAATATCCCAACTACAGAGAAGAATCAGAAAAACATTCAAATTGTTCAAATATGACATGCAATTGAATTTATTAGCATAAAAAATTAAAGCAAGAAAAATGCTAAAATTTCTCTGAGCTATGGAATTAAGAAGTATTTAAAATGTATAGTGTCTGAAAACACTCCCCGATGGTATATTAATTACATTGCAAGTTAAGTGAAAGTAATGGAATTTCAGCTGGAAATAGTCAATGGAAACCAGCTGCAAAATTATGTTTACCTTTTCTAAATATTTGAGAAAGAATATAAATACCAACATAATACTTTACTCTTTGACACTATGCTTAAATGTCCATATCATAAATTAGGCAGCAGAAAATACTATATTATAATGCACAGTGTTAATGATGGTGTTATTACTTCTATTTTACAGCTGAGGAAATCAGACAGGTATATGCTATGTGTGCATTTGTCACAAATTTAATCTTCAATCCGAGGAGAGAACATTAAAATTTAAATTTGATTCAGAACAGTTTTGTAACAATCAATCTTTTATAAAGCCAACTCAGAAATACGTATCACTTATCATTCTCCAACATCAAAGAATCAAAGCTATTGTCTATTCCTTGCAGATAAATTGTAAACAACATTTTTGGCTTCTCTTCTTCCCTTCTCCTTATACATGACTCACATAGAAGCTCATATCTAGGATACGAATGTTTTCCTGAGTGAAATTACCTGCTTTCAACTCTCCCCTGCAAAACTAAAACACTTTGTTTTTGCTCCACTCTTACTCTTGTGTAAGATGCCTTCATATATGGCTTATTTGGACCATATCTTTGATTTTCTACTACCTATTTTTGAGTACCTCATACAGTGTCTATTATGCAGCAAACATTCATAATATACTTTTCATCAACAGTGTGCATAATAATTAATAGTAAGACTGATAGATGAATTTTTTATTAATATTTGTCAATGTAATAAATTGCCAGACAGAATCTACATCTTAAAGGGATAGTCATGTAAGTCATATCCCAGAAAACAGGGAAATCCCCATCTTTTCAAAATATTCTAATCATATTAATCAAAATGGTACAACAGTCTTTAGTGAAAAGCAGGATGAAATTAAAAGCGAAAAAGCTAATGGCATTGACAATGTGTTAAAAAGAGTAATGTAAAGAAATTAATCTTTCACAAACTGGTGCTCCCTCAATTACTGAGATCCAGAGTGTTGTAATCAATTCTACATCTTTGTGCTATAACAAAATGACAACTTGTTTCTAAGTCATTACCCAGGGGCTTACAAATTAAAAATGCTCTTTACTGTCATCTAAATGAGATGTAAAATTTAAGTTTCCTGTCCTCTCAAGTAGTGAACTTAGAATAATAGTTAACTTTAGCCACATCAGACACTACATACTCTATGCAGAGCTTACTGAGTAGGTGGCCCCCGATTTATGAATCCTAGAGAAGTGAAGCAAGGGGAGCAGAGAACAACTTGATCTGTGCCACCTGGAATTTGAAGGACACAGAATCTAACACCCAACTTTTTCCTGAAAATTATAATAGAAGCACGAGGCTGACCAGATTCTCAAAACCAAGAGAGACACCTATGTTGGAAGAAGCCCTCGCTCAAGTGACTTAGTCCAGCAAGTTCTGTGAGTACCAAGGAAAGTAGTTGAGCTTGAAACAACTTTAGAAGAACAGGCCCAAGGGATCTATATGTGAAGGCAAAATGATCCCAATAGCAACAGCCTATAAGGGGTATATCATAAGAACTGAGGAAAGGCTCTTCAGTTATCATTTGAGAGTGGGAAGAGGGAAAGGAAAAAGAGAACTAAAACTCCTCCACATTCATAAATAACGTTATAATTCCATTGTTAATACTAGATTTCTCTTCCTCCTTATCAGTTTATATGTGCTACTGTTGAAAATTATCGCTTTGTGGGGTAGGAGTGTATGTGATGTGAACATGTCTGATATAACAGTCACGTGTTGGATAAGGGGAAAATAGAGACTTATCTATCACTCCCATAGGTGGTAAAATGTTGAAGGATGGGTGACACTAGTAGAGCTCATGACCACCCCTGGATAGTTCCACTGGACTCAGACTGCCAAAGAATACCATGGAGTGACTATGGAGTTTATCATTCTAAAGTGACTAAGTTATTTTGAGGAAAATTTGCTTTGGGGTTGGAGGAGATAGAGCTTCATCCATTTGATCAACAAATATGTACTGAGGACCTATTATGTTCAAAATAAAACTAAAGTAGAGATCACTACACTCATAAGGTTACATTCTACTTGGAGAGATATATCTTCATATCTACGCTATCAAGAAAAAAGGAGAGGGAGAAAGGATATGGAAAAGGATATTTTCAGAGTAAGGGTAGATGCTATTTTATATAGGATGGATGGAGAAGGCCTCTGGAGAAGAGGAAAGTGTTTTTCTTAATGCTCTTATGGTCCCTGGATGGGTCTGAAAAGTAAACTGACAAAGAGAGATCAACAGGAGAAAGGCACACAAATTTTTTTAAGTTTTACGTGACACGGGAGCCTTCAAGAGGAAATGAAGACACAAAAAAGTGGTTGGACATGAGTATATTTATGCTAGGTTTGATGAAGAATGGACAGTCATGGAGATATATGATAAGTTAGAGTATGAGATAGGTGAAGTCAACTGGGAAAACTTAGCAAGACCCCTTCAGAGTCTTCTCAGTGTCCCTTTGTTTTCAGAGATAAGGATGCTCCTTTCCTCCTGGTATAGGGAGGGCAACTCTCACATGAGGGTTTTATGATCTGTTTCAGGGGAAATGGGAGGGGGAAGGTCAGATCTTCCTGCTTCTGCTATTTTTCTGAAACTCCTTCAGCTTAAATTATTCATTATGCCAAGGCCCCATATTTTGGGGTAGCATGTCTTGAACCTCCCAGGTAAGGTAACAAGTAAGCAGTAACAATATTCAAATATTTAACAACCTCTAAGACAAGATCATTTCCCAGTTAGAAAGATCCCTGATTACTCATGGAGATAAGATTGCTGCATGCTACTAAGCAGGCTTTACTGGTAATAACTCACTGAATTCCATCTCTATATAAAAAATAGCTTAAATAATGGGAGAGTGATCCCTGTGAATATCTGGGGCATGAGTCAAACAGGCATAGGGAACAGTGAATGCATAGACCCTGGGGCTGTTGAATGCTTGGTAAGTGTGAGGACCAGCAAGAACCTGAATGAGAGGGGGGAGAAGGAAAAGGAGAGATAGCTGGGGGGTGGGGGCAGATCATAAAGAACTGATAAACTGTGTATATAACACATTTAGATTTTTTTTTCTGAATGTGGTAAACAAAGGAAGAAAACAAGTCTTTTTTTTTTTTTTTAAGAATCACGTTGGAATACTGTAGCAAAATAAAAAATAGCAAGGAGACAAGTTAGAAAGTTATCATGAGTTACTGAGTTGAGAGACATGATGGTAGTGCAGAGTAGTATATAAGGAGAGGACTTAGAAGTGGTCAGCAGCTTTCTGGTATAATTTGAGGCCACTCTCAGGCTCAATGATTTGCTAGAAGGACTCATAGGACTCAGAAAAGCTGTTATGCTCGTGGTTACTGCTTATTACAGATAAAGATACAAATCAGCAAAGGGAAAAGGTGCATGGGGCAAAGCCCAGGAGAAACCAGATGTGAGCTTCCAGGTGTTCCCTCCCAGCAGAGTCACACAGATGCACTTATGCATTTAATTTCCCCAGTAATGATGAATGACAACACATGCAAAGTATTGTCAACCAGGGAAGAGCACCCAAGCCCAGGTGTCCAGGATTTTTATTGGGATGAGACATGTAGGCATGTAGCACCTGTGCCAGTGACTTTAATTACTCAGACTTCAGTTCCCCAAAGCAAAAACTTTAATTACCATTAATTGCATTGTTAGTATAAATTATCTGATTAAACTGGAACCACATGGCCTCAAATCTCAGGTCTACAAAAACACACTTCTCAGGCAGAATATTCCCAGGTCACAGACAGAGCTCATCTCCCAAGGTCTGGCCAAGGGCCAGCTCTGAGGATAAGCTTTTCTTGGGAATACACAGGGGTGGAGCAAACCAGGCCTGCTGAGTTAGCCCTTTCCAGCACAGTAGTCAACAATAAAATAAGGCCCATTGACATGGGTCTAGCACAAAAGCCAAAAAACAAAGCAGGCTAAAGACCCATGAAAAGAACTAGGGGTATAGAAATCGGTACTGAGCAAAGGTCAACAGTCTAGAAAACTATGAAATATTTGAGGGAATTGCTTCGATAAAGAAAGAAACAAAAGGAAGGAAGGAAGAAGGGTAGGAAGGAAGGAAAGGAGGGAGGGAGGGAGGAAGGAGCAAGCCTATTTGGCAAAACACACATAATTTTCTGATCACTAAACTAGTCCCCATAGAAGTTATACTTTCCAATAACCTTTCATGATGACTGACTCAGACATACACTGTGTAAGAAAAATAAATGTAATTGTACCTTATGTCATTGTTGTGTTGGTCTCTTTAGTGCGGCAGCTTAACTTTCATTCTAAATAATAGAATTCTAAAAATAAATCTATGAAAGTGTTCCATATGAAATAAAATTAGAGCTTACAGCAAGATATTAAGGAAAGCTAAATAAATCATGAAATGTCTCATGTTTATTTGTAGAAAGATTAATATGATAAAGATGTCATTTTTCTTCAAATTGATCCATAAATACATTTTATTATTTTTTTAAATATCTATATTGGAGTATAATTGTTTTACAATGTTGTTAGTTCCTGCTGTACAGTAAAGTGAATCAGCTATACATAAACATATATCCCCATATTTCCTCCCTCTTGAGGCTCCCTCCCTCCCTCACTATCCCAACCCTCTAGGTCGTCACAAAGCATAGAGCTGATCTCCCTGTGCTGTGCAGCTGCTTCCCACTAGCCATCCATTTTACATGAGTAGTGTATATATGTCAGTGCTACTCTCTCACTTGGCCCCAGCTTCCCCCTCCCACCTCTGCGTCCTCAAGTCTGTTCTCTACATCTGTGTCTTTATTCCTGCACTGCACTAGGTTCATCAGTACAGTTTTTTAGATTCCATATATATATGTTAGCATACGGTATTTGTTTTTCTCTTTCTGACTTCACTCTGTATGACAGACTCTAGGTCCCATCCACCTCATTACAAATAACCCAATTTCGTTCCTTTTTATGGCTGAGTAATATTCCATTGTATATACGTGCCACATCTTCTGTATCCATTCATCTATCAATGGACATTTAGATTGCTTCCAAGTCCTGGCTATTGTAAATAGTGCTACAATGAACATTGTGGTACACGTGTCTTTTTGAATTATGGTTTTCCAGGGTATATGTCCAGTAGTGGGATTGCTGGGTCATATGGTAGTTCTATTTTTAGTTTTCTTAAGGAACCTCCATATTGTCCTCCATACTGGCTGTATCAATTTACATTCCCACCAACAGTGCAGGAGGGTTCCTTTTTCCTCCACACCCTCTCCAGCATTTATTTCTAGATTTTTTTGATGTTGGACATTCTAACCAGTGTTAGGTGATACCTCTTTGTGGTTTTGATTTGCATTTCTCTAATGATTAATGATGTTGAGCATCTTTTCATGTGTTTGTTGACAATCTCTATGTCTACTTTGGAGAAATGTCTATTTAGGTCTTCTGCCCATTTTTGGATTGGGTTGTTGGTTTTTCTGATATTGAGCTGCATGAACTGCTTGTATATTTTGGAGATTAATCCTTTGTCAGTTGCTTCGTTTGCAAATATTTTCTCCCATTCTCAGGGTTGTCTTTTTGTCTTGTTTATGGTTTGCTTGGCTGTGCAAAAGCTTTTAAGTTTCATTAGGTCCCATTTGTTTATTTTTGTTTTTATTCTCATTTCTCTAGGAGGTGGATCAAAAAGGATCTTGGTGTGATTTATGTCATAGAGTGTTCTGCCTATGTTTTCCTCTAAGAGTTTGATAGTGTCTGGCCTTACATTTAGGTCTTTAATCCATTTTGAGTTTATTTTTTGTGTATGGTGTTAGGGAGTGTTCTAATTTCATTCTTTTACATGTAACTGTCCAGTTTTCCCAGCACCACTTATTGAAGAGGCTGTCTTTTCTCCATTGTATATTCTTGCCTCCTTTGTCAAAAATAAGGTGACCATACGTGTGTGGGTTTATCTCTGGGCTTTCTATCCTGTTCCATTGATCTATATTTCTGTTTTGGTGCCAGTACCAAACTGTCTTGATTACTGTAGTTCTGTAATATAGTCTGAAGTCAGGGAGACTGATTTCTCCAGCTCCATTTTTCTTTCTCAAGTTTGCTTTGGCTATTCGGGGTCTTTTGTGTTTCCATACAAATTGTGAAATTTTTTGTTCTAGTTCTGTGGAAAATGCCATTGGTAGTTTGATAGGGATTGCATTGAATCTGTAGATTGCTTTGGGTAGTATACTCATTTTCACAATGTTGATTCCTCCAAGAACATGGTATATCTCTCCATCTGTTTGTATCATCTTTAATTTCTTTCATCAATGTCATATAGTTTTCTGCATACAGGTCTTTTGCCTCTTTAGGTAGGTTTATTCTTAGGTATTTTATTCTTTTTGTTGCAATAATAAGTGGGAGTGTTTCCTTAATTTCTCTTTCTGATTTTTCATTGTTAGTGTATAGGAATGCAAGAGATTTCTGTGCATTAATTTTGTATCCTGCTACTTTACCAAATTCATTGATTAGCTCTAGTAGTTTTCTGGTGGCATCTTTAGGATTTTCTACATATACTATTATGTCATCTGCAAAAAATGACAGTTTTACCTCTTCTTTTCCAATTTGGATTCCTTTTATTTCTTTTTCTTCTCTGATTGCCATGGCTAAAACTTCCAAAACTATGTTGAATAATAGTGGTGAGAGTGGGCACCCTTGTCTTGTTCCTGATCTTAGAGGAAATGCTTTCAGTTTTTTCACCATTGAGAATAATGTTTCCTGTGGGTTTGTCATATATGGCTTTTATTATGTTGAGGTAGGTTCCCTTTATGTCCACTTTCTGTAGAGTTTATAAATACATTTTAACTCCAAACTACTAACAAAAATTTAATAGCATTAGTGAGATATACCTGACATGTGAAAACTGCATATATTTAAAGTATTCAATTTTATATTTGAGAGATGTATTACATATCGATGAAATCAGCACCACAATCATGATGACAAACATTTCCATCACACTCGAAAGTTTTCTCATGCCCCTTTGTAATTTATTTCTTCTCAGTCCCTCTCCTTGCAAGCAAAATGCTGGTCTGCTTTTTGACACTATAAATCAGTATGCACTTTTTAGAATTTTATACAATTAGAATCATACTGTATAAACTTTCCTTTTCTGGCTTCTTTCATTTATAATTATTTCAAGATTCATTCATGTTTTTCATATATTCATTGTTCTTTTTTTATCACTGGGTAATCCAAATATAAATCATCTCACAAGTTTTAATATGTTGTTTTAAACATTTTTAATAAAAAATATTTTTGTATTTCCTTTGTGAGTTTTTTGATCCATATGTTATTTAGACATATGTGTGGTTTTGTTTTGTTTTTTAGCTTACAAATATTTGGAGATTTTCAGATATCTTGCTATTATTGATTTCTAATTTAATTCCATTATGGTCATTGTATTATTGATGAATGATACTTTGCATGACTTGAATACTTCTGAAATGCATTGAAGCCTTTCTTATGGTCCAGAATATTGTCTCTTATGAGAAATATTATTTATGTAGTATAATTATTTTTGAAAATAATTTATGTTTTTCTGTTATTACATGATGTTCTAAATATGTCTTTAGGTTGTTGGTTAATTTATTCTTACTGCTTTTCTATCTACTACATGTTATTTCAATTCGAAGAGTAGTAGTGAAATGTCTCACTGTAATTATAGATTTGTCTATTTCTCTTTGAACTTCTAACAGTTTTTGCTTTATATATTTTGAAACTTTGTTATTATATTTATAAACATTTAGGATTGCTAAGTCCTCTGGATGAATGTATCCATTTATCATTAGTAAAAGATCTTCTTTTTCCCAGGTACCATTTCTTTCCTGCTGATAGAAGTGCCCATGGATCGAGTGCTCTGAGCCCTTATTATAAGTCTGTCAGTGTAGGGGTGGATTTCAGCAGAGTCCTAAAATTACATCTAGAGATACTTGAGGCCCATTTGCTATCTTACCAAAGGCAGTATTTTTGTTGGAAGTGGACTAAGGAGCCTGAAGGAAATTCAATTCACATAAGTAGGTTGTAGGGCTTTCAAGAAGGTAAGTGGAGATTTTCACAGCTCAGATTAGAAGATACAACCATTAGACATTAGACAGGAGAGAGCGGCTGTAGGGTTTGGAATAGGTTATACCTTTGAGGGGACAATCCTATGAAGTGTTCAACCCTTTGATCTCTAAGCTATTCTATATTTTGTCAGTAATTTAAGATTAATACATTTTATGTGTTATAATCTCATTTGTTTTTTTTCCTCAAACCTACAGAAAATAACTTTATTATATGGAGGTTTTGTGGCATAAAGTGATGGTTGTAACCAAAAGGAAAGTTATTTCTTCACCAAAGTAAACAGCTACACCTACCTCACGTGCCTTGTTGCCATTCATGCAGCCCATGTTTTCCAGGCTACACAATGGTGAAGTGACAGGTGTCTCTGAAAAAATTACATTTAAGCAGAAATGGGAGACATGAGTTACACTTAGCTTAGTCTTTTTAACCTCTCATTATGTATATGCAAGAGATTATATATGTGTGCATATGTATACACACAAATATATATAATACACATGTGTACATATATATACAAATATATACATATGACATACACATACATATGCATATATTCACAGCATAAACATATATATGAGAGATATAGCATATGCATAATAAATGATTTTAAATGAATAACTAAATGCAGACAACAAGAAGATAATAGGCTTCCAAATATAAAATTACAAGTATTTTTCACAATAGAAAGGAGTATGGCTGAATTAATGGTAACTAGTTCATAACATTTCAAAAGTTAATGCAGAAATTACTGAGAATGATTCTTTAGTTATTCTTGCTTTAATATGTTTTTGAATGCTGCATGTAAAAACATAAAATAATTCACTACAGAAAGAATTGAATGATTCATGAATTAATAAATCAGCATCTGAGGCCAGTCTTTGTGATTCATCTGACACTTAGCTTGGTAAATAGCATACTTTGCAATTCACAGTTGTAAACAAAAAACTATACAAAGTAAAGTAAAAGGTATTATATGCTACTAAATGTTTATATCATATTATTATTAAATTTTCAAATTTCCAAAATTTTGAGTATGAAAGGGTATTATAAATCAAGAAAAACAGTTTTTAATAGTAAGCTATAAATAGCCTACAATTAGAATGAAGTCCTCAGTGGTATTTCTTTATCTCTCTACTAGCCTAGAATGACTATTCAGATAAGGCCAATGCCAATAATAATGATAGTGATGATAATCAAGATCTCTCTTATGCTAATAAAACCCTCAGGTAAAAGAGTCAGACGTTTAAATTAGACTGTACAATGATCCAGTTGAGGGAGATTTTAAAATACCCTTTGTAATAAGTATTTTTGCAGCCTTGACTCAATTTGAAGTCAATAGTTTGCTTCTGAAAAATATCTCCTGAAAGATGTTCTAAGAATATTAAAACCTAAGGCTTTATTTCTCTGACATTTTCCCCTATGTGAAACTTTTGTATGCAAGAAGGTTTTTGCTCTAAGATTCATAACTAGTTAAGACAGCACTTGCAGTGAACCAGGTACAGTTCTAAGTGGTGTCCCATGAGATACCTATAATTATTTTCCCATTTTATAGAAAGGAAACTGGAGCAAGAAAAGTTTATTACTTCCCTAAAATCACAAAAGTAAGAAGAGATAGAGTCCAGATTGAAAAGTCTTACACTAAAGCCCTTGAATTTATCTTAAAACATTTTCTCATGCTCTAGTGTTCGCTTCTCAGAAGTTTTAACATTTGCTTTCAAATCGTTTTATTTACTTCCAATTTTCTCCTACAATAATTTTAGAAATCCTCAATGTCAAAATATAAATAATAAATTTTAAATTATCTACAACTAATATCCGAGTCAAGAGACTACTTTCTTTGAAATATGGTTATTACAAATCAATAAGTGCAATGCCAAAAATTAATAGAGACAAAAAAATAAATAGGATTTGCTTGAGCAATTAATGCTTTAGGAAGATCGATTTACCAAAATATACTGTGAAACAAAATTCTGGTTAAATATCTTAGGAAAAAAATGATTTGGCTTAAAGTAAAATAAAGGTAAGGAAGTTACTTAAATCAAGATGACTGTTAGACCTACATAGAGTATAAGAGAAATGCAATTGCCAACTAAAAATTGTCACTTGCCATCTGCCTTTACAATGATTAGGTTACCAGCCACTGCAGTCCCTGACCTTCAACACACCCTGAAAGGAGTTCAGGGTGGAGATCAGGAATGAGGCACTCTGTGCTCTGGGAAAAACTGGCAGAGCAGGCCTCCAGATAGATATTTGTAGGAGAAGATTTTATGAGCCCAATTTCTTGCACCTTCTCATATCTAGAAAGCACTAAAATCATTAATGGAGACATCCGCTCCTCATGACTAGCAGCAACATTCCTGTAACTAGCAGTGACCTTCTGCCAAAATGCGTGCTTGATTGTACATAGCCCCCTTCACCAGAATCACATATATACTGAGTTCCCCTCTTCCCTCTTTGGAGCAGTTCCTCAAAGCTCTCTGAGAGGCTCTCTCCCGGGCTATAGTCCTCATTTTACGGCAAATATAGTCCTCATTTTACTCTCATGTTGTGCTTTTTTTTCAGTCAATAGAATCAAGATAATAAACACCATCTTTTTTTTTTTTTCATTTAATTGATTGACTTACATTTTGCTCAGTTTTCTAGATGTTTAAAGTAGGAGGGCAAATTCAGTCTGTTTTATTCCTTTATAGCCAAGAGTGGAAGTTTCTAATGGCTTCTACTGATGGACAGCATGGAGAAGTAAATGGAAATAAATTGTTATCAAGTTCTTTCATCGTTTATAAAATGGTAAAACTACTAATTTAAGGTAACTCTTCAGGCTGAAAGAAGATCATCCAAGATGGAATCACTATAGAGACTAACACAGACAAAAATTAATTTGAAATAGATCATAAGTCTAAATATGAAAAATACAGTTTGTAGAAATAAATATATATCTCTATGATCTTGGATTAGACAAAGTTTTAAAAAACAGGACACAAAGACATGAATGTAAAAGAAAAAAAATACCTGGAATTTATTTAATTTAGAAATTTTTATCCATTAATCTACACCATTAGAAATTCCACTCTGGTCCATGATGGAATAAGCAACAGTCTTATGTAGGTAAGAGTGTAGGTATGAGTGTAGGTCTCTCACTTTAAACAACTAGAAAACCAGACAAAATATTTGAAGCAATCATTTTCTAGACATTGGACAATGGCAGCAAAGCAATCTCTGAGAGAAGAGAAAAAAAATGAGGTGAGATCTACAATTAACTCAGCTTACTGCCTGGAGAGAACTTCCAGGCACAGCACAGAGAAGAGGAAGTAGACTTTGTAAATCATAAAGGCAAAGTTTGGAGTTCTGAGAGGGCAAGTTGGCTAGAACTTGAGAGACAAAATATTCAAGAGGAGGGAGCTACAGAGAGAGAGAGAGAGAGACAGACAGACAGACAGACTAACTCCAGGATCTACAGAAGGGTTCCCTCAAGCACTTTGACTGAGTACTATTTGGTGCATGTATGTGAAAAAAAATGACCCAAAGCCAGACAAAGAACAACCATAAACAGTGAGCAGTATAAATACTGGAACTGTGCACGTTTGAGAACAGTTCATGATCCTCCCAGCTAGAGTAAAATACCCACCTAATAGAGAAGATGTCATTGGGTAAGTGCTCAGAATAGTTTTCCCTTAATAGTGAAAAAAGAAGTAGCACTAGACTAAAGACTAATATGGACTCATTCTAACAAAGATTGAAAACAAATCTTGAAAAGATCACATTGATCGCAATATTTTATAGGAAAAAGATAAAAGCTAAAAGCTAACAAGGTAAAACGAATAATTAATAAATCATAACAATCTAACAAGCATTCATAGAAACAAGAAAATGTGCCCCATACTAAGGAAAAAATCAGTCAATAGATTCTAACTGAGAGATGACACATTATAGAATTAGCAGGCAAGGAAGTAAAATCGGCTGTTACAAATATCAACTATATGTCATGAAGATAGAGGAAAACATGAATAATGATAAAATAGAAGCTATAAACTAAACTTAAACTTCTAGAGATAAAAAAATACATATGAGAAGGAAAATAAACTAGATGGGATTGACAACATATTAGGCATTGCAGAAAAAAATGGTTGGTAAACTTGAAGACATTCAAAGTGAAATGCAGAGAAAAATTTTAGTGAAAATTTCAGATCATTTTTGGGTGCATACCCTTTTGACTTTCCTGATATCTACCAATATGTCCATCTTTCTGTGGGACCAAGAAATTAAAAAACAGAACTAGGTTAAATGGTCAATTGATATGTTCCTTAAAAGAATTCAAAGGTTAAGAAGACTTTAAGTTGATATTTGTTGACAGTTTAAAAAGAAGGGTCACTGGAAAATTAATTATCTATAAATTCCATCTGCTAAAAGCCAAAATTCAAAGAAAACAATAGAATAATTAAACTGTAATTTCAATAATTGCCTTGTTTACTAAATTTCAAGATGAGAAGAAAAGCAGGACACTCAGAGGTTTTGAAATGATTTTAAAAGTCTTTAAATTATGGTATATCAATAAAGACATTGACAAGTTATATTAGAAAGAAGTATGTGCAAAATTCTTGCCAAATAAGATAATTATGTGTAAAGATGTTCAACATCATTAGTCTTTAGGGAAATACAGATGAATAATAAGATATTATACAAACCTATCAGAATTGCTAAAATTAAAAAAAAAATAGTGCTAGAAACAAATGTTGGTATGGATTTGGAAAAATTGCTAAATGTAACTGGTAAATGTAAAGTCATACAGATACTCTGGAAAACAAATTAACAGTTTCTTCCAAAACTTGTGCTTACTATATTACTCAGCCATTGTACTCTTGGGTGTTTATCCTAGAAAAAAAAATGAAAATTTATGTTCATACAAACACGTGAATGTTTATACAAACACATGAATTATCATTGTACCTTTATAGTGATAGCGAAAACCTGGGAAAAACCCAAATATCTTCAATGGATGAATGGTAAAACAATTTTTAGTATATACACAGCATGGAAACTTCCCAGTAATAGAAAGGAACAAACTATTGATATATGCAATAACTAGGATGGATATCAAGGGAATCATGCTGAGTGGGGAAAAAAGTGTTACATACTACATAATTATATAGTTGCCAGGGGTTATGGGGGAAGGTAGGAAAGAAGGTGACTGTGACTATAAAATGGTAGCACAAGAGATTTTTTTTTTAAGAGTACTTTTCTGTGTTTCAGCTGTGGTGGTGGTAATACAAATCTACACGTTTGATAAAATTACATAGAAATAAATATACACACATGCACGAATGAGTGGGTGGGAAACTGGTGAAACCTGAATAAAGTCGGTGGATTGTATCAATGTCAATTTCCTGGTTTTGATGTTGTACTATGGTTATATGTTACCACTGGGGAAAACTGAAGCATATTCAGGATCTCTCTGTAATCTTTCTTACAATTGCATGTGTATCTGTAATTATCTCAGAATAAAAAGTTATAAATAAATCAAAAAGGAAATTCAGTCATCTTAAGTGAACTATGTGTAACTAAAATATGCTAATACAAATACGTTTCAAGGAGTGTATACGTTTCATGTTAATGAAATATCTAAGCACAAAGGCTGACTTTGTCTCTAAGTTTTTAGGTTTAACTCATTGTTTTTCTGTTGGGATCAATATTAATACACTTTATGGGATAAATAAATACTCTGGAGATCTGCCAATGCCCTCATTATTTTACTCCCCGTCAAATATCACTATCCATTTCTGCAACATCCTGAACACAGCAATTCTCCTTTCCATTTCTCAGAAAGGAAAAACTATAACTTCCTTTAGGAAATAATATATGCCTCATACAACACTCTTGAAGACTACCTTGGATAATTCTGATTTGATAATTTTCTGCTAATGGTTCACACTTAGCAACAGACACTAAAAATTCCAACCTTATTGTGCTATCATGTGTTTAAATTCACACTCTCTTCCCAAATAGCTGAACTAATTGTCTTCAGTCAAGCATAAGCTAAAAATGAGTAAGAGATGGATTGAGGAGATACGCATTTCCTTGGAACTATTATTTTTCAATTTTGAAAAGCCTTGCCTTTTTACCCAATACTTTATTGACCATCAATTTTCTTCAAACTTCCTGTGTGTTTAGGAATTTCATCCCTATTCCTAGACTCCTCTCTACTGCAAGTTCAAAGGATAAAGGACTCCTACAACATACAAAACGAATCTCTAGAACATACAAGCTAGCTTTTACAATGTTTCTTACAATGTTTTTTACAATGTGGGTTTGATCATCTAGGCCCCTGTGTTCATGACCTATTATAAAGACCAATAATCATCTTATTTCTGATATTTGCCTGTATTATACTTTGCTGATACATCCTAGTCAGAGTTTAAATGAATCTTCATAGTTATTGTCACATCAGATAATTCAACAATTCACAATGAAACAAAAAAGAGCAGGCGATAGTAACTCTAGTCCAATCACAAATAATATTTTCTAAACAATCTCCTAGTCGATAGAATTTTAGCAATGGTGCAGTTCTGAACACCACAGATTAATATCATGGAGCCTGACTTTAACTACCTTTGGCCAAGATGGTGAGCTGAGAAATAACAAAATAGCCCTGTTAGCTGACAACTGGTAGCTGGCCTGGTAAATAACAGCAGTCCATGGTGCTCGCTTCTGAATATAAATAATTTAATAAAATATCAACATCGGATGCCATTACTCCCTGACTGTAATGAAACAAAACAGAACACAAAGACACCACACAATCACAGAAATTACTAAATATCCCTGTCTCCTGGTCAAATAACTGACCACTGCTTCTTTTATTATGACAATCCTAACCCTATTTTTTCATTTTACCTCCTAGACTAGAAATTATTAAAGTATGCGTTACTAAGTTGACATCATTTCTTGACAAATCCAAATCCAGAACAGATTCTTCTTTCCTTACCCCTTCTAAAAAATCACCTAGGATAAGATAAACCCATGTTATCATTTACTGAGACAACCTACTACTCCCCTTTGTGCAGTCACCTTATGACAACAAGTTAGTACATCTACTTTGACTCTAGGTGTGTTCCTGGTAATCTTTAGACATTAGACTTTATCAAACTCACACAAAACAGGAGGGCTTATTTAGAAATACTGACTATTCCAAATATTGGTTAGACTGTAGAGTAAATGGCTCTTTCACAGCTTGTTAACATGACTGTAAGCTGATACAACCACTTTGGAAAATTCTTTGTCTGTATCTACTTAAGCTAAGTCTATACCTGTCCTGTGCCCCAACAGTTCCATCCTAGGTTTATATCCAAGGAATAAGAGAATACATATCCACAAAAAGATAAGCATGGAATGTTCATAGCTGCTTTATTCATCATACACCAAACTGGAAACAAGCCAAAAGTCTATCACCCCACCCCTCCAATAAAAAGATAAAGTACTTGAATGAAATACTACTCAGCAATGAGAATGAACGAATTACAATTATAATTAACAATATGTATTGATCTCAGAAACAATGTTGAGCCAAGAAACCAGACACTAAAGTGGTCTACATGCTGAATAAAATCCCTTTATATAAAGTTCAGAAAGAGTTGAGAAAAATTCATGCTGTTCAAAGTCAGGATATTGGTTACACTTGAGAGAGTAGTACCTAGAAGAAGCACAAAGGGGGGTTTGGGGATCTGGTAATCTTCTGCTCCCTGATCTGGGTGCTGACTACACAAGTATATAAAGCCTGCAGAAATTCACAAAGCTGAATATGTGTATATGTGCACTTTCTTCAGTTTGTTAAAAATTTTGAATGTACTTGCTTTTTTAAAAGTGTAGAAGGCATGGGAAAATTGAGCTCTCAATCCTGCACATTAAAGATTGTATTCAATAGAAGTACGTTGAGTAGAGTTACTGTACCATTCAGAGTACTACCATGAAACAGATAGCACACTGGAAAGCTTAAGTGAAAGAAGTTTTAGGAAGAAACAATTTACAGAGGTCTAAGCAGAGTTAACTGAACCAGTATGTGATGGTGATGCATCTGGGAACTAGCAAGAGTGGCAAGTTCTTACCATCCCTCGGCCTAGGTGGGAAAAGGCAAGGAGTGACCAGACACCAGCAAAGACTGTAGCTGTAGCTGATGCGCACCTCAAAAGGAGCAACCACTGCACAAACCTCAGTCTGGCAAGGAAAGGGAAGAGGAAAGAAATTACTTTGCTCTCTCTTCCCTCCCACAATCAGCTCTCCTGTTGCCTAACCCAACCAGAACCAGTGGAAAAGGGATTTCAGCAGGTGCAATTTATGGAAGGCAGTTTCCCAGAGTGCAGGGCAGAGCAGAGCAGAAAACGGTAGAGAAAGGATCTGCAGGGTTAAACGAAGAAAAATTGGCAGTTTTAGAGTTTATAAAGTAAATATTTACAATGGACTTATTTCTATGAACTGGGTAATATCTGCCTCCTTTAGTAAGAAAACATGTGCTTTCCATTTTGCCACAATCTCCTTCATTTATTTTCATCTTCCTTACTCTGGACTAATTGCCATCTGAATTCATTGTTATATTTTCACTGTTTCATTTTTTAAAAGATAAATGTCGCTTTGTTTTTAGTTCTTGGTCAAAATAAAATAGTAAGATGAGTCAGGGGGGCAGAATGTTTCTTCCCAAAATGGCAGAAAATATGTATTTTTGTGGATCTCAAGAATATCTTTCCCTGTTTAATTAGTGTCACAAAACTTGTCCATCTAGGCATTTTGATTTTCAACCCATAATCTAGACAACTTACAAGCAAATACTTAGTTTAAACCCGTCACTGGTTAGAATAAGGGTAAAATAAAAGATAACTGAATATTCACTTGAAATCATTTATTCTTTGACTTTAAATAAACCCAGTCTTATACCCAAAACTCAGTTTGCATTTTAGGTTGCCTTTGGTGAATGTGTACTTTACATGTAATTTCCCTCCCCCAAAGAAGAGCATTTTGTAATTAAGCAAGAATTAACAGGGTTTTTATTTTCCCCATCAGCTAAAAAGAATAGTATACAACCAGAAGATTACTGTGTTTATATAATGAGTAAAAAAAAAAATCCTGAAATTTGTTTTCGACATGGATATAAATAAGTAAAGCTCAGTATGTATACACGACTAGAGTTTATCACCTCATGAGACATTTTTACACTTTTTAATTCATCATTTTTATGTCCTTAAAATCTCTGATCATTGGCATAATCATAAAATAGAGCTTTTTAGAAAGCCTAAATGATTATCACTAATTACTTAAATATGCCTTTTTAAAACTTGCAAAATAAGAACAGATTAAAAATGTGATCATCCTAATCTAAATTCTAATCAACTATCTGTAAAGGGAATTCAATACTTTAAAACTATCTTCTGAATGTGTAAATCAAAGTTATGCTTATAAGTACTAATTAGATTAAGTCTAATTAAATCTCAGTTATTCATAATAGAAATTTTAAATATCATTAAAATTATATTCCAGAAGTAATCACTGGAAAAAAAAATCTAGTTTTGCAAAAATCCCATGAAAACATAACTTTTATATCAGACTCCATTGTTTCACTTTACATAGTGTGTCTGAAATGGGTGAATTTGGTAACTGTCTACCATCTTACAAAATAAATTTCTTTTTCTCTCAATACAACAATAACAAAAAAAACCCTTCTATTCAATTCATTCACAGGGTGTGTTGAAGGCAAAGCATGGAGAGTAAGACATTCATAAGGATGTTGTCCTCACACCCCTATTCCCCCCAACATCTAGTAACAAGAATGGAAACAAAAAGTCTCATAGTGAATGCTCACATAAAGTAACATCAACAATTGCAGGACAGAGCTACTATCTTAAAATGGTAATTTTTGATCTTGTTTTTTTGTTAAAAAAAAATCCATGTATCCAAAGTAGTGAAGGCATTGTATAGGTATTAGATGCAAGCTATTTTCTATTTAGAAGCATGTATTTTTCCCCAGTGGATCCTATACATTAACATACAATGAAATATCTGTTTTTAAATGTTTAACTTCTCTCAGAAGGGTAAGCATGCATTACTATCCCAATCTTTAATAGTAACTTATTTTTATCTTAATATGTCAGTGATGAAGAACCAACCTCATATTGATGACTGTTGGTACCACTACAGAATGAACAATCCTCATTGCTGAGCTAATACACAGGATCATATCATCAAATAAGACTCACACAAATCAGAATTCTCACCCATATCAAGCTTTGCTAGTAATTTGAAGATACAGTGAAGGAAGAGGCAGAAAAAGCATAGAGAAACTTGGACGCCTCATGTGGTTCCCTAGGTTTTTCCTCCTCACATGGGACATGCACTCTCTAGTCCAGATTAATAGGTGAGGCTGGGGTAAAACTGAGTGAAGAGTGAATTTAATGCATAACCCCCATGATAAAGAAAAAGGCAACATGCTTCCTTCATGTATAATAACCGTCCAAATTATGCACTTAGAAAAAAGTGACGTAACCATCAGATGATCTGTCTGGTCAAACTTTCTAATTCATAATGTCACCCTTATCTTGAACGCCTCCACCATGGTGTTTCCTACTCTCCTGCTTTCACATCCAGGTCTTTCAGAGCACCATCTCTATCCCCCACAGAGATTACTAAACATCAAAGTTTCTCAACTTCAGCACTAGAAGCATTTTCAGCTGGATAATTCTTTGTTGTGGGGGACTGTTCTGTACATTGTAGGATGTTTAGCAGCGACGCTGGCCTCTACTCAACAGCTGTCAGTAGGAACCACTCTGCTGTGATATGTCTCCAGACAGTGCCAAATGAATGGTTCTGAACAGCCAAATTGCTCTAGGTTGAGAACCACTGCTATTTATTGAGCACTCTTATTTGGCAATCCTAAGAAATTTTATATACCAGACCCCAGAGCACTGCAAAAGGCCCAGGGTCTCTCACTGCAGGTTTTGCAAGCCGATCTTGGCCTCTTAGACAACCTGTCCAGAGCCTGAGTATAAATTCAGCCCCTTATCCAAGTATATTTCATTCTCAATCACAATTCTCATAACTGGATTATAATTTCTCTAGACTAGAATAAAATTGCCATGGTGTTTTAAGTCATAAGAGTGGGTACACTGTTTTTCTAAAGTCACCTGAACAGTTTCCTCCAGTTGAGTCAGTTGTCATTTCCTCCTCCACATTTTCACGTCTCCTCCTCGTGCTCTTTTATGTGCCTTGGATCTCTTATCCATCACACACACCCCATACGTGGTCACTGAACCTGACAGTCATATACTTCCCCCTGAATATTCTCTTGACTTCCCAACAACTGGATTACATAAATCACCCAAGATTAGAAAGCACTTCAAATCATGTATCTAACATCATCTGCATGAGTGTCATTTAAATAGGTGTCTCTTTCTGGTCATGATAAAGGCAGTTAAAGTCACATGTACTTGTAGTATTCCAATTACTTTGGAAAAATTATTCCATTTATGGATGAGGGAGTGGGTAGGACAGAAGCTCCTCTCAGGGTAGTTCTGTCACCTCCATGCCGTAAAACATTGCAGCAAATTAACCATAACATCCAGAAGCATCTGCTTATAGAAGTTTACAACCACTTGGAGATCAATTGTCAAAAATCCCTTCCCTTTAGTAAAATCTAAAATTATTAACATAGCTCTTGCATTAGTTTCCTGGGACTGACATAACAAATTTCTCAAACTATGTGGCTTAAAACAACAAAAATTTACTCCCTCACAGTTCTGGAGGCTAGAAGTCTGAAATTAAGGTGTTGGTAAGGTCATGTTCTCTCTAAGACTCTAAGGAAGATCCTTCCTTGCTTCTTCCTAGCTTCTGGTGTTTGTCAGCAATCCTTGGCATTTCTTGGTTTATTGATGTGTCATGCCAATCTCTGTCTTCATCTTCACATGGCCTATTCTATGTGCCTGTGTTCAAATCTCCCCCTCCTTATAAGAATACTAGTCATCGGATTACAGCCCACATGAATCCAGTTTGTCCTCATTTTAATTTGATCGCATACGCGGAGACTCTATTTTCAAATAAGATCACATTCACAGATTTTGGATGGACATGAGTTATTGGGGGACAGTATTCAAACACAGTATACTCCTTGATCATTAATTGTAAGAATCCGTACCAATAATAATTCACCAGATTTTGGCTAGTATTTCTGTGTAAAATGTCTGAGTTAACAGATTACCCCTGGAATTTTTAGTCACATGACCTTAGCCTGCTGCTGTCTGTTTGGTTTTATAGTTAAACAATGGCCTTACTAGTGTTGTTGTGTAAATGAATAGGACATCTAAGGGCGTAGCCAGAGAGCCATAAAGGAATCTTCTAATATCAAGAAAATGCAGTCTCAAAGCTTTTCCTATAGTTATCAGCTTCTGTTCATTGAAGGGTCTTATTTTCAACAATGCTGCCAGCAAAAGCCAAAAATAAAAAAAAAAATTTTGCTGTCTTTTCACTCTATGTCACTTTCTGTCAATCCACCTAGCCAGTCCCTCCAGTTCTAAATCTGTTTCCTCCTAATTTTATTGGTGAGATTTTTCTCTTGTAATTTGCTTCAATTTTTTCTCCACTTCATAATATGAATGAGTAGCAGTTATCCAAGCATCAGATTTTCACATTTTCTCTCTTCTCCTTTTTCTTGCCAAAAACAGGTTTAGCCATTCTTTTTCATGAGTCTGAAAGACAACCTGCCTCGTCACACCAACTGAGCTAATACAAATGATTTGATTGTTCAATCAGACTCATACAAATGCGAGGTCTTATAAAATATCAAGCTTTACTAATGATTTTATGCATATCCGCAATTAAGAAGTTCAAGCAAAGCATAAAAAGGTCCGTGATATCCCATGTGTATCCCCAAGTCCTTCCTTCCTGCAACAGTTCCTCAATTTCTGGCCCAGAATTAAAGATATTTTTAATGAGGTTGGCATGTTAATAGAGTTGTGAGTGTTCAGATTATAAAACATGTCCATTTAAAACTCTATGGAGTTGTATGATATTCTTCTTGGAGTTCTTATTCATATGCCCATGAACCATAGGTTTGTTTACTATAAGCAACCCTAAATCAGCCACAACACTGCTAAGATAATTCCTTGAAAGAGACTCTTCTAGCAAATTTCTGGGCAAATTTGGGCAAAATTTGCCCAGAGATTCAATTATCATAGACCATGACATCTGCCTGCATTATTTCCTCAGGACTGGGTCCTTATTTAGGGGCACAGGAATGGATCACAGGGAAACCACTTTATCTCCTTCCACCCTAGATGCCTTTCTAGAGGTCATTTTTGCTGATGACGCAAGAAGATGACAGAGGAGTAAAATCTTTTTTACCTTACGAAAGGAACAAAAATCACTTCTAATGGCAAAAGGGATGAGTCTGTATTTGATGCTTAGAACAACTAGTGTTGTGGAAAAAGTTGTCATGTTAGAGCCTATGGAAAACTAAAATGCTTGTAGTAGTTAGAAATGAACAAATGAATGCCTCCCTAAAGTGGGAATATCTATAATGACAAGGTTGTATCAATAAATAGTCATTTATAGTCCTGATGGCATCTTAATTTTGCATAAACGATTGTATTAGATGTTAAAGAATTATTGGATCAAAAATCCAATAATAAATTGAGTCTCTTGGAAGATTTAGTATAATATACTCATGAAATTGTTAGAAGTTACCAAAAAAATAAAAATAGACAAAAGGCAAAATAATCAAAATACGATTTTTAAGAGATTAGAAGATAAAATAGGGAGATTAAGAAAGGGTAGTGGTCCAGGAATTAGAAAAAAATGAGTTGAAGGGCATGAGCTTACAGCCAAATATAAATGAGAAGGTCATTAATGAAAACAAAATGGATTTTAATAGCTGAAATAGTATGCACATTATACCACTGCGTACCAGTAAATTTAATTACTAGATATCTGCTCAACTTTCTTATGCCACGGAATTTCTCAGTTTACTGGCAGACTCTTCAGTTTCCAGCAGATTTAAGAAATGTCCAGTTACATGCAATATATCCTAGGGGAATTCTATAATCTCATATCTATATATACGCTTACCTATATTATAAATGGTAAGTGCAGGTGCTTTATAAAATAGTGATCACATATAAAATAATTCATCATAGAGTTAAAATACTTTCTTTTTAGAGATTTAAACTCTGATAATTTTATATTGTGGAAAAACATCTTTAAATAAAACCCACCTTCAAATTCTGGCCTTTAAAAAATAACTTTTATGAAAAGCCCACAATACAATTTTTCCTTTTACTTTTTTTTTTTTTTTTTTAATTTATTTATTTATTTATTTATGGCTGTGTTGGGTCTCCGTTTCTGTGCGAGGGCTTTCTCCAGTTGCGGCAAGTGGGGGCCACTCTTCATCGCGGTGCGCGGGCCTCTCACCGTCGCGGCCTCTCTTGTTGCCGAGCGCAGGCTCAGTAATTGTGGCTCACGGGCCCAGTTGCTCCGCGGCATGTGGGATCCTCCCAGGCCAGGGCTCGAACCCGTGTCCCCTGCATTGGCAGGCAGATTCTCAACCACTGCGCCACCAGGGAAGCCCCCTCCTTTTACTTTTTAAGTAATAATAATCCAACAAAATAGTTTTATTTTATCCTTAGATCTTTGTCTGTCACTTACAGATATCTTACATATTTTAAAAACAAAACAAAGGTCAAATTACATGGCTTAAACCACAAACTGTTGGATGTACTGTAAAATATAGAGGCAATAGAGGCTCTTAAAAAGTATTTATGAGAGGGCTTCCCTGGTGGCACAGTGGTTGTGAGTCTGCCTGCCAATGCAGGGAACACGGGTTCGAGCCCTGGTCTGGGAAGATCCCACATGCCGCGGAGCAACTAGGCCCGTGAGCCACAACTACTGAGCCTGCGCTCCGCAACAAGAGAGGCCACGATAGTGAGAGGCCAGCGCACCGCGATGAAGAGTGGCCCCCGCTCGCCGCAACTAGAGAAAGCCCTCGCACAGAAACGAAGAACCAACGTAGCAATCAATCAATCAATCAATCTTAAAAAAAAAAAAAAGTATTTATGAGAAAAGATTGCTCGCTTCTTTGGACTGACATATTCAGTCAATTAGTACATAAATGTTCAAGCTTAAAGAAAATTTCTAATATTTATTTCTCTTAATTAAATGATTATATTACTTAAATATGGTTAAACATTCTCTCAAGGGTCTATGCAAAACATGTTTCTTTAGAATAAATATAATTATCTCAAAGTTCCTCTTTAATGATAGCCATCATAAAAGCGAATAACAAGAACAATAAAAGCCCAAACACCTAATCAACTTGGACATTTTTCCAGTATTTATTATGAGTAAATTGGCCTCCTGGAAGTGATCTACAGAATCACGATTAAATAAATAACCCTAGTGGTGCTACCCCTGTCTATGTGAGGAGAAGCTTGATTTCAAATCAAAATCTGCTGTTAAGAGCATTTGCCCTTGTTATTCCTACCTTTTTCCTTTCTTTTAAATTGAAATATAGTTGATATACTATATTATAGTAGTTTCAGGTGTCCAACATAGTAATTTGATGTTTATATGTGTTAGAAGTTGATCACCATAACAAGACTAGTAAACATCTGTTTACCATACAAAGTTATTACAATATTTTTGACTATATTATTCCCTATGCTGTACAGTACATCCCCATGACTTATTTATTTTACAATTGGAAGCTTGTACATCTTGATCCTCTTTACCTATTTTACCCCAAACCCCCTTCCAGGAGAGAGTCCCTCTGGTAACTACCACTTTGTATCTATGAGTCTGTTTCTGCTTTGTTTTTGTTTTTTAGATTCCACATATAAGTGAAATCATATGATATTTGCCTTTCTCTGTCTGACTTATCTCACTTAATATAATACCCTACAGTTCGAGCCATGTTGTCACAAATGACAAGATTTCATTCTTTTTTATGGCTAAGATTCCATTGTATGTATTAATATATACTACATCTTTTTTATCCATTAATGTATTGATGAGCATTTAGGTTGCTTCCATATCTTGGTTATTGTAAATAATGCTGCAATGAACATAGGGGTGCATATACCTTTTCAAATTAGTATTTTCATTTTCTTTGCATAAATACCCATAAGTGGAATTGCTGGATTATATGGTAGTTCTATCTTTTCTTTTCAGAGGCTCTATCATACTGTTTTCCATAGTGGCTGTACCAGTTTACAGTCTCACCAACAGCACACAAGAATTCCCTTTTCTCCACACCCTCCCCGTCATCTGTATTTCTTGTCTTTGTGATGCTAGCCATTCTGACAGATGTGAGGGGGTTTCTCATTGTGGTTTTGATTTGCATTTCCCTGATAATTAGTGATGTTGTGCATCTTTTCATTTGTCTGTTGGTTGTCTTTATTATTCTTGATGTAACATTCATATTGGAGCCATCTTTCCCCTCTGTTCACACTGTATGTTCATTGGTCAGTTGCATCTCTCCTACCAGCTGCTACGTGGGCCTCTCTTAATACCTTGGTTTTAGCTGTTCTAAGGACAACAGTTCATATAATTAAGGTACAACAAGGAAACAAATTAATTATGTATGATAGACATCCTGTATTTTAATTTATATCACTTCAATTTCAGAAATTTGAAATTTAAGATTTGAAATTTTATAAAATTAATTTAACCATAATTCACATAACTTGGTGACAGGTAAACTAATACCTCTGTTACGTGGATACACTTTGCCAAAAAGAAAAAAACTAGAGATATTCATTATATTTTTTTTGTCTCAATCATGCATGATATCTTCATAAATTCTAAGTAGAATTTCAAGGACTGCTTGATTTAAATACATCAATTTCTAGAAACTGATAAGTCAATGATGCCTCATACCTACAAACCCTTTTCTGTAAGATTTCCTGAGGTAGCATTATATGAATGCTTCAGTGCTGTCTGGAAGGGATATTTTTCAATAAACACTTATTGGTTTCTTACTATAGAACATATTGGGAGCTAAGCTCTGGTGATGCAAAGTGAACCAAAGAAAAGAAACCTGCTCTCATAAAGCTCACAGTTTAGTGGAGGAGATATACTAAAACAAGTACAGCGATAAAGAAAAAATGACAAATGATGGTAAGTGATATAAAGAACAAATTGGATGCTAGTCTACAGAAAATAAGAGGGAAGTAGGGTGAAGGTAGAAATCTTTGTCAAGAGGATAGTCTGGAAGGGTATCATTCAAGAATTGACTTTCTGGCTGGGACTTCAAGGACAAAATTGGATACTTCCATGGAAAGGGTGGCAGGAAAAGACATTCCAGGCAATGGAAACAACCTGAGCAAAAGGTCTTATAGAAGAACAAAGAACTGGACTTATGCAAGAAGCTGAAAGAATGACAGTTTGCAACTTGGAGGTAAGAAGAAAAGGTGGTAAGATAAGAGCTTGGAGATACCAAGGACCAGGTTATGAAAGAATTTATAACACATAGTAAGGAATTAGGATTTGTTTTCATTGCAATGGGAAACCATTGAAGAGTTTTAAGCAGTGAATTTTTCCTAAATTGTATTCAGATAATTCTGATTGTTAATGAAGAAATGATTGCAAGAGAATGAGAATGAAAGAGAAACTAATCTGGTTCTTTTAGGGACCCACAAAAGAGGTGAAATTGTTTAAGTATTATGACAACACAAATATTTGCTGCTGACTGTGATATGGGAATGAAGTAACAGAATCAAAGATGACTCAACAACCCAGCTTTTGGCTTAAGCAACTGGTTGAATATTTCTGCAAAATTCTGAGATGGGAAAGTCAAGGGAAAAACAAGGGAGGAAGGCGTTAGAGGAAAGACCATAAGAGTTCAGTCTTAAAGTCTGAAACGTCCCTGAGGTACCAAAGTCTGAAATGTCTTTAAGGCATCAAAGTCTCTATGATTAGTCTGGAGCTTAGGAAAGAAACCTGAGATCTATATATTTGGGAGTCATCAACATAGAGAGAAAAATTAAAGCCAGACACAGAAATCCCTGTCTGTTTTTATGTGGTTTTACTCACCATTACTGGCCTTATCTTGAGGTTGCTGTTTTCTATTTCACTTGGAATTCAGTGGTTTTTGTTTGTTTGTTTGTTTGTTCAACTCTTAATTCCTACCTCGTCTCTTCCACAGGACGGAATTTGGTTACAGTTTTTATTTTGACCTAACATACTACTTGTTACCTAAGACCTCTGTGCCTGGAACCAATGCCAAATGCCTGTGATTCCACATCTGTGTTTTCCAGCCTTTTTTTTCGTTATCACCTTTCTTAGGAGCCTTTATGGACATTTTTTCCTAGTTTTCCCCCACGATATTTTATTACCATAGATATATCATTTATCTGTTGATAATGTAATGTATCACTGTCTGAGTTGTAAACATAAAAAAGAATAAATATACAAGGCTTCCGCTTTGTATTCAATGCAGGGTCAAGAATGACTAAATATTTTCAAGCAAAAATTTTAAAATGTAAAGCCTGGTAATTTAATACTGTTTTTGCTGAGTAACTTTTAATATAATTCTTTTACTTAAAGAAATTGTATGAAATTATATGTGAAATTATGAATATATAGGTACAAAATAATAATAGCAATGTAACAAAGATTTTTAAATTGATAATTCAAAACTTATTTTTCCAGCAAAAGTAAGCAACAACATAAAAACTAGAATAATTGCTTAAAATTACTTTTAGTGAATTTAACTTTTAACTTTTGCTTTATAAGAGAAAATAACTTTCAATTAGCTACTAGATAGTCAGGTAGTCATTCGGATATTATAGAGTTGGGGTTTTTTTGTTGTTGTTTTTAGGACTTTACATGACTAATTCTGGATTGACTAATATTGTAGAAATAAACTATAACATATAAACTATTTTTATTTATTTATTTTACCTATTTTTATTTAATTCCCAGAGCGAACCACACACAAAAGCACTGAGAATCAAAAATAAACCACCATTTCCACAAGGCAGAGGACAGTGGCAACCAATAGGCACCTGCAGGCCACCCCTCATGATAGGACTTCTAGATTGAGCAAAAAATTGGGAGAAAGCCCTCCAATTGCAGCTATCCATTCACTATAATTTGTAGCATATTCTTGCAAAGATTTTATGTATCTTCCAAGAACTCAATATCAGTGCCACTGCTGTGATACCCAAGAAAATCCCATGAGAGAAATTAAATACTAAGAAATAAAACTTTGTAGGTACAGTTGAGCTTTGGAGGGCCACATACCGTTGTAATAAGAACACTTTCTTTTTTACCCCTCTCCCAACCAAGAACCAATTTTCATTCCTTTGGGGATGATATTGTTCTCATTGGGAATCTATGTCTTATATTACACCAGGTCCAAAAGACTATAACAATACCTCATTATCAGCTCTACTGCTGTAGACTGACCCCTTGTATAGGCAGATTTCCAGGAGATGATATCCCAAACATCTGGCTTTTCAAGACTTAGTCATCCTTTTAGTATTAAATAACATACATAATAAATATATGTAAAAATGAATAATTGAGTCATAAATTCAAATCTTACTTAAAATTAATTCCAGAAACTCTGGTATATAATTGGAAAAAATATAGTAATAATAATAATAAACCTCTAAAACATTTCATTCTAATTCTACACTGACTTTCACAGAGATGCCAATAAAAGATATCTAAAAATATAAATGGTGATTTGGGAAAAATATTTAATGACTGGCAAATTATAAAACGTGTGCTTGTATTCTTTTCTATTTCAGGATACCTTGACCTCATTCTTCAACATATCAGCATTTTCTTTACAGCAACTGGTGATCCATGGATAACCTGGTCCAGAGTTGTCTGAAAGCCTGCGAATCATTTCACAAAACTAGGCTAAATTCAACATAATCCAAAAATCTTGCTGGGAAATGAACATCTAAATAGAATTACTATTTAGAGAAAGATATTCTATGTACAATGTACAATTTGGAAAAAAAGGCAAGTAGTTAACAATCACTAGCTCTGCCTTTTCTACTCAATCTTGGGAAAATTCAATTGCCCAAAATGCATTTTTAAATGCAGCAAAAATACAAGAGAATTGTCTCTGAATATTTTTTCTTAATTATGCAAGTATGAAAAGTTGTGTGGTTAAAAATAGTGAGATTTTCTGAAGAAATAGTATTTTTAAGTAATCGATAAAAATCCCAGCTGGAAGTGAAATAGTCTTATTATCAAATTTAGTATAGTACAGAGCAGGGCACAAGTGGCAATTTGCTGATCACATGGAGAGGGATGAATTTGGCAGAGCTGAAAGAAGTAAACACAGCTCAGGAGCTGTGAGGCTCCCCAGAGTTACATCTACATTCTCAGTGACCATAATAGGCACATTCTACCTACTAATCATATCTCTAGAAATCTTTCTAGTTTTTAGAATAGCTAGTGAATAGTTGTCTAGGTCTGCCACTGATTGAAATAGTTTAGGACACAGTTACATAAGGAAAAAATATCCCATGCAAGTTCAGTTTGGCTTACATTCAGAAACAGAAGTTTTCAAAACTTTTCCCCCCACTTTGAAGCATTAGACCTGTAGCCTAATATTCTGAAAACCTGTATTTTGTAAACAGCAAAGAGTTTTTTTGTTTGTTTGTTTGTTTGAACACAATTTGTCACCCTCTTAAGTTTCTAATTCTTACTTTCTGTCTGGGTAATGCAAGATCCATTAAGTTTTAACTTACTCAAATGCAAGATCCATTAAGTTTTAACTTACTCTAAATAGCACCAAGTATAATGCTATTTGCAAACAGGTGCTTAAAAGGCTCTGAGTGATAGAATGATGATGTTGACATATGGTCCCAGCACAGAAATGAAGTTGTTAAAATGTAGCAGAAAACTATGAGCTTGGCATAACAAGATTTTTATTTCTAAATGGTGATTGATTTGCCTAAAAGATGTATAGTTAGTAGAGTTGAAAATACATAAAAATAATTAGTATGTTATTCCTAACACTAACAACTTTAAATTAAGAAATAAGGCCAGCAAGACTCAATTCTTGGAAAAGTTAAAATGTCATATATCTATTCCCCAGAAGTTGGGTTGGGTTGGAGATACAATTAATACAGATATCAGAACATAACTTTGGAATTTAGTCTTCATCTTGTTTTAACATTTTTTTAGGATTACACTTTCTGATTACAAAAATGTCTAAAAACTTGAAGATTTTAATCAATAGATATTTGGAGCTGCTTCTTAACAGATGACTGACGATTATCCTTTGTTCAAAGACTCCCTAAATTAGCAGCTAAGAAAGCCGGGTAATTATCACCGTTTGGCAACCACGTGACTTTGGGAAGGTCATTTTATTTCTCTCAAATGTAAAAGTGTCCCTTTAATATATTATAAAAATATTTTCTGTTTCTTCCCAGCAAATTTTATATGAACTGAAAAAAGGTGCTTTACATAATCAAAATCATAGCTCTACAAATGCTAAGAGATTATCCTTATCATACTCATGATGGTGATGATGATAACAATGAGGAGAATGAATTAGACTAGTTTTCATATATACTGTATACAAAGTAATCACTAGGGCTTTCATTGAGGAGGTGTTAGCAAAGGAAAAAAAGAAGACAAAGTTCTACATTTGTGAAAGTCATCTCTCTATATATAATCTTAGTTTAATGGGATCATGTGGCATATATTGTTTTGCAGTTCTTTTTCTCAACAATACATCTTGGCTATATTCAATATAGATCTATTGCCTTCCTTTAAACTGCTATACACATAGTGTACCAAGATTTAAGAATATTAAGGTTTATTATTTAATTAATAAAAACTACTCTAATCGATAAAATGAAAAATTCTGTATCTAGCATTCTTTATGTACCTCCTTATTCACATGTGGAGAATTTCCCCTAGAAAAATAAACCCCTAGAATGAAAGGGCATGTAAAAAAGTTATATTACCAGTAAAACACGTATTTTCATTCCGGCCATACAGAAAGATTACACTTTGCAGCTCCACTGCATCTGGTTGGGGTCATGTGACCAATTCTGGAAAAGGACATGTTGGCAGAAACAGTATAGGTTCCATCCATGTCTGGTCCCTAAATTTCCCATAAGATTCTTCACTTGTTTTCTATCCTTTAGTCTCCTGGCCAGATGCAGGACACTAAATAATTTCATGTTGTCCAGTCATGCGTATTTCTTCTTCCATGACTTGCTCATTTATATTGCTTTTCTGTTGTTCTGTTCATCTATTTCATTATTATTTGTAAGATTTCTATTAGTAAAAATACCTTTGTGTCATTTGTGAGGTAGATAGTATTTCTATAGGTCTACTGAATTTGTTTACAGAACTTTTGATCATTTTAATATTTTTAAATATTTCATCTGTCATCAAATTAATCTATTTCTTCACTTTTAGATTCTGGTTATTTCATCATGCTTTAAAGAACCCCACTTAATTGCCCCACAAAACATACAAAATCGCTCAATTTTTTTTAATGCTAAGTCTTCTAGAATTTAATTTCTAAAAATAATTTTACAAAATTGCTCAACATTTTTTTTATTCTAGGTCTTTTATAATTTCATTTTTTAAAGTAATCTTCATTCACTTGTAATGCATCTTTTGGTAAGGAAAGTAAATTAGGAACTCAACATTTTTCTTTAAATATTTAACCTTTGGCAAAACATGATTTATCATATAAATGATTATATGATTTATTGTATAAATCATGTTTTACCTAATAATTTGATTCTTCCATATATTTTTACCAACATGATGTTGGTAAACTAACATGGTATTTTTCTTCCACTGCAGGTGATATAATGATCTTTCCTGAATGCTTTTAGGATTCTTTATCCTTAAAGCTTAGTCATTTTTCAGGATATATTATAACCTCAACTTTTCTTTCTATGCACTGATTTAATTCTTTTGAATAAGCTCTCTTCTAAATTGTGTTTATTTTGCTTGTTCCAATTGATCTATACTCTTCTTCACAAATGCCAAATATGTTTACGGTGATCAGTCCTTTTCTGGCTCTTAGATCTGTCAACTTCTCTAGAGTAACTTGTATCTTTGTTCTTTTCCACCAAATTCTTTTATTTTCCAAATATTGTCTTTTATAACAATCCTGCTTTTCATGGCTTCTAAAAAAGTTTTTATTCCTGTAATTATATCCTTTTTTCTAATCCTTTGCTCTTTTTCTGCCAATTTTTTCCACCTCCCCGTCTTATCTCTTCCTTGATTATTTTTTTCATCTCTTAATATATCTCCTGTTTCTGAAAGTTCACAATCCTTTTAATTTCCTTAACATTGTTCTTATTATTTAAAGGATTCTTTGATTTTTCTGGAGTAATATATTTCCAAATGCCTGTTTCTGAGATCTACCTTTCATTTATTATATAAATTTTCTTCACTTTCTTAAAATTATTTATAGATAGATTTGATTTGGATACTTTCTACTACTTATATTTGCATGGCTATTTCCCATGAAAAGTGAGGCTTTGGTATCCCTCACTTCATGACTGGGCACTATTTTAACTGTATCCTTGGAATTTGTGTCATAGGAGAGGAGATTGTTGGTTTATGATCATTTTTGGGTTTTTTATTTGCTTGGGGCAGCAGAATGGTTGATGTACTAAGTGAACTGAGCAGCTCCGATTCAGGTTTATTATTTTTTTATCTTTTGTCACTAAATTTTCCTTGGTACTCAGAAGAATGCAGTCCCAAAAGGCTCTCACCTCAGAATTTAGCACTTACACCCTTGAGGCCAGTGTGGATCTCAGTGGCTATATGTGTTTTGATTTTGTTAGTTTTTAATAATTTCCAAGAAATTTCTGCTTAGGTACTTGTGGTCAGCAGCACATGGCTGCTTCACATTCCTGTGTCCCTTCTTCTGCCACACTACGTTAACTTCAAGCTATTTGTCTTTTTTCTGGTGGTCTGCCCCCAGAACCTTACATTTCTTTTTTCATTTTCTTGCTTTTTCTTCTTTCCTCTGTGTGTGTGTGTGTGTGTGTGTGTGTGTGTGTGTGTGTGTGTGGTGTGTGAGTGTCTGTGTACACACAAGCATACTTACATGCTTATGGATACAGTTTTGCTTTTTTTTTTTGAGACAGAGAAATGTCATAGTATAGCAGGATGTGGGAGGTGCTTGCCACATTGCAGTGATTTAGTCTAAATTTCATATTCTTTGTAATCTACGGGATAGTGAGGCTGCTGTTTCCTAATTTTTTGTTTTTTTTTTTTCCATTTCAAATGATTCAGGGAAGGGAAATTAAGTGCATGTACTCTGCTATTCTTACTAGAAGCACTGAATCTTGACACTAAGGGTTGATTTCTAGACTACCTCAAAATAAGTGATAAAAAAAAGAATGAATCTGATTTTAATATTTTGAAAAGATATAGCTCTATTACCCTTATAGCCAGACTTGAGGACTAGGAAGGTTTTAGCTTTAATTCCCTTAAGCCATAATTCCTGAGTATAAATAACTTCTTACTGACTGAAAATCAAATATAGTAGACCAGAGAAAAGAACAAAGAAGGAGATTAAAGGCAATGTAAATGGTGGATCCACTGGAGAAAATTCAAAGAACAGAATTATGAATGTTAAGAGTAAACTTAGTGTTTATTGACATGCTTTTGAACAATTCTTGTTAATAAGGATGACAAAAGGAAAAGACCAAATGGTGGTGGACTGAACAAAGGGAAGTGTGATTATGGAAGGAAGTAAAAGTCAATAAAATCAGGTGCAGAGTCCGGCTTCTGAGACAGTGAAGCCTTTGGCTGCAGGAAGTTGCAGGAAGATGACATTTTGGTGAGCACCTTTGATAAGGCAAGGTAAAAAATTCTCAACCAATTACCGTTTGGTTGTCAATGGGTTATTTCCTTTCAATTATAAATAGATTTGGTCCAATAGTACACACACAGTGTCACTAAAAATAGGACATGTATATAACTCCATTTAAAGAGAGATTTTTCTGTTTCTTAAGCAAAAATTTAGAAACTTCAAGGTTCTCCTATAGCAATCAGAAAACAGAGTAAGAATTCAAATAAAAAATAAAATTATATAAACTGGTTGTTATATGTGCAGTTGCAGGAGAAAGAAGGGTAAGAACTAATTGCAAATCAAATAGAGTATCCTCCCCTGTTTGCAGCTGCAGACTTGGACAACACATGGGTTACAATGACTTTTATAGTTTATTTACATAAACATTCACACAGAAGGAGCATTTTGTTCCAATCAGAAAGCATGTCAGCTTAACCCCATTTAACTTGCCATTTATCCGTACCTTTTTCTCAAAAGGCTGCCAGTCATCAAACAAAAACCTCAGGCCACTTAGGTTGCTTCCATGTCCTGGATATTGTAAATACAGCTGCAATGAACATTGTGGTACATGACTCTTTTTGAATTATGGTTTTCTCAGGGTATATGCCCAGTAGTGGGATTGCTGGGTCATATGGTAGTTCTATTTTTAGTTTTTTAAGGAACCTCCATACTGTTCTCCATAGTGGCTGTATCAATTTACATTCCCACCAACAGTGCAAGAGGGCTCTCTTTTCTCCACACCCTCTCCAGCATTTATTGTTTGTAGATTTTTTGATAATGGCCATTCTGATCGGTGTGAGATGATATCGCACTGTAGTTTTGATTTGCATTTCTCTAATGATTAATGATGTTGAGCATTCTTTCATGTGTTTGTTGGCAATCTGTATATCTTCTTTGGAGAAATGTCTATTTAGGTCTTCTGCCCATTTTTGGATTGGGTTTTTTGTTTTTTTGATATTGAGCTACATGAGCTGCTTGTAAATTTTGGAGATTAATCCTTTGTCAGTTGCTTTGACAGATGAATGGATAAAGAAGATGTGGCACATATATACAATGGAATATTACTCAGCCATAAAAAGAAATGAAATTGAGTTATTTGTAGTGAGGTGGATGGACCTAGAGTCTGTCATACAGAGTGAAGTAAGTCAGAAAGAGAAAAACAAATACCTTATGCTAATGCATATATATGGAATCAAAAAACTAAAAAATAGTCATGAAGAACCTAGGGGAAAGATGGGAATAAAGACGCAGACCTACTAGAGAACGGACTTAAGGACACGGGGAGGGGGAAGTGTAAGCTGGGACAAAGTGAGAGAGTGGTAGTGTATATATGGACATATATACACTACTAAATGTAAAATAGATAGCTAGTGGGAAGCAGTCGAATAGCACAGGGAGATCAGCTTGGTGCTTTGTTACCAGCTAAAAGGGTGGGATAGGGAGGGTGGGAGGGAGGGAGACGCAAGAGGGAAGAGATATGGGGATATATGTATATGTATAACTGATTCACTTTGTTACAAAGCAGAAACTAACACACCATTGTAAAGCAATTATACTCCAATAAAAATGTTAAAAAACAAACAAAAAAAACACCTCAGGCCAGTTATTTTGATAAACCAGTGGTAAAAATTATAGCCTCATAATGGCTGTCCTCCATGGGGGTGTGGGGGTGGGGTTGGTGTCTAATCTGAAATCAAACTCACTTGTTGCAACAGAAGACAACGTATCCCGTTTCATCTACTTTGTTGTTGTTTACCTGCTATATTAATAACTCTTCAAAGTAGGTGAAGCACCAAAGTTCTGATATGAATTAACCATTATTTTCATGGTCTTCTACCTAACAGATTCCATCCTCACACTGCACAATTCCAGGCATGAACTCTCAATTTCTCACTTCCTTTAATCCAAAAAAAAAAAAAAAAAATTCTTCACATTGCAACATTCTTTTGTTCCTGGCCCTGCAGAGTTAAAACAAGGTATCCCTCTTCCTGTTGTGGCCCAAGTTTCCAAATGTTCTTATGATTATAGCCCCTCCAGTATCCTCCTAGAACTTATTCTTCATTGTATAGGCTTGTTATAGGTTGTATTGTGAGCTCCCAAAATTCATGTATTGAAATCCTAACCCCAGTACCTCAAAATATTACCTTATTTGAAAATAGGTCTTTGTCTATGTAATTAGTTAAGATGAGGTAATATTGGAATAGGGTGGGCCCTTAATCCAGTCTGACTGGTGTCATTATAAGATGGTGAAATTTAGAGACAGACACACAGAGAGGGAATGCCATGTGAATACGAAGGCAGAGATTGGAACAATGTATATATAAGCCAAAGATTGTCAACAAATCACCAGAAATGAGGAGACAGGCATGGAACACAACCTTCCTTAGTGCCTTCAGTGTGGTCTTGCCAATGTCTTGATCCTGGACTTCTAGCCTCCAGAACTATGAGACAATAAATTTCTGTTGTTTAAGTCACTAGGTTGGTGGTACTTTGTTACAGCAGCCCTAGCAAACTAATTCAATGTCTTGTCTTCCACAGCTCCACACTCCATCTCTATTGACTCCTTTTTCATCTGTGCCATGCTATAACTTTTAACCTCTCTCTTCCTAAATGCTATAAGAAAAATAAACTTTTCTTCTGGTGGGATTGATGTGGTGCATAACCTGCTTACTCTGATGACACACTGAGAGCCAGCAGGATTATTTGCCTTTGCCCAGAACTACCATGTTTTACAGATATTCTACATACTGAACCTAAAAAGAGCCTAATGTCTCATCTAGTTATAGATATGCAGAGGGAGACTGGGAAAAAGAGTGACATTTGGTGCTGCCATGTTTTATATATTAAATGTAATAAATCAGATTATTATCCTTTATAGGAATTTAGAATTAAATCTGCTAAGACAATATGCCTTTAAAATGAGGGAGAAGTGCCATGATGGTGCAGCAGATTGGGATCATTTTTTCCCCATGATCTAATTTCACTAAACAAAGGGTGGTGGGGTAGGCAACTGAAACGCAGACTTTATTGAATGTGTCTATGAACTAGAATCTGTGGTAGATATTAATGATAGAAAAAGAAATGACATGGCCCCATTCGTCAAGTAGCTCAAGGGATAAAGTGGCCTAAGAAACAAAGTAGTACTGATTTTTAGAAGGGAGGGAATAATTATAAGTTTGAAATGCAGGAAACTACATTGATCTTGTAGCAGTGAGTACAAAGAGGGTCTATTTGTCAAGTCCTTGAAAATCCATTGAGTCATCTATCAGAACCATAACTCTATTTATTTGATAGACAAAATTGACAATTTTGTTTTTGTAGCAAGTATTTTTATTATTTTACTGTTACGTTTGTTTTTAAAGTATAAATTATTGTCTTGTTGAATGGACAGATGATTGAAATTGTTACCTTTGCTTTTGTCAAAGATTTAAACAAGAAATTTGGAGGACTGCAGGTTTAAAATGGAGCTCTGATCACATAAATTATATTATTTTCTTCTGTAACTCTATTAAAATGAGAATAAAGGAATTAAAACTGATATAAACTCACAATAATGAAAAAAAAACTGGTGACTGGCTATTCCTAGTCTGATAAGATATATCAGTATATATATCTAGAAGACAGAAAGGTAAGAGAGAAGTCTCAGTGAAAGCAGAGCAGAGAACACCACAAACTCAAATGCTGTACATGAAGAGGATAATTGAGCTGTGGATTGAGATGGTCCCAGAACAAGTTTCAAAGTCTTTCACTTTATAAATATCATGTCAGACAGATGTGGAACTGAAAAACAATGGTGTTAATTGAAAGTCTGTATATGGAAAAATCACTCCCACACCCCAGTACCATTCATAATACTGAGCAGACAAGATCCTAATTCTAGGGTAGGCTAGCTCTTCTCTAGGGGAACTGAAGACTCCAGAGGAAAGACCCTTCTCTACACAAAAACTTAGATGTGTCTATATTAATAGCTGGTCTTCACTCTACCATCTAAAGTGCAACCTGCTATTTGACAAGTCTCACCTTTGTACCAGATAACTTCAACAATTTTTAAATGTCTTACCCTTAACTGTGAGTGGACATCAGAACTGTCAGAATTTCATGCAATTCTCTAAAATGGAAGAGGCAAGATAGATAGAAAAAACAAAACAAAAACAAAAACAAAGGGAGAAGATAGGACTTCTAGAACTTCACACTGGTATTCTCAGAGATGATTTAGAAAAGTCATATAACAAGAAAAGGATGCTATAAAACAGAAACTCAGTGACTAAGACTGAGCTCTTAAAAATGAAAAGTGTACTTTCCAAAATTAAAAATTCTACAGAAGGGTTGGAAATCAATACCTCTCCCAGAAAGCACAAAAAAACATCAAAATGTTGGACAATATGAGAGACAATGAAGATAAAAGATCAACCCAGGAGATTCAGTAACATCATAATATGAGTTCTAAAAAGAGATAAGAGAGTATATTAAGAGGAGGAAATTGTCAAACACACACATAGAAATATACACACATACACACAATGTTTTCCAAAGCAAAAGCATAGACTAGTCTCCAAAATTAAAGAATCTGTACTGAAACTAGCAAATAATGGGGGGAAATGTGGCCCATTTTCTCATCAGTCAAAAGGGAGAGTTCAAAACCCAAAGAAACATTAAAAATTTCCCCAAGAATTAAAAGAAAAGATCAACTACAAAGGAGCATGGTTCTCCCAGCAGAAACATGAAATGCTCCAAGAAGATGGGACAATGCTTCCAAAAATCTAAGAGAAATTGTGTTTAATCTAGAATCCTGCAACCAAAATGTAAATTAAATATTAGGTCAGAATAAAGGTATTTTCATACGTGAAAGGACTCAGGAGATTAGCCTTCCAGACATGCTTCCTTAGAATATATTAAGGGTGAAATCCAGTGAAAATGAAAGAGAAAACCAAAAAGAGGAAAAATGGAAACAGGAAAGACATGATCCAGCTTGAGGGCCATGCAGTGGAGCTGGCAGTCAGCTGGCAGCTGGTAAGTTCATACATAACAGAAATTAAGTAGAGAAAGAAGAGAACCTCAATAGGAAGTTTTGAAAAATATAATTAAAAACAAAATACTCTCCCAAACCAGAAACCTCTCCACAAAGGTAGTCGGAAAAAAAAACACACACACTTTTGTTATTAAGTATTAAACCAGAATGTAACACACACCACAGGCAATCCATGAACAGACTGCAAAAACAGAAAGAAATCTCACGCGTCTGTATAGCTGAGGAGATACAATCCATTACATACACGTTTTCAAGATAAAAATTAACTTGTCCTCAAGTGAGAGGATGTGACAACACCACTTGTAACACATAATTCATCCTGACTTTACCTGGTGACCATCTGTGTTAGCTAATTGGCTTTAAGGCGGGGGGGAACCAAACTGCTCAGATCTTGATGGTAGTAGATCATTTTGCAGTTTGGAGCAAGGTGCTAACTGAAGTTAGGCTACTACCTTGACACAAAGCTGAGAGGTACTGATCATTGCATTTCAAAAAGATGGCTTCCAGGTCCTTGAGAAAGACATTCCTAGGTCCCAAGTTTACAAAAGACCTAACAATTTTTTTTAAATTAATTTTTATTGGAGCGTAGTTGCTTTACAATGTTGTGTTAGTTTCTACTGTACAGCAAAATGAATCAGCTATACACAGACATATATCCCCTCTTTTTTGGATTTCCTTCCCATTTAGGCTACCACAGTGCATTAAGTAGAGTTCCCTGTGCTATACATTATGTTCTCATTAGTTATCTATTTTATACATAATATCAATAGTGTATATGTGTCAATCCCAATCTCCCAATTCCTTACACCACCCCTCTCTCCTGCTTGGTATCCATATGTTTGTTCTCAACATCTGTGTCTCTATTTCTGCTTTGCAAATAAGATCATCTATACCATTTTTCTAGATTTCACTTATATGCGTTAATATATGATATTTGTTTTTCTCTTTCTGACTTACTTCACTCTGTGTGACACTCTCTAGGTCCACCCACATCTCTACAAATGACCCAATTTCATTCCTTTTTTATGGCTGAGTAATATTCTAACTAGTCTTCAAAAGAGTTTATATACATTTCAAAGAGAGGACAAAGTTCCTACAGTTGACAGTGATCTAAAGTAAATGATCTGAGTAATAGGAGGGAATGAGGAAATCTCTTCCCTTATTTTCAACAGGGTGAATTAAGCTTCTTATTTTTAATCTGTATTTGTCCTTACGGAAGATAACTGTGTCAATGGCCTCTTACTGCAGAGTAAGAGATAAGAGACACTGTCTTGAGTTAGTGCAACACAAAATAAAGGTACTCAGATATTTTTTTGAAGATAGACAAATTGAGAAACTGAAATAGTGATAAAAATATATTGGAAATGAGAGGAAGGGAAAGTGGGAGTATTATATAAATAAGCCAAATTCTCATTCTACGTAGCTAATGACCAAATAAATAAATGAGCCAGAGTCCTAGTATGTAGATATTTTGGCAACTGTAAGATGCAAACAGCTGAGAGAATTAGATATGGTTGGCACTGGAAAGAAAAACTTGGGTGAAGACTGTTGCTTATACATGAACACATGACTTTTTTATATTAGAAAAAGAAAACATGGTACATTTTTTAGTGACCCAACCAAGACATATTAAAATAAAAAGGAATAAAAGTGGAGAACTGACAAGAAAATAATTCATCAGTATTCTATGATTTGAAAAAGCACAGTTATAGAAATTTTGCTTATCTCTATTTTTCAAAGGACGAAAGATGTGTGTGTGTGTGTGTGTGTGTGTGTGTGTGTGTATCTGAAAACATCTCAAGTCAAAGGATTTTGTATTTTTTAGAAAATAATTTTTACAAAACTTTTAACTATGTAGGATAATAGAATGAATATCTCCATGCCTATCACTCACACTTTACCAAATCTCCCATTGCACTGCCTTCAAAAATCCTGGTTTATGTGTTAAAACTAGATCCGCTTCTTTTTGGTCTGCTTTAGATTTTCTGTATTTCTGATAAAACTGAAGAATATCAATCCAATTTCCATACCAGTTCTGTCTTAGAGCCGGAGGAATGCAGGAAGGGCAATCCCTACCATGACCCACCCCCTACACATATGACATTTAGGCCAGTCACTGAACCCTGCTAGAGGTCTAGGCTGTCTCAGGGCATTTAATTCCTGGGGGACAAGGACAAGCAGCAATTACATAATGTACTTACATTACTTTCTCCCATTGGCCCTTGAGATACATTGTGCTCCCAGCTGGGATTTCTTCCCAAAGCTTCGTTATTAGTAGTCCTGACCTCTGTTTAAGGATTAGAATTAATTCTTTTAGTCTTAATTTTGAGACTTAATATTGGACTTAAACCACGTCTAAAAGGAACTCTTGATCTCCCCCTGAAAACCTTAACCTTCTTCATCTCAGTAAATGGCCACTTCGTCCTCTGGTTGCTCAGGCCGAAAACTTGCAGATAACCTTGATTCCTCTCTTATTCTCATATTCTGCAACCATCTATCAGCAAGCAACTTCTGTTGGCTCTAGAATTTATTTTCTACTCACCACTTAAACTGCCACTACCCAGACCCTGTCCATCAATTTTCTTGCACTGTCTCAATAGCCTTCTAAGCAGTCCTCTGTTCTTACCCTTTTCCCCAACATTCTCAATACAGCAGATTGAAAATGTTTTTAAATAAGTCAGATCATGTCTCTCCTCCACTCAAAATGTTTCATTTCACTCAGATTACAAGCTAAAGCCCTGACAATAGCTCACAAACCTCTACTTCTTCTCTGACTCAATTATTTTCTTGCGATTTTTCTCTTCTCCCTCAGTTCAGCCATACTGGACTTCTTGCTGCTCCCTCAAACACATTAAGCATATCCCAACTCTGGGTTTTTTATCATGTTCCCTCCATCATGGGGTATGTCTTTATTTTCTCTTCAAATGTCACCTCATCAATGAGTATTCTCTTACAAGACTAAGTGATAAAGCAAGCTAAGACCCACCCTCTGGGATTCCCTATCCCACTTCCTCTGCTTTGTATACTTCCATGGTAATTATTACCAGCTGTTATGCTACAGAGCTATACTTTCTTATATATGTGTCATGTCCTTCATCACACTAGAATGCAAGCCCTAAAAGAAGAGGGCCTTTGTCTTTTTTATTTACTGTTTTATTGCCAGCACTTGTGAAAATACTCATTTTAAATGACATTTCTTCATGAAAGTCTTTCTTAAACACCACCATATCCAGTCTCTGTTTAGTTCTCTCTGTTGAATTATCATCAAAAGCCCTCCTATGCAGTACTCACTGTCTTACAAATTACACTGATGTAATGATCAGTGGAAAATATCTGCTCCGCTATAGGTTAAGTTTCAAGAGAACCGGGACTGACCATGTCTGGCTTTGAGTACAGGAGCATCTGGCACAGAATGAATACTCAATATACACTTACTGATAAGATGGATGATTAGTTGATGGATGATTAGTCGATGACTCCACCCATGTCAAACTACTTGTAGTTCTGTGGGGTCTCTTATTTCTCTCTAAAGTGAAATATGCTACTGTATTTATTATTCATCTCTGATTTCTTAAACTCAGAAGAAGCTTGGAAATCTTCTCTAACAACACTGAATCTACCCTCAAAACTGCTATGTGCCACAACAGTCCATTTATTTATTCATCCAACAATTATTTTTGAACAATTTTTAGACAGACTGATCTAGGCACTACATAAACAACAGTCAACAAAACAAATCCTCACCCTCATGGAGCTTACATTACAGTGTGTGTGTGTCAGGAACTTCGGGGGGGACAGGGTGGGGAGAGAGAAGACACAGAAAATAAATAAATATTTAATATAATGCTATATACTATATGAGTGTGTAGGGGAACAAAATTTGCCACCCCAAAATATGTCTCTTTGGCATGAGGGTTAATTTAGGTTATTTTTCAGGCCCAAAAGACTCAAGAAGAACCTTCGACCTTCCCCTTAACTGCTTGAAATAATGTAAATAGAGGACCTATTCCGGGAAGGGAGCTATCACCATAGATAATTATAGTATGAACTAGGGGTGGTAGAGAGGGAAAAACCTAGCAAAATCTGTTACAGTTCCTCTCCATGTCCTATTGTCTCTTCATAGCCTAGCTAAACATTCGTTTGCCAAACTTTTGCTTTTCTATCTCCATATGACTTGCCTTCCTCCACTTCGAAGTTCCAAACCACTACCCTCAACATCCTTTGACTTTAGCTGCTGAAGATAGTATAATGAGGGTTTCAGCCATTTTGGCAAGTTACTCAATTTTCCTTCATCTCTCCCATGTATACATGTTATTCAACTTCTGTTTGATTTTTCTCCTGTTAATCTGTCTCACGTCAATTTAATCTTAGACCAGTAAGAAGAACCTTAAGGGACTTCCCTCGTAGGCAGTCGTTAAGACTCCATGCTCCCAGTGCAGGGGGCCCTGGTTCGATCCCTAGTCGGGGAACTAGATCTTGCATGCCGCAACTAAAAGATCCCGCATGCCACAACTAAAAGATCACTCATGCCGCAACAAAATATCCTGCACGCTGCAACAAAGATCCCGCGTGCCACAACTAAGACCTGGTGCAGCCAAATAAATAAATATTTAAAAAAAAGAAGAAGAACCTTAAAAAGACAGTGGAAAATGTCTTCCTCCCCAACAAGTGCTATGGTAAAAACATAAAGCAAGGTCGATCAATATAAGGTATGAATGGGTACTTTTAGGAGGGGAGTAAAAGAAATTCTCTATGAGATGCGGAGAAGAGACCAGAGGCAGTGAGAGTGTGTGCCCTGCAGACCTGTGTGGTGTCCTTGGATCAGGGCCCAGATCCCAGCTTCTTAGCACTTTACCATATGTGGCTTATAGCAGAGACTTTCTCCAAGACTGACACCAATTTCAATGTATGGTTTTTTCCCCACCACCAAGCAATTAACTCAATTCTGATACTATCTACTGCTCCCCACCCCACCCCACTGTCACTTTAGCTGCCAGTCAGTAGTCTAGGTTGTCACCTGTGCTTCTGACCAACTGGATATAGATTGGTGTTCCAATGACTCCCTCTTTGTGTTCTATTAATTTGCTGGAGTGGCTCACAGAACTCAGAGAAACATTTTACTTACTAGATTGCCAGTTTATTATTAAAGGACATATTTCAGGAACAGCCAGATGGAAGAGGTACAGAAGGAAATGCATGCGGGAAGGGGCTCAGAATTTCCATGGTCTCTGGGCAGCCACTCTCCCTGAATCTCCACGCATTCACCTTTCAGGGATTTGGGGAGGCTTCATCACATAAGCATGATTGATTAAACCACTGGCCATTGGTGACTGAACTCAATCTCCAGCCTCTTTCCCCTCCCTGGAGGTTGGTAGGACTGAAAGTTATAACCCTCTAATTATATGGTTGGTTCCTCTGGTGACCAGCCCCGAGTCTTACTTCCTGAAAGTCACCTCATTAACGTGAACACAGATGTAGTTGAAAGAGGTTTGTTATGAATATCAAGACAACTTTATCACTCTTATCATTCAGGAAATTCCAAGGGTATTAGCAATTCTGTGCCAGTAACAAGGACTATGGACAAATACCAAATATATATTTCTTATTATAAATCACACTGTCACACCTTCTTTAGAGGATTATACACGTAGAGAGGCAAGTGCCAGTGAGATTATATTTACTGACCCTTTCCTCTCCCTCAGGTATCCAAAGCCAATTACTGAATGGTGTGAGGATACAAAAGTCCAGTACCTTTGCTCAGATGAAATTCATGCTCTAGGGGGGGAAGAATATTTCCCCAGGGCCTTCCTTCCCACTAAGGCATTACTGTACTTGAATCCTTGACTCTGAGTGTACCTCTAAGAGAACCTGACCTAAGACAAGGGAAAAAAGCATTCCAGGCATAGAGATGGCAAATACAGAAATGAGGAAGAAGGAATATAGTTGATACACTGGAGGAAAAGAAAGGAGGTTAGTGTGGCTGACATATGAGAGAAGTGTGGTAAGAAACAACATCAGAGAGTTAACCCAAGCATCCATACTGGTTTGTTTGATCCTCTCCACCTTTCCCACACCCACTCACTGCTCTGTGAATCTTGGGGCAGTGACTGGTTCATTTCTTTTCATTTCTTTATCTCTGTTGCCAACATTCTTTAGATGTTTAATAAATACTTACTAATTTTTTTCTTTTAAGGTATTACCAAGCAGATATCCATTTGAACCTACTGTCTTATTTTGCATTTAGCTACCTGAATATTATTTCCCCTGATATCTTAGGAATATCTTCAATTCCCATTTTTATAATTAAAAAAAGAAATACCGATAGAACTACAGCAACATACGTAGAAATAAGTTTAGTTTCATAGCAAATAGACTAACTGAACAATTTGATAAGGTGTACAAGCAAGCATGAAAAATCAACTAAACGGCTAGGGCATTTGTGTTATATAAACTGTCATAGTGTTGAAAATAAATCCTGCATTTTCCCAATTATGAGTTATTTCTTTTTATGCCCAGTTTAAAACAATATATTGGATTTTATGATATCTCCTAGTCATTTCAAATTTATCATGCAATAAAGTGAAATATAAATATAAAATTAATTATGTCTGTTTATTTGAGGTTGTAAGAATGGATACTGATATAAATATTTGAGACTAGCTAGGTCTAAACAAAGTCAGAGCTTCCAAGGTTTTGGTTAAAAATGATTCCATTACCCGCATACAAAACCATAAAAATATCTTCAAGAGCATAAAACTATTCTGTGGGTGAACTTATCTATACCCATGTAGGTAGCCTGCCAAGCATAAAATGAATCATTAAATATTCATAACTATCAATTTCCTGTAGAGCTATCCTGAAAACATTTACTACACCAATAAGTTCTTTGCCATTGCCAAAGAGTCTTGATTAGTTTCTAGTGTTGGACTGGATCCCTCAACTGAGAATGTGGTACTTTTTACCTTTAGCAAAGCTAAGGATAAGTCCTGGACTTTAAAGTGGATGCTTTTAATAGTGCTCAGGCTTCTTATTAAGTATTGACCTTTTAATGGTAACTTTCATTCATCTACCATACCTGTCTCATACCTTATCAACAATTTATCCTTTTTAAATAAAACATTAAATTTCATCATTGTGCATCATTAGGAATAGCATACTGTATTAGTTTCCTGTGGCTGCTATAAATTTATCACAAATTTGGTGGCTTGGAACAGCAGAAACTTATTCTCACAGTTCTACAGGCCAAACGTCCAAAAGCCCAAAATCAGTTTCACCAAGTTGAAATCCAGGTGTCAGCAGGACTACACTCTGCAGAGAATCTGCTTCTTGCCTCTTCCAGCTTCTGATGCCTTCATTCCTTGGCTGTGGCAACATCTCTCTGCTCCATCTTCACACTGCCTTCTTCTCTGTGTGTTTGTGTCAAAACTGCCTCTGCCTCCTTCTTATAAAAACACATGTGGCTGCATCTAGGGCCCACCTGGATAATCCAGAATAAGCACCTCCTCTCAAGATCTTTAATCTCATCTTTTGCCATGTAAGGTAATATTCGCTTTTTTGCCATATAGAGTAATATTCACAAGTTCTAGGGATTAGGTTATGAACATATCTTTGGGGTTACCATTTGGCCCGCTACCCACACTCATTAAAAACTACATTTTTAATGGGAAAAATAGTATACTCTTAGATCTTGCCCATTTAAAACTATAAGTTTACAAATTTAAGATATGCGCACACACATTTAATTAGAAAAATTGAGTCTTTGGCAAGGCAAAATTTAGCTAAAGAACAGATTCAATTTTTAGGTTCTTTTCTCATGCTGCAGTGTAGATTGTCCTAAACTGCAAAATTACACATTCGAAGTGATTCTTTAATGACCTACTTGATTCTCTCTTCTTGGATTCCTCTGGCTTTCAGAGAAAAATCTTAATCTCAGACAATCGCAGTCTCTGAGCCCAATATGGGCTCTGAATGGTAAGAACATGAAGAATCTTATCACTGAGATCAGTAGTTAAATCAGCCAAGCTTCACTCCTCCTCAAGCCATGATCCCAAGGAAGCATTTCCTGCTATTCCCCAACTGAAAACATTTTTGAAAAAATAGAGATCTTCCTATTTCAATCTATCAAGACTTATATCTGTATTCCACCTAGAATGACAGAGTTTAGGCAGCAACCCATGCAGAATCTGCAACATAATTTGCAGGGCTCAGGGTAAAATGAAAACGTGGGACCCTTTTGTTAAAAAATAAAATTAAGAATTTCAAGATGATGACAGCAAAGCATTAAACCGAGTATGGAGTTCTTCTAGACACTATAGGCTGCATGCCCATGAAGCCAGCCCTGCCTTATCTTTAAAACGATTGCATCCACCCCAGTGTGGGCTCCCAAGTTCAGCTCCCTCAGGTTGACATGCAGCAACGTCCCCTTGAAGCTCATTGACTCATGTAGAAACATGTGCCCATTCCTGAACTAACACCTTGAGATGAGGAAAATTCCCCATTCAGATAGGTGTGGGCCTGGGTTCCTGCACTATGGCAAGGAGAATGGGGTTTCCGTTGGATAGTGGAGACTTGGACTGAGTGGATGAGACTGCCTGAAAAAAATGGAAATATAGATAGGAAAGTGAGGGTGAGCAGGGAGATAAAAGCTGGGCAATATATCAACAATTTTTTTTAAAAACCTTACTGAATCACTAATACATGCATGTCTGAGCTTCTGTTTAGCATCTATGTTGAGATAACTGCTAGTTAAAATTGGGATAGCTAAAAGATAGAGAAATCTTAATGACTTTATTGCACTGTTTTGAAATGCAAATTCTAAATGATTTTTAAGTTATATTAAATTGAAATTTTCAATTAGGAAAAGTAGTGTTATTATTTGTTACCAAAAAGATATCACAAAAGTAGATCATAAATAATTAAGCTGAAGGATACATATAACTACAACTTACGGGATCATGCACAGGACCTACAAAAATTGTGGAAATATAGCTCTGCTGCCCTTGCCTTTTCAAAGATAATGCATATAAAATACAATTTTTAAGGAATCTTCAATTTCATGTGAAAGACTGAATTTTTTAATGATATGAACATAAGGAGAAAGACTATTAAAAGTAATATTATTGATGAAAAAATTTTTACTGCCTTTGAAATAAAGCATTCTAACATATTGCCTGTGAGACAATACATCTGATATCTTGGTAGGTACTGAGCAATCAATACTTCAGTAATATGTCCTGGGAGAAACAGAGAAAGAAAAAATTCACCTGCCTGTCATTTAATCTATAGTTACTTGAAGCTCATCTTGTACTTGATGCTAGGTATTTATCAACCAAAGCACAGCTAAGAGATTTGTGAACAAATAAAATGTATTATCATATTGTTGACTATCCCTCCACTTGTATCCACCGTAAAATTTTAAGAGAAAAATGCCAACTTGTTTCTAGTGGTAATAATATATAATTATGCTTCCATTAAATACTTCAATTTAGCCCTAGAAAAGTATTAGAAGAATCACATTGCTGACAGAATGGAGCATTATTCACTTCTAATGTGCTTTCTATGTTTTCTTATTTTCTTCTTCTTTACTGCCCACTTTAAAAAGATTTTCTGTATATAGCGCCGGAAGGAAAAAACAAAACAAAACAAAAAACACCTGAGTTACAGAAACAGACAGGAACAAAAGCATAGAAAAAATATTTTACTTAGAAAGATTTACAAAAAAACATATTTAGGGAAATTGTATATTTATTATTTTTAAAATAAATTTATGAGAATTAAATAACTTCTGGTTATAAAACTGATTAGTATAATGTAAAGTATTGGACCTTTTACATAATTTCTTGTATAAAAATTATATATTGAAACTAAAAAAAACCATGAAGCCACAAGAAAACCTTTGGCTACAAAGACATATTTTCTCAATATTTGAGGATAAATATGGTTATCCTCAAATAAATGTACATATAATATATTTGCTCCAGAGGATGCTTTAGAGTTCAAGGAAATCCCATTAATGTAGTTTCAGGAAGGTTGTTTGTAATGGTATTTTCCTTAAGTCTAATAGAAAAAAAATAAGCTTCTTAATAAATCAATGTGTATAGAAATGCTAAGTATTTGTGAAATAGCCTGTTTTTCTTTACCACCTACTCCAAAATTTTTCTTTATATTTTTTCACACACTTTATCACTCTTCCTGTACTATTTTCTTTCCTGTCATTAAAGCAGTTTGAAAACCCGTATAGCTTTCTTTTGCAGTCTGAGAGTACATATCTACATATGCAGATAATATTTTTTGACTCTAATATAAGTATGATACAGTCAGGCTATACACACATAGAAGTACAAGTTTAAGCTTGTAGACCATGTAAGTAGTATGACAAAAACAAACATACAAACAAGCAAAAACCTGAATTGACAAGATTTTTCTTTAAACTCATTTCTCCCATGATTTATTAAAAGATGAATGTGACAAAATAACCTGGCAAAGATATGGCCACATCATTTTTTAGGGGGGTGGAGGTCTGGGATTCACTACAAAATAATGGAAATTCCCTTTCCCTAGTGTCTGTCCCGAGAGGTTAACCAGGGTTGTGTCTTTGAGATCTGGGTTTCCCTTGCGCCATGAGAGAGGTAACAAATCTTTTGTTTTCAAAAGCATTTATCTGAGAGGGTTAAGGCAAGAATAGATAAAATGAAGAGAGAATGAAACATGTGTTATTGAGCAGTTATGTTTCCTTTAGACTGGAAACGGAGCAGGGATTATAGGTTCTGCCCTACTAGGTCCCTGCTGGGACACATTCTTGTGGAAGAGGCAAGACCTCTGATGGAAAAGCCTATATGGGTGTACAAAAGAACTGGTCACTAAATGTCACGCGTGGGCATTTAGTAAAGATTTCTGTGAACGTTCTTGAGCTTATTTGGGCTGTGAAGCTCTGGGAAGAAGCCACACCTCAGCCTTCCAAGAGAATCAATGCCTAAGGTAGTAAAGCACAGTCATTCAAGAGCGGTAGCTGGAAGCTGAAGAACAACAGCATGTAACCATCAGTCACTGAATTATTGAATGAGTACTTTCTACATACCAGGCACTCTGTACTAAAAGCAAACCTGCCTACCCAGTTTTCCCAGGATTATATAGATCCTGAAGTTCTTCTATAGTCTGATGATTGCAAATCATTAATAATAAATGATACTGAATTTGGCTGAGCTCGGTAAGTGATGACCAGGACCTTTAGAAAAAAGTAAAATAATGTGAAATTTCTTCCTTTCCGTATTATGAGTCACACTGGACCTACCTACTATATTCCTAAATACAGAGCTGACACGCACTAGTCCCAACTCTCAATCCTGCTACTTGTGTGACAATGACTATCACTGTCCCAAATCTCCAGTTTTCTCACTTATGAAGTGGGAAAATATCCCCATCTCCTTTGCAAGATTTGAATCAACACGTTAGTCAAAAGCACTGGAATTGAGGAAATTATCTTGAAGAATTTGTTTGACTTCTCAGGATTTCATACCTCACTTATAAAATGAGGACACTTTTTCAAACTCAGCATTATTGGCATATTGGATGTATAGTTCTTTGTTGTAGAGACCATACTATGAATTGTATAGGATGTTTAGTCTCTACCTACTAGATGCCAGTAACACCCACCCCTCAGTTAAGACAACCAAAAATGCCTCCAGATTTTGCCAAATGTCCACTAGAAGCAAAATCATCCCAGTTGGAAACCAATGGATTAGAGCTATCCCCAATGTCCCTTCAACTTTAACATTTCATACTTCCATGATATTAGATAATGGACAATGAGAACACTTTGTACACTATATGGTGAGATACAAAAGTTATATGTTCATTCATTCATTAACAGGCTTTATTAAACATCTCCTAGGGACAAGAAAATATCCTATAAAAACTGAAAGTAAATTAGACAAATTATCTTTCAAGGGGCTTATTCACTGGGGTCGGGGCGGGTATCGGCTACACATATAAATAATATTTTCAATATTCTACAAAACATTGGAATCTCAGGGCTGGAGAGTTAGACTAACACACTTTAATCTGGGTAAGAAAAGAAGCTTAGTGGATTGTTTCTAAGTAAAGTAGGCCATTTAAGAAAACTGTGCCACAGACTAAGCTAAGAAAAGCTATTACTCTTACTAATGTGGTTTAAACTTACATTATTAGAACCATAAAATTTTAGTGTTTGAAGGGACCTTAGAGAGCACCTAATACCATCATCCTCATTTTACAGATGAGGAAATTGAATCTATTCTCATCCCTTGTGCATTAGCAGCACACGTACCGGAAATAAGCATGAAAATATCTAAATCGATGCCAACAGTAGTAGGAGGTTGCTCAGTTTATATATTAAATGTTTAAGGGAATAACACAAACTATGACCTTCTGCTAAATTAGGAAAGAACCACTAATATTACCTACCAGGATACTGAACACAAGATTAAAACTATAATGATGAAAAAAAGTTTGTGTTGCTTGGTGGGGTGTATGGGATTCCCAGCTGGGAAGTTCAATATGGGAAGAATTTCTTCAGTTCTGAAAATAGTATTTAAAAGAATTCCCTGCAATAGATGTATATGTACCTAAAGTTAATGACTTCCCAGTCTCAGCTCTTGTGTAGTACATTTATTTTAAATTAAAAATGAATAATAATTCACAATTAAAATGATTGCAATATATTTGAAATGCCTGGTAACTTTCCTGAGCAAGTATGCTAATTCAAATGTCTACAGGGACCAAGCAGGCAATGTGAACGTGTAAAGGAGGCCAAGTATAAAACAGTATTTGCCATAATGCTTGCAGGGCATAACCTGAACCATAGGTGTGAGAGCACCCATATATCATACATTTCTCAGAATGTTGAGGAAATAAATGAGAGAATTCCTCAGAAATATATTTTCTGATTTTAAAAGTGCCTATTAGAGACATTTAGAAATCCAAGCATTAAGAATAAGAATTGGGAGAGTTTGAGAATTGGAATAAGTTATTGTGCCTTTTAAATTATTCTCATAAAAAATATTTAAAATGATTTTACATGGCAAATAGATAACATAGGGGGTTGTCTTTATAAGATTTAAATCAGCAAACATTTGTATTGGGGTTATAGCTTTAAATTATTAAGCAATAGTTTGTGTTCTTGGTATTTCCTTATATTCTCTACTTCTTCCCCACTTAAGGGGCTAGAAATTCTCATTAATTGCCGTAAGTAAAGGTTGACAAAGAAGAAACAAAAAAAGGATCAATTCTTGGGTTTAGAATTTCAAATGCCTAGTGTTGTAAACTGGTCTAGTTCAATTTGAATATACATACTCTTCAATTTGGGGGGCTTGTAATAGAAATAGTTAAGAATTGGCTACTCTCCCATAAGAGAAGCAAATCTCAGCCTAAATTTTAACACATATGCCACTGTCTATCGGCAACCTGGAGCACGCACACACGCACGCGCGCGCACACACACACACACAAAGTCATACACTGAACTCTTGAAGATGTCTCAGCTTCGTGTCCCTCTGTGTGCTCTAAAACTACCTTTATCTGAGACAAATGTGACAATATTCTAGTATCAGATGTAGTGGATTACAAAGTAGGAGATCAAGAAACCTTCCCATTAAGAGCAGGATTATAGGACAATTTACAGATTACCCCTAGAGATCCATTCTAAAAGATATAGGCTTCAGAATAGATGACAGATTTTATACTCTTCTTATGCAAGAAAAGAAGTGTACCTACCCCTTACAATACTGTAGCCAATCTACTAACTTCATCAATAAAAACTCATTTCCAGTAACCATTCTGCTAATTAATGAGTCATTTCTTACACCAGTGAAAACCTATTTCTAACATTCATTATGAAAATGAATACATCTCTGATGATGATGGGAGGTAAGGACTGCTGAAGCACTTATAGGATGGTCTCTGGGTCTGATTAAAGATTAGCTGATTACTTCTAGGTTGTATATTTAGATGAGTCCAACTGAATGCCCTTAAAAACTAACTTAAGGTGGCTAGCACATACCTCAGAACAGAACATTCACGTTGAAATATTTCACAGAAAATCATAGACATCATATCACTCAGGAATAAGGGCCTGGTAATGACTTGAGTAGAGACAATGAAGAAAAATATCATAAGTAAGGACAAAGTTTCTTTCTTGGAGATGAGAAAAGATTCTTTGGGTTGGTAGGTAAGGGAGAAAGCCAGAGAATGTTTGAAAAAGGACTAAGACCAGTTAGACCAGAGACAGAAGACGAAAGATAAGAACTGAAGAATTTACTCAGAATTCAAGTTAACATCCGGAAACCATTTATTTTTTCATCCTTCCCAGGAGCAGTAATGTTAGCAGAACAACCCATTCCTTCTCCATTAAAATAAGCACTGTATATTATCTATTCAAAAATTATACAAGGCACTGAAGACACTAAATTTAAAAAAAAAAAAATCCATCTCCTTTAAGATTTCATAGTGCAGTAAGGAGGATGACCATACAAACATTTTAAATACAATACTATATATATATTACATCACAAAAACATTTGATTTAGAAGACTGTTGTTCCAGTACTGTGGAGAGATGATGATAGGCAGCAGTGGTAAGACTACAGACAGGCAGAATCAACAAATACTTAAGAAATGAAATTGATGTCAGTAGAAGTTTGAATGGGCAGCGTGGTGATTATAAAGAAATATGGCAAAGACTATGAGCCAGCTCTTCGCCAAACCTATTTCCTCTTTGTCCTAGGCACTCAGCTGGACTGCACGACTTTGGTGTAAACGTGTTACTAAAATCTGTCCTAGTCCAGGCCACTCCCACCATGCCTGCCTCCATGTTCTCCCCCCCACCCCCCCATCCCCCCACCCCCCCCCCACCCCCGGTAATGGAAGATAATGAAACGCTGAGATGGAAAATGACTGGTTTCTAAATCGCCTCTTAGAAGGGATGGCCCTGCCTGTATGTAACACCATTTAAGACTTTACATTGAATGGGAAACCAACTTCTATTATGTTTGAGTGACTACAGGCATACCTCATTTTATTGTGCTTCCCTTTACTGTGCTTCGCAGAAATTGTGTTTTTTTACAAATCAAAGTTTTGTGGCAAACCTGCATCTAGCAAGTCTATTGGCACCAATTTTCCAATGGCGTTTGCTCACGTCATGTCTCTGTATCACATTTTGGGCATCCTCATGATATTTCAAAAATTTTCATTATTATTATATTTGTTATGGTAATCTGTGATCAGTGATCTTTGATATTAATATTGCAAAAAGATTACTACTCACTGAAATCTCAGGTGATGGTTAGCATTTTTTAGTAATACAGTATTTTTTAATTACGTACTAACATTGTTTTTATAGACATAATGCTATTTGCACACTTAATAGACTACAGTATAGTATAAACATAACTTTTGTATGCACTGGGAAGCCAGTAATGTGTGTGACTCGCTTTATTGCAATATTTGCTTTACGGTGGTGGTCTGAAACCAAATCTGCAGTATCTCTGAGGTATGCCTGTACACACTCCAAGCTTGTTGTCACGGTAGGATTAACTTGGGAAATGACCATAAAGGAAAACAACCAGATACTTGAATATGGATTAATAGGGTGCCGACATCTGAAATAACACAGATGGAAAAACAGGTCTATGGGAAAAGATGACAGATCAGTTTGGCACATTCTGTACTGAGGTATCTGTGGGATGAATACAAATGAGATATTGAAGAGACACTTGAACATTTGAAGGTAAAGGAGATGGAACCTTAGAGATTTAAATAATTTAAATGATAATATTCAGTAGTTTAGGCTTAATTCTAAAGGTGATGGGGAGACATTGAAATATTATTAAGCAAGACAGTGGCACAGTTATATCTGCCTCTTAGAAAAGTCATCCTTTTGTATAGTGTGGAGTGCATGACTGGACACTGAGACTGGGTGATGGTTAAGGAATTTAATCTTCAAAGGATAATATACTATTTCCAATTGGAAGCAAAGACAAAAACTTTTCAAACTTGAGGTACCACCCTGACAGAAGGACGGCCAAGGTAAACTGAAAGCTGCATTTAAAAGTAAGAAGAAACATCTTTTTCCTTGATTATTGTATTCCTCAAATGTCTGGACTACCATTGCTGTGAACAGACCTAAACAAATTTGGCTACTCAACTCTTATCAGGTTTTCTTCTTAAACACTGGGAAGCTTCAGGAGATCAGAAGAATGAGGGTAAAGGAGAGTAGAGAGGAGAACTATACATACACCATGTAATTTACCATCTAAAGAAGGAGACATTTCTGAGACAGAAAAAAGGGTATTATTAATAATCATGCTGGCACAAAAATATAAGCCAGAATTGTCCCAGGAAAAAAATGTGACCACCCTATTCATATGACCCTTCCACAACCTGCCATTCATTGCTTCAAAATATATAAAACTCAGATCACATTCTGCCAAATACATAGTCAGACAACTTATTTTTGTAAGATTAAGGAAGTCTTCACTATCTGTCCTCAGGTACTGCAACAGGTCTTTGCATAAAAGATTTGCTCTAGTTAGTTAAGTGAGTGAAATATTCTAAAACTCATTTTTTGAATAAAGAATCCAAGAGTGGAAATTATTACGGTTTTTGCATAAATGAAAAATAAATTCCAAAGAATTTATTTTGGATTTAAAAATGAACCTCACAATTACCTATACCTGACATCATCTAGAACACCAAGATGTCAATTTAAACATTCTTAAAAAAAAAATAATGAAATCACCGATCACACTTTCTGAAGTTATCGGTTATATTTCAGAGGACATAGCGACAACTCTGAAATCTTCACATATTTCTTTTTACAAATTAGACTTGCAAGGATAATTTTATTAACAAAACAAAACAGAAAAGAAAGTTGATGATTCATTTTCATGCAAGTTTCCACAATGAATAGGGGAGTAAGATTAATACTTTTGTGACATTACCACTTCACCATTTTGTGAGAATTACTTTGGGGTTACCAAAAAGTATCTGCTTTTATGTAGCTATAGAGGAAAAGAGTATACCACCTAATTTTCGGTTTGAGATATTTGTTTTCATCAGCAAGTAAGATGATGTAAAATCTTAGGAAAATAATTAGAATTTCATTAGTAAGCAATAGGACAAAAATATGAAAAAGCAGGTCCTAGAAGCATAAAACTTTCAATATGAACTGTGCTAAGAGAGAATTTTAGCCAATGAGATTATGTGATATTGTGACTCTAACACCCTCACCCTCCATGGAAACAAAGATATTTTGATGTCAGGACCAGTCAACATTCTAAGTCGAATGAGAGGACAGAGTTTTCCATTAAATGTGAGAATACAGGAACAAATGAAGTTCTAGAACTTGAGAATGAGTCCCACTGGGCTATGGAGCTTGTGTGATACTTACATTTTATTAAGGCAGGAGTCGTAGCCAATCATGTACCCTGAGCACTGCTTATTTCACCAATAAAAAATATGTTAATCTTCTCTTTGCATAGGTTTTGGTTACATATTTGAAGTATTTATGAAATTGTTACTTCTACAGTATTAATGCCTGATTATGATACTTCAAATACTAAGTCACCACCTCCACCTTACACACACACTCACACAGAGCTAACAACATTTATATGGAAGTATTTTTAATTTACAAATATAATATATAAGCCATAAATTTTAAACAATATAATACCTGTCTCTCTGTGCTCTAAGACCACATGAGCAAAAAATTTCATTTCAGCCAGTACTCCCTTATGTTTTAAAACAGTAAAAGCAAACTACAGTCTCATATTATTAGCTTGTAATGTGCAGAATATCAATGAGGTCTCTGAATCCCTTGGGAGCTTTCTCCCATTATATAGGAGACAGCCATGAGATCTTTTCAGAACATGAAAAGACGTGCCTTGGGATTTCCAGAGTAGCACTACAGGGCCCATTCTAAGTGGAAGCTGAATTGTGGTGTGCAGAGCTGCCAGGAGGGTCCTGATGTCCACCTCTTGCCCTTAAAACTTTTGACATCCAGGGCTTGTGACTGCAATTGCTTTATATTTTATAGCACCTCAAAATGGGAATGCTTCCTTTAGAGCTTCAATCACAGCTTTAAAAAATGAAGCTTTTATATTCTCATTTAATTAATACTTCTCTATCATTTCAAACTGAATTTATTTTATACTTCATTAACACAAAAATCACACTTTTTTTTTAGGTAAATCCCAATACAAATCCTTCTTTCTAGCCTCTCAAGACATATTACTGTTCCTGGAATTGTTTCCCACACTCTAACCTTTCTCAAACTGCCCTATTCTTTAGGAATTTATCCTCTTTTTAGTCAAGCCATCTCCTACCCATCTTGAAATCTTGCTGTGGCAGGAAGCACCCATTCTGGAAAGCAGTCCTTTTGAGGTCACCATCACCCTGATACCAAAACCAGACAAAGATACCACAAAAAAAGAAAATTACAGGTCAATATCATTGATGAACATATAGATGCAAAAGATCCTCAACAAAATACTAGCAAACCGAATCCAACAATCCATTAAAAGGATCATCCACCATAACCAAGTGGGATTTATCCCAGGGATGCAAGGATTTTTCAGTATATACAAACCAATCAGTGTGATACACCACATTAACAAACTGAAGAATAAAAAACATATGATCATCTCAATAGATGCAGAAAAAAGCTTTTAATAAAATTCAGCACCCATTTATGATAAAAACTCTCCAGAGAGTGGGCACAGAGGGAATCTACCTCAACATGATAAAGGCCATATATGACAAACCCACGGCTAACATCATACTCAATGGTGAAAAGCTGAAAGCATTTCCTCTAGGATCTGGAACAAGACAAGGATGTCCACTCCTGCCACTTTTATTCAACATAGTTTTGGAAATTCTAGCCATGGCTATCAGAGAAGAAAAAGAAATAAGAGGAATCCAAATTGGAAAAGAAGAAGTAAAACCATCACTGTTTACAGATGACATGATACTATACATAGAAAACCCTAAAGATGCTACCAGAAAACTACTAGAGCTCATCAACACATTAGGTAAAGTTGCAGGATACAAAATTGTTCCCTATGAGATTTGGCTGCTGCTTCTCTGTGCATCCAATATTTACTCCATCTATCATTATTATTTTTTTATTTTTATTATTTCCAAACTATCTTCAGCACAAAATGAACTAATTTTCTCTATCCCCATCCCCCCAACCCACACCAATACTATCTTCATTGTATTCCACTGTAATGAAATAAATATTCTAAGTTGCCATTAAATAAGAGTTTGCTACTAAGGTGGCAACTTACATTTTACTCAAGGACTGAAGAATCTCTGCACTTTCTGTTGATTAAGTTCTTTGGAATAATTGATAGATGGCTGGCAGAACAATTGATGCTGTCCCATTGTTGAAGACAAATTTATAGATACTTCAAATGTCACTAGTATATAAATATTTTCAAAAATCTTAATAATGAAACTTTAAACACTGTACTGTAGACTCTTATGTCTAACCTCTAAGGTACATTGATCATCTAGCTTAACTGATGTCATACAAACTTGGTTTACTTAAACTGGAACTATAAAGAAATTAAGTCATCTGGATATATATATATTTTTTTTTAATACACTGTTGAATTTTGAACATATTAAAGCTGGCTTTTTGTAAATTGAACAGCTCTGAATTAAAGACTCGTTTCATTTAATTCACTGAATATTTGTGGAATGCCTTATATATTTTAGGCAGTAATCTTTTTTTTTTTAAATTTATTTATTTTTATTTTTATTTTTGGCTGTGTTGGGTCTTCGTTTCTGTGCGAGGGCTTTCTCTAGTTGCAGCGAGCGGGGACCACTCCTCATCGCGGTGCGCGGGCCTCTCACTATCGCGGCCTCTCTTGTTGCGGAGCACAGGCTCCAGACGCGCAGGCTCAGTAGTTGTGGCTCACGGGCCTAGCTGCTCCGTGGCATGTGGGATCTTCCCAGACCAGGGCTCGAACCCGTGTCCCCTGCATTAGCAGGCAGATTCTCAACCCCAGCGCCACCAGGGAAGCCCCTGGATATATTATTGAATCACACATGTTTAGAGACCCTAAGTTTTACTTTACATAATACCAAAAGGTTATTATGTTCAAGCTCAAAATATTTTATCATATTTTTCTGATGCATATTTTATTAATGAATTGTCTAAATGAATAGTTCTCATGCAATTCTCCAAGGCTTTAAGCAATTTCTTCAGACTTATAATATTAACATAAGATTGTGAATAAGTAGAAAATCATAAAAAGGCTTAGGCTTTTTAAAGCAATATCAATTTTAATGTATCTATTATTTGGAGAACTTTACTAAATATATATCTGCATGCCTAACATATTTATTTAAAAGGGAAGATAGCGCAGCAAACGAAACAACCAAATGAAAAGGCAACCTATGGAATGGGAAAAATTATTTGCAATCCATATATCCCATAGGGGGTTAATATCAAAAAATATATGAGGAACTCATCTAACTCAGTAGCAGAAAAATCAATAACCTGATTAAAAAAATGAACAAAGGACCTGAAAAGACATTTTTCTAAAGAAGACATACAAAGACCAACATGTACAGGAAAAGGTGTTCAACATCACTAATCATCAGGGCAATGAAAATCAAAACCACAATGAGATACCTCACATCTGTTATGATGGCTATTATCAAAAAAAACAAGAGATAACAAATGTTGGTGAGGATGTGGAGAAAAGGAATCCTTGTATGTTGTTAATGGGAATATAAATTGGTGCAGCCACTATGGAAAACAGTATGGAGGTTCCTCAAAAATTTAAAAAGAGAATTATAACATAATCCAGCAATTGCACTTCTGAGTATGTATTCACAGCAAAAGAAGTCATTATTTCGAAGAGATGTCTGCACTCCCATGTTAACTGTAGCATTATTGACCATAGTCAAGGTATGGCAACAACCTAAGTCAACGAATGAATGGATCAAGAAAATGTGTGTGTGTGTGTGTGTATGCACACACATACACACATACAAATACAGACAGACACATACAAGGAATATTATTCAACCACAAAAAGAAGGAAATCCTATTACTTGTGACAACCTAATGAACCTGGAGGGCACTATGCTAAATGAAATAAGCCCGAGAGAGAAAAACAAATACTGCACCATTTATTTATACTATGTGGAATCTTTAAAAAACAAAAAAAAGTCAAACTCATAGAAACAGAGAATAGAAAAGTGGTTGCCAGGGCCTGAGTGGTGGGAAAATAGAGAGAGGTTGATAAAAATGTACAAACTTTCAGTTATAAGATGAATAAGGTCTGAGGACCTAATGTATAATGTGATGACTGTAGTCAAGAACACTATTATATAACTGAAATTTGCTGAGAAAGTAGAACTTAAATGCTCTCACAAAAAAAGAAATATGTGAGGTGATAGATGTGTTAATTAATTCAGAGGAGTAGGTAGAATCCTTTCACAATGAATATCAATGTCAAATCACACACTTAAATATCTTACAATTTTGTCAGTTATACCTCAATAAAGCTGAAAAAAATAAAAATACTCTATTGTATACTTGAAATTTGCTGAGACTAGATCTTAAGTGTTCTCACCACAATCCCCCTTCAAAAAGGTAACTATGTGAGGTGATGAATGTGTGAATTAACTTGATTGTAGTAATCATTTCACCGTTTATACATATATCAAACCATCACACTATACATCATATATGTATACAATTTTTATTTGTCACTTATACCTCAATAAAGCTGGGGGCAAAAGAAAGAAACTTCAACAACAAAAAAAGGAAGCCAAATTCAGTAAGAGACTGAGGTAAGAAGCAGCCCTAACCCATGCCTCCCACCCCGAGTGGGTGAGTAGAGGCTAGACTCAAGCCTTCCACAGCCATCAGTGGCCTCTCCCAAGCAGCCATGGATACCGTTTCTGGGACCAGATGGCAACCCGATAGCGAAGTAAGAAGAACAGCAGCCCCTGAAAGCCTGGGGCATCTCGGGCCAAAAAAGTCAGTTAGCATGAAGGAGAGTTTGGCTGCCTCAGGCCAGGATCCTCCCAGACCTGGGGACCTTTGTCCCACCTGGGGGAGATGCAACTGCATCTTGACAAGGATAGGCAAAGGCTTTGTGGCCCAGCAAGTGTGTGGAGCCCTGAAAGACGATTGGCAGTCGGGGAATGGTCAGCTAGACCTTGGTATTAGAAGACAGACAGGAAAGAATAATGGGCTATGTTTGGCCAACAGAAAGTGCACACCACCACTTCGGAAGATTCACTGCTCTTTATAGAAGGCTTGTGTATATCATATGAAAAAAGCTCCTCTCAACTTTACCTGCCAACCTTCTAAAATTCAACTTATTTCTCTACATCTAGGCCTTATAGATGTAAAGTCAACTACACACAATAAAGCAGAGTTAAAAATCACCTGGCTTGTAAACACTCTTTTGTAAAAGGAAAAAAAGAAAAGAAAAATTTAATCACAGAAAAAGAATACCTCCTGGGAATAACTTTTGGAAATGGAATTGTTAGGCCATCTCCATAAGTGACACTTCCACATTTGATCAATGGGTTAAAGCAGAAGGCCGTGAAGAGGCTGATTAGAAAATTGAAGGCATTCTTCATCTATAATTGGTATATGTTGACTTAGGAGAAAGAATGCCTAGTATACTCAATTCATATATGAGAGAGCTAAAAGCTAGTATAATACCTAGGTTCATAAAAATCTATATAACTATAAACACCAGAAAAGAAAAATATATATCCCGGTATTAACACAAAGACATAAATGAAATGAGACTCTTCAGAGATGATTCTGCTATGAAGAGGAAAAGGTTCCTATGCCAGACTGCTTGTATTTAGAAGTCATATTTATATTATAACCATCTTTCCGTGGTGCATTTTGTTCCTCACTACTGTATATGTAGTTAGCGGTGCAAAGTACTTTTTTGAAATAGCTAGTTTTTCTAGATGCTCTAAAATGTATATCAGAAGCATGTAGTGAAATAAACACTTTAAAAGTGTTTTTTGTTAAAGTTCTTTGACATACTGCTGTTAAGCTGAATGGCCAAACCCCCTCTTCGAGCAGTACACATTGTATGTGGGCACAGCTCTCCAGGGAGGAGGAAGGAAAATGAGGCGTGAAGGGCTCCACACCTGTGTGTTCAGAGTGAACTGTCGTCCCATGTATCTTTGTGCTGTATTCTACCCGGCTGCTTACATAGTATGTGTAATGGACAGGGGAGTCCTAATTGTACAGTATCTGGTCCTTCTGGATGGTTAAGGGTTTGCCAGCATATGACAAAAGGAGAATTGGAAAACTAGTACATTCTGTGTTAAAATTCATAGGAAAGACGGTTTTCTGAAAATTTAAGCCATATAATCCATTGGATTGGTAGAAGAGTGAGAGAAGGGAAGGGTTCTAAGCTGGAACATTCACATTTAAAGGACACTTGCAGATTATAACGATTATTAATTTGTGCAGTTTATTCAAAACTATAATATATATATCAAACTAAATTCTTAGTTGAAATAGCTAGTCTATGTTAAAAACAGACGTAGTAAAGTATCACTATAAATTTTTTTTTTTGCCAAAATTTATAGAAAATATTGTCTTTTGGAAATGGAATTGCTAAACCACTTATACAAGCCATATGCTACTATTGATATTGTTCAATGGTTTGGAGTGAGAGGAAAAGAATTACAAAAGATAATTTGCTAGTGTGTTTATAGACAGTTTCAAATAAGCCATTTTTCTGTATGTTATGTGCATCTTGTTTTGCTGTGTAGTGTGTATAATGGACAAATGAGTCCTAGTTTTGCAACATGTGGCAACTAGATGTTAAAAAAGTTGCTGATGTATGACAAAGTAGATTTAGTAAAAAATGAACATATATTGTACACTTTGTTTTGAACTTTATTGGAAAGCTTACCTCCTATAAATGACTTTTGGAAATGAATTTGCTCAATTACCTCTAAGCATTACAGATGTCTGTACTTGTTTACTGTGTTGGTGGTCGAGAGAAGGAAGTGAGGGAATATTTAAAAGACCTGGCAGATTAGAACCATTGCTATGTATGTAGTTCTATTTAATAGTACTGTTTAGATAGTAACAAGTTCCTATTTGAAATATCTAATTTTTCCAGATGTTTAGAAGTGCAAAATGTATTTAAAAGTCAAGGTACAACAGACACATGAAAAGATCCTCAACATTGCTAATAATCAGGGAAATGCAAATCAAAACCACAATGAGATACCACCTCACACCTGTCAGAATGGCTATCATCAAAAAGACCACAAATAACAAATGCTGGAGAGGGTGTGGAAAAAAGGGAACCCTTGTACACTGTTGGTGGGAATGTAAATTGGTACAGCCACTGTGGAAAACAGTATAGAGCTTTCTCAAAAAACTGAAAATAGAACTACCATATGACCCAACAATTCCACTACTGGCTATATATCCAAAAGAAACAAAAACACTAATTCGAAAAGATACATGCACCCCAATGTCCATAGCAGCATTATTTATAATTGCCAAGACATGGAAGCAACCTAAGTGTCCATCAGCAGATGATGGTATATATATATTGATGGTATATATATATTAATGGTATATACATATATATATATACACACACACATGCACACATGCATACATATGCACACACACATCTTTATGTGTGTTTATATACACACATACATACATACAATGGAATACTACTCAGTCATAAGAAAGAATGAAATTTTGAAATTTTGCCATTCACAGCAACATGGATGGACTTGGAGGGTATTACATTAAGTGAAATAGGTCAAATAGAGAACACTGTATGATACCACTTTATGTGGAATCCAAAGAAACTCAACAAACTAGTGAATATAACAAAAAAAAAAAAAAACAGACTCATAGATGTAGAGAACTAATGGTTACAGTGAGGAGAGGGAAGGGGGAGGGGCAATATAGGGATAGGGGATTAAGCAGTAAAAACTATTATATATAAAATATACTATCAGGATATACTGTACAACATGGGGAATATAGCCAATATTTTATAATAACTATAAATGAAGTATAACCTGTAAAACTGTGAATCACTATGTCGTACACCTGCAACTTATACAGTCTTGTACATCAACTATACTTCAATAAAAATTTTTTAATAAATAAATGTAAAGGTGGTAAAATAACAACACTTTGTAAGTAGCTTTTTATAATTGATGAGTAATTGTCTTTGGAAGTGGAATTGTTAACTACCTCTTTGAGCAGTATATTGTCTCTACTTGTTCATTAGGTTCGAAGAGGTGGGAGGGAAGAAATTGCAGAAGTTCTTTTTCTAGTATATGATCCAATGTCATATAAATTATATGATTTTTTAACTTTCCTGTACTGTATATATTATGTATGCACTAGACAAATGAGTCTTAAATTTATAGTATGTATTCTCTAGGTATTAAAGAGGTGGCCAATGTAAGACAGAAGTAGAGTTGGTAAACTAACACATTCTATAACTTTGTATTAAAACTCACAAAAAGGCTGTCTTCTGAAAATGACTTTTAGAAATAAAATTGTAAAACCACATTTATGTGACATGTGTGCCTGTACTCTACCACTGGGTTGGTGGGTGAATGAAAGAATTGAAGTGAAGGGCACTAGACTAGAATGTTCCTGTTTAGAAGACACTTTCAGATATAAATATAATCACATATGTGTAGTTGCTTCAACACGACCAGGCATATTGTAGTGCTGAATAACTACATTTGTAAGTAATTATTTGAAACATATAGTCTTTCTAGATGTTTAGAAGTACACAGATTACATTAAAAGTTGAGATAGTAACATAGCACATTTTATAAATACTCTTTTAAAATCCATGTGAAATACTATCTTTTGGAAAAGGAGTGGTCCAACCACCTGTGTGAAGTACACTGTGTTTGTGCATGGGTTTCAGGGGAGTGGGAGGAGAACGGAGTGCAAAAGGCTCTATGCCACTATGTTCCCAGGAGGAAAGATTAACCACTGTCCCATATGCCTGTGTACTTGCTGTATACATAGCAGATGTAACAGAAAAATGAGACCTAATTTTACATCTGGTCTTTCTAGATGTTTAAGAGTTTGCCACCAAATAACAAAAGTAAATGAATACATTTCATGTTAAAATTCATTTTTTTTTTTGAAATTAACTTGTAGAAGTGAAATTATTAAAATCACCTCTAAGTATTACAGATGGTTACACTTGTGCGGTGGATTGATAGGGGCAAGAAGAGGAAGGGATCTAGGTCAGAATATTCCTATTTACCAGATGTTTTAGTATTATAGTCTTTATTGCATGTGTACAACTTATTCAATGCTACAATATGTGTAGTGGACAAACTTAAGTCCTACTTAAATATCTAGTCTTTCTAGCTGCTTAGAAGTGCACAACATATGCTAAAAGTCGAGGATATAAAATAACACATTTTTTTCCCTTATGGATCGACAGGATGATTATCTTTTGGGAAAGGGACCATTGAATTTGATCTCTTAGAACAGCACAGTGACTGTTCACTGCATGGCAGGGGCAAAGGAAGAGAAAGAAGTGAGGAGGGAAGAGTTGCATGCTCAGGAGTTGTTTGACAAGATCAGATATCTAAACATATTCTTCATGTGTATTTTAGTTAATATTGTTATGTATTTTTAGGATAGACAAGTCCTAAGTGACCAAAAGTAAAGGTAGTGAAATAACCCTTCTATAAATATATTTTGTTCATTGACAGAAAAGATTGTTTTTTGGAAATACTCTTTGTTAATCAACGTCTTGGAGCTGGACATATTTCTATACTAAGTCATTCGGATAGTGAAGGAGGAAGAAGAAAGGTGAAGGGAATAGCTCTTTGTTAGCATATCCATATCTATAAGACAGTACAGACCATAGTCCTTTATACGGGTATCTTCTAAAGTACCTATGTTTGTTGTGGACGATGTGCAGTCCTTACTTTCATCTAAGATTTTTAGATTTCTTAAGGTGACAATGAACAAGAAACAGAGTTTGTGGATTAACCAGTTTCTAGATATCTTTTGTTATAGTTGTAATACTGTTATATAGAAAAAGAAGCATCTTGAACCAAGAATTGTTAAACCAGCTCAGTACATACTTCAGGGCTTATTAACCGGGCTGGCAGCAGAGGGCTAGAAGTACAAGGAAAGGGGTTATGCAGTTGTGTTCACATTTATAATTTGATTACATCCACTGATGCATGAATGTATCTTTTATGGTTGTAATACACTTTTAACTAATTTGATGGAAACCCTTTCTTGCTAATATTTTAATAATCTAGATCTGATAATGAATTCTCTCAGAAGGATTATACCTATTGTACTCTATTGTTTTACATTACATTTTAAATTGAGTATTAAGGGAATGCAGTATTTTAATGTAATTCTACCAACATCTTTATCCAGAGGCCTGTTGCCATTTTCGTCTTTACGAAATTTTGTTTCTGTAAAAGAGAGGATTACATTTTTTTTTTTTTTTGACTGACTTGGTGAAGTGCATTCTCAGTTATCAAAATTCTCATAGGTTTGGGGCTTAATTAGTAAATATTCATAATGTGCAAAAGCATAATACACACTAGACAAGCTCAACCACATAAAAATGTATGTTCAGTTACGTGTATGAACATACACAAGGACTCACAAAGACACGTCAAACTTTAAACTCCTTACGTTTATGGATGATTTTGTGTTCTTTGTTTCTTATGTGTCTCAGTTTTACTATAATACACATATTAACTTTTAGAAGTTCAAGAAAAAAAATGACATTTTTAAAAGGAGAGAAGTGTCTTTTGTTTAGGATATAACGTATAACAAAAATTTAAAACCATACATATATGTCTTTGTTTCCATCCGGAGCTTTGAAAGAAGAATCTATTGTTTTAAAATGTAACTAACTCCTATACCTGTATACCTGCCACTAAAGCCTAAAATGTTCAGGTTCTTATAACAATCTTTTTCAAAATTAATAATGACGTCGTCTGGTTAAACAATTATATCTTGAAGGGAGCCATTCCTGTCACATAAGAAACACAAAGCCAGGAAGAGAAAAGGGATAGATAGGAAAATATAGCCATTTCATAACAATGCAAATTTACACACATTAACATACATTTTAAATAATATTTTGTTGTAGTAGATTGCTAAAACTATAGTCAATTATCAAAACTAAAAGAAGGGAATTCAAAAACACCTGGAACGCAATTTCCCGGGAAACTCAACAGCTGAAATCTGAAACATAATAGGATTTCTCCATTTATTCTCATCCGGAGTCTTCACTGCCACATGAGAATCTAGTAATTCCAAGCAGAAACATTTATTGGTGGAAAGGAGAAGGCTTTGGGGGAATAAAAAGGGTTTGGAATCAGAGGTAGAGACTCTGAACTGATATTTTAGATTAAAACCATCAGGACATTCAATTTTCTCCCAAATACTTGGAGTGTCTCATCAATCAGTACAGCTTTCCAGTCTGAAAACCACAGTATCCATTGTTTAATTTTACTTTGTGAAAACTACCCAAGGCCGAGCTCAGAACTCATGTTTCTTACAAAGTATAAAAATTTAGTAACTGCTACTGACTTCTTCACTGTTTTATGTTAGCAACAACAAATATGTTCTAATTCTAGTGTAATCACACTATCCTTTTCCTAACAGTAAAATGAAGTTATCAAATTTATGTTAAAGGTCTGGAGGTCAGCTAATAAAAATCAGTTTGCCAACATTACAGGTGACCCTACCACACAGGAATAATTGCTTACGGCTATTGCATGTACGCAGTTCACTGAATAAAACTTCAGAAATTGGCTCCTTGGTTTTTATACTTCCCATAATAAAGAATCTCATTTTTTTCTTCTACCACAAACTTAGGTATTAATTGTTTTTACAAGGCATCAAATTAGCTTTTAAAATAGCTTAATTTCTGTTTTAAAAATCTATCTTCCAGCAACTTTTAACACCTCACTGGTTAATTATGTTAGTTGAACAAAAATTCAAGACAAATTGCACATTGATATTTACCTTTTCCTGAAGTTAATTATCTTAGAAAGGTAAGTCAGTAATCACACAGCATGAAAGTAAAGATATATCATAGTATTTTGTGGGGGTCACCTAAGCTGTACTCTTAACGCTGTTTGTCTCATAAGCACATTTGTCAATACCGATAAGAAACACAGAGTGGATGGTAAGCGAGAGACAGCAACTGCAGCAGCTAAGGAAAAAGGTGAATTCTAGGCCCTCAAATTTGCAAAGTTTGCCGTAGCAAGGTCAGCCATCAAAATTCTCAGCATGCAATCACTTCCTGATAACCGCCCCCCACCCCGCAAAAAAAAAAAACCAGCAGTTGCTGAAGAGTCATTAAAATAGTTTTAGCTCTTAAGCCTACTTTCCCTTACTCTTACTAAATCTATCCTTGAAATAAATCAAACTCCATTTTCCAAAGTGGCATTTCAACCAACAATGCATTTTACACTACTTTTATTCCTCTCTTTCTTGTTTTGAAAGCTATTAAAGCATTAGAAGCTATAATGCCATCAGTTATAAAGTCTGGATCATAAAGTTTTTCTATAAACAAGGAAAATGAAGAACATAGATAAAAATCAATAACTTAGTGTTTGATCACATGAGTAACAATGAAAAGAAATATGAATGTAGGTCACAGACTTATTTAAAATGCCAGGGATTATAGTATTTCTGAGTTAGCAGGTACATGGTTCTTCCAGTCAATATTTCCTGCTTCACCTCAAACATCAACAATATTTCTCAGGCTAATTAGCTATATAAGTGGCGATTTTTCTCCAATTAGACAAACTTGGTTATTATCACCTAATTACTCCAAAGGGGCTTTTTAAAATTTGAGGTATCAAATAAACTTATGTTTTCCGCAGATTCAATTTGCTTCTTTTCTGCTGATGAGAGACAAGGGAGCAATAAGCCTTCAAATTGAATATTTCCTAAAATTACTATGAAAAATACAAACCTAATTGGTTTCTGATAATCACTCATTTTATCATGCCCATGCCTTCCACCATGGTTCATTTTGATAATGAACAAAAGATTTTTCTAATCCAAATACTATCTTTTGAAGATCATAGAATTGTACCTACAAAATTCCTTAAATGCTGAATTTCAAGATAGATGGCCTTTGCTTATGTAGTCAAAATCTCATTACCTGTCTTACACACAGCAAAAAACTGCAGTAAATGAATGTGAAAACTTGAAACCCAGAGTACAGTAATAGAAGGAATATATTGTTCTAAGGCAGAATCATATATCTTAAAAAGAGCTGTCATTTTAAAAACTTGTTCTCCTTTTCCTACATGGAAAACCACTCTCATTAATTTTGACTGAACTTCTCTCTCATTTATATCAATAAATCCCCTGACAAACTTAAAAACTTTTTCTACCTTTATTGTCTGACAAAGACGACCCACTGTGAGAAATAATGGTACTCATAAATGAGAGGCAAAGAAGCAGTAACAGTTTCATTTACAGATCATTAAACAAGAAACCAGCTCAGAGAAAAGATCTCTGTTTAAGGCTCTGTACTGGGTTGGCATATTTCAGATGGGTAAATTCATAGGAATACCTCACCACTTCTTCTACAAGGACAGCTGAAGAAAAGCTCTCATTACAATAATAATTATTTGTGCTGTTCACCAAATATCAAGTTACTATGCAATAGAATTATGCTTTTGGAAAGATAGTTAAATGCTTTCATTAAGTAATAAAACATCTGTTAAATTCACTATGTCATAAGTGGAACATGATCTTTACAATTTTTTGATGTATAAGAAAAAATTTTTGATGTATAAGAAAAATATGCACATGTGCATGATCACACTCTCCCCAGCACATATATAATTCCTAAAGAAAGACCATAGCAAGGAAGAGTTCTCAAAATATGTGCCTACTGTTTTTGATCCAACAAAATTCAAAGAAATGTGTTTTCCTAAAATAATTCAGAAATGTAGTAAAATCCTATCAATATTTTCCTCCATAATTTCTTCCAAGGCCTCCTTGCTTAGAAAATACTTTCTTACCCAGATGTCATATTTTTATCTGGATTTCTTGATTTTGCCCTCAAATTCTGTTCTTCAGTGTTTCCCATCTCAATAAATGGGAAATCCATTTCACCTACTGTGCACCGTAGATGAATTCTGCCTCTCCTATACTTGAAATTTTTATCATATACTCTGTATACTTTATGCCTGGTCACTTCAATTCAGCATAATATTTTTAAGATTCATCCATGTTGAGTATCAGAATTTTATTCCCTTTTATTTCTGTGTAGTTTTCCACTGTATGACATTTCCAATCTGGGAGTATTGAGAATAAAGTTGATACAAACATTCTTCTATAAGTCATCTTCATAAAGTCATTTTTTAAAATTTCTCTTAGATAAATACCTAGGAGTAAAATGGCTGTTGTGCCAGTTATCAATTTATTGCCACTCAGCTCCAAATCTGTCCTTCATTTCCAAGTCTGCAACAACATAGTGGGTCCCTGTAAATATCTGGTCCTTTGACAGCTGGCACCAAGTTAAGTTTGTCAGTAGAGGATACTGAAGAAAAATTTCTCTTCATGGTTCCAATGAGCACCTGTCCTCTGGCACCTACAGGGCACGTGGCTTCTGCAGTACTCCATGGCGATAAAACATAGCACCTTCCTGTGGGCGCTTCCCCTAGCACTCTCTTGAAAGCCTTTCCAGCAAACTTCCAAAACACAGAACCTCTCTGGGGAAGGCTTCTCCTGGTGCTCCAAAGGGCATATTTCCCGTGATTTCACCCAGCACAGTACCTCAGCAAACTTCACTGCCATCCTGTGAGCCACAGCTGTGCTCCCCAGTGAAGCTGGGATCTCAGCCTGGGATGTGGGAGGGAACAGGGATTCTTTGGTGTTACCTCAGCCTTAGGGGTAATAGCTGTTCCATATATCTTCTATTCTTGAACTCTTTAAAATTTTCTTTACCTCTCACTAGCCAGACCCCATAACTCCAAGCCCATTAATTCCATTAAGCTTTCCCTCTTCAAATTACTGTGTAGTTTCTTCTGACTGTACTCTGGGTTACAGAGAAAACATATTTAAAAGCAATGTTTAAAAGTTGCTTTTAAAAGCATTTGACAAAATGGTTTTGGAAAAAAATTCTACAATTGTAATACCCCCATTAGCAATGTATGAGAGTCTAGACTACAAGTTTGTGGCTGCCCTATTCAATTCTTCCAATTTATGGTGGGCTTATTTTCTTAAGTGTGTCTTTTGATGAGCAGAAGTTTTTACTTATCATGAAATCTAATTTATTTAGTTTTTTCTTTTGTGTTTAATAGTTTATGTGCGTGTGTATCCCAAGAACCCTTTGACCACTCCAACGTTAGGAAGATATAATCCTACACTTTTAGAAAGTTTATATCAGCTTTTATATGTAGGTCTATGACTCATCTTTAATAAATACAGTTTATGACTTGAGACAGAGGTCAAGTTATTTTTCCCCCCTCACTGATCAGTTTTTCCAGGACAGCTTTTTGAAAAGACTTTCTGTTCCCCCACCGAATTGCTTCAGTGCCATTATCAAAAATCAATTAACTAAACGTATATAATTTTTTAAATCTCTGTCCTGTTTCCCTGAACTATTTGTAAGTCTGTCTTTATGAGAATACAACATTATTATTGTAGCTTTATAGTAAATTTGCCAGTAGGTAGTATAAGTCCTCCAATCTGATTTTTTTCCCCAAAATTACTTGGCTATTAAGGTCCTTAACATTACCATATATTTTATTACCAGCTTGGCAATTTCTACAAAAAGCTTGCCGAGATCTTGAATGGGATTAAGTCTTATATCAATTTGGAGATTGTAACAGCTGAGCAATACTGAATCTTCTAATCCATGAAAATACTGTCCCTCTCCACTTACTTAGGTCTTTTAAAATTTCTTTCATAAATGCTTTTTAATTTTTAGTGTATAGGTCTTACAAATACTTTATGAAGTTTAATTCTAAGTATTTGTCATGCTTACATAAATGGTATTTTATCTAATTTTCAAGTGTTATTGCTGGGTATAGAGAAATTGGCTTTTTATAATGATCTCATAGCCTGAAACCTTGCTAATTTATTCACTCTAATAATTCTATAGATTCTAATAATTCTATTAGAATTCTATTCTATTCTATTCTATAGATTCTATAATTCTAATAATTTTATAGATTCTTTAGAACTTTCTATATATATAACTATGCCACCTATGAATAAAGACAGTTCTTTCTAATTTGTATACCTCTCATTTCTTCTTGCCTTTTTACACCAACTAGAATTTTAGTACAATGCTGAATAAAAGTAGTGAAGCATGGTATTCATTATCCTACAGGATGAAGTAAATAAAGTGTTTTCTGTAAATGTTTTTAATCAGGTTGAGAAAGCTCTCTACTATTCCTATTTTGCTGAGGTTTTCTTTTTCATGTAAATGGCTGTTGAATTTTGAGAAATGTTTTTCCGAATTTATCAAGATGATCATATAAATGTTCTACGTTAATATGGTGAACTACTTTGCTTGATTTGTGAATATTAGACCAGTCTTGCCCTCCTGGAAAAAAATGTTACATGAAAATAATGTATTATCCTTTTTATATAGTACTGGGTTGAATTTGCTAATATGTTAAAGATTTTTGTGCCTATGTTCAAGATAGATATTGGATTATAGGGGTCCCCGTCTCCCCTGTAATATCTAAGTCTGGTATGGGTACCAGGATAATGCCTCATAAAAAGAATTTGGGAATTATCCATTCCTTCTCTATTGTCTGAAAGAGTTTTTATGATATGGTTCTTATATGATTTAAAAGTATTTGATATCAATCACCAGTAAAGCCATGTGGACCCGCAATTCTCTTCACAGGAAGAAAAATTTGTTTAATTATACTTTCCATGGTGTTATTGCTGATTGTACTGGATTGTTTGTTGTCAAACTGGCATTACTGCTTCAAAATAAGTCTGGGAAATTCATTCCCCAAACCTCTTCTGTATATTATTCTAAGTCAAATTTTCTAAAGACAAGGTCATGCATGAGATTTGAAAGCTGAACTGAAGCACTGGCCTTTATTTGCAGATGGATCATGGTTGAGAGATCCAGTGATGACTGCTCACTAAAAGGCATAGTTTGTCTGTGCTCTCTTCCCTACTCATCTTTCCAGCTGCTTGCCTGGCCAACCACCCATGCTTGCCACCTGACACAAGCCCACAGAGAGAGGACAGATCCCACAAAGCAGCAGCAGTTCCTCCAGAGACAGATGGTTTTAAAGAGGCAACAACTTCTATGCAGGCAGCAGTTTCTAGACCTCTCTAAAAGTTCCCCTTTGGCCGATCCACTTTGGTGTCCAGTCACACACAACTTCTCAGATTTTCCCTAAGCTCTCACTAACTCCTCCATGCTAGTGCTGAAGTGGGTTGGGATTAGTTGCTGTTCCTCTGATCTCTCACCCTCACCCACCTCATCCTCTTCCATCTTCTCCCAGATTATGTAAACCCTAATTCCTAAATTAAATACTGTCTCCTCATAATTGTAGTTGGTCTATTTTCCTGATAGAATTCTCACTGATATACTGATACATAGAAAATATAATTTTTTTTAATTTTTGCATTTTGACCTCCTGCTTTATTAATCTTTTTAACTGTTCTATTGGTATCTCAGTTGATTCTTCCTTGGAAACATATCATTACCAGCATTGATAATTCAGTCCCTCCTTTCCAATGTATGTACCTGTTATTTTATTCTCATATTAGTTTATTAAAGTGTAAGAATAATGTTAATTCTTAGGTCTTTAGTGATTATGGTAGAGACGCCTCCAGAGTTTCACTATAAAGTAGATCTCCCCCACGATGAGGTATATTCTTTATCATATTGAAGCCATGTCCTTCTCTTGTTTGTATTGATATCAAAATATCTTTGGATTTTTGGAGACATTTGATCTTACCATATTTGATTCCTGCAATACTTGATCAAACTGTAATTATTCATTAATAATATGTTGAAACATATTTGCTTTAGAATTTTCCCTTTATATTCGTAAGCATGATTGCTTTATTTATCAAGTAGTGCCCTTAGTTGCAAACGAAAGTTCTTTCACATTCAGCTCTCACATCAGTCTAACTGGATTGGTAGAATGGATTCAACAGCTGAAAGTAAGACTTTAGATTCTACCCTTGTGAGAAACAAACAGAAAAATAAAAATAAACGCAAAGATGTTGGCCAGCCATGAATGATTAATGTCCACTATGGTCTATACCTTTTAAATGTTACTTTGACCAGATTTTCTTATCAGATACGTAACTTCTTAATACAAAAGTCCCTTAGTCCTCTATGCTCTTTTCCTTAAAGAGCCAGAAAGTAAATATTTTAGGACTACGGGTCCTGTTTTCTGTCACACTACTCTACTGTGTCACTGGAGAGCTAAAGAAGTCATAGACAGTATATAAATAAATAGGTGTGACTGCATTCCAATGAAATATTATTTACAAAAACAAGTAGTCAGCCCACAAGCCATAGTTTGCCAACTCCCATTCTAGAACAATTGTATACTGCATGAAAATCTCTTCCTTAAAAGTATAAAAGGACTAACCTAATTAACACTTCATACAAAAATGACAAACCTTGCCTTTTGTAACTATTTTTACTTGAATTTTCTGTCTACAGTCTTTGGTTTCTATTTATATTTGTTTGTCAGATCATTATGCATCCTATTACTTTTAGCCATATTAAGTTACTTTGGTCTTTTGTTGTGTTCTCTTGTAGACAACATATATTAACATTTAGTTTTAAATCAATTTTCAAGTTTGGGGGGGTTTTTAGTTATGCCAAAAGCACTGAAAGTCTGACTGTATAATTCTTTGAAGAATATATATTATCAATGTGGAATACGAATGAGTAATAAGTAGACCCCTGGAATGAGTATCAATGGACCAATCTCTTTACTAGCATCACAATGACAGTTAACACCACTGTTTCTAGGCATTGAGGTAGAAACAGATTTAAAAGAAGCAACACAAATAGCATGTGAACAGAATAATTACTTTTTTCCATGAAAAATAAAAGGAATGATTTTATTTCTGTTAATAGATGTATCAAATGTAAAGCTATCTAAAATATTTAGAGTAATCAGCAAACTTAGAATAGTAACAGTTTGTATTTTTAACAATGGATGAGTAATATTCCTCCCACCTTTTCTTACATTACACATTTTTGTATTTAAACTTCTTTCCTCACATTTAAAGCTTTACAAACTACGTACTAATGTTACTGGCTTTACGTACGAGTAGTAGCATGCACTAGGGCACAGATATAAGTATCCAGAGGCCAAGTCTTTTGATTCATCTCCAATAACAAGATCAGTTTTCTAAAACTAAGTATTAAATTATAGTTCTAAATTTAGAATGCACTACTTGTGTCACCTTTAACAAAAACTTGATTTTCTTGGCCTCAGTTACCTTTTCCTATAAAATGGGAGAAATAAGGTTTTCCCTTCCCACCTCCCAAGGTTTTATGAAAATCAAAAGACATACTTTGTAAATTCACATTCAAAACTATAAACCGGTACACAAATGTAAGATTTTGTTGAACTGTGTTCTCAATAATCTGTTTTTGTTATTATTTTCATTCAGGACATTAAACTTTGTTTTAATTATCTTTTTTCAACATTTTAAAAATTCAGCATGATACCAAGATACTCATTTCTAACTAATGGCACAGAAGCATTAGAAAAATTAAAGAATGATCAGAAAAGCTTATAATAATAACCAATTTGAAATTTAGAACATCTTGACCACTTTAATAAAGTATATATAATGTTTGTGAAATAGGATCTATATAAAAGTACCATACATTTGAAAAAAATTCCTCCATTGATATTCCAAAGAAAACTTCTTTAATTAGAAAATAAATTATTATTGAATTATAAAAAATTAAATGTGGAGATCCTTCAAAGAACTCTTTTCATGCATTCAAATATGGTCTATTTTATTCAATTGCAATGTGCATATACTTTGTATAAAAAAATTGTATATGCTGAAATATGTCTTTATTTTATAAATTGAAAAAAAGACTGCACTGAGGTTTTGCTCTTTTTTTCTTGCTTTCTCCTTCCTATGTTTCTACTCCTCTTGCTTCTCAAGTGCCAATGTCCTCCTGGCACCTTTTAATGGAAGTCCAAAGTCTTCCACTGAGACACCTCTACTTAAACTACCCCCTTCCCAAAATATTTGAACCTTCAAAATGACCTCTCTCTTCCTGTGATCTGTGCCATCCATCAAAAATCCTAGTCTCTTTATATAGCTGGACTTAAGAAGACATCAGCATGAAAATAATTCAATTAATCTACTTCATAATAATAAATGACAGACTTTTAAACTTTCATTTGATGTTTGCATTTTTAAAGAGGATTTTTGATAACTATTTTTTCAAGAGAATATGTCACAATGAAGACCTATATTTCCAATCGAGATTATGATTTGGGGGGCAGAGACTCACTGTGGAATGCTCTTTAAGCTGAGAGCACTAGGTCCTTCATCTTAGTGATCCTGCCCCCTGGATATATTATTAAATTTGGCCTTCAAACCCAATTATCATATTACTCATGGCAATGGTCATTTATGCCTAGCCTAATAAATCTGGAATGGTAACACAGAGCTCCACGCAGCAGGTATAATTTGGGGAGGGTCTTTACTTCAAAGAACAGAGGCAAGCATAACAGCATCATGTTCAGATCTAGCCCCACAGCACAGATATCTCCCTGCAGTCCACAAAAACATATTTTCTATTTAGCATACATTGTACTGAGGAGCTACTGCAGTCTGGAACATTTAGGTCATCTGGGAGCAGTTAGTTTAGTTGGGACAAACAGTACTACATATCTTAATAGCTCTTAGGGGCATCTTTCTAATACAGTTGAGTGTACTAACCAGTGTTCATTATGATGAGCCTGAGTCATCAAGAAAAGGGTAAATTATGCTCAGCATGCTCTGTTTACTGAGGAATGCCCTTCTAAAAAGAAGATGGAAAAATCCTGTTTAAAGCAGAGAAAATCTAGCCATGGGAATAATAAAGCAGAAAGTCATTTGCCTGCTTCGTTCCTCTCTCAGCAATCCTTCCAAGTTCTTTCAAGACAGCATTTGATTTAGGGACAAATCTCAGAGTGAGATTCTTCCATATACACAAGTTAACATTTTCCAAGACAGGCCACAACCAACACCTTTTCCAGCTTTTCAGGACTACAAAAAGATCCCTGAATCAGTTGTTACAGATTGTATTATCTCAGAGACCAATTTTCCTTTTAACTCAACATTAACCCAATTAAAGGAGGGAACTCGAGGAACTGGGGGCACCAAGGCAAAGGATGAGAAAGGCCCACGCTCTCTGCAGCTATCCCACCTCATGTTGCTTAACTGTGCATGGATTAGTAGAGAGCAAACAATCTACGAACATACTTTAAATTCAATTTGAATGTGCTCACATTCTTCTTGTACTTTGATAATAATGATGCACAAGAAAAATCCCCTTGGAATTTCACCTTTTTCTATACTAATTTGATTCCTTTAAAAAAATGAATTTCAAATAAAGGCATTCAAAACACCAAGAGGAATTACTAAAAATTGTGAGAAAAACCCATGCTCCTAAGGTTTCTTATGAGAATCACTTCTCTGTATTATTTAGGAATTTTAACTGAACTTTGAATTCATGTTTCTAGTTTTTTAATCAAATAATGGGATTAATAAATTTCAATAACAAATTTACTTCTAGAAATTATATATTAAAATATCAGGGAAGGTAAGCAATGTCAAAAATGTTAGTTAAGAATGCAAAAAGATGCTTTCAAAATCTTTAAAGCACCCCTATGGCTCTCATAAAAATTAAACATGAGACAAAATTTACATAAACTTCACGTCTCATTAGAATCCATACATTAGAAACAGGCAAAGTATAAATTTATGTGTGATGAGCACAGTATATAAGTAATAAATTTTTTAAAATTTAAGATTTAGCTTAAAATCAATGACAATGATATTTAAAGTTTGAAATTTTCAGTAAAAAATGGAATATTATTGAAAATAAATACAACAGAAGCTTATTGTATCAAAATAGACTAGTCTGAAAATATATATGAGAGAAATGGTAGCTTTCCTACAGCTTACACTCAAATTGAAGATGATATTCCATGTAGGTTTCCTTTTTGTACCTTAGATTCTCCCATAAACCAGAATCACTGGTAAATGTCCATACTATCAGCTTATTCCTTAATATGCAGTGAGAATACAGAGTTGTTCAACAAAATATATATAATTTGCTCTGTGCTATAAAATATACAATGTGCACATCTTAAAATATTTTGTAAAATAAATGAGCTGCAAATACAGCTTTTAGTCTACATATAATTTTCTCTTTTACTGAGCATATTTTCATTGTTTTTACTTCTATTATGAGTTTGGGGGTCAAGAAATGCCAGGTCTGCGTAGCATACTTCTGTTCAGTGGGGCAGTGATGTTAGATGTCCTGCCATTGTGTTGTTCCTCCAGCCCTGAGTGTCCCAAACCAGCTCATCCTTTTCCTACCACCTTTCAGAGTTCCCTTTGGTTGTCTCCTGTGTTATTACCAGGGTTTATACTTGTTCTTAGTGAGGAAGAGCAGGGAAAATTGGTTTATGCCACCTTGCCCTCAAATTTTTTTTGGAAGCCAAATAGTAAAAATTCTTTCCTTAATTTCTTTTTATATTTTGTTACTCTCTCAGCATCATGGCAACCCACATAAAAAATGGTCAAGCAGGAGGTTTCTAACATTATCTTTCAAGGAGATCTCTTGCCATAGGTATTCCAAGAATTACGACATCCAGGAAAAAGCCACCATTTGCTGTTAAAGGATTACCTAAAATTTATATCTTAATTGAGCTAATTTCCACTGGAGAAGTAGGTAAGAATGGAGGAGACGTAGGAGATAATACATTTTCCCATATCCACCCTTGTTCATCACAGTATCCCCAGTTTATATTCGCCAGTTATCACAACTGTGACTGGTACATAGTAGGCGATCAATAAATAGCTGTTGAATGTCTGAATAAATGAACTGATAGATGTCCTATACACAATTATCAGAGCAACAGGAAAAATAAACAAACAGTAGGAAATCCATCATACAATGTATGGCCATGCATTCAGTCTTAAAGAGAAAAAGTCAGCTCTTTGCAGATTATTGTGGAAGGGAGAGGGCTCAGAACTATGCCTATAATAGTTGTGAAACATCTGTAGGACTCTATCAGGCCTCTGTAGTATCCATTTTTGGCAAAGAGCATTTAATATTTTTCAACTCTCTGAAACAGAGAACAAGCTGAATATTTATATTTCAACAAACTGGAACCAAGAATTAGTATTTCATGTTTTGAATTTACCAGTGATTAAATGGTTATTATATATCTCTTGTGAAAATCAGATACTTGCTCTTGAAATATAAAATATAAGAGCCTGATTGAGGTTTTACAAGAGCAATACTTCTAGCAGCAAGAAAATGAAGAGGATCAAATTGGAAATATTGATCAGTCAGAATGTTTCTATTTCACCGTGTGCAGGAGACAATTCAACGAAGACAAGTCAGCTTACAGCAAGGAAAATGGAACTGCTTACCCCCTTTTTCCTTAATATAATGGTAAAATGTGGATTCAAAACAAATTGCCAAGCTCAAGTCCTATTTCTACTACTGTCTAGCTCTTCAAACTGGATAAAATTAATGAGATCAACTATGCCTGTTTCAGAACGGTAAAATGTGAATAACAGCAATACCTAATTCAAAGGGTTTTGGAGAAGATTAAATAAACATCTGGTACATGTAAAGCACAGTGTCTGGCATAGAGTAAACACTCCACACGGCTGTTATACTTTTCCCCATATTTAAGAAAAGTAATGTTTATCCATGAAATATACGTTTTCCACTCTGTGTTGTTTTTATTCATTGAAAATATGTTAAAAAAAATTGTTTCAAAATTAATTGAGGTTCTTCCTGTTTTGCTAGTAATTTCTACAAATTTCTCTTTTATAAGGTTTGTGCTTTTCATTCTTAACATGCCCTTTCAGTTTGCTTCCAAACATCTAAAAATGGGCACAGTGTTATTTTCTTGTTTTATGGCACAGTAATGCAATTCCGTATATCATGTAGGAGGAAACAAAACATATATTCTAAAATAAACATGAAATAATGTTAAATTATATACGTTTGGATATATATGACATAGATTTAGTGTTAAACTATACTGTCATAAACGAATGTTGTAAAAATAAAAATGAAAAGTTCAAAAAGGGAAGAGGTTTAGTTGCTGCATACTTTTTAAATTACAACATTCTAAGAAAGTATGAAAGGAAAAGAAAGTATATTAGCGGTGTGGAAAGAGACTATTCAAAGAATACAAAGAAAATAGAATCAAATAGACAAATCAATTAAATAATAAAAAGAATATTATATATCATAGCCAACAAGATGGATGGTACTTTATTTAACCCTCACTTCCATATGCTCAGAACACTGAAGATTTCATTTTTATTATTTTGCTTACCATGCAAAATTCAGTAAAGGCAGCAGGTATCACAGATGAAACTTTTCCAAAAGCTAAAAGCCACGTTTATAATGCAGATTTTTCTTACCTTTCTACTATTGCAGGCTGATTTTTAAAAATTACTGCTTTGGGGGGCTTCCCTGGTGGCGCAGTGGTTGAGAATCTGCCTGCCAATGCAGGGGACACGGGCTCGAGCCCTGGTCTGGGAAGATCCCACATGCCGCGGAGCAACTGGGCCCGTGAGCCACAATTACTGAGCCTGCGCGTCTGGAGCCTGTGCTCTGCATCAAGAGAGGCCGCGATAGTGAGAGACCCGCGCACCACGATGAAGAATGGCCCCCGCTCGCCGCAACTGGAGAAAGCCCTCGCACAGAAACGAAGACCCAACACAGCCATAAATAAATAAATAAATAAATAAATAAAAAATTACTGCTTTGTAGTTATTTTAGTAGTTTTAAGCTTAACTTTCCACTAATAATTAAAATGAACGAAAGATATAATATCACATTTACTTGAAAATTCTGTAGTGTCTTAAAATCATTTTCCTTTGGAGTAACATATAAGGCTTTTTCTCTTATGAAACACATTATGAAATATTTTAACCATATAAAAAGTCGTAAAGAATAACAATGAAATTGTTTGTGCCCATCAACCAGATTTTAAAATATTTAGCAACTCTCCATATTTTTCCAGAATATTTCTTGTAAAAAATAAATGTTACTAGAATATCAAAGCCTACCTTCCCACTTCCTCCCAAATCTTTTACCTCACCTTCTTTCCTCAGAAGTATCTATCCCTAAAGTAAGGGCATAACCTTCCCAAGACACATTAATTTTATCTTTCTATACATATACATCTACCCATAGATAATATACAGTTTTACTTTCCAGTTTTTAAAGCTTATATAAATAATACTGCACATATCTGTAATTTGCATTTGTATTCAAAACATGTAGACATTTATCCTTAGTGATACATGTAGCTATAATTCAAATATTCTTAACTTCTGTGTAGTATTTCACTGAAAATATACCACCACGTATTTACCCATTCTCTGTTGATGAGCATTTCGGTTGTTTCCAATTTTAAATGATGAAAAGCAAAGTTGTAGCAAAGCTCCTAACAGATATCTATCTGTGTGATATGCAGAGTTTCTCTAGGAGATTTGCTTCTGAATGAAATCTGTGGGTCAAAGATGATGGCTTTCATAGTCATACTTCAAACCTCATCTCCTCCAGCAATGCTAAATTCCTCTCCAAAGTGACTGTAACATTTACAACACCATCAGTAATGATGAGAATTTCCATTTTTCCACATCCTTACTTGCCAGTCTCTTAAATTTTTGTCAACTTTGTGGGTATAAAATGACACCTACATTTTAATTTACTTTTAACTTTGTTTTAATGCACTATTCCTTCAATACTACTAAATTCCATGATTATGATTATGATTATATCCACTGTTTGGTTTTTAGAGGATTTTAACTTTTTCTTATGGATTTGTTGGGGATCGTTATATTTTCAGATATTAAACAAATTTGTATTTCTCTACAACTGTCCTTTATTTATATGGTTTCACCTATCTAAGGTTTCACCTATCTAAGGTAATTAGTTTTAAGGCAAAATGCTACTTTTTTTTCATATGCATTAAACCCTTGTAAAGTCTAGTGGTAGGACTAAAATTTTAAAGTTTGCACAAACATATAAATGAGACTTTTCTGAACCTTCCCACTTGCAAGTACAGGACTCATTTAGCCCATGATTTACAATAGATGGAAACCAATATATAATAAAAAAAAAAAAAGAAAGAAAGAAAGAAAAAAGAAAGAAATGAGCCCTATTTTTGGTTGGTCCCTGAGAACAGAAAAAATTCTCTTGACAATAGAGTAGCAGCTACTTCAAAATGTACATGCACAGTATATTACGAGTCTAACGATAAGGAGAAGGAAATCAAAGACATATTTGCTATTAAAAGTGGATTATGTATGCACCATCTTCTTACCAAGCTCACCATGGGTTACAATCCAGATCTACCGAAATTGTAAGGAAGAATGATGACAATTTATTTTTTAAGTTACCATTTTTAACAGTGGTTGCTGTGTTATGATGTCAGATATATTTCATCTTTTGAAAAGTGTAAAACTTTGTAGCTTCTATTCCCAAAGCAGCCACTGCAGTGCACAGCAGTGTGAGAGAGAATGGCAACTGAAAATGGAAAATCTTTAATCTCACTTGTGTAACCCAATGAGAATTTTTCCTTCATGGTAAACGAATTCCGAACTAAGATTGAAAATATTTTGTGTCTTGGTATTGAAGCTTATTTTAGGTTACTTTTACTTTTGTCTAACTATTAGGAAAATACAAATACATAAATTGTCAGGTTAAACACCACAGGAGTATTTTACTGCCAACTTTTGTCATCCTTCAGGCAATCAGAAGAAATGAACATCTCTGTCCAGAAGGAATGCCCACAATCTTGCCCCTCCAAGAGTTCATGCACACTAATGGGAATAAAGGGGGGGGGGCAGTAGGTGCTCAACTTAGTATCCTCCATTTCTATTAGGACTGGGTCTTTTCTCCTTACTTCAGGTGAGAAGCAGCTCTATCAGCAGGTCCTGAATACGTAACATATCAATAGGGTCAGAAGATATGCTTCTACTGAATCAAAATGATCCATAGAGGAGACACCAAGATTTATGAGGCCTTTGGTGTCATCCTGATTCTCAGCAGTCACTGCCAGATATGCTCATCTGTGTCCAGCTGATGTGTGTTCCACTACTTCCCCAAAATTTATACTTACTCAGAGTCAAAACTAGTAAAATATCATCAGAATAAACATATTATTTAGGCTTGTAGGCTTTTATTAATTAGTAATTTGGTGACAATCTATTTTTTCTCAATTCTGATGGCACATTAGAATAACCTGGGACACTTTTAAAAAATATTGATTCTCTGGTACCATTCTCAGACATTTCTGAGGTGGGACTGAGGCATCCAACTTTTTGAAAAGCATTCCAGGTGAATGAATGCTCAGCCATGGTTGAGAATCTCTGACCTAAGTGGACCTCCATACATAGTTTATTAGGCCAGAGAAAGCTAGCTCCAAAGAGTATATTACTAGGACTTCCCCTAGCTACGGAAAAATAGACTTCTGTGGTCAAATAAGTTGCCATTTTCTAGGAGAGAACAGACTGTGAGACAGACACAGATTGATATTCCAGCTCTGCCACTTCTTAGCTGTGTGAACTTGGACAACTGTATAACTTCTCTGCATCTTTGATTTTTTTAAGAACAATATCACCTCTCTTACTGGACGGACTAAGGATTAAATGAAAGTCCTACTACGTGGTAAGAATTCAATGTCAATTCCTTCTTCCAACATTACATTAATCATTTGAAGAAAATTGTGTAAAAAAACATAGTTGTTCAGTTTCTCATTCAACAAGAATTTATTGAGCATCTACAAAATGTACATGCTCCTTAATCTCCAGCAGGAACATCCCAACTTTCTCAGTTGTTCATATTTACTGTTTCTACTCTCTCATGTTCCCTTTACTCTTCCAACTCCGTCAATGCCTCCCCTGCCACTATGTTTTCAAATCAGTCACTCTTAAGTCCACCAATAACCTCCAGGTTGCTAAACCCAATGGTAAAATGTCCTCCTCTTTTTCATCCACTCTTTTCGATTTCTTTTACTAAATCATCTTCTTAAACTTAGGCTTTAAAATTTAAATTTTTCAAAGCTTGTTCTGAATCTACTCTTCCTTTTTGGTTGTTCTAATCCACATTTTTATCCCCAGCCCAAAACTGTTCCCTGAGTATCAACCCATGTATCAAATATCCACCAACATTTAAATATCTCATATCAATCCCAAATTCCACATACCCAAAATTGTACTCATGCTCATTTCTTCTAATTAGTCCACCATCTCCTCAGGCCAACAACTAGGGAATCATCCTTTGACATATCCCTCTCGTTTACCTTCCATTCCAATAAACCACTAAATCATATCCATTTTATTTCCTAAATATCCCTCCAACCCATCAACTTTTCTCCATCTCCACTATCACTATCGCCATACCAACCCAATTCACTATCATCTCTAGCATGCGCTAGAGTTTCAGCTTCCCACCTTAGGTCTCCACGACCACTCTTGCTCCCCTCTAATCCATTCTCCACAGAGTATACTTGTCAAATATGCAGAATTAATCATGTTACTCCTCAGATTAAATTGCTTTAGAGATTTGCTCATTGCTTTTAGAATAAAGGAAAAAACTACACAACCTATGAGGACACTATGGATGATTTTCTCCCTGTCTGCTTCCTTAGCCTCACTGTCAATCTTTCTTTCCTCACTCACTTTGCTCCAGCCAAAGGGCCCTTCTTTCAGTTCCTCTAATTAGCTGTTCTCTTTACTTCAGGGTCTTAAATAATATATTTCTTCTTCTTGTAATACTCTTTCCCAGCTCACTTCTTCTGCCTACCTAAGTTGTAATTATTTTTCAGATGTCAGTTCTAATATCACTTTTCCAGGTAAGCCCAAATTGCCCCGTTAGATGCTCTAAAGTCCCCTACGTGTTTTCCTCATCTAATTTCATTATATCTTATCAATGATGGCTTTGTCTGATGGCTTTATTAATGTCTTTCCCTATATATGCTTCATGAGGAAGGAAGGGTCTATCAAACGTATCATTACAGACCCAGAGAAAAGCACAAAAATGACTCATAACAGGCAATAAATGCATATTTTTCAGTGAGAAATGGACAGATGATTGAATATTCTCCAGGAATATATACACTGTAAATAATTAAATAACAATTCAATATTCAGCATACTGTAAACTATTAAAATGAACTAGATTTAAAAAGGCCAATAGGAGATTAGGTAAAGAGAATTATATACACTAGGTAAGTGGCTTTTAAATTTTTTAATGTGACCCACAGCAAAAACATTTTATGTCCTGATCATATATGCATAACACACATATACTCATGCTCAAAGACACACACACACTCACACACACACAAAAGCACACAAACGCATACAACCAGAAACAAAAATTTCATGAAGCAATGCTAATCATCACTAAATCATATTTTCTTTCCTATCATTTTCTACTTGTTCTATTTGATTTCTTTAAATGAAGGCAGGATACAGTAAATTGATCTCATGGCCCACTATAGATCTCAAACTATAGTTTAAAATCATTGCTCCAGAGAAATGTAAAAAGCACCATGGAAGAAGGCCTTTGCCTAGATATTAAAGGATGTGGATAGGAAAAAAGAAGAGATGGACACTTGAGACAGAGGAACAGGTAGGATTTGGTTAGAGAAAAAGGAGAGTACTACCATGACTAGAGATATATCCCCTTAACATAGTAGATAAAGTGGGTAAATAGAATAAACATATTTTGGTGCTATCTACTAATGATAATGAAGAAATTTATCTTATATGAAAATGACAGATTTTATAGCACCAGTGTGAAATGATAAAAGTGATTTTTGGAAAAAAAATAGCTTAGAGGTAGTGAGAGAGTGGAGAATGGAAGATGGTCAGAGCTGCTCTTGATATGAGATATTGAGATTCTTTTGATTGGTATAGAGATTGCAGGGATGGGGAGAAAGAAACTTATACAAAGTTCAATAATGTCCATACTGATCGATCCAACGAGCACTGTTATTTTCTCATTCAACCTTTCAGAAGATTTTGATGTAGTTTACCACTCCTCCCTTTCATCCACATACTTGACACCTCCACAGAGATAGGTAACAGTGATTTCCGCCTTAAAGTAGTCAAAATATAACCCTTGGTTTTCACTCTCAAATCTGTTCTCACAATTTTTCCTTCTCAGGTGCCACCAGCACAATTCACCCAGTTGCTCAAGGCCAAACATAGATACTCTCTTGGATTTTACATTCCTTTACCGCCACCCGCTCCCATTTCAGTTATCTACTAATGTGTGACAAACCACCCCAAAACAATTTACTATTTCTCAGTGTTCTGTAGATTGACTAGGCAGAGCTGAGCAAGGTGCACTTGGGATATTTTATGTGATTATGGCCAGATAGCAGCCAGGACTAGAGTCAGCTGAAGACTTGACAGCACTAAATAATCCAAAATGGTTTCTTTAGTTTCATGTCTGACGCCTTGGTGCCATTTGGCCTCTCTCCCCCTTTCCACAACAACCCCCTCCCAATCTCATCCTGTGATTTTTCATCCTCCAAGGCTACTTCATGCAGCAGCTTGCTTTTCTCACAGAATCATGGTCTTATATAGTAGCTGGCTTTCAAGAAGTGGGAAGCCAAAGTTGACAGGCCATTTAAGGGCTATTCCTAGAGCTTTCACAGCATCAGTTCTCCCATGTTCCCTAAATAGAAGCAGTCACAGTGAAAACCCAGACATAAAGCAGTACAGAACAGATACCAGTTCTTGATGGGGGAGTGGCAAGAGCACACTGCAAAAGAGTATGTATGATGGGAAATGATGTGACCATCTTTGAAAAGTATAACCTACCACTCCCCACACTGTACTTAGTCCTTAAGAAAAAGTGTTTCCCATTCTCCAAAATATATCCCCCATCAATCCAGAGTCCATTTCCAATGCTAGTACCCAACCCCATACCACAATTAGACTCAATGTAATAGCCTCATCCCTGCATTAAAACTTTCATCCTCTATAATTTATTGTCTACATAACAGAGTTGTCAACGTGATACAAAGTTGTCTATACTCATTACTACAGACCATATCATGTCCCCTCCCCAAAAGGTCATATTTTGAAGCCGTAAACCCCAGTATAACTGTATTTGAGAATAGGGCATTTAGGAGGCAATTAAGGTTAAGCGAGATCATAAGAGTGGAATCCTGATCCAATGCAACTGATGTTCTTATAAGAAGAGATACCAAACAGCTTGCTCTTTCCCTCTCTTCACCTCCTTCCCATGCACATGTACATGCGTCAAGGAAAGGCCATGTGAGAACACAGCAAGAAAGTGACTGTCTACAAGCCAAGATGAAAGTTCTCACCAGAAACTGAATTGGTTCAAACTTTGGTCTTAACTTATAACCTCCAAAACTGTGAGAAAATAAATTTCTGTTGATGAAGCCACCTAGTCTATGGTATTTTATTATGGCAGCCTGAGCAGACAAAAATATTCATTGTCTCCAATTTCTCACCTTCCATTCTGTTTTGATCCTACTTCAATTTGTCTTTCCTTACTCCACCAATATGGCTTTTTTCAATATCACCAATTATCATCAATTTACTAGGGTCTATTTTCAGTCCTTAGAATATGACAGAATATTCATCATTGAAACACTTTTTCACTTGGCTTCCAGACTATACACTCTATTTTTCAATCTCACTGGCTTACCCTCATCGGTCTTCTTTGCACATTCCCATTGACCTTCCTGACCTCTATAGTGGAGTATACCAGATCTCAATTTTCAGATATCTTTTCTTTATACTGCCCTCTCTTGATGTTCATGTCAAGGCTTATCACTACAAAATGATGATAATAATACCTATCTCATAAATCTGTTTTCAGTATTAAATGAGTAAATATACATAAAGCACTTAGAAAAGAACATGGTATATTATAATCCCTATGTAAATATTCCTACCACTATATTATTTAAAAAAATTTAAATACCATGCATATGTTGACAACTCTCAAATGTATATTTATCCACTGGTCTTATCCTTTAAACTCCAGAATTACAGATAAGCTTAATTGGAGGGATCACTACTTTACATAGGATCATAGATGGTAACTCCACAAAAGCAGGAGAGCATGCAGAGTATATGGACATGGAATCAGACAGAAAAGTCACCACACTTGTTGAGGTAGAAATTCTCTTCTAATTGCTTCTTTGTTCATAACAAAATAAGAAGGGAGGCCATCAGCAGATAGTAAGGAGAAAGGAGGATGTGATGAAGATATGAGAAGCAAGGAAAAGGTATGAAAAGAGTCCCTTGGGAGACTATGACAAGGAGCAGACTACAGCAAAGTAGGTTATTCCGTGGCAGTGTTAAGACCTGCCTTGATGTCTGTAGTTATTAACTGAACATGAGATTAGACAATATTTTTATGTTGCTTTTCTTGCAGCAAGTTTTTAGGCCTGGAATAGGCAGGTGGATGTATTTAACCAGGTTTGAAGTTAAATCCAGTAACAGAGAAAGAAAAAGGGACAAAAGAATGGAGGCTATGAGGAAATGAGTGATTATAATGATGGAATTGTGAAATCTAGGTTGATCACCACTGTTATCTCTGCCTCACTGAATGCTTTTGCCCTTGAATGTCATTTTAGCCGAAGGTTATGTTGCCACTGATACTTCCTGTTCATTGCACTAACCTGGCATTTTCGCTTGCTTTCTCACCTTTAACAGTTCTAAGTTACTTGTTTTTGAATCTCTCACATAAAAATCATAGAATTCAGAGCAGTGGTGACAGTGGTGAGGTTTTAAATCCAGAAATCTGTTTCTCCATCTAAAAGCAGTATTTTCTGATATCACACGGTTTCCCTTTCATAGACGGAATAAATACCTGTCAAGTAGCATTTATAAGTTAGAGATGATGTAAGTTTTCTCCATTACTTACAAAAATGTTGTGTTGAAGTCATTTAGAACCCTGACTTTGGGTTCATCTTTTGAGTCTCAAAAGTATAAAATTTTTTCTCAGTTCACTACAAGCAGAGGGTGATCAATGTATGTCTGCTTTGGTTTGTCAAGATAAAACATGAACATATCTGAAAGAACAATCAGACTCAGATTTAAGAAGAAAGTTTTTTGGTTTTTAGAACTGTAATCTGCAAGATAACAGGTCCAGTTGCCATGGCAAGTGGTAAGAAGCAGAGCCCAGCTGCTATACTAAATTATTTTTCTGAAAGCTGGCTGGGATAGACTTTTCTGAACAAGCATGTCCACCTACCTCAGAGGCCTTTTGGAACAGTGTCTTCACTTTACTCAGCACATCCTCCGAGACAAATGTAAGCAAGCAGTGGTGCTCTCACAGAAATTTCATTCCTTATGGACTATGGCAGCAGTATACTTTTCAAAAGTATTTGCAAGCTCAACATTTGCTCATACTAATTGTCCGTGGCCTCGCTTTGTCTTCAGTCCCTGTTATATTGAGTTTCCTAGTCTTGTTTCTAATGCTAGATTCCATTTTTATTTTGTTCCTATTAAAATAAGTTTTGGCTATTTCAATGGCAGATGGAGAGGATAAAGTGCATGGGCTCAGACATTCACTGTAAATTAAACATGGAAGATTAAAGACAGAAAAAAACTCAATGAACCCTGCAATGGTTAGTCCAGGTGATTTGGAAGGTAGACCAGCCCCTGCCAGAAAGATGACAGGGTGGGTATTTGGTGGAAGATACCTAGTTTTGTTTGGATGATTGCAAGTCCTTTCTAGAAAGTTTGCCTCTGAAATCAGTACTATGCAGTCTTCATGTAACAGGTATCTCAATGGAGGAAGCACTCTAATCAATCATGTGGCTGTAATAATAAAACGGCTATGCCTAAGGTAACAATGTAGTAACATTATGAACACTGTACTATACTTAAAAAGCCAGTGATATATTTGCAAAGAAATGCCCTAGAAGTCTAAAAAGACAAAAGAAGTTGTCAATCAGAACCTAAGAGAAGCAACATTTTATTTATGCACTTTAGAGCTCTAGGTCTGTTATATATGCCTTGAATCTATTAAAAAGTACTTCAGTGCAATGCTGTTAACAAAAAAATTGCACACTTTAATGAATAACATATTTTTTAAAGTTTACGCATTTTAAAGAAAATCCCACTCTTTTGCAAAAGAGACTGCTACAAAATTCATGCCTCCTACCTTTGACATCTTCACTGGTTTATTTTGATCTTAGTTTCAAACTCTGTGATAGCTTCTCAAGGTCTATTTACAACTGCACACTTTTCAAGCATCGAGAAATTCCACTACTATATAAAGAAATTTCCAGAGATTTGGGACAGGTATTCAAAACATAGGGATTAATACAAATATTGACTTTATATTTTGTTGAACATCTAGATTTATTGTCCCTCCAGGCAAATATTGACCTTATCTTCCAGGTCAATAAATCTCTATGTTCGCTGCAACAAAAGTCAATATCTGCATCATATCCATTTTCTCAGAAAATAACTACTTCTACTCATGCTGCAATGATCAGTGTTTAAAAACTAGTGCTTATTAGAAGGAAAGAACACATGAAAAAAAATGTTAATTGGCAAATAAAGGCTTAGAATTTGACTAAACACATAAATAATCCTAACATGAATCTAGGATGCCTAAGCTTTTATATCAAGGATTTGATTTACAAATTATGTTTGCCAAGAAAAACAGAAACAGTTATAATCAGTAAATGGAATGGGAAGGAGAAGAATTAAGCATGTGTTGAGAATTGAGCTAAGCTACTCCATGGTACTGCTGCCTTAGCATCTATTTTGTGTGGCCAAGAGAGCCTCCAGGGCCTTAAGCTAACACGAGCTCCTCGCGCAATCGTATGCCCTAAATAAAGCCTGCAGAGTCACGAGTAAATGTATATTTCTGGCATTACTTCCCCAAAAGCCCTGGTGATAAACAGTCTCTCTGCCTCCCAGGGTCTTTCCCTTGTGCTGCGCAGAGAGCTTCCCCAAACCCCACTCTTTTGGTTTTGAATTGACCAGTCCAGCCTTAGCCCAGGAACCCCAAAACACTCTACCCATAGACCATAAGAAAGGCATATGCCCCAGGTCCTGCCACTCTCTCTGCCTGCATCCTCCTTTGACCTCCTTGTGGGGCCCCTGGAGGCATACAGTGTACTCTTTCTAGGACCTGTGAGTAATTCGCTCTTTCAATTCCCTGTGGTCTTTTGTTGAACCATCTGACACTCCAGAGCTCTGCTTAACAAAAATTAATTTAATGAAGCCACAACAGTATACATCTTTATGTTTTACAAATTTCTTTTATCAGTCTTTTTTCTCCCAAACTACCTATTCTTAGGTTTTTTCGTAGCTGCGTATCTTCAAAATAAACTTTTGTTTTGAATGTATCCAAAAGAAAAACTTAGGAGTAAATTTAACAAAAGAAGTGAAAAAGTTAAACTCTTTAAACTATAGAACATTGTTAAAAGAAATTAAAGATTTAAAAAAGTTAAAAAAAATAAACTTTTGTTGTCTTAAGTTGTTGAGAATTTGGGGGTTGTTGCTTTAGCGCAACCTTACTTATAAAACTGATACAGTATCTAAAAGAATAATAGTAGATCTACTAATTTTAAATAGTTCTTTAAATTATAATAATTCTCTACTTTTCTATATGCAAGATAGTAAATCTCTGTGATGACTTCTTGCAATTTTACTTTAAACATTTTCTGACTCCAGTCTTTTGAAAATAAGTAGTTTACGTTATATCCTGTGGGAAGCCAGAGTTCCTAACTATCCTACATAGATACCTGAGGAAATGAATGGAGAATCTTGGGATTATATTCTCTTTCAAGGAAGACGATTCAAATGCCCAGTGTGAGCACTAAAACTGTTCCCTCATACACAATTTGCATCTCTTCCTCCCAGTAACAGAAAGGCTGTTCTTCCCCTCCTCCACGATATTAGGTGTGGACATGTGACCCATCAGGAAATATAAGCAGATGTGGCACACATCACTTCCAAATGCAAGTACCCACTTGGCCTCACATGAGATAGTGAAGCCAAAAAAGTGAAAGCCTGGATCACTGAGTATGCAGGAAAACTTGCTTGGAGGGTCACCCAAACCCATGGTGGACTTGCACTAATAATAAAGGGAAAAAACATTATATTAAGGTATATACGGGGGGCAGGGAGGGTAGTTGCTTATTACTTCAGCATAACCTAAGCCATTGATACCTCTATACTGTCTAGTACTATGATCAAGGAATCTAGCTCCAAGCATAACTCTTAGCCTGTTTTGCACTAACAGAGTCAGTGCAGTCATTAAGATGTCTTTATTACTGACTCACAATAAAGAAGGAAGGAAAAAAGATGAAAAAAGAATACAGCCTACCTCATTTAGAAATATGAGTCATTTTTCCCCCCTTTCAATCTCTTCTACCTCATTACTAAATTCTTCTGCTTTCATCTCTAAAAATCACTCTTCAAGTCTGCCTTTACCTGAGGTGGCCAAAGGCCAAAGTTTTCAATCGTAGTTCTCATTAAAATTCCAAACATGATTTCTTCTCCTGTCACCTAATTAAACAAGTTCCCTTTTTTGTGTGTATTCAGCAATAATGCTTTCACTTTTCTATATACTCTACTGACTATAATTAATTATTACTTTATCTAGAACTTAGTGGACTATAATTCTTCAGGCCAATTTTATAGGAATTATTGTCTTGACAGAAACCTAATCTTGAAGAGATTACCAGGCACCATCATTATGAGTCTCTCCACGGCAGTACATAATCCTATCACTGTATGACAATGCCCATGGATCTTGGCACTCAGCTACATAAGTTAGTGGCAACAATATTGAAAATGGCAGCCCATTCACCTCTCAGGGTGACAGCACTAATACAGCTGCTTCTCTTCATTTGTGCTCTAGAGGCTGACTCAGGAGATGGTATGACAGAAAATCTTGGAAAAGGAGTTTATCACAGAGTAAAGAAAGGAAAGGCTCCCAATATACTGCATTTTCTCTCCTTGCCAAACAATATATGTCTTTTGTCTCCTTAGAATGAGGCTTCGTAGGTAATTTTAGGATGCTGCATGTGGGAAGGAGGGACCTATGGTCTTCACTATCCATTTGTCCTTGTCATTTCCTCTGGAAAATAATACTCACAGTCTTCTGACCTTCGAAATTCTTTGTTACTTCTTTCACATTTGGTATAATCATCTATGCTTGTTTCCTAGACTTATTTTATAGCAGTTATTTCTCAGTAAAAAATAAAGTAATTAAATAGCATCAAACTAATGAACTCATTTCTCAGAACTCTTAATTCCCCCCACCCAAGCAGAATAAACTAAGCTGCAACTCTTAAGATAAAAGCTACTGTTTAACTCCACAAATGGCTATTGCCTCCATGTGTGTGTCAGGGACTGTGTATACATGCTACCTTATGAATACAATCATTTAAATACTAAAACCAATTCAGGACCTAATGCTTTATATAGAGATAAATGATAAGAAACTACTACATCACGTTATTTTACTCTATTATTGTTACCTGTATCATTTTAGTCTCCACAGCTACACTGCAAACAGGAATTCTGTCTAATACACCAAAAATCACCTAGCAGAAAGCTGATCATTTTTAAATGAAATGAATAGCTTGTTAAGCAAATTGTTTAACTTAATCAGGGGCAAATGGAAATCTGTAACGCTTTCAGATCTCTTTCAAAGTATGCAGACAGTGAGGTCGGATTTATTTCATTACATTGGTTTGGTTGGGTTTAGTTTTCTCTTCTAGTGTTTTCATGCAAGGTTTAAATATAGAGGATATATATATATTAAAAAAAGATGTATGAGAACCCTTTCAGATATCCTGCCCCTACATCTTCCCTCTATCCACAGCTGGAGATATTTGATCCCCACTCAGTCATGCCCCAGACTTTGGATTTAATATGTCTTTTAAAAGAGAAAATTTAGTTTAGTAGATGATTCATCATTAAGTCAACTGATATTTCCAGTTCTAATTTGATCTCACATTATAGAAATACATCTGAGCTCCAATAATTCAGTTCCCATCTTTTTGCCCAGGAGGCCCTATTTTAAATACTTGCCCAGTATTCCACTTCTCAGACCAGGACCCAGTCTTACTATTGCAAACTTTGAAAACTAAGTACAACTCCTGGATTCAAGTTCAGCAGCAGAAAGAACAGTCTGTAGACAAGCAACAACCCATCTGTCTATGTCACTTAATACTGAATACTCCTAGAACATGCTTTTCTCACCTGCCTACCTGCCCAGCTATCTCTTAGCATTTCTGTATTATCTCTGATACTGAACTAATACCTGGAATGGAACCACACACTCTAGGAACTATTCTTCAGCCAGAATATTAGATTTCTTTGTACCTACACCTGACATTACCCCCCAAATGCCAGCTCCACACTAATGAGGGTATGTCTCAATACTTTCAGATTTCACCTAAACTACTGTCTGTAAAACATTATGCACCTTTCCTATAAGCTGTTATCACTGATATTCTTTTTTCTAAAGCTTTATTGTTTTCCCAAAGTTCAGAGGTATACTTGATCTATTTACGGCATATAAGAATATGGTATTTTAAGCATAATGTGAGACCTCTTATTCAAATATCATGCGAGTACCAATAATATTTCATAACCTTGATTTAGTTTTTACTGTCACTTTGTCTAAATGCTTTTCTAGAAGGAAACTGCCTAATTTATATTTCTGGCCTCAAAATATTTAAGCTTTTATCTCATCATAATTGTGTAGTATTTTATACAAAAGCCTGGAAAATGATAATAATCATATTGTGATGGCCAAACACAAACTAAACTTTAATAAGATTTTTTTCCTCATGATATTAACAAAAAATAGTTTTTCTGTATTTAAGATTTATATTGATTATTTTTTCGAAAAGTGATCACAGAGACCTTGAAAACACCAAGAATATTGTTTTCCGCAATGTCCTCTAATACAAGAATAAAGGTGTTCTCTTGTCTTTGTGTTCCCTTCATGAAGTATCTTCTCACTGTATTTCAAATGCATATGGAACTGTAATAAGCAAGTATCGGGTAATGCTGTAGACTCATATTTTTCATAAAATCATGAGAAGTCATCTCTGATTTTCAACAAGTGCTGACTTCTTACCTTGAAAGCTAAGGTGAATATGAGAGATAACATCCATATATCAGCTTATGATTTTCTGAAAAGTCAAGATAGTGCTCAGAGATTGAAAAATAGAAAATCTGTGTATTATATTAAAAGTTACCAAAAAAAAAAAATTATACTCAGATACCTATAGACCTCAAAATGCGAAACAAATATGGTGTGCCTTCATCACAAAAAAAATATAGCCAAAGATTCTAACCTTTTTACTGGCTAAAAGTATAACAATTTGATAATGACATATACTTAGCACTTACAATCACTTACCATCACTAATATTTTGTTCCTTGAAACTGGCTACTAACAGAGCAACAAGTTTGCAGATGGCAAGACTTCCAAGAAAAACTAACGTTTTCTGAGTGCTTACTAAAAATACCTCTCCCTCTGCAAAAGAAAGGCAGAAGCCTCACATGATATCAGAAATGGATAGATTGATAGGGTTTTTACACGAAGGTACAAGGAGAAAGAAGTACAAGAGAATGAGATGTATTTTCATTACAAATAGATATGGTCAGCTGGCAGCTCTGAATTTTGATTTGAGGCATGGTAAGAGAACAAGACAAGAAAGATGACCTTAGGAGTCATCCAGGCAGCAATGACAACTAAAAATTCAGAAAAAAAATGGGTTCTTCATGAGTTAGAAACTGAAAGAGAAGATACACTTCACTATACATAGGTCCAGAAAAGTAGAGTTCAGGATCCAAGGAAACACAGCATTTGAAGATGGTGGTGGTCAAAAAGTTTATAGGCAATATTCACTCAAAATAAGCCATTGCATTTGATGATTAGGAGATTATTGGAGACATTTAAGATAGCAATTTCAATAGAGTAATCTGAAGGCACCCTATACATCTCTCTAATGTAACACTGATTATATTTACATAAATATTATTTATACATCCCTATATACCCACATATAGAGTGTACATTATGTACCGTTGGCTCCCATATATCTGTATTTCTGTATGTATATCATAATACAAACAGTGCACACAACATGGGCTTGCCACTCAATGAATTTTCAAAGTGAACACACCCATGTAACTAGCACTCACATCAAGAAAAGGAACATTACTGGCCACCCACAAGTCCCAACCCCCTCTCCCCCTTCCAGTAACTACCTCCCATGCAAGGGTAATCAGTCATTTATCACTTTAATCCCAGAAGAGTTCACAGTCCTTGGAACTAAATAAATGCATTTAGAATACACAGATTTTGATTACAAAAGTTAGGAAGGGAAATAAAAGAGAGTAAAGAAAATGAGTATACACTACACTATGATGACCCAATTGCTCAATATTTATAGTTTCTATGTCATATTGAACTTGAAATAAGCTCCAGTAAGAGATGACAGAGAAAAGGAAGATAAAATTCTTCTCTCAGTTACAACTTTGTAACATTGAAACACCTAGTCCCCTTGAGAATAAGATCAAAAGTATGTAACTAGTACCTAGAAAAAGACCAAAATATTAGAGTTAATTTTTTGAAATATTTATTTAAAATAGATAATTTCAGATAAGAGAAACTCATATAGTATGTTCTGATAAACACATACAAAATTAGAAAATTAAATTGGGATTCCATGCTTGTCACCCTGGAACTTGCCAATAACATTGTGATATTAACTTCCAAATGCCTTCAAACCTCCAACCCGCCATATTACCAACACTGTCATCCTCAGCAGACAAACTGGTTACTTACAGAAAGAAGCAGCAGCCATGAGGTGAGATCTCCCTTAACAGCCTGCTACAAATCTACAGCCCTTATTACATCTACATACATGTCCTCTACAGCTTCTCTCCTCTCTTTGTGGAGAACCCCGTAAAGGGCAATTACTCTACTCTTGCACAGAATTCTACACCATCCTCCCAAATCAGGAACTTTACACCATCAAATAACCTTTCTTCCTTATATATATTCAACTACTGTCTCTCGTTTGTATTACTCCTAATGACATTTATACATGCTTAAATTTCTCACATCTTAAAATTTGAAAAGCATTCCCTTGATTCCCACATCTCCCTCCAGTTATTTTTATCTTCTCTACATAAAAATTAATTCAAGAGACACTTTCTATATTCATTGTCTCCATTTTTTCACCTATCATCTACTACACAACTCATTTCAGTTTGGCTTCTGCTCTCATCTCTCTGTATAGTTCTTCTAGTAAATCTATTAGTGGCAGTCATGTTGATAAACTGAAAGAAAAAAAAAAACAGAAGGAAAAAAAAGACAAATAGAAAGCCCATAATTCAAATATTGGGTCTAAATTCAAATATATCAGTAATACAAATGAACGCAAATGGCTAAAGGACTCTTTTAAAACAAAAATTGTTAGACTATTTCTTTTTTTTTAAGAAAGAGAAATCCAGGGATATGTTAAGTATAAGGAAAACACCTAAAACTAGAGGACATCAGGGGATTAAAGTCATTGGAAGAAAAGAAATATATATGAGAGAAATACTAATCTAAGTAAAAGAGTAGACATGTCTATATTTGACAAAATAGACTTAAGACCAACAGACACCAGTAAGTTGTTACAGTTGTTATAATTCAATATTTTTATGCTCTTAATAATATTGGGTTGCCAAAAGGTTCGTTCGGGTTTTTCCATAACATCTTAGGGGAAAACCCAAACTAACTTTTTGGCCAACCCAATATAAGCACACAAAGTATATAAAGCAAAAAGTGACAAAAAAATAAAATAAAAAATAAGAAGAAACTGACAAATCCACCATTACTGTGGGAAAGTCTAGCAAAACCTTCTCAATAACTGAAAGACCAAGTGGACACAAATCTGAAAAATAAAGGAAATTTGAATAGGATTAAATACAAAGTTTGATCCAATAGACATATAAACAATATTATACTCAATATTTGAGAATATACATGATTTTAAGTTACCAAACACTTTTTAAAAACCCAATATGCTAGGCCATAAAAGAAGCTCTAAAGATTTTTTTAAAAATGATATAAGAAAGACCACCTTCTCCGGTAAAAATTCTATTAAGTTAGAACCAGATATCAAGATTTATCGTAAGTCTAAATTAATTAAAAATAATATAATATTGGCACTTTGGCAGAATTGAGTGAGGGAAGACAATGGTGAATTCAGAAACAAAATCAGATGTTGAAAAACTTGATATATGATGGGGAGAGGTGACTTCTAAAATTGGACCCATTCCTCCTATCATAAATCAAAATCAATTCCGGGAATACTGAAAATTTAAATATGAAAGCCTAAACCAAAATCTTTAGGAAAAAATTTTGGAGAATATCTTTGAGACTTTGGAGTAGAGAAGACACTTTTAAGTAAGAACAGGTACAAACAATAAAGAAATAATTAACAACTTATTATAATAAAATTAGAGATGCCAGTTCATCCACAGATACCATAAACACAAGTCACAAACTTGACAAACATATTTGTGACACATATACCTATAAAACTACAATATCCCAAATGTATAAAGAACTCTTTACTGGAAAAAACAAGCATCTTAAAGAAGAGGAAGCACAAATAACCCATAAAACATATTTAAAAAGTGCACAACTCAGCTCATAATAAGAGAACTACAAGGTAACATTACAATGAGGTAACATTTTATATCCACCACAAGAGTAAAATTTAATTAACTGATTAGATTTTGTTGATTAGAAACAACACAATTTACTGATTAGAATATAGAGGAATGGGAATATCCATGGCCTGTAAGTATAAGTATAAACTGATACAACCAATTTGGAAAACAGTTTGACATTTCATTGGTAAACTGTACATGTTCTACAACCCAGTAATTTCACACCTTAGTGTATACTTCAAAGAAACTCTTGCTAACATGTACCAGCAGGCATGAACATATACATTTGTAGAAGTACTGTCTATAATTACACAAGCAGCTACTACCCCACATAATACTTATTAGAACAATGGTTATACAAATTGTTGTATTTGTACAAAAGAAAACCATTTATTAGTAAAATGAATAAACTATAGCTATATGCATCATCATATTTCTCAAAATTTAATACTACATGAAAATAGCAATTAACAGAAGAATATTTGTGTGTGTATTCAGAAATAGGAAAACTAAACAATATGCGGGTTTTAGTGATAATAAATTGGTGGTGACATCAAAAAGAAAATTAAGAAAGTTATTAATATAAAACTCACGATATTTATTACCTCTGGGCAACAAATGAATGAAATAAGGCCCACAGAAGGCACCTAAAACAGTAGTTCTCAGAGTGTGGTCTGGGGACCCTCTTAGAGTACCTGAGACAATTTCAGGCAGTCTGTGAAGTCAAACTATATTCATAATAAGATGTTATTTGCATTTTTCTACTCTCATCCTTCATATATTTTAACTAAATCAACATTCTGCAACAGATTGAATAGAAGCAGATAAAAAATCTCTTTTAAACCAGAGATTAAAAGGGTTTACAAAAATACAAAACAATGTTACTCTTCTATTTTTGTTTTTGGAAAAAATGTTTTCATAAAGTGTGCTTTTTGTTCATTATTATGTTTAAACGAATATATTTAATTTCTCAATTTTAACTTCTTACATAATAAACATAAATAGATATAACCCACCTAAACAGAAACTTTTTGTGCTCTTCAATAATTTTTCAGAGTGTAAGGAGTTCTGGTACTGAAATGTTGAAGAACCACCAGTCTATAACACTGCTATTGATAATTTGATAGGGATTGCATTGAATCTGTAGATTGCTTTGGGCAGTACAGTCATATTCACAATATTGAATCTTCCAATCCAAGAACATGGTGTATTTCTCCATCTGTTTATGTCATCTTTGATTTCTTTCATCAGTGTTTTATAGTTTTCTGAGTACAGGTCTTTTGCATCCTTAGGTAGGTTTATTCCTAGGTATTTTATTCTTTTTGTTGTGATGGTAAATGGGATTGTTTCCTTAATTTCTCTTTCTCATTTTTCGTTGTTAGTGTATAGGAATGCAAGAGATTTCTGTGCATCAATTTTGTATCCTGCAACCTTACCAAATTCATTGACTAATTCTAGTAGTTTTCTGGTGGCATCGTCAGGATTTTTTATGTATAGTATCATGTCATCTGTAAACAGTGACAGTTTTACTTGTTCTTTTCCAATTTGTATTCCTTTTATTTCTTTTTCTTCTCTGACTGCCGTGGCTAGGACTTCCAAAACTATGTTGAATAATAGTAGTGAGAGTGGACATCCTTGTCTTGTTGCTGATCTTAGTGGAAATGCTTTTGGTTTTTTACCATTGAGAATGATGTTTGCTGTGGGTTTGTCATATATGGCCTTTATTATGTTGAGGTAGGTTCCTTCAAATGCCTACTTTCTGGAGAGTTTTTTATCATAAATGGGTGTTGAATTGTGTCAAAAGCTTTTTGTGCATCTATTGAGATGATCATATGGTTTTTATTCCTTAATTTGTTAATATGGTGTATCACATTGATTGATTTGCATATATTGAAGAATCCTTGCATTCATGGGATAAATCCCACTTGATCATGGTGTATGATCCTTTTAATGTGTTGTTGGATTCTGTTTGCTAGTATTTTGTTGAGGATTTTTACATCTATTTCATCAGTGATACTGGTCTGTAATTTTCTTTTTTTGTGATATCTTTGTCTGGTTTTGGTATCAGGGTGATGGTGGCCTCGTAGAACAAATTTAGGAGTGTTCCTCTCTCTGCAATGTTTTGGAAGAGCTTGAGAAGGATGGGTGTTAGCTCTTCTCTAAATGTTTGATAGAATTCACCTGTGAAGCCATCTGGTCCTGGACTTTTGTTTGTTGCAAGATTTTTAATTACAGTTTCAATTTCATTACTTGTGATAGGTCTGTTTGTATTTTCTAATTCTTCCTGGTTCAGTCTTAGAAAATTGTACCTTTCCAAGAATTTGTCCATTTCTTCGAGGTTGTCCATTTTATTGGCATATAGTTGTATGTAGTAGTCTCTTATAATCTTTTGCACTTCTATGGTGTCTGTTGTGATTCCTCCTTTTAGTTTCTAATTTTACTGATTTGCACCCTCTCCCTTTTTTTCTTGATGAGTCTGGCTAAAGGTTTACCAATTTTGTTTATCTTCTCAAAGAACCAACTTTTACTTTTATTGAACTTTGCTCTTGTTTTCTTCATTTCTATTTCATTTATTTCTGCTCTGCTCTTTATGACTTATTTCCTTCTACTGACTTTAGGTTTTCTTTGTTCTTCTTTCTCTAGTTGCTTTAAGTGTAAGGTTAAATTTTTTACTTGAGATTTTTCTTGTTTCTTGAAGTGAGATCAAATTGCTATAAACTTCCCTTTTAGAACTGTTTTGCTGCATCCCATAGGTTTTGGGTCATCATGCTTTCATTGTCATTTGTTTCTATGTATTTTTAAATTTCCTCCTTGATTTCTTCTACAGATTCAATGCAATCCCTATCAAATTACCAATGGCATTCTTCCAGAATGAGAACAAAAATTTTACAATTTGTATGGAAATAAAAAAGACCCCAAATAGCCAAAGCAGTCTTGAGAAAGAACAATGGAGCTGGAGGAATCAGGCTCCCCATCTTCAAACTATACTACAAAGCTATGGTACTCAAGTCAGTATGGTACTGGCACAAAAACAGAAATATAGATGAATGGTATAGGATAGAAAGTCCAGAGATAGACCCACGCACATATGATCACCTAAGTTATGACAAAGGAGGCAAGAACATACAATGGAGAAAAGACAGCCTTTTCAATAAGTGGTGCTAGGAAAACTGGACAACTACATGTAAAAGAATAAAATTAGAATGCTACCTAACACCAACACAAAAATAAAATAAAAATGGATTAAAGACCTAAATGTAAGGCCAGACACTATAAAACTCTTAGAGGAAAACATAGGAAGAACACTCTTTAACATAAATCACAGCAAGATCTTTTGTAACGCACCTCCTAGAGTAAAGAAAATAAAAACAAAAATAAACAAATGGGATCTAATTAAACTTCAAAGCTTTTGCACATCAAAGGAAACCATAAACAAGACAAAAAGACAACCCTCAGAATGGGAGAAAATACTTGCAAATGAAGTACGGACAAAGGATTAATCTCCAAACTATACAAACAGCTCATGGAGCTCAATATCAAAAAAACAAACAACCCAATTAAAAAATGGGTGGAAGACCTAAATAGACATTTCACCAGAGAAGACATACAGATGGCCAAGAAGCACATGAAAAGATGCTCAACATCACTAATTATTAGAGAAATGCAAATCAAAACTACAACAAGGTATCACCTCACACCAGTCAGAATGACCATCATCAAAAAATCTACAAACAATAAATGCTGGAGAGGGTGTGGAGAAAAGGGGATCCATTTGCACTGTTGGTGGGAATGCAAATTGATACAGCCACTGTGGAGAACAGTATGGAGGTTCCTTAAAAAACTAAAAATAGAACGACCATATGACCCAGTGATCCCACTATTGGGCATATACCCAGAGAAAACCATAATTCAAAAGAGCACATGTACCTCAATGTTCATTGCAACACTATTTACAATAGCCGGGACATGGAAACAACCTAAATGCCCAATGACAGATGAATGAATAAAGAAGATGTGGTATATATATACAATGGAATATTACTCAGCCATATAAAGGAATGAAGCTGGGTCATTTGTAGAGATGTGGATGGACCTAGAGTCTGTCATACAGAGTGAAGTAAGCCAGAAAGAGAAAAACAAATATCGTATATTAACGCATATGTGTTGAATCTAGAAATACGGTACAGATGAACCCATTTGCAGGGCAGGAATAGAGATATAGATGTAGAGAACATGTGGACACAGGGAGAAGGGGAGGGTGGGACGAATTGGGAGGTTAGGATTGACATACATACACTACCATGCATAAAACAGATAGCTAGAGGGAACATGCTATAAAGCACAGGAAGCTCAGCTCGGTGCTCTGTAACAACCTAGATGGGTGGGATGGGGGGAAGGTGGGAGGGAGGTCCAAGAGGGAGGGATAAAAGTATACATATAGCTGATTCACTTCATTGTACAGCAGAAACTAACACAACATTGAAAAGCAATTATACTTCAATAAAAAAAAATACTGCTAATGTTCTATTTCTTAAACTCAGTATGGGTACGTATTTTTTCATTTTATTATTCTTATTTGTAAAATATGTACACATATATACACTTTCCTATATGTATGAGGTAAATCAAAACAACATGTTTTTAAGTTTTTCTAAACCATTGATTAGTCTTCATACATACATACTGTGGTATAATGTTCTTAAGTGTAAGATAGCTTGGCTGAGAAAACAACACCCAGACACACATATACACACACATACACATAAATGTAACTCAATGCTAAAAAAAAAAAACAAACAAAAATCAAAAACCAAGCTTATAAATAATACTGAGACTAAATATACAAGTATTTTTTTGTTGATAATGACATACTCTATTTCACAACTCAACACCCTATACAAGAGAATAAATTTAGTTTGCTTATTAATTCACTCTAGTAAATTGATATATTCTAGGTAACAGTGTCTGTGTTTTTAGTTGATCATAGGCATATTTCCTGATTGCTAACTGATAGCAAATCCCCAAAGGACAAATATCATGTTAGTTTCTTCTTTGAGACTATATTTTTCTCAGAGCACCAACGATGCAAAAAATCCCTATCACCTAGGTCGATCAACTGTATTCTTAAAATCACAATGTGTTTGTGATATACCTAAATGCTCACTTGAGGAATCATCTCCAGTCATAAAAGAAAATATATGTGTAAACTAAGAAACACTAATCCCTTGAGATGCTCCATCAAAGGGGGGGTTCCAAGGTCACATAAGTGTAGGAACAAAGAAGTTAAATATTGAAGGCCCTTAGGGGGTATGTGTGAAGAAACATGTTTACAAAACTTATTAGGTAACAAAGTATGTTTTCAAACATATTTTTAACCCATGCTCCAGTTACACATTAGTGAACAAAAGAGATACATATGGTCCCTGCCCTCAAGATGCTGAAAGTGAGCAAGACAGTCGTGAAACATATAAACAACTATAATCCTAATTACAACTTGTGACTAATGTTATGAAGGAAAATCCCAGGGTAATAGGGATAGAATAAGATAGTTACACAGCTAGAAACAGCACAAGGAGGAGATACATAGAGAGGGACTTCAGGAGATGACCATAAGCTAGACACCAACCAGAAAATGCTCAGAACATCTGGCAGCTAAGCAACAATCAGAACATTTTGAAACTAAACAGACTTGCTCAGGCCACTACCACAGAAAACTGGATATAAGACCTACATTCAGCCTTGGGAGATCTATAAGATAATGGACCCTGAAACTGCATTCCTGCATATAGCCAAGACAGGAATATAGGTGAAAGGCGAAAGAAACTAGGTGAAAGGGGACATTATATGGATACCTGAGATGAATTACCATATTTTAGTATACCACCCTTTTGCTAATATACGTATGATTTAAATAGTGCCATGGCAGCCCCAGTTAAACAGTATAGGGTCGAAGGAGGAAATAATGACGTAAGCCTTGACGTCTACCCAAAAGTGAGGAAGAGGGTGGTCTTCTTTGATTATAAAAATGTAGCTCTCTTTGTCCTTAGGGCTGTGCTCCCTTGCCTGCCTGCTTGTATCTCTCACAGGCATCCTAAGCTAATAAACTCACTCTTTGCCTGTCACTTTGCCTCTTGCTCAATTCTTTCTGCACTGAGACAAAAGAACCTGAGCTTCAGTAAGTCCTGAGACCAGCTGTGTGGTTTCAAAAAGACTGTGGGTTCGAGTCCCTTCGTAAGTCAGGGATTATGGGTTTAAGTCCCAATCTGAAGGTGTAGCTGGGTCTGAGTCCCATCCAAGAAGTGTGGTATCAAGAGTACTATGATGGAAGCTAATTGGAGGGAGAAAGCCATCTATTACTGATTGAATGGTCAAGCACCCAATCAGACCCAAGGTACCACTGAGTAGGTGACAAAATGAAACCTAAGGATGAGAAGAACTCAGTCGTGTGAACACTAAGGAAAGTCACACTGACAGAGAACACTATGTATACAGATCTGATCAGGACAGGAGAGAGCTGGCAGGTTAGAGAAACTGAAAGAAGGCAGATATGGCTGGAACCTCATGAATGAGTGAATGTCAGGAGCTAATACTTAAGGGATAGTCTGTTGTCGACCACACCATGCAAAACCAAGGTAAGGAGGTTGAATTTTATTCTAAATGTAATGTGAAGGACTTCGAAGTTGTCACCTGGTGTGCCATGATAGGTTTTATGCCTTTTCAAAGAGCACTGAATTTTTTTGGACAGAAACAAATGTAGAATATGAGAGGCCAGGTGAGAGACAATAGCAATAGGATAGACAACACAAGATCTAATAATGTCTTTAACTACTACTTGTTAAACAGATATTTGAAAATGCAATGTTAGCACTTTTCAATCTCTAAAGTGTACCTCTGCAATCAAGTTAATGACTTCTATTAAAACTAATGAGCTATAAAGCAAGTCTATTCCATTAGACCATAAGCTAAGGGATCTGTGAACTTAAAATGACATACTGACTAGCCAAGTGGCTGAGTATCAAAGATGGCAATTTTGAAACTGTTCAAAAGTGATTCACTAAGGTTAATCTACCAACTCAGATCATCTAATTTGCTAAAACATCAGAACCCAGAGAAAGGTTTCATCATGCCCCTGGATACCCAAAGGAGTCCAATAAACTTTTCCAAACCTCTTTGCCTAAGGAGCAACAACAAGAATCCTTAAGTCCTCTATTTACGTTTATGAAGGTGTGAGTAGCTAATGATTGTCTCCTATCAAAGAATAATATAGAATACTTCTTGACTAACAAGACATCTCCAGGCCACCTCAGAAAGGATATCAAGGCTTCCTAGGTCACAACACTGTGACTAGCAGTCAATGTCTATACTATTCATTTTGTTAGATACTTACCAAGGAAGATCCTAAATCTGTTTCACGCTATTCTAAATATTGGTAACATCTTAAACTTAAATTCCAAGTAAAAAAAACTTGAGATTCCTTTATATCATGTTGTAACTGAGGCCTGAAAAAGAAAACTATTTTTAATGGGAATTGGTTTTTAAGACAAAATACTTTTTCTTTTATCTTTTCCACCTTTCTACTTAAGATGAAAGTCAGCCAGACTTGCTAAACTTGCAGAATGATTATGTTACAATGAAGCAGAGAAAATTCAATAATAAGTAGGTCTAAGCGGAGTTATGAAAATTTATGCTGTTCAACTTTTAGTGTCCAATTATTTTTAAAATAAGAATAGTTGATTGCCACTTTTACTTTTTTACTTTAGAAACAATTCTGTTAAAATATTTGATTACTTTTTATGCGCTGAGTTGGAGCAAAAAGAAACCTCTCTAACTACCTAATGCACTATTTATAAACAACACCTATAACGTTTAACAACAAAAACAAAGACAAAATTTGATTATGATTTCACAGAAGGGCCAACATATTTATAGTATGTGCTAAGTACATTAACAAAATGAAAATGAAGAACTAGATACCTATTCCTTAAAGAACAGCTTATATATATAGGAAGGAATAAGATTAGTTCCATTGTTTAGATTTGTATTAAATTTGTGTTAAATTCATTGACATAATGTTTCCACTTTAAATGGAAAATTCTAACAAGTCACCATACACTAAAAGAGAAAAATCTACTAAGTATGTAAACAAAAATAACAATGTAATTAATCATTTATTGGCTATGAATTCACATGTAGAAATCAGATTTTAATGTCTCCTTGACAATGTCTCCTGATTAGGATTTATGAGTTATGGAAAAAGCTGTAAAAACTCACTTTATTAAAATGCAAAATACTAAAACTCGAACTGCATACAGTTTATGCATGCCACTCAGAGTACAGGTGATCCTAATACTCTAGTTAAGCTTAGAAAGTAATTTGTGTAAATAGCACACTCTGGTTTGTAGCATAAAAAAATGAAGGGGAGGTTAAAAACAGGTAAATTTATGAAAATACTACAGAGCAAAAACATTGTTGATTACCATTTAAAGTGCAGAAATTTCATTAGTAAGATTGATGATGATTTACTGAAATGATTAAACCTTTAAAATTTTTTTGAGTAGAAGCCTCCTCCACTGTACAGCCACTTTCCTGATAATAATATTTTAGGTCATTGCCTGAAATAAAAAAACATAAAATATGTGGGAAAGCAATGACATTTCTACTTCTTATGCATGTAGTTTACTTTCCTTTACTGTATATTAATTTAGTGGTTACAATCTAATTAACATTAGCAGACAGCAGCAGGCAGGTAAAGAAAAAACTGAAGCAAAGGTCACTATAATTCAGAGACAGTTTTAAAAGCATTAGGTAATTAGTCAAACTTACAGAATTGTAAAGAGTGGCTTAATGCCTGCCTGATAAAGGGAACAAATTTATTTTGCTCCACACAATTAAAGCTGTGTTTAAAAAAAAAAAAAAAGGTTTAAAAAGAAAAACTTTTCTTAGTAGAACAGGGAGGTATTATTCCATTTTTCCAATGGAAATAATACATAATGAAAAGAAACATCTTTATCTGTTGCATTACATAGATTTTGCTCTTAGAACCAACTTAAACGCATTTTAGAATAGTTAAAAATAAAATCTATCAACAATGAAGCAATAAAATAGCAAAAGCAAACAGCATTTACAAATATTGTGGGCACCTGCCTTTTTATGGTCACAACCTGTACCCTTCCAACACACCACCATCTCAAACACACACAAACACACACACACCCGTTATTATTCAAATTCCTCTTCCTCTAGGGGTTCTATGCCATGTGATAAGATTTACGTGGGCTGAGCTTGCTCTTCCCACCCAGAATACAGGAGTGAAAAGGAGCAAGGTCTGTTAATCCCATTGATCTTCATCTACCCAATCAGACACTTCCCCCCACTCTCCTGTTAGAACTATAGGGAAAGGTGTATTCCTTCTATAGGAATTTCTAAGCTGGTAGAATGTACATATAAACTGTTGATGGTCATCTTATCACTAGGTAAGAACAACATGTTTGATTCCCTGGTGACAGAGCAAGAAATTATGTTAAGGGCACAGTTCTGAGATAGAGTTGGCATGGCTTATAAAAGGCAGTTTTGTCAGTATATAAGATACGTATTCTGGAATTTCAGGATGTTGTTCTTAGGGATATAAGAGCTGTGCTCTGCCACCACCTGAGGCTTCTCACAACCCAGCAGGACCTCAGTCTGCCCAGGCAGAATACCATCGCAATCACACTGAGCATATCTTCTGCGGATAAAACAGAGACTAAAGAAGCTACTCCCACTTAGCAGACTCCAACAAGATGTGTCCTGAGAACATTTTTTTTTTATTTTTTTATTTTTTAATAGATCTTTATTGGAGTATAATTGCTTCACAATACTGTGTTAGTTTCTGTTGTACACCAAAGTGAATCAGCCATATGCATACATATATCCCCATATCCCCTCCCTCTTGAGCCTCCTTCCCACCCTCCCTATCCCACCCCTCTAGGTCATCGCAAAGCAACTAGCTGATCTCCCTGTGCTATGCTGCTGCTTCCCACTAGCTAACTATTTTACATTTGGTAGTATACATACGTCGATGCTACTTTCACTTCACCCCAGCTTCCCCCTCCCAACCCTGTGTCCTCAAGTCCATTCTCTATGTCTACGTCTTTATTCCTGCCCTGCTGCTAAGTTCATCAGTATCATTTTTTTTTCTAGCTTCCATATATATGTGTTAGCATATGGTATTTGTTTTTCTCTTTCTGACTTACTTCACTGTGTATGACAGACTCTAGGTCCATCCACCTCACTGCAAATAACTCAATTTCATTTCTTTTTATGGCTGAGTAATATTCCATTGTATATATGTGCCACATCTTCTTTATCCATTCATCTATCAATGGACAGTTAGATTGGTTCCATGTCCTGGCTACTGTAAATAGTGCTGCAGTGAACATTGTGGTACATGTCTCTTTTTGAATTATGGTTTTCTCAGGGTATATGCCCTGTAGTGGGATTGCTGGGTCATATGGTAGTTCTATTTTTAGTTTTTTAGGGAACCTCCATACTGTTTTCCATAGTGGTTGTATCAATTTACATTCCCACCAACAGTGCAGGAGGGTTCCCTTTTCACCACGTACATATTGTCAACTAATTTACAACAAAGGAGGCAAGAACATACAGTGGAGAAAAGACAGCCTCTCCAATAAGTGGTACTGGGAAAACTGGACACCTACATGTAAAAGAATGAAATTAGAACATTACCTAACACCATACACAAAAATAAACTCAAAATGTATTAAAGAACTAAATGTAAGACCAGACACTATAAAACTCTTAGAGGAAAACATAGGAAAAACACTCTTTGACATAAACCACAGCAAGATCTTTTGTAACCCACCTCCTAGAGTAAAGAAAATAAAAACAAAAATAAAAAAATGGGACCTAATTAAACTCAAAAGCTTTTGCACAGCAAAGGGAACCAAAAACAAGATGAAAACACAACCCTCAGAATGGGAGAAAATATTTGCAAATGAAACAATGGACAAAGGATTAATCTCCAAAATATACAAACAGCTCATGGAGCTCAATATCAAAAAAACAAACAATTCAATTTAAAAAATGGGTGGAAGACCTAAATAGACATTTTACCAAAGAAGACATACAGATGGCCAAGAGGCACATGAAAATTTGCTCAACATCACTAATTATTAAAGAAATGCAAATCAAAACTACAATGAGGTATCACCTCACACCGGTCAGAGTGGCCATTATCAAAATATCTAGAAACAATAAATGCTGAGAACTTTTTTTGAAAAACTATCCTTGGAGATCATCACAGTAAAATGTAATTTGTCTAAGATTTATGTATTAGAATGCTTACCTTTGTCAAGCCTCTAACATAGCCCTATGCAGAGAAAGGAATGTTTGTTTCCAAAAGAAAAGGAATATCTCATTTAAAATACTATTGGTAGCAAGACCAGAGGTAGTGTTTGTAGGTGCTTTTGTAGCCTTCTGGCAATGGAATCAACTCAGTCTCTCCCATTCCCAGTGAGCTGATATTATCCTCTGACATCAGGATAAATTATTCTCTGCTGACCAGTCAGAGATTTCCATCCATCTTTATTTTTGCACACACTATTTATTCTCTTTCTAGAATTTTCTTAATTTTTAATGCTGCTTTTTTCACCTGGAAGTTTTTCAACAATCACTTCTCTGTTACTGTCTTCCAAGGTAAAGTTCATTGCTTTATTCTGTGTTCCTACAGTACTTTCATCATATTTTTGAACTATTACTCACCTTTGTGCATTGTAATTTATCTGATTTCATATTTGTGTTTCCCTAGCTTTTTGCATATATTGTCATGTAATATAGACTCAATTTATATTAGTTGAATGAATAAATGAGTTATCCTTTGCAAGTATGTTTTTACAATTTAAAGTATTAAATAGAATATAAAAATCAACAGGAGATATAAAGAATAAAGAATTTACTTGTGCCATAGAGAATTAATCTGAAAAAAAAATCCTTAACTTAAACCTATTAATTATAAAGTTGGATTTCACATGAATTTTAATGTCAGAGCCTATTAGTAGAGCATTTTATCTTCAAGATGTTTAAAATGCCCTGAAAGGAACTCTATAAATGATAATTACTAAATATTATACAGTTAATTATTAGGCATGAATAACAGAAACATTAGAAGCAATTAAAAATAACAGAAGATTGTAACAATTATAATATACAGTGGAGACTGTTTGCAGATGACGTGATACTATACATAAAGAATCCTGAAGATGCTACCAGGAAACTACTAGAGCTAATCAATGAATTTGGTAAAGTAGCAGGATACAAAATTAATGCAAAGAAATCTCTTGCACTCCTATACACTAATGATGAAAAATCTGAAAGTGAAATTAAGAAAACACTCCCATTTACCACTGCAACATAAAGAATAAAATATCTAGGAATAAACCTACCTAAGGAGAAAAAAGAACTGTATGCAGAAAACTATAAGACACTGATGAAAGAAATTAAAGATGATACAGATAGATGGAGAGATATACCATGTTCTTGGATTGGAAGAATCAACATTGTGAAAATGACTCTATGCCCCAAAGCAATCTACAGATTCAATGCAATCCCTATCAAACTACCACTGGCATTTTTCACAGAACTAGAACAAAAAATTTCACAATTTGTATGGAGACACAAAAGACCCCGAATAGCCAAAGCAATCTTGAGAAAGAAAAACGGAGCTGGAGGAATCAGGCTCCCTGACTTCAGACTATACTACAAAGCTACAGTAATCAAGACAGTATGGTACTGGCACAAAAACAGAAATATAGATCAATGGAACAGGATAGAAAGCCCAGAGATAAACCCACGCACATATGGTCACCTTATCTTTGATAAAGGAGGCAAGAATATACAGTGGAGAAAAGACAGCCTCTTCAATAAGTGGTGCTCAGAAAACTGGACAGGTACATGTAAAAGTATGAAATTAGAACACTCCCTAACACCATACACAAAAATAAACTCAAAATGGATTAAAAACCTAAATGTAAGGCCAGACACTATCAAACCCATAGAGGAAAATACAGGCAGAACACTCTGTGACATAAATCACAGCAAGATCCTTTTTGACCCAGCTCCTAGAGAAATGGAAATAAAAACAAAAATAAACAAATGGGACCTAATGAAACTTAAAAGTTTTTGCACAGCAAAGGAAACCATAAACAAGACAGAAAGACAACCCTCTGAATGGGAGAAAATATTTGCAAATGAAGCAACTGACAAAGGATTAATCTCCAAAACATACAAGCAACCCATGCAGCTCAATATCAAAAAAACAAAAAACCCAATCCAAAAAATGGGCAGAAGACCTAAATAGACATGCCTCCAAAGAAGATATACAGATTGCCAACAAACACATGAAAAAATGCTCAGCATCATTAATCATTAGAGAAATGCAAATCAAAACTACACTGAGATATCATCTCACATCGATCAGAATGGCCATCAAAAAATCTACAAACAACAAATGCTGGAGAGGTTGTGGAGAAAAGGGAACCCTCTTGCACTGTTGGTGGGAATGTAAATTGATACAGCCACTATGGAGAACAGTATGGAGGTTCCTTAAAAAACTAAAAATAGAACTACCATATGACCCAGCAATACCACTACTGGGCATATACCCTGAGAAAACCATAATTCAAAAAGAGTCATGTACCAAAATATTCATTGCAGCTCTATTTACAATAGCCAGGACATGGAAGCAACCTAAGTGTCCATCAACAGATGAATGGATAAAGAAGATGTGGCACATATATACAATGGAATGTTACTCAGCCATAAAAAGGAACGAAACTGAGTTATCTGTAGTGAGGTGGATGGACCTAGAGTCTGTTATACAGAGTGAAGTAAGTCAGAAAGAGAAAAACAAACACCATATGCTAACACATATATATGGAATCAAAAAAAAAAAAAATGGTCATGAAGAACCTAGGGGCAAGACGGGAATAAAGATGCAGACCTACTAGAGAATGGACTTGAGGATACGGGGAGGGGGAAGGGTAAGCTGGGACAAAGTGAGAGAGTGGCATGGACATATATACACTACCAAACGTAAAATAGATAGCTAGTGGGAAGCAGCCGCATAGGATAGGGAGATCAGCTCAGTTCTTTGTGACCACCTAGAGGGGTGGGATAGGGAGGGTGGGAGGAAGGGAGATGCAAGAGGGAAGAGGTATCGGGACATATGTATATGTATAACTGATTCACTTTGTTACAAAGCAGAAACTGACACACCATTGTAAAGCAATTATACTCTAATAAAGATGTTTTTTAAAAAAGTACAGTGGAGCAACCAGTGAGATATAGAAAAGAGCAGTAAATAATATCAAATTGTGAATTCAATTTAAATCTACAATTTTATTAAATGGCCTTTCTGCCACCTGGTTTCAATCAGCTTTATAACTGCTGAGTTTGATTACCCTGGTCACCTCTCCATGCCATAATCTGTTACATGCCAAAGATCAAACAGTGCCAATCTTTTGGTCAAGTTAGTGAATAATCCATTCATTTCTTAAATCAGAACTGTGATCTGTATTTGTGTCGGTCAAAGCAATGTACAGTATGTGAATAGATGGTGGAACTTTGAATTCTCTGAATCAAACTATAGCTAGAAAATTGAAGTAGGTAAGAATAATTAAGAAGGTTAACTATAAATAGAAACACTGTATTTTAAAAATGTCTATAAGTTCCAAATATTGAGTATGAACCAATAAAATCACCTTGCTACATACACTACAGAACGTGACAATTTAAGAATTGACTTATAGTGATTTGTCAAAATCCTCAGTTTATTTTATGTACTACACACATAAGGTAAACACTGTGTAAGATAATCACCTTAAAAAAATCTTACATACTAAAACATTCAGAGCTTTAGAGTATCTGTAATGATTGTCTGTACTGCAGTAATGAAGATCTATAACCTTTTGTTGTAATCCCACAATGCTGAGAATCTTTGCACCAGGTATCCTTGGTGACAGTGTGACAATGAAACAAACATTAAGAATTGTATTTTAGTTTCTGAAAGGAGAAAACAGAATAGATGAGGTGATTAAGCCACCTGAAGGCACCAGCCAGCATAACTTGACATTCATTTGAAAGGTAGTATATGGCAGTTCCGATGAACCCATTGCTATGTTAATCTCCCTCTGGGAAAGTGTTGCTCTGTGTGTAACATTTTTAGAGGTTTGAAATTTTTATTTCAAGCAAAGAGTAACAAAAAGAAATGCTTTGATATCAGAATTGGCCATTGTTTGAATGAATTTGAACAACCAAGCTGTTCCCTAAATTACCAAAATAAGAGACCAGACCTCTAGCATGGGGAAAACAATGCTCTAAACTGGCATCCTAGTGGCCCTGACGGCACAAAATGAAAATCAAAGAATTGCTCATAAGAGTCACTGAAATTTCAATGTTAATCTACCATAGATAGAAGAGGAATATTTAGAAAATAGTAAGAACTGCTGTATTCACAAAAAACATTTCAAACAGAATTTATTGCTCATACGCAGAGAACTAAACTGAGAGTTACAAGAGATAGAGAAAAAGAAGAAACAGTCCCTGTCATCTTATGATGTTTGGTTGGAGTTTATCTTCAAAGAAAATTTGATCACACATTTGATAATGTGAGAATTATAGATATCTTGGACTTCTTATTCTACAGAAGCTACAGATGTGAAAAAAAAATGTGGCTGATCTGAATAAGATCTCAGCATTTAACAGAACAAAAATCTATGGAATCTATGAAGCAAACAACATCTAGACATAACTCTACAGAGAACAACTGCCCTGAAGCCTTATCCCTCTTTGCTCTACACATCACATTCACTAATGTGTTTTAAAGATGTTACTAAGTGATGGAGAAACATGTCTGCAGCCCCTTAAAAATTTTAGCTTTGTTTCCACTTCTCTGTATTTTACATGATACACTGCTTGGCAAACACAGGCTTTTTATAAAATGCAAAATCTAAATTGAGATTTGAACTATTTATTCCCTCTCTCCCTAACTCCGTAAGACCTCCCTGACTCTCAGTGGTGAAGACTTCCCCTTCATAGAAAATGAGGAACTCTTTCAACTCTTAGGTCCCAGATAAGCACACCTGCCTGCATGTTCACTTGGACTTTTTTCTTCGCCTGATGTTAAAAGAATATCTTTCTTCCCAAGATTCCCTCTCTATGGCAAATCCTTCTCACTACATTGGATCCCATCTCCTTACATCTTCTTAGGTACCACTAAGAATTATTGCTTTTTTAGCCTCTCCTTCTTTACTAGAACATTCTCATAAATATTAAATATGTCAAAATATCTTAAAAGAAAATGTTTCCTTATCCCCACTTTTTACTCGAGATATTCTTTGAGAATATTACTCCCAACATTCTTATTCCCTTCATGACAATTTTTTCAAAAGATTGTCCTATAATAGCAGTCTTAGCCCATTCCAGAGGATATAATTATTTCTGTCTGGGGGTGGAGGTTGGAAAAGTCTTTATGGATGAGGTCTTGAGAAATGAGTGGAAAGGTTCCAAGGAGCTAAGGTGGTAAAGGGGATTAAACATGCATGGAGTCCCACATGCTAAAGTAGAGAGGCATAATGGAACATAGTCTGTCCAGGAAAGTGGTTCCACACCTCTCTGGTATAAGTCAAACCTGTATGCAACTGTAGCAGAAGCAGGTTGAGTGAGAATTGGAAATGTAAGTTATGGCCAAATTGTGAACAGCTTAAGTCATATTTAGACTGGCGTCATTAACCAATGAAGCATCACTGGTGAATAACATGGCTAGATTTGCATTTTAGAAAGATAGCTCCTCACAGCGGATTGTCTGAAGGGCACTGAAATAAGATAGTTGAGGCACAAATTCTGGCTATGCCACTGTATGCGTGACCATGGATAATTTAATATCTCTGTGCCTCAGGTCTCTTATATGTTTAATAGAAACATTAATGGCACTTACCTCAATTATGACGATTAAAACAGTCATATAATGAGTTTCAAACCCTTAAGCATACAGCTTTGTATATAGTAAGAATCAATAAATGTTAGCTGTTGTCTGTTAATTCTATCTCTCAATATTTATTCCAAGTAAATATTATGGAAAGAGAACTATGCATAATGAAGAATGTATATGAAGAAAGATTGTGGCAGCACCACTTATAGTTCTAAGAAGATGGGAGAAATTAATTTTTTTTCAATTTATGTCTTGGTTCATTTGTAATCAACACAGAAATGGCTGCCAAACTTGGAAAGTATATTTACAATGGTCTGACAACATACAGTCCATATAGGGTACATAAAATTCCCTTTGAGAGGCAAGATAGGATGGTATAACTGCTGGCAAAAAGGAGTATGCTCTCTCAAGGGCAACCAAGGTGAATATCTGAACATTCATCCTCCAGAAAGGCTTAAACAGAGGTGTAATGAGAGAACCCTACAAATGTTTATGGGGAGAGGCGTGCTTTTTCAAGGGCAACTGAAAACCATAGTGTATCTCAAGGGATATGTCTCATATTTGTACAAAATGCCAAACATAGGAGGTATTTTGTGTGGGGAGAGGAAAGTGCCTTCCAATATGTGTTCAAGTAAAGTTACACTAAAAAAATATCAAACATAGGTTCAAGGGAAAGGTGAATCATAAGTATATCTAGTACAATGTAAGGTCATATTAGAACCAATTGCTATGTAACACCCTAAATTGTGGAAGAACAAATACGGTATAAAGATTCCTTGTGACATAATTAAAAATAATTGTAGCTTTATATTAGTTATCAAAATTATATTGAATTACTAAAGCTCCAACATTAATGACTTACATCTATTAAACAATATTTAACAATTTTTAAAGATTCTTCTGAGCAATTCAAGGCAGTATATCTCATTAATACATAAAATTGAATTCAACCATATAACAAAGCATTGCTCAGTCAATTAGAGCAAATGTGTAACTGATTCATTGAATGAGTTAGCACTGAGTTGGTAGAGAGCAAGTAAATGTAACTTTATTCTTTCACTTTACTGTTTTTCCCTTATGCTCCAATGAGTCTCTCATCTGTACCTCTGACAGACAGATCACAAGTCAATTTCATTACTGTCAGATATTAGTGAGCAATCCCATTTTAGGTACCAACAAGTCCATTCAAGCCTATCATAGAGTTTCATTATTATCCAGTTCAGAGCTTCTCCCCTTCCCCAGCTAAGTCCTGCTTCAGGTTGGTAAACCTGCACTAGGGAAAGCAAGTGTATCAAATATTAGGTTCAAATGTGCTTGAGTAAATTCCCAAGGGCCTTATAAGAGATAGAAGTTTCTTTCTTTTTCATGTAAAGATGTCCAGAGATAGGCAGTCCAGGTCTGGTAGGGTGGTACTACATAGTCAACGGGGACTTAGGATCCTTCTCCTAACCTGTCCATCATTTTCAGCATGTGACTTCTACATCAACTTCAGGATGCCTGAAAGAACTCACGTCATCAAGTCCACAATCTCCCTAGCAGGAGGAAAGAGAGATGGAGAAAGGTCTCCTCCTTCTATTTATACACACTTCTCAAAAGTCACAGCTGACTTTACTGCTTAGATCCTATTGGCCAAAACTTGATCACATGGCCTCTCTTACTTGCAAGGAGACCAAAAAATATTGAGAGGCAGTCATGTGCCTAGTTAAAAATTAAGAATTTATCACTAAGAAAGGAGAGAATAGATTTTAGGGGAGAGCTAGCCTCATTTGACCCAGGGCACAAAGTTGTCTTCTTCATCAGTTTCCATTATAGTCTTCTACTTCTCTTTCCCCACTCACCACAATGGCACTGTTTCTTCTGCATTATGGTGGGCAAAGAAAAAGAAGCAAGGGGCATAAAATGCATAGTCGACTGACAAGGTTGTAATGCTCATGTTGGTGCCCCGATGTGGCAAATGCCCGTTGTTGACTTCAGGGTGCTTTCATGAGTTCCACAGTGATCCCCACGATAAGATTCTCTGATTTAAGTTTGCTAGAATGGGTGTTGCCTCCTCCAGCTGGCTGTGAACAATCTTACTTCATGTCTGAATTTGTGGCAATCCACTCCACAGTAGACTATATCTATTGAGATCATGTCATCCTACAGGTGATATGTATAATCAGAATTCCTTTCAGTACAACTGGCCGCCAGCTCCTTTCTGTGTTGTCCACATCTGGGCAACAAAAACAGGCACATTTCCTGGCATTTCTGGAATGCAGCTCACACACGCTGTGGCCTTCTCCCTCAGCTCTGCTGCCAGGCAACTGGCCAGACTCTCAGCTTCAGCCTATTTTAATACATGAATCAGGTACTAGTCTCTGCCTGTCCAGCTTCCAAAGCTCATAGGCCAGGTCTTCAGGGGGAATTTTCCTAAAGGTTTTTTACTTGCTCACTGGTTTAAGGTGACCTTGAAGTATTCCCCTAACATATGGGATAGGGAGGAAAAACAGTAGCAGAGGTCTCTAACAGTGCTCTGTCTTTAAAGAAATCCCTCACTCATCCACCTCTCCTGATCAATCTTCAAACCTCGTCTTGTATACTCTCAAAGTGGCTAACAGGAAGTGGCCAGTCAAGTTTGGTCACTGCTAAAGCAGTTTGGTACAAATACCTCTCTTTGCAATGTGGGGTAAGTTGACTTTCATTTTAATCATTAGAGCCTTAATTAATATAAAGTAAAGGGAAATTTTCCATTTAAAAAATTAACAGATTTTTGAGATATAACAAGCTGCACAAATGAAAGTATATGACTAAGGGTTGACACGTATACATCATGGAAACATCACCACAATTAAGTTCACAAACATATGCATAACACCCCCAAAGTTCTTTGGGCCCCTTGGAAATGTTTGCCTAACTCAAGACTACAAAGATTTCTCTTAGATTTTCTCCTAAAAAGATTTGTAGTTTTAGGATTTACAATTAGTTCCATAAATCATTTGAGTTAACTTTTGTGTATGGTAAAAGATAAGGATTAAAGTTCATGTTTTTGCATATAGATATCCATTTTTTTTACACAAGTTATTGAAAGGACGATCCTTTATCCACTAAACTGTCTTTGCTTCTTTGTCAAAATTCAATGTATGGTTCTAATTCTGTGTTCTCTATTCGGTTCGATTGATCTATTTGTCTATCCTTAGACAAGTACCACAGTCCTGGTTACTGTATCTTTAAATATGTCTTAAAACCAGGTAGTATAAACCCTTCAAATTTATTTTTCTTCATCAAAGTTTGGCAATGCTAGACACTTTGAGTTTCCATATGAATTTTAGAAGCATCTTATCAATTTCTACAGAAAAGCTTTGATAAGATTTTAATTGGGATTACGTTGAATATATAAACACCAATTTTGGAGGGGAATATGGAGAGAATCAACATCTTAATATTGGGTGTTTAAATTTGGGTCTCTTTTTCTCTGTTACTTAGATCTTTTTAAATTTCTCTCAGCCATGTTTTCAACCTTTTAATGTACGGGTTTTACATATCTTTTGAGAGATTTACCCCTAAGCATTTTATTTTTATGCTACTGTAAGATGGCATTTTAAAAATTTCAATTTCTGCTTGTTCATTTTTAATACACAGAAATGAAATGAAATATTGTCCCATGCTCACCAATGTAGTTCTTTTTCGGTCTTTTTCTGTTTTTCATTTTTGGAGAGTTTCTATTGCTATGTCTACAAATTCACTAATCTTGTCTTTTGCAATATTTGTTCTTAATCCCATTCAGTATATTTTTTGTGTCACACATTGCCATTTTTAGCTCTGGAAATTCAATTTTGGTCTTTTTTTAGTATGTCTCTCCAACCTTTTCTCTCCATTCTTGAACATATGGAATATAGCTATGATAATTGTTTTCATGTCTTCATTTATTAATTCTATCATCTATGCCATTTCTAGATCATGTTTCTATTTATTGATTTTTGTCTTCATTATGGGTCATATTTTCCTGATTCCTTCCATGCCTGAAAAATTGTATTGGATGCCAGATATTATGAATTTTACCTTGTTGAGTGCTGGATATTTTATATTCAAATATTCCTGAGTTTTACCTGGGCTGCAGTTAACTTGCTTAAAACAGTTTAATGTATTTCCCTTCCTCACATAATAGTCCAGGGAAGATAGATGTGCCTAGTTCAGCAAAGTCATCCCAGGACCCAGGCTAGCAGGACAGTTCTTTCATTCTTAACATGCCACTTCCAAGACTTTTCCAGTTGTTTCCATCAATCATCAAGATGGGAAAGGGAGAGCAAATCTAGAGTGGGCATCTTAATTAGTTGAACCAGAGTTGGACACATCACTCCACTCACATGCCATAGATGAGAATTTAGTCATAGGACTGCACCAACAAGAAAAAATAAAGGATTTGAGGTTTAACTAGTAGATCTTGCCACAGTGGGCTAACTTCTCTCACTCTCACATTTCTTCTTTGGTCCCCCAACTCCACTACATTGTAACAAGGTGACTATAAAACTTGTATTTGGTACTAACTAGTGGTGCTATTCCACAGGAGATTTTTATTTTAGGTGTGTGGATAGCAGATCAAAATTCAGATGAAATAAACCTCAAACACAAGGTCAAGAGTCACAGACTATGTTACCCTTACACCTTGTCTCTAACTTTGCAAATAAATATTAAATTCACTTTTGTTTGCCTTTTCTTCAGTATTCACTGTACTGATCTGAAGGGTTAGTGTGAGAGAAATATAGCAATAAATCAATAATAAAACTTTTTTCTCCTTAATAATAGACTTATAGGCTTTTATATAGACTCACAGACTTTAAATGAGTAGAACAATAACAAACTCAAGAGTTACTGCTAAAAACAAAAAAAAAAAATTACAATAAATCTTCCAAAGCAAATATATGAAAAGGTAAAATTTGACTTTCTTAATATCGCCAAAACAAATTCCTGGCATTAAAATTGATTCTAGATGTAACCAAAATCAAAATTATTAAGATTAATCAAATATTTTATCATTGTAATTGAATATAAAATAACTATTACAATAAAAGTTTATATGTACAGCAGTACATAACTATAAACATGTGGGAAATTGGAATACTTATCACAGCTACATCCATATCCGAAACTTCTAAAAGTAAAAATAAAACATATATATTGGACAGATATCAATGTAGAAAGACCTTCAACGTGTGGATTCTCAATTCTGAAGTCTTTGTTTTGAACACTGGCTGTTTGACAGCTAACTCAACAGAAATGGTGTCTGAATCCTCCCTGCTCCTCCAGGCTTGCTGTGGCTAGGGCATGGCTTCCTGGTTAGAGAAATATAACAAGCCTTCCTTATCTGGAAATTATCGGATGCAACAATTTATAAAATCAGGTATATATTCATTGGCACTTAAAACCTTGTTCTTGACATAATCAAATGAATTAAAAGTGGTTTGAAGATAAAAGAATTTGAGAACATCCTATTTTGCTTATTCAGCAATACACTATAAAGTCACTGGAGCTGATCCACGTTCTATGCTCATTGTGTAGATCACGAAAATAAATGCCACAGGAGTAAGAAGCATATACACAACGAGCATCTCATTTTCAATAATATACATTAAAAAAAAAACCTATATGTGTTATTTCTTCAGCATATTTCTTGACTCCTTTTCTCCCTCAGTTCATACTTGTGATTGGGTTATGATGTGCACACAGAGGAATGTGCTATATCTATTTTTATAAGTTTTTGGTTTTTTTGTACTGCTTAGCTTTTCACCACACTGAAGGATAATATGGCATCAGGCTGACTCCACTTGGTCACACTAACATTCTCTTAAATTCCTCACACTTTCTTGTAGCCCAACTACCCTTTGTAATTGACTCAATCCAAACATGTACTTGCTGTTTCAACAAACTTGCTCTTTAACCTAGACAGTGTTTTTCAATCTAAGGATCTTGCTAAAATGTCAATTCTGTTTCAGTAGGTCTGGAGGGAAGCCTAAAAGTCTGCCTTCTAACAAGCTCTCATATAATAGTGATGCTGCTGGTACTCAGCCCACAGTTGGAATAGCTAGGACACTTTCATGCTTACCAACATAAACTAACATCTCTAGTGTAAATACGGATAAAAAATATTAACTTTGAGAAAGCCCTTCAATGCTACCAACTCCCCTAGGAAAATCCCTAAGTGTGTCTTAATGGAGAAAAAATTCTGAAAAGTGTCAGACACTTTCAACAACAATAAAGAACAGATCTTGGTAGATCAGAAGTTTTCAACTGTAACAATGGATAAAAACTTTATGTAACAGATAAAGACTTATTGAATTCTTTTGATACTTTGGAGCAGAAATTGTTGTTGCCCTAACTCATGATTCCTCTTTTCTGGTTTATTCCCTTGAGTGGGTAATTGATGTGCACTGAACAGTGCTGAGGTATTATAGATTGAAATTTACTCCTCACCCTATTAATGAGAGCAATTATCATAAACCAGGGAAGATCCCACCGAGTCCAAGATCATCTCCCAAAATTGAAAATGAGGTAGTTTCACCCTCTGAATGCTCTTTCACATGGGTTTGGTCGTGAATTATTGTTAAAATTGCATGACTTTTATTTTCACCTGCTCACAGACAAATCATTCTCTGCACATATCTAACTTCTTCCAAACCCATAAATGGCATTTCTTTTAAATGAATGAAAAGTGTTTTAAATAGATATGTTTTTCATGTTGGAGTATAAAAATAAACAACAGAATTACTTAACATGTTTAAAGAATTCTTCCACAACAATTTCTCTGGATTTTGGGGGGTATAGTATTTTTACTAAAAACACACTAAATAAATACACTATAAGTAGTAATATTTCAAATTATAGTTGCAGGCAAAGACAAATACAAATTTGTCTACCACAAGTGTTTAGTCAGAGGATATCAAATGGAACATTTTTTCATTGTGCCTCACGTTTGGATGAAAACTAATGTTTTGTAAATGTTTGCCAAGTCATCTTCTATGATTTTCCTATCTGTATTATTCACACATCATGTGTTATTTCCACGTATTTCAACATAGTCTCTGTTCTGTACTTATTTTGCTCTGAAGTTATTTTACTATGCTCTATCTTTATAGATAAGTATATAAGTGCAAGATGACCATGGCCACAAATTAGATGAAAATCTGCTAAAGAAACCATTGCAAAAATAAAGGAAAAATGAATACTATAAACTTTAATTACATTACATTTTATGAGTGAACTATTTAATTCCAAATTGATTCTTATTTTCCTTATTTGAACTTATTTTTATTTTTCAGTTGATATATTTTTTCTATTTGTGAAAATTTTGCTGATATCGTGGGTTGGGATAGAATGCACAATTTTTCCTTTAAAACTAGTGGAAATATTTTTGTTCATTTAATGGCTTTTCACTTTAGCAGCAGGATAGTTCATGAATAAATTAAAATATTTTACGGAGAGGTAGGTGAATAAATACATATATGTCATTCATATGTACTATGTGCATATATCTGTAAGGTATGCATTCTACATAAGATACACAAATACAGAGCAGTATCCTCAACCCTTTATCATCTTATTTTTCTCATATCTAAGTAAGGAGGCAATGTTTGCCGACAGAAAAATTTTCTCTCAAATTATTAAATACCAAAATAATAATTCTGTATTTTAAAAAAGTATTATTGACATTAACTATTATTCTTACTATTAGAAATCAATCAGGTAAAAGCGAAATAAAATGTATCCAATCAGTCAAATGAAATGTTTTGGAATGGATATAACAGAGGTTGTCAAAATGTAATTATAATAATGGGAATCTAAAATCAAAGAGCTATTATGACACAATCAGAATCTATTTAAAGGAGTGGAACAAGGAATCAGATAATGATGATAATACTCTATGGAGGAGGAACTTCAAGATGGCGGAAGAGTAAGAAGTGGAGATCACCTTCCTCTCCACAAATACATCAGAAATACATCTACATGTGAAACAGCTCCTACAAAACACCTACTGAACGCTGGCAGAAGACCTCAGACCTCCCAAAAGGCAAGAAAATCCCCACGTACCTGGGTAGGGCAAAAGAAAAAAGAAAAAACAGAGACAAAAGAATAGGGATGGGGCCTGCACCTCTGGGAGGGAGCTGTGAAGGAGGAAAGGTTTCCACACACTAGGAAGGCCCTTCGCGGGCGGAGACTGCAGGTAGCAGAGGGGGGAAGCTTCGGAGCCACGGAGGAGAGCGCAGCCACAGGGGTGCGGAGGGCAAAGTGGAGAGATTCCCACACAGAGGAGCGGTGCCGACCGGCACTCACCAGCCCGAGAGGCTTGTCTGCTCACCCGCCGGGGCGGGCAGGGCTGGGAGCTGAGGCTCGGGCTTCAGTGGGATCACAGGGAGAGGACTGGGGTTGGCAGCGTGAACACAGCCTGAAGGGGTTACTGCACCACTGCTAGCCGGGAGGGAGTCCGGGAAAAAGTCTGGACCTGCCAAAGAGGCAAGACTTTTTCTTGCCTCTTTGTTTCCTGGTGTGCGAGGAGAGGGGATTAAGGGCACCGCTTAAAGGAGCTCCAGAGACAGGCGTGAGCTGCGGCTATCAGCACGGACCCCAGAGACAGGCATGAGACGCTAAGGCTGCTTCTGCAGCCACCAAGAAGCCTGTGTGCAAGCACAGGTCACTATCTACACTTCCTCTCCCAGGAGCCTGTGCACCCCGCCACTGCCAGGGTCCCGTGATCCAGGGACAACTTCCCTGGGAGAACACACGACTCGCCTCAGGCTGGTGCAATGTCTGCCGCTGCAAACTCACCCCGCATCCATACCCCTCCCTCCCCCTGGTCTGAGTGAGCCAGAGCCCCCGAAGCAGGTGCTCCTTTAACCCCGTCCTGTGTGAGCGAAGAACAGACGCCCTCAGGCAAACTACACGCAGAGGCGGGTCCAAATACACAACTGAACCCCCAAAGCTGTGCAAACAAAGAGAAAGGGAAATTTCTCCCATCAGCCTCAGGAGCAGAGGATTAAATCTCCACAATCAACTTGATGTACCCTGCATCTGTGGAATACCTGAAGAGACAATGAATCATCCCAAATTGAGGAGGTGGACTTTGGGAGCAAAGATATATATATATTTTTTCCTTTTTCTCTTTTTGTGAGTGTGTTTGTGTATGCTTCTGTGTGTGATTTTGTCTGTACAACTTTGCTTTCACCATTTGTCCTAAGGTTCTGTCTGTCCATTTTGTTTCCTTTTTTACTTTTTAAAAATTTTTTCTTAATAATTATTTTTATTTTAATAACTTTATTTTATTTTATCTTCTTTCTTTCTTTCTTTCTCTCTCTCTCTTTCTTTCTTTCTCTCATTTTCTCTTTCCTTCTTATTTTTTCTCCCTTTTATTCTGAGCCGTGTGGATGAAAGTCTCTTGATGCTCCAGCCAGGAGTCATGCTGTGCCTCTCAGATGGGAGAGCCAAGTTCAGGACACTGGTCCACAAGAGACCTCCCAGCTCCACATAATATCAAATGGCGAAAATCTCCCAGAGATCTCAACAGTGAAAATCTCCCAGAGATCTCCATCTCAATGCCAAGACCCAGCTTCACTCAATGACCAGCAAGCTACAGTGCTGGAAACCCTATGCCAAACAAATAGCAAGACAGGAAGACAACCCCATCCATTAGCACAGAGGCTGCCTAAAATCATAGTAAGGCCACAGACACCCCAAAACACACCACCAGACGTGGACCTGCCCACTAGAAAGACAAGATCCAGCCTCACCCACCAGAACACAAGCACTAGTCCCCTCCACCAGGAAGCCTACACAACCCACTGAAGCAAACTTAGCCACTGGGGACAGACACCAAAAACAATGGGAACTAGGAACCTGCACTCTTCGAAAAGGAGACCCCAAACACAGTAAGTTAAGCAAAATGAGAAGACAGAAAAACACACAGCAGATGAAGGAGCAAGGCAAAAACCCGTCAGACCTAACAAATGAGGAGGAAATAGGCAGTCTACCTGAAAAAGAATTCAGAATAATGATAGTAAAGGTGATCCAAAATCTTGGAAATAGAATAGAGAAAATACAAGAAACGTTTAACAAGGAGCTAGAAAACTAAAGAGCAAACAAACAGTGATGAACACCACAATAAATGAAATTAAAAACTCTCTAGAAGGGAACAATAGTAGAATAACTGAGGAAGAAGAACGGATAAGTGACCTGGAAGATAAAATAGTGGAAATTGCTACTGCAGAGCAGAATAAAGAAAATATAATGAAAAGAATTGAGGACAGTCTCAGAGACCTCTGGGACAACATTAAACACACCAACATTCGAATTATAGGGGTCCCAGAAGAAGAAGAGAAAAAGAAAGGGACTGAGAAAATATTTGAAGAGATTATAGTTGAAAACTTCCCTAATATGGGAAAGGAAATAGTTAATCAAGTCCTGGAAGAACAGAGAGTCCCATACAGGATAAATCCAAGGAGAAACATGCCAAGACACATACTAATCAAACTATCAAGAATTAAATACAAAGAACAAATATTAAAAGCAGCAAGGGAAAAACAACAAATAACACACAATGGAATCCCCATAAGGTTAACAGCTGATCTTTCAGCAGAAACTCTGCAAGCCAGAAGGGAGTGGCAGGACATATTTAAAGTAATGAAGGACAAAAACCTACAACTAAGATTACTCTACCCAGCAAGGATCTCATTTAGATTTGATGGAGAAATTAAAATCTTTACAGACAAGCAAAAGCTGAGAGAGTTCAGCACCATCAAACCAGCTTTACAACAAATGCTAAAGGAACTTCTCTAGGCAGGAAACACAAGAGAAGGAAAAGACCTACAATAATAAACCCAAAACCACTAAGAAAATGGTAATAGGAACATACATATCGATAATTACATTAAATGTAAATGGATTAAATGCTCCAACCAAAAGACACAGGCTGGCTGAATGGATACAAAATAAGACCTGTACATATGCTGTCTACAAGAGACCCACTTCAGACCTAGGGACACATACAGACTGAAAGTGAGGGGATGGAAAAAGATATTCCATGCAAATGGAAATCAAAAGAAAGCTGGATAGCAATTCTCATATCAGACAAAATAGACTTTAAAATAAAGACTATTACAAGAGACAAAGAAGGACACTACATAATGATAAAGGGATCAATCCAAGAAGAACATATAACAATTGTAAATATTTATGCACCCAAAATAGGAACACCTCAATACATAAGGCAAATACTAACAGCCATTAAAGGGGAAATTGACAGTAACACAATCACAGTAGGGGACTTTAACACCCCACTTTCACCAATGGACAGATCATCCAAAATGAAAATAAATAAGGAAACACAAGCTTTAAATGATACATTAAACAAGATGGACTTAATTGATATTTATAGGACATTCCATCCAAAAACAACAGAATACACATTCTTCTCAAGTGCTCATGGAACATTCTCCAGGATAGATCATATCTTGGGTCACAAATGAAGCCTTGGTAAATTTAAGAAAACTGAAAATCGTATCAAGTATCTTTTCTGACCACAAGGCTATGAGACTAGATATCAATTACAGGAAAAATTCTGTAAAAAATACAAACACATGGAGGCTAAACAATACACTACTTAATAACCAAGAGATCACTAAAGAAATCAAAGAGGAAATCAAAAAATACCTAGAAAAAATGACAATGAAACACGATGACCCAAAACCTATGGGATGCAGCAAGAGCAGTTCTAAGAGGGAAGTTTATAGCAATACAATCCTACCTTAAGAAACAAGAAACATCTCACGTAAACAAACTAACCTTACACCTAAAGCAATTAGAGAAAGAAGAACAAAAAAACCCCAAAGTTAGCAGAAGGAAAGAAATCATAAAGATCAGACCAGAAACAAATGAAAAAGAAATGAAGGAAATGATAGCAAAGATCAATAAAACTAAATGCTCGTTCTTTGAGAAGACAGACAAAATTGATAAACCATTAGCCAGACCCAACAAGAAAAAAAGGGAGACGCCTCAAATGAATAGAATTAGAAATGAAAAAGAAGAAGTAACAACTGACACTGCAGAAATACAAAGGATCATGAGAGATTACTACAAGCAACTCTATGCCAATAAAATGGACAACCTGGAAGAAATGGACAAATTCTTAGAAATGCACAACCTGCCGAGACTGAACCAGGAAGAAACAGAAAATATGAACAGACCAATCACAAGCACTGAAATTGAAACTGATTAAAAATCTCTGAACAAACAAAAGCCCAGGACCAGATGGCTTCACAGGCGAATTCTATGAAACATTTAGAGAGGAGCTAACACCTATCCTTCTCAAACTCTTCCAAAATATAGCAGAGGGGGGAACACTCCCAAACTCCTTTTACGAGGCCACCATCACCCTGATACCAAAATCAGACAAAGATGACACAAAGAAAGAAAACTACAGGCCAATATCACTGATGAACATAGATGCAAAAATCCGCAACAAAATACTAGCAAACAGAATCCAACAGCACATTAAAAGGATCATACACCATGATCCAGTTGGGTTGATCCCAGGAATGCAAGGATTCTTCAATATACGCAAATCAATCAATGTGATACACCATATTAACAAATTGAAGGAGAAAAACCATATGATCATCTCAATAGATGCAGAGAAAGCTTTCAATAAAATTCAACACCCATTTATGATAAAAGCCCTGCAGAAAGTAGGCATAGAGGGAACTTTCCTCAACATAATAAAGGCCATATATGACAAACCCACAGTCAACATCATCCTCAATGTTGAAAAACTGAAACCATTTCCACTAAGATCAGGAACAAGACAAGGTGCCCACTCTCACCACTATTATTCAACATAATTTTGGAAGTTTTAGCCACAGCAATCAGAGAAGAAAAAGAAATAAAAGGAATCCAAATTGGTAAAGAAGAAGTAAATCTGTCACTGTTTGCAGATGACATGTTACTGTACATAGAGAATCCTAAAGATGCCACCAGAAAACTACTAGAGCTAATCAATGAATTTGGTAAATTAGCAGGATACAAAATTAATGCACAGAAATCTCTTGCATTCTTATACACTAATGATGAAAAATCTGAAAGTGAAATTAAGGAAACACTCCCATTTACCATTGCAACAAAAAGGATAAAACATCTAGGAATAAACCTACCTAAGGAGACAAAAGACCTGTATGCAGGAAATTATAAGGCACTGATGAAAGAAATTAAAGATGATACAAAGAAATGGAGAGATATACCATGCTCTTGGATTGGAAGAATCAACATTGTGAAAATGACTCTACTCTCCAAAGCAATCTACAGATTCAATGCAATCCCTATCAAACTACCACTGGCATTTTTCACAGAAGTAGAACAAAAAATTTCACAATTTGTATGGAAACGCAAAAGACCCCGAATAGCCAAAGCAATCTTGAGAAAGAAAAGTGGAGCTGGAGCAATCAGGCTGCCGGACTTCAGCCTATATTACAAAGCTACAGTAATCAAGACAGTTTGGTACTGGCACAAAAACAGAAATATAGATCAATGGAACAGGATAGAAAGCCCAGAGATAAACCCACGCACATATGGTCACCTTATCTTTGATAAAGGATGCAAGAATATACAGTGGAGAAAAGACAGCCTCTTCAATAAGTGGTGCTGGGAAAACTGGACAGATACATGTAAAAGTATGAAATTAGAACACTCCCTAACACCATACACAAAAATAAACTCAAAATGGATTAAAAACCTAAATGTAAGGCCAGACACTATCAAACTCTTAGAGGAAAACATAGGCAGAACACTCTATGACATAAATCACAGCAAGATCCTTTTTGACCCAGCTCCTAGAGAAATGTAAATAAAAACAAAAATAAACAAATGGGACCTAAGGAAACTTAAAATTTTTTGCACAGCTAAGGAAACCATAAACAAGACGGAAAGACAACCCTCTGAATGGGAGAAAATATTTGCAAATGAAGCAACTTACAAAGGATTAATCTCCAAAATTTACAAGCAGCTCATGCAGCTCAAGATCAAAATAACAAACAACCCAATCCAAAAATGGGCAGAAGGCTTAAATAGACATTTCTCCAAAGAAGATATACAGATTGCCAACAAACACATGAAAGAATGGTCAACAGCATTAATCATTAGAGAAATGCAAATCAAAACTACAATGAGATATCATCTCACACCAGTCAGAATGGCCATCATCAAAAAATCTACAAACAATAAATGCTGGAGAGGGTGTGGAGAAAAGGGAACCCTCTTGCACTGTTGGTGGGAATGTAAATTGATACAGCCACTATGGAGAACAGTATGGAGGTTCCTTAAAAAACTAAAAATAGAATTACCATATGACCCAGCCATCCCACTACTGGGCATATAACTTGAGAAAACCATAATTCAAAAAGAGTCCTGTACCACAATGTTCATTGCAGCTCTATTTACAATTATCAGGACATGCAAGCAACCTAAGTGTCCATCAACAGATGAATGGATAAAGAAGATGTGGCACATATATACAATGGAATATTACTCAGCCATAAAAAGAAACGAAATTGATTTATTTGTAGTGAGGTGGATGGACCTAGAGTCTGTCATACAGAGTGAAGTAAGTCAGAAAGAGAAAAACAAATACTGTATGCTAACACATATATATGGAATCTAAGAAAAAAAAATGGTCATGAAGAACCTTGAGGCAAGACGGGAATAGACACAGACCTACTAGAGAATGGACTTGAGGATATGGGGAGGGGGAAGGGTAAGCTGTGACAAAGTGAGAGAGTGGCATGGACATATATACACTACCAAACGTAAAATAGGTCGCTAGTGGGAAGCAGCCACATAGCACAGGGAGATCAGCTCGGTGCTTTGTGACCACCTAGAGGGGTGGGATAGGGAGGGTGGGAGGAAGGGAGATGCAAGAGGGAAGAGATATGGGAACATATGTATATGTATAACTGATTCACTTTGTTATAAAGCAGAAACTAACACACCATTGTAAAGCAATTATATTCCAATAAAGATGTTAAAAAAAAAATACTCTATGGAGAGCTACATTAGTGAGTATTGAGGTCACTACATTTGAGATATTATCCCTAAATAATGCAATATACAGAAAGTGGGTTGTGAGAGTAGGAAAAAATTCCATGAAGACATCATTAGCAAAGTTTAAATTAAGTATGAAAATATTGTATAAATGGAGATAGTTTTCCTGTAATTAGACAGCCATTAATAGGCTTCATAAGTTCTAGAGTAAGATCATTTTCAAAGTACAATTCCAGACACACGATTTACCAATATGGTAATGAAATATATTGATCCTAGATAATATACACGGTATGCAGAAATCAATAACCCGTCACCATCTTAAAACAGTACATTAATTCAGTGCATTCTAATATTTATTAATAAATGAATCATTGAGTTTTGAAGTTTGAAAAATTCAAAACAGTAATTCCTTCTCAAAAGGGCCAGGTTAAATGAACTCTCTTGTAATGACACATATTTCACAGAAATTAAGAAAGATGTATGCAGTATTACAAAACTTAGCTGAAGAATGGTCATTAGTAGCACATAGCTCAACATGCAAGTGCTGAGCTAAATTCCTAAGCCATACTTTCTCTGATATCTTTCTATGTCCTTTTCTAATTCCTTTCCCATCTCCAGATTTCTCTCTCATCCTCCCTGCGTTTGTTGCCACCTGGACATTCAAAATCTTCTAGTTATAATTTAATAGTACAAAAATATCTTTCACCCTGTCTATTCCCCAGTCAAACCTTTCAGTCTCACAATGATACAGATCTTATCCAGACGAAAATCAATTAAGAGATATTGTGGTAAGCATATTAAGAAACCTAATGCTCCTAGTAATACCTTCATTTCAAATAAACATTGTTCAGACCATCAGTGTTTCACATGACTGATTAAAAATAAAGTCTTTTATTGGATAGGTATGGTGCCAATGAACTGGCAGAAGTACTACACTAAAATTCCATAGCTTGTATTCTCTCTTGCTCTTTCACCAGTAAACCAGATAACTTTAACCATTTGTTTTACCCCCAGTTACATGTGCCTCACCTGCAAAATAAAGTAACAGGTGACTTCTATCACAACTCATCACCCATCATGCCTTTTTGTTAAGCATCACCCCACCATCTAATGGAGAAAGAACTATCATCCTTAATTTTCAAAGGAGGAAGCTGATGCTTGAAGTTTAAATGTATTATCCAAGTACACACAGCTACTAAGTGGGAAAATGTTACATTATCTCTGATTTACTTTAAAACGATTTGGGCACAGACAGCACTGTGTATGTTAGCTTTTATTCTACACCTCAGAAGTAGTTTAACATCTGACGTGCCTTCATTAAGAATACATACTCACAGGTAGTTATTCAGCATTTGAAGAACTCTCATCAGGAGTTCCACACTCAAACTACTATAGCTTGGACTCTTTTCATCTCCGACCAGCCCTAGATACTTTGCTAATTAGCATAAGTGATGATAAAGGAAGTTTTCATTGGTAAAATGAATGTCAAAAGATAGATGGACTGGCTAGAAATATTTATACATACACCTGCCTTTTCATAAGGAGGATTTATGAATCTATGATATCAGCAGACTGTACACCTCAGCGCGGTGTTGCAGCTGACTTAAAGTTGAGGACTCCCTGAAAAGCCTCAGTGAGAGTGGTTGGCTGATGACATCACCTGTGTCAGGTCTGCCCCCCACCGCCCAACCCCGCTCCTCCTTCTTTCCCCTCATGTGGGTTACGCCCCAATAAACTGCCTGCACTCCTAACCCTGTCTCAGGACCTGCTTCCTGCACAGGCGCTCTGGGCGTAGGACACAATTGGATCTTATGTTTATCCATTAAGACAGAATTCTGCTGCCTGATTCTGACTAGGAGTTGAGTTCAATCCTACTTGCCTAAAAGACTGTCATATCCATTTTGAGTGAATCCTTTCACGCAAGGTTTGGTTGAGGTTTCTAAAGGGAGAGAGATCTTTCCCTAAAACACACTTAACACAGGTTTTATGACCTGGTAGTTGTAGTTCTATTCTACACTGACCTATCCTTTTACAATTACTCAATTGTTCCCACATTAGAATCATCTGTGGAGCTTCTCCTCCAAATACACAGACCCACCTCTGAGAGAGGACTGATTTGGCAGATAGAGAATCGTGCCCTAGTACCTGTATGTTCACAAAGCTCTGCTGAAGATTCTGATACGCAGGCAGGAGCGAAAAGTAACTCTTTGACATGTAAAGTGCCTCCTATACCAATCAATTAAACATGTTTTCCGTGTTGCCTCTGGGCCACGTGCTCTGCATGGAGGCCTTCAGGTATCACAGAGTATAGCTGCAGAAGCATTCCCTCAACTAAACTAAATGCGTGCTATGAAAGAGGTATGAGTGCTGTGCTTAGGGAGCACAGAGAGTGGTGAATGGTCACCAGGGGGACTGTGGAGGAAGTTGAGGTGGTTATTGAAGAAGAGTTAGATTTTGCCTGCTAAGTAACCGGGCTTTTGTGGCTATGGCTTCGGCCACATACGGAATATATGGAAGTGACAAAAAGTGAGAATGGAACTGTCAGTAGAGATTAGAATATGACAGACTTCAAATACCACGGCAATGTTGTCACTGTTTTCCTCCAGACGATAGAAAATAATTTAAGGAGGAAGGCTTAAAATCCAACTTTGTTGTTTTTTTAGCATTGATTCATATGATATAAATTTCTGAGTATGGCCCCCATACATTTTTATTGATAGGTGTCAAGATAATCCATTTTTGGTAAAGAACACTAAATGAGTGCCTCTTCAAGTGTATAAGAACATTATATTCTCTAGTTCTTCTTTAGTTAATAATTTATAATACCCAAGTTTCAAGATACAATTTTTATGATTATTAAGCTCAATATATATTAATTATACCTAACTTCAGTTCCAATTACTAATAAATTCAAGTCCACTAGAATGATGACTACTGAAATCAATTTTATGTAGGTAGTGGCAAACAGATGAAAATAATTTATTATTCTGTCAGTTGATGTGTGCTGGGTAAACTGCTATATTTTCTAAACATCTTAAGTAGACCTCAGCCCACAGTTAGGCTTCAATTGGCCTGGGAGCTATAAATGGAATTTACTAAATCTTAAGTATGGAGTAAGCTATTACGCTGATCAGAATATTTTAGGATAGAACTCTGTCAATCCAGTAATGTAAAGACTGTATTAATGTAGGAAGAAAGCGGCATCTGGCAACTAATCAGAAAACTATAAAAAATAGTAGAGCTTGATAAATATATAGGGTAATGGTATTAGAGCAGTGAAAGGAAGGGACAGATTTAAAACTGCTCTGGAGGCAAAATTGATAGCATTTTGTAAGTGAGTATATTGGGAAATTAAGAAGATAGAGGAGTCAGAGTTCCCAAGCAGTTTTTAGTTCAGGCATCTGTGTGATCTAAAACTCTCTCTTTTATCCACCAGGCAGCTACCAAGGTACTGGATTGATGGAGTCATCTAATGACCAAAATCAGAACCTATCAGACACAATCATCTCTGGGGTCTCAAAGAAATCAGTACACGAGATATTTTTCTCTCTTCTTTTGTCAAAATCCAATTAATTCAATCATATACTTTAACTTTTTCATTCATATGTACTATATTAAGTTTATATTTTCCTTGCTTCTCTATTTATCCAGTTCTTTTCAATCTACCTGAGGAACATTCATCTAGGTTTACCATGAGGAACACTACCCACCCCATAAAGACAAAGAAATAACCACCAAGATGACTAGGAGTAGTCCTTTGTGTACCATATATATCAGGATGAAGGTGCATCTGTTCAAAAATTAGTCATCTGTTTAATCAGCCACCTGTTCACTTAAAAACTACCCAACTTCCTTCAGAGTCTATCATTTTTCCTTTAAGCAAACCTCATATTCTAGTATTCACGACAATATATAACTATTTGATTCAGTTTTATTATCTTCGTAATTGTTACTACCAGATCAGCATTATTTTATTTATCACTGTAAATATACGGTATATCAGCTATATTATTAAAATCTCGTTTGTGAACAGATTTCCATCACATTGCTTTCACGTGAAAAAATTTACTCCAATTTTAAATTCTTATAATAAATTAACCTTTAGACTATAACAGTGAAAGTTAAGAAATCACTGAATAAATGTTCATTAAATAAAGAAAACTTGTCTCATAAAATAAATTAATTCACCTCAAGTTACGGTTATTTAATATTCCTGGATACTGGTTAGGACGTTTTAAAGATTATGATTTCATACAAATAAATATAAGTGTGACAAAGGACATGAATAGTGTGGTGAAATCATGCTTATTCTTTTTTTGCTACTGCATAAAGGAGATTCTTTAGAGAGTATTCACTCTGAAAGAAATCTGTAGGGATGTGAAAGAAAATTAAGAATAGATTATATTTCCTGGAGGCCTATTATAATGTAATTAAATAGTCTTTCTCTAAAGGTGACCCTTAGCCCCACCTGACTTTTTAGAATTCTATTTCCTTACATTCAAGTCTTTCCAGCCATGACCCTTTCCAAAGCCCAGAGGTAATTACGTAGTGATTGGAAAAACTTACTGTAAAACTACCACAGTGTTTTAAAATAGTTTAGCCAGTTAACAGGCCAGAGATGTTTTAGACTTTCCCAGTGTTCACTACTGTGTAGCACTATTCACTAAGGTAACAAAAGCCTCCACTAACAAAGATACATTGTGATTTTAACAAATGTGGAATGAACCACAGAAGTAAAGTTATGTCTGAATGCTTAAAAATACCTCTTTTTTCCAGGCGGAAGTTTCTTGTTAGTTATAAAATGAATCAGAACCAGGCTTAGGTACACCTGATCACAAAGAAAAAATCGCTTTTTCAGAAAAACTGCAGTTATTGACACATTTAAGTTTGGATGCAGCAGGAAAAAGATTGCTGTTTCAATTAGAAAAATACATTAAGGAAACTCTGGTAATACAAGGATAAGAAACAAGAAAATGTAGGTACTCCCTTAGGATTACTCAGAAACATTAGGAACAGCTCTGGACTTTTTTTAGTCCACAAAGAATGGAGCTTTAGTCACTTTACTTGCATATTCAAAAGTAGACTGCTCTAAAAAGGCTTGAGAATGTGGGGACCCTGTCATTACTCATGTATTATCTTGCTCCAGCAGTGTTAAACAAATCCAACACTAACAGGCTTATTTACTGCCATGTGCAAAATTCAGTCACTTTGGTGCCCAAGAATGAGACACACTTGGCCACCAGCCAGGGAAGAGAGCTCTGGGGAAAGGAAGGAACCACAAGTGAATGTCCTGGGGTTATTTCCATGGGGTCATGTGAGGGCGAGAAAGTTCAGGTAAAAGATAACTGTGAAATCAGAATTTCCACTCCCCTCTGTGGAGAAATGAGCAAATGGGCTCAGTTGGGTACTACCGTTAGAGTAGTTAAAATAAGTAATCAGAATAAAATCCCCAAAACCACATATGTGCATAAAATTGTTATATACAAAATCCTTTAGAGAGGGTCAGACTTGAGTACTCAGAAAAAAAGCTATTTCAAAATTACTTTCCCCAAACACTCTACTTGAAAAACAAGGAGCTAAGAGACAGATGGGTGGGTAGTTGTTTTAGTAAAACAAAAGACTTTATTTGGTAGCCTGGAAGAGATGCTAGATTTTGAAGGTGGGTGGAGGAGGTGGGGAGGTTGCTAGTTAGGGCACAGAAACACGTATATGATCACCAGATTCTTGTCAGCTTATTGGGGTCATAGACACAAAGGTAATAAGTACTGGAAATGCATCAATTTCTAATTTTTTTTGCATTTTACTATTATCTATGCTTCTGGGACTATTTACATCTACTGCATCTGTGTGTAGATATACTGTATAATGAAATGCTACTGTGCATCCTCTTCCCAGCTCTATTCAATGACAACAGGTGGGTAGTTTATTTAAGCTTACATAATTTAATTTTTAATAATGTCTGTGTTTGGCAAATGGCTAACAAATTTCAAATATATTTAATAATCAGCTCTTATCAGCTAGTATGTACCAGGTCCAACATATCACTGGACATGCACATTTAGCTGCACCCTCATGACTCAAGATAGGCACTAGTGAAGAGCTGCTGTGACTGATAAGGCTAAAGAGGAAAGAAAGTAAAGTTCAGGTTGCAGCAGGAGAAGGTGGCAGCTGTCCTACCAGAGCAGTGATATCCACTATCAGAGAATGGCTATGCAGATCAGACATTGTAATTTAGCAGAAGAGCAGGGATAGCACCTGCTCTGCACAGTGGAGCAAAAAAGCATGGATGCTAGGGGAGAGGAGTTACTTCCAAGTGTTTTTGAGACACTTGGGAGATTACCAGAAATATAGTCAGGGGAAATGAAGAGAACTAGGGATCCTATGAGTACAGGTGAGGCATGAATATTTGAGTTATTAATTTTAATGTAATATAAAATATATTCACAAGCTGTCCAGCTCTGGACAACATTCAAATTATCTCTACTGCCAGATTCAAGAAACTGGTTTGCCCCAAATCTCTTCTGGTGGTAGCTTTACAATTCCCAGATTGCAACTAGGGCACTGAGATCCTGTTTTCAGCAGTTCAGGCAGGGGCTTCCTGGTTGGAGAAATCAGGATTTCCTTGCAGGGTAAGCTCCAAGTTATTGATATCAGAATTCTTCCTGGAGGTTCAACCTGAAGCTTGCTCTCTAGCCCTTCCAATGATTGTGTGAGCACCTAATTTCTTATATTAAATACTCTTTGCTTAAAGTAGAGTAGTTTTTGTAGTCTGCAAGTGGAAACCTCTTTCTTTTTTGGAGAACTGTGAATCCAAGAAGAAAAAATCATAAAACAATCTTTAAGGTATAAAATATAAATAATTGATAACTAAACCATTTTAAAATTGAATTTTTATTTACTCAAGTTGCACTTTCACTGACTAGCTGAAAAAGATTCCATGTCGAGTTATTGTAAAAAACTTATTGATGTGTAACAGTTGATGAAGAGAATCCTTGAGTGTGCTGATTCTTCACAGAGATTACTGCAAGAAGTATTATTTGTATTATCTTATAAAGTTTTCAATCTTAAATACTTGAAAATAGCTTTTTATAATAGAAAATCCACGAGAAAGCCTATTATTTTCTTTTTATAAGGTACTTACAAATATTACAAGTCAGAGGAATTATTGTAAATGATAGTATTAGCTCAGTCAGAAATCAATCTATCCACATCATTAAATTTCCTCACCAGAAATCTGAGCAGCAGAGAAAATTAAATTGGTTTACTGTAATCTGTAACATTTGTAAGTACAGATTTACCAAGAATTCCTCAACAATTCTTAAAGCACTATCATCCACTAATCAACGTCACCTTTCTAAAGTTGGCAAGCTTTATTTTCTCCTCTGTTTTTAGTTTTTATCAACCATTACAAGGCTTAAAGGTAAATCACTGAGTTCTATAAGGTACTGCATCATTTTATTTGTAATACCCACAAAACCGTTGTATACTTTATCTTTGCCTTATGCTACAAACACCAACTACATATCCACAGCTCAAACAGCTAACAATCTGAAGGCCAAGCTTTCTTCACACCCCAGTTCTTTCACACCAATTGTCCAAAGCAAAACATAAGCAATAAGCATTCCTACTTTTATCAAACCAGTGTTACTTCCCTGGGGCTCAAGCACTGTACGCTGAAGGCAATGTCTGTCTTTTCCTTTTTGAAGATGAAAATCTTTTACTGAGGAAGTGTGCCAAGAATTTAAAAATAGAAACATCTGGCTTTGATCAAAACAGCTATCTGTTTTTAGAGAATCACCCATCCACAGGGACTTTTAGACAGTAATTTGCAATGTTGTGGTCAGGTCCTGAGTTTATTTCAATTATTCATTCAACATTTCTTTTAAGTGAGGATTTTTTTGCCTTTGAATATTTAAACATCATATATATTCATATGCTATGCAAATAATTGACAGAGTTTCTAGCAGATTCAATAAAAGATTATGCCAATAAGCTTCAGAATAAAATAAATTGATGTTCAGAGTAATCCATTTCATAGATATTTCTCAGCCAGATTCTTTTGTAATCCCAGATGAAGAAAATTAGAACCTATGGATTCTAAAGCACAGCTCATTCAGACAAAAAGGGTCTAGTTTAATCATATTTTAAAAAATTTAATGTAAAGATCTACATTTAATGTTTACATCTGGGGTATTATAAAAACTAGCCTCTCGATAGGATTATATGATACAATCATGAGTTAATGGGGTTACCACACCAGAAAAACCTCTGAGAGGTGCAGACCTTACCATAAATTCTGACCCGCAAACATATAGTACAAAAACCACTGAACAAAGTTGCTTGTATGAATAAGAGTAACCACAATTGCGGAAGATAACTTTGGGGACAATAATTAGCTTATATTTTAGGGTAGGAAGGAAAAGTGTTTCTGGTGGGATCCTATATATTAAAAGAGAACTGTCCTGTAGTATCTCTTTATTAATAGCTATTTGTTGAAATCTGACTACAGCCAGATTTAAAAAGGGGAGTATCAGGGGACATAGGAGGGGGTAGGGAAAAGTAGCAATTACTTAAGTAGAAGTTTAAAGGTAAGAGATGGGAGTTAGAAATAGAATCAGAAAAGAAAAAGAGCACCAAGAAGGGACTCATAGTGAGTGAGGTTAGCTGTCAAACATATCATCTTTTCTTGGGATAGATAAAATGCTGTCACGTGCATGAATATCTGACATCTTCTTGCCTGGAAATTCAGTTTACTTGGAAAGTATTATGATCTACAAAGAAAAGCTCCCGTGTTGAGAACAATTACCCTAGTATGGCAAGGGCCTAAAAACAGAGTTCAAAGTGAGAAAATTGGCAAAGTTTAAGGTGTTCACTCTGGTGCTGTCATACATACATCTGTAGCTTTTAACTGAGGATCAACAATTAATAATGGAGGCCACAGCCAGAGCTTCCCACAAATGCTCAGAGGGAGGCAGCATGGTCACCAAAATTCCATTGCTTTGGGACTCAGAAGTGACTCTGCATGCATCACTCAGTATCTCTGAAGCTTGACTCTTCATCTATGGAATGAGAATTACACCGAACCTCTAAGGTTTCTTAATTCTAAAATTCAATGATTCTACAGGTTTTCTAACTGCCATGTACTTCATATGAACATTTTATATATGTTTATTAATTCATATTGACAATTTAATAATCTATCTTAAAACAGGTAAAATTTTCTGAAGTAGCAAAGCACTGATGCCTCAAGAGAGAAAGGTTATCCCCACTTACTAATCTTCCTCTCTAGTCATTTCAAACTATCAGATATTTATCGAGCTCTGACTTTCATAAGGTACTATGCTAGGACTATTAGGAGTACAGAGAGGAATAAAACAGCACTTCTGTCATCAAGAAACAAGACAAGGAGCAATAAGACATACACTTAAAATGAACTAAGATGAGTAAATGAGGAAAATTTGTGACCACAAAGAAGTAACTTCACCATCCCTTGGGTGAGAGTACTAATCTATAAAATGAAACTAATAATAGTACCTACACAATAAGGTCGTTATATGGATTACGTTGAGTTCAGATTTAAAGCTTAGAATGGTTCCTGGAACATAGTAAGTGATATACATGGGATAGAAATAGGAGAGAGAGGAAGGGAGGGATAGAGTAAAAGAAAGGAGAGGAGGGGACCGGAAGGGAGAGATGAGAGGTGGGAAGAGGGAAAGAAGAAAAAGAGACAAGAGATCTGGCATCATATCCTGGTTTCTCATACTAAGTGCACATATGAGGTCAACCAGATCAACATGGATTTGAGACCTTCCACAGCAGTACTCTCTATAAAAATTGTATTCATAACAAATAAGTTAATAAGTTCTAGAATGTAGTCTTCTAATAAATTGTCAAAATAAATTACTCACTTATATTGAGGTTCAATATTCATTTTTAACAAATGGATTATATTATTAATAAATAACATTTACTTTCTATTAATAAGGTTTAAACTTTAAACTGTAATTCAACACAATACACTCAGGTACATATTTTCTTACAAAGTAAAACAGAAAAGAAAATATTACTAATAAGAAATTCCCATACCACTTTTTTTTTTTTTATAAGGTCCATCTCCAACTCCCTCTTTACTGTTAAGGTCAATGAGGGAGTAACAGTATTGCAGTAGTTGTGATTAAAGATAGATTTTGATTGGAAAGGATATTCTTTCCAAGTTTTATCACTCTGAAAAAAGAGGTTGCAGACCAGATTTCTGGCCATTGCTACACAAAAGTAGTGTTATTTTTGATCAGTGCTATGTATGCCTGGAGAAAATTCCCAGAATGAAGGATAGCTAGAGAGGAATTTTATAAACAAGAAGATCAGCAATCCCACTCCTAGGTATTACCAAAATAAATGGAAAACGCTTTATATAAAAATCTGTACCTCAATGTTTACAGCAGTTCTATTCATAACTGCCGAAAACTTGAAATAACCCAGATGTTCTTGAACAAGAAAATTAACAAACTAGTATATCCATATAACGGAATACTGCACAACAATAAAAATGAAAAACTTTATGAATTATGGAATGAAATGGGTAAATCTTAAATTTCTAATTAAAAGAAGGCACACCCCAAAAAACTGTATGTTGTATGATTCCACATATATCAGACTTGAAAAGACCAAATTATAATGATAGAAAACAGATCAGTGGTTATCAGAAAGTTGGGGGAGAGGCAGAGTACAAAGGAGCAGAAAAGGAAATGTTGGGACTATGGGCTTGTTCTGAATGGTTCTGTGGTGGTAGATATATGACTATGCAATTTTCCACACAATTTACACCAAAGGGTGACTTTTACTATGAGCAAATAAAAAATATACAATGTATCAGGGGAACAATAGATGCAAAGCAAACTATGACAAATGAATCTAACTATCTTATACATGTGATACATAATCACACTAAAGGGCATAGGAAAGAAAGGAACTGATACCAGTATATTTGTAAGATAGTAATTTGATAAATTTACTAAAGTTAATGACATAAAGGATTGTATGCAAACACTATACACCAGTAGGTTAATTTGTTTCTCACTGGGTTGAACAGTTTCCCCCAAAAATGCATGTCGACTTAGAATGTGTAAATGTAACCTTATTTGGAAATTAGTTCTTTGCAGACGTAACCAAGATGAGGTAGTACTGGATTAGAGCAGGCCCCAAATCCAATGGTTGATGTCCTTGTAAGAAGAGGGACATTTGGACAGATATATACAGGGAGAAAACAAAGGGATGTTGAAGGCAGAGGCTGGAATTATGCATCTGCAAGTCCAGGGACACCAAGGATTACTGCAACCACCAAAAGCTTGGAACAAATTCTCTTTTAGAGCCTCCAGAAGAAACCAAGATGCTCATCATTACTAACTATTAGAGAAATTCAAATCAAAACTACAATGAGGTATCTCCTTACACCAGTGAGAATGGCCATCATTAAAAAGTCTACAAATAACAAATGCTGGAGAGGGTGTGGAGAAAAGGGAACCCTCCTGCACTGTTGGTAGGAATGTCAGTTGGCGCAGCCACTATGGAAACAGTATGGAGTTTCCTCAGAAAGCTAAAAATAGAATTACCATATGATCCAGCAATCCCACTCCAGGGCATATACCCGGACAAAACTATAATTCAAAAAGATACAGGCACCCCTATGTTCATAGCAGCATTATTCACAATAGCCACAACATAGAAACAACCTAAATGTCCATCGACAGATGACTGGATAAAGAAGATGGGTGTGTGTGTGTGTGTGTGTGTGTGTGTGTGTGTGTGTGTGTGTGTGTGTGTGTGTGTGTGTGTGTGTGTGTGTGTGTGTGTGTGTGTGTGTGTGTGTGTGTGTGTGTGTGTGTGTGTGTGTGTACATACATACAATGGAATACTATTCAGCCATAAAAAAGAATGAAATAATGCCATTTGCAGCAACATGGATGTAACTAGAGATTATCATACTAAGTGAAGTCAGAAGAGAAAGACAAATACTATATGATATCACTTATATGTGGAATCTAAAATATGGCACAAATGAACCTATCTACAAAACAGAAACAAACTCACAGATAGAGAATAGACTTGTGATTGCCAATGGGGGCGAGGGGGAGCTGGGAGAGAGATGGACTGGGAGTTTGGGGTTAGTAGATGCAAACTATTACATTTAGAATGGATAAACAACAAGGTTCTACTGTGTAGCACAGAGAACTATATCCAATCTTCTGGGATAAACCATAATGGAAAAGAATATTTAAAAAAGAACATATATATGTGTATAACTGAGTCACTTTGCTGTACAGCAGAAATTAACACAACATTATAAACCAAATATACTTCAATAAAAAAATTAAATTAAAGAAAGAAAAAAATGCAAACAGAGGTGCAGGGGTAGGGGTGATTGATGAAATGGGTGAAGGAGGTCAAAAGTACAAGCTTTCAGTTATAAAATAAATAGGTCAATGGGATATAATGTACAGCATGGTGACTATAGTTAATAATACTCTGTTGTATATTTGAAAACTGCTAAAAGTAAATCTTAAAAGTTCTCACCACAAGAAAAAATTTTTGTAACTATGTATGGGGACAGATGTTAACTAGACTTGTGGTGATAATTTTGCAATTATATATATATCAAATCGTGTTGCACACCTGAAACCAATATATTATATTATACATCAATTTAAAAATAAATAAAAAAGTTTAATGAAAAGACTAATTTAAAGGTCTTATAAATACTATAAAAAAGTTTAAAAGATGAGCCTGGAGCATTCTGTGGTGCCTAAAAATAAAAATGTGCTAAAAATATTTTTATAGGGCAGAGTTATCTCAAAAGGGACATAGGAGCCAACCTGAAAGAGCACTCAATGCCAAAGCTAAAATAATTTGAGCAGCAAAATAATGACACTATTGGATTATAACCCAAAGAAAAAATTTATAATTCAATATTGATATAAATGACTGAATAAATAAGTGAATAAATAGGGGGGAAAGGGACAATTCTTCCTTAAAGAAGAATTTCTAATTGCTTCTAATTAATGAGCAATTTCTATTGCTTCTAATTAATGAGCACAGAATAAATGAGGAAAATAGAAAATCACCACTAGAATATCACAAAATAATTGGTATAGCATGATCTACCAAGGATTGCTACAAGTACTGAACAATGGGTTAAAGAGAAACAATTATTTGCTTGGCTGCAAGGTATCTAGCCAAAAAATGTATTCATTACCGTGATGGTTTTAATATATGTTCACAAATACTTTGATACTCCTCCCTACAGGAGAAGATCTTAATTCCTTTCACCTTGAGAATGAGCTCAAATTAGTGTTTCACTTCTAACAGAGTACAGAAAGGAAGAAAAGAGGAACTGATCTTAACCAATGTTAAGATCTTAGTTTTAATAATTGAACTATGGTTATACAAGATGTTAAAATGAGAGGAAGTTGGGTGATGGGAACACAGGAAATGTCTGTACAATCTTTGCAACTCTTCTGTAAAACAATTAGTTTTTCAAAATAAAATATTTTTTAAAGTAAGGGACATAAATTTGTGGTGGTAGAGAGTCCTTTAATGAAATGGCTGCATCAATTCTAGATTTGGGATAGGAGGTAAGTACTATTAAATAGTACTTTCAAGTAGTTAATTTTGCAAACTCTAGACATAAGATCACTACAGTCCATATGAAGATTTGACGGGTATAACTAGTGGACTTCATTTGAATCATTAACACATGACACAAAAATATATGTTACTCCAAAAGAACCCACAAGTTTCAAAACAAGTAATATTCTTACCAGCATCTTTATAGGGACCAACTAGAGGTTCTTATAATCAAAAGATTATTAATGACTTTAAAAATACACGCATGAAAAGTATTATCATTAATATAGGAAGCACTCTTGGAAATTATGAAACATTTTTTCCAATAAATATATGATAAAGGGTGTGAATTGACAAGTAAAAATACAACTTCTCCCACTCAAAGAAAAGATTTGCTACATTAAAAAATGAAAATTAAGAAATGGTTTTCAATACAAATTAGCAAGTATTTATAATAAGTTAATCCGCAGCATTAGCATAGATAGATACATTCATGCATTACTGATATGAATGTAAACTGATAATATTTTTGCTAATTCCTACTGAAAGTTTAAACATATTTAAACCCTTTACTCAGTAATTTCACTTCTAGCAATTAAACTAAAGGAATAAGGTCTTAGAGTTAATTAAAAAACTGGAAGCAACTTAAATGTACAATGATAGAAGTATGCTTAGAAACTACTGAAATCCATAGAATTAAATATTTAAATTTATGATTATTCCACAGATGCGTGTGTGTGTATCCACAGAAAGATTTCAGTGATATCTTAATGATGCTATTAAATAAAGCAGGTTAAAAATCATAGAATACCATATATAAATACACCTATTTGTGTTTGTGTACGTGTTTATGCATGTTGAGAAGGAGGGAGGAATGGGGTGAGTGGGATGAGAGAGAGAAAATGAGAATAGAGCTGCAAAGATGTCTTTCAGAAGACAAAATTTATTACCTCTGGGTAGTTGTGAATGTCCTCTCGTGAAGTCACTAGATGGAAGGATCCTGGGACCAGAGCCCCTGCTCCAATGACTGCATCATCCTGACAAGAGAGCAAAAAATAAATCTTTATTAAGTCGATGAGATAGGAAATTTGTGTTAGAACACTGAGCCTGTTATGGCTTTGTAATGTAGCAACTCATCTGGGCTAAGCTACATTTCCCAGTGGTTCTGTCTCTGGCCGAACGTTGACTGAGAATTAATGGTGGTAGGGAACCTCCAATATGGTCCAATGACCCCTGCCTTCTGATATTAATTATATTATGTAATCACTTCTTTTGAGCAACTAGAAAATAGCATTGCTCAGGGGATGTAACTTCTGTGATTAAGTTACAAACGTTTGTAATTTCTATCTTGTTGGCAGACTCCATTGCTTTCTTAGCCTGCATACTTTAAGGAAGCATGTTGCTATGTGGGAGAGGACCATGTGGTAAAGAAATGAGGGGAGCCTCCAGTCAACAGCTTGTTAGGAACTGAATGTTGCCAACAGCCACTGAGTGAGTATGGAAACAGATCTTTCCCAAGTAGAGCCTTCAGATGGGCACACAGACCTGGACCAACACCTTGATTACAGCCTTGTAACAAACAATGAAGCAGAGAACTCAGCTAAGTCGTGCCCAAATTTCTGACCCACAGAAACACTGAGATAATTAATGTATGTTGTATTAAGCTGCTAAATTTTAGAGTAATTTGTTACCCAAAATAGAAAATGAATTCTCCTGTAACTGATACTACTGGAATATTTTTCTTGCATATCTGTGTTTTCTACAGTTTCTTCAATAAGTATGACTTTAATAATAATTTTTTTTAAAAATCAATGAAAGTTTCTCCTTTAGAATAGCTATGATGCCCTAAGACTCCTAAGAATATCCTTGTAATATGGCGTCCTTAAAATATGGTGCTGTCACATGCAAGAGACACACAACGGTTGTTACCATCTCTGGATTTGATCCATATAAATGCTATGTATACTCTTAGCTGACTTTTTCCATTTCCATACAAACATTTGGCATACGGAAATTTTTAGTTATATTCTTAATCTTAACTCCTTTATATACACCACAAGGTAAGGTGCCTGTGGATAGACACATTATATCCCTTTCTTTAGAATTCATTAGATTCATTTCTTTGTATTAAAGTGTCATTTCTAAAATGTTTTTATTAGGGCACTTTGACTCCTTACAGAAACTTCCTGCTTATATTTGGAGACTGCAACCACAGAGTAGAACAAAAACAACTGCGCGATCTCTCTTCTCTAATGATATTCATTATCATTTTCTCCATTTGTGCAGAACTCATTAGAATTATAGATACCTCTAGTTTGAGTTACAAAATGTTTCAAATAGAATTTGCAATACTTCGAAACCTTCGTCAATGAATTGCACCATTTTGGCTTCCCTTATGTAAAATAAAAAAGATATTATAGATAGTAAACAAAACTGCATCGTTCTTTCTCTCCTGAAAAAAATATTACTATACACCTGTTTGCCTAGTAGACTGAGACATAACCATGTAGTAAGCAGAGAAAAATAAATGTGTGAAAATTCAAGGTATCATTTCTTTAACATATTTCCACATAATTTTCTTGCAAGAAAATTAGTCATGTCTACAACTAAATGTGCTGGCTTTGTACTGTGTCAATGTAGCTAAGCTGGAATTTGTGTTTCTCAGATTTCCTGTCCCTGGTGAGGCTCTGGCTCAGGACTGGCCACAGAAGACATCTGCACAAGGCTTGGAAGACAGAAGCGAAGGAGAGCAGCCATGGTTTCCCTCAGAGGTCTAGTGCAAGGTCTTGCATTGCTGCAGCTCCAGCTCACAAAGTCATCATTGACCTACTTGCTCACTTTGTCTTGGAGTTGCAGCTGCACCAGCAGCTCCTCCAGTTCCCTTTAGATTTCCTCCTTCAGTTTCTCCCAATCTTGGTGCATGTGCACGTGCAGCTTCTGAACCAAGTGTGCTTGCTTCTTGCACAGATCTCTGGCATCACTGAAACTGCAGGCTTGAAGGTGGTAAGAGACAGATGCAGGTCCCAGTTTATCATAATGCAATCCAACTCATCCTCCAGTTGATTCTTGTTCAACCCCACTTCACATGCATCTTCTGTTCCCAACTTTCTAACTGTTGCCTTCAGATGCAACACCAGATACAGAAGAAATAGCCTTACATCGAGTGTTTGACCAGCTCCCACGGTGTGTAAGGTCAAGCTCCTATAATGAATCCTTTATTCTAGTCATGCATAGGGTTCAAACCCAATAGTTTTCTCTGTTCAAAGGGTTCAAACCCAATAGTCTTCTCTGTTCAAACCCAATAGTTTTTGTTTCATGACTAATAGTACAGTGCAAATAATGTAGTAAAACCTTGGATCTTTGAGGCCCAGATCTTCCACACATTTCCCTTGCAAGCTAGGAATTGCCTCTAAACTAGGAAAAACAGTGTTATTAGGAGAATTAGAAATAATGTATGTAAAGTACCTGTACATAGTAAGCCTCAAAATGTAGTTATTTTATATAATTTTAAGTCAGCACCTAAAATAGCATGTTATAAGAAATGGAAAGTGATATACACTATACAGATGAATAATTACTGAAAAGTTAGAATATTTTGAAATATATATCATGCATATGACTAATTAGTGAAAAGCAAAAAATGAACACTATTAAAATATTCAACTAAGTTCTATAAAAACTATAACAGCAAAATTAAGTTAATGAAGATAAACTCTTAAGGAGGATGGAGGTTAGGGACATAAGGACTGGAGCAACCCTACAGACTCTAATATTTCTATGTTTACTGCCACAAACTGAAGATGCTTACTAACTAATGACCATATAAGGGTCTTGTTAAGCATTTTAAATGAAAGATTAGGTGCAATGTACACTTCATTTCTTTTTTAGTATAACTTCTCATGAGAAACTTATGAGGGTCAATATACCCCTTTGCCCCAAGATTCTGGAACCCATCAGCTTATGCAATTCTACCACTTTTTTATAAATAACAGGTGTATTTAATAGGCATTTGTGTTCTGCTTAAACACTCAAGCCTTTCTGGTTTTATAAAAGAGGTGATAATTCTACCCTCTTCAGGTTCTTGTTCTATCAATATAATACGTATCCACCTCCATCCTTGCTATTGGCTACAATATGAGCGTGGTTCTAAAACAATAGTTTAATTTCCCTCATATTCTTCTTTGCTTTCTCAAGGTCTTCTGATAAATCCTCTATGTCTCTAATATCTGTTCAATGGTAGTTTCTATTACCAATTTCCAGTTATTTCTTTTCTTATTATCCCCTAAAGGAAAGACTTAAATTCAACACATATATATTGAGACAAAATTCTTGTGATTGCTGACAAGTTTATTTTGTTAATTCTTTATAATTGAAATTTAGATCTGCTTATGTTATTTCAAGACAAATTCAAAGTTGTGTACTTATCCAATGGTATAAAATAGAAAGGCAAGTGTTTTAGAGCATGATAGATTATATTATACCCTTAGATTCAAACTCACTATAAACAGAAAATCTGTTTTTGTACTAATTTGTCAAACTACAAAGAGATTGGCATTCTTTTCTGTAGATGACCACATGCCTGAGGAACAGACTATAAGAACTGAACAAAAACATGTGCTTATTGTTGAACAAATCGTATAGTTTACCGTTATTTTAAATGGGCTTACTGTTACCCTGGTCCCAGTGTTTCTCATTTAAAGAAAGACAATTCTTCGTCATTTGTACCATCTTACACATGGCAAGACATTTAGCATCCTTAGTCCATAAAGCATTCAATATAAGTAGGACCCCCCTTCCTCAGTACTGTAACAAGAAAAAAACACTTTCCTCCTCCTCCCCTTTGTTCTAAATGCCTCATTCATTCCAAATGTTGTAATTGAGCACTTGGATAAATAAATCACAAATGAATTTAAATAGTATTATGTTCGGACAACGAAATAATCTAGTTTTGTTGTTGTGTACTACTCATTATCCATATCATAGAATACTTTTCCTTCAGTGCAACTTCTAATCATCTCACATATGTACATGCACAATCTTTGATAGATGCTATACATTATCCCACCATAGCCAATGTCCTTTTCCTCCTGACTAATGCTCCACTCCACTCCTGAACTCTAATATTCTCTAGAATGTTTTTAGGCCTTCCCAGTTCTACTCCCCACCTCACTTTGCCTTTTTTCTATGTGTTTCTGTCTGAGGAATTTTTTAGTCCTGCCCTAACCCTCCACCAGTCCTCTTCACTACTTGAAAGATTTATGCAACAGAGAGTTGGATTTCGTAACAATAGATCCTTTAAAGAAATGGATAAAAAGAGCCTCCCTTCTTACTTTTCTTTTCTACTTGGACAAAACTTTTCAACAAATGTAACATTGTTTCATAGTATTCCCTAAGGACAGTCATACCCTCTCTATCTAGTCCTACAATAACATATGAGCAGAACTAGTATGAGAACAATCTTGATTGCCTCGTTGCAAAGGATGTAGATTTTATACAGTACTTTGACAACATGTTCAAGTGTCTCAGAGAACATAAGGTGACAGGATAAATGACTATCAGTTTTGTGATCTTTCACAGTGGTTAAAATGTCTGTTGTAGTTTTTAGGTGTATTTTAAAAGGTTTGAACCAATTATCTTAAGACTTCTACTCAAGGATCTGTGTAAACAAACTTGAATCATCAAATTGAACATGAATTCCAAACTGTTTCATGCTCATCTATTTCTGTTAAGAGTATCCGTAATGGTCCTGTCATTCAACTCTACCACTTATAATGCCATAGAGACTACTGTCATTCAAAGCATGGTTAACAATATTTTCAGATAACACTGTCATTCAAATGCGCTGTTTATAATGCTCCTGAGATCACTACTATGTTACTGTGCTTTGACGGGTCTATTGATACCATTTTCTTGACCTCCAATTCTCCCAGTACCATTGATAACACTGCTATTTTGCTAACAGAGTTAATAACAACCTGATAGCACCATTATTTCCTTCCTTGCCAGCCCATGTTTCTGGACCTCTTGCTAATATTGATAGGTACTACAGTCTTAATAAATTCTAATTCAAACATCATTCACCTAGCCAGACTAAAAATGCCACTCTATGACTAAGGGAACAAAGGTAATTCTTTTATTATTAGAAAGAGCTTTGATGTTCAAAACATTATACTCATTCTTTACTTCCCACCCATTCATTCTTTCGCTATATAGTCAGACAGTAACAAAGCTAGAAAGAAGTTCCTGCAATTAATTTAGTCTACTATTTCTCAGGCTGGTGATGCAAGATTATTAAAGGTCAACAAGGTCTATAAGAACTTTTTTGTGTTTTCAATCTAATGAAAATCTTTTAAAATTATTTTACCAGTTATAAAAAATAAGCTTTACATCTAGAATTATAATTTGCTACTAAAAGCCATTTTTTATAGAACAGTTTCTAATGTATTTCAAAAACAATAATACTTGAAGGCATGTAAAAACTGCTTTCCTCTAAAAGAGGTCTAGCAATTACTCAGATTAAGATAACCATTGTTCTTTCTGGTCAGAACTAACCTGAAGTCACTCTAGAACAATGAATAGCTGGTTTCAAAATGTTTGAGGAAGTGTCTATTTGTTTGATTGATCTTTGTGTTCTCCACACACAAACAACAGGCACTCTGGAAATATGTGGGTGGATGGATGGATGGATGGATGGATGGACGGATGGATGGATGGATGAATAAACAATCTCCTTGGTAATATATTTAGAGATCTCACAACAAGAAATAAAAGTAGGACTTCTGGATTTTACTCAGGATGTAGAAAGCTGGAAAGAGCATTGTTTCCACACTTTTAACAACAACAACAACAACAAAAAACCTGCCAGACAATCTGGATATTCACAATTATCTTGAACCTGTTAAAGAGCTGACAACTAAGAAATTATTGGTTAGGTAACTAACAAACCAGAAATCTAAGGAAAGACAGGTGCCTCCTTGGAGAAATGGGAGTGATACTTTACTTGAGCAGATACCTCCAGGCACCAGTAAGAATTCGACTACAGTTTTTAATGAATTGCTAAAAGCTGTGTGAGGTAGTAAGAGCATAGAATTCCTGAGGGCCACAGACACCAGGGAAATACACATCCACTTGGAGGATTGTCTTCCGGGACCTCCCAGATACTCACAAAAAAAATTGATGAGGCTCTCTCCTAAGAGAGCCTATGCATATGGTGTAGAGGCCTGGGTGAAATGGATATTAGCCACTGTGGGAGACGAACAAAACCCCACTCAGTTCCTTCCACTATCTTCCTACAGATCAAAAGCCTTAAATGACTTGGAAGAGGGGGAGAAAAGAACCTTAATAAAGACTAATCACACTGAGGGAAGTGAACAGAAAAACAAGTGACCTGGGTAAGGAGAGGGATCACTAGAAGGACCTTCCATCAAGATCCAGGGAAATATTGCCTACCTAAGACTGAGGCATAATCAAAACAATAGAAAACTTAACCCACTCACATCACTATACAGATAAGAGCCAAATAATAAGAAGCTATTGCTTACAGTGGGGCAAATACTTAGAGAACTTCTCTGAAGCACAGCACAAAGGAATGATCTAAAACTGAGTATAAAACAGACACATAGAAAAACCTACAGAAAAAGAGCCCTACCAAAAACAAAAGGAATTTCCACTAGAGGAATTTGAAGATTGTGGTAATCTAAGGGTATCCATAGCAGCAATTAAAGCTAAACCCAGGTCAGTTCCCAAATAGACTGACTCAACCCCCACAGTAAAGGCAAGCATAAAGAAAGGTATGCCCATTTCTAGGAATAAAAAGCATTTATCTCAGGCTCTACTTGAGTTCTACACAGTGTCTGACTTATTACACAATAAAAATAAAAGGCATACAAAGAAAGAAAAATAAACACACTTTCAACAGGCAAAGCAGTCAACAGAACCAGACTCAAAGAAAATTTTAAACTATTATTATTTTTAGATTAAAAGCTTAAGTGGAAAGGATAAAAAAAATGTAAGATCAAAAGGTAATTTCAGCAAAGAGATGGAAACTATAAGAATTAAATGGAAATGCCAGATAAACACAGTAAAAGAGACAAAGAATGTTTTTGATAAGCTTATCAGTAGACTCAACACAACCAAGGAAAAAATTAGTGAACTTGAAGATAGATCAAATGAAAGTATCCAAAAAAAAAAAAAGGAAGAAAAAGAAAGAAACCAACAAAGAAAACAATCATTCAAAATCTGTGGAACAAATCAAATGGGCCAACATATATGTAACTGGAATCCCAGAAGTAGAAGAGTGAAGCAAAAGAAATATTTGAATAAATGATGGCCAAGAGTTTTCCAAAATTAATGGCAGACATCAAATCACAGATCCAAGAAGTTCAGAAAACAGAGCAGGATAGATATCAAACAGAGCACACCTATATATATCACTTTCAAACTTCTAAAAACCAAAAGCAAAGGGAAAAGAAATTCACTTTTAAATATAAACATGCAAATTAAAAGAATGAAAAATATGAAAATAAGTAAAAAGTTAAAAGACAGAAAATATGAAAACACAAACAAGTACCCTAGAGTAGCTATATTAATATCAGAAAAGGTAAACTTCTGAAAAAGTAATATTATAAGGGATAAATAGAATCTTATATAACAATGAAAGGATGTCATCCAAGAAATATAACTCTCCTAAATGTGTATGCATCTACAACAGATCTTCAAAATACATTCAGCAAAAATTGATAGAACTAAAAAAAGAAAATGGACAAATTCATGATTATGTTTAGATACTTCAACACTTTTCTCAGTAATTGATAGAAGAAGGAGACAGAAAACCAGGGAGATTATATAAGACTTGGGCAATACAATCAACCATCTTGACCTAATTGACATTTATAGAACACACAATCCAACAACAGAATGAACATTCTTTTAAAGTGTACTTTCACCACGATAGACCATATTCTGTGTCATAGCTATTTAAAAGAATTTAAATTATACAAAATATATTCTTTGACTAAAATGGAATTAAACTAGAAATCATAAAGATGCCTGGAATATTCCCAAATATTTGGAAATTAAACAGTTCAATTTGAAATAACCCATAGATCAAACAGAACATCACAAGGAAAATTTGAAAGTTTGACCTGAATTAAAATGAAATATCAATATTTTCAGGATGCAGTTTAAAAATGGCTTAGTGGAAAAGTATAGCCTTAAATGATGATATTGGAAAGACAAAAGTTTCAAGTCAATAATCTAAGTTCCCACCTTAATAAACTAGAAAGTAGAGAGCAAATTGAACCCAACATATGCAGAAGGAAATAATAAAGAATAAAAATCAATCAAATTGAGAACAGGAAAATTAAGGAAAAATATCAATGAAACCCAAAGCTAGTTCTTTGATAGATCAATATATTGATAAATCTGTCATCACACTTATCAGGAAAAAAGTATATGAATTACCAATATTAGGAATGAGAGATACATCATTGCTATAGACATTACAAATAGTAAAAGAATAATATGAATATTTTGAGAACTTTTTGCCAAAAAATTTAACAAGTTTAATGAACTGACAAATTCCATGAAAAACAAAAACTACCAAAGCTCACTTATGAAGAAAAAGCCTAAATAGCCAGCCCTATATTTATTTTTAAAATTGGATTTGTAGAATACAGCAGAGCAAGATGTCTTAACGTATGAACTCTATTAAACATTTAAGGAAGAAATACTAATTCTACAAAAACTCTCCCAGAAAACTGAGGAGTGTCTATTTCCTAACTCATCCTATTCTAATGCCAAGAGCAGATAGACGTTACCGAAAAAAGAAAAACTGTAGATTTATATTAATCATGAACAACACAAAAAATTCTCATTAAAATACTAGCAAATTGAAATTTTCAGTATATGAAAAGGATAATGCATAAACTAAGTGCAGTTTATCCCAGGAATGCAGGGTTGGTTCAACATTCAAACATCAATCAGTGTAACCCACCATGTCAACAGACGAAAGAAGAAAAATCACATGAATGGAATAGAAAAAGTCTCTGGCAAAGTTCAACATTCATTCAGATAAAAGTTCTGAAAACTCGGAAAGAAGGAATTTCTTAAACCCCACAAAGGGCATCTTTAAAACCTATAGATAATATCATTCTTATAGTGAAAGACTTCCTTCCCCTTAGGAGCAGGAACAGACAAGGCAAAATTCAGTTTCCAGAATTTTTAATGTTGCCTTGAACCATGACAGAAACTCGGCATTGTCTGTGAGAAAGAGAAAATGTTCTTTGTTTCAGATCCCATAATCTAAAATTTGTAAACTCAATTGGGTTAGATTCCAGGAAGAACTTGATTTTGGCACTATGCATTTACAATTTCTGTCTAAACTCTTTGTTCCACCTTCTCCTTCGGGCCCTGTATTTCCTGCCCTTGAATAATCATGTGCATGTCAGCTCTACACAGTGACTCACACTCTCTCCTGAGCTTACGTTCAGTCCTGAGCCACAGTGGCTGTTTCTACAACTTCTTTCTATGCGACAGCTTAAATGTAAGAATTCTGCCTCCTAGGAAAGATTTTCCCCACATATATAATTAATTAAACTAATGCCAACTTGAGACCATATGGTAGGGGAAAAAACACTTACACTTATGTACAAACCACATGAATCCAAGTTTAGGCCCAGTTCAGCTGTTGCACTGATACCTCCCTGGCTCTTAATGAAATTTGGGACAGTGGAGCAAGTGCTGCCTGTAACAGTAACAGTTTTAACTGATAATCTTTCAAATACCTTGTATCAGATTCCCAACTCAGTTGTTTTGCTATTTAAAAAAAATTTTTTTTTCAGTTCATCAATGCCTTAAAGACCTACAAAAAGCACCTTTCCTACAATTAAGTCATTGCCCTGGAAAAGCTGCAGGAGTGTAGTAAGTCTTAGCAGTGCCTGCCCTGAGGTTGTCCACTGCCGGTAGTTTAATCCTTGCATCAGCTATCTTCTTACGAAGGCCTCTGTGCCTCCCCAAGTTACTTTCATAGCCTTCCATTTTCCTCTGATGAGGCCACTCACTCAGCTTCCTCATTGCCTGCATGGAATACTGTCTAACAATATAAAACTAGCCCCTCCGCCACATACCAAGCCACCAGAAGCGATAGTTACCAATTCAGGACAAGCTGTCATTGCAGCTGAATTAAAGCCTTTGTTCAGGCCACAGCAGATAAAAGTCAATAGACAGTTTTTCTCCAAGGAACTAATAGAAGCTTCTACAAACCACCAATGTCAAAACGCCCTATACCCACACTGAAGCTCAAAGTCTCAAAACTCGGGAGTCTACCTATGTATATTTTGCTCAAGAAATTCCACTCTTGTTTTATTTCTCCATACTCCTGGTCCCTGCACCAAATGTTATTATCAATTAGAAGACCTAGTAAAGTGTATCCTTCCCCACACAGGTTCTGAACAAATAGAGGAGAGAAAAAGGGAGTGCAGATTGAGACCAAGTTATCTTTTTTATTACTGATAGAGGATGTGACTCTACATCTGTTAGCCCCTGATATGTGAAGCTTTATACTCTGTCCCCCATTACTGACATGCTGGTCATCAGCCATGCCAGCAGTGCCCATCACCACAGGAGAAGAAAATTTACTTCCTGCAAGGACCTTACTCCTAAGACAAAGAAGAAGAAAGCTGGACTGTGCATGTCCAGTTTATTCTTCCTAACATTACCAGTCAGATAAGTCACTCTTTCTTCTCAGGCCAGAGTGAATTGCAGGGGGAAGTGGGTGTGGAGAGGCCAGGAGATCGCATCAGTGGAGCGACCTCCATTCCAAAGAAGATACCAAAAGTGAACATAAGCATCACTCTCTAACACACAAAACCTTAAGTAGGTACAAATAGAGAAAGAGTAAATATCTTCTTCGGAAAGGTGAAGAAAAGTTACTATTAGGTTGCTGAATTGTTGACTGATTTGTATAAAAGGCACAATCTACCAAAGCAAAAGAAAATTTTTAAAATAATATTTGTTCAGGAAGAAAAAAGAACCTTGTAATAAAAAAAAATTAAAGTATTCTATTTTAATAACTACTAATCTCCATAAAATATTCGGGCCAGATAGTCGGAGTGGCAAAGCAGTTATTCTGCTCCCTCTTTGGGAAGTGAGAGCTCGAAGTGCTTGATGTCCTTGAGCCTTGTCCTTTAGAGCCATTCCTTCTAAGAATCAATCTGCAGATATTTGGTTTCCCCCCACACACACATGCATTCTCTTTTACTGCAGAATTTTACTATAAATTGTAGTTCAGTTTTCAAGCTCCAACTAACTTTTATTTTTTGCTTTCTTTAGTTTTCTTTTGGTTTTCTTGCCAAATGACTCCATACACTCTTAATCTCTGCTTAGAAAGAGTCTCTTTTAAATCGTGAGTACAGTTTTATTATCAGACTTTGACTAGTCACTGAAGTGATAAAAAGTATCATCCAATAGCATTGCCACAAAGATTACCATGGATATGTTCTGTACCTAACAAATAAGATCTAAATTTACAGGAAACTCAACAAATGATGTGAACATTATTCTGCTTTTGTGGAATAAAACGGCAGGCAGAATTTACCAATACACATTTTCTGTGCCTGGAGGGAGACCTAGTTCTACTCTAATTCCAGGGAAGATTTCACATTTAGTGACATGAGGGGTGGGAATGGTAAGGGAAGTCTCTTCAGAAGAAGAGACTACTAATTTACTAAGGACTCTGATAAATAGCCAGAGAGATGTCTAACCCAAGGAAGAACTGAGAAAAGAGCGTTGCGGCTGTTTTATGCCTTAATCATCAAGCCTTCCCTTTCCTGTGGAGGAAAGTGTTCTCATGTGATCCTATCCTAGGATTCCTGTGCAAAAGACAGTATCATTTAGTGAAAAGACCCACAATTATTTAGTTAAGAATATCTTGTGGTTACTTTCTATTTTCCATGCTAAGAAACCAATCCTTTAGCAGGTAAACTATCTTTATAAAAGTAAGTAATATAAAAAAAAGATGTAGGAGTCTACAAGTTAATTGTAGATGTCAAATCTGATTATATACATTCCCAAATCAAATAATAATGCCGACAAACAGTAAACTTGGATGCCAGTCTAGGTTTAAATTTATCTTTTAGTTTTTCAGGCAGCACAATAATTGTAGCACCTAGAGTGGAGTGAAATCCCCAAAAGAGACCCCACCTCGTCGTCTCTCATAATGTGCACATTACTGAAGTCTAGCCTAAAGAGGTCCTTTTACAGAAATACTGTAAATATTATTTCTGAGTTGTGTTAATAGAGCAATCTATCTTCCTTTTATAGAGGTTATACTTCAGAAACAAAAAGGTACAAATGGCTCTTATATACAAAAGAGCTGTCTACCCACCATACCCACATTTATGAATACAAAAATGCCTTGAAATTACCGTTTCTTTTTAAGTTTCATGAGTTGCCACATTCCTAGGTAGTGCTCAAGGTCAAATTAAGGCAAAGTGTCTGCTCTTCCCTTTCCTATCAATGGTACATGACCAGCTCCTGTAAGGAAGAAAGTTGGGGATGGGACCCAGGATATTGATTCTCTGCCCCTTCCAGAGAAAAACCTCAAGGTCACAATTGTTTTGATTTCTCTTCATACTAGGCGAGATTTTTTCACACCTACGTTTCAGATACAAGATCATAAAAGTCACGGTTCCTGTCCTCAAACTGGCTATTACAATCTGTACCATGAGTTTTCTGATAAAAGTTTTCACAAGACACTATGGACACACAGAAAAGAGAAATTGAAAATCGTACAGGAGATTTAAAAAGGCTTTCCAGAGGGATCAACACTTGAACTGAGCTTTAAAGAAAAGGAAACGGTAGTTAGACAGTGAGGAAAGAGGAATAACGCTGCATGTGCAAAGATCTTCCGGACCACCCTATGGCTACACTACAGGCAATGGCAGGAGAAGAGACACAATATAAAAGACTAGGTGTCCATTCAGAGTTTGAATCGAATCCTGAACTCTGTATCTAGCCATTTCAGATTTAGTGCAACAATACCTTGGAGGCATCGTCAAGGGTTCACAGGTGTTCAGACTAGAGTCAGGCCTGAATACTAGACCTTCAGATGGGATCAAGGCACTGGCTTTGGGAAAGAATCAGCAAAAGATTGAAGAAGACTATAAGGCAGTAAGAGTCTCCTTGATTGGCAACTAGCTGGTGATTGTAAAAGAGGTTATAGGATGATGTCTGCGTCTCTGGTTTGGCAACAAGTCAGAGTGAATCATTTTTTGAGATATGAGGAAAAAATTAGGAGAGGAAGGAATATGCTTACTTTTAGATATGCTAAATTTGAAATATCCATGGGGCCTGAAAGTAGCTATATTTAGGAGGCAGTTAGATACAGTAATCTGAAAGAAAATAGGAACAGAGGAATAACAACAATAACATCAATATTAGTAATAGAGATAATAGAAGACATTCGAGCATTTTACCATGTTACAGCCACTGTTCAAAGTAATTACATGGATTATTTTATTTAAATCTTACAAGATACAACAAAGGTATTATTATTCTCATTTTACAGATAAGGAAAGGACGGATTAGAGAAGTTAATAATTTGCCTAATGTTACTAGTTGGCAGTTAAAAGAAACCAGGATTTGAACCCACATGATCTGATTCCAGAGCCTCCGTTTATTACTGATACCAGTAATAAAGTTGTAATTGAAATCACAGGTACATTTATAATCTCAACATTGAACGTCATGATATTAAATCAACAATGTTTTAGTGTTTTATTATAGTAACAATAATTCAGCCAAGTAATTTAATTTCCCCTGACTCCATCTGCTGTCCTATACTCCCCCCATGATTTAGTATTGTGGGAAAACCACAATTTCTGTCATATTAGGATTTGAATAATTTGGAGGTGTGATTTATTTAATTGCATCTTGCCATTCTGCAAGAAGAAAGCTAAACCCAGTGGATCTCAGTTTTTCTAGCCAGCAAAGTTTTCTACAGCATGTACAGTGGTGGGATAAATCAACACAAAAATAATGAGGTCTTTTTACAATAGAAGTAAGTAAATTCAATTTGATAAAATATAGTTCATAGCTTAGGTACAGAAACATAGTTTCTTATTTAAAAAATGCAGTTTATAAGTTTAGTGATTCAACTACAACATTTCCAAGTCTTGTATAGAGTAAGGATCTTGTAAATGACAATGATAAAAATCACAGTAATAATAACGATAATAATAACAGCTGGAGTATATTATGTGCCTGGAAAAAGCCAAGCAATGCTCTAAGAACTACATGAACTATCTCATTTAACCCTTACATTTTACAGATGAGGAAACTGAGGTATAAAGAGATGAAGTAATTTATGTAAGATCACACAGTAAATTAGCGTGATCAAGAGTTAAACGGAGAAAGGCCAAAGCCAAAGCCCAGAGTAAGCCTTGTGTGATGAACAATCATATCTGTCAACTTAACTAGGCCACAGGGTGCCCAGATATTCGGTTAAAAATTATTCTGGGTATGTCTGTGAGGGTGTTTATGGATGAAATTAACATTTGGATCAGTACTCTGAGCAAAGCAGATTGCTCTCCCCAGTGTGGATGGGCCTTACCCAATCTGTTGGAGGCCTGAATAAAAAAGGCTAGGGGAAAATTCACTTCCTCTTCCTGTCTCCGAGCTGGAACATCATTCTTCTCCTGCCTCTGAACTCAAACTGGAACTTAATCCATCATAACTGCAGGGTATCCAGCTTGCTGACTACAGGTCTTAGGACTTGTCTCCACAACTGTGTGAGCTGGTTCCTTATAAAGAATCCATACATATATATGTATTCTCCTACTGATTCTGTTACTCTAGAAAACCCAGACTAATATACCTGGTTTAGTCTTCAAAGACCTTTGTGATACCAGCTCTTTGAACATCATACTTCTGTGGTCACCAGAATGTAAATGTCTTCCAATCTTTCTTTCCTTATACTATAAGGAAAGTGGTGGCAAACCTTTATTTTTACTATATTATCACTAAAAAAATTTTTTTACTATAAAAAGTGGTGGCAAACCTGGTGTTTTAAATTTTACAAGGCTTTCTATTAAATAAACTTATAATCTATATTTCTATCATTAATGTCAGGGAAAGAACGTAAAGCCCATAATTTCTGATTTCCACAGTGTCATGTATACAAAGCTAAAATCTCAACTACTTTCACAAATAATGTAGTATCTACTTAGAAGAAGCATTTTTCCCACAGTTCTGCTTTAAACTATCATTTTACTTCTCCAATGAGCATGCGTAAGAACCTCCATAGATCAAATCATCATCACTGAAAAATGCATAAGCAGTAAAAGTAAGAACAAAAAAGCCACTTCTGACATGAGTATTATATGTTGACTTTCTCTGACCAATTGAAAGCATGATAAACATTGCTCACAAAACTGGACGTATTTTTTTCATGCAGTGAAAATAGGGTTGTTTATACAAATAATACATGCTTATTGTAAATAATTCAAAGAGTATATACAAATATAAAGAAGAAATCAAAAGTTATTTGGTCTCCCACCAATCAGAGTGACCACTGCTTGCTTACATGTTGGTGATCATTCTGTCATACATGTTTGTATAAATATATATGGACATGCGTTTATGTGAATAATATCCATTATCTTATATAAAAGAAATTACCTCACGTGTTCAATTTTTTTCACAGCTACCTTCTTTACACCCACATGCCTGCTCACTCCAAAAGCCATGTTAAAAATCTAATTTTTCCATGTTTTTCTCCATACTATTATAACCCTGGGTAGACTACAAATCACAGAATGGCTGGTACAGTTCAAATGTACTTTTTAAAATTCTTTAATATTCTCCCATACAGCTATTCAACATACTTTCAGCCTTTCCTTTCTGGATGGCACTCACTTTTTGTTTCCAATTCAATGCTGGCATAACATTCTTTGCACATGTTCTTAAAATTTGGTATATTTATTTTTATGTTCTAGATTTCCAATTGGGGAATTGCTGGTTTGAATGACCTATGCATTTTTAAATTTTAATATACAGTTGACCCTTGAACTATGGCAGGGGGTTAGGGGCCCCGACCCTCTATGCAATTGAAAATATTGTATATAGCTTATAGTCGGCCCTTCGCACACACTGTTCCTCCGCATCCATGGATTCAACCAATACAGACTGCGCAGGATCAAAGTATTTACTACTGAAAAAAATTTGCATATAGGCAACCCACACATTTCAAACCTGTGTTGTTCAAGGGTCAACTGTATATTGCCAAACAGTTCTACAAAAATATGGAAACACTTCATATTCCCATCAGCAATATAAGAGGATACCTATTCCCCACATTCCCTCTATAATAGTTATATTTGAAATTTTGGTCTGTTTGATGGATATAAATGAGAGCTTATTGTGATTTTAACCAGTATTTCACTATTGGAGAATTTGAGATTTCATAGTTTCATTGGCCATTTGGGCTTGCCCTTCTTTGCACTGTTTTTTCATATTCTTTGCTGCTTTGTCTATGAGCTGTCTTTTTATTGTCAATTTGTAAGCACCTTCTTTGTATTAAATAATATGTCATCAGCATTACAAACAACTTTTTCTAGGTATCTTATTTCTTAACTTTCCTTAGAGTATACTTTGTCAAAATTTTTTTCATTTGTATATAATCAAATCATAGTCTTACTTGATTGTCTGTCTTTACTTTTGCAGCATCTGGATTTTTAACCTTGATTCAGATGTTTTCGCTTACCTACTTATACTTGCAGCATTCTAGAATTTACTTTGTAATTTTTTTCTTACATTTTCATCTTTATTCTACCTGGAATTTATTTTTGTATATACTGTGAAATGGGGTTCGTTTTAATTTTCTTCTGGTTGGTGGCCTGTTTTCCTAAATCATTGATTAAATAGCCTGTTCTTTTCTCCCTGGCTTGAAGGTAGATATTTTTTTAAAAAGCCAGAACATTTACTTTCATTTTTATATTAGATTTTTCATATCAGATTACCCTATACTGATTGAGCAAGTGAGATATTCCCATAATTTTACTAAGCCTTTCTTGACTTTTAAACTGATTTGTTATTGAGCATTTTAACCAAGACCTTCCAGATTTCACCAAGCTTTAGATATAAATGAAGTCACCCTGACAGTTATGCCTGAATCTTTGCAATAGGAAAAAAAGTAATCTTTCTAATAGAAAACTAGATTTTTAGAATTAGAAAAATAAAGTGTCATAGACCTAAATCTAATGCTCTGAGCCCCCAGATTCAATTAGGAAGCCCAATTCTTTGTGGAGTCTCTCTCTTCCAAGTATTTGTGCAAATCACCTAGGAGAATTTCATTAAAGCGTCTATAATGAGTATTTCTTACTGATTGTTAATTTGGCTTCCAAGCTTACAGTGTACCTCCCTTGCCACTTCAGTGCTCCTTAAGCTAGAACTCTGCTTCCAACGGCCAAGCTGCCAACACTACCTTAAAACCGGACTGTCTAGAAAACTGATGATCCTTCCTCTTGTGTCTGCAGACTATGAAGTTAAAGAGAACATATCTGTTTATGTAAAACAGGGGATGGAGGCAGGAGAACAAGATAACCCAACAAATAACTTGGGCCCTAAAGTGATACAGGATTTGTAGAGACAGCTTTTTAAATTCATACATGAAATACTTTCCTTTCTAAGAGCATGTACTTCCCAGCAAGATGTCTAGGTGAGTACAGGTTTCAATATTAGCTGCCATGTTATATACCAAACAACCATGAACTTGAGTCCTGCCACCGACTTGAGCACCTCAGGCCAGATTCCTTCCTCTTACTACGGTAAACTTTTTCTCACTAATCTCTTAGTAACCTGCTTTCTGTCAACTCTATAATTAACCCCACATACCCATCAGGTGTGTCTCTATACATCTGAATTCCAAATGCTTATAAAGTACTTATTTTTTCCTTCTCTATACATTTAAAACAACAGATGGACAAGAGGTACATGAGGGACAGAGAAGCCCTGCCAAGGAATGGACCTTTATTGTGCCTTAGCTGGCACACTCTACAACACATGTATCAAGAGTCCTAGGTTTAAAATGTTCACTTTGAACTGATTTACCAGCACTAGAAATTCCTATTTAAATCACCAACACAGGGTTATCAGTAATATGCTCTATAATATGGTCCTGGACAAAAGACTGATAAAGATTTTGTGTTTGGGTAGTAAGTCCAGACTACAAAGAAGGTCTATCTTTTCCAAAGAACTTCTATATATCTTTCTTGGTTCTGTCAAATAATGCCACATAGATTCTGCTTTCTGAGCCATATTCCCCTTGAATAAAAGTATTTTTATAATCAATTCACCATTTCTTTGCAATTCAGAAATAATCTTATTGGTGGAAAGCAAGTCAGAGGAACAAACCTGTATATAAGTTTTATTGATATAGGATGCTCCCTTGAAACTAATGATTTGGAAGATTTTCTTCTATTTTAAAAATATAATATTTCAAGGCCAAAAGTGAATTGCTTGTTTCTCAATAATTTAAAATTCATAATTCAAGATGAGGTCTATACTCATATTAGCACTTCATTGTTTTGCCCATGGTCCAAGATGATTAGAATCTGACCATGTTCTCTAAAGAGTTAATGTGGCTCTGTTGTTGAATATGTATAATCATTTTCACTTATAATCACTGTAAGAATCTTAAAACATACATTTTCTTCAAAAACAAAGTATATCTGAGCAGTGTTTTTAGGCCTCTTTTGATACATTTTAACTGATTTATCCTTTAATTAACCTCATAAGACAATGCTTTTGAAAGGCTGTATGGTAGGCATACAGGGAAAATGCAAAGCAGGATTCATGTATACCACTTTGGCAAAACTAAAGCAAGTAGAAAAAGTGAGAAATGATGATATCAGCTTCTAGTATCTGAAATAGCCTAGTTATTTCCCTTTCCGTCATCTTTGTTTTATTTTCATCAACATCTACAAGCTGTTTGCAATTGCTGCAAAACACATCCAGAAATAGTGTCAAAAGAAATATTTTCAATAGGAAGAAAACTTGCTTAAACTAAGTGTCAGGTTGCTTCACTTTTTGGAAGACTTCATTCCCTCTTGGCTCTTAAGAAATCTTCTTCTACCATTCAGAAAATTTAATAGGTATTTAATTTAATGGATGTCATGTTGTCTTCCAAAAACCTCACGCCTTCATTTTTGTAGCTAACCTTACCAATAAACCACCTGAGCACTTCAGCTAAACATTCATTTAGCACATCACAAATCCAGCAGACCTTGACTACCTTCATAGCAAGGCAAATAAATATGTTAAAGGACCATCCCAATGTTCTCATTTTGAAAGTCAAGAAACATTTAGTTTAATAGCTAATTCATCATACTGAAAGGGCATATGCCCTCCAGAACCCCCAACTAACTTGGTCCTGCCTGCCATCCAGGGAAAAGAGGAGGATGGAAGCCAGCACAAGGGTAGCCCATTTATTAGAAATTAGCTCAATATTATATCACACTAGGTAAGCATCAAGAATGGAGCATGTTTTTTATCCTAGATCTTCTTGCAATTCTGACTCCATCAGTAAAATATTCAGCTCTTCCTGTGAGAGCAAGGCCCAGGGTTTTGGGTCCTTAGGGGTAGAAACAGCTTCGCTTTATGAGTGAGCCTACTAAATTAGTAGGTAGCACTGGGGGACACACCAAGGTTAAAGCTGTGTCATCCAGGGCCTTATCATGAGACAGAAACACAGCCAATCATTTCAACAAATAAGAAGCAAAGAGCCAAACAGACGGAGAGATATACCATGTTCTTGGATTGGAAGAATCAACATTGTGAAAATGACTCTACTACCCAAAGCAATCTACAGATTCAATGCAATCCCTATCAAACTACCACTGGCATTTTTCACAGAACTAGAACAAAAAATTTCACAATTTGTATGGAAATGCAAAAGACCCCGTATAGCCAAAGCAATCTTGAGAAAGAAAAACAGAGCTGGAGCAATCAGGCTCCTGGACTTCAGACTATACTACAAAGCTAGAGCAATCAACACAGTATGGTACTGGCACAAAAACAGAAATATAGACCAATGGAACAGGACAGAAAGCCCAGAGATAAACCCACGCACATATGGTCACTTTATCTTTGATAAAGGAGGCAAGAATATACAGTGGAGAAAAGACAGTCTCTTCAATAAGTGGTGCTGGGAAAACTGGACAGCTACATGTAAAAGTATGAAATTAGAACACTCCCTGACACCATACACAAAAATAAACTCAAAATGGATTAAAGACCTAAATGTAAGGCCAGACACTATCAAACTCTTAGAGGAAAACATAGGCAGAACACTCTATGACATAAATCACAGCAAGATCCTTTTTGACCCAGCTCCTAGAGAAATGGAAATAAAAACAAAAATAAACAAATGGGACCTAATGAAACTTAAAACCTTTTGCACAACAAAGGAAACCATAAGCAAGATGAAAGACAACCCTCAGAATGGGAGAAAATATTTGCAAATGAAGCAACTGACAAAGGATTAATCTCCAAGATTTACAAGCAGCTCATGCAGCTCAAGATCAAAAAAACAAACAACCCAATCCAAAAATGGGCAGGAGACCTAAATAGACATTTCTCCAAAGAAGATATACAGATGGCCAACAAACACATGAAAGAATGCTCATCATTAATCATTAGAGAAATGCAAATCAAAACTACAATGAGATATCATCTCACACCAGTTAGAATGGCCATCATCAAAAAATCTACAAACAATAAATGCTGGAGAGGGTGTGGAGAAAAGGGGACCCTCTTGCACTGTTGGTGGGAATGTAAATTGATACAACCACTATGGAGAACAGTATGGAGGTTCCTTAAAAAACTAAAAATAGAACTACCATATGACCCAGCAATCCCACTACTGGGCATATACCCTGAGAAAACCATAATTCAAAAAGAGTCATGTACCAAAATGTTCATTGCAGCTCTATTTACAATAGCCAGGACATGGAAGCAACCTAAGTGTCCATCAACAGATGAATGGATAAAGAAGATGTGGCACATATATACAATGGAATGTTACTCAGCCATAAAAAGGAACGAAACTGAGTTATTTGTAGTGAGGTGGATGGACCTAGAGTCTGTCATACAGAGTGAAGTAAGTCAGAAAGAGGAAAACAAATACTGTATGCTAACACATATATATGGAACCTAAGGAAAAAAAAAAAAAAAGGTCATGAAGAACCTAGGGGCAAGATGGGAATAAAGACACAGACCTACTAGAGAATGGACTTGAGGATATGGGGGGGGAAGGGCAAGCTGTGACAAAGTGAGAGAGTGGCATGGACATATATACACTACCAAATGTAAAATAGATAGCTAGTGGGAAGCAGCCGCATAGCACAGGGAGATCAGCTCGGTGATTTGTGACCACCTAGAGGGGTGGGATAGGGAGGGTGGGAGGGAGGGAGATGCAAGAGGGAAGAGATATGGGAACATATGTATATGTATAACTGATTCACTTTGTTATAAAGCAGAAACTAACACACCATTGTAAAGCAATTATACTCCAATAAAGATGTTAAAAAAAAAAAAGAAGCAAATAGCCATGTGTGAACTGCTTATGGAAAGGGCCATATGGTAGAGACTTGCCAGTGGCCTCTAAGACCTGAAGGTGGACTCCAGCAAGCAGTCAATTAGATACCGGGGCCCTGAGCCATACAACCACAAGTATATAAATTCCGCCAAAAACCTGAATGAGCTTCAAAGATGGTTCTTCCCTAGTTGAGTTTCCAGATGAGAATACCGTCCAGCTGACACCTTGATTGCAGCCTGGCAATACCCAGAGCAGAAAATCCAATAGAAATTATGAGCAAATGAATAAGGGTCAAGCTGGTAGACATGTGGTAATTTGTTATACAGCAATAGAAAATTAATACATACCCCTAGGGCTAAGGAACATGCCAACAAAGGAGAAACTTCGAAACTGAGAGAAGGAAATTTCCCATTAAGGGTGAGACATAGGCTTCTGTGGAGATGATGAACTACTGAAGCAGTGTGCCACCCACTGTTCTGATCAAGAAGAAACTTTCTGAAGACCACTCACCACTATATAATCATGCAAGAATGGACACTTCAGGACCCACTTCATGCCAGTAGGCTTGCTACCACACAGGAAAAAAACAAAAACGAGAAAACTCTCTTCACCCTCCCTCAGGCTTACCACCTCCCCTCCGGGGACCCCTGTTAGCAGAGCCTAACTGAAGCCAGCTGAGCAAGAATAAAGTCTGAGGTCCAACTGCAGTATCACAAAATAGACAAAGGGGAGTGGGCTTTCAGCTGAGAGGCAATAAAGTAGTTATTGGAATAGTGTCTATAGTTATAACTCCTAAGATCATTTTCAAAAAGGCCCATGTATCCTGACAGAGGAAGAAGGCACAGTAAGAAGGAAAAGGGGAAAATGCTGCATACTGAAGTCAGAGTTAAAGGCCAGTGTAAGAAGACAAGATCCCTTCTCATTCCCTAAAATGTTACTGAAGAAACAGAACAACAGGGCAGACAGGGCTCTGGCCCCTTCCTCCTCTTCACTTACACAATGGACTTGAGGATTCAGCATCTCAAAGTTGCAAAGTAAGCACATGATGCCTGGAGTGCCTGTAAATATGAACAGCGTCTTATGATAGAGTATTATTAGTTTCTTCCGTCCTATGATTTAGTTTCTCACTTGATTTTTTAATAGCACCCTGATTTTTTCAACAATGCAAATTTGACTATAATCCAGTTTAAAAAATGGCATCAGCATTATTCGCATTTTATTTCCCTCACATACCGTTTTCATTGCTATTCTAACATAATTTCAAGTATTCATTAAAATATAACCAAAGCCTTTGACCTTAAAATTAACCAACAAAAGAAACATTAGGAAATTCATAGCACTTTGCAAATGTTCTGACTTGCTTAGCCCATATTATCATGTCAGGAAGCCTATAGCTCTTTCAAACATTTTTCCCCTTGGGGTTCAAGTCAGCAACTACTTACACAGACTGTAATATTTTTAAGCAATTACAATAAAGTGAAAGAGCTCCCATAACTCAGTTTAGAACAGAGTTTAGAAAGATTAGCCTTCCCTTCCTATCTAGTGTATTTGTCAGAGATGTCTAGTTTTACTAGACTTACACATGCAAAAATGTGTTCACACAGGCGTACACCCACACTCACTCCCATGCTGATGCTGCTAAGTTTGTTGTAGCCCAATAATTAACTATTTGAGGACTGAACTCACAAGTGTACTTTATTAAAGACAGAAACTCAAACCACAGCAACATAAAAAAATTATATGTATTAGCACTCATAATTATGCAGCACACACATATGCTGACCCTGTTGACTCATTTGATGTAGTCAGCATTTTTTTCATCTCTCAGCTCTGACATTTTTTGTATGTTGGCCTAATTCTTTTGCAGATAAGCTTTCTCCATTTGGTGGTGGGTAAGTTAACAGGGAGGGTAAGAAATGTGAGATGTGGAGGTATGGTTACAAAGAGCTTCATAATTATATTGGACTCAGTAACTCCAAAGAAAAGAGTCTCTCGTTCTGCATCTATTTAGAAAATATCAAGGAATCACTCTGATTGGCCCAGTTTATGTTAAATATGCCTAGCTCTGAGCAAGTTGTCATGACTAGGGCAATGTGATACGATGATGGACCAAGTCTAAAGTATATTCCCATCCCTGGCCATGGCAATGGGGTACTGAATTGGCCTCTCCACCTGAATGAGTGGAGAGAGGAAGAAATGAGACGCTTTACCAGAAAAGGGAGTGAAGGGATTCCCGTCCAATGGAAATAACCATTGTACACTATAGGTGCCCTCCATGGCAGTGGTGACAGCAGCTAATCGAGTTAGCCATCATGGAATAGCCTTCTTCAAATTGTTGAGTTGGAGAGAATCATAACAATTCATGAAATTAAATGCTTTGTCCTTCACATTATGGTGGGTATGCTCATTTGTACATTGCCTAATGAAGAGCCAACTAAGTAGAAGGCTGTCTAGGTGCTAAGAGACAAAGATACAGGGGTCTCAGAAGATTCGATTATAAAATGTCTAAGAGATCTATCAGCTAAGCAAAGCACACCCACCTTCCTCCACTTTGCTTACTATATCCCTTATCTAATAACTGCTCTATGATAAGAAAGAAGCTTTATTTATCAGAACTCTACCAGTTGCAGGTGATAGAAAGTCAAGTCAAACCAACCTACGTAAAAAAAGAAATGTCTTTTTCCATGTAACTAAAAGTTTAGAGGGATACACAGATCATTTAGAGGGCACTCAAATGACATTGTAACTCCATGTTCTGTCTCTTCAGGTCTCATCTCTGCTTTCTTCTGCCTTGGCTTTATAGTCAGGCCAGCTTTCTCTTCATGGTGGGCAAAACAAGCACCAGGTTTATATGCTTTAGGTTTATATGGCCCTAGGGCTTGTAATCCCAAAGGAAAAGGGAGCATGTGTCTCAAGAGCAGAAAAGTCTTAGTGAGAATTCTAATTTTCTCTGATTGAGTCACATGCTCTCTCCTGAACAATCATACAAACCAAGCACAAGTTTGGACATTTTTATCTTGAGTCCATTTGAGCCTACATGGAATAGATTCCTCATAGGAAAAAGGGGTTCTGTTACTGGAAAGAAAGGATGTGATGGGCTGCCACACTTCAGTACTAAAGAAGGGCCAGTTGCACTGTAATTTGAAAGCCCAATATTGTAGGAACATCGCCTCCATGGTTCCAAAGATATATTTTCTCAAGACCTATTTGATTCAGATATTTTGATATAGCTATTCTGATAAAAGTTCCATTTTGGAATGAGTGAACCTCAGAATAAAGGAGGCATTCTGTTTCATTCACAATTTGGTAATAATTTAAAACGTAAAATTGTCATTTTTAGGCCATGTTCAGATGTCTGTCATATAAATGGATGGATCAAAAAAGCTACATGCAAAAATGTAAGAGTAAGTTAAATACTAGAGCTGTGATGTTCTTTTATGGCATCTGCTCCAGGAGCTACTTTCTAGGATCTACCTGATTAGCAAGGACTAGAAAAGAACTCAAATCCTCCACAAGCAGGGACAACCAGGTATCTATTAGACAAAATCAAGTATATTTACTGTGGCACTGCATCTCAGTGGCTATTTGATAACTGCTGTCTAATTTTCATACTGGTGAGGGTATGGACTCAGTGCTTCTCCCAGTGCATATCACCTGAGAATATATCATCAGGCACAAAACAATATTTTTAGTATCTCAAGATTTCTGCCTTATGTTGGACAATAATATCTTTACTCTTGTTCCTATAGTAAGCATAATGAAATAAAATATAATATTTACATATAAAGATATTTTATAGATATCTAATGATATAAATAATATATGCCTAAAAACATTCATAATATACAAAGAGGAAGGTTTACCCTATACCTATGCAATATGAGGATTTATTTTAGTTCTAATAACAGACTTGGAATATTTGTATCTTAAAGAAAAGGAAGCTTATTTCTATGTCTAGTAATAATCCTGAAGGTAGACAGAACAAGATTTATGTGGAGGTAGCATGGTTGCATGGATGCAGGATCTCGGTTTTTTGCTCTGCTGCATACAGTTTCCATTCTCAAGTTCAGAACAAAGATCTGTAGCCATTAGATTCATCCTAACCTGATGGATGGAGAAAAAGACACAGAAAGGTGATTCCCCTGCCTTTTAAAGGGACTTGTTAGAACACACACACATTTCTGCTTACATCTCATTTGCCAACTGCAAACCCCACAGCCACAATCTAACTACAAGGGAGAATGGTGTAATTCTTTTAGATGGGTAGCAAGGTAACTAGCCAAATTTGAGCTTTTAAATAAAAAAGAGTGTATTTTGCAAAGCAACTATAACCTCTGCCACAACCTATTTACCATTAATTTCAGGGAGACAGGAATTAATCATTAAGCTTACTTCTAAATATGTGTACTACAGTTATGAGAATAACTCATAAAGAATAAAATACTGCTTTTTTTTCTGTAACTGAAACTTATTAATTCACATTTTTCCATTATGTTCCAAATACTGGGTGGGGGCGGTAAACTCATTAGAAGTTATTAAACAAACACCAAAATATCTTGAGGTTATTTTTTCAAGGGCAATTTGCTATTTTGACTAATGTAATCTAGTGGTAGCTTTTTCTAATATAATGTCACCATAGTTATGAAACATTTGAAAGTACCAGAATAAAATGGCATTAAGTTCTTCAAATCTATAAGAACGAAAATCATTTAATTAAGCTATTTAAAATAACTATAAGTTTTGTTCAGCTGTGTGACCTTTCTAAATGTAAATTTTCTTGCTAGCAATTCTGTTAGCTACAGGCTTCCGAAAAACCACAAGACCGTATTAAAAAATTTCCCCCCAAAGGCTTAACTAGAGTTTCCAAGCCAATGAAGAATGGCATCATTACAGATATGACAGAGCTGACCCTCTATCAGTGGAGCACACAGATTTGCACTTTCTTCAACCAACTTTCATCCAAATGACCAATAACACACATTCTTAGTACAGTTAACTCAAGTTGTGGTCAGGAGCTTAAACATACCTAAATATTTTTAAGACATTTTCTTCATTAAGACTATACTCTAGGGACTTCCTTGGTGACGCAGTGGTTAAGAATCTGCCTGCCAGTGCAGGGGACATGGGTTCAATCCCTGGTCCAGGAAGATCCCACATGCCTCGAAGCAGCTAGGCCCATGTGTCACAACTACTGAGCCCGCATGCCACAACTACTGAGCCTGAGTGCCACAACTACTGAGCCCACGGCTTAGAGCCCATGCTCTGCAACAAGAAAAGCCACTGCAATGAGAAGCCCACGCACCACAACTAAGAGCAGCCCCTGCTCTCCACAACTAGAGAAAGCCTGCACGCAGCAACAAAGACCCAACACAGCCAAAAATAAATAAAATAAAGTAAATTAAAAAAAAAAAAACTACACTCTAACAACAAATATTCTCCAGTTGAAGGTTAGGAGTCAGAGCTTGTACATAAAAGATTTTAGGAGTAATGAAACAATCCAAGACAATGTTTTACCCACATTCATAATCTTGATAGTGTTATTTAAAATACAGCAGCAATAATAACAAATAAAATATTTAAGTAACACTAGAGAATTTATAAAATAAATCACAATATAGCAATATAATGGGATGTAATACAACTATAAAAAAAAACATGTTTCAATGATTTTAATGACAGAAGTTATTACCACAAAAAATTGTAAAGTCATTATTTTTCTGCTTATGAAAAATTACATACAGAATATTAGGAAGATACAAAATAATAATAGAGGAGAAAATAAATATCACCAACTCTTCCGCCACTTAGAAATTACCATGGTAGGGAGACACACAGATAGCCAGCTAGAACTCTGTCTCTGGTAACATTTCTGAAGGTAGGTAGAGCAGGTTTTGAATGGTAGTCGCATGCTTTTAGGAAAGCATGCTCTCACATTGCTCCACTGTACACAACTTCAATTCTGAAAGCCAGACCAAGATTATGCAAATATATACACACAGATCACACTGTGCATATATTTAACATATCTTGGTTAATGTGTAAGGTTTATATTTATGTAATATAATTAAATTTATTGATTTATTAAGTCCATGAATACTAATACCTTGTCAGAATATTAACAACGGTTTAAAAACACAAGTTTCCACAACTTTATAGTAGTCTCTTGAATGAATAAGCCAAAAATAAATAAATTTAAAAAATAAAATAAAAAAAACACCCATTGTATCTTTTTATGGCTGAGTAATATTCCATTGTATATATGTGCCACATCTTCTTTATCCATTCATCTGTCAATTTAACCGTAGACATTTTATTTTTGATACCTCCTCTTACAATTTTTCCATTTATACTTAGTACAAATTGTTAATGTTCATGTCCTAATTTTTGTAAAACCAGTACAGTATAATTTAGAAAACCTATTGATAATTCATAACATTTCTACAGTGCTGAGATGGCAAAATCAATATCTGAAAACGAGTGGTTTCATAAATATATTTTATTAACCACAAGTGTAGTAAATAGTCTTTGAAAATTTTTAAAACTTATTTAAATACTGAAAAAATACCATTGCACTAATAATGTCTTCTCTATGTCCTTTCTAGCTTTTAATAATTATTTTGTAATTATAGTATCATTGCGGTAGTAAAGTCCCTGACATATACCACAAATTTCTTTTAATAGAAAATCCTACAAATTCATCCTAGAGAAGGGCAGTTAATAATTTGAAAAAATGAATATATAAAAAGTGTAATTGCTTTTTGCATTATCACCAGTGACACTGTCATTGTCATTATTAATCTGTCTCTGTACATTACAAGTACTTTGTTATAATTAATGATCCATTTCTCATTGAACAACACTCTGCCTATGTCTTCCTTTATTCAGCTAGTATTAAGCAAACTCTTTCCAAAATGTAATTCTGTATCATAAATATTTGTATTTTCTTCTGTATTTTCCTAATCATCTGTATGTATGATTCTAATTTCTATTTAATAATAAATTAGTTATAAAGGATTCATAACTACTACTTCTTTTATTAACCATATAATTATTTTTTCCTTTTTTTTTTTTGAGTAGTAAGTTAAAATTCATCATTCTTCACCCTTTGGTGCTTGCTTGCCCTTTCTGTTTATTCATTACTAGGAACAGACATTATTTCCTACTACAGCCTAGTCTTTATCTCTTTATTACCAATGATGAGTTATATCCACTCTAATGAATATGAAGAGCTTCAAGCAGATGGCCAGAAAATATGTTTTCTCAAGTGTTTTAAAATTTTTCTTAAAGTGCTGCATTCTCCTAGATGATTCTGAGAAATAATTAGCAAAGACTGGATTTTTTTTGCAAGTTACATTATTTACAGTTCTAGTAAGGTACCTGTTGAATTACAATAAAATGTACATATAAAGTGTACAATTTGATAGGTTTTGACAGAAAATTATACCTGTGAAGCTATCACCATAATCAATATAATGAGTATATCCCTCAACCTCAAAAGTTGCTCATGCCCTTTTGCACTCCTGCCCCCTTTTTCCCCAAGCAGCCACTAATCTGCCTTCTTTCATTAGAGATTAACATGCATTTGTTAGAATTTTACATAAATAGAAACATACATAAATGTATGTACTCTTTTTGTCTGGCTTCTCTCACTCAGCATAATTATTTTGAAATTCATGTATATTGTAGTATCTATCAATAGTCATTCCTTTTCTATTGTTGAGTAGCATTTAATAGTATGGATATACCATAATTTGTTTATCCATTCACTGGCTGATGGACATATGGGTTAGTTACTTTTTTTTTTTTTTTTTTAGGACTTCCAGATTGCTTTTTTTTTTTTAGTTACATTTTACAGTTATTACAGATAAAGTTGCTATTTTATTCACATGCATGTCTTAAATGGACATATACATTCATTTATTTTGGATAAATACCTAGTGCTCAAATGGCTGTATCATATAGCAGGTGTACATTTAACATAGACATGACACTAAAAGTTAAATTGATAAAATCAAAAGTTGATAAATTCAACTTCAAAATTTCTTCTCTTCAAAACAATTAGTTAAGAGAATTAAAAGCGAAGACACAAACTGGGAGAAAATATTTTCAAATCATCTGAGGAAAGATTTGTATCAGAAATATATGAAATATATGAAGAACTCTCAAAACAATTTTTAAATAAATAAATATTTATTTTTAAAAATAAGCCATTTTTAAAAAGTTATTTTAAAAAAGACATAAAAAGCCTACAATAAGCAAAGTAAAAGTTTAAATGCAGCCCATGACTGGTCAAGAAACACCTTTCGTCTACTGTCCAGTCTGAAGAATTAAGAAACGCAACACTGTTTTCCTATTCCCAAATCTGACACATTATTCTATTTTGAATAAGCCATAAAATTACAATTCTGGTTCTAGTTTCAAACCAAACCACTTTAAATTTTACTTTTTTTTTTTTTTTTTTTGTAGCATCAACTAAGTGACAGGTCCTGGGATAGTCTCTTGATACATAAATGAATACGATGGTGCTTCTGCCCTTGAGCAGCTCAAAGTAAGCAGGTTTATGATTTTGTCTTGGCTTGTGATGATTTACCCAAGGAGATTCTTTCATTAGGAAGCTTTATGTCTCCTAGCTTGATTGTGGCAACCGAGCTGCCAAGTTCCTGTCGCCAATTATCTATTAACTGTTACCAGAGAGTTTTAAGGGGTGCACAAGTATTCTTTCTCTCAAAATATCACATAGCCCTTCAACCAACTTTTCATGTCTCCTATGTGTAGTCCTTCCACATGATTTCTCCCAAATGGAAACTGGAAAATTCAAATTGATTTTTCCCTTTTTTTCTACTAATGCAAGATGGATCCAGGTTTGCTAAACCCACCAATGACCTTCTGAGTTGATAAATTAGTTTCTATGCTTTTTGTACTGCTTCAAAGCATTTCCCAGCCTGACCACTCCTTCCTTCTTAAACCTTTGTTTTCCATGATAGAGCCCTATTCTTGTTCTTATAACTCCCTGACCCTTGCTTTCACCTCTCTTTCACCAGATCTTCACTTCCTGCTCTAACATGCCAGATTTTCCCAGATTTACATTCTTTTTTTCACTCACTCTTCTTGAAAAATCTCATCATCCATATTCATGTTTGTAACTATAGCCTTTTAAGTTAATGATTTTAGAATCTATGTCCTAGAGCCACTATTTATGGAATGCCTACTACGTGCTCATTATGCTAGGGACTTTGCATAAATTATCTCATTTAATTCTAAAACACCCCCAGCTTATTTTACAATCCATATGGCCAGGAAATAAATTCATGCCAATATAGTTCAGTACCCAGGAAAACCTGTTTTCACTTAAGCTAAAGTTTAAAAACAAATCTTAAACTCCACTCTTCAAGTCACTTTGACAGCTATTATCTTGAAAGAAAGAGTTTAAGCAAACTGAAATCACTTAGGAGGACTCAAGTAGTCAACCCTAATATAAATGCATGCAACTCCTTTCCCGTAAAATAATATTTTTACTCAAATCCTTCTTTTATTCTCCTTTTATCTGATGGAAGGGATATAAAACTAGAAGCAGACAGAGGCACTGGACGCACAGCACCATTGTAATCTCCAAGAGGGTCTAAAGTATGCAGCTTTTTCCTATTTTTTTTTTCTTTTTCAGAAAATTTGTTTTTATCAATTATATTTTGAGACCACTGTTGCTCAGACTAGATTCTGGGAGACAGTGATGTCAACAATTTGAAAATGTATCAGCTGACTTCCGCTTCACAACATACTGCCATCCCTCCTGAAGTCACTTTACCACATATGTCCCACATATTTCCAATATGATTTCTCTCCATTCTCATTGCCAATACCAGAGTTCAGTTTCTCATCATCTCCCACCTGAACAATTACCAGGACCTCTTAACTGCCTTCAGTCTCACCCTGCTGCAATCCCGTCTCCACATTTTAAAGGTGATTTTTATGAAATGCACATGTAAATACTTGGTATCAAATTGATTCATCCTCTCCTCCCAATGCCATATCCCTCTGCAAATGGTCAGGTTTCAGTCCATAATTCTTCTCTTTGATGATAAATAGTTTCTCTTTGATGGATGTTTTAAAACTTCCTATACAATAGTGCCCATGAACTTAATTTATCAACTTAATTTATTCATTTCTAAAGATGGTATAAAGAAGGATAGAGAAATGAAATTAAAATGTATACATCTATAAATTGATGACCTGTCACCTAGAATTGACCTTTAGCAGGGACTATCAGGGCATCACATTCTAGCCATTTATTCAGAAAATTACTTGTCAAGGACATGTAAAGAAAATTCCCCATAGAAAAATGCATATGCCAAAAAATATTTAAAATACTTTCAACATTATTACTAAAAATAAATGCACCCTGGGAAGTAATTCCTAACTCGATAAATAAGCTCAAATAACCCTATTATCAAAATCTGAAAAGAATATGACATACTCCTTAACAAAATACTGGCAAAAGTATATCAATGTACAAAATGGATAATACATCACAGCATGTGGAATTTATCTAGGAATGCAAATTTGACTAATATTTGAAAATTAAAGTAATTCACAATAGTAAAAAAAGAAAAAACAATTTTACATGATCTTCTCAGTAAATGCAGAAAAACTATTTAACAAAATTCAATACATATCTTTTTGTGATTAAAAAAAAAAACTAGTCAAATTACAGATAGAAGAAAATCACCTCTATCTGACAAAGGGTATCTACAAAAAAATCCTACTGTTGACATTATACCTGATGACATATTAAGCATGAACACTTTCCCCTAAAAACAGGAACAAAGCAAAGATTTCAACTATTCACATTTGTATTCAAGACTTTAATAGAGGTCTTAGACAATGCAATAAGACAAAATAAATAGCAGGCATACAGATATTAAAGGAACAGATAAAACTATCTTTATTTACAGATATTATCATTGTATTTATACAAAGCCCTAAGGAATCTACCAAAAAGCTACTAAATATAATAAGTGACTATATCATGGACTCTGACTACAAAAACAATAGAGAAAAAAACAATTGCATTTCCACATATAATCAAATAACTGAAAAATTATTAAATGGTACATTTTAATAGCATAATATATCAAGAAATAAACTTAACCAAAAACAGACAAGATCTCCACACTGACCACTACAAAATATTGCTAAGAATTTAATCAGACCCATAAGATGGAGAGATTTACCATGTTAATGGATAGGAAAACACAATATTGTAAATGAGTTAATTCTTCCAAATTGATCTATAGATTCAATGCTATATCAATCAAAATCCCACACATCTTTCTTGTAGAAATTAAAAACCAGTGCTAAAATGTATATGGAAATGTAAAACAACCCAAATAGCCAAAATTAGTTTATAAAGAACACAATTAGAAACTTAATGGTACCTAATTGTAAGACAGGTTACCAAACCATAGTAATGAAGACAGTGTGCTATTAGTGTAAAGCCAGACAAATGAATAAATTACAGAGTAGTCTAGAAATAAATCCACTTTATTTTTCACAAATTGGCAGTGAAATCCAATGGGTATTGAAGAATAATTTTATCAAATGGTTCATTATTAGCTGAATATTCATGTGGGAAAAAAATGAAGCTTGACCAATACCTCAAACCATACACAAAAATTAAAAGGATTTCAGTTAAACATAAAAGCTATAACTATAAAGTTCCTAAAAAAAGGAGAAAGTAGGGGGGAAAAATCCTTAGTAATTTTTGCTTAGGCAAAGTTTTCTTAGAAGGCAAAAATCACTAACCATTAAAGAAAACAATTAAAAACTAGATTTCCAAGTCAAAAATTTTGCTTATCTAAATACACAAGACAATGAACAGTCAAAAATAATTGAAGTGTATATATATTTATATATTATATTGGATATGTGTGAGCATGAAAGAGCATGAGAGAGAGGAGTGGAGAGAGAGACACAAACAGGACTGATATTCAGAATAGATAAAGAACTTCTACAAGCAACATTTCTTGCCAAAAGATTTGGAGCAACACACTTCACAAAAGAGAATACATAAATAGCCAAAAATTCTCAAAATTTAGTCAACAGGGAAAAGCAAAATAAAGTCACACTTAAATACTGGTATATATTCACTAGAATGGATAAAATTTAAGAGGTTACAACCAAATCTTGAAGAGGATGTAGAGCAAGTGGACCTCTCATATTGCTGGTATAAATGCAAAATGGTACAAGCACTTTGAAAAACTGTTCAGTAGTTTCTTGTGAAGTTAAATGTCTCTATCTCTTTTGATCCTACTATTCTAGTCCTGCGTATTCACCCAAAAGAAATATATCACCAAGAAGGCTTGTCAGGTATTTTAATAGCTGCTTTCTTACTAATAGCAAAACTTTTTAAACAACTTTAATATCTAAACAGAATAAAAAACAAGTATGATATATTTATACAATGGAATATTACTCTGCAATAAAAAACTGACACATACACACAACATGGACAAACCTCAAAAATATTACTTTGAGCAAAAGAAATCAGACACAAAAGAGTACATGTTGTATGATTCCAAATATGAAGTTACAAACTTGCAAAACAAATATATAGTGATAGAAATCAGAATATTGGTCATCTCTGGGGAGCAGGGCATCAACTAGAAAAGGGCACAGGGGAAACTTTACAGAGTAAGGGCAACATTCTATAGAGTGTTGCACACATGAATACATTTCCCATAATTCATGGAAGGGTACATTGAAGATCTGCACTTTTTACTGAAGGTAACTGTACCTCAATTTATTAGAACTACATTGAGATACAATTTTTCACTTGTCAGTTGTGCAAAATCCACATTTTGACAACACATTCTGTTGATGTGGCTGTGGAGAAACAATCACAGTCAAAATTTTGATGAGAGCGCAAGGTGATACAACTCCTAGGAGATGTGGTAAATTTGGCATTACCTAGTAAAATTACAGTGTATTTGCTCTTGCACCCAGCAATCTCTCTCCAGGGATTTATACCAAAGATACACAGGCAAAGATATGAAAATATTTATATTTAAGGCTACTTATTGCAGCATTATCTGTAATAGTAAAATAATAAAAATACCAAAATATCCATCAACAGGGTACTGTAAATCAGGGGACAGCCAAAAACTGTTGCTCTCTGCAGCTGTGAAAAAGTGAAAAACAGATCTCTCTCTGTATACTAAATACATATGAAGATGTATTTTTAAATGCAAAAAAAAAAAAAAGAACAAAATGCACATGGAAGGTGGAATGCTACCACTTATCTAACAAGAGGAAATGATAGTGGGTGAGTGGGTAGGTAGCTTACATTAAAGAACAATGGAGAGATAGGTTACATTTTTTTAAGATGACTGCCTATAGAGGAGGACTGGCAACAGAGTAGGAAGGATGGACATAGAGTAAGATTTCTCTGAATGTCTCTTGGTCTATAGAATTATATTTTGGAACATTGTAATAAATCTACGCAATTACAAGGGAAAATTTTAAAGTATTTTAAAAACAACTCCTAAAGAACAATGGTAAAATAAAATACATGAGTCTAACTGTAACTAGTTGGTGGTATAACCACACAGAGATAACATCAAGTGACATTAAAAACAGTAATCTGACTAAACACCCATAGTGAGATACAGCCTTAGGACAAAAATAAACTGCAAAAATATATAAATGGCTTCCAAGAAATCATAGAGTTTGTGGTGATGTTAGTATTGTTACTATGAAATAGTTACTAGTGTGTTGCAAAATAAAATAAGTGAGCAACTGATAATGAGAACTATCATTTTTAGCATGGAAGAAAAGAGACATAGATGGTAAGATTAATGAGTTTAAGCTGAAACTCTCTCATACTGCATTTGAAACAAAAGTGTCAGTAAGAACTTTAATAAATTACCTCTTATACAGAACCAGTTACTTTCTAACTTGTCTATCAATAAGACCTAGGGACCACTCAACAACCCAGATAACAATGAGGAGCCCTGGCAACCATACTGCAGTTTCTAAATAACGTGACCCACAAAAGAGCCATGACTCCTTGGAAAAATGACTGATTCCAGGTCTGGAACATGAAATGCACAAGATAATACTGCAACATTTTGTCATAAGAAAACACAAGGAAAAAGGACTCAATCAACTTAAAGAGGTTACCACTGGCTAAGAACAGAGAATTATATGTTGCTATCGAGGAGTTTATAACAAAAACAACAACTCCTCCTCCTCCCTGGTAACACCTGGAAAATGCTAGTGAACTAGAAAGTTACTTAAAAAATAATGAGAGTAGCACCACTTATTGAAGAGACTATCTTTTCTCCATTGTATATTCTTGTCTCCTTTGTCATAGATTAGGTGACCATAGGTGCGTGGGTTTATCTCTGGACTTCCTATCCTGCTCCACTGATCTATATTTCTGTTTTTGTGCCATTACCATACTGTTTTCATTACTGTTGATTTGTAGTAGAGTCTGAAGTCAGGGAGCCTGAGTCCACCAGCTCTGTTTTTTCTTTCTCAAGATTGCTTTGGCTATTCAGGGTCTTCTGTGTTTCCATACAAATTGTAAAATTTTTTGTTCTAATTCTGTGAAAAATGGTATTGGTAATTTGATAGAGATTGCATTGAATCGGTAGATTACTTTGGAAAACTGGACAGCTACATGTAAAAGAACGAAATTAGAACTTTCTCTAATATCATACACAAAAATAAACTCAAAATGGTTTAAAGACTCAAATGTATCAATAAGACCAGATATTACAAAACTCTTAGAGGAAAACATAGGCTGAACACTCTCTGACAAAAATCGTAGCAAGATCTTTTTTGATCCACCTCCTAGAGTAATGGAAATAAAAACAAAAATAAATAGGACCTAATTAAACTTAAAAGCTTTTGCACAGCAAAGGAAACCATAAACAAAATGAAAAGACAACCCACAGAAAAGACAACCCGCATGGGAGAAAATATTTGCAAACGAAGCTACCGACAAGGGATTAATCTCCAAAGTATACAAACAGCTCATGCAGCTCAATATCAAAAAAACAAACAACCCAATCCAAAAATGGGCAGAAGACCTAAATAGACATTTCTCTGATAGAAGACAAACAGATAGCCAAAAAGCACATGAAAAGATGCTCAACATCATTAATTATTAGAGAAATGCAAATCAAAATTACAATGAGGTATCACCTCACACAGGTAAGAATGGCCATCATCAAAAAATCTACAAACAATAAATGCTGGAGAGGGTGTGGAGAAAAGGGAACCCTCCAACACTGTTGGTGGGAATGCAAATTGGTACAACCACTATGGAGAAGAGTATGGAGGTTCCTTAAAAAACTAAAAATAGAGCTACCATATGATCCTGCAATCCCACTCCTGGGCATATATCTGGAGAAAGCCATAATTCGAAAATATACATGCACCCCAATTTTCACTGCAGCACTATTTACAATAGCAAGGACATGGAAGCAACCTAAATGTCTATTGTCCGATAAATGGATAAAGAAGATGTAGTACATATAATACAATGGAATATTACTCAGCCATAAAAAAGAACAAAATAATGCCATTTATTTTGGCATTATTTTGGCAACATGGATAGACCTAGAGATTGTCATACTGAGTGAAGTAAGTCATACAAAGACAAATATCATATGATATCACTTATATGCAGAATCTAAAAAAATGTTACAAATGAACCTATTTACAAAACAGAAATAGAGTCACAGATGTAGAAAACAAACTTATGGTTATCAAGGGGGAAAGGGGGTGGGAGGGATAAATTGGGAGATTGGTACTGACATACACACACTACTATATATAAAATAGATAACTAATAAGAATCCACTGTATAGCACAGGGAACTCTACCCAATACTCTGTAACGACCTATATGGGAAAAGAATCTAAAACAAGAGTGGATATATGTATATATATATAACTAATTCACTTGCTGTACAGCAGAAACTAACACAACATTGTAAATCAACTATGCCCCAGAAAAATTAATTTTAAAAATAGAAAAGAATGCTAGTAAAGCTTTGTTTAAAAAAATGGAATATAAGGAAAGAATCATGCATTTAACCTTCCTTTCCTGTACAAACAGACCCTAAAATTTATCAATTAGTTGATGAGGAAGGAGTTCTCTTTAAAGAACCATTTAGCTAAAAATTGAGGAATGACAGAATTTTTAAATTACCAATTTGCAAATCCTAAGTAACTAATGAATGTGGTCAAAAGCAATCAGTGGCTGTTAACATCGCTTAAAAGAAAAAAACCCAAAACACTAGATATTATGTACCTCCTAATGGAAGCACACATCACCAGTGACATATTCTTTAAAAAAAAAAAAAAAAAAAAAAAAAAACCTGAAGTCTGATCATGATTCTAGAATTAACACCATATAGAGGAACATATTGAACAGTGGCAATGAAAAAAACAATATAGAAATATAGACTGTGAAAATTCTGTAAGTCAAGTGACTCAGTTTCTCTTACAAATAAATTACATTACCAACAAAATGGACAGATAACCTATAAGACTAAGAGTCTAATCAAACAATTGCGATATATAGACCTTTCTTGGATCCTGATTTAAACAATCAATTTGGAAAAAAAAAAATCAAAACCTTCATCATTTACATTCAGTGATACCAAAGAATTATGGTTATTGGAGTTATAAATAGTCTTCATTGTTTTAGAACTATACATTAAAATATTTTAGATGAACTTAAATGATATCTGGGGTTTTCTTCAAAATGATCTGAGCAGGCACCGTGGGGACAAGGACACTGGCAGCAGAAGTTCTGGGAAGTACTCCTTGGAATGAGGCCTCCCAGAGTCCACCATGAGCTCCGTCAAAGAGCCTGTGGCCTCCAGTGCTGGGTCATCACAGGCCGAACAACCAACAGGGAGGGAACTCAGCTCCACCTATCAGCAGACAAGCAGATTAAAGTTTTACTGAACTCTGCCCAACAGACCAACACCAACCATGAGTCCCTCCCATCAGGAAGCTTGCACAGCCTCTTAGATAGCCTCATTTACAAGAGGGCAGACAGCAGAAGCAAGAAGAATTACAATCCTGCAGCCTGTGGAATGAAAACCACATTCACAGAAAGATAGACAAAATGAAAAGGCAGAGGACTACATACCAGATGAAGGAACAAGATAAAACCCTCCCAAAAAACTAAATTAAGTGGAGATAGGCAAACTTTCAGAAAAAGAATTCAGAATAATGATAGTGAAGATGATCCAGGACCTCGGAAAAAAAATGGAGACAAAGAGAAGATGCAAGAAATGTTTAACAAAGACCTAGAAGAATAAAAGAAAAAACACCTAGAAGAATTAAAGAACAAACAAACACAGATAAATAATACAATAACTGAAATTAAAAATACACTAGAAGGAATTAATAGCAGAATAACTGAGACAGAAGAAGGGATAAGTGACCTGGAAGACAGAATGGTGGAATTCACTGCTGTGGGACAGAATAAAAAGAATGAAAATAAATGAAGACAGCCTAAGCGACTTCTGGGACAATATTAAATGCAACAACATTCGCATTATAGGGGTCCCAGAAGAAGAGAGAAAGAAAGGACCCAAGAAAATACCTGAAGAGATTATAGTCGAAAACTTCCCTAACATGGGAAAGGAAATAGCCACCCAAGTCCAGGAAGCTCAGAGAGTCCCAGGCAGGATAAACCAAAGGAGAAACATGCCGAGACACATAGTAATCAAACTTACAAAAATTAAAGACAAAGAAAAATTATTAAAAGCAACAAGGGAAAAACGACAACATACAAGGGAACTCCCATAACGTTAAAACCTGATTTCTGAGCAGAAACTCTACAAGGCAGAAGGGAGTGGCATGATATATTTAAAGTGATAAAAGGGAAGAACATACAACCAAGATTACTCTACCCAGCAAGGATCTCATTCAGATTCCACAAAGAAATCAAAAGCTTTACAGACAAGCAAAAGCTAAGAGAAGTCAGCACCACTAAACCAGCTCTACAACAAATGCTAAAGGAACTTCTCTAAGTGGGAAACACAAGAGAAGAAAAGGAACTACAAAAACAAAGCCAAAATAATTCAGAAAACGGTAATAGGAACAAACATATCGATAATCACCTTAAATGTGAATGGATTAAATGCTCCAACCAAAAGACACAGGCTCACTGAAAGGATACATAAACAAGATCTGTATATAAGCTGTCTACAGGAGACCCACTTCAGACCTAGGGACACATACAGACTGAAAGTGAGGGGATGGAAAAAGATATTCCATGCCAATGGAAATCAAAAGAAAGCTGGAGTAGCAATACTCATATCAGATAAAATAGACTTTAAAATAAAGACTGTTATGAGAGACAAGGAAGGACACTACATAATGATCAAGGGATCAAACCAAGAAGAAGAAATAACAATTATAAATATGTATGAACGCAACATAGGAGAACCCAAATACATAAGGCAAATGCTAACCGCTTTAAAAGAGAAAATCTACAGTAACACAATAATAGTGGGGGACTTTAACACCTCACTTATGCCAATGGACAGATCATCCAGACAGAAAATTAATAAGGAAACACAAGCTTTAAATGACACAATACACCAGATAGGTTTAATTGATACTTATAGGACATTCCATCTGAAAACAGCAGATTACACTTTCTTCTCAAGTGCAAACGGAACATTCTCCAAGATAGATCGCATCTTGGGTCACGCATCAAGCCTCGGTAAATTTAAGAAAATTGAAATCATATCAAGCATTGCTTCCGACCACAACACTATGAGATTAGAAATAAATTACAGGGGAAAAAATGTAAAAAATACAAACACATGGAGGCTAAACAATATATTACTAAATAACCAAGAGATCACTGAAGAAATCAAAGAGGAAATCAAAAAATACCTAGAGACAAATGACTATGAAAACACGACAATCCAAAACCTATGGGATGCAGCAAAAGCAGGTGTAAGAGGAAAGTTTATAGCAATTACAATCTCGCCTCAAGAAACTAAAAAGCTCAAATAAACAACCTAACCTTACACCTAAAGGAACTAGAGAAAGAAGAACAAAACCCAAAGTTAATAAAAGGAAAGAAATCATAAAGACCAGAGCAGAAATAAATGATACAGAAATAAAGAAAACAATAGCAAAGATCAATAAAACTAAAAGCTGGTTCTTTGAGATGATAAACAAAATTGATAAACCATTAGCCACAGTCATCAAGAAAAAGAGGGAGAGGACTCAAATCAATAAAATCAGAAATGAAAAAGGAGAAGTTACAACAGACACCACAGAAAAACAAAGCATCATAACAGACTACTACAAGCAACTCTATGCCAATAAAATGGACAACCTGGAAGAAATGGACAATTTCTTAGAAAAGCACAACCTTCCGAGACTGAACCAGGAAGAAATAGAAAATATGAACAGGCCAGTCACAAGTAATGAAATTGAAACTGTGATTAAAAATCTTCCAACAAACAAGAGCCCAGGACCAGATGGCTTCACAGGTGAAATCTACCAAACATTTAGAGAAGAGCTAACACCTATCCTCAAACTCTTCCAAAATACAGCGGAGGGAGGAACACTCCCAAACTCATTCTACGAGGTCACCATCACCTTGATACCAAAACCAGACAAAGATACTACAAAAAAAGAAAATTACAGACCAATATCACTGATGAATATAGATACAAAAATCCTGAACAAAATACTAGCAAACAGAATCCAACAACACATTAAAAGGATCATACACCATGATCAAGTGGGATTACCCCAGGGATGCAAGGATTCTTCAATATATGCAAATCAATCAATGTGATACACCATAGTAACAAATTGAGGAATAAAAACCATATGATCATCTCAATAGATGCAGAAAAAGCTTTTGACAAAATTCAACAGTGATTTATGATAAAAACTCTCCACAAAGGGGGCATAGAGGGAACCTACCTCAATATAATAAAGGCCATATATGAGAAACTCACAGCAAACATCATTCTCAATGGTGAAAAGCTGAAAGCATTTCCTCTAAGATCAGGAACAAACCAAGGATGTCCACTCTCACCACTATTATTCAACATAGTTTTGGAAGTCCTAGCCATGGCAATCAAAGGAGAAAAAGAAATAAAAGGAATACAAATTGGAAAAGAAGTAAAACTGTAACTGTTTGCAGATGACATGATACTATACATAGATAATCCTAAAGCTGCCAGCAGAAAACTCCTAGAGCTAATCAATGAATTTGTTAAAGTTGCAGGATACAAAATTAATGCACAGAAATCTCTTGCATTCCTATACACTTACAATGAAAGATCAGAAAGAGAAATTAAGGAAACAATCCCATTCACCACTGCAACAAAAAGAATAAAGTACCTAGGAATAAACCTACCTAAGGAGGTAAAAGACTTGTACTCAGAAAACTATAAGACACTGATGAAAGAAATCAAAGATGATATAAACAGATGGAGAGATATACCATGTTCTTGGATTAGAAGAATCAATATTGTGAAAATGACTATACTACCCAAAGCAATCTACAGATTCAATGCAATCCCTATCAAATTACCAGTGGCCTTTTTTACAGAACTAGAACAAAAAATCTTAAAATTTGTATGGAGACACAAAAGACCCTGAATAGCCAAAGCAGTCTTGAGGGAACAAAACGGAGCTGGAGGAATCAGACTCCCTTACCTCAGACTATACTACAAAGCTACAGTAATCAAGATAATATGGTACTGGCACAAAAACAGAAATATAGATCAATAGAACAGGATAGAAAGCCCAGAGATAAACCCACACACCTATGGTCAACTAATCTATGACAAAGGAGGCAAGGATATACAATGGAGAAAAGACGGTTCCTTCAATAAGTGGTGCTGGGAAAACTGGGCAGCTACATGTAAAATAATGAAATTAGAACACTCCCTAACATGATACACAAAAATAAACTCAAAATTGATTAAAGACCTAAATGTAAGGCCAGACACTATAAAACTCTTAGAAGAAAACATAGGAAGAACACTCTTTGACATAAATCACAGCAAGATCTTTTTTTACCCAACTCCTAGAGTAATGGAAATGAAAACAAGAATAAACAAATGGGACCTAATGAAACTTAAAAGCTTTTGCACAGCAAAGGAAACTATAAACAAGATGAAAAGACAACCTTCAGAATGGGAGAAAATATTTGCAAACAAATCAATGGACAAAGGATTAATCTCCAAAATATATAAACAGCTCATGCAGTCAATTTTAAAAAAACAAACAACCTAATCAATAAATGGGCAGAAGACTAAATAGACATTTCTCCAAAGAAGACATACAGATGGCCAAGAGGCACATGAAAAGCTGCTCAACATCACTAATTATTAGAGAAATGCAAATCAAAACTACAGTGAGGTATCACCTCACACCAGTTAGAATGGGCGTCATCAGAAAAATCTACGAACAACAAATGCTGGAGGGGTGTGGAGAAAAGGGAACCCTCTTGCAATGTTGGTGGGAATGTAAATTGATACAGCCACTATGGAGAACAGTATATGGAGGTTCCTTAAAAAACTAAAAACAGAATTACCATATGACCCAGCAATCTCACTACTGGGTGTATACCCAGAGAAAACCGTAATTCAAAATGACACATGCACTCCAATGTTCATTGCAGCACTATTTACAACAGCCAGGTCATGGAAGCAACCTAAGTGCCCATCAACAGATGAATGGATAAAGAGGATGTGGTACATATATACAATGGGATATTACTCAGCCATAAAAAGGAACGAAATTGGGTCATTTGTAGGGTCTTGGATGGACTTAGAGACTGTCATACAGAGTGAAGTAAGTCACAAAGAGAAAAACAAGTATTGCATATTAACGCATATATGTGGAATCTAGAAAAATGGTGCAAATGAACCAGTTTGCAAGGCAGAGATAGAGACATAGATGTAGAGAGCAAATGTATGGACACCAAGGGGGGAAAGCGGGGCGGTGGGGGGATGAATTGGGAGATTGGGATTGACGTATATACACTAATATTTATAAAATAGATAACTAATAAGAGCCTGCTGTATAAAAAAAAAATAAATTAAATTAAATTAAAAAACTGAGCTGAGCAGATGTTGCTAATACAGAAATAACAAGATTCGACTTGAGTTGATATTAGCAAAATAGGATGATATGTACATGTACTCATTTTGTTATTCTGTCACCTTTACTTCTTGAAAACTAGTTCCAAGAATCTCTAATAATATTTTTTACTCATTAAATCTAAGTGTCTTCTCTTTGAAAAGCCAAACCAAAAGGGGAAAATTTACAAGGAAGAGCTGGGCATTCCCAAAATTGAAAGCAGCATGTACAAAAGGCTACAGATCTGAAACAACATGATGTGGAAGGGGACTAGCTCATGGCTGGCTGGATGGAGAAGACATGGAAGGAACAAAAAATGAATTTGGTAAGGTAACAGGCTAGTTCATGATGAATCACTGTGTGAAAGCATTAGGATCTTAGTAGAAAAGTACTATTCAGTAGAAGTAAAATGCAAGCCACATGAATAAAGTTTTGTAGTAGCTGTATTAAATAGTGAAATTAATTTTAATAACATTTTGGATTTACTGAATTAAACAATGATCAAATATGTGATCAATTTAAGCACTGTTAATGAGATGTTGTACTTTTTTGTTCTAAATTTTCACAAAGTGCATTTTATATTTAAAGCACATCTCAGTTCATACTCTCTCAAATGTTCTATAGCCACATGGAGCCAGTGACTATTGAGAAGCATAGCTATAGATCTTTGATAAGAAAATTTCAGAATTTATCTGCTTTTCATTCTTTCAGTCACCAAATCTACTCCCTGTGACTTCCATGATTCCCAGTCCAGACATCTAGCCCTAACCTATTTCCTGAAGTCCAAGATTATACATCCAAACTGTCTACTGTATATTTACAGTACAGTATCTAATATTTACCTCAAAATTGTCTCAAACTAAGTTCATTATCTGCCTCCTTCACTTCTGCATCTTGCTATAATTATCTTGCTCTCTCCCTCTACTCAATCTTCTCATTTGATCAGCTAAAAGATTCTAATAATTCTAATTCAAAACCTCTCAAAAATTCTGTAACTTCTGTAATCCAAATGTTCCCCAAATCATGATTAACACCACTCCAAATGAGTCTTTTTTTCCCTCCCTGCCATCATTTGGTCATCCTTCCTATATATCCTCTATTATCTCAGAAGAATGTCTTCGTGAATTAAAATAATAATAATGATGATGATGGTGGTGGAGGAGGAGGGGGAAGGGAAGTAGTAGTATAGTAGTAGCAGTAGTAGCGATAAAAACTAAGCTTTTCTCCTTAAACATCTCCCTGTAGTCTACAGGATAAAATTAAAAGGCAAATATTGTGTCATAAAGAAGTTTTCAGTGCCCTTGAATAACATAATTATTCCTTTAGATGAGTGGATTTTACCCTATTTGTTTATAAAGAAGAAAGAAAAGCAAATAAATAATTTTTATCTATAATAGTAACTAAAGCATAATTCTAGAGAGAATATGGTGAAAAGTTGACATAAGTATTGTTACGCTTATTATTGCTGTTATACTTGTTGAAGTATAAGTGTAAATTCACCAGCTCCTTAAAATTAAACCATCTATTCTCCTCATAAGAGAGGGCTTTAAAAAGCATTAACTCCCTCTATCCTCCATTACTATTCCCAGAAAATTGGTTGTTTAGAATCATACGACTTAGTATATCAGCAAGTAAAGAACACACATCTGCCCCAGTGACAGGAGTGGCTCCTGATGGTGAGTGCAACCATGAGGTAAACAGAATCGAATGGGGAGCCCTGGGTGAATTACTGGTACAGGGAAAGGAAGGGCAGGATTTATGCCTAGCATGCACAGCTGGAAGACAAGTAGGTGCAAGAACTAATATGTAACAGAAAACCGCCTGCCTTATTCTGTTTCACTGAGACTGCCAACTGAGATACATTATTTGACACAGCTACGCAGAGCCAAATCATTCATCAAGCTGTTTAAAGCTCAGCGCACCACCTGTCCACGGATGAGATTCATTTCAAAAAATAAAAGTTTCCCCAGCCCCATGACAAAAGGGAAGATACTTCCTTTAGAACGAACAAAAGTTATGACATCCTTTGCCAACAAAATATGCCACAATACCCAAAAGAATAGATGAAAAAAAGGAGAGAGAAAATGAAGGATGTCATTCAGCTTGTCTAGATGGTGGTAAAAGACGCAACTACAAAGGGGTAACCTAATATACCACAAAGTGAGAAAATGTATTTTCTAGCAGTTTCAAATTTTAGAATATGTATTAAGACCTACAATTTCAGTGTAGCATTTTATACTTTCATCATTAATCTCCAAATTCTTGTTTTATATGATTATTAGACACAATGAAAGCAGGTAAAATAAAACTCATCTTCAAAATAGTTTATACCTATCTATCTAAAGCCTTTTTGTAGCAGTAGCAAAATTATCTTTAAACAGTTTTATTATTTTGAACTTTCTTAACCATTATGGAATTCTGGGGACAGAGTCCTCCTTCTAGCTGAACTCAGAAAAAAATGTGAACAGTGTTTTTGACAGAAAAGTCTGTCAAATAAGATTTTTTTTTTTTAATTGGAGTTAATTTGGTTCACTCAAGCATACTTTTTCTTTTCTTGGAGTACATCAACAAATATCTTTTATAGAAGTCACTGAAAGCTCATGAGTTCTTGTGATAGTTGACAACTGGCTGGGTGGAAGAATTATTGGGAATCCTTAGATAAACTTTGGGAGAGGGCTGGACCACATGCAGTCACTGAGGAAGGAAGCTTAGGGCTTTTTTTAAAATTTTTATTGAAATATAGTTGATGTACAATGTTGTGTTGGTTTCAGGTGGACAACAAAGTGATTCAGTTATTTATATATATATATGTGTGTGTGTGTGTGTGTGTGTGTGTGTGTGTGTGTATATATATATATATATATATATATATATATATATATATATATATATATATATATATATATATATATTCCGTTCAAGATTCTTTTCCATTATAGGTCATTACAAGATATTGATTATAGTTCCCTGTGTTATACACTTTAATAGTAAAGAGTGATCCTAGGGTGAGAAGGATTAAAAACATTCAGATTACATATCTAGAAGTTAATATACCCTTTACTATGACACAGGAGTTAAAATAATTAAATCTGAATGTAGCAACCTAGATAAATATCAAAAGCATAATGTTGAATGAAAAAAATCAAGATATATATCAATATGTAAAAACATGATTACATTTATATAAATGTTTAAAGACTCACAAAGCAACACAGCATATGCTTATGGATTCGTTATATATAGTAAAATTGCAAATGCTAAGCTTAAACTGAGAATGACCCAGAACTCCTAGAAGAAGGTTTCAGCTTGGTGGGGACTGTGAATGCAAAATGTTAATTAAACTTTCCAAGGGGCTATGAAAGGAGAGGAAGAAGAGATAAGGGGGAGGAAGGGAGAAAGTGAGAGAAATTCAGGAAGAGTTGGTCCTCAGGGCCAGAATAGAAATTGGTTATGTAGAATGTCCTAAGACCCTATGCCGGTTTACATTAAATGTACGATCAGTTTAATAGGTTTGAATAAGCATAACCAAACAGAAGATCTCGCCTCTCCCTCAATCCCATGAACTCTAAATAGTTGGGAATATAATCTCTGAACTCATAAAGGAGTGATAAATACTCACTCATACTCCTTATTTATATTTGACTAACCAACATTAAGCTTCCTTTGTTGTAAACTATATTACTCCGTTGTTCATGTTGGGGGACATAGAGCTATGGGTATTCAGATTCCTTAAACTCTGTAGTAACAACGTCTGCTTATCATTCTTTTTGAGAAAATATATAGCTGTACTTCAGACATATCTAAGATTTGACCTTGGAAAAGGAGATTCTCTACCAGAATGGTTATGGCTAGGTAACGTGGTTGATGCGGTGTTTATCCTTGTCATTGACAGTGGGAACCAGTAAATGGTGAATCAACTACTATAAATTACCACCTGTGTACAAGGCTCTAGTAGACACTTTAAGACAAGGATAAACATTTTTTCTAGTTTTCTGCTAATAAGAAATTTCATAAAATATCAATATCTGGTAAGGATTCTCCTTGATCACAACAGGACAAGACAAAGACAAGAACATTCCAACATGATGCCTGAAGAGATAAAAATAGACATTGTGCATCCACAGAACACCAAGCATGCTTCCCTCTCCTTTCCTCCCTAAAGAGTGACCACTTTTTTCCCTGGTGATAATGGTAACCCTGTTTCTTTCCTCCAGCCTCTTATATGTTTTATGTAAAATATAATAAATGTAAAATCAATAAAGTATTTAAAAAATCAATCCACTGAATTACCCTTCTTCCTGACAGTATCTGATCCAAAAGAGACCTGTAATTTTCTTAGGGCTTTCCCTCAAAAATCACCATCCAGTTCTTACCACGGTTTGTGGTCTCCCTTGCTGCATCAGTTAACAAACATAGTTTTGATGGAGATTCTTTTTCTAAAGTTTCTTCTTTCATGGAGCAAGCACTCTAGCAACATACACAAACACACACACAGAAAGAGAAAAAATGTGAGTACATGTGCAGGCACCGGGAGAGGAAGAAAGAGAAAGAAAAAGCATGCATGCAGGGTAGAATAAAGGAGTAACTTTACATCATTAAAATTATGGGTCAAAGTATGCACCACACACCTGTGTGCAGAAAAGAAAAAAGCTGGCCTGAGGCTTCTATCTTTAGAAAGACCTGCTTGCAAGTTTGGTCCTTGGCTGGCATCTCACACTTTGCTTTTCTAACATTCCCTAACTGATAGAAGTGGATTCATCCAGATCCTTATTGTGTCTTTTCCCCTTATTGATCTGGTTGCGTATTTTTAATTGACAACTGTGAAATCTTAGCCATAAACAGAACTATATGCTGAGTCCTATGAGTCCTTCTAGAGTATCACCAAATATGGGAGTAGTCTTGGGGATCCAAGAAAAATTTGGATATGATAATTTTGACTGAAAAGCTACTGTAAACAGTCCAAACTCTCTACTTTCACAAATAGTAATTCAGCTTTAAGTCTACCAGTAAAACAGAAAATCAGACATTTTCAGGAGTTATAAAGAGAGTTATTAAGTTAAGCCAAAGCCTTGCTCGTTCCTCTTGTATCTTTCATGTATTTTTTTAAATCTAAAGACAGGGAATCAAGTAATAATAATGACTGTGAAGTTATTTGTGACATAGTGAAACAGGAAAAAGCCAGTGAAGTAAATTCTTTCCCATCAGATGTGGCAGAACATGTTGGACAAATCTATAACTTTTGTCAATTTTTGGAAGCAAAGGTAAAAAATGAATAGTGAGAAATTGAAATATGAGATGTAAATAAAATATATTTCAAAGCAAATACTGACTAAAATAGCCTTTTATCTCTCCCAGGTACTGTGCGCTTGGAAAAAACTAATTCAGGAAGAATCATGGTTAGGGAAAAGACCACACACAGTAATATTAAAGAATGAATCATATCATTTGAGAGATAATACAAGAAGTCTAATAAACTTGGGGAAGAACTAAAAGGTGACATACCTACACTTCCCAAACCCTGTTCAGAAACCATTTCTATAAAAGGCAAAAGACCTTCAAGTTTCTTGGCATACTGATAATAATTCAGCTAATTTTCATCCTTAACCAGCATCCTCTAAACGTTGTTAAATGCTTCGTCTTTGTATGTATTTGAATTTTTACCAAAAAAGAAAAAAAAAACCCTTTATTCGAATTATAAATTTTAAAAGCCTCTTTTGAAGACAGCAGTAATTATAAGATAACCACAACAACTGACAATGATTTGTCTGGAAATACATTTGGATGTTGCATATTCTTTTACGGTAATGAGAAATGCACATGCAGCTAGACTTTAGCTGTATCTAAGTCCTATCACCATCTCTCCTAACCAGAGAGCAGGATGTCTGCGGCTCTGATAAATTTATTTCCCAGATATCTTCCACAAAAACATTGTTTTTGCAAGAAAACGGCATTACAGCTAGCTTTGTGATGGTCTTCCTGGGCAGAGGCATCGTACCAGAGTGGATCCTAACGAATGGATGTTTTCAGCAAAATATAACCATCCTTTCTTCTCTAATGATTGGAAAAGCAGCAGTTTCCACTCTGGTGACCAGAGAGAGAATGTCTTCAAGTCTTTTTAAATGTGTTGAAGTATTGCATCTGCAAGCTGAGCTAATGCAAGCTCACTTCAACATGATGGTACAGTCATCAACACATTAAGCAATGATTACCTCTCATACGTTTCTATCTGTGAATTGTTATCTGCTTCTTTAGAACTACTTTTGAACACTTAATACAGAGCAGTGAATATTATCACCAACAACGCACAAAAGTTCTTTTTCTTCTACAAGAATGACAAGTTGTTTAAACTTGAGGTGAGAATTATGATTGAACAGCATGCCTACATTTTTCTGAGAACCAGAATGAATTCATGGTAACAGTTTCAATATTACAGCTCTTTTCTGTTATTCCTCTGTAATCATAATGTATTTCTAGTTCAATCATCATCTTTAGAAGAAGAAAGAGTCCTTTAGATATCATGCAACGTAATATAGACCCAGGCTCAATAAGTACATGTTGGAATAAAAACATATAAATGTTAGTGTCTGTAGGTGTGATGAAATGAAATAATGCCTTTCTTAGTAGAGTCTCAGAAGGAGTTCCAATGACTCATACTGAGTTGACTTCACTGATTTTTAAACTCCATATGATATTATCGTAACTATACTTGCATGCCAATGTTAATAAAATGACCTAGCTTAAAGGTAAAAATAACTTTTACAGAAGTAAGCTTTATCATCATCACTATTACTTATCTGGTTGCCATTCTTATGTGCTTATCTATGTAGTGACTGATAAATGAGGTTTAAAAAACTGAATTTAAAGAACGTGGCTGAAGGTGAGGTTTCTACTCCTACTCCACCCTACCATGGAAATTATCCAACCCACATGGCAGTTTCATGTCAAAGAGTTTCTGAAGCAAGGCACGCTGTAAGTTCATTAACAAATTATAGCTATCAAGTTCTCAGAGATGTGTCATAAAATAAGTGGGTTCATTGTGATCAAATTTTACCTTTTAGAAAGTTTCTTGCTTATTTTGAGAATTTCAAGTGAAATAGTAATGTTATATATTATAGCCCTCAAAACAATTAATTTTTTAGTCTCCACTTTCATAACTAGGTTTTTAAAATATCAAGAGGATTTTGTCCTTATTCTTAAGCTCTCAGCATTATCAGCATCCTTCTTTACCTTATATACACTCACTTTTTAGTTGACAGATTTCTGGCAAAAATGGACAGTCATCAGTGGACATTTACGATATTTCAATACGAATTAGGCATTAAGATAGCGCTTCATTAATTTTTTAAGTTATGATTGTTTGACCACTCCCCGAGAAAACCTTTCCTAAGAAAAGAAAGTCTGCTTATTTCCCAAAATAGCTTTAAATGTATCTAATAAAAATATGTAATTTACTATATTACTTGTTAGTTTATGAAGAAACCCGGATGTTCATTTTCATGAATTAATAAGTATTGTACTATGTGCTATAAAAGAGATTAAGAGAAATAAAATAGTTTGAATTACCTAAAGGAACTTTTAATCTAGCAAAGGAATAAAACTGGTTCACCAATAATAGCAATACAATGTAAAATGGGAATATATATAAACGGCATTTTCTTGAGGGGTTCAGGAAAAGTCTTAGGACAAAGTGATAAAACAGAACTTCAAAAAATACCGTATGGGTTTCATCAGGTAGCAGCATCATCAAGCAAAAGGAACAATGTGAAAAGAGACAAAGAAGTGAGAAAATACAGATCATTTTTAGGGAATAGTCAATAACACTGTTGAACTTAAATGCAGGGTTTGTGGAAGGGGACACTATGAAATGAACCTGGAAAGATAACTCTTGTTTTCTAGAAAAAAGGTCTTGGACATGATGATGTAGATAACAGGGATTCATTAAAAGTAGGACAAGATTTGTTTATTTTGGGATGTACAGAGTTTGGGATGAAAGTGGGCTTCCGAGAGAGATGCTCTGTGGTATAGGAAAAGCTACCTTGGAACAATGAATAGACTGAGCTGAAGATCAAGATAAATACCTGAGAATCACCTAGACAAGTACTGTAGGCATTATGACTTTGGATTATATTTTCAAAGAACTTCAGAAATGTACATATTCATTAAAGATGAGTACAAATAAATTCAGGAATTAGATATCAAAGTGTTTAGAGAAGACACTTATTCATCTAAAGAAGAGCGCAGATTAGAATTCAGTGTTTTCCCAGAGCTACATTTTGGACCATATGCTAACTCTTCAGGCACTTGTCTGCTGTAAAATCTACTCTCAAATTAATTTACATGAAAATGCTTTATTGAATTTGGTTTGAGGCGGAAATACGTATTTTACAATTTATATCAAACATCTGGCTTAAATTTTCAGGAATTCCCTTATAGTACATTATAAGGTACTTTACCCTGAAATTAATAGATATTTTATGTCCTTAGAGATTTACTAAGTTTTCCCCAAAATAGTTTTTGCTAAATGCTCCTTATTGCTTAATTACTCTTGACTCCACAGATTACTCTTCACATATGTCTTCTGTTTTGTGTTCATTCTATGGGATGAGAACGTTGCTCTTGCCTTTTAGTGTGGCGTTGATGTTAGGAATGCTGTTTTTTTTTTTTTTTTTTAATGCTGGGGTTTTTTTCCTACAATATTGATAAAGTTTCATGCTCTTGCCACAGTTAAACTATTGCTCAGTACTTATCTCTCTTGTTAATATTCTCATCTCCATGTTACCTACAGAGAGAGCTTAACATCTGGGGTATCTATCATTGCTTGGCAAGAAGGTCTGAAGTAACCCCGTATTTTTCAAATAAACATTGTTATTAAAGGATAACATACTTTCTTAATCCAAGCTCCCTATGAAACAGAGCCAATATGTGCCATTCCTGCATGGTGCAACCCAAGGCAGCAAAAGTAAGTGAAAATGACAGTGAGGCAGGAAAGAAGGAAAAAGCACACATGCACTCTCAAGTTGACAACAGCTTCCCAACAAGACACAGTGAGCTATTCGATCTCCAGGCAGCCTCCAGAGAGGCAATGAGGACTTACTCTGTTGGTCGTATCGTCTATATACTTATTGTTGTCTGTTTGTTCTATTAGTTACAAGGAAGGATGTGTTGAACTATCCCATGATAATTATGTATGTGTGCACTTCTTTTAATTTTTTCATTTTTTCCCTTTACTAAATCTTAAGCCATATTACTTAATGGCTGGGGTATTACTTACTTGCTGGCTGAGATGATCTTCCTTCTCTCCTGATCTTGATCCTGTAAATCTTTACTGCTATGGTAACTCTCAATGTCTTCAAGAAATTTATATTTTATCCAATTTTTCTACTTGTTCTCAATAGGACCTTTGGTTTAAAACAACTTAGTCCACTATCTCTAGAAATGGAATTTGTTAAATGTATCCACTCCTTATTCTACCAAAAGTTAAAAGAAAGCAACTTTAAAAATCATTCAACTTCGGTGCTTCGGGGCGAGGGGTACAAAGTAACAAACTGAGTCAGACTTTCAGACTTTTTAGAGCTAGAAAGCAAACAAACTAAGGACTCCAAAATATAGTAAAAGAAAAAAACTAATCAACATAATTCAATGAATTTCTTAAAATTTTATATTTGCATATTATACAACTAAAAACACTTTAAAAACTGTCAAAGATACCACTGTCTTAGATTTTGGTTCTTTGGTATATTTTAAATTTTCTATCACTCTAAAAAAGAAAATGAGTCCTGGAGAACCATTATACAAGGTTAGAACTTCCTAGTGAATGCTTTCTGATTCATCACACTTTCTTGGAGGAAGAGAGAATGAATCATTTCTTAAATGAATGTTACCATATCATGGGAAATTTGTAAGTTTTTTATTTTATCTGACACCTGAGGAAACATACATGTAAATTCCTTTAACACATGTAATAAATATTAAGGAGAAAAGAAACACACTGCCATATACACTTGAAAGAACAATTCTCAGCAATTCCAGGAGTTAGTCTGTGTTCCTACAAATTTTATTAAGTACTTACATGAATGCTCAAGGTTAGAGAGGTAAAAGGTAAGTTTCTGGGCCATTAAACCCTATACCTTCTCAGTAGATCACAATTAGAAAAACACCTGTGCTAAACAGTGGGGCTGTGCCGTTCAAATGCTTTCTAGTTTTCCATGACTACAATCTAGCAATGCAAGTAGAGCATTTGACACAGGTGCTTCCCATTACCCAGAATATCACTTCAATTGTGGGCTTTCCATTACAATTTGAACACGTTAGATTATAAATAGATGACACATTTATCAGCATGAAGAACTTAATTTGGAAATTTCATTATAGAATACAAAAATAGAGATTTAAGATTTTCTGTTTTTAATGTTATTTTTCAGTAATATAGCTTAAAATATAAAAATGGCATTTTATCTAAGAAATGTGCACATTAATGATTATACCTTTGTGAACACTAATAAAACTAAAAAGTAAGGAGAAAAACTAGTAAAACATCATCGTATAAAACTAATACACAGCTTAATGAAACAACTCTTCCCTTAGTTCTGTCATCAAGAAGAATATGTGAATACTTCTCTATACTTACATTTCCATACTGATAAAAGAAAATGACTTAGAGTTAAAAAATAAAAATTAAGAAATATATAGAGTATAACAAAAGTAGGTTAACCTTAACTTTGATAGTCAATTAGAAAAAACAAAGGGTTCACTGTTTTTAATAAATACTGATCATGGCAACTGTGTGTGTTCTGTCAAGACCACTAGCAAAGACCTACAAATGCAGACCTTTAGTAAAACTCCAAAGGAACAGTGAGGCTTGTAATTCAAACACATATGCATACACACAGGCAAAACAACATTAAGACCATAGCTTCTAATGTTGGAAATCCAAGAATTGGTTGAATAGTAACATTGTCCTTAATGAATAAAAATGGAGAAATATTATAAACACCATTTTTTCCCCAACAACACAGGAATGGAGAGGCAGAATCCATGATTACGGGCTTCAAGCATGTAGCTTGCTTTAAAAAAAAAATTGACCATCACAATGCAATTTTAAAATTGAAAGCTTGAGAATGTTAAGCTTGCAATATTCATATATCACTGTTGGCTGTTTTTCTCTGCCATAGAGTTGTGGGAGGGGCAGGGGTGTTGGGAGATTGCCAAAAAAAAGGAGCTCAGAACAGGGCAGAGACAGCAACTGTGACAAAAAAATAAGACACCTGGTCAAACTTCCAAATGGTAACGTTACGAGAAAATAGATTATAACTAACATAATACTGTATGTCAACGGTATTTCAGTTTAAAAGAGAGCAAACATATTATGCAGAGGAAGATTAATATTCTGCCCAATAATTTTTTTCAGCATGATAAAGCTGAGTAGACAAAAATAAATGACCAGAAAGGCTGATCTTCTCCACCTTCCTACTTATCTTTCCTAGACTCTCCCCCGCCTTACTGCATCACCTCTAAAGTATTCAATGTCCCTGATGAATGGATTGAATAAGAAACTTCAATGGTATATGAAGAGGGGATATAATTTTCCTAGTTGATGCAAACCCACATTGCTTTACTGCAAAAAATGCAACGTGCCATTCCTTTAACAAATTTTTCTTTTGCGTTTTCCTACTGAGTCATCAGTGAGGAAGAGTTAGTTTTTAAAAAGATGTATGTTGCCACTCCCAAAGAAATGTACATTTACATAGTGAAATGCAGATATTGCACTTCAACCAAAAACAATGAATCTACTGTGATATAATTTCAGATACAGAAACATGTTGTTAAGGAGAGTCTTCTGTGGTTTTTGCTTAGTCCATCAATGCACAGGATTGGGATCAACACATAGCTATCTGGAGCTTACAGATCTTCATTTCTTCCTCAATTTTTTATGTTTTAAAATTTACACATATTTGTGAGCTATCTTGCTGAATGAATTCCTGAAGAGTTGGTGATAAGACACTTTTGCTTTCTGTAAGATGCTATTTCTATCTCTAATTACTCTTCCAAGAAAGAAACATCTGCTGTTGCTCATTACCATTTTCTTCTCATCTCCTTATAGCCTTTATGTATTTTGAAAGTATCTTGGATTATGTTATTGCATTTTTCTAATATTTTTCATAGAAGTGAATAAAACTTGCTCAAAAACCAACCAGAATTGAACCACAGAGCATTCAGAGACAAAAAATGACCTCACCCCCACCAATTTTTTTCGGCTTCACATCATTATTTATAATTCTGCTGCATTTTTAAAAACTTCTTTACAGAAATTAAGCCTGAATTTGAAAAACTAGAAATCGAGTTTCCCCTCCTACCGAGAGCTTTGGTAGACTTCTTACCTAGTTTTATCACAGGTTCTGTGATCTTCATTTCTGAGAGATGCAGTAGGATTAACTCCTGTTAGCAAAGGCCATATTAAAATTTTAAAATACTATTGTTAGGAAAATATGTACTAAATGATGAGCTAAAATATTATTTTTTTATAATTTTACCCAAGTATGATAACATACTTTTCCCAGAAAACATAGCATTAAAAGATATCTCAGCTGTTGGTTACAGGCTATACATCTTTGTTTTGAGTGGTTTCTCTAGACCCTGGAGATTAAATTTTCTAAAGCATTATTCTGATTTTCTCTCACCCTTGCAGATTATTTTAGTGGTTTCCTTTTGTCCAACATCTAAGAATCTCTGCGTCTTATCCAAACATCCCTCCTACCATTTCTTGCAAATCAATGAACAAATTATCTATTATAAACCATATTGATTACTTATGGGTTTTATATTCAATTATGTTATTGAAATAATACTCACAGAGAAATGCACAAATAGTACACATAAAATTTGACAAACTGACATATGTATACACCCAAGAAACCGTCCATATGAATCAAGATATAGAGCATTCCCATCATCCCAGAAATTTCTCTCATATTCCCATCCAGTCAATCCCCACCTTCCAGAGGCAATTTTGTTTTGATTTATGTATATATCACTATATCTACCTACCTACCTACCTACCTAGTAACATTGCCTATGTTTTAACTTCCTATAAATGGACTAATACTATATGTACTCTTCAGTGTCTGGCTTATTCTTCTTAATGTTTTGAGATATATCTATGTTGTTTCATGATTAGTTCAGTCTTTTAAATTACTGAATTATATTCTATTGTATAAGTGTAAAACGATTAGTTTACCAATTCTTGCATCTTGGACATTAGTGTTCTTCCCAAGTTAGGGGCTTCTTAAATAAAACTGTGAATAGGTTTGTTTCATCCACATTTTTTTTTAATTAATTAATTAATTTATTTATGGCTGTGTTGGGTCTTCGTTTCTGTGCGAGGGCTTTCTCTAGTTGTGGCAAGCGGGGGCCACTCTTCATCGCGGTGCGCGGGCCTCTCACCATCGCAGCCTCTCTTGTTGCAGAGCACAGGCTCCAGACACGCAGGCTCAGCAACTGTGGCTCACGGGCCCAGCCGCTCCGCGGCATGAGGGATCTTCCCAGACCAGGGCTCGAACCCGTGTCCCCTGCATTGGCAGGCAGATTCTCAACCACTGCGCCACCAGGGAAGCCCGCATCCACATTTTTGGCCTATATTATTCTCAAAATAAAATGCTTTGTCTTATTTCACAATAATTTTTCTTTAAGTTAACTTTAAAATTTGCCTTTCCTGACTATCCTAGAACTCAGAGAGGTCTCCCCTGGCCTCCTAACTATACTATTTATATAAGATATCCTATAATGTTTTGTTTTATTAATCTTTTGGGGTACATGCCCTGTAAGTACAAACATTTTAAAACCCTGAGGAAAAGGTCAAGTTCTATTCTTCTGTAACCAAGCACTTAGCATAGAGCCATGAACAATTCACTTTGTTCAAAAATCGGTGGTGCACGGAGAAAAGACAGCCTCTTCCATAAGTGGTGCTGGAGAAACTGGACAGGTACACGTAAAAGAATGAAATTAGAACACTCCCTAACACCATACACAAAAATAAACTCAAAATGGATTAAAGACCTAAATGTAAGGCCAGACACTATCAAACTCTTAGAGGAAAACATAGGCAGAACACTCTATGACATAAATCACAGCAAGATCCTTTTTGATCCACCTCCTAGAGAAATGGAAATAAAAACAAAAATCAACAAATGGGACCTAATGAAACTTAAGAGGTTTTGCACAGCAAAGGAAACCATAAACGAGATGAAAAGACAACCCTCAGAATGGGAGAAAATATTTGCAAATGAAGCAACTGACAAAGGATTGATCTCCAAAATATACAAACAGTTCATGGAGCTCAATATCAGAAAAACAAACAATTCAATTTAAAAAATGGGTAGAAGACCTAAATAGACATTTCTCCAAAGAAGATATACAGATTGCCAACAAACACATGAAAGAATGCTCAACATCATTAATCACTAGAGAAATGCAAATCAAAATACAATGAGATATCACCTCACACCAGTCAGAATGGCCATCTTCAAAAAATCTACAAACAATAAATACTGGAGAGGGTGTGGAGAAAAGGGGACCCTCTTGCACTATTGGTGTGAATGTAAATTGATACAGCCACTATGGAGAACAATATGGAGGTTCCTTAAAAAACTAAAAATAGAGCTACCATACGACCCAGCAATCCCACTATTGGGCATATACCCTGAGAAAACCATAATTCAAAAAGAGTCATGCACCACAATGTTCATTGCAGCTCTATTTACAATAGCCAGGACATGGAAGCAACCTAAGTGTCCATCGACAGATGAATGGATAAAGAAGGAGTGGCACATATATACAATGGAACATTACTCAGCCATAAAAAGAAATGAAATTGAGTTATTTGTAGTGAGGTGGATGGACGTAGAGTCTGTCATACAGAGTGAAGTAAGTCAGAAAGAGAAAAACAAACACCATATGCTAACACATATATATGGAATCAAAAAAAAAAAATTGGTCATGAAGAACCTAGGGGCAGGACGGGAATAAAGACGCAGACCTACTACAGAATGGACTTGAGGACATGGGGAGGGGGAGGGGGAAGGGTAAGCTGGGACGAAGTGAAAGAGTGGCACGGACTTATATATAATACCAAATGTAAAATAGATAGCTAGTGGGAAGCAGCCACGTAGCACAGGGAGATCAGCTCGGTGCTTTGTGACCACCCAGAGGGGTGGGATAGGGAGGGTGGGAGGGAGGGAGACTCAAGAGGGAAGAGATATGGGGATATGTGTATATGTACAGCTGAATCACTTTGTTATAAAGCAGAAACTAACACGCCATTGTAAAGCAATTATACTCCAATAAAGATGTTAAAAAATAAATCAGTGGTGCTAAGGTGGGGTGGAATCATTTAGAGCAGCCAAAGATCCTACTGAGAACTAGAAAACCAAGACTAAATATGAAAGCATCATAGAGCTGTAGAAGCAAGAAGAACTAGAGGTATTAAATTCTGGAGTGGGGAGAAATTCTCAGGTGTGAACTTAGAATCTGTACCCACTTTTACCGTGAGAGCCTTTGTCAGTTCTGGGTGAGGGTTGGAGTCTGTGAATATGGAACTGGCACAAGCAGAGGGCTACGCCAGAGGACAGAGATACTAGCAAAGCATTTGGCAGTTATGCAGGGAAGTGACAAAATTCAAGATTGGAGGGCTTCAAACATATGGCTGGTTTATCTCAAAATACTTGTTTTCCAAATTCTGAGAATGTACAATGCAGAAGGCTAAATGACTAAGCCAAAAACCCTTAAGAAGCAGACCAGAATTCCCCACCACCCAGCAGTGCTGTCGAGACAGACTCACAAATGAGAGGGGACCCTGTAATCATAAGGTCAGAGTTAAAGCCTCTAGAAAAGTAGTGAAGTGTAACAACTTGGCAGACATGAAAGGCCTAAGGTGAAAGGCTTATGAAAAACAGCAAAGTTTCTCACAAGTTCTTGGTACTGAGTATGCACAGACTTGCAAGGCTCTCAACCGAAAGCCCTAGAGGGTCATGCCCCAGGAATGGGTAAAGAATTAGAGATAGGCTGAGTCTTATTAAAAAACAAACAAACAAACAAAACACACACACACACACAAAAAGTACTGCAAGCCAGCCTCAAATCAGCTTAGTACCTAATAGGTGGGCAGCCTCCATTCTATCATTATAACAGTGAAAAGTACTCTTTGTGATAGAATAAAATATCTCTTGCATCCTATACATATCTTTATTCTTAATGTCCAACATTCAATCAAGAAGAATTAGCCATTCCAAGAGATAAAACCACATGACAAATAACCAAGAGAAAAAAAGAACTTAGACAAGGGGAAAAATTCCACAGGAGATGCTTATATTTTAGTTATTAACAATTTAAAAATAACTATAATTTGCTAAAGATATCATGGAGAAAATATATGAAAAGATTAAAAGAAAATTTGAATAAAGAACTGAATGAATAGTGTAGTACTAAAATAATATATCTGAAACTAAAATCTCTGTGAATAGTTATAAAAAGAAGACTGGATATAGCAGATTAGTGAAATGAAAGGGAGGCCTATACAAAATTTCAAAATTAAAGACTGGACAAATAAAAGGAAAGAAATTGATAAGATACATATTGGTCACAGTCAAAATGCATAGTGTATAGCATATACATTTGGTCACATGCAAAATGCATAGTGTGTAGCATATGTGGTGTGGAAACCCAAATGGAGAAAAGAGAATGGGGCAGAAGCAATATTTAAAATATGAGCTGGAAATGTTCCAAAACTGATGGAAGCTATCAATACATAAATTCAAGAAGTTCTGCAATCCCAAGCTGAATGCATATAAGGAAAGCCATACTTAAGTAAATCATAAAAGGCTTCTGAAAATCAAATACAAAATAAAAGTCTTAAAAAGCATCAAGAAATAAGACATTCAAAGCAGCAATAGTGATATCTAACTTCTTATGAAAAAGTATGAAAGCCAAAAGACAATGAAAACCTTCAAAGTGCTGGAAGAAACTAGATGCCAACAAAACCTTCTATACCCAGAGAAAATATTCTTCAAAAACAAAAAGAAAACATTTTTAGCATACAAAAACTGAAAACATTCATTACTATATAACCTGCATGAAAAAGTAAGCTAAAGGGAGTTCTTCAGGTAGAAGAAAAATAGAACCCACAGGAAAACATGGAAATTTGGATATTAATGAAGTGTACCTGAAAAGATAAATATCAGGATAGATCGAAATGAATACTGTTGCACAAATACTATATAATGGCCTGTCGAATTTAAAATATATGTAAAATTTAAAAAGACAATAACACAAAAGTAAGCAAGTAGGTTAAACGAAGACAAAGTTGTCATTTATTCAAATTTTTCAAGTCAAGATTTAACACACATACACACATCTTAAGTGGAAAATCCAATAAATATTTATATATGTATGAACTCAATAAATCATTAAATATTTCAATTTAAAGTATTGAAATTTCCAGCATGATGGAATCTTTCCCCATGCCTCTCCCACTATTCAGACTTCTGTTATAATAGATTAGTTCTGGAACCTGTTCTGGAACTTCATATGAATGAAATCCAACAGTAGGTACTCTTTTCTGTCTGGTTTATTTTACTCATAATTATGCCTATGATATTCATCCATGTTATTTGCAGTACATTCTTTTATAATAAGAGGTATTCCACTGCATAGTATTCTACAATGTATTTATTCACCCTCCTATTGATGATCATATGGTTGTTTTCAACTGGGGGCTATTATAAATAAAACTACCATAAACATTTTTGTCTTCTGATGAACATGTGTTCTTATTTCTGTGATTATACGAAAGCACAGAATTGTTGGATCATCGGCAGATGTAAACATAGCTTTAGTAAATACAACCGAAGAGTTTTTCAAAGTGATTCTTTCCATTTTTTCTACTATCAGCAATATAGTTCTAATTGTTCCACATCTTCTTTTCAATTGTGTTTTCTTCTTGAATAATGATATTGAGCATCTTATGTTTATTGCCCATTTGAATAGGTTCTTTTAAAGTGCCTGTTCAACAATCTTTGACATAAATCACAGCAACATCTTTTTTGACCCAACTCCTAGAGTAATAAAAAATTAAAACAAAAACAAACAAATGGAACCTAATTAAGCTTAAAAGCTTTTGCACAGGGGGAGGAAAGATGGCGGAAGAGTAAGACGCGGAGAACACCTTCCTTCCCACAGATACAGTAGAAATACATCTACACGTGGAACTGCTCCTACAGAACACCCACTGAACGCTGGCAGAAAACGTCCGACCTCCAAAAAGGCAAGAAACTCCCCCCGTACTTGGGTAGGGCAAAAGAGAAAAAAGAAATAACAGAGACAAAAGAATAGGGACGGCACCTGCACCAGTGGGAGGGAGCTGTGAAGGAGGAAAGATTTCCACGCACTAGGAAGCCCCTTTGCGGGCAGAAACTGTGGGTGGCAGAGGGGGGAAGCTTCGGAGCCACGGAGGAGAGCGCAGCCACAGGGGTGCGGAGGGCAAAGCGGAGAGACTCCTGCACAGAGGCTCGGCAATGAGCAGCACTCACCAGCGAGAGGCTTGTCTGCTCCCCCGCCGGGGCGGGCGGGGGCTGAGAGCTGAGGCTCGGGCTTCGGTGGGATTGCAGGGAGAGGACTGGGATTGGCGGCGTGAACACAGCCTGAAGGGGTTAGCACACCACAGCTGGCTGGGAGGGAGACCGGGAAAAGGTCTGCAGCTGCCGAAGAGGCAAGAGACTTTTTCTTGCCTCTTTGTTTCGCTGCGCGCAAGGAGAGGGGATTCAGAGCGCCGCCTAAACGAACTCCAGAGAAGGGCGCGAGCCGCGGCGATCAGCGCGGACCCCACAGACGGGCGTGAGACGCTGGGGCTGCTGCTGCCGCCTCCAAAAAGCCTGTGTGTGAGCACAGGTCACTCTCCACACCGCCCCTCCCGGGAGCCGGTGCAGCCCGCCACTGCCAGGGTCCCGTGATCCCCGGACAAATTCCCCAGGAGAACGCACTGTGCGCCGTCTGGTGCAACGTCACGCCGGCTGGTGCAACGTCAGGCTGGTGCAACGTCACGCCGGTGCAACGTCACGCCAGCCTCTGCTGCCACAGGCTCGCCCCGCCTCCTCCGTACCCCTCCCTCCCCACGGCCTGAGTGAGCCAGCGCCCCCGAAGCAGCTGCTCCTTTAACCCCGTTCTGTCTGGGCGGGGAATAGACGCCCTCAGGCGACCTACACGCAGAGGCGGGTCCAAATCCAAAGCTGAACCCCAGGAGCTGTGTGAACAGGGAAGAGAAGGGGAAATCTCTCCCAGCAGCCTCAGAAGCAGCGGATTAAAACTCCACAAACAACTTGATGTGCCTGCATCTGTTGAATACCTGAATAGACAACGAATCATCCCAAATTCAGGAGGTGGACTTTGGGAGCAGGATATATTAATTTTTCCCCTGTTCCTTTTTTTTTGTGAGTGTATATGTATATGCCTCTGGGTGAGATTTTGTCTGTATAGCTTTGCTTTACAATAGCTTTATTTTACTTCACTATATTATAGCCTCTTTCTTTCTTTCTTTCTTTCTATTTTTTCTCCCTTTTACTCTGAGCCGTGTGGACGAAAGGCTCTTGGTGCTCCAGCCAGGCATCAGGGCCGTGCCTCTGAGGTGGGAGAGCCAACTTCAGGACACTGGTCCACAAGAGACCTCCCAGCTCCACATAATACCAAACGGTAAAAATCTCTCAGAGATCTCCATCTCAACATCAAGACCCAGCATCACTCAATGACCAGCAAGCTACAGTGCTGAACACCCTATGCCAAACAACTAGCAAGACAGGAACACAGCCCCATCCATTAGCAGAGAGGCTGCCTAAAATCATAATAAGGCCACAGACACCCCAAAATACACCACCAGATGTGGATGTGCCCACCAGAAAGACAAGATCCAGCCTCATCCACCAGAGCTCAGGCACTAGTTCCCTACACCAGGAAGCCTACACAACCCACTGAACCAACCTTAGCCACTGGGGACAGATACCAAAAACAACGGGAACTACAAACCTGCAGCCTGTGAAAAGGAGACCCCAAACACAGTAAGATAAGCAAAATGAGAAGACAGAAAAACACACAGCAGATGAAGGAGCAGGGTCAAAACACTCCAGATTTAACAAATGAAGAGGAAATAGGTAGTCTACCTGAAAAAGAATTCAGAATAATGATAGTAAGGATGATCCAAAATCTGGGAAATAGAATAGACAAAATGCAAGAAACATTTAACAAGGATGTAGAAGAACTAAAGAGGAACCAAGCAATGATGAAAAACACAATAAATGAAATTAAAAATACTCTAGATGGGATCAATAGCAGAATAACTGAGGCAGAAGAAAGGATAAGTGACCTGGAAGATAAAATGGTGGAAATAACTACTGCAGAGCAGGATAAAGAAAAAAGAATGAAAAGAACTGAGGACAGTCTCAGAGACCTCTGGGACAACATTAAACGCACCAACATTCGAATTATAGGGGTCCCAGAAGAAGAAGAGAAAAACAAAGGGACTGAGAAAATATTTGAAGAGATTATAGTTGAAAACTTCCCTAATATGGGAAAGGAAATAGTTAATCAAGTCCTGGAAGCACAGAGAGTCCCATACAGGATAAACCCAAGGAGAAACACGCCAAGACACATATTAATCAAACTGTCAAAAATTAAATATAAGGAAAACATATTAAAGGCGGCAAGGGGAAAAAAACAAATAACACACAAGGGAATCCCCATAAGGTTAACATCTGATCTTTCAGCAGAAACTCTGCAAGCCAGAAGGGAGTGGAAGGATATACTTAAAGTGATGAAGGAGAAAAACCTACAACCAAGATTACTCTACCCAGCAAGGATCTCATTCAGATTCGATGGAGAAATTAAAACCTTTACAGACAAGTAAAAGCTGAGAGAGTTCAGCACCACCAAACCAGCTTTACAACAAATGATAAAGGAACTTCTCTAGGCAAGAAACACAACAGAAGGAAAACACCTACAATAACAAACCCAAAACATTTAAGAAAATGGGAATAGGAACATACATATCGATAATTACCTTGAATGTAAATGGATTAAATGCTCCCACCAAAAGACACAGACCGGCTGAATGGATACAAAAACAAGACCCATATATATGCTGTCTACAAGAGACCCACTTCAGACCTAGAGACACATACAGACTGAAAGTGAGGGGATGGAAAAAGATATTCCATGCAAATGGAAATCAAAAGAAAGCTGGAGTAGCAATTCTCATATCAGACAAAATAGACTTTAAAATAAAGACTATTACAAGAGACAAAGAAGGACACTATATAATGATCAAGGGATCGATCAAAGAGGAAGCTATAACAATTGTAAATATTTATGCACCCAACAAAGGAGCACCTCAATACATAAGGCAAATACTAACAGCCATAAAAGGGTAAATCGACAGCAACACAATCATAGTAGGGGACTTTAACACCCCACTTTCACCAATGGACAGATCATCCAAAATGAAAATAAATAAGGAAACACAAGCTTTAAATGATACATTAAACAAGATGGACTTAATTGATATTTATAGGACATTCTACCCAAAAAAACCAGAATACACATTTTTCTCAAGTGCTCATGGAACATTATCCAGGATAGATCATATCTTGGGTCATAAATCAAGCCTTGGTAAATTTAAGAAAATTGAAATCGTATCAAGTATCTTTTCTGACCACAACGCTATGAGACTAGATATCAATTACAGGAAAAGATCTGTAAAAAATACAAACACATGGAGGCTACACAATACACTACTTAATAACGAAGTGATTACTGAAGAAATCAAAGGGTAAATCAAAAAATACCTAGAAACAAATGACAATGGAGATACGACGACCCAAAACCTATGGGACGCAGCAAAAGCAGTGCTAAGAGGGAAGTTTATAGCAATACAAGCCTACCTCAAGAAACAGGAAACATCTCGAATAAACAACCTAACCTTGCACCTGAAGCAATTAGAGAAAGAAGAACAAAAAACCCCAAAGCCAGCAGAAGGAAAGAAATTATAAAGATCAGGTCAGAAATAAATGAAAAAGAAATGAAGGAAACAATAGCAAAAATCAATGAAACTAAAAGCTGGTTCTTTGAGAAGATAAACAAAATTGATAAACCATTAGCCAGACTCATCAAGAGAAAAAGGGAGAAGACTCAGATCAATAGAATTAGAAATGAAAAAGGAGAAGTAACCACTGACACTGCAGAAATACAAAAGATCATGAGAGATTACTACAAGCAACTCTATGCCAATAAAATGGACAACCTGGAAGAAATGGACAGATTCTTAGAAATGCACAAACTGCCGAGACTGAACCAGGAAGAAATAGAAAATATGAACAGACCAATCACAAGCAATGAAATTGAAACTGTGATTAAAAACTTTCCAACAAACAAAAGCCCAGGACCAGATGGCTTCACAGGTGAATTCTATCAAACATTTAGAGAAGAGCTAATACCTATCCTTCTCAAACTCTTCCAAAATATTGCAGAGGGAGGAACACTCCCCAACTCACTCTACGAGGCCACCATCACCCTGATACCAAAACCAGACAAAGATGTCACAAAGAAAGAAAACTACAGGCCAATATCACTGATGAACATAGATGCAAAAATCCTCAACAAAATACTAGCAAACAGAATCCAACAGCACATTAAAAGGATCATACACCATGATCAAGTGGGGTTTATCCCAGGAATGCAAGGATTCTTCAACATACGCAAATCAATCAATGTGATACACCATATTAACAAATTGAAGGAGAAAAACCATATGATCATCTCAATAGATGCAGAGAAAGCTTTCGACAAAATTCAACACCCATTTATGATAAAAGCCCTGCAGAAAGTAGGCATAGAGGGAACTTTCCTCAACATAATAAAGGCCATATATGACAAACCCACAGCCAGCATTGTCCTCAATGGTGAAAAACTGAAACCATTTCCACTAAGATCAGGAACAAGACAAGGTTGCCCACTCTCACCACTATTATTCAACATAGTTTTGGAAGTGTTAGCCACAGCAATCAGAGAAGACAAAGAAATAAAAGGAATCCAAATCGGAAAAGAAGAAGTAAAGCTGTCACTATTTGCAGATGACATGATACTATACATAGAGAATCCTAAAGATGCTACCAGAAAACTCCTAGAGCTAATCAATGAATTTGGTAAAGTAGCAGGATACAAAATTAATGCACAGAAATCTCTTGCATTTCTATACACTAATGACGAAAAATCTGAAAGTGAAATTAAGAAAACACTCCCATTTACCATTGCAACAAAAAGAATAAAATATCTAGGAATAAACCTACCTAAGGAGACAAAAGACCTGTATGCAGAAAATTATAAGACACTGATGAAAGAAATTAAAGATGATACAAATAGATGGAGAGATATACCATGTTCCTGGATTGGAAGAATCAACATTGTGAAAATGACTCTACTACCCAAAGCAATCTACAGATTCAATGCAATCCCTATCAAACTACCACTGGCATTTTTCACAGAACTAGAACAAAAAATTTCACAATTTGTATGGAAACACAAAAGACCCCGAATAGCCAAAGCAATCTTGAGAACAAAAAATGGAGCTGGGGGAATCAGGCTTCCTGACTTCAGACTATATTACAAAGCTTCAGTAATCAAGACAGTTTGGTACTGGCACAAAAACAGAAATATAGATCAATGGAACAGGATAGAAAGCCCAGAGATAAACCCACACACATATGGTCACCTTATCTTTGATAAAGGAGGCAAGAATATACAGTGGAGAAAAGACAGCCTCTTCAATAAGTGGTGCTGGGAAAATTGGACAGGTACATGTAAAAGTATGAAATTAGAACACTCCCTTACACCATGCACAAAAATAAACTCAAAATGGATTAAAGACCTAAGTGTAAGGGCAGACACTATCAAACTCTTAGAAGAAAACATAGGCAGAACACTCTATGACATACAGCACAGCAAGATTCTTTTTGACCCAGCTCCCAGAGAAATGGAAATAAGAACACAAATAAACAAATGGGACCTAATGAAACTTAAAAGCTTTTGCACAGCAAAGGAAACCATAAACAAGACCAAAAGACAACCATCAGAATGGGAGAAAATATTTGCAAATGAAGCAACTGACAAAGGATTAATCTCCAAGATTTACAAGCAGCTCATGCAGCTCAATAACAAAAAAACCAACAACCCAATCCAAAAATGGGCAGAAGACCTAAATAGACATTTCTCCAAAGAAGATATACAGATGGCCTACAGACACATGAAAGAATGCTCAACATCATTAATCATTAGAGAAATGCAAATCAAAACTACAATGAGATATCATCTCACACCGGTCAGAATGGCCATCATCAAAAAATCTAGAAACAATAAATGCTGGAGAGGGTGTGGAGGAAAGGGAACACTCTTGCACTGTTGGTGGGAATGTAAATTGATACAGCCACTATGGAGAACAGTATGGAGGTTCCTGAAAAAACTACAAATAGAACTACCATACGACCCAGCAATCCCGCTACTGGGCATATACCCTGAGAAAACCATAGGTCAAAAAGAGTCATGTACCAAAATGTTCATAGCAGCTCTATTTACAATAGCCAGGACATGGAAGCAACCTAAATGTCCATCGACAGATGAATGGATAAAGAAAATGTGGCACATATATACAATGGAATATTACTCAGCCATAAAAAGAAATGAAATGCAGGTATTTGTAATGAGGTGGATGGAGTTAGAGTCTGTCATACAGAGTGAAGTAAGTCAGAAAGAGAAAAACAAATACAGTATGCTAACACATATATACGGAATCTAAGGAAAAAAAAAAAAAAATGGCCATGAAGAACCTAGTGGCAAGACAGGAATAAAGACACAGACCTACTAGAGAATGGACTTGAGGATATGGGGAGGGGGTGGGGTGAGATGTGACAGGGTAAGAGAGTGTCATGGTCATATATACACTACCAAATGTAAAATAGATAACTAGTGGGAAGCAGCCGCATAGCACAGGGAGATCAGCTCGGTGCTTTGTGACCACCTAGAGGGGTGGGATGGGGAGGGTCGGAGGGAGGGAGATGCAAGAGGGAAGAGAAATGGGAACATATTGTATATGTATAACTGATTCACTTTGTTATAAAGCAGAAGCTAACACACTATTGTAAGGCAATTATACTTCAATAAAGATGTTTAAAAAAAAAAAAAAAAGCTTTTGCACAGCAAAGGAAACCATAAACAAGACGAAAAGACAACCCTCAGAATGGGAGAAAATATTTGCAAATGAAGCAACTGACAAAGGATTAATCTCCAAAATATACAAGCAGCTCATACAGCTCAATATCAAAAAAAAAACAAACAACCCAATCAAAAAATGGGTGGAAAACCTAAATAGACATTTCTCCAAAGAAGACATACAGAAGGACAACAAACAAATGAAAAGATGCTCAACATCATTAATCATTAGAGAAATGCAAATCAAAACTACAATGAGGTATCACCTCACACCAGTTAGAATGGGCATCATCAGAAAATCTACAAACAACAAATGCTGGAGAGGGTGTGGAGAAAAGGGAACCCTCTTGCACTGTTGGTGGGGATGGAAATTGATACAGCCACTATGGAGAACAGTATGGAGGTTCCTTAAAAAATTAAAAATAGAGCTACCATATGATCCAGCAATCCCACTTCTGGGCATCTATCTGGAGAAAACCATAATTCGAAAAGATACGTGTACCCCAATGTTCATAGCAGCACTACTTACAACAGCCAGGACATGGAAGCAACCTAAATGTCCATTGACAGATGAATGAGTAAAGAAGATGTGGCACACAATGGAATATTAATCAGCCATAAAAAGGAATGAAATCGGGTCATTTGTAGAGACGTGGATGGACCTAGAGAGTGTCATACAGAGTGAAGTAAGTCAGAAAGAGAAGAGGAAATATCGTAATAATGCATATATGTGGAATCTAGAAAAATGGTATAGATGATCTCATTTGCAAAGCAGAAATAGAGACATAGACATAGAGAACAAATGTATGGATACCAAGGGGGAAAGGGGTGGGAAGGGAGGAATTGGGAGACTGGGATTAACACATATACATTATTGATACTATGTATAAAATAGACAACTGATGGGAACATACTGTATAGCACAGGGAACTCTACCTAATGCACTGTGGTAACCTAAATGGGAGGGAAGTCCAAGAGGGAGGGGATACCTCTATGTGCATGGCTGATTCATTTTGTTGTGCAGTGGAGGCTAACACAGCATTGTAAAGTAACCACACTCCAATAAAAAATTAATAAAAAAAAATAAAGTGCCTGTTCAAGATTTCACCCCCAGTTTTAGTTAGGGTGTTTGTTCTCTTATTGATTTTTAGGAATTATTTAAATAATCTGCATAAGAATCCTTTATGGAATGTGTATACTGTAAATATATTCACCCAGGTTACAGTTTGCCAAAGTGCACTCCCCTGAGAGTTTGGACCCCATAACAAATGGAACTAAATATCCTGCCACTAAGATAAGTGGGGCCTGGGAGGTCTGATTTAGAGAAATGTAGAAATTTTAAAAATATTTTAGCGCTTCATTCATTCTATTGTTATGATAAAGCAAAATGCATACTTACTACAAATGGACTTAGTACACACTTACTCATTCCACACAGGATGTCAGATGTTAACAAGGACCAGGTAAGTAATATAAATAAAAGAAATGGACTGAATAAAAAGAGCAATGGTTACCAGGATCCAGCCTCAAATTTAGAGACGCAATGGGAGTGACGAAGACACTGGCAAATGAAAAGCACAAAACCCATTTAAGCTGAGCCACCACTAACACATTTCAGCCAGTTGTCGCCAACCCATGAATTCCCGATTTAAAAATTTTTTTCCAGACAATATGGAAACACATTATTTTACTGACTATATTTTTAATTTTGGCAACTAATTTACAACCCTCTATAATCCAATGTAATAAACATAGCAAAGAAAAAAATCACTTATCTATGAGTCATATCTCACACATGAGCCACAAGTTTACAACCCCTGATTTAATATACATTTGGGAATACTTAAAACCTACCATGGTAGATAAATAACAGCCTCCTTCAAGCCATCCCAACCCCAGAAGCTATGAATGTTCTGTTATGTGGCAAGGGGAATTAAAGTTGCAGATGGAATTGAGGTTGCTAATCAACTGACCTTAAATAGATGATCCTGTATTATCCAAATGGGTTTAGTGTAATCACAAGCATCCTTAAAGGGGAAAGATCGAATTAGGAGAGTCAGTGTGTGATGCGATGTGAGAAAGACTCCATCAGACATTGCTGGCTTTGAAGATGGAAGGGGGTACAAACCAAGGAATCCAGGCTGTCTCTACAAGCTAGAAAAAGCAAGAAAATGGGTTCTCCCCTAGAACCACCAGAAAGCAGCGCAGCTCTGCTCATACCTTAATTTTAACTCACTGAGGCCAAGGTCAGCTTCTGGCCTAAGAATTGAATAAATGTGTGTGTGGTTTTGTTTTGTTTTTTTTAAAATTTTTACGGTTACTGGGGGAGATGGCAGGGGAAGAGATAAATTGGAAGATTGGGACTGACATATACACACTACTATATATAAAATAGATAACTAATAAGAACCTGCTGTATAGCACAGGAAACTCTACTCAGTACTCTGTAATAGCCTATATGGGAAAAGAATTTAAAAAAGAAAAAAAGAGTGGATATATGTATATGTATAACTGATTCACTTTGCTGTACACCTGAAGTAAATGTGTTGTTTTAAGTCACTAAGTTTGTGATAATTTGTCACAGCAACAATAGAACATCCCACTCAAAAGAACTGAATTTATTTCAAGATTCACTGAGAATGTCCTTTTCAAGATAATTTTGTCTAAAATAATTCATAAGATTCTTTATCTGTCTTACTGTGGGAGTACAAGTGTCACATTTTTCATGTAATATGTATATAATAAAACTTATTACACTAAAGCTTTACTATGGACTGCCGGAGTTGATGTAACTCACATCAGATAAATTAACGAAATGTGTATCTCAACTTGTTTTTTACAAATATCTAATTTCAATTTAACAAAGCAGCCAATGGAAAAACAGTGCATTCTAAAATATTTCCAATTCCCTATTAGTTCAAAGCAAGAATTTTCATCCTCTTTGTGTAAAGATCAATCTGGCAGCAAAAATAAAAATAAGATTCCATCCATTCCCCCATCCCCTCTGCCTTCCAAACAAAATAAATTCTCATTTAGTCCTTCATTCATTCATTCAACCAACATTGTGCAGCCTATGTACTAGGATTTGTATAAAGCTATAAAATGAAAGACGTATTACCCTAAGAACATGAATTTCTATGAGGAAAATACTAAAATTTATAGAAGAGGTTGGATTGTTCTCATTCCACAAGCAATGATTTTAATTACACAAAAATGATTTAATCCTAACATACACATGCCATATTAGTTGCTAAACTAAATGATAGTTTATTGTTTAATGGTAAGCCTGATTATGTAGGCTCTTTTAAAAATGTGATTATTTTGTTTGGAACCATGGAAAAGAGGTAGTTAAACCATCATATATAAACTGCAGCCAGAGCTCATTTGTTGGCTTGAACAATGATTCTTTTTAAAATGTTAAGCAAATTGCCATACCACATTACCTCACATTGTTCCTCTTTTGTAAAACTGCAAGGGTAAGGCTTTCTTAAAAAGAAAAAATTTCCATTCAGATAAAGTAGATTATTATTCAGTGCTCTGAACACTACAAACCCCACAGATAAGAGTCACAGTAAAAGTACTTTGAATATTTAATTCATTTAAAATCTGATATACTTAATTAACAAGATATAAATATGATTGAACAAATTATCAGTATTATCCAAATGAAATCTGAAAGCCTTTCATTGCAATTTTAAACAATGACTAGTGAGTATGATAAGCAAAAATATCTTTAGTAGTTTTTAATTCTAATAAATTTTATAAGTCATCCTATTTATAAAAATCAGTATCAGATTCAGAAACAGTATTGAACACTGGTTTAATATAACAAAATATTGTGTATTATATAGAAAGATTAAAATTCTATAAATATATCATTTTATATCATTGTATTTTAACATTAAATTATATCAGATTATAATCTACATTATATTGTTGACAGACATTATGAAAAACAATTGTTTCAATAAAAATATCAAATCACTATGTTATTCACCTGAAAGTAATATTATATTGTAAATCAACTATACTTCAATTCAAAAAAAAGAAAGACAGTTGTTTCACGTTCCATACAACCAAGAAAGGGATTCTAAAACAATATGCTGGGCCATACAATAAATAGTTTAATAGAGCCAAATAAATTTTTGGCTTCTTCTAATATACTGAATGTCCTCATATCTGTAATTCATATCAAGTATGCAGTTTTCCTTCATACCATGTACTGGTTTATCAATTTCATCACATGAGTACAGAATTTATGATTTAAAACTTTTCAGTCAGCCCTCTGTATCCATGTGTTCTACATCCATGGATACAGGGGCCCAACTATACTATGCTACTTTATATAAGAGACTTAAACACCTGTGGATTTTGGTATCTACAGGCGCCTGGAACCAATCCCCCGCGGATACACAGGAATAACTATACAAAACATTTGGACTATCCATGCTCACAATTTACGGCCTAGAAGTTACAAAGCAGAGGCCTGAAGACCCAACTGTCAATGTGGTTTGTGACTTTTTTTTTAAGTTGAATGCACTGCTTACATTTTTAAGTTAGGAAAGTGGGGCTTTTTTAAACATAAAAAAATCTAGATTTTTGCTTTTCTTGGGATTAGAAAAGTAAGATTTCTAGGAATGGACCATATTCTTAGCAGGTCCCTTTCTATGGGAACTCTTTAGTTCTTTAGGGTCCCCAGCACATTTAGGTGTCTTACACTTGGGCCCCATTTGCCAAACTCCCTAGGAATTTGAGTTTGTCACCCCTGGCCTAGAACCCAAGTCTGCAGTTTCTTCTCTTAAATCCATAAACTCCCACAGACCATTCTCTTCCAGACTCTCTTACCATCTCTCAGCTGCCCTCCTCCTGGGAATGCTGGAAAGCTAAGAGTAGGCAGACCTGAGACAGCAAAGCTAGAAAGGGAGACCAAAAAGGAAACAAAGAAAATGAAGCCAATTGCCTGCCCAGACACCACACTCCCTCATCACAGTTTCTTTCTTCCTGTCAAACTAAGATAACTGGAACAGATTTACACAAATATGTTTTAAGTGTTTATTGTAGAACAACCACTGTTGCAGGTCCTTCTGAAATAATCCTGTGAATAGTACAACTTCAAGTATAAGGCAGTGTTTGTTTTTCTGCTTGCTTCACATTGCCAAAAATTTCTGGCACACAAGAAAGTCTTTCATTTCATAATTACAGATAGATTTTTTAATTGTCAAGACAGTGATAATGCAATGCCTTGAATAACTCTTATTCAAAGTATAATGATGTGTGATATCTAATCTTTTACTTTTCTGTTTTAATATGATCAAAATGAGAAAGGACTGAGTATAAGAAAGAGGTAAATACATTTCATGCTTGAGGTAAAATGCAAACAAGAAAAATTTTAGTCCTGTGCCCTCTACTATTTTACCTTTTAGCTAAGCTCAGCTACTACTACTCCTCAGTAATGAGCATTGTTATTGTAATATTTGTATTAATAAGTAACAGTAACAAGAACAGGAACTACCAATAGAGCTGACCCTCAAACAGTGTGAGGGTTAGGGGAACCCACCCTCTGCACAGCCAAAAATCTGTGTATAATTTATTGCCAGCCCTCAGTATCCAAGGTCCCTCTGTATCTGCAGATTCAACCAACTGCAGATCAGATAGTGTAGTCCTGTGGCATTTACTATTGAAAACAATCCACATGTAAGTGGACCCTCACAACTGAAACTCATGTTGTTCAAGGGTTAACTGTATTTGGGTACTTATTTGTTCTAGGCAATGTGCTAAGTACATTATATGCATGATCTCAGTGCACCCTTAAAAGGTAAGTGCTATCATGATCTGTTTTAGAGATAAAAAAACTGAACCTTAGAAAGTTGAAGTATCTTGCCCAAAGTCACACAACTAGTAAGTGTTGAAGCTCGTTTTCCAATACAAGTCTGAATCCAAAGTCTATGCACTTAACCAGAATAGGATACCCAGGACATTTTGCCTGTAAGGTACATATTCCTTCTTTGCTTCTAGTGGTCATAACTTTAAATCAGTGGTTCTCACCTTAAGGTACACCTCAGAGATCCCCATATTGACTCTAAATATGATGGTTAGTCCTTTCCTCATTTATAGACTACTACCTTTGAATTTCAGTTCCAAGTTGAAAGTGAGTAGGGAAGGGAAAATTTGTGAAGTATATGTAAGAACTCTGGTTAAGATGCAGCAGCCCTACCCATGAATATGTGCTTTACAAATATTAATACATTCACCTTCATTTTCTACTCCAGACTTTGATGGTAGAAGATGTCAAACGGCCTTCAGGTGAAAAGCTTATCCTAATTAAATATTGAACCTCCAAAGGACCATTAAGATTTTGTTCCTATAAAGAGAGGTCTCTTTGGGGCTTCAAGTGAGATTAACCATATGTCAGTCTCTTCCTAATGCAAGGAAGACATTTTAGAAATGTTAAATTGGAGAGCCCAATTGCTTAATTTATTTCCTCTTCACTTAGTATATTTTCTCTTTGCACCATTTTTGCTCCTACACAGCTGGGGATTCTTCACTGTCTAAAAATTTCTTTATCGTTGACATAAAAGATATTCCTGTCATTCATACAGACCTAAGGCAGTAGAAAAAGTAAAACACAATGACAGACTACATAGTGATACAATATTATGCCTCATCAAAATAAAGAAGGAATTTAATATTTTGCTTGATCTCTAGACCCAGAAATATTTGCTAGTGGCAGGAAAGAAGTTATATCCTACAGTTCTGCTCAAAGAAATCCACTATGAAAAATGCAGGCTGAAAATAGTCTGGCATGCCTGCTGTTACTTTTGACCTCTGACCTTCCCAGATCTTGTGGCACTTTCTTCATTCCTTCACCTCTTTATGACCATTTAAATAAGAGCTGATTGACTGATTGTGATATTTCTAGCTTGGTTATAACTAAAGAAAGCAGTAAAAGTGACAAAGTTTTAACAGCTAAGCAGCTAGCATACCTGCCCTAAATCTAGTTTGCAGAAATAAGCTCAAGAAGTTAGATTTCTGTAGTTCTTTGATTACAGCTGTGTCTTTTCTGCACATTATGTGCACCTGACAGATGTCAACATTGCTCAGAAAGCCCCTTTGGTGCTGGAGGACTCAAGGACAGAATAGGAGACCCCCCCCCCCCATCTGCTGGATACGTATCTTGAAATTAACAGGACAAGAGGGACTAGAATTTGTGTCTTCGTGACTGGTATAAATTAGATGAATACATTTTCAGTAAACATAACATAAGCACTCTGTGTTCTCCTATAAATAGTACAGAAACCCTAAATTTTCCAAAGCTTCTTTAGGTCTTAGGCTATTAATGAGACCAAATTTCCTGACTCATTGACTGCACCTGACCTAGGCATTCAGACAACCAGATGCACATCGTCCATCCCTATTCCGCCTTTCCCAGGAAACCCTGAGGGCCAGAATCCCAGGATTCTGCCTTCTGCACTGCACACCACTGCCCTTGCTGGTGCTACTACTCCCCTATGTACTACTTTCAAAGGCCTTGCACCCTCACAATCTCAAGTGATTCCAATTTCCATGCATAAACAAGCAGATTGCCCATCTCGCCCCCTCTGTGGAAGTTTGTCATCCCAGTACCTACACTTCTTACCTCACTAGTTCTGCTCAATGCTCTCATAGGTTTTGTCAGCTTGTGCCAGAAGGGAAGGCTTAGAAATCAGAACTGAGAAAACAGACACTATGCTATCTTTCCCCATTGTTGTTTGCCATCTGTCCCTTGCCTTATCTCTAGGTGCTTGGATACAAATATCTTCCTTGAAAAGTCGTCCCTGCAAAGACAATCTACTGCTATCAAAAAACATCTGGTATCCACTGGGCTAGCACCAACTTAGACACGTTAAATATGTTTGAATCTCAGTTACAACTCAACTGGGGCCTCTACTACTGCTGAATACCAGCTTATGTAGCAATATGTAATTGTATTAACTGATCAAGCAGGCATCCGTGCTCTCCTTGTCTCACCACGCCACCTCCTCACACCACACTACTCACAGATTATATGGATGTTTGAAGTCCTTATTCAAATCACACCTCTTTCTTTAAACTTTACCAAAGTCTCATTTTTACATTGATTACAGGGCCCCTATTACAGTACTTAATCTTTCTTAAATTACTTATTCAGAAATAGGCTTTTATCATTAGAATATGAGTCCCTGGTTGCAACATTCATGTATTATTCATTTCTGCATTCCCCACAATGTCTAACATGGTACTCTAAATGTTATAAGCACTCAAGTTAATTCTACTGTTACACAAGCAGCAGTTACCAAGGGTTTACTTTACAAGTATCTTCCTAGTGGTAACACAGCTATCCCAGTTCTTCTGGTTTCTGACAGGACTATATACAACTTTAATGTAACTGAAATTTATTCAGAATTTATTATAACGACCGAACTTATACCTACCCATGTGTCTACGTTACTGGTATGTAACTATTTGAATGAAGAATTAAATAATTTCTCAAAGGCAGGGCATAACTTCATGATATTATCTTTGCTATGAAAACCCACTAAAAATAGCTAACACTGAAATGTTTAAACCATATTTTCATCTCACAGCATTTTTAACGTACTGAATTCTTTGTTCTTTATACATTGATAACATTGCGAGGTTAACCTATTAATATTTTTCTTATTCTTTTTATTCTGCATTCTCTATTCTTATGGCTAGTTTTTTTAGGATAAGGTCTTGGTTCTTAGTTAACCTCTAGCTTGATTTCTTTGCACTTTTGTTCATCACACTCAACTAACAAAGCTATACAGATTCATATTCAGTTCCAGAACGGTTTACCGAAAATTTTGTGTGGCACAGTGATCTCACTGAAAAATTAACTGTAGTTTATTTCTTGGTAGTAAGTTTATTATCAACAGTTAAGAATATTTCCCCTCTCTGGGGCTTCCCTGGCGGTGCAGTGGTTAAGAATCCACCTGCCAATGCAGGGGACACGGGTTCGAGCCCTGGTCTGGGAAGATCCCACATGCCATAGAGCAAATAAGCCCGTGCACCACAACTGCTGAGCCTGTGCTCTAGAGCCCACGAGCCACAACCACTGAGCCCGCGTGCCACAACTACTGAAGCCCACGCACCTAGAGCCCGTGCTCCAAAACAAGAGAAGCCACCTCAGTGAGAAGCCTGCGCACCACAACGTAGAGTAGCCCTCACTCGCTGCAACTAGGGAAAGCCTGCGCACAGCAACAAAGACCCAACACAGCCAAAAATAAATAAATAAATAAAATATCATTAAAAAAATATATTTTCCTTCTCTCCTAAAAGGAGAATGGTTTTGGAACAGGATATCTAAATAATCATTCCCAAAGTTGAGTAAATCAGCCATTGATTATAAAAAAATTAGTCTTGAGACAGAATAAGATAGGACTGTCTAGGTTGGGCATGGTTCCAGGAATTGGGGGCTGATAGACATGAGGAGTATGATCGGATTCCCCCAGAAATGGGAAAAGAAACAGGAAGGTACTGTTTCCTTATGTGGCAGGGACTTGTACTGCTCATATGCAGGGTCCTGAGGTGGCAGGACCTCGAGTGGGAAGGCAATATGGAATCCTGTGGAGTCTGAATCCCAGTGGCATATTTAGGAGAGGCAGTGAGGGCCCTATGTTGGGCCATGTGGACATGGAGGGAGATTATCTACTGCCCCAGCAGTTAGACTTAAACCAGGAACACCTCTGCAGCTTCCCCAGTGGGCCAATGACTCTCCCTAATTTTTCTGAACTACAATCCCCAAGTTCCCGGCATGATCTAAAAAAGGAAGATGGTTGTCTCCAAAACGTGACTTGACCTTGACTCATAGAAGCCCAAGGCTATATCTGGTATGATTTTCAAAACTAAAGAAATAATAACTTCCTTCCACTTGAAGTATTGTGGGACAATTATATGTGTTTACATTTGTATTTGTTCAACAGTTCTTGCTGGTTAATCAGCATCTAAGTTTTATCAGTGGTTTGACAAATCCACTTTATACTCAACTACCAGTCATTCAGAACTTGTGTTCCAGGGTAAAATTCCATCTAAGATAACAAGCATTAATAGCCCTGACTAGGTTTTCTGCTAAGCTTTGGGGGTCTGATGATAAATTGAGATCCAGTAGAACAGCCTGCAATAGTGTGCAATATCATTAACAAGAGGTATAAATCAAGTTGAAGATGGTCATCCTGTAAACGTCTAGGAAACAACAGCCCATACTATCATTAGGAGATGCCTAATCACAGATGAGGAAAAATGGATACCATTAGGGAACAAAGTTTGTGAAAGACCAATAGGCATCATTGAAGCACACAAAACTGATTTAATGCACAATTATTTAACTATTGATTTATGGGTTCTTTACCTTTGCCTGAGACAGCATGGATGACGGAGTACAGAATAATGCTGAATTACACAGCAAACACTTTATGTATTCAGCTCTAAGGGTAAGGGCTTACTCAGTGATTTTCCTGATTGCACATTATTTAGGGAGCCTTTTAATATTACCAATGCTCATATCCTACCCTCAGAGAATCTGATTTTCAATTGTCTTAAGTAAATCAAAGGCATAATTATTTTTTTCAAAGCTCCCCAGATGATTCTAATGTGTATCCAGGGTAAGAAAAAGAATCACAAAACTGGGAGAGTCAAGATAGTCAATGGGCTACCTTATCACCACCAAAAACTGTAAAGTGTCTAAGGTTTAACCTACTTGCAAGCTAACAAGTTAACCTACCACAGTTTCATAGAACCTGGCAGAAGACACAAATCCTTGGTCAGAGACACGGCAATAGCAGTAACAGAGGATCAGAAGTTTTTGCACCAATTCCCTAGGCTCCAGTTTCCATAAGGCAATGCAAAAAAGCCAGATGTATTGCTTTACTGAGAAGCAACCCTGAGCTTAGCAAATTTGAAACTTTATAATGGCCAATAAGCATGCCAGCCTTTTGCTCTGAGGGTAACACTGCCTTTTTTATACTGGACAGGTTCACAAGGATTGTACTAACCCTCCCCTCCATTTCAGATGACAACACTCTTTATCTTCCAAGGCTATCACAACACGACTGTCGTTGAAAAGGTATGTGTAGCAATGTGAGAAGCCCATGGAGAATTATCTCCCAAAAATATCCACCCCAAGTTTCTATGCTCTCTGGCTTCTGGTGAGTTTTCCAGTAAATGCACTACTCTGATGGCCACTCTGATTCACCTGACTGACAGATGCTGGAACCAAATTCATTAAGTTTCTCATACAGCATTGAATTAAGACCCTCCATAGGACCTAAGAAACAGGGTGAGGCCTACAGCTGAAGAAATTGCCTCAACCATCAAGAGATACTATAGAAAGCCAGGTGGCTTTCTCCTTAAGTTTCTGTAGTGGTCTTTCCATATCATCTGAGGTATAAATCCAGGCTCAGTACATTGTACTGATGATTATACAATTTCTGCTTTGGCCCACCAGGAGTACATCTAGAATTCATGCTTAACAACTCTGACCAATGAGTTGACACTAACCTCAACATCTTTCAGAGCCAATGTGGAGTTACTGATTACTTAGCTAAAGTCAGGGACAAATTTTCTTATTGGATTACTCCTATTGTAGGAATACTGGCTGCAAGATGCTCATAAATGACTCATTATTTATGAGTATCTTGCAGCTTCCTCCAGGAAGCTCCTTTCAACTCTACAAAATCAGTGTGTACCATGCCAGTAGCTACAATTTCAACTTTCTTCCTTTAATTCCCTACGTGCACCCAGACCACTCATCCAGAAGGATCAGTCCAGAAAGGTCAAGAGAATGGTCTCTTACAGAGACCCATTTCAATCTGTAGGAGCCACTGTGTAGGGACTTACTGAGATACTGCTCTACCAAGTGGTCATCATCCTTAACATCTAGGACCATGTCAATGTAACAAGAGAATCTAGGTGACTGAAATAGAATTAAGTTTGAATCCCTAAAGCATCCCTTCTGACAGAATACCATCCAGGCAGTACACCAACCAGGGTTGCAGTAATAGAAAAGAAAAACCCTTCTTACACAGATACAGTCAGGGTGGAATTTTGAATTTTTAAAATCAGTTTACATAAACCACTACCATTTTTGCTCTGATCATACCCCCAGGAAGCAGTCAAGAGCAAATAACTTATCTTAGGACAGATACATTTAATCACCAAAGTTCATTACTAACATGTATGGACAAGGAAGAGGTGAGAAAAAGTGAGAAATCGTTTTGAGTCGAATTTTGAGGATGCCATTTGAAAGTTATACCACATGCATATAGATGGCAGGGAGTTTGGAAGGTCTATCAAATATCTTGACTATAAAACCCATTTTTGAGGGCTTGCTATAAAAAGGAGTACTGCTTTCTGCAAATGATCCAGAAAGCTGACAATATGACAGTACCACAACAGTATGGTCAGGGTCAGCTGATGACACTGAACGGCCACACCAGAAGTTGAAAAGGTGTCAACAGCAGTGAAGCCACACTGAAAGCCCAAAGAGAAGTCAAAATGTGATGTTTTCAATTTGCCAAAGCAGCAGAAGCCATGCCCTATATAGGGAGGGCTCCCGCACTGTGAGTCAAACGGGTCAACTTTCGGCAGGAGCCACAAATCTGACTACAGCGGTATCAGAAATGTAGAGTCCTTTACTTGAGCGCAGTCTATGATGATAGATGTGTTACCCTGTGCGGTATGATGTTGTATCCAGGCAGCAACAGTGGTAACCTGGACAGCGCAGGCTTAATCAGAAGCTTAATTCTAGTCAATTTCATCAACTAATGATCCCTTAAAATGAGTCACTTACATGCATGAGCCAGCCAGTTCGACCAGCAGCTTCTCTTTGTTTCTACAGTTTGTGGCCTCAAAGAGGAACATCTTTAATCTGCCAGTCTGTAGTTTTGCAAATGGCAGACCAGGCAGCAAGGACTGCAACATCTTAAATACACTATTTCCATTTGACAAGCAAGGCTTGTTAGACCGTTCCCACCTTGTTAGTCACTGAGTCCAAGTTGACCAACCCCAAAAGGAAATAACAGGCTAGAGAATCAGAAAGTGTCCTGGGAAGGTGTTAAGTTTCAATAAGAGGCCAGTAAAAAACTAAAAGCTACTTTTCAAAAGGGGTTTACCAGGTAACCCTGTCAGGGAGGCAAGAGTCCAAAACCCTCATGGGGACCACTGGTAAAGGCTGTCTCCTTTTGCCAGAGACTCCGTAACACAAAATCACCAGTCACAAACACTGGTACCTGAAAGGAGTCATCGGGGTTGTGGAACCCCAAAGATGTTAACTCCCCCTGCCTAATGTGGCTCTCTTATATTGGGAGAATCCCCTACTGACTCTCACAGGAGAGAGAAGTACAGTATGAAACATCAATTCCTACTCTTCATTCAGATGTAGAAGCCACAACAACAATACAAAGAATTATACCAAAGTGCCCACAAGGAAATGTTAGCCTCCCTTCCTAACTGAACCCTACCCAAACCACATTATTTGAGCTAGGGAGTACCCATCCCCCAATGGTAGGAATGTGACTTGGGTGCCTATATCTAAGTCATAAAAGTTTGAGCCCTCGCCTGCCCAAAGTCACCCCAGCATACTCGGGCGCCTGTGGCCTCTGTTCCCCCTTGAGACAACAAGACCTTGGCCTCACATCTTATCACCTTTATTCTTCAATCAGCAGAGGTTGGAGTAGAGGGAAAGAGAGGAAACATGGCACACAAAGACAGACAGCGACCCATGGCCAGTAAGCAAGGCTTATGCATTCACCCTCAGCTTTAAGAAGCTGTTCGATCACAGCCCAAGTAAAAGAACTTCTGTGTTTGGGGCCCACTCAATGCTCTACATTAAACAGCAAGATCCTCATACCCGACAACATTTATTTCAGCTTTGCATACCCCTTGATAAAGCGGCCACAGACACATTGTTTTCCAACTAGGACCACAAGGTTTGCACCTTTAGGCTGACTTGGGTTTGATTCACACAGTGGCAAGATTTTTTCTAGAGTCCATCTTAATCATGGGCACCTGCTGCCCTACTGCCATGACAACACCCTAGTTTTTGCCCGATTTTAACAAAAAGGCTAGAGAAGTTTTCTTAATTGGTGAGGCCAACTTCAAAAGTTTATCTATAATTCTTCAGGTGAGTTTTCATTTTCCAGCTCTTCACCTTCATCAGCATAGCAAACCCAGCCTAGGACAGTAAGAGCCCAAATAGTAGTTAAGGATTCATCTATTGTTTCCCATGAGAGTTACTCTCTCAGGGAAATCTCTTCAAGAATACAATTTCCTTTTAGCAGCAAGTACCCACTACAAAAAAAAAGAAAAAAAGAAAAAAAAACACCCTCAGAGCTTTTACTGCTATCTCCAAATGGATCTCAGAGTGGCATATTAGACAGCAGGAGGAGTTAAACCATGAGACTACCAACTGTTGCCTTTATCCTTAACAGGTACTGCATGCACTCTCTAGGTTTAGTCCCAGCTGAATTTCTAATAATTTGCCTCATTTCTGCCTATAGTAGTCACAGATTTTCCATTTCTCACATTCAGGGTAGATGCACATTTCTGTAACTGTTGTCTGAAAGGGGGTGGGACTTCTGCCCACCCAGGACAAATCTTCGTACTAGTTGGTACAATTAAGCAGACTGAGAGCTGACTTCCCGATTGGCAAGAAAGACTTCCTTCCACCTGGAGGAAAATTAGCAACAACTAGGGCCTCTACAAGGAGAAATAGTAGATTGGGAGCATATGAGGATGTTTCTGTAGATGGAGTTAAAGTAAAAATTTGGATGCAATTGGACTGCTTTAACAAATGTTATGTGAAGTCATTGCATCTCCATTACCTGAATGTATTCTTAAAATGGATATTATGTCTGATTGAGGAACACTTCCTCTACCTGATATTTTAAATAGAAGACACATAAAATTGCCCTTAAGCCAGTATTAATTGGCCACACTAAATGGGAGCCTTTGGAATGGCCTGAGCCTACACACTTTTTAGTTTGAAGCAATAGGGAATACCTGGTAAGAAAAAAAATAAAAAAGATTACGACTTTATTCAGTGATGTGTTAAAAAACAGGAGTATTGATACAAACTAATTGTCTGTATTACAGCCCTATGTGTTCTGTGAAAAAGGCAGATGGCTTAATGGATACTTACTACAGATTATCAGTCTGAACAAAGTAGTACCATACACAGCCTCAGCAGTTCCGGACATGATACTAGAAATACAAAAGGTGTAACGAGCCAGAAGGGACTGGTTCTCAGTGATTGATGTTGCTAATGCCTTCTTTCAATCCCAACTTTTAAGAGTCTCATGCAATATGTATTCACATGGGGAGGGTCCCAATTTACATTTACTGGTTTGCCCCAGCTTACTAACATAATTTGATTAGAAAAGAGTTGGATTTGATAGATTTCAAGTGTTATAATATACTGTATTGATGATATGACACTGTAATTCGAGCAGCTGTCTTTGAACCAATTTCCTGACATTTGACCTATGACCACATGCTCAAATTCTCCTTACTATCCAGAAATAGTCATTTATTGTCTAGTTGACCTAAAGTTGCTCAACGTGCTCGCTACAAATACAAAGGATTTCTTTCAAGGCCCATTAATTGCACCATAAGGTGCTTATCCTTTCTCTTCCAGAAAGCAATGTCTCTATCAGCTCTGACCCTTGTCATTAAAACTGTCAAAAGATCTGAGAAGTTACCTTACTTGAATACTAACATGTTAGCCTGCCACAGTTTCATGGATGCTGGAGGCTGACATGAAACTCCTGGGTCAGAAGCAAAGAACTTTATTAAAACTCACAGCAACAGCAGTGCCCAGAGTATAAGGCATGTTCTTGTGCCATTTTCCTGAGTTCCAACTCTTACAGGATAATAGAATGCCAGGTGACACCTGTATACTGTGGATTGCATTATAGGAAGGCAACTCTGAACTTAGGGAACTCAAATATTTTATAATGTGCAGAAAGCATGCTTGTTCATTTGCTCCAGAAGGCAACATTATCTTTATTTTCCTGAACAGTAAGTATAGCTGACCTGTGTTCGGGAGGGAGATGCTATCTCTATTTCCAAGGCTGTAAACAAACCTTTCCTTTGCTCCAGTGTGAGACACTATCTTCCTGTTCACTGAACAACCCACCCACCTTGAAAAGATAGTCTGGAACAAATATAGTCAGTGCTTCTGTTACCAAGACATGCAAAGATCCACATATGTTTATCTCCCAACAATGACCAAGATTCTTCAGGCCACTACCCCATCAAATAAGCTAAGACAGGAAGCTAATCCCAGCTACATAAATCATCTTCCCAGTCCATTTTGTGAACAAAGGCTTCTTCTAAACAAAAAAAAAGTTTTTGAAATCTGATAAATATAACTCATTTTTAACAAATAAAGAAATATGTGCATTCTAAAAGCACAAAAACATCTATTCAAAATGCCTTACCATGTGTTAAGACATTTACTTTCCTCTATTTCTCTCTGGAAAAGTGAGTTCTTGTGTTTAATAACATAAGTGAGCTCCAAATGGCTTACTCTAGAAAACGAGGGCCAAAAATTAGTTTTGTGATTCTTTTTTCTAAAATCCTGGCCCCCCCCTCTCTGTTCTAGTTTCCATTCCATACATAACATTATTTGTGAAAAACCTATCTGGATGTTGCAGGAATATTGAGACCATAATTTCATAAATAGAACATCTAAACTTGTGAACAAACTGTTACCCAGCTGCACACTGTTGTGAAGAGAGTATTTTGGGGTCTTTGATGAAAAAAGTGTTTGCTGGATTTGTTCTGCAAAACTTGTCACTAATCCATATCCTACCAAGTTCTTCTTACAGCAAGAATTTTATATACCAATTCAATTAAGACCATTATGTTTCATTTTTTCCTGTATTAGAGAAATAATTTTACATGTTCCATAAGCTTTAGAAAAAAGTATTCATAACTCACTACTTCACTTGAATTAACAGCTACCCATTTGTTTAATGTATCACACAAAAGGAGTTTCTCTGATCTAAGAATTATTTTTCAATAACTGTGCCCTTATAAATAACTATTTGTAAAGTAGATAAAGTACTTTTACAAGCTGGCTAACCATCAGCCTACTTTCCAATTCCTCTCCTAGATGTTAGTCATCTTCCATGTACATGAAAATTTAAATGGTGTAACCTCACGCAACAATATAAACTTTTCTTGCAAGACACACTACAATTTGACAAAATGTTTCAAGAGTCCCCAAATATCATTCTTCTCCTGAATTGAATGACTAAAGCTGCAAAAACTGATTATAAAGTAAAATTTAATAGATTATAAAATTTTAGATCTGAATAATAAAATTGGCTTCATTCATTAAAACTTTATTTCATGGCAGAGTTATGCAACTAGAATCCAATATAAGTTCTGGGTTAATCAGTCTTTCACCAGGGATGTAAGGCATAATAGATTCCATTTGGGGACCTCTTACTTAAACTTTTCAGGAATTTTGTAGGTCAAGACATAAGTTATATTCAAATACTCTTACATTTTCAGTAATCTCTCCGTTTGGAATGCAGTTAGACAAGTTTAAAAACTACTAAAGTTTCATTCATTTTTGCTAGTTTTTAGATAAGTAGTTTCAACATGTCACAGGCTCTTTTTTATTGATATAAACTTAAACAATGTTATGTCAATTACCATGTACAATGTGTTGATTTGATACATTTATATATGATTACCACTGTAATGTTAGCTAACACCTCTATCACATCACATAATTATCATTTTTTCGTGGTGAAAACATTTAAGATCTAGTCTCCTAGCAACTTTGCAGTACAGAATACAGTATTGTAAACTATAATTACTACGCTGTGCATTAGATCACCAGGACTTATCTATTGGTTTCAAGACTGTACCCTTAAACAACATCCTCCTAAGTCCCCCACCTCCCAGACCCTGGTAACCACCAGTTTACTGCTTCTACAAGTTCAGCTCTAGGGATAAAGACAACAAAACTGATACCTACTGTATATGCTTGCCTCCTTTATCAAAGATAAGGTGACCATATGTGTGTGGGTTTATCTCTGGGCTTTCTATCCTGTTCCATTGATCTATGTTTCTGTTTTTGTGCCAGTACCATACTGTCCTGATTACTTTAACTTTGTAGTATAGTCTGAAGTCAGGGAGCCTGATTCCTCCAGCTCCATTTTTCGTTCTCAAGATTGCTTTGGCTGTTCGGGGTCTTTTGTGTTTCCATACACATTGTGAAATTTTTTGTTCTAGTTCTCTGAAAAATGCCAGTGGTAGTTTGATAGGGATTGCATTGAATCTGTAGATTGCTTTGGGTAGTAGAGTCATTTTCACAATGTTGATTCTTCCAATCCAAGAACATGGTATATCTCTCCATCTATCTGTATCATCTTTAATTTCTTTCATCAGTGTCTTATAATTTTCTGCATACAGGTCTTTTCTCTCCTTAGGTAGGTTTATTCCTAGATATTTTATTCTTTTTGTTGCAATGGTAAGTGCGAGTGTTTTCTTAATTTCACTTTCAGATTTTTCATCATTAGTGTATAGGGTGGTGCTGGGAAAACTGGACAGGTACATGCAAAAGTATGAAATTAGAACACTCCCTAACACCATACACAAAAATAAACTCAAAATGGATTAAAAACCTAAATGTAAGGCCAGACACTATCAAACTCTTAGAGGAAAACATAGGCAGAACACTCTATGACATACAGCACAGCAAGATTCTTTTTGACCCAGCTCCCAGAGAAATGGAAATAAGAACACAAATAAACAAATGGGACCTAATGAAACTTAAAAGCTTTTGCACAGCAAAGGAACCCATAAACAAGACGAAAAGACAATCCTCAGAATGGGAGAAAATATTTGCAAATGAAGCAACTGACAAAGGATTAATCTCCAAAATTTACAAGCAGCTCATGCAGCTCAATAACAAAAAAACAAACAACCCAATCCAAAAATGGGCAGAAGACCTAAATAGACATTTCTCCAAAGAAGATATACAGATTGCCAACAAACACATGAAAGAATGCTCAACATCATTAATCATTAGAGAAATGCAAATCAAAACTACAATGAGATATCATCTCACACCAGTCAGAATGGCCATCATCAAAAAATCTAGAAACAGTAAATGCTGGAGAGGGTGTGGAGAAAAGGGAACCCTCTTGCACTGTGGGTGGGAATGTAAATTGATACAGCCACTATGGAGAACAGTATGGAGGTTCCTTAAAAAACTAAAAGTAGAACTACCATACGACCCAGCAACCCCACTACTGGGCATATACCCTGGGAAAACCATAATTCAAAAAGAGTCATGTACCAAAATATTCATTGCAGCTCTATTTACAATAGCCAGGACATGGAAGCAACCTTAGTGTCCATCATCGGATGAATGGATAAAGAAGATGTGGCACATATATACAATGGAATATTACTCAGCCATAAAAAGAAACAAAATTGAGTTATTTGTAGTGAGGTGGATGGAGTTAGAGTCTGTCATACAGAGTGAAGTAAGTCAGAAAGAGAAAAACAAATACAGTATGCTAACACATATATATGGAATCTAAGGGGGAAAAAAAAAGGTCATGAAGAACCTAGTGGCAAGATGGGAATAAAGACACAGACCTACTAGAGAATGGACTTGAGGATATGGGGATGGGGAAGGGTAAGATGTGACAAAGTGAGAGAGTGGCATGGATATATATATACTACCAAACGTAAAATAGATAGCCAGTGGGAAGCAGCTGCATAGCACAGGGAGATCAGCTTGGTGCTTTGTGACCACCTAGAGGGGTGGGATAGGGAGGGTGGGAGGGAGTGAGATGCAAGAGGGAAGAGATATGGGAACATATGTATATGTATAACTGATTCACTTTGTTATAAAGCAGAAACTAACACACCATTGTAAAGCAATTATACTCCAATAAAGATGTTAAAAAAAAGAAAAAAAAAGATGAAGGGAACCCTCCCTTTCCTTCTCCGTTCTTCTACCTGACTGGGATGTTTACATGATGGTGGGAGCTGGAGCAGCCTTATTGGACCACAAGATGGAATCTGCATGTTGAAGATGGCTGACTAACAAGGTGGAAGGAACCTGGATTCCCAACACCATGGAGTCCCCAGTCAGCCCTTGATTGTGTATGCTCAGACTCCTACATGAGAGCAAAGTAAACCTTAATCTCGTTTAAAAAACAAAAAACAAAAAACTGATACCTATCCTGAGCTTACACTGTAGCGAGGAATGGGAGTGAGAGGGCGTGAATAATAAATGTAAAATTTAAATTACCAGCATTCCTCAGAGATATTGTAGGTTCCGTCCCAGACCACGACAACAAAATGAATATCAATAAATGAAGTCACACACATTTTTTGTTTCCCAGTGCACATAAAAGTTATGTTCATGCTATACTGTAGTCCATTTAAGTGCTATAGCATTATGTCTAAAAAAAACAATGTACATACTTTAATTTAAAAATGCTACTAAAAAATGCTGTCCATCATCTGAGACTTCAGTTAAGTCATAGTAGTAACAAAGGTCACTGATCACAGATCATCGTAACAAATATAATAACAAACAAGTTTGAAATATTGAGAGAATTACCAAAATGTGATATAGAGACATGAAGTGAGCAAATGCTGCTGGGAAAAAAAAAAATGGTGTCAAGAGACACGCAAAGTAGGGTTGCCACACCTTCAGTTTGTTATAAAAAAAAAAAAAAAAAAAAAGCAATATCTGCAAAGCATAATAAAATGAGGTACACCTGTATGTAGTATGTTAGATAATAATAGTCATGAGAAAAAGGAAAAATTGAATAAAGGAGAATAAGAAATAATAGAACAGTATAAGGCAAGGTGGGGTTGGGGCTGGCGGACTACAATATTCAATAAAGAACTAGAGTAGGTTTCATTGAGAAGTAAGAACTTTATAGGGATTGTTAAGACATTTCAAAATATTGATAGACAGGAATCAAAATAATGAATCTATATCATCCCTTTAAAATGATATCCTTATTCTTTTATTAACCTTTCCCAAGAGTTTAATCCTAGATGTAATATAGGATTTTTGTTAGAAATATAGATAAAATCTATACAATTAAAATGCATCAATATTTTAATGTGACGAGAACTCTTAGGATTTACTCTCTTAACTTTCATATATAACATAGAACAATGTTAATTATATTTACCATGTTGTACCTTACATCCTCAGCACTTATTTAGCTTATAACTGGAAGCGTGTAGTACCTTTTGACTGCCTTCATCCAATTTCCTCTCCCCCCCACCATATGAGATGATGGATTTTCACTAAACTTAATATGATAATCATTTAATGATTATCATTATGTTGTATACCCTAAACTTATACAGTACTGTAAGTCAATTATATCTCAAAACTGGAAGAAAAACGACTGTATTTTATAACAGTTAAAATTCTACATAATCGTATATAATAGTTATGTTATATAATAGAAACTCTACCCATGCAAACATAAACAGAATTAGAAGGTAACATGTAAAAAGGATTTGTATCTTTAAAAAAACATGAAGAGTATATATATCAAAAATAGGTTTAAAATACTTTTAACCTGATATAAAATGAATAGAGGACATATTCTCAAAAAAAAGAACTATATATGAGTTATAAACAATATATAGCATACAGATACCCATAAATGAAAAGTTGCAAACTGTAATTGTGGGATATTCCTTTTTACTTAGAAAATTTGCAAATAATTTTTAAAAGGCAATAGTCAATGTTGGGAAATATTTTGCGATAAACTAATATGCACTACTAATAAAAATGCAAGTAGGATAAACCTTTCTGGAAAGCAATCTATGTATAAAGAGTCCTTGTATGATAGAGTAACATATAATCATATTGGGTCTATTTCAAAACGTACTTAACAGAACATGCTCACAACATAACATAAAATCAAAAATCCAAGTCGCAAAATGATCTCGAGTTTGTACAATGCATGTAAATATGTTTGTGAAAATAAACGTAGATGAAATATACATGACTCTAGAATTCAGTTTCATTTATTTATGCAAATAAATTCTTTCGGGCCTAATCTGAATCATGCCTTAGGAGTTATAATACAGGAGGGAATAACAGTGACCAACGAAAGCCAACTGCCTAGCATCCAAAGTACAGCACAACTTTTTCTGTTCTGAATTTCATGTTATATATGTAATACTTCTTGTCAATTTAGGAAATTTTTTCATCAGTCCTCCAGAGAAATTTACCTACTAGTATCAGTGATTAAACTGAAGAGCTAAAATAAAGAGATCATTTTACTTTTATGTACAAACTAAGGGAACTAATTTGGCAGAAGTTAAGCTCTATTACCAGCACAACTCTATTACCTTGAAGGATTCTGCTTCCTTATATACTTAAAAAAAAAAAAAAAAAAAAGATTTAGAGAAGTGTTTCAGTGAGGGCCTTAGGCAGTGTTACAAAACTTTTCGTTGGAGATAAAGGGTTAGTGAAAATTCAAAAGGGTATTAGTTTGTGATATGATGATATATCTAGAAAACATGCAACTTAACAAATGTGCTTCAAGGAAAAACCACTAGCCTACACAGAGAGAAGGCACCAGTGCAAATAAGTGTTAAGAGCTTTAAGAAGCATTTCTATTTTTATTATGTAAGTTTTATTATGTAAGTTTGGTTTAGCTGTTAAGTAGATATGAAAGGGTTTATTTCTGAGCTAAAGAGACTCAAAAAAGTGGATTAGAGGCTAGGGTAAGCAATCAATAGGGAGAAAACATGTTCATTAGCATACAATACATGATCTGTACTTCAGCAATTATCATTCATTATCAATTACCATAGCTTTGGTTTTACAGATCTGGAGCAGTTCACAGTAGATGTTACTATATTAATGATGCAGAGTTTATTTTGGTGTCAAATTAATTTTAATACCTCCATAAATTACATTTGCCCTAAGTTTGTAGATTTATAAAAGGACTGAAGGGATCAATTAAACTACTGCATTATGTAGTAGAAACTATATGCTCAGGCTATAGCTTTTTTAAAAGTCACAGTGGTATGAGAATATGTTAATGCTACTTTTTTGACCTGCTAATAAACTCCATTCATCTTTAGATAATTTTCCTTCAGAAAACTTTTATATTAGTCATTTTCACTTCTTTCCTTTTCCAAACATTTTCACAAATCTTTTAATAAGATTTGGATTTTTTTTCTTTTTGTACAATTTTGTATAATAAAAGACAAATGTAAGCCTAGTAAAATTTTCAGCAGAAAGTTGTTAAACAAGTATCCAAAAGAAGGGAGGGAATGTTCTGGAAAACAAGGCCAATTTCACTAAAAGTAAAGAGTCTTGGAGTTGAAATATGCAAATACAAATATTGGCCATGTTGGATATGAGTGAAAAAAAAGGGATAGGGGTACAGAGAGAAGTATGTTGAATGTCTGCTATCTAATCATCACTCTGTCAGGCAATGCATACTAATCTCTTATTCAGTCCTCAAATAAAGTATTATTTCCAATGTACAAATGCAGATCTAAGACTCACTGTTCACACAATGTGGTCAAGATCACCTAGTTAAGAGATAATAACACCAGGTTTTGAAATCCAAATCTCTCTAATCCTAATGAGGTTTATATAAAACATGGTTCAGATCAAAGACTGAGAAAAAATACCTATAGGTGCCGGCAAGCAAGGTGTGCTCAGTGATCAGTGAGGCCAACAAAGGATGTGGGAGCTGCCTGGAGGGGCTTCCACTAGACTTAAACTATTTTTATTTTACTCTTAGTTACTTTATATTTGTATATATTTATCAACTCCTTGTACCTGTGGCTCTTATAAAACTATAAAAGTCAAATTTACAAATAAATAATATTATAAAAGAAAAAAAAGACCTATAGGGAAAAATAAACATGTTGTGTTTTACATTTATTCAGACACAATTTTACTTGCTATATAAACTCATGTGCATACATGTATGTACATATATGTTTTATAATTTAGATAGATGTATAGATAGATTTATGAACAGACTTAAATGTTATAGGCATTTAGTTAGGGAACATTTATTTTTAAATACTCCAAATTCCTCAGACCAGTTTGGACAAAATGACCTTTTTAGGTTCCTTGCAGCACCACATATCATATCATCGGAACTGACTTATTTAATTAGACTTTTAAATATTCTAGAACTTATTCTAAAAGAGTATTTCTCTTCAAAAAAAACTCATCTTAGGAAACAGTGTTTTCCATAAATTAGAAATGTTTTCTATATATATTTTCTATATATATTTCTATATATATAGAAATGTTTTCTATAATACCTCTATCTTTTAAAATACTTTCTAAACTTTTAAAAAGAAGGCAGTTTTAAAACAGACTAGATATCTTGTATAAAATGAAATATTATATCAAAATTACTTAGATTGCTCCAACTATCAATATTTTATTACATTCTAATAATTTAAAACAGAAGATAAAAATTTATTATTAATAACAGGTTTTTGTTTTTTTAATAAAACATTGCCTTTGCAGATAATTTTAAAACAGGAGTTTGAAAATACTCATAATAATGGCAATAACATTGAAATAGGTGCAGAACTTTCAAGGTATTACTTTTAAAGGACAATGTTCATTTGAATAAGTATTTTAGTATAGTTTTTGAAAAAATCAAATATTGTTTCAGTCAAACATCATAGGATGGCCACAAAATATTTACTGACAGGCAAATATAATTCAAAATAAAGTAAGTAAACAAATGTATTCATAAAGACAATTCCAAATTAATATATGAGTAACTTTGAGAAAAAGAAACTGTCCCTAAGTGAAGAGTGTGATGAACTACTGAAAAAGTTCAAGCTGTGAAGGTCACATATGAGAGAGTAGGATAAATTGGGGGGAGAGGGTATTTTAGACATTATAATCACGTAGTCCAATGCTTAGTTAATTTGGAATGAAAACTCTGTATAATGAAAACTAGGTCTTAAAACTGGAACTCAAACATGTCATCTGAGGACGAAGGGAACTGTAGGAATCACACAGTGCTACAGGGTAATGATTTGTTGACACATCAGTATCCAAAAGATCAGATCCAATTCTCAGAATCTTTTTCTAAGTATATTCCCATATGCCTTATAAGCTTTCGTTTATAGACTAGTTTTTTGGTTTTTGTTTTTGTTTTTTTTTTTACTAAACTTAAAAACTAAACAGAATATGAATCTCTCAATCACATATGTTTTTAAGTTGTTTGGTGTTCATTGAGATTAAATTAAATCATTAAAGAAAAAAGTATGATAAATTTGAGATTCACAAGACCATATGGGATAAAAATGAGTAAATGTCAGCATAAAACTTCTAAATTTGGAATTTTCTTCATTTCCAGTCAATTGATTCTTACAGAGAACTAATTCTTGTAAAGATCTTAATTATCATAAAAAAATTCTTGATAATATAAAAATGAATTGCACTAAATGCTTACTTGAACATAGTTTCTAAAAATACAAATACTACAACCTTTAAATAATTAAGCATTATAAATCTCTGTATATGGGCTTCCCTGGTGGCACAGTGGTTAGGAATCCACCTGCCAATGCAGGGGACGCGGGTTCGTGCCCCGGTCCGGGAAGATCCCACATACCGCGGAGTGGCTAGGCCCGTGAGCCACAACTACTGAGCCTGCGAGTCTGGAGCCTGTGCTCCGCAACGGGAGAGGCCGCGACAGAGAGAGGCCGGTGCACCGCAATGAAGAGGGGCCCCCACTCGCCGCAACTGGAGAAAGCCCTTGCACAGAAACGAAGACCCAACACAGCCAAAAAATAAATTAATTAATTAAAAAAAAAAATCTCTGAATGAAAAAATATAAGTAAACACACACAGATTTTTTATAATATGTAGCACATAAGTATGTTCAGAAAACTAGAACTTGGCACTGGGTGACTCAGTCATACATTACAAATTTTAACCTGGGAATCCAGTTTATCTACTTGTCCCAGAACTTTCTAGTTTAAGAGATTAAAAAATATCATTGATATTTTAAACAGTGTTGAGATATAACTGATACATTTTAAATTATACATATTTTTGTTTGCTTTTGTACAGATTTCCAGGTTTAGACTGTTACAAATTAAGCTGCTATAAACATTAGTGTACAAGTCTTTGTATGAACATATGCATTCATTTCTCCTAGGAATGGAATGGCTGGATCACACAATAGATGTATATTTTACTTTTCTATTGTAACTTTAAATTATGTTTTGTACCAAATTATAATGACTATACTAACATGACTAAATTTATGAATAGCTAATATTTGTTTAGCATTATTGGATGACACTAGATCTTTGAAAGTCTGTTCAAATTTTTATCTGACATTCTAAATTAGAATATTCTAACCACGAAAATCTGTGGTTTTTTCTAAAAAAAAATTTTATTTTGAATTTTAAGCTTATAGAAAAGTTGTAAAAGGGTACAAAAGTTTCCTTATATCTCTCACTCAGTTGCCCTAATATTAACATCTTTCATAAACTTAGTGCAATTACCAAGAGCAAGAAGTTAACATTGGTACAATATATTAAGTAAAATAAGATCTCTCTTAAATCTCACCAGTTTTTTGACTGATAACCTTTTCTCTTCTAGGACCTTATCTAAATCACATTTAGTTGTCATTTCTCTTTGACTCCTCCAATCTGAAACTGGTCTTTAGTCTTGCCTTTCCTTCATGACCTTGACACTTTTGCAGGGTATGATCAGTTATTTTGTAGAATGTCCCCTAATTTGGGTTTCTCTAAAGTTTTTTTATGATTGGAATAAGTTGTACACGTTTGGCAATATTACCATAAAAATGATGTGTATCTTTTTAAGAAAAGAAACTACCAATCTGTTTTCCAAAGTGTTTATGCCATTTGGCATTCCCATAATTAGTGGTATCATCAGTCTTTTTAGTTTTAACAATTCCAGTGGTATGAAGTGGTATCTGTAGTGGTATTTTGAGCTTCCTTTCACGTGCTATATGCCACCCATATGTCTTCTTTGGTGAAGTGCCTGTTCAAACCTTTTATCCATTTTTAATTGAGTAATTATTTTATTATTAAGTTTTAAGAGATCTTTATATGTTCTAAACACAAGTCCTTTGTTGGATGTATACTTGGCAAATAATTTCTATCTATGGCTTACCTTTCCATTTTCATAATGTCTTTCAAATTGCTAATGGATTTTTTGGTCTACTTTATTCACATTTTTCTTTTATAGTTTGTGCTTCATTTTAAAGTAATTTTTACTAAACCCAAGATTTCTGATGTTTTCTTCTAGAAGTTTTACAGTTTTATCTCTTAAATTGGGGTCTATTTTAAATTATTTTGCATTTTAACAAAAACTGAGGTAAGATTGAGGTTCATTTTTTTGCATATGGTCATCAACCATTCCAGCATCATTTGTCACTATTTATATCAGGATAGAAGCATGTACTAGAAAAAAGCAGGTATGCAGTCCAAAAGCACTTTGAAATTCTCAAATATTCTTCTAATAACAAAATATTTAATGGTTATATAGTTTACTGATCATATTCTCCATTGTTATCTACTTAGAGTATTTTCAAACTTTTGCCATTGAAAGTAAATTTGTGAAGAAGATATTTGTAATATCTGTATACACATCTCTATTTCACTAAGGCAAATTTCTAGAAATGTAATTTCTGTATAAAATGATATATACATTTTTAAAGCTCTTGGTATATACAAACAACTTACCTTCCACAAAGCTTATTCCACTCTACTTAACAAACCAATATAGTATTAATGTTATTTTGTTTACAAATTTGTTAAGTAAAAAACAATTTTATTTTTTTAAAATTGCATTTGTTAAGTTACTGACTATACTACAAAGCTACAGGAATCCAAACAGTATGGTACTGGCACAGTAACAGTAATATAGATCAATGGAACAGGATAGAAAGTCCAGAGATAAACCCACGCACCTATGGTCACCTAATATATGATAAAAGAGGTAAGAATATACAATGGAGAAAAGACAGTTTCTTCAATAAGTGGTGCTGGGAAAGCTGGACAGCTACATGTGAAAGAATGAAATTTGAACATTCTCTAGCACCATACACAAAAAGAAACTCAAAATGGATTAAAGACCTAAATGTAAGACCAATACTAAAAAACTCTTAGAGGAAAACATAGGCAGAACACTCTCTGACATAAATCACATAAATCGCAGCAAGATCTTTTGATCCACCTCCTAGAGTAATGAAAATAAAAACAAAAATAAACAAATGGGACCTAATTAAACTTAAAAGCTTTTGCACAGCAAAGGAAACCATAAACAAAACAAAAAGACAACCCACAGAATGGGAGAAAATATTTGCAAATGAAGCGACCAACAAGGGATTAATCTCCAAAATATACAAAACAGCTCATGCAGCTTGATATCAAAAAAACAACCTAATCAAAAACTGGGCAGAAGATCTAAACAGACATTTCTCCAAAGAAGACATACAGATGGCCAAGAGGCACATGAAAATATGCTCAATCTCACTAACTATTAGAGAAATGCAAATCAAAACTACAATGAGATATCACCTCACACCAGTCAGAATGGCTATCATCAAAAAGTCTACAAATAATAAATGCTGGAGAGGGTGTGGAGAAAAGGGAACCCTCCTACACTGTTGGTGGGAATGCAAATTGATACAGCCACTATGGAGAACAGTATGGAGGTTCCTTAAAAAATTAAAAATAGAGCTACCATATGATCCAGCAATCCCACTCCTGGGCATATATCTGGAGAAAACCATAATTCGAAAAGATACATGTACCCCAATGTTCACTGCAGCACTATTTACAATAGCAAGGACATGGAAGCAAACTAAATGTCCATCAACAGAGGAATGGATAAAGAAGGTCTGGTACATATATACAATAGAATATTACTCAGCCATAAAAAAGAACAAAATAATGCCATTTGCAGCAACATGGATGGACCTAGAGATTGTCATACTGAGTGAAGTAAGCCAGACAGAGAAAGACAAACATCATATGATATCGCTTATATGTGGAACCTAAAAAAATGTCACAAATGAACCTATTTACAAAACAGAAATAGAGTCACAGATGTAGAAAACAAACTTATGGTTACCAAGGGGGAAGTGGGGGGTGGGCAGAAGGGATAAATTGGAAGATTGGGACTGACATATACACACTACAATATATAATATAGATAACTAATAAGAACCTACTGTATAGCACAGGGAACTCTATTCAATACTCTGTAACAGCCTATATGAGAATAGAATCTAAAAAAGAGTGGATATATGTATATGCAAAACTGATTCACTTGCTGTACAGCAGAAACTAAACACAACATTGTAAATCAACTATACTCCAATAAAAATTAATTTAAAAAAAGAAAAAAGATTAGGATGGATATTGTCAAAAGAAAAAAGATAACAAAGGTCGGTGAGATGTGGAGAAATTGTAACATTTCGTACACTGTTGGTGGGAAGGTAGAATGAAGCAGCTGCTATGGAAAAGAGTATGGCGGTCCCCCCCAAAATTAAAAATAGAAATGCCATATGATCCAGCAATCACATTACTGGGTATATAATCAAAGGAAATGAAATCAGTATCTCAAAGAGATATCCACACTCCTGTATTCCTGGCAGCAGGTTCACAATAGCCAAGATACGGAAACAACCTAAATGTCCATTGATGGATGAATGGATAAAGAAAATGTTATTTATATATATATATATGTGTATGTGTGTGTGTGTGTGTGTGTGTATATATATATACACACACACACACACACATACACATATATGAAAGAAAGAAATCCTGCTACATGCAATATTGATGAACTTGGAGGACACTGTGCTAAGTGGAATAAGCCAGTCACAGGACAAAGACTGCATAATCATACTAATATCAGGTATTTAGAGCAGTCAACATCATAAAAGCAGAGTATGTTGGTTGGTAACAGGAGCTGGGAGGAGGGGGAAATGAGTTGTTGTTCAAGGGGTATAAAGTTTCAGTTTTGCAAGATGAATGAGTTCCAGAGATCTGCTGTGCCTCTAGTTAACAATACAGATTGTACACTGAAAAATTTAACAGAGTAGTATTATCCGGTTCAGGAATAGAGGTGAGGATGGTTAGGTGTGGGGAGGGAAGGAATTGTCTTTCTCCTCTGACTTCATTTCAGGGTTTTATTTTTATCTCATTTACTTCCCACAGAAACTTTGGAAAATAGTTTTCTAATCCCCATTTCAGGGAGCTAGTCACTAATATTAACACAGTTCATCAGTGGCTGGGCTGGGGTTCAACTATGAATGTCTGACTCCAAAGTCAAATATCTTTCCAATATTGCCTCTTCTGTAATAAAGTGTTTTTGAATCATTTAAAAATAAATAAATAAAATAAAATTTCATTTGTTAAGTTATTGATATGGTCAGACGTTTTTTCATATACAACTAAATTTGCTTTTTCTTTTGTGAATGATTTTCTTAGGAGTCTCACAATTTTCCTGCTGTTAAGAAAGCTAAACATATACCTAAAATATTGTCCCCCATGCTTGTTATATATGCTGCAAATTTTCCCCCCACAACTTGTTTGCCTTTCATAGTATTGATATGTAAGGCGTTGTCATACAGAATCCTTATTATTAGATACTTAGAGCTTTCACTTTTTTGTTTGTGTTCTGTATGTAGAATAAAAGCCTTGAGACCAGCTAAAGCACCATGAGATCAGCTGAAGCGCCATAACACCAGTTAAAAATATAATGACATGGAATATTCTAACACAGTAAGTCAGAAAAACAGATTACAAAAAGAATATATCCAATATGAAAACAGTTGTATTTTAAGGGCATTGGATTTTTCATCTTTTTTTCCCCAAATTGTTAATGACCACTGCTTTGTTATGGTGGTAACACAAGTGACTTTTTAAAAAACTTGTCTATTTCTCACATTTTCTATTATGAATTTTTATCACTTTATCATCAGAAAGTGATTATTAAAGAAGCCGAACAACCTTCCCCAGAATTTTTTTCAGGGGGGTATCATATAGGTGTTAATAAAAGCTCTATCAACACTATGGCTTCTTAGTAAGTATTCTATTAAGTTTGCTGAATAAACTTTCCAAGTTTCCTGACATTCTATTAGGGTAACTGAACCAATATACAACACATTTCCAACTGTGTTAGATAAGAAATTAACATTTTTTTCTCACATTACTTCAGCTATGTTCATATATTTGTGCCTTAAACACTTCAGATGTAATTCAATTCTATCCACATTATAGGCCTATTTAGTGACCTTGAGTCTATTTGAACCATAATGTTTTAAGTCAACTAAGCATGTATGAGATCTAGAATAAGAGAATATACACAAGCCAGCCAGGCTGCTGCTGTTTTATACTATTGCTACCATGCTGTTCTCTCCTGGGTGATTATTATCTCATTGACTTTTAAACCAGTTTGGAAATAATTTACTCAAAATTTAGGCTTAATTAAACATTATTTAGGGTCACTGTAACACTGGGAGCCAATCTAATTTAAATTTTAACTTTTAGAACTCCACCATAATAAGTAGGAAATCATTTATTTTGTAAAAAAAGAACATGACCCTATTACTCAGTTGTAATTAAGATGGATGTGAATCAACTCCTGAAATTCTTTGTGGCATTCACTGCAAGCCATCACTTACTTGACACAACAGCCTGATTTTTCATTAATTAAGCAATGTGTTTGCAAACAGGATAGGTAGCAGTTTTTCCTATAATATTTCTAGGATGCCTAACAAGCAGTCACTAGTCAAATTTGGGGCACAGGATTAGAAAAATTAGTTTTCCAGAGTCAGAGAATACAAGTGACTGTACTAGTACCCAGGGTCAGTGGATGTAGAAAGACTGAAAACTGACTAAAGTTCAAAGGATGTATTTCATAAGTGTGTCAGGAGACTGATCTCAACAGGGGTCACCAATGGAGCATGCTAACGTGAGTGACTAAAGTTTAGACAGAAAGAAATATTTATACACATTTTAAAATAATCATATTAGTATTCAGTAAGAAGGTAGTATGAATCCAAGGTAACCGCCTAAGGATGAAAAAGTCTAGTATTCAAAACACGAGGCACTGTGCTATGAACTGCAGAGAGGCCGAGATATATTGAATAGGATCTGGTTTGACATACTTTACTACCTATGTGTCTTTGAGAAAGTTATTTTACCAGGTGCCTCAGTTACACATTCTTACTTTAATAAAGGCAGAAGTTTAAACCAGGTAATCTCTTCAGATCTCCTCCAGCTCAACTGAATCCTAAAACAGCAATGAACAGAGAATGTACTCAAACAACAGTATCTGCTTACTTGAAAGATTAAATTTAAAATTTAAGATTTTTAAACTACAAAATTTTAACAATGGTCACCCTCTCCTCTCCCTAAGCAATGGGATTATAGATGACTTTTATTTTTGCTTGTACTTGCTGCATTGCTGCCTTTTTTTTGAAATCAGGGTTGGGGGGAATAGTAATCACTTTAAAAAGGGATAAAAGAAAACTCAGTCGTATCAGAACCTTCTGGGACATTAGATTTGGAATTAAAACTTGGACAAGTGATTCTGATTTTTAGCTAGACCCTAAGGTACTGGTGCTCATTCTTGGCTTCACTTTATAATCACTTGTGGGAGCTAATAAAAAATATCCATGCCTCAGTCCCATCCCATGGGATTTCAATTTAATTGATCTGGTATGTGACCCAAATATTTGCCTTTTTTAAAAGAGCTCTTCAAATGATTCTAATGTGTAGTCAATAGTAAACAATACTTCTCTGAAACAGAGCTAAGAATTAGTATTGTCTGAGATATGATACCTTTTGGACAAAATAGCTGGAACAATTTTCTGGTAATAAAAGTAACACTTTAGAAAATGTAGCACCTCAGGGTTATCTAACCTCCATAGACAAAAATTTTTTTAAAAGGAAACTAATTTTTTTTTACATGCTGGGAAATTGAATATTAGAAGCCCCATCTTTGAGAAATATCAGAAATATGTCTCCCTGTTATAAGGGAATCATCTATAACTAAGAAGTGGGCACAATGCACATCACCAGGATCTTGAGGAATAAATAAATAAATAAATAAATAAATCTTCATTTATTCAGACACTGAATTATAATTTTCTTCTCTGTGCTAGTAACTGAAACTAAACACCAGTAAACTGCAAATTTTTAAAAGACTTTTACCACCTAATCAAAGGGAAATGTGTCAAGCGATTAAATTAGTGTCTTCTGCATGTCTTATTTATTCTTGACACTTATTATACACCAGTAACCGTACCAATTTTTACAAATGCCATCTTATTTTCATTCATTTATTCAATAAGTGATTATTTATCACATACCAGGTATTAGGGACGATACTAGAGATATAAGCATACATTAAAATTTGCAAGATAGTGGAGAAGTAAATGGGAGACTTGAATGCCATATGGTCAATGCTAGAATCAGATGAGCGCTGAGTACCAGAGGGCCCATATAGGAGAACACACAACCCAGTCATGAGGGGCTCCTAAGTTTTCCCAGGGGCATTTTCAAGTTAAAAAAAAAAAAATCCAACTTGAAAGAAAACTAATATTTAATCAAGTGAGTCAGGGAGAAAAGGAAAAAGTAGGTGAGGAGGTAAGGAAGACATCTGGAAGGGTCACTGCTATAGAGCAGATGCATGATGGTATATACGGTTGTAGAAAAGAGAGCATGGAATTTCCATGGAAAAGTAAGTTGTTCAGCTCACTGAAGTATGTATGAATTATAGTATGGATTGCTGTATTAGTCAGGGTTCTCAGAGAAACAACCAATAGGTAATCTCTTCGTCCTCTCTCTCCACACACAAGGATTGAATGAGGCCCCACCCACATTGAGGAGGTCAATTAGTTTTTCTCAGTCCACTGATTCAAATGCTAATCTCATCCAGAAACACATTCACAGATACACCCAGAAATATTTAATATGGGTATTCCATGTATCAGTCAAGTTGTCACATTAAATTAAACAACATATTAGTGAAGAAAAAGACAGAAACAGTCAGATCTGATCTTAATTGGCTCCAGGAAATTTAGGTTTTATTCTTAGTGCAGTAGGGAAATACTCAAGGACTGAGGAGAAGTAAATGATTGGATTTTCATTTTAGAGAGATTGTGCTGGGTAGAGTGGGTAGAGAATGGGTTGGAGGAGGGCATGGTTAATTTCAGTAGACCAGTTGTGAAGCAGTTGTTATCATCTAGGTAAAATATAATAATAATGGCCAGTATTAAAGTAGCAGCAGTTATATTTCTCATCCTTACTTTCTGATATAGCTATAATTATTCCCTTTTGACAGATAAGGAAACTGAAGCTCAAAATATTTTAGTAACTTACAAATACCACAGCTAATATGTGCCAGGATTGAGATTTGATCCTAGAATTATTGATATCAAAGCCTAAACTTTGGGGGCTTCCCTGGTGGCGCAGCGGTTGAGAATCTGCCTGCCAATGCAGGGGACACGGGTTCGAGCCCTGGTCCGGGAAGATCCCACATGCCATGGAGCAACTGGGCCCGTGAGCCACAATTACTGAGCCTGCGCGTCTGGAGCCTGTGCTCCGCAACGAGAGGCCGCGATAGTGAGAGGCCCGCGCACCGCGATGAAGAATGGCCCCCGCTTGCCACAACTGGAGGAAGCCCTCGCACAGAAACGAAGACCCAACACAGCCATAAGTAAATAAATAAATAAATAAAAATAAAATTAAAAAAAAAAAAAAAAAGCCTAAACTTTGGTATAAATGAGAGAATTGATAAGTGGCTACAAATGAGTGCTATATTTATCTAACACCATAATTCATTTATTTTTGTTCAATCAAAACATTTCATAAATATATATTGAGCACTCACCATTTATAGTTCTTCAAACCAGGAATTTAGGGAAATAAAAATGAATGAGAGGGCTTCCCCGGTGGCACAATGGTTAAGAACCCTCCTGCCAATGCAGGGGACACAGGTTCTATCCCTGGCCCTGGAGGATCCCACATGCCACGGAGCAACTAAGCCCGTGCACCACAACTACTGAGCCTACGCACCTAGAGCCCGTGCTCCACAGCAAGAGAAGCCACGACAATGAGAAGCCCGCGCACCGCAACGAAGTGTAGCCCCTGCTCGCCGCAACTAGAGAAAGCCCGTGCGCAGCAATGAAGACCCAACACAGCCAAAAATAAAAAAAAATTAAAAATGAATGAGAGCATTGCTCTCAAGTGCTCAGTAAATAAACCCAGTCTTTTTGTTGTAGGGATTCTTATCTTATGGGTTGCCTAATTATGAGTTAATTTCATAAGCTAACAGATGCTTCCTGTTTATCAGGTAACAAAGATTTTATGTAGAAGCTCTGCATAGTATTTATTAAAATGGTATGCTACACATATTTTGTGCCAGATGTTCTACATTACTAAACATACACTCTCCATATGTTCTTTGAGGTTATTCCAGACTGAACGAATCCTAAAATGCTACAGTTAAATAATTTATAGATAGAATGGCTACTGACTTTGGATAAAATAAATTTTAAAGGAGTTGTATTCTGAAATATAGAGATTGCCAATAATATAGCATATCTGAGTATAAAGTTGATAAATCCTTTATTGGTATACAACTACAGTGTAGTCGGAGGATCAAATAACTGCCTAAAGTTTAATATACACTAATTCTTTTCTGGGAAAATATATATCCTCCTCAACATTTTTATAATTTCCCCAAAATCTTATTCCCAGTATTTAGCCCTCCTTTTTCCTTTAAAAAAGCAGAGACTTTACCTTCAATAACACTCAATTTTCTTACCTTTACTTTATATTTCCCATTTTCCCGAATATGAGCCTACATGTAGAAGACTGATGTAAATGGCATTTCTTCTCTCAGAAAAATTATTGTTATGAATTGAATTATATCCCCCCAAAATTCATATCAGATTCTTATCTCCAGTGTCTCAGAATGTGACTTATTTGGAAATACAGCTCTTACAGATGTAATTAATTAAGATGAGGTCATTAGAATGGCTCATAATCCAGTTTGATTGGTACCCTTATAAAAAGGGAAATTTGGACACAGACAGGGAGAACTCCACATGAAGATGAAGGCAGAGATGGGGTGATTCTTCTGCCAGCCAAGGCATGCCAAAGCTTGCCAGCAAACCACCAGAAGCTAGGGGAGAGGTACGGAACAGATTCTGCCTCATGACCCTCAGAAGCAATCAATCCTTCTGACACTTGGATCTTGACTTCTAGCCTCTGGAACCACGAAACAATAAATTTCTGTTGTTTAAGCCACAAAGTTTATGGTACTTTGTTACGGCAGCCATAGCAAACTAACACAGGAATGAACTGTAAATAAAGCATCAGCTATTCTGCTTGTAATTCATTTTACTCCCTGACTCACCTAGATAGCAAATCTCAGATTAATTTAACTTTTCCCTGTAATAATAATACTAGCAGGATACATATGAAAATCAGAAGTAACAATAAGTATTTAACAAAGACTTTCCATAGAAATATTAACTCCATAGGATATGATAAGTGTTAAGTGAAAAAGCCTTTGGACAGCAAACCATTTGGGGAAGCACCAAGTTAAAACTAGATTTCTCTGTTACAGGATTTTTTCAGAGTCCTTCACATGTTAAAATGTATTGTGAATTAACCAGAGAAGACTACCTCATAAGGATAAAAAAGCATACTCTAATGCAGTTACCTTGACATGGCTATTTTGATGCAGCCATTTTTAAGCTGTGTCTAAATGACACTGTCAAAATAAAAATATTTATAATGTGTTCAGCAAACAACTCAAACAATCATTTCATAACTAAGGGTAACCAAAGTATAGGGAACTTTCACTTTTTACTTCATTTCTGTATCATTTGAAATTTTTGTAGGTATGACTTACTTTTAAAATCAAGAAAAACTATTTTAAGGCTTTTCAGAATTATGTGTTTGTTCTATCCTTCAAAACCTTCAATTCTTCAATATAAGGAGTTTAATATTATAAACATGTATATGAGGATGTATGTATGTGTGTATATATGTATATGTACGTGTATGTATTTTTATCAAATATGTATGAAAAAGGTGTTATATAAAGAGCATGTATGTTTTCCAAATCATCAAATGGATAATATAAAAACCAGTATTACATAGACGTACTAACTGAATGACAAAGTACAAGTGGGATTTCCACTTTTAGTAATGGGTGACTATGTTATTTGGACCAGCCCTTCCATTAAAGGCAATTACATAAGACAAGCTTATTATATTATGTGTGTGTATATATGTGTGTGCATGTGTGTTTTCTCTAAGCATCAAAGAGCTAAGAACTAAAGCATCGACGTGAAGAACTACTGGGTCAAGATCCAGGAAGATAGGAAGGAATGTAAGAAGGTAAGATGAAATGTCAGGTTATATTTTCTTGGGGTGTTTCTATTCAGTAACAAGTCAGAGCAGTGGTTCTGAGAGCCATGATGGTCCAGGGAGACAAAAGCTGTCTAGTGTCCACTGAGGATGGAACTCTGGTACACTACTCTATATGTTGAGCTGGAACTCAAAGGACTTCATCCTAGGAAAAAGGGCAAACTGAAATTTAACAACTCTTCACACAGATAAGTAAAACCAGATAAAAATTACTTCACATACAGGGGAACTACATATAAATGGTGACAAACACTTCTCACTAGAAACACTGTAGGCCAAAGACTATAGAACATCTTTTAAAGTCTTGAAAGAAAAAAAACAAACAAACTGTCAACCTGAAATTCTGTATCTAATTAACATTCTCAAAAATAAGGAGAAAATAAAGACATCACAATTAACAAAAGCTGAAAGAATACATTGTATTAAAGCCTTAACCACCATAAATGCTAATGGGAGTTCATTAAACAAATAAGAATATTATAAACTGTATGCCAATGAGTTACATAACTTGCATAAAATGGACAAAGGCCTTGAAAACTATAACTTCCTAAACCTTATACATGAAATTTTCAAAAAATCTTAGTACCTGTATACATTTTAAAACTGAATTTGTAAATACATTTACTAAAAAAGTCTTCAGAAAGAAGATTCCAAGCCCAAAAGGTGTCGCTAATGAATTCTACAAAACATGTGAAGAAAAAATAATTTTATACAAACTTTTTCAGAAAACAGAAAAAGAACATTTCTCAGCTTGTTTTATTAGGCCAGCATAACCCTAACGACAACAACAAAACTAAAATAGCGCCACTAAAAAAATTATAAAACAATATTCCTCATAAACATTGACAGAAAATTAGTATTTGTAAATTACATCAAACAATATAGAAAAGGATGATAGATTGTGACTACATGAAATTCATCCTAAGAATAAAGGTTGTTAAACTAAAACATTTAAAAATAATGTGATTAATTAAATTAGAATAAAAGAAATATTTGTCACAGTACATGCAGAAAAAAGCACTTGACAAAATTCAATTCCTTTTCATGATAAAAATTCTCAATGCCTGAAAATAAAAGGAACTTTCTCAGTACGATGAAAAGCATCTATAAAAAGCATATGACTAATATACTTCATGGAGGATTTTGCATGCCTTTGCTCTAAAACTGAGACAAGGCAAGATTACTTCCCCTAAGTTCAAAATGACTCTCACCATTTTCACTCAATATTAAATTCAAAGCTGCAGCTAGTTCAATATGGCAAGAAAAAAATAGGAAACATTAAAATTGTCCTTATTCAAAGACAACTGTCTATGTAGAAAATCCTAAGGAATCTACCAAAAAAAAAGGATTGTACTTACATGGGTGTGGGTGTATGCTAAAACTCATCAACCCCACTTTATATTACATGACTTACAACTCAACAAACCTGTTTTTGAAAAAATGTTAATGTAACTCATGCATGGTCACATAGTAATAATTCTGCTACTGCTGCCTGACTAGCATTCAAAACTAATGTACATTCTAAATTTTCTGGGACATTAATGTTCTAGGAAACATCACAACTAATGAAATAAAGAAAACAAATGGGCAGAGGCAGAAGTTGACTGCAATGCAATTGCAACAAAGGCCTCAGCTCACCCCATGGGGCCTTCAGTTTTCTGAAACTGAGTCAAAAGGGCTGGACCTTCTTACCCATTAACCAGTAATGAACTGTGGTGGCAGTCTCCATAGACAGGGCATAACCTTAAGTGATGTAGCTCTCTTAGGCCAGAGGAAATTACTGGAGAGGGTCTCAACTGTGAGACTTTGGCAGGAGTTAGGTGTCTCATGCCTAAAAAAGGGTCTCAGAGGTATATCATAATATCCATTAAAGTCCAACTCTTGTAGCTCTTGAAAACATTTTGTATAATAACTGCACCCCGTCTGGGAATAGCTCCTCCAGTATTCTGGTTGATCTTATTTCTGGTTGTTCTTTCTTCCTCTAGTATGCTGGTTGATCTAAGAAGGTGGGCTAAATAAACAGTTGGTCTTGAGTGTTTAAATGGTACTTATCTCCCCATTTATACTTCCTAGATTTCCTCATCCTTGGCTCGTCCTCCACTGCCCTAGGAGGCTTATCTGGTGGATAGGGTGGGGCTGTGACCCAGACTTTCAACCATAAGGAATATGAGCTCCTAGTCATCATGCCCTTCTCAGGCTGCACTTGTCAATTTATCATCAAAATTGAGCCTAAAAATATGAAGAAATACCCTAAGAGATCACATGTTTTCCTCACATATGCTAACCTGCCTGCACTATTTAACAGCATCCCTACATCCTCCTGTTAATCAGAGTCAATTATTCCTACCCAGGGTAGTAACTCTTTTCCTTGATCCTGTTCTCTTGGCCCAAGGAGCCCAAATATACCATAGTGTTCAGCTATGGCATAAAGTTTAATATGCTCTTACTATGTGTCCTCTGATAGAAGTAACCTCTCTCTGAGAAGCAGAACCTATAGATTCACAGGGGCTGGAGCCACGGGGATGGGCAATGCACATTCCTCCAGTCCCACACAGGTAACAATGGAATGCAGAGCCAATTCCACTTCCACCCCTTCAGAGCCCATGTATCATAACTGTTGAACACAGACCTGAAAACAATCATAAAGAGAGGGAATCTACTAAATCCTGGAGTTGCATCTTAGAGTATGGTACACACATCCTTGCAACATTTTATCTCAAGTTAGCATCTCAGCTGCACCTTTAGACAGACGTTTCATCATTGTATCAGAATACATAATCACATCCCCATTGCTGGAACTTTTTCTATGAAGTTCCTTCTGGCTCTATTTATACCCAGTCCTCTACTTACCACTGCCACTGGGCACAGGCAAGGGCAGAAGGAACAAATAAGTTGTAAAAGCAGGGGGCTCAGACCCCCATGTCCAGTGTTGTGTGGGTAAAAATGTCTAAAAGCTGGCTCTCCAGATTAAGGAAGCCCCAGATTTAGAGCATTTTCCAATTTCCCGGGTGTAAATATGCCCACCATGGCTGATTTCAAGCTACCAGTGTGACTTCACTCAACAGGTTTGGGAAAAGATGTTTCTCATCAGCACCTCTCACTTATGCCACATCTACATCCACATGGGGGTGGAGAAGACCCTAATGGGCAGCTGTATAATCCTCTGCATGGATGATATGGCCTTCTTCAAAACTTTAAGGGTATACATTTTGATTCTCCTATTGAAGCTTGACAAACTCCGCATGGTGCTCTTTTCCACCCCGGAAAACTGTAACATCATACTGTCCACTGGGTTGTATAGCCTAAGTGGCAAGCTTGTTTTATCACAGACCAAATCTGATAAGAGCCTTTTCCAGCTCAAGGCCCAAATCAAAGTAGACGGTCCTTGATGTCACATGATAAACAAGTCAATGAAGCATTCCCAAGCATAAAAAAGTTTGTATTCAGAATGCAAATGCCCACCAGGGAATTATACTTACTTCTTAGGAATGAGAGGTGAAAGAAGTGAAAATTTATCTTTTTCTTTTTTTTTTTTTTTAAATTGAGGTATAGAGGGGGAGGGGCAAGATGGCGGAAGAGTAAGACGCGGAGATCACCTTCCTTCCCACAGATACAGTGGAAGTACCTCTACGCATGGAACTGCTCCTACAGAACACCCACTGAATGCTGGCAGAAGACGTCAGACCTCCCAAAAGGCAAGAAAATCCCCACGTACTTGGGTAGGGCAAAAGAAAAAAGAAATAACAGAGACAAAAGAATAGGGACGGCACCTGCACCAGTGGGAGGGAGCTGTGAAGGAGGAAAGGTTTCCACACACTAGGAAGCCCCTTCGTGGGCAGAGACTGCGGGTGGCAAAGGGGGGAAGCTTCGGAGCCAGGGAGGAGAGCGCAGCCACAGGGGTGCGGAGGGCAAAGCAGAGAGATTCCCGCACGGAGGATCGGTGTCGAGCAGCACTCACCAGCCCGAGAGGCTTGTCTGCTCGGCCGCTGGGGCGGGCAGGGCTGGGAGCTGAGGCTCGGGCTTCGGCGCTAGCCGGGAGGGAGACCAGGAAAAAGTCTGCAGCTGCCGAAGAGGCAAGAGACTTTTTCTTGCCTCTTTGTTTCGCGGCGCACAAGGAGATGGGATTCAGAGTGCCGCCTAAACGAACTCCAGAGACGGGTGCGAGCCGCGGCTATCAGCGCGGACCCCAGAGGCGGGCGCAAGCCGCAGCTATCAGCGCTGACCCCAGAGACGGGCAGGAGATGCTAAGGCTGCTGCTGCCGCCATCAAGAAGCCTGTGTGCAAGCACAGGTCACTCTCCACACCGCCCCTCCCGGGAGCCTGTGTAGCTCGCCACTGCCAGGGTCCCGTGATTCAGGGACAATTTCGCCGGGAGAACGCACGGCGCGCCTCAGGCTGCTGCAACGTCATGCCAGCCTCTGCCACCGCAGGCTCACCCCGCATCTGTACCCCTCCCTCCCCCCGGCCTGAGTGAGCCAGAGCCCCCGAAGCAGCTGCTCCTTTAACCCCGATCTGTCTGGGTGGGGAACAGACGCCCTCAGACGACCTACATGCAGAGGCGGGTCCAAATCCAAAGCTGAACCCCGGGACCTGTATGAACAAAGAAGAGAAAGGGAAATCTCTCCCAGCAGCCTCAGAAGCAGTGGATTAAAACTCCACAAACAACTTGATGTGCCTGCATCTGTTGAATACCTGAATAGACAACGAATCATCCCAAATTCAGGAAGTGGACTTTGGGAGCAGGATATATTAATTTTTCCCCTTTTCCTTTTTTTGTGAGTGTATATGTGTATGCTTCTGGGAGAGATTTTCTCAGTATAGCTTTGCTTTCACCATTAGTCCTAGGGTTAGGTCCATCCGTGGTTTTTTTTTTTTTTTTTTTTTTTTACTTAAAAAATTTTTTTTCCTAATAAATGTTTTCTTAATAATTTTTTCCTTATTTTCTATTTTTAGATATTAAAAAAATTTTTAATAAGTTTTTTCATATTTTTATTTTAAAAAATTAAAAATTTTTTTTAAAATTTTTTTTTTTTACTATAAAAAAATTAATAAATCTATTTTTAAAAATTAAAAAAATTTTTTTTCTGAATACATTTATTCTTAATAATGTTTTTTCTTATTTTTTATTATAATAGCTTTATTTTATTTTATTTTATCCTCTTTCTTTCTTTCTTTCTATTTTTTTCTCCCTTTTATTGCGAGCCGTGTGGATGAAAGGCTCTTGGTGCTCCAGCCAGGCATCAGGGCTGTGCCTCTGAGGTGGGAGAGCCAACTTCAGGACACTGGTCCACAAGAGACCTCCCAGCTCCACGTAATACCAAACGGCAAAAATCTCTCAGAGATCTCCATCTCAACATCAAGACCCAGCTTCACTCAACGACCAGCAAGCAATAGTGCTGGACACCCTATGCCAAACAACTAGCAAGACAGGAACACAGCCCCATCCATTAGCAGAGAGGCTGCCTAAAATCATAATAAGGCCACAGACACCCCAAAACACACCACCAGACGTGGACGTGCCCACCAGAAAGACAAGATCCAACCTCATCCACCAGAACACAGGCACTAGTCCCCTCCACCAGGAAGCCTACACAACCCACTGAACCAACATTAGCCACTGGGGACAGATACCAAAAACAATGGGAACTACGAACCTGCAGCCTGTGAAAAGGAGACCCCAAAGACAGTAAGATAAGCAAAATGAGAAGACAAAAAACCGCACAGCAGGTGAAGGAGCAGGGTCAAAACACACCAGACCTAACAAATGAAGAGGAAATAGGCAGTCTACCTGAAAAAGAATTCAAAATAATGATAGTAAAGATGATCCAAAATCCTGGAAATAGAATAGACAAAATGCAAGAAACATTTAACAAGGATGTAGAAGAACTAAAGAGGAACCAAGCAACGATGAAAAACACAATAAATGAAATTAAAAATACTCTAGACGGGATCAATAGCAGAATAACTGAGGCAGAAGAAAGGATAAGTGACCTGGAAGATAAAATGGTGGAAATAACTACTGCAGAGCAGGATAAAGAAAAAAGAATGAAAAGAACTGAGGACAGTCTCAGAGACCTCTGGGACAACATTAAACGCACCAACATTCGAATTATAGGGGTCCCAGAAGAAGAAGAGAAAAAGAAAGGGACTGAGAAAATATTTGAAGAGATTATAGTTGAAAACTTCCCTAATATGGGAAAGGAAATAGTTAATCAAGTCCTGGAAGCACAGAGAGTCCCATTCAGGATAAATCCAAGGAGAAACACGCCAAGACACATATTAATCAAACTATCAAAAATTAAATATAAAGAAAACATATTAAAAGCAGCAAGGGAAAAACAACAAATAACACACAAGGGAATCCCCATAAGGTTAACATCTGATCTTTCAGCAGAAACTCTGCAAGCCAGAAGGGAGTGGCAGGATATACTTAAAGTCATGAAGGAGAAAAACCTACAACCAAGTTTTCTCTACCCAGCAAGGATCTCATTCAGATTTGATGGAGAAATTAAAGCCTTTACAGACAAGCAAAAGCTGAGAGAGTTCAGCACCACCAAACCAGCTTTACAACAAATGCTAAAGGAACTTCTCTAGGCAAAAAACGCAAGGGAAGGAAAACACCTACAATAACAAACACAAAATATCTAAGAAAATGGGAATAGGAACATACATATCGATAATTACCTTGAATGTAAATGGATTAAATGCTCCCACCAAAAGACACAGACCGGCTGAATGGATACAAAAGCAAGACCCATATATATGCTGTCTACAAGAGGCCCACTTCAGACCTAGAGACACATACAGACTGAAAGTGAGGGGATGGAAAAAGATATTCCAAAAGATATTCCAAAAGAAAGCTGGAGTACCAATTCTCATATCAGACAAAATAGACTTTAAAATAAAGACTATTACAAGAGACAAAGAAGGACACTATATAATGATCAAGGGATCGATCCAAGAGGAAGGTATAACAATTGTAAATATTTATGCACCCAACATAGGAGCACCTCAATACATAAGGCAAATACTAACAGCCATAAAAGGGGAAATCGACAGTAACACAATCATAGTAGGGGACTTTAACACCCCACTTTCACCAATGGACAGATCATCCAAAATGAAAATAAATAAGGAAACACAAGCTTTAAATGATACATGAAACAAGATGGACTTAATTGATATTTATAGGACATTCCACCCAAAAACAACAGAGTACACATTTTTCTCAAGTGATCATGGAACATTCTCCAGGATAGATCATACCTTGGGTCACAAATCAAGCCTTGGTAAATTTAAGAAAATTGAAATCGTATCAAGTATCTTTTCCGACCACAACGCTATGAGGCTAGATATCAATTACAGGAAAAAAATCTTTGAAAAATACAAACACATGGAGGCTAAACAACACACTACTTAATAACCAAGAGATCACTGAAGAAATCAAAGAGGAAATCAAAAAATACCTAGAAACAAATGACAATGGAGACACGATGACCCAAAACCTATGGGATGCAGCAAAAGCAGTGCTAAGAGGGAAGTTTATAGCAATACAAGCCTACCTCAAGAAACAGGAAACATCTCGAATAAACAACCTAACCTTGCACCTAAAGCAATTAGAGAAAGAAGAGCAAAAAAACCCCAAAGCTAGCAGAAGGAAAGAAATCATAAAGATCAGATCAGAAATAAATGAAAAAGAAATGAAGGAGACAACAGCGAAGATCAATGAAACTAAAAGCTGGTTCTTCGAGAAGATAAACAAAATTGATAAACCATTAGCCAGACTCATCAAGAGAAAAAGGGAGAAGACTCAAATCAATAGAATTAGAAATGAAAAAGGAGAAGTAACCACTGACACTGCAGAAATACAAACGATCATGAGAGATTACTACAAGCAACTCTATGCCAATAAAATGGACAACCTGGAAGAAATGGACAGATTCTTAGAAATGCACAACCTACCGAGACTGAACCAGGAAGAAATAGAAAATATGAACGGACCAATCACAAGCACTGAAATTGAAACTGTGATTAAAAACCTTCCAACAAACAAAAGCCCAGGACCAGATGGCTTCACAGGCGAATTCTATCAAACATTTAGAGAAGAGCTAACACCTATCCTTCTCAAACTCTTCCAAAATATTGCAGAGGGAGGAACACTCCCAAACTCATTCTACGAGGCCACCATCACCCTGATACCAAAACCAGACAAAGATGTCACAAAGAAAGAAAACTACAGGCCAATATCACTGATGAACATAGATGCAAAAATCCTCAACAAAATACTAGCAAACAGAATCCAACAGCACATTAAAAGGATCATACACCATGATCAAGTGGGGTTTATTCCAGGAATGCAAGGATTCTTCAATATACGCAAATCAATCAACGTGATACATCATATTAACAAATTGAAGGAGAAAAACCATATGATCATCTCAATAGATGCAGAGAAAGCTTTTGACAAAATTCAACACCCATTTATGATAAAAGCCCTGCAGAAAGTAGGCATAGAGGGAACTTTCCTCAACATAATAAAGGCCATATATGTCAAACCCACAGCCAACATTGTCCTCAATGGTGAAAAACTGAAACCATTTCCACTAAGATCAGGAACAAGACAAGGTGGCCCACTCTCACCACTATTATTCAACATAGTTTTGGAAGTGTTAGCCACAGCACTCAGAGAAGAAAAAGAAATAAAAGGAATCCAAATCGGAAAAGAAGAATTAAAGCTGTCACTGTTTGCAGATGACATGATACTATACACAGAGAATCCTAAAACTGCCACCAGAAAACTACTAGAGCTAATCAATGAATTTGGTAAAGTAGCAGGATACAAAATTAATGCACAGAAATCTCTTGCATTCCTATATACTAATGATGAAAAATCTGAAAGTGAAATTAAGAAAACACTCCTGTTTACCATTGCAACAAAAAGAATAAAATATCTAGGAGTAAACCTACCTAAGGAGACAAAAGAACTGTATGCAGAAAATTATAGGACACTGATGAAAGAAATTAAAGATGATACAAATAGCTGGAGAGATATACCATGTTCTTGGATTGGAAGAATCAACATTGTGAAAATGACTCTACTACCCAAAGCAATCTACAGATTCAATGCAATCCCTATCAAACTACCACTGGCAGTTTTCACAGAGCTAGAACAAAAAATTTCACAATTTGTATGGAGACACAAAAGACCCCAAATAGCCAAAGTAATCTTGAGAACGAAAAATGGAGCTGGAGGAATCAGGCTCCCTGACTTCAGACTATATTACAAAGCTACAGTAATCAAGACAGTTTGGTACTGGCACAAAAACAGAAATATAGATCAATGGAACAGGATAGAAAGCCCAGAGATAAACCCACGCACATATGGTCACCTTATCTTTGATAAAGGAGGCAAGCATATACAGTGGAGAAAAGACAGCCTCTTCAATAAGTGGTGCTGGGAAAATTGGACAGGTACATGTAAAAGTAAGAAATTAGAACACTCCCTGACACCATACACAAAAATAAACTCAAAATGGATTAAAGACCTAAGTGTAAAGCCAGACACTATCAAACTCTTAGGGGAAAACATAGGCAGAACGCTCTATGACATAAATCACAGCAAGATCCTTTTTGACCCAGCTCCTAGAGAAATGGAAATAAAAACACAAATAAACAAATGGGACCTAATGAAACTTAAAAGCTTTTGCACAGCAAAGGAAACCATAAACAAGACCAAAAGACAACCCTCAGAATGGGAGAAAATATTTGCAAATGAAGCAACTGACAAAGGATTAATCTCCAAGATTTACAAGCAGCTCATGCAGCTCAATAACAAAAAAACAAACAACCCAATCCAAAAATGGGCGGAGGATCTGAATAGACGTTTCTCCGAAGAAGATATACAGATGGCCAACAGACACATGAAAGAATGCTCAACATCATTAAGCATTAGAGAAATGCAAATCAAAACTACAATGAGATATCATCTCACACCGGTCAGAATGGCCATCATCAAAAAATCTACAAACAATAAATGATGGAGAGGGTGTGGAGAAAAGGGAACACTCTTGCACTGTTGGTGGGAATGTAAATTGATACAGCCACTATGGAGAACAGTATGGAGGTTCCTTCAAAAACTGGCAATAGAACTACCATACGACCCAGCAATCCCGCTACTGGGCATATACCCTGAGAAAACCATAGTTCAAAAAGAGTCATGTACCAAAATGTTCATTGCAGCTCTATTTACAATAGCCAGGACATGGAAGCAACCTAAGTGTCCATCATCAGATGAATGGATAAAGAAGATGTGGCACATATAAACAATGGAATATTACTCAGCCATAAAAAGAAATGAAATGGAGGTATTTGTAATGAGGTGGATGGAGTTAGAGTCTGTCCTACAGAGTGAAGTAAGCCAGAAAGAGAAAAACAAATACAGTATGCTAACACATATATATGGAATCTAAGGGAAAAAAAAAAAAAAAAAAAAGGTCATGAAGAACCTAGTGGCAAGATGGGAATAAAGACACAGACCTACTAAAGAATGCACTTGAGGATATGGGGAGGGGGAGGGGTGAGATGTGACAGGGTGAGAGAGTGTCATGGACATATATACACTACCAAATGTAAAATAGATACCTAGTGGGAAGCAGCCGCATAGCACAGGGAGATCAGCTCGGTGCTTTGTGACCGCCTGGGGGGGTGGGATGGGGAGGGTGGGAGGGAGGGAGATGCGGGAGGGAGGAGATATGGGAACGTGTGTATATGTGTAGCTGATTCATTTTGTTATAAAGCAGAAACTAACACACCATTGTGAAGCAATTATACTTCAATAAAGATGTTTAAAAAAAATAATAAATAAGTTGAGGTATAACTGACTTGCACCATTGTTAGATTCAGGTGGACATTATAATGATTTAGTATTTTTATACATGACAAAATGATCACAAGTCTGGTTACTATCTGTCACCGAAGTTATAATATTTTAACTACATTCCCTATGTTGTGCATTACGTTCCTGTGATACTTTTTAACTGGAAGACTGTACCTCTTGATCTTCCTCACCTATTTCACTCATCTGCCTACCTGCCTCCTATGTGGCAACCACCAGTTTGTTCACTGTATACATGAATCTCTTCCTGTTATGCTCATTTGTATTCTTCAGATTCTACACAAGTGAAACCATATGCTGTCTTTCTCTAACTTATTTCACTTAGCAAAATATTCTCCTAGGTTCATCCATGTCATCGCAAATGGCAATATTTTTATGGCTGAGTAATATTTCTTTGTATATATACATCTTTATTCATTGAAATACTGATGGATACAGGTTGATTCCATACCTTGGCTATTATAAATAAATTAAAGCTGCAATGAATATAGAGGTGTGCATATCTTTTCTAATCAGTGTTGTTGTTTCCTTCATATAAATACCCAGAAATGGAACTGTGGGACCATGTGGTAGTTCTATTTTTAATTTTTTGAGGAACCTTCAATAGTGTTTTCCATATTGAATGCACCAATTTACATTCCCACTAACAATGAGTGAAGGATTCCTCTTTCTTCACACCTTACCAAGACTTGTAATTTCTTGTTGTTTAGGTGTAAGTTTAGATTATTCAAGATTGTCCTTATTTGAGGTAGACTTGTACTACATAAACTTTCCTCTTAGAACTATTTTGCTGTGTCCCATAGATTTTTGGATTGTTGTGTTTTCACTTTCATTTGTCTCAAGGCATTTTTTAATTTCTTTGATTTCTTCAGGGACCCACTGGTTGTTTAGGAGCATATATGTTTAGCCTTCCCATATTTTTTTTTTTTTTTTTTTTTTTTTTGCAGTTTTTTCCCCTTGTAGTTGATTTCTAGTCTCATTTTGATGTGGTCAGCAAAGATACTTGACATGATTTAAATCTTCTTAAATTTATTAAGACTTGTTTTGTGGGTTAGTATGTGGTCTATTCTGGAGAGTGCTCCACGTGCACTTGAAAAGAATGTGTGTTCTGCTTTTGGATGAAATGTTTTATATAAAGTCCATCTAGTCCAATGTATCATTTAAGGCTAGTGTTTCCTTGTTCTCTGTCTGGATGATCTGTCCATTGATGTAGGGGACTTAAACACCCCACTTACTATTATTGTATTATATCAATTTCTCTCTTTATGTTTGTTGATATTTGTGTACTTGTTTCTCCCTTTACATTTGTTGATATTTATGTACTTCGGTGCTCCTATGTTGGATGCATATATGTTTACAATTGTTATATCTTGTTGAACTGATCCCTTTGTCATTATGTAATGTCCTTCTTTGTCTCTTGTTACAGTCTTTGTTTTAAAGTCTATTTTGTAATGATAAGTATTGCTAGCCCAGCTATCTTTTCATTTCCATTTGCATGGAATACCTTTTTCTATCCCTTCACTTTCAGTCTGTGTGTCTTCAGATCTGAAGTGAGTCTCTTGTAGACAGCATATATGTGGGTCTTGTATTTCTTATCCATTCAGCCACTCTATGTCTTTTCACTGAAGCATTTAATCAGTTTAAGTAATTGATAGGTATGTATTTATTGCCATTTTTTCATTATTTTCTGGTTGTTTTTGTAGTTATTTTGTGTTCCTTTCTTACTTTGCTCTCTTCGCTTGTAATTTGAGGACTATCTTTACTGTTATGTTCGGATTCCTCTCCCTCTTGTGTGTACCTATGTTTCTGGTTTGTGGTTACCATGAGGTTCATATGTAAAAACCTACATACACACACACACACACACACACACAGTTATTTTAAGTTGATGATCTCTTAAGTTCAAATGCATTTTAACAACCCTGCACTTTTTACTCCATCTCCCACGCTTAAGGTTGACAACACTTCACAACTTTTTATGTACCTTAACTACTTATGTACTGTGGATACAGATGATTTTACTACTTTTGTTTTTTAACCTTCCTACTAGCTTTGTAAGTGGATGATCTACTACCTTTACTATATATTTGCCTTTACTATCACATTTTTCCTCTCATAATTTTCATATTTCTAGTTGCAGTCTTTTTTTCACTTAGAGTAGTCCCTTTAACATTTCTTGTAAATCTGGTTTGGTGGTGCTGAACTCTTTTAGCTCTTGCTTGTCTGTAAAACTTTTGATCTCTCCTTCAAGTCTAAAGGAAAGCCTTGTCAGGTAGCCAACTTGGTTGTAGGGTTTTTTTCTTTTCACTTTGATTATCATGCCACTCCCTTCTGGCCACCAAAGTTCTGCTGAAAAGTCAGCACAATGTCTTATGGGAGTTCCCTTGTATGTAACTAGTTGCTTCTCTCTTGCTGCTTTTGAGATTCTCTTTAATTTTTGCCATTTTAGTTATAATGTGTCTCAGTGTGGACCTCTTTGGGTTGTTCTTGTTTAGGACTCTGCTTCTTGTACCTGTATTATGTTTCCTCCTTCAGGTTTGGAAAGTTTTCAGCCATAATTTCATCAAATACATTTTGTAACCCTTTATCTCTTTTCCTTCGGGAACACCTATAATGCAAATGTTTGTATGCTTGATGTTGTTCCAGAGGTCTCTTAATCTTATTTCTTTTTTCTGTTCAGCTTGGGTGATTTCTACTACTGTCTTCCTATCCGTTGATCTGTTCCTCTATACCATCTAATCTACTACTGATTCCTTCTAGTAGATTTTTTATTTTAGTTATTATAATCTTCAGTTCTGTTTTTTTCTTTATATTTTCTATCTGTTAAAGTTCCCATTCTGTTCATCCATTCTTCTCCAGAGTTCATTGAACATCTTTATGATCATTACCTTGAACTCTTCATTGGGTAGATTGCTTATCTCCACTTTCCTAAGTTCTTCTGGGGTTTTGTCTTGTTCCTTCATTTGGAAGATATTCTTCTGTTATCTCATTTTGCCAAATTATCTGTGTTTATTTCTATGTAGTTCGGTAGTTCAGTTATATTTCCCAATCTTGGAGTAGTGACCTTATGTAGGATACATCCTATGGGGCCCAGCAGCACACTCTCCTCTGGTCACCAGTGTTATGTGCTCTGCATCACCCCTCCATGTGGGTTGTGTGGGTCTTTCTGTTGTGGTGGATCTGACTACCGTGGATGTGATGGTAGGCAGGGCTGGGCCCCGACCATGTTGCACCTACCAAAATGTTGGCAGCCACTGTACACGGCCCAGGGGGGCCTGGGGCTGGTGCTTGCCTGCAGGTGGGCAGGGATGGGTTCTGGGGCAGCTGGATACGGGGCAAAACTGGTGAACTGAGGATGTGATGGAGACTATTATTCATGCATTCTTTCAGTCTTTAAGGTGGTGTCACTAATCTCTACCTTTTCCCCTACCCCTGCCCCAGAATGAGATATTCTTATTTACTACCTTGGCTGGGTGGGGCAGTTTTGGAGGCTTCTACTTGGCCATCTCTACTGCAATAGATTTTACTCCACAGGTTGTACATCTCTCTCTCCCCTAGGAACACCTGAGATTTAGATTTTTCTACTCATTATAATAATTACTCCCACCAAGCTTTAGATGGTTAAGTGCTTCGATCATGCCTCTATTATTTTAGGATCCAACCCTCCCTACTGTCGTCAGGGAGCCCAGTTCTGTAACACCATTTCCTACCAACAACCCTGGCCTAGAGAGGAGAGCCACCATTGAGAAGCTCAATGATGCTGGTGCTCATCTCAAGTCAGTAGTTGCCTGGGTACAGGGATGGAGGGAACAAGGAATTGCAAAAGGGCACAAAACCTTTCAGGGGTAATGGAAGTGTACAGTATCTTGGTTGTCCTGGTAGTGGTGGTGGCACAGGTGAATGCATGTGTCAAAAGTCATTGAACTGTATTCTTTAAATATATGTGATTCATTATATAAAGTTATATTCCAATCAAGTTGTTTAAATATGAAGTCTAATGGTGAATTTACATTTAAAATAAAGATTAATACAGCAAAATGAAAGCTGAACAAGAAATTATGAGGTGGCTTCCATTTAAAGATCAGCTTGTCTTCTATAATATGGTGAAAATTTGGGGGATTTTTTAAACATATTTGATATTCTTTGTCAACTGTCACAAAAACAGATTAAGTAAAAATGATTAACCTTAGTTAACAGAGTATAATCTTTCATATTAGTTGTATTTAAGTTCTATGTGATATTCTAACCTTCTAAATGATATGCATGAAGGGAATGAATTATAATTTCCTCAAAATCTGAACTTATCAAAATTCAGTATCAGGCCTTGAGTTTGTGTCCTTAATGTTGGGGTCATATAAGATAGTGTTTACATAAAATTAAATTGATTATATTGCAGTAAAGTAACTTTTTATATAATTTTAGTGGTTTAACAGTTATGGTAATAGGCTAAAAATCAGTTTGCTTGAATTTGTAAATCACTTGCCTGACGCCATAATCAATTTTGCAAGATTTTTAAATAGGGTTACTACTTCTTGATCTTTCAGTGTTTATATGTTGACACATGGACTACTAATAAGAAAAAAACCTGATTGCATGATGACAACCTAAAATCATTTCAGAGATGTTTAAAAGTCTTTCCCCCAAATTTACTGTCTTTAAAGTCCATTATTTCTGCCTAACCCATACCCCAAATTGTAATGTTGAGTACTTATTTATTTGCTTATCAAACTGAATTTCCTTCTTTGGTACATAAGCCATTTTATTCCCAGGTTATTGTTTTTTCCCCCATGGAAGTCAAAATCATCATTTTAAAACTTATACTGAAAAGATAAATGGCATAAACCACCAAGACAATTTTTCCACTACATAAAAACTTAAAAATTCTATTTATAATAAGACCCTGTAAAAAGTGAGAAGAGTAGTTATGATCTAAACTCTAACAAGGAGGTATTTGCAATGCATATACTCAACAAGGGATTAATAGCCAGCGTACATAAAAACTTCCTACAAACCAACTTAAGAGACAATCAACCAAATAAAAATGTGAGCAAACTAGTTAGAGTATAGCATAGAGGAAAACCAAATGTGAAAATACTCAACTTTTCTAGTAGTAAGGAAAATCCAAATTAAAGACATGAGATTCCATTACACACCCGTGAATTTGGCAAAATATTTGAAGTCTGTAATACTCGGTAAAGGATAGAAACTCCCATATACTGCCTGTGGGAATGTAAATTCATATTACCACTTTAAAAAGCAATTGGCATTATACAGTAAGGTTGAAATATGTGTAACCTGTAACACAATTCCACTCCTAGGCATATTCTCTATAGGAACGTCCATACACACACAAAATGAGACATATGACAAGAATGTTCATAGAGCATTTTTTGAAACAGTAAATAATCAACAAAAAATGAAGTTAAAGAACACTCAATGATGGGTTTTAAAGCACTGAAAATGAACTCATCATCCGAGATAAATCTCACAAAGTTGAGTCAGAAGCATGTTGCAAAAGTATAGGTACCGTATGCCATTTTGATAAGAATTTGACACAGTTGATCACTCCCTTCCTGTTTAATACTTTGTACGTTTGGTTTTCTGAACAGACTCCTAGATTTCCTCCTAAATTGCTGACAAATTCCCAGTCTTTTTTCTGTTTTCTTATTTTAAGATCTGTTCATGTTGGAAGGTCATAGTAATCGCTGTCCTTAGACATTTTTTCTTACGAATTTCCACTCTCTTGATTTTTTTCATGGCTTTAATGTTATCTATACACTGATGACTCCTAGATATAGAGAGATATCTTTATTTTATATAGAGAGATAGGAAGGTATAGACAGATCAATCGATTGATCAATATATAATCTCTGCATCCTAGGCCTCTTCTCTGAATTCCACATTCATGTATCCAACTAATGACATATCTTTTTAATATTTATATGGTGTTCTCTCCCCCCCCGTCATCATTCACTCTAATTTTTGCAAAATCAGTGTAATTCCAACAGTTATAGTAATTATTCCCTCCTGCATATATTGTCACAATTTTGGTCACTGGGAGCTCCTCTGAACCGGCTCCTGTGATCTTTGACATGACTCCATTAATTTTTGAAGCGCCTTGATTTCTGATACAATGGGATATCCCAACATCACCTTGTACTTTCCTTGACCCACACCTCAAGCCCACCATTTCCCTAAGGAGGAAAATGGTATTAGAGGACACAACCATGGTTCCATGGATGATAGTTGCTACTAGGGTGATGCTGCTTCTAAGCAATTTCAGTGGACAGATAGTATTATATACAATATTTTACTCCTTTTATTTTTTCTTGTATATATATATATATATATATATATATGTATATATATATATATATATATATCCTAACTTTCACTAAAATACCACATCATTTTGTTTCTTTAATATATTTATTGCTCTATCCTATAGCATATAAAGAAAAGAATATCAATATAACAATAGCATATTACTTTTTAAAAGTTAAACTGCTGCCCAGCATGGTTTTGTAGACATAGACAAACCTATTCTAAAACTTTACAAAAGGCACAGGCCACAGACTAGCTAAAAGAATTTTGAAAAAGAATAAAACGGGAAGAATCACTCCACCCAAAGGCAAGGCTCACTACATGGCTACAGTAATCAAGACAGCATGATATTGGCAGAGGAATGGACACATAGATCAATGAAACAGAATAGAGATCCCAGAAATAGACCCACATAAATATACCCAACTGATTTTTTACAAAAGGTACAGAAGTAATTTAATGGAGGAAGGACAACCTTTTCAGTAATGGTGCAGGAGCAGCTGGGCATCTACAGGTTAAAAAATAAAAAGAGACTCCACCTAAACCTCATACCTTACATAAAAGTTAACTCAAAATGGACCACAGACTTAAATGTAAACAACTGTAAAACCTTGTAGGAAAAAAACAGGAGAAAATCTTCAGTCCCTAGGGCTAGGTGAAGAAGTCTTAGACTTAACACTAAAAATATGATCCATAAAAGAAAAAACTGATAAACTGGATCACATCAAAATTTAAGATTTTGCTTTCTAAAAGATCCTTAAAGAGGATGAAAAGATAAGCTACAAACGGAAGATATTTGTACACCACATACCCAACAAAGAACTTGTATGTAGAATATATAAAGAACTATCAAACTTCAACAGGAAAAAAATCCAATTAGAAAATAAGCAAAAGACATCAAGAGACATTTTACCGAAAAGGTAATACAGATGGCAAATAAGCAATGAGAAGACGTTCAAAATCACTAGCCATTAGAGAAATGCAAATGCAAATTAAAACCATAAGATATCACTACACACTTATCAGAATAGCTAAAATATAAAGATAAATTAGTGATTAATACCAAATGCTAGAAAAAAAAATGTAGAGAAACCGGCTTACACACTTTTACTAGGAATGTAAAATGGTATAGCTATTCTAGAAAAGAGTATGTATGGCAACTTCTTACAAAACTAAATATATGGTTAGTGTATAAACCAGTAGGTGCTCTCCTGCCATTTATCCCAGGGAAATGAAAGTTACATTCACACAAACTATCTGTTTGTGAATGTTCATATAATCTTTATTTGTGAGAGCCAAGAAAAGAAACGGAGAGAACCCAGATATTCTTTAATAGGTGAATAAAGTTTGTGGTACATCCATACTTGGAATACTACTCAGTAATAAAAAGGAATAAACTACTGATACATGCAACAACTTGGATGAATCTCAAGAGAATTATGGTGAGTTTTTTTAAAAGCCAATCTCAAAAGATACAATCTATTATTCCATTTATGTAACATTCTTGAAAGGACAACATCAGAGCTGGAAAAGACATTAGTGGTGACCAGGTGAAGGAGGAAGGTAGATGGGACTGTAAAGGAGTTGCCTAATTGATCCTTGTGGTAGAACTGTTCTGTATCTTGACTGTGATCACATGACTCCACAGATGTGATAAAATCATATAGGACAAAAAGGGGTGCATGTAAAACTGGTGAAATCTGAACAAAGCCGGAGGACTGTGTCAATATCAATTATTTGGTTGTAATATTAGACTACAGTTACATAAAATGTTACCATTAGAAGAAACTGGACGAGGGAGGAATCTTCATTATTTCTTGCAACTGGATGTGATCGAAAATTATCTCAATATAAAAAGTTTAAAAGATTCAACTACTGAGTAAAGTTTAAAATATATTTATAGTTCTTTTGGTCCTTGGAATTCACCCCCACTAAGCATGGTCAAAATTTTTATATTCTAAAGCTGCTTGAAACAAATCTTTTCTCCATGTAGTTGTATTACCAATTCAATATCCAGTTAAATTTTTTCCATTTGTTTTCAGTATCAGGAATTTTTTGTTAAATTGAGTTGTGTGTGTGTGTTTTTAAACACACATACACAGGCAATGCATTACATGATTTAAGTTATAAATACATGGAAAAATACATAGAGAAGTCTTGTTTCCCTTACTGGGCCCTCCTTCTTACCCTTTACAGGTAACTGTTTTCATCAGTTTCTTATCCTTGTACAAACAAATATTTGCCTCCCCTTATTTTACTCAAAAATCAACGTACAATATATGCTATTCTTCATGTTGCTTTCCCCTCCAATATTATTTATTTTGAAACAATTTATCTTCTCCTTATCAGTAATACATAAACAATGTCCTCATTTAAAAAAAACAAACTTTATTATATTTTACTGCATGGATGTATCATCATCTACTCAACCAGTTCTCTTTTGCTGAACTCAGGTAGCAAGTAGTAGCATAATGAGTAGTGTGAAACTTATGAAATTTCATACTTATCCTGGTATATCTGTAGTATACATTTCTAGAAGATTGTCATATTTAAATATTAAAACATTTATAGTGTTGCTAAATGCTACCAAATTCTCTATAGGTGATATACCATTTTGCACTCCTTCAAGAAGTTGCAAGCACATGTCCAAAAGGGTTATTTTCTGTATTCTGTATATTCTGCGTTTTTCTCAACTTGATAGTTAAGAAATGGTTCATTACTGTAGTTAAATTTATTTTATTACGAGAGAGGTTGAACATCTTTTTAAACACTTACGTGCTATTTGTACTTCACCACATGATTTGTCTTTTCACGTCCTTTGCCCACTTTTAATTGGGTTGCTCTTAATTTCTAGGAGTTTATACTCCAAATAATTATATAATACTCTATATAAACCATGTTTTACTAGACTGGTCTCTTGATAAAAAGTGTTTTCAGCTCTAATGTGGCCTATTTTCATCTTTATTCAACAGTTCCTCTCTCTGAGGCTTTCCCACAAGGACCAACTATGCACTACCCCAGACATTCTCCCCATCCACTGATCTGTACAGATATAGAGACCTATATTTGTGGGATTTCAACAAGAGCCAAGTATCACTTCAGGATCTGAAGCAAACCACAAAATGTGTGCAAATGGGAAATGCTGTTGTCCTAAACTTTAATCATTTAGCCTATAATTCCATTTACAACCTATCAATGTCAATCGCAGCCACGAGTTAAACTGCACTTTTAAAGTAACCCAAGGAATACTGAACAAGCCATCCAGCCTTGTACAGTCCTGTCTTCCCTCAGGGTAATTGTAGCTGTGGGGCACAGCAAGAAAGAACTGAAAGGACAAAAAGCCTGAGCAAACGGTTGCTGGGGGGGGGGGGGTAAGAGAAAAAATGAACACTAAGTTATATTTATGTGTGATATATTATTAAGGTTTGGGAAACTGTGAAAGACAACCGACTAAAGAAGTCAAATGTCCAAGTTGCACTTGGGAGTTCAGTGGTCAGGAGGCATGCAAAGAGAGGCAGAGAGTGTGGAAAAGAAATTAAAAGGAAGCAGGAAGAAAAACAACTTCCAGGAAGAATTAGAATCAAGAAGAAATACAATTCAAGTGTAATAATCTCCTGGGAGATGTCTCTACTATAAGATGAAAGGGAAGGAAAAGTTGTTATAAAGACATACAAGATTGGGTTGAGCCAATCTGTCTGTTTATTCTCTGATCACATTTAAAAATAACTTGTCCCAGAAACAGTTTCAGCACAGCATCAACATTACTGTGTGGGAAACTGAGAGCTGGATTGTGGCATAGGCATTATCGGTCACCTGTTCAGACCTGCTTCTCAAAGTTGTAGCTTAGAAGTCATCACCCCAAATGCAAGTGCAGTGGGGTGATAGCAGGAGTGAATATACCTGGGTATGTATGAGTTCTTCAGGATGGTACTAAGACTGATAGCCAGGAACCACCACCCACCTAGTCAAAAGTAACAGAAGGAAGCGTACAGCTGTGACGCATTCCTCAAGAGCCACTCACCAGCCTTCAAATCATGGTAGAAAAAAATCAGAAGGGCATGACCTACAGTGCTAACATTCCCAATCATTATATTCCTAGGCAGCTGATCTATTAAGCTTATAGTATTTATGAAAATCAATATTTTAATAATTTTTTTTGTAGCACTGGTAGAAGAGAAAGTTTGTACTTGGTGGCAAGAGGATCTGAGTTCAAATGATGCTTCTGCCACTTATTGGCTGTGTGGACTTGGGCAAATGACTCAAGGTCCTAAGGGATCCCATGACCTATTCTAGAAAAGGGGGATAATAATCACTATTACTGGGAAAATGAAATAGTTATTGTGAAATGGAATAACACTTGGCACGTAAGTGCTCACGACATGTACCCTGTCTTCTAGACCATTCTTTAAATTCATTCCTGATAGAAAAATCTTAGTCCCTTTTCTGTCTTAGAAAGTGGGCTTTGGCCTCAATTTTGGAATAAACATGGACAATATAAAGTTAATATAATGAAGAATAGAATATTAAGGTACCTAAGGGAGGGGAAAAACCTATAATCTAACAATATAGAATGTTATAGACACAAAGTCTCAGATGTATGTTTGGTAATTATTTCTCTTATCTGTCATTAAAGTTTGAGTTGGGTAGGGTTGAATGGGAACAATATAATTTTTTGGAGGACACAATACAGTTTTACAACTTTGAATACAATGTAAACTTTCAGAATCCTTCGGCATCAAATTCCGCTTTACATTTCACTAAATAAGTGAGAAAAGTTATTTGGAGAGGGTCTTGAATATATGGCTGAGGGGCTTTAGTGGCAAACAGGAAGCCAGCAAAGATTTTTGATCAAATTATGACATGATGGAAGGTAGACTTTGGGAAAATTTTCTTCAACATTGGTAAGCATTCACTGAACACCCCACCAAACAGGATGTATGAAGTAGGGCATGGGATGGATTGAAAGGATGGAGGCAGTTTGCAAGTCATCATAGCAGCAGGATGATCTTTTGAGAGTAAAGAGGGCAAAGGTAGGGCTAACTTCTTGAGGGCAATAAGGAATATTTTTTAACATCTTCTGTGGACTGGTGCTATCAAGATCCAACAAGAGAGCAATAAAGAAATGACAGTCTGTGCTGAAGAATCAGTTCATGTTAGGGAACCTACTTTGCACAGTAATGACTTCTCCAAGCAACAGTAAATAGATACACAGCAGATGAACAGGGCAGTGTTGCTTCTCCAGACTTGAATAGTCACAAGATTAGAAACATAAAATATGAAGATTCTGTAATAATTTAAGGAAATTGTTGATACTACCTTAATATCATACTATAATTAATAATGTTCATGAATTTAAAAAATAATTTTTAAGGTAGCACTTCGGCATAGTAAGAATACAAAAATGATATGTGAAGAGGTTCTTTAAGTAGCAATGACATCCACACTAAGAACATTAAGATTATTAAGATTATTTAAATATAACATGACTAGCTGAGAAATAAGTAGTAAGTCAAGAACTCCTGAGGCTTGAGTGTTTCCCTTGAGGCTCACAGAGGATATAGTAATTCTTCTGTAAGAGTCTCTGCTTTGACATAGAGATGGTAAAATACCACTCGGCTCAAAAAAATTTTATGATTCACTGGCTTGTAAGGAGGCTTAGAGTAGATATTGGAAGGAGAGGAGGACACTAACATTTACTGAATACCTTCCAGGTACTAGTTGAAGTGCTTTACATGTATTTTCCCTAAACATACACCAACTCTTTGCAGTAAGTATTATTAACTCCAATTGAAAAAAACAAGGCTCAACAAGGTAAGTAAATTGACCAAAATCACTCAGCTAGTAGGTGACAAAAGAACCAGAATTATAATCCAGGGCCTATGAAGCCCAAACTCCATGTTCTTTGTACTACACCAAAATAGTCAATTAAATTTAAGTATGGCCTTATAAAAATTTAGGTCAAATAAATATGTCCAACATAATACTGTATTTAAAATGAATTCTGAACATGCTTTACTCTCCCGCTTACAAGACAGTTACAAGACAGCTGTAGCAGATATGTGACCCTGAAAAGAGCTTCTCTTCAATGTGTCATTTTTATCCTGTTAGGAACTGCACCCAAAAGTTGTGCCAAACTAAAATAACAATCAAGTTTACTGAGATATTTACCCCAATGACCTGTCACCTTTCGAATGTTCAGTCTAATGTTCAGTCCTTTTGAATGTTCAGTCTTTTTATCTTAAAAGAAAAGTGAAACTTAAAATCAAGAAGGTAGCCACCGGAGCATGTTGGTTTTTTACCAAATTCCCATTTTTGCTGCTAAAATATAAAGGCAAATGAAATACCAGATGCAATTAACACATATGCTCATCCCTGTGTGGGATGTATAATTGATTACATCAATGAAAATTGTATTTCATCAGTACAATGTCAAGAAAGTTACTTTTGCAGAATTACTGCATTTATACAAAAAAAAAAAAAAAATACCAATATAGGCAGCCAGTTTACCCAGTGGTTTTAAAAATGTTTGATGTAGAGAAATGGCTGAACTACTTATATACAATATGCAACTATTCTTTCACAATTTGTTAAAAATCTTATAAAGACTAGTTATGTCATTTACTTTTCTACATTTTACTTTTTCATTAGACAGGAAAGTTTCAACCCAACATGTCATTTTCAAAGGAAAATAACTAGACTTGTATAGAACACTTAAATTCCTTAAGACTTTTGTCATTTTAGAAAAGAAAGCAACATTTTGTTTTAATGTTCTTTCAAATTCATTAAAAAGGAACCTTTCCTGAAATTTCAAGCACTGAGTTATTCTTGAGGAAAACACTTATATGATTTAATAACAATGATTATCAAATTATTCAGTCTCCAGTATTTTTGAAAAATTGGCCTTTCTTTCCCACCTACATTTTAGTGCCATACTTTGATTCTTTTGATAAGTTAACAAAGATTTAGAAAAATACCTAAAATATAGAAAGTGTTACTAAAGCTTCCTCTACTGCTTTCAGATATTTTGAGGGGGAAAACTCAGAACAGCTTGATAAATCTAATCAGCCATCTCTGAAAAATATTGTTCCACTGAAAATAATCTGTACACAATAGCAAATGCATCCAAGTTACAGGAATTTGGCCTTCTCATATCCTGTTACTGTGATTGAAAAGTGGACCAACCTTCTATGAAGTCAATTGGTAATGACTCAAGTTTTTAAATATGCTTCTCCCTTTGACCCAATAGTTCTACTCCCAGGAATTTAACCCAGAGAAACTCATACACAAGTTTCAGAATATATGTGAAAGAAAAATGTTCACTGAAACACAGTACAAAATTGTAATTAGAAACAACCTAGCTGAATATCCACTGTAGATTGGCTGACTAAATTGTGGTTTTTAAACAATTAAACGTTGTGGAGCCTCTGAAATGATCAGATAGAGCAACACGTTCTGACATGAACCAAAGTACATCATCTACTGAGTAAAGAATCAGGTTATAGAGCAGCATGTATATTATAGTTCTAAATTATAGGTTCTTGTATGGATTGGAAGGATACAGCTCAAGTTTTTAATAAAACATACTTCTGCACAGTGAAGTTAAAGGTGGGAAGTATTATTTTAGTATATACTTCTATATGGTACAAGCTACAATAGTATATATTACTTTAATTTTTAAAAGTTACCCCCAATTAATTCAATTACTTTTAAATGAGGCAATTTTATATAATTTAGTGGTATTATGGCTATAAATTAAAGAAAAAATATCTCAAATTGTCTTATGATTTCATTTTGTGTTTCAGTTCACCAAGTCTATGATATGTAACACTTCCGCCAGCCACAGTATCTATTACTGTCCAGGCGCTGGACAGTCCTCATGACAGTGCCTGCCTTAGAGAGTCCTGGATGAGGCCACATTGGTTCCTGCCTATTTCAAAACCTTCTCCCACCTACTCAGTTTCCATGAACTCCCCAACATCCTTTCACCAAACTCAATTTTTAGCCATGGCCAGTTCCTGTTATACTAGAACCCTGTTATACTTTGTCTTCAGAAGCTCCATGATGGTTTGAAAAAAATTCTTTAATTCCTCTCATTCCTTCTTAGGCCCTGAAAGAAAGGCTCCTGATCAACAAAAACATGATATTTACAATTGTATTTAAAGTTGTTCCTGGGAGATTTCAACAACAACACTATTGCTGTTTTCCCTAGCTATCTCAATATGGCTAGGATTCCCAGAGAAGGGAAATATTTTGCTGTGGTATCCTGCTCTACTAAATGACTTGTTGCCAGCACCCACGTCCACTTCCACACAGAAACTCCACTACTTGAGCAATGCCCCATGTCACTGAGACACAGAGAAGTCACAAAATTAGAATGAGAACAGTAGGTGCTTAGAGAGTATCTTAGTGTCATTTATTTTGCATGTAGGCAAAACATTATTCCATATGCACATTAAAGAAGCCTCTCCACCAGATTTATCCTTCTATAAACCATAACTATTCCTTAACTATGTCACAGATCATTGTATGACAATAAAGTCCCCAAATGCCAACAACCACTCAAACATTTTTCTTTCTTTCCTACAGTGTTCTTCCTCCATGACTTCTCTAAGCTCAGTTATTTTTGTTAGACATGGAAGGAAATGTGACACGTAAAGAAATATAAAAGAGATTAAGAAATATTTTTGCATTCATTTAACACTACTGTGTGTCAAAATCTCTTGATGGCTAGGAGAGATGAGGAAAAGGCAATTTGTCCCAGCAATCTATAAATACTCCCTAAACTATTCATTTGTTTCTCTTATCATTCATCTAGAATGTGTTTCTACCCAAAATCAAGATTTCAATAATAGTATAAAAATAGCTACTAACACATATTGAGGACTTAGCATTTTTTAGGTACTAAGGTAGATATTGTATCAACATTTAATCATTGGAAAAACTTCATGACATAGGTACAGTTTACTATTTCTTGTACAGGTAACTCCACTGTTGGCAGAGAAACTTGTAGAGAATTGAATAGATTGTTGGTTTTTCCAATAAATATGCCCTTCTGGAATATTTAAATTATAAGCAAGCGTGCTAATAAAGACTTTTGTCTATCACTTTAATACAAATTTATCAGAATATAAATCTACCTGGAATTAAAATATACCTGTTATATAGTATGCTATATGAAATATGTTTCTGTCTTCAATGTATGTATCATCAATATTTGAAGAATCCTCATTGAGCATTGTTTCAATGAAGCAAGGTTATCAAGGTAAAAGGAGTACGATAATCAATTTTGGGTTTTAAAGTATTAAAGAAAGAGTCTAACTTGAAGAAAGGTTTGGAGGAAAAAGGTTAGCAAGTGTTTTACTTTCCACCCCGAACAAAGACGAGTGAGCTACTGAAAAAGGAAGAAGGAAGAAAGTTGGAAAACAAGAAGAGAATAGACATTGGTGTACACAGTGGTATACAATGCTCCCTCATTTAGGCCTGGATTGTGGGTGGGATGGGAACTCTTATATTTGGACACCCAAGAAGAGAAAGCTGTGTATCTGGAGCTCTGCAAGAAAGAAAATCCATCCATGTTCCCTACCCCACGATGGCATGAGTAAAGAAAAATGGAGATGAATGAAATTTAACAGAAGTAGAAACGTTTTGATGGTCATGCACCTAACACCCCAAGAAAAGCACAGGGGATCAGCTTAACCTGACCCATGCCTTTAGGCATATAAAAGAACATGAACACAGAGAAAGCTAGCAGGCAGGAGGGCATTATAGATTGGGACTAAAACATTGGCTATCCATGCAAATGTAGAGATAGATACCAAAAAGTGAAGGTCATGACTGGTTGATTGTGCATATCAGAAAAAGGAAGGAAAGGAACAAAGTGGATGCCTCTTCTTCCCACCGACACTGCAGCAATAGATTATTCCAAACACCTGCAAATCAACTCCAAGGCCAGAGAGGTAGGTGAACAGGGTTTCATAAATCATCAAGTCATTAAGTTTTACATCTGAAGTGACTGATCACTGACTTTGATGTGGTTTCCACCCCCAAAAGACTGGGAAATCATTAATGTGATGTGACTGTATCTACCTGGATAAGAGCAGACTAATTTTTCTGGTACTGAGAAGGCAAGAAATTCAGAATAGAAATTAAACTCAGCTATGGGAAGAAATAGTTATAAATTTTCCATGCTAGATTTTGACATCAGCCAAACCCATAGCAGGTGATAAAAGACATCTAAAAGCTAAAATTGCCTAATCCCAAATCTGTCCATTTCCACCACGTTCCCAGTGGCCACTGTCTTGGATCAGTCATCATTAACCCCTTCTCTGCTACATACTCTATCACAGGGATCTTGAGTTCTACATTCCCTGAGTTTTTTGAAATTTGTTGTAGACACATCACAGCCTAAGTGGAAGGTATAGGGGAGAAACCAAAATTTTCCTTTGAAAAATGCCAATTTTCTCTTCCTATAGTACTTTTAATTGTTTGACAGAGAATCACTGCTAGTCCTTTCCTGAGTCTGTCTTACCAGGGAATTTACTGGCCAATTCTTTAGGCCCTACCTTATGTTCCTCTGTGTTCTATAGTTTCTTCGCTAGAAGCAGTAAGAACTGGAATTTCAGGGTCAAATAGCTTTCCTCAGCCAAAGTTCTCATCCCCGTCAAGTCCTAATGAAAAACTTCAAATAATTCTTATTTTTATTTAAATATTATCATTACCTATATTGTCTGAATGTGGATGTAAATACAAAAAGCCACAAATATTTCTCCTTTATCTTCTTTCCTGTTACCTTCTCTTGGTTTACTAATCATCTTCCACTGTTTTTACTCTTCCTAAGTCAGCTTATTTTCCTCCATAGGATGTAATTTAACAGCTTGTCTGGTCCTTTTTCCTACCCTACTCATATATCAATGCCTTCTTGTTCTGGTCAGCAAATCTTCTGCCAAGCATGTTCTCCCCACTCTTCATTAGATGTACTCTTTCTTTTGCCAGGAGCATTAGTTTAGTATCATGCATTATGGTCCAGAAAACTAAATTCTGTTTGACACCATCTACAGAGCCAGCTGTTCACTTTTCAGTTCTTTCTTTATCTTCCAAAGTTATGACCTTCAATTAGAAGAAATTAAACCACCATCTGTGTTCCCAAGACCTTCAATTTCCTACCCAGGTTTCTAAATACATATACATTCTAGGGTTTTTTTTCTCCTTTCATTCATATTTTCAACAGTTCTAATTAAAAATTGTACTGGTGTGTAAATATCAAATGCTAAGTGACTTCCTATGGATTAATCAATAATGTTTTATTGTCATTTAGTCCTCAGTATCAATGAATATTGACATATTAATCTTTATAATTCATTTTACTTTCTAAAGAGAATCATTTCAATTATAAGAAATATATGGAACACATTTGAAGCAAAGAATATATATGAAAATATTTTGCAATTATATTCCTGTTAGAGTTCAGAGGAACTAATTTTTCAATGTTTTAGAAGTTTTAGGGTGTGTTTTTTTTTAAACACATCCAAGATTAAATCTTTAACATGTTACTCTCCTCTAGTCAATGACTATCTGTTATGTTCACTAATTGCATGCCTTTATTCAAGCTATGAATTTCTACACAGATGAAATGAATGGTCCCATGAAAGATATGAAAATCAATAAGCTTAACTTGACTGTTACTGAGTTAAGCTGAGGATAAGGGCTGTAATTCTGTTTTACCTTTTAAGGAAGACCAAAGACTCTTTCTACAACTTGAATATGTATTCAGGGAAAAAAAGAACTATGGATTTGAAAAGTTAAGTTAAAAAATGATCAAAATCATCTTCAACTGTTTTTGTATTTTTGGCACTCGTGTTGCCAGTGTGACACAGAACCATGCAATTTACAAATGTTAAGTTAAACAGTAGGTTAGCGCTCTTGGGAACTTTGACTGCTTACACTTATTATTGAATTAGTATATCCTAACTCCTGAAAGCCAAGGGAAAAATTCTTCAGTAATAAGACACTTCCACAGGATTTGACATGTTCTCCTGCATACAGTGGGTGCTTTCTAAACCCATTCTGAGTCAGCACCTAGATCCCATTATCCCTTAAGGTTTAAATATCAAACTCAAGCTCTCTATCCCTAGGGTTTACTGATAAAATACAAGGCACAGAGTTAAATTTGAATTTCTAAGAAATATTTAGTAGAAATATACCTCAATTGAAAAGGATATACTCATACTAAAAAGTATTTGTTTATCTGAAATTCTAATTTAACTTAGTATCTTGTATTTTTATTTGCCAAATCTGGCAACACAATATCCCTGAGTTACGGGAATTATTTCCAAAGGTTCATTTTCATATGATCAGTTGCAACTCTGAATATAGTCCTGGGCTCATAGCATCCATGAATTCAGATGCGGCACCAGTATTGAGTTACCTGTTGCTTCATAAGCATCCATAAGTTTTTGGATGGTGAGTTCTAACCCTGTAACCAGAGTGGAATAAAGGTTTTATCTTCCAGGAAATGGCCCTGTGTCTTTATCTCCCTCCTTCTATCCCCCCAGCACCCTTACTCACTGGGGCACCCTTTCTGATTCTTAATAGAGCCATTCCAATGTTCTGAGGACCCCATCTGACTATACTCTGGTTGTACATGATAATCACCTGGGAAGCTTTGAAAATATGGTAACTCACTCCATCCCAAAGTAATTAAATCAAAACCTCTGAGACAGAGTATTTGTTACTCACAGATGATTTTAATGTGTAGCCAGGTGGAGAACTTTGCTGCAGAGAGGGGTAGTGATATTCAAATTTAGTTGCAAATTCAAATCACTTGGGGGGGGGGCTTTTTAAACATTCCTACAGCCCAGACTTATTTCATGAGAATATCTGGGGGTGGGACAAAAGCACCAGGTTGTTTTTTTAAGCTCCCCAGGTGAATCCAGCTACAGATAAGAATCAATGCCCCATAGGCAGGCAGTGTTTCCACAGAACTTTAAATGTCTCATACCACCACCCACTGATATCCTCTTCTTTCTACTCTTCTCTTACTCAGACAGTATAGATCTTAGCTCATTTTCTTTACACCCACTCCCCAACCACCCCCCTCCAAAATTATTCAGAGTGGCATTTCTATGAGTTGCAGACTTTACTGAAGGTTTGGGGCATAGGGGTTTTATATTTGAGAGATACACACACCAAAAACCTTTAATATTAGACATCCTTAAACCTCAAAGTTTTTGGTTACCCTGACATGTCTTATTTAATTTGTTCTTACTAAAGATATCTTGACCCATCAAATTCACTCACATTTTTATATAGGGCAACTTAGCCCTCCTCCACAGGGTCTGGCTATACACAAAGAATCTTTGAAGTTTTATTTTTTCTCTGTTCTTCCCACCAGTCTCTAGCATAAAAGAACAGTGCACAAACACACACACACACATGCAAATCATAAAAGATGATGTCAATACCCCTATCACCAGCACTGTACACACACCTAGCCCTAAAAAAACTGAGATGTTAATCAACTTGAACTTTAAGTGACATTTTTTTCAAACAGTTACATAAATAACTGTTGTGGGAATGAATGTAATTATAAAATGTGGTAATGAGAACCCTCCATTGAATTCTCTAATTTCAAGGCAGATTTTAAACGTTTACAAACACTTGGTTACAAAAAGTCAAAGGACATACAAACTCAGATTCTCTAGGTAGTAAACTTCTATAAAAGCAAAAGTTAGAGAAGTGGTCAATAAATAAAAATTGAAAATAAAATTTTTCAACTATTCTCACCAATTTATTTCTGGGCCATTCAATTTAAGCCCATTAAATATCCTTACAGTATTGTTTGTTTCTTTATCATTTGTGGTTTTAATATTGTATATACATTTATTTTGCCTTCTCAAGGCTCACAGATTGACCATTTCTTTTTTTATCATCCCAATTTCCCATTCATTCTCAAATTAGAAATGAATAATTAGGAAGTAAACACAAATTGTTTTTAAGGTGAGTAAATGTTTTAGTGGTACAACGTTGGTGTAAAAAAGTTGTTGAGTTTTCACATTAAATTTTGAAAAGGGATTTTGTTATTTAATAAGATCACAGTAATAGCTACAAATTACACTCAACTATTAACTATCCTGCCTAACAAACCAAACAAACTTCAATGGCATACAATGTTTAATTTCATAAGCCCACATTAGCTGGGGTTTGGCTTGTATAGGCTAGGACTCACTGGGATTGACTCTAAGTTGCAGGCTGTGTTCAGGTGTGTTCCACCAATAGCTACCCAAGGCAAATTCCTCTCGTGATGAAATACAGGAGTATAAAAGCAAACTCAACTGCATTTTCAAGCTTTTTCTCACATTACATCCACCAACATCCATTGGCCAAAGCATATAACACGGTGAAGTCCAAAGTCAAGAAACAAGTATACTACCCATCATAGGGTTATAATAGGTATTAGTACTACTAAAAACAATTCAAATTTACCACACTATCCTAGATACTTTCATTTCTGGAATATAGGTAATATGTTAATATTTTTCCCCATATATCAAAGCTCAGTGGGAACCTCAAGTCTTTCTCCTCTCTCTCTCTCACCTCTTATTTCTTCCTCCAAGATGGAAGAAGATGTCAAGTACAAGAGGCACTAGAGTATTGTATTAAATAGTATGGACTCTGGTATCCAAGTTTTAATCCCTCCTCAACTATTTCTTAGATGTATAACCTTGGGCAACTTAATCTTTCTGTGTATTGGTTTCCTCATCTGTAAAACAGGGATAGTAATACCTACCTCATATGGTTGTCATCAGGATTAGATGAAATAATCCATGTAAAGTATTTAGAACACTACTAGCAAACAGCAAGTACTCACGAGTTATCTACTTAATAGGAGGAGAAAGCAATTATAAATAGACTTGGGTCAAGGTTAAATGTTTACATCTCCCCCCACTTTATCCCTTGGAGCATCTTTCTTCCAAGTTAATATGTATCCTCCTTCTTCCTACAATGGGTACTCTGGTAAGACTGACCAGTCAAAGGAAGCTCCATTCCTGGAAAGCCCCACCTGGGGAAAGGAAGTTGGTGCAGTCTTAAGAAGCTGGAGCTCTTGTCCTAAAAATATAAAAGAAGTTCCTTTCTTTCATGATCCTTTTTCTAACTGAGTAGGAAAATATTCTCCAAGTAATTTCTTCATAGAATGAAAGCCATAATTTGAGCACTTACTTTGGGCCAAAAATTCTGCTAAACATTTTGCATGTATTATCTTATTCAATCCTCTCAAATATACTAGGATATGGATTATATTTTCACTACATACAAATGAAGAAAATTTAACTTGCCCAAGGATTAACAGCTAACAGGTGGCCAAAACTCAATTTAAAATAGATCTGACTCCAGAGCCTCTTTGAAACAGTAATTTTAGGAGTCCTTCAAAATTCTTAGAATATGGCATCTAAAAATATATATTCTGAAAAGAAATACAAAATAGGTATGAGATAGTGCTTTATATATAAACTGAGTATGAAGAAAAAAGATCACTTTGGCAGTTCAACAACTGATCCTTTTCCATACTTACCAAGGAGAACAAAGGTTGAAGTTCCCTTTCAGATTCTAGCACTTACCCAAAGGAAACTCAATCAGGCAATCTAATTGTTTCCCAGTTGAATCTTGCTTAGGGGTTAAACTGGTAATAGGAGGCTTGCAAACCCCTGATGGAAACAAATCCCACATTTTACAGAGGCAACTAGTAAAGCCAAGATATGTACTAACCCATCTAGTATCACTCAGTTAGTAGTAAACCTGAGGTTAAAATTCAGGTCTTATATTTAAGATTAGAGCTCAATTATAATGAGATACTCGATTTTGAAAATGCTATAGCCAAAAAGAATGTCTTCCTGGCCCTTGCTCACCCTTGAGAATATTTCCGAGATAATATTATGACATCCACGGCTACCATGGATGGCCACACAGATGTGCACAACACAAGTTGATGGGGGCCTTAACCATACACGGTATAATTTACATTGCACCCGGAGTTGTGCAACATAGTGATCTAAATGACATCCCGCTCACCTGATAAAAACTCAGATCACAGAAAAACGAGTGCTCTGATATTCCCTCCATCCATTCCATGAAATTTTTATCCTCTTTAGAAAAGGGGACAGTGCTTTTTCCTGGAGCATTTTGCACACTACAATAAGCCTCCATACAAAATCTGAAAATATCTTGTTACAAAAATGCAGGATAATGGCTTAGCTCCTGTTATCTTCTTTAGCTGGAGAGTGGATGCAAGTTCTAAGAGTCTGTCACAGATAATGGCAATTTCATACTAGCTCTGCTAAGGTACTCATAACATCCATCCAGTTTCAAAAGACTACAAAATCTTGTTAATTTCAGATTTATATTCTGCATTTTTATCAGTTTGTAGGGTCTTCCAGCTACATTAGAGTGATATTATGGTCTGTATATGAAACAGAAAACTATCATCTTAAAATAGACTATAATATTGCACCTTATTAAAAAATACAAGTGCATTTTCTCCTAGAGACCACGGCTTACAATAATGACAGTTATCAATATGCAATTACTTTGGTTACCTTGGAACATATTGACACTCATTTATTTAATGATAATGTAACACATTTGTATTCACTGAGGTAATCTGTAAATATGATTAAACATGGATGCCCATCTTATTCTAAGGGATAAAATAAAAATTGTAATCAGAGCTTTTGCACCGCTAAAAATAGCTCATATTAAATTGAGAAAATTGCATAATGGCTTATTTCAAACACAATTGCAAATTATTATAAGGAAACAAAATCACAACTTGGATAACTGCTATGCCTATGTGAGAACATTCATTCTACCCTATAACGGGACATTGGAACTAGACTAACAGAGCAACTGCTTCAATTAAAGCATCATGGATTGTTCAAGAGCAATTGTCCATTTATCTCCATTATAGTAGATGGATGCAGAGAGATGGTCAAGTGGTGTCTAAGGTATATTATTGAGAACATAATTGGAGATGATGCCATGGACTAAACTGTTTTAATATTAACAAGAATTCATTTGGTTGGAGGTTGGAAATATGGCTTAAAGATTCATATTTATATCAGGATTTTTTTAATGCTCTAATTCATAAAGCTATCTGATTAGGTGATCAATTAATATTCAGAGATTTATATCTGGGAAGCAAAAAATGCTGGGATTAAAATATACAAATATGCCATAATAAAAACTCATTTTAATATAACTTAACTTACAATTTTTTATACCTTAAAACACTTTGAAAATGTCACCAGAAACACATCACTCATTAAGGATAAGTAAAAAAGTTCTCTTACAAGTGGCTCTAATTAGTGGTCCTCCTGGAACTTAAGAACAAAGCTCTCTTTATTCCATGCCACCTACAATGTTGTCTTCTCTCAACATTATTGTTCTCTATCACAAGCACGTTAGGGGCCCCCTTGTTCAAAAACATCAGTCCTTCTAGGCAGGGTTTCCTACATCAGCAATAATTAAGATGCTTCATTGATCAAAGAAGTCATTTTTCAGATAAACTATAAAGTTTCTTTGCTACAGAGATGAAAAATTATGTTCCATCTTTGTTAATAGTTTGAAAAGTATCCATATGTGATAGTCTTTCCAAATGATACTTTCACTCTAGGGTAGCAGGGAGAGGAGAGAAATTATACATTAGCATGTGAGTTCCATTCAACTTTCACCAACAGAAAACACATCAACTCTAAAATTCACAACTTTACTAAGAAAGAATGACTCAGACTCACAGGAATAAATTTACTTGATATCTACTTCTCCGATCATTTTTTTCCTTTATCAGTATTTTGATTAGAAAGCCAGCATTTTGTGAAAGATTTTAGAGTGTTTAAAAACCAAGGTGTATGTGCAGTAACTTATTTCATTTTCATTTTTTAAAAAAAGTTATGCCTCTGATTTCAAGGGAACAAAAATGAAATACACCAACTCGTCTAACTTCTGCACACGCACCAGAGTATCCCTGGGAAGGATGGAGGATAAAAGTGTGATCTGACCAGCCATCCTTCACCAGGCCATTTAATGGCATCTCTAGGTGGTAGATAATGTGAACTGATATTCTCCATTTGCATTCCATTCTGCTGGCTGGAGATGGGGAAACTGTGCTTCCCTCATTCTTTTGAAGCTATGTTCTCAGTGTAAGTTAGGATGCATGAGATTTGGAAGGTAGAAGTGAGACAAGAGTTCTCTGCCTTCCCCTTCAGCTCTATTAGGAAGCAAATTTTTAGAAATGTTGGGGTTTTCGGTCCAGTTCTCTAGTATCCCTTCTCCATCCTAGGGGATCAGAGGCTATTGCAGCTGCAGCACCTTATTATCAATTCTGGCCTCCTATTCCTGGATTACAGCTGCAGGGTGTGTCTTGAAACCACAATACAAGTGGAGGTCTTAAAGGTAGAAGTTCTCCTAGGGAGTCATTCCTGGAACTTAGTGTCCACTTTTTGTTAACATCTAGTTCTCTGTATTAAACCACTTCCTGCTAAAGATGGTGCATCATTTCTTCACTGATCCCTCACTGATGCACTGCCAATTCTTTCAAACAAAGAGCAAGATCATCTCAGAGGGGACTCAGCTGGCACCAAGTTGCTCTTTCAGAAAAAGTGTATGTATATGTGTATCAGAAGTTTACTTATATACCACCTATATATAATACATTTATACATAAAAATTCAATATTTTAAATACATACATTATAGATTACAGAGAGAATGGAAAGGGTGATTGATTATGTAGGGTAAATTTTTCTTTATCTTTCAAGAAGGAAGAAAGGAAATTAGAAATTTATTCAGTAAAAAGGGAGCAATAGTGAGTACTTAATTTTAAAAAGTCCTGAAGTACTACTATATTACTATTTATAGCCTGTTTTAACTTGTCTTTCTTCCTAAGAGTTATAAATATCTATATTAATAGATATAATACACTTTTGTTTCCCCACAGCTTCATTAAAAGCAAAGGCAAAACATTCACATTCATCAAAACTGAGGCAAATGACTTACCTAAAGGCAAAGTCATACAGGACCCACCCTCTGCTCTCATCCCATAGCTCACCATTGAGCCAGGGGAGGGAAGCCTAGGTTCAGAGACGAGCCCTAACCTCTGCTTTCCCATCATCTGATCCTTGCACCAAGTACCTAGTGGTCACATCAACATGGATGTCCAGGTTTTCCACACACTCCCACTACCAAAAACTAGAAAGCATTTAAGGTTATTTTAAGAATTCCTAGGAAGTTGGACGACCCAGAAAAGAATTTAAAATAATATTCTGATTTTCTTCATTTATAAGAGAGTCTGCTCCCCAAAGGTAGTATTACTAGCAAACTTCAGAAAATAAAAGCTGAAATATACTTTATCATCATTAATTTGAAATCTAGTTCTCCATAAAATTGATTCTAGAAAGGTTAAAGAATTGAAACTATGTAGGCTGGATTTTATTTATTCCCTGAAGATCCATCTCAGCCTCCATGTGTCTCTGAATTTCTGCCTGTTTTTCCATCTCAGTCTCTTTCTCCTTGATATCTCTCTACCACTGCTTTCAGCTCTTCTCCCCAACTCCAAGTACATTTTCTGCCTTTCCCTCTCCCACTTAATTTTTTCTTTATTAACTAGCTATTGTATAAAATTGAAATTGCTCTTTCCTGTTGTATTTAGTTTTAGTCTCTAAAAGTAAAGGATTGAAAAGTTTTATAATTTTCTCTAAAAACACTAATTCTTCTGTATATCAGTAACTCTCAATTAAAAAAAAAAAAATTCCCAGCATTTCTCAAAACGGCTGCCTTACATGAAATGTGATACTCATATTGTGACCTTACTTCCACTTGGAATCACTCCTAACTGTAAAGGACTTTTTTAAAAAATAATTCTTACATCTAGAATATGAAAATTATATTTAGTTTTGGCAGTAAGATTTCTTAACAATTGATTTTTTTTCTTCTTCACTTCGTATTTTTGCAATGTATACTCTAACAGGAGAAAACTTACAAATTTATAAATATCAATTGATTAAAATTCCAGTTTCTCTATATGCTATAAGGATAATGTGACACACATAAATATAAAACTTTTACATTTTAGGGCAACATCAGTGTTGTTTAAATAGATGTATTTTTCCTTGTAAAGGACAGATGTACTCATGAATAAATTGCAACCACATCATATTAACATGGCTTTGTTTGCAACCCAGCTAGTTTAATAAGAACTAGACAATAGAAAACAAAACCAGAAAATGTTCTGTAGGAAGAACAGTGGCTGTTCTAAACAGTCTAGCCTTATCTCTTCCTTGCTTCCATCTGAGGCTTCAGCTCACCTTTTATTGCTCTATAATTACTTTGATCTACTGGGTTTTATAAAATTAAACATTTTTAAATAGCCATGGCATATTCCTTTAATTTCAGCCTATACTGGTCGAATTCTGTCTCCTCTTTTATCATGCAGCACTTGGTGTGGAACGTGCTCAGATTCGACCTGGCAGAGTTAATTGCCAGCCAACACAGCTGCACCTGAACCTTATCAGCGGCACAGCACTCTGTAGCAAAAAGAGCCCGACTGGGTGACCCGATACCCTGGTAAAGTTTCTATCTTGAATGACCTTGAGCAAACTCATCAATTCTCTGGTTCTGAATTTCCTCACCTGGAAAACAAGAATTTTTGGCTTGACGAATATAGAGCTCCTTGAAGCAAAACAGTCTATTATTCCAAGACTTATTTTCCAAATGTCAGATATACCCTAACTGAAGGGACACACTCTGTAAAGGTGAAAGTGGTTTTTGTAACAAATACAAGTATAACCCAAACAAGTCAACATTTATGGAAGAAGCAAACGTGATGCAACTATGGTATTTGATGCCATGAAAGACAATCAAAAAAGTTCCTACCCTTGAGGAGGGTAAATCAAATTAAGGTTACAAGGCATTATGTATAAAGTAAGATTCCAAAAGACAGATTAGCAAGCACAAACCACAGGAGACAAAATGGCATGAAACGGTGCTGAGGAGAAGCATGAAATGTCAGGAAGATCTAATCAGGAAGGATTTCCTGGCGGTGTCTGTGTTCTGAGTGAATCACTGCAAGTAAGGTTTGTGTACTAGGAAAGTGTACTAGGAAAGGGAGGTAAAGAATTTGGGGCTCAGGAGGAATGTATGAAGGTATAGAGGCATAAGCAAATATTTAAAGGGCAACAGTGGAGTCAATCATACATCGGGGTTTCTTCCCCTGCAGAGTATGTCCTTCAGCACACCTGAGGCAACATAACTGTAAACTCATCCAGTTAATTTATGCTGAGATCACATCAGCAGGAGAGGCTAGCTGTACTGTCCCTGCAGCTCTGATTCTCAGGCTCATTACAGCCACGGGTTTATACTCCCATGATATTAGACTTCATGATCCAACATCTCCCAGACACGTCCTCAGAACTTACCAGATGGTATTAATTAGATCACATGTTGCTCTGCCTCCAATTACTGTTAACTTACTTTACATGTTACTTCTCTTACTAGCATTACCATAAAGAGGAGACCCCCAATCAAATACCTGAGGGTGACATCAACAAAAGTCACACTCAGCCAAACCCTCACCATTTAATGGAATTCCTACTGCTGTTCTTGCGTGCCTCACCTCACTTTTGTGGTATCAAGAATGTAAACTCTAAAGTTTTTAAGAGGCTTTTTAAAAAATGTTTCCAAATGTTTTCATTGGATTGAGTTAACCCATTCTATTTTTACTTACCATAACTAAAACATTTTCCACCTCTAATAAAGGATACTACTCTTTTGATAATACTATCCAATGAGGAGAAAGGTTCATCTTAGAAGACCATAGAGAATCAGATATTTTTATTACAAAATATATAACAAGTCCATAATAAAATTTGCATTTGAGGAAATGTATTAGCAGCTATGGATGTAATAGATAGGTGCTGATAAGTGAACAGATGGAGGCAAGACAGAAGCCATTTCAGTCTTCTAGATATAAAATAGGAAGGCCCCTGCTTAGGCTGGGATGATAGCATGGAAATAAGAAGGCCTAAACCTAGCACATATACACAGACAAATGTTAAAAGCGCTCAACAATGCACCGAATTAGAGGTAGGAGTACCAAAGACATGTAAAGAGTTACATTAGAAGACTAAGAATGACGTTTAGGGATGCCATAGTTGCTAAGACAAACCTTGTTCCTTTCTTCAAGGAGTTTAAAAACTATCAACATATGGTTGTAAGTAATCAGTTTTTGTTTAAAGTGCTGCATTAGGGGAGTCCAAGTTATTATGGGACAGGAGACTCAAGCAGTTTGATACTTAAGGGAAGGTCTGAAGGGTACACAGGAGAGGAGGTGGGAAGAGCAATGCATTCAAATGAGATCCATTTTCAGTGCAGTGCTTCATTTGAGATGTTCATGAGAAATCCAATTATTTTCAAACAACTCTATGCTACACACTTTACAAATGCTGTTTCATCCAAATCACACAACAGTCCTACAAGGTAATTATTATTCCATTTCTAAACCCCAGAACCGCAAACACATTAAACTGACCATGGTGGCAAGGCAGGTAAGTACCAAAGTTGGAATTTGCCCCAGTAGGCTGCCGAAAGACCCTGCTTTGGTACATCAGGTGTTTTTCATTCTGAAGGAATTTATGTCTGTACTCACTCCCTTTGGCACTAGCTCCACTCTGAATAAACCCAATTCATCTTTTTGACAGCTCTTAAAATATTTAAAGACACAATTATGCTCACCAACCCAGCTTTCAAGTTTTCACCACGTTGTAAGGATATATATGTTTGCATATTCTAATCACAAGAACTATTACCTTACCCACCGCCTTGTGGCTTGTTTATTCTTGTCAACAAAGCAGTAATATCATTTTATATTGAGACACGGCCTGATTTCTGTTATGAACCGCATATACGTTTCTCAGCACTCCGTCCAATTCCTTTTTCGTACTCCACATCCCCTTTCAATCCCCTTCAACCTACATTTCTATCTCTTTGACTTCCCTTATTATTTTTCACAGTCCCAGTCACTTTGACATTAGTTATCAGTAAGTGTTTATCACAACAGCCCCCCCCCCACCCGCCTGTTCCTTTTAGCCCTCTGCCTCAATCTTTCATCTCTATTACCTGATAGATTTTTAGTTCTTTTATTTGCCTCACGAAGCTTCTCCATTTGCTGTTTCTCTTATTCATGAGCTACCTTAAGATTCTGCCCCTTTCTTGGGCTAAACTCCTACAGAATTGTCTGTGCCACAGCTAACACATTTATCTCATTGAGATTTTATCAATTTTCCTATTAGAAAATCCAGAAGGTTTTCTAGTAGAAATCCTAGTAGATTTTCTATTAGATTTTCTAATAGGAAATCCTAAAATTTCCTATTAGAAAATCCAGAAGCAGTTTTCCTATTAGAGTAACCATTAATCAATGCTGACTAAACACTATAACATTTACAGGAAGCCAAAGTTTTTGCCTAGTAGTTCTCTCTCACACATTTCTAATTAAAGCCTGCAAGTAAAAGCTTGACTGAAAACAGGTGAGCTTTACTAAAGAACACCTGTTTTAAGACTTGAGAGTCAATGGAAAGACCTCTTGTTGCATTTTTTTAAATATGTATAACAGACATTTTCTTTTCTTGTGTCTGAGATTTAGGGATCATTAGTTTGAAACAATAAAGTACATAAGTGAGTATCTTTAGGGAATTTAAGGAAATTTGTCAAATATCTCTGTGACAAGTAGGTATTTTATAATTTCTAAACATTGATTTCAAACCCACTTTCAGCTTGCAAAGACAGGGGTTTATTCTGTCCCACTGTACGTTAAATCCCATTAATGTTAATAGGAAAACATAATGAGCCTCATGATATGTGTAGGGGAGTGGAAGACTTTCAAACTGAGAGAAGATGCCGTAATTGTTTCGCTGCCTTTAAACTAGCAAAATCCACTAGATGGCTACACCAGTAAAAGTTCCTATGCGTTATATACAATATCACCAGAAGCAGTTTTCCTATTAGAGTAACCATTAATCAATGCTGACCAAACACTGTAACATTTACAGGAAGCCAAAGTTTTTCCCTAGTAGCTCTCTCTCACACAAAACACGCACACATACTTCATAGCACTTCTGAGGAGAAGGAGCTCTGACCCTAGAAAATTCTCAGGACACAAAGGTTATACCACCATGACTGTTGTTTTCAACAGAAGTGAAGACCAGAGGCAAGAGAGAGCATGGGCCCTTGAAAACCAACTGAGAATCACTCTTGAATCTATTTCTTCTATAATTTCTCTCCCTGGGCACTTTCGAGTCTTTTTCTCTACTTTAAATTTTGTCTCATATGTGTGGTATAATAAGGTAGGCTTCAGACTCCTCCCTCTTTAGAGAGATCTCATCCCTGGAAGACCAGGGTGAGTAGAAGGGTACCATTTTGTCCCCTCTGGGTGTTCCTACCTTGTCATATGAAGAGATGCTTCTTCTTCTTCAGAAGTAACTGAGATCCTCCAACCTGCCTCCCATCCTCCTCACTCTCCCCCTCAAAGAGGTTCTCTTATCAAACTGCGCAGTGGGGAGAAAAATCACAACCCACACACAGCCCGGGCTTCCTTCTCGCCTTTTGAGCTGTGGAATATGTGGATGCCCCTCCCACTCCCGTTCTTCATTAGTAAGTACACCTGAGCCTACAGCGCCAATTTACAAAGTGGGATCCATGAACAGCAGTAGTAGCAACACCTGTAAACTTGTTAGAAATGTAAACTGTCCTGCTGCATTCCAAGCCTACTGAATCTGACACCCTGGAGTTAGGGCCCAAAAATCTGTGTTTTCACAAGCCTTCCAGGGGGTCCTTATGCATGGCTAAAGTTTAAGAAGTACTGTTCTAGAGCAGTGCTTCTAAAATTGTAACATGCACTTGAATAGCCTGGGAATATTGTTAAATTGCACACTGTGATTCTGAGATGGAACCCAAGTTCTGCATGTCCAGCAAAGTATCAGGTGACTCTAATGCAGTTGGTCTTTGGACAACCCACTTTTTCAGCTTTGGCTGAACACTGGAATCACCTGGAGAGCTTAAACACCATGAATGATTGAGCCCCACCCCCCAGATATTCTGATTTAATTAGTATAGTGTACAGCCTGGGCATCTGGACCAATTTTAATTACAGATCCAGTTAATATTTCAGTATCTATGTCAATTTTTCACTAGTTCTAAATTCATAAATAGAATAATGTGATTGGTACCTTAAATCCCAAGTGGGAAGGTCATTGGGAAGAAGTTAATAGCATAATCTTACTCCACTGCAGTCCATGGAAAGAAATGCTGTTTTTCAAATTCATTTGACAATTACTGTTCTTTCCACAAGAGCGTTAAGACCTAAGATTTGCAAGGTCAAGATTAGAGTATGAGCCTAGGAGAAAGGGAGCAAAGAGATTTCTCAGTCTGCTTTTTAAAAGGAGGAGTCACCACACCCTTATGGTTTGTCAGGCTCATCAGTATGAAAGACTAGATAAGGGAACTGAGTCAACTCTAATGGGTAAGATAGTATAAATTAGTGGAGTTTCCTCTGCGGCAGCTAGCCCTGAGTACCTCACGAGAAGGAGAAAATAGCAAGGTGATCACAGAGTTGGGAATCTTTATATTCTTTTGAAGACATGCCTAAGAATTAACATCTACTGAGAACCAATCCAATAAATAATTGTCAGATGCCTACTTTTGGGCAGGTGCTGGGGATAAAATAATGAAGAAAGGGAATTCCACTTCCAGATTGGTAGCCTAAGGAGGAGACTGGCAATCCTGCTCCCTAGCAAAACAACGATAACTGGTGAAAAAATTCTGTCTTTAAAATCTTTCAAAAACTTCTAAGTCTTGGGCTTCCCTGGTGGCGCAGTGGTTGAGAATCTGCCTGCCAATGCAGGGGACACGGGTTCGAGCCCTGGTCTGGGAAGATCCCACATGCCGCGGAGCGACTAGGCCCGTGAGCCACAATTGCTGAGCCTGCGCGTCTGGAGCCTGTGCTCCGCCACAAGAGAGGCCGCGATAGTGAGAGGCCCGCGCACCGCGATGAAGAGTGGCCCCCACTTGCCGCAGCTAGAGAAAGCCCTCGCACAGAAACGAAGACCCAACACAGCCAAAAATAAATAAATAAAAATTCTAAGTCTCTGCAAATTTTCCTAAGGACAAAGAGAAAATGAAGAAACACATATTCAAGGAAATCTACTAAAACTCATTAAGAACAGAAAGAGTCTATGACATTCAAACCAATGCTCACCTCCTATGAACAAATATATGCCAATAAATTAGATCACTTAGATTAATGGAAAAATTCTTAGAAAGATGCAAAGTACCAAAACTGACTCAAGATAAAATAGAAAAAAGTACCCACAGAAAAAAGTCCAGTCCTAGATGGCTTCACTGGTAAATTCTACCAAACATATAAAAAATTAATACCAATTATTTACAAAGTTTTCCAAAACACTGAAGGGGAGTCACTGCCCAACTCATTCCAAAAGGCCTGTATTACGCTGATACTGAAACTAGACAAAGACATCACAAGAAAAGAAGACTACAGACCAATATCTTATGAGTATGGATGCAAAAATCCTCAACAAAATACTAGCAAGCCAAATTCAGCAACACATAGAAAGGATTATACACCATGACTAAATGAGACATCCCAGGAATTCAAGGTGGGTTTAACATTCAAAAAATCAATTAATGTTATACATTATATCAATAGAATAAAGGACAAAATCCACATAATCTTTCAACAGACTCAGAAAAAACATTTGGCAAAATCCAACACACCTTCATGATAAAAACTTTGAACACAATAAGACAAAAGGGAACTTCTTCAACCTGATAAAGGATATCTATTCAATGATACCCTATCAAAATCACAATTTTTTTTTTCTGCAGAAATTGTCAAGCTGATCCTAAAACTTGTATGAAAATGCAAGAGACCCAGAAGAACCAAAACAATTTTGAAAAAAACAACGTTGAAGAACGCAAACTTCCAGTTTCAAAACTTACTACAATACTACAGTAATCAAGATAGTGTGGTAGTGGCATAAAGACAAACATAGGTAAACAGAATAGAATTGAGAGTCTAGAAATAAACCCTCACATTTATAGTCAACTGATTTTCCACATGGGTGCCAAGACAATTCAATGGGGAAAGAATAGTCCCCATTGAACTTTCAACAAATGGTGCTGGGACAACTGGAAAGGCACATCCAAAAGAATGAAGTTGGGCTCTTACTTCACACCTTTACATGGATCAAAGACCTGACTATAATATTTAAAAGTATAAAACTCTTGGAAGAAAATATAGGCAGAAATCTTTGTGACCTTGAAGTAGGCAATGGCTTTTTAGATATGACACCTAAACTACAAGCCAAAAAAAAAAAAAAAAAATACACAGTTTGGACTTTATCAAAATTAAAAGCATTTGTGCTTCAAAGGATGTTATCAAAATAGTAAAAAGATAACCCACAGAATGGGAGAAAATAATTGCAAATCATATATCAATCAACAAGGGATTTGTATCTAGAATACATAAAGAACTCTTAGATAACTCAATAATAAAAAAAGATAACCCAGTTTTTTAAATGGGCAAAAACATTTCTTCAAAGAAAATATACAAATGACTTGTAAACACATGTAAAATATTCAACATCATTGGCCATCAGGAAAATGTAAAGTAAAAATCACTACTTTATACCCACTGGATGACTAAAAAAGATTGATAACAACAAGTGTTGGTGAAGATGTAAGAAATCAGAACCCCTCATACACTGCTGGTGAGAAGGTAAAATGGTGCAGTCATTTTGGAAAATGGTCTGGCACTTCTTCAAAAGATTAAACAGAGTTACCATATAACCCTGCAATTCTACTTATAGGTTATATATCCATGAACAGTAAAAACATGTCCACCCCACAAAAACTAGCACATGAATGTTCACAGCAGCATTATTCATAATAGCTAAAGAGGGAAAACAATTCACATGTCCATAGCTGATGAATGTATAAATAAAATATGGTATATCCATACAATTGGAATTCTATTTAGCCATAAAAAGGAATGAAGTACTAATACATGCCACAACATGGATAAACCTTAAAAATATTATGGTAAGTAAAACAAAGCAAGCACACAAGTCCACATATTACGTGATTCACTTTGTATGAAAAGTCCAAAATAGGTAAATCTACAGATATAGAAAGTAGATTAGTGGTTGCCTAGGGTTGAGGGAGTGAGCAAAAATGGATGGGTGACTGCTAAGGGTACGGGATTTCCTTTGGGGGTGATGAAAATGTTGTAAAATTGATTGTGATAATGGTTACATGACTCTGTGAATATGCTGAATCCATTGAACTGTATACTTCAAATGAGTAAATGTTATATATGTGAATCGTATCTCAATGAAATTGTTACCAAAACATAGTGACTAAGATCACCAGTAATCCCTGCTCCCAGGGAATATTCCAATCTCATAATTTTCTCCCAGAGTAGTATAATATGTCATGGGAAGAGATAGGAAGGGTATTTAATGTTGCCTTGGGGCTGGGCTTTTTCAAAAGAACTTCCCAGAGAAATGATAAGTCAGCAAAGATTAGAAGACTAAATAGGAATATTGAATCAAGAGAATAACTAAAGCAAGGAGAATATTTCAAACGAGGAAATTTACACTATGAAGGGCTAGAGCAAGAGAGAGTTCGAACATTTGAGGAACTAAAATAAAATCCAACTGAAAGAGTTGGATGATAACTAGGGCATGTGTGTGTGTGTTGGTGGTGGTGGGGGGGTGCTAGATGAGAAAATTACTGTGAAGAACCATGTGGCCCATGGTATAAATCTGAAATTATACTACATCCTAAGAAAAAATGGGGAGCTACTGAAGAGTTTTAAACAGAAGATGGAAGGGGCATTGGTAAGATATCTTCTCATGCACACACCATGTTTGGATTTATTTGTCTTATCTAGTCGCTTTTGAGTTCCTATACATATTCTCAGGAAGAAAAAAATCTTGCTAATGTGACACATAAATCAGAAGACATAATTTGTCAGATTGACAAATTTGGCTACTCAGAACATTTTTTAAAAAATTCTTTTTGGCAAATATCACTTTGCTGACTTTACCAAAAGTAAAGTCAGAAGGCAATTGCCAAAACCTTGAAAAGCAAAATCAGAAGGCCATGGCAAGACAAAAAAAGTTTGTAAATTACCTGTCAGATAAATATTCATTTCCCTAAACAATAACTAGTCCTTATAAATCAAAGAAAAAAGCCAACTTACAGAATGAAAATAGACAAACTATGAATAGAATGTTAAAAGAAATGGAATACAAATGACTCAAGGCTTTGAGGGTATTCTCCAGTCCTCTTAATGACTGTGAGATTCCCAAAATCCTTTTATAAAAAGTATTCTGTTTAATCAGAGTTAGTTCTGTTGCTTGCGTCTAAGCACACTCATAGGAAGCTTATAGTTTACTAAAAACCAAAATATATGTATGTCATGTATTTCAATACACAAACTCCAAGGTAATTAAGTTGCTGTATTTCTTATGTAATAACATGTTCTGGGATTAGTAAAGAGTTCTCAGGGAGGTTCATTTCCCTAAGTTCTCTGAAAAAGGAAAAGAAGAAACTTGCACAACAAATTGCAATGGGAAGCTGTTTCCTTATCTAATAAATGTCATTATTGTTAACTGTACCCTTGCACTGAATTGAGGAAAACAGTAAAGAAATAATAGTAATAAACACTATCTGCTTTACATTGTGAAAATTAATAAAGGGAAACTTCACTGAAATCGGGCTAGGAGGCCAGAAAGGGGAACTCTCATTCATGTACCACTCAAGAACAATACAGATCCCAACAGAAAGAGATGTACCTTGCATCTCCAGCAGGAAGTAACACTACTTTACTACCTTCAGCAGGAGGAAGAAAACATTTCTCTTTGCCTGGAAACAGTTCAGCCAATCAGAGATTCTCACAACTCAGCCAATGAAAAGTCACCATACTATGGACTCCCAGTTTCCTCCAATGGACTTTCTGTTATAACAGCCCCTCCCAACTTCTCTTTCTCTTCTGAAAAAAGAGTTTCCTCTCCTTTCTTTTACCAGGCTTGCATGTGGTTTGCCATAGTTGCACCATCCCAAATTACAATTCTTTGCTGTTCCTTAATAAACCTGTTTTGCTGGTAAAATAACTATCTGTTTTGCTGTTTTAGGTTAACAACATACACTATCTTTTTCAAACCACACAACATCCCAAGGTAGGAGCTCATTTTACACATGCTGAAACAACTATCAGAGATGTTAATTACCTTGCTTAAGGTCATAACTAGCTTTGAACCAGATAATCTAGTCCTCCTCTTAACGGCTACATTGCATTACCTATCTAAAGCACAGAGAAAATTACTTAAGGCTGTTTACCTGTCTATTAATAATAACTATTCATGAATGAAAAACTGTATTGTTTCTAACCTAAAAGATGGTCTAGGTAAGAACAATAATATACAGAGCTACTACAAAAGACTAAACAAATGCCTTGAAGACATCTTAAGATTCTTAACACCATCATTATTACCCTGAGAACATACCCAAATAGTTCCAGGAGGCAAGTTAATATTAACCCTACCATAAAGCACTCTACATTTCCTGTAAAGCGTTTGTTCTCCATCTTTTAATTCATTGTATCTAGACGTTTCTTTTTGCCCATTTGAACCGGTGCTGCTTTTTTAAGTTACAATTCCCTTTATTTTTTTCCAAATATTTTAAGATTTTTTTTAAAGAAGATTTTGAGATACGGAAGGACTCAAGCTAAGGATGAATTCAAGGCCCCAAACTAGTCGAATTACAAAAAGAAAGGAAATCATCAAGTGTTTGCTAGTCACTCTCATGAATTTGCCAATGGAGCACCATGTATTCTTCAACAGACATTTACCGGGAGCCTAATTACTTTCCAAGGTGACAGGAAAACACACAAGAATAATTAATGCATGGTCTATGTCTTCACAAAACTCACAATCTAATAGAAAAGATAGGACATAATCAAAAATAACTATAATTCAAGTTGAAAATAAATGCCATGAGAAGGAAATATATTACTTTTGACTAAGAAAAAGAAACAGAAAAACATTCCAGAGAAGTACAAATTTGACATGCAAATTGTCCAGGGAGAGCATTCCAAGTGTAAGGGGCAACGTGAGGAAAAGCTCAAGGAATGAAAGCCTTGGTGTCTGTGCGCAACATAGAAAAGTATGATTTCACTGTTTGGTAGCATTATGAAGGGTAGAGTGTGGGATTAGACTGGAAATAGAGTTTGACTTGTGAAAACTTTCAGTGCCTGGCTCATGAGTCAGAACTTGAATTAAGTTATGTAATAGAGGCCATGATCATCTAAACTAGGTACAGGTACACTGAATTCTGACTGTGTTTAGGCCATAGCAGGTGCTCAATCAGTGATGCCAACTGCATCATTATTTATTATGACATATCTTTTACATTAGTAGAATTAGTGAGGTGGGCAAAAGAAATGACCCATAAGTAAATGGATACATTTAGATTTTAGTCTTTATCTCTTACATTTATTCTGCATGGCATTTAGAGTTTTGAGAAATACGTGACATGCATAATGCTTCCCAAAATATTTACTTGATAGGTAACAAAGTTAAATGAGTTCTCATACTTGAAATAAAGAACTGGATGTCCTAAATACTTACATAAACATACTTACTTACATACTTACATAAACATAAATCTGGGTTTGTTTGTTTTTTTCATTTCTGTGCCCAGCATGAAGCTGTTAGAATAGAGTTGTTTTATACATCATTAAATAATAATATTTATCCTGCAGAGTTAAGCCATATTAATTGCATTTCTCATTTTTTCTTTTGACTTCAAACTGAAACAATGCAAAAAATTACAATCATTTTAAAGTTGATAACTATAAAGTCCAAAATTTAATTTTTCTACTCAAGTTATACTAAGCATCTATTTTCATTGTACGAATAATAAACTTTTAGACACATGTAAGTTTAATTCAATTCCTCCTTAGTTTGCTTTGGGGGACACCTAGTTCCCTACTATTGGGATCAAGGTGTTTTTAATTACCATTTAAGTTGTGTGAAAATTAGTTTTGAGACATCATTTTTCTTTTTTTTTTTTGTAATATGTGTCTCCTGCCTGATGCCTGTCCTTGAGAGAATCATTTTCCAGGTGATAAAGTATGCCCAGAAAAATACTAATCATTTGTCATTTAGGAAAACAGGGGGCATACATCATATGTGCTTTTGTTTATTAAAATATTTCTCTTGAGTACACACTAAGCTTAAGAATCTGTCACATGATACACCATATATATATATATATATATATATATATATATATGTGTGTGTGTGTGTGTGTGTATGTATATGTGTGTGTGTGTATATATATATATAAATTTGAATTCAAGTTAAAGTTCAAACTCAGCCATGGAAAAAGATGACTGTGACTTCATAATTATCAGGGCAGAGCTCCAGGCCTCTTTATAGGTCAAACATGGTGGTCTCTATCATCCTGTTCTAGTTGTTGGTGGATCTGTGCTAATGACAACCTATAAATTATGAGCCCAGAAGCTGAGAGTCGAATACAGTGTTTATATCAAAGAGTTGGTTGTGTTCCCTTGAATCTGGAGACAGGTTGGCCTAGGAGTCAGCAGAATTGGGTTTTGTCCCAACTTAGCCACCAACAAGTTTGTGAAACATCTTTTCCAATCTGGTCCTCATCTGTGAAGTAGCAATGATTCTAAAGGAAGACCACCACTGGCCATAATGTTATAATAACAAGAAAAAGCACTTATATGGCATATTTCCATATTCATTGCCTAAAATAATACTCACCATGAACCTGTGAGAAGGTATAGGATAAATGTGAAAGACAAGAGGCTCATAGCAAATGCAAAAATTTCAAAAGATAACTCCAAGGCTAATAAGATATTTCCCAAGCAGCCTGTCATAGCCTTACTAAAATTACCATGACCCGGGGTCTGGTCCTCAGATTTACAGGCTTCAGAACTCTCATTTACTGACAGAATTATCACTACCATCACTACTTTACAAATAAAAAATCTTTGGCTGAAGAAGTTACAATTTAGTCCATGATCTAAATGGAAATGGGTAAAAAAAGACAGAGCCTGCTATTGATAATAATGAGCAGAGCAATGCGAATTTGGCAGGACAAATCAAACTGGTTGTAAAATAAAAGCATTTTTACAAGCCTGGTAAAGAGGTTTCAGCTGTTTGTGTATGCAATGTCACTCTCATTTGTAAAGGTTATCTTGCAGCTCCAGTCTGTAGTTTCTTATTAACAAAATGGAAAGTGAATATACATACTAAATTAAACGTTTCACCTCTTCAGGGCCATATCTGACAACTCTGTTTATCCATGCATTCACTCAATTCAACAGTCATTTATTAAGCCTTGCTATATAGAAGGCAGTTTCATTTTGGGTAGCATACAAAAAGTCAATACTCTCACAAGCAGATTCATATTTTTTATTGAATCATAAAAATGTAGCTTACAAAGAAGATATATAATAGCACTGATATCTTTGGCTGAAGCAAAATGTTATCCATTCAAAACTGGGATATGTCCTGTATTTTACACTCTTTCTAGATGCTGCATTTCAGTATCTGCACTGCAGAGCCAGGGTTGGGAGTGCTGCTCCCCAGGGACCTGCTACAGCTGCCCCTACACCTCTGTTTCAGAAAGATCCACCTTTGCCTGTTACCAAAAACTTACATTTCAGCTGCTGCTGGAAGGATTTTTGTTCTGAGTATTATATTCAGGTTTTGAATCAAAGGTTATATGGGAAAATAGCCAGTAGTCAACCATTCTCCTAAAATAATCTATGGAATGAATAACTACATAATTGACAAAAACTTACACGCCACTTCTTCTACAAAGATTTCCTTGTTCCCTTCAGCTACAATTAAGTTCATCTTTTTTCAACATTCTCATTCTGGGGAGGGTTGGGTTAAAAACTTTTTTTTTATAAAAGATAAAGTAATAAAATACAGTTTCATTCTTAATGTTCTTATTTTATTTTTAAAGCTAAAATATATTCTACACAACTTTAATAGTAATCTCTGGAAGAAATAAAAATAAGATCAACGTATAATAATAGAACTTGTAAATTTAAAAAAAAGAAGAAATGGCCAGAACACACAAAAGATAGAAAGCATGCAACAAAATCATAGAGATAAAGTTAAGTATATCTGTTATTAGCAGCAAATATAAATGGCTTAAACGCTTCTGTATATATATTTTTAATGGCTTTCAGCTTAGTTTTAAAAAAGAAACAAATGCCAATTATATAACTTACAAAACACACAGCTAAAACAAAATAATACAGAAAGAGTATGGGAAGGAAAGGGTTAACGGCAGATCTGTAACTCAGTCCCTCCTTCCTCAGGGACACCAGATGCCCTTTGACCTCAACTAGAACTCCTTATCACACTGATAGAATTTAATAACCATAAAAAAAATGAGGCTCTTCCTGTGGCTTCTATATACTCATGTAAAGAATCCTTCTACCAGGATATATCTGCTCTGACTGGATTTTTTTTTTCCTAATGAATAAGCCTGAATTTTAAATTGATTATCCCAAGCTCTACTGGAAAGTTGCAGTTAGTCACATAGCATTCCTAGTTACATGGCTAACTAAGAGATCTCCAAACTGAGCAGCTTGCCTGTGCTAACTCTTCTGGCACAGAATTAGACCTGGCACTCCAAACCCAAATAATCCCAGATCTTTGTCTAGCTAGGAGCAGCTGACTGATTCAGTCACTCCAGGACAGCAGTTTAATGATGAGCATGGCTCCCTTCTTAAATCCTTTGCACAATCCTTACTGCAGCTTTGTGCTAGGTAAGACTTTGTTTTGTTTGAGCCTGATGGACAATTGAGGCCTTTGTGATAGTGCAGAGGATAGTGTAAGGCAGGGCCATGATTTATAATAAGACCAATAAGGAAACAAACAAACAATATTGCCAGAATGTGGCATTATTATTTTTTGAAAAGGTAGACTTTGAGGCAAAGGACACTAAATGGAATCCCAAAAAGAGAAAGATGCAAACCAATATCCTTTATATATTGGATGTGGATTTTAAAATGTTTAACCAAATATATATAGCGATATATAAAAGGATTTTATGCCATAACCAAGTAAGATTTATCCTAGCTATATATAGAAAGGATTATATATCACAACCAAATGAGATTTATCCTAGGAATGCTAGACTGATTTGAACATCCAAAAATCAACTAATGCAACATGCCATATCAATAGAATAAAGGACAAAAATCACAATATATGATAAAAAAGGAAAGGTCTCTCAACAAACAAGGATTAGAAAGGAACTTCCTAAACCTCAAAAAAATCTACAAAAAACTTACAGCTAACATATACTTAATGATGAAAGACTAAATGTTTTCTTTCCTAAAATCAGGGACAAGACAAGGATGTCAACTTTCACCACTACTATTCAATATTGTACTGGAAGTTCTAGTCAGTGCAGTAAGAAAAGAAAAAGAAATAAAAAACAACAGCTTGCAAGGGAAGAAGTAAAACTGGGCTTATTTACAAATGATCTGATTGTCTATGTAGATATCCTAAGGAATTTACAGAAGAAAAAAAACTACTAGAAATAATAAAAAGTTTAGCAAAGGTCATAGAATACAAGATTAAAATGTTAACTTTATTTCTATATACTAGAAACAAACAAACAATATAAAAATGAAATTAAGGGACAATTCCATTCATAATACTATAAAAAAGATTTAAATATTTAGGAATAAATTTAACAAAAGAAGTACAAGACTTGTAACAAAAAACTAGAAAATATTGCAGAGATAAATTAAAGATCCAAGCAAATGGAAAGATATAGCATGTTCATGGATTGTTAACAAGGTAATTTCTCTCAACTTCAACATATCAGATTCAACATAAAAATCAAAATCCCAGCAGCCATTTTTTTAGAATTTGACAATCTAAACTTAAAACTTATATAGAAATATAAAGGGCCTAGAACAGCCAAAACAGTTTTGAAAAAGAATAAATGAATTAGGTTTACAATACCTGACTTCAACACTTACTATGAAGTTACAGTAATCAAGACAGTGTGGTAGTGGCATAAGGATAAGCACATAAATCAATGGAGCAGAGGTAAACCCCTAAATTATGGTCATTTAATTTTTGACAAGATGCCAGGCAATTCAATGGGGAAAGAATAATCTTTTCAATAAATATTGAAAGGCAATGCCAATCTATATGCCCCCCAAAAAATTACACTAAAAGCTTCCCTCAACCTCATATCATACAAAAAAATTAACTCAAAATGGATCATAAGCTAAATGTAAATCTGTAATACGGCTACAAGAAAGCATAAGAGAAAATCTCTGGAATGCTGGGTTAGGCAAAGATTTCTTATATATGACACCAAAACAAGATCCATTTAAAAAACTGATAAAATTTAAAATTTAAAAAGTTGAAAAAATAATAATAAAGGCTAAATTATACCATCATGATAATTTGTATTGAACTGTTTGGTATACTAACACTCATAGCACTAAACAAAATAATCTTTAAGAATGGTACAGGCTATTCTGATCTTGTGGCTTCCTGGTAGACAAAATGCTTTCAAGGGATAGGTCTTTATTTGCTCTGTATATTTCAAAAAGAATATATCTTGCTTAGTACTGTAAAATTCATGTGCTGTTTGTAGTGGATTGGATCACTGGTCTCCATTCTTTAATCTCTTTGCCATGGCTTCATGGGAGACAAGAGACTTCTTCCCTGCTCCTTGACTTTGGGTTTCTCCATGTGACTTGTGCAGGTGAATGGAACGTTAGTGGATGTGATGCAAACAAAGATTTGAAATGTGCTTATGTAATTAGTTTTGCCCCCCTTGAACTCTTGCCTTTCACCATGAAGATATGCTTTGGAGAGCTCCTTGTCCAAGAAGGAGGAGGGATACATGGAGCAGATGTGGACCTAACTCTTACCTTTGAATCACAACGGAACCCAACCTTTATCAGTAAAACCCACCCAACTATCCCACAGATGCATGAACAAGCAACATATGCTTATTGTTGAATACCAAAAAAAATTTCTTTTTAACTTTGTTCTTCAAAAGAAGAGCAAAGAAGAAAATGAAAATAAAAAGACAAGTCACAATCTAGGAGAAATTATTTTCAAATCATATGTCATCATATATCTGACAAAGGACTTGTAAGGTCCAGAATATATAAAGAACTTTTACAAATCAATAACATTAAAAAAAAAAACAGTTTAAAAATGGGCAAAAATCTGAGTAAGCATTCATGAAAGACGATATACAAATATCTAATAAGCACATGAAAAGATGTTCAACATTATTAGTCATTAGGGAAATGCATATTAAAATCATAATGAGATATCACTACACTCTCATTAGAGGGGCCATAATTCTGAAGACTAATGACACTAATGTAGATGAGAATACAAAAATACTGAACCTTCATACATTTCTGTTAAGAATTTTAAATGATACATCAACTTTGAAAACCAATTTGGCAATTTCTTAAAAAGTTAAACAGATACCTGCCATGCAACACAGCAATTCCACTCCTAGGTATCTACCCAAGGGAAATAAAAACTTAGGTCCACAAAAATAAATAAATAAATAAATAAATATATAAGAATGTGTGCACACATTCGCGCACACACACACACAAATGTTCATAACAGCATTATTCAAAAGAGCCCAAAATGGGAAACAAAGTAGATTAACTGGTAAATGGACAAGCAAAATAATTTTATATCCATACAATGAACAGTATAAAGGAACAAACTCTTCATACATGCTACAACAAGGATAAACCTCCAAAACACTATACAGCCTGACACAAAAAAAGACTACATATTGCATGATTCCATTCATTTGAAATTTCTATACAAGGCAAACCTATAGAGACAGAATGCAGATTGGTGGTTACCTAAGGTTATGGATGGAAACAGGGATTGACTACACACATAGAAGAGAACTTTTAGGCTGATGGAAATGCTCTGAAACATGGTGTAAATTTATTCTTATTTTACTACTGGGTAATACAAGATCCTATGTAATGAGATAATAATACAGCATTCCATTTAATGAGATATGCACATACATCTCATAGCTAGTGTTATGATTCTACTTATTATTGTCATTGCTATTATTAAACCATAGGAAGGTTATGGTAACCTTACCTATGTGACTATGTAACCATAAAAAGAACTTGATCCTTCCATCCAAGATTATCCTAAACCCATGGCAGCTCACAAAAGACCAGTCTGTTACTTAAGTTGAGAAATTGGTATCTTTTCTTATTATATACAAAATATTTTGGCCTTAAAATAACTGTTTCAAAGAATGAATTCACTCTGTGAGTTATAGTATTTCTTGACATTTGCTAACACTTTCTAGTTCCAACGCATTTTCATATATAATCTTTGTCAATGCAGAAGAAATGGAAGGCATTTTATCTCCAGTTTACATGATGGAACTGAAGCTTGGGGATTTTTAAACGAACTGCTAAATTCACAGATATGTTAGGAAAGGGAGCCAGGACATGACCCTGAGTCTTTCTGCTCCCAGATGTCTACTTTCCCCCACTGCAGTACCATTTATCCTAAATGAATTCTTTTTTCCCCTGAAGGCACAAAATAACATTTTAAATAAACAACTTGTTTAAAATATATTCAAAGAAATCGAGTAACAATAATCAAAAATCCTGTCTTACATTGGAATAGTACCATCTACTTTTTTTTCCGTTTTATTGAGGTGTAATTGAAAAAAAACTTTTAAAGTGCAACATGATGATTTCATGTATGTCTAAATGAGTTCTTGTAACTTTGTATACTATGCTCTGTGATCTGGGTCACTGGAAGAATTGGTTTTGCCAGGAGTTTTAAATAAGTGCATAAAACCCTTGCTTAAAAAAAAAAAAAAACTTCTAAATACAAAAAAACAGAAATGAACAAAGGCTAAATAGTAACCTAATAATTTCATACTATTATATATTCATAAATCAAATAAGCATAATGTGGTTTAAAATAAGTAAAACCATGTAAACAAGGAAAATTTAAATATTACCTCAGAATTCTACCAATCAGCTAATTTTTTTTTTTCTCTAAGTACCCAAGAAATCAAAGGGATTTTGGGATTTATATTCTGGGAAAATCTACCAAGTTGCTTTTTAATCTCAATAATTAAATATCATGAAAGCATATAGGTATTAATATATATATAAGTATACATTGGAGCACATTTTATTCAGTTGATACATATACATATTATACATTTACATACTTATATGTGTGCATGTGCCTACTAAGGAAAAATAACTTAATTTTTTAAGTTGTGTCATAGATTTTCTTGTATATCTACTTAGGAATTATAAAAAATTTTGTGCAGTCAAAATTCCAGTTAAGTTGTGAATAGTGAATCACTCAAGTAACTAATTCTCGAAGAAAATAATATTGAGTCAGTTGACAGTCTCTTATTCATATCATACTCTTTTCAACGTCAGAACTAGGCAGGCAAAATTTGAACTAAGAAAAGGTTGTTTCTGATTCCTCCTACTCTCTCTGAGAATTTTTCTCCTTGCTCACTTCATCCTATAACATTTTTCCTTGGGATGTCCAGACCTCTCTGTTCCAAAAGGTGCTGCTTAGCTGAAACATTCAGAAAGGGATCAGATATACAAATTCCTGCCAAGGTGTTAACGTCCTACTGAAGATCAAAATCGAACTCTCGAATATCTCCTGATGGTTTACGGGTAGGAAGGAAAAGCAATGGAAAGGGCTTTAGATGGAGGTAACTAACAGACATGTGTAACATTCTTTGTCTTCTCTGATGACCGACCCTTATCATGATTCTTATCACTTTAATTAATATTTATTGACAATAATTAAGATCAATGTCATAGGCTAAAGGCCACTATGTTGAAAGAATTTATAAATACATCTCTATTCCTTAGGATTTGAAAATAAGTTGACAAGGAGTCTGACAGGACTATATTTCATTTGAGAAAAATGAAACAGAGAAATTCTATGTCATCTCTTTTATGCTTAGTCCATTGCAAAAGAATTCCAAGAAGAGAGAACAGAGCCAGATCTTTAAATATTAATATTTGTAAGGTAAAATGGTTAATCCTGCTAATAAATTAAACTTACGGTAAGCTTCTGAGATTTTTAGGTATTAAATGAATATATGCATAATTAATTAGATATAATCAGAGATGGACAGCCCCACTTAAGCAAAACATTAGCATCATTATATAACAGAGAGAAGATGGGATAACTTAAACAGTGACATTATTTTCAAATCACTTAAGCCAAATAATTCTGAATCCAAAAGCTTTGATCATGTATAATCCTGCTGAAAGACTGAATTGTAATCAGCCTATGATACATTATGTTGCAAAGCTGCAGCACTAGTGCATAACAGAATCTTATTTTCCATTAATTCATTTTTTTTTTCTGAAAATGCAAGCACTCCATATGCTTAATAGCCCAAAAAAAGAATGTTCTCCCATTTTGAGATTGCCCATTAGTGAGTATTTTATATTTTTAAAAAACACACATGCAAAGAAAACAGTGACTCTCAAAGCCATTTTTGAAAACTGACTTAACCTATGTGCTAAATCAAGGAGAGTAACCTGTCAAATAGTATTAGTTCAATTGTGTATTTTAGCAAAAAAATCAACAACATATGCTGTATTTATAGTGACTTTTGAACTCATTTAATGTGATACTTCCTCCACAAGACTGGATTCAGAGGCAGGATGCAAAAGAAAGAGCTCTAGTAGAAGCAAATTACATGGGAGGATCTGTCACTACTATAAGGACCCCCTCCAATGAAGAAAATTTCACTGGAAATAGACCCCTTTTACAAATATTAATCTAAGAATACAGACAAACAAGATACCTGGGCCATAAAACTGCCTCATATTCTAGAGTTGTATTGTCCAAAGAGGTAGCCATTAGCCACATGTGACTCTTTAAATTTAAATTTTTTAATTAATTACAATTAAATAAAATTTTAAATACCATTCATCACTCACAGTAGTCATGCTTTAAGCACTCAAAAGCCACACGTGGTTATAGTGCTGAACAGCACAAAAAGAATTTCCCATCATCACAAAAATTTCTATTGGACAGCACTGTTCTAGAACTCCACATGGGCAGGGACCATAAGTGTTTGAACCACTAATGTAAGTGCCTAGCACAGTACCCGGTGCCTAGGACATATTTAGTAAACATTGGCCTAATTAATTAACAACCAAATGAATGGCCATCATTTTTTTTGGTAGCTCCACTACTCTACCTAAGGCTGGACAAAGTCACCACTAATTAGATGATTCACAGCCTTGCAGACAAACTACCCCATCTAAATTCCCACTTTCTACACCAAAATGGCTGAAACTGGAAGGTGATTTGTGAAAAGGTTAGATAAATGCACTTCATGTCATATTTAAGCTATTTTTGGTAAATGATATTGTTTACCTATTTTGTTTATTCTGGTCATCAGAATCTTTACTGCAAAAGTCAGATGGTATACTTGTAACTACAAATTTTAATCATTAGAATACCCGAAGTGGTCCTTTAACTCAGATCTTTATAAAAACAACAACAAAAAGTTATAAATTACTGAACTCACATGATAAAATGAGAACAATAAGCAGCTTTCTACAATATGTATTAATTTTAGAGTGTATATAGTACATTGTACATAATATACCGTGGGATTCTGATATCAGTTTCTAATTCTCCTCAGAGGAAATTTAAAAAGAAAATAAAAAGTGAAACTCTTAAAGTGGTTAAGATAACTATTCCCGTTTTCGTTTGCTCTGGATCTCTCCTCTGGTGTGTTCCATATTCTCCTGTTCTTCTATATGCTTCATAGGGATGAAGATGTTCATGTACTTGAAACAAAATTAGAAGTACTGGACTTCCCTGGTGGAGCAGTGGTTAAGAATCTGCCTGCTAATGCAGGGGACACGGGTTCGAGCCCTGGTCTGGGAGGATCCCACATGCCGCGGAGCAACTAGGCCCGTGAGCCACAACTACTGAGCCTGCGCATCTGGAGCCTGTGCTCCGCAACAAGAGAGGCCACGATAGTGAGAAGCTCGCGCACCGCGATGAAGAGTGGCCCCCACTCGTCACAACTAGAGAAAGCCCTCACACAGAAATGAAGACCCAACACAGCCAAAAATAAATAAATAAATAAATGAAAATTTTAAAAAAAATAGTTAGTAGTACTACTTGCAGACTTTCTCAGCTTTTGCCAGCAATTGCTCCAAATTTATTTTAAATACCTACTATTTTTCAACAGATTCTTATGAAAGTTTTTTCCTCCACATACTCTGCAAACTATGTGCCATTGAATATGTTTTGATTGGAGCTCTGTCTTTAGGCCTGAACACTCCATGCAATCTAAGTTCTGTCTTTTCTGTTCCCTGCCCTGCCCTGGAATGACAGAAATGGGTATGTGCTGCTGCTGACTGAGGTCCATTCCACAGAAACATGGCAGACAGCATGGTATTTCCTTCATAACACCTTTTCCACAGCTAACCCACCAACACCATGGACCACTCAAGCAGCATACCAGAGGCAAGGTAGGGACTTACAAGTGGGGGGGCAGGTGTTGGGAAGCCAGTAGACAGTTGGAGAGACAGGGAATTTACTGATAAAATATCAATCAGCAGCTGCTGTCATACAAAGGGACTTGTGTTACATAGTATCAGCTGCACTCCCCTGTTTACTGCAGCATTATTCATTACAGCCAAGATACGGAAACAACCTAAGGGTCCATTGACGGATGAACGGATAAAGAAGATATGGTGTGTGTGTGTGTGTGTGTGTGTGTATGCACACACAATGGAATATTATTCAGCCATGAGAAAAAAAGGAAATCCTGCCATTTTCCATCAAGTTCCATAGATGGAACTTGAGGGCATTATGCTAAGTGAGATTGTAATACAGAAAAAGACAAATATACTGCATGGCATCACTTATGCATGGAATCTAAAAAAAAAGTCAAACTCATGGAAACAAAGAACAGAAAAGTGGTTGCCAGGGGCAAGGAGTGGGGGAAATAGGGAGAGGTTGGTAAAAGGGTACAAGCTTTCAGTTACAAGATGAATAAGGTCACAGGCTCTAATACAAATCATGGTGACTATCGTTGAAAACACTGTATTGTATAATTGAAATTTCCTAAGAGAGTAGAATTTAAATTTTCTCACACATACACACACACACACACACACACACACACACAAGGTAAGTATGTAAGGTAATGGGTGTGTAAGTTAACTAGATGGAGGAAATCCTTTCACAATGTATACATAAATCAAATCACCATGATGTACACTTCAAATATCTTATGATTGTATATGTTAATTATACCTTAATAAAGCTAATTTTTTTAAGCCTCTAAACCAATTGATTCTGTGTGGTTTCCTGGATACACACAAAAAATTAATGATAATGGCTTTAGAAATGATACTAAGTTTCTCATCCCATTCTTTATTTAAATAAATGATAAAATATATGGTATGGGAAGGATTAAACATTTTCTCAAAGCTCATAAGATAATAATTAACGTTTATTAAAAATAAACAATTATTATAAAGTTTAATAATGCTAATAATTATTTAATTATTATTAAAATAACTTTAATTTTTAATTTTTCAGATTTTAATTTAATATTTAAAAATAATGTTCCATTATCTGTTGCAATTCTAACTTCTCAAGCACTCATAATTATGTTCAATATTTATACTTAAAAACATACATATACATATAAACACACTCACACACATACACACACACTACTCAATTACTAGAAACTTTTAAAATAAAGTTTCAGGCTACTATAGGTATATGGACAAGAAAAAAAAGAGGCTGAAATCTAGGGATAGAAAGAATACAAGAAAATCAATCAATAAAGGCATAAATCTTACTGTGGCGCCCAGCAAGTACCCAAATACAGTAGAATTATTTAGCGGTAAGAACTTGCTGGTTTGCTTGATTTTTTTTTCACTGAGGAATCAGCAGCTAGTATTGACTAGGATACTGGCTACATGTGGTTATAAGTACAGGTTGATAGTTACATTCTTCAATGGTAGGAAGTTGCAGCTTATCCTCTTAGCTGGTTAGCTCCAAACAGAAATCATTAAAACAACCTTATCTCCTTCAGGGATCTCCACCCTCTGCCTCAGTCAGTGCGCTTCAGTTTTTACAGCATCATTTGTTTCTCCGGCATCTCAATTTTCCTCTCCATAGACCCATGAGATTTAATCACACATATAGCAAAAACCTTATGTTGTATTTCCTCTTTTTGAAGGGCTACAGTTTCACATCTGTGCTGCCTGCCCACACCACCACAGACTTAATTTACTTGTCTAACACATCAAAATTTCAGACACGTTCATGCCTTCTTTCTCGATGATCTTCTCACTTCCTTCTCACTTCCTTCTCTCTTCCAAAGAGCCAAAGCTCACATGAGCCTGATTCTCCAGCCACACAGCCGTCACTGTCCATTTCACCCTCGGCAGTTTCTCGTCATTTCTTCTTGCTTGGAGAATGTTGTTTCTCTATATATTTCCAATTGTTTTACCCTGATACATTTGTAGCCTCATTTATTAATGGAGATTAAAACAACAATAACAACAAAATGGTGCAGTCCCAAATTCAACAACCTGAATTAGTGAAAACTCCCCAGTAGAGCAGTAGACTGTCCCAGATCTAACTTTAATACATGTCAGATTTCAAAGATTCTCTTCTACCTATAAGAAAGAGTGTTGTATTTCAGTTGGGGTCCAAGTGGAGAAGCACTCAGCTAGGGTTAGTATATGCTGAGGTTCACGCTTAAGGAGTCAGGCTGAGGGTTTTCAGAGGCTTATTACTACTCTTTTTTTCTCATTCTATTCTCCCTAGGAAAATTCCATCAAAGGAATTTTTTTATCTAACCAATAGGAAAACAGGTGAGTGAGGCAAAATTTCCAATTTGCCAGAACTAAAACACATAGGTATTTTATCCAATATTTCATACTCAATTCACTGCACCCTGGAATGTCCTTTCTTTATATCGTGGGCTTAAATTAACTGAGCCTTGGATTACCTCTACGGCGCATTTCCCTCAGGTGTTTGAGAAGCTGGGATTACTGTTTTAAGTCATCCCTCGCCTGCCCGTACACTGCCTTTAACAAGCCCTGATGATTAAGAGAGCCAGCTGAGCCATGAAAAAAATGGTACCTTTACCAAGTAATGCCAATAATACCACACCTCCTTTTCCTTGGAGGAACCATCTTATCACTTAAAAAAAAAAAGCTAAAAATACATGGATATGTGTATCTATTCTCTTATGGTTGGTTAAGACCTTGAATAAGTTAGATTATGTTTGATAGGAACTGAAGTTTCAAGATGGTTGTGATAGATCCCCAAGTGCATAGAAATGGTGCTATAACTGAATAATCCAAGGATAAAACCAGAGAAAATTACTTTTCCCCATATAGTAATTAACTCACCTGGATTTGCAATGTCTCTGCCGAAAAAAGAAAACAAGATAGAATCAGTGATGTTTTGAAGTATGTTAAGAATTTTCAAAAGATTACTACTTTATACAAAGATGCTATAAATTCCCTCAGAGATTAAAAGGGTGGAGGATTTCTCTGACTCCTCTAGAATAGCCTCATTGACCCAATATTTTTCAGTCTGTATGTCTAGCCAACTCTTTCCCAAACAACTAGAATGATGCAGCAAGCTGTCAGAGCTGGAGAAAGGAATATTGAAATTTACAAGCTTCTTAGTATTTGCAAATTGAATACTTGTGTTATTCATTGGGAGCTTTAGTAAAAGAAAAGAATCACTTCCTTTGTGAGGTAGTTCACAGTTCTTTAAAAACACTCAAATTATCTCAAAGACTTGTTAAATTTCTGCAGTAAATGTGTTTTAGCAAAAGCTGAATATAAATAGGGACTTCCTTTAGCACCCCATTTTTCAGTGACCAAAGTCAAGTTGTTATAAAACAAAACAAGTCAGCCTTCCAGTTCAGAGTATCTCCAAAAGCAAACTCTCTAGAGTTAAGGGCCAAAATCTCAACAGAAACATGTATATATTTCAAGTTCTATCATGAATTAGAATTGATAATGTCCAGTAAACCTATATGCAAACTCATTATGATAAGGCTACAACTATGCTAAAAAATTCATTTGTATACTTGAATACTAAGGTTTCTCAGGGAGAGGCAGGTCATGAGGTTTGAATTCACTTCAAAATAGTTTTTCAGATACTCAGAACTTACCTTTTTGCTGCTAATTTTTCTTTCCCATGAGTCTTTTTGTGTAAAAATAAATATATATTTTTACTTTCCCTTCTTTATTATATAAAAGACATATACTATTAGTTATCTATTGCTGCATAACCTATAACTATAAAACTAAACAATTAGAACAATACACATTTAATATCTCACAGTCTCTGTGGGATCAGGAATTCAGACACAGCTTCACTAAGTGGATCCTCTGCTCCAGGGTTTCTCATGAGATTGCAATCACAGTGTCAGCCCAGGGTCCCTAACGCGGCTGCAGTCAAGGGGGCAGCCCAGGCTGAAGTCATCTCAATGTTCAGCTGAAACAGGATCCACTAGCTCACTCAGTGGTTGGTGGCATGATTTGGTTTCTCCCAAGCTACTAAATTGAGGGCCTCACTTTCTTGAAGGCTGTTCACAGGAGGCTGCCCAGATAACCCTCTCCATCAAAGCTAGCATATGAGGAGATCCAGGGAGGGAGGATATCAACAAGACAGAAGTCATAGTCTTTTATGACGACATTCCATCACTTTTGCTGTAATCTATCTTTGAGAAGCAAGTCACGAAGTTCAGCTACACTCAGGGGAGGGCTAGAATACCAGGAAGTAGGGATCACTGGAAACCATGCCAGAAGCTGCCTACTACAACTATATTTATACTCTTTTTACAACTGTTTTTTTTTTTTCACATAAGAATAAATTGCAGAAATTATTTGCTCTCAGTTTATAGAGACTTTTTCATGGTCACATAGTAGTCCACTGGTTGTGGTACCATATTCAACCAATTTTTTGTAGTTGGGCATTTAGGTTATTTCCCACATTTTATTATTACAAACAATGACACAGTCAACAGCCCTCTACATTTTTAATTTCACATTTGTGTAGGTGTATCTTCAAAGTAAATCTCTAAAAATGGTCAATAGGTAAATGCATATTTAACTCTATTAGATATTGCAAAATTCCCCTCTACAGGGATTGTAACATTTTGCCCTCACACCAACAGGACAACATATGTTGCTCCAAAGCCTTACCAACAAAGTATATTGTCAAGCTTTTATGTTTTTGCCAGTCTTTCAATCGTTCCATATATTTAAGAGCCATTAGATATCTTTTTCTGTGAACTGTTTATGTCTTTTGCCCATTTTTTTTCTATCAGGTTTTGGCCTTTTTTCCCCTCACTTTTTATGACCCCCTTTATATATTAAGAAAATTGGCTCATTGTCTATTATATGTTGTAGATATTTTCTCCCAATTGGTCATTTGTCTTTTGACTTTGCTGATGATTTTTTGCCCCATGCAAAAGTTTTATGTAGTCAAATTTATCAATCTTTAATTTTATTACTTCTGAATTTTAAGTCATAAATAGAAAGTTTTTCCCACACCAAAGTTATAAGAAAATTCACTGATGTTATCTCCTAGAACATGAATAGTTTCATTTTTTTATATTTAAATCTCTGATCCATTTACAGTTTATTCTAGTGTTTTATGGAAAATGGATCAGAGATTTAAATATAAATTTAAATTTGATGAAATTCTCTTTCATCAAATCTAGCCAAAATACAAAAATCATATACATCAATACATATTGATTTTTATACCTTAATTTTACATCTTATTACAATGCATCAATATATCCCAAACCACATAAGCACACTGTGCCTATCCATAATCTGAGTAAATGGGAATTTGAGAGACTTCAAGGTTATCCACAATTTATACCTATACTAGAATTGAAATTCTAGTAACTTTTAAAATCCTGGTTAAAGAATTTATTACTGCTAGTTTTAAGGGTGAAGAAATTTTAATGATTACAGTGCATTTTGAAATGTTCCAATTAAATCATAAACAGTAAGGGAAATACTGCTTTTATTATACAGGTTAAATCAGTTTTTACTAAACTGATTTACTATTTTAAATAACTAATATTTTTTAGAAACAAAATGAATAAATGCTCATGCTTCAGATAGTGCAATGCCAAGTTTAATACTACCTCAGATATCATATTAAAAGAAATAAAGTTCACACATACTGAATGAACAAACAGATGAATAATACTAATAGGCACTAGGCCATTTATCCATTACAGTAATGAATGCCACCTCATATTCATTTGGTCAGGAAGAAAAATCTAAGCAGTTTCTGTTCACAAACATCAATATTTCTTACTGATAGATGAAATCAAATCACAAAAGCAAGCAACTTTTATTGGCAATTTTCCCTCTACTAAATCTGCTTTCTGACAAGCAATGAAATAATAACACATACTATCAGAATCAAATTCTGTAATCACCAACAGGAACTCTCTGAAACCTAAATGAAGATGAAGACCCATGTATGGGATGTACTTGAAATCTTAAATAGTTACAATGAGATCACCTCAAATAGTTATTTTTAGCCCAAACACATAAGCCAAAGAACACTAAATACAAATCAATTAAGTTGTCAGAAAATCTCTTCAACTCCAGCCCTATAATGTGAAAACTACACTATGCAAAATTGCTGAGGTTAAAATGCAACACCATTTTAGAAAGAATAATTTTTTTAATGCACACTGAAAGGAAAAGTCTCAGTTGAAGTAAATGTCCTTGAGTTCTTTATGTAAACAAGTTTTGAATGTGGTAATGAGAAAGAACATACTGGATTTATATGCTAGAACTATAGCTCACCTTAACATAAAAAAAAAAAAAAAAATCAAATTGCAAAGATGCCTTCCCCTTCACCTAATTCTACATTAACCTTCCACTTTTATATTTAACAGTCAATCCCAAGCCAGCTCATCCCAGCTCCCTGTAAAGCACTTTAATATTTCTTTCCTTCTATAATAATAATCTAATAAGAGTGTGTAATTTTGCCTCACTTTTCTTTCTTTGAGAGTATTTAGGGAATAATAATAAATGAAGGTTTTGACATTTAATAGAATTTAGCCACAGCTTTATTAAACTTCACTGAACTCCATCAAGTTCATTTTTATATAGGGCTGAATATCTTAACACAACTCAAAAACCGATTCATACTATTTCTGATGTTGTACAGTTCCAGATGGGTTCAAGTGTAGTTTTTAGAATAGACCGGAATCAGAAAATAGTAGTTATGTAAAATTTTTAAAAGATTCTGTAAAACCACAAAAAAAATTGAACTTTAAAAAATATTAAGAACATATGACATTTAAAAGATAAGGAGAAACTGACTGATGGCATTCTAGTTCAAGATAAAGCTTTCCATCTGTTCTTTTTTGCAGCCAAACAAACCTATCCCCATTATGGAAGATCCATCATCCCAAAATTTCAAACAGCCCTTTTATTTCCCTAATCAGAAGCTTGTACAATAGTCAAAAACATACTTGACAAAACAGGCCTCTTGTCATTTATTGCTGCTTACTCTTGAATGCATTTCACAGCTTGAATAAGTCTTTGTTTTACCAACTCTACCCCACAAAAAAGCTCACTTGTCAACCCACATAGAAAATAACTCAAATTGCTTCTTTACAGCTTGAGATTATAGAGTGGTGGTAACCCTTTCATCCAGAGTACCTTAGCAATGCCAATTTATTTCTGACTTTTACATTTTAAAGCACCCAAATCAGATGGTTCAGTAACTCTCAAGTAAAAATTCCTAGTAAGCATTTAAAAAATAAGAATCAAAAAGTGGTTCGTTATCATCAAGGTCACACAGAAAAATGTAGGAGTAACCAACTGCTCAATGAGTAAATGCATTTACATTAAAGGTTAATATATTCAGTCTTGCAGTTCAAGAATAAACCATCTGGTTTCAAATGCAGAGTTGAAATGAGTCTATAAAAAGGAAAGAATTCTTGAAAACAGCTCAGAAACGTACATCCAGCAACTTCAAGTATTCACTATTTCTTTTTTTAAAAAATTTTATAATTTATATTCAAACCTACCAAATGAACATCTGCCTTCGACACATCACTGACACACAGTCAATAGGGTATTGTTATCTATAGATTTCAATCTACCAAGAGTTGTTGTCATTTTAATGTGTCAGTATAGCAGTCAAGTAGACCTATACCTGCCCTAAGAAAAGAATTACATTCCTCGTCTGCCTTCTTCCCTCTACCTATGGGCATCTCCCTCTCCATCTTGTGGGCACAGGGCCATGCAGGGCTGTGACAGAAGTAGGAACCTGTGGCCTCACCTCCATGACTCCCCTGAGAAGAACTGCCATTTTTTGACTTCTCAGCAATACTTGCTACTCTTCCAGTACCTCTGTAAGAGTGTCCACCAAATGGAATAAACCACTTTCTTAACCTTGTAGAAACACACCAAATAACTTCAAGCGAGGTCCAAAATTAAAGGTCAAAATACAATCCTCTGGTCCCCAAAAGTCCTTTGTATCAGTTATCTATTGCAATTTACCAAACTACCCCAAAACTTAGTGGCTCAAAATAGCAATTTATGATGTCTCACAATTCTGAAGGTAGTTCTTCTGTTCCACATGGTGTTGGCTGGGGTCCCTCATGCAGCTGCATTTTTTTGGTAGCTGAGCAGGGGCTGGATCGACCAAGAAGACCTCATTCATATAGCTAGGACTTAGTGCAGTCCTCAGCCGGACAACTCAGTTTTTCTCCATGTGGCCTCTCTCTCATATGGTGACTCACCTTCCAGGGCCTCCCCACATGGTTCTTCTCACCATCAGGATGGCCTGGAGTTCCCTACATCATGGCAGCTGGATTCCAAGAAAGCAAGAGCAAAACTGCCACTCCCTCAAAACAAGGCCCAGAACTGGCTCAGCGTCACTTTTTTGTCTTCAGTATTCTATTGGTCAAAGCAAGTCACAAGGCCAGCCCAGCTCAAGGTGGGAGCGGTGTTCAGGAGATAGACTGAAACTCTTGATTGGAGTGGAATGCATATATAGGAAAAGGAGGAATTGTTGTGCAGCTATCTTGGGAGACTATCTATCACATCCTAAGCACAATTTGAATGAAAATTCCTCTAAAGAAGAAGAGAAGGTGTCCTGGGACCTAATGAAATTTAAAAGCTTTTGCACAGCAAAGGAAACCACAAACAAGACGAAAAGACAACCCTCAGAATGGGAGAAAATATTTGCAAACAAAGCAACTGACAAAGGATTAATCTCCAAAATATACAAGCAGCTCATGCAGCTCAATATCCAAAAAACAAACAACCCAACACAAAAATGGGCAGAAGACCTAAATAGATATTTCTCCAAAGAAGATATACAGATTGCCAACAAACACATGAAAGGATGCTCAACATCACTAATCATTAGAGAAATGCAAATCAAAACTACAATGAGGTATCACCTCACACCAGTCAGAATGGCCATCTTCAAAAAACCTACAAACAATAAATGCTGGAGAGGGTGTGGAGAAAAGGGAACACTCTTGCACTGTTTGTGGGAATGTAAATTGATACAGCCACTGTGGAGAACGGTATGGAGGTTCCTTAAAAAACTAAAAATAGAACTACCATACGACCCAGCAATCACACTACTGGGCATATACCCTGAGAAAACCATAATTCAAAAAGAGTCATGTACCACAGTGTTCATTGCAGCACTATTTACAACAGCCAGGACATGGAAGCAACCTAAGTGTCCATCGACAGATGAATGGATAAAGAAGATGTGGCACATATATACAATGGAATATTACTCAGACATAAAAAGAAATGAAATTGAGTTATTTGTAGTGAGGTGGATGGACCTAGAGTCTGTCATACAGAGTGAAGTAAGTCAGAAAGAGAAAAACAAATACCGTACGCTGACACATGTATATGGAATCTAAAAAAAAAAAAAGGTTCTGAAGAACCTAGGGGCAGGACAGGAATAAAGATGCAGACATAGAGAATGGACTTGAGGACACAGGGAGGGGGAAGAGTAAGCTGGGACTAAGTGAAAGAGTGGCATTGACTACCAAATTTTGTAGTGGCATATACACTACCAAATGTAAAATAGATAGCTAGTGGGAAGCAGCCACATAGCACAGGGAGACCAGCTCGGTGCTTTGTGACCACCTAGAGGGGTGGGATACGGAAAGTGGGAGGGAGATGCAAGAGGGAGGGGATATGGGGATATATGTATACGTATAGCTGATTCATTTTGTTATACAGCAGAAACTAACACAACAATGTAAAGCAATTATACTCCAATAAAGATGTTAAAAAAATTTTTTTTAATAAAAAATAGGGTAACATATGTTTACTTGTTAACTCTTTGCTAGCGTAGGAAACAGACATTAAATAATACAAGGAGGAAATGTCAAGAAAAGTCTATTTTTGTTTAATGCTATGATATTTAAAAATCAGGACAGCATGACATGCTTCTTTTATTCTTAATATTACTCAGTTCCATGATTACTAAAATTTAGTAAAAATACCACTGCAGTAACTAATGAGAGTTACACTGCTATACCAGAGCTTTCCCAGCTTGGCTTTCTTTCTTTCTTTCTTTCTTTTTTTTTTGTTATATATTTATTTATTTATTTATTTTTGGCTGCGTTGGGCCTTCGTTGTTGCACTCAGGCTTTCTCTAGTTGCGGCGAGCGGGGGTTACTCTTCATTGCAGTGCATGGGCTTCTTATTGTGGTGGCTTCTCTTGTGTTGTGGAGCATGGGCTCTAAGCACATGGGCTTCAGTAGTTGCAGCACGCGGGCTCAGTAGTTGTGGTTCACAGGCTCTAGAGCACAGGCTCAGTAGCTGTGGCGCACAGGCTTAGTTGCTCCACGGCATGTGGGATCTTCCCAGGCCAGGGATCAAACCTGTGTTCCCTGCATTGGCAGGGGGATTCTTAACCACTGAGCCACCAGGGAAGCCCCTTGGCTTGCTTTCAATGGCAATCAGTCGTATCCTTCTGCAGTAAACACAGAGGTCCAGGAATTTGAACAGGCTCTACGTAAAGGAGTCAGAACACCTTTCCCAAAACCACAGATCAGATAGGAGTATCTATTACTGCATTGGTAGCTATGTTAATATTTAGTTAATACTTACACTGTTTTCATCCCCCAGTAATTATTTAAGTCTTGCCAGGGTATAGGCATGTTTGGAAAGAAAATGATGTTACAGTATCAATTCCTACTTTTGAGTACCACTTCAAATTTACAACCAAAGTATGAAGATATTGCTCCCCCAATAACCTCCTTTCTGATGTCCAAGAGATAGAAGGAAAAGAAAATTGAAATAAAAATGGAGGCCCCTCTCCAGAGGAAGAAGAATAAGAAGTTATATGCCTAAAGTACCCTTCCTATATACTAAAGTCTTGACTAGCCCCAAGAGCCTTTCTCTTTAAAAGAGTCAACAGTAATTGGACTATGGTGGATTGATCTTTAGAAACCACATGGAATGATGGAAATGCCATCAAATGAGATAGGGAAGACTGGAGCAGGAACAGCTTTGAAAGGGAAGAGTTTTGGACATAATCTGGTTTGCAATGCCTGTTAGATATCCAAGTGGAGAAGTCAAGTCAGTGGTTAAATACTGATTTCTGTAGTTCAGGCTCTGGGCTGGAGATATAAATTTGGGATTTGTTGGCATCTACTTGGTATATCAGCTATAAGAATGGATGCAATCACCAAGGGAGTGAGTGTGCTGGAATACTTGAGCAATTAGAGGAAAGGGAGAAAAGGGAGCATCAGTTAATGAAACTGAGAAGAACTGGCCAGTGTATCCAGATGAAAACCACAAAACTATGTGAAGAAAGGGTATCAAGGAAGAGGGTGTGAGCAACTGTGTCACATGCTCTGAGAAGTCAAGTAAAAAGAAGACTGAGAATTGACCATTAAAAAACAAAGCAAAAACAAAACGCATTATTTCACAAGCACAATGTCAAACTGCCCTGTGAGACAGCATCTAATCATGCCCTAATAACCACATAAATTTAAATTTTCTAGTCCCATATTCTTCTACTTAAGATTAAGGGAAAAGCTATTAAGTAAACTGGTTTTCTGTCAGGCACAAGTACAAATGTTATTTTTTGATTCCCAAAATCAACATGGCATGACCATATGCCTTATGCTTAGTTACCTCAATAACAGCATTTCCTACAGTGCAGGACACAGCCTGCTGTTAAGATCAGACATGAGGCTCCAGTACCCATCTGTTTTGAAGTCTCCTTTTCCCTAGTCTTCCTTATCTACAGAAAATGATCTGAGTAAAAGAAAAGAAAATTAAAAAAAAAAAAAAACAGAGATAATACAAGTCAAAAGCTAACCATAAACTGTAAGAGCAACACTGCAACATCCCAAAGATTAAAATAAAAGTTCCACTGAGAAAAAAACTTAACTTTGTCTTGAGTTCTTATCTTTAAGTATATTTTTTCATCAAATCGTAGAACAAGTCAATATGAAGAACTTGCAAAAGGAATCACACACTCTCAAAAAAGAACTTTACCCACTGTCTGACACCTATGTGTTACATATGGCAAGTAAACAGCATAAATGTTAAGAACGTTACTGTTACATTAACAGGGGTGCAAGGATGATGGACTCTTAAAATGCTAGAGTAACTCATTTTTCTCAGGACAGGAAAAAAGAAAGAAAGAAAAAAAAGGAAGAGATCAAAATGATAAACTCTCTAGCATTTCATCACATTTCCCTTGATGCCACGATTTTCTTCAAGCCCATGACACTATCATCTTGTCATCCATCTTCCAGCTACAAGAATAAAAGTGTTTATTACTTTACGCATTAGCTATATTTCTAATGAAGAAGTGTACAAATAGAACTGTATTTTCCTTATGATTGAGATTATGATTTCAGAGTTCTGAAGCAAGACATACTTTAAAATTATCTTTCAAAATGAAACACACTCAATCAACAGTGAGATATGCATGGAATGCTAGTACATGTGAGACAGCACTGCAGGCACTGTGATTTCAAAGCACAGCTCCTGCTTACAAGGAGGTATGACCTCTGTGCAGTCATAAAAACATATGGGCCTAAAAGGTAACAATAAAGAGGTGGGTAACATTAGCACCAAGTGAGTGATACAGAAAATAAGTGATATGGAACCTCGGGTCTACAAAAGATGACTCCCGAGAGATGTGGTCTAGAGAGTCTCCAAAAGCCAATGGATCTTCCCCAGGGCCTTTCAGATGGAGTAGGAATTGAACCTAGAGGGAAGAGACAGGACGTGGCATGGACAAAGGCACAGAGGTGAGGTGGTTCTAGGTCAATGACTAGATACGACCAGTTGAAGTGGAAAATTCAAACAGGAAGATTGAAAAGAAAAGGAAACGAATGGCCATGTGCTAAGGACAGCACCAGAGCTCTTCTTTCCCTCTCATTTCTCTCTTCTTCTCCCCATACCCCATACCACCCTCTGCCTAACTCTGAATTAACCATGGCCTCTGGAGACAGAGAAACTTGAATCCCAACTATACTTCTCAGTACCTGTATAACCTGAGAAAGTTATTGAACTATCTGGGCCTCAGTTTCCTTATATATGAATGGTGATAAGTACATCTATTTTAAAAAATCTTATATTTTTATTATTTTTTTATTGGAGTATAATTGCTTTACAATGTTGTGTTAGTTTCTGCTGTACAACAAAGTAACTCAGCTATATGTATATATACATCCCCTCCCTCTTGGACCTCCCTGCCACCCACCCCTATCCCACCCATCTAGGTCATCAGAGAGCACCGAGCTGAGCTCCGTGTGCTCTACAGCAGGTTCCCATTAGCTATCTATTTTACACATGGTAGTACGTACATATTTATAGTAATAATAATACCTAGTACTGTGTTAGACACCATGCTCAGATCATTTGTACTCATTTAAACCTTATTTAATCCTCAGCTGCCTTCAGGGTATATATTATTTCCTTTGTGCACTGAGAAAATTGATAAGCAGGTCAAATTAGTTGGCCCAAACCATAAAGACAAAAATTGGCAAAGCAAGGATGGATCAGAGGTGTTGCTGACCCCAAAGTCCTTATTCTTAGCCACTCTGATACACTAGACATAATAAATGCAAGACTTCAGTACAAAGCCTGCAGATAGTACGATGCCTGCTCTTGATATTATCATTACTGTCCAAAATTCTATAAGATGGTTTTTATTTGTTATTCTTGTTTTTCTCGCTATTATCATTACTATTACAGATGAGAAAACTGAAATCCAGAGATTTTATTTAACTTTCCCCATGTGACATTGCTGGTAACTGACAGAGCAAAAATAGACTAGAGTCTGATTAACCAAGTTCTTAGATTTCAAGTTGAGAAGTTCATTTTCCTCCATAATAGAGCACCACTGCAGTTTGTTTAATGTAGGAGTAGAATGATAAAGGCATTGCTTTAGGAGGGTTGATCTGATTCTTGAAGGTTTTACTTAATATTCCCCTAACAGAATCAAAATTTTCTGTCTTTGGACCTCTTCTGTAGTCCACAAATGCCTATATCACTTTGTTATATATGTTGGACATAGGTCTTCCCTCTAGTCTTGACTAGAAGTTCTTTAAGAGGAAAATTTATTTCCTATATATCTTTGCATATCCAGAGCTTAGCACAAAAGTACCAAATTTAGTGCAGATGCAGAAGTGTTTGATGGATAAATGAATGGATGAATGAGATGGATATGATAAATTCAAATGGAAGCACTGTTAGGAGTCTAGATGGCAGCTTCAGGGATTTATGAACCCCACTGAAATTTACATAAAATGTGGACTATACATACTTAAGAAGTTTTTTCAAGAAAGAAGTTCCACAGTTCTCGTCAGATTCTCAGAAAGATGCAGGACTTCATAAACATTAAGTGCCATTAGACTCAAGGTAGAGAGACCAGTTAAAAGTAATTGAATTTGTACAGAAAATAAAGAAAGGACTAAACTAGTGGTACTGCAATAGATATGGAAATAATAACACAGTAAATGACATTCCATAAATAAGTCTACAGAATTTGACACCAAAAACCAGTAGTCACACAGACAGAGAGAACAGACTTTTGGTTGCCAAGGGAGAAGCGGGGTGGGAAAGGGAAGGTTTGGGAGTTTGGGATTAGCAAACTATCCCAAATGCAAACTATTGTATATAGGATGGTTACACAACAAGGTCTTACTGTATAGCACAGGGAGCTATATTCAATATTCTGTGCTAAACCATGATGGAAAAGAATATGAAAAAGGATATATATGTATAACGGAGTCACTTTGCTGTACGGCAGAAATTAACACAACATTGTAAATCAACTATACTTCAGTAAAATTTAAAAAATAAAACAGTAGTCATTAGGTCTAGCATTGAGCATATAATACTGTGCGGTGTCATTGTAATGGTTAGTTCTAGGGAGATATGGCAGAGATAACTTTTCCAGCTACCTGGCTTATTTCATGAAATGTTAGAAAGTCTTTAGAAATTTAAAATGCATATATCACATTCTTACAATCCTACAGTGAAAGCAATCTGTTTGCAAGTGATCGTCTACAAATGTTTACTGAATTCTGATATATGTGAAGAACTAAAAATTAGAGACACAGAGATAAGGAGTAGCAATTGTCTCCCTCCATTTTTGCTGGAAAACTGGAGAAATCTTACTTTTATGAGAAGAAGAAGGCCAGAGATTTTTAAAGTATACTTAATGAATCAGTAATATGATATGGATTGGACCATATATCATGGCCTCTCTAGTAAGACTGAGGGTGTATATTTGTCTCTAGGCATTGTGGGGTTGAGATAAATCATCCTGTGATCTTGCTCTTATTTCCCCCCCCCCTCGTTACTCAGTATGTTTATATGTATTATATTAAGCTTTAAAAAACATGAGTTTTCAATAAAAACTCAAAGAGAGGGCTCCAAAGAAGAAAACAAAAGAAGATGTTTGGAAAAAATAAGGGCCAGTCAACCTTGCTGTTGGTTAGAGGTTTACAGTGATAGGTACATAAGAATTTCAAGCTGTAGTATTTGTACTAATAGAGATACTTTTCACTGCTTTCTCTCTAGGTGACTGCCAGTATAGCTGGACATCAGCTGCCTTGTTTTATTTCTGGTTTTAAACTAACTAATTCTGGTATTCTGAAAGTGATCATGCATGTTGAATGTACGTGGAAGAAATTACTCAAAGACAAAAGAAAGTTTACAAAAATATTTAACATCTTTGTGAACTAAAAAAAGAATGAAAACTGAAGACAGTGTGTGCAGGTACAATCATAGGCGTCCTCTACTCTTGACTCAGAAGCAGCAACTAGTGGCTCAGAGTGTTGCTCCTACAGGATAATACGGACTAAATGTTCCCCTAGAGAGGAGATGTGACAAAGTCAGAGTCATTGCTGGAAGTCAAAGGCTGGAGTGTTGTAACTCCCACAACTTGTTCTTGAGGCAGGTCTAGTTTTATAAGAAGCTCTGGACCAAGTGAGGCAAGAGAAGAACAGCACAGCCTCATTAAAGTCAAGCCAAGCCTCTCTAGGATAAGTGGCTGGATGTGCACTATTGCTACTAGATAGTGACAATCGTTCCATTATGAGGCTTGGATCTGGGATGGGACACCAGAGAGCTGGTAGGAAACAACTGCAAAAATAAGACTATGAGGGATGATCCAGAAGTAGAGAGAAGGAAAAAAATAAAAGCAAAAATCTCCCACAAAAGCTGATCTTACCACTCACTTTTGCAATTTTATTGCATGTTATTAGCCAGAGAGGGGGAAAAACATCTAGAGAAGTATAACCAAGCTAACACCAGTGGTTATTTCTAGAAATTTTGCTTTCTATTACATATTCCTTTTATACTTTTTTTTATAATGACTTTATATCGGAAGAAACAAAGATATGTATCTTTATGCCTATATTAAAAAAAAAAAAACCTGATCTTTCCAAACAAAATTCTGGAATCCCATGAAGATGCATAGAGCCAGAAAAAACTCAAAAATCAAGTGATAAATTCACTCAAAATTAATTTTATGAAATAGTGTGGCAAAAACTTTTTTTTTAATTGTATATAGTCAAGGTGTACTATAGCAAAGACTTTTAAATAAGTATGTTTAGGTTGTTCAAAGAGATGTATTAGGGAGACCTTCAAGATGGCAGAGGAGTAAGAAGTGGAAATCACCTTCCTCCGCACAAATACATCAGAAATACATCCACATGTGGATAAACTCCTACAGAACACCTACTGAACGCTGGCAGAAGACCTCAGACTTCCCAAAAGGCAAGAAACTCCCCCACGTACCTGGGTAGGGGCAAAAGAAAAAAGAAAAAACAGAGACAAAAGAATAGGGATGGGACCTGCACCTGTGGGAGGGAGCTGTGAAAGAGGAAAAATTTCCACACACTAGGAAGCCCCTTCACTGGCGGAGATGGTGGGGGGAGCGGGGGGGGGGGTGGCAGGGGGAAGCTTCAGAGCCACGGAGGAGAGAGCAGCAATAGGGGCGCAGAGGGCAAAGCAGAGAGATTCCCGCACAGAGGATTGGTGCCGACCAGCACTCACCAGCCTGAGAGGCTTCTCTGCTCACCCACCAGGACAGGTAGGGGCTGGGAGCTGAGGCTCGGGTTTCGGAGGTCAGATCCCAGGGAGAGGACTGGGGTTGGCTGCGTGAACACAGCCTGAAGGGGGCTAGTGCGCCACAGCTAGCCGGGAGGGAGTCGGGGAAAAAGCCTGGGCCTGCTTAAGAGGCAAGAGACCATTGTTTCCTGGTGCACGAGGAGAGGGGATTCAGAGCACCGCCTAAAAGAGCACCAGAGAAGGGCGCGAGCTGCGGCTATCAGCGCAGACACCAGAGACGGACATGAAACGCTAAGGCTGCTGCTGCAGCCACCAAGAAGGCTGTGTGCAAGCACAGGTCACTATGCACACCTCCCTTCCTGGGAGCCTGCGCAGCCCGCCACTGCCAGGGTCCCGTGATCCGGGGACAACTTCCCCGGGAGAACACACGGCGCGCCTCAGGCTGCTGCAATGTCTCACTGGCCTCTGCCAACGCAGGCTTCCCCCGCATTCCGCACACCGCCCTCCCCCCGGGCCTGAGTGAGTCAGAGCCCCCTAATCAGCTGCTACTTTAACCCGGTCCTGCCTGGGGGTGGAACAGTTGCCCTCAGGCAGTCTACATGCAGAGGTGGGGCCAAATCCAAAGCTGAACCCCAGGAGTTGTGCAAACAAAGAAGAGAAAGGGAAATCTCTCCCAGCAGCCTCAGGAGCGGCAGATTAAATCTCCACAATCAACCTGATGTACCCTGCAACTCTGGAATACCTGAATAGACAACGAATCATCCCAAAATTGAGGCAGTGGACTTTGGGAGCAACTGTAGACTTGGGATTGGCTTTATGCATCTAATTTGTTTCTGGTTTTATGTTTATCTTAGTTTAGTATTTAGAGTTTATTATCATTGGTAGATTTGTTTATTGATTTGGTTGCTCTCTTCCTTTTATATTTTTATATACATAGATTTTTTTTTCCTTTTTCTTTTTGTGAGTGTGTATGTGTATGCTTCTTTGTATGATTTTGTCTGTATAGCTTTGCTTTTACCATTTGTCCTAGGGTTCAGTCTGTCTGGGTTTTGTTTTGTTTTTTTTTTATACTTATTAGTGCTTGTTATCATGGGTGGATTTGTTTTTTTGGTTTGGTTGCTGTCTTCTTTCTTTCTTTCTTTCTTTTTTTATTACTTTTTAATTCTTTTATTTTTTATTTTAATGACTATTTTATTTTATTTTTCTCTTTCTTTCTTTCTTTTTTTCTCCCTTGTCTTCTGAGCTGTGTGGCTGACACGGTCTTGGTGCTCCGGCCAGATGTCAGGCCTGTGCCTCTGAGGTGGGAGAGCCGAGTTCAGGACATTGGTCCTCCAGAGACCTCCTGGTGCCACATAATATCAAATGGCGAAAGCTCTCCCAGGGATCTCATGCTCAACGCTAAGACCCAGTTCCACTCAATGAACAGCAAGCTACAGTGCTGGACACCCTATGCCAAACAATTAGCAGGACAAGAACACAACCTCACACATTAGCAGAGAGGCTGCCTAAAATCATCATAAGGTCACAGACACTCCAAAAAAAAAAGACCAGACATGGCGCTGCCCACCAGAAAGACAAGATCCAACCTCAAACACCACAACACAGGCACCAGTCCCCTCCACCAGGAAGACTACACAACCCACTGAACCAACATCAGCCACTAGGGGCAGACAACAAAAAAACTGGAACTACAAACCTGCAGCCTGTGAAAAAGGAGACTCCAAACACAGTAAGTTAAGCAAAATGAGAAGACAGAGAAATACACAGCAGAAGAAGGAGCAAGGTAAAAACCCACCAGACCAAACAAATGAAGAGGAAATAGGCAGTCTACCTGAAAAATAATTTAGAGTAATGATAGTAAAGCTGATCCAAAATCTTGGAAATAGAATGCAGAAAATACAAGAAACGTTTCACAAGGACCTAGAGGAACTAAAGAGCAAACAAACAATGATGAACAACAAAAATAAATGAAATTAAAAATTCTCTAGAAGGCATCAATAGCAGAATAACTGAGGCAGAAGAACGGATAACTGACCTGGAAGATAAAATAGTGGAAATAACTACCACAAAGCAGAATAAAGAAAAAGGAATGAAAATAATTGAGGACATTCATAGGGACCTCTGGGACAACATTAAATGCACCAACAATTGAATTATAGGGACCCCAGAAGAAGAAGAGAAAAAGAAAGGGACTAAGAAAATATTTGAAGAGATAATAGTTGAAAACTTCCCTAATATGGGAAGGGAAATAGTCAAGTCCAGGAAACACACAGAGTCCCATACAGGATAAATCCAAGGAGAAACACGGCAAGACACATATTAATCAATCTATCAAAAATTAAATACAAAGAAAAAATATTAAAAGCAGCAAGGGAAAAACAACAAATAACATACAAAGGAATCTCCATAAGGCTAACAGCTGATCTTTCAGCAGAAACTCTGCAAGCCAGAAGGGAGTGGCAGGACATATTTAAAGTGATGAAGGGAAAATCCCACAACCAAGATGACTCTACCCAGCAAGGATCTCATTCAGATTCGACGGAGAAATTAAAACCTTTACAGACAAGCAAAAGCTAAGAGAATTCAGCACCACCAAGGAACTTCTCTAGGCAGGAAACACAAGAGAAGGAAAAGACTTACAATAACAATCCCAAAACACTTAAGAAAATGGTAATAGGAATATACATAGTGATAACTACCTTAAATGTAAATGGATTAAATGCTCCAACCAAAAGACATAGACTGGTTGAATGGATACAAAAACAAGACCCATATATATGCTGTCTACAAGAGACCCACTTCAGACCTTGGGACACATACAGGCAGAAAGTGAGGGGATGGATAAAGATATTCCATGCAAATGGAAATCAAAAGAAAGTTGGAGCAGCAATTCTCATATCAGACAAAATACACTTTAAAATAAAGACTATTACAAGAGACAAAGAAGGACACTACATATGATCCAGGGATCAATCCAAGAAGAAGATATAACAATTGTAAATATTTATGCATCCAACACAGGAGCACCTCAATACATAAGGCAAATGCAAACACCCATAAAAGGGGAAATCGACAGTAACACAATCATAGTAGGAGACTTTTAACACCCCACTTTCACCAATGCCCAGATCATCCAAAATGAAAATAAATAAGGAAACACAAGCTTTAAATGACACATTAAACAAGATGCACTTAATTGATATTTATAGGACATTCCATCCAAAAACAACAGAATACACATTCTTCTCAAGTGCTCATGGAACATTCTCCAGGATAGATCATGTATTGGGTCACAAACCAAGCCTTGGTAAATTTAAGAAAATTGAAATCGTTTCAAGTATCTTTTCTGACCACAAGGCTATGAGACTAGATATCAATTACAGAAAAAAATTCTGTTAAAAATACAAACACATGGAGGCTAAACACTACACTACTAAATAACCAGGATATCACTGAAGAAATCAAAGAGGAAATCGAAAAATACCTAGAAACAAATGACAAAGAAAACACAATGACCCAAAACCTATGGGATGCAGAAAAAGCAGTTCTAAGAGGGAAGTTTATAGCAGTACAATCCTACCTCCAGAAACAAGAAACATCTCAAATAAACAACCTAAACCTTACACCTAAAGCAATTAGAGAAAGAAGAACAAAAAAAAAAAGAAAAAAAAAACCCAATTTAGCAGAAGGAAAGAAATCATAAAGATCAGATCAGAAATAAATGAAAAAGAAATGAAGGAAACAATAGGAAAGATCAGTAAAACTAAAAGCTGGTTCTTTGAGAAGATAAACAAAATTCATAAACCATTAGCCAGACTCATCAAGAAAGAAGGGGAGAAGACTCAAATCAATAGAATTAGAAATGAGAAAGGAGAAGTAACAACTGACGCTGCAGAAACACAAAGGATCATGAGAGATTACTACAAGCAACTATATGCCAATAAAACGTACAACCTGGAAGAAATGGACAAATTCTTAGAAAAGCACAGCCTTCTGAGACTGAACCAGGAAGAAATAGAAAATAAAAACAGACCAATCACAAGCACTGAAACTGAAACTGTGATTAAAAATCTTCCAACAAACAAAAGCCCAGGACCAGATGGCTTCACAGGCGAATTCTATCAAACATTTACAGAAGAGCTAACACCTATCCTTCTCAAAATCTTCCAAAATACAGCAGAGGGAGGAACACTCCCAAATTCATTCTACAAGGCCACGATCACCCTGATAGCAAAACCAGACAAAGATGTCACAAAAAAAGAAAACTACAGGCCAATAACAGTGATGAACATAGATGCAGAAATCCTCAGTAAAATACTAGCAAACAGAATCCAACAGCACATTAGAAGGATCATACACCATGATCAAGTGGGGTTTATCCCAGGAATGCAAGGATTCTTCAGTATACGCAAATCAATCAATGTGATAAACCATATTAACAAACTGAAGGATAAAAACCATATGATCATCTCAATAGATGCAGAAAAAGCTTTTGACAAAATTCAACACCCATTTATAATAAAAACCCCCCAGAAAGTAGGCATACAGGGAATTTACCTCAACATAATAAAGGCCATATATGACAAGCCCACAGCCAACATCATTCTCAATGGTGAAACTGAAACCATTTCCACTAAGATCAGGAACAAGACAAGGTTGCTCACTCTCACCACTATTATTCAACATACTTTTGGACGTTTTAGCCATAGCAATCAGAGAAGAAAAAGAAATAAAAGGAATCCAAATTGGAAAAGAAGAAGTAAAACTGTCTCGTTTGCAGATGACATGATACTATATACAGAGAATCCTAAAGACGGTACCATAAAACTACTAGAGCTAATCAATGAATTTGATAAAGTAGCAGGATAGAAAGTTAATGCACAGAAATCTTTGGCATTCCTATACACTAATGAAGAAAAATCTGAAAGAGAAATTAAGGAAACACTCCCATTTACCATTGCAACAGAAAGAATAAAATACCTAGAAATAAACCTACCTAAGGAGACCTCTGTGCAGAAAACTATAAGACACTGATGATAGAAATTAAAGATGATACAAACAGATGGAGACGTATACCATGTTCTTGGATTGGAAGACTCAACATTGTGAAAATGACTAGACAACCCAAAGCAATCTACAGATTCAGTGAAATCCCTATCAAACTACCAATGGCATTTTTCACAGAACTAGAACAAAAAATTTCACAATTTGTATGGAAACAAAAAAGACCCCAAATAGCCAAAGCAATCTTGAGAAAGAAAAATGGAACTGGAGGAATCAGGCTCCTGGACTTCAGACTATACTACAAACCTACAGTAAACAAGACAGTAAGGAACTGGCACAAAAACAGAAATATAGATCAATAGAACAAGATAGAAAGCCCAGAGATAAACCCATGCACATATGGTCACCTTATTTTTGATAAAGGAGGCAAGAATATACAATGGAGAAAAGACAGTCTCTTCAATAAGTGGTGCTGGGAAAACTGGACAGCTACCTGTAAAGGAATGAAATTAGAACACTCCCTAACACCATACACAAAAATAAACTCAGAATGGATTAAAGACTTAAATGTTAGGCTAGACACTATAAAACTCTTAGAAGAAAACATAGGCAGAACACCCTATGACATAAATCACAGCAAGATCCTTTTTGACCCACCTCCCAGAGAAATGGAAATAAAAACAAAAATAAACAAATGGGACCTAATGAAACTTAAAACTTTTTGCACAGCAAAGGAAACCATAAGCAAGACCAAAAGACAACCCTCAGAATGGGAGAAAATATTTGCAAATGAAGCAACTGACAAAGGATTAAACTCCAAAATTTACAAGCAGCTCATGCAGCTCAATATCAAAAAAACAAACAACCCAATCCAAAAATGGGCAGAAGATCTAAATAGACATTTCTCCGAAGAAGATATACAGATTGCCAACAAACACATGAAAGGATGCTCAACATCACAAATCATTAGAGAAATGCAAATCAAAACTACAATGAGGTATCACCTCACACCAGTCAGAATGGCCATCTTCAAAAAATCTACAAACAATAAGTGCTGGAGAGGATGTGGACAAAAGAGAACCCTATTGCACTGTTGGTGGGAATGTAAATTGATACAGCCACCATGGAGAACACTATGGAGGTTCCTTAAAAAACTAAAAATAGAACAACCATACGGACCAGCAGTCCCACTACTGGGCATATACCCTGAGGAAACCATAATTCAAAACGAGACATATACCACAATGTTCATTGCAGCTCTATTTACAATACACTGGACATGGAAACAACCTAAGTGCCCATCAACAGATGAACGGATAAAGAAGATGTGGCACATATATACAATGGAATATTACTCAGCCATAAAAAGAAACAAAATTGAGTTATTTGTAGTGAGGTGGATGGACCTAGAGTCTGTCACACAGAGTGAAGTAAGCCAGAAAGAGAAAAACAAATACTTTATGCTAACACATATATATGGAATCTAAAAAAAACAAAATGGTTCTGAAGAACCTAGGGGTAGCACAGGAATAAAGATGCAGACGTAGAGAATGGACTTGAGGACATGGGGAGGGGGAAGGGTAAGCTGGGATGGAGTGAGAGAGTTGCATGGACATATATACACTACCAAATGCAAAATAGATAGCTAGTGGGAAGCAGCTGCATAGCACAGGGATATCAGCTCGGTGCTTTGTGACCACCTAGAGGGGTGGGATAGGAATGGTGGGAGGGAGACGCAAGAGGGAGGAGATATGGGGATATGTGTATATGTATAGCTGATTCACTTTGTTATAAAGCAGAAACTAACACACCATTGTAAAGCAATTATACTCCAATAAAGATGTTGAAAAAAAACATAAAGAGATGTATTAAAGAAAAACTTGCCTGAAAAAAGTGAAGAAGAAATTATGAAACAAAAAGGCAAAAGCGTTTAGACTCAAACACTGAGGAAACTGCCCAGAATGCTGCATAAAGGGATGAAGGCATTTTTTAAAAGAAAGACCAGTCAAGAAATACAGAAGAACAAGAACCAGTCCCGGCCATGATAACTATTTCATAACTGCTGTATTTAGGAATAATTTACATACAATAAATTCAACCATTTTAAAGAAAAAAAAAAAAAAGAAATATGGAAGATACATTGCGAATCTCCAGTATACACATAAGAGGAGTTCCAGAAGAAAAGAGAATAGGCCATAGGAGCAGAAATATCTGAAGAAGCAATAACTAAGAAATTTTCAAATGTGAAGCAGTACATGTATCTTCAGATCAAAAATGCACTGCTAGTACCAAGCATAATAAATGAATTCACACCCTGATGCATTACGGTGAAAGTGAGATAACATCAGGAGTGAAAGCATATCAAAAACATACCCAAGTAATACATTAGACATTTTTATCCACATTATTACTTGTATTTTTAAATCTCTCGCATAGTATTTCTCTACTCTTTTTTAAAAAATATTTATTTATTTATGTATTTGTTTAAGTTATTTTGGCTGCACAGGGTCTTAGTTGTGGCATGCGGGATCTTTATTTAGTTGCGGCATGCGTACTTCTTAGCTGTAGCAATGTGGACTCTTAGTTGTGTCATGCATGCGGGATCTAGTTCCCTGACCAGGGATCAAACCCGGGCGCCCTGCATTGGGAGCTCCAAGTCTTACCCACTGAACCACCAGGGAAGTCCCTATTTCTCTACTCTTAATTTTCTTGTCCTTCTCTGATTTAATCTTCTTCACTGTAACTTTTTAAGATCAGTAGTATTATTATTTTACTATAATGTGAGACAAATATTTTAGTCCATAAGGACAGAGACCATGTACTCTTTTTCACAGTTGTAACTCCAGCACTTGGAAATGTCTGGTACATAGTTCTAGTGCCTAATAATGTTTAATAGTTGAAAGAGTAAATACTCTAAGAAATTAAGTGACTTCCCCACCTCTGACTCCTAATAAATGATAGAGCTGAACAACTTGCTGTTGACTGTTGACTCATTTCGATTTCACCACAGGGTCAAATCCTTAAGTATCCTTTCTACATAGGCTACTGCCCATCCATTTCCCCTTCATCCATTTCTGGGCCAACGGTTTCTATTAGATCAATGTTATAATTAATCCTGCTTTTTTTTTTTTAAACCTCTCTCTTCTTTTTTGGCTCTTTATTTTGTCATTCAACATGTTACCAGTCACAAATTTAGATAATCCTCAAATTTATTGCACATATTTTTATATCTATATACAAGTTATTGGGACAAATATACCTCAGAAATAGGCAAGTCAAGAAAAGATGATGATTTGAGGAGTTAAGCGCAACTCAACAGACATTTTTTAAGGCATATGTTCACAGCAAGATGCTAGGTACAGCCCTCAAAAATATGATGTAGTATATTAGAAAAGCACATTATAAATATATAAATATGATAGAGGATGATGCTGGGGGAAAGTAATACGCTACAGCATTCTAAAAAGGAAAGATGACATCTCTTTGGGGGGCATAGGGAAACATCATGGAGTACGTGCCTATTGTGAGGGCCTTGCAGAGAGTACCAGCACATTGACAGAAGGATATGGAAGTAGATAGAATTCCAGTTCAAGAAAAAGAATGAGCAAAAAATTGGAAGCAGAAAAATATGGGACTATTTAAAATGCAGCAATCTCTTAACTTGGTCTTCATGATAGAGTATGTGTGGAAAAGTAACAAAGAAGAAGAAAAGGGTTGGAAATATGGCTTGAGGATATATAGAGCCTTGAATGTCATACTGGAGATCTTGTATATAATTTAGTAGGCAACAAGGAACCATTAAAGACTTTTTAAAAGGGAAACTGTATTATATCAAAGATATGCTTTTTGGAGTTTGAATATGGAGTTAGTACTTATACCCATGAATTTAAGTTTTGGCAGAATATCTAGGGGGAAATGCACAGCTGAAAATGAAAGACGGCACTCAAGAGAGGAACTGGAGCTAGAGACGATGATTAACATCTTGGGAGTGAATAGGGACAAAGACAAATGTAAAACACATTAGGCAGCTGTTCAAGGATCCAGTCAGTGAGCTTGGGGCAGTCAGCAATAATGAGTGCTTCATTAAGTCAAGAGGAAATAAGATTAAGAAAAAGACCCTGGATTTGGCCTTTAGAAAATGTTCTTCAATGATAAATATCAGTACCAGTGGGATGGGTAAGGGCAGAAGCCTAAATGGTAGAGATAATAAATTAAACTGTAAAATAGGAGAAAGAACTAATGTCCTATGGGAAAATCTGGTAGAAAAAGGTGACCACTAAGAGAGTGGAATGGGGTTACTTAGGATAAGGGAATCCTGAGCATTCTTTTGACATAGGGGAAGAATTAGGGGTCTTCTCTTTGTGCTAATGTCACAAACTCTCAAAGTACTCATTCCTCTGTCTTGTGATGCCTGTTTACTGCTCATTCCTCCATGCTAGACTGTAAGTTAATCAAGGGCAGATGCTGTGTCTTATTCACTGTTGTTTTCCCAGCAACTAACCCACTGCCTAACACACTGAAGACACTTAATACAAATATTTTAAGGTTCAAGAAAAGGTTTAAAAATGGTATGAGGGAAAATGAAATTGGTATAGCAAGGTCCTGGAGGATGTGTGAAGGATTAGGATCAGGAATAGGATGAAGGGTTAAATGTGGTGATAATAGTGGTTTATTATCTAATTATCCCCAGTGGTTTATTTGAAGAGTTTAAAAAGTCACATTATAGAATTTTTGATATAGAAAATAAATACTAACCTATATAGGTAGTATATATTCTTTATTCCAAAGTAGAACACAGGTAATCTGAGAATTATGTCACTATATCAGGAGTGTTCTGTTTTCAGCTTTGAAACACCCATTCAAAAAAGTTTGTGTGATCTTAAATAATATTTTAAATAATAAATAAATAAGCTTGAAAGTTAAAGCAAGAAAAATTAATCCTGACTCAAGAAGAAAAAGCTGGAAAGTCTAAGAAATCTTTGATGAGCAGAAAGGGGAAGAAAGTCACATAGCACAGAAGCTATAGATAAAACTCAAGAGAATATTCATCGTCCCTATACTATCCCCACTGCCTTCTTTGCTTATTTGGTTGGCTGGTTTGGGGGTTTTGTTTTTGCCAAGTATTTCTGGCCCTGTGAGAATAAGGAAGCCAGGGTATGGATGTTCGTATTTCAAATACACATGAGTTTCCAGCTTGTTCTATGGTACCAGTTGGAAGCTGCATTTTAAGAATTTGAGAAGAAGAGGAATAAAGGCATCACTGTACCTGCCAGGAATCGACTTGGTTCCCAAAGTAGCCACATGGTGAGAACCTGTCTCTTGGAGGGTCTGGACATAGAGTCTATCTTGATGTTCAGAAGTTTTGGGTGAGGTCAAAGTGATTGAAGGTGGCAATGTTTTCTATTCCAACTTATCCAGGTGAATAGATTGCAACAGAATAATGATTATGTAAGATGCCTCTAGTTTCAGTTCCTGAAATTTCAAATGTGAATGGGATTGGGGGAGGTAGTAGCAATGAACACAGACAGCTGTAAGGAAGTAATGGTGTTTCTCCTGATTTCCCAATTAAGTGAGAGACTCCATAAGAGGAAAGCAAATATGCCTATGCCCATTAGGTATGCTGTCACCTTCTGAACTCATTCAGATGCAGCAACTGAATCTCAGATGTGAAGTGATTTGCCTGTACAGGCACATATGGTGAGCTAATCACAGTGCCTGGATCAGAATGTATCATCCCCCAATTTTCAGTCTGTTCCTGAGTCTTGAGCCATTAGCCTATTATGATTTTACTCTTCAGTTTATCCAGAGATATTTTTATTGCATTTACATTGTATTTCTGTTTAATGTTTCTCTTTCCACCCAAGCAGTCTGTCTTCTAAAACTTTGCTGGCCTTCACAATTATCTCTTTCCCAGTGTGATACCATCTTCTCCACAGCCCTCCCAGTGGGCTAGGTTAGTCATAACTCTGTAGGGATTTTCAGGTTTTGAAGAAGAAGGTGATTTCTCATGCAAAAGCAAACCATTACACTGGTTTCATACATCCCTGGAGCACTAATCTCCTTAGAGTTCTGGTCCCAGAAGAACAGATGTGTTTCTCTAGTCCTAACACCAAAATTACTCTTTTGGTAACTTTTAATGCTGTTGAAGAAACAAAACTCCATAATAGAGGGAAAGACAAAATAACATGCCAATACTACCAGAGAAATTTTCAACAGTAAGTATGAAATTTGCTTTTTTAATTTCTTTTCATTTCATGAAATATTGGGCAAACACTAATAATTGTCCCTCATTCTCTCTCTGAAAATGAATCCCTTTTTATAAGAGAAAAAAATACTAAAACATGGAGAATGCTTTGCTACAATTCATTCAAGCCAGATCATTTGCACATCAGCATACCAAACTGCTTTTGCACATCAGGACCTAGAATCATAAATCAACTGGCCATGCAAGGCACCGAAAAGTGATCTAGTACAACTCACTACCTTCATTAAGAGGGGGACTCTCAAATCACCTAGGATAGAAGAGGTTTTTAATGACCTTTAAAGAAAAATATATCTTCCTTCTTTCTAATATTTAACAATGCTGAGAGAAAGGAAGGAAGGAAGGAAGGAAGGAAGGAAGGAAGGAAGGAAGGAAGGAAGGAAGGAAGGAAGGAAGGAAGGAAGAGAAAGAAAGAAAGAAAGAAAGAAAGAAGAGAGAGAGAGAGAGAGAAAGAAAGAAAGAAAGAAAGAAAGAAAGAAAGAAAGAAAGAAAGAAAGAAAGAAAGAAAGAAAGAAAGAAATGCCATTATATCCAACCAAAATATTTTAAGGAGCAACAGTAAAATAGCATAAGAGTTTTGTTTTATTTCATAACATATTGTTAATTTCTTAATGACATATTTGATGACTATGGTGGGAAAAGTAAAATTGCATATGTATAATTTATATAATTCATAATTTATATAGCTTTATATTTCCAAATATTTAATACTGGCTCTTAAAAATAACAGATCATTGTTTAGGATGATATAAACAAACAGCATGAACTAAGCCTCCTACACAACATGCTGTAACATAAAACCTGCAGGAAGTAATTCTAGAGGCAACTTTGTATCTTAGAAATAGTTATATTTAGTGGTAGAAGCAATGAATTAATTTAAATAAAAAACTGAACTGAGCAATAACTGAAGAATAATTTTCTTTCCATCATGTAAGACTTGGACAATATTCCCTTTTAAAGGGATTATGTAAGTGAATTATAGTTTCTAAAAGGGGTATTATGTTTTCACAAAGATGTTTTTTACAGACTAAAATTTTAGTAGGCAATTATTTAAATACTTTTCCTTAACTTTAAATCTCTTTAAGTTTGTATTGCCTGATATTTACAGTTTAGCTCCCAGATTTGCACATTCCAGACTCAGTTTTTTTTTTTAAATCACCAATAGCTTTCTTGTTACAATATGATGTACCTTTTATTAAAATTCCCTGCCCATGCTTGTGCCACCGTTTCCAAGCTTACTCCAAACAGAGGATGCAGAGAAGTGACAAGGTTGGTGACAGATAGAGGTCATGGATTTCTAGGAAAAGTTTATGCAAAACTTCAAAGGACTTCAAAATTCCTAAGGGTCATTTCATTTGCCATTGAAAAGAAGAATGAGAGCAATTCCTAGGTCATGGTACACATGAGCTGTTCAAGGACCTTCTCTAGATTTTGTTATTGTCCAGATACTTATGTGCAATCTTCACCTGGATACACAGACCCCCAAGGGGACTGTGGATAAAATTCAGGGGATCAGTGAATGTGGATTTGAAAAAGTAACATTTTTATTTTCACTGACCTCTAAATGAAATTTATCATTTCCTGAAATTATAAGGCAACAAACCACAACGGTATTAAAGTCCTTATGACTTTGTCACCAATAGAAATCATAGATATTTCCATATCACAATATGGTTGTTGCAGATATTCTAAAATATATGATTCATTTATGTTCATATCTACCTTAAAGTAGGGTAGTTATGTACGCTGATAGAGTAGGGGGTCTCTAGAGAAAGAGAACCAGGGATGGCTTTCTTGACATGAGAAGCCATTTTAGACATAAGCCATTTCGTGACCTAAGCCTGGCCACAACGTTTGCCCCTGAACAGGTCTCAGTAATTAATGATCGTAAGGGAACAAAGGAGTGCAGGAACAAAGGAAAAGCAGTCATGAAACAATAGTTCAGAGATAAAATAAAGTCCTAGTTCCTCCTCGAGGTACATATATAAGATTCTGATACATATCTTTGAGTTCTGTAGTAACTAAGGTCCCCACCCAGGTGGAGGATGGAGACTACCAGCTAAGACCTCAGACTGGTCAGTGGGAACCTGAGGAATGATGGTGTTGACCTTTTCTGGCCCTCGTGACTTCAACCAACTAAAGTCTGGACTCTGTCAAACTTTGTCCCAGTTCTATGCTGAATTCTCCTCTGCTGAAGCCCCTTCATGAGTATGCATATACCAGCCCAGCTCATATGTGAATATGCATGTACCCTTGGCTTAAAACTTCCCCAATTTAGCTGTTCCAGGAGACACTGCTGGTGTTCTCCAGACTTGCTGCAAGAAACAAATCCTTTCTTCTCCTGATCTTTGGCTTGGCTGTGTCTTTTAGCTCAACACCCACCAAGAGACGAACCCAGTTTTCAGGTAACAATTATTATTATAAAATCCACAATTTTTAAATCTTTTTATGACTACATTTAAATATAATTTATTTCCTTTGCAATCCTATATGTTTCACTTTATACATTTAAAAATTATTCTATAGACACAGAATTACAAATTCTACTTGTAATCCTATATGTTTTACTTTATGCATTTAAAAATTATTCTATGACAACAGGAGTAGCTTTGTTAACCTGTTCCCCAATGAAACTGGTGAAAATTATTTTTGGAAAACAATCATTCATAGACTCTGGAAATAATCCTAAGTACAAACAAAATTTTTTTTAAAAAAATCAATTCAATAAAATCTATGAAAATTCAATTAAAAAAGATGAGAGTCTGTGGTATTTGAATTGAGACTGTTCCTTCCCTCTCTTCTCCCAGCTCAGCAAGGTGGAGACTCCATCCAGACTGCTGTAGTCAAGAACATAGGACTCCCTCTCTCCCCAGCTCCAGGTCAGAAGGCTGGGACTTCAGTGTTTCTCCTCCTGTCCCCAGCTGCCTGCTGCTGATGTTCAGCCCCAGGTAAGTACTACTAAGAGGCGAGGGTTCTCTTTTTTTCTGTCCAAACCCTACTCATGGAATGGAGGCTCTGCCTTTGGTATGGCACACTGAAAATATTGGGACCCAATTAGCCCTTTCCCCTACTCATGAGGTAATGGCTCCTTACCAGGAAAAGCAAACCAAGAGGACCTCAGGATGCTCACCCCCCTCCACTGAGTACTTAGCTCCTAGAGCAGGGATGTCACTCAGAGAGAAGCTTGCCATTGTCTCAAGCCAACCTCCAGAGCCCTAATTCAGAGATTTTACCTGTGGGGAGAAGCAGACTGTATAATTAAATAAATTTTTTTAAAAAAGCTCCTATTCCCAAAGGAACAAATGTCATCTGAGACAGAAAATGAAGGAGTTTAAGCCTAAAAGGACTCTCAAGAAGAGTAGAAGTCGTGATGAAAGGCAGTTGAGAAGAGATGTGTGCATCTAATGAAATTACAACCTAGATGGTAAATTGGCTAATTTGCAGTAGAGAACCAGGGTCAGGAAATATCAAACACTGACCTCAGGAACTATAAAGGAGCCACAATTTGATTAGATTCGTTTCTGTAGCAAGTTATGTCCCAGGACATTGCTGGAAACAATAGCGCAATCAGCCACCAACTAGTGAAATTTAACAACTGGGTATGGTTCGGGAAAAGAGTGGACTACTGGGACCACTGTCATCCCAGAATGACTGCTGGCATACCCAATCTGCACCTCCCTGAGGTGCTGTATCAGAGATTTAACACTGTGTGGGGGTGGAGAGGGAGAGGAAAATAGACTTCATTAAAATAATCCTGGCAGTCATTATACAAATAAACAAGGGAATAACAAGAAGAAAGCGGTGGGGGTGGGGGAGGGGGGTGGGCAGTTGGAACCATACACAGATTTGCTACAGTGTATCAAAAACATCCAGTTTCCAACAACAAAATCATGAATCATGGAAAGTATTACACCAGAAAAAAAGCTGGCAACAGAAGCTGCCTGTGAGAGTGTCAAAGTGAGAGATGTCAGATTTAAAAGAAAAAAGATTTCAAAGTAGCCATTATAAATATGTTCACAGAACTACAGGAAAGAATGACTAAAGAAGTAAAGAAAGGGATGATGGCAATGTTTCATTAAATAGAGAATATCAATAAAGAGATAGAAGTTAGAAAAAAGAACCAAATGAAATAGAAAAACACAATAACTGACATAAAAAATTCACTGTAGGGACTCAAAAGTAGATTTGAACTAGCAGAGGAAAGAAATAGTGAACTTGAAGATAGATTGGTAATGATTATGCCAGATGAAGAACAGAGAGAAAAAAGAATGAAGAAAAATGAATGGAGCCTCAAAGAAATGTGGGTACCATTAAGCATACCAACACACTCATTGACGGAAGTACCAGCAGGAGAGGCGAAAGAAGAGAAAATATATTCAAAGAAACAATGGCTGAACACTTCCCAAATTTACTGAAAAATAATAACCTATACATACAGGGAGCAAAATGAACTCTAAGCAAGAAAACACAAACAAATACATTATGGTATAAAAGTCAAAAACAAGGAGAAAATGTTGAAATCAGCAAGAAAAAAATTTGTTTTGAGAAGTTCAGGCACTAGACTGCCACAGGGTCCAATGACACAGAACAAAGTTGAAGACCCTCAGGCATAGTCATATAGAATAAAATAACTGACCACAGGGCACAGTGGGAGGGGGAAAAACCCCAGTTTTCAATCTGCTTTTATCAAAATGCTGCAGAAGAAAAAGTGTCCATAATCAAAATGAAAGGGGGGGAGGGGCGGATGTTGGGTTAAACAAAATTAAGTAGATTTTGTTACTACAGGACTTGTCATAAATTTTAAAATGTCAGTTGTGACTCTCAAGGTATGGGTAAAACTTACATCATTTCCCAAATTACTTTAACCATAAAAACTTTTTTGGAGTACCTCTCAAGGCTCAAGGTTTGAAGAGCACTTTCAGAAACACTGACCTGCAGTTAATAAAAGTGAGGGGTATTGATAACTGCTGGGGTCAATTAGCATCTCTGTTTCCTGTATGTCTGCATCAGGCACTACTTTCTTTTAAGGGCATCCATAATAGACCACTACCCATATTTTCAAGGACATCCTAGTCAAAGGCTGTCTGAGGTTCCTGGTAGTGCTGCTTGCAAAGGCCCCCAAATTTAAGTCACCCTAAGGGGTGACTATGCCCTAGCCTGTCTTTTTTGATCTGGGGATCACATTCTGTTAAAAATCTTTAGACTCTATTAAAGAGTGCAGAAAAGGACAACCACTGCTAACAGGCTTCTATGCATGGAAAATTTCTTCCCATTCCTGTTTCTAGTCTTAGGCGCTGGTTTATAATAACAGCCTATCAAAATGTTGCATGCCGCTTCAAAAAATGTAGTTATCATCTGAGAGCTATACTTAACATCAAATGCCAAGGCAGATTTATCAGCAGCTGAGGCCTGGAGCACAGCCAGTTCATGGCACTGAAGATTTGCTCACTGCAACTCACCATCAGAGGGTGTATGTTAGAGGAGGATGGACTCAAGCCAGATCAAGAAGCTATGGCTCAGCAACTTGAATCAGGGTGACAGAAAACAAGGACTGGAGGAGCGGCATAAAAGCACACGAAGACAACTTCAAGAAACATAATATTGCTGTTGCCTGTCAGAAAATAGCAATAGCAGAACAGAGGCCAACCTTAGTGTGCCAGGAGGTGAAGTGGCTTATTTTGTTTTTTAACAAAAATGCTTACAGCCTCTAAGAGAAAATGTGACTCATAAAAAGAACTAAGCACTATCTACAATGCAAACAGACAAACAAAAAAAAATAAATGGAAACTCACTATGGAAATGACCTTAGTCTAACCAAGTGTATCATCAAATAGAAATATTCTACATAGAAAACATGGTTCCTATATATTCTATATGGTCGTTGACCTTTGCTTCTCTAATCCTTCTAACAGTTATGTGAGTTTGTAAATCTCTGAACTGAACCCCATCCAGCCTGAAATACTTAGAATGGTTTCTGTTTTCCTGATCAAAATAATTGTACTGCATTTTTCCAATTAGGAAGGCTATGGACAATCAACTGAATGATTGTAGGGACAGGATTTTACTTTCCTAGAAAGTTGTGCACAAGTTAGTGAGCATTAAATACTGACTCTTTAACAGATTAATGAAAGGATAGAGTAGAAGTCTAGCTATGGTGGCCTTCCTATAAGCAGGCCTCTTTCTGAGTAGAAAAAGGAGCAAGTGAGGGAAAAATCTACTGCATGCATAAGATAAAACCAAGAGACAAACAATTACCAACAGCAACAAAAGCAGATCTCAAGGACCCAGAACAACTCTGGATAACAAAGGGGTGGCAAGCAGGAAGATAAGCATCATAGATAAAGAATATCTTAACTAAAAGAGAACCAAGAGGCAATCAGAAATCCAAGGATTATACCAAGAATCTGTAAAATTGAAAGAGCTCACCTATCATATTGACTTTTTTTTATGATAATATCTCATTTTGGCAAATTCAGAAATGCAACCACTTATACATAGTGCTGATGGGAATACAAATTGCTACACTGATTTAGGAGAGCAATTTGGTGATATGTTTTAAATGTTTAAAGATGTTCAGGGTTTTGACCATGCATTTCTACATCTAGAAAATTTTTCTACCAAAATCACATTTTTGTTTAAAGGAAAAGCGTATGTGTCTCTAAGTGCTTTAAGAATGGCTGGATGAACAGTCTACAGAATACCAACTTATTCCTTCTGGGTATCGAAGAAACAGGTAAATGTTTGTTTTCTGTTTTAATCTTCTTCATTTTTTTTGGAATCTTCTCTGATAAACAGATACTAATTCTATAATACATAAAATAAAATACACTCATATAACAATTGAAAGGGCAATAGAGTGAAAATACACACAGGTGTCAGGAAAACTTGATCATAGTTTTATGTCTCTTGTTAATTATTCTGTGGTTCCAAGGAGGCAAGAGTTAATTTTAGATGCGTTGCTTTAGACCCTACAGTTAGGAACTGGTAAAGGGAGACTCCTAATCAAAGTGGTGAAGGCAGCAACTGAGGAGCAACAATTCCTAGTGGAAAAAAAAATTCCAAAGCCAACAAACATCACCCTAACACAAATAGAGCCTCCAATCTCTGACTCTCATTCAAAAATATATATAGGGAGACTTAAGAGGAGTGGAAGGGAATAGCATGATCTAGTCTAGGAATAGAATAGAAGAGAATAAACATTATCTTTGCTATTTCTGCTCTTCCAGTCTTTCTAAAGCACTCCACATTTCACCCATTATGCCTTTTCAGCAAAGCCAGGAAAATTGTTTTAAAAAATCAAGGAAAAGGAAAACTTCAAAAACAGAATAATGCCAATTTTTTAAATTCAATGAAATTTCTTGTTCTAATAGTCTGCGAGACCCAGGAGGACAGAGGCCTAGTCTCAGTTGTCTTTTCATTTTCAATGCTTAGCAAAGCATGTGGCTCAAGGAAGTTTGATGAACAAATGGATGAATGAACGAATGAACGAATGAATAAACGAATAACAATTTGAATCTCTTCAATAAGTCTCTAAAACATCCCATTTTATACAGAAAAGTGCCAGTAACAAATCAAACCAAGTATCTTTTGAATAATATGCAAATATATAAAATAAACTTATAAGAATCTTCACTACTTCAATTTTATTGGTATTTGTGTTAAATTCAACTCCTACCCCCATTCATCAGGCTCCTAACAAGTCTATCAAGAGGATGCCGGTTGCCACACTTCTTCAGGTATTTCAGGGCCTTGTGCTTCATGACTGAATCATTGAGAAGAAACATTTAGGTAGCTGACCCACAGTGAATTTAACAAGAGTTTGACATGCAGCAGCAGTATCAAAGCCGACTCATACACAGATGAAATTTGTGCTGACTGGGTGACAGCCTTTACTGTGGGACAGTGAGGGGCTTGAGGGCCTTTACTGTGAATGAGAATGACAGCACTTCAGAAAGGCCTGATGCAAATTCTTTGACAGGTTATATAGTCACATACAAAAGTATTCTTGCTGCTGTCATACATCATCATTACTTTTTAATGTCAAACCTGTATTACACTGAATAAAAAAACTAAAGAAAAATTCTAGTCCTGATTGCATGTGAAATAACAAATTAAAAATGATTTCAATCCCAAATCCAGACCATGATAAAAGAAAACCAGTGACCTCTGTTGTTCTCATGCTCGTGGTTTAAAAAGCAATTAGATTATTTTATTAGCAAATATATTTTAACTTAATCATTTCAATTATTTAGCAAATACTTGAACAATATCACAGTATCAATGGATTTATAGGGGTGTGTTCCATTTTTTCCAAGAAAATTCATTCAAGGTCAAATTCATTCTGGATTGAGTAAGTTTAGTTATCTCCTTTCTAGGTTCCTGCCTTCATTTCTTGCAAAAGTAGGCCATTCCCTTTTTTATTCTCAGCCTAGCCCTTCTATGAGCTAAATGCTCCTACTATAGTTTTCACACTCCATGAAACTATTGCCTGCATAGACCTCTATTTAGTGCCTCCTACTGGACTTTCTTGACACTGTGTTTTGCCCACCTACTTTTGGGACACTTACTTTTTCCCTGCTTAATAACAGTAAAAGCTCTAACTTACTGAGCATAACCTAGGGCTGTCACTGCACTGGAAACTTTATACCAGTTATCTCAAATCCTCACCACAGCCCATCAAGGCAGGTAATAGCATCACTGTATTACTGGTGAAGAAGCTGGAGCTGAGAAGACTGAGCAGTTTGTCCTGGGAGATGATATACAGGAAAAGCACATGGCCTTGGAGTTAAAAAAATCTGAGGAGTCCTACCATTAACCAAGTATATGATCCTAAGCAAGTTCATTTGACCTCTCTAAGCCTCAATTTTCTCATGAGTAAAGTATAATACTAAAGTATTATAGGTAGTTTAGGGTGGGGGGCAGGGAGATGTTCACCTGTGGAGCTGAACCTCCTATGACCATGCCATACAATTTTTCTTTCCTGATTAAGGGAAAAGAAAATATTAGTAACTTATAATTACCATCCCCAGGATGGATTGCCTAAGATCATTGCATTCTCTCATTTAAGACTTTTACATGTTTTCCTGAGGGCGAATGAATGACATACATAAATCCCACACCCTGACTTAGGCATACTTCACCTATAACATATCAGTTGCCCCAAACTATATAAGCAAATGCTTGTCCTTTTTTTAAGGCATTGCACTTTGCCCTTTTTTGAGCCCAGCAGAAAGAGCCAGTAGGATTAAGACCTAGAGAGTCTCAAGATTTCTTCATTGGCCACAGCCTCTACCATCTCTGGACCTTGGAAAGGTTGTAATAAGTTGCTAGAGAAGGATAGTCCAGAAATTCTCAACAAGTATCCAGCAGTCAGTTTCTGTGTTGCCCTCTGACTTCCACTGCAAACTTTAGCACTTAACAAGGCTTGACATAGGACCCTCAGACAGTTGAAATCTTTCACTTCCTAGTAGGTAGCTAAAAGTAGGCTTTGAGTACTTCATTAAAAAGAGGGAATCAAAGGTCATATGAAGACTTTGACCAGTTTTTATCTGTTCCTGTCCTGATACTTACTTCTCTTTGCAATTAAAAGGATCTCAGTCTGGCCCAGAGAAGGGAGTCACTCATAATTTTCATGAGATCCTACAGCATAATGGCAAATGAAAATAACAAAACCCTGCTCTTTTAGATGAAAAAAATGTAGAATCAGAAATATGATTCTATCTTTAAGAAATTAGTCAGTTTTAATAAAAGTAGACTCTGAGGTACCCACCTGAAGTTTTTGTTTATCCAGAGGCAGTGGGATATATTGCCTCTGGCAATAGCACTGACAATGCCATTTTGGGTTACCAAGCTCTTTGGTGGACTACCACCTGTGAGCTAGTCTCAACTCTCCTGTCTTTCCTTCTTCATGGGTGTTCACCCTCCCTAAGTTTCCTGGCATACAAGGTCAAGGAGATAAAAGCACTCTCACATTTGTACAGAACTGTCTTTATACTAGAATATATATACATATAGTACATATTTAAAAATAAGTTTATAAATATGTGTTTATATGTATGTGTATATGTGTGTTTACATAAACAAAAGTGTTGGGTGAACTTTGAGCTTTGTAAAGTATGGAATCATAATACATGACTGGTATTAAAAATATCAACACATTATAAATCTGTACCTGAGGCAAACTGAAAATCATTTATGATATAAACTTGCTCTGGTTTTTTTTTTTCTTCCTCCTTTTCCCATCTCTATCTTCTTTTTTCTAAAAGTAGAAAACTCAGTGTAATTTCTGGTGCTTGAAAAGTAATATACTCTGAGCGTCTCTCCACTGCAGTGGTTTGTAGGAAGTTTGTATTATTAAAAATACTTCTAACAATTTCTACCCCTAAAAACAATGCTTATATTATTTTTAATCTTTGGCAATAATGTCTACCTCATGGGGTTGCTGCAAAAATTACATGACATATTTATAAAGTACTTAGTATGCAATACATAATTATATGATATTCTCTATCACTTACCTCGTAAGTAATGAAACACAAACCCAGGTTTTGCCATTTTGGTCACTTAGGCAAATTAATTTACTTTTTGGTACCCAGTTTCCTTGCCTATAAAAAGGAGATAATAATAGTATCTATCTCACAGGATTGTTATGAAGATTAAGTTAATATATGAAGCATCCAGACCAATGCCTGGCATGCAATAAAGCTCATGCATTAGATACCATCATCATCATCATTATTATCGTTCCAGGCAGGCCTTTAACACACATCTATCTTTAAAACCTGCAAGCTTCTCAACCTATTGCCTACTAGTCTGAACCTAGTCTGATTTCCTGCTGCCTGAAATATCCAAAAACACCTTCTCTACTTGGCTTATCTGATATTCAGGTTCTCAGGTTGGGAACAGGCTCCCTCTGGCCTTCCATCTGCTGACTAAACCTTGATTGGAGAAATAACCAAGCCTTTGATGAAGCATCTTTCCCCTCTTCTAGGGTTGCCAGATAAAGTACAGGAGACCAAATTAACTTTTAATTTCAAATAAGAAATGAACATTTTTAGTGTAAGTATACTATCTTAGTCTATCTGGGCTGCTCTAACAAAATACCACAGACTATGTGGCTACAAACAACAGAAATTTATTTCTCACAAACCTGGAAGCTGGAGGTCCAAGACCAGGGTGCTAGCATGGTTTCGGTGAAGACCCTCTCCAGGTTGCAGACTGCTGACTTCTTTCTGGTCCTCACATGGAAGGGATGAGCTAGCTCTCTGGAGCCTCTTTTATGAGGGTATTAATTTCATTCATGAGGATTCCACATTCATGACCTAATCACTTCCTAATACCATCACTCCGGGCATTAGGATTTCAACATATGAATTTGGGGGGGATACATTCAGACCATAGCATATACCCTAAATATTGCATGGAACATACTTATATTACAAAAGTGTTTCTTGTTTACCTGAAATTCAGATAACTAGACATCCTGTATTTTTATTTGCTAAATCTTACCAACCTACCCTATTCTAATCCAGTTCTAACATGATAAATACAGGAAGATGAACTTCTACTTTAGCATCCATTACTATGGGTCTTGTTTTTCTTTGGCCTTATTCATTTGGCGGGTGGGGGTGGGGGGCACAGTAAAGGGTGGAGGGGCTGAGGAAGACAAAACTATAGCATACGATTTCCCGTTATAACGCCAACCTTAATAGCAGCTAATTTCTTTATATAACCAAGGTTGTTTGGGATTCTCCTCATATATTCCAAACCTTTCTTAACACATAAATCTCTCACAACAAAAAATGTTACCAAATGTCATAATCTTAACATCACTACTTTCTATTTTATTTAAGTCAATGTCTCTTTCCTTTTAAAGTTTGTATGATTTCAAAAAGCCTCTGGGATCTTAACAATAGAACAAAATTTCAAAAGCCATCATCATTATCATCACTATCATCATCATCATCATCACCATCATCATCTCCTGAGGACTGAGAGAGTATCTCAAAAGGCAAAAGTCATGTGGTTTGGGAACTAGCAGCGGGCAGAGCTTAGAATATAGGCTGAAACTCAAATGCCTACAATGCTAGTCAGGTAACTTAAAATGAGTTAAGTCAGCTGTAGAAGAGAATTTGCATACATGCTACGTGCAAGAGAATAAGAAATGGAAAGCATACACCTCAACTGAAAGGGACAATAGACCCTGTGTTGCCACATCATTTGATTTTTTTTTTAAGAGAAGCCAAAAATCCTGACTTTTATGTGAAATCCTTCCACTGACTTTTTATTTATAAAACATCATGCAGGCCTAATACAATATACATATAAGAGGTAGTCTTTCTCTCCACACACTCTCCAGCATTTATTGTTTGTAGATTTTTGGATGGTGGCCATTCGTGTGAGGTGATATCTCATTGTAGTTTTGATTTGCATTTTTCTAATAGTTAGTGATGTTGAGCACGTTTTCATGTGCCTCTTGGCCATCTATATGTCTTCTATGGTGAAATGTCTATTTAGGTCTTCTGCCCATTTTTTAATTGGGTTGTTTGTTTTTTTGATATTGAGCTTCATGAGTTGCTTGCATATTTTGGAGATTAATCCTTTGTCCATTGCTTCATTTGCAAATATTTTCTCCCATTCTGAGGGCTGTCTTTTCATCTTGTTTCTGGCTTCCTTTGTTGTGCAAAAGCTTTTAATTTTCTTTAGGTCCCATTTGTTTATTTTTGTTTTTATTTTCATTAACTAAAAGTAGAACTACCATGTGACCCAGCAATCCCACTCCTGGGCATATACCCAGAGAAAACCATAATTCAAAAGGACACATGTACCCCAAAGTTCATTGCAGCACTATTTACAATAGCCAGGACATGGAAACAACCTAAATGTCCAACAACAGATGAATGGATAAAGAAGATGTGGTACATATATACGATGGAATATTACTCAGCCATAAAAAGGAATGAAATTGGGTCATTTGTAGAGATGTGGATGGACATAGAGTCTCTCCTACAGAGTGAATGAAGCAAGCCAGAAAGAGAAAAACAAATGTCATATATTAACACATATATGTGGAATCTAGAAAAATGGTACAGATGAACCTATTTGTAGCGCAGGAACAGAGACGCAGACGTAGAGAATGGACATGTGGACACAGTGTGGGAAGGGGAGGGTGGGACAAATTGTGAGATTAGGTTTGACATAAATACACTACCATGTGTAAAAGAGATAGCTAGTGGGAACCTGCTGTATAGCACAGGGAGCTCAGCTCAGTGCTCTGTGACGACCTAGATAGGTGGGGTGGGGGGGTGGGAGGGAGGTCCAAGAGGGAGGGCATATAGGTATACGTATCGCTGATTCACTTCATTGTACAGCAGAAACTAACACAACATTGTAAAGCAATTTTACTCCAATAAAAAAATATATATATAAAAACATAAAAAATAGAAAGAGGTAGCCTTTCAAGCCTTGCTCACAGCTTCCAAAATTCAAGTTCCTTGAACTTCAGCAAATTTGGTCCTTATGGATACTTTAGGAAACTCAATAATAACTGAATTTTTAATTACTGATAAATGTAATTCATTTTGAGTCTTCAAAAACAGTTTTCCATTCAAAATAAACCTGCCATTCAACATTTTGGTCAAAGGCAGTTCTGCTTTTCAAATCTAGGTTCGTAGACACCATGGGTCTGTCATTGTTTCCTATGCATCCACAGACAGCTGAGGAAAATGGCCATTATGCTGATTCTGAGTCATTTAAAAATGCACATCTTTAAGCAAAGATGCTTTAACAGAGCTTTCTTTCTTATTAAATTAGTAGAACATTATGCCTGTTGCTTCTATAAAATGTTATTTTTTGACTATAAATGTAAGGCCTAGGAAAGTCATTGTAGAGACATAAACTATTGAATGCTTTTCAGTTTAAAAATATCTTTACTGTAATCATTTTTCTTTATATTTCCTGCAAAGTCATCTGAAATGCATTCTCCAGGATGGGTAAATCATCCCTAGTATAGCTAGTACTTGGTCATATGATTCATGGGGTTTTACACTGCTTGGGTAAGAAATCATTTAAAGTGCTGAGAATTGGTGAATGTAACATGGAAGTCCATCATGGGAATTCCAGCTGCTGCTTTGATGACGTGGGTTTCTGATTAATTACTCAGATAAATAGATAAATATGCAATTACTTTGAGCCAAGGCAATAGAAAAAATCCTTTCTACCACCCGATTAGGAACAATGAGTTGTGCCCTCAGAAGCTTGCTGTTACTCATCACCAATGCCTCCAGTGCAGGTGTTGTTGTTGTTTTAAGAAATGAAATGCTTCTGGTGAACATGAGTTTTTAAGTTTTTTATTAACTTTACAAAAAAGAAGAAAGAAACTAAATGGAAGTTTTAAAGGCACTGCAAACTAATGCTAGGATAAATCTTTTGTGTTCCCATATCTTTATGGTAACTGGAAAGATTACAAGCTTTGGAATAAGCTCAGATGCGGGTTCAAATCTGCCTCTTAGTGCAACGAGCCCAGAGACAGGACAGAGATTATTGTGTCATGGTGACAAAGTGCTGCTGATGCAGGTCAGTGACAGATGCGTCGGGCGTTGTCTGTGTGGGGCTAGAGGCCCCAGGGGCGGCAGGGAGGCTGCCGGCAGGGGCAGCGGTGGGTCTTTAAAAAAAAAAATCTGCCTCTTAGCAGACCTCGAGAAGTGTCCATTAATGACTCTAAGCCTCAATTTCATCAGAAAATACAGGTTAGAATACCTACCCAGTAGTATTCTTATAAGAATTAAATGAGCACAATGTCTACTTAAGGGCATTTATATTTAATATATGATTATATGATTTATATTCCTGTACATATATATTTACCAACTACCTCTCTCCATGAAATAAATGCACCTAGAAAATGAAATCCTCCTAAGAAAAATGAAGCTCACAGGATGAATGCAACTCCTGAATTTAATAAAAATGCTCATTATATAATTGCCACCTGATTTCCTCTTCACGTTTAGTACTGTCTGCCATGTGCCCAGAACCACTTGTATATTAGAAATATTCACTGTTAAAGGAAAACTATTTCTCTACTCTCAGCACTTCCGAAGTCAAATGTGTGGGGGTTTTTTTCCCATGTCGATCAACTTTCCAACTCTCTGAACACCAACTAAGTGTCCTATAACTTAATTCAATACCAGGACTTAGTGTCCAGCTCCACAGATTTAGGGCTCAGTCTAAAAGCCCTCACTTCAGATGTCAGTCACAAGTAATGGGTTTGTCTAGGACTTCCCTGGTGGTCCAGTGGGGAGTGCTTCCACTGCAAGGGGCACAGGTTCGAGCCCGGGTCGGGGAACTAGGATCCCACATGTCATGCGGCAAAAAAAAAAAAAAAAAAAAGTGTCTGTCCAACTTGGCTGCAAAGTCAGGAGCTCCTACAAACCTTCCCCCAGGTTAGAATGGCTCACAAAACTCAGGGAAACATTTACTTATATTTACCCATTTATTGTGAAGGATACTATAAGGGATGCAAATGAACAACCAGATGAAGTATACAGGGTGAGATCCAGAAAGATCCAAAGCACAGGAATTTCTGTCCCCTTGGAGTTGGGGTGCACCACCCTCCCAGCATGTGGATGTGTTCACCAACCCAGAAGCTCTCCAAACCCTGTGGTTTAGCGTTTTTATGGAGGTTCCATTATACAGGCACGATTGATTAAATCATTGACCATTGGTGGTTAATTCAATCTCTAGCTCCTCTCCCCTTCCCAGAAGTCACGGGGTGCGGCTGAAACTTCCAACCCTCTAAATGTGCCTTCATCATTTTGGTGAACAGCCCTCATCCTGAAGCTATCTAGGCGCTGCCAGCTACCAGACATCTCACTAGCATACAAAAAGACACTCACATCGCTTAGGAAATTACAAGAGTTTTAGGAGCTCTGTGCCAGGAGCTAGGGACAAAGATCAAATATCCTGTTTTTTATTATATCATAGTATCACACCAACCCTGAAGAAAGGCCCAGGAGTGTCAGGAGACAGAAAAGAAAAGCCAGTAAGCCCATGTCTTGGAGGGTAGTAGGCTAGAAGACAACACTTTCTCTAAACAATTCTTAGTATCTCGAGCAATATGGGCTTATATCTTTCAAGCAAGCAAGGTGCAAGCATGGAGGTTAGCGATCAGGATGGGGACAGAGCAGGGCCTTTGCCCCTCAAATACCCCACAAGCACACTCAGCTGGTGGTGTTTTCCTCACACAGGAGAAGCCAAGCATGAAATACACATGGAATCCAATTCAATTCCAGAAACAGTTCGATCACTTATTTAGAACAAAGAGACTGTTATGTTTCTCACAGAAGCACATTTAAGGAGAGCTGAGCCATGTTTAAATTTTGACAGTGCTACAATTCTTTGGGGACCAGCTGTCCAAGGAAAAGCAGCAAGCCCATGACATTCCCTGAACGGATAATGGCCGCCTGTCAGATCCTTGTTCACGGCGCACACTGACTGCACAGAGCAGTAGCGGTAGCGTAAGATGGAGCACATTGATATCCTACTCAGGGAGGGAGGTCTAGACGACAAGAATTTTATTTGTTTCTGGTCAATTCTTTAGCCTGTAAGGAACTCAAGGTAACCTCTGGGGGGGAAATGGCTGGGGAGACAGGATTGTAAAGCTATTGCCTCAAACATAGAGGTAGCTTAGGCGACTGACCTTTCAGTCACGCCCAGAGGTCACATGGTCTCTCATTCCATCTCTGGGAAAAATCTGTGTTCTAGATTATAATTTCACTTTTTCATAAATCCTCATGGTCCTCCCAACCCTACCATGTGGTTCCCCTCTTTGCATCCTTTTCATCTCATCCTCCATTTTTAATTGCAAGGATCACCCATGCTTTATAATGAAAAGTACTGGGAGAGAATCTGATACTCCAAACTCATCTCTTCCTGTCATTGCATGCAAAGGTTACTACCCAGACCAGCTGACCTTTGCTCAAGGTGACCACTCTTGGTCAGTCAGTTGAAAGAGAGTGACTAGAGAGGGAAGAATCAGTGGTTTGCCCCAGACCATGGTTATGAGCCTGCATGCTGGCAAGCTCACTGACGGCCTTATCTATACACCCCCGAAAGGGTAAGCGTAAAAGAAAGGGCAGCATTTCCTGGCTCACTAAGCCTAACTGATATTGTGAACAATAGAAGTTGTCAAAAGGTATATAGACAGCTGTGATTGATAATGTTTGGAACTTTCTTCTCTAAGTTCCACCAGGAATTTTAGAATCACATTTAAATGCAAAGTTCAAAGTTTCAAAACACATAAAATTACTTAGAGCAAAAATAAGATTAGTACCCAGTAAAGGTCCATTGGACTTAAAATGAAAACCTGGACATGTTTTCCTTTTGAATTAGACAGTATCAATTTGGCAAACATATGAACCAAAATATTGAGTAAAATGAGTTTTACGCAGCCTTGTTAAGGTTTTTTCGTATTCTCTAAATGAGACCAAAAGTTTCCCAAGTCAGGTAAATAAAATAAATAAAATATGCAGTGTTACCTTAGTGCCCACCACATAACTTTTTGGTTTTTTTTTTCTTTTTGGTCACACCACACGGCACGCGGGATCTTAAGTTTCCCGACCAGGGATCGAACCTGCGCTTTCATGGAAGTGCCGAGTATTAACCACTGGACCTCCAGGGAAGCCCCCATAATAACTTATTGACCTCACATCTCAAAAGGACAGTAAGTGATATAACCTTTTAGATGTTTTTTAAATGATAATGAAAAGTGAATCTTAAAAATGACCATACTAATTACTTCCCACTTTGAAGAGATAAACAGGTAAATGAGATAGCTGGAGTTTCAAGGAGAGTAACGTGAATGAAATCTGACACTTGGCTACTATTTTACTTGCCCACAGAAGGAGTGATTTTGATACCAAAGGTTGAAATTTCAGGTCAAGTCAGAATAAGAGATGAAGGCATATATTGACTAAATAACAGCTCTGCTGGATAGCTCTAAAATGGGAATATATGGAGGTGGAGTTTAATCACAGATTCCTTAAAGGTCAGGGGAAAGCAGGCAATGAACAAGAACAGCTTTTTGAACAGCTTAAAATTATAAGAATATTCCAAACATAAGATTTAAGCTTAGGAATAAATAGGTTACTCACTTTTGTATTTTATTATTTCTAAACCGTCATTTAAGAACTTGGGTATTGTTTACCTATGGTACTAGGTTTACTTTATTCCCTACTACCTTTTGCCCCTCTTATCAAGACTTCACAACAGAAAATTATATCATTTTTTCGGGATTAGTTCTAAATTACCACATCTTTTTTGTAACCTAACACATTATCTTAGTTTTTCCAAACTCTAATTCCCAGAGCCGGTAGAGACAAACAAATCCATTTTCACTTCCTTCTTTTGATTTGAAAAACAAACTTTTTATCATTCATATTTGTATCTAAAAGCAGTAAATTCCCTTTATCATTGTGTATACTTTAAGGGTGACCATAACAGGTTCCTCAGTGTAGCCATAGCAACACCCAGGGCTTTAAAATGGCCAACTGTGGCTAGTGATCTTAATTCTTTTCCATAACAAAAACACTATCTGATACATATATCCCCTTGCAAAATCACTTGTTGTTACTATTGCTTTTTCTCTCCTGAAATGTTATCTTCCTTCCCTACCATTGCTTAGTGTACTAGCCCACTAATCTTCAAGACCCTGGACTTTATCTTTTTTCTGTGCTTTGAAAAAAATATATCAATAAAACACAAATGAGAAAAGAAAGATAAAAAAAATAAACACTGCATTATTTATGCTGATAGTAAATAACCAAGGCAGGGTGAGAAGAGAGCTGTCATCAACAGCAACATGACCAATGACAACAGGAACACAAATTTGTCACTGGCTTTCTGTCCAGTATCTATAATTTTCTCTCTGGCTAAACATTATTTATTTGATAAGGTTTAATTATTAGATAATATTCATTAGTTATCAGCATTGTGTACATTGTTCTATTCAGAGAAGTGAAGATAAAATAGATAAATTGCACAACAGATACAGATCACAAAAGATGTAGGGTAGAGTGGAGAACATTCCAGAAAACAGGAAGAGCATGTGCAAAGACACAGAGGCATCGGGGAGAGGGAGGATGCAGCCTGTATCGATAGAAACTGAAGGATGTTTGATGCTGCACTAAACGTCAAGATGTGCACAGGAAGTAGTAAGAGGAGGTCAGAAGAGTCTGTGAAAGAAGGCAGGGATGGCAAGGCCACTGCAGAATAAAATTCAGATGGCTGGCAATGGTTGGCAAACATTCCTGTCAAAGGCCAGACAGTATGTATTTTAGGCATAGGTTCAGGCCACCTATGGTCTCTGTCACAGATTCTTATTTGGTTTTTTGTTTTTCAAAGTGTGAAAACCATGCTCAGCTCACAGGCAGTACAAAAGCAGGCCAGGGCTAGACTCGGCACATAGGCCTCAGTTTGCTGCTTCTGCTGTAGTCAATTGTTTACCGTGTCATATTGCCAGAAGCTCCAGGCACTGGAGAGAGAAAGAGAAACCTAAGAGTTACTTCAAAGGAGCTAGCAGGACAATGAAGGATAAGTTGAGGTGGCCTAAAAACAATCCACCTGGCTGCCCAGGATGGGCTGTAGTGATATTACTGTCCCCCCATCCCATGGTTCATTTTAGTTTTTGAACGCTGAGGTGACAGAGAATAATACATAACTGAACATTTTGGAAAATAATACATACACAGGCACAGATTTAGGTTTCTTGGTATGATAACAAGTTTTTTGATCTTTAGAATTACTTGTCCTCTAGCTATCAAAGAAAGGCTTTGCTTTCAGAACCAGATCACCATGCAGTGAGTGCAATGTCCTTTTGCATTATAATTCATAGCCTCCTTTGAAAAAGCTTCTGAGTAGAAATCTTACCTGAGCAGTATTTGATTCTTCCTGCTTACTGTATCCATTTCACAAAATAAAAAGTCTCATACACAGAATTGAGGGGCTTAGCTATAGAGATTTTCAGGTATGTTCAGTGAACCTAAATTAGCTCACAACACACGCCGATAGCCAGTGGGGGCATATCTCCCTGCAAAGAACAAGCACCATATCTGTTTGGAAGACTCCATAAAAGATGAGGTAAAGAGGGCACTCTGCAATTATAGCTCACAGTTTTTTCCTTTGCCACCTGTATATCAGTAGCTAGGGGGGTAGCCATTAGACTGACTTAGTACTCACCCTGGGGACCAACACCCTCCCTATTGTGAGTCTAGCCGGGTGATAAAGCCCAAAGTCTTCCTGTGTCTGAGGCACATCCCTAGGCTACTTCTATGCTTAAAAAAAAATCAAGGTTTGTACTCAACGCAGGCATTAGACACCCCAGTTTCCAACATGCTAGTTCTACCCCATGTCAATTAACAGTTTCACCAGAATCTAATTTTAACTAACTAAAAATTCCAACAAACTAGAACATAACCATCACATATTTCTGTATCTGGGGGAATAAACAAGAGTTTTTGGGGTTATATTCTTAATAAAAAGAAAACACAATGAAAATTTTAAAAGAATAAACATAAAAACACAGTTCAAAAACTTAGAAATGAGCACAAATTAAGGAAAGCATACAATTAAAAACAGAAAGAACTGACCTTAGAACATGACATGGTTATATTTTGATTACCCAACTAACAATCAAAATCAGAAATGTGAAGTCTCCAGAGCTCTGAGAAGTGGGTGGCCTGCTTCTCTGCCGCAAGTGCAGCTCCCTCACCTGAGGCGGACCCCACTCGCCCCTGGAGTGAGCCGGCGCCCCTGCAGCTGCTCCCCACGGCGCCCTCGGATTCCTGCCACTGCAGCTACGGCGCCCTCGCCCCTCGGATGGTTGTAAAGAAGAAAGTCCCACTCTCTCCGTCAAAATGAAGTGGGATTTTAACAATTACCACGTTCATTCCAGAATTAAACCGGTAAAGCCTGATGACAGAAGACAAGGTTCCTACACTACTGCATATTTGGAAGGTTCTTATAAAGACTGCATTAAAGACTATGAAAGGTTATCAGATTTTGGGTCACCGATTGTGAGCCCCAGTTTCGTAGAACTTGAAACTAAAAGCAAACCCTGGCATAATAAGGAAAATCAACATGTACGACACTTAACAGTTCAAATGACATAGAAGAACTAGAGACCAGTGGACCTTATGAAGACAGTGGCTACTCTTCATCTTCCCAACAAAGTGGCCTCGATGAACATGAAGACAGTAGCCTTCCCCTGGTGGAAAATTTCAGTGACAGTCCACAATCTTGCCCGCTATGGACGCAAAGCGCAGACCAAGATCCCAACAAAAACTTGCTGCCGGCTCTTCATTCTGAAAAAGTGGTTTGTTCAACATTAAAAAAAAAAATGTAAACAAAATCCTAAAATAGATTGGGAGAAGCTGAGGGAATTTATATCCAGTGGAAATTTTAGACTACGGAATCTAATTGCCAGGAAAACAGGCCTAAAGTGTGTAGATAGTCCCATTGAACTCTTTCGAAGGGGACTCAGACATCCCTTAGCAAATATTTTAACACAGCTCAGTGATACGGACTTAATCAAGTAAGTGTTGTTGTTTTGAGTTCATTAGTGTAAGCCATGAACATTTTTGTTAGGTGGCTCAGCACCACCAGCTCATGCAAAGACATAGCAGGGTAGTCTTGCACTATTGTTCAATTGAGGTGATGACCTTTGTCTGGTTGCTGGTATTTTACTACCTATGTGTCACTAAGAGGAAAGAAAGATAATTTTTAGAGTATGCATTTAATCCAGTTATTTCAAATTTCATATCTATGCTATTAGAAAACTATTTCTGTTAGATTGGGATCTTTGTTCCTTTGGTTCTGAAATTGTTCATAGGTAAGCTACATCTTTTAGTCTTAACTATAAAACAACAGCCTAGGTCTGGTGTACAGGTCCTATAGGCATTATGATTTTTTTTTTAAATTAATTTATTTATGGCTGTGCTGGGTCTTCGTTTCTGTGCGAGGGCTTTCTCTAGTTGTGACGAGTGGGGGCCACTCTTCATCGCGGTGCGCGGGCTTCTCACTATCGCGGCCTCTCTTGTTGCGGAGCACAGGCTCCAGACGCGCAGGCTCAGTAGTTGTGGCTCATGGGCCTAGTCGCTCCGCGGCATGTGGGATCCTCCCAGACCAGGGCTCGAACCCGTGTCCCCTGCATTGGCAGGCAGACTCTCAACCACTGCGCCACCAGGGAATCCCAGGCATTATGATTTTTGTCACACTTGAAAGTATAAAATAATTTCTGGTTTTGTTAGGCCATTTTCAAATTTGACAGTAAATTTAACAGTGATGAAAATACAGAAACCCACAAATGGGTCTGATTATTACTGTCTCTTAGAAACCTTATACTGACCCCCCCTTTCTCATTCCACCAAAGAAAACCTGTTAGGATGAGGTAACTGAGAATTAAGATGATTATCTAATCTATTGAATTAGATTGCCTCCAACTCAACTGGGTTCATTTTCGGCTTTTTGAAAAATTTTTTAGAGGTACTCTTTGTGTTACTTTACACTGGTCCATGAAATATAGCTGAAGCAAAACAGACATAAGTAAGTATCGATTTTTATTATTGGCCAGCTTCGTGAGAGATAACCAACATCACAACATTTTTGTTAACAAAATGGATTTTTTAAATTGATTTCTCCTAATAGCAGTGTGTCCTCAAGTCCTTTGAAATTTGTCTAATGTTAATAAATAACCAAGATGGTGCCATATATACAATGGGGCTTCTTATTTGATATTTGTAGATATTGTGAAAAAATGAAGTACGAAGTGTAGTGGTTCTTAAGCCTGGATCCACTTAGAATTACTTAACAGTGAGCTTTAAAAAAAAATACAGAGCCCTGGCCCCCATTTTAGATCAATTAAACCCAAGTGACTAGGCGTGGGCCATCCTTAAATTTTAAGTGCATGCCTCAGGCAATTCTAATGTATAGCCAGGTTTGAAAAGCACTGCTAATAGAAATTTCTTTTTTGCACTGTTAATGTTTCTGTAACATATGCATCTTAGCTCTTTGTAGTGCTTTAATTGTTTGCTTTATAATCATTTACTTTTCCAGTGTGTCTAAAGTGAGCACAACTTGAAAGAAGATTCGAGAAGATGATAAGGGGGCATTGCAATTGTACAATAAAGCAATACAAAGAATTACCATAAAAAAAAAGAAATGTGAAGTTTCATTAATGTTTTGTATTTTTTTAACATCTTTATTGGAGTATAATCGCTTTACATTGTTGTGTTAGTTTCTGCTGTATAACAAAGTGAATCAGCTATACGTATACATATATCCCCATATCTCCTCCCTCTTGCATCTCCCTCCCACCCTCCCTTTCCCACCCCTCTAGGTGGTCACAATCATTAATGTTTAAGTGGGCAAGAGAGCCTATGAAAAACAGCTCTATCTATTGCAAAGCTTATGTTCATTATTCAAAACACACAAAAGAAACAACAAACAAAATGTTATAAGGTACCACTATACCAAGTACCATACTAGATATGGAGATATAAAAATGACTAAAAGATGTCTTGGGCCCTTTTACTATAGCCCAGTGGAGGAGAAGATACATATGAATAGAGTAAAATGGAAAAAAATACCATTAAAATGGTATGTGTAAATTATTGGAGTTACCTAAAGAAGGAAAAAATAAAGCCTTCACAAAGGTGACATGTGAACTAGCTCATTTGAAACTGTGATTTACTACACAAATGAAATGTCTCATCATTCTATTTATAACAAGAAATGTACGTTCTTAGTCGGATGATGTAAACCACACATGCTCCCTGAACTGCCCCTGCCACATCGGCCCCTGTGGGCCTTTGTCATACCTCTGGATCCCTCAAGGTCCCCAGAGTGAACAGTGTCTGTGGCGGCCAAAGCACATCCGCGCCTGGGCAATAAATAGGTCAGTGACCACAAGTGTGTAATGAGTTTAAAAAGTGCCGAATATTTTGGAAGTCAAGAGAAAGAAATTTAAAGGAGAGAAACTCTCCAAAACAGTCTGTAATAACCTATAAGAATATTTCTGAGAGACCTTAATGGAGTTCAAAACAGAGAATTTGACAAGTTGAATCATTGGTTCAAAGGAATAAATCCCAGATACTCTGTAGATATCGTTTTCCAAAACTCTGACTTTTGAGAACTCAAACTTTTTCTCCATAATAATTACCATCTTTCAGGTCCATTAGTTTCATGGATGTTGTCTATTGTTATTTTCTTCTTTCCCTCCTCCTTTCCATGAGAAACTGCTTCTTATTCCCAATCCTCAAAATTTTTTAAGTTTTATTTTTGAAATATTATTAACCCAAATAAACTATATATACAAATATCCCTTCTTTTACTGATACAAAATAAGAATGACATCTTCTCAAGTTTACTAGTTTAAGAACAAGAAGGTACAAATTCATGGTAGATTTCATTTTTTACTTGATTTGACTTGTTACATGTTTAAAATTTTGGCAAAAATAATCCAATTAACAAAATAATTTAATTGACAAAATGGAGCATATTGCCTACACTCCTGTTTATTGCATGAAAACAAGTGATGTTAAGTGATACTAAGCAGGCTCTGTGTTAGCCACTGTCTTTTATGTTGCCTCATAAGCATCATCTCAGAAATTATCACATATTCAAGCACTTTCAGACACTAGTAAGCAGGTGGACATGGTGTTGTCTTAATATAGGTATGATGTTCAGTGATGTTCACCTTTTTAGTGACAGGAAACCAACATTTAATTTATACTCACTCACCTAGAATGGAGCCTATGTTTGGTCCAGACCACACCCTAAAACATACTGGGCCAGCCATGAGGAACTGATTTTCAGTCTGGAAGCAACAGTGGACCACAGTGGTTGTCTGCAGTGGGCATTACTCTAGTTGTTGGTAAGCATATTTCACAAGTTGTTGAATAGTTTTAATATCATCCCCGCAGCATGTGATCAGCCAAGGCAAGCCCTTCTCTTAATAATCAACAGCACATGAAAAAGTTTTGGTGACGCCTCCTCTCAAATTTTACATGGGCTACCTTAGCCCCTAATGATAAACATTCAGTGCTAAAGATCTCTCATTTCTTCTCAGAGCAGAGAGAGATTTTTATTTTATTAGTCCAGTTTCTTTTTAGTCTGCCAGCAAATAATTATTATCACTCTCAAAGTGAAAATAAGTTTCAAAAGGTATGAGCATCCCCTTGGAAACTTCCCAGGTATGAAATTGGCATAATCAGCAATCAGCTTCTAATTAAACATCAGTGGTCATGACACCAGTACAGTCTTGTTAAATCAATTAATTAATTTCTTATTAGATACCATTCAGGATAGGAATCATGCTCTGTTTTTATGTTCAAAAATTAAATCACACCTAAATTTTTATGCCATTGTATAATATCTTATTAAATGCTTTAAATCTCCTCCTATACTCTTGTATACAGCTCTCTTACCTTCCCAGCTCAGCTCACTCTGATTTTCAAGGTTATCATACAATTTCCACTCTTTTATTTGACTCAGCACTCATAATTAATCCTTACTTGACAATTGTATAGATCCTCCCAATTTCTCCTTCTATCAGGTGAATATGGTCTCAACTCCCAGAATCTTATCAAATAAATTATATCTGGGCCTATTCCATCTGGATCATCCCAGGTCAATGTATTCTCATCAGGTGTTTATTTTTTTTCCAATCTATATCTCAGTTACCTTTTTTTAAATGCTAGGAACAAGTATATGAAATTTTGTTTAGTTATTCAAAGTTTCATAAAGTTTTTCGACAGCTCCAACTATTATTATTGTTTTCAAAGAATGCGACTTATTATTCCATGCATCATAGATAACTTTTTCTTAGTGTTCATTAAAATGATAGAATAGCTCTAATCTCTAACTGTCTTCCATTTAAATGAAGAACTAAGTTATTTGCATCATAGCTGCCATCACCTACAATGCTGAGACTCAATCAATTTGGCATTTTGAGTTATATTCATGGCAGTAAGAAAAATGGTAATGACTCACTTCTTTTTTCTGTGGTTGTCAGATATTTCTACAGAAAGGAAAAAAATATTGCGCTAACTTTCTTGTTGGACACTCATTTGCAAATACCACAGATCTCAGTAATTGACAGTGTAATGGAAAAAAATAAATTTTCATTACAAACTGTACTTCCTTTTCTGCTACAGAAAAAAAATCTATCAAAGTAATGGCAAAAATTCAATGACTGTTGTTGGCAAAGGAATGTTTTAAGTCTCTACATACAAACCAGTATGTACCAACTGCAGCCCATCTTCAGAGCTTACCAGATTTTAAAAATAATGGGTGTAAATCTCAAGATTTGAAAACTTCTGTGGTTGGTACTTAACTGCTGTTCCATTTTGGCTGACATAGGGACTCAAAAACTCAAAAAAAGACACACTTTTTTACAATAGCAAACTTTTAACAGCATTAAAGTTTATGAGACATCTGACTTAAATGCTGTTTTGAGAAAAGTTTCATTAGGAACTCAGAGAAAATGCTAAGCATGAGCTTGAAGACCTTGTTAATGACCCTTTAATGGTATTTTACATGATGTTGTCACACTCCATATTGACAGATTTTGACAGCTTAATAATATCCTTGGTGAATCAGAATCAATTTATGCTTCAGACCTATGACTCTCTTATGCAACTAATGAAGTAATTACTGCTCCTTCCTTCTCAGGAGAAAGTCTTTACATGGTACTATGTAATAATATAAAATCTCATGCTATGACCCACAGTAGCATCCTGAAAATTCTCCCTTCCAGGATACCATTTGTTGAGTTTTCAGTAAATAAAATATAGACATTTAGGAAGGTATTTATTGCCAAAGCAAAGATAATAATTGCTAGTATAGGCTAAAATGTGTTATTTTAGAATTGCTAGCTTCCAGCTTGCAAAAGGCAGCAAAAGTTGAAGTAAAAATACTGAAACATTATTTATTGATATAAAGTTCTTTTTACGGAACTTCCAGAATATTGATCTCATATCTTGACCTCTGAAAGTTAATTTATCAAGTAACTTCAACTCTTCAGAAACTTTCCAAAACTCAAATGTAGCCACAATATCCAATTAGAAATATACCAGAATTTAGCATTCAGGTTTATTTATAAAAAATATTCTTTCCAATATTACTTAGACTAGCTTTGATCTACAACCATTTGCGTATCTACTACATTAAAATACTACTATAAACCATCTCACACTTAGATTTATTCACAGAAAAAAATTATTCTGAAATAATTTTGCTATAAATGTTAATCAACCAAAGAACTAAAACCAGCTTATGCAAAGTGCAACTATCAGAATTCACGGAGGAATGTCATTCTAATCGTGTTCCTTTGTAGAAATGGACTCTGATTTTGTTATTAATATCGTGGTTGGAACTATTCTACACCAAGGAACACAAACTATTAATGTGAATGAACCGTTGTGAGTATTATCTTAAGAAGCTAGTTTGAGAAAGATCTATGTCATCATGTTTTCATGCTGTTCATCTGCCATTTAATTGGCTATTGGCTATAGGAGGCCTGTCAAACCTAAAACAAAGTCCTCTGTAACTTTGGGTCTGGTATTTGGGGAAAAAACAAACCCAAATATTATAATCACTGTAATAATTACATAACTAGTACATTTTGGGTCTATAACAGAACAAATTATAGAAAAACTAAAATTTTTTTTTCAATTTTAAAAAGGCCAATCTCAGAGCCCAGCTCAATGTCACTAAGCCTGGGCTCAAAAATAACTCAAAAAGAGCTCATGACCAAGCAACTAACAGCCACACTTGGGGATAGGAGGAGGGAGTTGGGTTGAAGAAGGTCCTTACATACTAAAGCTGGAAGGGGAAATGAAAGAGAAAGGAAGTCTCATTTATTTAGCAAATACTATATGTCAGATCTATACTGACTGTCTTCATCCATAAAAAGCTGCCTTAATCAGTGTTTACAATGACCTTGTGAGAAAGGTAAGACTAGCCTTATTTTACAGAAAACAAAATCACTTATCCAGGGGAGCAGCTGTGAAAGATAGAGCTGAAGCAGAAATCCAGCTCTCCTCATCCCAGAGACCTCCACCTTTTCACCAGTCTATGCGAGGGGAATTTTCCCTGTACAGGAAAAGAGGATGATTTAGGGCATCAGTCTGTAACTCCATCACCCACTCAAAGATTACCATGAGTTCTTTATCTATTTGGTGGTCCTCCTGAGCCCTGAATTTCTAGAAAGAAAAATTTATAATTTGCTTTTGGTTACTTAGTAATCTCTGACACCATCATTGAACACTTTATCAGTGACTTTTTTCCCTGCAGCACCCAAGAATCACTGCTCTGTACCCAAATGTAACATAATACTAATGGTGCTATAAAATCAGGTACAAATGAAAAAACTTTCTCTCTTATCACAACCAACTTAAGCAGTACTATAGGCATAGGAATGCAACCTCTCAGTGTTTGCTATTAAAGTAAAAAAATAATTCTATTTTCATATTGTAACAGCTTCCCCATAATGAAAGATCTGTGAATGTGCCATTAGTTAGAAATAAGTGCAGTAGTTTGAAGATGACCTTAATGGACATGTATGATACTTGAAGTGTTGTGAGGCTGACTAGCTATATCAATTTAATAAACAGCCCATCAAAAACGCTAGAACACTTTATCCACTGATTTTAAAGATAGAAGTGCCATTTTAAATTTCTTACACATTAGGCTAAATATACAAATAATAATAATAACAATAATAATTACTTGTATTTGTTTTTTAATCTAATGTATACCATGCTAAAATTTTCTTTTCTCAATTTTGTTCGATGATTCATATTCCAATAAACTTAAATAACTATAACTTTAATGTTCCCCAGAGCAAGTTTCTATTTGTTCAAGTATCTCTCTTAGTCCAGCCAAGGAAAGGAGGTAATTAAATTTGATATAGTTTGGGGACCATGGCTAAAACTATCAAGCCCTGAAACTCCTCTTTAATGCCAAATCCAGAATGCTAAACCACAGATCTTTCCAGCATATGTCTCTTTTAAAATAAGACTGGGCAGACCAACAACCTTGAATTTCTCACTTTCCCCTTGACATTTCATCCCAATCACATCTCAGTATCCAATTAAATGCTTTCACTTACCATTAGAAGGACTGATTATTGCCAACCTTTTACAACAATGCTTATAGCCGCCTGACAAGCCAGCATCAGTTAATCCCAAGAAGGTCCACTTCAATTTGTCATTGTCCTAAAGGTTTGATATTCCTTGGATATAAATTCAAGACAGGGATGCTTAAACAGTCAGATGGCTTAGCTCAAAGCTAAGCACAGCTGGTTTATGGATGCATCATTATGGGCAGAGTCAGTCAGCATCTGCTCTGGTAGTAGACGTAAATTCTTGCTTCTAAGTGCCAGATACTTGGGCAGGCACCAGCACAGCCTTCTCACTCTAAAGCACAATGACTGCTTCAACATCAGCACGCCTTCACCTCTTTGCAGAGGGTGCCATGACACCTACACTCATAAAACCATTTCAGGAACAAGTCTCCTTCGTTTGAAATCTTGAGAAAGATGTTTTCAAGCATTGGAGAAAGAATGTTCCGAAATCATATTGTATCCAACAGTATGAAATTAGAGCATTTAGGGCCAAGGCAGCAGCATTACTCCTTTATATTCATGAAGAGATTTTCTTTTACAGCATTTTTCAGATACGATAACATCTGTCTGCACAACCTTCCCTCAAGGGATGCCAGTGGGAGGATGATTAACCAGATTTTGTACACCAGTAATGACATACAAAGCTCAGAGAGAGAGCGCAAGGTTTTATATTCCTTGTCCCTGGAGAGCTGAGGAAAGAATTCAGGTCTTTCGAGTCTCAGGAAAATCTGCTTTCTTTTAAATAGTAAGCTAGCTTTGTTACTCATTAGAGAGCTTGTTTTAAGGGGGATACTCCTTTAAAAGCCCATTAAATGCTTTTATATCAATTTGAAGGATTTGAATCAGAAATGAAGGATGGCTATTAGAAGGTACATGCTGTGCCTGTAGCACAACGGAAGAAATTGCAGTTACCCTGTCAGATCCAAAATTTGCTTCACGTTTACATTCCTAGGACTAGGACTCTCTGCAGACTTTGGAATCGACAAATTTAGTCAATTTGTTGTACCTCTTATTTCAAATTGGAATCATGATATTTTTCCATTCTTCCATGAACAGGGATAAAACAAAAGTCAATCATTTATAGAGTCTCTTAGCACTATTTGAGGTCTCATGTGATATTTAAAATACAATAAATCATCCACCAAGTTCTCAATACTTAGAATGACATGTTGTTCTAATATAAATACACATGCCAAAGTCAAGAACACATCATTCCCATCCATCCTACTATGGCCTCTCAGCCTTTTATGCAACTTAGCATATAACCTCACATCTCAATTATTTTCCATAATTTATTCATTCTCCTCAGAGAATTTATAGTCAGAGAAAACCACAGCCAGAGAAACTGCCTGTATCTCTGATTAAATATTTTTCCCCGACAATGGAAAAGCCCTGGTCAAAATTAAAAGGCCTAAGTAAAATTTATTTTTACTGCTTTACTCCCAATCAAAAACCTTCCTAGCTTAATTTTGTGACTTTTCTGTCATGCCTCAAAGCCACATGAAAATAAAGAAAAAGGAGTGATAAGCATTTATGGAATGTAAAAGGATACCAATGCAGTGTCCTAACCCTCCCCTGCCCGGCTTTTCCTAACACCTACCCACCTCCCTCCTCAGGGCTGAACCCAGGGTGGGCTGAACCCAGGGCAGGCTGCCCCCTCGATAGTGTGTGTCTGTTGCGCACAGTTCCCCATTTCCATCCCATCAGCCACCACGTCCTGTAGATTGTGCCTGTGAAATATTTCTCAATTTTACCTCCTTTTCTCTAGTTCCACTTCATGTTTTTAGTTAATGCTGTTTTCATCTCTGGCCTGAAAGGCTGCAATATTTTTCTAACTGTGGTCCCAGATGCCAGGCTCATTCCTTCAAATCCATGAATTTTCTAAAGCAAAAATGTGATCATATAGGCTCTGCTTAAAATTCATCAACCATTCCCCATAACCTTCTGGAAGATAATACCGAAACAAGGGAATCACAAGGGCTTCATTAACGGACCTGCAGGCCACTCCCGCCTCGTCCCTCCATGCCCTCAGTACGTCAGACATACAACTATTGCTCCTCTTCTTCTGCTACACATTGTGTCTCTGCCAACATGCAGGTCTTGCTTTACAGACTGCTCCTCCTCTCCCTCCCACAGTTAGCTTGTACACGTCCCCGAAGATAGCTCAAATTTTAAATCCCTGGTAAAGACTTCTCTATTATTGGTATAACCTTTATTTGCCCTTGTTTTACTATATTAAAATTATGTATAATTTTTATTTACTCAATATTTATTGAGTTCCTCCTCTGTTCAAGCCATATAGATGTGCCTGAGATCCGAGCATAAAGTATAAGCAAACCAAACATAAACTCAGTCTCATGACAGTTACAGTTTGGTGGGGAAGACAGACCTTCACCAAATAATCACAAAAGAATATGATTACAAACTACAGTAAGTGTTATGAAAGAACAGTAAATAGAGCATCGAAAACGTGAGCAGGAAGACCTGACCTAGTCTTCAAGGTGAGAGACGGCCTCTCTGAGGAAATCACTTTTGAACAACTGTAAAAGGGAAGACAGGAGGAAAGGAAGGAGGAAGGAAAAAAGGGAGGAGGGAATCCAAATAAGTTCAAGGGCATCCCAAGCAGGGAAAAGAGCATAGCTAAAAACCCTGAATCAGAAGAGACCATGAGTTAGTCCTAGCCTACATGTTGGTATACAGAATGATTCTTTGCTACAAAATGGTTCTTTGCTATCTTTCCCAACGTAAGACTCTCTGGTAAAGTGAAAACATATATATTCTGGTTTAATATGGAATTCCTAGAATAATCTCATCTAAGTCAAATGATAAGGATTAGACTCACAATGACACAATTAGGATAGGTATAAGGCAAGTCCTATGTACTTAACACTGGACTCTTATGATTCATCAACATTTTATGTAAGTGACATCAACAAATTTCTCCTGACCAGGACCTTCCTGCTCCAGTAAGAAATTATTCTCCAATTGCACAAGTGTAAACACTATGAATTTGAAAAAAGTGGAATTTTTGCCTTGAATAATACAAATCATGCAACCCTCAACTTTGTCTCAGTTGCATAGATCTGTTCTTATCCAGATAGGGAGCATAGAATTCAGATCTAGAAGGCTGCTGAAGAAAGAATATAGCCCAGGCATACATCACTAATTGCCCACAACCATCTTTCCCAAGGACTGTCAACTCAGCTTCAAAATCTTTCTCCTGGATCACTCCAATTAATTACTTTTAATAAATCAAAACTTTTTTTCAATTCAGATATATTTTGGCATTCCAGTTCTAATCCAGCCTTCTGCCTTGAAGTTGAATTATGTATTTGTTAATGTAATTTTTGTTATAGTAACTTTTAAAATAAAATTATACCTGTGTTTTCCCTAACAAACCCTGATTCTTCATTCATATTACAACTGATGGGACTGGACAGTGTCTGTTTTCCATTTGGAACACTCTGAAGAATAAAAATGTTTTAAGAGTTCCAAAGGTTTGAGAGTAAGCATTAATCTACACTGTTGGTGAGAAAGAGGATGGATGCTCACAAAGTAACAGCAGCGTGGCCCTTTGCTCTCCTTTGCTTCTAATGAGCTAGTCCTAAATAAAAGTAGTGCATTTCAGAATATACTGCAACTGGAATTCTGGCTCCATATCAAGACAAGACAAGTCAGGACCAAACTCCTGAAGAAGTCATACACCATCCATTGTCATACATAGAAGGACCTCCTTAATTATACTAGGAAGAGAACATGTGCTTAAAAGCTACTGAGGAAGGCTTCAGCCACAACTTGATCTTGGGTAGGAGGCAGTATCAAAATGCTTGAACCAACTAAGACAGAGAGTTGTCTACTCTAAAAGTTACCTTAAAATAAAAATCAGTACTGAATCACTGCCATGACAATATGCTCTATTTTGTTTTTTCTTAGCTTTACCTTGAAAGGACTTTAGAAACTCATCATTTTTAGTCCTCTTACCTCTAGCCGTGTCCTGCTCTAATTCATTCTTGGCATTACAATCCAAATGATATATTTTTTTAATTACAGGATGTTTTATGCCCATCGTCACTTAAAATTCTTCAGTGGCTTCCCTTGCTGTCAGTAAAAAGTTAAACCCTTTGATAAGGTTTATCACAATATCCACGACCTACATCCAGCTTATCTCGCCAGCCTCTAGCCACTCCACCCTCCCTCCCCTTGCTCTCTACTCCCACCATACAGTGTTGAACCACCTTCAGTTCCTCAAAAGTGATGCCGCCCCTTGCTTCTCTATTTTTTGGCCATGCTATTTCTTCTTTCAAGGAGACAGTGCCACCATCACCAGTTCACCTGGCCATCTCCAGTTCCTCTGTAAGGATCAGGTGATGTATCTACTCTTCTAAGAAGGGTCCTTGGACCCCTAAATTCTGTGCCACTGCTACATGCTCCTATACCATCCTGCCCTTTTTCCATCACAGCACTTATGGTCTATTGTAAGTGCTTAATTAATAAACTGTGTTCTCTACTACTTTGCGAGTCTAGGAGGGCAGAAAAATTGTCTGTCTTGCTCACCAGTGAATATCCAGCTCTAAGTATAATGCCAGGCACATAAAATATGACATGGAAATCACCAAGTTCTCCAAAAATCAGATACCAAACTTTTCCTCAGTGAACAAATGAGTCTGATTCTCTCTCTGATATAATTGCATAAAATACAAAATCTACTTGGGTTTCTTAAATATTTGTATGAGTCTCCAAGAAAACATCCCACAAACCTGTTCCAATTGCTGCTTCTCTCTTCAGCCTGTGTTCTTTCCCCAGGTCATCACTCCTTACCCTTTGTTGCTGCGTATCTGCTTCTGGAGGCTGCTGCTTTCCCATGCTATTTGGCTCTCTACTGGTGTATTAGTTTTCTATTGCTGCTTAACAGAGTACCACAAACTTGACAGCTTATAACAACACCATTTATTATCTCTCAGTTTCTGTGGGTTAGAATTCCAAGTACAGATCAACTATTCCTCTGCTCTCATCTCTCCAGGCTGTGATTAAGGTGTTAGCTGAGGCTATCATCTTATTTGAATCAATATCCTCTTGCCAGCTCACTGGTTCTTGGTCAGATGTCTGAGATACCTGTTTTCATGCTAGCTGTTGGCCAGAGACTGCTCTCAGTTCCTAGAAGCCGCCCTCAGGTTTTTAACACATGGCCCCCTTCTCTCACAACATGGCAACTTACTTGGTTAAGGCTACTAGGAGAGTATCTGCTGCTGTTTATTATCTCTTTTAAGGGCTCCCTTCAGTAGGTCAGGACTGCCCATGTAACCTCCCTTTTGATTAACTCAAAGACAACTGATTAGGAACCTACATTACACCTGCAAAATTCCTTTGCTTTATGAAATAACATAATCATGGGAGTGATATCATAATATGCTTAGGTTCCACCCTCACTCAAGGGAAAGGCACTATGCATGGCATGAACACCAGGGAGAAGGAATCTTGGGAGACACCTTAGAACTCTGTCACACCTGGAAAGAGAAAACTTCCTCAGTTCAACAAAATACAGGGATGAGTTGGCTGTGGTGTTTAAAAGAAAACATCAACAAACTGTTGAATATAGCCAAAGGAACAGCAACTTAGAAAACTTAAAACTGAATCTGATCATCAATGCTCCTAGAGTTCAAAGGTCTAACCCTCTACAGTACACCACCTTGCAGTCAGACCAGCCTACTCATCCACCAAGGAGGGCCTTTGAGTGTCCCTTCCCACCCAGAATCCAGTATCCCTTGCCTTGGCCAAACTGGGACTAGGAGGAGAGAGAAAAATAAGTTTTCCAATTATTTCCTGTCTCTTTCCCATACCCCAATGGTTAGATTATTATCTGATGAGGATAAGCTCACTTTTTCAAAAAAGAAAAACATCTTTATAGAAAGTTGTTTACCTCTTCATTGTCTTAAATCTTTCCATTCCATATCAGAATCTTAGCTTTACTTTTACATAACCAAGAGTCCCATAAAAGTGCTTTATTTTCTTTTAAAAAAAGTTATACACACACACACACACACACACACACACAGACACACACACAAACAGAGCAATCTGTTCCCAAGCGTGGACTTCTAGCTTTACCTCTACAACAACTGGAAAAATAAACTGCTGGCAGTTTTAAAAATAAAAGTTCTTCCCCCCTTTCAACTAAACAAGTTTTCAGAAAGATAGACAGAAAGTCTCATCTATTCCTTCTTCATAACACCTTTCCCAAAGAAATGTTGGCCTATCTTCTGATTGCCTGTATCCTGCCCCTAACTTCTTAAGAACCACATCGACATTGCTCTCTTTGAATAGTGTTTTATCATAGAGCCTAGAACACATTAAAATTGACTGGGAATATTTTTTTAATCTTTTTATTTCCTTCTATCCCTCCCCCACCCCCTCGACTGAGAGATTTTTGTTCCTTCATGTGTTTGTTTGTATGTTTGTTTTTAATACCAATGAACAATGAATCTGAATCTCTGTGGGGGAGCTTAGAAAACAATTTTTATTAACCCATTCTATTTCACACATTCACAGGACTGCAATTCAGGCTGCAGATCAGCAGATTGGCTGAGGTCATACTGCTCTATGCATTCAATACCTCCTCTTGGGATCCAGGCTGGAAGAGCAGTGGCTACCTAGGGCACCTCAATGCAGAGGTGAATAACTCCCAGAACTTTCCTCTTCCAGACTGAATTTACCTATCTGCCTGAAACAACCCCTCAAATGGACAAAATATGTGAAACAATGGTTTTCAAGACACTGGACAATGGTTTTCAAGACATCAGGAAATGAGGAATAGTGATCTCTGCTAGGGATAAAACACAAACAAGTTGAGCCCTACAATTGCCTTGAGTATGTTTAGGCTATGGTTCAAAGACGGGGAACTGGGGCAGGGCCCATCAGACTCCCTGACTTAAGAAAATGAAGTACCATCTACAATAATAGAATAAATAAATGAGTTTAGCAAAGTTGCAGGATATAACATCAATATGCATAAATCAATTGTGTATCTATATGCCAGAAACAAACATCCAAAAATTGACATAAAAGACAATCTTAATTGTAATCACATAAAAAATAGAAAATACTAAGGGATAAATAAATCTGACAAAAGATTGCAAGACTAGTATACTGAAAACTAAAACAATATGCTGAAAAAAATTTTACAAGACCAAAATAAATGAATAGATATGCCAATATACCAATAACAAAAGACCCAATGTTTTTAAGATGTCAATTCTTTCCATATTAATCTATAGATCCAATATATTTGCAAATAAAATCACAGCAGAATTTTTTTGTGAAATTTTAAATTGATTCTAAAATTCATACGGAAAAACAAAGGACCTAATCATCAGAGAAATGCAAATCAAAACCATAATGAGATATCACCTCACACCTGTCAGTATGGTTATCATCAAAAAGAACAAAAATAACAAATGTTGGCAAGAATGTGAAGAAAAAGAAACCCTTGTACACTGTTGTTGGGAATGTAAATTAGTGCAGTCACTGTGGAAAACAGTATGGAGGGTCCTCAAAATACTAAAAGTAGAGCTAACATATGATCTAGCAATTCCGCTCCTGGGTATATATCCAAAGAAAATGAAAACACTAATTCAAAAAGGTATATGCACCCCAATGTTCATTGCAGCATTATTTAATACAATAGCCAAGATATGAAAGCAACCTAAATGTCCATCAACAGATGAATGGATAAAGAAAATGTGGTGTGTATATACATACATATATATATATGTATAAACACACACATAATGGTATATATAGAGAGATCTATAGATCTATATAGATATATACAATGCAATACTACTCAGCCATAAAAAAGAATGAAATTTTATCATATGCAACAACGTGGATGAATCTGGAGGGCATTATGCTTAGTGAAATAAGTCAGAGAAAGACAAATACTATATTATATCACTTATACATGGAATCTAAAAAATAAAACAAACATAATTTTTTTTAAAATAAAGCAACAGACTCACAGATATAGAGAACAAACTAACAGTTACCAATGGGGAGAGGGAAGGAGGGTGGGAGGAGGTAGGGATAGGGAATCAAGAGGTACAAACTACTATGTATAAAATAAATAAGATACAAGGATATATTGTACAGCACAGGGAATATAGCCAATATTTTACAATAACTTTAAATGGAGTATAATCCATAAAAATTTTTGATCACTATGTTGTACACCTGAAACTAATATAATATTGTAAATCAACTATACCTCAAATTTTAAAAACTTTAAGTTAAATTTTAAAAAAAGAAAAGTAAAAGATTTGAAGATACACTTTACCAAAGGAAACATATACATGGCAAATAAACCCATGAAAAAAGGTTCAATGTCATTTGTCATTAGGGAAATGAAAATTAAAGCTTGTTGCCTCAAAAAAAAAAAAAAAAAAATTAAAGCTTGTTCAGATACCACTAACTCCTATTGGAATGGTTAAAGTTAAAAAGACAGACAATACCAAGTGTTGAGAAGGATACGGAGGAAATGGAACTTTATACACTGATAGTGAAAATGTATGTGATGCTACAACTTTGGAAAACAGTTTGGCAGTTTCTTAAAAAGTTAAATATAAACCTACAATGAGATCTAGCCATTCCACTCCTAGGAATTTATCCAAAAGAAAACATTCACACAAGGACTTGTACACACGTTCATAGCAGTTTTACTTGTAAGAATCAACAACTGAGAACAACCCAACTGTCATCAATAGGTGAATGGATAAACACAATAAACACACTATATATAGAACAAAGACAAAAATGACATATGAAAAAAAAAAAAGACATATGAGTTTGCAGGCACTATACTAAAGAGTTCTGAAGTCCTTGCATTGTCCAGGAAGAAGGGGAATATACTGACTAATATTTCACTTTGGAAAGTCAAGGAGACATATTGGATAGGGCCAACTTTGTGGGTAGAGAGGAGGCACAAGGACTTCTAAAGTGGTGGCAATATTCATTTCTTGACCTGGGTGATAGTTATACAGCTGTCTGCTTTGTAATTAATCATTGAGCTATATATTTTTGTTTTGTGCATTTTTCTGCATGTGTTATATTTCACGCTTAAAAATTTTTTAAATCTGAGGGGCATGGAGGACTCCCAGGGTCAAGCTCAAACTCTTAAACACTTTTCAAGCCTTTGTTCACATCACATCTGCTAACATCCCACTGACCAAGGCAAGTCATACGGCAAAGCCCAAAGTCCAGGGTGGGGAGGAACTCTTCACCTTCCATTAGGCTGGGGATTTGCAAACTTTTTCTGTGAGAGGCCAGATAAAAATATGTTAGATTTTACAGGCCACATACCTTCTTTTTGGCAAATTCTTCTTTTTGTCAAACTCTTTGAAAATATAAAGGCCATTATTGGCTGAGGATCTTACAAAAACAAGCTATAGCTGGATTTGGCCCACAGGCCATACTTTGCCCACCACCGCATTGGGCCATGATAACATTACTATAGGAAAGTTTTTTAAAAAAGTGGTACAAATAATTTAATCTTCCACAATTCACTTTCTTGGTTATAACTATTCATATTCCTATCATGAGCAAAATATATTCACCCCCATCCCAAAACACTCCCAAATTCACCCAAACAAAGCGTCAAGCCAATGTCCTGATCTACATCAGGTTCAAATGTGGCCACTCTTGATCCATAGATCTAGGAAGTAAAAAGACAAGTTCCACAATGGTCAAAGGAGGACAGTGTAACTGTAATAAAACATTTCCATTCAAAAAAAGAGAAGAATGATAGGCACATAGGAATCACTGGTTCCTGGAAATTTTGAAATTGTATTGGGCAAATGTTACCCTCTCCATCAAAGTAAAGGAATTCTCCTTGGTAAGACTCTAGTTTTAGAAATAGATCAATGCCTTCCTGGAGCAGGGTGGTTTTTGTTTGTTTGTTTGGTTGGTTGGTTGGTTGGTTGGTTTTTCATGGTAATTATCAGGATCTCCCAGAAGGCAAACCTAGCCATGCAAGCCCCTTTCTTGTCTGCTACTATCCCATTTGTCAAAGAAAGTGATATGGCCAAGTTCAAAGTCAAAGAGCAGAGAAGTACATTACTGTACACCCACCACAAGGCCATGACAAGAATGTGGTTGCATAATACTACTACAAAAGACTAAAGCATTAAGGTCAATTGTTTAATCTGCCTAAAGTGCCCCACTTTATGATATAATGGCATAGCAATTTAGGTTTGACCTATAGTGATTCCATATTGAGACGGTTTTCCAAAAACAAATTAGATCCCAAATCAGGGTCACCTGAACATAAACACAAAGATTTTTGTTTACAACAATGAATCTTAAATTTTAACAAATATTTAAAGTCAATAGACAAGATCCTTAGAATGACTGCAAAGAGTTAAACTTTATTCAAAGAAAATAAATCTAATAGTTAAAAGGGAGGAGCAGTTAATGTCAAGAAATGACACACCTATACTGAACACCAATCTATGTGAAAATGGATTTTAGTTGATTCACTGCTTATTATGAGCGGACATTGTAATGAGTCTTCCAAAAACCTAATGGAGTCAGGCTGCATTTAGAAAGTAGAGTACTCAACACAGGGGATATTGTCACTATTCTTCTGACTGTTCAAACCACATATTATAAAATGTGTTCCATTTTAAGAGTCACATTTTAAGAGAAGCATTGATTCAATGGAATGGTCTAGAGGAAGGTGACAAAAAGAGAAGTGTCTTTGAATAATGCTATATGATAAATATGGAAAGGAATTTCAGAAGTTCATCATGGAAAACAAAAAGGGAAGAAAGGGAGGGAAATATGAGAAATGCCTTGAAATGTTTTCAGGCTGTCATTTGGAAGAGGAAATAAATTTATTTACTGCTGCTATAGATCAAAGGTTGGCCATATGTAGGGCCAAGGATGGGCCTACTTTTTCAGTAATAAACCACCTAGCACATAAATATTTTAGGCCTTATAGTCTGTTGCAACCACTCAACTTTACCACTGTAACAGGAGAACAGTCATAGATGGTACATAAACTAATGTGTGTGGATGTTCTTAATAAAACCTCATTTATGGACCCTCAAATTTGATTTTCATACCGTTTCCACAAGTCACAAATATTATTCTTCTTTCCAATATTTTTTCAACAATTTAAAACCGTAAAAAAAAAAGAAAAATTCTTAACTCACTGGCCATACAAAAATAGGCAACAGACTGAACCTGGCCCACACACCAAGTACACCAACGTCTGCAGTAGCTAACAACCTAAGACACTGGGTCCTAGTGATAAGAAAGCAACTATCAGCACACACGCACACAAAAAACATTGTTTTAATAATTGAAACAAAGTGGAATGCTGAGCAGGTGCTGTTGAAAACCTGTCCTGTATCCCCTTGGCCCACCTCTGTTTTCCATAGACAGTTCGTCTGCAAACTGATAGCTGTCCCTTTTAAATACCCTCTACTCTGCTACTCTGCCTGGAGGATTTCTCCAGCATCAGAGGAGCTGGCCTAGCCCACCTGCAGGGCAACCTGGGAGTGCTGACAATTAAATTCTACCTGGAGCAATCTTGACCAATGAGGGCTAGGAGACAGAATAATACCTCAGTTTCCTCCCCTTGGTGGAACAATTCTAAGGTGGGTTCTACACTGTCCATCAGAGAATCCCCATCATAACTGAACTCCAGTTGCCTCATTAACGCAAACTATGCTAGCTTTCCCCTGTCAATGTCTCATTGTTTTCCACTCTCACTTATACTTCTGAGGATAACCTCTCAAATTAACTACCTGCCCTCAAGGACTTACCTCAGATTCTACTTTCTGCAGACTCAAATTAAAACAGATGTGTCAGGTTGGAGTTAATGAGCATGGCCTTAGGGACCAGATGATCACTTGCTATCAAAATGGAAGCGATTTTTAAGTTAGACTAGTGATTCTCAACTGATTTTGTCCCCTAGGGGCAATTTTTGAGTATTATGACTGCCCCTACTCCCACTCTGGCATCTAGTGAGTAGAGCAAAGTGATGCTCCTAAGTATCCCATAATACATGGAATAGTCCCACACGACAAAGAATTATCTGGTCCAAATGTCCATAGTGCTGAGTCTGAAAAACCCCAAGTTAAACCGGAGATTGATCTAAATGGACTCTAATGTCCATGTACTATTCTAAGATTCTACGATTTTAAGAAATCACACTGGGATTCTTAACCTGATGAGCTTCAAAGGATTCATAATGTCTTGGAATTTAAGTGCATAATTTTTTGCCTTTATCTATTTTTACATTTTTGTGGAGAGTGTGCACAGTTTTCATAAATTTCCCTAAGGGGTCTGTGACCCATAAAGGTTAAAAACCAAGCTCTAATAAATAATTCTTAATAATTTTACTATAGGTCTAAATCTTTAATCACCTTTTTTTCTCTTCCGTAACATTAAGAAATATAGGATTGACTTTTCATGTTTGACAGCAGCTTTTCCTAAGTCTGTGTAATTCTGATAGGTATAAGAAGTAGGCAAAGAAGAGACTGAATTTAGTTAATTATGATACATTAACAGTACACAAACTTCCTGGCAATCAATCTGGCACTTTCCTCAAGTACAAATAAAACTCTTTTTTAAATCCCTAATTCATATAGATCAGCAAATATCACTACATATTGAGGAAGAAATTGAGCAAATGAAAATTGCGTAGAGAGAACAGTCCTTTACATCCTCTTATCCCATATCTTTTTGGACATAAAGCCACTGTCAATGAAGTGCCTAAGATAAAGAATCGGTATAGACCTTCCCTTCTGTAGATTTCTTAAGCTGGGACCATATAAATCAAATAGGATTACTTTATCTGCAGCTAAGAATTCTGTAGAGACATATTGAACCTATAAGAGATGGCAGAACCTGGCCAAGTTCTGTCTTTTAGATAATAAATTCTACTACCATTCTGACTCTGCTTTCAGAGTCTTTTCTATATTTATTTTAGGGCAAGATATGTGGATTTATCTGCAATATTAAACAGATTTTTGTTTTACAAAACAAAATTTGCTGGCTTAGATTAAGTATGACTCTTGCCATTGTGCATATGTGAAAGAATGAGAAAAAATAGTAACAATTAAATATATGTGATATAAAATTAAATGTAAAACACAAGTCAGACATTAGACCACTCTGAAATAATATGATATGCAACTTTCTAATGATAGCTACCCTTTATGAGAACTTACTGCCAGATATGATAGATTTGGGTAGATAGGTAGATAGGTTATAGATCAATACATAGATATATTTAAATCTCACAACAGTTATTTGAGCTAGAAACAATTTTTCCATCCCTATTTTACAATTTGAGGCTTAGAGAGTTAAAATAATTTACCCAGGGCTATGGAACTAAAAATGCCAGAGCAAGGATTTGAATCCAGGTCTCTCTAGCTCCAAAATTTATCTTTATCCCCACAATACAATACTGCCTTACATGGTATAGCAGTTTAATTAGGAAATGTTGGGAAGATGTGAATCTCTGCACTGGGAATATCTGAGTCACCATAGAAAATTTTGGAAAGTAGCTGGAGTTGATAACCTGACCTGAAAAAGTTTTAACCTTCAAATAAGTTTTGGGGCACCAAGCCTTCTATGCTGTACAAGTGAGCAAGGAGTTTGAGGTATGCATCACCAAAAGAGGCCAGAGCTTTGTGGGAGGCATAAAGACACATTTAGGCTTTGAAAAAGAGAGTAGGAGCCGGCTTCTGTCAAAAGCAGAAAGCTGCGTCTATCAAAAGCGTATGAGAGCAAGAAGCTGCCATCTACCAATGACTAAAAAGACTGAGCCAAGAACCTGGCCTCGAAGAAGTGAAGAGTCTAACTTACACCTGGTTTTGACAATTAACTACAAAATCAATTTAGATTAATGGAATAATTCAGAGACAAATGGGTCAAAGGTGAGAGTAAGACTTCCAAGTCCTAGAACAATTCAGAGTAAAGATGGTAACTAAATGTCAGCACACACTCTACAGGGGATATTTACTGAGAAGAATGTGGGGAGCAGCAGATAGGAAAATGCTTCTGTATTCGTAAGGACAATTTCAGTTTTAAACCAAAGAAACTAAACTTACTCCACCTTAGGAAAAAATATATCTATTGGCCATACAACTGAAAACTCCAAGAATAAATCTAGTTTCAATTAGGGCTAGATAGAGGTGATCAGAGCTTGCCAGAGAACTTTCTCTCCAACTCAATTCTGCTTTCCTCTGTATAGGCTTCCTCCTCAGGTAGACAACTTCTGTAATAATAAGGTGGCCACCATAAGCTGCAGGCCTACAAGGTCCTAAAAGATCTTAGTCCGCCCAAAAAAGAAAGCCTGTTTCCTGATAGCGTTGACAAAAGTTGGGGTCTGACCTGGCTTGGATCATGTGACCATCCCTAAGCCAACCACTGTGGCCTGATGGCACAGGTCTTGATGGAGTAATTGCATGTCATTCCTGGCCCTGTTTTAGGTAGAGTAGGGATTGAAATCAAGCCGACTCAAACACAGGGACAGAGCATAGGTGGGAGGGATAGTTTCCTATAAGAAGATGCTGGGCAGGAGAAAAAAATGAAAATAGAAATAACGTATCAAAGCCTGAACAGGATTTGCAGTACAGGTACAGGTTGAAATGCAGTGCGGTCTGGAGCCAGAGGCACACACGTTGGGTATCAGGGGGCGGGGAGTCACACTTCAAGCAGTTAAGCATTTGTTGAATATTTACTACCACATTTCATTGATTGTAAGATGCACATTTTTCACATTTTAACAACTCAGATATCAGAATGTTTCTTACAATGAATGACATCCTATAATGGCTGCTGGCCAGAGGGCAGCTGTGATATAGTTTTCAAAGTCTGCACAGAACTGGGTCATAATTCTTCATATTCTCATCTCTTCAAATGAGTTATATACATTGTTAATACTATATTTGTAGAGTTCAAATGCTGTTTAAAATATCTTCTGAAAGATTAAACTATGATCCGGCACTGAAATGAAATATTATATATGCAGAAAACGAATCTGTGTGACAGGGCATCCATTTAATATTAATGAAGCACGCATTAACGGTTGGGAGAATGATCGCAATTCCATATTTTTTTTGCAAAGTAACACCAAGTGCTTTTTGACACCTAAGAAGGGATGACACCTGAGTGAGTGAGAAAGGATGATACCCACAAGTAGATGAAGCTGTATCACATTTTTTTACTGATATATATGAAAAGCATTGCCTTTCACATGCCAAATGCCCCTAAAGATAGTAACACTGAATGATAAGCATGTATTTCTAAATAGTCCAAAATAACTCTTTCAATAAATTTCTGTTAAATTAAATTTATAATTATAATTAAAGTAATAATAAGCCACTTAAGTAAGTGGTAGCATTTGTTGGTAGTACATAAAATAATGTTATGTCTTAAAATCGATAGCAATGGATTTGATGAAATAAGGTATACGACAGGCACTGCGGTAGGTACCAAAAATGCAAGAGAACTAATTCATGGTCCCTATATTTGAGATGTGCACTTTTAGTGGGGTGTGGTAGGGAGGGGTTATCAAGACAACCTTCACTAAGTCAGAAACGTTACTTCACATATCACACACCTTTTGTATTCTGACCCAATCTCCATTTCCAAAGTATTATATGAAAAACATTTATGGGAATGTTTGCAGATTTTAAACTAATAAATTTACGGATTATAAAGTATTTAACTGCCTTGGAAACTCCAATACTCCAAATACTTAAGCCAAAAACCTTAGAGACATCCTTGACTCCTCTCTGTCTCTCACATTCCACATCCAATGCCTCAGAAAATCTTTAGCTTCAAAATATATCTAAAAAATCTGAGTACTCTGCTACTGTTTTAATCCTACCCACCATGACCTCTGACCTGGAGTACTGCAAGAGTCTTCGTACAGGTCTTCCTGCTTTCATCTTCCTTCATCCAAAGCAAAAGTGATTCTTTTAAGCATAATGTAGATTATGACACTCCTGTGTCACAAATTCTGAAATGGCCTACCATTTCACTCAGAATAACAGCCCAAGTCCCTGCAATGACCAACACCCTAAATGACTAACCTTGTGTTACCTCTCTGATTTCTACTATTGTTCTCCCTTTTAGTTACTTCACTCCAACGTCCTGGCCTCCTTGCTGCTCTCTGAACACACCAGGCATGCTCCTGCTTCCAGCCTTTGCTCTTGCTCTTCCCTCTGCCAAATGTTCTTCGGCGAGATAACTGCTTGGCCAACTCTCTCACCTCCTTTCAGCCTTTGCTCAAATCTCATCTCGTCAATGAGGCCCCTCCTGATCACTCTGATGACGACTGCAACTGTCCCCTTTCCTCGGCTCTCCCAGGCCCCCTTACCCTGATCTAATTTCCCTTTTTACTATAGCATTTATCTGCTTCTAACACATTATATAATTTACTTATTTGTTATGTTTATCTCTTATTGCTTCATTCCCCACTTCTTCCATCTCATGAATCTAAGCTCCATGAGGACTATCTTTCTTTTTTCTGTGTATGTATATTTTTTATTTATTTATGTTTCTTATTAGTCATCCACTTTATACACATCAGTGTATGCATGTTAAACCCAATGTCCCAATTCATCACACCACAACCCCCACCAACCACCGCTATCCCCCCTTGGTGTCCATACGTTTGTTCTCTACTCCTGTGTCTCAATTTCTGTTCTGCAAACCGGATCATCTGCACCATTTTCCAGGTTCCACATATATGCGTTAATATACGATATTTGTTTTTCTCTTTCTGACTTACTCCACTCTGTATTACAGTGTCTAGGTCTATCCACGTCTCTACAAATGACCCAATTTCCTTCCTTTTTATGGCTGAGTAATATTCCATTGTATATATGTACCACATCTTCTTTATCCAGTTGTCTGTCGATGGGCATTCAGGTTGCTTCCATGACCTGGCTATTGTAAATAGTGCTACAATGAACATTGGGGTGCATGTGTCTTTTTGAATTATGGTTTTCTCTGGGTATATGCCCAGTAGTGGAATTGCTGGGTCATATGGTAATTCTATTTTTAGTTCTTTAAGGAACCTCCATACTGTTCTCCATAGTGGCTGTATCAATTTACATTCCCACCAACAGTGCAACAGGGTTCCCTTTTCTCCACACCCTCTCCAGCATTTGTTATTTGTAGATTTTCTGATGATGCCCATTCTAACTGGCGTGAGGTGATACCTCATTGTAGTTTTGATTTGCATTTCTCTAATAATTAGTGATGTTGAGCAGCTTTTTATGTGCTTCTTGGCCCTCTGTATGTCTTCTTTGGAGAAATGTCTATTTAGGTCTTCTGCCCATTTTTGGATTGGGTTGTTGGTTTTTTTAATATTGAGCTGCATGAGCTGTCTATATACTTTGGATATTAAACCTTTCTCCATTGATTCATTTGCAAATATTTTCTCCTATTATGAGGGCTGTCTTTTCGTCTTGTTTATGGTTTCCTTTGCTGTGCAAAAGCTTTTAAGTTTCATTAGGTCCCATTTGTTTATTCTTGTTTTTATTTCCATTACTCTAGGAGGTGGATCAAAAAAGATCTTGCTGTGATTTATGTCAAAGAGTATTCCTCCTATGTTTTCCTCTAAGGGTTTTATAGTGCCCGGTCTTACATTTAGGTCTCTAAACCATTTTGAGTTTATTTTTGTGTAGGGTGTTAGGGAGTGTTCTAATTTCATTCTTTCACATGTAGCTGTCCAGTTTTCCCAGCACCACTTATTGAGGAGACTGTCTTTTCTCCATTGTATATCCTTGCCTCCTTTGTCATAGATTAGTTGACCATAGGTATGTGGGTTTATCTCTGGGCTTTCTGTCCTGCTCCATTGATCTATATTTCTGTTTTTGTGCCAGTACCATATTGTCATGATTACTGTAGCTTTGTAGTATAATCTGAAGTCAGGGAGTCTGATTCCTCCAGCTCCATTTTTTTCCCTCAAGACTGCTTTGGCTATTTGGGGTCTTCTGTGTCTCCATACAAATTTTAAGATTTTTTTGTCTAGTTCTGTAAAAAATGCCATTGGTAATTTGATAGGGATTGCATTGAACCTGTAGATTGCTTTGGGTAGTATAGTCATTTTCACAATATTGATTCTTCTAATCCAAGAACATGGTATATCTCTCCATCTGTTGGTATCATCTTTAATTTCTTTCATCAGTGTCTTATAGTTTTCTGCATACAGGCCTTTTGTCTCCCTAGGTAGGTTTATTCCCAGGTATTTTATTCTTTTGGTTGCAATGGTAAATGGGAGTGTTTCCTTAATTTCTCTTTCAGATTTTTCATCATTAGTGTATAGGAATGCAAGAGATTTCTGTGCACTAATTTTGTATCCTGCAACTTTACCAAATTCATTGATTAGCTCTAGTAGTTTTCTGGTGGCATCTTTAGGATTCTCTATGTATAGTATCAGGTCATCTACAAACAGTGACAGTTTTACTTCTTCTTTTCCAATTTGGATTCCTTTTATTTCTTTTTCTTCTCTGATAGCCGTGGCTAGGACTTCCAAAACTATGTTGAATAATAGTGGTGAGAGTGGACATCCTTGTCTTGTTCCTGATTGTAGAGGAAATGCTTTCAGTTTTTCACCATTGAGAAAGATGTTTGCTGTGGGTTTGTTGTATATGGCCTTTATCATGTTGAAGTAGGTTCCCTCTATGTCCACTTTCTGGAGAGTTTTTATCATAAATTGGTGTTGAATTTTGTCAAAAGCTTTTTCTGCGTCTATTGAGATGATCATATGGTTTTTATTCTTTAATTTGTTAATGTGGTTTATCACATTGGTTGATTTACGTATATTGGAAGAATCCTTGCATCCCTGGGATAAATCCCATTTGATCATGGTGTATGACCCTTTTAATGTGCTGTTGGATTCTGTTTGCTAGTATTCCGTTGAGGATTTTTGCATCTATATTCATGAGTGATATTGGTCTGTAATTTTCTTTTTTTGTAGTATCTTTGTCTGGTTTTGGTATCAGGGTGATGGTGGCCTCATAAAATGAATTTGGGAGTGTTCTGTCCTCCGCAATATTTTGGAAGAGTTTGAGAAGGATGGGGGTTAGCTCTCCTCTAAATGTATGATAGAATTCACCTGTGAAGCCATCTGGTCCTGGACTTCTGTTTGTTGGAAGATTTTTAATCACAGTGTCAATTTCATTACTTGTGATTGGTCTTTTCATATTTTCTATTTCTTCCTGGTTCAGTCTTGAAAGGTTATAACTTTCTAAGAATTTTTCCATTTCTTCCAGGTTGTCCATTTTATTGGCATAGCGTTGCTTGTAGTAGTCTCTTAGGATGATTTGTATTTCTGCGGTGTCTGTTGTAACTTCTCCTTTTTCATTTCTAATTTTATTGATTTGAGTCCTCTCCCTCTTTTTCTTGATGAGTCTGGCTAATGGCTTATCAATTTTGTTTATCTTCTCAAAGAACCAGACTTTAGTTTTACTGATCTTTGCTATTGTTTTCTTTGCTTCTATTTCATTTATTTTTGCTCTGATCTTTATGATTTCTTTCCTTCTGCTAACTTTGGGTTTTGTTTGTTCTTCTTTCTCTAGTTCCTTTAGGTGTAATGTTAGATTGTTTGAGATTTTTCTTGTTTCTTGAGGTAGGCTTGTACAGCTATAAACTTCCCTCTTAGAACTGCTTTTGCTGCATCCCATAGGTTTTGGATCATCGTGTATTCATTGTCATTTGTCTCTAGGTATTTTGTGATTTCCTCTTTGATTTCTTCAGTGATCTCTTGGTTATTTAGTAACGTATTGTTTAGCCTCCATGTGTTTGTGTTTTTTACATTTTTTTCCCTGTAATTGATTTCTAATCTCATAGCGTGGCCAGAAACAATGCTTGATATGATTTCTTAAATTTACTGAGGCTTGATTTGTGACCCAAGATATGATCTATCCTGGAGAATGTTCCATGCACACTTGAGAAGAAAGTGTAATCTGCTGTTTTTGGATGGAATGTCCTATAAATATCAATTAAATCTATCTGGTCTATTTTGTCATATAAAGCTTGTGTTTCCTTATTAATTTTCTGTTTGGATGATCTGTCCATTGGTGTAAGTGAGGTGTTAAAGTCTCCCACTATTATTGTGTTACTGTCAATTTCCTCTTTTAGAGCTGCTAGCAGTTGCCTTATGTATTGAGGTGCTCCTATGTTGGGTGCATATATATTTATAATTGTTATATCTTCTTCTTGGATTGATCCCTTGATCATTACGTATGGTCCTTCCTTGTCTTTTGTAACATTCTTTATTTTAAAGTCTATTTTATCTGATATGAGTATAGCTACTCCAGCTTTCTTTTGATTTCCATTTGCATGGAATATCTTCTTCCATCCCCTCACTTTCAGTCTGTATGTGTCCCTAGGTCTGAAGTGGGTCTCTTGTAGACAGCATATAGATGGGTCTTGTTTTTCTATCCATTCTGCAAGCCTGTGTCTTTTCATTGGAGCATTTAATCCATTCACGTTTAAGGTAATTATTGATATGTATGTTCCTATGACCATTTTCTTAATTGTTTTGGGTTTGTTTTTGTAGGTCCTTTTCTTCTCTTGTGTTTCCCACTTAGAGAAGTTCCTTTAGCATTTGTTTTAGAGCTGGTTGGGTGCTGCTGAATTCTCTTAGCTTTTGCTTGTCTGTAAAGCTTTTGATTTCTCCATCGAATCTGAATGAGATCCTTGCTGGGTAGAGTAATCTTGGTTGTAGGTTCTTCCCTTTCATCACTTGAAGTATATCATGCCACTCCCTTCTGGCTTGTAGAGTTTCTGCTGAGAAATCAGCTGTTAACCTTATGGGAGTTTCCTTGTATGTTATTTGTTGTTTTTCCCTTGCTGCTTTCAATAATTTTTCTTTGTCTTTCATTTTTGCCAATTTGATTACTATGTGTCTTGGCGTGTTTCTCCCTGGGTTTATCCTGTATGGGACTCTCTGTGCTTCCTGGACTTGGATGGCTATTTCTTTTCCCGTGTTAGGGAAGTTTTCGACTACAATCTCTTCAAATATTTTCTCTAGTCCTTTCTCTCTCTCTTCTCCTTCTGGGACCCCTATAATGTGAATGTTGCTGCATTTAATGTTGTCCCAGAGGTCTCTTAGGCTGTCTTCATTTCTTTTCATTCTTTTTCCTTTATTCTGTTCTGCAGCAGTGAATTCCACCATTCTTTCTTCCAGGTCACTTATCCGTTCTTCTGCCCCAGTTTTCTGCTATTGATTCTTTCTAGTGTATTTTTCATTTCAGTTATTGTATTGTTTATCTCTGTTTGTTTGTTCTTTAATTCTTCTAGATATTTGTTAAACATTTCTTGCATCTTCTCGAACTTTGCCTCCATTCTTTTTCCGAGGTCCTGGATCATCTTCACTATCATTATTCTGAATTCTTTTTCTGGAAGATTGCCTATCTCCATTTCATTTAGTTGTTTTTCTGGGGTTTTATCTTGTTCCTTCATCTGGTACATAGCCCTCTGCCTTTTCATCTTGTCTGTCTTTCTGTGAATGTGGTTTTTGTTCCACAGGCTGCAGGATTGTAGTTCTTCTTCTTTCTGCTGTCTGCCCTCTGGTGGATGAGGCTATCTAAGAGGCTTGTGGAAGTTTCCTGATGGGAGGGACTGGTGGTGGGTCAGGACTATCTTTTTTGTTCACTGTTGCATTCTAGCACTTAGAACAATGATGGGCAAATAAGTAGGTGCTCCATAAACATTTGCTGAATGAATAAATGGGTGATTTTTACTAATCCAAATAGGTATATGAGTATAAATTTATGTATAGAAAACCACTTGGGATGGGCAGAGAGGACATAAGCAAAAAATCCTCTAAAATCGAAAAGTAAATTATGTCCTGACAGAGTAACCGAAGGAGAATTACCTATAGAAGCTATAGTACTAAGAGTCCAGAAAACAGAGAGGGGAGGAGAGACAGGGAAAACAGAAAAGAGGATTGCTACCTTGGGTGAAGGGCAGGTCTGCTAAGATTAATGGTTCAAGCTTCTGGCATTAACGCCTCCAGACTACACTCTGTTGAATGGATAAAAGCTTCCAACAAGCTTCTCCAAAAATGAGCAAACTCAGGGACATCTTCCATTCCCCCACACCTACCCCTAAGCCCTACCTGGGGCTACAAGAAATGTCCCAGGAGGATACTCATCTTCTAAACAGAACCCAGATCTGCATACCCAAAGCTGACATCTCTCACTTCTGTCAAAATGAAGCCCACAGATTGCCTGTGGACACACAGCCGGCATAAGCAAGCCAGCAGCAATCCAATCATGTATTCTGCTTTCTCTTCTTTCTCCCTTATGTTCTATATGCCAAAGGGGTGAAAGGAGAAGAGACAGTAATAAAGCTAATTGGAGAACCATTAAACGTTTTTTTACTCTCAGCTCTATCTATATCTGTCTTTAGGGTAAAACTCTGTTATGAAAATAAAGGTTTTGAAATAATATTCAAAATCCAATAAAAGTATATGTCATGGAAAGCTGACTACCTGAAGGTTCAAACTACTCTACCTCCAGAATCTCAAATTCTCTCTCTGACACAGGCATCTTATTTCTCACTTTTCTCTCTTCTCTCTTAAATTGGACAGGCCCCCTGGAAGACCACACACTTCCTCCTAACATTTGCCCCATCTCTACTGGCAGAAATCCCACCCATCCTTCAATGCCTAGCTCCAATTCCAAATCCCTCGGGAAGACTGCAGCATTTGGCTTGTTCCCTTCTTCTGACATGTCCCTTGTCCTTTTTCCTTTTCAAATGCATCATGTGTGCATTTGATACAATTTTCCATAACAGACCTGAGTTTCTCCCTTATCTCTGCATCCCAAAAGCACGCTGAGCATAATAGCCCTGAAGTGCAGGACTGTAGAGGCCACAACCATGAAGGAAGCACACTTGGAAATGCAAGAAAAAAGATTGTTCCAAGAAGATAAAAAGGATCTGAAGGATTTTCTAATGCCCTCATTTATATCACACAGACACCCTTCCATATTTAGAACCTAGTAGATTTTTTCAAAAATTTTAAAAAAATTTATCTACCCGATTGTTGTTATTATTATCGTTGTTTTTATTATTTTGCTCTATCTTGGTAGCACTTGTAGGAAAAAGGTCAAATTTATAACGCAGACGAATTCAACTGACTCTTTTATTTTCTCCAGAAAACTTGGGAAAGAGAGTAAACTCAGTTTGCCTCTATGCTGAAGGTCTCTCTCTCTCTCTTTTTTTTTTTTTTTTTTTTGGCTGCACCAGGCAGCATGTGGGATCAGTGCTGGAGGTCTCACAAAAGGTGTAGGAAGAGGAATGTGGTACTGTTGCCAATACCTAAGATAGCACTTCCAGGAATGAGTACACCTCAATTCAAGGAGAGGAAACCCTTCAGGTGTAATAGAGCCAAGTTAGTAGGTAACCCTACAATTTATTGTCCAAACTAGGTCACTTTTGAGAGTGAAAGAGGCACCATTAACCATGACATCAGGCAGCAGGTATTAACTGGAACTGTCCCAGGCAACCGGAACCTATGACAACCCTTCAAAAAAGTCAGTGAACCTGAAGCTTCAGGGTACACACAGCAGGAGAGAGACCATTGTAGGTCTAAAGCAGCTCTAGCTAGCTTAGAATAAATCCTCTGACAAAGCTGCCTATTGAAAGAGCCATTCAACATTCTACCACTTCTAGAAAGCTCAGCAGGAAAAAAGAAAGTGTGGAGAATGTTATGTTGAATAACTCAATCACCATGGGATTAGGAGAGTGGAAGCTCCTAGAAGTCTTTACCATCCATCAAAATCCACCTCCCACTGCTGTCATCAACAATTAGGACCAGCAATTAACCTACCAGGATGAAGAGACCTTATTATCTAGGAGTCTCTATCTTCTCTGCCATCAAGGCAGAGGTAACGACTGAGAAAGAAGAAAGGCTCCATTATCTTCCACACCAAATGAGGAAAAGAAACATAGAGATACAAAATGTTGACACTAGAAAGTGTCTTAGAGACAATCTAATCCAGGTTCCCAATTTATAAATGAGGTAATCTAGCTCAGCAAGAATAAATAAAACATTTTATGTACCTAGAAGAGAAAAACATTTATGATTTCATTCATTTATTCCTTCATTCAACAAGCATGTATTGAGTACTCCCAACATGTCAGGCACTATGATAAGCACTGGGGGGGAAAAGGATAAATAAGACATTTTCCTGCCCTTGAGCACCTGTGTATTTATAGTTTAAATGTTTAATTATTTAAATAATAATATTTTAAATACTGTTTGTTGAGTATATCATGAGACTATTGGGTTAATACCACTTGACAATTCTAACCAAATGGCAAAAAGAAAAGGATTCTTAGGAATCCCTACTCTTATTAGGGAGAATGTGGGTAAATACTGCCACTATATGGTAACTTTGCTCAGAATTCTTGCAGTGAAAAAATGTTTAATAATAAACCTTCCATTTGTCTTATTTTTCTATTCTTTCTTACCCCACATGTAAGCATCATCATATACAAAACAATGAGAATCAAATTGAAGCCTACAATATTCTTGTGTATATATACTATAAATATTGAAGTTCAAAATATACATTTCCAGATTTCCTAGAATCCTAAAGAAAACAAAGCTAACTTATACTCTTTTTTTTCTATCTGTAAAACAAATGTGCCTCCAAAACCACACTAATGAATCTTTACCATTTATTCATAGAATGTCATCATGTAGAAAGATGGTCATTATGTGAAATTAGTTTAAGTAGAAGATCTTCCTGATTCATTCATTCTTTATAGAATTTATAATAATAATCATGTGGCATTCTAAATGTTTTGTAAGAAAGAAGGATTTGGAATTTAAATGAAACCAGTATCTAGAAGAACAATTTCAACATACCCAAATAAAACATTACTTAAACCTGAAAATATTGGTTACACTCTTTCCTAGAAAACCATTTCAATTACTGAATAAAATTATTTAACATATCAATAAAGCATCCGAACCCAACACTGTGAAAAGTTTTGTTGTAGTGTGACAATTTTATTTTATTTTTTCTAACTTCATTTCTCAATATTGTAAATTCAAATTTTAATCAACAGTTTCATTAGTCTTCCATATTCAAGTATAATATGGTTTCTCCTTAAATACTCATTAAGACAAATGTTTCTTTATGTACACGTGAACAGTTCAAAATATAAGGTGTCATGAAAGAGACTGAAAATAATATGAATTTCTCCAATATTGTACTTTAGTATCCAATTACAATAATAAACTGGCACATGTTTTCACAGCCTTAAATATTTTCAAATTACATGGAGCATAATGGTTTGCATTACATGAATGCTAAATTAAATGAGGATGAGGGGAGTGAAAATATATTCAGAAAATATATTCAGAAACCCTCATACCATTCCTGGTTAGTATGGTTTCTTTATGGGACAAAAGGTATTCAAATATAGTCCAGCGCTAAAAATATTTGAGCCCCCTGTAGTTCATAGGAATAATAATGATTAAAAAAGAAAAGAATAGTATTAAGTAAAATATATTATTTCCAAAACAGAAAGAGACTCACAGACACAGAAATCAAACTTATGGTTACCAAAGGGGAGAAGGGGGTTGGAGGAGGGCTACATGGGAGACTGGGATTAACATATACACACTACTATGTATAGAATGGATAACCAACGGGGATCTACTGTGTAGCACAGAGAACTATATTCAATATTATGTAATGATCTATAAGGGAAGGGAATCTGAAAAAGAATATGTGTGTGTGTGTGTGTGTATATATATATATATATATATATGTATATATATGTATGTATATATATGTGTGTGTATATGGCCGAATTGCTGTGCTGTACACCTGAAACTTACACAATATTATAAATCAGCTATACTTTGATTAAAAAAATTTTTAATATAACTACCAAGTCTATATAGTGTGGTTAAGCACAGATGAAAAAACCAGTATTCTCCTGAGCAGGTTCTATACATGTTTGGGACTTCACAGACTGCAAATGGTGAGAAACATTCTAAATCATAAAACAAAATAAATATTTTATTTCACTTCATAATCACACATGTAAAAGGTCACCAGCCTAGACTGAGACTCTAAAATGTGTTTAGCTTGATTTAGCCCTGGCCTTCATGCAAAACCATAGAGTGCTGTCATAGAGTCAGGTTTGCTGCACACTTTGTTCATTTACTCATTAGAGGCAGGAAGAGCATAGCACAATGTTTACAAAGATGGGCTTTCAAATCATACAGACGTGGGCAAAATCCTGGTCTTATGATTTTGCACAAGTTCATCCAAGTTTCTAAACCTGTTTCCTCATTTCAAAGAGTAGCTGGATAAAATGAAACTCAGTATGTTAACTGTTTATAATTATCGCTTATTAATAGAAATTTTATCCAGCATCACCGTGGTAGGCAAAATAATGGCCCTCCAAAGATGTCCACTTCCTAATCTCCCGAACCTATAAGTTTGTTACCTTGTGTGGCAATGGGGAATTAAGGTTGACAATCAGCTGACCTTAAAATATGAGGGTTATCCTGGATTCTCCAGATGGGCTCAATGTAATCACAAGGGTTCTTAAAAGTGAAGGAAGGAGGGGCTTCCCTGGTAGCGCAGTGGTTAAGAATCCACCTGCCAATGCAGGGGACACAGGTTCAAGCCCTGGTCCGGGAAGATCCCACGAAGCAACTAAGCCCGTGTGCCACAACTACTGAGCCTGCGTTCTAGAGCCCCCGAGCCACAACTAGTGAGCCCGCATGCCACAACTACCAAAGCCCACGTGCTTAGACACCATACTCCGCAACAAGAGAAGCCACTGCAATGAGAAGCCCGTGCACAGCAACGAAGAGTAGACCCCGCTCACTGCAACTAGAGAAAGCCCACGCGCAGCAATGAATGGCCAACGCAGACAAAAATAAATAAAATAAATTTTAAAAAAAGAAAGACTGTTTAAAAAAAAAAGTGAAGGAGGGAGGCAGGATTGTTGGAGTCAGAGGGAGATGTGACTACAGAAAAACAGCCACAGAAATTCAATGTTGCTGGCTTTGAAAATGAAGCAGGGGGCCATGAGCCAAGGAATGTGGGAAGCATCTTGAAGGTGGAAAAGGCATGGGCAATGATTCTCCCTTAGAGCCTCCAGAAAGGAATGCAGCCCTGCCAACACCTTGACGTTATAGCCCAGTGAGACCAGTGCCAGACTCCTAACCTGCAAAATTGTAAGACAGTAAATTTGGGTTTTTTAAGCCACTAAATTTGAGGCAATTTGTTACAGCAGCAATAGAAAGCTAACAGCATTACCTATATGGCAAGAGCTCTGCTGGGTTCTAGAGATAATGAATTAAGTAAGACACCCTAAGGATGTATTTCCATCTCAACAAGTCCCATTTTATAGCCCTGGAGAAACTTATTATAGTATATAATATCAAGAGTATTGCTCAGAAGAGTTCTATGCCTATAGTCTAGACAACTAAGATAATTTATTAAAACAAATCTTTGGCATTCTACAGACCCATATCTTGCTCCCCTTCTACTTAGGGTAAATAGTTGAAAGCAGAAATTTTGGCATAGATGAAGCTTTTGGCAGAAATAGCAAGTTGCCTGCCAAAATTCTGTCTCCCCTTCTTCCCTTACTCTTACACAATTGGTGTAGCAATGTTTCCAGCTAAAATCCTAAATTTCTAAGTTGCTCTTGCAGGAAAAGGTATCTAATGAGATGTGAGCTAAATTCTCAAGATAGAACTACATGGAAAGTTCTCTTAAGGGGATTACTTATCTGACAGACACTCTTATTCCTTTCTCCTTCTTTCTGTCTGGAATAAAGTAGCAACTTTGTGACCATAAGAGAATGATGATAGAAACCAAGGATAGAAATTAAGAGAGAACCCAATAATAAAGGCCATGCTTAATGGAAGGGGTAACAGAATTATTGAAGGAGCCAGGGATGACATGGTGTAGTATGAACACTAGACTGCCCACCTGTGGAATTCTTTTACGTGAGGAAAAATAAATTTTTAACTTGTTAAGCCAACCAAAAGCAATTCCTTATGCCTGACCTAGTATTCCTTTCTCTAGTTTTTCAAGTGAAGTTTCCTTAAAATCAGGCAGAATTTAACACTGAAAAGAGGCCACTAAATGGTGCTGGAACAAGTGGACATCCACATGAGAAAAAAATGAACCTATACTTAACCTTACAACCTTCACAAAGAAATAACTCAAAATGGGTTACAGACCTAAATGTAAAATGTAAAACTATAAAATTCCTAGAAGATAACATAGGAGAAAACCTAGGTGACCTTGGGTATGGTAAGGTCTTTTTAGATACAACACCAAAGACATGATCTACAAAAGAAATAACTGATAAGCTGAACTTGATTAAGATCAAAAACCACTGCTCTGCCAAAGATACTATCAAGTGAGTGAAAAGACAAGCCACAGAGTGAGAGAAAATACTTGCAAAAGATATATCTGGTAAAGGAATGTTATCCAAAATACACAAAGAAGCCTTAAAACTCAACAATAAGAAAGCAAACAGCCTGATTAAAAAATGGACCAAACGCCTTAAAAGACATCTCACCAAAGAAGATATTCAGGTGGCAAATAAGCATATGAAAATATATTCCACATCAAAGGTCATCAGGGAAATGCAACTACTACATACCTACTAGAGTGGCCAAAAGCCAGAACACTGGTATTATCAACTGCTGGCAAGGGTGTAGAGCGTTAGGAGCTCTCATTCATTGCTGTTGGGAGTGGAAAATTATACAGCCACTTTGAAAGACAAGTTGGAGGTTTCTTACAAAACTAAACATATTCGTACCATACCTCCAAGCAATTGTGCATCTTGGTATTGCCCAAAGGACTTGAAAACATGTCTGCACAAAAACCTGCACCTGGATGTTTACGGCAACTCTGTTCACAATTGCCAAGACTCAGAAGCAAGCAAGATGACCTTCGGTAGGTGAATGGATAAATAAACTGCAGTACATTCAGACAACAGAATATTATTCAGAAATGAGGTATCAGGCCATGAAAATACATGAAGGAAACTTCAATGTATATTACTAGTAAAAGAAGCCATTCTGTCAGAAAGAGAAAAACAAATATTATATATTAACACGTATATGTGGAATCCAGAAAAACGGTACAGATGAACTGGTTTACTAGGCAGAAATAGAAACACAGATGTAGAGAACAAACGTATGGACACCAATGGGGGAAAGGGGGTGTGGGATGAATTGGGAGATTGGGATTGACATATATACACTACTATGCATAAAATAGATAACTAATGAGAACCTGCTGTATAGCACAGGGAACTCCACTTTGCTGTACAGTAGAAACTAACACAGCATTGTAAAACAACTATACCCCAATTAAAGAGAAGAAAAAGAAGCCATTCTGAAAAGGCTACATACTGTATGATTACAACTATATGACACTCTGGAAAAGGCAAAACTGTGGAGACAATAAAAAATTAGTGGTTTCCAGGGGTTAGGAGGGAGGGAGGAATTAACAAGCTGAGTACAGTACTACTCTGTCTGACACTATAATGGTGGATACATGTCATTATAAATATGTCCCACCCCATAGAATATACAACATCAGGAGTGAACCCTAATGTAAAGGATGGAGTTTGGGTGATAATGATGTGTCAACATAGATTCATCAGTTGCAACAACTGTACCACTCTGGTTGGGAATGTTGATAATAGGGGAGATTATGCATGTATTGGGGTGAAGGAAGTATATGGGAAATCTCTATATATTCTGCTTAGTTTTTTGCCTTCTTTTTTCTCAGTTTATTTATGTCATTATAAAGATTTATATGTAGAGACACAGAGAGAGACATATAGACATATATATATATATATAAAGATTTTATTTTTTGAGCAGTTTCAGGTTTACAGCAAAATTAAAAACTACTATTTCTTTCATGGATCTTGCCTTTAGTATTATATCTAAAAAGTCATTACCATACCTATGACAACGTTATCTCTTATGTTATCTTCTAGGAGTTTTATAGTTTTGCATTTCACATTTAGTTCTGTGATCCATTTCTAGTTAGCTTTTGTGAAGGGTCTATGTTTAGATTCACTTGTTTGCATGTGGATGTCCAGTTGTTCCAACACCATTTGTTGAAAAAATTATCTTTGCCCCAATACATTACCTTTGCTCCTTTGTCAAAGATCATTGACAATTTTGATATGAGTCTATTTCCGGGCTCTATATTCTGTTCTATTGATCTATTTGTCTGTTCTTTCACCAATACCGCACTGTCTTGATTACTGTAGCTTTATAGTAAGTCCCGAAATCAAGTAGTGTCAGTGCTCCAATTATCTTCTTCTCTTTCAATATTCTGTTGGCTCTTCTGGGTTTTTTGCCACCACATAAAAACTTTAGAATCAGTTTGTTGATAACCACAAAATAATTTACTGAGATTTTGATGGGGATAGGTCAACTTAAGAAGAACTAACGTCTTGACAATATTGAGTCTTCTTAACTATGAACATGGAATATCTTTCTATTTATTTAGTTCTACCTTGATTTCATTCATTAGTTTTGTATCTTTTTCTTATACAGATCTTGTCGATATTTTGTTAGATTTATACCTAAATATTTCATTGGAGAGGGGGTGCTAGTGTAAACAGTATTGTGTTTTTAATTTCAAATTCCACTTATTCATTGCTGGTATATAGGAAAGCAGCTGACTTTTGTACATTAACCTTGTATCCTGCAACCTTGCTATATAATCACTGATCAGTTCCTGGAGCGTTTTTATTGATTCTTTTGGATTTTATACACAGATGATCATGTCATCTACAAATATAGTTTCATTTCTTTCCTCCCAATCTATATACATTTTATTGCCATTAATGGTCTAATTGCATTAGCAAGGACTTCCAGCATAATGTTGAAAACGATTAATGAGAGGGGACCTCTTTGCCTTGCTTCTGATCTTAATTAGAAAGCTTCAAGTTTCTCACCATTAAGTATGACGTTAGCTGTAGTTTTTCTGTAGATAGTCTTTATCAAGTTGAATAAGCTCCCCTTAATTCCTAGTTTAATGGAAGTTTTTATCATGAATGGATACTGGATTCTGTCAAATACTTTGTCTGCATCAATTGATATAATCATGTGATTTTTCTTCCTTAGCCTGTTGATGTGATAGATTACATTAATTGATTTTTAAATGTTGAACCAGTCTTGCATTCCTGGGATAAAGCCCACCTAGTTGTGGTGTATAATTATTTTTATACATTGTTGTATTTGTATTCTTCCTTAAATGTTTGGTAGAGTTCACCAGTGAACCCATCTGGGCCTGGTGATTTCTGTTTTGGAAAGTTATAAATTATTGATTCAGTTTCTTTAATAGATATATGCCTAATCAGGTCGTCTATCTCTTCTTGTGTGAGTCTTGACAGCTTACATATTTCAAGGAATTGGTCTCTTTCATTAAGGATATCAAATTTGTGGGCATTGAGTTGTTCATAATATTCCTTTATTAGCGTTTTAATGTCCTTGGAATCTGTAGTGATGTCTTCTCTTTCAAATCAGATAATAGTAATTTGTGTCCTTTCTTTTTTTCTCAGTTTGCCTGGCTGAGGCTTATTGATTTGATTTGATCTGTTCAAAGAACAAGTTTTCGGTTTTGTTGATTTTCTCTATTGACTTCCTGTTTTCAATTTCATTGATTTATGCTCTAGTTCTTTTTATTTCTTTTCTTCTGCTTACTTTGGATTTAATATGCTCTCCTTTCTCAGTTTCCTAAGGTGGAAACTTACATTATTGATTTTAGATTTTTCTTTTCTAATGTATGCATTCAACACTATAAACTTCCTTCAAGCACTGTTTTTATTGCATCTCACAAATTTTGTTTAGTTCACTTAGTTCAAAATACGTTTTTTGTGAAAAGGAACAGGTGAAGTAATAAGTGAGTATAATTCAAAATATGATTTTGAATATACATTACAGTAATTTTTGAACAAGTACTTGATTATAGCATACGAATCAAATATGGAATACTTAAGAGGGAAAGAAAATGAGCTGCCCAGCTGCACAATGAGGAATAAGTTGCTAAGTATGTGTCAAACAGAAAAATATGTAGAACTTAGTAGTCCACAAAATATCAACAAAAGGAACGGCATATCATAAGAAATGCTAGATAAATCTCATCAAATTCTAAGCTTGAACAGAATCATTTTTTAGTTTCAGTTGTACAACATAATGGTTTGATATTTGTATATATTGTGAAATGATCACCATAATAAGTCCAGTTAAAATCCATCACCATACATTGTTACAATTTTTTTCTTGTGATGAAAACTTTTAAGATTTACTTTCTTAGCAATTTTCAAATGTGCAGTAGAGTATTATTAACTACAGTCACCTTGCTATACACCCCTGTGACATTTATTTTATAGCTGGAAGTTGTACTTTATAACCCCCTTCACCCATTTTGCCCACTCCCCACATTCCCACCTCTGGCAATCACCAATCTGTTCTCTGTATATATGAGCTCAGTTTTGTTGTTGTTGTTGTTGTTGTTTAGATTTTTGTTTTTAGATTCCATAAATAAGTGAGATCATATGGTAATCGTCTTCCTGTCTAACTTATTTCACTTAGCACAGTGCCCTCAAGGTCCATCCATGTTGTCATAAATAGCAAGATTTCATTCTTTTTTATGGCTGAATAATATTCCATTGAATATATATCCAATATATATACCACAATTTCTTTATCTATTCATCCATCGATAGACATTTAGGTTGCTTTCTTATCTTGGCTATTATAAATAATGCTGCAGTGAACATGGGGTGCATATAGCTTTTTGAATCAGTGTTTTTGTTTTTTTCAGATAAATACCTAGAAGTGGAATTGCTGGATCATATGGTAGTTCTACTTTTAATTTTTTGAGGAAACTCCATACTGTTTTCTATAGTGGCTGTACCAATTTACATTCCCACCAACAGTACACAAAGGTTCCCTTTTCTCTATACCCTCAGCAACACTTGTTATTTCTTGTCTTTTTGATAATAGCCATTCTAACAGCTATGAGGTAATACCTTGTTGTGGTTTTGATTTGCATTTCCCTGATGATTAATGATGTTGAGCACCTTTTCATGTACCTGTTGGCCATCTATATGTCTTCTCTGGAAAAATGTCTTTTCAGATCTTCTGCCATTTTTAAATTGGATTGTTGGGGTTTTTTGCTATTGAGTTGTATAAGTTCTTTATATATTTTGGATGTTAACCCCCATCAGATATGTGATTTGCAAATATTTTCTCCCATTCTGTAAGTTGCCTTTTCACTTTCTTGATGGTTTCCTTTGCTGTGCAGAAGTTTTTTAGTTTGATGTAGTTCTGCTTGTTTGTTTTTGCTTCTGCTGCCTTTCCTTTTGGTGTCAAATCTGAAAAGTCATTGCCAAGACCAGTGTCAAGGAGATTACCATCTATGTTTTCTTCTAGAAATTTTATCCTTTCAGGTCTTACATTCAAGTCTTTTGCCTATTTTGAGTTAATTTTTGTGTATAGTGTAAGATAGTGGTCTAGTTTCATTCTTTTGCATGTGGCTGTCCATTTTTTCTAAAAGCATTTATTGAATAGACTATCCTTTCCCCATTGTATATTCTTGGCCTCTTTGTCATAAATTAATTGGCCATACATTTGTGGGCTTATTTCTCGGCTCTCTGTTCTGTTCCACTGATCTATGTTTTTATGCTGATACCATACTGCTTTGATTACTACAGCTTTGTAATATAGTTTGAAATCAGGGAACATATGCCTCTAGCTTTGTTTTTCTTTCTCAAGATTACTTTGGCTATTCTGGGTCTTTTATGGTTCCACAGAAGTTTTAGGATTGTCCTATTCCTGTGAAAAATTGCCATTGGGGTTTTGATAGGGATTGCACTAAATCTGTAGATTGCTTTGACAAGTATGGACATTTTAACAATATTAATTCTTCCAATCCATGAGCATGAAACATCTTTCCATTTATTTGTATCTTCATCAGTTTCTTTCATCAATGTCTTTCACCTTCTTGGTCAAATTTATTCCTAGGTATTTTATTCTTTTTGATGCTAGTTCAAAATATTTTTTAAATTTCTCTTGAGATTTCTTCTTTGATCCATGTGTTATTTAGCAGTATTTTGTATAATCTCCATATACTTTGAGATTTTTCCAATTATCTTTCAGTTATTAATTTCTAGTTTAATTCCATACTGGTCTGAGAGCAAACAGTCTGTGGTTTTCTAGTTTAATTCCACACTGGTCTGAGAGCAAACAGTCTGTGGTTTCTATTCCTTCAAATGTGTTAAGGTGTGTTTTATGACTCAAAATGTATCTGTCTTTGTAAATGTTCCATGTGAGCTTAAGAAGAATGTGTATTCTGCTGTTATCGATGAAATAGTCTATGGATGTCAATTATATGCAGTTGACCGACAGTGTTACTGAGTTCAACCAAGTCTTTACTGACTTTCTGCCTGATGGATCTGTCCATTTTTGATAGAGAGATACTAAAGTCTTAACTATAGCAGATTTATTTACTTCTCCTTGCAGTTCTATCACATTTTGCCTCATGTAGTTTGATGCTTGGTCGTTAGGTGCATACATGTTAAACATTGTTATGTCTTCTTGGAGGATTGACTCCTTTATCATTATGTAATGTCTTTCTTTATCCCGGATAACTTCCCTTTTTTTGAAATCTAAAATTAATATAGCTCCTCCTACTTTCTTTTGATTAGTGTTAGCATGGTATATTTTTCTCCATCCATTTACTTTTAATTTATAACTGTCTTTATATTTAAAGTGGTGTTCTCGTAGACAACATATTGAGAGATTATTCTTTAACCACTCTGACAATTTCTGTCCTTTAACTGGTTCATTTAGACCATTGAAATTCAAGGTAATTACTGGATTAATTTCTACCATATTTGTTACTGTTTTCTATTTTTTGTCCCTGTTCTTTGTTCCTATTTTTGTCTTCCACTCTTTTTCTGCCTTTTGTGTTTTTAACTGAGCATTACTTGATTCCATTTTCTCTCCTTTATTAGCAAATCAGTACACATCTTTTCTTCCTTTTTTTTAGTATTAGCCCTAGCATTTGCAATATACATTACAACTAATTCAAGTCCACTTTCAAATAACACTATATCATTTCATGGGTAGTGTGAATACCTTATAAAACAAAATTATCCTAATTTCTCTCTCCTATCCCTTGCATCATTGTTGTCATTCATTTCACTTATATATAAACATACTTAATTGTATATATATATATATATATATATATATATATATATATAGGGCTTACATAATTAAATACAGTGTTGTTATTATTATTTTGAACAAACTGTTTATCTATTAGATCAATCAAGAATTTAAAATTTTCAAATTTATTTTACCTTTAATTATTCCTTCTTCAATGCTCTTCCATTCTTTATGTAGATCTGAGTTTCTGACCTATAAGATTTTTCTTCTCTATAAAGGACTTTTAACATTTCTTGTAAGGCAAGTCTACTGACAACAAATTCCTTCAATTTTTGTTTGTCTGGGAAAATCTTTATTTCTCCTTCACTTTTGAAGGATCATTTCACAGTGTACAGAGCATTAGGTTGGTGGGGTTTTCCCCTCTCAACACTTTAAATATCTCACTGTATTCTCTTATTGTTTGCATCATTTCTGAGAAGGCAGATGTAATTCTTATCTTTGTTCCTCTACAGGTGAGACTTTGTTTCCTATAGTTTCTCTCAGTATTTTTTCTTTATTTTTGATTTTCTGTAGTTTGAAAATTATATGCTTATGGGGTCATTTTTGTTGTTGTTGTTGTTTTTGTTGAGGGAGGGCAGTGGCATTTATCCTGCTTGGCATTCTCTGTGCTTCCTGGTTCTGTGGTTCGGTGTCTGAGATTAATTTGGGGAAATTTTCAGTCATTATTGTTTCAAATATTTCTTTTCTTCCATGCTGTCTCTTGTCTTCTCTGGAATTCCCATACGTTACATATGCTACTCCTTTTGTAGTTGTTCCATAGTCCTTGGATATTCTGTTCCTTTTTGTTTATTTGGTTTTTGGAGTTTTGGAGGTTTCTACTGAGAGATCCTCAAGCTCAGAGATTCTTTCTTCAGCCATGTCCAGTCTACTAATAATAAGCCATTCAAAGACATTCTTCATTTCTGTTGCAGTGTTTTTTTATCTTTAACATTTCTTTTTGGTCCTCTCTTAGGATTTCCATTGTTCTGCTTACACTGCCTATCTGTTCTTGCAGGCTTTCTACTTCACCCATTAGAGCTCTTAGCATATTTTTCATAGTTGTTTTAATACCCAGTGCGATAATTCCAACATTTTTGCCATGTCTAATTCTGACGTTTGCTCTGTCTCTTCATATTCTGTGTTTTGCTTTTTGGTATGCCTTGTAATTTTTTTCTTGATAACCAGATATGACGTACTGAGTAAAAGGAACTGATGTATATAGGCCTTTAGTAATGTGGTAAGGTTTGGGGGAAAAGGAAACGTTCTACAGTTCTATGATTAGGTCTCAGTCTTTTAGTAAGATGCCTCTGGACTGTGAACTTCTCAAGTATTTCACAGTTTATACTTCTCTCCTTTGGTGGGACAGGATGGCGAAAGTTGGCTGGAGTTGGGTATTTCCCTTTCCCCAAGTGAGTTAGGCTTTGATAACACCCCAGCAGTTTAGGCCTTGTTAACCAGTTTCTCCTAAAAGCACGCCTTGTTAAGGAGAACAGAGTGCACTGGGTACTTCAAAATGCCTCCTTTTTCTCCCTCTGCTGGAAGCAGAAGATTTTTCTCCAATATTTGCTGTGAGAACTGGTCAAGCTCCTTGAGGTAAAACTCACAAAAATATGGGGCCCCCTATGACTAAGTTCCCCTTGAGCTTTTAACTCCCAGAGTTGTCCACACTGAGCTTCATCAGAGCCAATTACAGTTCAGATTTTCCTGCCCAGCACTAGTTCCCATAGCAGTTTCCTCTTGTAAGGCTCTGCTCTATCATCCATGACTCCCTATTTTTGCCTGAATGTCTCTCCACTCTTTGGGGCAGTGGTTTATCCTGTGTCCTCACCTCTCTTATGGATCCTAGGAGAGTCGTTGATTTTTCAGTCTGTTTGGATTTTTTACCTATTTTAGGATAAAGTGGCAAATTCCAAGCTCCTTACATGTAGAACAAGAAAGAAGTCACTTCTGCTCAATTTTGTGGTGAACCTAAACTGTTCTAAAAAATTAAGTCTGTTAATAAAAATATTTTTTAAAAGAGGCCTCTAGCTCCTTCAGACTTCTGGGAACTGATAGCATAAACTACCCTTCACTTAACCCAGTCTCCTGAGCCTCCAGAGCTCTTACTTTCAATAAATAATCAGTATTCTGATAAATACCTATTCACAAATGTTACAGTCTTAAAGAATCCTTCCTATGTTTTTGTGTCTGAACAGAGCAGCAACAGTATATGCTATTTCCTTGGAAGGAACTATAATGAACTACTAAATGGGTTTAATAATGAGGCTGCTTATAAGAAAGCTTGAGAAGTGTTAAGCCTTTCCTGTTTGCATAGAAATTCTAAATACTAGTATAGTATGTAGATGACAATTTTAAGGGACCTAGATTTCCACCCATTACTGTTCTGGTGTGAAGACCTGAATATTTTCCATCATGGCAACTCAAAACTTGCTTTAAAAAAAAAATCATTATAATCAGTTCACAGCAAGACATTGAGGAACAGCCAGAGGCAAGAAAAATGTACGGGCCTCAAAACTAACTTTAAGAGAGTTAAATCGTAAAGTAGAATTCTGTATCACTTTTTCTCCTAGATTTTTGCCTTGTTAGCACCAAAGATTTATGATGAAAAGCAGCAATTTCTCATCTAATTCCTCCCCTCTTTCAGATACATCTCCAAGGATAATATCTCTTAACTTTTTATGTTTCTGGGAGTTTCAGTGGTTATCTCTATAAGTGTAAGTAAGAAGTTTGTTTCTTTTTATTATCTTGACTTATTAAGTTTAGATAATATCTGTTGACTGCCATCTTTATGAATTGTGAAAATTGAGTTCATTTTCCTTGCTCCCTCCTCCCCTTCTCCTCTTCCCAGTGTTGGATATTTATATTGTTATTTTTGCTTTTGTATTTGTTAACCATTAACTATAAATAACATATTAAACACCTACTTCTCATTACATTGCCTTTCTACAGAAGCTCCCGAACACACTTTGTAACATAAGCACATTAACATCCAAACATATTTTCTCTGGTTTTCATTAGATTGATTCTAAAAGATGGAAATCAATAAACACAACAATAATGACTATGTAAATTTGCTCTAATGTTATACTAGAAATATATTCCCTTCTCTACAGGTCTCATTATTTGAATAACATATATATGTTATAATGTGGGTTTTGCCTAAAAGAATTAATTCAACAAACATTTATTTAGCATTTACCACACACAAGTCAATATCAAATCTGATGGATAAATATATGAAGGAAAACTATGTGTTCCTGTACAAAAAAAAAACTACGATTCAGGCAGAAAGTCATGAGATCTGAAAAGTATTCGGTATGTTGTGAATGCTGATTTAACCCTTTTTTTAAGTGATTGGAATTTTAATTATTGGGATGCATTTAGACATGCAGCAAATATTCAAGTGCTTACTATGTATCAGGTACTACATAGAGCACTCAAGAAAAATTGGTAAGCCAAAATAAAGACGGGGCTATAAAGACTCTAAGGAAAGGTACGTTATAAGAACATAATAGAAGTGGACATGATTTAGTCCTGGGAAAGTGAAGACAGAGTTGAGAATGACAGTTGTGCTAAGATTTAAAGGAAATGAAAATTAAAATATGTCGAGAGGAAAGTAGGAAAATGGCAGGGAAAGTAACATCCTGAGCAGAGCAAACAACATGCCTAAAGCCCTTGGGATTGCTCTTTAGATAAACAGAAAGAAAACCAGGTGGAACCCAGAACACAAGGGAGAATGCAAATTGTTTGATGCTTGATAGATGAATGATATGTATGTGTGTGATTACAATACATATTATGTAAGTAATTTTACATATATGTGTGTTCATTTGACCCTTGAACAATGCAGGTTTAAACTGTGCAGGTCCACTTACACTCAGGTGTTTTTCAATAGTAAATACTACTGTACTATATGGTCCACAGTTGGTTGAATCCATGGATGCAGAACCACAGATATGGAGGAACCAAATCACATATACAGAGGGACAACTATAAGTTTATATAGGATTTTCAACTGTAGGAAGTGTTGGTGCCCTAACCCCTTGGTTATTCAAGGGTCAACTGTGTGTATATATATATATATATATATATATATATATATATATATATATACACACACACACACATATATATAAATAAATATATAAATTTCATATATGTGTAAAAAATTTAAAAGGATATATTATCATAAAAAATCATATCTGATGTTAATTCCTATATATCAATATTATACATATAATAATAAAATTATGTATCCCTATATGTATTATATATGAATTTCTAATTAATTTACCAATTCCTCTATGGATTACTAAAATAATCAATTCTTTTTTCCAATAGAATTGTATAAGCAAACTATGAGAACCTATGTAACCCCATATGTAAGATTTAAGTTATTTCTTCCAAAAAATTTTCAGCCACCTGTTTATTGTAGCTGGAAAGACAAATATGATTTATGTAATGTCCACACTAGTGAAATTACTCACTGCTTTGCAGTTCTTGCAGCTCTTTTTTACCCCTCCCCTTTGTTCTTCAGACACTGCATGCTCTTGTAAACTCTGTTGTTTCTGTATGGCCCATTTCTTAGAATAGTATTTTTTTCAGCGGAACTTTGAATCCATTAATAAAATCAATTAAGTGAGTTGATTTTTTAAAAAGTAATAGGATAGAATCAAACTTTAAAAATGTTACAGTGCGGGGCTTCCCTGGTGGTGCAGTGGTTGAGAATCTGCCTGCCAATACAGGGGACACGGGTTCGATCCCTGGTCCGGGAAGATCCCACATGCCACGGAGCAGCTAAGCCCTTGCGCCACAACTACTGAGCCTGTGCTCTAGAGCCCGTGAGCCACAACTACTGAGCCCACGTGCCACAACTACTGAAGCCCGTGCGCCTAGACCCCATGCTCCACAACGAGAGAAGCCACCGCAATGAGAAGCCCACGCACTGCAACAAAGAGTAGCCCCTGTTCGCTGCAACTAGAGAAAGCCCGCGCACAGCAATGAAAACCCAACACAGCCAAAAATAAATAAATAAAATAAATAAATTTATCAAAAAAAAAAGTTTAAAAAATTCATTAAAAAAATAAATGTTACAGCGCATTATACATAATGGGCAGTGTTGTTTCTGAAGCTTTTGTTTTATTTATATATATACACGCATACACACATCATATGGAAACTTTCTTATTGTCATAGTCAAAAACATGCGAGAAATACTGATCTAGAAACTATTATGCTAGAATAGTCAATAACAATGCCAAGGGAGTATTTTTTCCAGCATATATATGATTCAATCTGTCTGCAATAGAAGTGTTTGCACCATCATCATCAAATGTTAGGAAAGGCAGTCTCATGCATGCTATCTTTTGGCCACATAAGAACGAGCCTTGGGCCTAGAACACGAACACTTCCTCACCAAGAGATAAAGAATCCTCACAGTCTGTACTGGGTTATCACCTCCTGTGAGATTATCTTTCCCTGTTTCAGACTCAATGTGTATTCCTTTGTTCTGGTTAGGCACATATGTCAATGGCCCTCACCCATGTTCCCTGCTTTCTCTATTTCAGACCCCAGAGGAGAGAGGCCAAGGTCTTTCTACTGCAGTAGGAAATGGGTGAATACAGCTATACTGCCTGTGCTGGCTTGCTGCAGAGTAGATCCACTGGCAATGGGGGACAGACACATTGCAAAGAATTGGATTTGTGCACTCTTTCCCTCCACTTGCTATAAGTAAATGCTGTACCACTTGAGCCTGGGGTACCTGTTGTCTGTTCTCAGCAACCTCAAATAATGGTCTGGTTTCTCCCCTGTGTGGCACTTACTGCCTTTTAATCTTGGCTGCATAGCCTGGCCACTTAGTGAATGGTGAAACATTAAGTATATCATCAAATAAGATTTAGTAAATGACTATTTAACTTGTAGAATACAGACAGAATTGAGCCTTGTTAAGACAGAGTTATATAAACGGTGCAACTTCCTGATTGCACATATTCCAAACATCTGAATCTTGACTGGAACAGAAGATAGGGTTCACCAGATCAGGCATCTATGTACAGCAATACTTAAAGTAGTTAGTTAATTTACAAAAGAATTACAAAAGTTGAACCACATTCAGTGCCCTTCAACATCATATTAATATACAATAAAATATAAAGAATATACACTAGTTCTCATGTCAGACTCCAGGGTTGACTCACTAAGGAACTATTGATAACCTCTAATGTTTGTGGTAAAGGAAACAGTTGTGATCAATATACAATCCTCTTTCCATTTCCAACATTGGAGAATTTTCTGAAGTGGTAAGACTTTAATCAGTTGGGGGACACTATTCACTGAACACCTAGTATACCAATCAGGGAAGACCTTTCATGGACTGAGAGTGTGTCATATACTAAGGACTATGGTTAAATCAAGTCTGTGCATCTGAAGTTTGAAAAAAAAAAAAAAAGAGGACAAAAAAAACAAGCATAAACATTGCTTCCTATGTCAAGAGACTTAAAAATTAGTACAAATTAGGAAAGAAGGAGAATTTTTCAGCAGTATGGAAAACTGATTGTAGGGAGACCATTCTAGGTGAGAAGAATAAGGAAGAAGAATATTCAAGTTTCTCATAGTACTGAAATTGTTTCCTAAAGGTTTGTATAAGCAAATATTTAATTTGTCCTACTTCTAGAATTTTTTTTAATCAAATGTCTGTGCTTACAGCACTCTAAAATCAGTATTCTTTTTGTGAAAATAAGTTTTAAAATATACCAGATTCTAAATCAGAAGACTATAAGAGGAAAAATTATCACCTAAGAAGCTGGGTGAGCAGGTTTTGAAAACTCATAGTCATCCCTTCAGGAAGAAGCAAGGTAATTTAACTGGAAAGGATGCTGGTTGAAAGGGAGATCAATATGTAATTTTAGCTAGATCGCTTCCCTATTGTCTTTTGGGCAAATGCCAAAGAAACTCTCTGCCTAGCTTGGGACAATGGGTCAAACCAGAAACACTGCTTTGCACCTGAGAGAGAAAATGAAGCTGGTACGGACAGTATGCTGAGACAGCCTGAGATTCCATTAGAGTGTCAGTCGTGAATAAGGTGAGATGCAATTTCTGTGGCTTTGAGATAGTTTCACCATCACCAAGTCTCCCTGGGCAAATTCATTGCTGTATTTATGATGAAACTTCTCATTTTCTGCTATGTTTTCTCTCTTGGACCTTAAAGTATATTCATCTTTTATCAGTTCCACACTTCACTGAGTGTCATGAGCTGGAAGAGATAATAAAATACTGGCTGGTGCTGCCCCGAGAGAGGACACTGAACCTTCCTTCATTTCAGGAGGCTGTTCTTACAGGAATTGATTTACCTGCCAAGACCACTATTAAAAAAAAAAAAAAAAGAATCATCTTAAAGCAAAGCAGAGCCAGAAAATTAGAAGCTGTTGTCTAAATGTAGACACTGTCCTCAAAGACTGGTAGGAAGAAGGATAAGATGGTATCATCAAATTCAGAGAAGCAAGAATGAATAATTATTATCATCAATTCTTCCTTAAATTTTATTTTTATTTACAAATATTTTTCAGTGTTTATTTTGCCCTCCACTTCTAGGCAATAGCATTCACATTATTTTAAATCCCATAGATTTTCTAGAGAGAAAAATAACATTTAAATATAAGTCTTCTCAAGATATGGTTCATATTACTGGTGTGTGTGTGTGTGTGTGTGTGTGTGTGTGAACACAAAGGTCAGGCATATCATTATCTAAGATCTTAACCATCAAAGTAATAGCACTTTTACCTTGAGACATGCCTTTAAATACAAAAGTTTTAGCCCTAGTACTTTAGTGATTACCCTCTTGCTCAAACTTGTTCTTCTCAGCCAAAAAAGTGGTTTCTTCCATATTGAGAAAAGTTTTCCAGATCAACATATTTTAATTCACAGTCAATGATTTTTACCTCTATTTAGACAAATATTAGGAGAATATAGTGAAATTAGGAAAAGACCTGGGGAAACCAGCACAGCTTAAATTGGAAACATTGAATCCCTTTGGCCTATCTATTCTGTAAGACTTTTATGAAGTCAGCTATCTTCAGAAGACTCTACAAAGGAGATACAGTTATTATGGGATTATTTTCTGATTTATTTTGATTTAACATTAAAATATGCCAAATATCATGACTGCCTCTGAAGGCAAATCTAAAATATCCTTTCATAACCAATAAATGAATCCAGAATGTTAAATTCCTAAGTAATAAAAAGAGTTAATTTCCCTCAGATAATTTGTATAGGGGACATCGTTGATGGCATCTGTTGTCCCTTCCCTGATTTCTAACATCTGCTCAAGTATCCACCCCTAGGTCATTTAGCTCATGAACTTGAAGAGAAATTGATCACACTCACAATTTGAGGGTTGGCCCTGAGTGCTCCAACATAATGCAGTTTCCTTGCCATGACTGGTTCAAAAACCAGACCTAACCCAACCAGCCCATAGCATTCCTTTGGTTGCAGGTTATTAACTAAATGATTAGGCTAGTGAGGCATGAGGGGAGGTTTACTAGACAAAGTGAAAAGAAGTGTCCCTGCCTTAAGAGAAAGGCAGAAAAGACAGCCCATGTATGTAGTTGTGTATGGATGTGAGGCTTAGTACTGCTGCAGCCTTCTTGTGACAAGACTAAGAGGAAAACAACACAAAAAGGATGAAAATGCCAAGAATATCTCAGCCAATCAGACCAAGTTCTGGTTAAACTGGGCCTAGTTGCCACCCCATCTATAAATATTTTGGGGTTCTTGAGGGCTAGTTTGAGTTGAATCGTCCATTACTTATGACTTAAAATACTCTAACACATATAATTAACAGGCTTCTCTTTCATAATTAAGACAATTATATAACTAATCATGTTTCACTTTTTGCTGCTAGGAATTGAGATTCAAATTTGAAACCAGCCACAAAAGTTACGTAAGCCTTGTGGCCTACATTTTTAGTACCATTTAATAAGGTCCACTTTTCCATCCTGTCTATTTTTTTCTGGTTTTTCAACTTTTTCTTTATAATTTTTATTATAAACCACCACAGATTACTTGCAGAATAAGTTGAGGTATAAATAAGTTAATAAAATAAAATAAAATAAATTAACACAAAATAAGTGGAACTTTCTCAGAAGGCCCGTAGTACAAACACAAGCAAGGAAAATCAAAGAAATGATTAAAAGTATTTTACAAATCAGAAACTTTTTATTAAAGAAAGTATGTTCTGTTCATTTTCCAGATAAATGAAACATTATTATATTTTATGTAATCAAGCAGAAGAAATAGAATTGGTTTTATATGATTTTTGATGATCTAAATAGAATTCAAATTGCAAAGCAACAGAATTGATAGCCTAAGAATTACTGCAAAGTGGCTCATGTTATGCAACTCATTTTATTTTTTCTGACTCAGACCATTTCACTTCACTAATCTAATTAATTTGTACTAAAATATGTCAAACCTGTTGCATTAAATTTTACATTAAAGTTGTTTGCTTGCCAAAGAATGTTTTTCTCTAGAATTGGGTTTTGGAATAAATGCACATTGCCCATTACACATTTTTCACCATTTTGATAGGCATACACTTTCTTTTCATAAGTATCCACAGCATGGAGATCATAGTGCATTTTGTACCTGAAATACATATTAAATATCTGATGAGACTATTACAAACACAATTTAGATATATATATGAATTTACAGTAAGTCTGGTGGGAAAGCAATCAACTCTGCTTAATTTCATCTTTCCTTCTTTGTGATTACAAATCCAAATTTTATTCCTATAGGACCTAAACCTTAAAAAGCAAGACAGGCTGTCAACCAGACAGGAGGGAAATGTTTGTCAATCCATATAAGGACTAGCAAATATGGTTTCTCTAAAAAAATTAATGGATAAAATATTTTGATAATTCTTTGGCACATTAATGGCTTACAAATAATAGAATGGGTTACTTTGAGGAATACAGGAAAGCACACTGAAGAAGGAAAAAGAAAAAAAAAAAAGGAAGACTTCCCTGGCCCCTAAGAGTACAAACTCCCACCATTAGAGCTTCTTTTATATTGAGTATTACTTTCATCACTAAGACACTTGGGATGATCACTTAAATTTTCAGTTCTCTTAATATCATGAAAGCAAGATTTGATTAAGGGAAGAAAGTAGCATGGTGAGATTGGACAACAAAATGGGAACACCATAAACTTTGCCTATTTCCTCATTAAGCCCATGCCAGCTAAGAGGTATGCAAACACAGGTCAGCACTATTTCAACCTGTCTAAGTCATCCACATGTGCTGAAGACTCAGCAACCAGGCCAACTACAGAGAGAGGTTCTAGGCAATCTTATTGACCTCTCACTGCTCTACTTGTAGCGCTCATTGTAAATGATATATTTGTTATGTGGTTGTATAAAATCATTTACAAATCAAAAGTCATGAAAAATTTCTCTTGTAATAATTTGGAAATTTGTGTCAATTATAACTACAAAATTAAATATAAACAATTTTAAAATCTGCAACCCCTATACAAATGTATCTATAAATGATTTTCATTTAGTGACAACTATATATTTCTATGTGTGCCTTCATTAGATGGCAGCTGTCTTTAACAAATTGGCATAAACTGCAAAAGGAACTCAGATTTGTTGCTGCTTGTCAGTCAAGCAAACACTTATTTAAGCACCTATACAGTTCTGGGCACTTCTGACCGCCATGAATATTCCCACCCCATTTTCCATCACTAATATGCTCTTGGGTAGCTTCATGGACAGCTCATCTGGGGGTTCGTAAGACTATTGCTGTAAGTAACTAGAATCTGAATGTGAGCAAATCACAACATATACCCATGTAAAGTCTCTGTGCAGGAAGACAGGCAACTCTCTCTTTAAACAGATTATTTTTAAACTTAAATGACTTGAACAAAGCAAATAATACAAGACTCTAGGAGCAGGGCAAAGTTCAGTGTCTGAGGCCTCCGTACCTTAAACCAAAAGTCTCAAATCAGGCTTCTTATGGAAACAATAAGAATGGAGAAAAAGCTATTCCCCATACACCCTTATGCCCCAAAGCAGAATTTCCTCACTCCCATTTCCTGAAGGGCCCACAGACCTCTCTGGCCTCAGAAATAGTTATTCTGAATTTGTTTGTGGTTTGAGAATTGTGGATAACATTTTACTTATTATAGTATTTACATGTAACACTCATTCACCTGTTTTCTTGCTCTCGTTTTCCTGTTAGAATCATTGCAATAGCTATCCATTATTTACTAAGACAAATAAGAATTCAAACTGACAAGAACTTTCAAACTCCAGCAGAGCAGAGATTATGCTTTAGTGACTAGCTGTGAATTCATGTATATGGATATTCATAAAAACAAGTAATTTCAATTTTTCTCTTTAGTGTGTCTGCTCTTATGGAGGGATAAATGCTGACAAAGAGATGTTACATACGAACTCAAAGACCTAAGAGTTAATGTGCACTTTATTGTTGTCCTGCAATTCCTTCCAATCTGGCCCTAAATCCCTAACAATGACTTAAAAAGCTTTCAAGAAAAATACAAGAATATTGACAACTTTCTGAAATGCTGCCCTCAAAGTCCATGCCATCGATCTTTTATTCCCCAGTCCTATGCAGCTATAATCACAGAATGCCACAGAAGACAGGATTGACTTCTGAGTCAGACAGCCCTGGATTAGTATTCCAGCACAGTATTCTTCTTACTGTGCACTTATCTGCTCTAAGCCTCAGCCACCTCATCTACAAGATGGAGATAATATGAGCACCCACTTCAGAGGGTGCTGGAAGCTTTAATGGGACACCTAACGTACAGTGGCAGTGTCTGGCACAGTGAGTGCTCAGTAAACATTACTCCTTTCTCCATACCCCTCTACAATGCCTAAACTATTGCTAACCAGGGCAAAACTACAGATTAGGAGACAGAATCTCTCATGTAAATGGGATTCATAATTATGACTGCCATAGTTTCAGTATCAAACATGTGTAGGTAAATCCTGGGCCCATGCATGCTCACAGCACTGTTGCTTTCACCTAATTCCTCTTGTCACCATTGGACTTTCTGCTGTGTTCCAACTGAACTTTCTCAGATGAAAATGTAGCATTGTTTATTTCCTTGGACTGACACTCATCCTACCTCTTGCCAACTATTTCTCCAAGGGAGCAGAAATATTCAGCCTTCTCCCTCACATCCTTAAAGGATGGCTAGAGTTCTTCTTCAAATGAACAAATTATCTGAAAACTTTGAGTAATGCTGCTGTTAAGAAACCCCTATCTTGGTGGGAATGTAAATTGATACAGCCACTATGGAGTACAGTATGGAGGTTCCTTAAAAAACTAAAAATAGAGTTACCATATGACCCAGCAATCCTACTACTGGGCATATACCCAGGGAAAACCATAATTCAAAAAGACACATGCACCCCAATGTTCACTGCAGCACTATTCACAATAGCCACATCATGGAAGCAACCTAAATGCCCATCAACAGACGAATGGATAAAGAAGATGTGCTACATATATACAATGGAATATTACTTAGCCATAAAAAGGAACGAAATTGTGTCATTTGTAGAGACGTGGATGGACCAAGAGACTATTATACAGAGTGAAGTAAGTCAGAAAGAGAAAAACAAATATCGTATATTAACGCATATATGTGGAATCTAGAAAAATGGTACAGATGTACCAGTTTGCAAGGCAGAAATAGAGACACAGATGTAGAGAACAAACGTATGGACACCAAGGGGGGAAAGGGAGGGTGGGGTGAATTGGGAGATTGGGATTGACATATATACACTAATATGTATAAAATAGATAACTAATGAGGACTTGCTGTATAGCACAGGGAGCTCTACTTCACTTCACTGTACAGTAGAAACTAACACAACATTGTAAAACAACTATACCCCAAATAAAAAAATAATAAGAAGAAAGAAAGAAACTCCTATCTTGCTCGCCAATTGGGTTCCATGGTTACTGGGGAAGATAACATTTCCAGAAACAGCATAATCTTAGTAACAACATTTTGCAAAACATACTACTGAAATCATAGGCTACATTTATGGAAGGCCAAGCTATGCTCAACTTAAATGTCTTATGTTCCAAAACACCATGTGTAAGCCAATTATTTGGAACTCAAAATGCATTCTCCCATAAAATGTTATACATTGATTTAGTGTTTCTGTCTATCACACATAAACTACTATAATTCATGATGCAATCTACCTGAGATAGAGTACCAGACATACTGATGTGCACAATTAGTCTCTATTTGTGTAACTCAAGTATTCACAGCCCTCATCAGCCTTCAAGTTTAAATTTGTTCATTTGTTCAACACATGAATATGATACGTATTGCCTGCTGCTAAATGCCAGGCACCTTTCTAGATACTTCAGATATAATGACAAGACAAAGCTCTTGGCCTAATCATGTTTACAGACTAATGGGGGAAAGAAACAAAAAACAGATAAGCACTATATAACTTCAGGTATGGAGAAGTGCTATGAAAGATTTTTTAAATCTTAGAGACATTCTTTCTGAGGAGATGACATTAAAGCAGACTTAAATAAGGTGGGGATGGTAGCAAAGCTACTATCAGGGATAAGCATTCCAGTCAGAGAAAACAGCAGTGCAAATGTCCTTAACTGGATTGGGCTTGGTAGTCAGAATGTTCTCAGTCAATGTCAAAGGAAAATTGTACCAGATGGAGTTAAATAGGCAAGGAAGAGTCTATTCAAGACTATTGCAATAGAGAAAAGAAACTTAACTCTGCTGAAACAAAAGGTGGGAGAGTTTTTAAGCACTGTGGTGAGCTAGTGGAAAAGTACTGGAGTAAGTTAGGGAGGAGGTGGGTCAATCTGATTATACCATCTGTGTTTGCTAATTGGTGGTAATCAAAGTTAGGCTCCTATCCTTCCATAGAGACTGAGAGATAAAGGTGCTTTCTTTCTTGACAAGATTCCATTTCAAAGGGATGGCTCTCAGGTCCTTAAGAAAGACATTTTTGGGTTGAAGAAGACCTCAAAGGGGCAAAGAAAGAATTTACAGTTGCAATTTTTCTAAAGTAAACACTTTAAAGTGATATCTAATTGTGGTTTTGATTTGCATTTCTCTGAGGATTAGCAATGTTGAGATTTTTTTGTGTGCCTGTTGGCCATTTGTATGCCTTCTTTGGAAAAATGTCTCTTCAGGTCTTCTGCCCATTTTTTAATTGGGTTCTTTGGTTTTTTGATATTGAGTTGTATGAGCTGTTTATATATTTTGGATTTTTACCCCTTATCGGTCATATCATTTGCAAATATTTTCTCCCATTCAGTAGGTTTTCTTTTCATTTTGTCAATGGCTTCCTTTGCTGTGCAAAAGCTTTTAAGTTTAATTAGGTCCCATTTGTTTATTTTTGCTTTTCTTTCTTTTGCCTTAAGAGATGGATCCAAAAAAATATATTTCTACAATTTATGTCAAAGAGTGTTCCACCTATGTTCTCTTCTAGGGGTTTTATGGTTTCAGGTCTTATATTTAGGTCTTGATCCATTTTGATTTTATTTTTGTATATGGTATGAGGAAATGTTCTAATTTCATTCTTTTACATGTAGCTGTCCAGTTTTCCCAGCACCACTTATTGAAGAGACTGTCTTTTCTCCATCGTATATTCTTGCCTCCTTTGTTGTTGATTAATTGACCACAAGTGCATGAGTTTATTTCTGGGCTCTCTATTCCGTTCCACTGATCTATATATCCTTTTGTGCCAGTGCCATGCTGCTTTGATTACTGTAGCTTTCTAATATAGTCTTAAGTCTGAGAGGGTGATACCTCCAGCTTTGTTCTTTTTCTCAAGCAATTCAGGGTCTTCTGTGGTTCTATATGCATTTTAGGATTATTTGTTCCAGTTCTGTGAAAAATGTCATGGGTGTTTTGACAGGGATTGCACTGAATCTATAGATTGCCTTGGGTAGTATGGACATTTTAACAATATTTATTCTTCCAATCCAAGAACACAGGATATCTTTCCATTTCTTTGTATCATTCTCAAATTCCTTCATCAATGTTTTATAGTTTTCAGAGTATAGGTTTTTCACCTCCTTAGTTAAGTTTATTCCTGAGTTTTATTCTTTTTGATGTGGTTATAAATGGCTATCATCAAAAAGTCTACAAATAACAAATGTTGGCGAGGATGTGGAGAAAAGGGAACCCTTGTACACTGTTGGTGGGATTGTAAATTGGTGCAGCCACTATGGAAAACAGTATGAAAGTTACTCCAAAAACTAAAAATAGAACTACCATATGATCCAGCAATTCCACTGCTGGATATACAACTGAAGCAAACAAAAACATTAATTAAAAAAGATACATGTATCCCAATGTTCAAAGAAGCATTATTTACAATAGCTAAGATATGGAAGCAACCTAAGAGCTCATCAACAGATGAACAGAGTTATATATGTATGTATACACACACACACACACACCCACACACACCCACACACACACACTGGAATATTACTCAGCCATAAAAAAGAATGAAATTCTGCCATTTGCAACAACGTGGATGGACCTAGAGAGTACTGTGCAAAGTGAAATAAGTCAGACAGAGAAAGACAAATACTCTATGTTATCACTTATATGTGGAATCTAAAAAATGAAACAAATGAAAGTATGTCAAGCTGAGGGGAATGTTAAGGCTGTCTTGGTCAGTAAAAACATCAATATTCAATGACTACAGTTAATAAGAGAAATCTTTGTCTAAAATTTTGCCAGCTCTCTGTTCATTGCTGCTAAAATTCCTTAAATAAAGTGATACATAATGTCAGCACATGAATGCCATCTGCTCCAGAAAAGGTTGTCAAAGGCCCAGAATACTGTTGGAGCAGACACTACTCAGCTATAGGTAAATACAGCTCTATCCACCTCCCAAATGGTTAGAATGTCAGATACATGAAATTTCAGAGATTGATATACCTCTTTGTCTTTGGGGTCTGGAAATGTCTGCCTTGTTGTTTTCTGTTTGTTTTCTTTGATTTGTTTTTTAAGTATTAAAAACCAAAAGTTTAGTCTAGAGAAAAGAGTCAGCCCTGATTTTGGCAAGGGCCTAAAAGAGTTATTTCCTAGAACTTTGAACCTGAGAACATTGCCTCCTGAGAAAACAGAGTTTCTTGATTCAGGCTTCCACACTATTCATACAAGGTCATGTAAATCAATTATTTATAAGTCAAGAACTGCATACATAATGTCAAGATTAATAGACAGTGTTTAATTCTTTGTCAGTTTTTAAAAGATAGGGACATTTTTAACATTTGCAAAATAACAAAATTATAGAGATAGAGAATAGTGGCTCCTAGGGGTTAGTGATAGGGGAAGGGTGCAGGTGTGACTACAAAGGGATAGTACAGGGAGCCTTGTGGTGATGATACCACCATAAGTTTAAGAGTAAATTAAGTATCTTAATTGTGGTGGTTTCACAAAGCCATATATGTAATTAAATTGCATAGCTATAGAGAAAGACACACACACACACGCGCGCGCGCATGCATATGTAACAGATGAAATCTAAATAACCTCTATGGTTTCTACCAATGTCAATTTCCTGGGTCTGCAACGGTACCACAGTTACACAAAATGATAACATTGGTGGAGGATGGGTGAAGAGTTCACAAAACCTCCCTATAAATTTCCTGGCAACTTCTTGTGAATCTACCATTATTTCAAAATAAAAAGTTAAGAGAAAAGATATGGACAGATTGAAGTGCCTCCAGAGGGTGACCAAAAAGGTAAGGAATTGGGGATATTTAGTCTTGATAAAGAAAGTAGTAAGAGGAGGCACTAAAGACCTTAAAATTGTTGAAGCATTATTATAAAGAAGTTGAGATTAAATTTATTCTGGAGAGCTCCAGAATTTAAAACCAGAAACAAAATGTAGAAGTTCAAGAGAGGAAGATTTCAGCTCAGTGGAAGGGAGGGGAAGGTTTACTAATAAATTAGAGCTTTCTAAAATGAAAATGGAGTCTTGAAACACAGTAAACATTCTTTTACTGAATGTGTTCAATCAAACCTGGTTGAGTAATTTTCAAGAACACTGCTGGGGTAATTTCAGAATAGGATAAGAAGATGGATTTTTCTAAAGTATTTGGCCAAAAACAATATCCCCATGACTACTGTCTTCTCTGGCTGTAAGCATTAGTACATATAGTCTCTACCTACCTTATACTTACCAGCCCAGACTTGAGTAGGAAAAAAAAAAGTAACTGTAATGAACAATGTCATTTTCTCTGATTATCCAGAGAAATTCAAAGGGTGACACACTTATGTTAAAACAAATGGAAAACATATAGCAAATTATTTTCTAAAATATTTGAGTGAACACCTAAAATAGAGCTGTTCACTCAAAACAGGAAACGTGATGGAATTTAGAAAAAGAAGCAATATTGCAATGCTGCAATGCACAACTTCTAACATGTACAAATTTGAACCAGATTTTCAAAATTTAAATATATGCAGTAAAAAAAAATCCCCCAAGTGTTGGAAAACTATTTTCTAGTTCAAATTACATTAAAACCAAGTTTGTTTTTAAATTGTCTAAAATTACAGACACAATGTGTCAAAGGTATGATGGAATGATAGAATGTTTAAGACAGAATGGACCTTCGGGTTCCTTTGGTTAAACTGAAGGACAAACCACCTAACTCTAGCCAGAATTTCCAGACCAGTGTTTTTTCTACTATTCCTCGTTCTATCTAAATTGAATACCCCTTAAAGCAGTTATGCTGCAAAGAGCTTAAAGAAAGACAAACCACACTTACGTGAGTAGACAGAAAAGCTAGAAATATGAAGTCAGACAAGGAACATGCACTAATGGCATGATCGACACCCTGAATACTGTCTCTGAAAGAACAATGATTGAAAATTGCTTATGTTTCTAGTACATTTGGGGTTTTATTTTAGTTTGTAAAGGACACATAAAGAACAAAAGGATAAAATGTTTCCACCTTATGCTCTAGCATGAGGGTCACACTTGGAGATGAAAAGCTCACATATAACCATTTGAGTGAGAAAAAGAACTACTTAATTCAGATGGCAGTGGTGTGGTGAGGAATGAACAAAAAAGGCAAGCAGTCAGCAATTTAGTGGTGAGGCGAGGAGCAAAATCATAGGAACCAAATTTATTTAACCAAACCAAAATTATAGGAGCAAAATTATAGTGAGTTCCAAATGAGTTCTGAGTAAGCATGCTCCTATCTGATGGTGCACTAGCAATTAGATTAAGTTTTGTAGCATCAATAAGAATTGTTATTGCAAGTGAAATGAATAGTTTAAGCATCGATTTCTTCAAATCTTCCCTAGAAATATATAACTTGCTTGATACAGCATCCATATAAATTGTATTCTAATAACTGTTTAGTTCATCCATATATTCATCTAATACCCACACCGGGGTCACTTTAGTGCATCTATCCATTCATTCACTTATTCAATGTATATTTACATCATGCTTGTCATATGACTGTTACCTTCCTAGACACTAGTGATACAAATATAAATAAGTAAATGTTTTAACCTTCCAGCCAATGTAGGATTCTTTCTTAGAATGTCCCTGAAAGCTAGTCCCTGTTTGACTAGATTCAGTGACAGGAAACTTATAATTTCTCTGGCATGCAATTTCATTTTTGGACTGATAAAATTGTTTAAGAATTCTATTTGAGATAGGTATAAACTGTTTTAAAATATTGAGAGCACATATAATGTCATATTTTTGAAATCAGAAAAACCAAATTAAAACAAATTCACCAAGATTGGCAGGAAAGTCACTAGGAGTCATTCCATGGGACTTCCTACACTCTCTGCATGTGCAATGACTCTATGTGACATAAATTTAGGTACTTATGATTCATTGTGGGTTGGCAGCTCAGTTGGCCATGGCAGATTCTCCCTGAGACCCAGACACTTAGCACCAAGACCTTCATAGCCTCTCACCGCCACAACCTCTAAGGTTCTGCAATCTCAGAGCTGATGCATTCATGGAGGCTCCAGAAACCAAGTTCACCTGAAAATTTACTACCCTCTCTAAACTACCAACAATGTCTCTAGGTCAACACTTTAAGTCTAAGCACACAGCTTGTATCTCTTTCTCTCTTAGACAATTCTCTAATTGCTTCTCAGAGCCTTGATTTGTTAATTTCTCCTTGAGGGTAAGAAAAATATGGATTTTAAAGAAAATGCTGCTACTTCTTTGGAATAAAGAAGGGGAAAATACTTTTCATTTGTTTAAGCATGAACAAGACATGGTTAATTTCTCCATAGGTGGTTCTGAATAATTAAATGTTAATAACTTATCTGCTACATTCATCATGACATGAAATCTCTCATCCTGTAAATTCTTCCAAACAGTCCTAATCATGCCTCCTGTAAAGTCTACCATCAAAGGAGAGAGGCCGTGATATTTTAAGGCAGCTCTCCAGTTTAAATATTGAAGTCTTCTCCACTTTAAATAGGCTCAGTGCCTTCAACTGCACCCAGCAGCACTTTATCATATTTAACACTGAAAACCTCTAATATGGCTAGAAAAAAAATTTTAAGTAGAAGAATGGTATGCCAGAATAGTGGCTGATTTTAAAGCACTTGATTTGCATCTCAGGGCTCAAACTCAATGACGGGTGATTCTAGGTTTGGCCCTCATTAAACCAGCATTAAGAATTTCTTCACTTCTTAACATCCTTTTCTTATCTCTTCCCTGTTCTCATCAGCTGATAAAACTGTCTCACTGTCAACTCTAACTCAGACATGGAGATTAATCCATCAAGCTATAATAGTAAGTCTCTAGTCATTAAGATGATCCAGCTAACTCTGCTTTTTATTATTCTTTGTGTATTAATAAATCACCAGTACCTATATAAAGAAAAAGTGAAAGAATCTATACAAAAGAATATTCAATAGCAAAACAAAGAGTGGTCGATTTAATCAAGGAAAGTTGATGAGAAGTGGGTCGATAAAAGCTCCAAAGAAGAAGAAAACTTTGAAATTTAACTCTGTTAGCTGGGAAGGGATGAAAAAGAGAAGGTTTTTTTTTTGCTTGTTTTTGGGGTTTTTTTTTGGTCACACCGCACAGCATGCAGGATCCTAGTTCCCCAACCAGGGGTCGAACCCAGGCCCCCTGCAGTGGAAGTGCAGAGCCCTAACCACTGGACCACCAGGGAATTCCCCAGAAGGGCCTTCTTGACAAAGAATTTTAGGTCTGCCCCAGACTGTAGCCCCTCAGGTACTGAGTTAACAGAAATCAAAGGAGTCTGGGCTTCAGAAAATCACTGGTTCAAGTCAACCTTTCTCTGGCTGGATTAGCTATGGAAGTTTGCCTTTTTTCTCTGGCCAACCCCTTGGCTTTTCTCAAAGGATGTAAATCCCTGCCTTACTTTCCAGTACTTCTATTCCCCAAGGCTTAGATTCCTTCCTTCCATTTCAAGCATCCTAGAAGAGAAAATGCTGTTTGTAAATCTGAGCCTTGTAACTGGGCCCCCCACCACACCCCTACACACACATCTACAGCCAAATCAGCCTGCCTAGATTTCCACCAAAGGTCTTCAGCTAACCCTGAATTCTTTTCCCTGCCAAAATGCTAAGACATTCTCCTATTTGAGCTTCCTTCATCTGGACACTTTCTTTAATTTCTATGAAGATTTTTCCTACTAGTGGGTTTGTTTGGTTTCTGGATTCCAACCTTTCCCAGTCTGGCCATCATAGAGAAGTCATAATTATAATTCATTTGTAAAACATCTACTTTGCTTGTAAAGAGCAAAACTGACTTGCGTGTGATTTATTTCACCTAAAAAAGTAATGCTGCTTTGAAAGACTTAAAAAAAACCTTAAACAAGAATTCCAATTTGGATAGGCTAGAATACTTTGTGGCAAACTAAAGTTGCCATAAAGAACAACCAGATCAGCCAGATAAAACAATGTTTACAATCATGAGAGGTCTGAGGAACCAACTCAAACTATGGGAGTTAAAATTCTAAAGGGAGAATCTCAGAAAGGTAAGCTAGTAATCTGGAGCAGCTTTTTTCCTAGGGTCATTTGCTGACTCTGGCACTCAGGCAAAAGGATGAGGATCTGAAAAATCTGGTCTTGCCTCAAACAGAGTGCCATGGAGTTAGGGTGACAAAATTGGAGACTTAAAAGGTCTCAGAATGACATTTCCCAAATTTTGAAGGCACATGGGGCTGGAGGCAGAAACTTCTGAAAAGTAGACTATTTTTCAGAGTCTTTCAAAGCTTTGAACATTACAGATTGGAGATAAGGAACGAGCAGAGAAAGGGTTCCCAGTAAATACACCAGGCTTTTAGTTCAAAGACTTGTAGAACTGTACCCTAGGCGCAAGAGCAAGTAAAAGATGGACTACAGCCTTAAAAACAAAATAAAAAAAGTAACTCCATTCAGCCTTAGCACAGCTCAGTCATCAACTGGATCAGTGTGATTAGCTTCCACTCTGTAAGCCACACTCCTTATAAACAATGTCTAATATTAAATCAAAATCAGTATGCATGCCAAAAATATGAAAACCAAGAGAAAAACAGGCAATAAAAATAGATGCACGAGTGATCCAAATATTGCTTTAGCAGACAAAAGTTTAAAAGAATTATAATTAATAGGTTCAGGGAAAGAGAGGGAAAGATGGAGAAACTATATTAAAATGGAGACTTTTGCCACAAAATTGATATCTATAAAATAATCAAGAGCTTCCCTGGTGGTGCAGTGGTTAAGAATCTGCCTGCCAATGCAGGGGACACGGTTCAAGCCCTGGTCCAAGAAGATCCCACATGCCGCGGAGCAACTAAGCCCGTGCGCCACAACTACTGAGCCTGCGCTCCAGAGCCTGTGAGCCACAACCACTGAGTCCACGTGCCACAACTACTGAAGCCCGTGTGCCTAAAGCCTGTGCTCTGCAACAAGAGAAGCCACCGCAATGAGAAGCCCGCACGCAGCAACAAAGAGTAGCCCCCGCTCGCCACAACTAGAGAAAGCCCGCGCGCGGCAACAAAGACCCAACGCAGCCAAAAATAAATAAATAATTTTTGTTTAATTAAAAAAAAATAATCAAATGAAAATTCTGGAATAAAAAAATGTGTCTGTTATTAAGAACTCAATAGATGGGCAAACAAAAGGTTAGAAATAGCAAGAAACATGATTGATGAACTAGAGGACGGACCAATTTCTGGAAAGAAACACAAAGAGAAAAAAGGATTAAAAATCCAGGAAAGATTGGTAGAAATGTGTGGGACATAAGGAAAAGGTCTCATACTACATGTGGCTGGAGCGCAGAAGAGGATTGAAACAGTGGGGAGGAAGAAATATTTGCAGAGATAATGACCAAGACTTTTCCGCTGATGAAGGACATCAATCCAGACTTAAGAAATCCATTTAACCACAAGTAGGATAAATCCAAATAAAAACTATACTTGGCATATAATAGTAAAACAGCTGAAAACCAAAGACAAAGTCTATAATATGTCTGACTGCTTTTAAAAGTTTCTCTCATAAAACATATCACAACTTCCCAGTGAATAATTTTCAGCAAAAATAGCTCTGGAAAAATGACATCACTTTTCAGAAAAATAAAATTTTGATATAGTAACTTTTTCCCTCAAAACAAACAGTATTTGTTTCCTAAGAATGCTGTAACAAATTACCACAAACTAGGTGGCTTAAAACAATGGAGGCTAGAAGTCGGAAAACAAGATAACAGCAGGGCCGTGTTCCCACTGAAACCTGTAGGGAAGAATCCTTGCTTCTCCTAGCTTCTGATGTTTGTCTGCAATCCTAGACATTCCTTGGTTTATAGATGCATCACTCCAATCTTGGCCACCGCACCACATGGCTACCTTCTCTCTGTGTCTCTCTTCCCTCTTCTTATGAGGGAGGATACTAGTCATTCAGGAGTAGGGGGTCACCCTACTCGAGTATGACCTCATCTTAACTAATTATATCTACAATAACCCTATTTCCATATAAGGTCATATCCTGAGGTTCTAGAGTTAGAACTTCAACACATCTTTTTGAAGGGCACAATTCACACTAGATAATTATATTAAGATAAGTGATATTTCAATAAGAGTTCATGAAAAGACATATTCACCAATTTACCCAACTCAAGAGTTTCTAGTCAGAGAATACCATATGAAACAAATATGAATTACATACCGTGTTTAGATATCCCAGAACACATTCTTTCACAAATGTACACCAGGTAAGAAGGTTGGAAATGTAGCATTTTCAACAATTCTTCAGAAGTAGTATTTTTTACCATTCTTCAATTTGTTGTATGTATGTTCTATGTTTATGTGTTTTAAACGTCTCTCATGTTTAGCCTTTATCCTCCCCTAAAGTTATCCCTGTGGCTATAAATTTCTGATTAAATAGTGTTTAGATATTAGCCAACCAAGAGCCTCAAAAAAGTTGAAAAATTGGTGACGGAAATGGTGCAGAAAGAATGTTCCTTCCAAAACAGTGATTCTGTTGCACCCCTCCTTTACCAACTACTACTTCCTATCAAGTCTTCCTTTTTCAGTGAGTACAACAGACCTTCATTTATTGCATTTCAAATTTTGGTTTATAACCTTATAGACTTTTTTCTTTGTTCAGTTCAATTATTTGGGTGCCTTAGATTGAGATGGACTATGTTATAACATCTCATTAAAATTAAATAGAATTTTAAAAATTTAATAGCTCTTCACCTAATGTCAGGATTTTCAAGAAGCATTAGTCATTAAACAACCAATGGATATAAATTCAAAGGAGCTACAGTAAGACTAAAAGAAAATTTCTCAACAAAAATGATAGAAGCCAAAGACGATGGAAAGACTTCCTTAAAGTTCTAAAAGAAAATAACTGCCAATTTCTAATTCTATGTGAAAATATCCTCCAGAAATAAAGAAAAAATGAAGTCATTATTGAGATAAATGAAAACTGAGAGAATTTATATCCATCAGACATTCACTAAAAAAAATTATAAAGGTATATCTTCAGGCAGAAGGAAAATTATCATCAAAATGCTAAAAGAAATGAAGAGCAAGTGTAAATGAATTGGTAAATATTTGCATAAATATAAATATTACTTTGACAATATAGTAATATCTTCTTGGATTGAAAGTAAGTAAAATTAAAATGCATAACAGCAATAACATAAAAGGAGAGAGGGGATAAATATAGCATCATAAGATACCAGTATTATCAGGGAAGTGGTAAAATAATTGGTATTAGACCATAATAAGTCAAGGATGCCTGTTATAATCTCTCATATCAGGAACACTAATAGTGAGAGAATGTATAACTAACCAGCCATCATGTGAAAAAATTAAAAGAAAGTATTTATATATGTATAAGTCCAGTAAATAATAAGTATTTAATTAAGTCTTTGTTATTATTAAAATCAATAATAATTTTAAACACAGCCTATGCCACCTAATAAGGCAATAGTTATAGAAACAAAATTACCTTGAATTATAATTACAAGCCTCAGGAAAGGCACTTCGGTTCTCAGAGGTGTGACTAGTCATACCTAGCAATACTATTAATAAATCTCACAGGCACTAGATTTTTTTTTCTCAGGAGCTATCCAGTCCAATCAGGCTAAGATGGAAATTCTTAAGAAGCTTCACTATGTTTATCAAGATGCTCACTTCTCCCAAGAGAATACGGAGTAGGAAATAGGAGTGAGGAGAATAGAGACTCAAAATTTCATCAAAAATTTGAGTCCATAGCTACTGAAATCATATATATTTCTTATATTGCTTCATCATCACCTTCAATCACAAACTCTACTGATGGTTAATTGACAGACTGAAATCACAAACCACCATGAAACACAGGTGGTATCCCAGAACTTCCTTGTGATACAACACTGTTGAGTTGGCTGCAACTCTGCTGTATTAGCAGCATTTGAATACTAAATGGTAAAATGACTTTCAAATGGCTGCTGAATGATTAAGTAATGCGGTAAAGTCACAAGAACAGAGAGTAATTAATGTTGAAGAATGACAGGCACACTTCCCTGGGAAATAGTAGCAGTGGGGAGTCCAGCACAGTGAGCTGCTATCAGGGAAGGATTACTCTTGGAGCAAAGCCAGAAGCCAAACTCTAGTATAGGTCTATAAACAACTAACTCTTCAAATAATTAATTTCCTTTATCTAGTGTACAAAGTATTTTTGGCTCTACATTGCACTGGAAAGGGAAATATCCTCTCCCAGGTTATTATACCAGACCCACTTCTACCCACTTTCCTGCTAGTTACCAAGGGTGGTAGAGTCACAGTCTGCTGGGTCAGAGCCCAGACATTCACTGGGCCATGGTTACGTAGTAATTGAAGTAATTGGGCCTTCAAGTCAACACTGTGGAGTGTAGCATTCTATTCTATTTTCTGTGGCAAACTTCAACTTTTTTTCTCTGCATCTTCAACTGTGTCATCAGTTAGGTAACGGTAATCTCTGAATATCCAGACATTTTTTTTTTTCTTTTCCCTCACAGACATGCCTAATGTACCAAATTTAGACTTACAGAGGAAGTGCTCTCGCCATGTGCTCCAAGTCAGTGTACCAGAGGGCCTTGCAATTGCAGATTATTGAAAGTTCTTGACATAGATAACAATAAACTTGCATTTTGATTGTCAGTTTTGTTATTTCTTATGCATAGTTCCCACTTTTTAAAAACTTGAGGGGAGGATAGATGATCAGTAGGGCGTATTTTGGACACTATAGAATCTGTAGCCATAACACTATTATAATAATGCCAAAATCCAACCTCCATCACAAATAGTCTTTTCAGCTACAGTCGTGATCATTCTAGCCATAACCAAAAATCATTATAAATATCATAATATTTGTATTAACATCTTTATTGGAGTATAATTGCTTTACATTGGTGTGTTAGTTTCTGCTGTAAAACAAAGTGAATCAGCTATACATATACATATATCCCCTCCCTCCTGCCTCTCCCTCCCACCCTCCCTATCCCACCCCTCTAGGTGGTCACAAAGCACCGAGCGGATCTCCCTGTGCTATGCGGCTGCTTTCCACTAGCTATCTATTTTACATTTGGTAGTGTATATATGTCCATGCCACTCTCTCACTTAGTCCCAGATTACCCTTCCGCCTCCCCATGTCCTCAAGGCCATTCTCTATGTCTGCGCCTTTGTTCCTGTCCTGCCCCTAGGTTCGTCAGAACCATTTTTTTTTTTTTACATTCCATATATACGTGTTAGCATACGGCATTTGTTTTTCTCTTTCTGACTTACTTCACTCTGTATGACAAACTCTAGGTCCATCCACCTCACTACAAATGACTCAATTTCGTTTCTTTTTATGGCTGAGTAATATTCCATTGAAATGTCATAATATTTTAATATATAAAATCAATCTAGATATATTAAGTGGTAATCCTAATTTTAAACCTACAAATATGTCATGTGTGTGCAGAAATATTTCATATCCTCCAAATATGAGTATGACAGTAAGAATACCTGAAGGCCTAGGATCTCTATAAGTTTGAATTATTAATCACTTTAAAGTGAGTTCTATAACAACCTTTTATATAATTAGAGAGCTGAGGACACATCAATAAGGTCTTTTCTGGTTGTAAAGGACAGAAAACCAACTCAAGCTGGTTTAAGTTAAAAAGAAATTTGTTGGCACAGAGATGAAAAGTACAAAGATAGAACTGACTCAAGAACTTTGCAAGGCAGTTACTCAAAGAATGTCATTAGGATGTATCTATCTCCATCTCTCAATTCCTCTTTTTTCTGACATACCTTCTTTCCCCATAAGATATCCACAAGTAAATTAGACTTAGAAATCACAATAGAATGAAACTGTCCCCAGACTTCCCTGGTGGTCCAGTGGTTAAGACTCCATGCTCCCAGTGCAGGGGGCCAGGGTTCAATCCCTGGTCAGGGAACTAGATCCTGCATGCCACAACGAAGGAGCCCACACACCGCAATGAAGATCCCGTGTGCCGCAACTAAGACCCAGTGCAGCCACATAAATAAATAGATAAATAAATATTTTTTAAAAAATAAAGAATGAAACTGTCCCGTTCTTAATAGTTATAGCAGAAGCCCCATGGTTGCTCTTCATAGGCCCAGATTAAGTCATATATCTATCTCTGAAACAATCTCTGTGACTCTAATTATTTGGACCTAGGTCATGTACCCAGCCCTGGACAACATGGACTGAGGGTATGAGCGGTTCCCCTTTAAAAGATCAGTGTACAGTTAACAGGAAAAGGAATGAGGTTGAGTAAGATAGAAATAAGCAAATATCTTTTCTCTGAAATTTTCTCTACAATGGAGAAATTTTGCTTAATAGAATCTGTGGACCTGATAATGAAACACTTGCATACATTCATATTTCAAAATTTTTCTCCAAATATAAGAAATCCTATTTGACAACATTTGAAATTACTGAGAGTGTAATTATCATATAAGCTAGGGTGCTCATCCATGCAATGATTCTTTCCCCTCCTCTCTAACTTCTTACTAGCATTTAAACTGTCTCTTTTGATGGCTCCAACTTGATGGAGACTGCATAATTTTATGTATTTATCATAAATTCAAGTTTGAGACAGGCATAAAGGGAGAAATGTATTCTGCATGTTCTATATAATTTATTCATGATTACAGATGTTAGAAGTTTAAAATTAGAAATTATCTAATGCATTACTACTTTCTATGTTGTAGAAAGATTTTTAAATGCTGCCTTGGAATAGATCATTACTTCAAAAAATATGCATCTAAACTCTTCATAGGTCCCCCAATTTGGCTCTACAAATGATAAAGAAAAGAGGATTTCCATTATCTCATTCCAGTTGTTACCTTACTGATTTGCTATGGGCTGAACAAAAATTTCCATTGGGCTGCACAAAGATTCTGGGTGGCTTTTCAGAGTTCACTGTGGGTATTGCATAAAACTGAAGAACAAAGCCATTGTGAATCATGTTTCTGCCTTCATTCAAAGAATAATAGGACAGTTAAAAGACCTATACCAAGTCATTAAATTCAAAGCATTCCTCTTCCTCTCTCTCTTGCCTGTGACAGACATCACTAACTGATCAATGTACTCCTTACACCTTTCTCAAAATAGCACTCCAGACAGCCACTATAAACAAAGGAAGCACTGAAAACAAAATTATTTACCAATTTTGTCCTTAACAATGTTTACTAAGCCAACCAACAAGAATTGAAAAATTATCTTACATTTTATCAATGACCTTATATGGATTTTTCTTCCAATCCTGGATCTTTTGAGCTTAATTTTCTTGGAATTATATCTATCTATACTTTTAGGCATAAACAATATCAATAGCTACCTAAGACTCCAGAGTTATTGGAATGTTCCATGAATCCCTGCTTAATCCCATCCAGAGGGCAATTTGAAATAGCCAGGAACAGCACTCAGAAGTGCTATGGACAGTGTTATGGACTCCTCCTGCCCTTTAGAATACCTAAAGCATCTCTATCAGAGTGCATTCCTGGGAGTGTCTAAGGAACCCAGAGAGATCAGGAATAGCCCCTTGCCTTGCATAAGCCCAAATGTTGGCTCCAAAGATTTCCACATTCTCCAGGATTCCCTCAGCACAGAAACCTTCTTCTAGTCCTTTCCCCAGATGAAAAGTCTTTTTTCAAAGAACCATTCATTTAGCCAACTCAGTTTGCTTTTGAAATAAGTGCAAAGATCTGCTTTGAGATTTCAATCCATTTGCTTTTTCTTTTTTTTTTTTAACATCTTTATTGTAGTATAATTGCTTTACAATGGTGTGTTAGTTTCTGCTTTATAACCAAGTGAATCAGCTATACATATACATATATCCCCGTATCTCCTCCCTCTTGCATTGCCTCCCACCCACCCTATCCCACCCATGTTCCCTTTGGTTGCCTTGATAAGGAAACATAGCAATGAATAAATTAATAAATAATTAGAACAGTGTGATTGTTTTGATACAAATGTGCTTACCCATGGGATGACCGTATGGCTTTGGCATCATGTACTGTGCATCTGGTCAGAAGTCTGCTTGGGGAGTTACCTTGAGTCATACCCTCCCTCAGTGTGTGGAAGCAAATTCATGGAAATGAATTATTCAGTCTCCGGGGGCAAGAAAGCATTCTGGCAATGACATGAGCATTAGTTTCAGCACTGTTTCTAAGAGAACCAAAGGACCTTTCTATGAAATGAATTGTTATTAAACTTACAAAACATAGTAAAAAATATATCTCATCAAGCAATGTGGTATCCCTCACTTTATAGAATAGTGGTGTTTGGCCAAACAGTTTATAAAGGCAAAGTGAATCACATGTTGTAAATGTCTGTTATAAAAATCATGTGTGTTTCCACATGGAAGAGTCCACCAAATGATGGAATTTATCAAGTTTTAAAGGAAAGCAGTCACAATTATAGCTATGTCCCATGGCATGCACTATGCCTGCACTTAGGGATAGACCTCCTTAGCAGTTCATTTTTCTTCTGCAGCACTTTTCTTGTTACAGACCTTCTTCCTAAGGCCAGGCACAATACTATCCCCATCACCTCAAAATAATATGAATTCTGGACAATCCTAGAAATTATGTGACTCAACACCCCCAACATGTCCCCTCAGATGCTTTTTGTCAAGACATTTATAGTATCTAACAGCTTAAAATTGTCAAATTAAGTGAAACTGGAAAGGTGGAAAGGGCAGACTTGAGAGAAGCTTTTGAATTACCAAATTACCAGCAGGTACTTTCAACCTGAACAATTATGAGAATGTAAGTTCGGAGGTGTGTTTATAAATAGCTACCTGTCATCTACAGAATTCCTTATCAGAAGAAAATATTCTCATTTGTTCCTCTGATTTGACATTAAATTTAAATATTTATTTTAGTTTAGTTGATTTTTAGTATGCCTGAAAAAGAATCAGTACACTGCTATACAGCACAAAGAAACTAAGTGACTTGCCCATAATTTGATCATTTGCTAAGAATCACTGTCTTTTTTAAATATAATTTTTATGAAATAAACTTGATGTCATTTATGCTAATTCAAATGACTCAATAAAATTTCAGAGTTAAGATGTAACTAATTACATTAGATTAAATCATAGGTTCTCCTATACAATACATGCAACATTGCCAGTTAATTAGCCAAGTCAGTCCTTCATTTATTCATCTCGTTGTGTGCAAGTTATTACGCCAACTGCTGTGAAGACTGGAGCAATGTACTCAAGCAAGTAAGACATAAACAGTAAAACTACAACCTAGTGTCAAAATTGATAAGTGCAACGAGAGAGGAACAAGGAAATTTCTATGGGAGTTTAAAGAAGAGAGACAATATTTCTATTTGAAGGAATCAAGAGAGTAGCAGAATTGGCCTTGAAAGATAGGTAGGATTGTATTTTTTAAATAGATCTTTATTAGAGTATAATTGCTTCAAAATACTGTTTTAGTTTCTGTTGTACAACAAAGTGAATCAGCCATATGCATACTATGTCGCCACATCACCTCCCTCTACAGCCTCCCTCCCACCCTCCCTATCCCACCTCTCTAGGTCATCGCAAAGCACCGTGCTGATCTCCCTGTGCTATGCTGCTGCTTCCCACTAGCTACCTGTTTTACATTTGGTAGTGTATATATCAATGCTACCCTCGCTTGGACCCAGCTTCCCCTTCCCACCCCATGTCCTCAAGTCCATCCTCTATGTCTACATCTTTATTCCTGCCCTGCAACTGGGTTCATCAGTACCATTTTTTTTTTAGATTCCATATATACGCATCAGCATACAGTATTTATTTTTCTCTTTCTGACTTACTTCACGCTGCATGACAGACCCTAGGTCCATCCACTTCACTACAAATAACTCAATTTCGTTTCTTTTTATGGCTGACTAACATTGCATTATATATATGTGCCACATCTTCTTTATCCATTCATCTGTCGATGGACACTTACGTTGCTTCCATGCGCTGGCTATTGTAAATAGTGCTGCAATGAACATTGGGGTACGTGTCTCTTTTTCAATTATGGTTTTCTCTGGGTATATGACCAGTAGTGGGATTGCTGGGTCATATGGTAGCTCTATTTTTATTTTTTTAAGGAACCTCCATACTGTTTTCCATAGTGGTTGTATCAATTTACATTTCCACCAACAGTGCAAGAGGGTTCACTTTCACCACACCCTTTCCAGCATTTATTGTTTCTAGATTTTTTGATAATGGCCATTCTGACTGGCGTGAGGTGATACCTCACTGTAGTTTGATTTGCATTTCTCTAATAATTAGTGCTGTTGAGCATCTTTTCATGTGCCTCTTGGCCATCTGTATGTCTTCCTTAGTGAAATGTCTATTTAGGTCTTCCGCCCATTTTTTAACTGGATTATTTGTCTTTTTCATATTGAGCTCCATGAGCAGTTTGTATATTTTGGAGATTGATCCTTTGTCTGTTGTTTCATTTGCAAATATTTTCTCCCATTCTGAGGGTTGTCTTTTTGTCTTGTTTATGGTTTCCTTTGCTGTGCAAAAGCTTTTAAGTTTAATTAAGTCACATTTGTTCATTTTTGTTTTTATTTCCGTTACCCTAGGAGGTAGGTCAAAAAAGATCTTGCTGTGGTTTATGTCAAAGACTGTTTTTCCTGTTTTCCTCTAAGAGTTTTATAGTGTCTGGTCTTGCATTTAAGTCTTTAATCCATTTGGAGTTTATTTTTGTGTATGGCATTGGCTAGTGTTCTAATTTCATTCTTTTGCATGTAGCTGTCCAGTTTTCCCAGCACCACTTATTGAAGACACTGTCTTTCCTCCATTGTATGTTCTTGCCTCCTTTGTCATAAATTTGATGACCATGTGTGCATGGGTTTATCTCTGGACATTCTATCTTGTACCAATGATCTATATTTCTATGTTTATGCCAGTACCATACTGTCTTGATTACTGTAGCTTTGTGGTATAGTTTGAAGTCCAGAAGCCTGAACCCTCCAACTCCACTTTTTTCTCAATATTGCTTTGGCTATTCAGGGTCTCTTGTGTTTCCATAAGAACTGTAAAATTTTTTGTTCTAATTCTGTGAAGAATGCCTATGGTAGTTTGATAGGGATTGCATTGAATCTGTAGATTGCTTTGGGTAGTACAGTCATTTTCACAACGTTGATTCTTCCAATCCAAAAACATGGTATATTTCTCCTATGTCATCTTCGATTTCTTTCAACAGTGTTTTATAGTTTTCTGAGTACAAGTCTTTCGCCTCCTTAAGCAGGTTTATTTCTAGGTATTTTATTCCTTTTGTTGCAACGGTAAATGGGAGTGTTTCCTTAAGTTCTTGGATTTTTCGTTGTTGGTGTATAGGAATGCCAGAGATTTCTGTGCATTAATTTTCTATCCTGCAACTTTACCAAATTCATTGATTAGCTCTGGTAGTTTTCTGGTAGCATCTTTAGGATTCTCTATGTATAGTATCACGTCATCTGCAAACGGTGTGTTTTGCTTCTTCTTTTCCAATTTGTATTCCTTTTATTTCTTTTACTTCTCTGATTGCTGTGGCTAAAACTTCCAAAACTATGTTGAATAATAGTGGTGACAGTGGGCATCCTTGTCTTGTTCCTGATTTTAGAGGAAATGGTTTCAGTTTTTCACCATTGAGAACGATGTTGGCTGTGGGTTTGTCATATATGGCCTTTATTATGTTGAGGTTGGTTCCCTCTATGCCTACTTTCTGGAGAGTTTTTATCATAAATGGGTGTTGAATTTTGTCAAAAGCTTTTTCTGCATCTATTGAGATTATCATATGGGTTTTATCCTTCAATTTGTTAATGTGGTGTATCACAATGATTGATTTGTGTATATTGAAGAATCCTTGTATTCCTGGGATAAACCCCACTTGATCATGGTGTATGATTCTTTTAATGTGCTGTTGCATTCTGTTTGCTAGTATTTTGTTGAGGATTTTTGCGTCTATGTTCATCAGTGCTATTGGCCTGTAGTTTTCTTTTTTTGTGACATCTTTGGTTTTGGTATCAGGGTGATGGTGTCCTCATAGAATGAGTTTGGGAGTGTTCCTCCCTCTGCTATATTTTGGAAGAGTTTGAGAAGGATAGGTGTTAGCTCTTCTCTAAATGTTTGGTAGAATTCGCCTGTGAAGCCATTTGGTCCTGGGCTTTTGTTTGTTGGAAGATTTTTAATCACAGTTTCAATTTCAGTGCTTCTGATTGGTGTTTATATTTTCTATTTCTTCCAGGTTCAGTCTCAGAAGGTTGTGCTTTTCTAAGAATTTGTCCATTTCTTCCAGGTTGTCCATTTTATTGGCATATAGTTGCTTGTAATCTCTCATGATCCTTTGTATTTCTGCAGTGTCAGTTGCTAGTTATCCTTTTTCATTTCTAATTCTATTGATTTCAGTCTTCTCCCTTTTTTTCTTGATGAGTCTGGCTAATGGTTTATCAATTTTGTTTATCTTCTCAAAGAACCAGCTTTTAGTTATTGATCTTTGCTATTGTTTCCTTCATTTCTTTTTTATTTATTTCTGGTCTGATCTTTATGATTTCTTTCATTCTGCTAACTTTGAGGGTTTTTGTTCTTCTTTCTCTAATTGCTTTAGGTGTGAGGTTAGGTTGTTTATTTGAGATGTTTCCTGTTTCTTGAGGTAGGATTGTAATGCTATAAACTTCCCTCCTAGAAGAGCTTTTGCTGCATCCCACAGGTTTTAGGTCGTCGTGTTTTCATTGTCATTTGTTTCTAGGTATTTTTTGATTTCCTCTTTGATCTCTTCAGTGATATCTTGGTTATTTAGTAGCACACTGTTCAGCCTCCCTGTATTTGTGTTTTTTTATAGTTTTTTTCCTGTATTTGATTTCCAGTCTCATAGCGTTGTGTTCAGAAAAGATGCTTGATACGATTTCAATTTTCTTAAGTTTTCTGAGGCTTGATTTGTCACCCAAGATATGATCTATCCTGGAGAATGTTCCATGTGCACTTGAGAAGAAACTGTATTCTGCCACTTTTGGGTGGAATGTTCTATAAATATCAAATCTATCTGGCCTATTGTGTCATTTAAAGCTTGTGTTTCGTTTTTTATTTTCTGTTTGGATGATCTGTCCACTGGTGTAAGGGGGGTATTAAAGTCCCCTACTATTATTGTGTTACTGTCGATTTCTCCTTTCATGGTTGTTAGCATTTGCCTTATGTACTGAGGTGCTCGTATGTTGGGTGCATAAACATTTATAATTGTTATATCTTCTTCTTGGATTGATCCTTTGATCATTATGTAGTGTCCCTCCTTATCTCTTGTAACAGTCTTTATTTTAAAGTCTATTTTACCTGATACGAGTATTGCTACTCCCGCTTTCTTTTGATTTCTATTTTCATGGAATATCGTCTCTCATCCCTTCACTTTCAGTCTGCATGCACCCCTAGGTCTGAAGTGGGTCTCTTGTAGACAGCATATCTATGGGTCTTGTTTTTGTATCCATTCAGCCAGTCTGTTTCTTTTGGTTGGGGCATTTAATCCATTTACATTCAAGGTTATTATCAATATGTATGTTCCTATTACCATTTTCTCAGTTGTTTTGGGTTTGTTTTTGTGGGTCTTTTTCTTCTCTTGTGTTTTCTGCCTAGAGAAGTTCCTTTAGCATTTGTTGTAAAGCTGGTTTGGTGGTGCTGAATTCTCTTAGTTTTTGCTTGTCTGAAAAGCTTTTGATTTCTCCATCAAATCTGAATGAGATCCTTGCTGGGTAGAGTAATCTTGGTTGTAGATTTTTCTCTTTCATCACTTTAAGTATATCCTGCCACTCCCTTCTGGCTGGCAATTTCTGCTGAAAAATCAGCTGATAACATTATGGGGATTCCTTGGTATATTATTTTTTGCTTTTCCCTTGCTGCTTTTAATATTTTTTCTTTGAATTTAATTTTTGTTAGTTTATCATGTGTCTTGGTGCATTCTCCTAGGGTTTATCCTGTATAGGACTCTCTGTGCTTCCTGGACTTGGGTGACTATTTCCTTTCCTATGTGAGGGAAGTTTTCCACTATAATCTCTTCAAACACTGTCTCAGACCCTTTCTTTTCCTCTTGTTCTTCTGGGACCCCTATAAGTTGAATGTTGGTGCATTTAGTGTTGTCCCAGAGGTCCCTGAGATTGTCTTCAATTTTTTTCATTCTTTTTGCTTTATTCGGCTCCTTGGCAGTTATTTCCACCTTCTGTCTTCCAGCTCACTTATTTGTTCTTCTGCCTCAGTTATTCTGTTATTGATTCCTTCTAGTGTATTTTTCATTTCTGTTATTATGTTGGTCATCTCTGCTTGGTTGTTCTTTAGTTCTTCTAGATCTTTGTTAAACAGTTCTTGTATTTTCTCAATCCGTGTCTCCATTCTATTTCCGAGATTCTGGATAATCTTTACTATCCTTACTCTGAATTCTTTTTCAGGTAGACTGCCTATTTCTTCTTCATTTGTTTGGTCTGGTGGGTTCTTACCTTGCTCCTTCATCTGCTGCATATTTCTCTGTCTTCTCATTTTGTTAAACTTACTGTGTTTGGGGGTCTCCTTTTCACAGGCTGCAGGTTCGTAGTTCCTGTTGTTTCTGGTGTCTGCCCCCAGTGGGTATGGTTGGTTCAGTGGCTTGTGTAGGCTTCCTGGTGGAGGGGACTGGTGCCTGTGTTCTGGTGGGTGAGGCTGGATCTTGTCTTTCTGGTGGGCAGGGCCACGTCCGGTGGTGTATTCTGGGGTGTCTGTGAATTTAGTATTATTTTAGTATGATTTTAGTTATGTTCCTGTCTTGCTAGTTGTTTGGCATGGGGCATCCAGCACTGGAGCTTCCTGGCCGTTGGGTGGAGCTAGGTCTTAGCGTTGAGACAGAGATCTCTGGGAGAGCTCTCACCGACTGATATTACGTGGCACCGGGAGGTCTCTGGTGGACCAATGTCCTGAACTCAGCTCTCCCACGTCAGAGGCTCAGGCCTGACACGAGGCCAGAGCACCTAGACCATGTCAGCCACACAGCTCAGAAGAAAAGGGAGAAAAAAAAGAAACAAACAATAATAATAAATAAATAAATTTTTTTAATTATTAAAATTAAACAAATTTTTTTATTATTAAAATAAAAAAATAATATTTTTTTAAAAAAGAAGAGAGCAACCAAACCAATAAACAAATCCACCAACGATAACAAGCACTAAAAACTGTACTAAGATTCACATAAAAATCAGAAATAAGTCAGTCACAGACAGCAAACCCTAAGTCTACAGTTGCTCCCAAAGTCCGCCGCCTCAATTTTGGGATGATCGTTGTCTATTCAGGTATTCCTCAGATGCAGGGTACGTCAAGTTGATTGTCGGGATTTAATCCGGTGCTCCTGAAGCTGCTGGGAGAAATTTCCCTTTCTCTTCTTTGTTCTCAAAGCTCCTGGGGTTCAGCTTTGGTTTTGGCCCCATCTCTGCATGTAGGTCATCCTCAGGCATCTGTTCTCACCCAGACAGGATGGGGTTAAGGCAGCGGCTGATTAGAGGACTCTTGCTCATTCAGGCTGGGGGGAGGGAGGGGTATGGTAGTTATAATTGGAATGCGGGGCGAGCCTGCGGTGGCAGAGGCCAGTATGGCACTGCAACAGCCTGAGGCACACCATGTGTTCTCCCGGGGAAGTTGTCCCTGGATCACGGGACCCTGGCAGTGGCGGGCTTCACAGGCTCCCAGGTGGGGGTGGTGTGGATAGTGACCTGTGCTTGCACACAGGATTCTTGGTGGCTGCAGCAGCAGCGTTAACGTTTCATGCCCGTCTCTGGTGTCCGTGCTGATAGCCGCGGCTCACGCCCATCTCTGGAACTCGTTTAGGCGGTGCTCTGAATACCCTCTCCTCACACACCCCAAAACAATGGTCTCTTGCCTTTTAGGAAGATCCAGACTTTTTCCTGGACTCCCTCCCGGCTAGCCGTGGCGCACTAACCCCCTTCAGGCTGTTTTCACACAGCCAACCGCAGTTCTCTCCCTGGAATCTGATCTCTGAAGCCCGAGCCTCAGCTCCCACCCGCCACCTGCACCGGCAGGTGAGCAGACAAGCCTCTCAGGCTGGTGAGTGCTGTTCGGCACTGATCCTCTGTGCTGGAATCTCTCTGCTTTGCCCTCTGCACCCCTGTTGCTGAGCTCTCCTCCGTGGCTCCAAAGCTTCTCCTCCATGACCCCCATCTCTGCCAGTGAAGGGGCTTCATAGTGTGTGGAAACTTTTCCTTCTTCACAGCTCCCTCCCAGAGCTGCAGGTCCCTTCCCTATTCTTTTGTCTCTGTTTTTTTCTTTTTGCTTTTGCCCTACCCAGGTACGTGGGGAGTTTCTTGCCTTTTGGAAAGTCTGAGGTCTTGTGCCAGCGTTCAGTAGGTGTTCTGTAGGAGTTGTTCTACATGTGGATGTATTTCTGATGTATTTGTGGGGAGGAAGGTGATCTCCACGTCTTACTCCTCTGCCATCTTGAAGGTCCTCCAAGCCACTCTTCTTGAAAGACCTAAAATACAGTGTCCAGGGGACCTCCATTATACTGCAAAACTAGCACAAGGCGTCCACACTCCAGCTTTCAGCTCTATCACAGTGATAATAAACAACCCTATAAAACTGTCTCCGTACCACTGAAAGATTTTCAAAGATAGTATTGGTATTTAAGCTGACTGTATAGAACAGAATCCTTAATAAATCTGGAATTGTTAGCCATTTTAAGGATATTCACAGACTACAACAGAACTTTTCATTTTTGCAGCAGTAATTGACACAAAAATAGCTTCATGTGGTGACTCTGTATTCTTACAAGCTTTCTTCGAGAAATGATACAACAAAATGTTTTCACCTCATTTATTCTCTCTTTCTGGCTAATGTGATATTGCATTAAATCTTTCCTAGGGCCTGGAGTCTGACTGTGGTAGACTTTAATTTTCTAGTTACAAATTTGAAAGAAAAAGCAGAACAGAAAATAAAAGAAATATAGAATTAAGGTTAGTAAACATGCCCTAGACTATCTTCCCTTATAATTTATCACTCTTTCTACAAATATTTATTGAGTCCCAACTCTGTGTCAAGTACTATTTTAGTTACTGGGAATATAGAAATAAACCAAACAGAAAAACTGTCTGCTCTAATGAAACTTACATCAAACTAGAAGACAAAAGAGAAACTAGAAAACAAATACATTAAAAACAATTTCACTTAGTGATTTGTGCTATGAAAAAACCAAAGAGGACACTATAATCATTACTGGTCTGAGTTGGGAGTGTAGCCTTAGATTGGGCAGTTATTTTTAAGCACAATGGGAAGATGAAAAATCTACTAGATGGTTTTAAGCAGGAAAGAAACATCCAATTTAAATTTTTGAAAGACGTTATAGGCCGCTGTGTGGGTATTAGATCATAATGGTACAAAAGCAGAAACAGCGTAACCATTTACAAAGTTATTGTAGCAACTGAGGAGAGCAGTGGCACCCTGGTCCAGCGTAGGATTAGAAAAAAAGATCATCAGAAATAGATTGGGGATATACCTTTATGGTAGAGCACACATGACTGGCCAATGGATTGTATCTGGAGGTGAGGAATCAATAAATACATTCTGCTATGGTAATAATAACTACAAAATCTCAGTGACCTATCATAACAAAGATTTATTTCCTACTCAACCTACATGTTCATTGTTCAGCAATGGAGCTATGCACCACACAGTCCCTCAGAGACCCAGGATGACAGAGATTCCATCATGTGGTAGGTGCATTAATTGAATCACAAAGCTCCCTCAGTTGCCAAAGGAAGAGAGAGAGAGAGAGACTAGAGAATTATTCATGGGCTTTTCACTGCAAAGTGTGGGTTTGCATTTCACTGGCCAGAACTAATCTCATGGCCCTGTCTAACTTCATGAGGTCTGGGGTATGTAGAGGAGCAAATTGAAACTTTGTTGAGATTTCTGCCTCTGCTATAGTCCTGTGGTTTCTGAGATGCTTATCACTCATTCTTGTTTATTGTTTTCCTTCTGAAACCATGCAAGTTATTGAGATTTTAGTCAATCAGCAAAAGTGATTTCTTATCAAACCAATCACTCAGAGCTAAAACAATCATGTACTGGTTAACATACTTCTTTGGATCTGAACATTCCAAAATAGTAGGGAACTTCAGCTATCAAAGTCTCAACAAAAAAAGGATAACACACTCAATTTAGGATAATTCGAGGATGATTTGTAAAGGGCCTTTTTTTTTAAAACAAAGCTGTGGGTGAGTATAGGAGAACCATACGGGAAATAGTGCAGGAACCTGGATTAACCTCCAAAATATACAAGCAGCTCATGCAGCTCAATATCAAAAAAACAAACAACCCAATCCAAAAATGGGCCGAAGACCTAAATAGACATCTCTCCAAAGAAGACATACAGATGGCCAAGAGGCACATGAAAAGATGCTCAACAGCACTAATTATTAGAGAAATGCAAATCAAAACTGCCATGAGGTATCACCTCACATCAGTCAGAATGGCCATCATCAGAAAATCTACAAACAATAAATGCTGGAGAGGGTGCAGGGAAAAGAGAACCTCTTGCACAGTTGGTGGGAATGTAACTTGATGCAGCCACTATGGAGAACAGTATGGAGGTTCCTTAAAAAACTAAAAATGGGGGAGGAGCTTCAAGATGGCGGAAGAGTAAGATGCGGAGATCACCTTCCTCCCCACAAATACATCAGAAATACATCTACACGTGGAACAACTCCTACAGAACACCTACTGAATGCTGGCAGAAGACCTCAGACCTCCCAAAAGGAAAGAAACTCCCCACATACCTGGGTAGGGTAAAAGAAAAAAGAAAAAACAGAGACAAAGAATAGGGATGGGGCCTGCACCAGTGGGAGGGAGCTGTGAAGGAGGAAAGATTTCCACACACTAGGAAGCCCCTTCGCGGGCGGAGACTGCGGGGGGCAGAGGGGGGAAGCTTCGGAGCCACGGAGGAGAGCGCAGCAACAAGGGTGCAGAGGGCAAAGCGGAGAGATTCCCGCATGGAGGATCGGTGCCAACCAGCACTCACCAGCCTGAGAGGCTTGTCTGCTCGCCCGCCAGGGTGGGCGGGGGCTGGGAGCTGAGGCTTGGGCTTTGGAGGTCGGATCACAGGGAGAGGACTGGGGTTGGCGGCGTGAACACAGCCTGAAGGGGGCTAGTGCGCCACAGCTAGCCGGGAGGGAGTCCGGGAAAAGGTCTGGAGCTGCCAAAGAGGCAAGAGACTTTTTCTTGCCTCTTTGTTTCGCGGTGCGCAAGGAGAGGGGATTCAGAGAGCCGCCTAAATGAGCTCCAGAGACGGGCGTGAGCCGTGGCTATCAGCACGGACCCCAGAGACGGGCATGAGACACTAAGGCTGCTGCTGCCGCCACCAAGAAGCCTGTGTGCAGACACAGGTCACTACCCACACCGCGCCTCCCGGGAGCGTGTGCACCCCGCCACTGCCATGGTCCCGTGATCCAGGGACAACTTGCCCAAGAGAACGCACGGCGTGCCTCAGACTATTGCAATGTCACGCGGGCCTCTGACGCCACAGGCTCGCCCAGCATCTGTACCCCTCCCTCCCCCCGGCCTGAGTGAGCCAGAGCCCCCCAATCAGCTGCTCCTTTAACCCCGTCCTGTCTGAGCAAAGAACAGATGCCCTCAGGTGACCTACATGCAAAGGCGGGTCCAAATCCAAAGCTGAACCCTGGGAGCTGTGCGAACAAAGAAGAGAAAGGAAAATTTCTCCCAGCAGCCCCAGGAGCAGCAGATTAAATCTCCACAATCAACTTGATGTACCCTCCAAATGTGGAATACCTGAATAGACAATGAATCATCCCAAATTTAGGAGGTAGAATTTGGGAACAACGATATATATTTTTTTCCCCTTTTTCTCTTTTTGTGAGTGTGTATGTGTATGTTTCTGTGTATGATTTTGTCTGTATAGCTTTGCTTTTACCATTTGTCCTTGGGTTCTGTCTCCGTTTTTGTTTTTTTTTTATTACTTAAAAAAATGTTTTTTTCTTAATAATTATTCTTTATTTTTTATTTTAATAACTTTATTTTATTTTACTTTATTTTATTTTATTTTATCTTCTTCTTTCCTTCTTTCTTTTTTTCCTCCCTTTTACTCTCAGCTGTGTGGAGGACAGGCTCTTGGTGCTCCAGCCAGGCGTCAGGGCCGTGCCTCTGAGGTGGGAGAGCCAACTTCAGGACACTGGTCCACAAGAGACCTCCCAGCTCCACGTAATACCAAACGGCGAAAATCTCCCAGAGATGTCCATCTCAACACCAAGACCCAGGTCCACTCAATGACCAGCAAGCTACAGTGCAGGACACCCTATGCCAAACAACTAGCAAGATAGGAACAAAACCCCATCCATTAGCAGAGAGGCTGCCTAAAATCATAATAAGGCCACAGACACCCCAAAACACACCAGAAGACGTCAATCTGCCCACCAGAAAGACAACACCCAGCCTCATCCACCAGAACACAGGCACTAGTGCCCTCCACCAGGAAGCCTACACAATGCACTAAACCAACCTTAGCCACAGGGGACAGACACCAAAAACAACAGAATATACAAACCTGCAGCCTGTGAAAAGGAGACCCAAAACACAGTGAGTTAAGCAAAATGAGAAGACAGAAAAACACACAGCAGATGGAGGAGCAAGGCAAAAACTCACAAAACCTAACAAATGAAAAGGAAATAGGCAGTCTACCTGAAAAAGAATTCAGAAAAATGATAGTAAAGATGATCCAAAATCTTGGAAATAGAATAAAGAAAATACAAGAAACGTTTAACAAGGACCTAGAAGAAATAAGAGCAAACAAACAGAGATGACCAAAACAATAAATGAAATTTAAAATTCTCTAGAAGGAACAATACCAGAATAACGGAGGCAGAAGAACGGATAAGTGACCTGGAAGATAAAATAGTGGAAATAACTACTGCAGAGCAGAATAAAGAAAAAAGAATGAAAACAACTGAGGACAGTCTCAGAGACCTCTGGGACAACATTAAACACACCAACATTCGAATTATAGGGGTCCCAGACGAAGAAGAGAAAAAGAAAGGGACTGAGAAAATATTTGAAGAGATTATAGTTGAAAACTTCGCTAATATGGGAAAGGAAATAGTTAATCAAGTCCAGGAAGCACAGAGAGTCCCATACAGGATAAATCCAAGGAGAAACACACCAAGACACATATTAATCAAACTATCAAAAATTAAATACAAAGAACAAACATTAAAAGCAGCAAGGGAAAAACAACAAGTAACACTTAAGGGAATCCCCCCCATAAGGTTAACAGCTAATCTTTCAGCAGAAACTCTGCAAGCCAGAAGGGACTGGCAGGACATATTTAAAGTGATGAAAGAGCAAAACCTACAACCAAGATTACTCTACCCAGCAAGGATCTCATTCAGATTTGATGGAGAAATTAAAAGCTTTACACACAAGCAAAAGCTAAGAGAATTCAGCACCACGAAACCAGCTTCACAACAAATGCTAAAGGAACTTCTCTAGGCAGGAAACACAAGAGAAGGAAAAGACCCACAATAATAAACCCAAAACAATTAAGAAAATGGTAATAGGAACATACATATCAATAATTACCTTAAATGTAAATGGATTAAATGCTCCAACCAAAAGGCATAGACTGGCTGAATGGATACAAAACAAGACCCATATATATGCTGTCTACAAGAGACCCACTTCAGACCTAGGGACACATACAGACTGAAAGTGAGGGGATGGAAAAAGATATTCCATGCAAATGGAAATCAAAAGAAAGCTGGAGTACCAATTCTCCTATCAGACAAAATAGACTTTAAAACAAAGACTATTACAAGAGACAAAGAAGGACACTACATAATGATCAAGGGATCAATCCAAGAAGAAGATATAACAATTGTAAATATTTATGCACCCAACATAGGAGCACCTCAATACATAAGGCAAGTGCTAACAGCCATAAAGGGGAAATCGAAAGTAACACAATCATATTAGGGGACTTTAACACCCCACTTTCAACAATGGACAGATCATCCAAAATGAAAATAAATAAGAAAACACAAGCTTTAAATGATACATTAAACAAGATGGACTTGATATTTATAGGACATTCTATCCAAAAACAACAGAATACACATTCTTCTCAAGTGCCCATGGAACATTCTCCAGGATAGATCATATCTTGGGTCACAAATCAAGCCTTGGTAAATTTGAGAAAATTGAAATCGTATCAAGTATCTCTTCTGACCACAATGCTATGAGACTAGATATCAATTACACGAAAAAATCTGTAAGAAATACAAACACATGGAGGCTAAACAACACACTACTTGATAACCAAGAGATCACTGACGAAATCAAAGAGGAAATCAAAAAATACCTAGAAACAAATGACAATGAAAACACAACGACCCAAAACCTATGGGATGCAGCAAAAGCAGTTCTAAGAGGGAAGGTTATAGCTCTACAAGCCTACCTTAAGAAACAAGAAACATCTCAAATAAACAACCTAACCTTACACCTAAAGCAATTAGAGAAAGAAGAACCAAAAAACCCCCAAAGTTAGCAGAAGGAAAGATATCATAAAGATCAGATCAGAAAGAAATGAAAAAGAAATGAAGGAAACGATAGCAAAGATCAATAAAATTAAAAGCTGGGGCTTCCCTGGTGGCACAGTGGTTGAGAATCTGCCTGCTAATGCAGGGGACACGGATTCGAGCCCTTGTCTGGGAAGATCCCACATACCGCGGAGCAACTAGGCCCATGAGGCACAACTACTGAGCCTGCGCGTCTAAAGCCTGTGCTCTGCAACAAGAGAGGCCACGATAGTGAAGAGGCCCGTGCACCGCGATGAAGAGTGGCCCTTGCTTGCTGCAACTAGAGAAAGCCCTCGCAGAGAAATGAAGACACAACACAGCGAAAAATAAATATAAAAATAAATAAATAAATAAAAGATTACTATTAAAAAAAAAAAGCTGGTTCTTTGAGAAGATAAACAAAATTGATAAAACATTAGCCAGACTCATCAAGAAAAAAAGGGAGAAGACTCAAATCAATAGAATTACAAATGAAAAAGGATAAATAGCAACTGACACTGCAGAAATACAAAGAATCATGAGGGATTACTACAAGCAACTATATGCCAATAAAATGGACAACCTGGAAGAAATGGACAAATTCTTAGAAAAGCACAACCTTCTGAGACTGAACCTGGAAGAAATAGAAAATATAAACACCAATCAGAAGCACTGAAATTGAAACTGTGATTAAAAATCTTCCAACAAACAAAAGCCCAGGACCAAATGGCTTCACAGGCGAATTCTACCAAACATTTAGAGAAGAGCTAACACCTATCCTTCTCAAACTCTTCCAAAATATTGCAGAGGGAGGAACACTCCCAAACTCATTCTACAAGGACAAAATGACTCTGATACCAAAACCAGACAAAGATGTCACTAAGAAAGAAAACTACAGGCTAATATCACTGATGAATATAGATGCAAAAATCCTCAACAAAATACTAGCAAACAGAATCCAACAGCACATTAAATGGATCAAACACCATGATCCAGTGGGGTTTATCCCAGGAATGCAAGGATTCTTCAATATACGCAAATCAATCAATGTGATACACCATATTAACAAATTGAAGGAGAAAAACCATATGATCATCTCAATAGATGCAGAGGAAGCTTTCGACAAAATTCAACACCCATTTATGATAAAAACCCTCAAGAAAGTAGGCATACAGGAAACTTTCCTCAACATAATAAAGGCCATATATGACAAACCCACAGCCAATATCGTCGTCAATGGTGAAAAACTGAAACCATTTCCACTAAAATCAGGAACAAGACAAGGTTGCCCACTCTTACCACTATTATTCAACATAGTTTAGGAAGTTTTAGCCACAGCAATCAGAGATAAAAAAGAAATAAAAGGAATCCAAACTGGAAAAGAAGAAGTAAATCTGTCAGTGTTTGCAGATGACATGGTACTATACATAGAGAATCCTAAAGATGCTACCAGAAAAGTACAAGAGCTAATAAATGAATATGGTAAAGTAGCAGGATACAAAGTTAATGCACAGAAATCTCTTGCATTACTATACACTAATGATGAAAAATCTGAAAGTGAAATTAAGAAAACACTCCCATTTACCACTGCAACAAAAAGAATAAAATATCTAGGAATAAACCTACCTAAGGAGACAAAAGACCTGTGTGCAGAAAATTATAAGACACTGATGAAAGAAATTAAAGATGATACAAATAGATGGAGAGATATACCATGTTCCTGGATTGGAAGAATCAACATTGTGACAATGACTCTACTACCCAAAGCAATCTACAGATTCAATGCAATCTCTATCAAACTACCACTGGCATTTTTCACAGAACTAGAACAAAAAATTTCACAATTTGTATGGAAACACAAAAGACCCCGAATAGTCAAAGCAATCTTGAGAAAGAAAAACAGAGCTGGAGGAATCAGGCTCCCTGGCTTCAGGCTATACTACAAAGCTACAGTAATCAAGACAGTATGGTACTGCCACAAAACAGAAATACAGATCAATGGAACAGGATAGAAAGCCCAGAGATAAACCCACACACATATGGTCACCTTATCTTTGATAAAGGAGGCAAGAATATACAGTGGAGAAAAGACAGCCTCTTCAATAAGTAGTGCTGGGAAAACTGTCCAGCTACATGTAAAAGAATGAAATTAGAACACGACCTAACACCATACACAAAAATAAACTCAGAATGGATTAAAGACCTAAATGTAAGGCCAGACACCATCAAACTCTTAGAGGAAAACATAGGCAGAACACTCTATGACATAAATCACAGCAAGATCCTTTTTGACCCACCTCCTAGAGAAATGGAAATAAAAACAAAAATAAACAAATGGGACCTAATGAAACTTCAAAGCTTTTGAACAGCAAAGGAAACCATAAACAAGATGAAAAGACAACCCTCAGAATGGGAGAAAATATTTTCAAATGAAGCAACTGACAAAGGATTAATCTCCAAAACATATAAGCAACTCATGCAGCTCAATATCAAAAAAACAAACAACCCAATCCAAAAATGGACAGAAGGCCTAAATAGACATTTCTCCGAAGAAGATATACAGATTGCCAACAAACACATGAAAGAATGCTCAACATCATTAATCATTAGAGAAATGCAAATCAAAACTACAATGAGATATCATCTCACACCAGTCAGAATGGCCATTCTCAAAAAATCTACAAACAATAAATGCTGGAGAGGGTGTGGAGAAAAGGGAACCCTCCTGCACTGTTGGTGGGAATGTAAATTGATACAGACACTATGGAGAACAGTATGGAGGTTCCTTAAAAAACTAAATATAGAACTACCATATGACCCAGCAATCCCACTACTGGGCATATACCCTGAGAAAACCGTAATTCAAAAAGAGTCATGTACCACAATGTTCACTGCAGCTCTATTTACAATAGCCAGGACATGGAAGCAACCTAAATGTCCATCGACAGATGAATGGATAAAGAAGATGTGGCACATATAGACAATGGAATATTACTCAGCCATAAAAAGGAACGAAACTGAGTTATTCGTAGTGAGGTGGATGGCCTTAGAGACTGTCATACAGAGTGAAGTAAGTCAGAAAGACAAAAACAAATACCATATGCTAACACATATCTATGGAATCTAAAAAAAGAAAGAAAGAAAGAAAGAAAGAAAGAAAATGGTCAGAAGAACCTGGGGCAAGACGGGAATAAAGATGCAGACCTACTAGAGAATGGACTTGAGGATACGGGGAGGGGGAAGGGTAAGCTGGGACAAAGTGAGAGAGTGGCATGGACATATATACACTACCAAACGTTAAACAGATAGCTAGTGGGAAGCAGCCGCATAGCACAGGGAGATCAGCTTGGTGCTTTGTGACCACCTAGAGGGGTGGGATAGGGAGGGTGGGAGGGAGGGAGATGCAAGAGGGAAGAGATATGGGGACATATGTATATGTATAACTGATTCACTTTGTTATAAAGCAGAAACTGACACACCATTGTAAAGCAATTATACTCTAATAAAGATGTTAAAAAATAAAAATAAAAAAAAATAAAAATGGAACGACCATATGAACCATCAATCCCACTACTGGGCAAATACCCTGAGGAAATCATAATTCAAAAAGACACATGTACCCCAATGTTCATTGCAGCACTATTTACAGTAGCCAGGACATGGAAACAACCTAACTGTCCATCGACAGATGAATGGATAAAGAAAATGTGGTACACATCTATAATGGAATAGTACACAGCCATAAAAAGAAATGAAATTGGGTCATTTGTAGAGATGTGGATGGACCTGGAGTCTGTCATATAGAGTGAAGTAAGTCAAGAAACGAAAAACAAATATCATATATTAACTCATATGTGTGGATTCTAGAAAAATGGTACAGATGAACCTATTTACAGGGCAGGAATAGAAAGGCAGATGTAGAGAATGGACATGTGGACACAGGGGGGAAGGGGAGTGTGGGATGAATTGGGAGGTTAGGTTTGACATAAATGCACTACCATGTGTAAAATAGATAGCTAGTAGGAACCTGCTGTATAGCACAGGGAGCTCAGCTCCGTGCTCTGTGATGGCCTAGTTGAGTGGGATGGAGCAGGGAGGGAGGTCCAAGAGGGAGAGGATGTGTGTATGTGTATGGCTGATTCACTTCACTCTGCGGCAGAAACTAACACAACATTGTAAAGCAATTATACGCCAATAAAAAATAATAATAAAATTGGCAAACCTGTAGCTACACTAAAAGAGAGAAAATATGCAAATAAAATAATAAAAGAAAGAGGAGACATTATAACTGATAACTCAAAAATAGTGAGGAATGGACTTCCCTGGTGGCTCAGTGGTTAAGAATCTGCCTGCCAATGCAGGGGACACACGTTCAATCCCTGGTCTGGGAAGATCCCACATGCTGCGGAGCAGCCAAGCCCATGCACCACAACTACTGAGCCTGTGCTCTAGAGCTCGCGAGCCACAACTACTGAGCCCATGTGCCCTGGAGCCTGCACACTGCAACTACTGAAGCCCATGTGCCTAGAGCCTGTGCTCTGCAACAAGAGAAGCCACCGCAATGAGAAGCCCACACACCGCAACAAAGAGTAGCCCTCGCTTGCTGCAACTAGAGAAAGCCCACACGCAGCAACAAAGACCCAACACAGACAAAAAATAATTTTAAATAAATAAATAAATAAATAAAAATTTTTTAAAGTGACGATTATAAGAAATTACCATAAAAAATTACATGCCAACAAATTATACAACCTAGAAGAAATGGATAAATTCCTAGGAACATAAAACCTACTAAGACTGAATCACGAAGAAACAGAAAATCTGAACAGACTGATTACTAGTAAGCAGATTGAATCATTAATCAAAAACCTCCCAACAAACAAAAGTCTAGGACCAGATGGCATCACTGGTAAATTCTACCAAACATTTAAAGAATAATTAATACCAATCCTTCTCAAGCTCTTCCAAAAAATGGAAGAGGAGGGAACACTTCCAAACTAATTTTATGAGGCCCAAATTACTCTTATACCAAAGCCAGCAAGGACACTACAAGAAAAGAAAATTACAGGCCAAAATTCCAAATGAACATAGATGGAAAAATCCTCAACAAAATGTTAGCAAACCAAATTCAACAATACATTAAAAAGATCATACACCATGACTAAATGAGATTTGTTCCAGGGATGCAAGGACAGTCTAATATCCACAAATCAATCAATATGACACATTACATTAACAAAATGAAGGATAAAAATCATACGATCATTTCAATGGATGCAGAAAAAGCATTTGAGAAAATTTAACATGCTTTCATGATTTAAAAAAAAAAAATTCTCAACAAACCGAATACAGAAGGAACATAACATAATAAAGGCCATATTCAACAAGCCCACATCTAACATCATACTCAATGGTGAAAAGCTGAAAGCTTTTCCTCAAGATCAGGAACAAGTGAAGGATTTCCATTCTCACCCTTTTGTTCAACATTAGTACTGGAAGTCCTAGCCAGAGCAATTAGGCAAGACAAAGAAATAAAAGGCATCCAAATCAGAAAGGAAGAAGTAAAATTGTCTCTGTTTGCAGATGACATGATACTATATAGAGAAAACCCTAAAGATTCAACAACAACAAGAAAAAGCCTGTTAGAATGAATAAACAAATTCAGTAAAGCTGCAAGATACAAAATCAATATTAAAAAATCAGTTGCATTTCTATACACTAACAATGAACTATTGGAAATAGAAATTAAGAAACAGTCTCACTTACAATAGCATCAAAAAGAATAAAATTACTTTGGAATAAAGTTAACCAAGGAGGTGAAAGATCTGTACACTGGAAACTGTAAGACATTGATGAAAGAAATTGAAGAAGACACAAATAAATGGAAAGATATTCCATATTCATGAATCAAAAGAATTAATATTGTGAAAATGTCCACACTAACCAAAGTGATATATAAATTTAATGCAATCCCAATCAAAATTTCAATAGCATTTTCACATAAATAGAAAAACAATCCTAAAATTTGTGTAGAACCACAAAGACTCTGAATAGCCAAAGCAATCTTTGAAAAAGAACAAAGCTAGAGACATCACACTTTCAAATTTCAAACTATATTACAAAGCTATAGTAATCAAAACAGTATGGTATTGGCATAAAAACAGACACATAGATTAATGGAACAGAATAGAGAGCCCAGAAATAAGCCTATCCATATATGGTTATTTAATTTTCAACAAAGGAGCCAATAATATACAATGGGAAAAGAACAGTACCTTCAGTAAATGGTGCTGGGAAAACAACAGCCACATGCAAAAGAATGACACTGGACCACTATATCACACCATAGACAAAAATCAACCCAAAATAGATTAAAAGACTTGCACATCAGGCCTGAAACCATAAAAATCCTACAAGAAAACATAGGGGGTAAGCTCCTTTACACTGATCTTGGTGATGAATTTTTTGGATTTGACACCAAAAACAAGGGCAAGAAATGCAAAAATAAACAGGTGGGACTGCATCAAACAAAAACTTCTGCACAGCAAAGTAAACCATTAACCAAATGAAAAGGCAACCTATGGAATGGGATAAAATATGTCCAAACCACATATCTGATAAGGGGTTACTATCCAAAACATACAAGGAACTCATACAACTCAACAGCAAAAATAAATAAATAACCCAATTTAAAATGGGCAAAGAACCTGATAGACATTTTCCAAAGACATACAAATGGCCAACAGGTACACAAAAAGGTGCTCAACATCAGTAATTATCAGAGAAATTCAAATCAAGACCACAATGAGATATCATCTCACACCTGTTAGAATGTCTATTACCAAAAAGACAAGATAATATGCTGGCAAGGATGTGGAAAAAGAGGAACCCTTGTGCACTGTTGGTGGCAATGTAAACTGGTACAGCCATTATGGAAAATAGTATGCAGTTTCCTCAAGAAATTAAAAATAGAACTACCATACAATCCAGCAATTCCACTTCTGGTTATATATCTAAATGAAATAAAATCAGGATTTCGTGGAGAGGGTGTGGAGAAAAGGGAACCCTCTTGCACTGTTGGTGGGAATGTAAATTGATACAGCCACTATGGAGAACAGTATGGAGGTTCCTTAAAAAACTAAAAATAGATTTACCATATGATCCAGCAATCCCACTACTGGGCGTATACACAGAGAAAACCATAATTCAAAAAGACACATGCACCCCAATGTTCATTGCAGCACTATTTACAATAGCCAGGTCATGGAAGCAACCTAAATGCCCATCAACAGACAAATGGTTAAAGAAGTTGTGGTACATATATACAATGGAATATTACTCAGCCATAAAAAGGAACGAAATTGAGTCATTTGCTGAGACATGGATAGATCTAGAGACTGTCATACAGAGTGAAGTAACTCAGAAAGAGAAAAACAAATATCGTATATTAACGCATGTATGCGGAACCTAGAAAAATGGTACAGATGAGCCGGTTTGCAGGGCAGAAGTTGAGACACAGATGTAGAGAACAGACATATGGACACCAAGGGGGGAAAACTGCGGTGGGGTGGGGATGGTGGTGTGCTGAATTAGGCGATTGGGATTGACATGTATACACTGATGTGTATAAAATTGATGACTAACAAGAACCTGCAGTATAAAACAAACAAACAAACAAAACAACTAATACTAAACTTTCATTGGGTTATTTGTATGGAAATATGTTAATATAAATGTTTCAGACATTACATGAAATTTCTAAAAATCTTATATGTTCTGGTATAATGTTATAAGTCATAATTCTAGTTATTACTTTAAAATGTATATCTCAGAAATAAAAAAAAAAAGAAAAGATTAACTATGAGTTGAACCTGGATGATGGATACAGAAGAGTTCATTATACTGCTATTTTTGTTCATATTTTATTGTTTTTATTGTTTTCTATAATAAAATGTTTTTAAAATTTTTTTTAAAAACTCAGGATTTCTAAGAGATATCTGTTATCTTCTGTTCATTGCAGCATTTTAACAATATCCAAGGAATGAAAACAACCTAAGTGTCTATCAGTGGATGAATGGATCAAGAAAATGTGGTATAGATACAAAATGAAATATTATTTGACTGTTAAAAAGGGAAATCCTGTCATCTGCAACAACAAGAATGAAACTAGAGGGCATTATGCTAAGTGAAAAAATCCAGACAGAGAAAGACAAATATTGCATGGTATCATTTATATGTAAAAAAAAAAAAAAAAAAAATAGGCTCACAGAAACTGAGTAGAATGGTGGTTGCCAGGAGCTGGTTGTGGACGGAAATAGAGATTGATAAAAGGGTATAAACTTTCAGTTATAAGATGAATACGGTCTGAGGATCTAATGTATAACATGGTAACTACAGCTGATAACACTGTACTGTGTGATTGAAATTTGTTAAGAGAGTAGAACTTAAATGTTCTCTCACACACATACAAAAAAAAGGCAAACATGTGAGGTGAATGGTGTGCTAATTAACTCAATGGGGGAAATCCTTTCACTTTTTATATGTATATCAAATCATTACATTGTACACTTTAAATGTATTACAATTTTATTTGTCAATTATACCTCAATAAAGCTGAAAAAATAAATAAAGATCTTTGACTTCTCTGGGAAAAAAAAATAAGTAACAACTGAAGTCATGGGTAAATGTTATCACCTAGGGAACATGCATAGAGCAAATGGTTGAAGATGGACTCTTAGGGAATACTGCATTTAACATGTATTATTGACTAGGAATACTCATTACACTAAGTCAAGTGGTATTCACATCCCATAGAAATATCTTTTAAGTATTTTTGACACTGAAATATATTAACAAGGGTAACTGTAAGAAACACAAAATATAACATTTATCAGTATTTGGTATAACAAACTGATAAATCCCTCTTTTTTCCCTTCCCATGATCCTGGCCTTGCTTTAGATGGATCAAGATGAGAGAAGCAGTTCTTTTACACGTTATTTTTTTGCCACTTCTGCTGCCTCACAGGTTTTGTGTTTCTATCAGCTGTATCTCAGCCATTCTGCTCTTTCAGTGGTTCACAATGCCCACTCTAGTTGGAAGAATGGGTTCCATCTTCATTCCCCACTCTTTATGTTTTTCAAGCCAGAGAGTCGCTTCCAGTTTTTTTAACTAATTTCTTTTTCCTAGCTTTCCAACTAGTTCCAGAACAGTTTATTCCCAATCAGTCTTCCAATCACTCCCTGTTCCATGAAATATTTGTACAATATAATTCCAGGTGCTGGGACAAGAAAATTCCATTTTCTCTTTCAATTTAAGAGCAAAGGAAAGTTGGACCATTGCCAAAAAAACACTGCATTGCCCCATTTCTTGACACTACAGACAGAGCTTGTACAGGCCTCAGAGGCACGATACCAAGCCTGATGGAGCAGGGGAAGAAAGAGATGTCTCGAAAACAGCTGAGTCCTGAAGAAGCAGAGAAGAAAAAACTGACAGTTTGTGACTAATGTGTGAATTTTTGACTACTCTCTAAACACATTAATCTCAACCATCTAGCTCAGTGAATAAATACTGTATACTGATGTTAAGATTTCTGATCTAAAAAATACTAATGGCATCATTACCAGTTTCTACAAAGCTCCTTAAATATAAAAGGGTGCTTGTCAGCTGACTGCTATTTTGAATATACCCAACTGAAATTTGGTTTCTTCTTTTTGACCATCTTTTTTCATCACTCTGCTCTGACTTTCAGCTCTGGTTAGCTGATCTGAGCTGATCTTTTTCCCTGATGGCAAAGGAGACGAAAGCATTAGAAGCCCGTGCCTCTGCTCAGTCATCTATTATCAGCTGAAGATTTGGCAGATACAGAAGGGGAAATCAGGCTGCAGGGTCTTTATCTTACCCTCATTGTTTCTATCTATTTTAAGTTAGAAAAGGTTTTAGAAGTTAGGGCTATTTTGTGCAGTATGTCATAAATTCTGGGCAAGTTATGTAAAACTAAAAAGGCAGACTTCAGAAACAATGGGGTTCATATCATATCCTGTGACCATTTTCTCCTCTTTCCCTAATTGTTCAAAATTTGCACAGTGTTAAATCTGAATACCAATAATCTATAAAAAATAACATATTTCTGGTGATGACAGAAATTTCATGAAATCATGTATCTCAGGTTGGAGAGTTCTCAGAGGTAATCTACCTGATTTAAGTAACATTGGATAAGAAGACATACAATATAAAGCAATAAAGAGAGCAATCTTGTGCATCTACTCTAGCATAATCTTTGCTAGTAACTTATCAGGAATAATTAACAAGGAGTTCTGATTTAACTAGAACATACCCAGTTTTGATTATCTTTATGATGCTAGCTGTGGACTGAATTGTATACTCTCAAAATTCATAAGAAGTCCTAACCCCCAGTGTGATGGTATTCAATATTTGGAGATTGGGCCTTTGGGAGGTAATTAGGGTTAGATGAGGTCATGAGGGTGAGGAACTCATGATGGGATTAGCAGTTTATAAGAAGAGGAAGAGAGAGAAGGAGGCCACCTGCAAGTCAGGGACAGGGCTCTCACCAAGAACTGAATCAGCCGGCACCTTCATCTTTGACTTCCCAGCCTCCAGAACTCTAAGAAGTAAGTGTGTGTTTAAGCCACCCAGTGTATGGTATTTTGTAATTGCAACCATTGCAGACTAATACAATGCCCAGGTGGAAAAAGAACTTGCTTAACAAAAGAGTAACCAAAATCACCAAAAAATTTAAATTATCTCCCCAAGTTACCTTAATTGTAGATGGAAACAGTATCATATGAAGGCGCAGTATATGTTATCTCTTTTCCTCAACTCCCACATTTAATTCATAAACAAGTTCCGTTAACTCTATCACCAAATGATCATATGACAAATCCAACCATTTCTTTTCATTTTACTAAAGCCACCACCATCCTTCACCCAGATAGCACAGTAGCCTCCCAACATGTCTCTCAGCTTCATCTCTGGGCCTCCCACAAGCCATTCTCCCTACAGCAGCCAGAGTGGCTTTTTAAAAATACAACACATGCTCCAGCTTAACAATCTCCTATGGCTTTGCACTGCACTTAAATAAAATCCAAATTTCTCACCCAGTTTACAAAGCCCTGTACATCTTGGGCCCTGATTACCTCTCCAACCTGGTCTCATATCACTCTCCTCTTCAACTTTGCTGTTTCCCCAACCTGCCCATCAAGCACATTTCTGCCTTAGTACTATGCTATCAGTGTTCTCTTATGAGGTCCTCTTCACTTTGCTCTTCACCTTGCTGGCTTCTCCTTGTCGTTCAAATCTCAGTTTAAAAGTCAGCTTTTCAGAGAGGTTTTCCTGACCACACAGCCTAAAATAAGCACTCTGTCATTCTCTATCACACCATTCTGTTTTAATTATGTAGAACATTTGTTGCTGGCTGATATTTTGCTTATTTACTTCCTCATTTATTGAATGTAAGCTCCATGAGAGCCAGAACTCATTTATCTAGCCAGCTCCTAAGAGAGCCTGGCACAGAGTTAGTCACAAATATTTTTAAAGTGAATGAATAAATTATATAATTTCAGAACATTAAAGAGGTCTACCTATAGAAATGTATTCCTTTTATCTGCCATAGTTCCAGAAATTTCTACAATTAGAATCATTTTTATGAATGGAACTTTATTAAAATATAAGGATGGGGGGCTTCCCTGGTGGCATAGTGGTTGGGAATCCGCCTGCCAATGCAGGGGACATGGGTTCAAGCCCTGGTCTGGGAAGATCCCACATGCCGCGGAGCAACTAGGCCCATGCGCCACGGCTACTGAGCCTGCACTCTAGAGCCCATGAGCCACAACTACTGAGCCCGCGTGCCGCAACTACTGAAGCCCTTGTGCCTAGAGCCCGTGCTCCACAACAGGAGGGGCCACCGCAGTGAGAAGCCTGCACACCACAACGAAGAGTAGCCCCCGCTCGCCACAACTAGAGAAAAGCCCGCATACAGCAACGAAGACCCAACACAGCCAAAAATTTAAAAAATTAATTAAAAAAAAACATATATATATATATATATATATATATATAAGAATGTAAGTAAAATAACCTACTAAAGTATAATTAATCATTAAAACTTTCATATAATTAGTTAATTAACCCTAGATAAAAACATTGCTTCAACAGAATGAGTTGTAAGAGGGAGGAAAAAAGGAGTGTAGAATTTGGAAGTTACTTCCCAGAAAGAGAAAGTAACATAATGGGAAGGCCTTGAGTATCTAGAGCATGTCACGGAGGTAAATTAGTGAAGGGGTCACCTGAGCTACAATTTTGTATAACTCCTGCTCTGAGAAAAGTGTGTGTACTGAGTAACGAAGGCAACCCAGGAACTCTTAATTTTGTATCTCATTTTTTTCTCTCAAGTGTTAAAGTACTTTCCTAGTTATGTTCTCAGTAATCATCTACCGTCTCTGTGAATCAGGCAGGTTGCACTGTCCCTGCCAATCCACCAAAATGGAGAAATTAGGACACTCTGCCACATGGTTAGTCACTGGTAGATCTGAGATTCCAGCCACAGCTCTTCTCATTGCCAACCCATTCTTTCACAATGTCCAGTTTGGACACCTAGCTCAGAAAATTCTCACTAAAAATTCTATGAGCTGGTATGATTTTCATATTCTATGAGTAACATGAGAGGCATGAAAGGTGCTGTTTGGAGGGAAGCAAATTACAGGGATGAAACGATTTTGGAAACATCAGTAACCTCACAACTAGCCTCCTATCCTTCTCCACCCACCTCCAGATTGTTGCTCACATATTTACATCACTTGATTGCACTTTGCTTTGTAATTCACTCATTGAACATTCAGCAAATATTTATTGAGCATATGTGAAGTGACAGGCATTGGTCTAAGTACCTGGGACACAGTAGAGAACAAAATTAATTCCTTTTCTTTATTTTACTTTATTATGCAGATATTGCAAGGTTTTCAAGTTCCTTAATGGCAAAATGTATTTTTTTTTTTCAGGTCTATAATCCTTCCCTTAGATATCCCCTATCCTTACTCCATTGCCAAATAAATATTTGTTCAAGTTAATGGAATTGAATGGAATAGGACAGAGTAGAACGGCATGCTCTGTGTTCTGACCCCACACCGCGCACCCAGGTCATGTTTGTCTTATGCTGTTTAGGGCTTAAGTAGTATTGTGGAAGATTTGCAAATGTTGCAAACAACTGAAAGCATAAGTCAGTGTTTCTCAAAGTAGGGTCTTTGGACCATAGGCATCTGTGGCCTAGGATATCTGTTAAAAGTTAAAATTCTAAAATTCCAACCCAATCTATTGATATTATGTCAAAATCTCCTAGGCACATCTGCAGGAATCCCAAGATTCTTAGACACTTTCAAGTTTGAAAACCACTGCTTTAAGGCTCAAATTAGAGCCAGAGACAATAAAATAATGTACTCCACTTGTTCTGAGAGTGCTAAATCACTTATAAATGATTTCTTTTTGTATCTCTTTTGTTGACACAAGTTCAATTGCTAGTACTTGATAGATAAATGACAAACAAATTTAAAAAGCAGCCATCTTAGATAAGGCCCTGAAGTTAAGATGTATATCTAGAGCTTATCAAGCATCTGATTGACACAGTCACTTTTGTGGAAGTTCTGCAAAGGGCAGACAGCATCTCTCCAAAACTATCTAGTGATGACTGACTTTGGTTCTTTTATTTTAGCTGAATAATTAACTCAAATAAAGGCAGCTTTTTGATCTAAACATCCCTCAACAATTATTCCCATTTTCTGCTTGATTTTAATTGCTGAAGATTTGGTTGATTGATGCCAAGTAAATATATTGCTATCATTTTTAATAATATAATTCCAATTATTACAAAATTAATTGTGAAATCAGAGCTACATTTATTGATAGGAGCACTTTTTTCCATATGAAGGTAGCTTGCGTTATCACAGTAATTCTACCTTAATTTCTTTACATTGATTTTTTTAATATATCACTCTTTCAAACTGTTTGTAGTCTCATCAAGGCAGTTATCTAATGAAATCCTTTAAAACTACTTCCCCAGATAATGTCAGAACATAATAACATCAAAATGGCCCTATCATGTAGTCCCACTGGGTTCTTACTTAAATTTTTTATTTGAATATATTGAAAAATAAGAAAGAAAGGGTGCTTCTATGGATTAGAATATAATCCTCATGAGAATCTATTACGTACAAGTTCTTCCTATCCATTTTTCAAAAGATTTTGTGTTGTGTAAAATCTTTATTATGGCTGTCTATTTAAGGCTGGGTATTATCAAACTATCCGAATTTACTTCCCCTACTCTGAGAAAGAAACCACCACTCAAAACCACTGAAAACATAGTTCTTTGTTTTTACCATTAGACATAGATTCAAATTAACCAGTTTTATTTCACAGATTAATCTGCTTTATATGCTACTTCATTTTATCACTTCTTTTATTGCAAGTAATATATAAACCCAGCCCACCTCCAAAATAAAGTCATTTACATTTAATTTATTGATTCTAACATAACTTGGTAAAGAGTGGTAGAGACTTGCAATAATTTGAAGGATGGATTTTTTTTTAAGTCTAAAGTTTACAGACTTTTAGGCTATATCCAGAAAAATAGCAGCAGCCAGAGTTTTAGGAAGAAATAGTGGTACTGGCTCCATAATTTCCATACTCATAGCTCATACTCAGTCCCTCTCCAGGCCCAGTATCCTATTCCATGCTTTACTCTCAGCCTTCTTCCCAAAAAGGTGTTTGATAGGCCAGGAGTTTCTGGGATACAGATGGAGGACAGGACAAAAAAAGAATCAAATGGCTGTTAAGAGAAACCTGAAACAGGCAAAGGAGTGTAAAGGAATGAAACTTTACTGTGGCTCAATCTGTTCAGCCAGGAAAAGATGGAACAGAAGTAGTCCCTTTCTCCTATTCCCGTATTTACGGACGAATATCATCAGGCTACTTTTGTAGGAGCTGTGAAGAGGCTCTAAAACTAGAAAAGCTGAAAGTACCACATGTTGCTCCATACCTTTTAGGTCAGGTGATTTGAGTGGGTGCTTCTGGGGTATTTTGGTTGGAGGGAAGGGGAGAGTTGGCAGATTTAGCAAGTAAAAATACAGAACCACCAGTTAACTTTGAATTTCAGAGTTTAAAAAATGAAAGGCTTTTAATATAAGTATGTTCCTTGCACTATTGGGAACATACTCATACTAAAATAGTATTCATTTTTTATCCGAAGTTCAAATTTAAGTAGGCAACCTGTATTATTTCTATAGTAAGAATCCCTTCAGTTCTGGGAGATCTTAAGCCTCCCATTGGTCTCTGGGAGGGTAGACAGAAGAGAACAGAGCTCTTTGAGAGCCTTGGAGTGCAAAAAGTAACAGGAAAGGGCCCAAAGAAGAGGGAGTAGAAGAGTCACTGGCTCCAGGGACAGAGAAAGGAGGGAACAAGGAGATAGAATACCTTCCAGGAAATCTATCCTATCTCATCAAAACGGGCAGAAGATAAAACCTGTCATCTGATCACTCAGCAAGGATATCCATTTGATTTAGGAGAGAAAGGACTGACCCAGAGAAGTTAAAGTACTTTAAAAAGTAAAGAGCATATAAGAACCACACTCTAACCGATTGCACCACTGGAGTTAACCTAGTAAAGAGTAAAGAATAAAATAGATGAAACACATTAAGCCTGTTGATTATGCTTATAATAAAATCATTGTGTTTAAATTCGCCATTTAGGAGGCAGTAACTAAATGGTCTTCCTTCAGACAATTTAAGATGTATATATGAAACTTGCCCCTGAAGGGTCAAAATTAAAAGTCAATGCAGTTTCAAAAAAAAAAAAAAATTAAAAAGCACAATCTTAATCTACTCACTACAGAGGGTAATGTTGCCCCAGCACTTGCTCTAAAACTCAACACTTTGGAACATACTTTATAATGATAAATCTATTCTAAGAAAAAAAAATTAAGTTTGACTGCTTCTCTGAAACTTGCCAAAAGTTCTGGCTGAGCAGTCAGGTGAGATATCGTTCATGAACAAGTTTCATGCAAGGTTTCAAACTTAAGTAGCTGCTTTTATTTCCCCCTCAGTTCTTTCAGGTACCAGGAGAAATCTGCTGCATAGAAATGTTTATTTAAAATTATTAGATCCATGTGATCAATTTGAATTTTATTCAAATTATCCTTCATTGAGAAATATCAAGCTTTTTGGTTTCAATAATTTGTGCTCAGATTGAGTTAAATTCCCCCAAGGTTTAGAACTTAAAAGTCCATATGTTCAGGCAAATAATATTAAGACATTCTTAATGTTCTTTATAATTTACTTTAGGAAAATATTTATAAACTTTGATAAACAATGTTACAAAAAACCTTCTTAGCAAAAATATTATGCTGTCATTCATCATTTAATGATCTTAATAAAGATCAGTTTTTATTAATCTTTCTTCTTTTATCTCATCACAAACACTTTGACATCTGATGACATATTGCATTCCAGGAGCTCAAAATCAAGGGAATATTAATATATGATATTACATTACATTATTCTTATACAATTAAGGAAACTTGTTATATGAGAGAGATGGCACTGCAGATCAATTAAAAGCCAGTCAATAAACAGAGCTAGGAAAATTAGTTATCCTTCAGGGAAAAAATACTGAATTCCTACCCTACACCAAAACCAAAAATCTATCACAGATGGACTAAAGATTTAAATATAAAAAAGCAGAATTTTCAAGTTTTTAGAAGAAAATCTAGTAGATTATCTTCACGACTTTAGGATAGGGAAAGATTAAAACAGTAAAAGTATCCATCATTTTTTAAAAATTGGAAAACATTAAAATTAAAAATTTCTGCTCACCAAAATAGAATTTTTTTAAGTAAAAGAGACAAGCCACAAACCAGGAGAAGATATTTACAACACATATACAGGCATATCTCATTTTATTGTGCTTCACTTTATTGTGCTTCTCAGATACTGCATTTTTTACAAATAGAAGGTTTCTGGCAATTTTCATTGAGCAAGTCTAACAGCACCATTTTTCCAACAGCATTTGCTCACATTGTGTCTCTGTGTCACATTTTGGTAATTTTTGCAATATTTCAAAACTTTTTTCATCATTATTATATTTGTTAAGGTGATCTGTGATCAGTGATCTTTGGTGTTACCATTACAAAAAGATTATGACTCACTGAAGGCTCAGATGATAATTATTTTTTAATTAAGGCATGTACTTTTTTTAGACATAATGCTATTGCACACTTAATAGACTACAGTATAGTATAACATAACTTTTAACTTTCAATGCACTGGGAAACCAAAAAATTCACATGACTTACTTTACTGTGATATTGCTTTATTGCAGTAGTCTGGAACAGAACCAGCAATATCTCCAAGGTATGCCTGTAATGACAAAAGATTAATTTAAGAATATATAAAGAATTTCTACAATCAATAAGAAAAGAATAGGAGCAGGCATTGCACAGAAGAGGAAACAAAAATGGCCAATAAAAATATGAAAAGATTCTCAACCTCATTAGTAATCATGGAAATTCAATTTAAAGCCATCATGAAGTTCCATTATGGTAAAATTAATATTATGCTCACTAGATTGGCAAAAAAATTAAAAAGCTGATAGTATCAAGTGCCAACAAGCACTGGAGCAAGAGGAACTCATAAATAGCAGGTAGAAGTATAAATTGTTACAATCTGTTGGAAAAATGTTTTAGCATTCTCCTATAAATCTGACCATATGAATTTACCACAGCTCAGTCATTTCACTCCTATATGTATGTTGGTATATACAGATATAGATATATAGATATAGATATACAATATAGAAGAGGAAAAAAATGTCTTTTTCCTCTACCCTTCTAACACCTGTAACGAAAAAAGGATTAGCAAGAGGAAAGTATACCAATTCACTTAATATAAGTTTCATGTGACACAGGAGCCTTCATAAAGAAACAAAGACCCAAAGAAGTGGTTAAACCTGAATGGTTTTATGCTAGGTTTGATGAAGAGTGCAGAGTCATAGAAAAATGTCATAGAACAAAAATAGAAAATGAGCTAAGTGTGGTAAACTGGGGGAAACAGCAAGGCCTATTCACTCAGATTCCTCTTGGTATCTTGGAGATAAGGATGTACCTTTCCTCTGGGCATGAGGAGGGCACCTCACAACATGCTTCAAGGGAAGTTCCTTCCTGCCCATGCCATTTCTCAGATTCCTTCAGCTTGGAATATTTAATATGCCAAGGTGCCATATTTTGGAGTAGTGTGTTCTGAACCCCATCAACATACACACATACCCTGTAGACACTCTTGTACATGTGTAGCAGGAGACGTGTTCAAAAATGTTAATAACAGCAATGTTCATGTAGCAAAGAAATTAATAACAACCCAATTGTCCATCAAAAGGAGATTAGATAAGTTGGAGAATATTCACACAATAGAATATTATTTAGCAGTGAAAATAAACTAATCACTATACACAATACACTCAACTATATATCAGTATACACTACACGCAATATTGGATGATTTTCATATGCATAATATTACTTTTAAAAAAAAGGCACAAAACACTACATATAGTATGATACCACTGAATACAGCTGAAAATAAGCAAAACTAAAAATACATTATTTACATTCATATATGGTAATTTTTCTAAAGCAACATAATGCTGAATGTTATTGCTGTCAAAGAAATAGGGGAGTGAGAAGTACAGATAGCTTCAATGTTATAGGTAATTTTCTGGTTATTAGTGGAGAGGTCTGTTCATAAGGATTTGTTGCATTATTATGTTTAATAAATTTAAGTTATATATTCTGTTGTGTGACTCAAATAGTACACACAAATGTTTATTAAAGAATTAGAGCATTAGATTTTAGCTGGATTGACTGATCCAGCTGATCTCCCATGGCAAATCTCAAGCCAAGAAAAAGTCATCAAAGCAATGGAAAGTTACAGAGAAGGAAGGAAGGAAGGAAGGTAGGAAGGGTGGGAGGGAGGGACGGAGGAAGGAAGGAGAGAAATCAGAACAAACGCCATCATTTAATTGTGTAGACCTGGCAACATTCAATGTTTTTAAGTATATTGGTCTCCTTTTCACGATCTAAATCATATCTGGAGAGGTAAAATTACTTGCTCAAGTATCCATAATCCAAAACCAGACAATGGGATTACCAAACCCAGGCTGTATTCTGCTTCCAGGAGTGTTGGGAATCATTCTTAAAAATAAGACTTCCCTTAAGCCACTGAAAATATTTATATAGCTCTTTGCAGTGCTCTAGGATAATATTCTTCTTCTGTTGCTAAGCGTCCTACAACAATAAACAGCTGGTTACAAGACAGTGTGCCAACTGCTATGATAGAAAAGTTCACAGTGTGTTGGAAGTATATAGCTATGACACCATACAGAGGGAAGTAACTCAAAGGCTTTCCAGAAGATGGCAAGTTCAAAGGACATATAGGAGTTGTCAAATGAATAAAGGGGTGATGAACTATTCAGGAAAATGTAGTCATTCATTTCTAAAATACTACCAGGTATACTTTATGAACAGTTTAAGAGATCTTCAGGGGGTAATTCCTGGTGTTCCAGATTTTTGCCTTAAATGGTAACTTTGGAACCTAATTCCTGCACTAAATTCAATCCTAATATATATTGAAACACTGCTCTTGAATTCCAAGCTAGGATATTTAGCTTTTCTAAATTTACTCCTAACCACCATATTAGTTTTAAAAGTCATGTAAATACAGTCTTGGAAGAGACTTGAAGGATCATCTAATCCATATCCTTTATCTTATATATGCAATTCTAATAAATCCAGAATCTCATGTGAATCAGTTTCAAAACAGTGGCATATTTTAAAAGCTCAATTAACAATCAAAAGTAATTTTTTTAGTTTCATTTTTACTTACTTTTCTCATAAACCATTGTAACTGATTCACTGAGTGAGCTGGACTCATTCAAAGATGGAAGGAACCATATTCTTCTTACTGCTCCCCATTAAGCCAGCTTCATGGACTCATTTCTTTGCCCCTTCTGGATGGAATCCCAGATAGGTCCCAAAGCTTTTCCAGTCACTATTACATATTAAATAAGAGGAAGCTTAGTTTTTGGCATTTTAAAAAATGTAACCCAATATATAAATCAGGTAAGTCTGTCCAGGCCAGTGTAAAAATCAGAACTCAATTCAGAACTTCTTCCCTCCCCAAAATCACATCTGACCCCAAGGGTCAGTTTGGAAGCCCAAGGGATGAAGGCAGCCATGTGGTAAGGCCTGCCTTCTTCCTCTCCCATATGCTACCCCCTCCAAGGCCACAGCATAAAGCTAAAGAAGAGGTAAGCAGAAGAAGTCTCACAGGACTGCTCCAGTCAGGATCTTGGATTGGTGCCCTATATATATGGCAGATGTCCAAAGTGAATCCTTTTTCTCATGGAGGGAAATGAGGAGACTTTGGCAGGCACCTCATAGACCTCCTCACTAGGGACCTCAGACAGCAAGTCTATATTCCCAGGGGCAAATGCAGTGCCCCTCCTCCAACTAGATGTCTACAACGACTCATTCCATTCCCAGTGTTCACCTTCTCTTCTTTGGGTTACATTGTCTAATGGTCTTCTTGGGCAGGATAGTTTTTAAGAAGTCTCTGACTATCAATATCCATAGGCTCCAGAACTTCCCTGGTGGTGCAGTGGTTAAGAATCCGCCTGCCAATGCAGGGGAAACAGGTTCGATCCCTGGTCCGGGAAGATCCCACATGCCGCAGAGCAACTAAGCCCATGCGCCACAACTACTGAACCTGTGCTCTAGAGCCTGCAAGCCACAACTACTGAGTCGGTGTGCTGCAAATACTGAAGCCCACATGCTTAGAGCCCGTGCTCCACAACAAGAGAAGCCACAGCAATGAGAAGCCTGTGCACTGCAACGAAGAGTAGCCCCTGCTTGCCACAACTAGAGGAAGCCCGCGTGCAGCAATGAAGACCCAACACAGCCAAAAATAAATAAATAAACTTATTTTAATATATATATATATCCATAGGCTCCACATCTGTCCCCAAGAAATCTTGCCTTTGCCCCACCACTGGTGAAAATGCAGCTTGCTTCTATTACAGCCCACATTCCTCTATAATCAGAAAAGACCAGCTCCAGCTTCTCGCCTCTTGACATTTCAGACATGAGTTAAATATCAGCCTGGAGTCCTTCATCTCCTAAAGGACACAGACAAACTTTCTACTGGGTTTAAAGTAAAAGGGAAATATCCTCCTACCCATTGCCTGTGCTGGGGCATGGCTGGTGAAAGAATAATCCAACATACTGACAACTTTCTCCAATAAATTCTCTCTCTCAGCCTCTTCAGCCTCACCCTCTTATATGGATGCAATATGGGTGATGGATTACTAAGAAAATCCAACTTGGACCACTCCCTTTGCAAGTGCCACCTAGGTTGCAAGCACATCACTTTAGAATGTGAGTCCCAATCAATGCTCTCAGCCTTTTGACCTCTTCTGAAACTCCAAGGCAAGAGGAAGACATGGTATTGACATCTTGTTTCACCATGAACACACAAACCACAGCCTCATTAATTCAAATTCTTGTTCTTCCATCTGCTTCCTGACACCCCACAGCTGTTCCAGTACCATACAGCCCTCCAAAATATACCCTCCCCCAAATAACTGTTTATCCATCAGAGACAGACCTGAATTTCCTTTTTCTTCCTTTACCTTGCTTTTGGCCTTTTTTCCAACTGGCTTTTAAAAATCCTTTGGAAGAAGTAAAAATGACCTGCCAGGTACAAGATTCATTCTTCGTAGGCTAGGACAGTATGAGGAAGTCGATGCACTGTCTCAAGTTAATGACTTGTCCCTTACACATATAAGGAATCATATCTAGAGAGGTAAAATAATTTGTTCAAGTTCACATAACTAATTAGGGGCAGAGGTGCCAATAGAACCTTCCTGGGACCAAGAAATACTCTAATCAGTAGAATAAATTACATTACATCTTATCAAGGATTTAGCAAACAATTTAAATAATCTAGGAGGTTTTAAGCACATCAATCTATTGTTGGTTTGGAAGCCTTTTTTTTTTTTTTAATTAATTATTTTATTTTTGGCTGCATTGGGTCTTCGCCTCAGTGCGAGGGCCCTCCCCAGCCGCGGCGAGCAGGGGCCACTCTCCATCGCGGTGCGCGGGCCTTTCACCGTCGTGGCCTCTCTCGTTGCAGAGCACAGGCTCCAGACGCGCAGGCTCAGTAATTGTGGCTCACGGGCCCAGTCGCTCCGCAGCATGCGGGATCCTCCCAGACCAGGGCTCGAACCCGTGTCCCCTGCATTGGCAGGCAGACTCTCAACCACTGTGCCACCAGGGAAGCCCATGGAAGCCATTTTTTTTTAAATGGCAACTCCATGGTTTCTTGAATGAGTAAGATAGTTTACAGTGAGTTATCCTATCATTTCTGATAATACAAATTCCTAGTCACTGAACCATACAGGTTGCTTGGACATGTCAATCTTTGTATATGGGTAGCAAAAAACAAAACAACAGAACAAAAAACAATTTAGAGGCACTAATGAGCATAATACCTCTTAAGATTTTGAATTCCTATGTCTTTTGCTGGAAGCACATCTGCGACTATAATTAGATCTCCCAGTTAGAGAAGGAGAATTTCTATAAAGGTTTATTTCCTTTTTGAAAAAATAAATTACTACCTACTATGTGTCTAGCCCTATGTTAGACAGGGTAGAAGATATAAAGATGAATAAAAATATACCCTGCCTTTCAAAAACTGACATTTTTATTTTTTTTAAATCAATATATATTACAAGTATAAAAATGAAAGTGTCAAGATAAAATGATATGGGTTCACAAAAGGGTTCTCAATAAATATTTTTTGAATGAGTGAATGACCACTCTCTGGAGGAGGTGGCATTTGAAAATGGGTAGAATGTGAACATGCAGAGACTGGAAAAGGACCTTAAATCAGAGGGACTAGCGTAAGTAAAGGTAGGTGAGAAAGCACAAAGATAGGAACCACAGCTACAATTTGTGCCTGGCACTTCATTTAGCATCTTACAAGTATTCTCTGATTCTGGCCTCACAGTAATGATGTTATTATCCTGATTTTACAGATCATAATAAGAGCTAACCTTTATCGAATGCTTATTTTGTGCCAGGCATGTTCTTAGTACTTGTATGTATATGTAGTCCCATTTAATCTTCTTAACAAACCTATGATATGAATAATGTGATGTTTCCATTTTACAGTGGAAAAAAATAAGGATCAGAGCGATGAAATATTTTGCCAAGGTCATGAAGCAAGTAATGATGAAGCCTGATTTCAAGCTCAGGTCAATTCAATTTGCTCTAAATTTCTGTTATGCTCCTTCTCTAGAAAATAACAAGTTCAGTTTGGTCTGAACAAAGGATATAAGAAAAAGGATAGTTGAAAATAAAGTATTAAAAATAAAACAGGTCTTAAATATTTGGCTATGTTTGGGCTTTGTTCTATGGACATCAGGAAGTTATTTAACCCTATTTGTAGGTTCTGGGCTTCAAAAACCATTCACAACAAGAATGTTTATTGCTTTTTATTCTAGATGTTAAAGAGCTCATAACTGCGTGTCTTCATACTTGCGTTTGCCAAATGTGGGAAAGGCAGACTCTGTGACAACCTCCCACAAACTCCACATAGTGGTGGGGGAGGGAAGTGTGGCCTATGAGCTTCTCCTTCAAAGACTGAGGAGAAAAGATCAAAACCAGGGAATTCCCTGGCAGTCTAATGGTTGGGACTCTGTGCTTCCCCTGCAGAGGAAACCAGGGGTTTGATCCTTGGTCAGGGAACTAAGATCCCACAAGCCACATGGCAAGGCCAAAATAAAATAAAATAAAAAGACAGCTGTCATTTAAAAAAAAAAAAGATCAAAACCAGTGGCCCCCCCCCAGCCAAATCTTGGACACAAATGTGTTTCATTTGGTCCACACCTTGTTTTAAATGTTGGAAATTTTCACCTAAAAATCTGAATTTCAGGCTTTTCTTAAAAATTCAGCAGATCTGACAATGCCATATTACATGGCAATATTTAGCTGGAGCCAAATAGAGCCTGCCTGCTTTAGACAGGTCATGCTCTCCAGCTTGCCACCATCCCTAAAACTCTCTATATGTTTTTATTTAGCCCTTCCTTTATCTTTTTTTTAATTTTATTTATTTATTTATTTATTTATGGCTGTGTTGGGTCTTCGTTTCTGTGTGAGGGCTCTCTCTAGTTGCGGCAAGTGGGGGCCACTCTTCATCGCAGTGTGTGGGCCTCTCACTATCGCGGCCTCTCTTGTTGAGGAGCACAGGCTCCAGACGCGCAGGCTCAGTAGTTGTGGCTCACGGGCCTAGTTGCTCCGCGGCATGTGGGATCTTCCCAGACCAGGGCTCGAAGCCGTGTCCCCTGCATTGGCAGGCAGATTCTCAACCACTGCGCCACCAGGGAAGCCCTAGCCCTTCCTTTATCTTTTTTAAACTTTTTAGGACTAATTATAAAATATTTCAAACATACAAAAAAATCACATAAAGTAAGAAAATAGACACACATCTACCCAACCCACCACTCTATTCAAGACACTTTGTCATACTTGCTTAATATCAACATTTTTTAATTTAAAGAAAAAATGTTATGGAATTTTTTAATATTTCTGGTGGGAGTAAAAACTACTATAAGTACTTTGGAGAGCAATCTGGCCATACCTAATAAAGTTCAAATCTTCAGACATAACCATATCTAGAGACATGTACTCTAAAAAAACTCTCATACATATGCATGAAACACATGACTTTCTGTTCACTTATAATCAGCCCACTTCACTTATTTATATTATTTCCCTCTGCTTGTTACCTGTCACTGATCTATGTCCCTAATTACCCACTAGTGTGCAGTCCTAGGACCAGCAACATCAGCATCACCTAGGAACTTGTTAGGGATGCAAATTCCCAGCCCCCTCCCTAGACCTACTGAAATTCACAGGGAGGGGATGGGCTCCAGAAATGTATATTTTAATGTTTGGAAAGCACGACTCTAGGATTACAGACTAACTTCATCTTTAAAACATATTTTTCCTAAGTGTTATGGGCTGAATTATGTCCCCCACCCCAAATTCATATGTTGAAGCCCTAACTCCCAATATGTCAGAATATGACTATGTTTAGGGACAGGGCCTTTTGAGAAGTGATTAAGTTAAAATGAAGGTTAGGGTGTACTCCAATCCAATATGACTCGTGTCTTTATAAGAAGAGGACCTACAAGTTAAGGAGAGGCCTCAGAAGAAATCAAACCAGCTGACACCTTGATCATGGACTTCCAGCCTCCAGAACTGTGAGAAAATAAATTCCTATTGTTTAAGCCACCCAAGTCTGTGAGATTTTGTTATGGCAGCCCTAAGAGACTAATATATTAAGTGCAATATATATTATTTTTAATTAACCATATCAACTCTCTCCTCCATGATTTGGATTATTTTTATCCTGATCTATACTATTCTGGTTTCACATCTTCATTTGGACCCTTTTCCTTTTTTTTTTTTTAAACATCTTTATTGGAGTATAATTGCTTTACAATGGTGTGTTAGTTTCTGCTTTATAACAAAGTGAATCAGTTATACATATACATATGTTCCCATATCTCTTCCCTCTTGCGTCTCCCTCCCTCCAACCCTCCCTATCCCACCCCTCTAGGTGGTCACAAAGCACTGAGCTGATCTCCCTGTGGCTGCTTCCCACTAGCTATCAGTTTTACATTTGGTAGTGTATATATGTCCATGCCACTCTCTCACTTTGTCCCAGCTTACCCTTCACCCTCTCCATGTCCTCAAGTTCATTCTCTAGTAGGTCTGCATCTTTATTCCTGTCTTGCCCCTAGGTTCTTCATGACTTTTTTTTTTTTTTTTTTTTTTTTTTAGATTCCATATATATGTGTTAGCATATGGTATTTGTTTTTCTCTTTCTGACTTACTTCACTCTGTAGGACAGACTCTAGGTCCATCCACCTCACTACAAATAACTCAATTTCATTTCTTTTTATGGCTGAGTAATATTCCATTGTATATATGTGCCACATCTTCTTTATCCATTCATTCATCTGTTGATGGACACTTAGGTTGCTTCCATGTCCCGGCTATTGTAAATAGAGCTGCAATGAACATTTTGGTACATGACTCTTTTTGAATTATGGTTTTCTCAGGGTATATGCCCAGTAGTGGGATTGCTGGGTCGTATGGTAGTTCTATTTTTAATTTTTTAAGGAACCTCCATACTGTTCTCCATAGTGGCTGTATCAATTTACATTCCCACCAACAGTGTTAGAGGGCTCCCTTTTCTCCACACCCTCTCCAGCATTTATTGTTTGTAGAATTTTTGATGATGGCCATTCTGACCGGTGTGAGATGATATCTCATTGTAGTTTTGATTTGCATTTCTCTAATGGTTAATGATGTTGAGCATTCTTTCATGTGTTTGTTGGCAATCTGTATATCTTCTTTGGAGAAATGTCTATTCAGGTCTTCTGCCCATTTTTGGATTGGGTTGTTTTTTTGATATTGAGCTGCATGAGATGTTTGTAAATTTTGGAGATTAATCCTTTGTCAGTTGCTTCATTTGCAAATATTTTCTCCCATTCTGAGGGCTGTCTTTTCGTCTTGTTTATGGTTTCCTTTGCTGTGCAAAAGCTTTAAGTTTCATTAGGTCCCATTTGTTTATTTTTGTTTTTATTTCCATTTCTATAGGAAGTGGGTCAAAAAGGATCTTGCGGTGATTTATGTCATAGAGTGTTCTGCCTATGTTTTCCTCTAATGGACCCTTTTTCAATGTAAGTCCAACTAACTGCTCTCTCTTCAATACCCAGCTCTGTCCTGCCCTCTGTGCCTTTTCAGTCTGGTCTTGTCTGCAAATGCCCAACTACAGATCCATCTAACCTGCACCTTCTCTGCTCCTGTCACTGGACTACTCATAATGAAATAAGGATATTAGTCAGCCTCTGTCTTTCTCAGTTGTAGGCCCCTTAAGAAAAACACTCTGTTTTCTACCTGACCCATATTAGTTGTGTGTTGAGTGAAAAAAGAAAAATCTACATTTGAAAGCAAAGATTTGAGAAAACTAGTGTGTCATGATGTACCAAGAACAAAGCTAATGAAAAGTTTTCAGAATAAGGGAAATAGTACAGAAAACTTTAAATAACAAAGAACTTGAATATGAATTCAGGGATTTCTCAAATCACACTTCATTGTGAACTGTGCATATAACTGAACATTTGCATCTGCTGAGGAGCACACACAGCCAACAAATTTATTGACATGAACTGAACAGCTGATCTAGTAAGGTGAGGACATGCTGTGAATTCCATGAGAAAGTGATACTGAAATGTCAAGTATAATTGAACAATTTACTGTGGTTTCTCTTAAGCTCAATTTTTTAAAGTTAATATTAGTTCTAAACTACCAAAAGAAAAGACAAGTATACACAAAATTAAGAGGAAGATGGGCCAAATAAATTTCCTTCAGTGAATGAAATTATAAAAATGAGACTTACTAAATGGTCACGGCTGAAATTATTTAATAGGACACAGTTCTGCAACAGCCTTGGGGGAAGGGACTTCTAAATGTTCTCCCTTCAAACACGAGAGGATCTTAGCACCTGGAACCACCTCTAGATTTACTAATTTTTTTAAAAAGTCATACTAATTCAGGCATGTAAGTAGGTTTGGCAGGGGAGAAGCTTAATTCATTACTTACTTTATGCTGCATTCATCCTACTGTTGGCTTTTGGGAGAAGTAAGGTAAAACATTTTCTAGAAACTAAAACTATTTTCTGGATACTCACATGCACTGTACTCAGTATATGACCACTGGATGTATGTTGATGTGAATTTATAAAACAATCATTGATGAAAAAGAACAGCAAACTTCTACCAGGAACAGTATAGTATTTGCTATCTAGAAAGTTGTTCATGGAAGTACATGGAGGGCACTACCCTTTCATTTTCAGAGTTTCTTTCACTCACTCATTTGTCTATTTTTTTCATGCAACAAACATTACTGTGCACATACTATGTGCCACCTTTGAGCAGCCTCTGCACTCAAGAAACTCCAATCAAGCAGGTGAAACAGGTAAGTAAACAGCTGATAGTCTGATGGACCAGGACCTTTAATCAGATATGAAGCAAATGTTATGGAGCATGGGACAATTAAGTATTCATAAAAGTGTAACATGATGTTAGATGTAAAAACCATTTCTGCTCCCATAGAACTTTCCACCTGGGGTAGAGACTACACTGGAAACAGTTCAGAGCTGAGAACAAAAAGAATTTCATGATTCACCCCCTAAATTCAAAGAAAATCAGCATAAGTAACACTATATATAAATAAAAGTTTTCAAAGTCCAAGAGAATGTTATAGCAAAACATTGCCCCTTCTCCCAACTCTGCCATCTGTGTAGAGAGTTTGGGAGTTATCAAAGATCCCTTGCTCACCTCCAGCCTCCTTCCCTTGGGGATGGGTTTTTTCTTTCCCCCCAACCCCAAACTACAGAGCCACAAGCCTGCAGATGGACCTCATTCTGTCAGAATATGGGGGAAAGTCTATATGGGAAGCTGAGAGATGGAATGCCCAGGGTGGTCTGAAACCCCACTGCTTAGCTTACATAGATGCCTACTCTGGTACTCCCTGAGTTTAAAAAAATACCCCTGAAGGCAAGTGGGACTTAAGCTGTCTGTTGCTATCCTATAAGGACTGCCCACTGAACTAGTAAGACTCCAATTCCAAGACTTCTCACCAAGAGGATAAAGAGTGGCTACAGTTGGAAAGAATCAACCATATTGGAGAGCTAATCACCCATTAGCTAAGAGGAAGCCAGTGCAGATTCCCCAGAAGAACTAATGAGAGAGCCAGCATTTACGTGCCAGAGGCATAGAGAGAGCCAGCAGACAGCTGGTGTTAGGTGGAAAAACAACAATGACCAACAGAAGAGGGGATCACAATTGCTACCGCCAAATCATGGTCTTTCATGGGAACAGACATTCACATACACACACACACACACACACACACACACACACACACACCTGCAGCTTCTGCAGCTGTGTGGACACAGTGAGCTGGGAGAGGAGAGAGGGACGAGTTCGGACACAAGACTTTCTTTGGTCAGTGGAACTCTGCAGCTGTGTGGGAGCTCTGCCCGAATCCTGGGAAAGGGGCTTTGAAATAGACCCTCACATACAGTATCTTAAGTTGACTGAAATGAAGCTGCTTTAAACTGGAATTGACTGAAGAGGGGAGGGGGGAGATTCTGAGACAGAAAAACAAATGTGAAAAATATTCCATATTTGAACATCACTATTGAAACGCTTAGGTCACATCTACTGCAATAATCAAAATTTTTAAAAACTTAAATTTCCATATCACATTTGAGTTTTCAAAGAAATTTAACACATTTCTATTTCCTTTTATCATCTCAGTAAATTTGTGGTGTAGGAAGAGTAATTGGACTCATCACTATTTGACTGATGTGAAGACTGAAGTTTACCAATATCACACAGATAATATATTGCAGAAGTGAGACTAGAACTCAGTTTCACTTTAAATGGATAACATTTTAAATGGGTAAACTGGCTTTAAGTAGGTAATTCTGATCACATGGCTTAGAACATTTTTTAAATTGATACTAACTAAAATTTGTAAAGCTTACCACACTTGTCTTTAAGTAATGGGCTCTACCTATAAATTCTGCCATCCACTGGTGCCTATATGATTATTAACAATGTTTTATGTCCTGTAAACTAGTAGGAAACTATTTTTACATGTTAGAAAATGGTACAAAACATGCTGACTAACTGTGACAGAAACTGACCAGAGGCAAATTTTCTCTCTCTCAAAAAAATCGTTAAATCTATAGCATCTCTGCAAATTAGCATGATTTAAAAATCACACACTAACCAAAGATATTAAAATAAGTTCCCAAATTTGAATTTATCCCTTTTGAGAAGGGAAGCAGTTGCAACTATTTCTAAGAATATCCTTCAGGAACCCTGATCCTTAGCAAGTAAATTTCCCCTTTCAAGGTCACTGCTAAATACTCATTCCAATAATTAGTACTTTAACGTCACATTTTCAAAGATAATCTCAGTTTGACCTGGCTTAGCTTATTAGTTATGTCTAATAGATGAATTAATGAAAAGTGAATCATTCTAAGTGCTCATCAATTCTTGAAAGAATGAATAAATAAATGAATGGATGAATATTATGAGACCTTTTAAATGTGAAGGGCTCTGCCATCATTTGTTAATCTGAGAAGACTGAGTTTGTGACCTTGTTGTCTATGATTATCAATCAAATATATTTGTCATAAAGTCATTATGGCCATAGACAGCTGAAATAAGGCAAGATCTTATCAGACAGGTCACAGAGGTCAGGAACCACTATACACTAGTTAGTCTCTGAAGCATGAAATAGAAGTTTCACCTGGGGAAATAGGGCAAAAAGTTATAACCTTGACTGATCATCTATGAAATGGGTGAAGTTATGAGCTCTACTTGAGAATCAATTCTACCAGCATGTGGAATTTGGAGAAAGGAATCTGTCAGCAGGAGAGCTATTAGAGACTAAGAGGTCTACTATATAGATTTTCTCCTAAGAAGGCCTTAGTGCTAAAAAAAAAATTGACAAACTTGGAGATTATCATTCTTTAACAAAATATAAAGTGATCATATCCAGACAGAATTAATCCTTGTTAGAAATCCTTTCTGGGCAGAAGTTGCTTACTTTGCTCATCTTTTCTGGGAACCAAACTTCGGACCATAATAATCATATAGGACTGACACAGTTCAGCTTTCTAGCTAGTAATTCAGAACGTCAGGAACATCATAATAAAATTGGGTGAGAGTGCCTAACCCTTACTCTGGAATGACATATTTATATATTATATAATATTTTAAATAATATAATATAAAATATTTTAAATAACATAATTTATAGGTACATAGAATTTATATATATAAATAATATATATAGATATATATAAATTCCATCAATGTAAGCATAATTATATTAACTATAACTACTATTTATTAAGGTTCTGGTGTTAAATTACATTTGCTGATGTTCATTTACAACTGATTTACCAACAGCCTTTTACCCCCTTCTCCTTTCTAATAGAATCCTGATCTTTTTTTGTTGTTGTTGTTATTCTCCAAGTGACCACGTGCTGCAGGAGAAGCTTCATCACCTCCTGAATGAGTATCGATTGGTCTAATGGTAACTCTGTTGACTCGCCAGTGACTGGCTTAGGTATGAGTACATGACACCATCTGAGCCAATGAGACATGAGGCAGAATCTTCTGAGTGTTTCTAAGAATATTTTTGTCATTCTTACTGACCATATGAATCCGGGTAAGTGTAACTCTTGCTCCACTGATGTTGTGCTTTGTCATATGATTTGCTTTGGCCAGTGGAATGCTAGCAGATGTGAGAGGACACAAAACCTTAAGTGTGTTTTTACAGTTTGGTTTGCCTCTTGAACTCCTGTGGTCACCATGAGAAGAACATGCCCCAGGCAACCATTGGGCAGGACAATGTGACATGTGGAGCACCGCTGAATCTGACCAGAAGCCTGGAGCCAAGCCCAGCTTACCTTTAGCCTGAAGTAGAGCTGTCCCAGCTAACCCACTGACCTGTGAGCAAGAAAAATAAGTGATTGTTGCTGTAAGTCATTGAAATTTGGGGTGGACTGCTACACAGCATTGTTGCGGCAATTGCTCACTAATACAATTAGTGATTAGGTGGCAATTTCACACTGTTCAGGGAGAGCTTTTTGGAGCAGGTGATATTTAAGCTAAATTCTGAATGCTAAGAGCCAATGCTGCTTAGAGATCAGATAAATTGTCACTGCAAGTAGGGCACGGTTTAGCTAGTGCAAAGAGCCTAAGGAAAGACCAGGATTAGCATATAAGACAGAAATATAAAAGCCCATTTAATTAAAAAGTAGTGGGCAAGGAGTAAAATGGTATGAGTTATAGTTGGTGAGGTAGGCAGGCTCCAGAATATGTAAGCCAGGGTAAGAAGTTTTATTCTAGTAGCAATGACAAGCTAATGGAGGACTTTCAACAGAAAAGGGATGTGATAGAATTTATGTTCTTAAAAAATATCACTCTGGCTATTGTGAGGAATGGATAGTAAGGGGTCCAGGGTGGAAGAGGGGAGACCAGTTAGAAGCATATTGCAGTAGCCTAGGCAGGAGATGGTGGTAGTTTGGGTTAGGGTGGGTAGTAACACAAGTAGAGAGAATGAGATTGACTAAGGATATACCCTGGCGGTAAAATTAGGCAGGTCTTGTTGAAGAGTGGATGTGACGGAAGGGGTCAGAAGAATCTAGGATAACTCCTTGATTTTTGGCTTATGCAAAGTAGATGGTGGTGCCATTTACTGATGTAGGGAAGCCTGGGAGAAGAGCAGAACTAGTGGATGGATTGAGCCAGGAGGGGAATCAAGAGAGTTCGGTTTTGTCCTGCTCAGTTTATCTTCCTAAATAACCAGGCAGAGATATCACACAGACAACTAAATATATGAATCTGAGGATCCAAGAAAAGGTAAGCATTGAAAATCTAATTTTGGTAGTCATGAAGGTGCCAAATTGGCCAGATATCATTTGTAGTATAGATATGGGATAGCAAAAAAAAAAGAGATTTCAAGTGTTCTATGGTAAAGCCACTTAAATATTTTCTTTTGAATGAGTGCTCTGACATATGTTTTCTATTGTTTTTTTTTACTTATTGTCCAAGAGGCCAGGATAAAGCATAACATGAGGTCATAATTTGAGTTTTTCTTAAAAAATAATAATTCTAGCAAATAATAAGTGCACTCTAATCTTGTTTTATAAAATTAGTGAGCAAATAACTTTGTCTACAACAAACAAAATCATTGGCAATAATTCCCTTGTTAAATACAAAGTACAAGGAGTCTATCACAATGAATAACTATTATATGTTCATGTAATATTTTATATGCCTGGAATTTAGAAGTTCAACTTTAGAGAGGAAATTATAATCCAGAATCTTTCAGTATTATTTGTTTGCATGGATCCAAGGACAGTTTGCCAGATTTATTTAGTGCTTTACTCTGACATGCTTAAGATGCTACAGAGTAAATGTTAAACATGGGGACAAATAGTAAATGACAACCTGAAAACAAGAAAACAGAAGATAAATAGAGGGCACAGAAGAGTGATTTAGGGAACAAGCAAAGGTATAAAAAATAACAGCAAAATCAGACCCCAGGCAAAAGGTAAAAGGCCTATCAAGATACTCTATACTATAGTGTATCTGGGCAGGAGGGAGATGGGGGTAGAGGGGGATTGGTGTGTTTTGTCAAGATTTTGTGCAATATCCCAATATTTTATCACAACTCTCCCTCCCCCCACCTCCTCCCTGTGTGTGTCTTTCTGTCTCTGTCTCTTTCTCTCTCACACACACAGCTCTAATATCATCTCAATATTTTTTAAGTTAGTATTAACAGTTATATTCCAAGATTCAAATTATTAGCTACTATTTGTCAACGTTAAGCAATTTCTCACAGTAGCAAAGCTTCAGGTGGGGGGCAGTCCTTGAGATCATTTTTTATAAAACTGAAAATAGGCTTCAGTTCATGTACCTTTCTGTTGTCTGAAACCTGCAAAATTCAACAGCAGCACAAAAGTTTAGGTAACTTGTGCCCATATTTAAAAGACTGTGAAGGATTGATGACTCTGTGCCAAAGAGTTTCTCGTTATTAGAGATCTTCTGATATAACCCAGGCTTGCAGATGCATCAATTGCATGCCTTTAAGTCAATCCCTGGTTTTATGTAGGAAAGACAAACCACAGTACGGTTTAGGTCACTGTCTATCTAAATATGCCCACACATTTTTTTCCATGTGCATATATCATATTAATCAAAAGTGATGATAACTTAGAAGGTTGATATTAAAAAAAAAAAAACCTGCTTGCCCGTGGCTTAAGACCTTCCAGCTCTAATGACTGATTTGTAGATAGAAGTTATGATTACATTTTTCACAGGGAGACAAGACAGTCATCTGAGAAGCTCATTCTTTGCAGACTGTTTTTCAAAGTGCTTTCCATGTAAATTATGGACATATGGGAGTAAAATAAAGTGAAGCTATAGAAGCTATTGCACCAGTAAAATGTCTAGTCTTAGCATAGAGTGCAGATATTTTCCATTAATTTTGTTTGTTGCTTGGAACAGAAAGTTATAATATCTTTTCACTCCATAGATAAAGGGGATTTCAGTTTTTAACCGTTCTAAAAAAATAGTCTAATAATGTCTATATTTGAATTTTTCTCTAAAATTAGTATTTCATTTTGGTTGATATATTCTGATTAGCAAACTGATGTACTTTTGATATATCAGAGACCAAGTGTATTTTTCCTTTAGCTGTTTGATGATGATTAACATTTTTATTATTATTTGCTACATATTCTATAACAAAGAATTGTATTATTTCTTAAATAGTAAAATTGAATAGTTAATTGTCTCATTGACCTTTATTAACTGCTCATTTTCCTCCTTAATTAATTATTCATAGGTGGCCTTAAATGCATTGATTGAAGATTTTTAATGCTATATGAAAGGTTTAAACTGCTTAAAGAAAATAAAGATGGATTTCTGTGATTTCAGAAGCTCATGAAATATACGATTATCTGAGATAAACATCTGTCATACAAAAGGTTAAACAAAGTAATATATTGATGCAACTATTGTTTCCTTCCATGTTCAGTGTGTCCAATTGTTCACACTATCTTCTAAGGGAATGTCGACAAATTATCCTGCAATTCTACAGGGTAGAAAGAGACACTCAATCTCCAATTCTGCACTATCATTTTTCTATTGAAAATAAGAAGAAATAACTAGGATAACTGACACACTCAAATAAAACTTTTTCATCATTGATTTTCCAGTTCTAATTGTAAGGTTTCATGTGTTCTTACTTTCATTTTGACTAGACATTACTTGTCAGTTTCAATGCAATTTTGTTCACTTAATTCTTCAAACTATATATTTTTCCTTGAATGTTTAGGAGCTTATTTGCTTTGTTTTATCAAGAAACCTCTGCTAATCGAGAAATAGGAAGAACTGATCAGAAAATTTAATGAAACTTTTTTTGTCCTGAAATGTGAGAAAATGCTAGTCCTAGAACCACTGTGCAAACAAATGGGATTGTTTTAATTTTGTTGTTAGTATTATTTGTTTCAAGTAAGAATTACATGACAATTTTACAATATTCAAAACTAATAAAATCTCATCTAATCATATCCTGGTGCTAGCAAAAATCAAACAGACAAAAACAACTAAATGGCGAAATTTAAATGTAAAATGAAGTTTCAGTATTTTTCTTTAAAAGGAAGCAATCAGATTTTCTAATGGCTCAGACACCATAAAAATGGGTGAAATTCAAGTAAACAACAGAAACAACTGGGAAAGTTCAAAAATGTGTTGCTTATACTCACATTATCTTTCTGGACTTGGATATTCTTCTGTCTTCTCTCTCTCTGTTGTTGGTTGAATTGTGTCCCCCCCCAAAAAAGATACTTGTGAATGTGACCATATTTGGAAATAAATTCTTTATAGATATTATCAAGTTAAGATAAGGTCACATTGGATGAGGGTGCACTGCTCAAGTTAGGAGAGAGGCATGGAACAGATTCTCCTGCAGAGTCCCCATAAAAGAACCAACCCTGGGCTTCCCTGGTGGCGCAGCGGTTGAGAATCTGCCTGCCAATGCAGGAAACACGGGTTCGAGCCCTGGTCTGGGAAGATCCCACATGCCGCGGAGCATCTGGGCCCGTGAGCCACAATTACTGAGCCTGCGCGTCTGGAGCCTGTGCTCCGCAACAAGAGAGGCCGCGATAGTGAGAGGCTCGCACACCGCGATGAAGAGTGGCCCCCGCTTGCCACAACTAGAGAAAGCCCTTGCACAGAAACGAAGACCCAGCACAGCCATAAATAAATAAACAAATAAACAAACAAATAAATAAATAAAATTTTTTTTAAAAAAAGATGGGACCAAAAAAAAAAAAAAAAAGAACCAACCCTGCTGACAGGGCGACAGGACTTCTGGCCTCCTGAAATACAGGAGAATAAATTTCCGGTTTTTTAACCCACCCAATTTGTGGTCTTTTGATACTGCAGCCCTAGGAGACTAATACACCGTCTGTCTGTAGTTCAGTGAAGACAATTCAAATGCTAATTTTTCGAAAGCACATTCCTGACCGGTCCAGTCCACACCCATCTTTTCCTTCTCTAAATTACCAAGGCATTATAGGACACAATTTAGAAATAAGTAATGTCTGTCCAGATAATTCATACACTGCTTGTAGCTCAGGGACAATTTTTCTCCTTTTGCATCACACACATACCCCTGTAAACAGTCTGATCCTCGCCTCATCCAAACACCTAGGAGCTGACTGCGTACACAATATGAATTAGCAAATGCTGTTCTTGTTGACTGGCTAAGATGCATAACAGCAGAGAGGTGGCTGGGATAAATAAGAATAAACTAATAAAATAAATCTGCTTTTTCCCAAGGGAATGAATAGGTAGAAATTATAGTTATTTACTTGCTCGACTAACAATAATCTATAATTCATTAAAGACCACTTTAACCTAAGTGGGTGTACGATGAAGTTGGAATTTTGTATTAGCCTCATCTAAAAATTAACATATTCTTTTGTTATGCATTCAAAATTACACAGACCACAGAGGAAGCAACTTATGAAGTTCTTACACTTTTAACATAGTTTTAGAAATCAAGATAAAACAATAAAGAATAAAATTATTGAATACTTACTCTTTTCCAGTTTATGTTCATAAATATATTATTTAGGTCTCTCAACAATCCAATGCAGTAGGTTTTATCACTACACTCATTTATGAAGGTGAAGAAACTAAGGCACAAAGCAGTTAATTAGCTCACCTAAGATTATAGAGGTACTATGTAACAAAACCAGTGGCAAAGGATACATCTCGACTCAAAATTGACAGAGATGAATATGTTTATTTCTGATTTTAATGAATAGTACATGTGCAGATGCAGGATTTCATGGGAAAGTGATTCAGTGGAAAAAGGAGAGATTGCTCATTATCCCACTTAAACTAGTCACCGATAACAAAATGAATGGAAACAAAGATACCAAATAAAATCAGATACATACATGAGAGGAATGAGTTTTTATGTTAATTGTTGTGCACATAATGATTGAAATACCACGTGTTAATATTTATTGATGTCACATATAAACCTTCTCATAAAGTTGGTGACTTAGTTAAAAAACGTTAGAATAATTAGAATTAAAGGAGAAAATTTTAGCCTGTTTAGATAGTCAGACTTTGTAAAACTCTAACTCACTGTATTCAAATGCATTTAGTCAATATAAGTGAGTCATCTGTTCTTTAAAGCAGACCCAGAGCAAGCATATTGTTCACTTTGGTTACTATCCATATTTAAATTAATAATAACAATAGAGAAGTTGCATACAGTATCTTACAGTTTGCAAAGACCCTCATATGCATTGTCTTGTGTATTCATCAAAGAACTGGTAGTCCAGAAAGCTTATATGATTACCTTCCTACACATGTAGAAACTGAGAGTCAGAAATTGTGTCCTATTCAAGGTCAGGAGTCTATCAGATATGTCTTAAGCCTTCCGATGCCTATTTTCATTAATTAAACTCAGATTTTTAGTTAGTTCAAACTTGGTGCCTTCTTCCTTCTCTCTCCACCATTAAACCAGATTAGTGAGATGTTACATAATATGAAGAAAAGTGCATTTGCTTATATACCCTGTAGAGCTCAATCGCTTCTCATTTTCAAAAGAAAAACTTCACTTAGGATGGCAATAATTGAATTGTATGACCCTGAGATCAGCAAAGAGCTCTACATTAGCTGTTAAAATGTTCTCATTAAATAATAAACACTTAAGTTTAATTTAGATCTTTAATCACACTAAAGGGCACCATAAACTTGCACATGAGATTATTAAATCAAGATGAAGAATGAAATCCAATTTAGTCTTCATGTGTCACGTCTAATAAAACCGTTTACATCAGCTAAACTTTACAGGAGTGTCTGCTTTTTAAAGATGCTCTAGCTCTGTATTGAGAAGTACATTTTCCAACTGGGCTTTTTCACCTATGGCACACCTAAGCTCAGAGTCATGCCTTCCAATTTCCTATTGACCAGTTCTCTCAAACACCCTACCAATTTATTACCACAAAATGAGTAAAGAAGGTTGAGGAGAGAAAATGCTAACATACACTATTCAGAAATAACCAAAAGAAAACATTCTAAACATTCTAAATATATCTAAATATTTTACTTATAAATGTATAACATTTTATTTGTAGCTGGGCTACTAAAATTGTTTAAAAGTTCAATGGTCCATATACCAAAATACATTCTCAATATGTCAAAGATGTAAATGTAAAAACTGAAATCACACAAGTGTTAAAAGAAAAAATAGGTAGGGGTTTCCCTGGTGGCGCAGTGGTTGAGAATCTGCCTGCCAATGCAGGGACACGGGTTCGAGCCCCGGTCTGGAAAGATCCCACATGCCGCGGAGCAACTAGGCCCGTGAGCCACAACTACTGAGCCTGCGCATCTGGAGCCTGTGCTCCACAACAAGAGAGGCCGCGACAGTGAGAGGCCCGCGCACCGCGATGAAGAGTGGCCCCCGCTTGCCACAACTAGAGAAAGCCCTCGCACGAAACGAAGACCCAACACAGCCAAAAATTTAAAAAAATTTTTTAAAAGGTAAATATTTATTAAATCGTGGGATAAGGAAGGACTTTCTTCTAAGCATGGTTCCTAAGAAAGAAGCTAGTAAAGGAATCTGACTATGAGATTAACAGATGTGATCCTGTTCATTGTTTCAGTTCCATCATTAAGCAGAGTCCCTGGTGCTGAGTAAAGTACTCACCCACAAGTACTCACTGTTACAAAAAATTTTGATGGAAAAATATTGTAAAACATATAACACCTAAAAGATTGATGTCCTTAATTTATAAAACATTCTTACCAATCAATAAAAATTTATTGCTTTTTCAGGTTCACACACTGTTTCTCTAGTAATATTAATTCAAGAGTTAAAATAGTATTCTGCTATAATAAAAATTTTTCTCTGCTAACATTTAAATGTTTTAGAACACTTTTTAAAATATATCATCCCAATCTTAAAATTTTACACTTTGGGCTCTTAGTTAATATTTTAGAATATGTAAATAATATTTGAGAACATGTTTTCAGCAAAAACTTTTTATAACACTTGACATGGAAAAATACTATAGGTCTGTGATAAACACTATAAAACAAATTTGTTCTTCAAATTTAAAATTAAGGAGGATACTTACTATTTATATATAGTTACTTTTCTACTGAATATTAAAAAGCCTCAGGTATACATGTTTCACTAACTTTTCAATATTTTGTAGTTTAATGCAAATAGCTTCACTGTTGAATTTTTCTCTCTCCCTCAGTTTCTCAGGCAGCCCTCCATAGCTTGTCCTTTTGATCCTATTTTTGACCTTAATTATTCTGACCTGGCACAGAGACCAGCCTTTTGTTTCTTTTATTCTGTTTCCAACTACCATGAAAGATTCTCTCTTGAAGGTTCTTTGTTTAAATTCTTATTACCCATCATTCATCAATTTCCCATGAAGATTTCCCATGGTTTAAAGATACCAATGTAATAGACTCATCAAAGATGTCATTATTTTGAAGTATTTGCTCTTGATCTCTCTCTATCATCTAGTTTTCAATTCCTGGCTGATTTCTCTCATTACTGGCAAGTTATTCAAAATGAACACAATGAGCTTTTGTGACTGCTCTCTGAAATCAGAAAGAGAAAACAATGTTCCTATTTAAGAAATATATATGATTTCTCTATTTTAAATCTAAAAACTCAAGCATCCTCTTGTTGACCATTCATTTTACATAATTCCAGGAATAGCATAGTCACCTGGTAGGTTATGGCATCAAAAAATGACATAATACAATAATTTGTAAACCCTAAGCAAAAATTCCTGAAGTTCTCTATTTCTTTCTTTGTAAATTGTAAAATGAACAGATCCCCACTTCCATTTCAAGGACTCTCTAAAATCTATGAGATGCAGAGGAAGAATCTAATAGGGACAGTTTTCTATTGCCTTTTGTACTTTCTCCACATGAACTTTGGGTTTAATGAAACTTCCATAATTTGAAAAGTTCATCTACAGAAAGGGGGAGATTTTTCCCTGAAATATTGTACATAAATGTCATTCTTTATGGAGCTTTAGATGTCTCGATAACATTCTATAAATGCCTCCTTTTTAATAAAAGAAAAAAAACCCTTTAGTCATTAGGGCATTTTCACTGTGAATCCCAAAGTATGTTCTTACTATCTCAGGCTTTGGGTCCCCAAGATTTCTTTGGATTGTGCTTATGCCAGTAGTACTAGAGCTCAAACCAGAATGGCCTTTAAAAATAAAAGGTTTTTACCTTATGATATCTATACAGTACATATGAAGGCTAGTGAAAACCACATAATCATAAACATCCTTAAAAGTAAATAGAGAGTACAGCAGTGAAATACATTATAGTTCAAGGTTACTTCCCTTGTACGTTATCTGTTGCTTTTCCCTTGCAGCTTTTAATATTTTTTCTTTGTATTCAATTTTTGATAGTTTGATTAATATGTGTCTTGGCACGTTTCTCCTTGGATTTATCCTGTGGGACTCTCTTCGCTTCCTGAACTTGATTGACTATTTCCTTTCCCATATTAGGGAAGTTTTCAACTATAATCTCTTCAAATATTTTCTCAGTCCCTTTCTTTTTCTCTTCTTCTTCTGGGACCCCTATAATTCGAATGTTGGTGTGTTTAATGTTGTCCCAGAGGTCTCTGAAATTGTCTTCAATTCTTGTCATTCTTTTTTCTTTATTCTGCTCTGCAGTAGTTATGTCCACTCTTTTATCTTCCGAGTCACTTACCTGTTCTTCTGTCTCAGTTATTGTGCTATTGATTCCTTCTAGAGAATTTTTAATTTCATTTATTGTGTTGTTCATCATTGTTTGTTTGCTCTTTAGTTCTTCTAGGTCCTTGTTAAACGTTTCTTATATTTTCTCCATTCTATTTCCAAGATCTTGGATCATCTTTTCTATCATTACTATGAATTCTTTTCCAGGTAGACTGCCTATTTCCTCTTCATTTGTTTGGTCTGGTGGGTTTTTACTTTGATCCTTCATCTGCTGTGTATTTCTCTGTCTTCTCATTTTGCTTAACTTACTGTGTTTGGAGTCTCCTTTTTGCAGGCTGCAGTTTCGTAATTCGCCTTGTTTTGGGCATCTGCCCCCAGTGGGTAAGGTTGGTTCAGTGGGTTGTGTAGGCTTCCTGGTGGAGGGGACTGGTGCCTGTGTTCCTCATCTGATAGATGAGGCTGGATCTTCTCTTTCTGGTGGGCAGGACTGCGTCCAGTGGTGTGTTTTGGGGTGTCTGTGAACTTCGTATGATTTTAGGCAGCCTCTCTGCTAATGGGTGAGGTTGTGTTCCTGTCTTGCTAGTTGTTTGGTACGGGTTGTCCAGCACTGTAGCTTGCTGGTTGTTGAGTGGAGCTGGGTCTTAGTGTTGAGATGGAGATCTCTGGGAGAGCTTTTGCCGTTTGATATTACGTGAGGCCAGGAGGTCTCTGGTGGTCCAATGTCCTGAACTCGGCTCTCCCACCTAAGAGGCTCAGGCCTGACACCTGGCTGGAGCACCAAGACCCTGTCAGCCACACGGCCAGGTCCATGGGTAGTTTCTTGCCTTTTGGGAAGTCTGAGGTCTTCTGCCAGCATTCAGTAGGTGTTCTGTAGGAGTTGTTCCACATGTAGATGTATTTTTGATGTATCTGTGGGGAGAAAGGTGATCTCCACATCTTACTCCTCCGCCATCTTGAAGGTCCTCTATCAGTTTTATTTTTAATTTGAATGAATTTTAGAATTATTTCTAAGAATAAATTTTAAAAAGAAAGTAGGAAGAAAAAGAAGAACAGGAAAGGGGGGTAAAAAACAAAAAAGGAATGAGCCTGAAGCAGCTTGAACAATTCCAAATTATTAAGAACTTCCTCTCAAAATACATAGCTGAGTCCACATGTGTGTTAGAACCAAAATTATAACTGAAAGTTCTGAAAATTAACTTCCATGTAGAATACAATGTTTTTATTTAGATTTTTTTTTAATTTATTTTTTGGCCATACCGCGCAGCTTGGGGGACTTTAGTTCCCCAACAAGGGACTGAATGCAAGTCCTCAGCAGTGAAAGCATGGAGTCCTAACCACTGGACCACCAAGGAATTCCTGAAAACAATATTTTTTAAAGGATAAGTAATAAAATGTACTAATGTGAATATCTATTATTAAAGTTCAATAGTAAACGCAGCAATTGTTTAGGACTTAGATAAGCAAAAGATTGATTTTTCTGAGAGAGAGAAGGAGTTTATCAATGATATTAGAATTGCCAGTCCATGCACAGTGACCATTAAAAGCATACCAACTTTTAGTCAATTTTGTTTTTTTTTAATTCTCCAGTGACAATATAGCCCTGTGTAGCCTACACTATAATAGGGTGGTCTATAATAGGGTGGTCTATTCCCACAGCCCTGTACTTAAAGTTGATATTTTTGTTTTTCTTTAATTTTACACCTGTTATAGAAAGTACAAATTTCAACTTAGGTAATGAACAAAAATGGCCTTCCATTTTAGCCATTGGTTCAAAATACTGTCCAAGGCAAACCTAAGATAGTTACAGTAATTGTTGGTAAGGAAAATGGCGTATAAGCCAGAATTTGGGCCAAAAATCCAGGAGCGTTCTATTAGCCATATACAGCACATCATTTGGATTTTTTCCAAAAAGACATGGCCACAGTTGTGCTTCTAGTAATAATACCCTTGCAAGTATTTCAGAGATTATAAATAATGTTTTCTTGATATTACCAAAGAGGAAACATCTTGCTGAAGTGCATGTATTTTTAAATTAATTTTTATTGGAGTACAGTTGCTTTACAATGTTGTGTTAGTTTCTACAAGCACATGTATATTTAACCTCACAACCGTCTGACGGCAATGCCATCTAATGTTATTAAAACAATTTAATTTAGGCAAGATGCAAAATATACGAGAAGAGTTAAGCAAAACAACAGAAGATTCTCAAAGAACAGATCATGGTCTTTGACAGAATATAAACACAATATTTGAATTTGAGCTCTCTGCAGTATTTTGAATGAATTTTTGCTTACTACTAATAATTTTAGGAAAAGCTGATTAGAAAAACCAAACAAATCTAAATTTGCCTTATAATAGAATTTTTAAAGAGAAGATATTTCTTTTCTAAATCAGAAAAAAAAAAAAAGCATGTGAGTATGCAACAAAAGAGACACTCCAGTAAAATATAAAGAAAGTAAAAGGGAAACATTTATATGACTATGAAAGGGAAGATCTCTATGTGAAAAACTCCTAATATCAATTTGTAAAGACTGTTTGTTTTCTGACCCTTATAAATAAAAGCACAAGTTTAATTCTTTATAATATCCCAGCACTGAAAAATATGAAAAGATCTTAGAATGTTGTATACCTTTAGAAATTGATTTGAGATATTGAAATTACAATGTGATAGTGATATTATAGTGTTAAAATATTTTCTGCAATAAAAATAATATCATATGTGAATGTATTACAATACTTGAATATGTTACATATAAACATGGTACATTTCTAAAGAATTTCAACAACAATTTCAATTATAACTGCCTGAGCAAGGGATCTGCTTAGGTAAATCAAGTAAAACCAGAAAGGGAAAAACCTCTAGTGAAAGAAAGAAAAAAAAAACAAAAGAAGTAGTTAAGTTTCTGTGAATTGGGAGAATAGGTAAGGCTGATCTGCAAAAGGGATCAGGGGCACCCAGCCTCAGGTTGGAAAGGTCTGTTCCTCATGCTTTGGGGGTGCTTCTGCTTCCATGCATTTACCAGACTCCTGCATGTGTATATCGAGTACCTGCTATACCTCATATAGAATCCTAACACTGGGAACACAAGCAGGCCTCAAGAAGCTCACAGACAAGTGGCAGAGACAGGCATGAGAGAAAATAAAATATGGATAATGTTATAAAGGCCCTATAATTGATATAAGTATAGGAAATGTAGAATGTGAAGGGGGCTCTCCTAAGACAATCTGAGTAGCTAACAGAAGATTACTTGAAGTCACTTGATTTCAATCTGAAATAAGTGAGAATTAGCCAAGTGAAGAAGCAGATGAGGATATTCAAATTAAAGGGATGTATAATGGCACTAAGGCAAGAAAGACCACAGTGTGTGTCCTTCGAGATGGCTGACCCTTAGGTGTATGTGGGGAAGTGACAAGGGATGAGTCTTGCTTATACAGTTGAGGAGATCAAAACTGGACTTTACCCCAAAGATAAAGAGCGAATTTAAACAATAAACATTGATTTTAAACAGAAAAGTGACAGTCTTAGTTTCAGAATTTTCCCTCTGGAAATGCCTAGGAAAAAGGATCTTTAAAAAGGGAGGCAAAGAGAGAAGATGGCGGAAGAGTAAGACGCGGAGATCACCTTCCTTCCCACAGATACAGTAGAAATACATCTACACGTGGAACTGCTCCTACAGAACACCCACTGAACACTGGCAGAAAACGTCAGACCTCGCAAAAGGCAAGAAACTCCCCCCGTACTTGGGTAGGGCAAAAGAAAAAAGAAATAACAGAGACAAAAGAATAGGGATGGCACCTGCACCAGTGGGAGGGAGCTGTGAAGGAGGAAAGGTTTCCACGCACTAGGAAGCCCCTTTGCGGGCAGAAACTGTGGGTGGCAGAGGGGGGAAGCTTCGGAGCCCCGGAGGAGAGCGCAGCCACAGGGGTGCAGAGGGCAAAGCGGAGAGGTTCCCGCACGGAGGATCGGGCCGACCAGCACTCACCAGCCCGAGAGGCTTGTCTGCTCACCCGCCGGGGCGGGCGGGGCTGGGAGCTGAGGCTCGGGCTTCGGTGGATCGCAGGGAGAGGACTGGGGTTGGCGGTGTGGACACAGCCTGAAGGGGTTAGCGCACCACAGCTGGCTGGGAGGGAGACCGGGAAAAAGTCTGCAGCTGCCGAAGAGGCAAGAGACTTTTTCTTGCCTCTTTGTTTCGCGGTGCGCAAGGAGAGGGGATTCAGAGCGCCGCCTAAACGAACTCCAGAGACTGGCGCGAGCTGCGGCTATCAGCACGGACCCCAGAGACGGGCGTGAGACGCTGGGGCTGCTGCTGCCGCCTCCAAAAATCCTGTGTGCAAGCACAGGTCACTCTCCACACCGCCCCTCCTGGGAGCCTGTGCAGCCCGCCCCTGCCAGGCTCCCGTGATCCAGGGACAACTTCCGCGGGAGAACGCACTGCGCGCCTCAGGCTGCTGCAACGTCACGCCGGCCTCTGCCAACGCAGGCTCACCCCGCCTCCTCCGTACCCCTCCCTCCCCGCGGCCTGGGTGAGCCAGAGCCCCCGAAGCAGCTGCTCCTTTAACCCCGTTCTGTCTGGGCGGGGAACAGACGCTCTCAGGCGACCTACATGCAGAGGTGGGTCCAAATCCAAAGCTGAACCCCGGGAGCTGTGCAAACAGAGAAGAGAAGGGGAAATCTCTCCCAGCAGCCTCAGAAGCAGCGGATTAAAACTCCACAAACAACTTGATGTGCCTGCATCTGTTGAATACCTGAATAGACAACGAATCATCCCAAATTCAGGAGGTGGACTTTGGGAGCAGGATATATTAATTTTTCCCCTTTTCCTTTTTTTGTGAGTGTATATGTATATGCTTCTGGTGAGATTTTGTCTGTATAGGTTTGCTTTATAATAGCTTTATTTTACTTCACTATATTATAGCTTCTTTCTTTCTTTCTATTTTTTCTCCCTTTTACTCTGAGCCGTGTGGACGAAAGGCTCTTGGTGCTCAAGCCAGGTATCAGGGCCGTACCTCTGAGGTGGGAGAGCCAACTTCAGGACACTGGTCCACGAGAGACCTCCCAGCTCCACGAAATACCAAACGGCAAAAATCTCTCAGAGATCTCCATCTCCACATCAAGACCCAGCATCACTCAATGACCAGCAAGCTACAGTGCCGAACACCCTATGCCAAACAACTAGCAAGACAGGAACACAGCCCCATCCATTACCAGAGAGGCTGCCTAAAATCATAATAAGGCCACAGACACCCCAAAATACACCACCAGATGTGGACGTGCCCACCAGAAAGACAAGATCCAGCCTCATCCACCAGAACTCAGGCACTAGTTCCCTCCACCAGGAAGCCTACACAACCCACTGAACCAACCTTAGCCACTGGGGACAGATACCAAAAACAACGGGAACTACAAACCTGCAGCCTGTGAAAAGGAGACCCCAAACACAGTAAGATAAGCAAAATGAGACAACAGAAAAACACACAGCAGATGAAAGAACAGCGTCAAAACACACCAGACTTAACAAATGAAGAGGAAATGGGTAGTCTACCTGAAAAAGAATTCAGAATAATGATAGTAAGGATGATCCAAAATCTGGGAAATAGAATAGACAAAATGCAAGAAACATTTAACAAGGACGTAGAAGAACTAAAGAGGAACCAAGCAATGATGAAAAACACAATAAATGAAATTAAAAATACTCTACATGGGATCAATAGCAGAATAACTGAGGCAGAAGAAAGGATAAGTGACCTGGAAGATAAAATGGTGGAAATAACTACTGCAGAGCAGGATAAAGAAAAAGAATGAAAAGAACTGAGGACAGTCTCAGAGACCTCTGGGACAACATTAAACGCACCAACATTCGAATTATAGGGGTCTCAGAAGAAGAAGAGAAAAACAAAGGGACTGAGAAAATATTTGAAGAGATTATAGTTGAAAACTTCCCTAATATGGGAAAGGAAATAGTTAATCAAGTCCTGGAAGCACAGAGAGTCCCATACAGGATAAACCCAAGGAGAAACACGCCAAGACACATATTAATCAAACTGTCAAAAATTAAATATAAGGAAAACATATTAAAAGCAGCAAGGGAAAAACAACAAATAACACACAAGGGAATCCCCATAAGGTTAACATCTGATCTTTCAGCAGAAACTCTGCAAGCCAGAAGGGAGTGGCAGGATATACTTAAAGTCATGAAGGAGAAAAACCTACAACCAAGATTACTCTACCCAGCAAGGATCTCATTCAGATGTGATGGAGAAATTAAAACCTTTACAGACAAGCAAAAGCTGAGAGAGTTCAGCACCACCAAACCAGCTTTACAACAAATGCTAAAGGAACTTCTCTAGGCAAGAAACACAAGAGAAGGAAAACACCTACAATAACAAACACAAAGCATTTAAGAAAATGGGAATAGGAACATACATATCGATAATTACCTTGAATGTAAATGGATTAAATGCTCCCACCAAAAGACACAGGCTGGCTGAATGGATACAAAAACAAGACCCATATATATGCTGTCTACAAGAGACCCACTTCAGACCGAGAGACACATACAGACTGAAAGTGAGGGGATGGAAAAAGATATTCCATGCAAATGGAAATCAAAAGAAAGCTGGAGTAGCAATTCTCATATCAGACAAAATAGACTTTAAAATAAACACTATTACAAGAGACAAAGAAGGACACTATATAATGATCAAGGGATCGATCCAAGAGGAAGGTATAACAATTGTAAATATTTATGCACCCAACATAGGAGCACCTCAATACATAAGGCAAATACTAACAGCCATAAAAGGGGAAATCGACAGCAACACAATCATAGTAGGGGACTTTAACACCCCACTTTCACCAATGGACAGATCATCCAAAATGAAAATAAATAAGGAAACACAAGCTTTAAATGATACATTAAACAAGATGGACTTAATTGATATTTATAGGACATTCCACCCAAAAACAACAGAATACACATTTTTCTCAAGTGCTCATGGAACATTCTCCAGGATAGATCATATCTTGGGTCACAAATCAAGCCTTGGTAAATTTAAGAAAATTGAAATCGTATCAAGTATCTTTTCCGACCACAACGCTATGAGACTAGATATCAATTACAGGAAAAGATCTGTAAAAAATACAAACACATGGAGACTACACAATACACTACTTAATAACGAAGTGATCACTGAAGAAATCAAAAAATACCTAGAAACAAATGACAATGGAGATACGACGACCCAAAACCTATGGGACGCAGCAAAAGCAGTGCTAAGAGGGAAGTTTATAGCAATACAAGCCTACCTCAAGAAACAGGAAACATCTCGAATAAACAACCTAACCTTGCACCTAAAGCAATTAGAGAAAGAAGAACAAAAAAACCCCAGCGCCAGCAGAAAGAAAGAAATCATAAAGATCAGGTCAGAAATAAATGAAAAAGAAATGAAGGAAACAATAGCAAAAATCAATGAAACTAAAAGCTGGTTCTTTGAAAAGATAAACAAAATTGATAAACCATTAGCCAGACTCATCAAGAGAAAAAGGGAGAAGACTCAAATCAATAGAATTAGAAATGAAAAAGGAGAAGTAACCACTAACACTGCAGAAATACAAAAGATCATGAGAGATTACTACAAGCAACTCTATGCCAATAAAATGGACAACCTGGATGAAATGGACAGATTCTTAGAAATGCACAAACTGCCGAGACTGAACCAGGAAGAAATAGAAAATATGAACAGACCAATCACAAGCACTGAAATTGAAACTGTGATTAAAAACCTTCCAACAAACAAAAGCCCAGGACCAGATGGCTTCACAGGCGAATTCTATCAAACATTTAGAGAAGAGCTAACACCTATCCTTCTCAAACTCTTCCAAAATATTGCAGAGGGAGGAACACTCCCAAACTCATTCTACGAGGCCACCATCATCCTGATACCAAAACCAGACAAAGATGTCACAAAGAAAGAAAACTACAGGCCAATATCACTGATGAACATAGATGCAAAAATCCTCAACAAAATACTAGCAAACAGAATCCAACAGCACATTAAAAGGATCATACACCATGATCAAGTGGGGTTTATCCCAGGAATGCAAGGATTCTTCAATATACGCAAATCAATCAATGTGATACACCATATTAACAAATTGAAGGAGAAAAACCATATGATCATCTCAATAGATGCAGAGAAAGCTTTCGACAAAATTCAACACCCATTTATGATAAAAGCCCTGCAGAAAGTAGGCATAGAGGGAACTTTTCTCAACATAATAAAGGCCATATATGACAAACCCACAGCCAGCATTGTCCTCAATGGTGAAAAATTGAAACCATTTCCACTAAGATCAGGAACAAGACAAGGTTGCCCACTCTCACCACTATTATTCAACATAGTTTTGGAAGTGTTAGCCACAGCAATCAGAGAAGACAAAGAAATAAAAGGAATCCAAATCGGAAAAGAAGAAGTAAAGCTGTCACTATTTGCAGATGACATGATACTATACATAAAGAATCCTAAAGATGCTACCAGAAAACTCCTAGAGCTAATCAATGAATTTGGTAAAGTAGCAGGATACAAAATTAATGCACAGAAATCTCTTGCATTTCTATACACTACTGATGAAGAATCTGAAAGTGAAATTAAGAACACACTCCCGTTTACCATTGCAACAAAAAGAGTAAAATATCTAGGAATAAACCTACCTAAGGAGACAAAAGACCTGTATGCAGGAAATTATAAGACACTGATGAAAGAAATTAAAGATGATACAAATAGATGGAGAGATATACCATGTTCTTGGATTGGAAGAATCAACATTGTGACAATGACTCTACTACCCAAAGCAATCTACAGATTCAATGCAATCCCTATCAAACTTCCACTGGCATTTTTCACAGAACTAGAACAAAAAATTTCACAATTTGTATGGAAACACAAAAGACCCCGAATAGCCAAAGCAATCTTGAGAAAGAAAAATGGAGCTGGGGGAATCAGGCTCTCTGACTTCAGACTATATTACAAAGCTTCAGTAATCAAGACAGTTTGGTACTGGCACAAAAACAGAAATATAGATCAATGGAACAGGATAGAAAGCCCAGAGATAAACCCACACACATATGGTCACCTTATCTTTGATAAAGGAGGCAAGCATATACAGTGAAGAAAAGACAGCCTCTTCAATAAGTGGTGCTGGGAAAATTGGACAGGTACATGTAAAAGTATGAAATTAGAACACTCCCTGACACCATGCACAAAAATAAACTCAAAATGGATTAAAGACCTAAGTGTAAGGGCAGACACTATCAAACTCTTAGAGGAAAACATAGGCAGAACACTCTATGACATACATCACAGCAAGATTCTTTTTGACCCAGCTCCCAGAGAAATGGAAATAAGAACACAAATTAACAAATGGGACCTAATGAAACTTAAAAGCTTTTGCACAGCAAAGGAAACCATAAACAAAACCAAAAGACAACCATCAGAATGGGAGAAAATATTTGCAAATGAAGCAACTGACAAAGGATTAATCTCCAAGATTTACAGGCAGCTCATGCAGCTCAATAACAAAAAAACGAACAACCCAATCCAAAAATGGGCAGAAGGCCTAAATAGACATTTCTCCAAAGAAGATATACAGATGGCCTACAGACACATGAAAGAATGTTCAACATCATTAATCATTAGAGAAATGCAAATCAAAACTACAATGAGATATCATCTCACACCGGTCAGAATGGCCATCATCAAAAAATCTAGAAACAATAAATGCTGGAGAGGGTGTGGAGGAAAGGGAACACTCTTGCACTGTTGGTGGGAATGTAAATTGATACAGCCACTATGGAGAACAGTATGGAGGTTCCTTAAAAAACTACAAATAGAACTACCATACGATCCAGCAATCCCACTACTGGGCATATATCCTGAGAAAACCATAGGTCAAAAAGAGTCATGTACCAAAATGTTCATTGCAGCTCTATTTACAATAGCCAGGACATGGAAGCAACCTAAATGTCCATCGACAGATGAATGGATAAAGAAGATGTGGCACATATATACAATGGAATATTACTCAGCCATAAAAAGAAATGAAATGGAGGTATTTGTAATGAGGTGGATGGAGTTAGAGTCTGTCATACAGAGTGAAGTAAGTCAGAAAGAGAAAAACAAATACAGTATGCTAACACATATATACGGAATCTAAGGAAAAAAAAAAGAAAAAAAAAAAAAAAAGGCCATGAAGAACCTAGTGGCAAGACGGGAATAAAGACACAGACCTACTAGAGAACGGACTTGAGGATATGGGGAGGGGGCGGGGTGAGATGTGACAGGGTAAGAGAGTGTCATGGACATATATACATTACCAAATGTAAAATAGATTGCTAGTGGGAAGCAGCCGCATAGCACAGGGAGATCAGCTCGGTGCTTTGTGACCACCTAGAGGGGTGGGATGGGGAGGGTGAGAGGGAGGGAGATGCAAGAGGGAAGAGAAATGGGAACATATTGTATATGTATAACTGATTCACTTTGTTATAAAGCAGAAGCTAACACACCATTGTAAGGCAATTATACTTCAATAAAGATGTTTAAAAAAAATTTTTTTTTAAAATATTTGATTGAATATTTTGAAGATATATTGAATGTATATTCAATATATATTCAATATATTGTATATATTGAATATGTCATTCAATCAACCTATTTCTCTAGCACTGTCATAAGTTTGAAATTGTTTTGTCAGAATGCTGAATTTTCCAAGCAACAAAGACAAAAGGTTACTATATATGAAGATGCCAACTGTTTTTCTTCCTTTGTTGATTCTTTTCTTGAAACTGTAGACACCCTTTTCCCTGAAATCATCTTGTTATCAGTCAGTTCCTTTCATGCCATACTTCATACCATATGCTTCTCTAGTAAGTTTATTCAGTCATTCTAAAGGGCAACATCTAATCCTTTCCCTTCTGTTCAAAATCTTTGCACTCTATAAATTTACACGATAATCCAAGGGGTAGAAAAAACAGCAATCAAAAATCCTCTACAAATGAAACAGGATCATGGCAAGTAAATTAGAGTCTAACTGTAATTGTGCATTAAAAAAATCAACTAGAGGAACAAAACTTGGGAAGAAAAGAGAAGAGGTGAGACAAATACCTGCTAATGACAATCCCAAGCAATCCTGACGATTATCTCACATGGAAAACAAAGTTTCTCAAAATGAAGTAAAAGATCAAAGAATCTTAAACATGATATTGAACAAAAGAACAAGGCAAAAAAAATTACTTGCAGTATAGTTCAATTTATATAAATTTCAAAAACTATATTGTTAAGGAATGCATACATAGGTGGTTAAATAAGAAAGAAATGCAGTGGCATTTTGATCACAAAAATCAGTACAGTGGTTTCTTTTTTTTTTTTTTGTAATTTTATATATATATATATATTTTCACATCTTTATTGGAGTATAATTGCTTTACAATGTTGTGTTAGTTTCTGCTATATAACAAAGTGAATCGAAACTATATGTAACAATATGAAAAGATTTTACAATGTAATATTGAATAATGCATCAGAATGACACATATACAGCATGATATTATTTATGAAAAATTTGTAAACTCACAAAGTAGTGTCATACATTGTTTATGTGTATGCAGATTTATTGCAAACATAAAAATTGGAGAGGAAGGATACTCATCAAATTCATGAAGATGGCTGCTTTTGCATAAAAATAGAAGAGGGGGAACTGAGATTGAAAAAGAGAGAAAAAAAAATCAGTACAGTGATACCCTCTCACTAAGCAGAGGAATTACCTGGGAGGAGTGGCTTCTTGAAAGCTGTTCATATTCTAATTTTTAACCTAGAATATGTTACAGAGACGTTTGCTTTGTAACAATTTATTATACTATGCTTTGATGTTTTTTGCACTTGTCCATGTGAGTGTTATAATTTACAATAGAAAGATATTTTCATAATAACACAAAAAAAGAACAGAGCACAGATAAGTGCACGAAAGAACTTTTCTTCATGGATTATCATCAATCTGTGAAAAGTTGTTACCTGGCAAGTTTGCTGAAGCAATTTCAATAGAGTCATTCAGAAAAATACTTAAATAAGGCCATGGGGCCATATACAACAAAAGATAATGAGCCAGAGAGTTTTCCATTTTTCAAAAAATAGGAAGCAAGAGCCTGAAACTTTACAAGGTTATATAATTATCCAACAGTGAATGTGTCGACGTCTTTAATTCTATTGCCTCAAAATTGCTAAATTTCAATTTCCTGACCAGAAATTCCTCTGAAACAAAATATTTATTTGTTAACCTAATGTTAAAATATACATAACACTTTACATATTTCCTATAAAATAATGTTATTACAGGTTTAAGCCACAATGCATTATATTTTTCTAGCCTTTTTATTGTGCTCTGTACCATTCTATTCACAGTAATATGACCAACAAATCTAAAATTCTTCCATGAACTATTGAATTAATGGTACCAGAAAAATATCAACTGTTGCTCTAATAAATAAAATTAAAATGAACTTTGATACATAAAGACTGAAAATAATTCTTCTCAGTAAAAAACAAAGGCAAATACCAAAGGTTAGATTGGGCACTTTAGCTGGCCCCTCTATCACCCCCCCCCATAATTTCCCTCAGTACCCATCAATCCATCCTAAATAAAAGTGTTATAAATAAACAAGGAAATGAGCAAGAAGAATTGTGTGTTTGCCATACAGCCTCAAGGCAAGAGACTCAGCACTCCTTCCTACAGTATTCATGTCCTACTATACCTGAAATTGTTTGCTAAGTACACACCAATCAATGAGATCATTTATCCCCAATCTTCATTAAACATGTTATATTTTAAGAATTAATACACTTCTCCATATTTTTCAGGCAAATGATCAAGATTTAGATTACTCTCCAAAATCATGATAGGCATTATCTGACAGTTATAGTTTATAGAGATCATACCTAATAAAGAAATTAACTAAAGCTTCATCCTGTAACTTTGGTGGTCACCAGACCATAGCCAATACACCAAAGGGCTCACAGATTCTCATTAAGCAAAAGCTTTCTTGGTGTTCATGCATATACATTGATGCCTACAGTATTTGGTTACAATTTGCAACCAATCTGTGCCCATCTTGCAGCAAGGCCAAATACTGAGTGAAAGAAAATAAACCTAAGAGAAATAGAATTTCCTCATAGGCCAGTCCCGCTCCGTGAACCGGAATACTCCCTAGTCCAGACCTACCAAATCCCAAGGATACTGAATAATTTCAGGTGAAATGAATATAAAAGATAAAGGAACATAGATTCTCAGGGTTAAATGGCACTTTTAAATAATCAGGTCCAACCATCCATCCAATAGTATACAATATTTCAGTCAGACAGTCATCCAAACCTTTGCTTGAATGGAACTTGCAGATTTTCAGTTACTAAGTGTATACGGTTACATATGCTGAGAAAATTTGTTTGCAAATAGTCATTTTAGCATATGAAGGAGGGATGGCTAATGGGATTGAGAGCCTGACATGTATTGACATTGACTGACATTCCTGACATTCATGTTTTACTGGTGGGCAGGGCTATATGCCTAAAGGCAGGAATTTGGCCCCTCACCTCCTGTCATGTGTTATGGGCTTTCTTCCACTATCTGTGTCCAACGCTGTGGGTTATTGACTAGTTGCATGTAACTGGGTGATAAAGTGAGGCCAGGTATGTAGTACAAAACTTACTTCCAACTCAGTGGATAGGAAGTAGGAAGTCCTCATAAACTTCCTGATCCAAGCCTTGTTCCCCAATGTAGTTTATTTGAGATATTGGAAGAGAGTAATGAAAACAATACTGTTCACATTTGTGTAGTAAGTCTTACGTATACACACCAAAATTCAAAAAGAAGGTGGGATGAGAGGTACATCGAACCCCTAACATCCATGCCATGACAGGCATTACTCAAGGTGCCAACATTAGAATGATAATGTTCCTACCCTCAAATAATGTACAAGGTAAATGAGGCATAAAGAATTATAGCCAATATGAGATAACTGTATCCTGGATACAGTACTCAGCTCTACGTGGAGGACAGCTAAATTTTTTTTTTTTTTTTTTTGAGGACAGCTAAATTTATTACTCTGCTTTGAAATTGTCTGTTTTCCATACCCCCAGCGAAGCTATAAGGCCCACAGGGTAACAACCTTATCCTTTTTGTTGTGTATCCAGAGACCAACACATTGCTTGGCTCACAGTAGGAGCCTAGAAATATTCGTGGACTTAATGTTAACCATCAGCTAGTCAATCAGATAATTAATGTTCCAAGAAAATACAGTCTTTAGGTAGAATATATCTAATGACAAATTAGATATGTATGTTTTCAATAGCTAGGAAACTATAAAATTCCCAGTAAAACTTTTTACCAGAGATCATTTTGATATAAATGAAATAGACTGAAATAGAAATAGAGTATGCATTTTGACAGATAAAAATATTTATTAATAGTAATATTCATAACTTTGCATATAGGTATACAGGGATGATATCCAGCTGAAACATACCTGTAAGGTGTTCCAGATGTTTACACCTGGAGTCTGCTCTGACTAGCAGTGCTGGTTGGGTGCCTATATCACATCAATAGTCAAATATTATTAATATCACCATATATACACACAAGTGAAAACCACAGATGAGTATCTATCTCAAGGAATTCATTGTGAGTAATGCTATAAAGTGATTTTAATCCCATTATTAATTTTTATTTCAGTGTTTTTCAAACTGTATGTCTGTGACTCCTAGGAGTTATGGAGACATTGTTGAGGGATGGTAAAGTTCAGCTGTCTCTCTCCCACCCCCCAACACCCTCCCAGAGCAGCTCAGTCACTACAACCTCATCCTCCCGTCCCAGTAATCTTCCTCCCAGAGAACTGAGTAACAAAGCTGTTTCTTTTCTTTTCCTTTCCAGGAAAGCAGTCACTCTGAGCCCTGTGAGTGAGATGAGTGTACGTGAGCATGTATGTATTGAGAGCTGCCTGACTCCACAAGGATGGTTACATTCTAGTGGAACTTTTTAAAACACTTAGTTAAACATTTATAAATATACATAACTATTACCTAGCTATTAATTAGCTGCCTTTATAGTGCTGATGAAGGCTATACTCATTCACTATTAAAAATTGTGAAGACACATTTTCTCATTTTGTATCAATCTGCTTTTCTAGCCTATAGGGATCAAACAAAATTAATAATTCTGTGTTATCTAAATTTGAAAGTATTAATCTATTACTTTTCCATACTGAAGATCACTGCCTTAGAGGGAAAAAAACTACTCAGTAAATATTAGTGGAAACGCTATGTATATACTCCATATCAGATAAAAGAAATGTTCCCATTTGGAATCCTATAAAACTGTTAGCCCGTTAAGAGTCTTCATTACAGTGGGACAGAAAACAACCCAGGAAAAGATCACCCTCACATCAGTTGCTAAGTCAGATATAAGTTTTTCCTACTTCATTTACTTCTTAATAACCTCATCCAGTTATCTAAAAATTTTATCATATTTATTGAAATAGACCTTCATGTGTCTGCCTAGTATGCTTTTCCTTTGGGGAATCACTTTCCCTGCAGTAATCTTCAGTTTATATGATTCAGGTCAGGCTGACCCAGCCCCAGGAAGGAGCACATGCCCCAAGGCAGGACAATCAAACATGCCCCTAGAACTTCTGTGAAAGCTTTCTGTAAAAGCACTCATGCTTCCTCTAAGATCATTAACTTAAGGACCATGTACCCAGAGCTGCAGGGGCTATGTTTCTCACTACATAGAGGTGTGTTCCCCGAGAACGAGGCCAACAGGGAAATGCAGATCTGAGAGATGGTGCAGACTGTTCAACAGTAAGTCAGTGAGAACTAGATAGAGATGTTTTTAATAAAATATCTTGGAAGTACCACTGGTGTTCTGAAATCCGTGAAAGGAAGTTTTCTTCTCCTGTTAGAATACAATTTTATATGTTTCAAAATTTTATATGTTTCAAAATTGGAAGATATCACATTAGCCATCCATAGTAACTATGTAAATATGTAATGAGAAGAGGGAAAATAAATGCCTTCCTAGGCAGAGGGAGAAATGGTCTCATCCAAGAAATATAATTACTACTTAAGGTCTTTTTCTGTGCATTTTCTCAATCACGACTTGCAGTCAGTCCCTTTCCTTCCTTACCACATTGCCATCGTACCTACAGAAATCTCAGGGCTTCCTGGAGTCAGTCAAAACTGGGATGATGCCAAACGTGTAAAATAGCAAGCAGCCTAGCAAATACGAGAGGTGAGCAGTCTGACAGAAAGCGTGGCAAGTGAGAAGACAGACAACAGACATGAAGGAATTTCTCCAACAAGACTTCTAGGAAAAAGCACAGAGCACAGCACAAAATAGGTACTCAGTATTCCATCTCTATTTTACCTAGCCAATTTCAGAGGAATTTACTACATAAATTTACTATTAATTTTATTTTTCCCTGATTGCTAATATTTTATTGCCATTTCTGAAAGGACCTAACGAGCAGGAGGACTTTTCTTTGTCCATCAATTCTAGAATAAACACCAAAGAGTCAGTGTGGCTTAGAAAGCTAAGAAACAAGGTCAGACCCCTGGGATCGCAGGATTACCTGGCTGGTATACCTTCCAAGGCAGATCTGGGTCTGCCCACTGTGACACTGTGCATTGCCTGCTGAATCACATCTGACTTTCACCTGGGTGAGGGGTGAGAAGACAGCCGATGAGGGCGGACAGAACTTGCTGGACAGGTACAGAGGCCTTGGACTCTAGATAGAAGATCAATCAGCACACCTAAATCTGCAGCAGTGACTCAGGTAGGAAGTGTTTTTGAGCCTAGCTGTAAACTCTCCTGCATACCTCTACCACATACTAAAAGGCTTGTGAGGAGAAAACAAGAAGCAATAAGTCAGCACAAGCAAAGGCAAAGCAGACAGTGGGCAGGGGGTGAAAAAAGAGGGTAAGTAAACTCACAATCCCTGTTCTGATCAAATTTAAGAAAAATCTGGGCTCCAAAAATTCTTGAACTCTGAGTGTGACAGGACATGCTATTTCTGGTGTTTGATCTTAGAACCTTGTCCCTTTTCTTGTTTGAACAGCAGTATCATTGAGAAGCCTTCCACAGACATGTACAATTAAATCATACCTTAAGAGCCATCAGCATGGCAAAAACAATTGTTACCAAGGTTAATTTCTTTAGTAACCTTTAAATTTATTTCTAGACATAAGTTACCAAGTGTATATCAATAATTATTTGATTTGTGGATGTTTCTGACAAAGCAGAATAAAGAACCATCTTCCAAGATACATGATGATAAATGAAATACCAGACCAAAAGGATGACTGGAATAGTCCTTCTCATCCTGAAGTAACACAATTTTAAAGGTCATCGATTCTCAAGGTCAAGCGATTATTGCCATCATTTCCAAAAAACTTTAAACTCATAGATATGATATCGCTCTTATCTGATGCAGAAAAGTGAGAAAATACACAAAGCAAACAAATGTACCAGTGTAACAGAGTAAACTAATGAACAGAGACATTTAAACATCACAGGTTTTCATTATGGAAAACCAAAATAATTAGCAGTTTTCACAGAAAATGCTTCCTACTTCTTTTACAGAGACATTAAACAGAGATACTTTTGTCTTAAAATTCCTGTGTGATCCTATTTTTCTTTCATAATGATCTTTCTTTTTTTTTTTTTTGGCTGTTTCAAAATAATGGCCTAACTAGTCATTAATACTTTAAACTCGTGTAACTGTTTCACAATTTAAATTCAGTATAGGCACACTCACATTTATAAAGGAAAGTGTCAAAGTAAGGTAGAACAAAGGCAGAATGCTGAGGAAAAGGGTGGATGATAAGAATAATCACCCTTTAAAGGAACTATGTTGGACTTTCACCCAATTCCTCTTAGGCCTGTCCCACCTTAAGATGCACTAATCAATTTTTGTGGCAAATCTGCTGACGTGAAATCACATTATGTTGTTTTTTATACACTCCTGACAGTCAGTATCTACGTTTTCCTTTCTCTTGAGAGGTGTCTGCTTTGGTCAGAACAAGTTATTAAAAGTGAAATTATAACTGCCAGTTTCAAGATCACCAAGTCATAGCTTCTCAGCAATTAGAAACTGAAGGTGCACACACCTCTCATAATTTCAGAAACCAAGCGAAACTATTCATCTGTTTTCAGGGGATCAAAAGCAGATCCATGATCTTCTGGTAGAAATCAGAGTTGACATAACCTTTAGAAATTCTATCTCTCCTAAGCAGTGCCACCAGATGAACACAACATACCATACTCAGTTTTGACTGATGTGTAATAACTGTCCTTGAGGCTACAGCCCAAAATACAATGCATAAGTTATTAGAATATCAGATCTGTGGTCCCCCTAGCAATATCTGTTGAACAACAACAACAAAAAAAGTATGGCCATTGAAGGGAAAAACAAAACACAGGTGAAAGCAGTCCTGATTTCCTAGAATCAAAATCTGTTCCCTAACTGTATACCACCATTGCCAATGCCCTAGTTCAGATCCTCACTGCCCACAACTGACCTATCCCAAGAGCTTCCTAATTGGTTTTCTTAGTTTCCCTACACCTAGTCTTGCTCTCTCCCCTGACTCTCAATCCATTCTGCGTACAACCACTGGATTCATTACTGAAAACAGATTGTCTTACCATTCCACCATTCCCTGAATTCCCAGTTGATATATACATATACATATATATGTGTGTGTATATATATATATATGTATATATATATATATAAAAGAATTATATAATAACATGTAATCACATAGAATGGGCAACTGTGTAGGACTTTATGGCAAATAGTTTTGCATTCAGTCTCCCTCTGGCTCCATCTTATTATTTGAACTTTATTTTCTAATCATACTGATTTATCTTTTTATGCTTATTTTGTTGCATTGTATGTATTTTGCAATTTGCTTTGAGAAATGTGTTGGGTATGAATTGATTAAATAATTACTCATTCATTTAGGTACAGCTCCAAGCTACCCACTCTGTGAGGCTATCCTATTCTCCTCCAGGGAATCAGTCACACTTCTTCAGCTACTTTCATATTTGCCTCTATTCAAGCACTTGCCGCATAATGTAATTATTTGTTCCACTTAATTATGACAGGAACTTGTCACAGGGACTCCTGCCATCACTATATATGATCCAGCACTATATATATATGGGGTGTGTGTGTGTGTGTGTGTGTATATATATATATATATATATATATATATGCCAGCATCTCACACAGTGATTAGTGGTACAAAATGATTATTTGTTGAATAAATGAATGGTTCCTGTCCACAGGTAACTAATTTTCTACCTGAGTGTCATTAGGATCAAAAGAAGAATGAGCAAGACAAAGGTCCAATCGGTTCAATATTTACTGAGGCCCTGCTACATGCAGGGTGCTGTGCTAGTCACTGGAGAGGGATGAACAAGAGTTTTCTCCAGTCCCCTTATAGTTTAGAACACAGAAGGGAAGAAAGGGGAAAAAAAAAAAAAAAAAAAATATATATATATATATATTTACAATCTATATGTATACTCTATTTAAAAGTTTCTGGGGCTTCCCTGGTGGCACAGTGGTTGAGAATCTGCCTGCCAATGCAGGGGACACGGGTTTGAGCCCTGGTCTGGGAAGATCCCACATGCCGTGGAGCGACTAGGCCCGTGAGCCACAATTGCTGAGCCTGCGCATCTGGAGCCTGTGCTCCGCAACAAGAGAGGCCGCGATAGTGAGAGGTCCGCGCACCGCGATGAAGAGTGGCCCCCACTTGCCGCAACTAGAGAAAGCCCTCACACAGAAACGAAGACCCAACACAGCCATAAATAAATTAATTAATTAATTAATTAATTTTAAAAAAAATCCTAATGTGATTTATAAAAAAAAAAATAGTTTCTGTATTTCTTCAATTTTTTTCTTTTTTTTTTGGCTGTGTTGGGTCTTCATTGCTGTGTGCGGGCTTTCTCTAGTTGTGGCGAGCGGGGGCTACTCTTTGCTGCGGTGCACTGGCTTCTCATTGTGGTGGCTTCTTTTGTTGCGGAGCACGGGCTCTAGGTACACACGCTCAGTAGTTGTGGCACACGGGCTTAGTTGCTCCGTGGCATGTGGGATCTTCCCGGACCAGGGATTGAACCTGTGACCCCTGCATTGGCAGGCGGATTCTTAACCACTGCACTACCAGGGAAGTCCCTGTATTTCTTCAATTTTAAGACATGCCCACTCCAACATTTTTTAACATTTTAAAATTTGTGATGTGTCTTATAATTGAAAAAAATCAATTGCATACATATATATAATACCATATTATACCATATACCAATTATATTTATAGACCATATTACCTCAGCATGACTAAGACAAGAGCCAGGTCTGACTGTGACATTTGTACCTTAACATTGTACAGTACTTTTTATGAATGAAATAATTCATAATTTGATGAAGAAATTTCCTGGATTCTTAATGCCAAATAAGGCTGAACTTAAAAGAATGAGTAATTAATATATTCAGACCCAATCACATTCCCAAAAAAAGATTCCAAGCAAGTTGCAAAATGCTCTCAATTGTAAGATACACCATTGTTTCAATAACTTCTCCATGATTAAAAAATACATATATAATATATTTATTTATCACCTAAAATGATTTTTTTCAATTATAAGAAACATCAAAATTTTTAAATGTTAAAAATGTTGTGGTAGGGCATGTCTTAAAATTGAAGAAAGACAGAAATCACTTAAATAATTACAAGTATGCAAGTCTGCAAGGAAGAAGTACAAAGAGCTACAGTGGCAGTCATGGAGAAAGGACAGGGAAGCCATCTCTGTGTATGTGGCATTTAAGCTGAAGCCTGAGCACATGTAAGGGAAGACAGTATAGATGGTGCTGGCCACATGGAAAGATGTACCCTTAACAACAGCAGCTGTGCCAGAGCTTCTGGGTGAGGAGACCAAAGTAGAAAATGTCAGCATACTTGTATCTGAGGACAGTATCCGAGGGATACTATTTGAAGAGATTTGGCAATGTGACTCAGAGCTGTGGAATGTGGTTATTAATTTGGCTATTAATATGAGATCAGTTATATTCAAGGGCTCATGAACCCTGGGACCCAAAGTTACATAAAGGTATATCTATCTTCACCTTTATATTCCAGGACTTAAAGGAGGTTACTCTAGGCTCTTAGCAGAGAATCTCAGCTTTTACGGTGATAAGACTTGGATTTTGGGAGGGGAAAGATTGTCTCAATGTCTAATAGGTGGAAATTTTCATTTTGAAAGTTCACTGGTAGGTTAGACATGTCCATTTTAAATTGCATTATTTTATGGCTACTGGAAATCAGCCAAAATTGCTTTAGGTATGTCCAGCTTTACTCTTTTAAATCCTTTTATACAAACTTGGCCCAATTTTTCTTGAAACATGTAACAGTTTTCCCCAAACCATGGGGGTTCAAGTCCAGAAAAATTCGTGTGGCATAATTTACAGTCAAAATTAAAGCAATAGGAGAAGAACAGGGTTGAGAAAACAATGTCATAGCTAAATCTGTGAGAAGCCTAAAAAATACTTTTACATTTGTAAAACAAAATTATGAAAACAGCATACTAAATAAAGATGTTGACCATGCATTTTACACATCAAAATTAGCAATAATAGGTATTATACACCTGCATGCTGTAAGTTTTCGGAATCTCCCTCTCCCGCCACCTCTCTTCTCCAGTATTAATGACATGCTTATAAATTAATTAAGCTTTGTTGCAGATAACACAAATACTTCAAAGCATCTTCTTTCTTTGTCTGCGACTATATCTAAATGACCATGGTCTTTTCAACTTTATGACTCAGAATTGACTCCCATCTCCCCACCGCCAGCTTCCTGATCTCTCCAGGTTTCCAGGTGCTTAGCACATTGAGGTCTCAACCAAGTAACCTCCCTTCCTCCTGGAAGCTATGGGGAATTTTCTAAAGCCCAGTTTTTCTTTCACTTATCATTCAGTATCTTTCCCAGTTGTTATAAAAATTTCTGTTCCTTTTCTACCATTAGTTTTACTTCCCTTTTTAATATCCCAACTCCCAGTTGCCTTTTTTCTAAGTATCTCCAGAATTATTAGTCACAATTCACACACAGTGAAATCTAAAATCTAAGTTACCAAAATGAGCTACAAAGTTACTTCATCTGATCTCAAATTTTTATATTGGGATCTCATGTTTGAGGAGATATTATTGTATTTCAATCTTGCCATATGCTTATTATGCAGGCATTAAATACATGCCAAATTAAATATTCCTGTCCAAAATTTTTCTAAAAATCCCTACTTTTGACTTTTTTCTTTTCCATTTAGAATAAGATACAGATGCAGCAGACTCTGAGATAGAAAATTAAGAAATCCTAGGGAAAAAAATATGGTAGTATGAAAGCAAAAAGTTCCCATTCGACATAGGGGTCCAGAGTTCAAATCTGCAGTAGGTCTGTTTATCTGCTATACAGACAATATTCCAAACAAAATTCAAGTCCTTAATAACATTTATTCAATTTCATCATCCAAAACAAGAATCAACACTGTAAAAATAATTCTAATATAAATCAGAAAAATGGAACAAACTATTTTATAAATGTATCTTGGCTTTGAAAACCTTTCAGTGTTATCTTTAAAAATCTTGACAGGTTTATTTTTTTCAGTCTTGACAAGCATTCCATAAAACTTAAGAAGTTATTTACAAATGTAGGAAATAAACTTCATTTCTGTTGACTTATTATTTTTAAAATAATTCATGTATAAAATATTTTTCTATCATTTTACAGTAGACATGAAGACATGTAAAAAGCAGTAGGAAGCTCAAGTAAGTGAAGTTCTAGAAATTAGTTCCAAGTATGTTCTAATAGCAGATATAAAAAAAGAAAATGAAAATTATGTTAAGTTGGAATGTCAAGAGTTCACAGTAAACCTACTAAACTTCTTATTAAATTCTCCACACATCTAAAGCTATAATTCACACCTCTCCCTACTCTCACCAATTTAAAAAAATGCTATGCTAATTTTAAAGACTCTTTCTTTTTTCCAAACTGGTTTAGGAAATGAAGATTCTGCACTTCAAATATTCTAAATTAGAATTACTAAGTCATTCTTCTCTGAAAAAAAATTTCTTTCGTCCACCTACCAAAATCTATTTGTTCTTTCTTTGGGGTAATATTCCCCAGAGAAATTAAAGAACATTAATTCAATTCCTTTACCCTCTTTTTAGGAATTCTGCTTTTAAAAAATTACAGTGAAAGTTTAACACCATAATAAAAATGAAGATGAAACAAAACAGAGAAATTGATAGTTTCACCAGTAAAAAGTATTTTTTATACATCTATTTAAGTTTATTTGACTGAGTTTTGTTTATTTTCTTGAATTTTTTTTTTAGGAAATATGGAAAACCACCTGACCAAGCTCTAGAAATGTCTCCTACTTACATATTCCTACAAGCTTTAACAGACTTCCTGGGCCCATTCTACAAGGATTATTACATTTCTCCTTCATATTCTTTTAACAGAAAACTTTATAAATACATTTTTACTCTCTTGTTAAAATTAGCCACCTCCTTCTTTTTGAAACTGAATTTTTGTCTCACACTTTGATTTTCCTGCTTCCAGGCCAACCCAGGTCCTTGGCATCTAGACTCCCTGTACTGACTTCTCTCCCCTGCTCCTTCCCCCTAGAGGTAGGTGTTTCCCAAAGCTCTCCTACTACACTCCAGTTCTCAGAGTTTAATTTCACTGCTATATGTCAATTACCATTTTTTTAAGTAGATAATTTCCAAATCTGTGATCTCTTTACTGAATACAAGGTCTCTTTCTGTCTACCTTCTAAACTTTTCTACTTGGGCATTACCCTCTCAACCTAAAGCCCGATAAAATTATCACTTTCCCCTCAAAACTGGCTTCTCCTTCTAATTTCTCTTTTTCTGCTCATGGTAGTTCATTTCTCATTTGTTTTCCCCATTAAGGTTCAAGCGTCAAGCCTCCTTTGCCTGCATTTTCTCTGTCACTTCCCCAATCCAAGCTGTTATTAATTCTTTTCAGTCCTTCCTTCAAGAGTTCTCACACCTATACCTTTCTTTTCGTTTCCACAATGACCCTGTCCATTGGGCTGTCATCATTAATACCTAAACTATAAATAATCTCTGACTTGGCCTCTCTTATTTTAGTTTCTCACATACTCCATCAATTCTGCTCTCCACTACAAAATAAATCTCCCTAACATGTCACCATGATTTCACTCTTTAGTTAGATTTCCAAGCTTTCCTTCCCACTACTTTCCAACAGGAGAAAATACCGACCTCATTTATATTGTCTAGTCCCTGATCTGCTAAGCCATTCTATTTGGTTGCCTTGGAAAGCCTTTCCCACTCTCCTTACCTAAACCTTGCACATCTTTAAAGGGCCAGCTCAGATATCTCATCCTCCATGGACTTTTCTTAGAATGGGTGACTTTTCCTTCTTGGAACATATTGCATTAATAGTCTGCCCAAATCTAAATGGTATTCTATAAATGCTTAAATTGGTTTTAACCATGATTATTTTGACATCTATGATAAATACTAAATACACAAGGCCATGCATACCTTACTAGATAATTCTGAGTTTTCACCAACATATTCTTTAGAGGATTTATTCAAAAACTAGAATTATTTAGCATTTTGAGTTATGTATGCTTTATTTAACAAGTGTGTGAAAATGCTTAAGCATTTGCATAAAAGGTTAAATGATTATTTTGTAATCTCTATTTCTTATTAAAGTTTTATATATTACTTTCTCATTATTCCTGAAGTTGTTGTCCTACATGTATAATAAATAGAAATGTGGAAAAAAGAAAGAAAAAAAATTAGTCTGCCCAACTCCTATAGAAGCTCAGCAGGGCAGAATAGAAAAACATTCAACTAGGCACCAAAGCACCCCAGTCTAAGCACAACTCTGCTATTAATCTACCTTAGAACCCCCATTACAAGTCACCTTACTTCTCCAAGCCTTGAGTTCTCACTTAAAAAATAAATAAATAAAAAGAAAAAAGAGGGAAGGACTAAGAGATCTCAGCTTTAGAGATGCAATGACCCAACTGCCTTATGATATTCTAATGCCAGTGTGAATTGAACATTTACAATAAACCTCATCTCCAAAAGCTGATTATAAGTGCCTTAGAGATACACAACTTTTCCTACTTGTTGGTGCCACAGTGCCTAATATGATACTTTGCATTTTGTAGTCCCCTGAGAAATATTTTGCGGACTGTTGGGTATGAAACCTGTTGAAGGCAGCATGTTTCCTAAGTTAAAAGAGCCTAAATTAGAACTCAGGGCCTTTGAAACCAAGTTCTAGGTTCTATGCTCTAAGGATGCTAAGCCATCAAGGGACACTTCTCCTCATAGCCTTTTGGAAAAGCAATTATAAATAACTAAAATCAAGATTAGAATTAAGACCTAGACTCTAGGATCCTAGCATAGGAAACTGAAATTTTAACCTGATTTTCTCCCACTTACTAGCCATATAAATTAACTTCTGATGTGGTCTTCTTGCCCTAAAAAGACTGAAAACTACCTGCCACGCTTATTAAGAAAAAGCCATCTGTAAAGGGTAAAATATTGTAAAATGCAAGGTTATTATTATTGTCTAATAAATCCAATTGGTATCCTGTTCTTAATCTCAGATCTACAAAGGCTAACATCATCCACCCAGGCCTTCTGCTACCAGAGGATGCTTGATGGCGCTCATTCATCATCAGTGAAATCATTTAAAGACACACTTTTTTTTTTTTTTAAGATACACATTTCTAAACATAAGAATTTTGCTCTAAGGAAAGGGAAACAGGTGCATTCTTCCAAATGGAGAACGTTTTCTGTAAAAACAGGATAAAAAGATCATATTTTAAGCTAGAAAAATTTGAACTTTCACACTCTTCTGAGCTATAGATGTTAACATTTTTGTGCTTTTTAATTTTTGCCAATGCAACCAAATCACTGATTTTGGAAAGACAACTATATACCACAGTTTTAAAAAATCAATTTCTTCTAATCGACTATTTTTTCCCCTCAAAGGAATTACATGCATGGGTTATTTCATGACAAACAAGAAAACACCTTTCATTTTTTGATGTATATGGCACCATTCATGACTTTGGTGCTCATGTCTTAAAGACTATAACTTGCTCATAAATATAAATCAGTTGTTTCTGCAGAGCCACGTAATGCTACTGCCATCTGCTTACCCCCAGTACCTAATGAGGCATGAGACAGACTCTGAGCACAATCTAGTTGTTTACTTTCCTCTGGCCAATAAAGAACAAGAGAAAAGTATTAGAGTCTATATTTACTATATCGTAGAAGAAATGGGCATGGGGGGGAACAAAAGGTCTTCAATATTAAAATGCCTGAGAGTGTTTTCTATAACAAGACAAAAGTAAGTGATGATGAACAAAAAGGAATTAGGGCAATGGTGCTATCTATCAGAAACATCAACATGAAGGGCAGAATATGTACCTGTAGCTGTTAAAGACGCTGTCCTCATGCCTCTGGGATCCTCTTAGTCATCATAGAGGACCCTTTTATGTGAACATAGAATAGAGAACAGTCTTAAGAAAGAAAACAATTGCCTCTTAACAGAGGGCACAAAAAAGAGAGAAATCTTGCTATGCAAATAAACCTAGATTTGGAAATATCTTCTTAAAAATGGAAACACCTAAAGCTTGGTTTTGGTAGGGAGAGAGTAAAGGGACAAAATAGGTAATTAAACAGTTGATCCCACTAGAGGACTGTGTGTAAAGAAAAAAGTATGGGAGACCCCTGTAAGTTAATATCACTCAAGAAAGCAGGCTTGCTTAGCAACAAAACCATGCAACAGAGCATGAGACATGCCCCAAAACAATAAAACAATGGTGGAATAAGACCCACATCCTGCCCAATGAGCTCAGTAAGTTAATGACATGCTCTCTGCACACATAAAAAACAATAATTTATAGAAAGGTGAAATTTCAAAGTGAAAGACGCTCATTGTACTGAGACATGAAATAATTTTTCCATAGCGCCATGACAGTCCTGGCTTGACCACCTAGGGACACGAAAACTCCCCCACCCAACCTGGAGGAGGAGTTGATGATGGAAGCATGACGTCTACTCAAGAATGAGGAAGAAGGTGGTCTTTCCCCCCTCCCTATTTTTCCTTTGATTATAAAACTGTGGCCCACTAAGTTCTCGGGCGCCTGCCCGCTTGTAAGACACACAAGCATCCTAATCTAATAAATCACTTCTTCTCTATCACTTTGCCTCTCGCTGAATTCTTTCTATGCTCAGATATAAAGAACCGGAGCTCCTCGGAGCCTACCCCTCCAGAACACCACCTAGCGGTTTCAGTTTTGCAAAGAAAATGCTAACTCTGGAAGCAATAACATTTTCACCATGTAGTAATTTAAAATACACTGATTATTTTGAAGAGTATTTAAGAGGAATGTGAAACTGCTCTGGTAAAACTTTTACATATTTTTATTGAAAAACAGCATTGATAATAATGAAGGACCCTCCCCATTCCAGCTCTTCAGCAGCAGCAGGGTAAATGGTGGTGGTCTTCTGCTCCTTTTTTGATTGGGTTATTTGTTTTTTTTGTTATTGAGTTGTATGAGCTGTTTGTATATTTTTAAAATTAAGCCCTTTTTGGTCACATCACTTACAAATATTTTCTCCCAGTCCTTAGGTTTTCTTTTAGTTTTCTTTATGGTTTCCTTTGCTATACAAAAGCTTATAAGTTGATTAGGTCCCATTTGTTTATTTTTGCTTTTATTTCTATTGCCTAGGGAGACCGACCTAAGAAAACACTGGTACAATTTATGACAGAGAATGTTTTGCCTATGTTCTCTTCTAGGGGTTTTATGATATCATGCCTTATATTTAAGTCTTTAAGTTATTTTGCGTTAACAATGGGCACCCAGACTCCATCTTGCACAACCCCCAGTTGCGGCCCATTCCATACTCCAGCCCCTTTGGCATGTCTCCGTGCAGCTAGCCCCAGTCCCCTGCCCGATTTGTCGGCTGAAGCCTGAGTTTCAGCACCCAGCCCCCTGCACATCAGCAGACAAACGTCTTGGGCTGGGGAGTGCCGCAAGGTGGCCAGGAGCATCTGTGCTGATCTTGCTCTGTTCTGCCTGCCACAAGCCCATTGCTGCACTCGCCTCTGAACCTCCCTATCTGTCCCATCTGTCCCAGGCAGTGAAGGGGGTTCGCAGGGTGAGGGAACTTTTACTCTTTCACAGCTCCCTCCCAGGGGCGCAGCTCCCGTCCTGATTCCCTTTTTTTCTTTCTTTCATCCTACATGGGGTTCCATGGTGGTCTTTCTTGCAACGTTGGTTGTATGAGATCTTCTGCCAGTGCTCAGTAGGTATTCTGTGAGAATTGTTCCACATGTATTTGTGGGAGGAGATGAGCTCCATGTCCTTCTATTCCACCATCTTGATCACCACCTGAAAGTATTCTATATTTTGATTTGATAGTTACTTTGGAATATAGAAGGAGAAAAATACACCAAGATGTACATTTGAAAATGTGTACATTTTACTGTATGTTACTGTATTAATTTCTTTTTATTTAACATCTTTATTGGAGTATAATTGCTTTACATTGCTGTGCTACTTTCTGCTGTACAACAAAGTGAATGAGCTATACGTATACATATATCCCCATATCCCCTCCCTCTTGTGTCTCCCTCCCACCCTCCCTATCCCACCGCTCTAGGTGGTCACAAAGCACCCAGCTGATCTCCCTGTGCTATGCGGCTGCTTCCCACTGGCTATCTATTTTACATTTGGTAGTGTATATATGTCCATGCCACTCTCTCACTTCGTCCCGTCCCAGCTTCCCCTTCCCCCCCGAACCATATCCTCAAGTCCATTCTCTACTCTTGCATCTCTTTTCCTGTCCTGCCCCTAGGTTCTTCAGAACCTTTTTTTTTTTTTTTTTAGGATTCCATATATATGTGTTAGCATACAGTATTTGTTTTTCTCTTTCTGACTTACTTTACTCTGTATGACAGACTGTAGGTCCATCCACCTCACTATAAAAACTCAATTTCATTTCTTTTTATGGCTGAGTAATATTCCATTGTATACATGTGCCACATCTTCTTTATCCATTATTCTGTCAATGGACACTAAGGTTGCTTCCATGTCCTGGCTATTGTAAATAGTGCTGCAATGAACATTGTGGTACATGACTCTTTTTCAACTATGGTTTTCTCAGGATATATGCCAGGTAGTGGAATTCCTGGGTCACATGGTAGTTCTATTTTTAGCTTTTTAAGGCACCTCCATACTGTTCTCCATAGTGGCTGTATCAATTTACATTCCCACCAACAGTGTAAGAGGGTTCCCTTTTCTCCACACCCTTTCCAGCCTTCCTGTTTGTAGATTTTTTGATGATGGCCATACTGACCAGTGTGAGGTGATATATCATTGTAGTTTTGATTTGCATTTCTCTAATGATTAGTGATGTTGAGCATCCTTTCATGTGTTTGTTGGCAATCTCTATATCTTCTTTGGAGAAATGTCTGTTTAGGTCTTCTGCCCATTTTTGGATTGGGTTTTGTTTTTTTTGATATTGAGCTGCACATGAGCTGCTTGTATATTTTGGAGATTAATCCTCTGTCAGTTGCTTCGTTTGCAAATATTTTCTCCCATTCCAAGGGTTGTCTTTTTGTTTAGTTTATTGTTTCCTTTGTTGTGCAAAAGCTTTGAAGTTCATTCGGCCCCATATGTTTATTTTTGTTTTTACTTCCATTTCTCTAGGAGGTGGGTCAAAAAGGATCTTGCTGTGATTTATGTCATAGAGTGTTCTGCCTACGTTTTCCTCTAAGAGTTTGATAGTGTCTGGCCTTACATTTAGGTCTTTAATCCATTTTGAGTTTATTTTTGTGTATGGTGTTAGGGAGTGTTCTAATTTCATTCTATTACACATAGCTGTCCAGTTTTCCCAGCACCACTTATTGAACAGGCTGTATTTCTCCATTGTATACTCTTGCCTTCTTTATCAAAGATAAGGTGACCATATGTACATAGGTTTATCTCTGAGCTTTCTATCCTGTTCCATTGATCTATATTTCTGTGTTTGTGCCAGTACCATACTGTCCTGATTACTGCAGCTTTGTAGTATAGTCTAAAGTCAGGGAGCCTGATTCCTCCAGCTCTGTTTTCTTTTCTCAAGACTGCTTTTGGCTGTTCAGGGTCTTTTGTGTTTCCATACAAATTGTAAAATTTTTTGTTCTAGTTCTGTGAAAAATGCCATTGGTAGTTTGATAGGGATTGCATTGAATCTGTAGATTGCTTTGGGTAGTACAGTCATTTTCACAATGTTGATTCTTCCAATCCAAGAACATGATATATCTCTCCATCTATTTGTATCATCTTTAATTACTTTCATCAGTGTCTTATAGTTTTCTGCATACAGGTCTCTTGTCTCTCTAGGTAGGTTTATTCCTAGGTATTTTATTCTTTTTGTTGCAATGGTAAATGGGAGTGTTTCCTTAACTTCTCTTTCAGATTTTTCATCATTAGTGCATAGGAATGCAAGAGATTTGTGTGCATTAATTTTGTACCCTGCTACTTTACCAAATTCATTGATTAGCTCTAGTAGTTTTCTGGTAGCATCTTTAGGATTCTCTATGTATAGTATCATGTCATCTGCAAACAGTGACAGTTTTACTTCTTCTTTTCCAATTTGTATTCCTTTTATTTCTTTTTCTTCTCTGATTGCTGTGGCTAAAACTTCCAAAACTATGTTGAATAATAGTGGTGAGAGTGGGCAACCTTGTCTTTTTCCTGATCTTAGTGGACGTGGTTTCAGTTTTTCACCATTGGGAACAATGTTGGCTGTGGGTTTGTCATATATGGTCTTTATTATGTTAGGAAAGTTCCCTCTATGCCTACTTTCTGGAGGGCTTTTATCATAAATGGGTGTTGAATTTTGTCGAAAGATTTTTCTGCATCTATTGAGATGATCACATGGTTTTTCTCCTTCAATTTGTTAATATGGCTTATCACATTGATTGATTTGCATATACTGAAGAATTCTTGCATTCCTGGGATAAACCCCACTTGATCATGGTGTATGATCCTTTTAATGTGCTGTTGGATTCTGTTTGCTAGTATTTTGTTGAGGATTCTTGCATCTGGGTTCATCAGTGATACTGGCCTGTAGTTTTCTTTTTTTGTGACATCTTTGTCTGGTTTTGGTATCAGGATGATGGTGGCCTCACAGAATGAGTTTGGGAGTGTTCCTCCCTCTGCTATATTTTGGAAGAGTTTGAGAAGGATAGGTTTTAGCTCTTCTGTAAATGTTTGATAGAATTCGCCTGTGAAGCCATCTGGTCCTGGCCTTTTGTTTGTTGGAAGATTTTTAATCACAGTTTCAATTTCAGTGCTTGTGATTGGTCTGTTTATATTTTCTCCTTCTTCCAGGTTCAGTCTCGGAAGGTTGTGCTTTTCTAAGAATTTGTCCATTTCTTCCAGGTTGTCCATTTTATTGGCATAGAGTTGCTTGTAATATCTCAAGAGCCTTTGTATTTCTGCAGTGTCAGTTGTTACTTCTCCTTTTTCATTTCTAATTCTGTTGATTTGAGTCTTCCTTTTTTTCTTGACGAGTCTGGCTAATGGTTTATCAATTTTGCTTATCTTCTCAAAGAACAAGCTTTTAGTTTTACTGATCTTTGCTAGTGTTTCCTTCATTTATATTTCATTTATTTCTGATCTTATCTTTATGTTTTCTTTCCTTCTGCTAACTTTGGGGGTTTTTTTGTTCTTCTTTCTCTCATTGCTTTAGGTGTAAGGTTAGGTTGTTTATTTGAGATGTTTCTTGTTTCTTGAGGTAGGATTGTATTGCTATAAACTTCCCTCTTAGAACTGCTTTTGCTGCATCCCATTGGTTTTGGGTCGTCGTGCTTTGTTTCTAGGTATTTTTTTATTTTGTCTTTGATTTCTTCAGTGATCTCTTGGTTATTAAGTAGTGTATTGTTTAGCCTCCATGTGTTTGCATTTTTTACAGGTTTTTTCCTGTAATTGGTACCTAGTCTCATAGTGTTGTGGTCGGAAACGATACTTGATATGATTTCAGTTTTCTTAAATTTACCAAGGCTTGATTTGTGACCCAATATATGATCTATCCTGGAGAATGTTCCATGAGCACTTGAGAAGAAAGTGTATTCTGTTGTTTTTGGATGGCATGTCCTATAAAGTCCATGTTGTTTACTGTGCCATTTAAAGCTTGTGTTTCCTTGTTTATTTTCATTTAGGTTTATCTGTCCATTGATTAAAGTGGGCTGTTAAAGTCCCCTACTATGATTGTGTTACTGTCAATTTCCCCTTTTATGGCTGTTAGCATTTGCCTTATGTATTGAGGTGCTACTATGTTGGGTGCATAAATATTTACAATTGTTATATCTTCTTCTTGGACTGATCCCTTGATCATTATGTATTGTCCTTCTTTGTCTCTTGTAATAGTCTTCATTTCAAAGTTTATTTTGTCTGATATGAGAATTGCTGCTCCAGCTTTCTTTTGATTTCCATTTGCATGGAATATCATTTTCCATCCCCTCACTTTCAGTCTGTATGTGTCCCTAGGTCTGAAGTGTGTCTCTTGTAGACAGCATATATATGGGTCTTGTTTTTGTATCCATTCAGCCAGTCCATGTCTTTTGGTTGCAGCATTTAATACATTTACATTTAAGGTAATTATTGATATGTATGTTCCTATTACCATTTTCTTAATTGTTTTGGGTTTGTTATTGTAGGTCTTTTCCTTCTCTTGTGTTTCCTGCCTAGAGAAGTTCCTTTAGCTGTTGTTGTAAAGCTGGTTTGGTGGTGCTGAATTCTCTTAGCTTTTGCTTGTCTGTAAAGGTTTTAACTTCTCTGTCAAATCTGAATGAGATCCTTGCTGGGTAGAATAATCTTGGTTGTAGGTTTTTCCCTGTCATCACTTTAAATATGTCTTGCCACTCACTTCTAGCTTGCAGAGTTTCTGCTGAAAGATCAGCTGTTAACCTTACGTGGATTCCCTTGTATGTTATTTGTTGCTTTTCCCTTGCTGCTTTTAATATTTTTTCTTTGTATTTAATTTTTGATAGTTTGATTAATATGTGTCTTGACGTGTTTCTCCTTGGATTTATCCTGTATGGGACTCTCTGTGCTTCCTGGACCTAATTGACAATTTCCTTTCCCATATTAGGGAAGTTTTCAACTATAATCTCTTCAAAAATTTTCTCAGTCCCCCTTTTTTTTCTCTTCTTCTTCTGGGACCCCTATAATTCGAATGTTGGTGCACTTAATATCATCCCAGAGGTCTCTGAGACTGTTCTCAATTCTTCTCATTCTTTCTTCTTTATTCTGCTCTGCGGTAGTTTTCAGTATTTTATCTTCCAGGTCACTTATCCATTCTTCTGCCTCAGTTATTCTGCTATTGATTCCTTCTAGAGAATTTTAAATTTCATTTATTGTGTTGTTCATCATTGTTCATTTGCTCTTTAGTTCTTCTAGGTCCTTGTTAAACGTTTCTTGTATTTTCTCCATTCTATATCCAAGATTTTGGATCATCTTTTCTATCATTACTCTGAATTCTTTTCCAGGTAGACTGCCTATTTCCTGTTTATTTATTTGGTCTGGTGGGCTTTTACTTTGCTCCTTCATCTACTGCACATTTCTCTGTCTTCTCACTTTGCTTAACTTACTGTGTTTGCGGTCTCCTTTTTGCAGCTGCAGGTTCATAGTTCCCGTTGTTTTTGGTGTCTGCCCCCAGTGGGTAAGGTTGGTTCAGTGGGTTGTGTAGGCTTCCTGTTGGAGGGGACTGGTGCCTATTCTCTGGTGGATGAGGCTGGATCTTGTCTTTCTGGTGGGCAGGACCACGTCCGGTGGTGTGTTTTTGGGTTGTCTGTGAACTTAGTATGATTTTAGCCAGCCTCTCTGCTAATGGGTGGGGTTGTGTTCCTGTCTTGCTAGTTGTTTGTCATGGGGTGTCCAGCACTGGAGCTTGCTGGTCGTTGAGTGGAGCTGCGTCTTAGCGTTGAGAAAGAGATCTCTGGGAGAGCTCTCACTGATTGGTATTACATGGGGCCGGGAGGTCTCTGGTGGTCCAATGTTCTGAACTCGGCTGTCCCACCTCAGAGGCTCAGGCCTGACACCCGGTCGGAGCACCAAGACCCTGTCAGACACAGGGCTGAAGAAGGGGATCAAATTTCTCAACAGATGTAGCTACACACATTTGTATAATTTGTCGCTCTGCAATTAAGGCAGTTTCTCCAGAGCTGCACTAATCACTGCACCTGTGAACTGCTGGTATTGGAGGGTCTCCTGTGGAGGTGTGGGGTGGCTCTGGCTCACTGTGGGGACAAAGACACTAGTGGCAGTAGTTCTGGGGAGTACTTATTGGTATGAGCCCTCCTGGAGACCGCCATTTTTTCACCTACTGTATTAATTTCTATCACACCCTAACAACCACAAATTCAGCAGCTTAAAACAACCATTCTATAAGTAAGAAGTCCAGGTTGCCTTGACTGGTTTCTCTGTTCCAGGTATCACAGGGCTAAAATCAAAATGTTGGCAGGTTAAGCTCCTATAGGAGGCTCTCAGAAGAATCCCCTTCCAAGTTCATTCAGGTTGTTGGCAGAATCCAATTCCTCGCTGCTGTAGAACTGAGGTCCCCATTTCCTTCCTGGCTCCTGGCTAAAAGCCACCCTTAGCTCTTGAAGCCTCTTTCTCCTCTTTGCTCAAGGGCTCCTGCATCTCAGAGCCAGGGACAGTGTATCAAATCCTTCTCATGCTTGGAATCTCTCTGACATCACCTCCTGCAGCATCTCCTCTGTTTTCCTCTTCTGCCACAACTCTCTGACTGACTCTTCTGCCTTCTCTTTTGCTTTAAAGGGTTCATGTTATTACCCTGCGTTTACCTGGATAATCCAGTATAATCTCCTTATTTTAAGGTCCGTAACCTTAAGTACATCTGCAAGTCCTTTATGATGTGCAAAATAACATATTAAACAGGATCTGGGGATTAAAGTGTGGACATCTTTGGGAGGGAGGACATTATTTGAACAGCCACAGTTATTCCCAATCATTTTTTAATATAGTAACATGAAAAGACAGTTTGCTTTTACTGCAGAAACTAGGAGAGGCCTTGTGCACCTTATCTTTAGCCTAGACTTCTATCCCATTTGGTCTTACTCCAATTTTGTTCTTGACTCACTTTGTGGTCTCAAGAAAATAGAATATTCATAGCCTACTCCTCCTAATTTCGTCTGTATCATCACAGATACTATTGACTGAAACATGTGCTTCTAAATCCACTGAGTTACTACATGCTAACACTAACATGACATGAAAAAGTTTTTCTGATATATAAAACTACATTTTTATAGCTACGAACCCCTCCAACCAAATGCATTTTATATGCTTAGTTTTGACTTAATTCAACACAATTCGCTCTAGTCAGTTCTACTTGTCAGATAATACACCCTCTTTAAACATTAAGAACAATATTTCACTATTACCTAGGCACTGTGTTAAAATAGATTATGCAACTTTGCTTTCAAAGAGCAAACATGTTTAAGAAGTTACTTGCATATTGGTTTACTCATTCTAATTTAGTTCAAAAGTCATCCTTGCAACTGTTATTTTTACTTGAAGATTTATGGAGAAAAAAATCACCCAAACTACTTGGTAATTTATGCAGTTGTGCTGTCAAAATCTGATGTACTTTCAACTTCCAAAGCACGTATGTTCTTGTGCTGTTTTCCACAAAATCCAGCATCAAATAAAGACAACAGTAATTTTGACTTGATTGCACTATAATTATTCAAATATCCTTAATTTTATGCTCTGGCCTAATTTACATATTTGTTGTTATCATTAAAAGCGATTATAATGTACCTAAAGTACTTCCATTAATTGGAAAATGCAGTTCTTGAACAATAATAATCATAACAAAAACAACTCAGTATGAAGGCCACTATGGTAATGTAGCTGTACTTATTATCAACATGAATCATGACTGAGTACCATCATCTCAGATTTAGTGGTCCCCTTCCAACTTCACATGATCACTCCACAGTGGATATGACCACTGCTTGACCAGAGACCATGTCAATAAGCCAAGTCATCCTTCCTGACACCATGTAAGTAAGGCAAATTCTCAGATGGAGATCAATACCTTAAAAACACCCACTTCTGCTGAAGCAGGGATTTGCTTATTGCAGCTGCTCAGCAGGGCTCTGCACCTCTTATCAATCAAGGACGAGCTGCAACATTTCCTGCCCTCTGCAGGAAACAGAGTCTTTAGCTGAGACTTATCACCAGGGATTCTAGCAGTTCCGCCAGATAAGAAAAAAATTCAGGGCCAAGGAGAAAAGGAAAAGGTGAAAAGGAAGGCAAAAGAGGAGACTGGAGTACAAATAAGGAATTAGAGACACTTTATCATAGACCTCTTTGCAGCACATTACATGAGGTTTCAGCAGGAAGCTTCTGAGGGGATTGGAGAATCTTTCAATATTAGGCATAAAAAACACTTCAGAAAAATATTGTCCCTTATAGGAAAAGAAGCTTTAACTAGGAGGAAGTATAAAAATTCTTTAAATGCTAAACATTGTATTAACTTTGATTTTCACCAAGAGGTCATTTTTTCTCTGAACATAAAAGCAGCCAAAACCTGAACCAACACTGCTGTTATAAAAGTGGAATATATCTAGTTAAAGATTATCAAGTTGCTTTCATTCAATTCTAACTTAAATTTTAGGGTAATTAAACAATTGGATTAAGTCATTATCAAACTTTTGAAAGCCTAGAGAATATTGTGACAGTGCCCAAACCCTAGGAAAGTAGAAACATAATAATGCCTGTCTTTCAAAGTGAAAAAAAATGCCAGCAAAAAGAAAAAAAAAAAGGATTATATGGTTCTAATAGAAGTATAGAATTGTCCACCAATTTATTAAACTTAATGTTTTTATCATCTCATTCTTCTTTTCTGAAATAGGTAGGTACATCTTTTTTCTAAAGAAAAAGATTTTTATATTACTTAAAAAGTAAAAATTTAGTTAGATAAAACCTATCTAGAAAGCCAAGTGATATGTTGAAACAAGAAATTATGCCACAGGTCTGATTCCCAGCTCTGACAGTAATCAAACACTACTACTAGCTTAGGGTGACAATAATATGTTATAAAACTTAAGCTCTGAAAAGAAAGCAATTTCAGATCTAGCTAAGAAGAATAAAATATTATTTTTTAAAGGGAAGTATATGTGAATTACAGTGGAAGAATTAAAAACTAATTTAACTTCTAACCATGATCTTAACTCTACTCACATTGCCCAAACATAACACACAATTCTACCTGTCAATGAAATCAGAGTCAGTACTGCTATATTGTACCCAGTGGTCATAACACGCTCTTCTATGACCCACAATAAACTCAAGGTATTGAATATAGTCAACACAGTGACTTCACAACCCTTATATCACAGAGGGAAAAAAATGTCCTATAAGCTATGAGACAATTCACAAAGATGTCAGAAAATCTTAGAGAACCTAACCACCCCATCAGGGATGTAGGATTTACAGTCAGGAACACCTGCTCCCCTCTCCCTATCAATACTAAAAAGAAAAAGTAAAAGACAGAGTGACAGAAGTGTAGAAAGAAAAACAAAACAAAACAAAGCTTCCAAGCTTATAATAGAGGGGGGTTTCTTCACTTGGTTAATAAAAAAGAATACCTTGCCAAGTTTCCAGTGTTCATTTCATCATTTACTTTCACACAAAGCAGATCTTAACTTTGCATAAATTCTATAATTTCTAGCCTATAGCTGGAAGAAATAGGACTCCCTGCCAAACATCAGCCCAGGAAAGTTGGATTTGCCTGAGTGTTAGCATGAACAACATAGCTGAAGGTTAATATTTAATCTGGCCTCTTCTCTGATCCTTAAAATCATGTTGGTCAGGTGAACTCACTTTGAAATTGCTGAAAGCAAGATTTCATTCACCATGAAACAGAAGTTATGTTAGAAGATGGGGAAATGAGGAAGCCACGAAAAATTTGTTGAAGGCCGAATAAATTTTTTGTACTAGCAACATATTAAAGAGCCCAACTGATTTGAGAGCATAAAGAATCTACTTTAATCTTGTCTTTTCATAGGAATAAGCCCTCCAGAGATATTATTTCCTGAGGTTTATGCTGAGCTGACAAGAAACAACCAAAGGAAGAGGAAGGTTAGATAAAAATCAAGAAGAAAGTCAAGGAGATGCCAGTGCTGGCTAATTTCAACCTCAAATGTTTGATTCACTATGAGAAAGTGTCTGAGTATGTTTTGTCTTCCTCGTAAATATTTATGTATACTAATCCACTTCTTCACAGCATCTGTTCCCTAGTCAATTCTGTAAACTTTCCCTGGGCGTCCTTAGGAGAGCTTTCCTCCCTTCTTTTCTGGAGGGTTCCAACGCCTGATTGTCATTCTTACATTTGGTCACAACAAGTATACAGTAGCTAAATCTGTTTACAACAATTCGATGTATTAGAACCAGTGGCCCCTTTAATTGTAAATTATTCCCGTTTCTGCACAAAACATGCCCAGTACAAACTGAAGTGTCAAGACGCCTCATCCAGAGAGTGACATGGCAACATCGGTTGCTCTGACCTCTGCCCTATCACAAAAAGACCAACTAGCAACTATGCATAGATAAGACACCACTGTGAAAATTCTAGAATGGGAGGGGGGGTCAGAGAGAGAGGCTGAAGCACGCCCCTGGACCACAGCGACCAGGAGGACCACACCGGAAGATAAGAAGAGCGGCTACCCTCTGACCGCGCCCACCCTCCCCGAGGCTGGCTCGGCGCAGCGCCACCCCGCGCTGGGGAGATGGCCGACCTGGGTCCGCGGCTCCTCCAGTGGGAAAGACAGAGCCCAGGCTGGACTTCCAGCTCCCCCAGCCTGTGCGGCAGCTCCCGGGAGGCCCAGTTGGGTCTCGCCTCCCAGGGATCACTGGGGAGATCTGCGGGGCTTAACCACTGCGGGGCTGACAGACACGTAGAAGGGGGATGACTTACAGCAACCAACGCTCGGATCCTGGCTGACCGCAATCCTCCCCACAGCCGCGGAGCCCGGCCGGTAGCCCTTCTCTGGCCAGGGAGCTCGGTGGGCAGTTCTGCCTGATTCGAGTCACCAAGCAGCGAGCCCGCTTCATGACCCCACTCAGGCAGGGAACTGAATTCACGGCCCCGCTTAACTGCCGACTCCAGTCTCGCGAGAGGAGGAAACGAGCAGAGGCTCTGAGCAGCCGCGGAGCCCATCCTACAGTCCTGCTGCTGTCAGGCACTCGGCCAGCAGTCCTGCCCAACTGTTAAGTATAGCCTCTGGCCCCCCATAACCAAGCAGCCTGAACAGTGACCCTGGGCAGCACAGACCATAACCCCTCCCAGCAGCAGAGCCCAGCCCAGGCCTTGCCCAATTGCTGAACGCAGGCTATATTCTCGCCCAGGCAGAAAGCTCAGCCAGTGACTCTACCCAATCGTGGAGCAAAGCTGGTAGCCCCAGCTGATAAGGGAACCCAGACAGCAACCCCGTCTGACCGTGGAGCACAGTCTCAAGTCCCACCCAACTGCAGGATACACCTGGAAGCCCCACCGAACCAGAGAGCCTGACCAGTGACCTTGCCCGACAGAGGAGCACAGTCAGCAGTCAACCTGACCGTGAAGCCCAGCCCAACTTCAGGGCATAGTCTGCACCCCTGCCAGATCTCAGAGCACACCTGGAGGTCTTATCCAACCTCAGAGCCCTGCCTTTGGTCCCACCTGAACACCAAGGACATCCAGCAGCACCATCAGGTTGGGGATCACAGTCTAAGACTCCACCTGACTAGGAGCGATTTCAGAGCCAGCCTGTAGCCCTGCCTAATTGAAGAGTCCAACCAGTGACACCACCCTGCAAGGGAAAGCAGCCAGCAAACTGGACCTACCAGAGGTGCAGAACCCAGCTAGCGGCCCCAGCTGACTGCAGAGCACAGCCAGCAGCCCCCACAATTAGGGAGCCCACCCAGCAACACTGTTTGAACATGGAGCTCAGCCAGTGGCATCCCCTGACCTCAGAGCATGGGCAGTAGCTTTGCCCAAATGGAGACTCTAAAAGTGAGCCCCACTTGCCCAAGGACACTACTAGCTGACCCATCCAGTACTCCAAGCTGAGCTGACTGGTAAAGGACTATCCCTGCCGAAGAGAATCTATAAAGTCTGGAAGAGAAGACCGCTTACTCAAATGTGCAGATACCAATGCAAGCATTTGACAAAATTCAATACCTACTTATGACAAAAACTCTCAACAAATTGGATCTAAAGGAATGTACCTCAATATAGTAAAGCCATATATGACAAGCCCACAGCTAAAATCACATTCAAGAGTGAAAGATTGAAAGCTTTTCCTCTAAGATCAAGAATAAGACAAGGTGCCCACTTTCACTACTCCTATTCCATACAGTACTGGAAGTTCTAGCCAGAGCAATTAGGAAAAAAAAAAAAGAGAGAGAGAGAGAAAAAAAGAAAAAGAAAAGGCATCCAACTCAGAATGGAAGAAGAAAAATTGTCTCTGTTTGCAGATTTCATGATCTTACATGTAGAAAATCCTAAACACTCCACCAAAAACTCTTAAAACTAGTCAACAAATGAAGTAAAGTTGCAGGATACAAAATCAACACACAAAAATCAGTGGTATTTCTAGAGTTGGCCCTCTGTATCTGTAGATAGAGAACCTGAGGATAAGGAGGGCCAACTGTACTACACCATTTTATATAAGGGAATCAAGCATCCTTGAATTTTGGTATCTACGAGGGTCCTGGAACCAATCCCCCACAGATACCGAGGGAAAACTTTGCTAACAGCAAATTATCTGGTAAAGAAATAAAGAAAACAATCCTATTTACTGTAGGGATTTAGAAACAGAAACAATAAAATACTTAGGAATAAATTTCACCAAGGGGGTGAGGATCTGTACACTGAAAACTATCAGACATTGATGAAAGAAATAGAAGACCAAATTAAATGGGACAATGTCCCATGTTCATGAATTGGAAGAATTAGTATTGTTCAAATGTCCATACTATCAAAAGTAATCTATAGATTCAATGCAATCCTTACCAAATTCCAATAGCATTTTTCACAAAAATAGAAAAAGCAATCTTAAAATTCATATGGAACCACAAAAGACTCCAAAAAGCCAAAGCAATCCTGAGAAAGAACAAAGCTGGAGGCATCATACCTCTTGTTTCAAACTATATTACAAAGCTATAGTAATGAAAACAATATGGTATTGGCATAAAGACATAGACCAATGGAACAGAATTAAGAGCCCAGAAATAAACCCATGCATATACGGTCAACTAATATTTGAAAAGGGAGCCAAGAATATTCAATGGAGAAAAGATAGTCTCTCCAATAAGATTTTGGAAAAACTTGATATTCACATGAAAAAGAATGAAGTATACACACCACTCACAACAATTAACTTGAAGTGGATTAAAGACTTAAATGTAAGACCTGAAACCAAAAAACTCCTAGATGAAAACATAGGGGGAAAGCTGCTTGACATTGGTCTTGGCAGCAATTTAATGGATATGACGCACAAAGCACAAGCAACAAAAGCAAAAAACCAAGTGGGACTACATCAAACTAAAAAGCTTCTGTACAGCATATGAAAGGCACCCTACAGAATTAGAGAAAATATTTGCAAACCACATATCTGATAAGGAGTTAGTATCAAAAACATATAAGAAACTCATACAACCCAATAGCAGAAAAACCAATAATCCAATTAAAAAATGCACAGAAGATCTGAATAGACATTTTTCCAAAGGAGATATTCAAATGACTAACAGTTACATGAAAAGGTTCTCAACATCACTAATCACTAAGGAAATGCAAATCAAAACCACAACGTATCACCTCACAAGTGTTAGAAAGGCCGTGATAAAAAAAAAGAGATAATAAATGTCAGTGAGGAATTGGAGAAAAGGGAACACTTGTGCACTGCTGGTAGGTATGTAAATTGGTGCAACCACTATGAAAGTATGGAGGTTCCCCCCAAAATTAAAAATAGAACTACCATATGATCCAGCAACTCTACTTCTGGGCATATAGCCAAAGGAAATGAAAAAAGGATCTTGAAAAGATATCTGCACTCCCATGTTCGTTGCAGCATTATTTACAATAGCCAAGACATGGAAACTACCTAAGTATCCATCAACAGATGAATGGTTACAGAATATATGACATATATATTATTATTATTATTATTCAGCCATATATTATTATTATTCAGCCATAAAAAGAAGGAAATCTTGCCATGGATGAACCTTGAGGGCATTATGCTAAGTGAAATAAATCAGACAGAGAGAGACAAATACTGTATGATCTCACTTATATGTGAAATCTAAAAACATAGAAACAGAGTACAGATTGGTGGTTGCCAGGGACAGGGGTTGAGGGTGAAGGGTAGAGGAAATGGGTGAAGGTGGTGAAAGGATACAAACTTCCAGTGAAAAGATGATTACATTCTGGGGATCTAATGTACAGCATGGTGACTGTAGTTAACAGTACTGTGTGGCAGACCTACTAGAGGATGGACTTGATACGGGGAGGGGGAAGGGTAAGCTGGGACAAAGTGAGAGAGTGGCATGGACATATATACACTACCAAATGTAAAATAGATAGCTAGTGGGAAGCAGCCGCATAGCACAGGGAGATCAGCTCGGTGCCTTGTGACCACCTAGAGGGGTGGGGTAGGGAGGGTGGAAGGGAGGGAGACGCAAGAGGGAAGAGATATGGGGACATATGTATATGTATAACAGATTCACTTCGTTATAAAGCAGAAACTAACACACCATTGTAAAGCAATTATACTCCAATAAAGATGTTTAAAAAAAAAAAAAACAATACTGTGTGGTATATTTTAAAGTTGCTTAGAGAGTAGATTTTAAAAGTTGTCAGCACACAAAGAAGTTGTAACTATGTGAGGTGATGAATGTGTTACCTGACCTTACTGTGGTAATCATTTTGCAATATATACATATATGAAATCGTTAGGTCATGTAACTTAAAATTAAACAATGTCGTATTTCAATTACATCCCAATAAGGCTAGGAAAAGTGTTTCTTCCACCCAATTTTACAACAAAAAATAATGAATCATGCGTGAAAAAGGGTTCATTTTGGCTTTAGAGGATAAACTAGTTTTGGGAAACCTAATCAAATGAACTCCCAAAGACAGGATTAGGAGAAAGATTTGCAATTGCAAACTATGCAATCAGTAATTCTCTAAGAGTAGAGTCCATTTTTAATGTGGTATCTAACATCTACTGTAGAAGATGTTGGGCTAAATACATTTTTAACTATTTTTTCTAATTTCCTTCAAAGCATTTAGATGTGAGGATCGAAATGAGGAAAAAATGCACTCAATTATTGTTCCGATGTTCATGCTTTGTAGTCTCTCGGCCTTTTGAAATCCCATAGTGTTTTACTATCTCAGCGGGTTTACAAGCGTCACCTCAGATTTACATTTTCCAGAATATTTTCTGCTTCTCCTTCTGAGTTGTTACGAAATTTTTTGCCATTATCCTGTTAATTTTAAGGTTAATTAGAGATCACATCTTTCTGAGGGTCTGGCAAAATACACATGTGTTACCAGGGCAACTAGCCCACAGATTGTTATATGCACATATAGCTTTTTGAGGCTATGGGGGAAGTAGAGAATTCAACGATCCAGCTTCCACAGCTCTAAGTTCAGTTGAGTCTAATTTGATCTCTAGAGTATTATACAGAGAAACACTGAGAGGAAAATTCCAATAAATTAAAACTATGATCACAGTAGGTTAATCACTCAGTTAAGTTTTAAAATATTAATCAGAGCCTTGCAGCAGTGGTTATACAATGCTTGCACATCCTCGGTTATGAGTGCATGTGCATGTGTCCCTTGAGGATAGAGATCATGTTGTTCCAATTTTTGTATCCCCAAATCCCTCCCAAAGCCAGGCACACTATAAGTACTCAACACTCACTTGCCCTAACAAGTACACAAAGGGGGCCTTCTAAGTAAGACTCATCTCTAGCAGAATGTGCAGGGAATGAGATATTAAGGGGGTGGGAAAAAGCATTAGGTGCAAGGTGCTAACTAACCATAGACTGTGGAGACAGATTACCCAGCTCACAGTAACCCCCAGGGGCCACTTCTGGTGAATGGCTACCCATCACCTAGACCTTTCCTTTGAACAACAACATTTTCCCACCCAAAGCATGCAATCTGAAAGGGAACTAACCTCGTCTCTGTGGCCACACAGTACTTGGTTGAAGCCTAAGTCTGTGACAAATCAGAGTCCAGCCCTAGGACATTTCAAACTGAGAATGAAGGGAAGAGGTTTTTCTTGCTTTCACCTTTTACAGTGGAAGAGAATGAAATCAACAACTACAGAGAAACAAAGACAGAAGTTAAGAGAAAAGTAGTGGGATAGCTTCTAGATCTGATCATCTTCAGTTACACCCCTGCCCTTCCAATTTTATGACCCAATAAATTCACCTCTTGGCCCAGTTCATTCAAATTGAGTTTCTATCACCTGTCCTCCAGAAAGCCCTAACTTATAAAATGAGTGATCCTGCCTCCTGAGAAAATGGATCACCTGTGTCTCCCCAAGGGGAAGTGCTCAGGCTGGGAGAAGGGGTGTGGTAAGAGAGGGGATTGTGTTTGAAAAAAATCACCTGTTGTTGCTTGATTGGAATATGTTCTCTTTTTGATAATAAATGCCCCAGTGGGAGCCAGAAATTGTCAATATTTATCCCACCCCCCAAAAACACATGTATAATTTCCTCACCAGAAACATCAGCTTCTTACAAAGAAGGCATCTGAGTCAGCTGAGAAAGTTACCCTGTAATCCTTTGTCACTTCCCTGGGAAAAATGAGAACCCATGGGGCAGGCTAGAATTCCTGTAGGTTAAATTGGCCCAATTATCTATCCTAGGCCTTAGTGGTTATTCTCCCAAACCATGAAAGGTGCTCATCCCATCATCAGCGCCTACTTGAGTGAGACCTTGATTCCATTCTACCTTCTTCAACATAGTATTACCCAATCGGCCTCCACTGTTTGATTTCTCCTCAACTCTCTCCAGCCTGGTTTGCCGTCACACTCCATTGCTCTTTCCCCAAGTTAATATATTAACTCTCTGCATCTATTAGCACCTCCATTTTGCCCTGCCCCTCCTCAGGTAACGATTTGTTTTCCAGCCAACTTTATGTCAGCACTGATATACAATAAGCAATTAATCCTTCAAGCTTAGACAAAAAAAAAAAAAAAAAAAAGTAGCATTTTTTCCTTCTCCAGAATGTTATCTGGAATATAAAAACACTAAATAACTACCATTTACTAAAGGCCAAATACTACGTACATACCTTGTAGTATTTCCCCCTCGTCCTCTCAACAGCCTTGGAAGATAAAGATTTTAAGACCCACAGATGAGAAAATGAGAAACCAGGAGGTAAAGTAACTCAACAGCTATTTTGTCCAAGTGACTATCAGGTTCCTGGCACTATACACACATAGTTACCTCATAACCTCATATAATGTTTGCAACCCACCAACAAATGAGGGATGATGACCTGTCTTATAAATAAGGAAAGTGGTGCTTAGAGCAGTTGGACACCTGGCCCAAAGTCAAAGCTATTAAGTAGTGGGGCCAGGATGGAGATGCAGGTCTCTCCCACCCTGGGGGCCTCCCTCTTTCCACTGCTCAGTGCTACTTCTCCACGAACTTTGTTTAGTTCAACTGCTACATAAGCATGGACCGATAGAGGTCACAGACTCTTTTAATCTTTCTTTTGGGCCATAATAGTCTATTTTCATGGGGAGAATAGCCTTTATTTTAAAAATTAAGCTCCATGTGGGCTTTAGGACCTTTTATTCTAAAAGGAAGTTTTGGTAGGGGTAAGGATGGGTGAGACATACTAACATTCATTCATTTCAGAGCTATGACACCTTAGTTACCTGTTTGTGTTATACTAAAATGTATGCTTTCCACATTTTAGACTATATAAAATCAGCATGGATCATATAATCTAGTTCCAAAGGATATTTGCCTATTATCACTCAGAGGATAAATTAAAATAGTCCCAGTACATGTCCTAAGCCATGCGTGTAATAAACGTTTATTTCTGATTATCACCCTCAGTTGAAATTTTTGGTATAGTATAGTATAGTAATACCACAACATTTTAATTTAACTTATATTTGGATCCCTAATTGTTGTCACACTACTTTCAATTTGCACATGATGTAGCAGTAAAATAGAAGTCATTTTTTAATGTAGAAGATAGTCACACACCAGAACTTCAATTAAAGGAAGTAAACATTTCTAACTCTTATGAAATATATCATAGTACATTGAAAGGCAGGAGAAATTCGTGTGCATCACCAGGATACCATATGCCAAAACTGATTCAGAACAATCTTTAGATTCTGGGTGTGAAGAAGGCTTAGTCTCACACTTTAATGGTGATATTGAAAAAATAAAATAGGTGTTGTTACTATTGGTGGTTAATTTTATTTTATTTTATTTTGAACATCTGAGAACATTTGAGTAAAATGCATAAACAATGTGTGGATTTTGTAACATTTCCATTTTCACTGGTGTGTTTATTTCATTTTATTTATTTTATTGCTGGGTTTTACTTCATAATTTAGTCCATATGTTATAGAATATCACGATAGGAACATAATGAAACTACAGGAGAACTACTGTAAGCTAAAGACACTGGACGTGGAACTGGATGCAAAGACCAATGAGATTTTATGTTGTCTTGCTTTTAGAGAAAGGGTGCATCAGGTTTCATTTGTTCAAGTTTGTTGGATTAAATTAGGTTGGAGGAGGGAGGGGCAAGATGACGGAAGAGTAAGACACGGAGATCACCTTCCTTCCCACAGATACAGTAGAAATACATCTACACGTGGAACTGCTCCTACAGAACACCCACTGAACGCTGGCAGAAGACGTCAGACCTCCCAAAAGGCAAGAAAATCCCCACGTACTTGGGTAGGGCAAAAGAAAAAAGAAATAACAGAGACAAAAGAATAGGGACAGGACCTGCACCAGTGGGAGGGAACTGTGAAGCAGGAAAGGTTTCCACACACTAGGAAGGCCCTTCACGGGCGGAGACTGCGGGTGGCAGAGGGGGGAAGCTTCGGAGCCCCGGAGGAGAGCACAGCCACAGGGGTGCGGAGGGCAAAGCGGAGAGATTCCCGCATGGAGGATCGGTGCTGAGTAGCACTCACCAGCCCGAGAGGCTTGTCTGCTCAGCCGCCGGGGCAGGCGGGGGCTGGGAGCTGAGGCTCAGGCTTTGGTGCTAGCTGGGAGGGAGTCCGGGAAAAAGTCTGCAGCTGCCAAAGAGGCAAGAGACTTTTTCTTGCCTCTTTGTTTCGCGGCGCGCAAGGAGAGGGGATTCAGAGCGCCGCCAAAACGAACTCCAGAAACAGGCGCAAGTCGCGGCTATCAGCGCGGACCCCAGAGGCGGGCGCGAGCCGCAGCTAACAGCGCGGACCCCAGAGGCGGGCGCGAGCCGCGGCTAACAGCGCGGACCCCAGAGACAGGCGCGAGCCAGGGTTATCAGCGAGGACCCCAGAGACGGGCAGGAGACGCTAAGGCTGCTGCTGCCGCCACCAAGAAGCCTGTGTGCGAGCACAGGTCACTCACCACACCACCCCTCCTGGGAGCCTGAGCAGCAGCCCGCCACTGCCAGGGTCCCGTGATCCAGGGACAACTTCTCCGGGAGAACGCACGGCGCGCCTCAGGCTGCTGCAACGTCACGCCAGCCTCTGCTGCCGCAGGCTCGCCCCGCCTCCTCTGTACCCCTCCCTCCCCCCGGCCTGAGTGAGCCAGAGCCCCCAAAGCAGCTGCTCCTTTAACCCCGTTCTGTCTGGGCAGGGAACAGACGCCCTCAGGCGACCTACATGCAGAGGCGGGTCCAAATCCAAAGCTGAACCCCGGGAGCTGTGCAAACAGAGAAGAGAAGGGGAAATCTCTCCCAGCAGCCTCAGAAGCAGCGGATTAAAGCTCCACAAACAACTTGATGTGCCTGCATCTGTTGAATACCTGAATAGACAACGAATCATCCCAAATTCAAAAGGTGGACTTTGGGAGCAGGATATATTAATTTTTCCCCTTTTCCTTTTTTTGTGAGTGTATAGGTGTATGCTTCTGGGTGAGATTTTGTCTGTATAGCTTTGCTTTCACCATTAGTCCTAGGGTTAGGTCCGTCCGTGTTTTTTTTTTTTTAACTTAAAAAAATTTTTTTCCTAATAAATGTTTTCTTAATAATTTTTTTCCTTATTTTCTATTTTTAGAAATTAAAAAAAATTTTTTAATAAGTTTTTTCATATTTTTTTTAAAAAATAAAAATTTTTTTCTTAATAAATTTATTTCTTAACAATTTTTTTTCTTATTTTTTACTATAAAAAATTAATAAATCTATTTTTAAAAATTAAAAAAAAATTTTTTCTAAATACATTTTTTCTTAATAATTTTTTTCTTATTTTTTATTATAATAGCTTTATTTTATTTTATTTTATCCTCTTTCTTTCTTTCTTTCTATTTTTTTCTCCCTTTTATTGGGAGCCATGTGGATGAAAGGCTCTTGGTGCTCCAGCCAGGCATCAGGGCTGTGCCTCTGAGGTGGGAGAGCCAACTTCAGGACACTGGTCCACAAGAGACCTCCCAGCTCCACGTAATACCAAACGACAAAAATTTCTCACAGATCTCCATCTCAACATCAAGACCCAGCTTCACTAAACGACCAGCAAGCTACAGTGCTGGACACCCTATGCCAAACAACTAGCAAGAGAGGAACACAGCCCCATCCATTAGCAGAGAGGCTGCCTAAAATAATAATAAGGCCACAGACACCCCAAAACACACTACCAGACGTGGACGTGCCCACCAGAAAGACAAAATCCAACCTCATCCACCAGAACACAGGCACTAGTCACCTCCACCAGGAAGCCTACACAACCCACTGAACCAACCTTAGCCACTGGGGACAGATACCAAAAACAACGGGAACTACGAACCTGCAGCCTGTGAAAAGGAGACCCCAAACACAGTAAGATAAGCAAAATGAGAAGACAAAAAACCACACAGCAGGTGAAGGAGCAGGGTCAAAACACACTAGACCTAACAAATGAAGAGGAAATAGGCAGTCTACCTGAAAAAGAATTCAGAAAATGATAGTAAAGATGATCCAAAATCTTGGAAATAGAATAGACAAAATGCAAGAAACATTTAACAAGGATGTAGAAGAACTAAAGAGGAACCAAGCAACGATGAAAAACACAATAAATGAAATTAAAAATACTCTAGACGGGATCAAGAGCAGAATAACTGAGGCAGAAGAACGGATAAGTGACCTGGAAGATAAAATAGTGGAAATAACTACTGCAGAACAGAATAAAGAAAAAGGAATGAAAAGAACTGAGGACAGTCTCAGAGACCTCTGGGACAACATTAAACACACCAACATTCGAAGTATAGGGGTCCCAGAAGAAGAAGAGAAAAAGACAGGGACTGAGACAATATTTGAAGAGATTATAATTGAAAACTTCCCTAATATGGGAAAGGAAATAGTTAATCAAGTCCTGGAAGCACAGAGAGTCCCATACAGGATAAATCCAAGGAGAAACACGCCAAGACACATATTAATCAAACTATCAAAAATTAAATATAAAGAAAACATATTAAAAGCAGCAAGGGAAAAACAACAAATAACACACAAGGGAATCCCCATAAGGTTAACAGCTGATCTTTCAGCAGAAACTCTGCAAGCCAGAAGGGAGTGGCAGGATATACTTAAAGTCATGAAGGAGAAAAACCTACAACCAAGGTTACTCTACACAGCAAGGATCTCATTCAGATGTGATGGAGAAATTAAAACCTTTACAGACAAGCAAAAGCTGAGAGAGTTCAGCACCACCAAACCAGCTTTACAACAAATGCTAAAGGAACTTCTCTAGGCAAGAAACACAAGAGAAGGAAAACACCTACAATAACAAACACAAAATATCTAAGAAAATGGGAATAGGAACATACATATCGATAATTACCTTAAATGTAAATGGATTAAATGCTCCCACCAAAAGACACAGACTGGCTGAATGGATACAAAAGCAAGATCCATATATATGCTGTCTACAAGAGACCCACTTCAGACCTAGAGACACATACAGACTGAAAGTGAGGGGATGGAAAAAGATATTCCATGCAAATGGAAATCAAAAGAAAGCTGGAGTAGCAATTCTCATATCAGACAAAATAGACTTTAAAATAAACACTATTACAAGAGACAAAGAAGGACACAATATAATGATCAAGGCATCGATCCAAGAGGAAAGTATAACAACTGTAAATATTTATGCACCCAACATAGGAGCACCTCAATACATAAGGCAAATACTAACAGCCATAAAAGGGGAAATAGACAGTAATACAATCACAGTAGGGGACTTTAACACCCCACTTTCACAAATGGACAGATCATCCAAAATGAAAATAAATAAGGAAACACAAGCTTTAAATGATACATTAAACAAGATGGGCTTAATTGATATTTATAGGACATTCCACCCAAAAACAACAGAGTACACATTTTTCTCAAGTGCTCATGGAACATTCTCCAGGATAGATCATATCTTGGGTCACAAATCAAGCCTTGGTAAATTTAAGAAAATTGAAATCATATCAAGTATCTTTTCCGACCACAGTGCTATGAGACTAGATATCAATTACAGGAAAAGATGTGTAAAAAATACAAACACATGGAGGCTACACAATACACTACTTAATAACGAAGTGATCACTGAAGAAATCAAAGGGGAAATCAAAAAATACCTAGAAACAAATGACAATGGAGACACGACCACCCAAAACCTATGGGATGCAGCAAAAGCAGTGCTAAGAGGGAAGTTTATAGCAATACAAGCCTACCTCAAGAAACAGGAAACATCTCGAATAAACAACCTAACCTTGCACCTAAATCAATTAGAGAAAGAAGAGCAAAAAAACCCCAAAGCTAGCAGAAAGAAAGAAATCATAAAGATCAAATCAGAAATAAATGAAAAAGAAATGAAGGAAACAATAGCAAAAATCAATGAAACTAAAAGCTGGTTCTTCGAGAAGATAAACAAAATTGATAAACCATTAGCCAGACTCATCAAGAGAAAAAGGGAGAAGACTCAAATCAATAGAATTAGAAATGAAAAAGGAGAAGTAACCACTGACACTGCAGAAATACAAACGATCATGAGAGATTACTACAAGCAACTCTATGCCAATAAAATGGACAACCTGGAAGAAATGGACAGATTCTTAGAAATGCACAACCTACCGAGACTGAACCAGGAAGAAATAGAAAATATGAACGGACCAATCACAAGCACTGAAATTGAAACTGTGATTAAAAATCTTCCAACAAACAAAAGGCCAGGACCAGATGGCTTCACAGGCGAATTCTATCAAACATTTAGAGAAGAGCTAACACCTATCCTTCTCAAACTCTTCCAAAATATTGCAGAGGGAGGAACACTCCCAAACTCATTCTACGAGGCCACCATCACCCTGATACCAAAACCAGACAAAGATGTCACAAAGAAAGAAAACTACAGGCCAATATCACTGATGAACATAGATGCAAAAATCCTCAAAAAAATACTAGCAAACAGAATCCAACAGCACATTAAAAGGATTATACACCATGATCAAGTGGGGTTTATTCCAGGAATGCAAGGATTCTTCAATATATGCAAATCAATCAACGTGATACATCATATTAACAAATTGAAGGAGAAAAACCATATGATCATCTCAATAGATGCAGAGAAAGCTTTCGACAAAATTCAACACCCATTTATGATAAAAGCCCTGCAGAAAGTAGGCATAGAGGGAACTTTCCTCAACATAATAAAGGCCATATATGACAAACCCACAGCCAACATTGTCCTCAATGGTGAAAAACTGAAACCATTTCCACTAAGATCAGGAACAAGACAAGGTTGCCCACTCTCACCATTATTATTCAACATAGTTTTGGAAGTGTTAGCCACAGCAATCAGAGAAGAAAAAGAAATAAAAGGAATCCAAATCGGAAAAGGAGAATTAAAGCTGTCACTGTTTGCAGATGACATGATACTATACATAGAGAATCCTAAAACTGCCACCAGAAAATTACTAGAGCTAATCAATGAATTTGGTAAAGTACCAGGATACAAAATTAATGCACAGAAATCTCTTGCATTCCTATATATTAATGATGAAAAATCTGAAAGTGAAATTAAGAAAACACTCCCGTTTACCATTGCAACAAAAAGAATAAAATATCTAAGAATAAACCTACCTAAGGAGACAAAAGACCTGTATGCAGAAAATTATAAGACACTGATGAAAGGAATTAAAGATGATACAAATAGATGGAGAGATATACCATGTTCTTGGATTGGAAGAATCAACATTGTGAAAATGACTCTACTACCCAAAGCAATCTACAGATTCAATGCAATCCCTATCAAACTACCACTGGCGTTTTTCACAGAACTAGAACAAAAAATTTCACAATTTGTATGGAGACACAAAAGACCCCGAATAGCCAAAGCAATCTTGAGAACGAAAAATGGAGCTGGAGGAATCAGGCTCCCTGACTTCAGACTATATTACAAAGCTACAGTAATCAAGACAGTTTGGTACTGGCACAAAAACAGAAATATAGATCAATGGAACAGGATAGAAAGCCCAGAGATAAACCCACGCACATATGGTCACCTTATCTTTGATAAAGGAGGCAAGCATATACAGTGGAGAAAAGACAGCCTCTTCAATAACTGGTCCTGGGAAGACTGGACAGGTACATGTAAAAGTATGAAATTAGAACACTCCCTGACACCATACACAAAAATAAACTCAAAATGGATTAAAGACCTAAGTGTAAAGCCAGACACTATCAAACTCTTAGAGGAAAACATAGGCAGAACACTGTATGACATAAATCACAGCAAGATCCTTTTTGACCCAGCTCCTAGAGAAATGGAAATAAAAACACAAATAAACAAATGGGACCTAATGAAACTTAAAAGCTTTTGCACAGCAAAGGAAACCATAAACAAGACCAAAAGACAACCGTCAGAATGGGAGAAAATATTTGCAAATGAAGCAACTGACAAAGGATTAATCTCCAAGATTTACAAGCAGCTCATGCAGCTCAATAACAAAAAAACCAACAACCCAATCCAAAAATGGGCAGAAGACCTAAATAGACATTTCTCCAAAGAAGATATACAGATGGCCAACAGACACATGAAAGAATGCTCAACATCATTAATCATTAGAGAAATGCAAATCAAAACTACAATGAGATATCATCTCACACCGGTCAGAATGGCCATCATCAAAAAATCTACAAACAATAAATGCTGGAGAGGGTGTGGAGAAAAGGGAACACTCTTGCACTGTTGGTGGGAATGTAAATTGATACAGCCACTATGGAGAACAGTATGGAGGTTCCTTAAAAAACTAAAAATAGAACTACCATACGACCCAGCAATCCCACTACTGGGCATATACCCTGAGAAAACCATAATTCATAAAGAGTCATGTACCAAAATGTTCATTGCAGCTCTATTTACAATAGCCAGGACATGGAAGCAACCTTAGTGTCCATCATCGGATGAATGGATAAAGAAGATGTGGCACATATATACAATGGAATATTACTCAGCCATAAAAAGAAATGAAATGGAGGTATTTGTAATGAGGTGGATGGAGTTAGAGTCTGTCCTACAGAGTGAAGTAAGTCAGAAAGAGAAAAACAAATACAGTATGCTAACACATATATATGGAATCTAAGGAAAAAAAAAAAAAAAAAAGGTCATGAAGAACCTAGTGGCAAGATGGGAATAAAGACACAGACCTAGTAAAGAATGGACTTGAGGATATGGGGAGGGGGAGGGGTGAGATGTGACAGGGTGAGAGAGTGTCATGGACATATATACACTACCAAATGTAAAATAGATAGCTAGTGGGAAGCAGCCACATAGCACAGGGAGATCAGCTCAGTGCTTTGTGACCGCCTGGGGGGGTGGGATGGGGAGGGTGGGAGGGAGGGAGATGCAGGAGGGAGGAGATATGGGAACGTGTGTATATGTGTAGCTGATTCACTTTGTTATAAAGCAGAAACTAACACACCATTGTGAAGCAATTATACTTCAATAAAGATGTTTAAAAAAAAAATTAGGTTGGAGCATTTGGCTGTTGCTATTGTTAATCTTATCTGGAAAATTTAAAAAAAGAGGGTATATTAATGTTGCACAGCCAGGGGGAAAATTTAGTGGGCATTTTTCATGCTTAGGGGTCACTAGTACGTTTTAAAGCTCTTCTTATATTTGGAGAATTTGCCATATTCTGAGTCCATGCCAGGAGCTCATTTTTTCCAGTTTCCCCTGCAGTCAGGGTAAAGACCTAGGATTTGGCTATGACACTCAGTATCAGTATTGCAAATCTTCTATTCAGATGCAATATGAAGAAACAGGCATCTCTCAGGATCTGTCCTAGTAAGGTGAGAGCAGCCACATTTAGCCGTCAGAAGTAGCAGTGACAGAGGTTCAGTAATAGACATTGCACTATCTGTGCCTAGAGGCAGCCATGGGGTCTCTAAGAGAGCAAACCTGTAGTATGATGTGGGTGTTATTTCCAACTGTGTAGCATCCGAGTCTGATTCTCTGTCTCTCTAAGATATTCTATGAGCTACCTAATATCTTCAGTGAATTATTTTTCTGCTTAAATTAGCTATGTGTCCTTACATGGAATCCCAAGGATATAGAGCCTAAAGCAAAAGCTGATGTACTACCAATTTATTATTTGTGCCCTTGTGATGATGAAGTTGGTATGACTGCAACTTTTCAGCATATTTAAAAAAGATAGACTAAAAAAGTTAGCATTGTTTTTTTTTCATTTGTGCAGTGGAGCTGCAGTAAATTCTTTTTCCTAGATTTTTCTCAATATTCTTCAAATTATTCTACATTTCTTTGGTATTAAACATGTATTTCTTTCAAAATTTTAAAGAAATATATTTTTAAATATTAAAATGAAAGGAAATCAAGTCCTTGACATTTGCAAGAAGGGAAACGCAGAACACAACCAACCTTAGATGACAACTCACTCTGGGGATTAACCATAAAAAAGCTTCGTGAAATTTGCCAGCATCTGGATGCGTGAATGAATATGAAAATGGTTAAATGAATGGATGGATGGATTATATGGGTGAGTATTCCAATAGCGGACTTTTTTTTTCAAAGAGTTAATTATCAGAGTGAGACACGTATTCCACGAGAGCAATACCCTTTCCATGGAGTCCCCTCTCTCATTCCTCTCCAAGAAAGGTAACGACTCCCCATTGCTTGCAGCCAACAGAGGGATCGTTCCCACCAAGTTTTTCTCCACCCACATACAGAAACCACACACACATGGCCAGGAACCAAGAAATAGCTCCCTAACCTGCAGGTGCTGGGCAATAACCCCCAGGACTGAAATTCCCTTTAACAGGGATGAATACTTTAGTAACTTGCAGAACCCTGAACTTGATATTATGCCATTGCCTTCACCTTACCCACCACTGTTACTGAGCCAGCACTGAGGAAGGAATTTTTCCCACTTTTCTTTGTGCCTTCACCAACTACATAAATATATATTTTATTTTAAAAAGTGTTGATAAAGATATCAATATTATTATATTGAAAATGCTATATATTTGTAAATTTTACCTTGAAAAGGTTTTATGTCACAAAAGGTGCAAATCATATAATTAACAAATACTGTAGTTCATGATAACACAGAGGGCACAGATAAGATGCTGAACAATAGAATGAATTTCTTTCCGTTCAGAGTACCGTTTTTATTTTTTTTCCAAGGGAAACAGATTCATACGGTGTTTTATAAGTTAAGAAATTTTGAGTGGGGTGGGTTCAATAAAACTTCATTTAAAATCAAATTTACGCATGGAAACCCTCTGACTTTCTGTGGATTAACATTGGTGTAATATCAGGTGAGAGAGTACACTGGGCTATAATTTTAAGACCTTTCAATACCTTTGGCAGATATTAAATAATAGCCTATTTAAAGGTAATTCAACTTACTTGAATCAAGAGATGAACTCAAAAATAACATAACGGCAACCTTCAGAAAAATACTTTTTAAATGTTACCCTTTACTAGGACGTAGAATTCAAAAGAGAAATACTAAGCTAATTCTATAAAACATGGCCTAAAGCAACATAAAATTCTCCTAAGCAGAAAGGTTAGAAAAAAAAGGAGAGAGAGAGAGAGAAGAGAAGGGGAGAGAGAGAAGGGAAAATGGTAGGAAGGAGGGAGGGATGGAGGAAGGAAGGGAGGAAGGGAGGAAAGGAAAGGAAATCCTGAAGTGATATGACCTAAGCAGCTCGTCAAAGAACAGTCTTTCAATAAATAGGTATTTATTAAGGTACCTCAGAATATATAGAACTGTATAAAGTATTTGTATTGCGTATTAAATAAAAGATACAGGCTCTGTCTTTAAGAATTTTATAATCCAATAGAAGGGATAAACACTATGGCACATAGTTCAATAAAAGTGTGTGTGTTTGTGTGTTTGTGTGTGTGTGTGTGTGTGTGTGTCAATAGGGAAGATTCTCACCCCCTGCTCTTCACCAATCCATGCCTGAAAAGAAAATGACCAAAGAGGATGAAATTCTTACAGCCCTCATGAGTTGTCCACCCTGAAATGGGTCATGTACCCACCTGTGATGACAGCTACGCCATGAAGCACTGCTCACTTTCTTGCTGCCTGGGAATTCCTGAACACAGCATCCTTGGGAGCTGCTACTCTATCTGCTTGGACCCCAGCCCTGGCTGAACGGCAGGCATACCATACTTCCAAGTGAGCCCATTCATTTATTCCCCACAAATTCACTACACACAATTGTATAAATGAATCAGAATTTACTGGAGTTTGGTTAATTAAAGGAAATTCAGATATAGATGTTGAAACTATTTTAAGCGAATGCTAACCATGACTTCTCCCATAATATCAAGGAAAACGTATGCAAGATGTCACACACTCAAGTCCTCAGTTCTCTGTCTTGCTCCTTTGTTGTATGGTCTTTCAGGAAACTTCCACTTAACACCTACAGGATGTAATCTCATTCCATGATCCATTCTTTTCTTTCGAGATGTTCATTTTTCCCAGTGAATCCATTAAAAAGTCCTGTTGCTCCAACAGGACAATTCATGGTGATCTTTGACAACCCAAGTCCCCCAAAACAGTCCAGGATCAGTTTGGGCTTTCCAGGTTTGGTTTTCTACACAGTTCCCTCCCAGTGCAAGTTACACACAGATATACACACACACAACACAACACATATAAACACATCTTTCAAAGGAAAAGATTAATTTTTAAAGACAAAATATTCTAATCCTATATGGAGGAGGAAAAAGAGTTTTCTTCATTTAAAACTCCCCCCCCCCCACAATAGAGTTACTGATTTACTTTATTATACAGAATCATATTTATTCCTTTCACTCCTCTCTACTCTCTCATTGGTCAGCCAAAGGCCTTATTACTAAAAGTGATAATCTCTAAATATCTGTCTTCCCTTAATCCTAAGGGCCTAAGTAATACCTTGCTATTACTACTTGCAAGAGCTCTTACAAGAATCTTTTATATTCTCCATAATGGTATATCTGAGGCTATCTAGTGGGGGAAATCCTTGTTTCTTCAATTTTTCAATTTTATATATATGCACATACGCACATACACACAAACATATGCATACACATTCACACACCACTGTGAGAAGGATTTCCAAAAAATGAAATGAGTCAAAGATTTTGTGAGAGGTTTGAAAAGAAAGTTGAATTATTTGTGGCATAGTTTTTTGAGGGAGTCAACTAAGCTTGTCTTAAAATTTAAAGAGGGAGACATGCAATATTTTGGACGAGAAGAGGAAATGTTTCACTTCTATGGATGATTGTAGCAACAAAAGTGTGAACATTTCAAAAACTTAAGCTTGCCAGATATATAGGATGAGGCTGTGGAACTCTGTTTTTTGTATTTTATAAATATATTATTAGCAAATGTTATATTGAATAAGTAGAAAAATAACTTTGAAGATAACAGTCTTGTGTTGATTTATAGAAATATGAAGGAGAAAAAATAATAAATTATAAATTTATCATGGTATCTTTTCAGTCATCATACTATGAATGTTTTAATTCAGAATTTTCTATATTTCTATTACAATTTAATTTCAAAAGTTTAAACTAAAAATTTTTTTGATTTAAAACGATGAGTAGCCCCCTCTTGTGGCAACTAGAGAAAGCCTGCGTGCAGCAACGAAGACCCCAACACAGCCAAAAGTAAATAAATTAAAAAATAAATTTATTTAAAAATAAATAAATGAAAAACTTTAAACTTTTTAAGATTTTTAAAGTTTATAAAGTTTTTCATTTATTTATTTTTAAATAAATTTATTTTTTAATTTACTTACTTTTGGCTGTGTTGGGGTCTTCGTTGCTGCACGCAGGCTTTCTCTAGTTGCCACAAGAGGGGGCTACTCATCGTTGCGGTGCACAGGCCTCTCATTGCAGTGGCTTCTCTTGTTGTGGAGCACAGGCTCTAGGCACGTGGGCTTCAGTAGTTGTGGCACGTGAGCTCAGTAGTTGTGGCTCACAGGCTCTAGAGCGCAGGCTCAGTAGTTGCGGTGCACGGGCTTAGTTGCTCTGCAGCATGTGGGATCTTCCCGGACCAGGGCTTGAACCGTGTCCCCTGCATTTGCAGGTGGATTCTTAACCACTGCGCTACCAGGGAAGTCCCTTTATTTATTTTTAAAGTTATAATTTGAAGTTGATTCACTGAAAATATCAAGACTGATAAATCTCTAGTCAGACTGATCAAGAAAAAAGGAAAAGATACTATTTTCCAATATCAGGAATGACAAAGGGAGTATCACTCAAGAAATTCCAGACATTAAAAGAATAATAAAGTAAAATTATAAACAACTTAGGCCAATGCACTCAACAACTTAGAGGAGGAAACTGACTTCAAAGGGGCACTACAGAAAGTTTGGGGTGCTGGAAATAGTCTACATCATTATTGTGGTGGTTGCTACACAAATATAACCATTTGTTAAGATTCATCAACCTTATACAATTAAATGTTGAATTTTACTTTATGTAAATTATACCTTAGTAAAGCAGAGAAAAATCATATCTAGAGTTACAGTAGTGCTTTTGTCAAAACTGGCATAAAATGTTATTTATTTTCCATTTCTATAGTGAACAACTCTTATTTTCTGGCTCCATCCCATTCATCTGAGAATATCATTCCAAATATGTTCTTCTAGGAACTGTCCTTTCTCATATTCCATCCTTTTGGTTTCTACAGGAACTACTACTCTGCCACCTTTGATGGGTCCAGGAGCTGACCCAAGCTGGGTCAATTAGTCCTTTTCCAAGATATTCAGCTTACCTCTTTGTAGCACCTGAAGCTTTAATACATTAATTTTGGAAGCTGTTAGTAGCCCTATGAACCAGAACAATGAAAGGAATCTGGTTTGATGAGAGAAAAATACTGATGCAGATTAACTGAGTGGTATAGATAGGACATATAAATTTCCAACATTCCAAATCCTATTTTTCATGAGGATTGGTTGACTCCCAGTCATTCTTTGATCATTCATTCCTCTTTTGAGTGTACCTCAGAATCTTTCCCCCACAAAAAGCATCCTTTTATTTTATACTGAATTGTGTTTTTGCCAAATGCAACTAAGAGAGATCTAACTCATCCACCACCCAAGTTAGTAAGTTAATATTGTGATCCTGCTGTGCTCCTGCTAGGGCTTTTTCCCAAGATATACTTAAATGCCATGCACACACTGGACAAAATAAATTAACTGCCAGTGACGATTTTAATTCATTGGATATTCCATATGTGTATGAATATAGGTGTATAAAGATAAAATGATAGGCCCTTGATATATATTTTAAAATACTGGTTCCTACTCCCCAAAAATATATTATATATATGCATATCAAGTTGGCATTTAAATGCTGCCAACTAACCTTTGGAATGTACCACGGTTGATATGGGCAGAATAGGATTTGTAAAATTATTTCTTGAAATATCTTTATAAATTGGATTTTCTGCTCCTGCTTCTCTTCTGCTCATGGCTTTACCTCAATATCCAAATCAAAACAATGTTTTTAAAAATTCAAATCAAGATTCACTTTCCTGTCAGGAATCAAGACAAAGAAAATTTTGAGAAACAAAGGTTCAGGATTGAATAACTTATCGATACAGGAATTCATTTAATGTCTATTATCACCACAACATCTCTAACAAATATTGAAATATTTACTTTTTTTAAAAAACAAAGTGATTCTAGAGTTAAGCTGCCTACATGCATATCCTAGTTCTTATACTTCCTAACTGTGTCACTGAGCAATCATATAACCTCTTTACACCTCAAAATCACTTTCTAAAAAGTGGGAATAATAATAGTGCCTAGTAAAACACTTAGAACGCTGCCTGGCATGCCACAGTGCTGTATAAAAATAAACTATTATTTAATTTATTATTATTATAATTTTCATACATTATATAATATGTATAATAACCCAGATATAATAACCCAGCCAGTTGATATAACTGGATAATCAACTCATTTATTATTATACTTCTAATAATTCCTTCAGTTAAAAAGTTTGCATAGCCAAAGCAATCTTGAGAGGGAAAAACAAATCACATGCCCTAATTTTAAACTATATTTCAAACCTATAGTAATTAAAACAGTATGGTATTGGCATTAAAAACAGACACATAGACACATGGAACAGAATAGAGAACCCAGAAATAAACCCACACATATATGGTCAATTAACTTATGATAAAGGAGTCAAAATACACAATGGGAAAAGGAAAGTGTCTTCAATAAATGGTGTTGGGAAAACTGGATAGCCACATACAAAAGAATGAAACTGGACCACTATTTTACACCATACACAAAAATTAGCTCAAAATGGATTAAAGACTTGAACATAAGACCTCAAACCATAAAACTTCTAGAAAAAAACATAGGAGAAAATCTTCTTGACATTGGCCTTGGAAATGATTTTATGGATATGATATGCAAAGCACAAGCAACAAAAGCAAAAAATAACAAATGGGACTACATTAAACTAAAAAGCTCTGCATAGCAAAGTAAACCATCACCAAAATTAAAAGGCAACCTACTGAATGGGAGAAAATTATTGCAAATCATATATCTGATAAGGGTCTAATATCCAAAGTATATAAAGAACACATACAAGTAAACAGCATGAAAACAAACAATCCAATTTAAAAATGAGCAGAAACTCTGAATAAACAGCTTTCCAAAGAAGACATACAGAGGGTCAACAGATAAAGGAAAAGATGTTCAACATTGTTAATCATCAGGAGAAAACATGAAAAGTCACATAAAACACCGCTCTTGAAATTACCATCCAAGTCAAAAAATAAAGCTTTGTCAGTGATTGCAGAAGTTCCTCCATATGTCCTATCCCTATCTCAAAGCCCTCTTTCCCAACTCATAAAAAGTCACCACTATCCTGACTTTTACAGTAATCACTTCCTCACAATTCTTCATAGTTTTGCCACCTAGAGGTGCATCCCAAGCCACTATAGTTCATTTTTGTCCATTAAAATTTATTATCATTACTCCCTTTAATCTACATGTTATCTCCACCCCCTTTTTTTAGCTTTAAAACTGATCTGTGAAGAACCCAAGATATTTGACCTGTCTAGTTTGCCAGTGTGGAGTTGCTGATTTTACATTCATGGTGCAGTTCAACATAATCCTCCGGTCTCCAATTTCCAGAAATTGGCAGCTCAATCCAGAGTCTTGATCAGACTTGAGTTCAATGCCTTTGGCAAGACTATAAGCGTATGGGGGTTTCTGGGTTTTGTTGTTGTTGTTTTAATCAGGTGACACATAATTTCTGGTTGTCTCTTTTTATTAGGACATAAGCAGCTATTGAGGCTCACATCTCATCTTAGAAGTAGCCATCTCTCCCTGGTTTCTGTTAGTGGGAAATACTGTTTCAAGACCATCTTTGGCATTAGGCATATGCATTACTACTGAACTGGTCATTGTTTCTAGACCTCATCATGTCCCAGTCTTGCTTCCTCTTCATATTCATGAGTCATGCTTACATTTTCTATTCAAATTCAAGACTACAGAGTTTTGTTTTATTTTGTTTTTTACTTAATCTTTTCTATATTACATCTGTATACCGTCTCCCCCACACAGAATATCCTGGTTCTCAAGGACACTGGGCATAAAAGAATTAGAATATACCATAATTACTCCTTTACTTTATCCCAAATTGCACACACAATAGTCTCAAAATACCAATACCAATCACTGATAACTGCAAACGCCATTTAAAAAATTTGGATGTGCTCTCCTCATTCTTCCATTCATCTTTATAGGTGTATTTTATCTACATTGTTTAGAGAATACACCCTACACCCAAAACTACTAACAATACTTTTTCCTTTAACCCTTATTTAGCATTAGTTTTACAAGTAAACCACATGATTAATCCTCACCATTAACACTTTTGTCATTGTCTCTCTATGTCTTTGATTTTTGAAGCAGCAATCTCCTGTAGATTCTTCTAGAAGGGCTCGTGGAAATAAAAGAACTCAGAGTTCTTGCATGTCAATAATACTTTGTATCTTTTATATTTATTATTAGTTTCCCTGGATATAAAATCTTAAGCTAATTTTTTTCCTTTGGATATCTTAAATATGTTACTTTAATTTCTCTTGCATAAAGTAATACTGTTGAAAATGTGATGATAATCTAAGGATCTCCTTTATTAGCCATTAGCTATTTTACTTCAAAACACAAAGATTTTGTTTTGATTTTTAAATTAAGGTCCAGTAATTTTTCTAGAATATATCTTGGTATTGGTCATTTGTGGTCAATATTCTCGGGTAGATGGACCACTCTTTTCGTATGAAGTCTCAAATCCTTTTTACTTTTAATTATTTCAATAGAGTTTTCCAGAATTATAGTTCTTAGTAATCATTCTGTTCCCTCACTTTGGTTTTCTTTTTCAGGGACTCCTTTTATCTGTATGTCAGATCTTCTTTCCCCATTTTCAATAACTGTTGCTTTCTCTTTTCTTATTTCTTTAAGATTTTTTTTAAATGTCCTTCTTTATACCCCCTTTCCTTTAAGGCACTATCTGTTGTGTTTTTGCTTTTGTGTTCCTTCTAGTTCAGTCTTCATTTCTGAAAACAAACCAAAAAAGTTCATTTCATTTCTAATTCTTACATAATTCTTTCACCATATCCTCATTTCTGAGTTTTTAAAATTCTGATTCTTTTATTCTTTCCTGTCATTTCTTTTCCTGATGTCATGCTTTTAAGTAGATGGTTAATGTTTTAACTCTATTCTGTGAGCTTATCATTCTGATCTGCTTTTGCTTTTTTAGAAATGTTATTCTGTTTTTTTTTTTTCCTTCTAATAACTTTGTATGAAATTTGACCTTGATACTTTTTGGTCATTCATTTCATGTGAAATCAGATTTCCTGAACCTTTAGAAAGATGTAAGTTTGGGGCAGCTTGTCTAACTTCCCAAGGTCCCTCTTCTGATGTTCCTTGGCAGTGTTCAGAAATATTGTGACTTGCTTTCTCACACTTCCTGGCTCTGTTCTTCTCCTCCACATTCTTCTAGACCTTCTTTTTCCTTGTCTCGATTCTCTATGCTGCTTGACTTGTTTAGATTCTATTCCAAGAAGCCTCTCCTCAGAGCAAGGCCTATTCTGGAAGAGAATTCTTGCAGGTCAGTTTCAAGAGTGAATCTAGGGGCTAGACTGTTCCAGACCCTTCAGTACTTACCATAGATCCTCCACTCACCCACTACTGGATGGGACAAAACCCCTCTCAGTTTTAACTGCTGTTCTCTAATTGGCCTGCTGCACTTTATAGTGAATTCCTGTGGATTTTGGTTCTTCTGTTCACTGCCAGATGCTCTGTGGCTGCCTTCTGCACTTTCCCACATAGATGTTGACACTGTACAGATCTTAGGTGTCATTTACTGTCTTTTGTATTTGTGGGGATAGCTTATCATATAATTTTGTGGTAAATACTGTCATTAGATTTTTAGTTTTAAGATCTAGATCCTCTGTCTATTTTTATGTAGGAACCTGGAGATATTTACAACAAATGCCTTCACTTGCTGCCATATTCCCAGGATCACTTAAACTATCTTCACTGATTTTTTGCCATTTGTAGCCAAGATAGTATTGGACAGTACATTCCCCAATCATTTGTCTCATTAAAAGCTACCATAAGCATACTAACATCAAATCATTAAATGAAAAGAAAGTAACATGATGAAAATTTTAAGTGATTATAGTTAAGTACCATCCCAGTTGATGGCTTCTAAATGACTGGCTAAAAGTGAATGACATAAACCATTTTGTTAGCTAAATTCTTTTTATGGTCTTTAGTCTTAGTGGGTGTTCCAGACAAGTTAAAAGAAAAATGCCTAGCAGCAGACTTGCAAGTTTCTTAGCAAAAGACCTGTGCCCTAGTTCTATTAATCAATAGATTTGGGAACACACTTTCAAACCATGTTAAATAATTTCCCTTATACAGTTGTTTACAGCAGTTTTTTCATCTATTGATTAAACAAAAGGAAATAAACTGAAACCTTACTCTAATGCTATTCCCAGGGTCAATGCTGCAGGTAAAACAACTTTATAAGAAATTATTCAGCAACTGAACCTCCTCCGACAGGGTTCAAAATTGGCTGGCTTTATATTAAGATACGATACATGATAAGTTTTTAGTCCAAAGAATGGACTGATTTTTTAAATCATTAATAATATTGACAACAGAATGCAGATCTTACTGGTTCTGTTTTATTAACTTATTACTTAAAGTTACTTGAAATAAGAAACTCAGTTATCCTAAGGTCAAGTGCTGCTGCCTAGCCTATCTCTTCTTAATGTGCCAAAAATGGCTACCATTGCTATTTGCAAAGAAAAGCAGCTTGTACAGTGAAAGTTTACAAGCCTCCACCAACTTAAAGCCAGTACCATCTGAATAATGTTGCTGGGTAAGATTGAAAGCAAAGTCCTAGCAGTTGACTCATAAGCTTTGCTTTTATTAGTGGAAAAAAGTTTCATACTTGCAATAATTCAACTGCAATGATCATGAGATTATTCATTCACCAAATAAAAAAGTGGAATATGTAATAGAGAGCTTCTCATAGACCTTAGTTAAAAGGCATTACATAGGGATATAGGGAATGACAAGATCCTGCTCAGTATCCATCACAGCAGAATACTCCAAAGACCTCTCAAACTGAACATGTCTCATTACATTATCTCTTGCATCCTTCCACCTTTATTTGCAGTGGTGAGACAATATATAGCTGCTTGTTAACTTTGCCCTTTTCGCTCAGGGCAAAGCCTCACTTTTTTTTAAGATCTCTGCTGAAACTACTGCAATAAATCGCTGCCTACTGAGCCATCAAATCAAGATGTCTTGTGAAAAAGAAATGTGCACAGCTCTTCATTCACGTTCCATACACGATGTGCAGTATACAAGACAATTTTTTTTTAGGTCTGCCCGTTAAATTTAAAGTAAAGGGATAATGATGAAGAGAAAAGATTGAAACAATAGGAACCTTATGCAATGAGTGGTGTTCTCTAATCTTTAGCTATAAAAAATTTAAAATATAAATCCAACTCTTTTAAGAAAAGTACAGAAGGAAATGGGGCTTAATAGCAAGAAAATTATGCTTTAACACTTGAGTTATTTTCTCCCATTTTACTGTACTAAATGATGTCAAAGACCTGATGGAAAACTTTTTTAAATTGTCTTCTGATGTTATCAGATGAAAACTAATTTCTGCCCATACATGTAGAACTGTGCCAAGCACATAGAAAGGGCTTAATTCTTTATATTATTACCACTGACAAACTTATCTGTATGTATTTCTTTCCTTTCCTCCCTCCCATCTCAAGAGAAGTACTCCATCTACTCTCACTAGCTCAGGCTCTTGTGTTTTCACCCCATTTTCTCTACTGGCTGTTTTCTTTCTGCTATAAAACCTAATTAGTTTTCTTCCAGTCCCTGCTCCTCATTTCCCTTCTATCTCCCACCCTACTTCTTACCTTCCTTTCAAAGGTAAGCTGGCTGTAATTTCTCACCAGCTATTCACTCCCCAGCCCACCAAAATCAATGGTTGGGCAGAGAAAGAGAAGCCAGCAGCACTGGGATGTGATTCTGAAGTTGGATCATTCCCCTGCCAGACGACAACAAGGACTCCATCTCTGGGTTAAGTGAGTACTAAAGCCTTCTGGTGTGCTGCAACATGGCAATTGCCAAGGATTTCACCTGTGGTGACTTGGAACAGATTACTGCTGAAGGGATGCAATGGCCTCTGTGATATCATTGGCATTTGTGAGATATGGAAGAAATAGTAATTATCGGTACTGGGAGATTTATTTGGTTATTGTTGAGTGATATTGATGCATTGAAGAGAGAAAATGACAGGCTCAATTCAGCCAATTGGCCACTTAAGGTAAAATGTGAGTCAGAAGACTCCCAGGGCAATGTTTATGGAAATGCTCTTCTCCTACACTCACAGGACAGACCATGCTGAAGACCAGGCCTGGAATCTAATTATAAGAGTAGAGAATTTTTGATAAGGTTGAATTTACAGCCTGGCAAGTCTTCTATACAATCAGGAAAGGAGTGGGACCCATCCAAGGAGTCTAAGGGTAGGGATATCCACTCAAGAACTTTGAACTCTCAGACACCCCAGAACCCTCTGGGCCTGCATAAGAAGCCCATTCCCCCTTGTTAGAGAATGGAAGACCCCACTGCACTGCCTGAAGACCATGCAGAGGCCTCGACTGAGCCAGACACTTCACAAGACAATACACGCCTTCCTCAAGATCTGGCCCATTTCTCCTTTCTAGTCAAGACAATAACAGAGTCAAAGCTTAGCATGGCCTTGCTAAGGGGAGAAAGTGATCACTCACTGAAAGAGTTGCAGGACATGGTTAATATGTACCAGGAGAAGCCAGGAGAGCATCCTGGGAGTACATCTTGAAAGTACAGCTTCTGGAGGACCAAACCTAAGACAAATATAGACAAATGTGTGTATGATCCCAAATCAAGTATGGACATAATGAATAAGGGATATATTGCGAGAATAATTGAAATTAGAAATGGAATGACTCAAATCTAATCTTAATTCTCACTCTCTTTTCTGTTCTATTAACAAAAACTATCTGGCAAATAATAAGTACTTAATATATGTTTGTTGAAAAAATTAAAGACCAAAATATAGTAAACTGCACATAATTTTATAATCATATAATGTGTCAAAAATCTATAGTAACGGCAATATCTACTTTTTAAACTAATATTTCAATGTTTAATTTTATTATGAATCTAACACATACTAATTAATGAAAACTTAGAATAACAATTTGTCGGTCTTTTCTGACTACAAGCTTGGTTGCTAGAAACTCACTCAGACTACCTCAAGGAAAGTAGATTTGTTGTAAGGAAACACATGGAAAAAGAGAAAACAGGAATCACACAGAAACCCTACACAGAGTTTGAACTTCACAGAGGATGGAATGCTGTTGATAAACTAAAATGCTCCAACATATTTCCAGGCTTACATTATCCCACTGCCCCTCAGCAGCAAGAGGCAATAGAACACATGCTATTATGACTCAGTCCTCTTTGCCCCTGATTCTGTTACTCTTGCTACTGACCAACTTCCTCCACATTAATGTGCTTCATAATACGCTTGTTCATAACTTTGTCTCCTACCTCAGGTCTCTCAATTTCTCTTTTTGCTTCTGTTCCCACAGCCATATGTCACCTCTGAATATATCTCATTTTCAAATGCTCAATACAGTAGAATTTTATTGGTGAGCATCACCTCTACTTGAGCAGAGTTTTTGTACTAGGCATCTTATCAGTGATTGGTTAGTTCTTGTGACAGATGACCACCCATCTGATTAGCCACGGAGAAGAGGACAGTTGTTTCATTGGTGGTTGAAGACCAAATAGTTCATTAATGAGTGTATTAGCTAGAGGAAGCCTAACCACTATAACAAATATTCCCAAAATTTTAGTGGCTAAGCACAATAGAACATGATTTCACCTTGAATAACAGTTCAATATTTTTGTCTGAATAACAGTTCAATATTTTTGTCAGCCAACTCTCCTCCATGAGGTTATGCAAAGATGCAGTGTCCTTAACTGGAGCTCTACCATCATCTAGGCATAAGGCCTTAAAGGTTGTCTGAATACAGGAGGAGAAGGTGAATAATAGTGCAGAAGCCTCCACTCCAACCCTAAAATGATATACATCACTTCCACTCACTCTGGTCAGAACTAGTTACATGGCCCTACCTGGATGCAAAAAGGTCTAAGAAATATAACACCTGGATGAGAAGCTGAAAACCAGCAATAGACCCAGGCCATGAAAAGGGAACATGAATTTTTAGTAAACAATTAGTCCCCTCTGCCTAAAGCTTTTTTAGTTTGTGTTGTTGTCTGTTCATTAATTTGTTTGCTTATTTGTTTTTAAGTGAAGGAGAAGAAAGCAAGAGAGCTCCCAGAGCGGAGTTTAAGTAAATCGAAGAAGATAGTTTCTGTCTGGACCCAATAAATATCATGGAGACTCCATCAAAATGAATTGTCAGGGCACAGCAAAATAGCTTGGCGCAATTAGGAAAAGACTTGACTAAAACTAGTGGGAGTTTTTGCATCAAATGCTGGTTTTGTCTTCAACTAGTTATGTGCTTTGGGGAATGATGGGGGTTACCAATCAGAATCCTCTGGGAAAGTAGTTTATCAAAATGCAAAAGTGCTTGCTCACCCCAACTCCCCACTCCCCTTGCTACTGTAACATGGCCAGCAATCCAGAATCTTCCAGAAGAAAAGGAGGGTGTAATGTAAAAGAGCTTCACAAGTGACTTAGATAAACCCACTACCGTTCTACCACACCCATCCTAGTTTAGAGTCATTGCACTAGGTAATATCTCAGATACCACTTCAATTCCTTTCTAACTTAGAAATTTCAGAAGTAATAAGACTCTGTGTGTATTAAAAATCCTCTGAAAGATCATTATGAAACTATATAAAGAACTTCTGTAAATCAATTTAAAAAAGAAACAAACAAAAGTAGGCAAAACATATGACAAAAGAAAGTACTAATGACCAATAAATATGTGAGATGATGAAACTGACATGTAACTAGAAGTTAAAACAATATTGAGATTCAATTACATATCACACTACAATTAAGAAGTTGAATAATAAATAACCTCAAGGATATGGAAAGCCACGTAGCACTATCAAAAAATGTGTGTAACCAATGACTCAGCCATTTTCACTTTTCCGTACACAATAGAAATGCACGTGTAAAAGGACACACACACATAATATGTATTGCAACATAACTTGTAATAGTGAGTAGTTCAGAAACCATTTGAATGTCATAACAATATGGCTGGATCTTTAAGACAAGAGGAAAGAAAATATAAAACACTATGATACTTATTACGTAAATATTTTAGCATTACAAAATAATACTTTATATTTCTAATTTATTCTATATACATATGTAAATGTATCAAAATCTGGACAATCTCTGGGAAGTGGAAAGGAGGGCACAAGGATGGGGAGGTGATCCTAAAGTACTTTATCCTTTCCTTTGTTCTAGAGCTTTACTTTTTTTAAAAATGACAATGTCCTCGTGTAGTATATGTATAATTTAATTAATTTTTAAAGGAGCAATTAGGGACTTCCCCGGTGGTCTGGTGCACCTTCCAATGCAGGGGACGCACATTTAATCCCTGGTCGGGGAACTAAGATCCCACATGCTGTGGGGCAGCTAAACCCACGCGCCGCAACTACTGAGCTCGTGCGCCTCAACCAGAGAGCCCATGTGCCGCAAACTACAGAGCCCACACTCTGCAGCCCGCACACCACAACTAGAGAGAGAAAACCTGCACACCACAAATAGAGAGAAGCCCGCGCGCCAAAACAGAGCCCACGCACCGCAATTTAAGATCCCGCACGCCTCAACAAAGACCCCGTGTGCTGCAACTAAGACCCAATGCAACCAAAAAATGAAGAAAATATTTTTTTTTTAAAAAAGAAGCAGATTAAAATAAATTATTTGGAGATTCCTGCCCCGCACACACAATATTCTCAGGGGATATGTCACACCCACAGTGCCTGCTGAAAACATTCATTCACTTATTCAGTGCATATTTCATAAGCGCCTGCTGTGTATTAAGCCTTGTTCAATCTAGGCAGTGGGGCCACTGCCATGATCAACTGCTCCACACTCTTTTCCACATGCTGTTTCTGCTCACTCATGATTTCTGTCCCCCTTACCCTTACCCTTTGACTTGATGTGGTTTCAGCTTGCCACAGAACCAGCTCCAGAAGGCAGTGTTATGTAGTGGCTAGGAGTATGGGCTCTGAAGTCAGACTGCCTGGGTTCAATACCAGCTCTGCTACATCCTTTGTCAATTTCTGCACGTTATTTTACTTTTCAGTACCTCAATTTTTTCATCTGTAAAATGGGAATGACACTAATCCATAGCATATAGTTTTGAGGATATATGAGTTAGAACATGAAAAAAGCTTAGAACAATAGCTTAGGACACTAAGCTCCTGACAAATATTAGATGTTATCAGTATTCCAGGAGCCAGCCACAAACTAACTGGTGTCTCAGGTCACATTTTTGAGAGAGAATCCAATCAGCTCAGTTCAATTGAGTGTTTTATTCCTTCATCACTTATGGCCACTAAATTATCCCTTTTCACATCCTGAAGGCCTTACATGATCCAGCTTTGACTGACCTCATCTGACCTCCTCAAGTTCACCTTGGACCACTTATTAAAAGTAATTTATATAAGAAAAATAGAAAGAAAATAACACTCTGACACTTGTTATAAGACTGGCTATTGTTCCTGTATTTTACACACATGAGATTCTGCTCATCTGAAATAACACTTTTTTTCTTGAACCATTTGACTGGGTTCCTGTTCCTTGTAACCAAAGAACCTAGAATAGAACAATTCCTTTAAGAAAATGGGTCAAACCCAAAATATCTTCCTGCTCACTGCTTATGCACAACTGTTGTACAGATGACGTATTATGCATAGTCATGATGCTAAAGAGAAGCGAAGAGCAAAAGGCCAAGGTCCTTCTTCATGGTTTAAGAAGGATAAAAGATGCTCTGGGTGACAGCAAAACTGTGTTATTCAGATGCAAAATCCCAGCACCTTTTGTGTGAGAATCTGTTTTATTACCTTTTCAAATTCAATTCTCTATCCATTAAATTGAGCCTTGAACGGACTTCGATTTTGCAATATTTTGTTAGTTACAGTGTTAACCTGAAAGTCAAAACTATATTTTGTTTTAAAGTATTCTATAATTCTAATTTCTCAGAAATTTACACTGTTTCCTTGAAGTCTGATAAAGTGAAACTTTTGCCTGTTTTCTACAACGATAGGAATAGTTTGGGCATCGCATACCTGTTCAGACATACACATAGCCTGCTTAACAGCAACTTTGCCCATATTGAAGAAATAAAAATCTTTCTCCCTGGAGTCAGTGACTGGCAGCTTCTCTGCCTCAAGGACATTGTCTATGTCTTTTTTAACTCAGTCAGCTCAGCACCACGCCAGTGCCCTGCACAGGCAGATGCCTCATAAATGCTTTTGAATCGACTGAGATAGACAGAAAATGCAATATCTTTCCTCCCCACTTCAACTGCTGCCTTAAGCAGGGAAAATCAGTAGGAACATGTTGGGAGAGGGAAAGATTAAGGCAGAACTTAGATGCAGAGCCTGGCATTTTAAATAATAATGAAATTGTCTGAGAAGAATCTTACTAAAATCCACATGTATTCAGATAATCCCACTAGGAAATATTACAGGTGATAAATTAAGCACAATTGCATTTTCCAGATTCCCAGGCGTAAGACATCTGTCTCAGTGTGGTATTCAGAAATCAAAAAGAGGGTGGAGAATTAATAACTGTATACTTTTAAGGACTTAATGAAATATTTATATACTATTTCAGGCTTGTATTAAAAGTTATTACCCTTTGGTTGGTAAGTGTGACTTCCAGGGGACAATATCATTCTAATACATCCCCAAATTTTATAAAGTTATTAGTTATCTCCTACAGGAAACCATCTTCCATTGACAAGAGATAGGATGAATAGTCTAATCATTGAAACGATTCCATAAATTTCAACTTGGAAGCTCTGTTGGAGTCCGTTACCCAAATCAGAGTTTTAAAGTTTGTTATTATAGGACTGTCAGAATTATAGCTAAGGATTGCTGAATTCCATGGGCACATCAAAACCAGCTTCACCCTCATCTTGTGGTATATGTGGTTATGAATTGTAGAAGGAAACTGATGAAAAAGAAGTGATGCACTTCTTGCCACACCAGTGTTCTCCTCTTTTGTCTTCCTGTTACAAATGTCTGTAAAGCTAATAAAAATGCAAGTCTGGATTAAGACCCTAACAAATGAATGTTGCTTTTCTAAAATAAAATAAATTATGTTTAATATGTTATATCCAAATATGTGAAAAGTTTTGAAACATGCAGTTAAATATGAATAGATATATACATAGATAGATAGATAAATAGATACATAGATAGATAGATAAGGAGATAAAGAATAGCCAAATACCTGTTTGTATGAGTTGGAGTATAAATAAAGTATATTGCTCCATCTGCTGGCTGTATTTGGAAACAACTCTAATTCTAAACTCCAAAGAAAGATGGTCATAATTGAGAACTACCTCCAAAGCTCAGAAAAAAGCTACACCCAGCATACAGCAAAAAATGTCAGCCCACCCCCATTCAAAGGCTTCAGGGTCCACTAGAAAGCACTTGATATTGTAGCACTAATGGAGTTCAAATGCATCTCATCTTACCAAGTGTTTTTCTGCCCTGCTACTGACATATTAAGAGAAAACAGTAAAACTCATATCAGAAAACAGTAAAACTCATACTCCAGACACCACAACAAATACTGAAATTTGACATTGGAAAATCCAAAGGTCACTCGCACAAACAGACTTGCTGGGCTCACAGCACTCTCAGCTCATGTTTTGGTAAGAGAAGTTCACAAGTCAGCAAGTTTATAAATCTTTTCAGCAACCTGATGCTGAATAACATGTAATAAATTTGAATACACTTTAATAAAAAAAAAAGAGTCTCCAGATTTGGAATTGGAGGCCTGTGTTGCTCTCTACCTATAATCTGGGCTTCATAGTTATTACCCCCAAAGCTTTAATCAAGTACTCTTCAAAAAAAATAAATAAATCCATAATTAACAGCTTTCAGCAATATCACTCATTTTATCATTCAAAATGTGAAAGTTGTCCCATATTTTCCTTGCTGACTAGTCCTCTTTCTGAAACTGGTACTATACTTTTCTCTCTCACTATTAAATTAGGTGAGGAGTTCTGCTATCTCAAGATGCTTGAAAACTACCCTGTACTGAGTCCCTCCCATCAGGAAACTTGCTCAAGCCTCTTAGATAGCCTCATCCACCAGAGGGCAGACAGCAGAAGCAAGAAGAACTACAATCCTGCAGCCCGTGGAACAAAAACCACATTCACAGAAAGATAGACAAGATAAAAAGGCAGAGGGCTATGAACCAGATGAAGGAACAAGATAAAACCCCAGAAAACAACTAAATGAAGCGGAGATAGGCAACCTTCCAGAAAAACAATTCAGAATAATGATAGTGGAGATGATCCAGAACCTCGGAATAAGAATGGAGGCAAAGATCGAGAAGATGCAAGAAATGTTTGACAAAGACCTAGAAGAATTAAAGAACAAACAAAAAGAGATGAACAATACAATAACTGAAATGAAAACTACATTAGAAGGAATCAATAGCAGAATAACTGAGGCAGAAGAACGGATAAGTGACCTGAAAGACAGAATGGTGGAATTCACTGCTGTGGAACAGACTAAAGAAAAAAGAATGAAAAGAAATGAAGACAGCCTAAGAGACCTCTGGGACAACATTAAACGCAACAACATTCGCATTATAGGGGTCCCAGAATGAGAAGAGAGAGAGAAAGGACCAGAGAAAATATTTGAAGAGATTATAGTCGAAAACTTCCCTAACATGGGAAAGGAAATAGCCACCCAAGTCCAGGAGGCGCAGCGAATCCCATACAGGATAAACCCAAGGAGAAACAGGCCGAGACACATAGTAATCAAATTGGCAAAAATGAAAGACAAAGAAAAATTATTGAAAGCAGCAAGGGAAAAACGACAAATAACATACAAGGGAACTCCCATAAGGTTAACAGCTGACTTCTAAGCAGAAACTCTACAAGCCAGAAGGGAGTGGCATGATATACTTAAAGTGATGAAAGGGAAGAACCTACAACCAAGGTTAATCTACCTGGCAAGGATCTCATTCAGATTCGATGGAGAAATCAAAAGCTTTACAGACAAGCAAAAGCTAAGAGAATTCAGCACCACCAAACCAGCTCTACAACAAATGCTAAAGGAACTTCTCTAAGTGGGAAACACAAGAGAAGAAAAGGACCTACAAAAACAAACCCAAAACGATTAAGAAAATGGTCATAGGAACATACATACCAATAATTACCTTAAGCGTGAATGGATTAAATGCTCCAACCAAAAGACACAGGTTTGCTGAATGGATACAAAAACAAGACCCATATATATGCTGTCTACAAGAGACCCACTTCAGACCTAGGGACACATACAGACTGAAAGTGAGGGGATGGAAAAAGATATTCCATGCAAATGGAAATCAAAAGAAAGCTGGAGTAGCAATATTCATATCAGATAAAATAGACTTTAAAATAAAGAACGTTACAAGAGACAAGGAAGGACACTACGTAATGATCAAGGGATCAATCCAAGAAGAAGATATAACAATTGTAAATATATATGCACCCAACATAGGAGCACCTCAATACATAAGGCAACTGCTAACAGCTCTAAAAGAGGAAATTGACAGTAACACAATAATAGTGGGGGACTTTAACACCTCACTTACACCAATGGACAGATCATCCAAAATGAAAATAAATAAGGAAACAGAAGCTTTAAATGACACAATAGACCAGATAGATTTAATTGATATTTATAGGACATTCCATCCAAAAACAGCAGATTACACGTTCTTCTCAAGTGCGCACGGAACATTCTCCAGGATAGATCACATCTTGGGTCACAAATCAAGCCACAGTATATTTAAGAAAATTGAAATCATATCAAGCATCTTTTCTGACCACAACGCTATGAGATTAGAAATGAATTACAGGGGAAAAAAACGTAAAAAAGACAAACACATGGAGGCTAAACAATACGTTACTAAATAACCAAGAGATCACTGAAGAAATCAAAGAAGAAATCAAAAAATACCTAGAGACAAATGACAATGAAAACACGACGATCCAAAACCTATGGGATGCAGCAAAAGCAGTTCTAAGAGGGAAGTTTATAGCTATACAAGCCTACCTCAAGAAACAAGAAAAATCTCAAGTAAACAATCTAACCTTACACCTAAAGGAACTAGAGAAAGAAGAACAAACGAAACCCAAAGTTAGTAGAAGGAAAGAAATCATAAAGATCAGAGCAGAAATAAATGAAATAGAAACAAAGAAAACAGTAGCAAAGATCAATAAAATTAAAAGCTGGTTCTTTGAGAAGATAAACAAAATTGATAAACCATTAGCCAGACCCATCAAGAAAAAGAGGGAGAGGACTCAAATCAATAAAATTAGAAATGAAAAAGGAGAAGTTACAACAGACACCTCAGAAATACAAAGCATCCTAAGAGACTACTACAAGCAACTCTATGCCAATAAAATGGACAACCTGGAGGAAATGGACAAATTCTTAGAGAATTATAACCTTCCAAGACTGAACCAGAAAGAAATGTAAGATATGAACAGACCAATCACAAGTAATGAAATTGAAACTGTGATTAAAAATCTTACAACAAACAAAAGTCCAGGACCAGATGGCTTCACAGGTGAATTCTATCAAACATTTAGAGAAGAGCTAACGCCCATCCTTCTCAAACTCTCCCAAAAATTTACAGAGGAAGGAACACTCCCAAACTCATTCTATGAGGCCACCAACACCCTGATACCAAAACCAGACAAAGATACTACAAAAAAAGAAAATTACAGACCAATATCACTGATGAATAGAGATGCAAAAATCCTCAACAAAATACTAGCAAACAGAATCCAACAACACATTAAAAGGATCATACACCAGGATCAAGTGGGATTTATCCCAGGGATGCAAGGATTCTTCAATATACGCAAATCAATCAATGTGATACATCATATTAACAAATTGAAAAATAAAAACCATATGATCATCTCAATAGATGCAGAAAAAGCTTTTGACAAAATTTAACACCCATTTATGATAAAAACTCTCCAGAAAGTGAGTATAGAGGGAACCTACCTCAACATAATAAAGTCCATATACGACAAACCCACAGCAAACATCATTCTCAATGGTGCAAAACTGAAAGCATTTCCTCTAAGATCAGGAACAAGACAAGGATGTCCACACTCACCACTATTATTCAACATAGTTTTGGAAGTCCTAGCCATGGCAATCAGAGAAGAAAAAGAAATAAAAGGAATCCAAATTGGAAAAGAAGAAGTAAAACTGTCACTGTTTGCAGATGACATGATACTATACATAGAGATTCCTAAAGATGCCACCAGAAAACTACTAGAGCTAATCTAGTAAAGTAGCAGGATACAAAATTAATGCACAGAAATCTCTTGCATTCCTATACACTAATGATGAAAAATCTGAAAGAGAAATTAAGGAAACACTCCCATTTACCATTGCAACAAAAAGAATAAAATACCTAGGCATAAACCTACCTAGGGAGACAAAAGACCTGTATGCAGAAAACTATAAGACACTGATGAAAGAAATTAAAGATGATACCAACAGATGGAGAGATATACCATGTTCTTGGATTGGAGGAATCAATATTGTGAAAATGAGTATACTACCCAAAGCAATCTACAGATTCAATGCAATCCCTATCAAATTACCAATGTTATACTTTAAGGAACTAGAACAAAAAATCTTACAATTTGTATGGAAACACAAAAGACCCCGAATAGCCAAAGCAGTCTTGAGGGAAAAAAACGGAGCTGGAGGAATGAGACTCCCTGACTTCAGACTATGCTACAAAGCTACAGTAATCAAGACAGTATGGTACTGGCCCAAAAACAGAAACATAGATCAACGGAACAAGATAGAAAGCCCAGAGATAAACCCATGCAGCTATGGTCAACTAATCTATGACAAAGGAAGTAAGGATATACAGTGGAGAAAAGAGAGTCTCTTCAATAAGTGGTGCTGGGAAAACTGGACAGCTACATGTAAAAGAATGAAATTAGAACACTCCCTAACACCATACACAAAAATAAACTCAAAATGGATTCGAGACCTAAATGTAAGACTGGACACTATAAAACTCTTAGAGGGAAACATAGGAAGAACACTCTTTGACATAAATCACAGCAAGATCTTTTTAGATCCACCTCCTAGAGTAATGGAAATAAAAACAAAAATAAACAAATGGGACCTAATGAAACTTCAAAGCTTTTGTACAGCAAAGGAAACCATAAACAAGACCAAAAGACAACCCTCAGAATGGGAGAAAATACTTGTAAATGAATCAACGGACAAAGGATTAATCTCCAAAATATATAAACAGCTCATGCAGCTCAATATTAAAAAAACAAACAACCCAATCCAAAAATGGGCAGAAGACCTAAATAGACATTTCTCCAAAGAAGACATACAGATGGCCAAGAGGCACATGAAAAGCTGCTCAACATCACTAATTATTAGAGAAATGCAAATCAAAACTACAATGAGGTATCACCTCACACTGGTTAGAATGGGCATCATCAGAAAATCTACAAACAACAAATGCTGGAGAGGGTGTGGAGAAAAGGGAACCCTCTTGCACTGTTGGTGGGAATGTAAATTGATACAGCCACTATGGAGAACAGTATGGAGGTTCCTTAAAAAACTACAAATAGAACTACCATACTACCCAGTAATCCCACTACTGGACATATACCCAGAGAAAACCATGATTCAAAAAGACACATGCACCCGAATGTTCATTGCAGCACTATTTACAACAGCCAGGTCATGAAAGCAACCTAAATGCCAATCGACATATGAATGGATAAAGAAGATGTGGTACATATATACAATGGAATATTACTCAGGCATAAAAAGGAACGAAACTGGGTCATTTGTAGAGACGTGGATGGATCTAGAGACTGTCATACATAGTGAAGTGAGTCAGAAAGAGAAAAACAAATATCGTATATTAACGCATATATGTGGAACCTAGAAAAATGGTACAGATGAATGGGTTTGCAGGGCAGGAATTGAGACACAGATGTAGAGAACAAGCGTATGCACACCAAGGGGGGAAAGCGGCAGGGGGTGGGGGTGATGGTGTGATGAATTGGGAGATTGGGATTGACATGTATACACTGATGTGTATAAAACTGATGACTAATAAGGACCTGCTGTATAAAATAAAATAAAATAATATTCAATAAAAAAAACCTACCCTGTATTAATATTAAATCTTTTCTAATTTTTCTTTCTTGTTCAATAGCTGAAACATATTTGAAACATTTTATCCTTGTTTCCTTTCCTACATTAAATCACACCTTGAACGATTCAATTGCAAGTTCACATGAATGATCTGAACTTGGGTTTTGTTGTTTATGATGCCACTGGAACTCATCTGTACTGTACTGCATTCAATACAAGGAGCACATTACTCTTTACCCAGTAATAGTGTCTTGTGAGGCTTTCGCTTAATGCAGGATTGTAGTGTATCTGTAAAATCTTTTTCTTTCCTAGCATATTTTTCATGTAGTGAACTTGAATCATTTTTCTATTCTATTATGAAGTACTAAAGTAAATTGTATCTTGTTACAAAGAAGAAAATCAACTTATCTTTTGAAGGAGTTCAAGTTTTGTATTGAATATGCTCTATTAGATGCAGTTTTCCAACTGGATGTGACAATGGAGGACAAATATTCTTGTCAATGATTCTTTTCAAGATGATTTCATCTTTCCCAAAAAGCAAGTTATAGTTAGTGATTACTTTGGGGGAAAAGTCATTTTTTCGCTCAACATTTTCCTCAATTCTGACATTTTCTTACTTTTTTGTGTTTATTATTTGAAATCTCTCCATTATTTCTACAGCTTTTTGAAACAGAATTCAGCCCAACAATTTAATAAATGTTACTAAATTTCTGCCTTCCACGAGCTTATAATCTAACAGAAAGAAAAATGCAAAACCAGCTCTTACAATGAGGTAAGAACAACAGTGGAGACATCCTGAGTGCAGTGGCCATCGTTGCAGCCTTTATTGTGTGGGAAAGATATCAAAAAGCAGGAGACTAGAGCTGAGCTTGCTCCTGAAAGCTGGACAGGAGTTCACCCCCTGACGAAGGAGAGATGAAGGTGGGATTTCAGACAAAGAAAAAGCGTGTGAAAAACCCAAGATGTGAAAGAATATGAAAAGTTTCCTCTTTACAATTCCCAATTCCTGTGACATTTCAGATGAAAAGGTCTACATGGAAAACTGATTTTCTAGTAATGTTAAATATAAAACAAGCCTCCTGATAAAATAAGGAAAGTTTAAAGCTTCATAAATTAAATACCTTTTAGTAAACATGCCTTCAAATACAAAATTTTTACAACTAAAAAAAATAAAATAAATTTTGTATGTTATATATTCAACAGCATTATATAAAAGTTTGTAGTTTTCTGTACCTGGTCAGTCTGGGGGGAAGGGGTGTTCCCTGAAAGAATCACTAGGTACCATGGAGTAAACTTTAGTGTAATTAAAAACAGCATCAAAAAAAGCAGTAGAGACAAATTCTTGTGGAGTTAGTTGGGGAAAAAAAACTGGCTTTGCTTTGTACCCAAAGTAATTTGTAGGTATGTTGGATAGCAGGGCGATAACCCTGTCAATGACTTTATTTCCTAAAAGAAAGTAGGTAATTAGATGTTCCTTTTGCTTTTATTAGGATAGACACAATTGGTAATTTCTGCATTTATTTTCATAGGAAGTTTCACCTGATTCTCAGCTTGTGGCACCCGGTGACGTTGCAATTGAGATTTAATGATGAGGAAATGAATAGAAACATGTGCTAAACACTCCTGGAAATAAATGCATGCACTTTAGTGCCACTAAGTGATTGGGAGGTTTGACAACTTAGGGCATGAGGGCCCCCGCATTTACAGTGTGTGGCATATATTGGCAGCATTCCATGATCATGAAATCTGCATCACATTTCCATCAATTTTCCCTGTGAGTGTGGGAGTGGAGGGCAGAAAGTGATGTATTTCAAATATATATGTATTTTACTTTTTATTAGGAAAACTTCAAACATATATAGAAGAAAAGAGATTATAAGCAACATAGCCAAGTGTGTCTCATGTGTAACCCCTCTTGTTACCCCTATTCCAAATCGTTTCTGAAGCAAATTCCATACATCAGATCATTTTCTGTGTAAACATTTTTGTATATATCTCTAAAATGTAACTGTTTTCAAAATAAAACATAAAATTATCAAAAGATTTTTTAAAGTATTAGAGGCTAATTTTTACATGACTTCTATATCTAATATATGTCTTATATAATCAATAGATAATTCTCAGACATAAAGAAACTCATTAGCTAAACAGACCTTCAAAGACAAATTATCTGTAGAGTATATATAGAGTGAGTACGTATACAGGGAGAAAAAGAGCATAGTATAGTTTTGTGCGTGTGTATGTCATCATTACCTATTTACTTAAAATATATCGTGAATGACAAATGGTAACATGTGTTTTTTTCTCAATGGTAGCATAGATTAGCAGAGTTTTGTGGATTACTATAGAGCAGAAACTAGAACCCCACTCCCACAGAGTGCCAGTGAACTGCATTCACTCAAGTACTGTGGACAAAATTCATACCTGTCGCATGAATTTGATTAAAGCTGGAATGGCTGTAAATGGCAGAAGGAAACTCCCTCCTCCCTCTACTGTGCCCTGCAAGTTCATATAGCATACAAAAAAGGGTTGAGAAATACTGGCCTAAGATATGAATTCTCCTTCCCAAAAGAGTTGTAATGACATATAGATGATAAATTTATGCATCAGATCACATGTATAATGAATTAAATTGTCCTTTGACCATTTTAACTCAATATTAAGTTGACTATTTTGAAAAGTGTAGGATTCTCACCTTGTCAATTAATATTTTGGAGTATATGGAACTGGCTGAGTGTTAAAATAATAGTCCTCTCAGCCTTGCTTTGTGGGTGCCAGTGAGCTATGATAGAAAGCTTATCAATCTGTGAATCACTTTGTATGTAAATACAGCTTTGTACCCCCAGATCATTTAGTAGGTCTATAAATGAAACCACTGTAATTGTTCGATTGTCCTACAGATTAAGATCTTGGCAAATGGGAAAAGAAAATATGTGACACCATTAAAAATAGCCATTCATAAGAAGTAGTTTTTGAAACAACTGCTAGAGACAAGTAGGAGCCATAAATTGCAGAAGTGAGTTAAATGAATCTTGATGTGATGAGAGTCGGTGATTTGCCAAGAGGAGGCTACCAAGAAGAGAGGGAAGAGAGCTCTGTGTGCATTTCATCTCCCAACCAGATGTCTTTGTCTCCTTGGAAAACAGGTACCAGGGTGTTTTTTTATCAAGATATTGTGTGGTTCTTTCTCTACTTTTCTCTATTATGAGCTATAAAGATAAAACTGAAAATACCAAAACTGAAATTTTGAAAAGCCAACCAAAAAGGCATTGCAGTTTTGTGGAATGAATGTTCGATGAAGAACCAAGGTCTGAGCTCAGACCTGACACCGATTCCTCCCCATTAGAGTAAATATTCCCTGGTGGAATACTTTCAGGCGGCTGTCAGTGACTATGTGGAAACCTCTCTCCTTGGCCTGCCCTCCTTACTCCACTGAGTCTCCTGCTGGGCCTTTCCACCTGCTTTTTCTATCAACAGGGCTACACCAGATCAGGCAGTTTTATATGTGTCTGAATCTCCTCCTTGCAAAGAACCAGGTGAGCCCATTAAGGGTGCCATCTGTTTGGGTCTTCATTTACTCATTCATCAACATTTACTCAGTTGAGCATCTACTATGTGCCAGGAACTCTGTTAGGTGCTGGGAATGCAGTAGTAAACAAGAAAGACACAGTCTCTGCTTTAATGTGGATTACAGTTTAACAAGGGATGCAGTTTAATTGTGATATCTCCTACAAAGGAAACTACAAAATATACCAGGGGAACCAATTATAATAAATGCTACAAAGGGAAACAATATAAAGAAAAATACAGACCAGTGCTTTTGAAACTAAAGTTGCAACTCATTAGTGGAGCATGAAATCAATTTCCTGAGACAAGAACAGCATGTTTTTATTTAATGGGATGAATTGGTATAGAAAGAAACTGAAAAGGAAATACTAGAGTATATCACATATAATCAGAAGTACTGCTTCAAGAATCAACACATAGATGAATGCTGGGCTGAAATGGAAAAAAATGTATTTCTTCCTGTGGGTCATGGTGGAAAAGTTTTCAGGCCATTGATTTAGACACACCATATAGACTGTAGCAGAATGCTTATTATTGCCTGTTCCAACCACTACAGCCAGCTACAGTGGAGGCTACCACACTCAAGTCTACATGACCATCCTCCACAATTCTTGAATGTGTCTGATGAGTCAGGAATGGGACCCTGAGCTAAGTCAAGCCAGTGTATTACTAATAATCAGATTTATCTGTAAGGATTTTGGAATTGAGGCACTGGAAGTCTGAGCCCATCAGATGTAGGCATTTGAGCTAATGGATCATGTAAAATCGATGTTGAGATGGCCATATGGGTCCCTATGCAAGATAAATAAGCACAGGAAGCCAACTCTGAGAGAAGAGAATAGAAAAACACCCACAGAGAAGGAAAGACATAGCAAGGAATCTCATCTCTTGACCTCAGGTTTAGAAGCTCAACTCTACTCATTTATTCTTCTCAGATTCCTCAAGCTCTTAGTATTTTTCAGTGAATAATTTTCAATTGAGCTATTTGAAGAGGTTAATTTGCTTACAAATAAGAGTCTTTCCTGGAAAGGATTATTTATGTTAACTTTTGATTCTTATCAATGTCAGTGATAATAAAGTATTCACCAAAAAAATGGGCAGAATGTCATTTATTGAAAAAGAAACCAGGGAAAGAAAACTATTCATTCAATCAAAGAGGCTTTGCAAACAAGTCCTCAATCAATTTCTGTCTAATATCTAGATTGAGAACTTTCAGCCTTTTGGACTGTATCCTTCCATAATAAATGATTTTCTACATTGGTTTCAAAGTATTCTCAGCAGTACAGTGATCTGTTTTTAGATACAGAACAGAGAAACTTGCTCCCTTCCAGGTCACTCCTATGTTAATGACACATCCACAGTAACCTGAATGAACTAAACTGATATATTCAGTGTTCGCTTACAATAGAGTCTGTCTGTTGCCTTTATTGTGAATGGCACAATAGCTCAAAAACGAAGATGCCACTGATAGATGACACCCTTGTGTTCATTCTCTTTGAGCTTTGTTTCCTACTTGAACTTGATTACAACTGACAGCCACTGAGGAATATAAAATCAACCATTCTCCCTTTAGCCATTCAGGCACACAATGAGTTTCAACAAAACACAGAGGAATCCAAGAATCTACATCACCCAGAGACCGCCCTTGAAATGAAGCCTTACCTTTTATTAGAACAAAATGTTATCCACATTAAGAGGAAAGTTTTAAATGTGTTCACTGCAGGTGAGGCTTTATTTAGACTTAACCTATTTTTCCTGTGCTTATGGAATGTAAATTCAAAGACATCAAAACTGTTGAGTAAAGCACAGAAAATGTTTTCCCTTAAGGGTAGGGGATGGATGGAGTGGAGTGTAGATTAGTCCCACATTAGAAAAGACAAATTTTCCAAGCTGACTTCTGAAAATAGCTTCTTGTCAACCTAAAAGAAATCAAGGAATGTAAGGGCATAAAATAAAGAATAGAAAACTGTAAGAAAGAAGAAAAATCAGTCGAGACAAAGAGCTGTGTTCTGACCGACTACACAGTTGCATTAGAGTCTGGCTGGATAGGCCTTGATGCTAATATGACCAAGGCTGGATGTCTCACTCTCTCAGGTCAGTCAATTCCCTCCACATCCTCAGACTAGATCCCAACCATATCAACCATCTTACCAACACATGTAGGTTGCTAAAAGAGAGTAAACCCAATGCTGTCATCAAGAAATAATTAAACTTAGTCCTCATCAAAATCCAAAAGCAGCATCTTAGTGTGTAAATAATAACTAATTATTGTTAGAGCAAAATAAAGTTTTATAACCTTATTCATCACTTACGAAGCATCAAGAAGCATCTGAGAAATATACAAAATTGTCTATTATTTTAACATTTTTTTTTCCTACTTAGTGTATTCTAAAGAAACAATGGAGAATGTGAGTGCCTAACTGCCCTGGTGTAGGACCAATAACTCCAACATGGTTCTACAGAGCTTCAGTTTAAAGTGAGAGGAGAGGTATTATTAGCCTGGAGCTTTCCCCAACAGATCACATTTTTCTCTTATTCCCAGGATTCATTCTAGACCTGGTGTGAATTCTATACTACACTCAAGAAGAATTAAAGGTGTCTGGATTCCTAGGTGATTAGAATGAACTCAGTATCCAGTATTAATCCTGTCTGACCCCAAGTAGGAACAAACTAAAGGTCATTTAACTAAGTTAGGGAGGGTCCACAAAACTCAGGCCAGAGCTTTCCTTTCCAGTCATAGATCTCTAACATTAGGACTGCAAGTCAAATAAAAAAATGAGAAATATCCAATGTCAATCAGATACCATTTTAATATTTCTGAGCAGCTAAAAATAGGAAAAATGAAGATTCTAAGCTTTCATCAGATTTAAATCTCTTTAAATTTATTCAGAAAATATATTTTATACCTTAGAATCTCATTAAGTTTAAAAGTGAGTTAGAAGGGAAAGATATGTACATATCTCAGAAGATAAAGAATTGTAAAATCTATCAAGTTATTACCCTGATTAAAACTTGTAGACTTCTCTGAACACACTGAAGAATTAAGCAATCTGTAAAACTCAAATCCATGGTCATGAGCTATATGATCATCCTGCTTGAGTCACTGAGTTATTGATTTAGCAACTACAAATGTGGCTCAGTATGTCCCATCAAGTCTCCAACAGGAATCCGAACAGTGAGCAGACACAAATGTCTGGTCAAAGTAACCTGAGTTAACTGGGATAGTAACGCCTGACTTAAGGAGTTCACATTTTTCAACCCCAAGAAGATTTAAAAGTAAGTATGGAAATGTTTAAGAGAATCAAAACCATATTAATTTTTTTGCATTAGAAAGGAGTCTGTCCATACTTGGTATTTTCCGTACTTGTAATGTTTAAAAGAATTAGGCCTATTAGAGTGACAGCCTTGTGATTCCAATTTAAAATATGTATTTGAATGATTGATTTAGACTAATGATTTTAAGTTGATATAATATGAACTTTGTAAAAAGCATTGAGCATCTGTGTTCACCATATTTCTAAGTTTAACTTTTTAGAGTTACAAAAAACTGTCAGTATTTGGGAAGATTTATGAGGTCAAAGGAGCATGTAAAAAGAAAATAAAGTATATTAAATATATAGAGGCACTTTATAATATTTGAATGTGTTTAACTAAATTAGGCCAAATATTAACCAAAGCCTCTTTAAATGTGATTAACGTCTTCTGAACTTATAAACCAAATGACGAGATATGCAAGCTAAACTTAAAAGCCTAACAAAGAACTAGGTATTATGAATTTTTAAGCCAAAAGTAAACTTCTGAATAATAGTCTCTGCCCATAAAAATCAGACTGAATACCAAAAGTTTCACATAAAGCATTTTGGACTCAGGAACTCTAAAGCGTGGACATTGGGAAATTCCTCCTGAGGAATTATAGTCTTTAGGGTTAATTATAACCCTGATTGCTATTTTTATCAGAGTCTAAGAATGAATCTTTCGTAGCACAGAATGGGCAGGGTGATTGTGCATGATGAGTATTTAATATCTCACATCTAAAACCAATGCTCTGGGACTTCCTTGGTGTTCCAGTGGTTGAGAATCCGCCTTCCATTCAGGGGGCGTGGGTTCGATCCCTGGTCGGGGAACTAAGATCCCACATGCCGCGGGGCAACTAAGCCCACGCGCTGCAACTAGAGAGAAGCCCATGCGCCACAAAGAAGAACCCGCGTGCCCCAGCAAAAGATTCCAAGTGCCAACGAAGATCCCAAGTGCCACAACTAAGACCCGATGCAGCCAAGGAAATAAATAAATAAATATTTAAAAATTTAAAAGTAAATAAAACAATAAAACCAATGCTCTATGTTCATGGGATTTCAATCTAATATTCACAAACCGCGGGAAATGGAGCAAAACTGAAATCACACAGATCATAGTGACTTCTGGGAACTCTATGTAGCCCACTACAGCTGACCATAGAGTACAAAGAAGGACAACTTTAACCTCATAATATATTTAAACACAGAGATCAGAAATCCAGGAACATAGGATTATTTTAGAGCTATAAGCAACCTCAGAGAGATTATCTATTTCATTTTATCAGTAACAGAACTGCCTGTCTTCAGTCTAATAGCTAGTTAAATGCAGAGCCTGAATTAGAACCTACGGCTCTGCAATATATTGCTAAATATTTTCAACTACTAGAACAACACAGGTTTCCAATAGAACACTTGGCAATTCTTAACAGAAATGCAAAAACAATTATAGTACCATAATTAACAAATAAAACAAGATAAGAGCAAATGGTGCTTGAAAATATGTCGACAATAACTGGTGGAGTCCTCAGAGGGTTTTGGAAAAGAGCCCTTCAGATCCGCTCAACAGTAGTAAGAGAATAACCAGGAATGCAAAGGATATTTTCAATCTGGAATAATCCACATACAGATACTAAGTATCTCCTCCCGCATGAAAGGAAATAAGAAAGAAAGTAGGAAAAGTACTGACACCCCTTGCCTGGTCCAGGAAGTCTGGCAGGGTTGTGTTTCCAAACATTTGTCATTCCATTTCAATCTTCACAATTTTTGCCATATCCTCATAACCCCTGTGTCCTATTATTTACTTAATATTTTTCCATAAGTTGAATTTAGCTTTTTCCTATGTGATAACATACTTGGAATCACAAGTTTGAGTTGTACTTTTACTAATACACATTAAAATATATTTCTATTGATTTGTCTTATTTTTTCCATGCCTCAGCTTAAATCACCACACACACCTCTAGTGATATGTATAAAAGTCCTGTATACATAGGAAAGCACCAGCAAGTAGAGAAATGCTGCCTTTGATCAGGAATTGCCAAATGCACAAAAGTTTTCTCCAGTCCCCAGCAAGAAAGACAAGTCTGCGTTTCACCCTCCTCTAAAAGAACCATTTACACTAAAAGTGCAGTTCAGCAAACATGAGCACTTACTTCATGTCAAGTCCAATATTGTGCCCTGGTGGTACCAAAGATTCATCCTTGCCCTCCAGGAACCTAGAGTGCAATGCCAAATGAATAGATTCTCTGGGGGGAAAAGTACCCACCATAACTTAATAAATATTCCTATTATGACCACACGTCAGCATCTACTTCCTCTGGAGACCCATTAGAGTACCAAAGCCGATCCCTGACAAAGCAGACTGAGGAGCACGGAATTAAACTTTCCCAAAAAGGAGTCAGGCGGGAGCAATCCTGCATGATATATTAAGTTCTAAAACAGGTAATGAAACAATGTGTACAATGGGAGCATAATTATACAAATATATGTATATTTATGCGTAAAATAAAGATTAGAAGGAAGTACACCAAAATATCAAAATATTAACAGTAATTATCTCTGCATGTTAGAATTACACGTGAGTTTTATTTTCTTAGAATTTTCATGTTGTACAAATTTTCTTCAGTGAGCTTCTTTTTGAATATCAGAAATAAATCTTTTTACTTTAATCTTTGTTTCCCATTTACTTGAGACTTTTTATTAGAGGGGTTTTGTTGTGTTTGTTTTTCCTTTTTTTATAAAGAAAAGAAAAAGGAACGAGGCTTTTAAAAAGTTTAACCACTTGTTCTCTGCAATGGCCTCACCATTTTCTGCTTCACATCTTTGCCGTTCCCCCTGACCCAAAGGCATTTTCCTTCATCTCCATATGTGAAAATATCTACGGGGCCTTCCATGAAGCTCAAAGCTAGAAGCAATTTCTTCCTCTGAAATTTTGTAGCACCTTATTTTTAACTTATTTATGACAATCACTTTCTAACATTTTGAACATGAAAAACAGATTCACAACATTTTAGAGTCCAAAGAGATCACAAAAAACACTTCATTCAACCTACTTTGCAAATGGGGAAACTGAGGCTCAATTAAATTATGTGATATACTCCAATTTGCACAGTGAGTAGATGTAGCATCAAGGCCAGATGCCAGGCTTCATCCAGGATCCTAGGTTCCTGTTCTTTCTATTTATAGAGTGGTGCCAATTTGGAACTAGTGGTTAAATATTTTTCCTAAGTTGAATGGCAAACTTTGTCAACTAAGAGTTTTAAGTTACTTTTCCCCCAATGAGTTAACCAAATGTTTAATAATTATGCCTGGTGCAGCATGAGGTAGCCATGAATTGACTTAGTTTCTCCTTCTCTTTCTTCTTGCTCCAGTGTAGCCTCTGGAAAAAAAAATAGTCCATAAAGCTAGTGACATTAATTTGGGTACCAAACAGATGAGCACTCCATCTTGAGCAAAAAGAGAGAGCATTTTAAAATCTGATATTTTCAGCATTGTCTTTTCCTAGAGTTTCCTAGTAAGAAACTTAAATCTCATCTCTACCCACCCTTTCCCAATTATTTCATTTAAATGTTAGTATAAAGGAAATATGGCACATTATTGGCAGCTGAACAATGCTGACTTCCAAATCTAGCAAGCAATTCACTGAAGTATTTTATAGAAAAAGGGTTTTACAGTACATTAGTGATCCACTAAGGGATTCTTCAACTTTCATTCATCCTACACTTCCCTACTTTATACTCTGACCCCTCTAAAATACCTTCCTTCATAGAATCCAGATTTCTAACAAATATTCAAATGAACATTTCAAGTAAGCTAATGGCAGTTCAGCTTTTCAAACAATGATTTTATTTCTTTATAATGGTACAATCATTAAAGATTTTTTTACATTTCCTCTCAGACACTATAGGAAATGGAAAAATAAAAATACACAACTCGAGTATTATTAATGTAATTGAGGGAAAAAACAGCAATCTTGAGGTTCACTGAAAACAACACATCTTTAGCTTCAGTCAGATACTCATTGGGCTTAGAGAGACCCCTGTGTTTATAATTGTGAAGGAAAAGAGGAAAATTAAAGAATATGTTCAAAAGTCTGAAAATATATTATCAAATGTTTTCTTAAAGACAACATTTTATAACATCGTTCCAACTATCTGGGAAAGGAAACCTCTTTATAACATGTAAGTCTTTCTCAGATGCCACTCAGGCTCCAGTCAATCATCTACTAATTCTCTTTGACTTTTTTTTCTTGGATAAAGGAACTACTTCTGCACCAGCTCCCTGGGCTTTCTTCCCTTTCTAAAATATTGGTTCTTCCCCCCTTTTGTTCAGAAGCCAAATGATTAGCTTCAGGCTCATGACTGATTTTCCATTGTTCCCTTCACTTTAACCTCTCGTCATTGCGCCAACACTCTGGACCCCAGAGGGATTTGTCACCGTTCTCCAATTCTCTTTCTCCCTTGGCAGCAATTTTTTAATTTGATTTTTCTTTTCCTTTGCTTTTATAAAAAGAAAAATTCTCACTTTAACACTTCCCTTTGAATTGTCCTTTAGCTATGAGAGGAGAAAAAGGCCTTAACTTCTTGGAACTCATGCAATGTTGACAGGGAACACTTGTGTTCACTTCTCTGTGTTACCACCCAGAAAAATGGAAATGATACTCTTAAAAATGGTATTGCCTTTCAATCTATATTTGAATCTTTTCATCATAATGATAAACTTTAGTTTGATTCTATCATAGAAGTTATTTTTTCTAATCACCTACAATGTAAAAACAACCAACAATTACTAAAAAACATTCTCTGGAAAAGAAGGCAAAATGATATTTTGATCTCAAAGAAATGGTGTGACATTCAGGTAGCAATGAACATTCAATGATAATGCAAACACAGCCATTGAAATCATTCTGAAGGGGAAATTTGTTGTCATCAGTAGTAGTAGTAGCAACAATGAAATAACAATAGCTACCCTTTGAAACCTTTCCATGATCCAGGCAGTATAGATCTGGAGAATGTATTTAAGCTTCACAACACTCTGTGAAGCATAAAGTTTGTATCCTCCTTTTTTATACATTAGGACACAGGGACAGATAGGTTGCTTAAGCCCAATGTCACATAGCAGAGACAAAATGAAAACTCATGTATAACTGGAAGGCCTGGATGCAAGAAGTAAGGCCTGGATCCTGTATTGGACTCTGTACTGTTTGAAATCTTTATGTTTTTACCAAAAACAAGAGACTGGAAGAAAAGGCCTCAGTAGAAATGACACCATCTCTTCTGGTGCAGTTTTTGAGCATATATTTTTGTAAGACAATATAGTAAGTGAAAATATTTACCCCAACACCCATTTTTCTGAATTTTGAGTAAAATCATACAGAGAAGCTATTCCATAGGATAAAAAACAAAATTCAAAGGTTTCATAAGAGTCATCTGATAAAGAGTTATCAACACTATTGAGAATTTTATCTTCATATTTGAAAATGTTAGAATATATCTTTTTACTATAATCTGATCTATGTAAAAGAATTTTTGTTCCATTTAACTCATTCATATATATTATATCACTTGAAAGATTTTTAAAATATTTATGCAAAAAAAATTATCGAGTGGACTCAACTTACAGTAGAAATTTGAAAGCTGACCACTAGTTTCCTGGAATTCTAGGAAAGCAGACCACAAGTTTTCTGGAATTCTAATTCTGATTTTCTTTACTTGTATTGACAGTAAGGTGCAATGGATATGAGAGAATCCTTTTGGAAGCAATCTCAATGACTATAGGATAACTTTCATCTAGAAATACAATGCATCTCTTATTTGACATCAGAGAACACAAAAAAGGGGGAGGGCGTTCAAATTATTACAAATCAGTTTTAAATTATAAAATATGCAAATTCTTATTGATTTTACCATGAATTTTAATGTCTTTCTAGCATTTTTTCCACTTATGAAATAAGATCCTCCAACCTCAATAAAAGCTGCATCCCTACAAATTGAAGAATTAAGTTCTTCATCTTAGAAATAAAGGAAAATTCTTTTTCTACAGTCTTCTCCTTTCCCTTAAGATTTCTAAAGATTTCTAAATCAAAACAGTGGTGAGATTCTCCCTCTCCCCCCACTCCCGCTCTCTCTCTCTCTTTTCTTATTTAATATATGGCTATAATAGCATTGGACCATTTGAAAATGGATCTGTGTCTTAAATCCCTTGATTTGGGGCTGATAAAAACAACTGACTGTTGAGGAATGGAGGACTTAGAAGAGACACAGGACCTCATTTACTTGCCAGAACACAATTTCCTATTACACAATTAAATGAGGAGCCTTTAAAAGACTTAACTGACATTCATCGGTATCTCTGAGCTTAACAGGAAAACATTTTGACAAGGAAAGTTGTAAACAGATGAGATACATATGGAGTATGTTTCCCTTGAAATTCTCTGTGTTTTAAAATTTAACAGATAATGTACTTTGAGCTTTCATTTAATTCTCCATTCTTGTGAAATTCAATGATCCTGAACAAAGAAGATCTCTCCCTCACCTAGGATTATGAATCAGCCTGGAAACACTAGGCACATATCGCAGCAGATCAGTGACGGGCACATAAAAAGATCTGATACACCAAATCCATACTGTATATTCAGATTTGTAATCCAAGCCCAAAAGACACATCAGAAAGTAAAGGGGAACAGAAAAAGAAGCGAAAGAGGCAAATGAAACAAAAATGGCACAAGAGCACCGTAAGGATTTTATTGCACTAATTGTGAGTCGACAATTCTCAATCTTGCAAGGTCCCTGCACATTAAAACAATAGGAATCAAATCTGATTAGCCTAAGAAACAATACGAAACTAGAGCTTTTTTCTTATGTTCAATGGCCACAAACAATACATCTAATCAGCTTAAAGGGATACCTCTATACAAGGAAAAAAGTTTTGATCATATTTTATTTAACAGTGTCTTACAGCAACCAATCTCAGAAATTTTATTAACTTTTTAATATAAGTGAATCCTTAGGAGAGGGATTTTACAAACTAGTACCGTGAAAATAAGCCAGTAGCACAGGGAGCTATACACAAGAACATTTCTGGCAAGGGATGAATGGGCCTTGCAGTCCACTGTAATGGCATAACTATGCTGTGGGCATAGTTGCCTGGGGCCTAAAAATGCTATAGGACTTGGCACCAGACAAATAAACTAATATTTTCAGAGAGTCTGCTATATGCCAGGTGCTATATCCAAATTAAATACCTGACCTCTTTGTATCCTAAAAGCTCTGTGATATGAGTATCATCATCATCTTTAATCTATCAATAAAGGACCTGGGACTGACGGTGGTCAGACCAGGTCACAGCTAACTCTCAAGATTGTTTTGAGGATTAAGAAACAATATAGGGACTTCCCTGGTGGCGCAGTGGTTGAGAATCCACCTGCCAATGCAGGGGACGCGGGTTCAAGCCCTGGTCCGGGAAGATCCCACATGCCGCGGAGCAACTAAGCCCGTGTGCCACGACAACTGAGCCTGTGCTCTAGAGCCCGTGAGCCACAACTACTGAGCCCACGTGCCACAACTACTGAAGCCAGCACACCTAGAGCCCGTGCTCCCCAACAAGAGAAGCCACCGCAATGAGAAGCCTGCACACCTCAACGAAGAGTAGCCCCCGCTTGCCGCAACTAGAGAAAGCCCACGCGCAGGAACAAAGACCCAACACAGCCAAAAATAAATAAATAAATAAATAAATATTTTTTTTAAAAAAAGAAAAAGAAACAATATATACAATGTTTCTATATAAACCACAATTAGAAATACATATATAATAGTATAAAATTGTATAGTTAGCTTCTGGTTCAATATGCCATACAAAGCACACATATTCCTCTTCTTTCCCAAATTCTCTTTGAAATAAACAGTGAAGGTAGATTTTAAAATCCATGGCACTGTAAAGTCAAGAAAGGATATGATATGATATATCATATATCAAATGATATGATATTCTACAAATATGATATTCTGATGTTTTCACAAATTTCTGCAAGGTGGAAAGAAAAAGGAATTATATTTATAAACCCAGCCTTACAAAACCAAAGCAGTTCAGCTTACATACAGGAGAAGGCTGAATGGGGATGTTGTCTTTCTGTTGAAACTGATACACATGCAGGAGCGCTGTAGCATTCATCTCCAGCTGGAGCCCCAAGAAATTTTCATGAAAAACAGTGTAAGATTTGTTTGGGAAAGATTATTAGTGTGAGTGTTTGGGCTGGGGACACAGGCAGAGAGCACACCTGCAAGAACTCCAAAATAACTCTATGGACCCGAAGAGTAAAACAGGAATGACAGTTCCTCCAAAGAGTAAAACTCACTAAAGATCACTGTTATGGGCAGAATTGTATCCTCCCCAAATTCGTATGTTGGAATCCTAACCCCAGTACCTCAGAATGCAACTGTATTTGGAGGTAGGGTTTTTTAAGATCTAATTAAGTTACAATGAGATCACTAGGGTGGGCCCTAATCCAACATGACTGGTGTCCTTATAAGAGGAGATTAGGACACATCCATAGAAGGCAAAACCATGTGAAGACAAAGGGGAAAGAATGCCATCCACAAGCCAAGGAGAGAAGCCACAGAAGAAATCAACCCTACTGACACCTTGATCTCAGACTTCTAGCCTCTGGGAGTGTGAGAAAATAGGTTTTTGTTGTTTAAGTCACCCAGTCTGTGGTACTTTGTTATGGTAGCTATAGCAAACTAATACAATCACCCCCAGTAAAATTTCTCCTACTCTGAAAATTGTGAGGTTTCCAAGCTAGCCCACCAATTGCCATCAATGGAGCCAAAAGTCTGTAGACAAGCATGCCATTCAAAGAAAGACTTTTTTGTAAAGAAGATTCCATGCTAGGTATTTATATGAATCAATATACTCCCTGTTTCAAAAATATGATTGTTCAACCAAAACTCAACAGATATCTAATGAAAACTAACAGAGTGATGTGGAAAGACTTACTCTGTGTAGACAAAAAATAATACATGGATGCAATCTTAAAAAAATAAAATTCCAATTAGTATCCTCAGAGTGTTTCAAGCTATAATAGAAATGAAGAGTCAGTCTCAGAATGGAGAGCTATCTCATTCGGAATACCCTTTTCATACCGAGTACACCAGCATTGCCAGCCACCTGTTTCTTTAGACTCTAGACAGCAATGGACAACAATTAGTAAATGAAAGAGGAAAATATGATGACTGACAAAAATAACAAGGTGGACAGGTTTTCCTTTGCTACATCATCCCAGTGTTTCAAAATGCCTGGTGAGAAGGATTTGATTAGTACCAGAACTATGGTATATTCTAATAACAGATAGCGTTGTTTATCTATAGATGAGTCACAAACTTTAAATCTCACTATAAGTCTGATGGGCAGAGAAAAAGCGATTTCTTCATTTCATCTGTAATGACTCTAGCCTAAGTTTTTACTTGTTGGTAAGCAAAAAATACGTACATGGATGATGATAGTGATAAATAGATAGATTTGCTAAATGTCCAATCTTGTATAAAGCTTAGTCTCATTTAATATATTAAAACAATGTATTAGCAGCCAATTCATATGACTGCACCAAACTGCTCTGACACTGCAATATGTGGCTGGTGATCTCAGACCCAGATCCCCCTTAATGACTTTGTGTTTCTTCAGCTTTGGCTGGCTACAGGCCCACGATCCACTGCCTCATCTTCCATCAGGCTCCTAGCCCATGGGTCCACCCCACCGTGGAGGGTCCTTTGGCAGGCTGGCTAGAATTCCAGAGTCCACACCCCACGGGAAATCTAAACTTCAAATCGCTACTTTACCTTAATCTCATTTTATTATCAAGTTTACTTTCATGTGGCTGTGCTTCAAATATTTTGTGGGGGAACCTAAGAGATAGCCTTTTTATAGAGCCCTAACAAAGAGAGGGGAAGGCAGTATATTTCTAAGAGCCCCCTCCTCCCTTGATGTTACCCCCGCATATCTAAGCCCCTCCCTCCCTAGGACATCCAAGTCCAGCCATCAACATCCTCTTCCCTGGACCTTCCTTTCTTACCAGGGTCTGAAAGGGCAGGCTCTGCCCACTTCCTCTTCCTACCTAAACTTCTTGCAATATGGTCTAGAGCAATCCACCAAGCCTAGACCTTGATAAGCTAACGAGAAAGATAATGGAGTTCAGAGAATCCTTTCTGAAGATAATAATCCTGCAAAGTCTTACTTTTGAACATGAACAGTTAAATATTATCTTTGCTCTTCTTGCATCTATTCCTATTCTTCCCAAACCACACCCAGGCCTGTGGATGATCAAGGCCAACCAAGACCATGCACTCAAAAAAGAAAGAAAAACACACAATTTTTTTTAATGACCCCAGTTACTTACAAATTTTTAAAAATAATTTTAGCCATACTTCATCGCAGAGATTCTTTCATTGTGGTCCTCGCATGCCAACTAGGGTTTCCGTATACCTACAGATGTAGATAATACCACTGGAACCCTTGTTTGTGGCCTGTGAGGTTTCCAATGCCCTCCCTAAGAGCTCTATGATGTCTGCGAGGCTTAGTTTTCTTCGAGGTACCTCTGAATCATTTCCTGCTTCTGAATTCTCTTCTGCTTCTTCTCTTTTCTGCTTCCTGTGATTCCTTTAAGTCTTTTTCACTGGTATCAACCCAAATAAGGGTCATTGCCCATCTCTTTGATTTCCTGCTCCTGCTCTCAGTGCAACTCACATGAGTCAACTGTCAGTGATTGACTTTCAACAGACATTTGGAAGTAACAGTGAGGGGGAGGGCACATTAACATGGTAGAAATTTTTTAACTAAGTATTAGACGTTCGTTTTCTTAAAAAAAAAAAAAATTGACTTTTCACAACTCAGCTTCCAATTTTTCCACTCTTTTGCTCAACCATTTCACTTTCTGTACAAGCTGCAGCACAACAACTATAAAATTTTTATTACAGAAAGAATGCATCCCTGTCCAGCACTTATACCCAAATTCATCAACTGATGAATAGATAAATAAAATGTGAGATATCCACACAATAAAATATTATTTGGCAATAAAAAGGAATGAACTACTAATTCGTGCTACAACATACATGATCCTTGAAAACATAAGTTAAAGAAGCCAGTACCGAGAAGACCACATATTGTATGAATCCATTATATGGAACTTCCAGAATAGGCAATCTATAGAGACGAGAAGTAGACGAGTGGTTGCTTGGGGCTGGGGAATTGGGAGTAAAGGGGAAATGTCTGCTAAATGGGTACAGAGTTTCTGTTATGAGGTAATGAAAATGTTCTAAAATTGATTGTGCCCAACTCTGTAAAGATACTAAAAACCATTGAATTGTACAGTTTAAATGGATAAATTTATGGCATGTAAATTTTATCCGAGTAAAGCTGTTGTGAAACAAATAAACAAAAAAGTGCTTGTACCCAGCATTTCCTACTGGCAATTACAGTCAATATTTTGTGGCCAGAGGGTGTGCAGCAAGTAAGCAACACCTCCTACAGAAGGGTGTCTGACAGGGTTTTTCTCCTCTCCAGGAGTGTGATATATTATATTGGCTCCCACATTGATTGATAGCTGTGATTAAGTAACATCATTGACCTTCCTTTGGCATACTGATTACACCATTCAGGGCCACCTGTTCCCCACTTGTCTCCTGCTGTGACTCCTATTGTTCTGTTCATCCTATTATTAAATAAATCTGTTTCATTTCAAAAAGCTGTGTTTTGGCTCATACTGCACAACAACAAGCCCTTGGAAACTTGGCTCTTCACACATATTCCTGATATCATTTTAATGGACTTTGGCACACACAGACAAACTACAGGTAGGTCATTGTCTAAAAGATTCTTTCTTCAAAATTGATGTAGAGACATTAAAATCTCAGAGAAGATATTTTGTAAAGAATAACTTTTCTCTTTAAGCTCTTCAGAACTGTAAGATAATGAGTATAAAAAAATCTGGTAAAGCCAAAATTCTTCACCAGAGCATTAATGTTAATTATTGAAGTAATACTTGAACTAATCCATTTTTTTCTTAGTCATGAAAAGTATATAATAAATACATTTTCAAATTTATGTCCCTCAATGGAAGCTTATTTTGTGGCTAATATGGACCCCCAAGGAAAAGGAAGAGGCCCAGGTCTTTGTCCCAGACTGGTTGCCAGAAAAGTAGAAATCTGAGTTCATGTGAAGGTGAGCTCGGGAAATAAAGGACAATTCTAGGTTGCACAAAGGGAAAGAACTGCATCTGAAGCAAAGTGTCTACAAAGGACAGGCAAAGTGGATGATTGGGCCCCAGAGGAAGAGCCTGGAGAGGTTCCCTGAGGTAATGAGATACAGAAGGTGAGATGCAGTGGAAAAGAGCTTTACAGTAGCTGCCAGAACCAGCCTATAAACAAGAAAAAGTATTGTGAAGGATACTGGCATTCTGGTTTTTTAAACTTTATTTTCTTCTTGAGAACGTAAAACATAGTAGATTCTATGCCCATGCTTATTTCTCAAAATCTTAAATGAGAATTTGAAGTGCAACTCCAAAATCTTCAAACCTTCAAAAGTATTTGCTCTGAAAACTCATATTCATACCATATACAATAACTTTTACCAATCTCTTCCTGTGACCTTCATATCAGCCGGAGTTAGGGGCAGAGAGGAGACTAAAGTATCCAACTCAGGCACAGTATACCACAAGTTCCCAAATAAACTTTTCATGAATTCACTATGATAAAACATAGATGGGAGAAAGAAGAGTGGCAGGTTCAGCAGAGATGAGTGTAGGTGCTCAATAAGTGTTTGGTGATTGAATAAAGATGACTAAGTATGTGCCCAAACTGAGTACTTACAACCACTCTCAAACTCCTGTAAAATAGAGATTCTAGAAGCGTTGGCAAAAGACTGCTGAATGCTAAGTGTATAAAGACACTACTACAAAACCAGTCATATTAATCCCTTCAACCCTCTAGAACAAAGGCCCCAACTGAAAATCAGACACACTATAATTATGTTCATCCTGGTTTTCAATCAACTTCAAAGCACTGTTATGGACCACTTTAACAATTTATTTCATACACTTACGTCCAGAGTGAATGGGCAACCAGTCATGATAATTCCATGAACACTTTACAATGTTCTATGAAAGTTTAAATTGGGGACTCTTTTTAAAGATGTCAAAGAACATTTGTGTCTTTCCCATTTTCTAGATACAAATATTCGTTATGTCCATAATTATGCATGAAATTCCAGAATATTTAGAAAAGAGAGTTTCAGGTACATTAAAAGAAAAGATTTATTAAATGAATGTGAGATGAAAATTCCCTGAAGAAATAGGTAAAGTGTTAATCCTATTGACAGGGTTGACTACTTATGCACAATTAATTATTCTCACACAATATTCATTTGTGACATTGTTCCAAATTTTAAGGAAATATAAGGAATTTTTGATGGAGGTCAGCTTTTATTGTGAGATTGTAAATAAAATCTACTACTTTTCTAATAGGTAATTGCTAATAAGAGACATCTAAACCATCACATATTCTAATAAATAATCGTGCACTTTATTAGTTCAGTGAATGGGAGCAAGATAGTGAAAAACAAGATGGAAAAGCTTTTAAGCACAGGAGAAAATAGAAATATGTAATTTTGAAGTGATTACTTCAAAATTGTCAGTACTTACAATAAGAGTAATCTTAACCACAAATACAGTGGGATAATTTTTTTAATCACAGAAAAATAAAGTTCAAAGATCATAATAGATAAGGAAAGATCACTAAAACTCTTGAAGACACCAACTTTTTTAACTAAAGGCAATACAATTTACCTGCAAGAGCTATTTCAATACTTTCTGAACCTTAAAAAAGAAAATCTAATTTTATTAGCTGCTGCTACCAAGGAATGTATCAAGTTAAAATAAAAATGTCATACAATGTGTCCTTCAACATGAAATCACCAAAGTGTTCTATGTTATTAACAACAAGCACCTTTATTATTCATAGAGAACTTCATCTCACTGCCTTTGAATTCAAGGGGGTTAACTTACTGAACAGTGTCTTCCATTTATTGCATACTTTCTCTAAATCCCTGGACATTTCCAGCTGACAAATACAGACACAGTTTTCATTTTCAGAAACAACATTAGTTTGCTGCACCATTGGGTGAAATCCAAGCATTTAGTCAGGCTTGTTTCCCTTGCTGCCCGGCTTAGCACATGTAATGAGAATTATGTCTTTCACTTCTACGCCAACTTGAATACATTAGATGCAAGAATAACAGAGTCAGCACTATATCAAGATAGACATGACTGCAGAAAATAATCTATTATGCCTTTACCCAGGTGGCATTCAGCTTCTAAGCATTGTAACTAATAAACCATGAAAAACTAATGACGGACTACAATTTTATATTAGTCTCATAAAATTTCATAATTTAAACCATTCAACCCATTTGTTCTTTTAAGCAGAATTATCTTGAGACTTACCAATAATCTACTCAAGTATTTTTTGCCATTTTGAAAATAAGTATACAAGGAACATGAAAACATGGTCAGCTTTTTGTTGAGAGGTTAAAAAGGCTATGTATCACAACAAACAGAGTATTATTTTCTAAAGAATAGTTAAAATCATGAAAAGTAAATCTGAATAATTGTATTTTTTTTACTTAGTTTTATATGTAAATTTTGGAATTTTTTTTCTGGTAAAGTGCTAGGTGCTAGACTGTACCATTTTGCGTGTATTTTCTAGTTGAAGACTTACACTCATAAATGAAATAGATACTTCATTATCCTCATTTTAAAGATAAACTGAGGCTTAGAGAAATTAAGTAACTCACTTAGATGAGTTAAAATCTAAACTTAGGTTTGGTGATTCATTTAATCACTAGTCTGTATGACCTCCCTAGGAAGTTTTGTCCTTCACAGAAAATGACTACATGCTTTTATCATCTTTATCATTTTATTTCATTGTATTTGATTCTGGGTACTTATATTCTACTTAAATCCAAGTTCCTCATAGAAGTTAATACTGATAAACAGGAACTTGAACTATTTATTGCTCTCCTGAGGTAAAGCAACTCTTGTCGTTTTAACATCCATTCATTCAATGAACTGTTGTTGGCTACTGTGGTAGAGACCATTAGCTAGCTATCCCAATGGCCACTCTCAGGACCCTTCCCCTTTGCTTACCTCTGCATTTGGATATTTTGAGTATTCACTTTTCAGACTCCCTTTCAGCTAAAAGTGGTTATATGACACTGTTCTATTCAATGAGATATAAGCAAAAGTCACCTGGGGAATTTGTGGAAACATCTCTGCTGCCTGAAAAAAAGTGACAAATGTTGCTAGTGCCACCCTTTTCCTCTTCATTCAGCCTAGATTATAAGCATAATGCCTGGAACTGAGTCCAGGAACTGAGTCCTTCATGATAAAGGAACATCTTATGTCCGAGAGTCAAAAAGCACAAGCACAAGAGAATAACACACCAAAGATGGCAGTGCAGATATAGAGAAAAAGTCTTGAGATGCCACTCAAAGCTCTGTGACAGTCTACACTTAGGCTTCTTTTACCATATTGGTAAATATCCTTATAGTTAAGGCTCTCTTGGCTGCATTTTCTGTAACTCAGAACCAAAACACAATTCAACTCATATTGGTGCTGGCTAGGTTCCAGGTGCTGTGAATACAGCACACTCTTGTGAAACTCACATTCTCATGCAAAAGCATTTGGTAAACAGGTAAAGAATTTCAAGTGCTGGGAAGAACAATAAAGCAGAGTAAGGGGATAGAGAATGACAAGACACAGGGAAAGTTTCTCTAAGGAGGTGACACTTAACCTAGGTAAAATGTGGGACAAAATGATGTTTTGGAAAAAATCATTGCAAGCTGAGGAAATAGCATGTGCAAAGGCCATGAGACAAGAAAATGCCTGACATAGTTGAAAATCCACAAATGGCCAGTATGGCTGAGTCCAGTGAATTAGGAAGATCAGAACATTGCCTCAAAAGTAAGCAATTCTGTTAATATCCATGAACTTTCATTTTAAAGCCTTTTATTTATCTGGAAGCATTTAACTTCTTAAAAAGCCAGTCACTTGATTTTTGGCAATTAGCTGCCCTGCACTTAAAAGTTTTTGTAAAACATTATCCTATCTCAAATATTTATCCAAGGCAACCTTGGAATGATTTCAAACACACATACATTCATCTGTTTTTAAGGACACTGGTGACACCAAGGAATAGTGAAGTTTCTTCAAAATTTGACTGTAGACATGTAAGGGATGAATAACAGCACTTCCTGGGACCATAAAATCAGGTCTCTGAACAGAGGTCTGACATATTTTTCACACTTCTTTCCCTAAGATGTCCTTAACACTAACCTACAGCACTTCTTTTTTAACTGAGGTAGCACCTAAGAATAGAAAAAATTAAACAATTTCCTCCCAACATGTTCAGAAATTTTGACATCCACATTTAATGATGCACTATGGGAGTTCTTCAAGTCACCATCTGTTAGCAGAGGTGCTTTAGAAGCAGCAGTGCAAAGATGCTGGATATTTCCCTCCACAAGGAGAAAGCTGGTGGGCAAAACAGAAAAATGATAGATGCTAATCTAACTAATATATCTGGTTTTCCTGTTCCTTTGTAGAAGCGTTATGGCAATAAGCTAAGGATGATTGCTTTTCACCTTGCACCTTAAAGAGGAAAAGTGATGGATATGCAAAAAGTTAGAAGTATTCTAAAAACAGCATTGGAGGAAAACACTATACCATGTGGCAAGACTGGGTAACATTTTAATGCATATTTCAAATTCTAATATTAATGTGTAATTGAATTCATGATAAAGTAACTCTCTAGGACTCCATCATGAGTTTAAATGTTGAATCAGAAGATAAACATAGATAAACACATCCATAGAAATAAAAATTATCAGATTATGTTTTCCTCTACATTGGATTGAAATATTCATGAAAATTCTATTCAATCATAAGAGAAAGTTTGTCTTTATAGAAGAATTCCAGCTAATAAATGTCAGAAAAATGATAACATTAGAATATCACAATTTTGCAACCCAAATGAAGTCATTGATTTAAGCAATATTCATCAATGAATGAAATCATTAAGTAACAAGTTACTGGTGAACGCTTCAGTGGGAGGCACCAGGCTGTCACTACCAGAAGCCGTTAATCAAACTCAGTCTTACAATACATATGGGGCAACCTGACGTCATGCCTCCAGATGTGATGTGATAAAAATCACATAGGACCACCTGGAAGTAGTCTGGCAAAAAAAGTTGAATGTGAATTTAATCAAACCCCTAGAACTGACTTTAATTTACAGGGAATATGTGGAGAGGAGGAAAAGATCTGGGCAATCACTAGGGCACTTATGAGTCAATGACATGGGGGAAAAGCTAATGAGGAGATTGCTTTATATGAAAAGAGACCATCAAATTTTAAAAATGTGTAAAGATCTATTGATACTATGTATAAAATAGATAACTAATGAGAACCTACTGTATAGCATAGGGAACTCTATAGTCAGTGCTCTGTGGTGACCTAAATTGGAAGGAAATCCGAAAAAGAGAGGATATATGTATACGTATAGCTGATTCACTTTGCTGTACAGTAGAAACTAACACAACATTGTAAAGCAACTATACTCCAATAAAAATTTTTTTAAATAAATAAATTAATTAAAAATATGTAAAGATACTTTTAATCTAAAAAAGAAAAAATGTTACTGATGAACCTAGTTGCAGGGCAGGAATAAAGACGTAGACATAGAGAATGGACTTGAGGACACGGGGTGGGAGGGGGAAGCTGGGGCGAATTGAGAGTAACATCGACATATATACACTACCGAATGTAAAATAGTTAGCTAGTGGGAAGCAGCAGCATAGCACAGGGAGATCAGCTCGGTGCTATGCGATGACCTAGAGGGGTGGGATAGGGAGGGTGGGAGGGAGGCTCAAGAGGGAGGGGATATGGGGACATATGTATGCGTAAGGCTGATTCATTTTATTGTACAACAAAAACTAACACAGTATTGTGAAGCAATTATACTCCACTAAAGATCTATTAAAAAAATAAAAAAGTTGGAGAAATGTAATTATGAACTGCATATTAGGTGATATCAAAGAATTATCTTTAATGTACATTGTGATAATGAAACTTTAAGAAAATACCTTTTTTTATTTAAGAAATGAATGCCGATGGATTAACCAAGATGGCGGAGTAGAAGGACGTGCTCTCACTCCCTCTTGCGAGAACACCAGAATCACAACTGGCTGCTGGACAATCATTGACAGGAAGACACTGGAACTCACCAAGGAGGATACCCCACGTCCAAGGACAGAGGAGAAGACACAGTGAGACGGTAGGAGGGGCGCAATCAGAGTAAAATCAAATCCCATAGGTGTTGGGTGGGTGACTCACAGACTGGCGAACACTTATACCACAGAAGTCCACCCACTGGAGTGAAGATTCTGAGCCCCATGTCAGGCTTCCCAACGTGGGGGTCCAGCAACGGGAAGAGGAATTCCTAGAGAATCAGACTTTGAAGCCTAGTGGGAATTGATTACAGGACTTTGACAGGACTGGGGGAAACAGAGACCCCACTCTTGGAGGGCACACACAAAGTAGTGTGTGCATCGGGACCCAGGGGAAGGAGCAGTGACCCTGGGGGAGACTGAACCAGACCTACCTGCTGGTGTTGGGGGGTCTCCTGCAGAGGCAGGAGGTGGCTCTGTTTCACCGTGGGGACAAGGACACTGGCAGCGGAGGTTCTGGGAAGTGCTCCTTGGCCTGAGCCCTCCCAGAGTCTGCCATTAACCCCATCAAAGAGCCCAGGTAGGCTCCAGTGTTGGGTTGCCTCAGGCAAAACAACCAACAGGGAGGGAACCCAGCCCCACCCATCAACAGTCAAGTGGATTAAAGTGTTACAGAGCTCTGTCCGCCACAGCAACAGTCAGCTCTACCCACCACCAGAGCCTCCCATCAAGCCTCTTAGATAGCCTCAACCACCAGAGGGCAGACAGCAAAAGCAAGAAAAACTACAATCCTGCAGCCTCTGGGCCAAAACCCACAGTTACAGAAAGATAGACAAGATGAAAAGGCAGAGGGCTATGTACCAGATGAAGGAACAAGAAAAAACCCCAGAAAAACAACTAAATGAAGTGGAGATAGGCAACCTTCCAGAAAAAGAATTCAGAATAATGATAGTGAAGATGATCCAGGACCTCAGAATAAGAATGGAGGCAAAGATTGAGAAGATGCAAGAAATGATTAACAAAGACCTAGAAGAATTAAAGAACAAACAAACAGAGATGACCAATACAATAACTGAAATGAAAACTACACTAGAAGGAATCAATAGCAGAATAACTGAGGCAGAAGAACGGATAAGTGACCTGGAAGACAGAATGGTGGAATTCACTGCTGCGGAACAGACTAAAGAAAAAAGAATGAAAAGAAATGAAGACAGCCTAAGAGACCTCTGGGACAACATTAAACGCAACAACATTCGCATTATAGGGGTCCCAGAAGGAGAAGAGAGAAAGGGCCAGAGAAAATATTTGAAGAGATTATAGTCGAAAACTTCCCTTACATGCGAAAGGAAATAGCCACACAAGTCCAGGAAGCGCAGAGAGTCCCATACAGGATAAACCCAAGGAGAAACACGCCGAGACACATAGTAATCAAAATGGCAAAAATGAAAGACAAAGAAAAATTATTGAAAGCAGCAAGAGAAAAACGACAAATAACATACAAGGGAACTCCCATAAGGTTAACAGCTGATTTCTCAGCAGAAACTCTACAAGCCAGAAGGGAGTGGCATGATATACTTAAAGTGATGAAAGGGAAGAACCTACAACCAAGATTACTCTACTCAGCAAGGATCTCATTTAGATTTGATGGAGAATTCAAAAGCTTTACAGACAAGCAAAAGCTAAAAGAATTCAGCACCACCAAACCAGCTCTACAACAAATGCTAAAGGAACTTCTCTAAGTGGGAAACACAAGAGAAGAAAAGGACCTACAAAAACAACCCAAAACAATTAAGAAAATGGTCATAGGAACATACATATCGATAATTACCTTAAACGTGAATGGATTAAATGCTCCAACCAAAAGACACAGGCTTGCTGAATGGATACAAAAACAAGACCCATATATATGCTGTCTACAAGAGACCCACTTTAGACCTAGGGACACATACAGACTGAAAGTGAGGGGATGGAAAAAGATATTCCATGCAAATGGAAATCAAAAGAAAGCTGGAGAAGCTATACTCATATCAGATAAAATAGACTTTAAAGTAAAGAATGTTACAAGAGACAAAGAAGGACACTACATAATGATCAAGGGATCAATCCAAGAAGAAGATATAACAATTATAAATATATATGCACCCAACATAGGAGCACCTCAATACATAAGGCAACTGCTAACAGCCATAAAAGAGGAAATTGACAGTAACACAATAATAGTGGGGGACTTTAACACTGCACTTACACCAATGGACAGATCATCCAAAATGAAAATAAATAAGGAAACAGAAGCTTTAAATGACACAATAGACCAGATAGATTTAATTGATATTTATAGGACATTCCATCCAAAAACAGCAGATTACACGTTCTTCTCAAGTGCGCACGGAACATTCTCCAGGATAGATCACATCTTGGGTCACAAATCAAGCCTCAGTAAATTTAAGAAAATTGAAATCATATCAAGCATCTTTTCTGACCACAACGCTATGAGATTAGAAATGAATTACAGGGAAAAAAACGTAAAAAAGACAAACACATGGAGGCTAAACAATACGTTACTAAATAACCAAGAGATCACTGAAGAAATCAAAGAGGAAATAAAAAAATACCTAGAGACAAATGACAATGAAAACACGACGATCCAAAACCTATGGGATGCAGCAAAAGCAGTTCTAAGAGGGAAGTTTATAGCTATACAAGCCTACCTAAAGAAACAAGAAAAATCTCAAGTAAACAATCTAACCTTACACCTAAAGAAACTAGAGAAAGAAGAACAAACAAAACCCAAAGTTAGCAGAAGGAAAGAAATCATAAAGATCAGAGCAGAAATAAATGAAATAGAAACAAAGAAAACAATAGCAAAGATCAATAAAACTAAAAGCTGGTTCTTTAGGAAGATAAACAAAATTGATAAGCCATTAGCCAGACTCATCAAGAAAAAGAGGGAGAGGACTCAAATCAATAAAATCAGAAATGAAAAAGGAGAAGTTACAACAGACACTGCAGAAATACAAAGCATCCTAAGAGACTACTACAAGCAACTTTATGCCAATAAAATGGACAACCTGGAAGAAATGGACAAATTCTTAGAAAGGTATAACCTTCCAAGACTGAACCAGGAAGAAACAGAAAATATGAACAGACCAATCACAAGTAATGAAATTGAAACTGTGATTAAAAATCTTCCAACAAACAAAAGTCAAGGACCAGATGGCTTCACAGGTGAATTCTATCAAACATTTAGAGAAGAGCTAACAGCTATCCTTCTCAAACTCTTCCAAAAAATTGCAGAGGAAGGAACATTCCCAAACTCATTCTATGAGGCCACCATCACCCTGATACCAAAACCAGACAAAGACACTACAAAGAAAGAAAATTACAGACCGATATCACTGATGAATATAGATGCAAAAATCCTCAACAAAATACTAGCAAACAGAATCCAACAACACATTAAAAGGATCATACACCATGATCAAGTGGGATTTATCCCAGGGATGCAAGGATTCTTCAATATACGCAAATCAATCAATGTGATACACCATATTAACAAATTGAAGAAGAAAAACCATATGATCATCTCAATAGATGCAGAAAAGGCTTCTGACAAAATTCAACACCCATTTATGATAAAAACTCTCCAGAAAGTGGGCATAGAGGGAAACTACCTCAACATAATAAAGGCCATATATGACAAACCCACAGCAAACATCATTCTCAATGGTGAAAAACTGAAAGCATTTCCTCTAAGATCAGGAACGAGACAAGGATGTCCACTCTCACCACTATTATTCAACATAGTTCTGGAAGTCTTAGCCACGGCAATCAGAGAAGAAAAAGAAATAAAAGGAATCCAAAATGGAAAAGAAGAAGTAAAACTGTCACTGTTTGCGGATGACATGATATTATACATAGAGAATCCTAAAACTGCCACCAGAAAACTGCTAGAGCTAATTAATGAATATGGTAAAGTTGCAGGATACAAAATTAATGCACAGAAATATCTTGCATTCCTATACACTAATGATGAAAAATCTGAAAGAGAAATTATGGAAACACTCCCATTTACCATTGCAACAAAAAGAATAAAATACCTAGGAATAAACCTACCTAGGGAGACAACAGACCTGTATGCAGAAAACTATAAGACACTGATGAAAGAAATTAAAGATGATACCAACAGATGGAGAGATATACCATGTTCTTGGATTGGAAGAATCAACATTGTGAAAATGACTATACTACCCAAAGCAATCTACAGATTCAATGCAATCCCTATCAAATTACCAATGGCATTTTTTACGGAACTAGAACAAATCATCTTAAAATTTGTATGGAGACACAAAAGACCCCGAATAGCCAAAGCAGTCTTGAGGGAAAAAAACGGAGCTGGAGGAACCAGACTTCCTGACTTCAGACTATACTACAAAGCTACAGTAATCAAGACAATATGGTACTGGCACAAAAACAGAAACATAGATCAATGGAACAAGATAGAAAGCCCAGAGATAAACCCACGCACCTATGGTCAACTAATCTATGACAAAGGAGGCAAAGATATACAATGGAGAAAAGACAGTCTCTTCAATAAGTGGTGCTGGGAAAACTGGACAGCTACATGTAAAAGAATGAAATTAGAATACTCCCTAACACCATACACAAAAATAAACTCAAAATGGATTCGAGACCTAAATGTAAGACTGTACACTATAAAACTCTTAGAGGGAAACATAGGAAGAACACTCTTTGACATAAATCACAGTAAGATCTTTTTTGATCCACCTCCTAGAGTAATGGAAATAAAAACAAAAATAAACAAATGGGACCTAATGAAACTTCAAAGCTTTTGCACAACAAAGGAAACAATAAACAAGACCAAAAGACAACCCTCAGAATGGGAGAAAATATTTGCAAACGAATCAACGGACAAAGGATTAATCTCCAAAATATATAAACAGCTCATTCAGCTCAATATTAAGGAAACAAACAACCCAATCCAAAAATGGGCAGAAGACCTAAATAGACATTTCTCCAAAGAAGACATACAGACGGCCACGAAGACATGAAAAGATGCTCAACATCACTAATTATTAGAGAAATGCAAATCAAAACTACAATGAGGTATCACCTCACACCAGTTAGAATGGGCATCATCAGAAAATCTACAAACAACAAATGCTGGAGAGGGTGTGGAGAAAAGGGAACCCTCTTGCACTGTTGGTGGGAATGTAAATTGATACAGCCACTATGGAGAAAAATATGGAGGTTCCTTAAAAAACTAAAAATAGAATTACCATATGACCCAGCAATCCCACTACTGGGCATATACCCAGAGAAAACCATAATTCAAAAAGACACATGCACCCGAATGTTCATTGCAGCACTATTTACAATAGCCAGGTCATGGAAGCAACCTAAATGCCAATCGACATATGAATGGATAAAGAAGATGTGGTACATATATACAATGGAATATTACTCAGCCATAAAAAGGAACGAAATTGAGTCATTTGTTGAGACGTGGATGGATCTAGAGACTGTCATACAGAGTGAAGTAAGTCAGAAAGAGAAAAACAAATATCGTATATTAACGCATATATGTGGAACCTAGAAAAATGGTACAGATGAGCCAGTTTGCAGGGCAGAGGTTGAGACACAGATGTAGAGAATGGACATATGGACACCAAGGGGGGAAAACTGCGGTGGGGTGGGGATGGTGTTGTGCTGAATTGGGCGATTGGGATTGACATGTATACACTGATGTGTATAAAATTGATGCCTAATAAGAACCTGCAGTATAAAAAAACAAACAAAACAACTAATACTAAACTTTCATTGGGTTATTTGTATGGAAATATGTTAATATAAATGTTTCAGATATTACATGAAATTTCTAAAAATCTTATATGTTCTGGTATAATGTTATAAGTCATAATCCTAGTTATTACCTTAAAATGTATATCTCCGAAATAACTAATTTTCTTGTCAACTGCATTATTATGAACTTTCATCAAATTTTTAACTGTGGTCATTTTTAAGTCTTTTGTCATTTACAGACAGTTCTGTGTGTACTCTGATGCTTTTGCAAATATGTTCCTATAAAAGGGTTTCATCTTTAAGAAATTCATGGAAAAGACTCTGACAAGTACAGGTTTCTGGTAACTGACTGTACTGCTGAACTGAATGAATAAGCATTTTCAGAACTCTAATGAAAAACTGATGAACTCATAAAAGTGCTAACAAAAGATCAAGATAAAAAAAAAATTAATTACATGGGACTGAGTGAACTGATGAGGATGAGTATAATTTTTGTGACTTTGTCTGAATTAAAAAAAAAAAAAAAATCCAACAAGGACTCAGAGGCAAAGAATATACAAATCAATTTTCACTGCAAAGTAAAGGAGCTGTTACAGTGGAGGATTACTGGACTGAATGTCAATATTATGACATAGTATGAGTGTGTTTCATGTTTGGTAATTGCAATCATTGTTGCTTTTGTTGTGGTCATCCATGTACAATGCTTGGTGTCAGTCTATTTATCTCTTGTAAAAATAAAATACAGTGTGTGTGTGTGAAAAAAAAAAAAAAAAAAGACAGACAACAAGTGTTGATGAGGATGTAGACAAACTGAAATATGATCCAGGTGGGAATATAAAATGGTGCAGCCACTTTGGAAAACACTTTGGCAGTTACTCAGAAGCTTAAACAGAGTTACCATATGATCCAGCAATTCTACTCCTAGGTATATACGTAAGAAAATTGAAGGAACATGTCCACACAAGAACCTGTACATTAATGTTTACAGCAGCATTTTTCATAATGGCCAAAAAAGCAGAAACAATCCACATGTCCAACAACTCATGGATAAGCATGTTGTATATGTATTTGAAATACTGTTTGTTACTGTTCATAAAAAACAACAAGTACTGATTCCTGCTACAAAGTGGATGAACCTTGAAAATATTAAGTAAAAGAAGTCAGACACAAAAAAAAAAAAAAAAAAGAAATGAATGCCAAAGTTTATAGGGGTGAAATTGCTATTATGTGTGGAATTTGCCTTAAACTTAATCAATAAAGAAATAAGGAGGGAAAGAGGATGACAAAGTAAATATGGCAAAATTCTGATAATCTAAGTGATAGGTATAGGGATTTTATTGAACTATTTTTCTATTTTTTCATATTTGAAAATTTTCATAATTTTTAGTATTCATTAATCAGATCTTCATTAAGCAACTCATTTGAAAATGTCTTTTCTAGGACAAATAATATTAGCAAAGGCAATTAAAAAGAAAATCCGTGACTATTGAAAGTGCAATAACAGATACAAGCTATCATATATCCATGGTGCACCACAGGTAAAAATAATTTATATTTATAATAGTATATATTCATTAATTATTTATGAAATCTCTGTTCAATAGAAAAAATATAAGAAAATTATAGAAGAGGAGTGCAAAAACCGATCCTCAGTGCTTATCACTTTTTAAGAAAAACGTTACATCAGAGCCTATACATACAAATACATTTACCACCCTAGGATTTCATACAGAGCCATGTAGCCAACTACATATAGACTTCCGCAAATTTTAATATCTGTAAATTTTTGTACAGCCCTTAAATCTTGCTTGCTTAAAAAGGATCACTGTAAATCACTGCAGTCTTTTTTGAGAGTAATCTGACAGTCTATGGTTGTCTTCTTCAGTTTGAGCTGCTATAGCAAACTACCATAAATTAAGTAGTTTAAACAAACATTTATTTCTCACAGTTCTGGAGACTATGAAGTCCAAGATCAAGGTGCCAACAGAACTGGTGTCCAGTGAAGGCACTCACTCTTCCTGGTTTACAGAAGACGGTCTTTTCATATAGTACCCTCACGTGGTGGAGAGAGAGGAAGCAAGCTCTCAATGCACATATGATAGAAAAACCTAGAAATAACCTATTAGCCAACCATTAGAAATACTTGTCAGCCAGCTCTGTGAAATACTACAGTAAATATGGAGATCATATAGATGAATGCAATAGCATAAATATACAATATTGAATGGAAAGTATAACTTTAGATTCATTGAGTTTATAGTGATACTGCTCTAACACTAGTTATAACTTTGGACATGTTATGTAACTCTTCTGAAGTTTAGTTTCCTTCAAAGAGTTATAATAAAGATCCATCAAAAGTACCCAATAAATATTAGCTATTATGATTATATTACTTTTATATTATTAGAAGGAGTCAAAAAGAAATTCAAAAAATTGTATGTTTGAGGCAAAGGAATAATAGGTATCACTTCTGTAAATTTATTTTTCAAACCTTATATTATTTAAAATTCAAAGGAAAAAGCTAAAACTGAATCACATCCTTCTCAAATTTAGGATGACTTTTTTCTGTATATATAGATAAGAAAGGCACATTTGATTTACCTAGGCAGTTTATGTGTTTGAGCTTTCAGTCAGTCAAAACCTGATAATTGAATTTAACAATACGGTTAACATGATAAATTACAATTAAAGATTTTCTGGGGCTTCCCTGGTGGCGCAGTGGTTGAGAATCTGCCTGCCAATGCAGGGGACACGGGTTCGAGCCCTGGTCTGGGAAGATCCCACATGCCGCGGAGCGGCTGGGCCCGTGAGCCATGATTACTGAGCCTGCGCGTCTGGAGCCCGTGCTCCGCAACAAGAGAGGCCGCGACAGTGAGAGGCCCGCGCACTGCGATGAAGAGCGGCCCCCGCTTGCCGCAACTAGAGAAAGACCTCGCACAGAAACGAAGACCCAACACAGCCAAAAATAAATAAATAAATAAATTTAAAAAAAAAAAAAAAAAAGATTTTCTGTTACCCAATTTTTACATTTCTAAGGGAAAGACTAAATCTATGACTTATTTATACATTGGTAAATTTATCGTTTCTAATATTGCGTTTAGAAATTGGCTTCATGTTCATAAAGGAAATTATCCTATACTATTTCTTTCTAATTTCTTTTTTTTTCAGCATTTTTTAATCAAGGTGTATTCACATCATAAACTGACTTAAAAAGCCTTAAATTTAGAAAAGTTTAGAAAAGTTCCTATAAATTAGAGGTTATTTATTCTGTGAAGGATGGTTAAAATTCACCTGTAAAATAATCTGGACTTAGACGAGTGTGCATGTGCGTTGTGGGGAGGGTGTGTGTGTGTGCTGTAAATTTTTAACTACTGTTCAATTTCTTTTTTGACAGGTTATAGGTATGTTTACATCTTTGATATCTTTATAAGCCAATTTTCTACAAAGTTGTTCATTTTTTTACCTTTTCCAATTCATTAGCATATATTTGTACATGATTTTCCCTTAGGATTTTTAAAATCTCTGCTAGATCTGTAGTTATATCCTGCTTTTGATGTGACTATTACTTATGCCTTCTCTCTCGTTTCTCAGTCTTGTTGGGCTGCAGCTTGTACAGCAGAGAGATATATATATATATAACTAAATATATATATACCTATATATTCTTTTTCAGATACTTTTCCCTCATAGGTTATTACAAAATATTAAGCATAGTTCCCTGTGCTATACAGTAGATCCTTGTTGGTTATCTATTTTATATATAGTAGTGTGTATACGTTAATCCCAAACTCCTAATTTATCGCTCTCCCCCTTTCCTCTTTGGTAACCACAGTTTGTTTTCTTTGTCTGTGAGTCAATTTCTGTTTTGTAGGTAAGTTCATTTGTATCCTTTTTTTTTTTTAGATTCCACATAAAAGCGATATCATATGATATTTGTCTTTGGCTTACTTCACTTAGTATGATAATTCTAAGTCTATCCATGTTGTTGCAAATGGCATTATTTCATTCTTTTTATGGCTGAGTAATATTCCATTGTATATATGTACCACATCTTCTTTATCCATTCCTCTGTCAAAGAATATTTACGTTGCTTCCATGTCTTGGTTATTGTAAATAGTGCTGCAGTGAACGTTGGGGTGCATTTATCTTTTAGAATTATGGTATTATGGTTTTCTCCAGATATATGCCCAGGAGTGGGATTGCAGGATCATATGATAGTTCTATTTTTAGCTTTTTAAGGAACCTCCGTACTGTTTTCCATAGTGGCTGCACCAGTTTGCATTCCCACCAACAGTGTAAGAGGGTTCCCTTTTCTCCACACCCTCTCCGGCATTTACTATTTGTAGACTTTTTAATGACGGCCATTCTGACTGGTGTGAGGTGATACCTCATTGTAGTTTTGATTTGTATTTCTCTGATAATTAGTGATGTTGAGCATTTTTTCATGTGCTTTTTGGCCATCTGTATGTCTACTTTGGAGAAATGTCTATTTAGATCTTCTGCCCATTCTTTGTTTGTGTTTTTTTTTGATATTGAGTTTTATGAGCTGTTTGTATATTTTGGAAATTAAGCCCTTCTTGGTCGCATCATTTGCAAATAATTTCCCCCATTCTGTAGGTTGTCTTTTCATTTTGTTTGTGATTTCCTTTGCTGTGCAAAAGCTTTTAAGTTTCATTAGGTCCCATTTGTTTATTTTTGTTTTTATTTCCATTACTCTAGGAGGTGGATCAAAAGATATTGCTGCGATTTATGTCAAAGAGAATTCTGCCTGTGTTTTCCTCTAGGATTTTTATATCTGGTCTTACATTTAGGTCTTTAATCCATTTTGAGTTTATTTTTGTATATGGTGTTAGAGAATGTTCTAATTTCATTCTTTCACATGTAGCTGTCCAGTTTCCCCAGCACCACTTATTGAAGAGACTATCTTTTCTCCATTGTATATTCTTGCCTCCTTTGTCATAGATTAATTGACCATAGGTGTGTGGGTTTATTTCTGGGCTTTCTATCCTGTTCCCTTGATCTATACGTCTCTTTTTTGTGCCAGGGACACATTTTTATGTTAATTTCTCAGTTTAGAATTTTCTAAACCATCAGGATACTATAACTGAAATTCCAAATCCTTTTGAAGGATAGACCAAGGTTTAAATTTCTCACAGGAACTTTCTCTCCCACCCAGATAAAAAAGAGGAAATCTTCCTTTTTATCTCCTTCAGTCTCCACCCAGATGGGTGGATGTTTTTAGTCCTTTCTTGTGTAGTATACCTTTTCAATAGTCAGGGCATTACGCATGGGTCCTGCCTCCAATTCTGCACCTTCAGAGCCCAAGACCTACCCTCACATCCTAGTATAGGTGTTCAAACCCAAGGCTCTAGTTGCTACCTGGTCCAAGATCTCTTTCAGGCTTTCATTGTCCATGTCTCTATCTTTCTCTCTAACACTCATATTCCTATTTGCTCTGGCACCTAAGGATTTCCCTTATACTCTTTTAAGTCCATCCATGCATATATTTTTTTAATATTTTGCTATATTTTCTCAAGCGTTTCTAGGTATTTGTAATAGGTATTTCCACCAACATTCTGGAAGCAGAAATAGCAATAAACACTTAGTGAGTTGATAAGCATGTCTGGCTGCCATAAAGTTGGCATGTCTTCATGAGAGAATGAAATCATCCTGCTTTTAATTCTGCATTGAATTAAATTATTTTACTAGTCATAAAGTCAAATTTATATTTTATAAGGATCATTCACAGTTGAAAGAATTTTATAGAATAATAAAGTATTTGATAGAATGAGATGAGTTTGATGTGAAAAAATATATATTCTAAAGTAGAAAATTTACAGCTTTAGTTGTTATATACTAAAAATATAGGGACACAAGTGAACATAATACCAAACTGATGCCAAGTGAAGCCAAATGGAATCACAGGGCTACTATACGAATAAAGTTTCTCAGTGCACAGAAAAGAAATAGTAGGAGAAGGGAGTCATCAACTAGATATGACACCATAGCCATCATTACCAAAATTCTTCTTATAAAATATGATTCGGTTTCAGGTAAACACTACCCTCTATCATATTAAATTGGTATTGCTAACTTGAATTTTATTTGCTTTTATGGTTTGATTGATATTTAATGTGTAAATTTGTTATGATTTTATAGTTGTGTTAGAGTTACAAGAATTAAGAGTCTGTCTACCATTATATATACACATATTTTTGTAACATTATAAAAATGTAAGTATATACAAGGCTGGATAATTTTTTCTTTTAAAAGACTGAGAAATAGAAATGCAAGTGCAACACTCCCTAACACCATGCACAAAAATAAACTCAAAATGGATTAAAGACCTAAATGTAAGACCAGACACTCCCTAACACCATGCACAAAAATAAACTCAAAATGGATTAAAGACCTAAATGTAAGACCAGACACTATAAAACTCTTAGAGGAAAACATAGGAAGAACACGCTTTGACATAAATCACAGCAAGATCTTTTTTGATCCACCTCCTAGAGTAATGGAAATAAAAACAAAAATAAACAAATGGGACCTAATGAAACTTCAAAGCTTTTGCACAGCAAAGGAAACTATAAACAAGACAAAAAGACAACCCTCAGAATGGGAGAAAATATTTGCAAATGAATCAAGGGACAAAAGATTAATCTCCAAAATATATAAACAGCTCATGCAGCTCAATATTAAAAAAACAAACAACCCAATCCAAAAATGGGCAGAAGACCTAAATAGACATTTCTCCAAAGAAGACATACAGATGACCAAGAGGCACATGAAAAGCTGCTCAACATCACTAATTATTAGAGAAATGCAAAACAAAACTACAATGAGGTAACACCTCACAAGGGTTAGAATGGACATCATCAGAAAATCTACAAACAACAAATGCTGGAGAGGGTGTGGAGAAAAGGGAACCCTCTTGCACTGTTGGTGGGCATGTAACTTGATGCAGCCACTATGGAGAACAGTATGGAGGTTCCTTAAAAAACTAAAACTAGAATTACCATATGACCCAGCAATCCCACTACTGGGCATATAGCCAGAGAAAACCATAATTCAAAAAGACACATGCACCCCAATGTTTATTGCAGCACTATTTACAATAGCCAGGTCATGGAAGCAACCTAAATGTCTATCAACAGATGAATGGATAAAGAAGATGTGGTATATATATACAATGGAATATTACTCAGCCATAAAAAGGAAGGAAATTGGGTCATTTGTAGAGATGTGGATGGAACTAGACACTGTCATACAGAGTGAAATAAGTCAGAAAGAGAAAAATAAATATCATATATTAATGCATATATGTGGAATCTAAAAAAATGGTACAGATGAACCAGTTTGCAAGGCAGAAATAGAGACACAGCTGTAGAGAACAAACATATGGACACCAAGGGGGGAAAGCAGGGGGTGGGGGGTGGGATGAATTGGGAGATTGGGATTGACATATATACACTAATTTGTATAAAATAGGTAACTAATAAGAACCTGCTGTATAAAATAAAATGAAATTTAAAAAAAAAAAGAAATGTAAGTGCAGAAAGTTATCCTACTCAGCTCTGTTTTCAGTTGCAAAATATTGGAAACAACCTATATGCCCATATATAGGAGAGAAATATAATGAAATATGGAACATTGACACAATGGAGTATTATGCAGCTATGAAAAAATGGGGAAAAGTCTCTATGTGTTGATACAAATTATTTCCCAGATATGTTATTAAGTGAAAAATGGCAAAGTACAAAAGACTAAATAGTATACTACTTTCTTGTAAGAAAGAAGAGGAAATAAAAACATATACATGTATCTACCCATCTGTGCAAAATAAAACACAGGAAAGTTAAACCAGAGTCTAATGAGACTGGTTACCCACAAGGAGTAAATGGAAATGGGGTAAAATGAATTAAAAAATAGAAACAGAGTAGAAGGTGTGGAGAGAATGATACTTTTCTAAGTTTATCTTGTTTACAATTTGACTTTTAGAATCCTTTCAAATGTTTTACATATTCCAATTAATAAATAATTAAAATCACAAGTATTAATAAATGATTAAAACTGAATGCAGACAGAAACAGATGATCTTAATTGTATTACCAACGAATAACATAACCATATGGAAGTAGAGGGAGGGAAAAAAACTATCAAGCAACTTTGGAAAACAGTATTTTGACTATAAACTCTTAAAACAGTATACAAATATCACTCTCTAATAAGTAGGTTTGTTTACACAGGTGTATGGATTAGCAATTCAGAAACTACTTTTAAGTATTTCAGGATTGAGCAAATTCATAAATATATTATGAATAATGAAGGCCATGTTCCTTCCTGTCAGAGAATAGAGCTTCAGATAAGGAAAGAGAGAAAGCTAGAATGAATCAAATTGTATTAGACTGGAATTGGAGCTATCAATATAAATTCATGGTTTTTTTTTTTAAGGTAGGTAGATGATAGATAGATTGATAGATAGATAGATAGATAGAGATAGAGATAGACAGATAAACAGACTTAGATGTGTATGTATACATTCATATATTTCCTCACTCTGTCCACTTAGAGGGTCTAAAAGCAATGATACCCCCATACCAATACACACACCTAGTACCTAGATCTTGGTTTTTAAGTACTATTCCTCAGCAAAAAGAACCTGAACTCTGGAGAAATGGCTGATTCCAGGACTGGGTTAGTGAAAGCACAAGATTGCCCTAGAGCATCTTGTAGTTCCAGAAAGCAAGGAACTATACACACACATGCACACACATATGCAAACGCAGAAAGGATAACAACATGTCAAGATGTAGGACCCAACTTCCTATGGGTAATGGGCAAATTTGAACAACATAAATAATGATAGTAATGGATTATAATCTATAGAATAAAATAAGAATCCATGAGTACAGACTGACATAAATAAATTAAGTAATGAATAAATAGAATACAAGAGAAAGCTCTTCTTTAAAGTAGAATTCCAGTTAATACAGGTACAAAGAAGATGTAACTGGAAAATCACCATTTGTAAAATACCACAGTAAAATTTTTTCAGTCAGGAATCATCAACTGATACTAAAATTGTGGGCAAAAGTGTGATGAGAAAGAGGATATTTACAGTCTCAAAATATCTCTTCAAAAATGGAAACAACACAGTAACTTTATGGGAGAGAAACCTGGCAAACACCACCTTAATTAGGTGATAAAATTTGATCAGGCATAATGGGACAAATTTGTCATCATTTGCCTCTTGATGTGATGTACTAAGAACACAAAAACATTTCTGTGGTACTCTTGACAAAAACTCATCACTGAATATAATCATGAGGAAGCAACAGGACAACCCAAATTGAGTGACAGTCTCTAAAATAACTCACCAATACTTAAAAAGTGTCAAGATCATGATAGACAATACCAATACTATTATCTAACTGATGAAATTTTTTAAAGGTCCTTAGATTAGATATTATTATTATATTGATGTTAATTTTCTGAGTTTTAGAATAATACTGTGCTACATAAAATGCTAACATTCGGAATGCCTGAAAAGATATATGGGAATTCTGTGTGCTATTTTTGGAACTTTTTAAAAGTATGAAATTGTTTCAAAATGATTTTTTTTAATTAAAAAGATAAGAATATGGACATTCTTCAAACTTGAGAAACATGACCAATCACGTATGACTGGCCAAAGTAGAAATAAAAATGTGCAATACCAAAACTAAGGTGAGAAAGAAAAGACATATTTTCATACTCTGTAATATATATTAAAATGCAAAATGCAGCAATTAAAAATATTTCTGTACCAATTGAATCACTGGCTTGAACCTCAGGTGTCCCCCTTAAATTCTGCAACCACCCAGCCCTTCCCATGGGATCTCATGAACCTCCCCATGATGGGAGAATAACAGGTTAATGCTTTGGGCCATGTTTGTTCTGAATGGAGAGTGTCCATGCCATAGCAGTTGTTAAATATTTCGACTAGCATCACTAATAGATGTGCTTTGAGCCAGCTATTCAAACATTACCAATAATAGTAAAAACTAACAATGACTGAGTTTTTTCTATGTGTCAGGCTATATCATGGTGCTTTATGCTGATTATTTCATTTGATCTTTGTAACAAACATGTGAGTTTAATACTACATTTAACTAAAAATGAAAAAATTTATACTGACATAATGCAATAACTGGCATCAAAAAAATCAGTCACATAAAATATGGGTACGTTATGGTAATGGTTAATAAAGTGTGTAAGCCTGTAGAGCTAGCCATCCAAGAGTTCTATTAGCCTAATTGTGCACACTAAAGTCTTCTAGTCTCAGTATGCTTTGGCAACACCTTATAGGTAGTTATAAACTCAAGCTTAAATATGAACAGGGATAACTCTGACTATCTGGAATTTCCAAGACAGTGGAAGGGATTCCAAGAATCTCCAAGTTAGTTCACATCCGTTCTATCAGTCCATTCTGGGGAGAAAACTGAGGACTCAGAGACATCCAACCCAATTTCCCAGTCACATTTCCTACCTAGCTTTACATTCCTCCCACCCACAGAAGAAGAATGAGGGCCAGTCACCAACTGGATTTTATTCAAACGTGTATTACTGTGAAGTAGGTTATTGTGACCTTTTTACTTTATTGAGAGAGTTCAAGAAACTTGAGACTACCAAACTAAGTGCTATGCCTAATAGTACTATTTATTGGACATCAAATCACAAAGCACCCTGTGATATTGCTTCTATTAGTTTCCAGAATTATAATTTTGTCTCTTTAATTCATTTTTAAGATGTTTATACATATTTTCCCCAACAAGACATTAATTACTCTGAGACAAGAACTATGTTGTTGTGTCCCAAATCTCTCACTGCCTTGCATAGAACAGGTATACAGAAAATAATTTAATTGATTGAAGTGTGAGTTTCTGAGAATATCATGTTGAATTCAGACAGAGGGAACAGAATGTGCAAACCTTGTTGGTAGAGAGCACATGGAGAGTTTAAGAACTGAGAAAATGGTGAAGAAATAAGAGGCTGGAAAATACATAGACTTGGAGGTTCTGGTAAGGATTTTGTTCACAACCCTATGACCAATAGAAAGCCATTAAGCATTACTCATAGCATTGTCAGAGTGGAATTTGGTTTTAGATTGTCCTTTGTCAGCCATCCATCTCCTTTTAACTTTCTCAGATGGTTTTTAGAAAATGTACCGTCATTGACTTTGCCTGAATGAAAAAGAGTTGAGGATTTAGTTACCTTTTGTTATTTTAGATTTTTTGATTAACAAGACTGTAAGAACAAATGCCAACAGTATTTTAAAATAATCTCCTTATGCCTTTTATAACTCTTCAATCCAATCACACTCTATTAAAATCCTCATTTGCTAAAGAGGGCCCCAGGTCTCTACAGCTGAATTCTGAGGATCCCAAAATTGCACCTAAGAAGTGGAGCCTCTCATCAAATTGAGGTGGGCATATATAAAGGCTCTTGGCTAACTCAGAGCTCTGACAAGTTCTTGGGAAGATTAGGGTCTAGTACAGGCGATACACTAAATATGTAAATAACTTCAAAAAACAAAAAGCAAGAAGATGACTTCAAAATAAAGATACAAACCTGGCATTATATAGATTTAAGGGGAACACGTCCAGTTGGCACCATTAGAAATAGTTTGCTAAAGAGGGAATAATTAAGAATGAATATGAGAGGTTAAAGATAGAATATGTTTCGTGGTTACTTGCAAGAACTTTAGAGTCGCATTGTTTTTTATTTAAAACTTAGCTCTTCCTATTGTGTGAAATTTTTTACTGTCTAAATGACTAAATTTCTTCATTTCCAAAACAGGGAAGTTCATAGATTTGTTGTAAAGATTAAGTGAGAAATAATGACAAGATATTCAGTAGACTGATGAGCTTAGTAAATGCTAATTTCTAGTAGTAGTAGTAGTAGTAGTGTTCAACAGGTAAATAAGAGGGGTTCCATTAAATCATCTAGACCTTGTTTCAGTTTTTGCATTTCATAGGATCTGTTTACTTCTCCCAGTGTCTTTACTGAAATGTGGTGAAAAAGCCTTTGGAGGTAAGGACAAAAGACTTCAGTTAGAGTCCTAGTTATCTGCCTTTTGTCTGAACACTACCTTGGGCAAGCCACTTTTTTCCCTCTCCATCTGTTTCCCAGTTTCTAAAAGGAAAATAGTGCCTAATTCACAGGGCCGTGCTGAAGACTAAAAGAGATCACAGTGGCGAAATAGGGTGGATCAAACAAGTAGCCGTGGAAACTTGGGGCAAGTCTCTCCAGGCAGTCTTAGATGAGTGCTTAAAAAGTTAATTCTTTATTATGTGAAACTGAAATGACATTCTGTTCTGTCAAAAGCTAATTTCAAGATCCCTTTTCAATAATTAAGGAATGAAGGAAAAGTTAAGGTGTTGTCAAGGAGGAAAAAATTTCCCTCTGTCCTTCTAGGTTCTTCTGGCTGGTCTAAGGATTAAATTGACTCGTGAGATCGATTAACAGGAAGAAATCAAACAAAAGTTTAAAAACATGTATACACGGGAAAGACCCAGGAAAACTAAGTAACTCACCAAAATGCCTAAAACCCTCATCTTAAATACCATCTTCAGGTAAAGACAAAAGAGGACGTTGGGGGTAGTGGTTTGAGACTTCAAAAGGGAGATAGGCAATTCACATAGAGATGGAAAAGCACATGTTTGGTAAACAAATGTTTGCTGGGCATGCAGAGACTATGGGACACAGAGAGAAATTTTTAAAACTAGACTTTGCTAGGTTCCTCCCATCTACCATTCCTAGTTGATACTGTACTTATCTATGGTGATAGCTCCCTTCCTGGAACAGGTCCTCTATCTACATTCTTTTAGGCCGTTAGGCGGAAGGTCAAAGGTTTTTCCTGAGTCTTTTGGGTCTTAAAAATAATCAGCCTAAATTAATCTTCATGCCAAAGAGATACATTTTGGGGTGGCAAATTTTGCTCCCCTACAGCATAAAAAACATGGTATCAGATATAACTGTGTTCAAATGCTGATTCCACCATTTACTAACTCTGTGACCTTGAGCAAATTAATTAACCACACTGAACTTCAGTTTTCTCCTGTGTAAAATGGAGACAATAATTACCTCAAAGGGCTGTTGGAAAAATTAATTGAGGTTTACTCTCTAAAGGACAGTGACTAACACATAATCTGTCTTAACTCAAAGTCAAATCCCCTCTCCCATTTTTACTTTATCCTATAGATAGCAGGCAATAGACTCTGCTTTCTGTTGGTTTTTTTTAATCCTTAAAGAAGATATTCATATTCTATAAAACTGTTAATGATGCAATTCAAACGTCTTTAAGGAAACAGCAATGAAAATGAAATAATTCTATTTTTAACATATCAGATTGTATCATGTCGAGTGTTCAATAAACAACTGTGAATTTTCTATTTGTTTGGGTAACAATCGATTTTATACTTTATTATAAATATTTAATTTATAATGTATAAGTTTGAGTAAATATTTTATCCAAATAAAATATTTTCCTTAGCATAGAATTGCACTGGAGTTAATTATAATGATTTATTGTGTTATTATTGAATGAGCTTGAATTTTTAAAAACACTAATTCAGAAAAATTATACCCACAAATTTAAGAAATATTAGAGATTTTCCAAAGGATTAATCAGACGGTAAATATTGTTTTCTGAATGTACAATATAACGACAATAAACGAGTGAGTGTAGAAACTAGAGAGCTAATTCAGCTAACATAAGCCCTTTAAAAGCTTAGGTTGAAAAAAATTTTCCCTACTAATGATGTGTTTTGGTCTAAGGCTACCCAGATAAAAACCAAAATATTTTTCATTCTTGCTTTAGTTAGCTAACTCATGTAGGCACAGCCTAAATACTTAAAATCCAAGCTCTTATATTTTAAAATGCCCCTAAATAAAAGTTACTCTCAGAAGTAAATCAGATGAAACTACTTGAAGACACATTTTTGGTACCTAAACAATGATATTTATGGTAATGTGATACAGAATGTTCACAATTTAATTTTAATATTAATGTCTTTCACATTATTATATACATAAATTCAATAAAATGCCTATTAAAGTAGATAATATATAAGTTTGTACAAACTGATGTTAATATTTACTGGAAGCTTATTTTGTGCAATGCAACATGATACAATCATTGATTAAAATCATTTTTGATGAAATTAATGATGTCTCACATTTTAGACCTAAAAATTGCTATTCAACAATCTATGACCAGGAAGTCATATATATCTCATTAGTCATTAACTTTAACTTTCCTCCTCCATCAAATAAATAACTGAGTGAGATAATTTGATTTTCTCTTTGTCTTCCTCTCCTTAAGAGTATTAGAGGTACAAATAAATGACCACAATAAAATGACCACTAGTCCTGACTGATAAAGGGTTCTTCCATTGTATACAAGAAGAGTTACTTATGGAGAAGCAGGCCACATTTCATATCCACCCACAATAAAAGTTTATTGAGTTATTTAGCCCCCAAAATTTAGCTCAGGAAACCAGATTTACTGAGACATATTTACATACATCAGAAGAACTAAACAGGATTTTTTAAAGCAATATGAAAAATATGGCCTACACATTTTAGAAAGGAAAAATATATACATATATAGTTATAGCTATATTTATATATAATTATATGTACATACATAGTTGTATAGCTTTATACTATCTAAATTGCCCTTGTTTTATTTTGAGAAATAAGATGTTAAGAAACAAGTGCGTTGAGGAATAGCAAAGGATTTTTCAAAAGTATTTTGGTCTTTTATTAAACATTTCTTGAGAAAAAAATAGCTTAAAGCAAAACTTTTTACTGACTTAATAACATAAAGCAAGGATTTGTGGTGAATAATTTTAAATGTGGGAAAAAAAGAGAAGACTCTCAACCATCTGTATTATTTCATAAATGTTAGTGAATTGCAGTGAGAATAATGTTAATTTAGCAAAGGTGGGTGAAGTTGCTAGCTCTTGTCAGAGCCCATAAGAAGTGGGAGATAGAAAGCAGAGTGGAAAATTTGACAGCTTTATGGCAAAAGAATTCAACCTAGATAAATATTGGGCAGAAATGATGACAAAACTCTCCAGACTTCTCACTTACAGTGATGGCTTCTCAAACTGCAGGACCTTCTACAGGGCTTAGTAGTCATTACATGTCCCAATCAAAGTGTTTTTCAAGTACACCTATCCACTGCTTAATGATTTTCATTAGTGCTTGAAAACCCTGCCTTTAAGTAAAGAGCTTTAAAAAAATTTTTTAAGTGTTTCCATTAAATTTAATGGGAAAATTGTGATGTGTTTCATCTCAACACAAGATACTCAATTTTCACAGCTAGAAAAATATATCAGTTGAATGAAAACGTGTTTATATTAGTAATAAACAGCAATTTGAAAGGAAACAAATACAGCTTGTATATAAAATGCAATGCTATTGTACTTGTCCTTTTTTCTTATTTCTGAAACATTTTCTTCACCAATCTTTCAGATTTGGAGGCTCATGATTATTTTGCACTTAAACGGCACTTAAAATTATATGCCAAAAAAAACACTTTTTGGGCAAAATATAGGCTAAGTATAGGAGGGCATGAAAGACTGAAGATTCACAGAAGATACTACATCTTCAACTCTCTCCTTAGAGTATGCACACGATGGAGTTCAGAACATGCTACCCTAAAATCAGGTGCCTTGGCAGCTTGTTTTAAACTGAAGGACTTTGACAAATGGCAGGCCCAGAAAGGCCTCTTTGACCTTCTTTTCTCTCCTGAAGCAGGTCATGTAACCCTCACGTGAGAGGTGCCCTCCCTATACCCAGAGGAATGGATCAAACTTATCCCTAAAGATGGAAGGACCTGGAGAGGAATGTGAATGAACAGCCCTTGCTAATTTCCCCCAGTTTATAGCCTTAGCTCATACCCTTTGTCTTATCACATTTTTCCATAACTTTCCACTCTTCATTTAACCTAGTATAAAAATACTCAGATTTAACCATTTATTTGGGTCTTCACTCCTTTTGAAGCTTCCCATGTCACATAAAACTTATATGAAAGAAACTTGTATGCTTTTCCCTTCTTAATCTGTCTTTTGTGAGTCAGGGCCCCAGCCAGAGAGAACCTAGGAGGTTAGAGTGGACAGATATTTTTCCCTCCCCTACACACACAAAGCAAAATATTTTGGATTCATCCATAAATGGCAGGCAATTCAAATATGTTCCATATGATAACCTCTGTCCAGAAATTATGTCAAGTAAATTGTTGAACGTGTCTTTGCCTGATACCATAATGTTGAAATGTCACTTTTTATAGTATATTTATTTAATGTATCTTTTGGTGAACAAGTTGTTTCGGGGGTAAAAAGAAGAAGAATCACTGGTCAAAATGGTATCATTTTTCAAGAGTCATCATGGTGGGTGAAAAGTTGTTGACTGAACATTCATTATGGTGGTAAATCTGAATAAAGTTATAAATAGAAAACAGATTATTCATTTAACAAGAATTGTTTAAATGCTTACTTAAAGCAAGTTGGACTGCTCACGTAATCTAACCCTTAGGATTATTTAACTACCTAGTTTATCTCTTCTTGAGATTTTGCTGGAGGAAATACCATAGGCTTAACCTCTCTAACCTCACCTATGGCTTTTCTTTAAGAAAGTTTTGCAAAACAAAAGATATATGATTTTGCTACATTTAGCCTCATTTATTAGTAATTGCAGCTAGCACTATCAACCACACAATTCCTAGATCAATCTCATACACCAAACAACTATTACTGCTTCTAGATCTTTGTCAAAACAATTGTGCTGTTTCATCTAGACCTCTTTCACTGGGGAGGTCAGGAATGGCATGGGAGGAAATGGACACCCACCTGGCCAGCCAGGATCAGCCAACTCAACCCTGGCATGACATATCTACAGTTGATTTCCCTTTCCTCTGAACACTGTACTAATATCATCTCCTCTTTCTTTACAGCTAAGCCAAACAACTCCTGCTCCTCAGTGCTTTATACAGGTAGTTAATATTTTATCAGTTTCATTATCTGTCAAAAGTATGTGACAATTAAATATGGATTACTGCTCCATTAGCTCAGCTTATGTGACTGTAAATTTCATGTAGATGTCAAGAAAGTAATATAGCCACCTGAACACAAGGCTCAGAAGCTGTACTGTTATGTCTACTTACAGTCCAAGTCCTTTAGGAACAACCTAAGGCAGTGCTATCCAATAGAACTTCCTGCAATGATGGATGTGTTCAACATTTGCACTGTCCAATAGGGTAGCCACTAGCCAATTTCTATTAATTTAAATTTAAATAGCCACATGTACCCATTAGACAAAGGAGAGAAACAAACAGTGAAAGGCTAGGAGGTCCTAGTAAAGGAGCCCATGTAGCATAGCAAAGAAATTTAATGCAGTGCAAACAGACATCTCAAAGTTATGGCTATCAGGCAAGAGGCCAGATCTGGCAAGCCCTCATCTCCTTATCCAGAAAGTAAGAGCCATAATTCTAATTGTTCATACAGCTAGAAATCATCTAAGACTTACAATTGTAGGGGGAAAAATTTTTTTTTTCCTCTACCCTCTTAGGTTTTGTACCTGAGGCCTGTGAATTAAAGTGACAAAAGACAGATTACCAGGAGAAAAAGAATACAAATTTTATTTGTTAATATTTTAATTTTTTATGGGCATGGAGGTCTTCATAGAAAAGAAATGAAAACCTACAGAAGCCGTTAGATTTTAGGGGGGGGAGGGACAGGGTCCTTCCATACCAGTTTAACAAAAGGCAATAAATTTTTTGAGAATTGATAAGACAAAGGAAAGGGGATTTGGGTTTCTAGCATGGTAAATTGTGCAAAGGTAAACATTTAGAAGAAAGTAAAGGACAATAGAGGTTATTTTAGTCAGGGTTGTGCATGCAGATCCATCTCAGTGCTTTCTGACTCCAGTGATAATAGTTGTTTTTCTCCTCCTGGTACAGGAGACGGGAGAGGAAGATCTTCCAAAAGGGAAATTTTTGTCATGCTTTTAGACAGAAAGGGGAAGGGCAGAGACCTCTTTCTGCATGTACTGTTTCTTAATTGCCTTCAGCTCAAAATAATCCTTATATTTATTAAGTGGTGTATTTTGGGGTAGCATATTCTGATTCCCTTCACTATCACTACTGGTTTTTGCATGAAGACAAGTTATTTGCTTCTATGATGATCTTTTCAATTTCCTCCTTGTTTAAAATAATTTGTACAAAAATAAAATGGGGCATAAATATAGAGTTCAGTCTTCTCAGAGACATAGTCCCACCTCCACCATTTTTGAGATTTTACATTCCTTATCTCTAACTCATCTCAAATTTGGACTCTACAAATTTTCTTCAGGCTCATATTTCTGTCACCATCATTGAAATACACTGAAATACAGAAGATTGTAATCATATTCCACAAATATTTATTGAGAATCCAGTGTGCACATGAGACTGTGCTGAATGCTGATGACACATTGGTGAACAAAGCAGACAGAGTCCCTGCCCTCAGTGAGCTCATAGTTTGGTGCATAAGAAATACATTTTAAAATTAAACAAATGGGGGCTTCCCTGGTGGCGCAGTGGTTGAGAGTCTGCCTGCCAATGCAGGGGACACGGGTTCGAGCTCTGGTCTGGGAGGATCCCACATGCCGCGGAGCGACTGGGCCCGTGAGCCACAACTACTGAGCCTGCGCGTCTGGAGCCTGTGCTCCGCAACAAGAGAGGCCGCGATAGTGAGAGGCCCGCGCACCGCGATGAAGAGTGGCCCCGCTTGCCGCAACTAGAGAAAGCCCTCGCACAGAAACGAAGACCCAACACAGGCATAAATTAATTAATTAATTTTAAAAAAAATTAAACAAATGAATAAATATAGAATCATGATCCAGAGTTAGAATCCTGAAGGATAAGAACCAACTGCCATTAGAGAATAGCAGTAGGTTGTACCTTAGCCAGAGGAGTCAAAGAATGCCTCTCTGGAGAGGTGAGACATGAAGCATGCAAATGAGCAAGGATTTTGGAAAGGAAGTGACATGATCCAATTCACATTCTAAAATAGTAATTCTGGCAGCTGAATAATAAAGAACAAAATAGAACAAGAGTAGATGCAGGGAGACCGTTTGGGAGATCATAAAGTAATAAAGTGCCTTGGTAAGTGCTAATAAGTGACTACAAATAGTGGCTCCTACAACAGTATATAAATAATGGCTGCTGTGTAAGAACGATTTTTTAAACTAGATTAACCCAGAACTAGATTAATAGGTTAAGAGGATAGGTACTAAAATTTCATCACAAATCCTCTCAAGTCCCCAGAATGATGCCTGAGATTGGCTAAACCAAGAAACCATAATACGATGCTTATTCAGGTATAAGTAGCAAGAACCCAAAAAAGGAGAAGAAAGAACAATCTGAAGAAATAATGAAATTATAGTACTTTGTGACAGAAGGACTACAGGGGATGAGAAGAAATCATGAAATAGAATTCTCAGTAGGTGACATGACTCAAACCCAAGACCACACAGCTGCTAAGCGCTATATGTCCATTAGGAGCTCTATATTGTACTTTCCTCATCTAGAAGATGGGCATAACTAGAGTTTCCAGGTCATGGTGTTGTTGTGAGAATTAAATGGCTAATAAATATGAGCGCTTGGAACGGTGTCTCAAAAGTTGTAGCTGGTTCAGAAAACATACAAACTCTGTTTAAATAAATTTAAGTAAAATGTCAGATATCTCACACGTTTTGTTTTGATTTCAAATAATAGCAATTCCATATGGCAATCTAGGAAAACCGAAGTTAATATTTGCAAGGCCTTTTCAATATAAATTTTGTTGACTTATATGATTTAGCTGCCCCATTTTATTAACTTTAATTTTTTGTTAGTTATTTTATATTCACTCAGGTACCTCCCTTAGAAATAAATCTTGTTTATTCACTTTCCGGCTCCCTATTGAGTTTAATAAGATATTTACTCTTAATAATGTAATAATTCTAGGTAAAACAGCATGAGTAGTTTGAAATTTATTTTCTAAATTAATAATATATTTAAATCTCTAGATAGAATTCTTTCACGAGGCTAGGATCAACTAAGAAAATAATCACCTTCAAGATGATTAGTAAAGGTCTGGAAACATCAGACCAAAAAAAGGAGGCATTCTTGTACTTTAAACATCTTTGGAAAAGATCAAATAAGGAAGTATTTTTATTTGAAGTATGATTCATACTGCTCTTGCAGTGATGACAAACACAGTAGAAATTTTTATTATATTTCAATACCTATACTGTAAATCAAACAGCTATTTGGGGCCATAAGTATTTATAATATATAATAAAATTTTCAGTCACAAGTGTGTTAGGAATCAACATTAACATTTTTATTCTTTTCCTTGTAAAATGATTAAATGATGAATATAGTTATCACAAAGGGATTAAGGGATTGAAATTGCTTTAATTGTTACTAAATCCTAAACCCTGTTCTGAACTTGAATTTGCTCTTATGGAAATTTTAAAGCACTACCAGTTCGAACTCAGTCTCCTCTTTACATAAATGTCATTTATTTCTAGCAACTTTCTTCTAATAATTGTTTGAGTTATTTAAATGTACACAGACTTCTTACTGGGTGCTGAAACTGTGTACCATCACTAAGGGTAAAATTAAATGATTCATTTCCTTTATGATCAAAGCCACAAAACTTTTCTCCTTATTGTGTTGTGAATTCCAGAAAATAACTCCACAGCTGTTTATTGAATTTTTTTCATTCAGATATTCACATTCCAAGATATTGTATAGTAAGTGAACTGGTAACTTTTTTCAATATACCTCAAAATTTCATTTTAAATGCCCTACAGCAAAGACAATACTAGCTATTAGCTAGCAGTGGAGTGAGCCAGTTTAGCCTTTCCAGAGTTTGACATTTAAAAGAAGTCCAGAATCATAGATTAAGAACATCTTAAATTAATGATGTAGATTAACATTCAGCAAAGAACACATTTGCCATTAACTATTTTTTAATAAATCTCCTGCTCAAAAGAAAAAAAAAATTCACCTTCTTTCCTAAACAAGGTATCCTCTTGTGAGTAACCTTGAAATATAATTTCCAAAGTCACAAAGCATCTTTGCTCTTGTTCTACAAATATAAAAACTCTTATACCTCTTTTTATATCATGGCATCATCCCATTGAAAAAGAAAAAGAATCAGAATCTCTACAACAGTAAAACCTGGCAATTGCTAAATGGCAAATCTCACTCAGGAACAAAACATCAGTATTAAACACTAAGAATCCTGGTAATTGTTTTAAAAAAAAAAAAAAAACGGAAAAGCTTGATACTACTATATGATGGTGGTTCATTAAAGCAAACTTTCTAACCGCCTATAAAGTGAAATTTCTTGCCTCCTTTCAAATCTTACTCAAGATCAGTTTGCTTTTAGATGGAGAAATATTTTAACTCATCAATCACCAATAAAAACATGATCTTCATATGTTTGGTAAGTTGCATTTCTGGTTTCTGGTCCTGATGAAGACGACAGAAAGACAGCAATCAGTTGATATGACATTCCAAAGGATCTGTTATGAGACAAATTAGGACAATGTTATGTGCAATGCCAACTGTTAAAAACTATAAGGGCACAGTAAAATTTTTGTAGGTATCTTTCACTCTCTTCCTTTATCTTCTACATTCAGTCTGTCACCAAGTGCTGTCATTCTTCCATCATCATCTTCCTTCCTTCATTTGTTCTTCCTCCTCCTTTCCCAGGTTCTCATCATCTTATGCCCGAATAATTATGATATTCTCCTAGCTCAGTAAATCTCAGCCATCAGTCTGAGGAGACATGCAGGTATGTGACAATGTTTTACAAGAGGAAATGAGAAAATAAAGACAATGCAGTAAGTCTTTAATAATACCAAGATTATTCATTATTAATGTTCAGTCCTTTACTCTGGAAGGACACACTTGTGCTTCCTATAATTTGAGGTTAAAATTCAATTCTTTTTTGAAATAGTGACGATAGAATATGGTGTTGTTTTTTTTAAATTCTTCCGTAGGTAAGTAAATATTTGACAACTATATGCTAGTCCTCAAGAATTTTTTTAGGAACTTCACTGGTATATGAAATCAAAATTTTGTAAACAGTAATTGCTGATCTCCTTGAGTCTGATTACTTCCTTCCAAAATCCAAAACCCAAAATCAGGCTGAGGGAGGAGATAGATTGGCCCCAGGGGCAAACAGTTGGAGTTTGTTCTCTGTGGACTGATACTCCAAGACGAAAATAGCAGGACAATCAAGGGAGGAGGCTGGGCCCTGTCCAGATAGAAGATAAGAAACCACATATTTCTCATTCCTGAAGTCAGGGGACCTCCCCGACTACACATGCACAGAAAAGCTCCTTAGAGGTCAAAAAGGGAGGGGGTGCCACCCCATAGTAAGTGATGCTAACTACCCATAGGCCTCTTTGGTAGTAAGAGATGCACATGCACACATGGGAGGATCCTGAGATATACCAAATACGAACTCTGAACCAGGCAAATCAAAATGACTGGCCAAAGGAAACAGGGAAAAAGTGCCCCATATAAGTGATTTAAACTGCCACGAGGTCTCGACTCTCTCTGAGTTCAGTGGTGTGCCTATCCACACGTACTGTACTCTTTTTTCTTCCCTATAAACACTTTACTTGTTTCACTACTTTCCGTCTTTGTGGGAATCCTTTTTCTGCAAAGCTGAAGGGCCAGGGCCTTGTCACTGACCAGTGGTCTAGTGGCTAGGATTCGGTGCTCTCACCACTGCGACCCGACCTCAATCTCTGGCCAGGAACTGAAACCCTGCTTCAAGCCGCTGCAGGCCAAGGCCACCGGAGATCAAGGCCAAACAGATGTAACACACAGCATGATAACTATAATTAACAATAATACAGAATCTTTTTTTTTTTTTTGACAGATGCTAAGAGAATAGATCTTAAAAGTTCTCACCACAAGAAAAAAATTGTGTAACTATGTGAGGTGATGGATGTTAACTAAGCTTATTGTAGTGATCACTTTGTTTTATATAACAATGCATCTATATATATCAATGTATCAATACATATACATATATTGAGATATCAATGATATTATATCATTATGTTGTACACCTTAAACTTATATATTGGAGGGGGAGCTTCAAGATGGCAGAAGAGTAAGACGCGGAGATCACCTTCCTCCCCACAAACACATCAGAAATACATCTACATGTGGAACAACTCCTACAGAACACCTACTGAACGCTGGCAGAAGACCTCAGACCTCCCAAAAGGCAAGAAACTCCCCACGTACCTGGGTAGGGCAAAAGAAAAAAGAAAAAACAGAGACAAAAGAATAGGGATGGGGCCTGCACCAGTGGGAGGGAGCTGTGAAGGAGGAAAGGTTTCCACACACTAGGAAGGCCCTTCGCGGGCGGAGACTGCGGGTGGCAGAGGAGGGGAGCTTGGATCCACGGGGGAGATCGCAGCCACAGGGGTGCAGAGGGCAAAGCGGAGAGATTCCTGCACAGAGGCTCGGCGCCGAGAAGCACTCACCAGCCCGAGAGGCTTGTCTGCTCCCCCGCCTGGGCGGGCGGGGTCTGGGAGCTGAAGCTCGGGTTTCGGTCGGATCGCAGGGAGAAGACTGGGGTTGGCGGCGTGAACACAGCCTGAAGGGGGTTAGTGCGCCACAGCTAGCCGGGAGGGAGTCCGGGAAAAGGTCTGGAGCTGCCAAAGAGGCAAGAGACCATTGTTTCGGGGTGCGCGAGGAGAGGGGATTCAGAGCACCGCCTAAATGAGCTCCAGAGACGGGCACGAGCCGCAGCCATCAGCGCAGACCCCAGAGACGGGCATGAGATGCTAAGGCTGCTGCTGCCGCCACCAAGAAGCCTGTGTGCGAGCACAGGTCACTCTCCACACCGCCCCTACCGGGAGCCTGTGAAGCCCGCCACTGCCAGGGTCCCGTGATCCAGGGACAACTTCCCCGGGAGAACGCACGGCGCGCCTCAGGCTGCTGCAACGTCACACTGGCCTCTGCCGCCGCAGGCTCGCCCTGCATCCGTACCCCTCCCTCCCCCCGGCCTGAGTGAGCCAGAACCCCCGAAGCAGCTGCTCCTTTAACCTGGTTCTGTCTGGGCGGGGAACAGATGCCCTCAGGTGACCTACACGCAGAGGCGGGGCCAAATCCAAAGCTGAACCCCAGGAGCTGTGCAAACAATGAAGATAAAGGGAAATTTCTCCCAGCAGCCTCAGGAGCAGCGGATTAAAGCTCCACAATCAACTTGATATACCTGCATCTGTGGAATACCTGAATAGACAACGAATCATCCCAAACTGAGGAGGTGGACTTTGGGAGCAAAGATATATATATTTTTTTCCCCTTTTTCTCTTTTTGTGAGTGTGTATGTGTATGCTTCTGTGTGTGATTTTGTATAGCTTTGCTTTTACCATTTGTCCTAGGGTTCTGTCTGTCCGTTTCTTTTTTTTTTTTTTTTTTTTTGGATAGTTTTTAGCGTTTGTTATCATTGGTGGAATTGCTTTTTGGTTTGGTTGCTCTCTTCTTTCTTTCTTTCCTTCTTTATTACTTAAAAAAATTTTTTTTAATAATTATTTTGTATTTTAATAACTTTATTTTATTTTCTTTTATCTTCTTCTTTCTTTCTTTCTTTTTTTTCTCCCTTTTATTCTGAGCCGTGTGGATGAAAGGCTCTTGGTGCTCCATCCAGGCATCAGGCTGTGCCTCTGAGGTGGGAGAGTCAAGTTCAGCGCATTGGTCCACAAGAGACCTCCCAGCTCCAAGTAATATTGAAGAGCGTAAATCTCCCAGAGATATCCATCTCAACACCAAGACCCAGCTCCACTCAACGACCAGCAAGCTATAGTGCGGGACACCCTATGCCAAACAACTAGCAAGACAGGAACAAAATGCCAACCATTAGCAGAGAGCCTACCTAAAATCATAATAAGGCCACAGACACCCCAAAACACACCACCAGATGTGGACGTGCCCACCAGAAAGACAAGATCCAGCCTCATCCACCAGAACACAGGCACTAGTCCCCTCCACTAGGAAGCCTACACAACCCACTGAACAAACCTGAGCCACTGGGGGCAGACACCAAAAACAGTGGGAACTACGAACTTGCAGCATGTGAAAAGGAGACCCCAAACACAGTAAGTTAAGCAAAATGAGAAGACAGAGAAACACACTGCAGAGAAGGAGCAGGGTAAAAACCCACCAGACCTAACAAATGAAGAGGAAATAGGCAGTCTACCTGAAAAAGAATTCAGAATAATGATAGTAAAGATGATCCAAAATCTTGGAAATAGAATGGAGAAAATACAGGAAACGTTTAACAAGGACCTAGAAGAACTAAAGAGCAAACAAATAGTGATGAACAACACAATAAATGAAATTTAAAATTCCTAGAAGGGATCAATAGCAGAATAACTGAGGCAGAAGAACGGATAAGTGACCTGGAAGATAAAATAGTGGAAATAACTACCACAGAGCAGAATAAAGAAAAAAGAATGAAAGGAATTGAGGACAGTCTCAGAGACCTTTGGGACAACATTAAGTGCACCAATATTTGAATTATAGGGGTCCCAGAAGAGGAAGAGAAAAGGAAAGGGACTGAGAAAATATTTGAAGAGATTATAGTTGAAAACTTCCCTAATATGGGAAAGGAAATAGTTAATCAAGTCCAGGAAGCACAGAGAGTCCCTTACAGGATAAATCCAAGGAGAAACGTGCCAAGACACATATTAATCAAACTATCAAAAATTAAATACAAAGAAAAAATGTTAAAAGTAGCAAGGCAAAAACAACAAATAACACACAAGGCAATCCCCATACGGTTAACAGCTGATCTTTCAGCAGAAACTCTGCAAGCCAGAAGGCAGTGGCAGGACATATTTAAAGTGATGAAGAAGAAAAACCTACAACCAAGATTACTCTACCTAGCAAGGATCTCATTCAGATTTGATGGAGAAATTAAAACCTTTACAGACAAGCAAAAGCTAAGAGATTTCAGCACCACCAAACCAGCTTTACAACAAATGCTAAAGGAACTTCTCTAGGCAGGAAACACAAGAGAAGAAAAAGACCTACAATAACAAACACAAAACAATTAAGAAAATGGTAATAGGAACATACATATCGATAATTACCTTAAATGGATTAAATGCTCCAACCAAAAGACATAGACTGGCTGAATGGATGCAAAAACAAGACCCATATATATGCTGTCTACAAGAGACCCACTTCAGACCTAGGGACATATACAGACTGAAAGTGAGGGGATGGAAAAATATATTCCATGCAAAGGGAAATCAAAAGAAAGTTGGAGTAGAAATTCTCATATCAGACAAAATAGACCTTAAAATAAACACTATTACAAGAGACAAAGAAGGACACTATATAATGATGAAGGGATCGATCCAAGAGGAAGGTATAACAATTGTAAATATTTATGCACCCAACATAGGAGCACCTCAATACATAAGGCAATACTAACAGCCATAAAAGGGGAAATTGACAGCAACACAATCATAGTAGGGGACTTTAACACCCCACTTTCACCAATGGACAGATCATCCAAAATGAAAATAAATAAGGAAACACAAGCTTTAAATGATACATTAAACAAGATGGACTTAATTGATATTTATAGGACATTCCATGCAAAAACAACAGAATACACTTTCTTCTCAAGTGCTCATGGAACATTCTCCAGGATAGATCATATCTTGGGTCACAGATCAAGCCTTGGTAAATTTAAGAAAATTGAAATCGTATCAAGTATCTTTTCCGACCACAACGCTATGAGACTAGATATCAATTACAGGAAAAGATCTGTAAAAAATACAAACACATGGAGGCTAAACAATACACTACTTAATAACCAAGAGATCACTGAAGAAATCAAAGAGGAAATCAAAAAATACCTAGAAACAAATGACAATGAAAACACGATGACCCAAAACCTATGGGATGCAGCAAAAGCAGTTCTAAGAGGGAAGTTTATAGCAATACTATCCTACCTTAAGAAACAAGAAACATCTCAAATAAACAACCTAACCTTACACCTAAAACAATTAGAGAAAGAAAAACAAACAAACTCCAATGTTAGCAGAAGGAAAGAAATCATAAAGATCAGATCAGAAATAAATGAAAAAGAAATGAAGAAAACGATAGCAAGGATCAATAAAACTAAAAGCTGGTTCTTTGAGAAGATATACAAAATTGATAAACCATTAGCCAGACTCATCAAGAAAAAAAGGGAGAAGACTCAAATCAATAGAGTTAGAAATGAAAAAGGAGACGTAACAACTAACACTGCAGAAATACAAAGGATCATGAGAGATTACTACAAGCAACTCTATTCCAATAAAATGGACAATCTGGAAGAAATGGACAAATTCTTAGAAATGCACAACCTTCCGAGACTGAACCAGGAAGAAATAGAAAATATGAACAGACCAATTACAAGCACTGAAATTGAAACTGTGACTAAAAATCTTCCAGCAATCAAAAGCTCAGGACCAGATGGCTTCACAGGTGAATTCTATCAAACATTTAGAGAAGAGCTAACACCTATCCTTCTCAAACTCTTCCAAAATATAGCAGAGGGAGGAACACTCCCAAACTCATTCTATGAGGCCACCATCACCCTGATACCAAAACCAGACAAAGATGTCACAAAGAAAGAAAACTACAGGCCAATATCACTGATGAACATAGATGCAAAATCTTCAACAAAATACTAGCAAACAGAATCCAACAACACATTAAAAGGATCACACACCATGATCAAGTGGGGTTTATCCCAGGAATGCAAGTATTCTTCAATATACGCAAATCAATCAGTGTGATACACCATATTAACAAATTGAAGGAGAAAAACCATATGATCATCTCAATCGATGCAGAGAAAGGTTTTGACAAAATTCAACACCCATTTATGATAAAAACCCTCCAGAGAGTAGGCATAGAGGGAACTTACCTCAACATAATAAAGGCCATATATGACATACCCACAGCCAACATCGTCCTCAATGGTGAAAAACTGAAACCAATTCCACTAAGATCAGGAACAAGACAAGGTTGCCCACTCTCACCACTATTATTCAACATAGCTTTGGAAGTTTTAGCCACAGCAGGCAGAGAAGAAAAAGAAAAAAAGGAATCCAAATCGGAAAAGAAGAAGTAAAGCTGTCACTGTTTGCAGATGACATGATATTATACATAGAGAATCCTAAAGATGGTACCAGAAAACTACTAGAGCTAATCAATGAATTTGGTAAAGTAGCAGGATACAAAATTAATGCACAGAAATCTCTTGCATTCCTATACACTAATGATGAAAAATCTGAAAGTGAAATTAAGAAAATACTCCCATTTACCACTACAGCAAAAAGAATAAAATATCTAAGAATAAACCTACCTAAGGAGACAAAAGACCTTTATGCAGAAAATTATAAAACACTGATGAAAGAAATTAAAGATGATACAAACAGATGGAGAGATATATCATGTTCTTGGATTGGAAGAATCAACATTGTGAAAATGACTATACTACCCAAAGCAATCTACAGATTCAATGCAATCCCTGTCAAACTACCAATGGCATTTTTCACAGAACTAGAACAAAAAATTCACAATTTGTATGGAAACACAAAAGACCCCGAATAGCCAAAGCAATCTTGAGAAAGAAAAACGGAGCTGGAGGAATCAGGCTCCCTGACTTCAGACTATACTACAAAGCTACAGTAATCAAGCCAGTATGGTACTAGCACAAAAACAGAAATATAGATCAATGGAACAGGATAGAAAGCCCAGAAATAAACCCACATACCTATGGTCACCTTATCTTTGATGAAGGAGGCAAGAATATACAGTGGGGAAAAGACAGCCTCTTCAATAAGTGGTGCTGGGAAAACTGGACAGCTACATGTAAAAGAATGAAATTAGAACACTCCCTAACACCATACACAAAAATAAACTCAAAATGGATTAAAGACCTAAATGTAAGGCCAGACACTATCAAACTCTTAGAGGAAAACATAGGCAGAACACTCTATGACATAAATCACAGCAAGATCCTTTTTGCCCACCTCCTAGAGAAATGGAAATAAAAACAAAAATAAACAAATGGGACCTAAGGAAACTTAAAAGCTTTTGCACAGCAAAGGAAACCATAAACAAGACCAAAAGACAACTCTCAGAATGGGAGAAAATATTTGCCAATGAAGCAACTGACAAAGGATTTTAAATTTTACAAGCAGCTCATGCAGCTCAATATCAAAAAAACAAACAACCCAATCCAAAAATGGGCAGATGACCTAAATAGACATTTCTCCAAAGAAGACATACAGATTGCCAACAAACACATGAAAGGATGCTCAACATCACTAATTATTAGAGAAATGCAAATCAAAATTACAATGAGGTATCACCTCACACCAGTCAGAATGGCCATCACCAAAAAAATCTACAAACAATAAATGCTGGAGAGGGTGTCGAGAAAAGGGAACCCTCTTGCACTGTTGGTGGGAATGTAAATTGATACAGCCACTATGGAGAACAGTATGGAGGTACATTAAAAAACTAAAAGTAGAACTACCATACGACCCAGTAATCCCACTACTGGGCATATACTCCGAGAAAACCATAATTCAAAAAGAGTCATGTACCAAATTGTTCATTGCAGCTCTATTTACAATAGCCAGGACATGGAAGCAAGCTAAGTGTCCATCGACAGATGAATGGATAAAGAAGATGTGGCTTATATATACAATGGAATATTACTCAGCCATCAAAAGAAACAAAATTGAGTTATTTGTAATGAGGTGGATGGACTTAGAGTCTGTCATACAGAGTGAAGTAAGTCAGAAAGAGAAAAACAAATACTGTATGCTAACACATATATATGGAATCTAAAAAAAAAAAAAAAAGGTTCTGAAGAACCTAGGGGCAGGACAGGAATGAAGACTCAGATGTAGAGAATGGACTTGAGGATACGGGGTGGGGGAAGGGTAAGCTGGGACAAAGTGAGAGAGTGGCATGGACATATATACACTATCAAATGTAAAATAGATAGCTAGTGGGAAGCAGCCGCATAGCACAGGGAGATCAGCTGGGTGCTTTGTGACCACCTAGAGGGGTGGGGTAGGGAGGGTGGGAGGGAGGGAGACGCAAGAGGGAAGAGATATGGGGATATATGTATATGTATAACGGATTCACTTTGTTATAAAGCAGAAGCTAACACACCATTGTAAAGTAATTATACTCCAATAAAGATGTTAACAAAACATATGTATATATATTGGTTTGGCCAAAAAGTTCCTTCGGGTTTTTGTAAGCTCTTATGGAAAAACCCGAATGAAACTTTTGGTCAACCCAATACACGAAACAAAAAAATGATATATCATGTTATTGTGCATCTTAAAAAGGAAAGAAACCACATCGTACAACCTAAGTAATATAATTTTAATTTGTCAATCATACCTTAATAAAGCTGGAAAAAAAGAGTGAGACACATCAAAAAAAAAAAACATATATTGCTATGTGTCAATTATATCTAAATAAAATGGGGAAAGAAAGAAACTTCAACAGCTCTGTGCTGCATTCAGCATTCATTCCAACACGTATAGTAGCCTCTAAAATCTGGCCTTACTGCAGCTGTCCACCTCCTCCAGTGAGGCAGTTGGCTTCATTGTTTTCCACACCTAACATCCTTTTAGCTCCAGGCTTTTGAGCATGCTCTTAGCTCCTGGGAAAAAACCTCACTCTTTCCCAATTTAAATATGCCTGAAACTAAAAACTTCTATTTCTTCCAACAAATGGTTGCTCAACTTGTTTGCTTGTTCTAGTTCCCTTCTAGAACCAAATTCTCTGAATTCCTTTTCTTGCTGAGTCCGCCAATTAATCTTCTTAATCTTATTGTCTTGAGTGTTTCAAGTAGTCTGTGCATATTCTTAAGGAGGCTGCCTTTGAGAAGGTTTTTATTAACATAAGTTTGAACTGGGAAAAGCAAAGCCAGGTTTTTTAATCTGGTGTTCACATATCTATTACGTTAGTTTTTCAAATTATCTAAAGAGCCTAGATGTTAATCATATACATATCAGCCTTACAGATAGAGTACTGTTTTGTAGATTCATAGACACGGATAAATGAGCCAGAGATGCTGACAAAATTTTGTCATGAATATTTTAGGACAGACAAACTTAAATCAACAGTCTGGTGGCTATGTTTAAGTTAACAATCATATCCAGTTACTCTGCTCACCATGTCTACCCAAACTTCTTTAACCTCTTCTCACTGCTAAAGAGTATCAAACATCCATTTCTTTGTTAAAGACAATGTAACCATGGCTGTTCAGAGAAGAGTGATGCGGCAGAATATCAAAGTGCACAACAGCTCTTTATTGCCAACCTAAACTCATTTAATATCTAAACTCATTCAACATATAAGATTTCAACAAGGCATCAAAATAATTTAAAGTTAAGAGAAATGTATGGTCTTGCAAAGTTTGAACAAAAATGCCCATTTAAAAAATTAATTTCGGGGTTTCCCTGGTGGCGCAGTTGTTGAGAATCTGCCTGCTAATGCAGGGCACACGGGTTCGAGCCCTGGTCTGGGAAGATCCCACATGCCGCGGAGCAACTAAGCCCGTGAGCCACAACTACTGAGCCTGCGCATCTGGAGCCTGTGCTCCGCAACAAGAGAGGCCACGATAGTGAGAGGCCCGCGCACCGCGATGAAGAGTGGCCCCCACTTGCCGCAACTAGAGAAAGCCCTAGCACAGAAACGAAGACCCAACATAGCAATCAATCAATCAATTAATCAATCAATAAATAAATCTTTAAAAACAAAATTAATTTCCTTTGAAGAGTCACCGTATCTATGTTGTTACTTATGTACATGTATTGCATCTAAGTAGCTGGGAATAGTAAAACAGCTCTAAATTTGGAGTCAGAAAACCTAGGTTTGAGTAAACACACACTCATACCCTGTGGCAATGTGAATGTGGCAATTTATCCTCCTCTTTGAGTTTCCATCTGTAAAGAGGGGGAAAATGTTATTTTGTAATGTTACTGCATTACTACAGAGATGTCTCAGATTGAACAAGGCTTCTTTATATTGTGCTCAATTACTGTGACCATAAGCCAGAAGGGGAAAAAATGAAAGGTAAACTGCCTGCAATCAAAATCCCAGCTAACATAAACAAGGACAGAAAACACCTTGCATACTTTCAAAACTTGAAACCAATGGTAATATTTCAAGTGACACAAAAATATTGTTATTGTACAAGTTTCTGTTTACTGCTAATAAAAATGTTAGTTCTTATTCCATGCAGTTTGACTGACAGGTTCAATTTTCTCTCTGGCTAAGACGAAATGAACTACTCAGCTAATAATCGTGCACTGTGTCCTAATACAAAATTAAAGAGATTTATGCAGAAGGTTTAAAAACTAATTATATGTGGTTTTTATGAAAAATCTCCTTGGCACAAGCCATTTCACTAGATCGATGAGGTCAAAAGTCAATTTGCAATAGGCTGAAGAGGTGAAGAAGTGCCAATTAAAATTACATGCTTCTCTTTTAAGTTCTACTAAGAAAAGATGGAGGAAGCTATTATAGAATCTAAAGGGCCCCAACAGAGACAGGAAGGAGGGAAAGAAGGAAGGAGTATGAAGATACGTAAGTTCAAAGTGATCAGGGAAAAGAGGAGGGAGAAATTGGTGGACTCATAAGCCAATTGCTGATATTTGCAAAGTAAATGAGAGGCAAGGAAGGGCAACAGTAAGAGCCTCAATTTTCCTGCAGTCCAGACCTGAATATTTTTCTTTAATTGTTAACCATTTGAAAGGGACTGTGTTTTTTTCACATTGCATGACTTAAAAATTGCAAAATTACAAATGACCTCCTAAATGCCAAATCAAATGAACATTTTTCAATCTCTTATTTTGCAATGAAGTATTTGATATCTTTATCTTCTTGAAAACTTCTCTCATCATTCTTTCCTAATCTCCTTGAAAGTCTCCTTTTCTTTAAACCCTCTCTGAATCATTAGGACAGACCAGGTTACAGTATGATAATGAACAAAACACTGGCACAACCCAACAAAATATATTCCTCACTCACACTACGAGTTCAGGACAGGTCTTAAGGGGCTTCAATATTGATATCACTCAGGGAATCAATGCGATGGAGGTTCCATCTCAACACATTTTATAATCATCAGGGCAAGGAAAAGGGAACCAGCTGACTCCTGTATTGCTTCTTAAAGCTTCTCCCAAGAAGTGATACACATCATTTCTGCTCACATGCCATTGACCAAAGCAAGTTGTATGGCCATAACTTCACAGGGGCTAGAGAAATGCAATACTACCTTATGTCCAGAAGGAAAAGAAACAACCCCTTTAACTATATTCTCTCCCACTATAAATGTTTTACAGAATTAGACTCTTAATCTCCTTTTTCCACTATGTACATTATTCCTGAGAGAACTTATTCACTTCCTATATGACAATGACACCAAATTTACATGTCTTGCCCAAACCTCTCTCATAAATTCCAGACCCATTTATCTCTACCTGGATATCCCAAAAGCACCTTTAATTTAACATATCTAAATCCAAACTAATTACTATTACCACCCTATCCCATCTCTTATCATGAACTGTTTGTTGTCTTTTCCTTCTTATTCAACTGTAATTTTCTTTAGACTACAGCTATGATTTATTTATGCTTGCATTCCCAGGACCAAGCAAAATGCCTGTCATTTAATATAAACTCAAGAAAAAGATACTTGTTGAATGAATGAATGATGAAGGCCATGTTCATGAAGTTTGCATATATCCTTCAAAATCTTCAAATGGGTCATACAAGCCTCAGGATTCAGTGCTTTAAATTAAGTGGGTTCTGGTATTGAAGGAAGTACTTAAAAAGTGAGACTCTAAAAAGGGGAAATCAGTCAACAAATATACATTGAGCAGCTGCTATTGGCCAGGCACTATTTTAGGTACTTGGGATATATCAATAAATGAACAAAATAGGCAAAGATTTCTGCTCTTTGGAGAGAGAAACAGTAAAACAATAAGCAGTACATAACATAAACATGAGAAAGTAAATTATACCATATGTTAAGGCAGGATCAATGGCATGCTGAGTCCCAGAGTAGGGATGGGGTGCAATTTTAAATAATGTGGCCAGAGTATACCTCATTGAAACAGTAACATTTGAGCAGATGAATGTGAAGAAAATAAAGGAGTTAGCTGTGCAGATATCTAAGCTTTCCATTTGGCAGGAACCACAAGTACAAAGGCTCTAAGGTAGGAATATCCCTAGGATGTTTGAGGAACATCAAACAGAACAGGGTGGCTAGAGCTGAATAAGTGAGGGGGATAAGGGGGAGGTGAGGTCAGTGAGGAAACAGAGTGGGAGAAGGGGTCACATCCTGTAGGATCTTGTGGGTCATTGTTTTAGTTTGGTCAGGCTGGTACAAAAATACCATGGACCGGATGCCTTAAACAGCAAACATTTATTTCTCACAGTCCTGGAGACTAAGAACTCCAAGATGAAGGTGCTGGCAGACTCAGTGTCTGGTGAAGCCTCACTTCCTGTTTCTCAGATGGTGTCTTCTCCTTGTATCCTCTCATGGCAGAGAGAAGTAAGCTCTTTCAGGACTCCTATGAGGACAATAATCCTCTTCTTATAAAGACATCTAATCCTAATTACCTCCAAAGACCCCATCTCCCAATACCATGACATCAGGGAATAGGGTTTCAACGCAAGACTTTTGGGGGACACCTTCAGTCCATAACAGCCATTAAAGACTTTGGATTTTACCTTAAGGAAACTGGGGAGCCATTGGACAGCTGTGAAAGTGGAATGACATGATCTGACATATTTTTAAAGCATCCATGTAGTTGCTGTTTTGAGAGTAGATTAAAAGAAGATGTATTAGTTATCTATTTCTACATAAATTTCCAAAAGATATTGCAGCTTAAAGCAATAAGCATTTATTGTTTCTCAGTTTCTGTGGGTCAGGAATTTGGAAGCGGCTAAGTTGGGTCATTCTGCCTCAGGGTCTCTCATCTCTCACAGTTGAGATGTCAGCTGGGGCTACAGTCATCACAAGGCTCTACTGGGGCCAGAGGATTCATTTCCAAGAGCCTGACCCACACAGCTGCTGGCAAGAGGTCTCAGTTCCCTATTGGGTATTGGCAAGAAGCTTCAGTTCCTTGACATGGGGTTTCTCCAGAGGGTTGTTTGAGAGTCCTCAGAGCATGGCAGCTGGTTTCCCCCAGAGCAAGTGATCCAAGAGAAAGAGGCTGAAACTGCAATGTCCTCTATGACCCAGTTCTCAGAAGATGAACACCGTCACTTTTGCCTTATTCTGTTTATCAGAAACAAGTTTCTAAGTCCAGTCCACACTCAAGGAGAGAGGGTTAGGCTCTATCTTTTGAAGAGTCAGAGTTTGTGAATATACTTTAAACCACCACAGAAGGGCAAGGGTAGAAACAGGAGACTAGTTAGGAGACTAATGCAGTGAAAGATGAAAGTAGGGTAGAACAAGGTGGTAACAATGGAGATAATAGGAATTGGTTGGATTCTTGATATATTTTGAAAATAGAGTTAGCAGGATTTCCTGAGGGATGAGCAAGATGAGGAGTATAAGAGAATGAGGGAAGTCAAAAACTGACTTCAGGTTGCTCGGCCTGAGCAACCAGAAGGATAGCGTTATCATTCATTAGTTGAGATAGAACTGCAGAGGGAGCAACTTTTGGGGTTAGTATAAGCAGTTCAATTTCAGACATTTTAAGTATGACATAGACACCCGAGGAGAGATGTCAATTAAGCTGTTGAATATTTGAATATGAAGTTCAGGAGAAACGCTAGAGAGGAGATATAAATTTGGAAGTTGGCAGCAAAATTGGTGTTTAAAAGCATGAGAATAGATGAGCTCACCTAAGGAATGAGAGCAGACACAGAGGAGATGGCTGAGGACTGAGCACTGGGGCGCTGCAGGCTTAAGACAGAGAGAAAAAGAGACTGAGAAGGATTCATCAATAAGTTAGAATGAAAACAAGAAAGTATGCTGTCTTAGGAGAAAATAAAAATGTGTATCAAGGGGAGGGGAGTGATTGATCCGCTGTATTAGCTGCTGCTAAACCAAGTAAGATGAGGACTGAGAGTTGACCATGGAATTAGGAAGGGGCAGGATATTAGTAACCTCGTCTGGTGTAGTTTCAGGGAAGTTGTGGGGACAAAAGCCTGAAAGGAGTGAGCTTAGAGATAGTAGAAGGGATAGAAAAAGCCATCCTTAATGTTTGAGGAACCCGGACACAAGTACAATTGGAAGCTAACATACATTTTCATCATTTTAACCAGTAATTAAATCCATCTGTATTTAATAAAGAATATGAAGTTTCAGGGATTTCATACAACCTATTCAAATTGTGGATTTGATGAGAATATTTTTCTTGCTCATCTGCCTTGCTTTGGCCAATAATTAAATTATCATTAAATAAAAATGTATAATCCTACTCATGATTTTTATATGCGTCACACTCAAAAGAAACTTTTTGCTTTGTTTCTAGCTTTTAAAAATTTAAGCAAACTGCCTCATTGTAAATTTTCTATTCCTGTTTTCCCCTGTTTTCTTCTTTCCTGAACCTCACTTTCAAGTGAAGTGCTTAAAAAGTAAAACTCCACTTTTTTCTATTTTTATCACAATCTTGATGTACTCATCCCCAATGATTTAAGGAATTAAAAAGTAAATGTAGGGCTTCCCTGGTGGCGCAGTGGTTGAGAATCTGCTTGCCAATGCAGGGCACATGGGTTCGAGCCCTGGTCTGGGAAGACCCCACATGCCGCGGAGCAACTAGGCCCGTGAGCCACAACTACTGAGCCTGCGCGTCTGGAGCCTGTGCTCCGCAACAAGAGAGGCCGTGATAGTGAGAGGCCCACGCACTGCGATGAAGAGTGGCCCCCGCTTGCCGCAACTGGAGAAAGCCCTCGCACAGAAACGAAGACCCAACATAGCCAAAAATAAATAAATAAACCCAAAGTTTAAAAAAAAACGAATTACCTTTAAAAAAAAAAAAAAAGTAAATGTAATTGTTTTCAAAGGATTCAAATGTGGATATATTTGTATAAAAATGTGAGTTAATGTTAAAAAATTAAATTATTCCTCATATATCTTCAGATAGTTTATTTTCATCTTAAAATATTCAAAACTATTTCTTAAAATTAAAAGGCATAATTATTAATGGAATTAATTTTTAAATAGAAATTATTTAAAGTCAATAGATTTGTTTTACTTTTTAAAAATTTAATTAATATTATTAAATACTTTAGAAAAATAAAACTATTCCCAGTGCTAGCCTTCAATAGCCATCTAGTTGTCAATGTGGTATCATACTTAATGCATATTATATCTAAACATAAAAGCATACGAAGTTAAGAATAAAACAAATTGTTTACCATTGCAAAATATCCCTCAGTCACCATGTGTAACCGCTGAGAATACTTCACTAACTCATGAGTACTTCCAAACCCAAACATTGGAACACGAAGTGAAACAAGAAAAGGGCACTAGGCACTGCTTGGATCTTCTGCATTCACGCTGTCCGCTAGGAAGGATTTGATAAGTCCATTTGCCTTTCTTCTCACTTAAGTGTTTCCTCTGTTAGCATTCTCCCCATGCCCTGAAGATGTGTCCTTTCCAATGTGAACAACACCACAACACACAACCTTCACAGCATTTTGTTTCAAGGACTTTGGGCAAGAGAAGTAGGGAAGTTTTCCCAGAGGCCTGAACAATGAGTCCTGAGTGTAATTCTGTAATTGAATTTCACCATTGACATGTCTCTCCCCTCCTCCACTAAGAGAAAGTAATAAAAACGGTCAGAAACACCCCCACTTTGTTTCAACAGTAACCCTATGCCCTATACAGGTCATTGGATGCAAATCAGACCCTCTATTATCTGCACACAATCACCAAAGAACAAATTAAGAACTTTGGGAGACAGGACGTACATGCTGGACAGTTGAAGACTGTCACCTTCAGGTAGAGGACAAAGTGGTGTGAATAATATCTGAATATTATTGGGAGCATTGTAAGTGACAGAATAAAGGGCATACAAAGATAATATGTCTCTCTTAGCTTCCTAAAATTTCCATCTCATTACTATTAAAAAAATCAAAGGAAGGTCTAGCTTAAGACAGAAAATCACATCTAGTTTTGGCAGACAACTATTTTCTACTTAAAAATCCTTTTATTTTTAAATTATTTCCTTTAGTTTTAATTTCTTTTATTTCCTATAAATGGGTTAATTTATGTGATTACAGCATATCTTCCATTAGTTTTCACTCATAGAGGAAAGTTCTTTAGTTTTGCGTACATTCTGATTTATGGGTATAATTATGCAGAATTTTTTAAACAGTAAAGATCTAAATTTTAGCTCTTTTGGAAAAAAATTTCTTCTAGGAAGATGGTGTACTTTTTTCTTAATAGTCACAGTGTTCCATGCTTAACTCAATGAAAGCCTTAGTCCTCCATTGAGCATGTGATCAAACTGATCCCAGATGCAGTTTTTATTTCACTAAATGCAACCTGAAAATGAACACGCTCTTTCATTTGAGAACAAAATTCAATTATAGAGAAAAAGAAAAATGCAATCTGAGATCAATAGCCTATTATAGTGCCAGCATTAGGGATTTTCAGCTCAGTTTAATCTACTGAAATATGTGGCTATCTACTGTTTATTTGCTTGTTCATTCCTACATGCGAAGTAACATACATTTAGTTTAATTTTATTAAAATACAAAGTGTATATGTAGAATTGAGTGTTCAAAAGTGAAATAGAAAATTCAAAGTCAACAAGCTAAAACCTGAGGCCAAAAATTAAAAAAAATCTCAGTAAGATACATAGATTCTCCTTAAAAATACAATTGGAATTTTAATAACCAATAGTCTCATTTTAATGAACATTATATTTTTTTTAAAGTTGATTGGCAGGGAAACAGAAATAAAGTCTGTCTCTGAGCTGGAAGTTAATTTTAAAGATGCATATTTCAATTTCATAAATTTGTTTTTAAGGTAGGAGTCTTGTATCGATCATATAATGCACTTCTGTGATTTCATGGATGAGCAAATAAAGTCCAGAGAGATTGAGCAACTTGTTAATTCAATCAGCTAGTTAGTTGGGATAAGAATGCTCTCCTATCTGGTTAAATGGGATAGAAAGCCTCCAGAGTTGAAATGTCTTTGACAGGGCTCAGGACATGCTACCCCCAAATATGGCACCTTGGCATATTGGATATTTTAAGCTGAAGGAATTTGAGAAACAGCATGTTGAAATAATTATCTAGGCCCAAGATGGAGTAGCTCCTACCTGGGTTGCCATGTCAGCAGACCAAAACTTAGGTAACTTTCACGTCCCTGTAACTGTCCCACTTGACCAGAAATGCAGCCTGTGCCTATTTTCTTAGTTATCTGTGTATTCGTTTAAATATTTTACTACAAAAGCTTTATATGCTTGTTGTAAATAATTCAAACAAAAGAAAGGTCTAATGTTTTGTTATTTCACAAATACTCTCTACTATGCAGCTTCCTTTTCTCTTAAACTACATAATTTCTAGTTTTAGTCTTCACAGGAATTTCTCTCTCCATCTCAAATATTGGCTTTGATCAGGTGCTAGTTTTCAGTCCAACAGATTCTTTCGGTGTTTGTAAAATAAACTTAGTCCTTTGCTAGGACTCTGTTCCAACTTTATGAACAGTAATGCAGGAAGTGAAATCCAGATTTCTGGCATCATCAATGTCTCCAGCTATTCAATTTCCTCATCTGCTCTTATAAAAATAATAATAATAATAATCAACAGAAAAAAGAAATAATGCCATCTGGATCCCTGACTCCTTCGAAGTTCTACCAAAACATAAAATTCTCTAGAAATTTCTTTCAGATTTCTTCTGACTACATAATTCAATTCTGCGATAATAATCAATGGGACAGTTTCACAAAGGAAGGCAGGTGAACCACCTACATCAGAAACACCGTAGCAGCATGTTAAAACTGCAGGTTACCAAGCCAGCCCCCAAACCTCCTGGTTCAGAGGGACTTATGGTAGAGCCAGGAAATGTGCATTTTTAACAAGCCTCTCCACCCCCCAGCCTACTCCTGGTGATTCTTACCCACACTAATTTTGGAGAACCACTGTGGTCTGGTGAGTCTTAGCTGTAGTCCTTACTACCTCTTATGCCCTGGTCTAGATGGAGTATGATATCACTAATAAAATGGAGCACAGGACTTCTATAGGACTCTTACTCCTAGAACAGGACAATAAACTTAAATTTGCAGTAAATATGAATTTAATTAACCCAGGTAGAATGAAGACAGCAGAGGTTTCTGCATGAGGTCTCTCACTTCTTGTTTTACATCTATATAAACGAATGGTATTCCTTAGATCCCCTGGAAATTTCCCTCTACCAGCTGCCCAAGAAACAGATTCTATGTTTCTTCACACTGTCTCAGATAACAGAGTTCTTTCTAAGTGTACTTAGCCTTGCCCTTGTCTAGCTGTGAACTGAATGCTCTGTCTTTAGCAAATTACAGTCAACCTCTACTTCTAGACATAGTTACACAACTATTAAAAATAAGGTAGAATGCTATTAAAAATAAAATAAATAAGTTGCAGAGGATATGAGAAGGTCATAAAAGCTATGGTGAAAAACAAAGCCAGAAAATGGATAGGGAATGTCAGATTAGGGGGGTTGGAGATTGCAATTTTAAATAGGGTAGTCAAAGAAGGTGCCACTGAGAACGTGACATTTGAGAAATAAAAACAAATAGGGTGAGAGTTTGAGTCATGCTGATATTAAGGTTAGAGCTTTCTAGACAGAGGGAACAGCAAATGCAAAAGCCCTATCAGAATGTGCCTGGTGTGTTTGAAAAACAGGAAACCAGTGAGGTTGAACAGAGTAAACAAGGGGGAAAGTAATAGAAGATGAGGTAAAAAGGTGGGAGAGAGGGGGCTGGAAGACTATGTATGTGCCTAGGGACCAGGGTTAGAATTTTAGCTTTTACTCTGAGGGACACAGGGAGCCACTGAAGGGTTTTGAGCAGAGGAGTAACATGACCTCACACTCAAAATCATCATTCTGGTTATATTAAGAATAGACTCTAGGGAGACAAAGGTGGAAATAGTGGGAAATGGTGGTGGTGAAGATAGTGAGAAAGATCTGGATTCTAGGAATTGTTGATGGGTTTGATATGAATTTTAAGAGAAAAGGAGGAGTCAAGGATGACTCCAAGGCTCTCTGGTCTGAATAACCATAGGATGGAGCTATCATCACCTGAGAAGGAGGAGCTTCATTTGGGCATGGTAAGTTTGAGATGTGTATTAGATATCCCAGTGGAGTTGGTGAATAGGTAATTTACTCTAGGCGTTAGGAGTTCAGAAAACAGTTTCATGTTGGACAAAAAATGTGGATGCCAGCGGAAGAATGATATTAGAAATCATGAGACTGGGTGTGATCACAAAGGGAATAAGTGTAGCTAGAAAAGAGAAGACATTCAAGCACTGAATTCTTAGGACCTACATCACTGAGAAATTGTAAGATGAGGAGGTGCCAACAAAAGAGAATGAGAGGGGGGCAGCCATTAACGTAAGAGAAAGAAGAAAAGAGAAAGATCAACTGTGCCAAATGCTGCTGACGGGTCAAATCAGATGAAGACGGAGGGTTAACCATCGCATTTTAGTAACATGGGCGTCATTGGTTACCTCCATAAAAGCAGTTTCAGTGGAATGTTTGAGGCGAAAACATATTGCAGCATGTTTAAAAATAACTGTAAGAGAGAAATTAGAGGTATTTGAGAAGTTTTGCTGTAAAGAAAGAAAAGATATGGGACTGGAGGGGATGAAATTACATTAAAAGGATGTAATAGTGTTGTTGTTTTTGTTGTTCTGTTGTTTTTTTTTTCCAATGGGCATGGCTAAATATTTGTGTCCCCCTCTCCACCCCGCCCATCAAATGCAAATATTGAAATCCTAACCCTCAGGGTAATGCTATTAGGAGGTGGGTCCTTTGGGAGGTAACTAGATCATGAGGATAGAACCCTCATGATAGGATTAGTGCCCTTATAAGAAACACTGAGATCTTGCATTCTCTCTCTCTCCCTCTTTCTCTCTTCTCTCCACCATGTTAGTTCTCAGCAAGAAGATGGCCATCTACAAACCAGGAAGTGGGCCCTCTCCAGACACTAGACCTGCCAGTACCTTGATCTTGAACCTCCCAGCTTGCAGAACTGTGAGAAATAAATCTTTGTTTTTTAAGTCACCCAGTCTATGATAGTTTGTCACAGCAGCTAAAACTGACTGAGACAGGACAGATATAGCACCATGTTTGTTTTATGATGGAATAATCCATAGCAAGGAAAGAACTGATGACTCAAAAAAGAAGTGAGAATTGTTGCAAGAAGGGACAGGATCTAGTGTCCTAACAGAGGTGGTGCCCATGGATGAGACAGCAAACAATTCCTCTATAGTTATGAAGTGAAAATAGATTATATGGTCACAGAAGTCTGTAGGTGAGTATTTGTAGTAATGGAAACTTGTGGATGTTCTTTTCGATTTCTTCCATTTTCTTAGTGAAAAAGGGAGCCAGAATATCAGCTGAAAGTGAAGGGGATTGAGAGTGGGGAGAAGTACAGCAAATTCACTAGCAAATTCTCAAATTTACACGGCTCCTGAAATAAGCAAAGAAAAGTCTAATTTCTCTATTTTCTGTAACTCATTTAATACTCTTCTCAATATTCCATCCCATTTGGGGAGAAGTGAGATGACAGAGATTTATCTAAAAACTTCCAATTAACAGTTCCAGTTTAAATAGTCTCTATAATGTAAAAATATTCAATCAACTCACAGTTTAGCTCCTTATCAGAGCTGGTCTTCTCACCCTCCTCTTCCCAAGCTGACATCTGAGTATATGGGAAAGATTACAGAATTCAAGGGATTATCCCTTCCATGTAGCCTGCCATTCTTGTGCTGAGGGATGGCAGATGTGATCCGGGTGTGCCAAATTGTATGACTGAAGAATACAAGTTCCCCTATCTTTACTCAAACATGGTCTAGTGAGACTCTCTAGTGAGACCCCCACACCTCTGCCCACCCTCAGCGATTCAGCCCCTAATCACACCTTGCCTGCTGTGCAGATGTCTCCATGGAGTCTGGAGGTGACTCCCATTGACGGTTCAGCATCACCTACCAGTGTAGCAAACCACTTTGAGCAAGTTCCCAGCAAGATCCCTTCCAGATACAGTTGGATCATGGGAACCAGGAATGTTGCCCCAGACTCATCTTTCCATCCACCTTCCTCAACCATGGCCACACTACTGTCTCCCATGCTGACACAGAGCCACCCTGAGTGGCAGCCTCATGACAACATTCCAAAACGAGAATGTACAAAAGCTACTCTTTTCTTTTCTTTTCTTTTCTTTTTTTTTTGCTTTCTTACAAATTTATCAGCCTGGAGAAGAGAAGTCAGACATAGGTATTTCCCACATGTTCTGGAACCAGAAGAAACAGGTCTTCCACTTTCCTCTGGCAGAGTCTTCCAGAGCATGACATTCTCCTTTCCTTTGGGATACTAAGCCTAATGCTCAGTCTGGATGGAAGAATGGTTATCTTTGCTATATTATAGAAGAAAACATGCAATCTGAATCCTCTTTGCACGATTCTAAGCAACAGAAGCCTTGGATCAACTTGGAACTAGGGATTACTAAAGATAAAAATATATTGGTTTAATAGCTCCACACCAACAACTACTTTCTACTTGCTCTGTGTAATTTGAAGCTGAGTTGAAAATACTTGACTTTCCACAGTGTATGTCTTTTAAAAGGGTGACTTTTTCAAACCAGTATTTCATTCTATGATTGTTTCAGTTGTTCATATTTTCTTGTCATCACTGTCTTTTGTTTTAATTCTGTACTGAGGTGATTTCCCAAAGGGCAAAATTTAAAAAAATCAAATCAATAAATATACTTTATTGCTACCTAACTGTAAACCCAAAATATTGTACCAAGTGATTATGTTGAGATTATTTACGCATTCTCTTTTAAAGGTCACTCTTCTAAATTGAAGGCTTTCTATCAAGCTGACATTGCCTGTGTTTTGCTCATCATTGTTTAACCTATGAAAACCTATTTTCCTCTTAGGAGAAGAAAACCTCATTAATTCACATTAATATACACAGGTTTGACAGCCAATGTTGTTAGGCCTTCAATGCTTATTAATACTCATGTACCATGACCTTGCTGAGAATTTTTCTTCTTGTCAAATAACACACTGAAAACATTATATGAAAATATAGCTTCACTAAAGAGGCTTGCTTGAGAGTTAACATTGTACCTAATGGATCAAAACTATTTGCTCCACTGATTGTTCCTCTTCAATTCAAGGTTTAGTAGACTAATTCATTAATCATACAGAGTGGTTGTATGAAGGAAGGAGTCAATTCATTTGTGCTAAATGTGTTTTTGCGATGTGGGAACATGGATCTTTTGAGCTAAACTACAAATATATTGGAGATTAGGTAGAATGGTAAGGTAGTAATATAAATTTTTTATAATGAACAAACAAGTTTTAAATTGTATAGCAGGAGAAACTTAATAATATTGGGTCTATAACAACCCAAAACTTTATATTTTATTGTAGTTTTTAATGTTTTATCTTATCAGTGGAATTTTTCTATTAATACTTGTGCTTTAAAATCAACCACAAAGAGGAAATATTTGTAGCCCTAAGAATGGGTCATTTCTTCAAGGAGAAAAGGGAAAATGGAGAAAATCAGAGGCTCAAAGGAAAATGAAAAATCAGATAAGGAGACCTACCAGCAAATTAAAGACTGTAAATGAAACATATTGTTCAAATTGATTGGTTTTATATATAATCTCTCTAAAACCTAGAGAAGAGCATTAAATAATTTCAGAGAAATAAGTTTGTGATGTGCTGAGATACTAGAAGGCAGATACTTCCCTGATGAGCTATAAATAACACCCATTCATTCATTCATTCATCCATTCAAAACCTACTCTATGCTATGTACTCTGTGAGGGACTGAGGATACAGAGTTAAATAAAACAGACCCTGACCCAATGAAGCTAATTTGAATGCTGTTAATAAAGTCTGTCTATAAAGAAAACTATGTTACTTCGTTCGAATTATGTTTGAATGTTTCCTAATGGCTATTATAAGAAACAAGGGACAAGAGCAGCCCATATTTCTCATTCTTAGATATACCTGCTTCGGAAAAGAAAAGGTAGCATATTCATAGGTTCTGGGGATTAGGACATGGACATTTTGGGGGGCCATTATTCTGCCTACCACACTGAGGTTTTATTTTATGATTAGTTATCTATAAAACCTTTTCACAAACACTTCCAGGAGATGGGGTTTTATCAGAAGTTTTCAGAAACTGGCTGCATTTGGAGGATTCAATATCTAAAGACCTAAAGATAGTCAGTTCCTAGTATATGAAAAAGTCAAAAAGAGAAAATTAGCCCTGTTAAAACCATCAAGAGGAGCCTATTGTTTGTGGGAGTCATACACCTACAAGCAATTGATATATTTATACTCTTCCTACCAATAATGTTTTCAACAAAGACAGGACTACTTTTTTAGTAGTTACTGGGTAGTTGGTGAGTATGTTAGTTTGTTAGTAGTTAGTGGGTGGTCAGTGGGGATGTTTTTGGTTGTCAAAATGATTGGAAGGGACACAAGTGGCATTTAATGGGTGGGGGTCAGACATGCCAGATACACCACAATATGAGGACCAGGACTACACAAATTAAGTATTAAATGACAACCCACATGATTTGTGTAGGTAAAAACCTGTTTATAATTACTTAGGCCTAGAAACTAATTCCATTTTACATGTAAATACAAAGTATTTTTTTCTTTTTTTTTAATACAAAATATTTTTTGCATTCTTTTATGCGATGATCATATACATGGTACTACATAATCGAGTGAAACATGTGGTTTTTTTATCCAAAACTTAACCAAGAACTGCTCATCATTTTGGAAAATTATACCTTCATCCATCATGCTTCCTCAATGTATCAATCAGTACAATACAACCTGCATTGTTAGCTGTTGCATTCAGTGTGCTCCTCGGTATACATGCAAGCCCCTCATGACATCATCATGTCTTCCAGTGTAATTGTGCTCATGGATTTACATACTGGAATACATGTTTATTACATATTATTTTGTTTCTATTCCTTTTGCTATTACAGTTAGGGCATTATATTTATTTTCCTAAATTTGTGTGTGTAAATTTTTAAATTATCTATGAATTCCATGTTAAGTAAGGAAGGGAGGCATAATAAAACATTTGTTATAGAAAGGGAGCCATAGGACTGTGCTGCATTTTCAGGGCTACGACTAGCATTGATCTTCACTTTGGCATTGATTTTAGGTAGCCTTTGAAAATTACAGATGCTCCTTACTGCAATCACCGAATAATGATGAAGATTTTGCTTGCCACTTTCATACTTCAACTAATTTAGTTGGCTGCTTAGAGCTTTCTTATATACAGTGGTTAACGGTCTACAACATGTCCCTCTACTAGACCTCAGGGACTTTTTCTCCAACACTACTCAATCTACAGTTGTGGACTGGGGGGGATATGAGAACATTAAATGAAAGTATTTCATTACATTAGTAATATACGGTGATGAAATAGATCCCAATTTTTTTAAATAGAGAGGGGTTATGATACCAGTTATCTAGAAAACTACAAGAAGAATTTGGTTGGTATAAAGTGTGTTTTATTTCATTCACACAAACAGCATGCCCATAAAAAGGAGTTAGATGTAGAGTGTTAGGCAGTAGGTGTCCGTAGAAGAGATAATGATTTATTCTCTTTTTTAAAAAAAATGAATTAATATTTCATATTCCTACCCCTAAATTTTGGGAAATAATTTTTCATCTCCTAGAGAATTCTTGGTGTACATGTCAAATCTTTAGAGGGAAGAACAATTTCTTTAAAAGGAAATATACTGGATAACTGTAGGTAAGAGGAGATATACTCATAACCTAGTATAATGGGGCTTCCATGAAGCCATGCTTATCAACCAAAAAGCAAAAAACAACAAAAAACAAGTATTGCATGAGCCTTGAAAAATGATACATTTACCAGAGTTTTCCTGAAACGCGCACTACAGGGTAAGTTGTACCTAGCACATCACACAGAATGTTGCCTAAAATTCTTCTTAACATTTCTCTCTCCTCCTGAAGTGCCACAAACATGGCCATTATTAAACTTTCTTCACAGTGTCTGTATGTTTTCAAATTATGACCCTTCTTACCAGCCTCATAGGATAAGAGTTCATTCCCCAGGATAACTCCTTTTTTTAAAAGACAAGTCCCCAAGAATTCTGCCGAACAAAATTCTTCTCAAATCTCCAAATTAATGTTTATTACTCATACATCCCAACTGGTTTATAAGGCTTCTGCTCGCCCTCTTAGGGTCTGTCTTAGGGACCATCTCAGATGTTCTGGGCCCTTCTGTACCTCATCAGATTATAATATTTCTTGCATCCTCCCAAATCTGGAGCCAGACCAGAAGTTCCTAAATCTGAGATACTCTATGGTATCTGGGCCATTATAACTGTCACTAGAGTCTACCTCATATGTTTTCCTGTGCTTGTTTTCTCCATCTTCAAGTGCTTTCTGTCTATGAACTCCAAAATCCTTCCAAGATGGACTTTCACTTCTTCAGGAACTAACCACATTAAACAGATTAGGAAGCTAGCATTCCAACATTCTCCTTTCCTATGAATTTGTCATTTGCTTTTGATTTCTTAACTGTGAGACCATTTAAATATTCATTTTTAAATTCTCTAAAGTATTATTTACCATGAAACCATTTATACAGTCTATTGAAAGATAAAAATTAAAACCTTTTTGTGACTCAACTCTAATTAAATAAATACCCTTTTTTGCCTCTGTTTCTCAGCATATGAGTTTAATTATAGTTTTTATCTAGCATTGCCCAAAGGAGACTTTGTATTTGGAAAACATGACTGAGTGTTGTAACTAGAAATATGTGCCCTATAGAGAAGAGTTCTATACAATCTACGTTAAAGAGACCACAGGATTCCCCAACCCTTTTGCTCTGATGCAATTTCATCCCAAAGAGTAGTCAGTGGATTGGAGTTAACTGCATATTAGATAGATAGATTAGATAGATATTAATATAATATAATATAACTTATTATATATATTGAGGACTTTTTGGTCCTGAAAATTCTGCTTTGCTTAGGTAGTTCAACCTACAGATGGGTCAGCCATTTCTCAGAACTAATATAGTCTCCTCACTATTAATTTGTTGATATCAGCTTTCCTATAACATCTGATTTTGTAATCTACGCAAAAAATTCTGAAACAGAAAAACAAGGAAAAAGGGAGGGAAGAGATGAAAGGAAGAAACAATTTCCTATTTATGTTCTTCAGTTGATGTTCCTTTTAAATAATTTTTATCCTGTAATATTGTGTGTGTGTGTGTGTGTGTGTGTGTGTGTGTGTGTGTGTGTGTATTCAAATGCTTTTTTGGAAAGGACCAAAGTACAAATATAAACATATATACTTACATAACACAGTTATATTTTCTTCTGACCCTTCACATTCTAATTCCTATAAAAATATTTTTCCCCTCTCTGGAATAATCTCTTTTACACAGACTGTGTTTTTTTTTTTTTTAAAAAAAAAGGTTAAAGCCACATCTATTAAGCTTAATATAAATGTAAATAACTATTTTAGGAGCCTCAAATATCACTATTCTTAGCAGGATGCAAAGGGCCTTATAGTTAAATGGTAATATAATTAGCGTTATGCCCAGCAAAAAACCAAAGGGAAAACTTTAAGGGTGTTTTTAAAGCTATAAGGGTTCGTTTTTTTTTGTACAGTCACAAAATTGTTGACCTCAAACTTCTATGGTTCTAAAATCACTCAGGGAAGGTTGCTTTAGAACATTTAACATAATGCATATTTGTTCTGTGAACTGATCTGTAAGTGCTATTACTGTTCTACTGCCTGCTCCCCACTCTCTACCAGCAAGTAAGTCTCAGTAGCATTTTGAGTGCTGTGATTGGAAATGGAATAAAATATTTCAAGCACATTAAGATTTATCAAACTTACTAAAAAATAATTATTTCTTGAAGACTAACCTCTTTATGAAGTAATGTTTTAAGTGCATAAACTTTGTAATTTCCCACTAATAGGAAGTCTGCACTTTATAAAACTAAGAATAGCTTGCTTAACATTTACTTATATAATACAGTTGACCCTTGAACTACTCTAGGGTTAAGGGCACCAACCCGCCACGTAGTAGACCTGGGTATAACTTTTCAGTGGGCCCTCGGTATCCGCAGTTCCACATCCACGAATTTGACCAACCTCAGATGGTGTCCTGCTGCAGTATGTGTTGTATTTAGTGGAAGAAAGTCCGTGTAGAAGTGGACCAGCGAAGTACAAGCCCTTCTCATTCAAGGGTCAACTGTAGTTACTACTTGCCATGCACTATTCTAAGCACTTTATATACATGAATTCGTTTCATTTTTTCAACAGCCCCATGTGGTAGACACTAGTACCATCCCCCAAGATCATATAGTTAGTGGGTGGAAGGATCTGTCTCCAGAGTGCACACTCTGAATCATTAGACTAAACGGTCTTTCATTTGTCTCTGTTTGGGAAGTAGGTATCATTTCTAAAAGCATTACTGAATAGGATATCTTTTTTTATGGATGCAGGTAATCAAAGGTGGAATGAGGGAGAGATGTGCCTTTGGGAGGAATTGTGAACTTCTGTCACCACAAAATTTGTGATACTTTGAATTTCATTACCTGAGTCCGTAACTCTTTTTTTTAACGTCTATATATATGTTTCCATGTAAACATGCTGAGTAAATAAGTTTAGGCTTGGACCATGTGTCAATTATCAGTTATCACAATAATGCTGCATTTTAATAAACTATCCCCAAACTTAGAATCTTAAATAACAACCATTTATTGTTTCTCCTCTTTGTCGGTAAGCTGGGCAGTTCTGGTTTCAGCTAGCCTCACTCATACCTCTGTCATCAGCTGTGGGTCAGGCAGGCAGCTCTGCTGATCTGGGCCAGGCTTGGGTTGATTCAAAATACCTGGGATGACCCAACTTTGTTCTACCTACTCTCTCATCCTCCACTAGGCTAACCTAGGCTTGCTTTTACGGCGACGGCAGGGTTGTTGCAAGAGAAACAAGACTGCAAGGGTTCTTGATGCCTAGACTTGGGACTTTTACACCATCATTTCCATTGACTCCATTAACCAAAGCAACTGACTACACCATCCCAGACTCAAGGAGCGGAGAAATGGACCCCACTCTGCGATGCAAGAAACTGCAAAGTCACATTGTGGGGAGGTGGGGGGGATAAGGTGAATAACTGGGCCCTTTTGTGATCTATCTACCATTGCCTACACCATTTCTTTTGTATTATTCTGAAACATTCTAATATATGGTCTATTCCCAATTATTTCCAAGTGTATACAGAGCATACAACAATATAGATCCTCTTCAAGGCCATAAAACAAATAGTATCAAATTTTAAAAGATAGAAATCATAAAATTACATTTTCAAACCATAACAGAACTAACTAGAAATCAATAACAGAAAGGAGTCTGAAAAATCCTCAAATATGTGGAAAATAAGCAATGCATTTGTAAATAAGTAAGTCAAAGAGGAAGTCTCAAGGGAAATTTTTAAATATTTTGAACTACATGAACATTAAAATCCAACATTTTAAATTGTGTAGAATACAGCTAAAGCAATACTTAAAGAAAAATGTATGGCATTAAGTGCCTATATTAGAAAAGAAGAAAGATCTAAAAACAATAACTTAAGCTCTACTTTAAGAAGCCAGGGGAAAAAACCTAAAGCAAATGGAATAAAAAACTAAATATTATGGCAGAAATCAGTACAATTAAAAATACAACTGAGAAAAACCTATGAAATCAAAGGCAGCTCACACTAAATAAAGGTGAAATGAGAACTTCCTTGAAATATTATAGTGCATTGGCTCTCACACTTAGTCCCAGGACCCCTTTACACTCTTAGAAATTATTGAGAACACCCCTGTCCCCAAATTTAAAACACAAGCATACACAATCACGCATTCCATTAGCCTTCATAGAGATATTACCGCCACATATCGTGCAGCCTCTGAAAAACTCCAATGCGTACTCATGTAAGAATGGAAAAGGCAAATAATGTCTTATTATTACGAAAAAGTTTTGAGTTCATGGATACTAAGCAAGGCTCTCAGCAACCCCCAGGGGTCCCCAAACAACACTTTGGAGAAACTGAAGAGGAAGATCTCCAAAGGCTTAGGTAGATTGGAATGTTAGAGTGAATTTATCATATGAGACTTGCTCATCTACCCCTTAAATATATATCCCCTGGAAGGGTTCAGAGGACACTCCTTTAATTAAGACTGTGCAATATACATTCATGAGGGGAATCCCAGCATCCTCAAAGCTCTGTGGTGGCTGTTCTTTGCAAGCCAGGAAAGACAGAGGAAACTGCTGCCACTGAACCGTGCTCCTTGAATTCAATAGGGTTAGTGGCAGAGTGACAGGGACCGAGTCGCAACACTGAATTGCCAAAAACAGGTTGATGCGGTTGCCATAAAGGGTTGTAAAGTCAAAGCATTAATCAGAATAATTTGGCATAAATATATATCTTTAGCATAGGTAATTGATCATGGTGTCCCTAGGACTGAATTAGAAGGGCAACCTACTAAAGTCTTAATTTGTAGATTTAACTTAAATCTGACAATGTTACATTGGAGTTAGGGTTTCAGTAGGAATAGGAACTTGCTGCTATAAGAAATTGTATTATGCTAAAGATTTGGTGTGACCAGGCTTTATTGACCCTTAGAGAACTAAGTGCCTTAATGTTTGCTGCAATTTACAATGCATAAGCAAATCCTAGGTAAAGCAACTTCACCTTTTTTAGTTTAGAAAGCTGTGGAGGGCTTCCCTGGTGGCACAGTGGTTAAGAATCTGCCTGCCAATGCAGGGGACACGGGTTCGAGCACTGGTCTGGGAAGACCCCACGTGCCGTGGAGCAACTAAGCTCGTGCGCCACAACTACTGAGCCTGCGCTCTAGAGCCCGCGAGCCACAACTACCGAGCCCACATGCCACAACTACTGAAGCCCGTGCACCTAGAGCCCATGCTCCACCGCAATGAGAAGCCCGCACACCGCAACGAAGAGTGGCCCCCGCTCACGACAGCTAGAGAAAGCCCATGCACAGCAACGAAGACCCAAAGCAGCCAAAAATAAAATAAAATTTTTTTAAAAAGAAAGCAGCACATCTATTGTGCCCAGCACTTTACCACAAAAAAAAAAAAAAGGATTAAATTCGTTCCTTTCCAGAGAGATGGGAGTTTCTCCCTAAGAATGCTTATGCATTATAGTTCTATCACTTAAAAATAATTTTTTAAAGCTAGTGCCCTTCTAGTGCACAGAGTTGGTCAATTTATTTTGAAACACAAAAGCACAATAGAGGATTAGCTTCCATCAATGTGTATACTATATTGAATACAGATGACTTTGAGGAAACCTCTTTTGAAGAACATTCTATTAGTTTCTGCTAAGTCCCATTTGGGGCCTTCCTGCACGCTGGCCTAGAGGTTTTCCTTTGTCATATTCTCTTAGAACTACAACTTCTTAAAAAAAAAACTACAACTTCTTATCCATAGCTTATGGAGAAGCTCTGTGGTCCCAACCTGAAATGTGATGCCTCAAATGAAGTTAGGTTTTACTGAGCTATTATTCTATACAAATGTAGAAAACAAACAGTTATTTACAGAGGACTGACTCACAAAACTCATATGCTGCTTCTGCCTGAGACAGCCAAAATGGAATGCTGTGGAAAATGTATCCAAATTTTAAGAAGCATTGAGACAGGAGCTTAAGGACAAACTTAATAGCTTTTTATTCTTCTCTTAAGCTTTAGTAACCTCGGTTTTATCAAAAACTTAGTTTACGGGAAGAAAAAAAATGCAAAAAACAGGGAAAAAAGGGAAGGAGAGGATTAAGATTGGCTTCAGAGACAATTCAAGCTTGGCTTTGCTACAGATAATAGGTATCATTTTTCCCTAAATGAATGAAGTAACTTTAAATTCATTTAATTGTTCCAGATCATGTTAATCTGGATTTCCTGGAAAAGAAATATATATTAATGATGAAATTCAGAAAATGTAAAAGGCTTTTCAAACCGTCAAAATAGTGTCTGAAATCAAGGGTATAAATTACTCAACTTTCAACTACCAAAGTCGAAAGGTGATTACCCTTAGAGAGAGATTAATCGTAAAAACCACTTGTGCTGTCAAGAGAACACAGAAATTTACATAATTAAATTATCACGAACTTAGTGGCTTAAAACAGCGGAAATTTATTACCTTACAGTTCCAATAGGTCAGAAGTCCAGTGAGCTCAGATGATTCTCAGAGTCTTACCAAGGCCAAAAATCAAGGGATGTGCTCCTTTTGGAAGGTTCTAGGAGAGAATCTGTTTCCTTGCTCATTCAGGTTGTTGCCAGAAGTCAGTAGTTGTAGGACTGACGTCTCCATTCCTTTCTGGCTGTCAGCTGAGGGCTCCTCTCAGATTCCAGAGGCTCTATCTCGGAATTAGGAGAAGGAGGGGATCCTCTGAGCTTAAAGGTTAATTGATTAGATTGGCCCCACCTGAACCATCAGTGATATTCTTCCCATCTCAAGGTCCACACCCTTTTGTTTGGTTGGTTGGTTGCTTTTTTTTTTTAATTGAGGTATGATTGACATATAACATTGTATTAGTTTCAGGTGTATAACATAATGTATTTATTGTGAAAGATTCACACTAGTAAGCCTAGGTAACATCCATCACCACACACAGTTAAACAAAATTATCTTTCTTGTAATAACTTTTAAGATCTACTCTTTCAGCAACTTTTTTTTTTTTAAAGATTTATTTATTGATTGATTGATTGATTGCTATGTTGGGTCTTTGTTTCTGTGCTAGGGCTTTCTCTAGTTGCGGGAAGCGGGGGCCACTCTTCATCGCGGTGCGCGGGCCTCTCACTATCATGGCCTCTCTTGTTGCGGAGCACAGGCTCCAGACGCGCAGGCTCAGTAGTTGTGGCTCACGGGCCTAGTTGCTCCACGGCATGTGGGATCTTCCCAGACCAGGGCTCAAACCCGTGTTCCCTGCATTGGCAGGCAGATTCTCAACCACTGCGCCACCAGGGAAGCCCTCAGCAACTTTCAAATATGCAATACAGTATTATTAACTGTAGTCTCCATGTTGTACATTACATCCCCATGACTTATTTATAACTGGAAGTTTGTACCTTTTGACCCTCTTCACCCATTTTGCCCTCCCACATCCAACCTCTGGCAACCACCAATCTGTTCTCTGAATCTATGAACTTGGTTTTGGTTTTTTGTTGTTTTCTTTTGTTTGTTTTTACAGTCCACATATAAGTGAGATCATACAGTATTTGTCTTCCCCATCTGACTTATTTCACTTAGCATAATGCCCTCAAGTTCCATCCATGTTGCCACAAATGGCAAGATTTCATTCTTTTTATGGCTGAATAATATTCCATTATATATATATATATCCCCCACGATTTTTTTACCCACTCATCTGTCAATGGACACTTAGGTTGTTTCCACATCATGGATATTGTAAATAATGTTGCAATAAATATAGGAGTGCATATATCTCAAGTTAGTGTTTTTGTTTTCTTCGGATAAATACCTGTAAGTGGAATTGCCGGATCATATGGTAGTTCTATTTTTAATTTTGGGGGGACCTCCATACTGTTTTCCATAGTGGCTGCACCCATTTCCATTCCCACCAATGATGCACACGGATTTTGTTTTCTCCACATCCTCGCCAACACTTGTCATTTATTGTCTTTTTGATAATAGCCATTGTAACAGGTGTGAGGTGATATCTCACTGTGGTTTTGATTTGCATTTCCCTGGTGATTAGTGATGTTGAGCATCTTTTCATGTTTACCTGTTGTCAAGGTCCATACCCTTATAACATCTGCATAGTTCCCCTTGCCATGTAATGTAACATAGGCACAAGTTCTGGGGATTAGGACACTGACGCCTTTGGGGACCATTACTGTGTCTACCACAAAGAGGAAAAGGGAAAGTCCTAAAAGGTCTAGAAGATCCTGTGTGATCTGAGCCTCTACTACCTCTGATCTCTTTTCCTCCTACACTTCCCTTGCTCACGCAGCCCTGGTTTCCTCCATGCTGTTCCCTGAACACACCAGGCAAATTCCTGCCTTTGTCCTTGTTGTTCCCTCTGCCAGAGGCTCTTCCCCAGATTCCACTCTAAAAATTTCATCCCCATCAAGTCTTTGCTCAGATCTCATCTTCTTAATGAGGCCTACCATCAGTGCCTTGTTTGATACTCCAGTATTTCTGATTGTTTTTTCCCCATAGCACCTATTACCCTTTAACTTACACTACAACTTATTTACTATGATTATTTCCTGCTGTATCTTTCTGCTGGAATATTAGGTCCACAAGAGTGTCTTTATTCCTGGGATGTATCCCAAGGCTGTAGTACACATTAGGAGCTCAATAAATATTACTTGAATTGGTTGTTGAACAAAGTTTTCCAAATATTGACTGATGGATGAGATTACACGTATACGTTCTACGTTCTTTTTGTAGGTCATGTAAACTGCCATAGAGTGCCTGAAATACTGAATTATCTCCTTGATCCTTACTAATTTCTCCTTTTTAAATCAATGACATTACTCAGTGTTTCCATATTTTAATTCATCAAGATCAATATTCCTTTTATTCTGGCTCAAAAGAAAACTTTGAAAAAAAATGACTTTATACCTGTCCATTCCCTCTAAAAAATATTTTTGATCCTTTGTGATAAAAGCGAAGATGTACAGTAAGACTAACACCAAACCTCAAAAAAAGGCAAAAAGAAACAAAGATGTGAAAAAGAAGTTGTCTTTATTTCCAAAATCTTAAGTACAGCAATGGCTTTTTATCTCAGATTTTCCAGGTTCTGTTTTTAAAGTTTACTCTAAAACCTTTTCATTTTGGACACTTCTGACAGTCACCACAAGATGGAGGTAGTTTAAGTTGAATATGTTTCTGAAGTATTAGGAACACAAACGATGTTTTCAACAATAAAAAAATCTAACTACTTAAATTCCACTTTGAAATTACGCTTCAAAAACTACCTCTGCAAGACTTAACAGCAACTTACAAGAAACAGCCAGGAAGAGACAGATGGCTTAAATTTATAAAACATCTCTACTGCTTAATCAAGAAATAACCTGTTAATTTAAGATACGACCCACAGGCTCCAAAGACACCTGTTTCACTGACCCACCTCAGAAAAAAGTTCTAAGTCCCTTCCCAGTGTCAATATCTCTGCTCCAGCACACACTGCCCTAAGGTTTCTCACAGATTGCAGAGACTTGGAGCTAAAGCATACATATGTGTCCTGGGCCAGAGATGCCTTTTTGTCCCAAGAATTTCCCTATGCCTAAACCTAGATTAAGTGCTGGCACAAACAAAATAAAAAATATTTATATGAGGAATTCATCAAACTTTAATGATGTTTAAATATTCACAATTAACAAACACGTGCAGTGAGTGATTTATGTTGAGATGATCCTTTGTATATTGTAAATTTTTAAGAAACTTTATATGACCAAAAATAACTCATTTGCTTTATGTTGTTTTTAATATTTTCTTTTCAAATAGTCTATTACACAGTAGATATTTCTAGAGCTGCAATTAGAACCCAGGAGATTGACTTAAAACACTTCTCAACTCCAGTGCATCTTAATTAAATGATTTAAAAATCAAATAACCTAAGTTTTAAAGAAAATACACTATAATTCCACAACACTGCACTCTAAAGAATCTGGGTTTCTGTCCAGTTGCTGTCAGTATATATATCTATGTGATTTTAGGCAAGACATGTGTTCTGTGTTCTTATCTTCTGTTCCAACTGCTCCATAACCTACCTCCCTAAAACTCAGTAGCTTGAAACAACCATCATTTATTTTTATATCTCACAATCTTGTGAATCAGGAATTCACACAAGTTTTGGCTGGGTAATTCTGTTCCACGTGTTATGAATGGACTCCCAGTGATATTGAGCTGGCAGCTGGGCTCTGTGGAAGGGTCTGTGACAGCCTCACTCACATACTTGGTGCCTTCCTTGGTCAACTAGAAGGTTTAGTTTAGCTAAGTCCTTTTCCCATTCCATGTAGTCTCAGGCCCTTTCCATATTTCTCCCACAGGGTGATGGGTCTGCTTACCTGGCAGATCAGGACTTCACGAGACCAAGGTGGAAGTTGCTCGTCCTCTTACAGGCTAGTTCTGGAACTGGCATAGCATCACTTCCCCTGTACTATATTGGTTAAACACACACACACACACACACACACAAGGAGAAATAGATCCTGCGTCTCAATGGGGAGGAATGTCAAAAGTTTGCACCCATCTTTAATCCATCCCATACTCATTTTTTTAATAAGGGTAATTAGCAAACATATTAACTACATAATGTTTAATGGATGCTTAGTGCATGCCAGACACTATTCTTAGCGATTTATATGTATTCATTCATTTAATCCTAACAATCCTATAAAGAATATACTATCATTATCACCATTTTATAGATGACGAGGCTGAGGCACAAAAAGGTTAAGTAACTTGTCCAAGGTTATACAGTTATCAGACAGACAGGACTTAAAAACAGTCTCAGTCCAAAATCTATGCTTTTAATCTTTATAAAAAGAAAATTCCAAGATTCCAGTAACTTTAACCACTACCTTTCTTTTTAATATATAAATTTTTTTTTTTAATTTTATTTTTGGCTGTATTGGGTCTTCATTGCTGTGTGTGGGCTTTCTCTAGTTGTGGCGAGCGGGGGCTACTCTTCATTGCGGTCCACAGGCTTCTCATTGCGGTGGCTTCTCCTGTTGCACAGCAGAGGCTTTAGCTGCGCAGGCTTCAGTCGTTGTGGCTCGTGGGCTCAGTAGTTGTGGCTCGTGGGCTCTAGAGCGCAGGCTCAGTAGTTGTGATGCACGGGCTTAGTTGCTCCGTGGCATGTGGGATCTTCCCGGACCAGGGCTTGAACCCGCGTCCCCTGCATTGGCAGGCGGATTCTTAACCATTGAACCATCAGGGAAGCCCCTAACCACTATCTTTTAATCAACTAGTTAGTAGTACAGTAATCTGAACTGCATAGGATATCAGAATGCTTACTAAAATTAATGTAAGGACACTGAGTCAAGAAAATGAGTATCAGATAGATATCCACTTTGGAAAGCTATTTAAAATTATGTCAGAGGGATTATTTTCACCTTGAGTCATTTCCTTTTAATGACCCAGTCAAAATTTTTTAAGTTAAAATAATTTTGATTCAACTTATTTACTAATGTGAGGTGAATTTCCAAAACTGGATCTGAGTCGCAATACCTACACTTCTGCTTCATTAACATCCAACAGTCTTACAAGCTCATTAAGAACTTTAACTTCAATCAGCTTTCTACATCAAATAGAATTCTCAGCCCTTTTCAAGCCTGTCTGAACCTACAATGTCTGCACAACATATACTAGTGTATTTTACTTTTAGTCTATTCCTACTTACTATAGGGATAAAAACATGTATTGGAAAGTACTTGAGGTTTAAAAGAGTATTCATATTTAAGGCTAACTTTGTAATTCACAGGAGTGTCTTCATGCCCTAAATCACAGAGCTATTGCCAACCAATTCACAGGAAGTTGGAGAAACAGAGACTCACCTTTCTCCCTACTATCATAACATGAGAGTATCCAGTATTATGAATAGAAGGGAAGAAATATACAGAGCATTTGCCATTAAAGTTACACTGGAAATGTGAGATACAGATGAGCTGGAAAACACAAAGCTGAAAAAAATACAGTCAGAACACAATGTCATCTAGCTCAAGATTTGTTTATGGCCATAAACTTTCCTTTACTTGCATGTTAGAAGATGAATAAAGCTGTGTATCAAAGTTAAACTTTTAAATATCAAAATGCAATGGAAGTTTTTTAGTTTTTTTTTCTAGTATCTTTCTATTTTTCTATTATTCTTTTTTCATAGTGTGGGAAAACATGGGGGCTGGAGAATCAAGAAAGGCAGTGAGACTAAGGTAACTGGGTAAACAAGAGTAAAAAATGTCAGGGGAATAAGGGGAACACTAAGTAAATTAATCATCCTGAGTCCCAGAAAAAAGATCAAAGTCCCATGCCTTATTTCTGCTCAATCTCTAGCAACTAGCATAATGAATAAGACAAAATAAACATTTGACAAATGAATGATAAGAACTTTAAAAGAGTTAGGATCAGGCAGCAAGAAGAAGGATGGAAAGGAAAAGTGCTCTTTAGATTTACAACACTTTATAAAACCTGATTAAGACATTTTGGAGAAAAGGCAAAACAACATTTCAGAAGGGAATGAGGGAATTTAACCACAAACTTTCAAGCTAGAAATTACTATCTTTTTAGCCAACAACAGTTTCTTTGCAGAACTTCATCCCCTAAAAACATTTCTACATTTCTTCACTCTAATCGCCAAAAAATATAGTTGGCAACAAAACCATAGTTCTTCATCTACAAAAACATCCAACAACTCTGCACACATACACACAAAAGGAACCACTGTGAAGTTAGCAAGGCTTCCTAGAACCTTACCCTTTCTTAAATTTCAGGAAAACTAATTTCATATAAAAATGAGCAAGACCAAAGTAGTGAGGTCAAATCCCACACGTTATTATGAGAAAAAAAGAGAAGAATGACATCCCTATAGACAATGAAAGCACGCCAGAAAGACATAAGCCTAAAAAGATCAAACCTATAAACTTCTGTTTCAAACTGAGCTAAAAGACATCAATAAAATGATACAAGCATGAAATAACAACATAAATCAGAATTAGAAACCTAAAAATGATGTACAGAATTCAGAAAAGAATCAAAAACCAAAGGAAAAATCATTTCAAAATGAAGACTAAACCAGAAGGCACACAAGACTGAATAAATACAAGAAATAAAGACTTAAAGGAAAAAGAGAGTGAAAAGAAGGAAAACTCAAAAAGATACGGAAAGTATTTTAGTTTCTCTCACCTCCAACTGAGGAAGTAATTTTCAGTGTCACAGCAAGTCTTCCTCATTTTTCAGAGTGCACTGAAGAAGAGGAATACAGTGATATTTCCAAGGGCTGTTAAATTCAGGGTCTTAGTTGACCTGATGAGTCAAAATGTTCTCATGGTTCCTGTTAAAGTGGGGTCATAAGGAAGCCAGGTGACAGAACCTTAGCCCATGTCTGTCTCACAGTAGGCCAGTCACAATATATAGTCAGAGAACTCTTGATGATTTGAACATTGTGTTGATCCACTACATTGATGGCACCACGTTCACTGAACCTGCAAGAAATAAGTGGCAAATACTCTGGACATTCTGGTAAGGTACACGTATGCCAGAGGGTAGAAGGTAAACCACAAAAATTCAGGTTTACCACATTGGTGAAGTTACGAGTCCAGTGGTCTGGGGCACACTAAGACACCTCTTCCTAAAGGATAAATTATTGCACCTTGCTCCTCCTACCGTTAAAAAAGAGACACAGCACTTGGTAAATCTCTTTTTGGTAGGCTTCTGGATTTTGGAGACAACCCAGTATCAATGAGAAAGTGCTTCAACCCATTTCTCAGGTTACTTAGAAGATTTTAGTGAAGCCCAGAGTGAGAGAGGGCACTGAACAAGTGACTTAACACCTAATCATCAATTACATCATAGCATATGAAATACATGACCAGAGCTGTCCCTCATTAAGCTCGGTACTGTCAGATCCACGAAGCCCTGAGACTGAGCCAGCATAACAGTAACCCATGGCACATTCAGGTTGGGGCACAATGAGGCCCACACGCTCCCAGTTTCATGACAAGGTGACCCAGAAGCCCATGTCACTTACCTCCAAGACATTGAACACCTCTCCCTCAACTCACATTCTATGACTTGAGTTCACTACCATCAGCTGACAGGAGAAAAAAATCCAGGCTTGATTTAGACAGATCAGCTTGATATGTTGCTGTAAGCCAAACCCTGACTGCTGCCATATTAGATTCAGAGTGGACTTGAATGACAGTGATGAGGGGAAAATCCACCCAATGGGCTGAGCTTCAAGCAATAAACCTGGTCAGCACTTTGGTCTAGTGATGTGATGTCAAAATTAATGCTCACCACAGACGTTATGTCAACATCTTCCTAGTTATTTAGCTTGTCTGAGCACATTCTCTAGTCCACTTCTCAGGAAGCACTCAAAGGAAATATTTCCTGAATTCTTGCATATTGATATTGTCTGAGCAATGACTTTTATACTTAAAAATCAGTTTCATCAAAAACATACATGTAGATGCAGAGAAAAGACTGGTGGTTACCACAGGGGAAAGGGGGGTGGGGGAAAGGGAAATGTGTAAATGGGGTCAATTGCATGGAAACTAGACTTTTGGTGGTGAGCATGCTGTAGTGTATACTGAAGTCAAGTTACAATGTTGTACACATAAAACATAGATTATAAACCACTGCTACCTCAATTTTTTAAAAGATCAGTTTTCTTAGATATAAAATCTGCTCACATTTTTTTCCAACAAATATCTTAAATGTTATCATTTTCTCCTGGCACAGTACTGTATTTAAGTCTTGCTTTTTCTAAGTCACTGTTTTCATCTAGATAGCCAAACCCAGTTTGTATCTGGGAAAATATTCTTAGGTAGACAAGATGTTCTTTCAATATGTAGCTCCAAATATTCTTTTTCAGCATTCTTCATATAGTTTTGTTCAGTATATATACTTTTTTAATCTCTAAAATGTCACTTTTCTATAAATCCTTTCTATACCTTTTCTGATTTCTAAAGCCATCATCCTTTTTTACATTGTATTTCCATAAGGCATTATCTGTTGTTCATCTACTTTTGTGTGTATTCTCGTTTAGTCTTCATTTCTAAATTTTTTCCCTTTATTTCTAGTATTTTCCCAAGTTCTTCAAATTCTGATTTTTAGTATACTTTCATATTTTGCAGCATTTCCAAAACATCTTAGAACCTGTTTTTAAATAACAGGTCATAATTTTGATCTATTTTATGTGCATGCCTTTCTGGTGTGCTTTCAATGTCTATGGGAAATTTTGTTCGTTATCTGCTTTATTTTTTTTAAACAACTTTGCATGACTATACTTTTTTTTGGTTTTTTTATTTAGTTAGTTTTGGCTGCATTGGGTGTTTGTTGCTGCACACGGGCTTTCTCTAGTTGCAGCGAGCAGGGGCTGCTCTTGGTTGCGGTGCATGGGCTTCTCATTGCAGTGGCTTCTCTTGTTGCGGAGCATGGGCTCTAGGCATGTGGGCTTCAGTAGCTGTGGCTCACAGGCCCTAGAGCACAGGCTCAGTAGTTGTGGCCCATGGGCTTAGTTGCTCCGCGGCATGTGGGATCCTCCCAGACCAGAGCTCAAACCCGTGTCCCCTGCACTGGCAGGCGGCTTCCTAACCACTGCGTCACCACAGAGAAGTCCCATGACTACAGTTTTACGTTACTTACTTATTTTTGTGTGAAATCAGCTTTTCTGAACTTTAAAATGAGGCTTGTTTCAAGGTAACTTTTCCAGCTTCACAGATTCTACTGTTTTTGTATAGTACTGGAAAATGTGGCAGTTTGTTTCCTCAGATTTTCCTGGCTTTTACTTTTGTTTTGTATTTTTGTTGGTTTTATTGTATTTTTTAAGTTGAGATACAACTGACATATAACATTGTATAAGTCTGAGGTATACAAAGTGTTAGTTTGATATATTTATGTATTTCCTGGTTCTTTTTAAATAAAGGATGTGATGGATAAAAAGACAGGTAAGATACAATACTGGGTAAAAATAAGGAACCCAAACATAGCGAACAAATATTTTTAGCCAGAAAGCAAACTTCATGCTCCACAGAGGTTTACGGAAATAAAATGCCCTCTCAAAAATAAAACCCACAGCCCTTTTACAAAAATGTGTATAACTCAAATACAAATCCAACAGTTTAATAGGAAAAGTATCCAGATCTACCTTGAATAACTGAGTTCTGTATGTAAGGAAACAGGATATAAAATATACTCCTATTTTAAGGTGGAAAAAACTTTAAAAGTTTCAGATGAAAAATACTCTATAAATGTAATGATAAATGGATTTTCATCCATGCCAGTACATTCCTCAGTTTCACTTCATCTCAGAGAACTAAACAAGTCTTCAATGGTAGTTTGCTGTGATTTAAAAAGGATATCAAAACCTTCTATACAATGTGTTATTTTAGTTATTCTTTATAAATATGTATTAAAGATAAAGAAAGATGCAGATTACCTAGGTACATGTATTATGGTGAAATATCATGTCAATTAAAACCTCCTTTTCATACAAGTGCCAGCTTGATGAGGTTCTCACTGGCCAAGGAGGATAATTTGAATAAAAGAGTGATGACTGCAAGTCACTGAAACAGTGAATTAAAAAAAAAAAAAAAAGCCGTAAGTGCATAGTGATACCAAAGGAAAAAAAATTTTAACTCAGGACAGCAGTGGAGGTTGCCAGGGCACCAAAAATAACTCTGAAAACTGATAAAGGAAACGAATTAAATATTTATCCTGCTATCCTGGTATGAATGTATTCCATGATAACCAAATAGCCCTAATGCATGGATGGAACAAGGTTCTTCTATATGAAAGAATTCCAACTAATAAATGCAACAGGAATGATAGGTTTGGAAAATCCTCAATTTGCAAATCTTAATGAAATAACTGATTCAGGCAAGCATCATTAATGCATGCTTTTAAATACATTATGTAAAAAGTTTACGGGGAACTTTCCAATGATGGTGTTTGGCTTTTGCCTGCATGCCCAATGAACAACCTGAGGACCATTAAAAGTGGGACAACCAGAACTAAATGCCTCATGGTTGAACATAAAGTACACCATACTACTATCAAGTATTCTTGCTCAAAAAAATGAGATTGCAGAATCTAATTAACCTTGTCTAGATATAACTTCTAGGATATGGGACAAATGACAGAACTAGTTAAACAAGAAAGCTATTCTTGTTTAGATCAAATTCAGTCTGTGGGACACTCTTGAGGCAACTCACATGGTTCCTTCAACAAATCATGGTGTACTGAACAGTGGGGAAGAGCAGGGGAACTCTAATTTAAACTTCAAGACACTCCAAGACAAAGCCAAATACACTGTGTAGACCTAGTCTCGATAGAGACTCAAACAAACCAAACATAAAATTCAACAAATTTTGGAAACAATTGGGAAATTTTTAAAAGGACCGGATAATAGAAATTAAGAAAATAGTGATTGTTATATGGTTATTAAAGCTGGATTACAGGTGGATGGAGGTTCATGACATATTTTCTCTATTTCTGCGAAGACTTCAAACTTCTTGTACTAATTAATAAACCACCCTTTCAAAAACTGCTCAATACATATAATTGACAAGTTTATTATCAAGAAACTTCAGTAGGTTTTTTAAAAGGCTGTGTTGGTTTTACAAGACTGAAAGATGACAATCTATGACAGGACAAATATAAACAAGGATAATTAAAATATTAAATACCATCTAAATTAAAAGACCAGAATTCAAATTGTTAATTATAATCTTTGTGTCTTGTTAGAATCAGCTGTACAGTTACCCTTCATGATATTCACCTCACCAACTCATGAAGACTACAAAGCCTCACTACAAACTCAATTACATAATTTACAATAATCAATGAGTTTTTTGCACTTAAGCATGCACTGTCACAGAAAGCACAAAATCTTATATACAGGGATGTTTTGTTTCTTTAAAATGTATCTCAAGCATCGTTTAAAGTGCGAGTTACAAATATGCTGTATCCTTTAAGAAAAAGGCTTCCAAAGGAAGTATGAGACAGCTATACGATACTGTCAAGAGTGGTTATATAACTAACCGAAGGAAACCCAGCAGTACCCTGCTAAGTCTGTTTTATTGTGGCAACCTTCTCCTTTGTAGCTGAGTTCTTAGCTCTTACTGTATTACCAGCCAAACATGTATTCCATTGCTTTGGATACAAGACTTTCATCTTTTTTTGGCGTTTGTCTGTCAGAAATAACCTATTAAAAAAAACACACACAATTGTAAGGTTATGGTTTCTTTAGTATCACAGTCAATTCTTCAGTTAACGGCTAATTTAAAAATGCCAAACACTAAAGTGGATTTGCAGCAATAAATTGTATATTTAAAAATTAAAATATAGGCTTAGTTAGAACATCCTTATGCTTTTAAGAATAACAAAATTGTATTCCTTTGGCAAGGCAAATTACATCTGCTCCTTAAATTAGTAAACTGAACAAACAACACAAAAGCTAAAAGAGATAAGGACTTTAAAATACTGGTTTTAATAAAAAAAAAAAACTAAAGGGAAAAATTAAACCAGTTCTAGAATGATCCCCAAATTTCAAGGGAAGTCAAACTGCCTTACTAAAGTGTTTTATCTGCTAATCTCAGGACCTGTGTCTGCAGCTAGGCAAGTTCAGAACTCCTGGCTAATTAAGCAGGCGACAATAACATACGGAATGACAGTCATAATACTTCTAGCATTCTTCAATGAATATAATGAACTTTTCCTTTAAGCTTTTTTGAAATGAGAAGTTTTGAAATGGGGACTGGTCAATGTTTTCTTTTGATAACCAAAGCTACTTCCAACCAGAGGTTCTTCATTTGCGACACCATCAAATTTAGTTATCAGTTTAATAGGGATTTAACATTCCCTCATGCCAGAGACATCCATAAGAGAAACTTTTTATGTATGCAACATACCTTAGAAAAAACTAAACTAATTAACTCTCAAAATGTTTTTTAAAATGGCAAAGAATTATTTTAAAAATTCAAGATAAATTTCCAACTGGCTAAAATTCTAATTTTTAAAATAGGAAATTTAAAAATGCAAAGTTTATAGGTTTCATCAAGCCAATCAACTTCAGTAGGAAATATTTAATGGCATACAAATCAATCCAATGAAAAAGTTAAACATGCTAAGCATTGCAGCCTTTAAAGTATATTCTTTTACCCAATCTTTAAAATACCTGATAGTCACTAGTAGAAGCTTTGTATGCTGTAGCAAGAGGTCTCATGGTAGAAATCCTAGCAGTACTTCCAGGTTGGGTTGGTGTACCTAAGGTTTTGATTGGTGGTGTAAAGGCAACAGATGGAGATGATAAAGCACACCTGTCACTGTTTTCCATAACGCTCTAGAGAAATAAAGACAAAGAACTTCTCTGTTTATTAACATAATACATATCATCCACTATTACATCCTACTTACAAAGAAAACTTCATTAAAAGTAGCGTACTTTATTTAATTAAACTTTCAAATAACTTTAGGCTTGATAAAACAATATGTGCTTCTTAGCTAGCATATGAGATCTAATGCTCAACCAGAAATCTCACTTGAATGACCTCAAATATCCTCAAGAAAACTACAGACTATCAAGAGTAAGAATCTCCTAACAAACACTACGGAAAATCAGTAAGAAAAAAAAAAGAATTCTTAGGGAAACTGAGGGGTGTGGGGCATCAAAGTCCAGTGCTTTTTAGTATCCAGTAAACCCAAATTTTCCTCTAGCCTCTGCAAACATCTGCTACAGCACAACGTAATAATTACACAACTACTCAGTAATCCTAGATTATGATAACAGGAGCCATGTCTGCTTCGTGCACTAGTGTGTATACATAAGTCCCAAGCACAGTGCCTGGTAGGTAGCAGAAGTTCACATAGATTTACTTAAAGAATGATCATGATTTTACAAGCCACGAAGTTTAAATTGTGCCCAGTATTATTTTATCAGTATACAAATATATAATAATATTTAAATATTTTAAGGTAGAAATGACTAATAAAAAGCTTCAGCTTCTAGAAGTTAACCCTTAGTTACCATTCATATAAAATATTTCATTCTGAAATAGCACCACGCCTTTGAGGTAAAGAATTTGATGTTGCTTTGCACAAAAAAGGGAATGGGTTAAAAGTTAAAAGACCTAGAATGCAGGCTTCACCTTAACAACTCTGGGAAAGTTACCTAATTCCTCTTGGCCTCTTTATCTGTAGAGTGAAGGGGTTGGGATGTATTACCTCTAAGGTCTTGTGACTAAATATCTTTGACTTACCATAAAAGAGTGCTGTAACATCATCCATCACATTTTAAAAAATAAGAGGCAAAGTGAAGCAAAGTGACATAACCACCAATGTTAGTACTCAGACTTGTGCACTGCATATAAATTAAACTATTTTCCTTACATCAGCAATAACTTACTTTATCTATACATGGTTTTACACCAATCATGATGGACTCTCCAAAAATTCTCCCATCTTTGCTTAAAGCTTTCCGGGCCTGCAGTTTAGATTGATAACGAATATGCATCCAATTTCCTGTGTTAGACATCTGAAAAAAATGAAGTTTTCTCTTAAATTAAAATACAAAGTATATAAAATTTAAACTTAATGAGTTCTATTAGAAAACAGAAACATATGAAATAAATCTGCTTCCACTTTTTATTTGATGCCCTGTAAAAAGCTGTATACTAGGATTCAACAAAAATCCTATTAAACAATTTCAATACATTTCAATAGTTCTCAAATCTCTTATATAAAAAATATGTGACAAATATTCTCTGAAAGCAAAGTAATTCTCAAAAGATAATGTTTCTTATAAAAAGGTCTTATCAAGACTTGTTATGAAATTTTTTAAAAACTGTATTCATCAATCTGATTTTGTATAGGAGTTAAGTCAATTTCTACTAATAGAAAAAAGATTTGTTATTTATAACTTGCAAGCTAAAAAAGCTCTAAGAACTCTAAGTCGGAAACATCTCCCTGTTGCTTTATCCCCAATAAAACAAGCTCAAATTGGAAAACTTGGCACGATCTTTTTTAAGAGACTGTGAAATATTTTTAAAAGGGGGAAGCCTGAAAACTCTCACTCTCTTGCTTCTCTCTTTATCCCTTTTTATCAAATGCTATGCAACTACCAGCCTTCCAAACTCCAAAAGATAGATACATCCTATGAAACCCTTAAAAAAAAAAAAGAAAAATTTTTAAGTTTGGAAGAAAACCAGACAACATTCAGCAGCAAAGTTTTCCCTCAATTCACAGGTTATCTTTCCTCAGCCTAAATCTTGAAATGAAAAGAATTAAGACTTACCACATGTTTTAAGATATTTCCATACTGTGCAAATTGTAATAATATATAGGAAGCAGACGCTTGAGGAAACCTGGGGTTGGGGGGGACAAAAAATTGTCCGAAAAGTCAACTTCGATAACACAAATGCAAATTACCTTACAAGTGTTTCACGATAAACTCCCTGTAACTGTCTAGTACATTAATAAGAGACCCTGATCATCCTGTTTTCCCCTATATTAGCTAAATCTATTCATTTGCCCATCACCCAAAAGCAAATTATGTTAAAATTAGTTTTGACTCAGCCACTTTTCTCCATCCCCAAATTCCACCTTCTACTCTCACTGTCATTATCATAATCCTTAGAAAAGTACTATGAAGTTACAGTTCTGTAAATAACTTATTTTACATGGGTGGGTGTGGGTGTGTGCGTGCGTGTGCGCACATGCATGAGAGAGAGAAAGGGAAATGTTGCGATATACTGCTATGGTTATTAAAGGGGAAAGAACTTTAAATTATATAGAATCATATCAATATATATTGAGCACTACCTGAAAATTCAGAAATGTATTCCTGAAACAAAAATAAAGTCAGAACCAATATCAATGGTAAACAATCAATTAAAAGGATGGTTACCAAAATTTTAATAGACATATCTCTGTATGGGAAAATTTTAAGTGATTTTTACTTTCTTCTTTATAAAGTTCTATACGCTTTGAATATTACAATGAGATATAACTTTTATAGTCCAAATAATAAAGCTATTTTCAGCTTGAAAATCTGGAGTTTCCTTAACCAGTAACTTCAGTTATCTGGAGCTTGGATTAGAACCCTAAAGGAAAAAATGTAAGTCACAAAAATAAATGAGAAACTCCACACGTTAAAATCTATGTGACTAAAATACTCACTGCATTCAGGATTGGAAATTTATTTTATGTTACGTAAATTTGGATATAAGATTTCTAATCCCGAAGAAAAACAACAAATGAGTCAGGGTGCCTACAAAGCAGAACTAAAAAAAAATTAAAACGAAAGGGAGAAATAATGGTTGCAAGTGATGCAGGCACTTGAGAAATAAAACATAATTCCAAGAGTCTAGGACCACTCTGAGTAGAAGCAGTCCAATATCCTGTCAAAGAATCACCCTACAACAATAAATGATATTTCATGATGACCGTGAGTCAGCAGGAAAAAGTTAAATTATCAAAGGAAGATATATAATGTATTTTAGATGTACTTCCCTATAGATAATCAAAATAAAATATTTTATCCCTTAGAAGAAAATGTTTCTGTTCTTGCAATTAAACTTATATGCAGGGTTACTGAAACATAAAACCAACAGAAAATAAATAGCTGGGAAAGTGTACATCTTAAAAATGAAGGGCTAACAGAAGTACTTCAAGTAATTTATCCAATTACTGAGGAATCTTAAAAGTGACACCATTACTACTGAACCTGAAAAACACTTGAGAGTGGACAGACACATTCAAAAACATACAGCCACTTACTTCACAAGAGAATACAAAAATTTAAACACATAAAAGGGAAGAAAAAAAAAGAAGCAGCAGCAGTCAGCCCAACTGCTATGGACATATGGCTGAGCATGGGCTTTCTGGAGAACAAGGGAAAGCAATGACCCTGCTTATTACCTAAACAGAATCAGTAACAAAGAATCTCTCTGAAAGGTTACACAAAAAACAGGTGTCAATTACTGCCTTACAAGGGAGAAAAACTATCTGGGGGAAAAAGTGGGAAAGAAAACTTTTCACCATACTCTTACACATGCTTCTGAATTTTAAATAAATTGAATATATAAAGTCCACTAATATTTACTGTGCATTGTTCTTCCTTCAAGGAACTCATATGTTTTTATATTTTTTTAAACCCCAAAACTAAATATAGTAAGGTCCAGTAACAGTATGACACCACACTTTCAGAAACCAACCTTATGTAGTACAGTATAAACAATCACAGCCTGAAAATAAAAGACCTGGGTTTTTGATGAAGCTTTACTAATAACTAGATGTAAGCCTCTGAGTAAATCACTTAATCTGTCTATACCTCAGGTTTCTCATATGTAAATGATGCAATATGATCTCTAAGACGCTTTAAAGTACTTTATTAGATCTAAAAATCTATCCAAATGCATCTAGGACTGTCATGCACAATTTCTATTAATATTCAATATTCTGTAGCTAGAAAGTATCAACCCTGTGACACAGTATGCATATATATACAAATGAAATTCAATCTGTTAGTTCAAAACTGGTTAAGCCCAGTATAAGCATAGACACAGTCACAACAAAGAGAGAAAGGAGCTTCCTAAGTCTAAAGGGACAACCCTCTTCCAATATCCAGCAAATATGCTGAAGAGAAGATAATCTGAGAAGAGGCATACAGATAAATGATGGAAAAACTATTAAAAATCAAACATTACTTAATAATATACATGCTGAAATGTCAAGGTAGTTATGTACTGATGTCTGCAACTTACTCTGAAATATACCAACAACAAAAAAGATGAATTAATGGTAGATAAAACAAATGTAGCTAACTGTTAACAACTGCAGAATCTAGGTGATGGGTATATATGGGTGTTTGCTGTGCAATTGTTTTAGTTTTTTTATATGTTTGATAATACTCATTAGAAAATGTTAGGGCTTTTTTTTTTTTAAGTAAATAATCTAGAAACCTTACCCGAACACAGTCACCCAAGTGTCATCGAGGTGATCTTCAGATGTCAAAGAATCTCCTTGAGTATAAAAAGGATCCAACTGGGCAGGAGATAATGTTGTCTTTCGTGGCTGACCAATGTTTGCTGGACTAAACATACTTTGCCCTATATTAGTATATTTAGTAAGTTAGTTACCAATATAAACATCTTGATTTAAAATATCAAAGCTTTAGTTTTAAATGGAAAAGTATATTAAAAGTTGGCAATTCCATAAATAATTCAAAATACACACTATAATCAAATGATAATTATACATTACCACACAATTTGAGAGGAAGTCATTAAAATTTGAGCATAATTTATGATTTTGCAAATGTTTTATTATTTATTATAAATTTGCTAAATGTTTTATTAATTTCCAGTTAAGCCTACAGCAGAAGGATCTCCAGTCAACCTAAAGGACTTCTGTTGGACTCATATTCCAAACCTACCACTTTCATTATGACACCTCTGCCTTAAAAAGATTCAGTAACTCCTCATTACACACAAAACAAAATCCAAATGTCTTGGTTGGTCTCCACAGTATAGTTCCAACCTTATTTTTTCAATATACCCCTAAACAGTATCTACCCTAGTCCCTAAGATGTGAACGCAGTTTTCTTTTATTCAGGTCATTTCTATCTGAAATGTCTGATTCTGTTCTTTCTTTTCTTATTCTTCAACAATAATTACCAATTAATGAGTACTTCACGTCCAACATGTCAAGCTAAACACTTTACGTGTTCATTTTATCTCAGAGGCTCTGTCCTACTGAGACCACACATTTCTGAGAAGCAGAGACTATTTCTTTTCATCTTTGGAGTAGTAATAATGATTCACATACAAGAAATATTTTTTCAGCACTTAAATGTACACCAAGCATTATTCTAGGTATTAAAGATACAGTAATGAACAAGTTAGACCAAAGGGGGAAAAAATCTCTAATAGAGCTTAAATTCTAGTGGAAGAAAGACAAGTCAATACCTAGTATGTTAGAAAACAGAAAATCTTACAGGAAAAAAATAATAACAAAGCAGAGAAGGGTGAAAAGGAACATGTATATACATAAGGGTTAATATCCAAAATATATAAGAAACTCATACAATAGCAAAAAACAAACAAAAAAAAAAACAAAATCAATCCAATAAAAAATTGGGCAGAGGAACTAAATACACTTTTTTCCAAAGACATACAAATGGCCAACAGGTACAAAAAAAAGGTGCTCAGTATCACTATCATCAGGAAAATGCAAATCAAAACCAAAATGAGATATCACCTCACCAACAGCTATCATCAAAACAAAAGGAAGAGATAAGTGTTGGTGAGGATTTGGAGAAAAAGGAATCCTTGTGCACTGTTGGTGGGACTATAGGACTATAAAGTTGTTGCACACACTATGGAAAATAGTACAGAGGTTCCTCAAAAACATTAAAAACAGAGCTACCATATGATCCAGCAATCCCACTTCTGAGCATATATCCAAAGAAAATGAAAACAGGATCTCAGATATCTGCACTCCCATATTCAATGCAGCACTATTCACAAGAGCCAAGATATGGATACAATCTAAAGGTCCATTAATAGATGAATGGATAAAGAAGATGTGGCACGTATATACAATGGAATGTTATTCAGCCATGAAAAAGAAGGAAGTCCTGCCATTTCCTACAGTATGGATGGATGTTGAGGGCATGATGTTCATGATGATAAGTGAAAGAAGTCAGACAGAAAAAGACAAATACTCTATCACCTCACTTATATGTGGAATGTAAAAAAGGCAGAACTCACAGGAGTAGACTTGTGGCTACCAGGGGCTGGAGGCTGGGGGATATGGGGAGTTATTGGTCAAAGGGTACAAACGTCCAGTCATAAGATGAATAAGTTCTGGGGATCTAAAGTACAGCATGGTGATTACCTCTAATAATACTGTATTATATACTTAAAAGCTGCTAAGAGAGTAGATCTAAAGGTTCACACCACAAGAAAAGAAATGGTAATTAAGTGACATGATGAAAAATGTCAGCTAAGACACTATGGTCATTTTGTAATATCAAAATGACCACAGTGTGTATCAAATCAACACACTGTATACTTTAAACTTACACAATGTCACAATGTCAATTATATCTCATTAACTCTAATAAATGTTAGTTTCCCTTTATTATATCCATAAATTAACCTGTAACAGAAGACTTACATGTTACTCCAAGAATCAAATGAAACTTTAGGTAGACAAGAACTCACAAAAGTTAACTGTTTTAATATATAACTTCAATACTATAAATGATGCACTTGGTACAATTATTCTTTTGCATCAACAGCACAAATATATTCAGTCAAACCTAAAATAAAAGACTTCCAGGAATGATGTCCATTCTCTTGCCTCCGAACAGTACCAAACCAAAACTACACCCTCAACAGAATTAAAAGCCAAAGGCATCAATCAAGTAAAAACTACAATGCAACAATGTGAGTCTAACTAAAGAGGAAAAATATGGGTCATCTAAGGATTTCAAAATTCTTAATTCTTTATGCCATACAACTTGAATCCCTTTACTTCATCTGGAGTCAAATTTAGAGACCAGAATTAATCTAATTTAACCCATTAATGTAGCCTTTCCTTAAGGAAAAAAAAAAAAAACATTTCAGATCACCTCAGATCTACTAGGCTTATTAAAGAATCTATTTAATTCAAAACACTATCCTAGACCCTACTAGGAAACAAAGATGCTCAAAACTGACTGCTTATGTTCAGTTGTCGAGTAACCAGGCAAAAAAGAATTTAGCAATGAGAAACAAATATTCAAATATTTTTACAATAGTAATCAAGCAAAATAAAGTATGTAACAGTTATTAACTCTAGAGAAAACAAAAAGATATACAAGAAGGACATGGAATCCTAGTACATTACATGGCCCAGTCTTATAGATTTATCTAATTTTAAAATTGAGCTCATGCTTAAAAGAGACAATACGAAGTAAATAACTGAAAAGAATGTCAAACTGCATACATGCTATAATACATCTAGCAATTTTTCTTTTTCCTAGCAGTTCTTCTTTTCCTCATCACCACGGATGCATTTAATAGGTACAAAACATTTCTAAAATGAGGCTGATTTAAAATGAAACACCCCACTTTGACAAGTGTCTGCTAATCAACCAACTTATCAACTACCCCTTTAGGAAATAAGGAGAAGCACGCAAAAGATAAGCTTAAATAAGTTTAGTTCTTACTACAAAGACATGCCTTTAACACAAAAAGATAGTAAAAGGCATTCTAGTATAAAACCTAAAGCCAATTCAAAATTTTTATGTCCTGCATTACCATTAAGAAGGTACAGTTTAGTTCTGCTACATCATGTAATAACCTTCAAGCAAGTAATTAAATGGAAGTCTCAAAATGAGACTACCATTATGACTTTTAAAAATAAAACAAATCAAACTTAAGTCTCAAACGAATAAGCAATCTAATTTTTGCCCTGTCAACTACTCTGAAAAACATAATTACTTATACATAATCTAAAACTATTTACATACCTTTAGCATAATTGCCCCCCACCTTGTTAATGTTTCATTGCTCCACTGATTTTACTTCCTTTCAATCAGACTTCTGGTACTCACATGCAATGCTTTATAAGATGAAAATAAAGTGTGCCTAGCAAACCACATCAAATTGAACTGTAATGTGTCTCCCTTTGTAAATCACTACTCAGTCTTCTTAAGATCAGACTGAAGCAGAGGGCAAAAGAACTTATTACCCTTTATGAAAATGTCTTCAATTAAAGACCAGATTCAATTATTTCAAAATAGAAAACTAACCTAAATGAAAATAAAAGAGATAAAAAGAGTAGGAATTTTAAACAGATACATGGCATATGAAACTTGGGAGAAAAAGAGGTTCCTGGCAGTGTTGTTACCTTCTTACCATGAAACAATGTAGCACAATGTATAATAAAGAACTTGGCCTCAGCCCAGAGAGATGTCTGGCCTTTGTCAGGTTCCTGGGAGACAACCTCTAAACCCTAGGAATTTCCCCAGCAACAGGAGTGTTTTCATTACTCGTGGCAGACCCCCTCAACCTCAAGAGCACCTGATAGTTTATGATAACAAGATGACTCCTGGTGAGGGTAGGTCACGCCATAAAGACCAACCATGAAGACCATCCATGTTATAAAAAAGGTCACCTCTGAGCAGAAGGGATGGAGACTGAGTTTAGCCACTTGATCAGTGATTCAATCAGTCATTTGTATGTCATGAAATGCCAATGAAAACTCAGGACATGGAGGCTCCAGTGAGCTCCCTACTTGCCAATACGCTGTGCGTAGTGCCATATATCAATGCCAGGAGGGTAACATGTCACGGAAGTTCTTGTTTTCAGCCTACGTATCTCTTTCTTTAGGTGGTTCTAATTTGTCTGCTTTCTCTATAATAAAACTGTAACCATAAGTATAGCACTTTCAGTGGGTCCTGAGTCTTTCCAGTGAATTACCTAACCTTAGAGTGGGCTTGGGAAAGCTTGAATTTGCAGCCAGCAGGTCTGAAGTGAGGGTGGTCCTGGGGACCCCCAAACTTGCAGCTGGCACCTGAAGAGAGAGCAATCTTGTAGGGACTGTTTCCTTAGACTCTTCAGTTTGACAAACTCTTTGTACCCAGAATAATATTGAACAATGAATACAACAATAACCAAAACAATATGGCGAACTGAACACTTGTATTCATCTCTAATCCCTGTCAGACACCTAATGACAGTCAATCTAGAAAGTCCCAGGTTTTGGAGACCACAGAAACTGTGAAAGGTGTGAAAGAGGCTCCTGGTTGAAATCAAGGAAAACTAGTTTAAGAGTGTATAATATGGGATGAAATGGCAAGCCCTTCCTCATCTTACCCAGCCGCTCCACCCCCAAGAGACCAAGGCTTTAGTCCCTGAGGAAAAGGAATCTCAATGGCTCAGGACTCAGTGGGTCCCAGTCACAGTGGAGAAAAACTATGTAAGAGAATAAGTGAAAATCTGCATAGTGAAAAGAAGACTTCTCCTAGGGTGTGGAAAAAAGGGAACCCTCCTACACTGTTGGTGGGAATGTAAACTGGTACAGCCACTATGGAGAAAAGTATGAAGGTTCCTTAAAAAACTAAAAATAGAGTTACCATATGACACAGCAATTCCACCCTTAGGCATATATCCAGAGAAACCCAGAATTCAAAAGGATGCATGCACCCCAATGTTCCTTGCAGCACTATTTACAATAGCCAAGACATGGAAGCAACCTAAATGCCCACTGACAGAGGAATGGATAAAAAAGATGTGGTACATATATACAATGGAATATTACGCAGCCATAAAAAGGAATGAAATAGTGCCATTTACAGAGACGTGGATGGACCCAGAGATTGTCATACAAAGTGAAGTAAGTCAGAAAGAGAAAAACAAATATTGTATAATATCACTTACACTTACATTTACAATCTAGAAAAATGGTACAGATGAACTTATTTGCAAAGCAGAAATAGAGTCACAGATGTAGAGAACAAACTTATGGTTACCAAGGGGAGAATGGGGGGAGTGGTATGAATTGGAAGATTGGGATTGACATATACACACTACTACGTATAAAATAGATAACTAATGAGAACCTACTGTATAGCACAGGGAACTCTACTTAGTGCTCTGTGGTGACCTAAATGGGAAAGAAATCTAAAAAAGAGTGGATATATGTATACGTATAACTGATTCACTTTGCTGCACAGCAGAAACTAACACAACATTGTAAAGCAACTATACTCCAATAAAGATTAAAAAAATTTTTTTAATTTTAAAAATTAAAAAAAAAAAAAGAAGACTTCTCCCTTTCTATATTCAGAACACCAGCTTAGACATTAAGACTGAATATTACAGAATTCTTCTTTGGGAAACTTAAGAGAAAGACCTATATATGCTAAAATCAGAGATTTTTCCAAACAAAAAATCTACCTAACTGTCCAATCCTCCTACAGTGAAGCCCAAAAAGAGACAAAACAGCCTCTCTCCACCAATTTCCCCCTTCCTACCATTGTTAATACACATACACACACGGATTCCAAGTAGCTTTTTAGTGCCCCATTTCACCAAGAAAGGCAGAAGAGGTGAAAAAAAAAAAAAAAGAGAGAGAAAAAAAAAAAGAACTAGAAGGAAACAGACAATATGAGCAGGAATAAAAGACCACATGAACCTCACTGGTAAGTTATTTTACCCATTAAACAAGAAAAGGATGCTACATTTTAAGTACATTAAGAGAGCAACAACAAAAAAGGTTACTGGAAATTAAAATAAAATAAATTATTAGATGTGTTTGAAATTGAGATTGTGGACATCTTTCAGAAAGTAGAATACAGATATAAAAGGCACTCTCACAGAGAAAAAGTAGAAATTTAGAAATCTTTGCAGTGCTCACAAACAGAAGAAATTCCAGAAAGAGGGAACAGACAAAACAGAGGGAAAGCTATTATCAAATACAGGGAAGGTTCCCAGAACTCAGGGTAAGTGTCTTGATTTAAAGGATCCACCAATTCCCCAGAAAAATATATGGAAGTCCCAGAACAAGGCACATTTGTGAAACTGAAAACACTAACCCTACAGAGATCTTAAATTTTCTGAAACCAATTCCCATACAACAACCCAGGAATCATCACTACAGATGACTTCTGCAGAACACTAGAAGCTAGAAGGCAAAGAAATAATGCCTCCAAAATTCCAACCTAGAACTCTACACTTGGTTAAACTAGCAATCCATTTTAAGGGAGATAAAAAGCATTTCAAACTTAAGGTCTTAAATTTAATTTCCCATGCAAGCTTTCTCAGAAAGCTACTCATATATGTTCTTCACCAAAATCAGGAAATAAACTAAGAAGAAAACATGTTAACTAGGAAAAACATCTCAACTCTAGAAACTTGCTAAGGCAAGTCCTAAGATGATAGCTGTACATCATGCTGATATAGGAAACAGCCAAAAAAGAAGCTGAGAATGAGAAGTTCTCAGTTTAAAACAAAACAAAGATGTGTTTGAAACTATGTTTGAGCATTTTTAAAAAGATAGATATGTATCATAGCAGCAGAATATTTGCTTAAAATATGAGCAAATGGCACACAGAAAAATTAGACAAATGGAAAAAAGAAACAATTATTAACTAACAAAAAATTAAAATTTTACAGGAAGAATAAATTATAATAATACTACTTGGTGCAAAACTAAACAGTGCTTACATAATCATAATAATACACTGACAAAGGAATAAAGTTTGATATATTTTAATTATATTCAGATAAGGTAATTGAAGATAATTATATCTTATCTCCCCTACATTAAGATAAATATAGCAATATTAAAAATGAAAATAAAGAATTAGCAATAGGACTTCCCTGGTGGCTCAGTGGTTAAGAATCCGCCTGCCAATGCAAGGGACATGGATTCAAGCCCTGGTCCGGGAAGATCCCACATGCTGCAGAGCCACTAAGCCCGTGTGCCACAACTACTGAGCCTGCGCTCTAGAGCCTGTGAGCCACAACTACTGAGCCCACGTGCCTAGAGCCCGTGCTCTGCAACAAGAGAAGCCACCACAATGAGAAGACTTCGCACCACAATGAAGAGTAGCCCCCGATCACCACAACTAGAGAAAGCCCACGTGCAGCAACGAAGACCCAACGCAGCCAAAAATAAATAATTTTTTTTAAAAAACACCAAAAAAAAAAAAAAAAGAATTAGCAATATAATCATATACAGCTGACTAAGTAATGGCCCTCCAAGATGACTACATCCTAATCCCTGGAACCTATAAATATTACCTTATATAGCAAAAGAGATTTTGCATTTATGATTAAGGATCCTGAGATGGGAAGATTAACCAGGATTATTCAGGTGGACCCCCAAGATATCCACTACTGTCCTTACAAGAGAGGTGATGTGATGATGGAAAGAGACTGGAGTGATTCAATATACTTTGAAGATGAAAGAAGGGGCCACAAACCAAAGAATATAGGTAGCCACTAGAAACTGGAAAAAACAAAACAAAAAACAGCAGGGAAATGGATTCTCTCTAGGGCCTCCAGAAGGAACCAGTCTTATCAACACCTGACTTTAGCCCAGTGAAATTGATTTTGGACTTCTGACTTCTAGAACTATAAGAGAATAAATCCGAGTTGTTTTAAGCCACTAAATTCATGGTAATATGTCACAGTGACAACAGAAAGCTAATACAGCATCTCATTTAGTTAAGTGGAGGTAAATTCCAAAAGGAATAGCTCTAAGATCTGGACTGGCTAGTTGTGAGGACTAAAGCTAAAGACTGCTGCATTTCATTATAAGTATTTAAGTACTATTTGATTTTTTAAAACAATCTGCATTTATTCTTTTGACTAAAATATAAAATATTATCCCACCAAAATCAGAGACCAATAAATGGCACTATGGCTAGTCTGGCATGAAACTAAATAAATTTTGGTGACTAATTTTAAAAACTTTATGTGGTAGGCAGAAAATGGTCCCCCAAAGATGTCCATGTCCTAATACCCAGAAGCTGTGAATACGTTACATTACATGGTAAAGAAGAATTAAGGATGCTATGGAATTAAGATTGCTAATCATCTCATCTTAAACAAGAAGATTATGCTGGATTCACAGAGTGAACCCAACACAATCACAAGGATCCATAAATGGGGAGGGAAAAGAATGATGTGAAATAAAGACTCAATTAGCCATCGCAGGCATTGAAGATGGTAGGGAGCCAGGAGCCAAGAAATATGGGCAGCTTCTAGAAGCTGGAAAAGAGGAAAAAAACCCAAGATTCTCCCGTAGAGCCTCCAGAAAAGAATGAAGCCCTACTAATACCTTGATTTTAGCCCACTGAGACCCATTCCAGACTTCTAGCTTCCAGAATTTTAAGATAATAAATTTGAGTTGTTTTAAGCCACTATAATCTGTGATAATTTGTTTCAGCAGCAATAAGAAACCAATATAATCTAGATTAAGGCCAGTGGTGACTCAATATTATCAAAGAAAAACTACGCCATGCCAAGTTGGACACAAATATTCCAATCGTCATTTGGTTTTGGGATGTCATTGCCTCAAAACACAATATACATACATGAGTTTCCTCTGTCGGTTGTGACAAACTACCACAAACTGGGTGGCTTAAAACAACAGAAATTTATTCTCCCACAGTGCTGGAGGCCAGAAGTCCAAGAATAAGTTTTCAGCAGAGTCAAACGCCTGTTGAAGGCACTAAGAAATAATTCATTGCTGGCCCCTGTAGCTTCTGGTGACACTGGTAAGTTTTAGTGTTCATTGGCTTATGGCTACTACACCAAAGCTTGCCTCACTTCATATCACCTTCTCTTCTGTGTCTTTCCTGTTTGTGTCAAATTTCCCTGTGCCTCTAAGAACACTTGTGATTGGATTTAGGGCCCATCCAGGTAATTACCAGGATTATCTTCCCCTCTTTTCCTCTCTCCTTAACTCACTAAACTTCTTGAGCTACCCTTCTCAAGATCCCTAACTTAATCATGTTTTGGCCACATAAGCAATATTCAAGGTTCCAGGAGTTAGAATGTGAACATATCATTTTGGGGGCCACCATTCAACTCACAACTTACATCCATCAATCTGTTCAGTCAACCAACATTTACTGAGGTCCCTTTATACCCAGCTCTGTCACAGGTAAACAATGAAGATATACAGAAGGAATCTCTGCCCTTTAGATCATAACCCAGTAATGGAGAAAGATAAGAACCTAGCAGAGAGAACTTTATAGGAGCACATACAAGGAACAGCTAACCCAGATCAGAAAAAGAAGTGTCAGGGAAAGGTTCCTCACAGATAAATTAGTTCTTTATCCGCCTTCTGGGAACACTATCAGAATTCTGAGTTCCTGGCATCAACAAAAGCAGCCAAAAACTGCTATAATCTAAATATCACACTTACCCCATTAATAATATGCTAACACAAATAAGGATTCTAGTTCAGTACATATAAGTGGTATACCACCTGAGAAGAGAGCTGATAGATAAATGAAAGAACTTCTCAAGAAAATAAAATTTTTAATTAAAAATACGATGAAAGGTGGACCTTCAAGATGGCAGAGGAGTAAGATGTGGAGATCACCTTCCTCCCCACAAATATATCAAAAATACATCTACATGTGGAACAACTCCTACAGAACACCTACTGAACGCTGGCAGAAGACCTCAGACCTCCCAAAAGGCAAGAAACTCCCCACGTACCTGGGTAGGGCAAAAGAAAAAAGAAAAAACAGAGACAAAAGAATAGGGATGGGACCTGCACCAGTGGGAGGGAGCTGTGAAGGAGGAAAGGTTTCCACACACTAGGAAGCTCCTTCACTGGCGGAGACTGCAGTGGAGGGGAGTTTCAGAGCCACGGAGGAGAGCGCGGCAACAGGGGTGCAGAGGGCAAAGTGGAGAGGTTCCCACACAGAAGATCGGTGCGGACCAGCCCGAGAGGCTTGTCTGCTCACCAGCCAGGGTGGGTGGGGGCTGGGAGCTGGGGCTCGGGCTTGGGAGGTCAGATCCCAGGGAGAGGGCTGCGGTTGGCTGCGTGAACACAGCCTGAAGGGGGCCAGTGAGCCACTGCTAGCCGGGAGGGAGTCTGGGAAAAGTCTGGAGCTGCCTAAGAGGCAAAAGACCATTGTTATGGAGCCTGCAAGGAGAGGGGATTCAGAGCACCGCGTAAATGAGCTCCAGAGACTGCATGAGCCACAGCTATCAGAGCAGACACCAGAGACGGGCATGAAATGCTAATGCTGCTGCTGCAGCCACCAAGAAGCCTGCGTGCAAGCACAGGTCACTACCCACACCCCCTCGGAAGCCTGTGCAGCCCGCCGCTACCAGGGTCCCATGATCCAGGGACAACTTCCCTCGGAGAACACATGGCGCGCCTCAGGCTGTGGCAATGTTACGGCCTCTGTTACTAACTACCTTACCCCTACATCCCCTGACCCCGGCCTGAATGAGCAACAGCCCCCTAATCAGCCCCTGCTTTAACCCTGTCCTGTCTGAGGAGGAACAGAAGCCTGAGGGCAACCTACACACAGAGGTGGGGCCAAAACCAAAGCTGAAGCCCAGGAGCTGTGCAAACAAAGAAGAGAAAGGGAAATTTCTCCCAGCAGCCTCAGGAGCAGCAGATTAAATCCCCACAATCAACTTGAGGTACCCTGCATCTGGGGAATACCTGAAGAGGCAACGAATCAACCCAAAATTGAGGCAGTGGACTTCAGGAGCAGCTGTACCCTTGGGGTTTGCTGTCTGCGACTGACTTGTTTCTGATTTTTATGTTTATCTTAGTATAGTTTTTACTTCTTGTTATCATTAGTGGATTTCTTTATTGCTTTGGTTGCTCTCTTCTTTTTTTTAATTACTTTTTTATTTTAATACTTTTTAAAAAATTTTTTATTTTAATTACTTTATTTTATTTACATATTTATTTATTCATTTATTTTCTTTCTCTTTTTCTCCCTTTTCTTCTGAGCCATGTGGCTGACAGGGTCTTGGTGCTCCAGCCTGGTGTCAGACCTGAGCCTCTGAGGTGGGAGAGGCAAGTTCAGGATACTGGACCACCAGAGACCTCCCGGCCCCATGTAATATCAATTGGCAAGAGTTCTCCCAGAGCTCTCCGTCTCAACACTAAGACCCAGCTCCACCCAACGGCCAGCAAGCTCCAGCGCTGGACACCCCATGACAAACAACTAGCAAGACAGGAACACAACCCCCCACCCATTAGCAGAGAGGCTGCCTAAAATCATAATAAGGTCACAGACATCCCAAAACACACCACCGGACGCAGTCCTGCCCACCAGAAAGACAAGATCCATCCCCACCCACCAGAACACAGGCACCAGTCCCCTCCACCAGGAAGCCTACACAAGCCACTGACCCAACCTTACCCACTGGGGGCAGACACCAGAAACGGGAACTATGAACCTACAGCCTGCGAAAAGGAGACCCCAAGCACAGAAAGTTAAGCAAAATGGGAAGACAGAGAAATATGCAGCAGATTAAGGAGCAAGGTAAAAACCCACGAGACCAAACATATAAACAGGAAATAGGCAGTCTACCTGGAAAAGAATTCAGAGTAATGATAGAAAAGATGATCCAAAATCTTGGACACAGAACAGAGAAATTACAAGAAACGTTTAACAAGGACCTAGAAGAACTAAAGAGCAAACAGACAATGATGAACAACACAATAAATGAAATTTAAAATTCTTTAGAAGGAATCAATAGCAGAATAACTGAGGCAGAAGAACGGATAAGTGACCTGGAAGATAAAATAGTGGAAATAACTACTGCAGAGCAGAATAAAGAAAAAAGAATGAAAAGAATTGAGGACAGTCTCAGAGATCTCTGGAACATTAAATGCACCAACATTCGAATTATAGGGGTCCCAGAAGAAGAAGAGAAAAAGAAACGGACTGAGAAAATATTTGAAGAGATTATAATTGAAAACTTCCCTAACATGGGAAAGGAAATAGTCAATCAACTCCAGGAAGTGCAGAGAGTTCCATACAGGATAAATCCAAGGAAAAACATGCCAAGACACATATTAATCAAACTATCAAAAATTAAATACAAAGAAAAAATACTAAAAGCAGCAAGGGAAAAGCAAAAAATAACATACAAGGGAATCCCCATAAGGTTAACAGCTGATCTTTCAGCAGAAACTCTGCAAGCCAGAACGGAGTGGCAGGACATATTTAAAGTGATAAAAGGGAAAAACCTACAACCAAGATTACTCTACCCAGCAAGGATCTCATTCAGATTCGATGGAGACACTAAAACCTTTACAGACAAGCAAAAGCTAAGAGAATCCAGCATCACCAAACCAGCTTTACAAAAAATGCTAAAGAAACTTCTCTAGGCAGGAAACACAAGAGAAGGAAAAGACCTACAATAACAAACCCAAAACAATTAAGAAAATGGTAATAGGAACATACATATCAATAATTACCTTAAATGTAAATGGATTAAGTGCTCCAACCAAAAGACATAGACTGGCTGAATGGATACAAAAACAAGACCCATATATATGCTGTCTACAAGAGACCCACTTCAGACCTAGGGACATATACAGACTGAAAGTGAGGGAATGGAAAAAGTATTCCACGCAAATGGAAATCAAAACAGACCTGGAGTAGCAATTCTCATATCTGACAAAATAGACTTTAAAATAAAGACTATTACAAGAGACAAAGAATGGCACTACATAATGACCAAAGGATCAATCCAAGAAGAAGATATTATAATTGTAAATATTTATGCACCCAACATAGGAGCACCACAATACATAAGGCAAACGCTAACAGCCATAAAGGGGAAATCGACAGTAACACAATCATAGTAGGGAACTTTAACACCCCACTTTCACCAATAGACAGATAATACAAAATGAAAATAAATAAGGAAACACAAGCTTTAAATGACACATTAAACAAGATGGACTTAATTGATATTTATAGGACATTCCATCCAAAAACAACAGAACACACTTTCTTCTCAAGTGCTCATGGAACATTCACCAGGATAGATCATATCTTGGGTCACAAATCAAGCCTAGGTAAATTCAAGAAAATTGAAATCGTATCAAGTATCTTTTCCGACCACAACGCTATGAGACTAGATATCAATTACAGGAAGAAAACTATTAGAAGTACAAACACATGGAGACTAAACAATACACTACTAAATAACCAAGAGATCACTGAAGAAATCAAAGAGGAAATCAAAAAATACCTAAAAACAAATGACAATGAAAACACGACGACCCAAAACCTATGGGATACAGCAAAAGCAGTTTTAAGAGGGAAGTTTATAGCAATACAATCCTACCTCAAGAAACAAGAAACATCTCAAATAAATAACCTAACCTTACACTTAAAGCAATTAGAGAAAGAAGAACAAAAAAAACCCAAAGTCAGCAGGAGGAAAGAAATCATAAAGATCAGATCAGAAATAAATGAAAAAGAAATGAAGGAAACAATAGCAAAGATCAATAAAACTAAAAGCTGGTTCTTTGAGAAGATACACAAAATTGATAAACCACTAGCCAGACTCATCAAGAAAAAAAAAAAGAGAAGACTCAAATAGATTCAACAGAATTAGAAATGAAAAAGTAGAAGTAACAACTGACACTGCAGAAATACAAAGGATCATGAGAGATTACAAGCAACTATATGCCAATAAAATGGACAACCTGGAAGAAATGGACAAATTCTTAGAAAAGCACAACCTTCCGAGGCTGAACCTGGAAGAAACAGAAAATATAAACAGACCAATCACAAGCACTGAAATGGAAACTGATTAAAAATCTTCCCACAAACAAAAGGCCAGGACCAGATGGCTTCACAGGCAAATTCTATCACACATTTAGAGAAGAGCTAACACTTATCCTTCTGAAACTCTTAAAAAATATAGCAGAAGGAGGAACACTCTCAAACTCATTCTATGAGGCCACCATCACCCTGATACCAAAACCACTACAGACCAATATCACTGATGAACACAGATGCAAAAATCCTCAACAAAACAGTAGCAAACAGAATCCAACAGTACATTAAAAAGATCATACACCATGATCAAGTGGAGTTTATCCTAGGAATGTAAGCATTCTTCAATATACGTAAATCAATGTGATACACCATATTAACAAACTGAAAGATAAAAACCATATGATAATCTCAATAGATGCAGAAAAAGCTTTTGACAAAATTCAACACCCATTTATGATAAAAACTCTTCAGAAACTAGGCACATAGGGTACTTACCTCAACATAATAAAGGCCATATATGACAAACCCACAGACAGCATGGTTCTCAATGGTGAAAAACTGAAACCATTTCCTCTAAAATCAGGAACAAGACAAGGATGCCCACTCTCACCACTATTATTCAACATAGTTTTGGAAGTTTTAGCCACAGCAATCAGAGAAGAAAAAGAAATAAAAGGAGACCAAATCAGAAAAGAAGTAAAGCTGTCACTGTTTGCAGGTGACATGATACTATACATAGAGAATCCTAAAGATGGTACTAGAAAACTACTAGAGCTAATCAATGAATTTGGTAAAGTTGCAGGGTACAAAATCAATGCACAGAAATCTCTTGCATTCCTATACACTAATGATGAAAAATCTGAAAGAGAAATTAAGGAAACACTCCCATTTACCACTGTAACAAAAAGAATAAAATACCTAGGAATAAACCTACTTAAGGAGACAGAACACCTGTATGCAGAAAACTATAAGACACTGATGAAAGAAATGAAAGATGATACAAATAGATGGAGAGATATATCATGTTCTTGGGTTGGAAGAATCAACATTTTGAAAATGACTATACTACCCAAAGCAATCTACATATTCAATGCAATCCCTATCAAACTACCAATGGCATTTTTCACAGAACTAGAACAAAAAATTTCACAATGTGTATGGAAACACAAAAGACCCTCAATAGCCAAAGCAATCTTGAGAAAGAAAAAACGGAGCTGGAGGAATCAGGCTCTGTTATTGAGACTACACTACAAAGCTACAATAATCAAGACAATATGGTATGGGCACAAAAACAAATATAGATCAATGGAACAGGATAGAAAGCCCAGAGATAAACCCACACACACATGGTCACCTTATCTTTGATAAAGGAGGCAAGAATATACAATGGAAAAAAGACAGCCTCTTCAATAAGTGGTGCTGGGAAAACTGGACAGCTACATGTAAAAGAATGAAATTAGAACACTTCCTAACACCATACACAAAAAAAACCTCAAAATGGATTAAAGACCTAAATGTAAGGTCAGACACATAAAACTCTTAGAGGAAAACATAGGAAGAACACTCTTTGACATAAATCACAGCAAGATCCTTTTTGACCCACCTCCTAGAGAAATGGAAATAAAAACAAAAATAAACAAATGGGACTTAATGAAACTTAAAAGCTTTTGCAGAGCAAAGTAAACCATAAACAAGACGAAAAGACAACCCTCAGAATGGGAGAAAATATCTGCAAATGAAGCAACTGACAAAGGATTAATCTCCAAAATATACAAGCAGCTCATGCAGCTCAATATCAAAAAAACAAACAACCCAGTCCAAAGATGGGCAGAAGATCTAAATAGACTTTTCTCCAAATTAAATATACAGACTGCCAACAAACACATGAAAGGATGCTCAACATCACTAATCATTAGAGAAATGCAGATCAAAACTAAAATGAGGTATCACCTCACACCTGTCAGAATGGCCATCATCAAAAAATCTGCAAACAATAAATGCTGGAGAGGGTGTGGAGAAAAGGGAACCCTCTTGCACTGTGGGTGGGAATGTAAATTGATACAGCCACTATGGAGAACAGTATGGAGGTTCCTTAAAAAACTACAAATAGAACTACCATACGACCCAGCAATCCCACTACTGGGCATATACCCTGAGAAAACCATAATTCAAAAAGAGTCATGTACCAAAATGTTCATTGCAGCTCTATTTACAATAGCTAGGACATGGAAGCAACCTAAGTGTCCATCATCGGATGAATGGATAAAGAAGATGTGGCACATATATACAATGGAATATTACTCAGCCATAAAAAGAAATGAAATGGAGGTATTTGTAGTGAGGTGGATGGAGTTAGAGTCTGTCATACAGAGTGAAGTAAGTCAGAAAGAGAAAAACAAATACAGTATGCTAACACATATATATGGAATCTAAGGGAAAAAAAGGTCATGAAGAACCTAGTGGCAAGACGGGAATAAAGACACAGACCTACTAGAGAATGGACTTGAGGATATGGGGAGGGGGAGGGGTAAGATGTGACAGGGTGAGAGAGTGTCATGGACATATATACACTACCAAATGTAAAATAGATAGCTAGTGGGAAGCAGCCGCATAGCACAAGGAGATCAGCTCGGTGCTTTGTGACCACCTAGAGGGGTAGGATAGGGAGGGTGGGAGGGAGGGAGATGCAAGAGGGAAGAGATATGGGAACATATGTATATGTATAACTGATTCACTTTGTTATAAAGCAGAAACTAACACACCATTGTAAAGCAATTATACTCCAATAAAGATGTTTAAAAAAAAAAAAAAAAATAAACTAAAATTAAACTACCATGTGACCCAGCAATCCCACTACTGGGCATATACCCTGAGAAAACTGTAATTCAAAAAGAGACATGTACCAAAATGTTCACTGAAGCACTATTTACAATAGCCAGGACATGGAAGCAACCTAAGTGTCCATCAACAGATGAGTGGATAAAGAAGATATGGCACATATATATGATGGAATATTACTCAGCCATAAAAAGAAACAAAATGGAGTTATTTGTAATGAGGTGGATGGACCTAGAGTCTGTCATACAGAGTGAAGTAAGTCAGAAAGAGAAAAACAAATACCGTATGCCAACACATATATATGGAATCTAAAAAGAAAAAAAAATGTTTCTGATGAACCTAGGGGCAAGAGTGGAATAGAGATGCAGACACAGAGAATGGATTTGAGGACACGGGGGTGGGGGAGGGTAAGCTGGGATGAAGTGAGAGAGTGGCAAACAGATAGCTAGTGGGAAGCAGCTGCATCGCACAGGGCGATCAGCTCGGTGCTTTGTGACCACTTAGAGGGGTGGGATAGGGAGGATGGGAGGGAGATGCAAGAGGGAGGGATATGGGGATATATGTATACGTATAGCTGATTCACTTTGTTATACAGCAGAAACTAACACAACATTGTAAAGCAATTATACTCCAGTAAAGATGTTTAAAAAAAAAATCCTAAAGAAAAAAATAAACATAAATTTTTTAAAATAAAAATAGGATGAAAAGTAGAGGAATATTTAAATAGTAACAGAAGAAAATTGAGGGGTGAGGATGGGGAAAGAGAGGGCAAACATTGAGTATTGTTTATCAGAGAGGGCAAACATTCAGTATTGTTTATCAGAAGCCATAATGGTTGAAAAAAGTTTTTGAAATTCTTTAATCTAGATTTCCCACTTTGTTATATGACCAAGGTTTTTCTACACCAGAAATAAGATTCTAAAAGAGATTTTTAACCTCAGTTTCAGACTTAAAAACTAACCAAAGTCACCTTTGGATACAAGGACCTAAGCATAAAATAGCAATTCATGCCATTAAATCCCGTGACGTCTCTTTACAAAAGGTGCCAATCTCAGAAAGTTAAAATTTACAAATCATACAAGAAATTTTCATTTACTTAACACTAAATATAAGAGTTTAAAAAATAGCTGTAAGTGAAAAGTCTTCATTTTCCACCTCAATTTTCTCAACTCCTTTCTTCCATGTCTTCTTTAGTATTGACCATGCATGACAGTCCTCTTGTCTATCACATCTTTTCAAAAGTATTCTTAAAAAAAAGAAAGTATTCTTTTTCACTTATGCCCCATTAAGACTTTACATAAATTCCTTAAACTCAAATAAGAAGCAGCAGTGGCTCCCAGTGGCCAATTTATGACAGTTATCTTTTGCTATCATAGTTCTTATATTTTCACATATGATTTCTAAAATTACAAGAACCTCATAGAAGTTACAGTATTAGAAAAAATAAATTAACAAAAGGAGGTTTAATTAACTTTAATCCTGTACTCTTCCACTTGACAGCAATCAGAATATTACAATGCATGCTTTTCAGGCAACTAAGAGATCCTTTAAAGCATAAAATACATTACTTAACATTATGTGCTTTTGCATCTTCAATGTCTCTGGGATCACTTACTGACTCAACCGAATAGTCAATATTATAACAAATAGCCACGTAGCAAAGCATTATCACATAACAAAGCACTGTCATCTGCCTATTTGATCAAATTAGGATTGTTAAAACCTGAACTAATTCCCCTAGAATATTTCGCCTCAAGTATGTAACTGAGACAGAGGTGACATCCTAGATTTTTCACCATTATATATATGTGGCAGACAGAAATCTAAAGACATCACCCCAAATCTTCTGTCCCCTGGTTTGATTGATTGGTAATTCAATCAAACTCTAAGCCAGGTATTGCTGTGAAGGGACTTTACAGACAGAATTAGGTTATTTATCAGCTGATCTTAAAGAATTACCCTGGATTATTCCAGTGAGCCCAAAGTAATCAAATGAGCTCTTAACAGCAGCAGATGGCAGAAAAGTCAAATCAGAGATACAATAGAAGAGAGAGATCAGAGAGATTCAAATCATAGAAAAGGATTTGATCTGCCATTGCTGTCTTTGAAGACAGACGGGGAACCATAAGCCAAGGAATGAGGGCAGCCTCTAGAAGCTGAAAACAACCTACAGGTGACAGCCAGCAAAGAAACAGAGACCTCATTCCTACAATGACATGGAACTGAATTTGGCCAACGACCTGAATGCAGATTCATTCACAGAGCTTCCAGAAAAGAACAGAGCCCTGCTAACACCTGACCTCTAAAGCAAAGAACCAAGCTGTGCCCCGACATCTGACCTTTAGAAACTATGATGTAGTAAATGTGTGTTGCTTTAAGCCACTAAGTTTGTGGTAATTTGTTATGGCAACAATTTAAAACTAATACAGATTTTGGTACCAAAAGGGATGCTGCTGTAACAAATACCTGAAAGTGTGGAAATGACTTTCGAATAGGGCGGTGGGTGGAGGCTGGAAGAAACTTGAGGAACATAATAGAAATAGCCTTGAACAAACCAGTAGTAGAAATCTAGACTTTAAGAACACTGCCATGATGACTCAGACTGCTTGAAGAAATCAAGATTTGGAAGATAAAAAGATCTAACTTGTCATCGGATATTACTTTTGTTACCAGCTTGCCTTTAAACAGGAGTGTTTAGCACATTTCGTTTTATATAATTGTCCATTTGGTTCATTTAACCCTACTGTCTTGCTACTGTTTCTTTTGTTCCGTCTGTGTTTGCTGTTGTTCCTCCTTTCCTTCTTTCCTGCCTTCCTTTATGTCTAAGCCACCACCATCTCTCACCTGGACTAATGCAGTAGCCAACTGTATGGTCTCCTTGCTTCCACCCTGTTCCTTATTTCAAAGTCTATTCACATCACAGGACCAGTCTCATCCTATTTTTTTCCACCTTTTCTGGGTAAAGACCGACTGTTACGATGACCTACAAGGCCTTGTTGCATCAGCCCACATTATCTCTCTGACCTCATCTCCTATTATTCGCCCCCTCACTCACTCCATTTCACAGTAACTTCTTTATACTTGTTTGAACACCCCAGACACAATCCCACCTCAGTGCCTTTGTACTTGCTATTTCCTCTGTTTAGAAAACTTGCCCTACATGTTTTTGAGCAAATGTTACTTTTCCTATAACTATTTGTAGTAAGCAGAATAATGCTTCCCCTCACCCCCAGATGTCCATGTCCTTATCCCTGGAACCTGGGAGTGTTATATTACATGGCAAAGGAGAATTAACGTTGCAGATGTTAAGATTGCTAATCAGCTGACCTTAAAATAGGGAGATTATCCTGGATTATCCAGAAGGGCTCCAAGTATTCACAAGAGTCCTTAAAAGAGAGAGAGGGAGACTTGACTGCAGAAGAATGGTCAGAGATACAATGTTGCTGGCTTTAAAGATGGAGGAAGGGGACCACAAACAAATGTGGGCAGTCTCTAGAAGATGGAAAAGGCAGAAAACAGATTCTCCCCTAGAGCCTCCATAAATTAATACAGCCTACCAATGCCCTGATTTTAGCCCATTGAGACCCATTTCAGATTTCCCACCTCCAGAACTGTAAAACAGTACACTGAACTGTTTAAACCATTTTTAAGTTTGTGGTAATACGTTATGGCAGCAAAAGAAAACTAATACACTACCTTAGTTAATATAAGCCCTCACTCCCTACTTCCCTTTGCTGCTTAATTTTCATCCATAAAATATATTACCTTCTAACAAACTATTTTATTTATAAATGTGAATTCTATAAATAAATGTAAGCTCCATAAAGGCAAAGATTATCTATTTTGTTCAGTTTCCCAAGGCCTGATACTTGGTTACATGCTCAAGTATTTACTGAGTGAACATTTGATAAATTATAAATATACAAATATGTTAGAAGAGCTGTGCTTATGATGATGCTAACCGTGATAAAAAAAACCATTAATCTTAAAGAAAAATGAGATATAATCAGTGGCTGTTTGTAGTCAATGACATTTAGATTTATAGCTATGCACTAATATCTCTCAAAACATCTTTATTATTCAGTCTCTGTATTCTTCTTCTTCTCAATTGCAACCACTTTTTTTAAAATTACAGTTTTTAACAATTCAGGAGACACTATTAAATACATAATTTTTAAAATTCTTAATATTTTTCAGTAAAATATCACATCTTATCTATAAGTTCAGAAAAGAATACTATACAGATAAATATTTCCTTGCTGAAGGAAGTTACTGACATTTGAGAAAGTCTCCAAGTTTGAAATATAAAAGACAAAATTTTGGCAATGACCAACAAAGGTCTTATATTATCTTCATTCAAAGAGTAAAGAATAGTCATTGGTGTTAAAAGGCATTGCTTACCTGTTCCAGGAGTAGTTGTCATAACTCCGACAAGAGGACTCTGCATTACTGAAATGTTTGCCTACATGAAAACAGAAGAAAGTGTTAAAGTAAAAATGCAAAGTTCTAACCAAAACACAAACACAATAAGTGTTGAAAAACTACATTCAACAGACAACTGAATGTCTACTAGGTATTGGAAATGCCTATTAGCTCACAATTGAAGAGTACTCTCTAAGTTTTGTTTTTTTTTTAAGCTGAACAGTATTAATCTAAAATGCCAGACTTGTTAGCATATTATATGTTTAATATAAGAAAAGTTGCATTAGGTAAAAAGACATTATTTTTAGTAAACAGTAACACTGCTATTTGTTTTTAGTTCCTAAGATACAATATTTGAAATAACAGAGATAATGGTGATTCCTCAAATCATCAAGTTCACATTGAAAAATAGAAAGATGGCAAAACTATATTTCTAAATTGACATTTACAAACCATGAAATACTATAGATTCAAATCAGTCTACACAGTAAAAGACAGCATATCTCTGCCTTTACTAGTAGAAAGTAACAAAGACTAATTCCTTTAAATGTGAGAAAACTAGAGATTAAAGTAGTTAAAAGTCCTTCTATAAACAAAAACAAAAATATCTAATCCAGAATGAGAAACAGACTCTTTCTCTAGAAGTAAACATATAGAGAGAAACTTTTTTAACAGATTCTGACTAAACTAAGAAAATCTAAAATCTGGCTATTATCCAGCAACCAGACCAAATGCTGAGAGATTGTTAGAAGTGATACAAAATGCATTGTTCAATTCTTAATGATAACTTCTTTCCTGATTAGAGAGAGGTTGACTGAAGTGTCAGGCGGCAAAACTAATTTGGACTTTAATAATATTCTTACCAACTTCCAAATCAAAAATTTTCTCTACAAATTATGACCCACAAGATTTTTAGACATTTTGAACATAGCAATAACTATAAACTACCTTTCTTTTCATGTATTATGAGAGAAGTAATGAAAACTGGCATAAACTTATAAGCCAGAGATCCTCATATCAAACTAAACATCAGATATATCTATCAACCTCTAGAAAAATACTCCAGACCAGAATATTCTGGACATAGTTAAGTTTATAACACCACTGTCCACATATAACACAAACCACACAAGTAGTTGTTAATTTTCTAGTACGCATGTATATCTCAATTCAGTATAGGACTAGCCACATTTCAAGTGTCAACAGCCACACTTGGCTAGTAGCTGCTACACTTGACAGGAGGGCACGTGTAGAAGTGTTGGAAAAAGAAAGTAATCTGTTTAACACAATGAATTAATTTTGCCTTGACAAACAGGCCTAGTATGCCATGCATATCAAGCCTATAATCAAAGTTTACTGAAAGATTTTTCTACTTTTCTTAAACTTGCCAACAAGCATGCTATATTTGATTTAGGGAAAGGCCATAAAATATTTCTCCAAATCAAACAGCAGAAATGTTGTTATATAAAGAACTTACCAGTTTAGCTGATACACTTTGTTTATATATCCTTCTAGGCATAATAGTAATAGGAGAGAAAACTTTTGACTATAAAAGCTACTAAACTTCCAACATAAAAGAAAAATCCACACTACCTTTCAACTGACAATCAAGAGTAATCACAGTAGTATGTATTAGCAGAACACTGCTCTTGTAAACACTGGCTCTAGATTCAAGATTGCTAGGTTTAAAATCTGGCTCTACTAGACTAGCTGACTTACCCTTGACAAATTACTTAGGCTTTCGGTGTCCTAGTTTCCTCAATGATAAAATAAAGCTTGTAAGGGCTACCTCACAGATTCATTGTGAGGATTAAATGAGACAATACATGAGAAGTTATAAGATTAGGCCATGTACACTGTAGGTACTTCATAAGTATTACATACTTTTTTGTGCTATCAGTACCATTAAAACAGAGAATCCCTAACTTGTATAATCTGACTGAAAATAACACCATCAGAACACCTACATCTACACCAACCAAAACTTAACATCACCATCAGAACACCTACACCAGGAACACACTAAACCATCAGCTCATAAACATGCAGGAGGAAGCGTTTTTAGTAAAATAAGTAAACAGTGAACACAGCTCTAAAAGGATATTGGCCTTATATTAATAAAACTATCCCTAAAATAAAGACCTCAAATCATTACAAGGTGCCTTAGATCTGGATAAACCCTGAATCTTCACTTGTTCTTTCACAAAATTATGTATAAATATTGAACTTTTTAAACAATGAACAATTTAAATGATAATCATTTCTACATGTTTATTAATGAGGTTGGGGGCATGGACAGGTGAAGAGGCACACCTTTAAAAGCCACAGAATTACCTATACGAGACAATTATCTAAGTTCTATTACATTTTTAAGTACATTTCATGATAAACACAATTTAATTAGACTCTATGATAACTGTCCCTAATGCTTATTCTGTGCAATAAACTTACACTAAAACAGACCTCAGGCAAACACTTCAAATTACTGACCCTCCCTGTATAACCACATAAAAACATGAAATAAGGATATGTATGGTCATGAACGAGGATATGTATAGTCATGAATGAGGATATGTATATCACCTGTCTTCTTGAAGTTAAAGGTGTTGATCCAAGTCCTGGGCTGGAAATGTCATCATATATACTTCTAACTGGTGGAGCTCCACTTTTATCTTTATGAGCTGGTACAACTGGCTGTGGTGGTGACCCACCTAACAATGTACAAAAAATATAGACAGATGAGAAAATAAAGAAATCCTCCATCTTTCTGGTAAGATCTTTTAAATTAATATTTTTAAAATAATGACTTCAACTCCTGTCTCCCAGCGCTTCTCAAACCTCAATACACATAAGAATCACCTAGGCATCTTGTTAAAATTCAGGTTATGTCTCAGATCATGTGAGATGGAGCCTGAGACTATGAATTTCTAACAAGCTCCCAGTGATGCCAATGTTGGTGATCCATAGACTGCACTTTGAATAAAAGGTTCCAGAATAAGTAAATAGAAATTTTAGTTTTTAGTAAACACATGCAACTTTTGTTTTCTCTACAAGATGCTTAACATTTCAATACAAAATTTGATCCTATTTCTCACTTGAAAGTAGGTATTAAACAGCTGCAGTTTGTATACACTTGAATATAATCTCCTAATGTGGAATTTGACTGTCAAATTCCTATTCGTGTTTCTCACAGTAGAAATATATTTAAGTACATAATAAACATACAGGAAAAGGACCAACATTGGGGGATACAAAGGGATCTTCGTTAAGTCAGAGAATCAACAATGCCAAGTAGCGAAGCAGTCCAGGCCCTCTGTAAGACTAATGTCTGAGCCTAGACAGTACGGCATAAGGTATTTAGATTAGAGCACAGGCTATAGAACAAGACTGACCTGGGCTTTAACCTCCTGCTGTCACTAACCAGTGAGCTTCAGCAAGTTCTATACTGCATTTAGCCTCAGTTTCCTCTTATGGAGGATACTACTAACCACCCTTTAGGACTGACAAAAGAATGAAAATAACATATAAAATGCTTAGCATATTGCCTGGCTCATAAACACTCAATATATGGTAGCTACAGTAATAAAATAATACACTTGAAATATGTAAAAAACAAAAATCTGTCCAGAATATAACTTATAATTCTCCCTGATCAACCCTAAAAAAAAAAAAAAAAAAAAAAAGATAATAAACCACTTTAACCGAAATAATACCTTAAGGACAATTAAAGTAAGAAGAATTTTCATTTAAACATCTATTAAAAGGATATTAGCTCACATCTGGAATTCAACCATTTTTGTAGCTCTCACTAGTCACAGTCAAAACTTTCAAGTTATCTTTTAAAATATCTGTTTGCTAAAAGAGTCCTGTAAAAGATACGTTTCATTTACATAACATTTTGGGCTGGCAACTGCAAATCATAGTTTGTGGAGTAAGTCCTTTCACTAAACACACTATAAGTGAGACTCTTAATTCACTATGACTAGAAGTAGAATTCATATCTACAGATTTTCAAATTACACTTCTTTTGACTATTTGCTATTATTATATTTAAGATGAATTATTTAAATTGAATTCAGCTGAAGTTAAACGACCATATTCCCCTCCCCCCACCCACACACACTTTAACATCTCTGAAACGGATAATTTACAAAAATTGGCAAATGGTGTTCTATCATATTTAGTGTTTTTCTTTCTTAGTGGTACTTAAAATAATGGTGAGTTTTACAATCAATGGCCTCTTAGATTGAATAAAATGTAGTATACATATTTTTAGTGAGTGGTTCTTGGAATTATAGTAACTTATATTGCTTACACCGCTATTCCAATAATCTTAAAATAAAAAATAGAGACACTGCTTAATTTTTTTAAATAAATGTGGTTTGAGGGTGAACGTTGCACCACTACCCTTTTTAAAATTCTAGTACATGTATTGATAGTACTATAAAACTATTTTAAGCAATTTACCTACCTGCAAGTAAAGGTGATCTCATTTCCATTACTCCTACTGAAGGGCCACTAATTGATCGAGGTTGTGGAGTCACTGGAGCTGGCAAATCCCCCATTAAAAATCCAGGTAGGAACTGGGCATTAACCCCTGGCTTTGGAGACGTGGGTGAACCCAGCATCATTGGTTCAGATCCTAAATGAATCAGAAAATAAAATAATACAAAGAAAGGACTTTAATGTAACAATATCTAACAAAAAGATGCAAGAATCCAGCATAAACAATTTTGAGAATTTCATCAAAACTGTTAAGTATTACAGAACCATAGTTAATTTTATTATTTTAAAAAACAATAAAAATTATTTCTAGAAAAATGTGAAATATTTTGTATTAACCAAATAATATTTGACAGCTGTTTTTGTTTACATTACTTCATAGATTTAAGAATGAACATTTATTTTAAAATTTTTACATTTTAGCTTATTGTCTAAAAAAAAAATCCCTAATACATACAGAATAATTTCTTTCCATTTCTGGATCAGCTTCTACTATGTAACAACCGAAAGCAAGAACAAGGTGCACTAGTTACACAAAGTCTAAGCAAATCAAACACAATAGGTTTAGCGTGCTGTATGTCCCGCTTTTCTTTCCCCATATACAACTGTCAGTCATTTTTGTAATAAAAGTGTAATCATGCACACATTAAAGCACATATGAAATAATGTGATGATTAGCATACCAACTAACAATTATATTGAAAAGATTTGGAAAGGTTATCTTTTGGGTCATTTTTTAAAACCATTCATTTTAAAGTGAGGAATAACCAATAAAAGTCTCCCTAACAAAAAACCAATTTAAGAACTGATACTTCAGGATCATCAATTCAAAATTATTTTTCACAATTTATAGGGTAGGTATTATTATTATTCCAACTATGAAAATAAGGAAGCTATAACTTCCTCTAATTTCAGGACAAAATAGCCCAGTAAGGAAAACATGGGCTCTGGAGTGAAGAGACCTCGGTTCCAGTCTCAGCAAAATGGACATAATTGTAGCACCCACCCACAGAGCTTTGATTAGACTTAACAGCAAGTAAAGCACTTACCTCAAGTGCCTAATATACAGTAAGTATTCACCAAATATTAGTTATTATTATTATTCTAATAGTATCTTACAATAGCCAAAACTGAGGGACTGATGTGTATATGTAGAATTTGCAATTTCTGCTTACGAAAATTTAATTTTTCAACTATCTGACAAGCCTGAATGTGATTCATGGCACTCAGACAGGTCAAACATTTGGTATGTTATTTATATTACCTTTATTAACTATTCCTTAACTTCTAAACAGCCTCAAAAATGTGTTTCTTGCTATCCAAATGCTGTCAATTATTTACTCTTCCTCTTATTTCTAATCATAGTAGACCTAGATATTAAAATGCAAACACATAAAAAAAGGAAAAAGGAAAAGAAATTCAGGAAAAGAATAAAGCAAATACTGAAATAAGGTGTGAAGAGCTATATTACATTGTAATTACTTCAAAGTGCTAGTTACGATGTTACCACAGTACTATTACATATTTCCAAAGAACATAACACTAAAATCAAACCAAAAGTCTAAATAAAAGCATATTATGAACATATATTTATAAACCCACAGTAATAAATGTATTACAAAGCTTTAGGTACCACCAACTACCTTCACTCTCCCAGCCCCAAAAGAAAAAAAAAAAAACATATATGGCAAGTATAGTAATAATGAAGTCACGAAAATTTCTGACACATCCGAATGTATATTGTGATAGAGTAGAAAGCAGCAGAGTGAGAAGGGCACAAAGGGCTCTTAACTGAACTGTCAGTTACCACCCAACCCTTTCACTTAGAGAGCTATACCAATGGATCTGGCAAGTCTTAAATTCCATTTCAGTCTTGTACTCCTAACATGTTAAGTACGGTGTCTTACTCGGCTAGCACTGTTTGTTGAAGTAACCATTAGTTTTACAATACCATTAGGTGCTGGGAAAATGTTTATTCCTCATCTGGAATATCTGCAATATGTGGACTTGAACAATTAATACAACTAATGTCAGATTTCTGACCAGAGGTTTATTCATATTTGTAACCCCAAAAAACATACACTCCAAAATGTTTTTGTTGAGTAGAAAACTTTGGAACTGGAATGAAAAGTTTTTGACCTCTAAAATAATACAAGACATAATACCTAGACCAACTTTAAATGTAGCTGAGTATCTCTGTTGATATTATGCATTTAGTTTTTTATAACTAATGCTAAAACAAGTTACTCTATTCTCAAAAGAAGCTTATTTTGCACAAAACATGGCAAGCATTATATATCCTTCAACTCTAATAAAACTCATTCTACAGATACATATCCTGTTTGCTCTCCTTTCAAACTCAAAGTTGTAACCGAACTTTCAAATACATCTCTATGACAGTAGACGATTTATTTTCTGTTCTAAGATATTCGACGGTTCTCACAAATCCCAAAACTCAGCAGACACACACACACAAAATCGACATCCTGCTAACTTGGCAAGATTTTCTGAAGACAACACATCTCAGCAATGCCCCTCCCCATTAAATAATGGTAATGAATTTTTTAAAAAAAATCATGACGTGACCGATTAGAGGAAAAGACCTCCTACAATACTTAGTCATTTTCCCAAGATAAAGGCAGGGGAAATCGAGCGAACTCCTGGCTTCCTATTAAGGCTAATACCTCAATGGCTGCCATCACCTGGTTAATTAAATGTCGCACGATTCAAGCTTCCTTCAAAAACAGATTTCTTCTGCAAAGCCCGAGAGAAGGAAGGAATCAAACAGGAACTAAAAGCCTAGGTGACCAAACAGAGGTGAAAGGTAACCACACCCCAGGGCACTGCCCACCCAGGTGTTCACAGGTGAGTTCCTTCCCACCAACGCTTCCCCGGATCCCTGAACCTAGCATCGCGTCTCCCGCGCTGGCGGAATCCCAGGTATGGATAGGTCTGGCTCCGGCGTATGGGGGCACAAAACAGCTTAGTCACCACAAGACCGCCGTTTCTTCGTCCTCCTCGGGGCCCGCATTTTCCCGGAGCCGCCTTGGTAGCGGCTGGGTGGAGACTCCTCGAGTAGGGGGCGCACTAAGAAGTTGGGTACGAGCCAGAGCCTGCCCCTCTGCGGCTGAAATTAGCAGACGAGAGCCCTATGACTACTGCCTTTCAGGCTTGCCCGCTTCCAAGATTACGGTGTGCATCGCAGTGCTAGGGAGGAAAAGCAGTTTTTTACTCACCTAACGTGGGCACCTGGGGTTCCACGGCAAAGGCTGCCATCCCAGCAGCGGCGACGCTTAGCCCCACACCTCCCCGATTTTCAAAAATGGCGGAAATTCTCCCCACGGGTAGGGGCGCGCTACCTTATGGTGTTGCGTAACTTCCGGACATGCGCTATACCTAAGTTGTGGCGCCGGAGCCGCCATTTTGGAATGGGAAAACAGTCTTTTCGGAGATGCAACGTCTCAGAGAGGGTCTTTACTGGTAGGGTGGTGAAACAATGTGGAAACTGCGGTTCTAGGAATTCTTCTGCTCACCTTGTGAGCCTCCTGATTTGTTGGTGCTTGAGTTTTATAGAAGCACAAGTTATTTTACTCACGATTTCATAATTAGCGTGAGTTTACCCAGTGCTCTGTCATCCGTCAGCTTTTCCAAGTACCACCTGGAAAAGTTGGCCTGAAGAAACAGAGGGGGCCGCTTTCCAATGTAGATTTCCGGCCTTAGTTGCATGAAACTCAATTCTCAAAACATATTTTCTACCATCTCTATGCCATTTTTTAAAATTTTGTGTTACATACGCACAATTTTACATTAAAGCGTAACATACTTGCTGTTTTATTATATATTAATACATGCAAAAGGTATTAAATAATGAAGGCTAATAATAAACACCCGTGAACTCACCACACTGCAGAATCCTCTGTGTTCCTCCCTCTGCCATCCCTGCTGTCCTCCTCCCCCTATTTTGCTGCTTTTCTTTAGAGCGTATTCAAATATCACACACATATTCTATATATGTGTGTGTGAAAATATGTCATTTCACCATTTGCAGCAACATGGATGGACCTGAAGATTATCATACTAAGCGAAGTAAATCAGACAGAGAAAGACAAGTATCATATGATATCACTTATATGCAGAATCAAAAAAAAAAATGATAAAAATGAACTTATTTAAAAAACAGAAACAGGCTTAGAGAACAAATTTATGGTTACCGTGGGGTAAAGGGTGCGGGGCAGGGATAGACTGGGAATTTGGGATTGACATGTACACACTGCTATGTTTAAAATAGATAGGGAATTCCCGAGCGGTCCAGTGGTTAGGACTCTGCGCTTTCACTGCAGAGGGCGCAGGTTCAATCCCTGGTCGGGCAATTAAGATCCCACAAGCTGTGTGGGGTGGCCAAAAATAAAATAAAATAAAACAAAATCGATAACCAACAAGGACCTACTGTATAGCACAGGGAACTCTGCTCAGTACTCTGTAATAACCTAAATGGGAAAAGAATTTGAAAAAGAATTTATACATGTATATGTATAACTGAATCACTTTGCTGTACACCTGAAACTAACACAACATTGTTAATCAACTATACTCCAATATAGAATAAAAATTAAAAAAACAAACAAGAATAAATGAAAGGAAAAAAAATGTTGTTTTGTTTTGCTCACTAATTTTATAAAAGTGATGTGCTACATGTATATATTCTGAGACGCTCTCTGATCCATACCAAACTCATTATCCTCAAAATACCCACCCATCCTCCCTATTCCCTGTGGGATTTCCTGAAATCCCAAATCCAGCCAAGAATTTTGTAATTTCTGTGAGGCAATAATAATTCCAGCTTTAAATGACAAGTTCCCAGAAATCAAAATGTAAAACCACTTACAGATGAAGTGACTTTTTTTTTAACAGGTGTATGGGTTGAACTGTGTCCCCCCAAATATATGTTAAAGTCCTAACCTCCAATACATATGAATATGACCTTATTTGGAAATAGGGTCTTTGCAGATGTAATCAAGTTCACATGAAGTCATACTGAATTACTACAAAATTGGTGGCTTAAACCAACACAAATTTATCTTTTATAGCTCTGGTGGCCAGAAATCTGAAATGAGTATTATAGGACTAAAATCAAGGTTTCAGCAAGGCTGGTTTCTTCGGGAGGCTCCGGGGAGAATCTGTTTCCTTGCCTTTTCTAACTTCCGAAAGCTAACTATATTACTTGGCTTTTGTTCTTTTCCTCCTGCTTCAAAGCCAGTGGCATAGTATCTTCTATCTCTCTGACACTGCTTCTCTCTGATTCTGTCATTACATGGCCTTTTTCTTCTATAGTAAAATCTCCCTCTGCCTCCCTCTTATAAGGACATTTGTAATTACATTTAGGACCTACGCAAATAATCCAGGATAATCTCCCCACTGCAATATCCAGTTGCAGTGATTAAGTTAATAATCACATCTGCAAAGTAACATTCATAGATTCCTGAGATTAGAGTGTGGATATCTTTGGAGGCTCCATTCAGCCCACCACACCCAGCAACCCGCTTTCTAGAAATAATGTACCAAAAAATGTTCATCAATGAAGGGATTTTGATATAAATTATGGTCTAGCCAAACAAAAGAGCATTATGCACCTGTTAAAAAGAATAAGATGGATTTGATATGTGACTGTGTGTATTGACCTAGAAAAATCTCCATGATTGATATGAAAGAAGCAATTTGAAAACATTATACAGCATCATTCTATTTTAATTTAACAAAAAGTATACTTTTGGGAACAGATGCAAAGAGAAAGAGAGATGCTTGTTTAAATAAAGGAAAAGCCTAGAATACATTTCTGCCAAACTATTAACAGGGAAGGTAAAATTGGAGAGGGGTTTGTAAATTAGAGGACTTAAGAAGGGCCTTCAATTTACCTTATATAATTTTTAGTGGTTGATTATAGGAGTTACTATTTTTAGTATTCTTCAAATTAAAACATTTTTTTCTTTAAGAAAGTCATTTTCCTCTCTTCACTTGCCTTTCAAACTTCTACTCTTTCAATTGTCTCTTTCTTTACCAAGTTATAAAGATGCCCAGTTTTCCCTATCAAAAAACCTTCCCTAGACACTGCTCTTTTTTCTAGTGACCATACACTAATTCCTCTCACATTTTCTCTCTTTTTCTCAAGATCTCAAAATAAGAGACTACAGACTTTAGTAGATGGTCTATTTCCCTAACTTCACCATCTTATTGTTGAATTCATTACACACTGGCTCCTGTGTGAATCCTCTTCTGAAACTACTGACCCCAACTATTTTTCTCCTAATGGCTAGATTAAGCCTGTCTCCTTGACATCTGCAGTATTCAACAGCTTTGACAGTCTTTTCCTCTATAGAGTGTTTTCCTTGTTTTTGGTGGTACTACACTTCCTGTTTCACCTCATAACTTTCTATTCTTTTTCTGGCTTTTCTATACCTGATCCTACTTCATTCTAACCTGGACACATTAATTATTAGTAGTCAAGTCTTTGTCCTCTCTCTCTTCTTCAATTCTTTATAGGCTCTCTTGGAGTCCTCATCAATTGTCACATCTATGAAAAAAATCCCCAATATTGTATGCCCCAGCTGTCTCTAAACCAAATGATACTTTTCCAGATGCTTGATGAACAATCTACCAGCACATCAAACCTCAAAAACAAACTCATCTTATCCTTAAAATCAGCCCCATTCCAGTTGTCCCTTTTTCCATTAGTCTCAGAAATCCAAAATTAAAAGCACAGTATGTTAGAGCAGAATCTAAAGTAAGACGGACCTGAATTCAAAGCCTGACTTTCCCACTTAAATCCTGTATTACTTCAATTTGTATTACATCTCTATAGATTTTATTTTGTGTAAAATAGAAACAATACCTACTTTGAAAGGTAGTTATGCTTAGTACAGTGCCTGGTCCACTTTGCTTTTCCTGGCTTCCACCTTCCCTTCCATCAAACATTCAAATACCAAGTCCTATTCTTTCTCTCTCCTCAATGCCTAGACAATTGCAGTCAACTCTTAACATCTCCCTGCCTTCAGTCTCTCCCACCAAATCTAACACACCACTAACCAATGCTCCCCTCCTTGTACACATTAGTCAGCTGTCCAAAACCCTCACTGTCTTCCTATTCCCTACAGCAGCCTCATTTTCTTCAATGCCACAAACTTCACGTGTGCAGCACATGCCAACCAATAGTGTCCTCCATTACACTATATACATTCTCACCCAGGCAGCAACGGAAGAGGAAAATCAGAATCTCTTGGGGGTGGGGATGGGAGGACTTACCCGGTGGTCCAGTGATAAAGAATCCGCCTTCCAACGCAGGGGATGCAGGTTCGATCCCTGGTCAGGGAACTAAGATCCCACATGCCGCGCGCGGGGCAACTGAGCTGGCATGCCACAACTACTGAGCTCGCATGCCTCAACGAGAGAGCCTGAGTGCCACAAACTACAGAGCCCAGGCGCCCTGGAGCCCGCACGCCACAAATAGAGAAAGAAAAACCCACACACCACAACCAGAGAGAAGCCCGGGCGCTGCAACCAAGAGCCCACGTGCTTCAATGAAAGATCCTCCATGCCTCAACGAAGATCCCATGTGCCACAACTAAGACCGGCTGCAGCCAAAAAAATTTTTTTTTAAAAATAAAGAATCTCTTGGGGTGGAAAGTGCTATAGACTGAATATTTGTGTCCCCCAAAGTTCATAGGTTGGAAATCCTAACCCCCAGTATGATGTTATTTGGGGGTGGGGACTTTGGGAAGTGGTTAGGTCATGAGGGTGGAGTCCTCATGAATGATATTAGTGCCCTTATAAAAGAGTTCCCATGGGCTTCCCTGGTGGCACAGTGGTTAAGGATCCTCCTGCCAATGGAGGGAACACGAGTTCAAGCCCTGGTCCGGGAAGATCCCACATGCTGCGGAGCAACTAACCCCGTTCGCCACAGCTACTGAGCTTGTGCTCTAGACCCCGTGAGCCACACTACTGAGCCCGCATGCCACAACTACTGAAGCCCACGCGCCTAGAGCCCATACTCCACAAGAGAAGCCACCGCAATGAGAAGCCCATGCACCACAACGAAGAGTAGCCCCCGCTCGCCACAACTAGAGAAAGCCTGCGTGCAGCAACGAAGACCCAACGCAGCCAAAAATAAATAAATAAATAAATTTTTTTAAAAAAGGAGTTCCCAGAGAGCTCCCCATCCCCTTTGGCCATGTGAGGATATAGCAAGAAGATGCTGTCTGTAAGCCGGGAAGCAGGCTCTCACCAGACACCAAATCTGCTGGTGCCTCGATCTTGAACTTCCCAGCTCCCAGAACTGTGAAGAAATAAATTTCTGTTGTTTATAAGTCCCCCAGTCTATGGCATTCTGTTATAACAGCCCAAACAAACTGAGACAGGAGGGTAGGAGCATCTTTTTTAGTGATTTCAATAGGCATCCTAAAAGGAATATACATTGTCACCCTGCCTTCACCAAGGGAGGTTGAGAACCATGGCTTCGAAAATAGTCTCTTCACCCTCTCACCCTAACCTTCTGCTCCAATCAATTCTCCCATCATTCCCCCTTGCAAGCCTTCAGCCTCTTGTGAAAGATCTTCACATTGTATTCCTTGCTCACAGCAATCTCCCTGCCTAGCATCACTTTGCTTTCCACCACAATTTGCAAATCCCTGTCCTTCTCACAAGTAGCAGCTCTCTTCCACCATGAAACTTCCCCCAGCCCTGCCAGCCCTCAATCATCATTTCATTTCAAAATGTACAACACATTTCTGCAACTCATTTGCTCCAAGATATTTGTTTTGTAAGTTTTCTTTTCAGCCCCGTTAGATGAATTTTCTTGAGGACAGGATCATAACTTTTTCTATTCTGTATTTCTATCACTTTACAATAAATCTATGTTGAAAAAGTAAATAAATGAACAAATTAATGATAAGGTCTAAATAAATAATAATAAACATTGAATAAAATGTAATTATCTGATATAACATATTTGATGCAATGTTGCATGTTTTCAGATGTTTAAAATAACAATTTTGCACATTAATTCTATTAGAAGGGCTTATTATATATATTATAAAATGAAGACCTATTTGTAGTTCTGTTTATCCTTTTTCTGGTAAAATGAGATTTTTATAACTTGGATTATCTTGACTGAGTAACATTGTATGGCACCATTTTACTTTTTTGTGTTTCTTGTTAAACTACACTCTTTAGAAATATTGCACGTTCATCATAGTCTTCTGTACATGAATATTATTGTCTTAACTGCAATACTTGTTTTCCTACTTTCTTTTCTGAACATAGTAAATAAAATGTCACATAAAGTGGAACACCTGTTCCCTATTTCTATTCTGGATTTGTGGTTCCCTGAATGCTGCCTTCCAGTGACATATGATTCCATCAAAGTGCTATTTTTGTAGACCACTGATTTTCAAGCTTAGATGGAGAACGCTTTCACTTAACAAGGTATTGCGCAGATACTTAATACATACAATAGAACCACTCTGGCTGGGGGGAGAAAAACAGGAAAAATGCAAGCCCCACTAATTCAGTGTTCTTACCCCCAAACTGTCGACTGTCGCCTCCAAGTAACCCCTGAAACACTTGGGTAAAGTACCTAGGGCTATAGAGAGTCCAACCTGAAAATTAGCTCTGGGCTATATATATTTCAACTTTCTTCTAAACACAAAACAAATTTTTTAAAAGTAAGAAATATGTGAAATCTCAAAATTTATTTATTTTCAATATATTTGATATGTTTTCAGTCAAACCGCTGTATATCTATCATACATACTGAATACTCATCAACCTATTTATAAATGTCTATTAATATGCAGTATTTGTATATAAACCTAAATTCTTAAATCCCACTCCTAGACTATTTTAAAAATAAAAGCAAAGAATTTTTTTAATTGAAGTGAAGAAAAACGGTATCCACTTTTGGTAAGAATTTAGAGAAAGAATAGAGTTTGTCACCTTTGTAAAGAGAGCGAGGAGAGCCACATCTTCTCACTCATGTTCTGATCATTTCAGCCTTTGGCAGCTGGTGTAGCATGGGCTGTCCATCACATAGACTGTGATGTCACACAAAGCACACAGAGGAACCATGATTTCCTAGGGCCCACGGACAAGTGATCTCCAAAAGAGCTTCGTGGTGTTTAAGATGTAGGGATTATACCCAGAAAAATACAAATACATTGTTTGTTATTAGCATTATCTCACCGCTATAAGTAGTGATGACCAAAGCTGTGTCTTTATAAATTAAAATAAATAATACATTTGGAAACTTATGAGTTTTTTCTGATCACTTCATTACAATAAACAGCTGGCAGAAAGGGTATATGAAACATCATAAGATACGTCAGTTTAGCTGACTCACTTGTTGTCTTTTAATCAATTAAATGGTTTTTATCACCGGTTGGAAGTAAAAAGGTAACATCACAACTTGCATAACTTTGGAAGGGAGGGATGAATAGGCAGAACATGGAGGATTTTTAGGGAAGTGAGACTATTCTGTATGATACTATAATGGTGGATACATGTCATTATAAATTTGTTCCAACCCATAGAATGTAGAACACCAAGAGTGAATACAAACTAATGTAAACTACGGATTTGGGGTGATAATGATATTTCAGTTTCACCACTTGTAACAAGTGCACCATTGTTTGTTGATAAAGGAGGAGGCTAACCACGTGTGGGGGCAGAGGTTTATGGGAAATCTCTGTACCTATTGTTCAATTTTGCTATGAATGTAAAACTGCTCTAAAAAACATAACTTTCAGGTGTTCTATATTATATTTTGTGAGTATAAATATGTTATATAAAATTTTATTTTCTGCTTTTATATTTGAACTATCAGATAGGCTTAATCGGATATTTGAAAGCCCCATGGAAGTTTCAGCAGGAAAAATGGGCAACACTGAAAAAAAAATAGGATTGACTTTAGAAAAAGCTTTGTCTTTTTCTAAAGAAAGAAGATTATTTCTTCTTTTCCTTGAAATAATCTACTGGGATAAGGGAGGGCAGGAGCAGGGGAGGAGCATGATAGCTGAGGGTATCCTTTAAACAAGAAAAGCCATGAATTGATAATTGTTGATGGCTAATTGATTATGGTATTCTTTATAATTTTGTGTATTTTGACATTTTCCATAATTAAATTCTTTTTTTAAATCAATAAGCCTAAATTCTAGGGTATTCAAAGGTCATACATTCTGTCCCAGCTTATGTGAAAAAAGGAGAGTGAAAAATCAATGAAAAAATTCATCTTTTCTTACTTGATAATGTCTTCATTTAGAGAAGTAGCATTTTGCTGAGGACAGGTGCAAATCTTGACTTTAAATACTTAATAGTTATATGACATTAACATCTCTAGGACTTAGTTTTTTAATCCAAATAGCGGAAATAATAGCAGCTACAATGCATTGACTTATTCACCCAGTGATATATATTATATATAATATATATTCAATAACTGAAACTTATCCTAATGCTCCTATATGTCATTCAGCTTACTACATAGCTTTTAACAAACTGACTTGTCTTCTTCCCCAATTAATTCACCAGACAGCTCTTGCCAAGGTCATCAAAGACCTCCATAAGGCTAAATCCAAGATTTTCAGCATTAGTTCACAGTAGCATTAGTTCACAGTAAATACTCTTTGAAATTCTCCCTAATTTCTTTGATTCTCTTGGTTTCCCTCCTACCTCTCTGACCATGTGGCTAAGTCTCTTTTCTTGGCTTGTCTTCCCCTACCTAGCCTAGAAATGTTGTTCCCAAGGCTTAGTCTTATGATCTGGTCTTACTCTAAACTCTTTCTCTATATGATGGCATTTACATCCATTGCCCTAATGACTCTCAATTCGTACCACCAACCCAAATCATTCTCTGACGTCCAAATTTATATATCCAATTGTCTATGGGACATCTCCACTTGGATATCTCAAAGGCACTTCAAAATCAAATATAAAAAGCCAAACTTGTGGTCTTTTATGTAAAACCTGAATATTTATCTCAGAGAATGGCACCACCAGCTATCTAGCTTTTAAAGAATGAAATCTTGAAATGGTCTTTAAAACCTTCTTTCAACAGCAATCCAGTCCTGTGAATTCTACCTCCTAAATACCTTTCAAGTGCGTCCACTTCTTTCCACTTTTACTGCTTTAACCAAATCCCAGCTTTACCATCTGATACCCGGAATTAGCTTCCTGGTTAGTCTTACTCCCCCTCCCTAATCCACGCCCCAAAGCATAGCTAGAGTTATCCTTTAAAAATAACATTCTGAGCAAATTGCTCTCCTGCTTAAAATCTTTCCATTTCTTCCACTGCTCTAAAAGACCAAAATCCTGAAACTGCCCACAAGCCTTTGCTTGATCTGGACTAACCACTCAGTCTCATCTGACACCACCTCACATCCTCTTGTTCACTGCTCCAGCCTCTCAGCCTTCTTCCCATTACTCCCAACGTGTCATGCTCTTTCCCACCCCTGGGTCTTTACATGTGTTCTTCCCTCAGTTCTGGAAGATCTTCAACAACCCACTCCCCCATGCTTAGTTAACTCCTACTTATCTTTCAGCACTGATCTCAAACGTCACTCAAAAGTCAGGAAAGTTTTCCCTTATAACTAGACAAGGTTACTATTTGAATTATATACTTCTGTAATTTTAAAATTATTATCTATCCCCCCCTGCTTGTAAGCTTCATGAAGTCAGGTACTTGGAGGTTTTTGTTAAGGTTTTTATTAAATTAAACTTTGTTATCTTGAGATATTTGTAGATTCACAAGAAGTAAAAGATAATGCAGAGAGATGCTATATACCCCTTACCTGGCTTTCCCCAAGTGGTACCATCTTGCCAAACTATATAGTACAATGTCACAACCAGGATACTGAATATTGATACATCAAGATACAGGATATTTCTATTTTCACAAGGATCTCTCCTGTTGCCTTTTTATAACCACGCCCACTTCCTCTCTGTTGCAACCACCTTCTTAACCCCTGACAACCACTAATCTGTTCTCCATTTCTATAATTTTGTAGATACATATGTAATACAACATATCAGAATGCTGTATTAATGGAATAACACAGTGTTAATATTTGGGGATTGGCTTTTTCACTCAGCATAATTTTCTGGAGATTCATCCAGGCTTTTGCAGGTATCAATAGTTCATTCCTTTTTATTGCTGAGTAATAAATATTCCATGGTATGGATGCACCACAGTTTGGTTAAACATACCTCCATGGAAGAACATCTGGGTTGTTTCCGGTTTGGGATACTACAAATAAAACTGCTATTAATATCGATTCACAGGTTTTTGTATTAATATACATCATCTGTTTCCTGGGGAAAATGCCCAGGATTTCAGTTACTTGGTCATATGGTTGTTGCATGGTTACTTTTTTTTTTTTTTAATTAATAACTACTTTATTTATTGATTTATTTATGTTTGGCTGTGTTGGGTCTTCGTTTCGTGCGAGGGCTTTCTCCATTTGCAGCAAGCGGGGGCCACTGTTCATCGCGGTGCGCCGGCCTTTCACTATCGCGGCCCCTCCCGTTGCGGGGCACAGGCTCCAGACGCGCAGGCTCAGTAGTTGTGGCTCACGGGCCCAGCCGCTCCGCGGCGTGTGGGATCCTCCCAGACCAGGGCTCGAACCCGTGTCCCCTGCATTAGCAGGCAGACTCTCAACCACTGCGCCACCAGGGAAGCCCTGCATGGTTACTTTTTAAAGAAACTGCCAAACTGTTTTCCAGAGTGGCTGTACCATTTTAAAATCCTACCAGCAACATATAAGTGATTCAGTTTCTCCACATCCTTACCAACATTTGGTGTGGTCACAATTTTTCATTTTAACCATTCCAAGGACTTCCCTAGTGGTGCAGTGGTTAAGAATCCGCCTATCAATGGGACACGGGTTTGATCCCTGGTCTGGGAAGATCCCACATGCCGCGGAGTATGTGCGCCACAACTACTGAGCCTGTGCTCTAGAGCCCGCGCACCACAACTACTGAAGGCCACGTGTCCTAGAGCCCGTGCACTGTGAATACTGAGCCCGCGTGTTGCAACTACGGAAGCCCCGCACCTAGAGCCCATGCTCCACAACAAGAGAAGCCCCCGATCACCCCAACTAGAGAAAGGCCGCGCGCAGCAATGAAGACCCAACACAGCCAAAAAATAATAAAAAATACAATAAAATAAGTTATGGAAACAATTTTCTAAAAATGAAACAAAACAAGCAAAAAAACCCCATTCCGATAGGTATGTAGTGATATCTGGTTGTGATTTTAACTTGCACTTCTCTGATGGCTAATGATGTTGAACATCTTATCCTGTGCTTATTTGCCATATGTGTATCCTTTTCTGTAAAATATCTCTTCATGTCTTCTGTCCGTTTTCTAATTAGATGGATTTTTTTTTTAATTCTTTATTTTTTATTTATTTATTTTTGGCGGTGTTGGGTCTTCGTTTCTGTGCGAGGGCTTTCTCCAGTTGCGGCAAGCGGGGGCCACTCTTCATCGCAGTGCGTGGGCCTCTCACTATCGCGGCCTCTCTTGTTGCGGAGCACAGGTTCCAGACGCGCAGGCTCAGCAGTTGTGGCTCACTGGCCCAGTCGCTCCGCGGCATGTGGGATTTTCCCAGACCAGGGCTCGAACCCGTGTCCCCTGCATTGGCAGGCAGATTCTCAACCACTGCGCCACCAGGGAAGCCCCTAGATGGATTTTTAACTATTGAGTTTTGAGAGGTTTTTAATATGTTCTATATACTAGTCTTTTTTTTGGATATGTGGTTTGCAGATATTTTCTTCCACTCTCTAGCTTATCTTTTCATCCTCTTAACAAGGGCTTTCATAGAGCAGAATTTTTAATTTTGATTAAGTCCAATTTTTCCTTTTATGGATCACGAGTTTGGTGTCAAGTCTAAGAACTTTTTGCCTAGCCCTGGAGCCCAAACATGTCCTCCTATGTTTTTCTAGACGTTTTATACTTTTACATTTAAGTGTATACTCCATTTTGAGTTAATTTTTGTTGAAGGTATGAGATTACATCAAGGTTCTTTTTTTTTTTTCTTTTCCTACAGAAATCCAGGTGTCCAATTGCTCCAGCAGCATTTGTTGAAAGGCTATCTTTCCTCCATTGAATTGCTTTTGAACTTGTGTTAAAAATTAGAGTGTTTGCATGAGTATAGTACTGGGTTCTCTATTCTGTTCCATTGATCAATGTGTCTATCTCTCTGCCAGTATTACACAGTCTTGATCACTGTAGCTGTATAATATCTCTTAGCTATGCCATAAATACTACTATAGCTAGTACTTTATATAAAGTATACTTTATTCTTCTTTTTCAAAATTGTTGTAGCTATTCTTGTTCTTTGCCTTTCCATATACATTTTAGAATAATCTTACCTATATCTATAAAAATTCTTCCTGGAATTTTGATAGGAATTGCATTAAACTGTATATTAACTTGGGGAAAATTGGCATCTTTACTATGGTGAGTTTTCAATTCACGAAGACAGTATATTTCTCCATTTATTTAGATCTTTGATTTCTTTCATCAGCATTCTATAGTTTTTGGCATATAAGTCCTATGTATGTTTTGTTACATTTACAACTAAGTACTTCTCCTCTATCTCCCTCCCTCTCTCTCTCTCTCTCCCTCTCTCTCTCTCTCTCTCTCTCTCCACCCTGGAGTGATTGTAGCTAATATTGTATTTTTAATTTTGGTGACCAAGTGTTCATTGCTAGTATGTAGAAACATAATTGACTTTACTATATGTATCTGGTATCCTGCAACCTTCCTGAACTCACTTATTAATTATAGATTTTTGTAGATTCCTAGGAACTTTCTATGTAGACAATAGTGCTGTCTGCAAAAGGAACACTTTTACTTCTTCCTCTCTGATCTGTATACCTTTAATTTCCTTTTTTTTTTTTTTTTTGATTTACTGCTCTGGCTAGAAATTGCAGCAATATGTTGAAGAAATAGTGAGAATGCACATCCTTGCCTTGTTACCAATCTTAGCAGGAAAGCATTTAGTCCTTCACCATTAAGTATAATGTTAGACATAGGTTTTTTTTTATGGCTGCTCTTTATCAAGTTGAGAATGTTTTCTCTTTTTCTTATTTTTCTGGGATTATGCTAAATGGGTGTTAAATTTTGTCATAATATACCATTTCAAATGAACTATAGAAACCTTTAGGCCTTGGCTCAACATTTGAAAATCAATCAGTAAAGTCCACCATTTTATCAGGCAAAAGTAGCTAATATTACCCTCACCCATTTATAATATAATTGTTTTAAATTGTTTCTCTACATATATTTAGAAGCATATCAGATTTTGATATAATTTTGTCTTCGACCATGAAATATAATGTAGAAACTCAAGAGGAGAAGGAAAGTTTATTGTATTCACTCATATTTTTATCATATTCTTTTTTCCTGAGGTTTCTTCTTTTATCATTTTGTTTCTGTTCAGAGAAATTATTTTAAGCCAATCTTTTAGGGTAGTTCAGTCGGCCAAAAATTCTTAGTTTTCCTTCATCTGAGAATGTCTTGATTTTCTCTTGATTCCTAGAGGATGTTTTTGGTGGGCATGGAATTTGAGGTTGACAGTTTTTCTCTTTCAGCTTTTGAAAAATATGATACCATGTCCTTCTGGCCTCCATGACTTGTGAAGAAAAATCTGTTGTCATTCAAATTGCTTTCCTTTTATAGCGAAGGTGTTTTCTCTCTCTGCTTTCAAGGATTTTTCTTTGCCTTTAGTTTTCAGAAGATTAATTATGATGTGTCCTGGTGTGTATTTCTTTCAGTTTATCCTACTTGAGATCCATTCAAATAGTATGTATGTAGTACTAAGCATAACCCAATAGTCCTAAGAAGCCCAATATTTATTAAGAGCATTTGTTAAGAGCATTAGTTCTAAGTCTACTTTGGGTTGCATTGTATGAGGTTCTATAAATTACAATAAAATTCTAACACTAATAAAAAAAAACTTTTTTGTTGTTTGGAATATCTGCATGTTCATTAACTATGAATTATATTATATAATTTAACACTTTATTATTTAAAGTAAAGATAATTCAAGGGACTATCCTATAGACTGGGGGAGGATTAGAATACTCCATGCTATAGACTGAGGGAAGACTGGTACACCCTGTGCTATGGGCTAGGAGAGACCTAGTACACTCTGCTACAGAATCAGGAGAGGCTGGTACATTCTGTGTTACAGGGGAGGACTAACATATCCTGTGCTGTCAACATATATTTTACAAAAGCAGAGAAGTTTCTGAAGTATGTACAGAATGACTAAAAGGTTTTTCCTGATCAATTTAGAATAACAAAATAATAATATTAGTAGTATAGCACTTTACAGTTTTAGAAAACACATTTTCATACAATTCAGTTGTAGAGCCATTGATTAGGGGAGATGATATCAAGTTAACAGATAATAAAAGAGAATGATTTTAATTGCTCCAGGTTCCTCTGACCAAAGTATTGCAATGGGAAGACCAATCGTTGACTGGTCTGAGTGGAGTTGAGCCTCAACTTGACCATGAATTTGCAATGTCAAGGAGCCATACACTTGTGGCATTTGGCCAGCTTGTTGTATTATTTGTGAACAAGGTCCACAGCTGTCCATCCTTGCTGAATGGAAAGAGATCACAGAATTGAATTCTAGTGATTTCCCAATTTCTTAACTCTACTGAAAAGGAAATTTACTTAAGTAAAGTTTCAATGAATGCTTCTTTTGTCTGGAATTAATGAGAATTGTAGAATATATTAGTACTTACCGAAAAAAAAAAAAAAAAGAATCTTCTTGAAATACAAATAAGTGCTTAACCTATTCCAAGGATATGGACTATATAGTGAGAAAATTTCATCCCTAAGCTACTCATCATTTGGAAATGTACATCAATTTTTTATTTAAATCAAGTGCCCACTATTAAGCTAGGTGCTATCACTGTAACTTCTTCAATGTTTGCAACTTAATCCTATTGTAATAATAATTGCAACAACTTTCAAAGAAACAAAAAAGTTTATAAACATTCTATTGCTAATTCTTTCAACTTTCTTGTGAGGACAGTTAACAGTTTACCCATACAGATACAGTTATCCAAGGACTCTATACCTTGACAGAACAGAAAAGAGTATCAATTATTTCCTTAAATATCAGCTTGATTAATATTTTTAAAGTATAAAGGTCTTTTGGGACTTCCCTGGTGGTCCAGTGGTTAAGACTCTGTGCTTCCAATGCAGGGGGCACAGGTTCAATCCCTGGTTGGGGAACTAAGATCCCACATGCCACGTGGCGCGGCCAAAAAGAAAAAAAAAAGAATAAAGGTCTTTTGAAAATCACTTATAAAACACATTCACTGCCTAAAGGAATGTGTGTGTGTGTGTGTGTGTGTGTGTGTGTAGCTTGATGAAAACTAAAAAAAAAAAAAAAATAGGCTGCACGTTGGGGAAGGAAGTTTTTGAAATATAATTTTAGGGCTCTGTCTTATAACAAAAAGAATACACAATTGGTATCTGTAGACAACTTTTTTCTAGTGATTTCTAGGAAATTGTTTTCTTTAAACTTTGGTATTTATTGTTAATTAATGTTATCATTGTAGGTAGACGCTAGTGAGGAGGAGTTTTTGTACTTCTTACAGCTGCTATTTACTTCAGTAGGACCAGGAGCAGTCGTGTTGGGAGATCCTTAGAAAACCCTGCCCTTGGTCATTTGCCCACCTCTCCTAAGAAAGACCTCCATGGTTCAGACATTTTAAAACAGGGGAAAATCTAACCAGCAGAAGACTGAGAGAGCAATGCAGATATGTCTGGTTATTACACGGTGGTGTTACTTTGAATGCAAGATCCATGGGGGCAGGGATTTTTGACTGTTTTGTTTATCATCATATCCCCAGCACCTAGCACAGTGTCTGACATGTAGTAGATGATCAATAAATAGTTGTTGCATATTTGTGACCACCTAGAGGGGTGGGATAGGGAGGGTGGGAGGGAGACGCAAGAGGGAGGAGATATGGGGATATATGTATATGTATAGCTGATTCACTTTGTCATACAGCAGAAACTAACACACCATTGTAAAGCAGTTATACTCCAATAAAGATGTTAAAAAAAAAATAGTTGTTGCATAAAAAGTAGAGTCTTCAGGGGAGCCCCTGAGTGTGAAAAAAAGTTCTTTTTATGCGTTGAAGAAATACTGAGAAAAACTGCTAATGATATCCCCAAAGCAAGATCAGTCATATTTAAGATATGCTTATGTGTCATAAAACCGAAGATGAGCAATTATTATACCAGAATTGTTAAAGGGGAAAGGGAGAATGCTATAAATTATACACAGCAAGCTGTATGCCAATCCTGGGGAAAACATACGGAACTTTTTGTTTGTGAGCACTTATAAAAGCTTGCATTTGCTTTTATAAAAGGTATGTATAAACAAATCTCTAGTGGTGAGACATTAGCTGTCTTCATTTACCCCCCAGAGTTCATGAAATTGCATTAGCAGTAATTACAACTATTATTTAGTAGATTCACAAATTTAGTAGAATAACTGAACTGTGGAAAGAGGGGAGTGGGAACTCCTTGCAAGCAATGAAAGCAATTTCCTCTCCTGCTGGTATGATATACAAATGGGAAGAGTGGGTGAAAACATAAGAGCAATAGCAAATTGCACTATTTGTGTGCTTTTTATTTAACTTTGAAGAATTCATCACTCTGTAGACAAGAAGCACTAACAAAATCAGGTCATTGTGTTTATACTTTACACTGAACACTGTTTATATTGATAGAATTAGACTCTCAAAAAATATACCTACAACATTAGTTGCCATTTCAGCTTTTATTATATAATCTACATGGTTGTAACACAGCTTGACCTGCTATCAGAAACACTCCACAAGGACAATTATTAAAAAATCTGACTGTAAATTATAGGCTAGACAGTCTGGGTCCATCAGGAGAGATAAACCACACAAAAACTTGGGCCGGAAAAGCTTGATATAAAAGTTTATTAACCATAATAGGATTGGAGTAATGAGGGATTGGTAAGAAAGGAAGAAGTAAACAACATAGGAATAGCAGATATAAAGAGCACACCACTCCTGGGGATGAGTGTTCAGGGAAGGAGACTCCCAGGGTTGAAATCTGGATCTTGTTGCAGAGTGAAGCTATGGCTCACTGAATGGCAGAGATATGGAAGAACTTGCTGGAAATCCACCCTCTAGGATGCCAGGCAAAACTGTTGACAGGGAGGTGTCTCACCATAGGCATTCTGCTATAAAACCACCCCAGGGCATTATCCAGGAAAGCTGCTCCCACTGGGCGCTATAGGAGCCAAGTGCTGAAGAAGCCTGGCTCCCAGGACTAGGTGGTGGGAGAAGCTGTGAGCACTGTAGGAGGCGGTCTGAACTGCAGGAGCCTGCCTCGAGAGCACACCAAGCCGGTGGAAATGCTTCTGCCTCCTGAAAGGGCTCTCCAACACACAGCGCCTCCTACTGACAAAGCTCAACATCACACCGGCTGTTGAAGGAAAGATATTTAAATGGCCCATCTTCCTTTTCATAGACACAACGAAGAGTGGATTTGGAGCTGAGACAATGAATGGATAATTGGCACATAAGCCATTATTCTTTCATATCTTGAGTGAAAGCAAAATACCGTATGCTGAATACTCTTGCTGGTTGTTTGATCAGCTTTTTAATTTTGAAATAATTCTGGTAGAAAATTATTCAGAGGGACTTCCCTAGTGGTGCAGTGGTTAGGACTCCACGCTTCCACTGCCAGGGGCACAGGTTCAATCCCTAGTCAGGGAACTAAGATCCTGCAAGCTGTGCGGTGTTACAAAAAAAAAAAAAAAAGAAAGAAGTAAGAAAGGAAGGAAGGATGGAAGGAAGGAGGAAGGAAGGAAGAAAATTATTCAGAAATTAAAAAGGGTACTCATGTTTTCTGCTGCGTAGGGTCCTATGTGGATCCTGTTTCAGACCTAACATTCACTGCTGTCACCCTCATGCACTGTCAGACATGGCTACAGATGTACGTTGTGGTTCATTTGCTGAAGCATGAACTGTGAACTGCAGTAGGTACCATTAAGCTGGCACAACATGCATCAATGTTTTTCCCTTCCTTCCCCCCTCCCTCCCTTCCTTCTAACAAGCAATTTTTGAATGCCTGTTATGGGGTACACACTAGTATAGATAAACAACATAGTAAAAATCTCTGCCCTCATGGGGAGCCCAAGTTTTGATGGGAACAGCAACAAAATAAATAAAATATATAATTTTGGTGATAATTAGGGATATGCAGTAAATAAAACAGGAAAGGTAGATGTAAGTGTTAGGGATGGGAGCAATTTGAAATAAGGTGGTCAGGGAAGGCTTTACTAAGATAGTAAATCTCAGTTTAATCTGAGAGTAATTCAGTATCTCTTGACTTAAACTACTAGAATATTCTATTGAATTTTCACTGCCAATTTATCCACAGTAATGCCAATTACACGATCTGACTTTAGCTTTTCACTTCTTGAGGTGGCTGAGGATCAAATCTCCACAGACCTTAAACTAATTTATGTTCCAAAATGTATAATTTTGTGTTTTGCCAACAGATTTGTTTAATCCAGGATTTGACAGCAAATAATTGTTAAGTCTTTTAAAACAAATAACCTCAAAGAATTAAAGATATTAATGGGAGAAATAGTAAATTTATTATTTTTATTAAAGTATATCAACACCTAGAAACAATAAGGGGCACGTTATAAATATGGATACAAAACGGTAAGTCAAAGTTCCACTTGAAGTAGAAAAGCTTAACTATAAGCTTTTTAAAAAGTATATCAAAGGAAACGAACCATAAATGTGTTAATCATAAAATGCCATTGTATGTATCACAAGAATATAAAACTTTAAAATCTTATTGTTTAAATTCTTAAGTAACTACAGGGTGACTAAATATGTTCGGGATGCTTTGGGCAGAAAAAGCAACTAGTTAAAGTCACCTGGCAAAATCAATTAATTCACTGTGCTACCTTTGTTTGTTTGTTTTTTTAATGTATTGTGGTTTTGCTTATAAAGGTGCTAGTTCATTGAGTTAATTCACTGGGTAAGGTTTTAAGACAATACTCTGATTTACACTTGTTACATTCCAGAATCTTTGGAGAAATTACCTTTGAGGGGGACTTCCTAAAATAGGAAAATCTATTTTAAAATAGAGGCCAAAAATCCTTGAAATACTTTTTCCACTCCCTTGAAACAGATGTATATTCGAGATCTGTTTATAATATGTGAGACAGAGAATCATAATGATAAAGTTCCTTTTTATAAATAACTAGGCATGACACAGTGACATATCCATGAGAAGCCCAATAAACATGCTCCATGTATGACCCATCATTGCCTTACATAGTACCCCTAATTTAAAAGACTGAATTACCTTTACTGACTTATTTTGCATACAGCAAACTATTATCATTTAAGACAAAACAAAATTGATGCTCAAAGCACTTCTGTAGATGATACAGAAGATACATGTTTGCACCGTAACCAGATCACTACAGGAAAAAACTACACAAACTACAGACAAAAATAATAAACTATCCATAAGGAATAAGTTCAATTTAAGGCTTCATATTTACAACATTTAATGGCTGAAAACCAAATAGCAATAACAAAGGAAAATGTATTTAAATAAATGCTTTCATGTGAAGGGAAAGGTTCACCCAGCAAACCCTCAGCAATATTGACCATAAAGACAGTATTATACACCAGTCTCATATTTAAGAGGATTCTGTCTGCCTTGTTAGGCTTCAAACAGCTCACAGAAGGTTGATTACATTTATGCTGCTTCTTAATAGAAGCAAAGTTCATAGCTTTGCATATGATGGCATCTTGTCAGGCTATAAGCAATCCTGAAACATAATTTGCATTTATCACCTCCACTTTTTGCTCCTGGCAGCATTAAGAAAGCCTCCTTTCTCAAATGCACAGATGTGCTCAGTGTGCACTTTCCAAATTATGTATAGGGAAATGCTTGCTCTCTATAATGTGCAATTAAGAAGAGCTCAGGACTTTCTTAATAAAAATCTAGAGGGCAATGATATTTTCTAAGTCTTGAAAGTCTACTTGAAAGCTATTAAATAAATTCTATCTTAATTATTAAAATTAATTTTAAGTACGTTTTATTTTGAATAATTAAAAGAATATCTTTAAGCAAATTCATAATGTACAGAGTTCAGCCTTGCTAATATGGAGACTTAATAAAAAAAAAAAACAAAAACTAATCAAAGCCTCTGGCCAGAAATAAAATTGTAAATGATTTTGGGCTTTTTAAAAATGTATGTAAAATTTCTTACAAAACCATAACTGTTCTTTCCTTAAAAATATGTTCCCTAGTAGAATACTGAACTAGAAAACAGATCATTAATCAAACCGCATTTTAAAAGTGATTTTTTTAATATAAAACACTTTCCCACAGATCCAAGGAGATCAGAAAATTATGACGTCAGACCCAAAAACAGAGTGCTAGGGACCCAGAATAAAAAGCATACAATGTAAGAGACCAGATCACCTAATAAAAGAACCATAAGCTCACAATACAGTAAGAGAGAGTAGCTATACAAAAAACTTTAAAAATAATAAACACAGGGAATACAGTTAAATTAAAGAATCAAAATGAAAAGTGGGTACATTTTCATAAAAGGACATAAAAATTTTGTGAATATCGTAACTACTACATAAATATTGTGTAAACCTTCAGATTTTGGTTAACTCTTTTGGGAGGTTTAAGGTATTGTTTTTTAATCTTAAATTCTTCACAAAGAAATTTACCTCCCTCTGAAATAGTAAGTCAAGTAGCACTTCAAGATTTTTCCTTCATGGAAACAGTTGCTGGAAGAGAAAACTACCAAAAGTTTTAATCAACTAATTTAATCTTTCATGCTTTGATATAGATTTTAAATTTAAACCTTTTCTTTCTACAGAAATCAATTATTGGTAATACATTGTTATTTTCCCTTAGCAAATCAAAGAAGCATTTAATCACACATTATAATACTAAAGAAAACATGATATAATTTTAAAAAATTTGTTTATACCCTAACTTAGGACAATCAATTGACCTCTATTTCCACTTGAAAAAAGCATGAGAAAAGGAAGTTTCTGTTAGTTTACTCTCAAAAAGGGGAAAGGTGGCTCTAGAGACCAACTCAGAAATTACAGTTGTCCATCAACAGCTAGAATGTAACTCAGGAACTGTTGTTTCTTCTAATTCCTGTATTTTGTCGCCCTTATTGCTTTCTTTGCCCTCTTGATATGTACGAAGCTGCTTCACAAAACCAGCATTTGGACATATGGACGGTCTTGAATTTTTCACCAAAGAAAAAGCACTGGTAAATGAAATTTCTTCAGAATTCATTAGGAAGCCTATCATAATTGCAGCAGCCCTGGAAACTCCTGCATTACAGTGAACAAGAACCACTCCATCCTATAATAAAACCAAACAAAAATCTTCATTATTCCTTTAAGAAAGACCATAACATAATCTTATACTACTTAAGATTATAAAATAAAAATATTCACTTTATTGCTTTATTTGATTCCATCTATTCAATCATCAAAATACAATTCATTGTAGGGAATGAATGGGAAAAAATCAATCAATTAACCAACACCTTCTCTTCCCACCTCCCAGAATTGAAATGCTGTGATGATATATTTGGAATTCTGAAGCTACCTTTTATTAAGCTGAAGTAATCTAGTAAAGTACACATAAAAGCCTAGTAACTTAGTAGCCACAAGTCTATAAATAAGAGAAAAATCACGGGAAATATATGTAGAAATATAAATAAAACCATAATCATAAACTAAACAGAAAGCTCGGGACATTCTAGGTACACATAGCGCTCCCATGAAGAAACTAGTATCACTGGCTTAGAAATCTATGTGTAAAATGATCAGTAAAGAAAAAAATTTTCTTCCCTTGGATATATTTTATTCTGGAGGGAAGTGACTTAAAACATAGTTAAACTTATGAGGTAGTAAAATGATGACACAAATAGCTCACGACAATGTAAAGTGGAAAAGGTAATCAGACACCAGCATGAGGTCAATAAATGAAAAACGTTTCAGGTAACTTGCAAATGATACTTTACAAGTGAAAAGGGACACAGTGCAAGGCCAATGCTGATGGGGGTAATATTGCATTAATAATGAATGTGATAGATCTGATGGATCAGCATTGATACAGGTTAGTTTATCTCAGGCCTTTAAAAAGTTAATGATCTAAATGAAACGTAGTGAACAGTGAGCACACCCAACAGAACCAGACATTTTAATTACTTCATTTCTTGATTCTTCTTTTCTTACAACACAGGAAAGATGGGAACAGGGAAAAAACCTTACAACTGAAAATTTTCTGCCCAAAGCACACATTAACAATGCTATGTTTATGGCTTATTGGATTATTTTACTTTTACAAGGCAGTTTTCTTAGGTGCATAAATCTATTGCAAAATTCCTTTCCTAGGTCTATTGTAACAAGTTTGCAAGCGTAACTCATTTCAAGAAACACAGATGATTCACAAGAAAATTAGTTAATATTTTAAATCCTCATATCAAAAAGACAATTTCAATTGTTTATATATATATTTTTTTCTTTTTTCCTTTTTTAAAAAAAATTTTATTGGAGTATAGTTGCTTTACAGTGTTGTGTTAGTTTCTACTGCACAGCAAAGTGAATCAGCTATATGTATACATACATCCCCTCTTTTTTGGATTTCCTTCACATTTAGGTCACCACAGAGCACTGAGTAGAGTTCCCTGTGCTATACAGTAGGTTCTCATTAGTTATCTATTTTATACATAGTATCAATAGTGTATATATGCCAATACCAATCTCCCAATTCATCCCACCCCCCGTTTCCCCCTTGGTATCCATACGTTTGTTCTCTGCGTCTGTCTCTATTTCTGCTTTGTAAATAAGATTGTCTATTTATATATTTCAGAGCCATTTCCAGATATTAACTTTCTGTACAAGAAAAGCAAAACTCAAATATTCACTCTACATATACAGAATTTTTCTCACTTTGTACAATGGCTTTTTTATGAGACTTAAGACATTTTAAAATCATATTACAGTAACCAATGAAAACTATTAATGAACTTCTTTTAACTCAAAACAAATTAGATATTCCAAAGAAACTTGGAATCATAGGCTTAATAAGAGGTGCCCTCATGTCATTTTTAATGTTTCCTGACTGTATACTAGTTATCTCTATTTTATGATCCATACATACAATTTTGAAAATGAAACTAGCTTTATTTTCAATCTCATACACTGTGCAATCAGTTTTAGCTAATGTTTAATAATGTTAGCATTTTCTCCCCTCTTACATTCTTTATATAACAGCTACTTTTCTGTTAGTTTCCACAGCCTTTGAATTTACCTATTTACCTTTTATTATTCCTTGGGTGTCATATTGCCCTTGAAAGTATTTCCAAACAAACTACTAGCTTCATATCCCCTTTCCAGAACTCAAAGTAGTGACAATTAAATAATTTATAAAGCAATTTTTTTCTTTTGCACTTGCTGTTGTCCTCTGCTTGAAAGGCCTTTGCTCCTCTCTTGGTCCAGCTAACTTTGGCTTCTGTTCTAAGAAGGCTGTCTCTCTCTGCATGAGAGGAGGGCAGGAGGAATATCCAAGCCATCTTTGCATGCCTAATACTTAGTACAATTTTGGGCACATAGCAGGTATTCCAAAAATGTTTGCTAAGCAAACAAATTAATTTTGTTCTGCATTTCTGAGAAAACATTCTCTTAAAAAAATCAAATCACCATTTTGCTATGGGCAGATAGGAATTATGTTATAGTATTTCCATTTTATGCAGCTTGCTTTGTTCCCGTGTTGTCATGAATAGCCTTTCAATTAGATTGCCAGCTCCTTAAGGGCAGCAATATACATCCCTTGTATCTTCTCAGAGTAAGTAATTCATATTTTTTGACAGATGAACTGAGTCAAGTTCAGGTGTTTTGATATATAGAAAAATATATTAAAATACTAACAGTGGTTATATCTATATGGTGGAAGTGGGTGACCTTAATTTTTACCTATCTATATTTTCCAATTTTTCTACAATGTTATAAATTACATGTTTTTAAAATCACATCTTATAAATAATAAAGTAAACATGGAATATCAAATACACATTTTCATACTAACAAACAAAACCTTTTGCACATAAAAAAAGGGGGTCAAGTAAATATTCCTAAGAGAACTCTTGAGGCTATGGAGGTTACCTTACTACTTCCCTCTCATGTGTATTTCTGTCCCTTTGGGCATAAACTTGACAAGTAATGCATTAGGCAGAGATAGAGGAAGGACAGAGAAACCAAACAAACAGGGTTTTATAAGTACATAGAGAAATGAGGAAAGACGTGGGAAAATGGAAGACATTCCATCTGGCAGCTGTATGTAAAATGATGAAAACAACAAACTAGGACCTAGAAAGGTAGTTTTGAAATATGCAATTCACTGAGTAATCACATTTAATAATACTTGCATATACAATAGGCAAAATCATGAAGAGATCTCTTCTAGAAAAACATGAATGAAGAAAATTCAAGAATTCTGTTGCTAAAACTAAATATGTATTTATCTAAACAATAAAGAGTTTTCAGGGTAAGGAAATATTGGCTGAGGCTAAGATTTCAGTAAAAAACATAAGGCTTGAGAAATTAGAACCTATTACAGAATTCAAATACATCTTGTAGCAGAAACATTTTATGCATCTTTTCGGATTCCTTTAATGCCATCATCTCACCCTCAGCTTGCTCCACCTCAACTACAACCTCTGTGGCTGACTGCCTATTGTGCCTTGAAGCCTATTAAGTTTTGCTTGCCTAAGAAACCTGGCTCTTCCCCGAGGGCAGTCTCTGCATAGACAGGTACACCCTGAGTTCTGCATTCTCTTGCTGCTTCTGAACTTGGATGGCAAGTCACAGCACAGGGCACTGGGTTTGGCTTCAAGGTGGCCGCTGAAGGGGTGGGGTGCTACAACCTGGAATTGTGAGGTTGGTTACCTCTCCATGGGTAAACTTTGACCAATGGGAAATAGGAGCTGACAGATGGCCAGGCAGATAAATTCTCTCTCTTCCCTCCCTCCCAAAATCTGTACTGAGGTGCAGTTTCTTTGGACTCCCTGCCTGGGGATGTCTTGGGCACCACCCTACCAAGTACCCAGCTATTTCACTGTCAACTCATTGTGAAGTTGTGCTCAGCAAGGTAAACACATCATCTTACATTGCTTCTCATCCTTACCTGAGTCACTTCCCTTTCTTCTCACTCTCACTGCCTAGGGATTGCACCTCTCAAATGAAGCATCAGCTCTTAATCCTTGGCTCAGGTTCTGTTTTTTGGGAAACCCAAACTAAGGACAATTTTTATTAACTATTACCCATTTCACTTTTTACTTGCAACATGTACATATCTTCTAATATGAATATGGATGATGTCTACATTTTTCCTTTACCATCTGACGTATATTCTTACATCTCCTTAGGAAAGCAGCTAATACAGCAAACATTGTCACTTTTATTTCTAACACTGTTAGCTGGCACACTGGAATGTGACAATCTAGAGTCTGTAAAATTTTTCACAAGAGAACAGACTGGCCAATACTAGGCTCTGAATTAGAAAACCTCCTCCTTTTCTTTCATCCAAATATCTGCTATTAAATGAGGTAGAACAGTGTCACATTTTTCCGGTAATCTAGAGGAAGGTATCGAGAAGAGTGCTGGGCACCTAAGGCACTCAATAAATATTACTAAATGAAAGGAAGGAAGAGAGAGCGGGAAAGAGATAAGGTAGAAGGGAGATCATCAGAATTTAATTAAGCTGGATTCTATTAACTGTCATTGATTGTCGGGTGCTCCAGGACAGTTCACTTTTCTCTGTAAGTGCTTCTACATTCCCATCTATTTATCTCACATAAATTTTGTAAGAATTATATATTGACTAAAAATGATGTCATTTCAAGGTATAATTATTGGTAACAGCCAGCCTAGAAGCCCTGCCTTGGATCAGTACCAAGATTGAAGTACTGTATTTTCTGTTGGTCTTCTAAAGTCAGAGAACCAATGGACAGCTTCTGATCAGCATTTTTATACAATCTCAGGAATATTAATCTTCATAAATACACTAACAGGACTAGAGCAGCCTCTATCCCACAGTCCACCTGATTGCCTTGCAAAGCGGTCAGAGGGCAGGTGGTTAGAAACTATCAAAGGAAACCTGAGTATTGGGTTGGCCAAAAAGTTCGTTCGGGTTTTTCCATAACATCTTACAAAAAACTGGAAAGAACTTTTGGGCCAAAGCAGTACCTATGTACACAGGAAAATTCAGTAAGCAGAAAATTTTAAATCCGAATATTTCTCAGGAAGGCATAGGAAGATGAGAAATTAAAGTTAAAAGTAAATATCTCACTGAAAAAAGAGCAACTGGAAAACTAAATAGTTGTAGGAGTTAATGAAATATTGTTGAAGGGGAAATTTCATAATGGTTCTCTACATATTCATTACAGAAAGAATAAATATTGGATAATGGACCCATATTTTAAAATATCTGCTTTTGAAGAACTGTGGATCAAAACAAAACTTACCTTCATTTTTGCTTGTTCAATAAATTCAAAACATTCTGGAAAATAAGACAGGATATTGGTCTCAGGTAGATCCAATATAGAAATACTCTTATATACAAAGTCACTGAGGAAAGCATTTTCAACTCCATATGCAACATTGAGAATATGAGTCACCTTAAAGAGAAAAAAAAGGATGATTTTTTTAAAATTCTCATGAATTAGGTTAATTAAACAGAGACTGAGATGTTGAGAGCTGTAACAAGAATAAACAATTTAAGCATGACTCAATAACACTTCCTTCAGGAAACCTTTTCTGACTGCCTCATCCCTCACCAGAAGTGCTATTTCTATATACCCCCAAAGCACCCTGTACTTGCCTCATTATAGCCCTTACCACTGAGAGACCGTTTATCTCCCTCACTGTACTAGAAACTCCATGAGCGCAGGGACCACGTTTAGCTTACGCACTGTTGTAAGTAAGCATTGTGAGTGAGCAGTGACCGTAGCAAAGAAAGTACTTAAAATATTTATTGAATAAATCAATTAATGTCCATATAAAAACTTACGTAAGGGAAGTGCATCAGTAGCACACAACTTCCCTTTCAATAATTATTTCCCTATTTTCCTCTTGTATCTTTGTAAGTACAATGGTTCTCAAGTGTGGCTGCACATTAGAACCACCAGTAAGCTTTTTAAAAATATCAACGCCACAGGGTCTCAAACCCGGAAATTCTGATGAATTAGTCTGGTTGAAAGGTGGGATGGTCATCAAAGCTTTTCTCTTAAATGGCACACATAAGCAACCTTCTCATCCATCTATGCATTCAGGCTCCTTTCCTGGAGTCCACCAAGCAAATGGAAGGAGCCATGTGGAAAGTCTATTAAGAGAATCCAAAGGCTAAATAGACCAGAAATATGAGTCCCTGTTTCTTATCAGGACATGCTTCTCACTGTAGTTATTCTCTCTCTTAGTTTGGATCTTAGGTTTTGCCTGATCTTGGTATTTTCTTGTATCTCATCATATTTTACAGTACTTGTCCAGCCTGCCTCTCTTGCCCCCACTACCCTCCCAGCTATGACTCGGGCCGTGTCCCACTCCTTCCCTCGGCACAGCTAACTGGTTTCGGGTGGACGCCTGACTTTAAGCTAGACTGAGCAGATTATCTCAAGGAATTTAAAAAATAGGTGTGTGAGACAGCTAGAATGATCCACAAACTCGGGAGATTTAAGAACAGCCATTTTCTATTAAGTGCTCAGGGAAGCTGAAAGATCTCTGCTCCCAAATGAGAAGAACAACACAGATGTGCAGATAGGGGCCATGTGCCAGCGGGAGAGAGAGGCTGTCCTGGATGGCCTTCTATTCTCTGGCATGGCCACTCTCTTCCCTCGGGTTCCAGAGAGCCCCCTAAATCATCATACACATTCTCTTTCCTTGCTCAGGTTTCTGTGGTCCACAATCGAAAGAGTATTGATTGAGACACTCAGGGAACTAGGCCTCATGAAGAGAAGGCCATAGGCTATTTACTAACTTAACTGCCTTGTGGAAAGAAGACAACAGAAAAAACCCTCAAATCTACTCAAGAGAGACTCTTAAATAGAGAGGAGATGGAAGAACCTAGAAAGAAGGGAAGAACAGTTCTAGAAGATACAGTCTGAAATGTCCTTCTGCTTTCCCCAGTGAAGTCCCACCTGACTGTGCCAAGCTACTCTCTCACTCCAAGTGGACTTCTGGCCAGGACTACATGATTCTGCCCTGAATTAACAGATGTGCCAATGTTTTATAATATTGATGTGTTTGCCTTACCTTTAGAACTATATTCTGCATTCCCAAAAGACCAAAAATGAGGTCTGACCACTTACAGAATATATCTGTATCTATATAGCTTCCCTGTACATCACAGGATTATGGAGACGACCCAATGAGAATCTTGGGAAAACTTGTTGAAAGGTAAAAGTGCTTTACAAATATTGTGGATCATTAAACTACCCAATGTCTAGGTAGTTTAGCTGCTTGGAAATGCAACTTACATATATATTGATTGAATGATCATGCTTGAAAAGAACTGTACTGAGTCTCAGGTCATGGTGGTGGTGGTGGTGATGGGGACCTAGCCTAAAACCCTTCTAGTAATCAAGCATATTTCCAAAATGCAGTTACAGAGGTCCTAACAATGGTCGGCCTTGTGATGCCCTTTATAATAGGGATAATAAGAATAGCCCCTTTATTGTGTACGTAGTATGTGCTAGGCATACAGGTTAACTCACTTCATCCTCACATTTAGGCATTATCAAAAAATTATCTTTTGAACTAGTTCAAAAATCACAACATTATAAAAAAAAAAGAAACATTAAGAAGTCTTGCTCTCACCCTGTCTCTTTCCACTCCATCATCTCCCACCCATATGGTAACCATCTTTGTTGGTTTCTTGTATATTCTTTTAGAGCATCTTTATGCAAATATTTTATGTACTCCCTTTCTTACACAAAGGCAACACCTTGGGTTTTTTCCCCCTATTTAAAAATGTCCTGGACCTGCCAATGCAGGGGACATGGGTTCAAGCCTTGGTACGGGAAGATCCCACATGCCTCGGAGCAACTAAGGCCGTGCGCCACAACTACTGAGCCTGAGCTCTAGAGCCTGCGAGCCACAACTACTGAGCCCACGTGCCACAACTACTGAAGCCTACGCGCCTAGAGCCCGTGCTCCGCAACAAGAGAAGCCACCGCAATGAGAAGCCTGCACACCGCAACGAAGGGTAGCCCCCACTCGCCACAACTAGAGAAAGCCCGCACACAACAATGAAGGCCCAACACAGTCATAAGTAAATTAATTAATTAATTAATTTTAAAAGAATGTTCTGGAGATCTCTCCATATCAGTATCTAGAGACCCTTTTTTTGTGTTCTTTTAAAAAGCTATGTAGTATTCCGTCATGTGGGTGGACTATTGGTCATTTAACCAATTCCCTACTGATGGAAAAAACTATTGGTCATTTAACCAATTCCATTTTTAACCAAAAATGGTTAAATTGGTCATTTAACCAATTCCCTACTATTATAAACAGTGCTGCAGTAAACAACTTGGAACATTTTATGTTACACTTAGTTTTCTATCCTCCTTCATGCTTTATTGGGCATACACCGGGCACTCAATGAGTACCTTACTAATAAAACAACTATTATTACCATATCTAAACATTATAATGAAATTCCTATAGAAATTTCTGAAATGATCTGCCACAAGAGAATTTCTATTAGTTACTGCACTCTACTTAAACCCTAAGAAATCCCTTTGAAATGTGTCATGCATTTAATTCAGTAATTTTGTTTTGCAGCATCCTTAAGTTTTTGTAGTAACCCTCTATTCAGCTGCTCAGCTTACTTTTGCTTCTTCCAGGCATCTAACAAGATCTTTTATACAGAGACAGAATGATCTTTTAAACAGCAGCTTGGTTCACATCACCAGGATGAAAGTGAATTTGAACTAGTGTATTGTAACAGGGGCTAGATAATAAAACATTTGCCAATGAAAAAATTTATCAGTTTTTCTAATTTTCATTTTTACCCTGAGAAATACTAATTTATTCATGTGAGCAAGACTCTAAAACATGTTCTACTCATGTTGAAATACTGATCTAAGAGGGTTCCTATCAGGATATACAGTCATTCTCATATCCTTATGCAATTCCAGGCCATTGCCTCTTATTGTCAGGCAGTTATTATTATAATAAAACAAGGGAAGTCCAGTTTAAACACAAATAAGTACATTGATAAGTAAACATATCAAATTAGTTAATGAATTGGTTAGTATTTATTTCCTTGAAGAAATTAATTACAAGTGTTTATCACATAAAATTTTCAGCCTCAATTTAATCAAATTTTTTTCTCAGAGCTGTGGGATGAAAGATGAGTAGGACAGGGTCTCTAATCCTCTAGAAGTCTGCTGAATAATAGAGGGGAAAACATGTTCACCGACAGTAATAATAAAAAGTAGAGGTGCTAAGAGCTACAGGAGAAGAACAAAGCGTTATGAGACCAGAAGGGAGGAACACGTACTGAACTTGTTCCTTCCAAGAGCCTCCACGTTTGCTGTTCTCTCAGCCTTAAGTGCTCTTTCCCTGATTTAAGCACAGCTGACTCTGTCCTAAGGTCTCAGTTGAAATATAATACCCTCAGAGAGGCCTATCCCCCTGCCACTCCTCTCACTGCCTTGTTTCAATTCTTTCAGAGAATTTATTCTCATCTGAAAATATATTTTAAAATCAAGGACCTTACTGCTTGTTCATTTCTGTCTCCTGCAACTAGAAAGGGGCCTAGCACCCCACTTACATCGTGGGTGAGAGGCAGGGTTGCATTCTTTTGGCTACTCCCTGCCTCTTTCAAATCACTTCTTTTCCACCCTCCAGTAAAAATCCTTGCTCTTTGAGATTCATACAAGCTGATTATTCCATCTTATACCCTGCATTCCTTGGGCACCTGACCCTCAGTTTTCTGAGTCCTACCCCATGTCCTACCATTATCCTGGGTGACATCAATTTCCACTTGGGTTTAACAGGTCCCTGACGACCTCATCGCCAATGACTTTCATCACCACTCTCCTTCACCACCTCTGCAAGACCAGTGCCCAGGACTGATCCAGCTCTGATACATTAACTCAGGTATCCCACTCTTATCTTTCCATCTTCCACTCAGTTATTCCCTCTACACCTCACAAAAACCATCAACTCCTTGATCTTTCTATTTTATCTATCAGCCCCCTCTTGCCTTCACTTCCTTTGTTATTCAGCTTAGAGTCCATGGTCTACCTCCCCTGCACCTGACTGGTAAAAGTCCCCTCTATACCCAGACTGCTAAGCACTGCTGGAAAAAATTCACACAATACTGCAGTTCATGCCACAATTAGCTCATGAGAGCCAACCTCTCCTGAACCTTAGCGATGCTTAGCAACTATATTTCCCTAGTAGGCGCTCTCCCTCATTCCCCATATCAGCTCTTTCAAACTTTCCCTACTCTCCTAATAACTTTCAACCCTACCATCTCTTCCCGACTCCCAGTAGATCACCTCACTTACCATTTTACAGTAAAAAGACAAGTCATCGCATAGGAACCCTTACCATCAAATCTTACCATCAAATTTAACAATTTTGCCTACACCTGCATTCACCCTTTCCTTCTACCTTCTTAATACAGAGCATGATGTGCTCCCACATCCTTTATGAGGCTCATTCTGGCACCTGTGTTTGGGGTCACACTGCCTCCTACCTTCTTGGCCCTCTAGCCACAATTCTTGCTTTCCTGTATTTTCAATTCCTTTCTCTACCATCAGCTTGATACACGCTCAAAACTCTCCCATCTCCCTCTTTTGATCTCATCACCTATGGGTCTTCCTGCTCTCTTCTCCCCTTTTTTGGTGTGATCATTTCCTCCACTTCTCAATCTTTTGAAATCTGGCTTGGAACTCCAATTCAAATGAAACTGTTCCCACTAAAGTCACTAACAACTTCTTTGTTTTAAAGTCCAACTGTTGTAATTCAGTCCCAACAATACTTAAACTTTCGGCAGCATCTGACACCGCTGACTCTATCCTCCATAGAACTCTCTGCTTTGGCTTCCATGACACCACAATTTTTTTACTTTCCTACAAACTCTTACAGTACCTCCTTTCCCACTGCAGATTCTTCTTCCTTTGACTATTCCCTATAGGTTGGTATTACTCAGGGTTCTGGTGTAGGCCTTCTTCTCTGCTCACCTTGCCCCAGGTGATTTCATCTACTCCAATAATTTAAATCACTACTTACAAGCTGAAGATTCCTGAATCTCTATTTTTACCTCTCTCCTGAACTTCAGACCCCATATACCCACACTGTCTATTGAATAACTTTACTGAGATTATCCACGGCATCTGAAATTTAAATTATTCAAAATTGAGCTCATTATTTTTCCTGCAAAACCTGCTCCTCCCTACTTTGTTCCCTATCTCATGGGATGACACCAACCCCACTTAGTAACCCAAGAAAGCTGAATATCACCTCTGACTCCTCCTCCTTTCTCAACTTCACCCTCCCTTCTACTCTGTCCTGCAAGTAGTCAATCATTAACTTTTGAGAATTCTACCCTCTTAAAAAACCCTCAAATCCATCCACTTCTCTCTACCCCCACTGAATCCTAATCTAAGCCACCATCATCTTTTTTCAGATTGCTGCAACATCCTCAAAACTAGTCTTCCCATCTCTAGCTTGAGCAACCCTCCAACCTCTTTTCCACACTGCCTCTAACCAGCCATCTTTCTAAAATGCAAATTTGATCCTGTTACTTCCCTCCATAAAGCCTTTCAAAGGCTTTCCACTGTCTTTTGTATCAATTCCAAACAGTTTACTCTGGCTTACATGGACTTTTGTGATCTGACTCACGCTTACTTCTCTGGCACTGTCTCTTGGTACCCTTCTTTCTCACACTCTCTATTCTAGGGTTACTAAACTTCTTTTCTTTTCCTGAAAGCGTCAGCCTTTCTCTTGTCTCTGGGCATTCACAGAGCCATTTCTTCTATCTGAACACTTTTCTGTCTGCTCCCTCCTCACCCCCTTCAGAGCAAAACTTCAATATTATTTCCTCCAGGAAGACTTCCCTGACCTTACTATCCCCAACCCAACCCAAACAAACATGGGTTAAGGGCATCATCTCCCATGCTCTCCAACAGCACCTGCACATCCCCATCAACACATACAATACACTGTACTGTAGCTGCTTATTTGTCTTTCTTGCCTCTCTGCCCCTCAAATCATAAACTTCATGTGAACATGAACCTTTTGCATTCCTCAAACCATAGCAATTCCATGACCCTGAAATTGTGCTTAACAAAATAGCAGATGGCTGAATTTTGTTTTTCAGTAAGTATTGAAATAAGTAATAAATCACATCAGTTGTGTGGGGGAAGGTGGGAAGAGATAGCATTGGGGAAGAAGTGGTATGTGAGTTGGGACTCAAGCCATGGGTAGATCTTGGACAAGAAGAGAAGAGGGAAAGGTCTATTCCACACAGAGGAACTACATAAGCAGAGGCAGGAAGAAGTGCCTCCAAAGTCAGGTTCATGACGATACGTAAAGGGAGACTGAGAGAAAATAAAACTGGAAAGATGGATTACAAATTCACATATTTGAATTAAGTGCAATAATTTTTGTAACTTTATTAAAATGATAGCCAAATCTCACCAATCCAACTCTGAAATGGACCTATGCAGTTTTTCCTAAATAAATGTAACAATTAAAATACTTCCTATACACAGTGCCAGACCTGAAGCATTTCTTTTTACCTTGTGCTTTTTCAGTGTATCCAGATCATGAGCAGCATCTTGTGACCCTATAAGAAATAAATCACATCACCTTGAACATGAAAATAATCATCCTGACTTTTAATCTAATTTTTGCAACAACTCTGTTAGCTATTCATTTATTTTAAGAAATGCAACTTGGGAGGACCTCAGTCCAACTTTCTGAAAGATAATTCAGGAACGTTCATCAAAAAATATTCATCTTGTATATACTCTTAGACTCTGAAATCCCACTTCTAGGAATTCTTCCTAAAAGTCCTGGATATTGCAAAGATTAGCTATCAGGATGTTCTTCACAGTGTTGTAATACAAAATAAACTCCACAAAAATAAAACAAACAAAAACACCAACCAAACCCAATGATGGGGGTTGGGTTATATTAAAGATAGTACAATTATGTAATGAAAATATATACAGCCCTTTGAAATGAGAAATGTAGAAGAATATTTATGACATGGAAATATATTCTCAATATATTATGTGATAAAAGCAGGTTACAAAACATCAACCATTTTTGTAAAAACAAAAACTATGTATATGCTTCAAAATGGACAGGAAATATACAGAATAAAATGTTAACAGTAGGATTATAGGTGATTTTTTTCTTTATGCTTATGTGTACTTTTTACAATAAATATCTATTTCTTTTGTAACTTAAAAAAGGATATTTTTAAAAAGACACCCACAAAATGATTTAGTGCCAGCTGGTCTGGGAACACCCAGTAGCTTAGAACAAACACTGCTGGTCTATAGAATTCCACCCACGTCCTGTGTACCACTAGGGCTGTATCCTTTTCCAGTTTCTTCCGGTCAAAGTTGGCTTTCTAGACCTCTCACACTTGGAAAATGACTCTAGGTAATAAGCAAGGTTATACATGAGAACAACTAGGTAAAATAAGTGAGTGACACACTGAAAAAAATAGGGCATTTATTATATTAAGATTTCAAGTATTTTACTTTCCTGAATTAGGTTCCATTTCTATAAACAACATTTTTCTCACCTTATCCACCTGGGAAATCTGCCAGCTTCTATTATGTGATTTTAGGTAGCTGGAAGGCCAGCAAGTATGCTGGTTGGCCAATATTCTCTTGGTAATACGAAGCTCACAGGCTCCTTACTGAGTCTACATTCAACTTTATTTAAAAGTTAGCCTATCAAAATATTAACATTTGTTAAAGCTGGATGGTGGATATGTAATTGTCTGTTATAGTATAGTCTGTAATTTTTTACACATTTGAAATACTTCATAATTTAAAAATAATTTCTCAGTTTTCTGTAGGAAGTCCTATTCATCTCCAGGGGGGAGAAATGGGTTCAAATAAGTTAACTGAAATTTGGTGGTTTAATATGCATGTTATCTTTTAAATAATAATTCTACACTGCCTATTTCTTAAAATAGCAAAAAAAAAAAAATGCATGAATGAAATTCTTTTTTTTTTACCCAAAACTGTCATTATTATATTTATCAAACCTGTATACTTTCATTATTTCCATTAAATACACACACACACACCAAACAGAACAGGTCGGTTATATTCCAGAGTTGGCTGCTATATTTTGAAAATGACTTCCAGAATATGAATACATTGTTACAAATTTAGTGTTCTTGAGACCAAAAATCAACTTGTATCACTGCCTTTTCAAACAATAGGAAAATTACATGAGTGTTAATAGTGTGGGGGAATAATTTTAGTCAGCACAAATGGACTTCAGGTAATTGGCTTGTATGTTTCATCTAATACTTGGTAGTATTCAGTTCACGTTAATTCTCTCTAAATTCTAGATATAAACATCAGCTTTTCTCCAATTTTAAATGATTGCTTTGTGTTGCAGTCTTGCGTTAAAATTTTGTTGGAAAAACACTTATCATTAAAAGAAATAAACACTATAAATCATTATAACAATGTGTTATTTAAACCTTTGTTTTGAAAAAGTCGAATGTTATCCTTTTATAAACTATCTTAATCGAGATTTTAAAACAAATATCAATTTTAATAATTTTATGATTTTAACAGTGGCAACATGAATCTATAATTGTGTTAAACTTAATAGAACTGAATAGCAAATCAATTTTAACAGTATGGTAATTTTTTAAATAACAGAAAAAGTTGATGAATAGGACTACAACTAAAGAAAGAAGTCTAATAATAATAATAATAACTTAGTTATATTTTACATTGACACTTACAAACCACTAATATACATGACCTTGGCCAAGAATTATTAAGGAAATATTACAGATGAAGTAACTGATTTAGAAAGTATATTACGTGCTACTGGGACTTCTAACAAGTTCAATGTGTTGCAATCGTAATATATGTATCATAAAAAATAGGCTACGTAAGATCTCCAGAATCCTGTTTCTATTTTTAAGAGATCTTTTTTTATGAAAATACTAAATACTGCATAAATTCTGGTGCAGCATGTCTTGATTTACAAATCTCTATTTTCATCATCAAAAAATTAAACAAAAAAATTATTACTGAAATAAGCCAAAAAGATATTATTACAATTACTGAAAAGGGAAATAAATAATACTCCAGAGGGAAATGTTTTAAGAAGATTTGTAGCAGTGAACATTCATAAATGGATAGAAGTAGGAGCATAAATTCCTATAAGGATAAAGTAAAATAATATTTGTAAAATAATTTTACAAAATACAGAGCTTTTCAAATTTAATGTATTATTTGCCTCCTAAAAATACTGGGCTTCCAGGATATCAGAAATCCTCTACAACCTTATAAAGGATCCCAAGATTTTCACCTAGAATTGAAGCAAAGATCTCAAAATGTCACCAGTTGGGACTTCTTAACAGGATGGATATAACAAGAAATAATTGTACCTTTTTAACTACCCAAGAGAAATGGAATTTTTCACTTTTACAGATCAAGTTGGATATAAGAAAAGTCCTAGTGATTTTTGTTGTAAAAATATAATTTGCAAAACCTAGGACAAAAATATTCACTGACTAAGATCTTTTATCAACTTGTTAGGTAGTTCAAGGTCCTATGTAAGATTTTTGAAATGCAGAAGCTTGGGTGAATTTATGAGCTATCTAAAAAAGACAGATTATATTTTGACAGCTTTCTATTTTCTTTATTTCCCACCCGAAACAAAATTTAATTTCATGTAGTGCTAGGTGGGAGCTGTGTTGCTTTGAATAGATGAAGGAAGCTCTTTGAAGCAACCTAGAAACAACCCCTGCATCATTCACGTGGAAGAACTTTAGATGTAACCATCCATAGGTCCCTTGGAATAAGTCGCTTGTAACTGGGCAGAAGAAGGTCTATCTACCTCTCAGAAGAAAGGAGGTTGTACCTGATGAAATTATCCCATTTCCTGGTCCAAAGAGGCGACCATATAAGGACTAGTTTCAGAAGTCCCTCCCAGCACTCGCTCAAGATCCTGGAAGGGTTCCAATGCCAATCTGAGAACACTACCTTGATCAGCTCACTTTGCATAAGTCTAGATAAAAAAATAAGCGAAGTTCATGAAAACTCTGAAAGGGTGAATGATATTTTTAAATTCTACCATAATTATTTTAAGGCATTATTACTACAATGGAAGCCAAATAACCAAAACATGTGCCTTGATATATTTCCTCTCCTAGAAATGGTGTGCAAATCCTGGGTGCACCTTCCAGACTAGCTAAATGACCCACTTCATTTTTCACGGGGCTGCAGAAACTGATTGGATATATTTATTTGGTGAAAAGACAAGTCATGTAACAATACATATAATACATAATACAATAACAACTTATATGTATACTGCAATTGATATGTTTCAAAAACCTTTTCCAACTCCAGGACAACCCTATAAGATAAGCATATACTGTTACTTCAGCTTTACAGATGGTTTTTTTGGAGGACCAAAGAGAATAAATGACTTTCACTAGCTCATCTAGTTATACGTAGAGCATGGCTAAAAGCCTGGACTCCCTGAGTCAGTCTATGTAACAATGGAGAGCAGGAGTGTATCAGACTTGAGCTTGTGCAAGTTACTTAACCAATCTTAAGTCCAGTTCCCATCTGTAAAATGGAGCTGATGATCCCTGCTTCACAGAGTTTTTAAAAGGAGTGAGATGCTATGCGCACTCCACATAATACCTGGCCATTTCTGACACCCAATTCAGTGCTCTTTTTACTCAAGAGGGGCTTGGCTGTATAAATACTAACAAATCATTGATTTTTCCAAGTCTTAATTTCTCTATTCACAAATGAAAAATAATTCAAACCTACTTAAAACACTGTTGACTATTTTTTAAGAATACCGTATCATATTCTTGCCAAGCTGACAAGTTTGTACTTTTATAACTGTGCTTCATTTGTTATTTGTGGATTATGCTTTGTATAGGGAACCTGTATTTTCCATAATACAAGAAATCATAAACCATCAGATTCATAGCTATAAAATATCAGTCCACCTTCTCCTAACGCTCCAAAAACAGACACCATGAACAGATGTGGCCACAGGAGGCATGCACTCCATATGGTTTGCAACCCCAGAGCAGGCAAAAAAGCACTTGTCTTTTGAAGTATTAACTTTTCTATAACTTCAACCCTTGTCACTTGTACTTTTGCCTAATAAAAGCATTCTTTTTACTTTGATAATCTTTAAGGCTATATATCCTTTTATTATCCAAGAAAATACAACATCAATGTGTTATCCTCCAGAAAAGTTAGGAAAACAGGAAGAAAGCTTTTAGAAAGTTCAAATACCAGGTGCTATGCGTTACTAGAATCTATGCCTCTTATGTATATAGTGGGGCAGAAACATCCCTGACTAGCTGGTGTAGCTAGCTAGTGCAAGTTCCATATCCAAAAAAGGAAACATTTCAATTTTCCAGCAGTTTAGCTGATAGTACAGACTATTATTATTAGGGAGGAAAACGTTAACTAATATAGTTAAATGAACTCAATAACTTAGTGGCAAATCAATATACTCACCCAGGAGCAACCATGGCTTAATAACACCAACTTGCAGGTCCAAGCTAAGGTCCTGCACATAACCACAACCTTCCCCAGTGCTCGGCTCTACTTCCTCCACAACATGAATTCTGGCATCTTTCCAAGTTTCTATAATCTTCTTTCCAGTTAGCGTTGTCACCCTGGTGCATTGCTTCCTGAGATTATTCCGGGAGAATGCCTTAATTTCCTGGTTAAGGGAGTGCATTACATGAGCAGTGGCTAAGAACAAACACAAGCAAATGCAGCCAGCACAGTGAAGGACCGAACTGCTAGTCCCTTAATGTTCAAGTAACAAACGCAGCCTCAGTGGTTCACCGTCCTGCAGGTAACTGTATCAGTCACACGCTGGGAGTCACGATGTTCCAGCTCCGTTTTTCCCAGCGCCGCAATGTAAGGGGAAATCTGATTGGCCACTGAGAAACGGGCGCCGATTGGATGCTGTTTCTCCTTCCGGTTGGCCGAAAATTAATTACCCCTCCAAGAGTTTTCTTACTGTTGCTATTTAAAGCTAGCTTTATTATTCACACCCAATGATAAAATATAAGACTTAATGGGAGAGAACGCTGGTATTTCCTCGCTCCTTAAAAGCAGTGGTTTTCTGGATATGTTCGATCGGTGTTGCTTGTGGTGACCTGGGTATCCCTCCTGCTCTGGTACAGCTGCGGAGTCACAGTGCAAACCTTCCTACTGTGCAGAACCGTGCCTGCCCGCCTGCTTTTAGGCTAATCCGGGGGGCTACAGCAGACGTTGAAAGTTATTCCTCGCTTCCTATGTGTTTCACACTCTTTCTTTCTGATGTTACTGCCAAGAGGAACATTTACTAGATTAAAAACAAAAACAAAAAACTGTTGTGCAGACTTGTAAGGTAACAATTTAAATGAAACCTGCAAAAGTAATTTTCTAATTATGTTTCTATATTGCAGGTTAATAAGAGCTTAATACATTTTTTCCCCTGACTTCTCGCCTACATTTTCATTATCAGTAAAACTGCAGAAGAAGTCTTCATGCAATAAATATACACTCTGTTTATGAGAGGCATTGGCCACAAGTTTCTTCATACATAGTTTCAGAAATTGGGGCTGCAAACATCCAAGTTTACAAAACAGATCAATTATAGAACGATTCTGATTAGAAAAGAATGATGTGTTTTACCAAAGAAATCACAAGATTCCTTTAAATAGAAAATTTTCTTACCCCACTTAAAATAAAATGCAATTTTATATGGGCTTAGACACAATGTATAAACACATGTATAAAGTGAAGCTGCACTTAGAGAACACTTATTCACAACAATTTATTAAAATTTTTGTTGTTGTTGAAACTGACTTAAACCAAATTTCTCCATATTGAAAAGAGTGATAAATCAGCCCAGACTAGCTACAGGGCATTCTAAAATGAAGAACTGAAGAACTTTTTTGCATCATTTAAACCATCATGTGTTCATCAAAAACAACTCTAACTCTCATATATCATTCCATGTATTTATCACAAAATGATAAATTTTGATCATAAAATGATCAAAAAATTTACCAGCTATTGAGCACATACTACATGCTAGGTCCTGTGCTTATAAGCAGTTTTTAGATTCTTAGTGTTATGTCAGGTGCTTAATGATGTTTTACACACATTATCCCACTTGCTCTTACCACAAATTTATTATGTATATAGTATTAAATCATCTACATTTTACAACTGAGGGAACTCAAATGCAAAGAGTGCAAATAACATATCCTACATTCCACAGATCATAAGTTTAGACCCACAGGTAAAATTTAGGTTTGTTTCCATCCAATACCTTAGCTCTTGTTTACTATGGAATACTCCCTGCCCCCGCAATAGTTGTAGTTAACAAATATTTATTGAGCATCTACCATGTGCCAGGCACTGTTATAGGCCCTGGGGATACAAAACTGAATAAAAACAAAGTCCCTTCTTTTCTGGAACTTACATCCAAATGGAGGGAGGACATGGACAGTCAATAAATAAATCAACTATAACTATGTTAAGTCATGAAATAAGAGCTAAAAAGAAAAACTAAGTGAAATAAGGTAACAGAGTGAAAGGGCAGTGTGCTATTTGCTATAGGTTGGTGAGAGAAGGCTCCTCTGATAAAGTGAAATTTGAACAGAGACTTGAATGAAGTGCAGGAGCCAGCTCTGTAGATACCTGGGAGAAGAGCTTTGCAAGTGGAAGGAACAACAAGTGCTAAGACAGGAGTATACTGGTGAGAGGTAAGAGTTGGGGAGGTTTAAGAAACTGCCACGTGGCAAATGTGGCTTCAGAGGGTGATTGAAGGGAAGAGTAGTGGGAGAGGAGGAGGTCAGAGAGAAATGGTGAAGACTTTGGATTTTATTCTGAGTGAGATGGGAAGCCGCCAGAGAGAACAGAAGAGTGGTGGATCCTGTGTTGTGCTACCCATTTCCCCCTTCAATGAATAACTGCTGTCTGGGAGTGCTGCTGGCTGACTGGAAATGATCCCTTCAGGGACTGCCTCAGCTACAGAGGGCTGCCTTGCCTGAGGTAGTACCCTTCATGGAACAGACCATAACCAAGACTGATTGATGAGGGAATATAAAGGCCTGGCTATCTTAGCCCAACTTGAGACAACTTTAAAAGGCCCTTCCAGCTTCAAAGGCCAACATGTGGTTGGCCAAGACTGTCATTGGGCCTGCATAACCTCTTGACTTCTGTCCACTCCTGACCCTTCCATTCCCTTCTACAAATGTTGATCCCAAAAGCACTCCTTAAAAAAGTCTTGCATGCTAAACACTACCTCAGTCACTTCCAGAGATACCCAATCTGTGATAAGTGACATGGTCCTATGCTTATGCTGCAAAAGGATCTTCCTGGATGCTGTGAGGAGAGGGGGCAAAATGGAAGCAGGGAGATTTGTTAGGAGGCTATTACATTGGCCCAGATGGAAGGCAACAGTTACTTGGGCTAGAATGGCTGTAGAGGGGGAGGGAAGGCATAGTCAGGTGCTAGATATATATGAGAGCCAACCCAAGAGGATTTATTAGTAGACAGATGTGGGAAAAATTAGGATAATTCCAAAGTTTTTTGGCCTGAGCCACTGAAAAGTAGACTTTCCATTTACCAAGAAAGGGATGGTGTGGAGATGAAAAGTTCAGTTTGGGACATGTTAAGTTTAATATGCCTATTAGTCTACCAAATGGAAATGTCAAGTGGGAAGCTATACTTAGGAATCTGGACTTCATAGAAGAGATCTCTGCTGGAGATGTAAGTTTTGGAGTAATCAGCTTAAAGTTGCCATTTAAAGCCATGACGCTGAATGAGATGATCTAGTAGTGAAGGTTGATAGAGAAGCCTGATATGTGCCCTCATTTAGGGGTCAAGAAGGTGAGAAGGATCCAGCAAAGGAGACGAAGAAGGAGAGATCTCGGAAGTAGGAGGAAAAGAAAGAGAGAGAGGTTGGAGGGTATAAATAAAGTGTTTCAAGAAGGACAGTGTGATCAGCTGTGTCATATGCTGCTGATAGTGATGGGTGAGATGGAGACCGAGCTCTTACACTAGAGTAAAGGCCTCCTCAGCAAGACCAGGTGCTATGTCCCAGCACTAAACAAACATTATTTGATTCAATCTTCATGACAACCCAGTGAGGGAAGTAATATCTACCACATTTTTACAGAGCAGGGCATTTAATGTGCAAGTTAGTCTAGTTTTTGGACACAGAGTTTGTATTTGTTTGTTAGGTTCTAGTAGCAAAGATGGTTGAACACAGTTCCATCTTACTCAAAAAGCCATATTCTTTGCACCACATCATTCTGTAATGGATGAGTAGAATTGTTGATTACAGATTGGTAGCTGCAGTCCCTGCTTATAATACCATAATACTAACATGCCTGCAATAGCATTGTATACTAACATTGGATACTAACATTCTTAGACTCTATCCCACTTAGCTGTTCATTTTACAGAAGAGGAGCCAAAGTCCAGAGAAGTAAACTGATTTGCCCAATGTCACATCATTCATTGTCCCTGGTCTCTTAACTTAGTATCTAATGCTTGTTCTACTGCATTATATGGTTATCTAAAAAGTCCTTTAAGGGAAAAATTCCTTTTCATTAAGCTAGCCTGAGCGCAGAAGAGTTGGAGTTCTGGCAGGAGAAAAAGAAGAAACAAACTGTTAGGAGACCCAGGCCAGAGGAAGAGAGTAGGAGCCCACCCATGGGAGAGGCATTGCTTATCCTGGGACAGGTTTGGTAAAAGATTGTCCTGGAAGAGGGAGGACATCCTTACAAGGACTAAGGGGTCCGGGGAAAAGGGGAACGTGTGAATTGAATATATCCTGGAATTTGTTCCCATTCCCACCATATAATTTCTCTCTCCTAACAGATTTAAAGTGTCTATGCCAAATGCTATGCATTTTCCTAGTATTATCTCTAAGTATCACAAGAATCTCACATTTGGATAAAGTACAGTTGACCGTTGAACAATACAGGTTTGAACTACAAGGGCCCCCTTATACACAGATTTTTGTCAGTGAATACTGTATTATAGTACTACACAATTCAAGGTTGGTTGAATCCCCGGATATGGAACTATGGATATGGAGGGCCAACTGTAAAGTTACACTCAGATTATTGACTACTTGGTGACTCAGTGCCCCTAACCTTGCATTGTTCAAGGGTCAACTGTAATTGAAATGCAAAGAGCTAGTAAGCAGTGACTCTTGTACTCAGTCTCAGATCTGTTGGATCCCAAGGCCCACGTTCATCCCACTACATTTACACATTCTGACATACCACATAATAAAATCACCCTGGAAATATTTAATCTTTATCATCTCAGATATGATTTATATGGGTAAAAAATATTTATAAATAATCAAAAATCCATTTTGCATTACAATTTTTGGCTGAGTTAATAGTCTCAATTCTGCATTTCACTGAGAACACAGACACAGCCTGAAATGAATACAGAAAAAAACCAAATTCCTTGCATGGTTATAACACTGCTCCCTTTGCAATCTTTTTAAAGACTTTTTTAAAAAAAATTAGCTCAGTTAAAACAAGTTTGAATGCAAATTTTCTTTATGAATACAATGCCTCATATGAATTTGTTACTGGAGCATTTTGATTACAAAACATAGTTTGCTTATAAATGCATGGTTATAGTAATAATACAAAAGAAACAACAAAACAGAAGCAGGAACTTTCTGTATTTCCTTCCAAATATTAATTATTTGTATGTCTGTGGTGATATTTAAGGATTCATATAGCCCAAAACAAGTGAGGTCTTCTCCGAAGTCTGGAGCAAAAGAGCTTAGGATATAATTCAGAAATTCAAAGTTCAATCTTTTGTGATATACATTTTTTAAAAAGTAGGTGCCACACACTTGTCTAATTCCTTTTTATATTTTCTACCTCCACTCCAAAAAAAAAACCATTTTTGTTTTCATTTTTGAAATTAGTAACATGCTGGATATGAAGGTTATCTTTATTGCAGCCACGTCTGTGGTTCAAAACCACATAACCAGGAACTAAATTAACCAACAACCATTTATGGAGTATCTGCAATGAGCTTAATACTTCACCAACAGCTGTGAAGTTACCAAAAAATGGTATTTTATTAAATTTAAGATACCATTGATTATAAGACACACCATTATTTTATGTAACACCAGGAAACAGGAAGTACTGCCAATTACATTGTTACAATGTTTGACATCATTGATGTTAATTAAGATGCATCTTGACTTCAGGGAAGTTAATAGTATGAAAAAATGTGCATTTTGGAATAGATAAAATTCAATAACAATTAAAAATAGATCCTGATTTCTAAGAGCTTATAGTTCCATTTGGGAGGGGAAAAACAACAACAGAGAAAAAAATAAATCACAGAATAAGAAAACCAGTATTAGCAAAAACATGGAAGTGAAAATAATACATGTTTGGGGGGAAACTTTCTGGCTGTTTAAGAAAGGTGCTTCTTGGGAATACAATTTACACGGTATGCTAGGTCTAGATTACGTAAGCCTCAAAAACCAGGTGGAGATGTTTGGGCTTGTAATGTTTATGAACAGTAAGAGTGATACAATAAGAAATATTACTGATATGGAATCTAAGGGAAAAAAAAGGTCATGAAGAACCTAGTGGCAAGATGGGAATAAAGACACAGACCTACTAAAGAATGGACTTGAGGATATGGGGAGGGGGAGGAGTGAGATGTGACAGGGTGAGAGAGTGTCATGGACATATATACACTACCAAATGTAAAATAGATAGCTAGTGGGAAGCAGCCGCATAGCACAAGGAGATCATCTCGGTGCTTTGTGACCACCTAGAGGGGTGGGATAGGGAGGGTGGGAGGGAGGGAGATGCAAGAGGGAAGAGATATGGGAACATATGTATATGTATAACTGATTCACTTTGTTATAAAGCAGAAACTAACACACCATTGTAAAGCAATTATACTCCAATAAAGATGTTTAAAAAAAAAAAAAAGAAATATTACTGTACAAACTGAAGAAAATAGGGGACCAATTAGGAAGCAAAGATAATAACCAAGGTATAAGGGACGTGGCAACTTGGATTATGTTGAAGCCCGTAAGAAAAACTGATCGCTCAAAAGGTACTTTTTAAAAATAAATGAAAGTTATTGAAAGAATGAATATAGGAATTGAAGAAAGAGGCTCATCAAAGATGACTTCACAGTTTCTAGCTAGTCTTCTAGCTAGTCACAGTTTCTAGTTAGGCTCATAACCTCTCTAGAGGGTATGAGTTGTATTTTTACAGAGTGTTGAGGAACACAATTTATTTACTTAGTGCCTGCCACAATGTAAGAATTTAATAAATATTTCACAGATGGATGAGTGAGTGAGTGAGTGAAGCCAGAATATCTGAGCTGAGATCATTCATGTAGAGGTGATGGCTTAAAGAGAAGAAATGAATTTCTCAACGGAGTCAGTTTAGAGAAAGCCCAGCCAAGGACAACATCCTGGGGGACAAATCTTGGGGACCTAAAAAGCAAGTGAAACATGAAAAAAAAAAACACATAAGAAGAAGTTATAGGAACCTATAGAAAACCTGGGCCATATAATCAAAGGCTAAATAGAGTTAAAAAAAAATGTTGTATAAAAAACTACAGAGAAGCCAGGATACAGAGAACCAAGAAGAGATAACTTGACACAATAAAATGAAATCAACTGATGATTTTACATAGAAAAGCCTCAATAAAGTGGTAGGGACAGCTGTCAAATTAGAGAGATTAAAGGGATTTAATAGATTGGAAGTGGGGGCAGACAGAGGTCATATTCAGAAAGTGCTAGATTGTCAATGACAGAAAATTCCATTCCAGGGTGTAACCTCAAGGAATGTTGACCTCCTCACTTTCTGTCAGGAAGTTATTCTTCTTTAAACATCTTTAATTACATTAATTATAAAAAAGGGGGGAAATAAAATATATGTGATATTTTATGTAAAATGATAAAAACTGAGAAATATGACCAAATAATTTTAAATCAGGAATAATATGGATCATGTCAACTAAGTTAATAAAATCCTAGAACATTTAAAATACTTAAGGGACTTCCCTGGTGGTCCAGTGGGTAAGACGCTGCGCTTCCAATGTAGGGGGCCCGGGTTCCATCTCTGGTCGGGGAGCTAGATCCCACCTGCATGCCACAACTAAGAGCCTGCATGCCGCAACTAAGACCCAGAGCAGCCTAAAGAAATAAATAATAAAATAAATAAACATTTGCAAAAATAAAAGTACTAAAGAGTGCATCTTGAAATTTGAAAGAAGTAACTTTGAGAACTCCCTGGTGGTCCAGTGGTTAGGACTTGGAACTTTCACTGCCAGGGCCTGGGTTTGATCTCTGGTAGGGGAACTAAGATCCCACAAGCCACATAGCATGGCCAAAAAAGTAAATAAATAAAATAAAATGAAATAAGTAATTTTATGTCAACCAAAAAAACATGATCAGTGGTAAAGCTAACTGAATATGTTGTCTAAAGCACTGGAATAAGCAAACAACAGAAAAATGGTCAAGAAGTTTATAAAACATTCGGATCTTACTTTACATGATCCAGTTTATTAAGGAAACCATCTATTTTTCTGGATTTTTAGATGGATGAATTAGAAAGCCATAGTACCTCCCCTCAAAATGTATCTTAGTGTCAACATTTAGCTGGACGATGAATTGGTCCAAAGCAAAATGACATGTCATATTTTTATCTTCAATTCTCTCTCAATCGACTCAGGAGTTCCACGTAACTTTTTTTCCCCTAGAAATACTCCTAAAGAATAAATATTTCTCTAGGGACTTCCCTGGTGGCGCAGTGGTTAAGAATCTGCCTGCCAATGCAGGGGACACAGGTTCGAGCCCTGGTCCAGGATGATCCCACGTGCCGCAGAGCAACTAAGCCCATGAGCCACAACTACTGAGCCCACGTGCCACAACTACTGAAGCCAATGGGCGTAGAGTCCGTGCTCCGCAAGAAGAGAAGCCGCTGCAATGAGAAGCTCCGCAACCAAGAGTAGCCCCTGCTCGCCGCTAATCAATTAGCCCGCGTGCAGCAACGAAGACCAAACGCAGCCAAAAATCAATCAATCAATCAATCAATTTATATAAAAAAAGAATAAATATTTCTCAGGGAATATCCCTATAGATATTCTATGATGATGAATAGTAGAAACTAGAATCACTACACCTATGCATATAGGAGAAAGTGCTCATTCTTTGTAAATGTGTATTCAAAATTATATTAATTACTTTAGGATGAGACTACATAGAGTGAAAGGATTTTTTTCTGATCTTGGAGAGGTATCTCATTCTATGATAGTTAAGTCCTGTTACTTTTTGGTTTAAAAGATCAAGATGTAAAGACTTTAGATATTTAAAGACTTGGATTTAATATAAATACATTATTAAATAAGTATTTAACATGAACAGTAAGGCATATTCAATTGATGAATTTGAGGGGAAAATACAAATTTCACAAATCTTTCAGTACTGAAATTCAAGAAAGCAGTGTGAGAAGAGTACTAAAGTGAAAGTCAGGGAATAAAGATTATATTACCAGCTTTTTTGCTGATATCAGTTTTTGATTTTGTTGCTTTTCAGCTGAAGAATTTATCCCAGCTCTAAAACTACACGATGCTTCAGTTGGAAAATGGCAGCATTTTTTTTAAAAAAATTAAGAAGCTTTACATGACTATTTTTATGAAAAGACTGTGAAGGATGATGTGCTGTTTTATAGTTGTATTTTTTTGGTACTTTTTAGCAACTATAGAGTATTTGTTTACAAATCAAATATGTTAAAATAGTTGTCTTGGGGGAAAAAAGCAAAAACATATACTGATTTTGTTTATTTGATGTACATTTCTTATGTTTCTATAAAACAAGTCAAGGTGCATGGTTTCCTTTAAATATACTTCTAAATACATATGTACTAATTAGCTTTGAAAAAAATTAACTCTGTTATAAGAAAAGAAACACAAATGACGCTGTGTAGTTTCAAAGCTAAATGTGGCTAAATCATCAGTGTATTAAATTCCTTGAATGTTTGAGGAAACAAGATTATTATTGCTATTATTCTAGCTCTAGTCATTATTACACTACTGAATTTAGTGCTTCATGTTGCACCCTAGACACAATGAAACCTTTGAAATTTCCAAGAAAAGTAGAAAAAAATCCAAATTATGGAGGAAAAAAAGGTTTTTTATTGGCTACTGTAATTATTCAAAATAATCTCTATCATGATGTTTTGGATTAGATTTAAAATGATGGGGGAAAGCTGATAACCAACAGAACTGGCCTAATGGTTACAGGTATTGAAGCTGGGTGATGGATACATGGGGGGGGGTGTGTTTGAAAATTTGAAAATGTCCACTATAAAAAATAAACAAAAAAGTAACCAAAAAAACCAACTTTTAATCAAAACATATGCCTTCGTAATCCCCTGAAAGTGGTCAGTCTCTCAGGAATTTAAGCATCTTAAAAAATATATTTATTGGGCTTCCCTGGTGGCACAGTGGTTAAGAATCTGCCTTCCAATGCAGGGGACATGGGTTCAAGCCCTGGTCCGGGAAGATCCCACATGCTGCGGAGCAGCTAAGTCCGTGTGCCACAACTGCTGAGCCTGCGCTCTAGAGCCCACGAGCCACAACTACTGAGCCTGTGTGCCACAACTACTGAAGCCCGTGTGCCTAGAGACTGTGCTCTGCAGCAAGAGAAGCCACCACAATGAGAAGCCCGCGCACCACAACAAAGAGTAGCCCCCACTCGCCACAACTAGCGAAAGCCTGCGTGCAGCAACGAAGACCCAACACAGCCAAAAATAAATAAATTTATTTTTAAATATATATATATATATATATTTATTGAAGGAAAAGAGAAGGCAAAAAAAGGAAAGGAAACAAAAGAAAAAAAAAAAAAAAGAAATGACATAGCCAACAAGATGGAGACAAAAACACTAGGCAAATAATTTTGCCTAGTATTATTGAAAGCTTTGGGAAAGTAACTCAAGAAACTTTCTGTAATATACTCTGGGCTTTTTTTAATGTTCTTATTTTTATATTTCCACTTGAAAGAGCAGTGACATCTAAGAAGTATATTCACACTGTTTATTTTACAAGTTAAGTATGTTATTAGTCTTTAAGCTCGGTTTAGACTACTTTACAATGTTCTTAAAAAGTAATTTTTATATAATTGTACAATATTACTTTTTAAAATGTCTAGAATTTACAGGTTCTTCCATCACTGGAGATCAGCACTGCATGGAATTTTATTATTATTATATTACAAAAAGAGGGGAACAAGGTAACTTCAGTGTGCACGTGTGCCTGGGCTCCTGTGCATCTATGTGTATATATGGCTATTTATGTCTTAGTAGCATAGAAGACTCTAACTGGAAAGCTATAGAGTCATACAACATGTGCTCATCTCCATGGTAACCATTTCGAAGACAAATGCACTTCTGAACAATTGTCCCAAAATAGTCTATTACCCATTTTTGTAGATTTCCATCGTAGCAGCAAAAAATAATTTTGAAAAACTTTGTTCCATTTCTAACCAACAAAAAGAGAGACAACAAACATATACCCAAAACTGCAGAGAAAATATGTTTAAGTGTAATGACAATTTCTGCCGGGAAGTTATTCTTTCTGCCAGGAAGTTACTCAAGATTTCATTTGGTCTGATTTTCATTTTATGGATTATCTATACTTACTGCTTCTCTTGCAACTTTTTGGCTTCCTACATTTGAGCCATTTATCCTTTCTGAAATTTCTGTGCTATAAAATGAAAAGGAAAAACTGATCTCCCAGGTCTATTTAGCTCTCAAATTTTACGATTTTCTTATTTCTCTACTCAATTTGAACCATTATGAGAACATGAGCTCAGGAAATAAAAACAATTGAAACCTAAGTCAGGCGATCTTTTCCCCTTACTAGGTTAGATAAAGGAGAGTTTTTAAACTACCATAATGACTGGATTGCCATTCCTACAAATCCTAAATATTTCAGTCTTGCTTTTCCTATGAAAATTGGCTACATTTTCTTTGCATTAGAATATTCTGTAGCTTTAAAGATGCTCATTTTGCACTCACCCCTCCACATCTCCTCTGATGGAGTTTCAGAGTCAGAGCCCTCCAAGGAATTGGGAGAGTGTTGATGATCCTCAGATGGGCTGGGCCAGAGCCTGTGCCAATGGAGAGAATGGTAAAAAGCAGGAGTTGGTTCTACCCAACTCTTTTCAGTTCCAGGGAAATGGAAAGCTGACTCCCTGGGTTTTGGTATCTCTACTACTTCCCCTCCCATCACAACCTCCAGTGACATTAAATTCTCTATGCTCCAAGATTTAGAGGAAGAAGGAGGAGGCAGGTGTCCTAAACCGTTATTCAGGCAGCTTTAGGCAGAATTATGGCACCACACATTTCCTTTGAGAGCAGTCCTTACTTTAAGCCCAACTCTACAGGCAAATTCCTTTTAAATTGCTTCCTGTCTTTGGAGTTCCACATCTACTCCCACAGCATTCTTGAATGCTGACTCTCTTTAGAGAAGGGAAACTTCCTCTTTCTCTTATCAGGGAAGACAGACTCCTTACAGCACAATCTGGCCAGACCACCAAGAGTATCACTGTCATTTTTCCCCTTAGTAAATATACTGCGTTCTCTTCTGTTTCACCCTCAGTATGAAGCTGCCTCCTGACCTAATCCATGCTTCACAAAGGAAAAAGAGGGACTGGAGAATTTGCATTTACCTTTTAATATAAGTACATTTTAAAGGCAGCTCTTTGTGGTCAGTGCGGCTACATTTTTGGGCTAAACTAAAGGATGATGGGGATTTTAAAAGGGTAGAGCAACACCATGGAATGCCTATGAAAGGGAGAGTTTTGACAATGGCCTTTTCAGTCTATGAAAGGGATGGTTTTGGCATTGGGCCTTGTGGGTACCACAGAAGATACAAAGAATCCAGAGTGCAAACTTCATTTTGGTCCCCAGAGGTTAGTGGATTTTAGGCTTCAAAAGTCCACCTCTATCAGCCACTGTCCAAAGTCCAAGTGGCTCTTAAAGCTGCTGTGCCTGCCTTGTCCTGACCCCTTGTTAGACTACCAAGGTTTCAGATTCCCTTATTTGAAGGCCTATTCGTCTGAATAACTTAATCTTGGATTACGACCTTTAAAGGGGACTGAAAGATAGTTTAGTATTTCACTCACTTTCTCCCTTCTGCTGTAGAATCTGAGCTGAGGAAAAGTACGACTATAATACCTTGAGTACCAAGAGCTTATTGTGTTACTCATATCACATCAAGTTGGTGATGTACTTGGTTTCGGTACAGGGCCTACTCTACCTATAAAGACATAACTTTTAGTTCTCAGAAGCTAATAGAAGACCAGGAACTTTTATCAAAAGCCCCAGCTAGCAGGAGATCTACAACAGGTTTTGGTTAAGACATGGATATCCATGTTTTCTTTCATTGACATGGAATTGCTTAGAATTTTCTTGGTGTGGATGTTCTATAACTCCTGTAACTATTCCTTACCATGAGAATTTAGGTTGTGTCTCATCTATTTTATTATAAAAATATCCTTGTGCACAATTTTTTTTTATTTAGGATTTTTTTTCCTTAGGGAATATTTCAGGAGCTGAATATATTAGTATGTATTCATATTTAGAAGGCTGGATATTTTGAATGTTCTTTATACATATGCCCAGATTAATCTTCAATGGGGTTTGAAAGTGCTCTTTTCACTACAAAAGCAGTTTAGTTTTTTTGTTTTTTTTTTTTAAGTAAGATTTCTAGTGTGTTTTTATTTATTTATTTATTTATTTATTTATTTATTTATGGCTGTGTTGGGTCTTCGTTTCTGTGCGAGGGCTTTCTCCAGTTGCGGAGAGCGGGGGCCACTCTTCATCGCAGTGCACGGGCCTCTCACTATCGCGGCCTCTCTTGTTGCGGAGCACAGGCTCCAGACGCGCAGGCTCAGCAATTGTGGCTCACGGGCCCAGGCGCTCCGTGGCATGTGGGATCCTCCCAGACCAGGGCTCGAACCCGTGTCCCCTGCATTGGCAGGCAGATTCTCAACCACTGCGCCACCAGGGAAGCCCTCAGTTTAGTTTTAAACTTATTTTTTCTTGTTTTCCAAAGTATGGAGTCTTGCCGCTCTAAATTTTAGAGACCTCTTTTTTTCCCACATTGTAAATTCGTGAAGAAAATACAGTTTGGAGTTTTGTATGTTATAGAGAGAAAAAGGCACTTGATATCACAAACAATACAAAATTATAAAGACTAATATTTCTCTATTTTATTACAGCTTTTTTTTTTACAATGGATCTTAGGCTTAATTTAAAATTTAATAAAGAAAAATTAAATGAAGAGTATATTAATCAAGTTTATCAATATAATAAGTTAAATATCCCAAAGCTATAGCCAATACTGCCAGCAAAAATGCTCTTCTATGATTCTTTGAAAATAAAAAAAGGATAAACTATTCTTAGACTGAATCAATCAAAATGATTTTGTAATTTTTCTTGTCAATTAGTGCAAATATCTAGTAAATGTTTAATACTAACTGAAAAAGGTTTTAATAAATAAAACACTATGATTCTGAAAATTATCTAATCTTTTAAAAATTGTTTCTGTTTACACCTACATACCAGTCAGAGAGCTTTTTACATAATCAACTTCCCATAATCAAAGTTGCCTGAGAGCAAAATATATGAAACAAGCACTGGGTGAGTATTACTGTAGACAGGACAGGTAGCACAGTGCCTGGTGGCTTCATGCCTGCCAGTCTTCAAAGAATTGTGAATCACCTAGAAGAAAAAAATGTGATTGTTCAGTAGGTGGTTTATCTTCCTCTCTTTCAATCCAGTGACTCAGCACAGTGAATACACTGAGTGCATTCTTCATTTGCTTCTCGAAGATATCAAGATTTAGGAAGCCCAACTCACACAGTGGTGTATCACATGCTATTAGCTTAGCTTCAGTTTGATAGAGAGATATGTATTTAACTGATCTTAATAAGTTTGACCACTTGGTTTGGCTATTGCTAAGCATGTCACTTTGATATTTATTCTTACATTCTCCTCTTTTAAAAATGTTTCTAAAAATTACCATCAAGCACCATGAAAATAAAATTAACTTCTGTTAAGAATTCTGCTAATAAGTCCAGTTCCTTTCTGAAGAAACAATAGTTGTCTTTTTAAAATAATTCAAAATGATCTCTTCCAAGAGTTTCTAATTATTTATCATTTATATTATTTATATTCTAATTATATATTATTTATTGCATAAATAAAAGAATTCTAGTTTTGATTACAGACACATTAAAACCCTTTACAGTCAAGTTTGGGAAAATGTTAAGTGTCAAAGCTGAGTAATGAGTACATGGGAGGTCATTATACTCTTTATTTTTTTATGTTTGAAACAATTTGTAACAAAAAGCTAAAATAAAAAAAATCTTCCCACTAAAGGTAGGAACACCTCTTGAAATAAAAGAGACATAAAAGAAAAAGAAATCTTTCACATAAATTACTAATCTGTCTCCCATGGAGGGAAGAAAAACTACCCCTTAATCCTAGTTTTTGATTATCTTTTTCACATGATCTCATTCCACAAAGAATTTGAGCCACCTCACCTAACTCTGATAATTGTAGTCAAGTCCATTGTTTTGTGTCAAACAGTTATTTAATGTTAAATGATGGTGGTGATATTTACTATATATTTACTTTTTGCCTAACTGAAAAAGCAATAGCAGTATGAAACTTAGGGCATATTGTACAGTGTAAAGGGGGAAGTTGCCACCAGGCATCGAGGTCAAGAGAGGGGACATTTCACTAACAAGAGTATATTGTCAACATTCAAAGATATATAAATGTCTAGGTATTTGAAAACCTAACCAGTACTGGATTTTCTTAGAATTTATTGCTTTTTGCATTTTTGTGATCCTTTCATATATTCTATGTCCCTTTCTTCTTCATGTTAAGTTTTACTTGTTATAAGTCCAGTATGAATACAGTGTACCAGCAACAGATTTCCAAATGTGCCGCTTTATACAAAGCAGCTTTGAAAGCTGAAAAGCTGGCTGGCTCAGCTTTAGCACCAGACTTCTGAGACTAAATTTACAATTTTTTCTGCAGTCATTCTGAGGCAGACTAACTATGGCTTAGGTAATGTGCAGAAGCCATAGAATCTCTTTAAAGTACTGTACGTTTCATTAAGGAGGCAGCCAACCCTGAATTACACATAGCAGTAAGAGAAAGGGCTACGTAGGCAAATGATAACTTGCATGCAATTCAAAAATTTAGTGCTAAATAGCAGTTTCCTTTGCACTAAACTGTTTAGTCAAGGTATTCAATTGAAAATAAAACAACTTGGGTTGCATGCTTTCGGCTCTCCTTCCTACCTTCTGTTGGAGGTGACAAAGGTCTGGCAGCCAGACCGAGGCAGATAAAGAGGGAACTTGAGTAATCTAACTGTGGTGGGATATTTTGTCCTGATAGAATGTAGATTACAAAGTCTACTCTATCACTTCTGTGGAAAGATTTCCATAGAGTTGGTTGTAATGCATTGAACTGATGAGGAAAGAGATACTTTTTGCATCTCTGGATGATGGGCTAAAAATTTGTTTTTCAGCATTTATGTCAGGTTAAACCTGGACATTTAACACATGATTACTTTGGGTATACAATTGCTCCTACTGTACCTTTTTGGATGGATGCGTTACAATCCAGAACGGCTCTGAATCTTATGTCCATGGGTCTTTATATTGGCTTTAGTGAGACCATGAACTCTTTAAAATTGCACTAAAATTTTGTATATTTTTATGGATAGGATGCCTAGTTTTACTAGACTTATATAAGGTCCATGAGCCAAAGCTAATTAGGAACCTTAGTTAGAACCAAGAATTAATTTGGCCTATAAAGACCAACATGTAAGGAAAAAATGATTGCAGCTTTGTTTTTGTTTCTGCTTCAACTCCTTGGGGGAAATGAGTAAAGATGAGTTGTTCGCTTCATTCCTTTCTTCTGATTCAATTCATGAGCTTTAAGTCTATCACACCCTCTCCTAAAACAAGAGAGTGAGCTAGGCTAACTTTGTTATTTCCAGAATTGATTGACTACCAACCTTCCCTTCTGGTGTTTGGAAGTACTGTAGTTTGTAAATTAGTGGTTGCATTTTTAGCTAATCTATTAGATAACAGAATGACTACCATTTTTAAAGCTAATATATTAGATAACATAAATATTTTCTATTTAAATCGACTTACAAATATCAAACCATTCTATAATTAAAAGCTGACACAAGAAATTATTTATACGTATATACGTATATGCTAAAGTTTGTTTTAACATGCTCCTAATATTGTAAATGTAGAGTCTATGATATGAAATAAGTAAAAAATTTGATACTAGCTGGGAAACATGGCTTTCCTCTCTTCACAAACTGAAAGTTAACTGTTCAAATACAGCACAAATAAAGACCATTGGGAATGGGAGAAATACACAAAGTAATTGTGGAAAATTTGAATAATTTCTGATTCTAAAGTTTTGTTGGGAAAAGAGTAATCAGTTGAACTAATTAGAAATAATGGAAGAAATGGTAAAAATGTAACATGCAAATAATCTGGGTGGGACAGTGAATGTTCATAGTTTTAAAGCAGAGAAACAGTAGCAGTTTTGTATGATGGTGGTTAAGTAACACTGGATTTGAATTTAAGTGGGAATAGAAAGTTGAATTTAAGTATCAGTGAACACTTGACTTATTGTAAACATTTAGACTTCAGTGGTGTTTTAATGGAGGGAAATTATCTTATAATGAGTTTATAATACTTTAGCATAATGTATATTTTATAATAAGAAATTATTTAATGTCCCTAACATTTGCACATAATCAACACTTAGAAGCTTAATGATTATGCTGTGTGTCTAACATGAAATAGAGAAAATGTCGTTTTCAGAAATTATTACTTTGAAATAGAATTTGTCAAGCAAAGCAATGTTAATATAATTAGGTAGGTTTTTAAATTTTTTTGGTTAAGTGCTAAAATACAGAGTTAGCTATATTTTTCCCTAACCACTACTCTCAACTCCTTTGCCACTCTCTCTCTCCATGGCACTCAACTAAAAAAAGAAAAATCTACAACCCTCCATCTCTTTTGTGCCATGTACCAATGTAGAAAATCACACAACTGGGCAGACTGAGGCAGTAATAATAATCACCATAATAGTAGTAACAACAAACATTTATACTCACTGAATTACACAAGGTACAGTCCTAAAAATTATCCCATACATTCCTCAAACAATGTAGTGAGGTAAGTACAGTCATTTCCATTTAAGGTGAAAAACTGAGGTTTAGAGTGCTTTGGTCACATATCCAAGGTCCACTGTAAGTGGCAAAACCAGGATTCCAACCCTGTTAGTCTGACCCCAGAGCCTAGGCTTACCTCTGTTAACCATTTAAATATATAACATCAAACTCAAATGAACATTCAACAATTTCTGACACATGACCTCCTGTTTAGGCTGATGAACTATTTCTAATTTATTGAGAAAAAACAAGATATGAGAAAACTTTCTGATCTTCCACAAACCAGTTCTATTGACCTACATCAGTGTACACATCAAGTGGTTAATAGCCTGAGCTCCTCCCCTTACCAGTTGTGACCTTAGGTACAACTTCTTCATCTGTTTAATAGGAATGATTTAGTGTTCCTATTTCAGAGTTTGTTATGAAGATAAAAACACATTAATACATGCAAGACAGTTGGAACAGAGCATGACACATTGCAAGTACTCAATAAATGTTAGCTAGTATCATTATCCTGTCTTTTCCTGAAACACCCAGTCAACATTAGTTTGGCTGTTTATCATCTGCTTCCCCTTCATCTCTTTCCTTCCTGTTCTGTCAAGGCTTCTGTACCTTTGATGATGCTTTCTCTCTGTACTGGGTTATACATCTCTCCCTCTCTACAGGATAATCTGACAACTACCACTGAAAATAGACAAAGAACCCTCCCTTGACCCCTCCAGCTATTGCCCTAGTCTCTGGTTCCCTTCACACTCCTGTTCAGTCTTATTTGCTGACTACTCTTCTTGTATCTGATTCCTAAAAGTCAGAGTTCTTCAGGGCTTTGGACTAGGCCCTAGTTTCCTTTTTAAAATACTCTCTCCAAAAGTGATCTCATCTATTGCCATGATTCCAAATACCACCCACATTCTGATGATCCTAAATTTACATCTCTAGTCTAGAGCTCTTCTTGGAGGTCCAGTTCAGTATGTTCAATATCCTTCCCAATTTTTGAAAAACTGTTCATCTTTAAGGTAGACTAAATGTAAAAATATAAATGTATTTTATGTTCAGCTGGAAGTTGGTTATCGTCATAGGCTTAGCCTGTATTTTAACTCAAATTTTTTTCTACCATTGTTTTTGCCAATTTTACATGTAGCCTTCTAATATTTTAAAAATACTTAAGATCAAACTCCAAAGATCAACCAATAAGTGTATGTATACACTGATACGTCATCTACTATTTAGGTATAAGTCTAAGCACAATAAATTTCTTTAATAAAAACCCCAAAACTCACAAGTCCTTTGTACTGAGAAAAGAACCAAGAAAGTTTAAAACCAATCATAAACTGAAATTGTTCATTACATTAGAGTTTTTCCACAGAAAAAACTGAAGTTCTTTGAGTGACTTTAAAAGGAAAGATAAATCTATCTTCAGTTTGCAGAGCAGAAGCAAATAAACATGTGTGAAGTACATTATCAAGATCTGGCAGGCTGTAAGATGAATTTCATTGGATGTGAATGGTCAAGGTCAAGGCTGTAATGAATTTTTCATTGTTTTCTTTTTGAACTTTTTGGATCAGTTCTATTTCTGGCATGTCTTCTGTTGACTACTGGAGACATCTTATGTTTCATTTAGACCTGTCTTGGTTACTCCTTTGCAATACCAAGTTGCAATCTCTGGCTAAGCCTTAACTCCTTATTCATTTACTACAGATACTGGGATACCGTTGCTCCATCTTTTCCCTATTCATTTTCTTAATCGTTTTAGTTGAGTAAATTTTCATACCCTGTGGTCTTTGGATATGTAGGAGAACAGAAGTTTAAGTATGGATTTAGCATATATCTTACTGTCTATCCTTTTTATGACCACAGTTAAACTACAGTGATATCTCCTATTGTCCTTTTCCACAGTTCTTCACCCAAAGTCGGTTCCTCTGTCTTCGGTATGGTCCAACTATATGCAGTCTTTATTTTTTATTTTATTTATTTATTCATTCATTCATTCATTCATTTATTTTTGGCTGCATTGGGTCTTCATTTCTGTGCATGGGCTTTTTCTAGTTGCAGCGAGCAGGGGCTACTCTTCATTGCGGTGCGCGTGCTTCTCATTGTGGTGGCTTCTCTTGTTGCCGAGCACAGGCTCTAGGTGCGCAGGCTTCAGTAGTTGTGGCACATGGACTCAGTAGCCATGGCTACGGGCTCCAGAGCGCAGGCTCAGTAGTCGTGGCGCATGGGCTTAGTGTCTCCGCGGCATGTGGGATCTTCCCAGACCAGGGAACAAACCCGTGTCCCCTGCATTGGCAGGTGGATTCTTAACCACTGCACCACCAGGGAAGTCCGTGCAGTCTTCAAAACAATTTAAAAAGTAAAAATTCCTTGCAACACTCCATTGATTTCTTGTTTACATATGCCTGATCGTTTTGCCCACAGCCTGACCCATTTTTTGCTTTCTGCACTCAATTTTGTCAGAAGGTAGCAGTTTCACAAAAGGAAGGGATGGAGGACAGACAAAACCAATATATGTCTACTGCACTATTTCTAGGCTATTTTTCAGAGAAATTTCGTCATACTTTTCTAGTCATACATAGCTACCTGGTTTGAAGTCTGATGTGAGGAAAAATGTTGCATTTGTCTTTAAGAATTAGTGGAGAGGGCTTCCCTGGTGGCGCAGTGGTTGAGAATCTGCCTGCCAATGCAGGGGACACGGGTTCGAGCCCTGGTCTGGGAAGATCCCACATGCCGTGGAGCAGCTAGGCCCGTGAGCCACAACTACTGAGCCTGCGCGTCTGGAGCCTGTGCTCCGCAACGAGAGGGGCCGCGATAGTGAGAGGCCCGCGCACCGCGATGAAGAGTGGCCCCCGCTCTCCGCAACTGGAGAAAGCCCTCGCACAGAAACGAAGACCCAACACAGCCATAAATAAATAAATAAATAAATAAATAAACTACATTCTTTAAAAAAAAAAAAAGAATTAGTGGAGAGAAAGAGAAAAAAAAATTAGTGGAACATTAACTTTGACAGGAGATATCCTAATCAAAGGGCTTTACCCTAAGAACCCAGGAAGAAGCTCTTCCTCAATTTTTCTTTCTTTTTGTCTTAAATAGGGAAGCAACAGAAGGCTGGGTGATTTAAAAAGGCAAACTGAAATATACTTCATGATTAGCAAAAAGTGTTACAGAAATAATTCCCATTCTAGTTTCTGGAGGAGGCAAAGCTAAAGAAAACCACATAAAAGACTGGTATACCAGTCTGGAAAGAATATGGCAGAGTCTAGCTGTTAACTGAAAAAAATTTAATGAAGGGACTGTTTATGAAGGTCTGGGCAGAGTTAAGGAACTCTAGCAGAAACTACAGAATCATGTTCACTTACGCATGCCAAATTTATGCCATCCAACTTGTTGTCAGTTACATCACAGTGGTTAAGAATATGCATGAACTTTGGAGTCAGACTGATAAAAGAATCTAGTACCAGATTTATCACTTCCTATAAGTGTGACCTTCAGTAATTAAAAACGAAAAAACTATCTGTATTTCAGTTTCCTCACCTATAAAATGAGGATGATAATAGCTCAAAGGATTGTTGAGAGAGGTGATGAGAAAACTCAAATAGTAGCACCTGACACAGTGCAAAAACACTTAGTCAATATTAAATCTGATTATTAGTCCTTGTTTTATTCCTAGTAGTGATACTATAATGTTGACCTCAAAAACTGTTATCATTTAGGATCAGGTTTGGCTGTGAGTAATTAAAAAAAAAAGTCCCAGATAAAAGAAGCTTAAATAAAACTTTCTCTTTCAAACAAAATCCAGATGTAGAAAGGGCAGGTTTAGTATGGTAGTTCTGCTCTAAGAAGCCCGCTTATACCTTCTATTTCTATGTTCTGCCATCCTTAGTGAGTGGCCATTGTCTTCATGGCCTAAGATAGTGGTCATTGCATCCTTGTTTCATGTGGAAGAACGAAGAAGGGAAGACTGGCAAAAAGAGAGCACAGCAGTCTCTTAAGGAAGGTTCCTGAAAGCTTACATCCTAATGGCCAGAACATTAGTCATATGGCCATACTAGGCTGCAAGGGAGACTGGGAGATGTAGTCTTTATTCTAAGGAAGAAAGAGAAATATACTGAACGATAATTAGGAATCCTTGTCACAGTCAGCAACTATTTCAAATTTTCTTTATTAACCTCAAGTTCCCAAAAGTTACCTTTAGTTCTCCCATTTTTTTTGGATATTTCTTCTTCTCCATTGAATTTTTTTCTCCTGCTTTAGCAGGCATAGGCCTACATATTTTCTGTTCTACCTCCAGCTTTATTTCCCATTGCTTTTTTCATGTACATAATGAGCATTCCTATTATTTTCCTGCACTTTAAAAAAAATTATTTTGCATTTATTAAAGTTGAACCTTCTGCTTAGAATGCCCTTTTCTATAAGTTTTTAAGTCCAAGACTTACTTCTCATTCAAAGTCCAAATGTAAGTTTTAGAGTAACTCTTAGGAACTTCAGGTTGGAACTCTTCTCCCTAGGTTTCCCTTGTAGCCCTGTATCTCAGGCTGACTTATATTAGACTCCCTTACGTATATTTCTATTCTCACCGAGAATGTGAGCTCAAGGAGATTAAAATCTATATGATATAGATTTTAAAATCTATATCTTATAGATATCTTATAGATATCTTTATATCTCCTCCTAGAACAACAGCACTTTGCACAATTTAAGTATTTATTGTTCAATCAAACACATAAGTTTGATTATTATATAGAATAGAAAAATATTCTTTAAATCCATCCAGTATTGTTACTATGAATGATTGAACATTTTCCAATTAGGATTTTCAAATGTTTACTTTCCTTAGAGTGGGTACCATTATACTTCTCTCAATAAAAAAATAAATTTTCAAACATAGATATATAACTTTTAGTCAGATTTATTAAGATATACTTTATGTACAGTAAAATTCACATTTTTAAAGGTATACTGGTCTATATTAGCTAACTTTCTATGATTACTACAAATATGAAGCTATCATCTACTTTCTAAATCTCTCTGAAGGCTTATGTTCTGAGACAAACAGCAGAAATCTCTTAACTGAAGAGAAACTATTTGAAAATCTTTAGTACCAAAGGAACTGTGAAGAGCGTGCTTGATATGATGAGGGAAATAAAATCTTCAATGATGCTTTTTAAAACTTACTTTCCTTATGTCTTTTTTTTAACTTTCCTAATCACTCATAAAATGTTATGCTTTTCCAGAAAACTATAACAGGAAAAAAATCTACAAGAGGGGCAATTCTTTTAATAACTTTATAGACTGATTCACATGGTATGAAAACTGAGAGGAAATATAAAATGACACATACTAATTACACTTGCCATAAAATCATACATGCATGGGAAAATATATGATTATTACCTTAGCACTGACAGTATAGTTTATACTACACATACAGTCAAACTTCCAAAGGGTTGGCTCTTAACAACAAAATGCTTTTTGATGGAAAATGTAGAGAAATGCAAGAATTGTGAATACTTCATCTAGACCTAATATCTTTTACTCAAATAGACATGTTCCATTCAATCTAGGGCCAATATGTCTAAAAGTTGGTTATAATAAAAATTCAATAATGAGACTAGAATCCACAGAGTTCTCCCTCTATTGGGTACTCTGAGTTATAAGCAGCTACAAATGTTCAAGTTCATATGGAAACATGACAGTGGCTTTTCTTGAGTGATAATTGTGTTCAAATTTTAATATGGCACCATTTTCTTGTTCTCTCTATACAGCAGTTTTGAAAAACTGGAAAATGATATAAACTTTCTTTGGTGTGATTCTGTAATTCTGCCTCTGGTTAAATTTGTCTGTGGTCTCTGAAAAGAGCACATCTTTACTCTCCAACCCCCTCCCTGGACCCTCTCCTTCCCAGGTCTGCTCTCACTATCTCAGGCTCCAGACTCTTACCTCCTCTAAATTAATATTTAAACTATCAGGTTGGAATGTAACCAGATAAATTAAATCTCCCCAACGTGCTAATGACTAATCATAGCTCAATAGGTGATCTCTCTGAGGTGTTTGCATTAAAAACCTTCATTCAAGTTAAGTTCTGTGTACAGGATTCCAAGCACAAAGGCAGGTAGGACTTTTTGGTGGACTTAGGACTCTATTTAAAGCTTCTTAAATCAAATTCAGTCCGTCTACTGCCTTTCTCTCCTTGGCATATTAAAACGAAGATTTCTGTAGGAACTGTACGTATACTAGCTTAAAAAATGATTCAAAAGATATTCGTCAAAATTTCCTTTCCCTAAAGTGTTTTGATCAATACAATGATATTTACTCTTACAATGTCGTTTATTGAAGGTGGCAGAATATTTTGTCATTCACTTAAAATTAATGAATATAATATAAAAGATTAATACATCAGAGGAAATTAGGGCGAAAAAAACCATCAGAACAGCTTGACTCCTATTTGCTGGAATTCCTCACCCCAGTCAATGACATAAATCCTTAATTTTGCTCACTTTTGGAACCATATCTAATATATTTGACCAGAGGGAGTAGCCTTCGGGTGTGACTGGGAGGAAATTCATCAGGAGAAAGAAAAGAAAGAGAGATGGAAAAGTAGAATGTTGCCAAGAAGGGGTGGGATTTGGGGTGGAGGCCAGAAAAAAAAATGGGACCGTTCCTTCATTCATTGAACAAACATTTATTTCTGCCTCCCACATGCCAGGGCCTCTTCTATTGGCGTCTTCTCCGGAAGGGTGATCCTCGTCGACAAATTCCAGATTCTGATTATCTCAGGAACTTGAGTTGCCCTCACTTCCGACCTCCTCTCTCACGAACTGCCTTGAGGCGGGGGAGTCAGGATGGGATGGGGAGGGAAAGAGAGGCGAGGCCCGCCTCGCAGAGCACATCTGCTGTGTTCAGCCGGGAACGTCTGTCAAGCAGTGGGAGGGAGAAGCGCATGGAGCCACCAGCCCACTCTCGGGAGAAACTCGCCAGAAAAACACCCGCCCTGCCCCCGCCCCACTCCTCCCCGGGGGCTTCTGCTGGTTTCTTTAGGGAGGTGGTGCGGAAAGGCAACTTTTGGGAACTTGAAGGAGAGGGGTGTGTGGCGAACAGAGAAACGTGACCTCATCGGGTTCCGGCTTAGACTCCGCTGCCGGGATCAGGGGCAGTGGGCGGGCCAGGCCGGGTTGGGACGGGTGTGGGGCCGGGGCAGCGTCCCGAGCGGCGGCAGCAGCGAGGCCGGGCGGGGCGGGCGAGGGCCCCCAGGCGCAGTTCCCTGTCCGGCCTCGCGGGGGCGCCGGCGCGGCCGATCAGGTGACCGAGCGCTCGTCCCGGGCTGCGGGAAGCGGCCTCGTTCTCAGCCGCCGGAGACGCCGCCGCCGCCGCCACACCTAGTGGTGGAGCCCGGGAAGGCGGCTCGGTGGGGGCTGGGGCGGAGAGCGCCGGGGGTGGGGACGGAAGGGCGGCGGGCGGAAGGCAGGAGGTTGCCGGGGCGCGGGCTGCTGAGGGGAAAGGGACCCTGAGGTGTCCGCCGCGTCTCGCTCTGTCACCGGCGCGGGTTAAGGGCGCGAGGGCCATGGGCCCGCTCCCCTGAGGCGGAGGTCGGGGGCGGGAGGGGAGGAGGCCCGACAGAGGTAGCTGCGGAGGCCGCGGGCCGGTGACTGGGCGCCAGGCGGCCGGCGGCGGCGGCGGCACCACCACCAGCACCACCAGCACCTCCACCATGTCGCGCTCCGTGCTGCAGCCCAGTCAGCAGAAGCTGGCGGAGAAGCTCACCATCCTCAACGACCGGGGCGTCGGCATGCTCACCCGCCTCTACAACATCAAGAAGGTGCGCACGGGCCGGCGAGGCCGCGGCGGGGGCGGCGGGCGGGCTGAGGAGGGATGGAGAGCGGGGGAGGCCCGGGCGGTGGGGGCGGCGGGCGGCGCCCGGGACAGAAATCACCGCCGCGCGGCTGCAGGCCCGGCCGGGGTCGCCGGGATGCGCCGCGGCCTAATGCGGAGTCCCGGCGCCTCTCCCGCTGGCTCGCGGGCCGGCCAGGGGCGGAGAGGAGCCATTTCCCCGCTCCCAGCGGCCAGATCCGGCCGGCCCGGCGCGGGGTGAGGGGCGCCGCTGCCGCTGGCGCCCCCTCCTCGGCGCCCCGGCTCCCGGAACGAGCTCTACGGGAAAGAGAGGAGGGTGGGTGGGCGAGAGTCTAGGAGGGGGACAGGAAAACTTGGCTGTTCCATAACTGAGGTCGGATGGTAGGAACCTGGCGGAGATGGAAGCAGTTGTTTTCTGTTTGGGGTTTGTAAGTGTGGGAATGTGGGAAGGGAATGGCTAATCAGGATGAACCCCGCATCCCCTCCACTTTTGCCATTTTATTTTAGATTGCCAAATAAAAGCCATTTGAGAGCGTGTTGACGATTTGGAATTATTTCATTTTGAAGGTGGAGAGGAGGGGGAAGTGAGGGTGGAACCAGTTTTCTCCTGAAATACTTCTGGGTTGTGAGTCACTAGAACAGGAATAACAACCTTCTCTCCCTTCCCTCTTTACTCCTCCTCATCTTAGTTTTTCCAGTCATGTCTGATAATACCAAAACATCATTTCTTAAAGTTCGGTGTCTATACAAAATAAAAACTGTGAATATGTTGCAATTACTGCTGATTTTATCGCGTATGCTGATAATTTGAGTAGCTCTAGCTAATAGGCCCATTGAAAGTCTTTACGTGGCTTCAGCAGATTAAGGAATGAGGGGCTGAGTTGGAGTTAAGAAAAATAGATGTAAAGATAGAACAAATATTAATTTATCTTAGGAAAGAAAGACCAAAATCCTCTTTCTTTTAAGACAAAGTTAGTAAGTTTTAAATAATTTGATAAAGAGAAAGTTAAGATTTTTTTTGTTACAATCTAGATCCTGACAGTTTCCAATGTGTATTTGATGTTATATCTTCGTAATTATTTTTGTTGGCTTTTTATTGCATGCTGAATGTTTCCTTTTAGTTTAATCATAGCAGTAGAGTTGTAGCCCTTGTGAATTAGGACTCCTGAAGAACGAATATTTTTAAAAAATTCATATCATGGGGTTCAGTGTAAAACTGACTTATTTGAACAATTTGATGTAGACACTGAATTCTAAAGGAGAAAACTGTCCTGGCTTAATAGTGATAAATTTTGTGTAAAGACAGCTATGTTCCAGTCGCTTACCTGGATGTGAGGATTGGTTGACTTTATACGCAGTGCAATCTGGATAGTAACTGCAACATGCCTGTTCACTTTGTTACATTTTATGTGGCAGGAGCTCGGGGTCATTATAAAGAAGCCCTCTGCATTTACCAAAGAGCCTTGGTTATAAATTTATGTAGATTAGGAATAATTTAATTTTAGATAGTATTACTTATAGGTTTCATTGACCTGAACTTTTTTGTGAAATTATGCTCCTTAACAAACTTGGAAATTGGTTCCTATATGCCCTTTGTGCAAAAAACGAGCAAGTCAAACATTACTAAAAGTTTCTAGACATGTGGTATTGTGGTTAAAGGAAATGGTTATGATGGTTTCCAGAAGAGGAAGTGAGAGTAACATCAAAAGTGATTTGGGTATTTGGGCAAAATACCTCTTTTTAAAGAATTCATTGAACATTTTTATGGCATAAATACAATCAGACTTTACATGTTTCATCTTCATAAATGAAATAAGGTTGGACTAAATTCTAAGCATTTGAATGCTTATAATTCCAGTTCACTGCCTTTTCTCAAAAGCATATTTTTTTTCACTTCCTGTTTTGAGAAACTCCAGGCCCTTGTATTATTAAACTAGTAAAATTTAAAATGAGTTGAATGTGATCATTATATCCAAGTGGCTAATATTTTGAATTATTGAAATGTTATATTTCAGCACTTAACGCATTTATAATTTCTTGAGAAATATTTTTCTACCTTGCTTGATTGATTGTGAGTTCTCTCTGGGTGGAGACAGTGTTACTTATTTTTGAATTACTGGTACTTAGGGTCTAACCTGGTCCATGAGGCCTTCAGTTAGGACTTGTTGAAAAGGATGAATACATTATGTATAGTGTATTTTATATATATGCAACATATATATGAATATGTGTATAATCTTGCTCTATTTTTAATAATAATAGCTTTTGCTCTGCTCTCCTTGTGTGATTTTGCATACAAATACATCAGATGGATTTTGAATCTTTTGGCCTGTATAGAGTTGTCTGTAAAGGCTGGCATAGCTTCCTGGCTGGCTAGGATTGAAACATTTGTTCAAAAATCTTGCCAAAAAAGTGAGTGAGATCTGTTTACCATGTGTTTATAAGGTTCCTGCTGTTTACATTTTTATGACAGTATAAACCACATAATCTTTTCAATCTCTCTCTTATACCTCAAAAAAAAACTTCTACCGCATAATATGTGCCTGCCAGTCAATTATCACATTTTTATTAATGCATGTGTGCATTAGATTGTCTATCAGATCTGATTGCTCTGTTTCAATTGAAAGTCTGCAATGGCAATATTTTAGTGAGCATACACAGTGAAAAATACTTCAGTGACCTAAGTAAAATAACTTTTTAAGTTACTGTAATCAAGAGTAATAGGCTTTAATGCTTATTAGGGGAATGTAACATGGTTTCTGGAAAATGTTTGGTTTTTTAAATAAAATTTCATCAATTGAAAAATTTTTGAGATCCTTATATGTACAGGTTATGAAAATTAAGGAATTTGTAGTCTAATCAGGGATGGAAGAACACACAAAGGAGGATTTTAGGGAAAAGAGGTGAAGGTGGTAGGTAGTTTCACATTTAAATTTATTTATTGCATAATTCCTTAATTTTTTTAAAATTAAAAATATGTCTTCCCTTTTCTGGAAGCTAATAATGCTACTCACTTATATAGTGATTTTTAACATTTTCAGGCTACTTTTATATCTGCTACTGTGGCATGGCAGGCAGTGTGGTGGTGGAAATAAAGTGTACTGGGCCAGAAGTTAGGAGAACTGCCTTCCAATGTTTCAGTCTGTCTCTGAGAGATTTGTAATATTGGGTAGGTGTCTTGATTTCCCTGAGCTTCATTTTTCCTCATCTGTAAAATGGGGGAAAATTAACTGTGAAAGGAACACTAAGGTCTGTTCCAGCTCTGATTATGTTATCTTTACAAGTAGACGTTAAGGCCTATTTTAAACAGTAACTGAGCTCAGTTTAGTTTTCCTTAATACAGGGATGGTAATGTGTGCTCTGCCTACTTCACAGAATTGTTTTTGTGAAGATAAAAGATAATAATGTGAAAACAGTTTAAAACTTCTATGAATGTAAGATAGTATTTGTTTAGGAGTCTCAGTAACTTTTTGGGGCAACATTTGTTTTTCTGAAATTTTACTGCTGCTTAGCAAACACATATGCCGAAATTCCAACAGAAGACGTTTTAGCTGACCTTAAAAATATTTTTTTCTTGTTTACTCTTTCTTGTTTTTTCTATTTTTTCCTACACCATCACCAACATGAACTTGATAACAACTGATAACAAAAGGTATCAGTTAATACTTTCATATTTTTCATCTTGTTAAATTATTGCTTCAATTTTAAAGGATAGAAAAGGAGAAAAGACCTACCCTACTATTGCAAACTTCTTTTTAGTGGAGTATTTTTGCAGGTTTCAGTGTACTTTTACTTCTTTATTTGAGGAGTACTTCTTTCCCCACAGTCTTTTCCCCGTGATTTTGGATGAATTTATTTCATGAGGAAAGAAATTAATAGAATAGCAGTGTAAAATTGCAAGTCTTTAGCTGGTATCTGCTTATCTAATGGAGGAAAAAAAAATGTATGTGAAGGATGCAGTCGAGGTAAAGCAAGGGGAATCAGATTTAGTCTTCCCTTTCAGTGTTACGTTTCTCTTCATTTAGGGCCTTATTTTCTGTGTTGGTTGATCAGGAGCAGAAGCATGTTCCAAAGATTGGGATTCTGGCAAGTTGTAGACTAATAAACATTGTTAGTATGCATAAGATTTTTTTTCCCTAGGGAGATTTCATTATCAAGATCCTTAAACGTGTTAAGAAGAAAACAGTCTCTTCATAAATCTGTATTTAAATAATATATATATTTACATAAACAAATCCTACTATATCTGTTTGTAACTTTCATGGAAGCTGCCTGTAAAAATGAAGATTTGATAATTCTGTTTCTTGTTATGCTGGATGGTAGGCTGAGGAGATTAAGGTCACTGAAAAATTGCATGGGAAAAAAAATTATTTTTATTTTTTTAAGTGGCAGTGGTAGATTATCCATCTTGTGTTTCCTTTGTGGAATTGTTAGATAACTTAAATATTAATTTTTTTAATGATTATAAAAGGAATACATGTTTATTATCAAAAACTCAAACATGACTTCAGAAATTCTCTGCCTGCTCATCTCCCACTTTTAAAAATAAGCTGTATATAGTTAAACAATTTTCTGTACAAATGCTGACATATGTGCATGCATATTTTGTATTATGATTAAATTAAGTTCTTTCCAAAAATAAAATTGAAGAAGTAGCATGGTACAGTTTTATATATCAATGAAATTAGGGTTCTTAATCTATTGCTTGTATACTTATATTTTAAAAAAATTACAGGGATGGACATATTTAGCTAGCTACATCCAATATGTTAAAAATGAGGGGAGCCAGATGAGAAAGTGTGTCAGTGTTGAAAATTCTTGTCCTTAACTGGCTAGGATGATTAAAAATTTAATTTGTATTCTTTGATAATTTACTAGCAGTGTTACTGTTAAGTAAAATTCTAACAGTAATTTCAGATCACATTCAGTAGACGTACATTTTATATGTTAGAACTAAATAGTTTTATCTCTTTATTGTTCAACAAAAATAATGTGTAATAAAAGTTATGCTAGCTGCTATTTATTGAGACTCTATTATATGCTAAATTAAAAAAAAATTTTTCTTATTTCTTCATAGATCTGTGATGTAGGTACCTATTCTATAGGTAAAGCAATTGAATTTAGAGAATTAAATTTGCCCAACCTTTACTCTTAAAAAATAAGAATTTGGATTGGCATCTTTCTTTCTTAACCCCTAAGTCTGAGCTCTTAATTTATTTTTGCCATTAGATTTATAGTCATTAGTGAAATTTTCATGGTAGATATAATTAGATTTTTAACACACAATAACCTTAAAGAAATATGCAGTTATATTACAGAAATAATTTTCCTCTTAGACTACTTTTGTATGAACTTTGTACGGATTTGTTATGAAAAGATCATTGAGATCATAATTATCAGTATACCAGTGATTATTAAAGACTTCTGTTTAGCTTCGTAATGTATTAAAATGAGAAATAGTTTAGAATTAGGAAATTTAAAATTCAGTTTATTAGCCTTTTTGAGGACATGTATTTTGTATTTACTTTTCATATTATATGCATTTTTCCTTTGTGATTATTTCTAATATTTAGTTCATGACATATTAAAATATACAAACTGAAAGAACTGACCATACAAGTAATACTAAGAAAACTAACAGGAAATTTTGCTTTAAACTGGGGGTAGAATATATATAAAGCAGGAAGGAAGGTGTAAACTCAAAGAAACAGTGAAATAGCATTTATCTTCCTTTATTTTAAGGACGCATACAATTATTTCCTCACTGAAGATATTCTATCTTTAATTTTGAGATTTTAAATATACTTTTTTCATTTTACATTTTGATTCCTGAAGTCAAATGGTAACACTTTTTTCATTGAAAAACCCTGCATGAATTATAAGAAATGCAATTAAGAAAGTGTAACCAGTAAGTGTGTTTCTTTCTGTCTTGGAGTTTACAAAAATAGCAATATTCTTTTCTATTCCCAAGGCATGTTTTTCTGTTGACTGTTTTTAATATTGTCTTTATTAGTAAATGTAGTAAAATCTTCTTAATTTTGATCCTATTAGGAGTTTGCAGTACTGTAATTATTAGATTTTGATTTACTTAATCTGACAGTGATGAGAGAATCTCCTCCTAATCATTTTGTCACATACTATTGCCCTGAAATGTTTTACTTAAATAAGTTAAACTTAATAAGCTCTTGAATTGTTAGTTTGTCTATGTTGTTCAACTCCATTTGCAGCGACATAAACATCTTCTTGAGAATGGAATGGTAATTAGTAACTTTTATTTGAATCTTTAACATTTTTAATAATGAATTTTGAAATGTATAATGGGTTAAAGGTTTCGAAGGAACCTCTTGTTTGAGTAAAAGAGCCTGTACTGGAAAATACTTTCTTATTGCATAGTTGATTATTTTAGGTACTTGACAGTAATAAACCTGTGTCTTTAAAACTATTTTATAAGTCACATGAACTATTCTTTTAGTTAGTACCAAAAACTGAGAGTTTCCTTTTCATTCATTCATTTACTCTTCATTTATTGAATGTCTTCCTGGACACTGGGGAAACAGATACATTAAGATACAGTTTCCAAGGCCAAGAAATTCATATTGTAGTGGGTGAGAGAGATGTATAGATAACTAACTAAAATGCAGTGTTTAAGTGTGGTTGTGGGTGTCTTGAGAAGGGAGTTAAAGATTCCTGTCTGGGAGAGATGGGAACAAGAGTTAGTGACTTTTGTGCTTGGTTTTGAAGTATGAATAGGAACTTTAGCCGGGCAGTGACAAGGAGTAGCCAGCCAGTCATTATTCAAGATTTCAGACATTTTTTCAGTGGAGTATATAAAGATACAAAATATAAAGTTATAAAATTCCCTGGTAATATCTAATGTCCTTCTTGCTGGCATATAGCCTCTAAACTTCTCTGTTATTTTCTCATACTTGTAGCATATTCTGTGGGTTGAGAGGGCTAGATTCTAGGTAAAGCTCTGATCCTTTTTTTTTTTTTTACTTTGGACAAGTTGTTTAGTCTTTCTGAATTAGGGTTTCTTTATTTAGAAATTGAGGGGACCAGTGGTTCTTAGTCAGGGATACACAATATAATCATTTTAGAAGGTTTTTAAAAATACATACATCTGGGTCATGACCCAAACCTACTGAATAAGAAAAAGCCCCTGAAGTGGTTCTGATGTTAAGAACCACTAAAATAAGTAAAGTGTAACTTCTTAATACTTCTGATTTCTTTTTCTGATAATCATTCGCTATAATGATTTAATTTTGTTTTTTGGGGATAACTAAATTTCTGTAATGCTAAGCTGCACGTAGACCCTATACTAGCAAAACCATCTATAGGGTACTTAGTTGCTCTCAGCTTCTCTTATGCTTCAAGTTATATTTTTTGGTTTTCTAAGCCGTATTAGTCTTATTGATTCTAATTCTTGCAATCTTAGATAGATATTCCAGTTTTCCCACATTTGTGGAATACTCTTTAATTAGCCTTATAAGGTTGACAATTAAATGAGTTAATTCACATAAAGTGCTAGTTGTAGTGCCTGGCACAAGAGTAAGAAGTGAATAAATGTTAGCTATTAGTTCTATTTCTGGGGCTTGAAACATAGTGGACATTTACTAAGTGTTCATTTTTTCCTATTAATCCAGCTCAAGACCACCTTTAGGAAACATTTCTTAATTATTCCTTTTTACTGTCTGATATTATAGTTTGATATCTACTTACTGCTAATACAAAATAACTATTTGTAATTCAGAAGTATGTTTCTCAGCAGTTCTTTAAAGAGCAACTTCTTTAGAGTAGTAAAAATGTGACCACATATAACACTTTAACAAAACTGTAACAGAATGCCTTTGTTTTATAAACCGAAATGTTTCTGTATATGAGAAGCTGAAAAATGAGAACAAGGACATAGACATCTTCTTGAGAATTGAATGGTAATTAGTAACTTTTATTTGAGTCATTAAAATTTTTAACAATGAATTTTGAAATATATAATGCATTGAAATATTTCTTAAGTTTATGGTTTTCCCAGAACCTGTGCTTAGGAAACAGTAATCATAATTTATATACCTTTAAATCTGCTACTGTTGACTCTAATTAAGAGGTAATGTATAAAATTACATTAATTTTAAAGCGTTTCTAATAATTTCAGTATACTTTCCTATCAAGCTTCTTAATCCAAACTGTAGAAGTGGGTTACTTTTTTTTCCTTCTTTTTTTTTTTTCACCTACCCCAGCTCAAGGGAGAAACTGAAAGCAGATTGGTTGGCCAAAGTATAGGTGATACGAATGAGGGGAAAAAATGGAAAATTAATCAGTAATAATAGAATTTGAAGCTTGTTTTGGTCTTGATAGATTTTCCAATACTTACTGGAAAATTTCACACTGTATTTCATTATTTTTAAAATTAGAAAATTAAAGAATTATACACAAGTTCCTTTTACGGTCCATGATCTTATTGGGTGATGTCCATTTTTCCTCTAGGCATTAATTTCAATTTGCTGAAGACTCAAGGGAGAATCTTTGTCCCTTTATGCCTTCAGTTTTGCAAAACCTGCTTTAAAACAGGTTTATTATTTCCTGTTTATTAAGTAAAAGTTAAATTCCTCTTTCTAGCATAAATTGGTCACATCTTGTATTTTTCTCCTCTTTCCTGATATTCAGATGAGGTTGATTTCTTTCCTGTGCTCTCAAAAATAGCATTCTCACTCTGATCCCTGGGATTTTGTTCATGGTCTTTTCAATTAAGTTATTGTATTAAAAGAAATCGTTTTGTTCTATAGTATTTTGGCAAAGGAATGTGTTTTATTGCTGAGTTAGACTAGAAATTAAAAAATAAAACTTATCGAAATAATCAGAATTTTCCTTTAATAGTGATTACTCCAGTAAAAGTTTTGAGCAGCTGAGGTATTGAAAGAATGAAACTATTTTTATATACATTTTTGGGAGCATATATTTTTATTTTTTAAATTTGCTTATGTATTTGTAATTAATTTTATTGGAGTATAGTTGATTTACAATATTGTGTTAGTTTTTGCTGTACAGCAAAGTGAATCAGTTTTACATACACATATATCCAGTCTTGTAGATTCTTTTCCCATATAGGTTATTGCAGAGTATTGAGTAAAGTTCCCTGTGCTATACAGTAGGTTCTTTTTAGTTATTTATTTTATATATAGTAGTGTATATATGTCAATCCCAGTCTCCCAATTTATCCCTCCCTCCCTTCCCCCTTGGTAACCATAAGTTTGTTTTCTACATCTGTGACTTTATTTCTGTTTTGTAAATAGGTTCATTTGTACTATTTTTTTAGATTCCACATATAAGCGATATCATACGATATTTGATATCATATGATATGATATCATATCTTTGTCTTACTTCACTCAGTATGACAGTCTCTAGGTCCATCCATGTCACTGCAAATGGCATTATTTTGTTCTTTTTTATGACTGAGTAATATTCCATCATATATATGTACCACTTCTTCTTTATCCATTCCTCTGTTGATGGACATTTAGGTTGCTTCCATGTCCTGGCTATTGTGAGTAGTGCTGCAGTGAACATTGAGGTACATGTATCTTTTTGAATTATGGTTTTCTCCGGATATATGCGCAGGAGTGGGATTGCTAGATCATATGGTAGCTCTGTTTTTAGTTTTTTAAGGAACCTGCATACTGTTCTCCATAGTGGCTGTACCAATTGACATTCCCACCAACAGTGTAGGAGGGTTCCCTTTTCTCCACACCCTCTCCAGCATTTATTGTTTGTAGATTTTTTTTTCTTTTTTTTAATTTTTTTTGTTTGTAGATTTTTTGATGGTGGCCATTCTGACCGGTGTGAGGTGATACCTCATTGTAGTTTTGATTTGCGTTTCTCTAATAATTAGTGATGTTGAGCATCTTTTCCTGTGCTTTTTGGCCATCTGTATGTCTTCTTTGGAGAAATGTCTATTTCGATCTCCTGCCCATTTTTTGATTGGGGTTTGTTTTTTTGATATTGAGCTGGGAGCATATGTTTTTATTTTTATTTCTTTAAAATTTTATTTATTTATTTATTTATTTATATCTTTGGCCATGTTGGGTCTTCGTTGCTGTGCGTGGGCTTTCTCTAGTTGCAGCGAGCAGGGACTGCTCTTCGTTGTGGTGCGTGGGCTTCTCATTGTGGTGGCTTCTCTTGTTGCGGAGCATGGGCTCTAGGTTTGCGGCTTCAGTAGTTGTGGTGCACGGGCTCAGTAGTTGTGGCGCACGGGCTTAGTTGCTCTGCGGCATGTGGGATCTTCCCGGACCAGGGTTTGAACCCGTGTCCCCTGCATTGGCAGGCGGATTCTTAACCACTGCACCACCAGGGAAGTTGGAGCATATGTTTTTAAATAAGTGTTTTTTAGTGTTTTGGAATCTTTGGGTACTCAAAGTTAGTAACTATAAAACCCTGAGCAAGTCACTGAATTTCGGATGCTCCTTTCCTCTCTGTTGAGTGATGGTTTAGATAATTTCTAAACAAAGGTGTTTTGCACGCAACAGCTGCCCAGTAAATGTTCCTTTTACTCTCTACTCTTGTGTCTTTATTGTTTTCCTTTTTCATGATTGTTGCTTAATCTCTTATGAATAGAGAGAGGACTATTTCTATCTATATGTTTTTTTAACATTGTGGTAAGGCAGTTCTTGAAAAAATACGTAACATTAACCATATGAAGTTAAGCTGTGGTACGTAATCTATATTGTGACAACTGAGGAAAGGCCTTGGGAAGGAATTTTGGTGGTAGATTGGCAGAAAGATTTGTTTTAAAGTCATATTTAAAATTACATGAAATCTGATTTTGAGGTTTCTAATCAAAGATGTTTATTTTGTGCCCTGAATAAAATATTATTTGGTTTTCTGAAACATCTTTGTTCTTTATTTTGGGTAATAACGTTATATTTGTGTTTTGTGAAAAAACGAATTAGGAAATACTGAATTGACAATACTGACATTGAATTGGTTAAATGGAAAATCTTATTTTGATAATTGGGAACTCACTATAGATATCCAGGTGTTTTGAAAAGTTTTATTTAAAAAAATAGAAGGTAATTGTTTAAAACTTATAAGTACTTGTGTGCCAGGCACCTGAAATAAGCACTTTATGTGCATTTTGTCTTTTAAAAATCTGAACAGTCTACCCTATGAAGTAGGTAATAATAGTATCCTCAGTTTATGGGTTAGAGTACTGAGGCTTAGGTTAAGCAACTTGCCTAAGGTCATATGGGCTGTGATCTACTTAGAGACAAGAGTTGTTAATTATTATGTTTAACAGTATTTCCTTTAACACTTGTGTAATTTTATCTGCCACATTAGTCTTAACTTTGTTGAATTTAAAGATAATTAGAATATTCATGGGAAATAAAGTTCCAATTCTGAAAACTGGAAATTTAAGTATATAAATATTTAAATTTGCTTAGATCTTCTGGGATTTTAAATTATAGTATTTTATGCATTATGAAATCATGCTGAGTCAAGATAAAGTAAAACATAAGGTTTTAGTGTGGTGCTTTTTAAAAAAATTCTGTAGTTCAGATATAGTTTCCTTTTTGTCTGGTGAAATAGCCCTTTTAGCCAATTATGCAAAAAACCTTTTATTTTAGGGCTTTTAAGATTCAGGGGTTTAGACACAGTTTTGCCCTCTACTCACCTTTTCTTTTTTTCGGGGGTGGGGGGGCGGGGGTGGCGGTTTGCAGGTTAGAAGTACTGAAGAGTTTTATTTAATTGAATTGGTAATTTGTTAAACCTTTTGATTCAATCTTTTTGGTAGCGTTTCTGGAATGTATTAGTCTAAAATGTATTGATAACTAAATATAGTAGTCTACATCATTTTCTTAAATGTGGTATTTCAAAGGGCAATACTTTTAAGAATGAAAGATTAATTTTGTGTAATATTGTTACTGCAGTAGGATAGGGTTTTAGGTGTATCAACTGCAGGCTGTGTTCTTAAAATATAAGTTATCTTATGATTCCTTTGTCCTCAATGTCATCAAAATGAAATTTTTGAGTTAGAGTGGGAAAGAAGATTAATCTTTATAAAATGAGACATCTGGTTAGTTGGAATTTTGCTGTACTCTTTCAGTATAGTAGGACATTCTTAACCGAATTATTCAGTATGGCTCTTTGCCAAGATGTACTTACCTAGATGACCTTAGGCAAGTTGCTTAACCTAAGCCTCAGTACTCTAACACAAAAACTGAGGATACTATTATTACCTAGGTACTTTTAGTTAGGTTTTACTTTTTTCTTGCACTTTTTTTTTTTTCCTTGGCCTGAGTATTTGCAAGTGTCTGTATTGGTGTTAAGTAAATAAATCAAGTAGGTTGATTTCAGAAAAAAATAAAACCTATAAAAAAGAAGTTTCATAACTTCTTCACACTTCTGTATAGTGTCTATTAACCTTATATTTTTTATTGGCATTTTTTGAGTGCTTGTGGTATACCAGATACCTTTAAGAATTCTGCTCATGTACACACATACAGACACTCATGTAATGGGCTGAAAACCTTTTTGGGTACATTGTAATTATTATCACCTAATTAACAGATGAAGAACCTGAGGCACAGAAAATCACTTGGTTATGTTATAGTTAGGAGCCAGGATTTGAACATGGACAGCCTATATCCATGTTTTTAACTACTAGGCTAATCTTTTTCTATAAGTAAAACAAATTTGGTATGTCTAGACTTGGAGTAAATAAAGAAATAAGTGATTGGGGGAAGGAGTTGTAGTCATTATTACTAGTTCTGTATACTCTGATAAAGACTATTCTGTGGTTACTATTCATATGAGACTTTTAGGTAATTATAATTATAGCTATTGTTCACAACAGTTAACATTTTTAGAGCACTATGTGCCGGTCCTTTTGCTAAATACTGTACATGGCTTATCTATCTCTCTTCTAATCCTCATAATTACTCTATGAGGTAAGTACTGATTTCCCCATTTACACGTGAAGAAACTGAGATTAGGAGATGTTATGTAATATAGTCAAGGTTCGATGGATAGTAAGTGATGAAAATTGAAATTCAGCCAGTCTTATTCCAGAGTCTGTATTCTTAATCTTTATGGCATACTGCCTCCCAGTGTAGTTTGTTTAGATATGGCCCACTGAGTAGTGTGGAAAAAGGTAAATTAATTCCAAGGAAAGACGATATAACCATTTATTTTTCCACTGAAATGAAATTCCATTCTTTATGTTTTCATTGTAATAAGAGCCATTCATATATAGATATATGTTTAATTACTTGATTAAATTCTTACATAATAAAATTTGTGATCATTGGAAATGGGTATGATAGTCTATCATATTTTCATTTGTTGATTGCACTAATATTGTTAGGATGGATAACTGAATTTTTAAGTAATTAGAGTATGAAAGATAATACATATCATTTAAAAAGAATTTGGAATCACTTTGGGATTCTGCACTGCCTCAGGCATGTTTATGAAACTTGCTTTTCATTTTATCATTGATATAAGGAAATGCTAATATGTAACTATTTCTATTGGGACAAATTCTTAGTTATGTGGTTCTTAGTTATTTTTATTTTATAGTATAATATTTTGGGGGAAGTAGATTAATTGGAAGATTAATTTATGAGAAATAATATTTTAAGCAAATGATAGTCTACTCTGAGGAAAAGTCAGATATACTTTAATATTTATGATGTTGAAATGGAATTTACAAAATAGCCTTTTATCAGTGTGGTGAAGGATTACAAAGTTCTAAATTTCTTATGTAATTATGTTTGAGAATTAAGATAATTCTTATTGCATTCCTATTTCCATTTGGAAAATACAGGAATGTTTGCATTGATTTTTATACTTTGGCTTGGAAAGGAGTTAGTTGATATTTGAAAAATAGTTTTAATTTGAGCTGAAGTGCAAAAGTCATCCAATAACGATTTATTTTTATTCTTGGCTACCGTTTCTTTTTAAGGTATGTAAAATTTCACTGATGGTTTTGCTCCTGTTTTTATAGTTGCATGTAGTCTTTATTTTTCCTTCTAGTATTATTTTAAGTTGATTTAGAAAGAGCACCAAGAAACTGACATGGGTTGTACACCTACACAGTAGTATTTAAATATATATAAATAATATAAACTTTATAAATTTATTGTATACTAAAACTTGCTACTTAAAATACCTTTAAAATTATAGCACCATATAGTTCTCATCTTGTTTTGTTATTCATAGTCTGCAGTGCATAAGTTCTCTACTGAAACGTATGTCATAGTTTGACAATCATTGTTTACAAGTAATTTTCTCTCTTTTTATTACAATGCTTCCCCAGCAAGGACAAGTTTGGAAGGTTTGCAAAGCTTTTCACCTTCCCTCTGCCCGCTTGCCCGCTTTCAGATCAGTTTCATGTTTCATAACTTCTCTTTCTGCAATCCACAACATAGCCATAGTAAAGGATAAAAAACATTAAATTGCAAAACTGTATTTCTTCACACAATAGTTAACTTTTCAAAGGACACATCCTCTTTAAAATGCAATAAAAAGAAGTTAAGTAAGAATGTTATAATTTTAGTAATTCCCTAAGAAATAGCATCTCACTAGAAAGCAGTTAATTAAATGTCACAGAATGAAACTGAACAGTATTGAAGATTATTCTGTATTGCTAATAGTTCAGATAAAAAGTTCTTTCTAATAATAATACCTTACATTTGTACAATGCTTTACAGTTTACTAGAGAGAATGCTGTACTGCTGATGTGGTCAAAATGTAAGCATTTCCATTTGTTCTGTGCTTAAGAGATATAGAATAGATGTAGATTTCATTGTTTGAAGTGCTGCTGGTATGATGGAAAACAATGTAACTCAGATGTTTGGAGGAACAGGCAACACAGCTTTAGTGCTGTAAAGACAATTTTAGCAGCTTCCACTTCTTTTGAACTAGGGCTCTTGTATTAAAATGTTTAAAGTGAATGAGGAAAACATTTTGGAAGAGACATTTAAACATAAGCTTTTATTATATAACACGTAGAAAGAAACATTTCCAGTACTCTACTGAATATTTAATTTTGTAATATTTTAATAGCTTCAAATGAATACAGTCCTACCTCAAACCAAGAATTTTTTTTTTCTTTTTCTTTTTTTTTAGGTTTGAGCTTTTTCCTTCACTGCTGTTCTGCGCTAACTGCTTTGAAACTTTCCATGCATTTTTTTCAGTAGAAGAACATCTCTGTACTGTCTCCCATTGCATATTTCAGCTGTGACAGTCCCTGCACTTTGCCTATTCATTTTGTCACCTGCTCACCAAAAACAAATATCTCCTTAATTTCTGATTACAGATTTGCTATTATTCCTTGGTTTTAGAAGAAGGATGCATTTCACTTTTATTACTGTTGTTTTATAGGCTTGTGGAGACCCCAAGGCAAAACCATCCTACCTTATTGACAAAAACCTGGAATCTGCTGTGAAATTCATAGTCAGAAAATTCCCTGCTGTAGAAACCCGCAACAACAATGTAAGTCATTTAAATTTTTATATTACTTGATTTTAGCCATCCGTAGTGGTCAGTATAATGCTTGAAGTAGCTGTTATTTATCTACTTCTTTATATTTAGACATACAAATTGCATACATTGATTAAGGGCTTTTAGAGATAATATTCTTATCTCTGAAACTGGAAAAAAAAATGACTGAGCTACATTGCCATTTTATTATAGAAAACATGATCTTAATTTCTTATATACACTTATTACCTTTCAAATTGCAACAAAGAGTAAGGTAATAGATACATGTGTATTTCAAATATTTGCATGACTAGTTGGGGAGTTTTTTCTTATAGTCATAGACTTAACTTTGTCTTGAAGTTAGAAAATGTCTTCATAGGGCTTGTATTGTTTTTAGTAATTAGCTGTGTTTAGCTTTAAAATGTATTTGTTTCTCTAGTTTTTTCTATAATTGAGAAAAACATTTTTGAAAAATAATATAACAAGCTGATGGTGTTAAGGATCTTTATTATCCCATATTACTTTTCTCAGATGGGAAAATTTTTCATAGTACTCTATTGAAATATTTAGAGTCTTCCCAATATGGTCACATATCTTTTGGTAATTACTTATAATAACTGCTATGAATAACTAATTTTAGGAAATTGGGGTTATTTTTCACCTTGCTGTGGCCTTTTCATTTAAATTTTGTTGACTTGGAATCTTTCTGCATGTCTTCTCTTTTTCTTTATTTTTTTCTTTGATGGTCTTATGTTATAATTCTTGCTATCTCTTTTTCTTAATGTACAAACTTAGTCTAGAAATTTCCTCTTACATGTGATTTCCCTACTTTTAAGAAGCTCTGCTTAAGAAATATTTTGTCATCTTTTGGTTTCCTCAAATCATGTATGTTCATTGAAGATTTGTATTAGCCTGTTGATTCATCTTTCACTTAAAAATATTTTAATGTAGAGGAAAAATACCAGTCAGAATTAACAAAATACATCTGATAAAGTGCTTTTTAAAGAATTAATTTTAAAGTTTTTATGTTTTTTGTGAGTATGGGTTAATAGAAATCTTTCTTTGTTTCACAGAAGATTGTGTTTTATCATTGGTATATTAAGGTATCACAATTAGTTCCTGATTACAAGTGAGTGATTCAAAGCACACATCCTTAAGAACACTGTTTTTTGTGTGGAGAACTCTTTTTTTAGTTATTGACATTAATTAGCTAACTCATCTGAGAGATTATATACTCACTCTAAATTAAAGAGATTTTATAATAAAATCTGTTTTACATTTAATTTCATATACACTTCTCTTTCTCATGGCTCAAAATCTCTGTGATATGAGCTCTTCAGAGAATCTTTTCAGTTTAATTTGTATACGTATATATGTAAATTTCTGTGTGAGAATGAGCATTTTCTTAGAAAATTAGCAAGATCTGATTAAATGTATATTCAGTTTCATAACAGTAAAATTTTTTGTTAAAGAATAAATGGAGAATCTTTGTTCTTGATTTGCTGGGCAAGCTGTTTACAATAATGCTGTTGGGTTTTTTTTGCTTGTTTGTTTTTTAATAGTTTTACTTGCCTTTTCAACTTTTGCAGTACAAAATTGATTTTTTAAATAACAGCTTTATTGCAATATGATTTACATAGCACGCAGTTCACCCATTTAAAGTATACAATTCAGTGGTTTTTAGTACCTCCACAGAGTTGTGCATCCAATGCCACAATCAATTTTAGAACATTTTCATCATCCCCCAAAGAAAGCCCAGACCCAATAGCAGTCACTCCTGCCAACATCCACCCTCCCCCGCCCCCAACCCTAGGCAAACACGAATCTGCTTTCTGTATGCCTGCCTATCCTGGAGATTTTATATAGAGAGTCAAATAACATGTCTTTTTTGACTGGCTTCTTTCACTTAGTGTAATGTTTTCAGTTTATTCAAGTTGTAGCTTGTATCAGTACTTCATTTCTTTTTATTGCCAAAAAATATTCCATTGTGTGGGTATATCACATTTTATTTATCCATTCATCAGTTGATGAATGCTTGAGTTGTTTCTGCTTTTTTGACTATTATGAATAATGCTGCTATGAATATTTGTGTAAAAGTTATGTGGACATATGTTTTTTATTTCTCTTGGATATATACCTAGGAGTGGAATTGCTGGGTCATGTGATAATTCTATGTTTAACCTATAAAATCAATTATACAACGTTGTTGAATGTTATGACTACTTGTAGAATGTACTCTGGTTGTTTTGTTTGCAAAGTCTGAGTTCTGTCATATGGTCTTTACAACTATTCTATGTAATGCTATTCTTTTTTTTTTTTTTTTTAACCTGCTGAAGTACTGTGTAGTTTTTGAGTATTTGTGAAGTTTTGTGATCTTACTTTTGATTTGGGACTGCTAAAATCCTTTGAGAAGTTCCTAGCCAGTTTGGGTTAGGAAATGAGAAGTGAGGAGTTTAGTTTTATTGTTATTTTTAATTCTAGAGAAATAGTTAATAGAAGCTTAAGGACAGGGAATGACAGTAGCATCTTGTATTGATAGGAGCTTGCAGATTTCTGGCTACTAAAGCACACTGAAGAAATGGTATGGTATCAATGATATCACAGTTGGTTTTTTTCTGTCTTATTCCTTACTCTTTTCTTATTCTTTGGGCCATTGTATAAATACATGCTTCAGACCATGCTTACTTTATCTCAGGGATGAAGGAGATTACTGGTTAGCACTTTTTTGTTTTGATTTATGTTATACAAGCACCACTTGTCCCCAATTTCAGAAAAGGCAGTCACGAAAATTAAGATTGTTTCAGTGAAAAATTCAGCAAAATTTTTGCTTTCAAGTTTCTAAAATAGATCCTTACAAAAAAGCCAGTCTTATTTTGCAGCCAAAAAATTGTTGATTTTTGATTGTTTCTTTAGTAACTGCTCCTGCTTCCAGCTCCTATACTTTTAAATCCAGTAGAAGCTGGGAGCACATAGATATCTAGTATACAATGAAGGAAGGCAGTGCCAACTAATAGCAGAATTGGTTCCTAACATGGCTTCAATAAATGATGATGTTGGACTCTGTTGAGTCACTTTTACTGTCTTGCTTAGGCCCCTTTGTGACCAGTTATAAACTTACAAACTTTTCCCCCCAATTCTGGACTTAGGGAGAGTCTGTACCAAGGAATGTGATTTTGCTTTTTTCCTGGGTCATGGTGTTGAACTAAATGCACTATATGCTTCAAAGCAGGTTGATTAAGTAAAATTCATATGAATAAAAGCCATCCAGTTTTATAATTATAACAGACACTTAATTGAGGGTCTAATATGTACCAAGCTACATATTTTAATAGACTTTATAGATTTTCTTATTTAGTTTAGATTAAGGAAAGCATTTCTGAGCTGAGAGATTATTTAATTTGTCTATAACATGATATCTTCCATTATTTTGAAAGTGTAACTGTCAAATGGATTTATGATTTGTTTCTCATAGGTTTCTTATGAGCATATAGAGGGAAATCTGTTATTTCCCTGGATGGAGAAAATAGTAGAAACTCCTTATTTTATCAACAGGTAAAAATTGTTTTGCCCAAGAAATCCTAAAAGCTAATGTTCAGGTGTATGTTAAAACTTTTCTTAAGAAAATTTTTTTCTAAAATTTAAGAAACTTAATCCCCCTTCCCCTTTCTTCCTATGTTGTATTTACATCGAAAAGCTAGTTTGTGTTTTTAAAACAGTAAAAGCATCTGGCACAAAAGTGTCGTTATGGGATTCTCCTCTTTGTTGTCCATTTTAGTACAAAGTTTTGGACTTGATTCCCAAATTAAGGCGGAAATGATATACTGTCCTGTATATGTTAAATTAGATCTTAACACCCTAAGAATGAAGACATTGTGAGTAGAGTGGCACAATAATAATATAGGGATTCTAGACTTAGATACAGGCCATTATTGAAATAATTTGAAATTAAGCTTTCAGACTTAGAGGAATATTTTGTGTTATAGATATTGTTTATTTCCTCTCTCAAGGAGCACAGTATTACAAGATACTATGTAATAAATTATATTTTTTATTTAAGTAGCTTACAAATGTTACTCAAGGCAAGACAAAATAAAGCAACTCTAAAGGTGTCGTCATTGCAGTAAGGTTTGTTCAGAGATAACAGCATTAGAGTCTGTTTTTAGCCACCATTTTATCCCTAGTGCTTGGCAGATAAGAGGCACTAAATAACGATGAGTGAATGAACCTAACTGATATGCTTTAATTTAGCTAGCTTTCATTTATTCAAACATTGTCTTAGAACTATGTCAGGATTCAAACTTACCAACACTTTAAAAAAAAACTTCTTTATGTTATTAGCTATAAAAATAACTGTACTTTTTATTTTTAGTGGAGTCCCAGCTTCCTGAAAACATAAATGTGTTCTGGGGGTGGGGTGGTGGTATTGGGGATGGGGATGGGGAGGCTCTTGACACATGCACTGTGGTTTAGTCAGGAGTTAGAAGGAAAGGGTAAGAAAACTTGCTCGTTCCTAGTCTCTAAATGGGCATTACTTGTCTTATCATGGCTTCCATTATGATGGTAGTATACTAGTTAAGAGGATGGACAACAAACCAGAATTTGAATTTTGGTCTTTCCACTTATTAGCTGAATAGTTTTGGGCAGATCATTCAACATCTTAAGGTCTCTTTGTTCTTATTTCTAAAGTGGTGATATGGACTTTCCTGGTGGACAGTGGTTAAGAATCTGCCTGCCAATGCAGGGGACACGGGTTCGAGTCCTGGTACAAGAAGATCCCACATGCCGCGGAGCAACTAAGCCCGTGCGCCAGAATGACTGACCTTGCGCTCTAGAGCCTGTGAGCCACAACTACTGAGCCCACATGCCACAACTACTGAAGCCCGTGTGCCTAGAGCCCGTGCTCTGCAACAAGAGAAGCCACCACAATGAGAAGCCTGTGCACCGCAACGAAGAGTAGCCCCCGCGCGCAGCAACGAAGACCCAACGCAGCCAAAAATTAAATAAATTGATTAATTAATTTAATTTAATTAAAAAATAGATTTAAAATAATAAATAAATAAATAAATGGTGATAATTCCAATCTTAAGAAGCAGTTTAATATCTCCTAAAGCACTTAGCAGATTTGTGTAACAAATTGCTTTTGAAAACTGGAAGCTGTTATTTATATTACTTCTCTGACTTTTTGGTCTACTTTACTGGCCTTTCTTCTAGCAGCTCTTTCAATGTGGGTATTTCTAAATGACCTTTTTTTTCACACCCTGCAGTATATACGTATGAAAACATTTTACTTCCATGGCTTCAACTAAGTAATATACTATCAACTAAGTAATATACTAGATACTATACTATCTAGTAATGTGCTATCTGTAGTTACCCTTTGGACAGCTCCTCAAGCTAAATATCAAACATTCTATCCAGTGTTGAATACATGATTATCCTCCATTTTGTTTCTCTTCCGTGTTCTCTGTTTTGAGCCATCACCATTCACTTGGTTACCTAAACTAGAACCTTCGGAAACCCCTTTAACTTTTTTTTATATAAATTTATTTTATTTTATTTATGTATTTTTGGCTGCGTTGGGTCTTTGTTGCTGCGCGTGGGCTTTCTCTAGTTGCGGCAAGTGGGGGCTACTCTTCATTGCAGTGCGTGGGCTTCTCATTGCAGTGGCTTCTCTTGTTGCGGAGCACGGGCTCTAGGCACGTGGCCTTGGTAGTTGTGGCGTGTGGGCTTAGTTGCTCCGCAGCATGTGGGATCTTCCCGGACCAGGGCTTGAACCCGTGTCCCCTGCACTGGCAGGTGGATTCTTAACCACTGCACCACCAGCAAAGCCCTGTAACAGAGTTTTGATGATGTACTTTTGTGAAGAAGTATGTGTGTGTATCCTAATGGCAACTTAAAGAAATATTGGTTTTGACCAATTAAACTTTACCAAAATTCAAAGAATTCTAATACAGTGAGAACTAACTTGTGTCAATATTCTTTTAAAAATATATCTTCAACATTTAGTTAATATCTCTTCTACATGTAATAGTCTTTAATTCTGGCTTGAATAAAGAAAGTAAATATAAGAATGAACCCCTCATTAGAAGAAACAACTAAGCCTTGCTTTGATATATTTGAAAAGTATTTGAAATAGGTCAAGTGATGGCAGGGAATTGCATCAGCACTAATGACCTACCTAAACTGGTTTAAATCTTTTTATTTTTATTTTTAATTTTTACCATGCTAACATGAATACATGATAGTGAATCGAATAGTCTAGAAGAATTTAGGATGAAAAGCGAGTGTATGTAATCCTACCCCACTCTCTCCCACCCTGCTCATATTTCTCAGGGGGAACTTCTGCTTTTAGTATATCTGGAGGTTACCTCCAGAATTATAAGGAATATGCTAATTCTTTTATATATTCATTTTCCAACTCTAGACAGGATCTATTAATTCTTTGCTACAAAATATGACTATTTAGCTCATTAAGTTTCCTCCCCTCATTTACCCTCTCCCCTCTTCCTGATGTTTGATAGTTTTTTTGTTAACATTTTTGGATCATTGGTTACTTCCTTTTTAAATTTTAAATAGTATAGTTCTTTATATTTGTACCCTTACCCTTGGTCATTTATACTTTTATGTTGTCAAAATTGTTAATGCTTTGCTTTGGTTCTGTAATCATAAAGTGTTCTGAGATTGAATTATATGCTGATTCTAAAAATTAAAATTAATAAAGACCTGAGTGTTCGGTTTGCATTGCTGCACTCCATTATCACACTTTGCACTTTCTTATAAGTCCAAATAATATAATATGTTTACATTATATGTATTTTTATATACATAATGTCATATATTTATTATCAAAGTGAAATGGATTCTCTCTTCCAGAATATTTCACAGTTAAATTTGTTGCATAGATACATTGACTTTCTTGAATTAGTTAAGTGCCTTTATAGAATTTTAAAATTTATCCAGTCTAATAATCGTACCACCTTTCTGTAAGCTTTTTTTTTTTCCTGGGGCCCACTTTCCTATAACCCTCTGTCTTCTAACTTCCCTCTGGACAATTTGCATAAGCCTGCTGCATAGCTCTCGTCCTGGGACTTATTTCTCTTTATTGTCCTGAGTGTAATGGTTTTCACCTGAACTTTCACACTGAGTTTCATAGAGTTTGGGAATCCCCTGAAATTGTGTATGGAGTTCTTGTGTGAATGTATTTTTCAGCTTTTGTCATGTTCCCAAGGGTGGTTCTTATGATCCCAAAACACATCTGTTTTAAAATCACCTTATGTTGTGAATCTTGCCCACTCTATATTCTAATCATACTAAACTGCAGTAATACCTTCTTCAGCTCAAGGATGCTGTCAGTTTTTCTGCAAATGAAATGGCCAATGAGCATTATACTGGGGTTTCATAGCATAGTCCCCAAGGAGATGCATTCCTGCCATTTGCAATCATTTATCCATTTTCTTCAAATTTCCTGAAGTTATATCTTGCCAGTTTTTCAGCTATCTTCCAAATGTTGTTAGCCAATCCCTTTGGCTGCAATGGTGATTATGATTTCCTTCATAATAGCAAAGGATGTTACCAGTACCTAATCACCTGTTGATCTTCAGGTTTTGTTTTCTTGGTCATTTCTTTGAAGGGGCCTTTAGCCACTTTTAACCTGGTATCCTTTGAGTACCTTTGACATGGTATCTTATTATTGTTTTTCATGGCCAGTCCGTTTTTACCTGTTGTCAAATCAAAAGTTATTTGCCAAGATCCAAAATCGAAGACAGCAAAGGAAACTATAAGGGAATGAATAACAGATGTTGTAAAATACTTATTTTCTTTTGTTCTTCCTAGCACTCACTCATCTTGGCTAAAAATGTTTTAAATATGTACAGTAATGGTCTTTGGCCAAGAACATATAGGATAGTATACTGTGTTAGTCCTCATTGTCTGGTGTAGGATAGAATGTAGAACATGGGGAAATAGATTTAATTGCTTTATTTTTTAAAGAAATATTTTATTTTGGGAGAGTATACACTTTCATGGCACAAATGGCCATTCTTTCTCTTGCCTCTGGGTCTTTTGTTTATGCTGTTTCTACTATCTAGGACGTTCTTTCTCTCCCATATTCTTTCACTAGGATAATTTCTACTTGTCTTTCAGATCTATCCTTAGATGTCACCATTCCAGAGAAGCTTTTTCTAACTCTTTCAAATTAGGTTAAGTGCTGCTTGTGTATGTTCTCATAGTCCTCTCTATTATTCATTTATTTATTTAAAACATTTACTGGGTGCCTTCTATTAGCTAAGTCCTGTTCTGGGAGAGGGAATCCAGCAGTAAATAAACAAGTCACTGGGCTTTGTAGAGCTTACATTCTGCTGGACAGAGATAGACCAAAAAAAACCCCAAACAAACAAACGAAAAAACACATAATGCCACGTAGAGTTGAGTTCTAAAAAGAACAAAGAGTGATAGTGGGAAGATGCTAATTTACTTGACCTGGGGAAGGCCTTACTGAGGAGGAGGCAGTATAGCAAAAGATTTAAAGATAGGAGGGAGTGAGGTGAGCTGGGGGAGGAGCCTTCTGTGCTGAGGGGGCAGCAGTGGCAAAGGCTCAGGTGGGAGCATGCCTGTCTTGTTCATGGAACAGGAAGTAGGCCATTATGAATAGACCAGAGTGATTGGGGAAAGGGGCTGGGAGATAGTGGTAGGAGATGAGGACAGTGATTGAAGGGGTAGACACATGAGATAGGGCTTTCTAGGACATAGTAAGGACTTTGGCTAATTACTCTTGAGTTGAGATGTTATTGGATAAGAGTGGTAGAGGAATGAAATGATATACCTATGATCACTGTGGTTGCTGGGTTGAGAAATAGTCTGCAGGGGAACAGAAGTAGAAACAAACTGGTTAGGAAATTTGCAGTCATTGAGAGGAGAGCTGATAGTCGCTTGGTCTAGGGTGGTAGAGGTGAGAAATGTTCAGATTCTGGATGTTTTGAAGACAGAGCCTACGGTATTTGCCAATGTATTGGGTATGGGGTATATAAGACAATGAGAAATTTAAGACCCCAAGGTTTTTGGATTGAGGAAATACCAAGATTTACTGGAGTGAAGAAGCAAGAGGAACTGGTTTGGGGTGGGAGTATAGAAGGGATAGTACTCAGTAGCTTGATATTAGATATGTTAAGTTTGAGAGGCCTACTAGAAGTCTGAGTGGAGATGTTGAGTAGCCAATTGTATATATAAGCCTAGAGCTCAGGCTAGCATTAAGCTGAGAATCAAGTTGAAGAGGAATTATTGAGAGAGGAGGAGTGGAATAATCACTGAGGAGAGTGGGAGAGTGAATTGATGGTGAAAATGGCATAATGTTGCTACTCAGTTACGTTTAATGATCGTGAATTCAGGTTGAGATGGAGTCAGCATAGACATAGGCTTTCTCCTGCTGTGGGTTTTATCAGGTAATTATAATAGATGGAAAGAGGGACAAGGGAGTAATATAATGATGGGCCATTTAATCTTAAGATGGATAAAAGAGGAAACCGGACACGAGAGGGTGTGTTTCAATAAAAAGATAGTACGGTGAATGAATAGGATCTCCCTCCGAGCTCAAAGAATTGATGAAGGTAGGGTATTAAGAGGGTATTAGAGATATCAAGTGGGAAGTATTCTTCCATTGATGCCACTTCACCTTATCTCCAAATCTCCCAAGAACAACAGATGTCCAAAAAGGCCAGAAAGAAGTCAAGACAGCTTAAGCATAAACTTTATTCCTCTTTACAGGCCTACTGATTGAGGCAATTTAATATGAGCCACCACTCTCTTGTCAGTATGTAATCAGTTAACAAAAATAATCCCTGAGTGCTCTCTGAGTTTTAGGCCCTCTAATTTTCCCCATCTTGTTTCTCATCTTCACCACCCTTAGAAGCTCTGACCTTTCTTGTTATTGTCTTTCTCATACTATTTTGTGTGTGGGTTTTTTGTTTTTTTTTATAAACCTCTTTCATGTTATTACAAATTGGTGAGGGTCTTTGTCTTGAAGGGAAGGTGGGAATTAATCATTGTAGTTTTTCACCATCTTTGAACCTTACACTTAGAAGTTAGTGTGGTATAACCAGATTCTAAAACTGGATATTTATCTAAAAAAAGTGAGAGTTACCTGTATATCTAGATATACAGTCCTCACTAGATTGTATGCTCATTTAGGGGCAGTGTCATCATTTTATTCATAGTTTCATCCCCAGCTCTTCCAGCAGTGTCTGACAATATAATATCAGGTTGGGATATTTGTTGACTAAATGAATAATATAATTGTTAACTAAATAATTGTTAACTAAATGAATGAATAATATTATTACAGTAACTTGTCTCTTATTAGAGGTTACTTTTCATATCACAAGCCTCTCTGAATCACATCTGGGAACTAGGAAGCAATACCACTCGTAGGAATCTGCTCAAGAAAAATGAAAGTACATTACATGTCCACATATAGATATGTTTATAGCAGCATTCATTGTTCATAATAGCTTAAAACTGGAAATAATTCAAATGCCCATCAACTGATGAATAAAGTAAATTGGTAGTATATGCATTTAATGGAGTACTATTTAGCAATTAAAAGAAACAAGCTACCAATACATGTTATAGCATGGATGAACTCCAGAAACATTAGGCTAAATGAAAGAAGCTAGATGTAGAAAGCTTATATATTATTTGATTTCATTTTATAGGGAATGTCTGGAAAAAGCAAATTTATCGAGGCAGAAAGCAAATCAGTAATTATTAGGGATGGGGGTAAGAATGGGATTAACTGCAAATAGGCACAAGGGAACTTTTTGGGATAATGGAAATGTTCTAAAACTGGGTAGGGGTGGTGGTTGCACAACTCTGTAAATTTACTAAAATTATTTAATTGTTCACTTATGGTGGATGAATTTTATGATATATAAATTATACCTCAGTAAACCTGTAAAAAACAAATGATTTTGAGCAACCAGAAATGGTAGTTTATAAAAAATGAAGTTTATTCAGAAATAAGCTTTTTGGTTCTCACTCTGCCCAAGCTTGTTGAGTTTGCTTAGGTAAAATTGTAACACGTATATTTTCCAATGCATTGTACCTTAAAGGGTATTCTCATCAGGAGCAAATGATAATTGATAGGAAGAGAAATAAAAACTTTAAAAACTAAAAAATATAGCCAGCAAGGACTGTTTAATGTTGGCATGTTACCTTGCACATGTCAGTAGCACCTGAGGCCATCTTGACTTAATTAGCTCAGTATAATTATTGAGTACAATTATGATATCTAATCAGTAAGAAAAGCCTGACTTATTTCTCTGTACCCAGGTTGTGAAAGCAAGCTAATCACATATTTGAAAGACTTTTAAAAAATATTATTAAAATTGAGTGTAAAGGGACTAGCTTCATTTACATTTTCATTCATAATGGAAAATGGTACCATTATATGAGGTAAATTGTATTTTCATTAACACAGTGTGGTATCTTTTATACAAAGATGTTAGATCTGACCGACCACACTATACTGGGGCATATATTTAGTGCTTTTCTAGTACTAATGATAAAATTAGTTTCATCAGTTTGCATTAATTTAACCATCTTGTGACCAGAAATCTTAAACTTCCAAGATTTTTCCTGGTGCAAGTTAATGTGCTCAGGTGGTGAAATAGAGATTATTTTAATTTCTTTTATTGAACTTTATATTAATCTTTGTTTCAGTTACCTAGTGCTGCATAACAGACCACCCCAAATCTTAATGGACTTAAAACAACAACAACTTATTTCATATTCTGGGGTTGATTGGACAGTTCCTCTGCTGGTCTCACCAGCCTTAGGTCACAGCTGTGTTCTTCTGGTGGGTGGTTGGGGCATGGGGCCTGTTGGGATAGAGGATGTGGAACCTTTCTTTCCGTGGGATATGTTAGCTTTCCCACACATGACACTTTAGGACAGTGTTCCAAAAAAGAACAAAATGTGAAGCTATAAGGCCTTGTAAGTTAAGAGTATCACTTCTGCTGCTTTCTCTTGGTCAAAGCAAGTCACAAGGCCAGCTGAGATTGTAAGGGTGGGAAAATAAACTACATCTCTTGATGAGAGGAACAGTAAAGTCCTATTGCAAAGAGGCATGCATAAAACCTTTAATTTTTTTTGCCTTTCTGTTCTTTAAAAAACAAAACTCTTTGCTTTTCAGAATTAATTTAAACAGATGACAGCAATATAAGCTTGAAAAAGATCACTTTAGTATATAAAATGAAGAGGTTGAATTAGAGTTCTTAGAAGCTTCAATCTGTGAGATTGATGAAGCTACAAATTAAATAGGAGTATTTTCTGAGAAGAAAATAGCCTTAGCTTTGGTATCCCTATACTACTTTTGTCATGGTGTGGCAACTTGCATTTTAAAGTGTATTGAAGAGGTGTTTTGAACTTTGAAATCTGATTGACCTGGATTAACATCTTACCCTTTTCTAGTCTGTTTCTACATCTGGAAAATGAGGATAAAAATATACCATGACTGGGAAGATGAAAAAAATTCTGGAGATAGGTGGGGTGATGGTTGCACAGCAATGCAGATATATTTGTAAGTGTGAACTGCACACTTATAAAGTATGGCTATAGTGGTAGACTTTGTTATGTTTTACCACAATTTAAAAAATGAACCTTGCAAAGTTGTTATGAGGATTAAGTTTAGTAACAAATACTAAACACTCAGTAATGCTTATTTACTAGGCAAGTGTTAGGATAACTTTCCCTAAAATTTATTTACTACCTTTTGCTCAGAAAAGTGCATTTATGAAATATTGAATGCCAATGGAATCATTTGTATATAATAAAATGAAAGTTCAACAAGGTCCCGTGAACCTTTTTTAAAATGACTAATCTTTGTGTTAATTTGGATTTTCATATAATCTTAGGAGATTTGCTTATATTTGATATGAATATGTCATTCTCTTTAAATGTTTCTCATTTCTTATCCTGTAAGGACATAATGAAGTATTTTACCCAACAGGGATTTATTCAGGGGATTAAATCACCGCTCTGTGTTAGGATACATAAACTCATTTGAGACATGAATTGATACCTGATATTGCATTCATTGATAATTAGTGCAATTTAAAAGTTGATTCTATGACTTACGTTGAGAAACTTGAAAATCATTTATTTATTCATTTAAAGTGCATCTACTGTGTGCTAGTATTCTAGACCTTGGATACAATAATAGCATGAAATAATACAAACCTCCTTGCCTCTGTGGAATTTCAATTCAAATTAGGATGTTAGACAACAAACAACTGAAGTGAATAAATACGTACTTTTATTTGGAGATAAGTGGTAGGAAGAAATAGAAAGCAGGATGAGGAGTAAGAGAGTAACGTGGGTGAGAAGACTATTTTAGGTGAGTGCACAACAGTGGCTTCTCTGAAGAGAAGTGAAGGATTGAGCTATGTGAAGAAGTAGAGACGAGCATTCCAGACATGATAAAGAGCAAGTGCAAAGGCTCAGAGGTGGGACCAACCTTGGTGAATTTATTTGATGAACATAGCACGCAGACCAGTATGACAACTACTGAGAGAGGCTGGAGGAGCATGAGGGGAGATGAAGTTGTAGAGACAGGCAGGGGTCCTATTCAGATTTTATTCTGAGACATTGGTAAGGACTTTGTATTTTAAGTGTGATGGGAAACTATCAAAATTTTTTTAAAACCCTTTATTTTGAAATAATATTAGACTTAAACAAAAATAATACAGTGAGTTCACGTATACTCTTCACCCAGTGTTAATATCTTGTATAACCTTCATTGGAATAATCTCTTCAGGGTAGTGTGTTACCTTATAATGTCCACTCTCCTGCTACTATATGGAGAAGACTGAAGAGGCAAGAGCAGAAGTACAGAGATCAGTTAGGAGGCTTCTATACTATAGTATTCCACATGAGTGTTGATGAGTAGAGTGGTGGCTGGACAGTTCCTTAAAAGAGGTTTACGCAAATAGCCTCTCAGCACTCTTATTTTAAAAAGCCTGGTTTCAGGACTTCCCTGGTGGCGCAGTGGTTGGGAATCCGCCTGCCAATGCAGGGGACACGGGTTCAAGCCCTGGTCCGGGAGGATCCCACATGCCATGGAGCAACTAAGACCATGTGCCACGACTACTGAGCCTGCGCTCTAGAGCACGCAAGCCACAACTACTGAGCCCTTGCACTGCAATTGCTGAAGCCCGCGGGCCTAGAGCCCGTGCTCCGCAACAAGAGAAGCCACCACAATGAGAAGCCTGCGCACCACAACAAAGAGTAGCCCCTGCTCGCTGCAGCTAGGGAAAACCTGCGTGCAGCAATGAAGACCCAACTTAGCCCCCCCAAAATAAATAAATAATAATAAAATTTAAAAAAAAGAAAGAAAAGCCTGATTTAGAATATCATACTAAGAAATTGAACAAAGCCTTCCCTGAACCAAACTTCTGTACTTGGTTGTTTTTTAAGAGGAACAAAATACTAGCATAGTTTAGGTCAAGAAAAATAATTTATTATGCATAAGCAGTTTCGATGATGAAAGAATATTTGAAATGGGTGAATAAAGGACTTCAGTCACTTTCCTTTATGTTGAAAATCTGTGAGTTAGCTCTCTTAGTTATTGGTTCCTTATTGTAATTTGCTAGTGTCTTTTCTTTGAAAGAATGAAAGCTAGTAAATACTAAATTTCAATCAGTTTTTTAGATACTTAACATTTTGTGTAGAAAATGCTTCTTAATTGTACAGAGATTAATTACCAAGATTTTTCATTGCAAAGATATGATCTTATTTTTTGATCTGCATGGCTATTTATCCTGTTTATTTTGTTTCTACACATTTTACTTAAATTTTAAGAATAATGATCCACAGTTAGAAGCTTCAATGAAAGCATTGTACAGATATTTTGCTCATATAGTTAACCCATGTATCCATTATATACTTTTAAAGTGTTAGCGAATATTGATAGAATCATTTCTCAAAATTGTACTTTTCTAATGTTCTGTTCTATAGCATCAAACAATCTATTACTGATCTGTATTCTTAAACCATTTCCTACTTTTTATTTACCATAAAACAAAGAGATAATGGGGGAAAAAAAACTTGTTCTGGATGTTGAACCTAGAAGTTAAATACTTTTTGGTAGTGTCTGCTCTACTTCACTTTAAAAACTAAAATGGAACATTTTTTGCAGTTGAAGCCCAGGAGTTGTAGACACTTTTATTCTTTGTTGTTATAGTTGAACTTTCATGCAGAGCTTTATGGAATTTATTTTCATTAAATAGGAAACATAATTGTAACTATATGCAGAGACGTTGAGGGGATTTTGTGAAATACTTGTATGTTATTTGGAACACTGCCTGGCAAAGAGAGCATGCTCAGTTAATATCAGCTCTTATTAGAAGTACTATGAGTAGTATTGGGATTATTTAAAACAGCTTTATTTTTGCTTATTTTGGAGAAGTGGTCTGTGAGCATCTTCTGTTATTCACTTAATATTTAATGAGCAGCTTCTGGGTGCCAGGCACTGTAAACTGTTCTCATGTATATTATCTTGGCTAAACTGCCCACATTAGCTCCCATTTTGATAATGAGGGTATTAGACTCTGAGAGGTTGAGTCATTTAGCCGTGATTTCACAGTAAGAGGTGGGTGTCACTTGCTAAAACATGTCATCTGACGCCGACATATAAAGGTCTTTTAAAATTGTCCTAATCACTCATCTGATAGATGTTTATATTGTGTACTTCTTTATGTGCAGAGCTGTATGATATGGGCTGTGGAGTTTGATACACTGTCTCATAGTGTTGGAGGTAACTGATATAAGGTAGAAAGTGATATTATTATAAATTACACACATTTAGAGGAGGGAGATGTTATTTGCATTGAGGGAAAAAGTTCAATCAGGAATGTTTTCTTGAAAGTCAACATTTAAATTGAGTAGTTTAGGAGTAGTAGGATTTGGACATACATGAGTGGTGGAATTTGGACATCTCAAGAGAAGAAACAGTAAAGAAAACATGAGATGTGTATAGAAAATAGTGAATAGTTTGTTTTGGGTACTGTGTGTAGTGTGTGAATGGATGTAGGGGAAATTTAGATTGGAATGGTAAATTAGGACCAAATTATGTAGGGTCTTAAAAACTTGAGTAGTTATTTTGAATTCAGATATCCATTAGTTCAGTAAATTTGTTTTATCCAGTGTAGAGGCTAGTTACATACAATTTGGGGGGAAATAAAATTGAATGAGAAATTGAGACCATAATGAGATTTTACTATTAAAAAGGAAGATGGGGGGCATGTGGAATGGTAGAAAGAACACTTTATTAGGAGCATGGATATGAAATTTCTAATCCTGGCCTTGTCATGTTAAGTAGTTATATAACCTTGGGAAGATTCTTTTAAGTTCTGTGAGCATTAGCTTCTTAATATGAAAAATGAGAATTTTTTTTAAAATTTTATTTATTTATTTGTTTTTGGCTGTGTTGGGTCTTTGTTGCTGAGTGTGGGCTTTCTCTAGTTGCGGTGAGCGGTGGCTACTCTTCGTTGCGGTGCGCGGGCTTCTCATTGCGGTGGCTTCTCTTGTTGCGGAGCACGGGCTCTAGGCACGCGGGCTCAGTAGTTGTGGCGCATGGGCTTAGTTGCTCCGTGGCATGTGGGATCTTCCCGGACCAGGGCTCGAACCCGTGTCCCCTGCATTGGCAGACAGATTCTTAACCACTGTGCCACCAGGGAAGTCCCGCAAAATGAGAATTTGTATAAAAGATCCTTAAGGCCCATAATAAGATGGTGACTGTGTCATTTTTTATCCAAACTAGGACACTGAAATTGAAAGGAGGCGCTATTAATAATTAACCCAGTAGCAACCAAATTATACTTTTGCTTTTTATCCTATTATATTATGAGTTTACTTTCACCTGTTACCTTGCAAAGTTCAAATTTAAAGTACTGAAAAGTAGGGGAAAGGATTAAGACATCAATTGTAAATGTCTAATGTTATTGAACAAGGTAAAGGTAGTATAATCTGAGGAAATAGAATCATTTAAAAATGTGTCTGCTTGATGTTGTGAGTGGTAATGATTAAAAGTGTGCATATAAACATAGAATTGTTTTGAAACATATATTGTTCAAAATAAAGTCACCTACTCCCACAGATAAAGCTAGAACAGTTACATACGTCACTATAAGTATATATCTCAGTTTGCCTGGCATATAGGGGAAGTAGAGATACTTCGTTTATGCTTTTTTTAATGTCCTCAGGGACTGCCGTGTCTAGGGCACTTTATAATAGTTGGGTCTACCAGAATGCTGTGCTTGCTGTTTTTTAAATAGTCTTTTAATAGTTTTTTTAATCTCCTGATGTTATGCTCACTATTATAAATTTTCTGACTTATCATAATAGTTCAATACAATTATGTGTAGAGGCACCTCTCCCCCGACACTCCTGTGTAGGTGTAAGTACGAACTGATTGAGGGCCTCAAAACTGTATGGGCTTTAATAGCAAGTTTGATATTTTGAAGCACTTCCTCATATTTTCTGGTTTTCTCATGTTCTAGGTGAATTATTTTATATTTAATGTGCATTCAGATCACCTGGGTATCTTGTTAAATGGCAGATGCTGATTTGGTAGGTTTGAGGTGGGCCTGAGATTCTGCTCTTCTAACAGAAGTGGAAGATGTGGAAGTTTCTATTCTGTAGACTACATTCAGAGTATCAGATAGGTTCTAGATGTTTTTCTGGAATTCTGGCAGATGATGTTAAATATGGCTGGATTCTTTCAGAAATTATATTAATAGCTGTTTTAAAGAGAAAACTTAGGACTTTTGTAAATTTAATAATACAGTTGATTGAAACAATATTTGTCTTTTTTATTCACATTTCCTTCTTCATACGTTTACCAGTGTCTTAACTCTAGTTTTGCTTCTTTCTCATTTCTTTTTTGTTGTTTTGGTTTTTGCTTTTCTTTAATGTATTATTGTGTTTTGTGGATCTGGTCAGGGAACCGTTACTGTATTTTATGTTTGTATCTACATTTTATTTTGCATGCGTAACGTGGCTTTGCCTGGATGTTCTTTTTGGTAAGTTCCAAATTTATAAAGCATATTGTTTTTTGTAGTGTAAGTTACAATGTTTTTCACCTTCTTTTCTACCATTTCTAGTAGTGTGGTCATGGTCATGAGTTGTTTTTAGTTTTTTTAAAGAGTTCATTTGATAATTATTTTTTCCTAACACTTTCCAATTTTCCTTAATAGTAGTGCACTTTGGTACTAATCTGCTTTGATTCGTTTTATAGCCTCACAATGTCAGTTGCTGGTCCCTATTAGCAGTTGCTGTCTCAAGTATTTTGGTTTTTTAAAAGAGCCTTAATCATCTAGAAATATTGTCCTAAAAGCTTGTGCTTCCATTTAGCAATCATAAAAGAAGATAGTTTGTAGTAAAACTAAATAATTTTGTTCTCAGTAAACAATGCATTCTAATTTTGTTTTCACAGCAACAGCTTGCACAACTACAGAAAGAAAAATCAGAGATTCTGAAAAATCTGGCATTATATTACTTCACATTTGTAGATGTTATGGAATTTAAGGTATGTATTTTAATGTATAGAATTTAACATTTCAGAGATAGATTGATATTTGTTAATCATATAAATTGTTCTGTCACTTGTAGATAATAAAATTAGAATTCTTCTAGAACAAAAATTCAAAATACATTTTATTTGTGTGTGTTTTCTGAATTTAGTAGTATTCATATAGGTAAAAGGTTTAAATAAACTTTTATTTTCAGGACCATGTTTGTGAATTGCTGAATACTATTGATGTTTGCCAAGTCTTCTTTGATATTGTAAGTATTATTTTCAGAAAAATTTCCAATTTTTCTGTCTGTTTCTAGTAGAACCAAGGGGATCAAATGCTTTTCTTTAGAGAAAATTTAAATGATTAGTATATAAAGTTTCAGCATTGTTAATTTGGCTTGTATTTTTTAAGGTAAGGAGTTATACTGTATTTTCATTTGTTTATTTGATTGTCATTGAATATAAATCTTGTACATATTCGGAAATAGTTGTTAATTTTAGTATTTATTTTAATAGGCCCAATTTTAAAAGGTTACACAAGTAATCCTTTTCTCTCTAAAAAGCATACTTGATAAAATCTTTCTTAAGTCAATTTCTAGATATAGGAAGTCAAAGTGAAAAACGTCTCCACTGACTTAATGGTGAACCTGTTTATCTATTTAATACTCCTTTTTTCTTGCTTGGTGAGATTTGCTTTCATGTTTATTATTTTTCTGGTTTTGGTTATTCTTTTAAACTGTTAGCAGTTTGAATAGGGTGATCACAGACTCTTTTTCATCCATAAAATTGTGTCACAAACACAAAACTATTATCTATAACTCCCAAATTTTAGGCATGTTTTTGGTGAAAGGAATTAGATAGAATTTCAGAAATGGGGATAAAACAAATAACTATAGAAAATTATTAGCTTTCAGTAGCTGCCGTGAAGATTTTTGTGTGTGTGCTTAAAAGTTTGTGAAATAGGAAGGAGTTGAACTTAATGTTTTTTTTTTCCTAGACTGTAAACTTTGATTTAACAAAGAACTACTTAGATTTGATCATAACATATACAACACTAATGATACTGCTGTCTCGAATTGAAGAAAGGAAGGCAATCATTGGATTATACAACTACGCTCATGAAATGACCCATGGAGCAAGGTAAACCTGCATTATAAAAATCTGTGTGAAATTCCCAATTAATTTTATGGCTTACAACTCAGTGATATTTGATATGTCTGTTTTAAGTGACCGAGAATACCCACGTCTTGGTCAGATGATTGTGGATTATGAAAACCCTTTAAAGAAGATGATGGAAGAATTTGTACCCCATAGCAAGGTAAGAGCTGGTTTTTAGGGGTGCTTCAAAAGGCATATGAGATAGCTTAAGGGGGGATAGTTAGAGTGATAAACTACTTTTAAGAAAGAAAATTATAATGAGATGTGAATAATAGTTATGCATGGTTTTATCTAATTGTGAACCAGAGAACTCATTAATTAGGTTCAGAATAGTGAATAGAGACTCAGGAATATATTGATCCATTGTAGTTTTTAGGTTCAGTATAGTGTATAGAGATAGTGAAGTTTAATATTTGAGAATGTCTATACTCGTATCAGATTGCTTGGGTTCTAATCCCAACTCTGCCAATTACAGTGTAATATTGGGCAAGTTACTTAACCAACTTCAGTGTACCTCAGTTTTCTTACCTGTAAAAGTGCAGTATTAAATGAGTTACTTTGTAAAGAGTATTTAGGTACATAGTATTTAATAAATTTTAGCTATATTATTATAATATAGCCTCTTAATGAGAGAAATATTACAGGAGTTTTGTGATAATTTGGCATGTCTGTCTTTTATGGTATATTAAAAAAATAGTACTTAATGAAATAGTTTTGGTTTAGAGTCTTGCCTTTATGGCTTCTCTGAGGGAGGGCTAGTTCCTAAGCACATCAAGGAAATTTACAGGTATCCTCATTATTTATAGATAAGGAAATTGAGGGCTGGAGAAGTGATATGATGAAGTAAGCCATTTGGTAGCAGTAGTGGCAAAACTAGAGCTAAAACCCAGGATATTAGAATCTTGGCCCATTGTTCTCTTTGAATGATGAGAGTTAGACATTTTTTTTTTTTTTAATTTATTGTTTTATTTTTGGCTGCACTGGGTCTTTGTTGCTGTGCGCGGGCTTTCTCTAGTTGCGGCGAGTGGGGGCTACTCTTCGTTGCGGTGTGCAGGCTTCTCATTGTGGTGGCTTCTCTTGTTGCGGAGCATGGGCTCTAGGCACACAGGCTTCAGTAGTTGTGGCACGTGGGCTCAGTAGTTGTGGCTCGCGGGCTCTAGAGCACAGGCTCAGTAGTTGTGGCGCACGGGCTTAGTTGTTCCATGGCATGTGGGATCTTCCCGGACCAGGGCTCGAACCCATGTCCCCTGTCTTGGCAGGAGGATTCTTAACCATTGTGCCACCAGGGAAGCCCGGAGTCAGACTTCTTAGTAATACAGTATTTTTTATGAATCTATGCTTTTTTTTTTGACATACAGCTGACAGCAAGAATTTTCCTTCAGTTTTCTTACTCCCATGAAAATTCTGAAGATGCATTTCCGGTTTAATTTCTTTGCATAGCTGTATTATACCTACAAATTTATGTAGGTTTAATGTCTTGGAGTTAGTTGAATCATTAGTTTGAAAGAGGCTAGTAGATGACATCAGTTTTGAAGTAAAAATCAGCATTGTAGATGAAAGTGTCAGGATTCCTCAAAGTGCTGAGCAGATCATTGTTGTCTGTCTCTCTGATTTTGATAGTCCTTTTTCCTCACCTAGAAATGTCTTCCCTACTCCTTTCCTATCTTTTCTCTGGATCTGTTTCTAACGTCCTGCCAATCATGTATGGCCTTGTTTTTAGTTAGCCACTTCAAATTTGGTTCTTTTCCCAGTTAGATGATGAAAATTTCTTTTAAAGGCTGTTGGATCTCTATTTAAGTTCTCCATAGCCATTAGCATATATTAGACAATTAATAATTACTTGAGGAGAATTGTCCATTTGGATTAGACCATTTTTCTCCTAATCTTGATTTTTCCAGTGTTCTGTGATGTCTCAGGGTTTTGATAGAAAGGCCATCATGTATTTGCTAAGATTTGTTAAAATTCAGTTAATTTAATTTAAAAAGCTATTCTGAATCACTTGGTGGAGTGTGATAAGAACAGATTCCTGGGCTTTACTCCCAGAGGTTCTGGTTCAGGCAGAGCCCTGGATTCTCTTTTTCTGAACAAACTTCCCTGGCAATTTATGTGCAGCCAGATTAAAGAACCACTCGTACAGAATTTTTAGGAAGGAGGGATGAATAGCAAAGAATAGTTAAAAGCAAGCAAGAATCAGATGAGATGAAAAATTAAATACCTTGATGATAAAGCTGTAATTAATAGACCAAATGACAAATAGAAGTTAAGTAATTTATTAAGATAAAGTACAATGGGTTATTTTTAGAAGGCATTCTTTGAAGAAATATGAAACATGTTGAGCTGTGTTAACACTTAGTCATGTAACCTTAATGTCTTTTTCTTTCAGTGAGAGCTATTGAGTAGAAAGTGATGCACAAAATGATGACCCTAGACTCTCTACCCTTTTTGAAATAAAGATCTCAAGATTGCCAAACATTTTCACCTTAAGAAAGTAACATGATTTCTTGAGCTAAGCTTTTGCTGAGGAATGCAGAATCTATGTAGCTTCCTGAACTTAAAAAAAAAAAAATCTAGAGGAGGATAACTGGAACCCACCTCAAATATTATATGGAGCGTAGTTGTAATTAGGCTCTTGTTGTTTTACGATGATACAGTTAGAAACACACAGCAGTTGTAGCTGGAATTTAAATGGAAATTGAAAAAAAAAAAACATTTTATTCCTCAACTTTCTTTTTTTCTATTTAATTAGTCTCTTTCAGATGCACTGATTTCTCTTCAGATGGTGTATCCACGAAGGAATCTTTCAGCTGACCAGTGGAGAAATGCTCAATTATTGAGTCTCATCAGTGCACCCAGTACAATGCTTAACCCTGCACAGTCTGACACTGTATGGTTCTGTATTTTCTTTTTTGAATGAAAATAGTAAAGTTGATTTTTAAAAAAAAAATATCAGTTAAGCAGTGCTATTGCAGTTTTTCTTCTAATTAGTATTAGCCCGTCAGTGAAGTTTATTTATTGTAAAATGCTCAGTATTTAAATCATACCATTTAGTTTTTGTATTTCTAGATTCTGATGCTAAGTTAGTAAAATTAGTAGTATGAGTATTTTCTTTTAAGATTTAAAAATTTGCTTTGCCTTATTATGGTAGAAAATTTGGAAGATTCAGAAAATTATAAAGAAGAAAACAAAAATCATCCCAAATCTCACCAACTAGAGAAAATCGCTATTGTATTCTGTTACATTTCTTTTCAAGCTTTTTTCTGTGTATATGAACATAGATGTTATGCATGTGGAGAATACACACACATAATTACTGATTTGGGTGAGACAGTGAACATCGAGGTACATAAATCTTTTCTTTAACTTGACTAAAATTTTATCCTTTGGAATACTGCAAACTCTGCAATAGACTTGGGAAATTTGGAAGTAGTCATTTACCAGATTGAACATAATTTAGCAACAGTGTTTTTTAAAGAGAGGTTTCAGGGTGTGTAAATGTGAAAGAGGCACAGCTTTCATTGTCCTTTATGGACTGCAAGTATAAATATAGGTTATAAAACTTTCATTCAACTTTTCAAATATGTTGTGGTGGTATATGAACCAAGAGTTGAGTAGTCAGACTTCTCAGGAGGAAGAGAAGGAGGAGTGACTCAGTACAGAATATTTTTTTAAGAACTTCTTTAAGCCACAAATTTATATTTTCTCTTTTTAAGATGCCTTGCGAATATCTCTCTTTGGATGCCATGGAAAAATGGATTATCTGTAAGTAAAATTGGTTAGTTTTTGATTACCCCTCACGTTTAAGTTTTAGAGAAAAATAACAAGTAACATGTATTACTTTTGTGCCAAGCACTGTGCTAAGCCTTCTATGTACATTACCTCATTCAGTCCTTATACTCACCCTGTTAGGGTAGATGGTCTTTTTTATAGATGAGGAATCTAAAGTTTAGTCCACACAGCTAGTAAGTGACAAAGACAAAGAACCCACACTAAATCCAAGACTGATGGTCTACATTATATTCCCTCTCAACACGGCCATCCAAACTAAATTTTTATTTTATTTTTAATGATTTTCTTCATATTGCATTTATTCAGTTAAGGTTTTTGGTCTTAATTTACTTTAGTATATGTAATAGATGACTCATATGTTTGCATGGGAGATAAAATTACTTGTTTGCACTCCTAGGAAGTCCACAAACTATGGGAGAAATAGACACACAGATATAATATAAATGAGAATTGCTATAATATAATTTTTTCTACCACCCCAGGTCCACTGGCAGAGGGGAATAATTTTGAGCAGTTTGTGCTTTTTAGTTCTTATAAAATAAGATTTTAATAAAATAAAATAAATTTGTCTCTTAATTTATTAATATTTAGGTACTATTTGATGACTTTTTATTATACTGTTTCTAAAACTGGTGAAGGACCAATTTTTCTTTTTTAATGATTTTTAGATTGATACTTTTATAAAATACAGTGGAACTGAATTACTGGAATTATCAGAAATAAAGTAATAAGCAAAGACAAAATAAAAGCCCACATTTTAATTATTAGATTCAATTTAATCTTAACAATTTGATTGTTATTAGGTTTCTACTTATAAATTGCTGTCAATGAAAAGTTTTCTAAATGAAAGTTTCTAAATACTCTCAGTTCTCTACTTAATCTCAATATGCACTGGCAGTTTGAGTAGCACTGTTATTAGTATGAAAGAGGAAGAATTTAGCACACACTCCCTGCCCTTAGCCATTTTTATTAATTATAATTTTTATGTTGATCAGGTTTGGATGTTTATACTTTCTTTTATAATGGTAGTTAAGGTTTTCGTGCTTTGTTGATTTAAAAACACAACTTTCAGAGTATTGATTTTGCTCAAAAGTGTGGTGATCCTTGCCTGTTTTATGTTTATGGATGTGTGGATAAAGAACTAGTGTGATTAGTAGAGTTAGGTGGCATGAGTGACCTCTAGCGTTAAATAGGACTGTTTCCACCCAGTCTTTACCTTAAAAGGGAATGCTGAATGCAGGCTTTGTGTAATGAGCAGGGATGTGAGTCAGAAGGCAGACTACCCTAAGGGGAGGATACCTGGGCATGGAAAAGGCAAACAGATTTGGGATAACCACAATTGCCAAAAGTAAGGAATGTTTACTCAGTTTTGCTGCTTTCATTTATTTGAGCCTTGAGTAGAATTAATAGAATTAGGTCAAACTGTGCACTTCTCTTTTTGACACCAATTCCCACACTAGGACTTTCTATAGAAGATGGTCTACTTTCTTTAGAGCGTTGCTCTACATTAGTTCAAAGGCTAGCAGCATCACCTAGGAACTTGTTAGATATGCAGAATATTGATCTCTACCCTAGACCTACTGAATGAGAAACTCTGAATGGATCCCAGCAACCTGTGAAAAGCTAAAGTTTCAGAGTCACTGGTCTAGATTATAGCCTAGAACCAAGCATTGTTGAGGGTCTGGAATGTTGAGGACCCCGCTCTTTTGAATGCAGTTACACCATAACTTATCCTGATATTCTTTTCAGGGTCCGTTCTTACTCTATTAATTACACTAAGAGGACTCCTTGGGAAAGACCTCTTTTAAAATTGATAGTACAGTCTTTCTTTCTTCAAAGATTTTCTCCAACTTTCTTGTCTAGTATTGGTCTTCTATCTTGTTTTCTAATATTTTTATGGCTTAAAAAAATTTTTTTTTCTGTCCTTTTTTTGGGACCTGAGTGGGGAAAGGAGGTTAATGTGTGCTTCAATTAATAAATTGTCTTCCTAATCTTGGGCTATTTTAAATTAATTTACCTTTTATTGATCTTAACATAAACAAATGAATATATCTTAATGTATAATGTGGCCCATATCTTAAAAAAGTAAAATATACAGTAACCCATAATGAAACTGATAATATTCTCAGAGAAATTTTATTATCAACAACAATCTTGTGAATCTAAGTATACATTGAGGTACAAGGCACTAAGTGAAATTTCATTGTACTAAGGGGATTAGAGTATAAAAAGTCAGTACATGGGACTTCCCTGGTGGTACAGTGGTTAAGAATCCGCCTGCTAATGCAGGGGACATGGGTTCGAGCCCTGGTCCAGGAAGATTCCCACATGCCACGGAGCAACTAAGCCCGTGCGCCACAACTACTGAGCCTGCGCTCTAGAGCCCGTGAGCCACAACTACTGAGCCCGCGTGCCACAACTACTGAAGCCTGTGTGCCTAGAGTCCATGCTCTGCAATAAGAGAAGCCACTGCAGTGAGAAGCCCACGCACCGCAACGAAGAGTAGCCCCCCGCTCGCTGCAACTAGAGAAAGCCCGTGCACAGCAATGAAGACCCAACGCAGCCAAAAATAAATAAATAAATTTTTTTTTTAAAAAAAGTCAGTACACGAGGCAAAAATTTTTACAAAGCTTCTCTTGAGGATTTTTAAAATTTTCATACAGTATGTTCTATTTCTTTGGTTACGTACTAGATCAAATAATTAGGCTTGCATTTAGGGACCCTGTTGTATGAAAAACATCTTAATATATTTCAGGAAATTTAAGGAAGTTCAATGTACTTCTGTATGTATGACTCTCAATATATGCTTAAGAGTTAGCTTGCTTGTATAGTGACCCTTTAAAAGGAAGGTTGAGCTAAGAATAAAAGACAAGTGGCAAGTTCAATGTTAACGATTCAGGAGTTTAAAGATGGGAGTGACTATTGAGAATCAGAGGGAAATCTCACAGAAAATAGGATTGAATTTGTAACTGGCCAGTACGGTACCTACTTTATAATATGCACTCAGTAAATGTTGAAGGAATGAAAGATGAGGTTTTATGGCCTAGAATATAGAGCACTAGGGAAGACATCAACAAACATACAGGATTACACATTTGTGTAGGATTTCTAAATTAGATGACAGAAGGTAAAAGATACTCAAATTCATATGATAGAGAGCAGCGTAATATATTGAAAGAATATTGGACTTTAAGGGTAACTGCTTGAGGCAAAGTCTAGCTCTAATACTTTATTAGTATAACTTTAGGCAAGTCATTGACCTTCATTTCTTCAATTATAAGAAAAGGATACCACTGGTTCTTTCTACACTATAGGATAATCATGTCAAAGGACTTATTTAGTAAAAACTATAATTTGCTATGAAAATGTGAGATGCTATTTAATTTCTTCTAGAGATTTAGAAGAGTAGATTAGCTTTCTTTATCATTTTTGTAACAACTGTAATGATTACTGTATTACGTGTAAATTGGTAGCTTCTGATCTCTGGCTTAAAGTATCTTTTACTCATTTTTTAAAACCACTTCCTTCTCAACCCAGAAGTGACATTTTTCCCCATTTCATCAGTATAGGTTCAAAGCACTGGTTTTGCAGAGTACAGAAAATTATTATTGAAAAAGAGAAATATTGCTGGCATCTTATGTGTATATGTATTATTAACTGTCACTTAAAAGCCTCGGTTTAGTGATTTGTTAATGTTTCTTTACTTTTTAAAAGCTACCCTGTAACTGAAATAATCTAACTTTGGAATACTTTTATATTTGCACTTCTTTTTCATATGTTTAAAGTTGGCTTTATTTTGTGCCATGGGATCCTAAATACTGATGCAACAGCACTGAACCTTTGGAAGCTAGCTCTTCAAAGTAGCTCTTGCCTCTCTCTCTTTCGGGATGAAGTTTTCCACATTCACAAAGCTGCGGAAGACTTATTCGTAAACATACGAGGGTATGGCATTTTCAATTATTTTGTCTTTTTTGGAGAAGAGTAGTGAGTGGAATATCTATTAAGGTTTTGGGGATAGAGCAGGATCATATTACACAAGAAGATATAGCCTGTACCAACTTACCAGGCACACCAAGTTGTTTTTAGCAATGATCCTGATATTTTTTACAGGTAATTTCACAGGTTAAAAAATCTAGTGTTCCTGCCCTTTCAAAATGTGCATTCTAGGAGAAAGAAAATATGTACTGTTTTGCATATTGTAATATGGTTTTAGACATTACTAAAAGCACAATGTACATTTTAAGAGTTGAAATTTTTAGAAGTGCTATTTTAGAAATGTATTTTAGAATATCTTGCATTTAGAAAAGTATATGAATCAATCAGAAACACTTCATTAAATTAATTATAACAAGTACAGAAGTCAGACACTGCAAAAAGGAAATCATGTTTCCTTATAATAAGGAAGTATTCTAAGTGATTCATTCCCTGTAACACAAATGATCCTCAAATTTGTTTTCTTGGAATTTTTAATGCCTGCATTTGTTGAACTCAGACTTGGTTATAAAATGCTTTGAAATTAGGAGCATCTAAAATATCCTGGGGTCCCCCGAACCTGAAAATATTGAATAATTGTGTTGGGTTTGTCAGCTTCATAGAAGTGAAATTTACCTACATTTATTTCATATCCAATTCAGTAATGTCCTAAAGAAATTGAGATTTTAAAAAATCTATTAGTTATTAAAATGTAAAGCTATGTCTAGTACTGACAGTTTAAGCCACTATACTGTCTCAAATTTTAGTGTGCATGTGAAGTACCCTGGGATGCGAATTAAAATCCAGGTTCCTGGGCATCACCTCTAACCTTCTATATCTCCTTTATCTGTATCTTAGAGAGATTAAAGAAATGCCCTTCCTCCCCCCCAGTAGTTTATTGAGGTAAATTTACGAACAGAAGAATGCATAAATTTTAGGTGTACAGCTCAACAAGTTTGCATATGAATACTCTTGGTGACCACTTAGATGAAGATACAGAATATTTCCATTATCCCCAGAAAATTCTCTTGTGCCTCTTTCTGATCAGTACTGCCACCCCTGATCCCTCTCCCTCTAGCCTTCTCAAGTGATCACTGTTTTGATTTCTGTCACCATAAGTGATTCTGACATTCTCATGCAGGTAGTCTCTCAGTCATAGTACGAGAAACAGTACCCTCTGTATTTTTCAACTCTTAGTTCACCTTTTATTTTATATGGTGGAGTACCTGGAAATATCCTGTGTCGTTGTGGGCTTTGTCATTTTCTAATTGATTCAGTTCAAGAATCCTGAAACTTATGTGATGTCTTAGCATACTGACATCCTCTTTGTGGAATTATATTTAAATATATGTAAACATTTAGAACCAGACAGTCTCCATATATTGAGTGAGCATATGGTATATATGGTACAGATAAGTTTAATGGCATCATGAAACTGATTGTCTTTTTGTTACGCCTTTTTTTTTGTCCATGCCACACGGCTTTCAGGATCTTAGTTTCCTGACCAGGGATTGAACCTGGGCCCACGGCAGTGAAAGCACTGCGTCCTAACCACTGGACTGCCCGGGAATTCCCTTGTTACGCAAATTTTTGTTAAATTTACCATTTAAGAATCTCTGTATTTAAAGTTGAAAAGTTTTAATTTTTTATTAAATCGTGAGTGATCGATCCAACTTAAAATGTGAATTATTATAGTAATTACAAGTCAGACCACAAGTATAAAAGCTCATTATTTATACAGGTCAGTGATTACAGAATTAGTGTATTTTGGACATTTCCCTAAAGAACACAGAAATCTTAGCGTACTTAATTTTGAAGTTGAAGTTCTTGGTCTAAGTGGTTTTAGCCAGGTTGTCAGGAAGATAATATTTCTTTAACATTTTAGGAATTTTGAGTTTTTGCGTTTACTAGTAAGGAAATTAACATGTATTTATTAGCGTTTATTTTTCAGATGGCACCTTTAAACTGTTTGATGTTGGTGTTCGGTTCCTTTTATTTAAATGTTTTTAATTTGAAAAAAAAAGTGTTTTTTTAAAAATGGTGAGTAAAAATCACCCATAATTCTGTTCCTTAAAATGATTTAAAGTAGTCAAATGCTTTCCTGCCCCAGTTTTCTCCACCACAAAAGCCATATTCCCAAACAGTCACTAGTATTGATCACTAGTATATGTCCTTTGAGAAATTTTTTTATGCTTACGAGATGGCATAAAAAGTCAAAAGTGATAAAAAGCCAGAAGTAATAGCTTTGTCAGCACTTCCAATTTTTGGAAATCACTGCTAATTATATTAGAAGTATAATTTTAATGTCTCTATTGGGGGTTTAAGGAAGTGTATTTAATAAAATAAAAATCTGCATGGTAAATTTTAATTTTATTACTGGATTTTAATATAATATGAGATTTATTTTTCTAGGAAGAGTTGATTGGATACGTAAGGTGCTAGAAAAGGATGTGGATAGACTTCTTCCATGTATTTCCAGTTCGAAGGCCAGTTTTTCTTGTTGATAATAAGACATTTTTAATTGACTAGTATCTGACTAACTTATTTTTACTGTTATTGACCAAATTAACATTAACATATTTCCTTTTTTTTTTTTTTTTTTTGCTCATAGCTATAATAAGCGTATTAATGACATAAGAGAATGCAAAGAGGCAGCCGTGTCACATGCGTAAGTAGTTCTAACTTACCTGTGGAACTTTTAATCAAGAATTCCTTCATTAAAGCATTATTTTGTTGAAGTGAGTGCAGATTAATGGTGTGTAAGATATGGTCATAGAAGTGAAGGACTTTCAACCAATGAGGAATAAGTTTATAACCTCTGTATCTGTACCAGAGTACGGTGTATTAACACCAACACCTCTGTATTGGTGTTAATGCAGACAGATTTTAAATATTTTTGAATTGTTTTTAAAAATGCTCTAAGGAATACCATACAGAGGACTTTATTTTGGTATCATTCAGTTCTCTTATTGCCACTATTCTTTGGTGCCAGTATTTTGCAAGTTATGATGATTTTTATGATACTTCATGAAAATTGACATATCTTTACACTCTCCCAAATAATATTTACTTTTCAAAGTATGTTAATCCCATACCTTTCCCAAATTTTAGTAAATATATTTTATTAGTAAATATATAGATAACTTAAATTAGAAATTAGTGTATTTAAGATGTTTGAACAACTTTTCAATTTTCTCATGAATAATTTGATATTTCATTTAATTGTTATATATGATATACTTATATAGAATAGTTTCTCCTGTAAGTCTAGGTAATGTAGAGATAACATCTGATCCATCAGTATTTCTATAAGGCAGAGAAAGGATAAGCACCATTGTCACAGGTAAAAATATAAAACCACAAGAAGTTTTAGAATTTAGGTTTAGGCTGTAAAATGGATATTGGGAATTTAAATCATCTTTATTCATTGCTAACTGTAGTATATTATTTCCCGTGCATTTTTTTCACTTGAATAAAGTGCTTATATTATTATAAAATCATTCTCTAGTACAAATAACATACTTTGGAGCGTGTTAGAATTTCTTTCCTGACCTACATAAAATATGATTATGACTTATTCATGTGTTAGACCCTAGGCAGATATATGGTATCTCAGCTATCTTTTATAAAGATCTTTTAAAAGTAAGGCATTTTGGATAAAGAAGATGTGGCACATATATACGATGGAATATTACTCAGCCATAAAAAGAAATGAAATGGAGGTATTTGTAATGAGGTGGATGGAGTTAGAGTCTGTCATACAGAGTGAAGTAAGTCAGAAAGAGAAAAACAAATACAGTATGCTAACACATATATATGCAATCTAAGGGAAAAAAAATAAAGGTCATGAAGAACCTAGTGGCAAGACGGGAATAAAGACACAGACCTACTAGAGAATGGACTTGAGGATATGGGGAGGGGGAGGGGTGAAATGTGACAGGGTGAGAGAGTGTCATGGACATATATACACTACCAAATGTAAAATAGATAGCTAGTGGGAAGCAGCCGCATAGCACAGGGAGATCAGCTCGGTGCTTTGTGACCACCTAGAGGGGTGGGATAGGGAGGGTGGGAGGGAGGGAGATGCAAGAGGGAAGAGATATGGGAACATATGTATATGTATAACTGATTCACTTTGTTATCAAGCAGAAACTAACACCATTGTAAAGCAATTATACTTCAATAAAGATGTTTAAAAAAAAAAAGTAAGGCATTTTTATTCCCTTTATTTATTATATAAAACAGTTATAAATAGTAAGGAGTAGTAATTCTTATCCTTCATTAACATGTGCCATAGTACTCCATATTTTCTCTCGATGTTAATATTCCTTGCAGCGACCCTGTGTAGTAAAATAATCAAAACATTTGCCCACTTTCTTCTTAGATATTACACCAGATGAGTTTATTATTGTCAGTTAAAAGAGAGCTTGTCGTTAGAATTATACTGACATTGTAAAGGTACTATATATTAGGCATCATGAAAGATGTATTTTTTTTTTGTTTCTTTGTTTTGTTTTGTTTTGTGTGTTTTTTTATACTGCAGGTTCTTATTAGGCATCAATTTTATACACATCACTGTATACATGTCAATCTCAATTGCCCAATTCAGCACACCACCATCCCCACCTCACCGCAGTTTTCCCCCCTTGGTGTCCATATGTCCATTCTCTACATCTGTGTCTCAACTTCTGCCCTGCAAACTGGCTCATCTGTACCATTTTTCTAGGTTCCACATACATGCATTAATATACGATATTTGTTTTTCTCTTTCTGACTTCACTCTGTATGACAGTCTCTAGATCCATCCACGTCTCAACAAATGACTCAATTTCGTTCCTTTTTATGGCTGAGTAATATTCCATTGTATATATGTACCACAACTTCTTTATCCATTTGTCTGCTGATGGGCATTTAGGTTGCTTCCATGACCTGGCTATTGTAAATAGTGCTGCAATGAACATTCGGGTGCATGTGTCTTTTTGAATTACGGTCTTCTCTGGGTATATGCCCAGTAGTGGGATTGCTGGGTCATATGGTAATTCTATTTTTAGTTTTTTAAGGAACCTCCATATTGTTCTCCATAGTGGCTGTATCAATTTACATTCCCACCAACAGTGCAAGAGTGTTCCCTTTTCTCCACACCCTCTCCAGCATTTGTTGTTTGTAGATTTTCTGATGATGCCCATTCTAACAGGAGTGAGGTGATAGATACCTCATTGTAGTTTTGATTTGCATTTCTCTAATAATTAGTGATGTTGAGCATCTTTTCATGTGCTTCGTGGCTGTCTGTATGTCTTCTTTGGAGAAATGTCTATTTAGGTCTTCTGCCCATTTTTGGATTGGGGTGTTTGTTTCTTTGATATTGAGCTGAATGAGCTGTTTATATATTTTGGAGATTAATCCTTTGTCCGTTGATTCATTTGCAAATATTTTCTCCCATTCTGAGGGTTGTCTTTTCGTCTTGTTTATGGTTTCCTTTGCTGTGCAAAAGCTTTGAAGTTTCATTAGGTCCCACTTGTTTATTTTTGTTTTTATTTCCATTACTCTAGGAGGTGGATCAAAAAAGATCTTGCTGTGATTTATGTCAAAGAGTGTTCTTCCTATGTTTTCCTCTAAGAGTGTTATAGTGTCCAGTCTTATATTTAGGTCTCTAATCCATTTTGAGTTTATTTTTGTGTATGGTGTTAGGGAGTATTCTAATTTCATTCTTTTACATGTAGCTGTCCAGTTTTCCCAGCACCACTTATTGAAGAGACTGTCTTTTCTCCATTGTATATCTTTGCCTCCTTTGTCATAGATTAGTTGACTATAAGTGCGTGGGTTAATCTCTGGGCTTTCTATCTTGTTCCATTGATCTATGTTTCTGTTTTTGTGCCAGTACCATATTGTCTTGATTACTGTAGCTTTGTAGTATAGTCTGAAGTCAGGGAGTCTGATTCCTCCAGCTCCATTTTTTTGCCTCAAGACTGCTTTGGCTATTCGGGGTCTTTTGTGTCTCCATACAAATTTTAAGATGATTTGTTCTAGCTCCGTAAAAAATGCCATTGGTAATTTGATAGGGATTGCATTGAATCTGTAGATTGCTTTGGGTAGTATACTCATTTTCACAATGTTGATTCTTCCAATCCAAGAACATGGTATATCTCTCCATCTGTTGGTATCATCTTTAATTTCTCTCATCAGTGTCTTAAGTTTTCTGCATACAGGTCTTTTGTCTCCCTAGGTAGGTTTATTCCTAGGTATTTTATTCTTTTTGTTGCAATGGTAAATGGGAATGTTTCCATAATTTCTCTTTCAGATTTTTCATCATTAGTGTATAGGAATGCAAGAGATTTCTGTGCATTAATTTTGTATCCTGCTACTTTACTAGATTAGCTCTAGTAGTTTTCTGGTGGCATCTTTAGGAATCTCTATGTATAGTATCATGTCATCTGCAAACAGTGACAGTTTTACTTCTTCTTTTCCAATTTGTGTTCCTTTTATTTCTTTTTCTTCTCTGATTGCCGTGGCTAGGACTTCCAGAACTATGTTGAATAATAGTGGTGAGAGTGGACATCCTTGTCTCGTTCCTGATCTTAGAGGAAATGCTTTCAGTTTTTCACCATTGAGAATGATGTTTGCTGTGGGTTTGTCATATATGGCCTTTATTATGTTGAGGTAGGTTCCCTCTATGCCCACTTTCTGGAGAGTTTTTATCAGAAATGGGTGTTGAATTTTGTCAAAAGCTTTTTCTGCATCTATTGAGATGATCATATGGTTTTTATTCTTCAATTTGTTAATATGGTGTATCACATTGATTGATTTGCGTATATTGAAGAATCCTTGCATCCCTGGGATAAATCCCACTTGATCGTGGTGTATGATCCTTTTAATGTGTTGTTGGATTCTGTTTGCTAGTATTTTGTTGAGGATTTTTGCATCTATATTCATCAGTGATATTGGTCTGTAATTTTCTTTTTTTGTAGTGTCTCTGTCTGGTTCTGGTATCAGGGTGATGGTGGCCTCATAGAATGAGTTTGGGAGTGTTCCTTCCTCTGCAATTTTTTGGAAGAGTTTGAGAAGGATGGGTGTTAGCTCTTCTCTAAATGTTTGATAGAATTCACCTGTGAAGCCATCCGGTCCTGGACTTTTGTTTGTTGGAAGATTTTTAATCACAGTTTCAATTTCATTACTTGTGATTGGTCTGTTCATATTTTCTATTTCTTCCTGATTCAGTCTTGGAAGGTTATACCTTTCTAAGAATTTGTCCATTTCTTCCAGGTTGTCCATTTTATTGGCATAAAGTTGCTTGTAGTAGTCTCTTAGGATGCTTTGTATTTCTGCGGTGTCTGTTGTAACTTCTCCTTTTTCATTTCTGATTTTACTGATTTGAGTCCTCTCCCTCTTTTTCTTGATGAGTCTGGCTAATGGCTTATCAATTTTGTTTATCTTCTCAAAGAACCAGCTTTTAGTTTTATTGATCTTTGCTATTGTTTTCTTTGTTTCTATTTCATTTATTTCTGCTCTGATCTTTATGATTTCTTTCCTTCTGCTAACTTTGGGTTTCGTTTGTTCTTCTTTCTGTAGTTTCTTTAGGTGTAAGGTTAGATTGTTTACTTGAGATTTTTCTTGTTTCTTTAGGTAGGCTTGTATAGCTATAAACTTCCCTCTTAGAACTGCTTTTGCTGCACCCCATAGGTTTTGGGTCGTCGTGTTTTCATTGTCATTTGTCTCTAGGTATTTTTTTATTTCCTCTTTGATTTCTTCAGTGATCTCTTGGTTATTTAGTAACGTATTGTTTAGCCTCCATGTGTTTGTCTTTTTTACGTTTTTTTCCCCTGTAATTCATTTCTAATCTCATAGCGTTGTGGTCAGAAAAGATGCTTGATATGATTTCAATTTTCTTAAATTTACTGAGGCTTGATTTGTGACCCAAGATGTGATCTATCCTGGAGAATGTTCCGTGCGCACTTGAGAAGAACGTGTAATCTGCTGTTTTTGGATGGAATGTCCTATATATATCAATTAAGTCTATCTGGTCTATTGTGTCATTTAAAGCTTCTGTTTCCTTATTTATTTTCATTTTGGATGATCTGTCCATTGGTGTAAGTGAAGTGTTAAAGTCCCCCACTATTATTGTGTTACTGTCGATTTCCTCTTTTATGGCTGTTAGCGGTTGCCTTATGTATTGAGGTGCTCCTATGTTGGGTGCATATATATTTATAATTGTTATATCTTCTTCTTGGATTGATCCCTGGATCATTATGTAGTGTCCTTCCTTGTCTCTTGTAACGTTCTTTATTTTAAAGTCTATTTTATCTGATATGAGTATAGCTACTCCAGCTTTTTTTTGATTTCCATTTGCATGGAATATCTTTTTCCATACCCTCACTTTCAGTCTGTATGTGTCCCTAGGTCTGAAGTGGGTCTCTTGTAGACAGCATATATATGGGTCTTATTTTTGTATCCATTCAGCCAGTCTATGTCTTTTGGTTGGGGCATTTAATCCATTCACGTTTAAGGTAATTATCGATATGTATGTTCCTATGACCATTTTCTTAATTGTTTTGGGTTTGTTTTTGTAGGTCCTTTTCTTCTCTTGTGTTTCCCACTTAGAGAAGTTCCTTTAGCATTTGTTGTAGAGCTGGTTTGGTGGTGCTGAATTCTCTTAGCTTTTGCTTGTCTGTAGAGCTTTTGATTTCTCCATCGAATCTAAATGAGATCCTTGCTGGGTAGAGTAATCTTGGTTGTAGGTTCTTCCCTTTCATCACTTTAAGTATATCATGCCACTCCCTTCTGGCTTGCAGAGTTTCTGCTGAGAAATCAGCTGTTAACCTTATGGGCGTTCCCTTGTATGTTATTTGTCGTTTTTCCCTTGTTGCTTTCAATAATTTTTCTTTGTCTTTAATTTTTGCCACTTTGATTACTATGTGTCTCGGCGTGTTTCTCCTTGGGTTTATTCTGTATGGGACTCTCTGCACTTCCTGGAGTTGGGTGGCTATTTCCTTTCCCATGTTAGGGAAGTTTTCGACTATAATCTCTTCAAATATTTTCTCTGGTCCTTTCTCTCTCTCTTCTCCTTCTGGGACCCCTATAATGCGAATGTTGTTGTGTTTAATGTTGTCCCAGAGGTCTCTTAGGCTGTCTTCATTTCTTTTCATTCTTTTTTCTTTAGTCTGTTCCGCAGCAGTGAATTCCACCATTCTGTCTTCCAGGTCACTTATCCGTTCTTCTGCCTCAGTTATTCTGCTATTGATTCCTTCTAGTGTAGTTTTCATTTCAGTTATTGTATTGGTCATCTCTGTTTGTTTGTTCTTTAATTCTTCTAGGTCTTTGTTAATCATTTCTTGCATCTTCTCAACCTTTGCCTCCATTCTTATTCCGAGGTCCTGGATCATCTTCACTATCATTATTCTGAATTCTTTTTCTGGAAGGTTGCCTATCTCCACTTCATTTAGTTGTTTTTCTGGGGTTTTTTCTTGTTCCTTCATCTGGTACATAGCCCTCTGCCTTTTCATCTTCTCTATCTTTCTGTAACTGTGGTTTTTTCGAAAGATGTATTTTTTGAGTCAGCTGTCATCATCCCTGCTTTATAGATGAGAAGCTGAAACTTCGAGAGGTGGAACCTAAGGTCACATAGGCAAAGATTGGGTTTTAATGTGTCTTCTAAAATTAATCTGTTGTGTCACAGCTTAATTTCTGGTGTTGCATATTTCTTCTATCAATTCTTAGTTTGTTGGCATATGGTGTGTGTGTGGCCATTTATTTTTTGCAACTATCTAAATTTTAAAACTTTTTTGGAATGGTGTATATTTTGAATAGTATGAGGAGTTGGAATTTTTAGAATATTCTATGATTTTTTTTCCTTGTTAATGTGTGAGAATAAATTTTTCTAATTTGTATTTTATTTTTAAGATACCTAGTACATGAATATTTATGATTATCCTTTCCTCATCTTTCTGTTTTTGAACAGTAGCACCAAATAGATTTCATCCCAATACCTTAATTGAATATAGCTTTTATTTAGTCAGTTTTATATATTTAATAGGAATATACTTAATAAAGGAGGATATAGATTGTCAGACATTTATTAAGTTTTATTTATTGATTCTATGTGGGGGTGACAAATGTATACAGTAGAACAGTGCTTACTTTTGAGGATTTCACAGTCTAGTTTATAGAGTGCTAGTCTATATGGTACTAAACTGGCAGAAATTATTCAGAAATAGACATCTGTATATTGGGAAATACTTCTTGAAGGACTGGTCTTGAAGTTTGGGTAGGATTTTGATAGCTAGAGAGAAGAAAATAAACATAGTTAAAAAAGCAGCACAAGTAAGGCAAGGATAAAGATGAGATTGGAAAGTTACTTAATGACAAACACATAGAAGATATTTGTAAGGGCTTCTGTTTCCTAAGAAAACTTTGGAAGTTGACCCTGAAATGATGTTATTTAATTGCCAATAATAAGTTTACTAGAAACAGATAAACTGTAATGGTGGGTGTCTTTCCCTGTAGTGGTTCAATGCACAGAGAAAGACGCAAGTTTTTAAGGTCTGCACTGAAAGAATTGGCTACTGTCCTCTCTGATCAACCTGGCTTGCTAGGTCCCAAGGTAATTGATTTAATTCTTATTTCAGCTACAACAAGTGTGTCATATTAAAATTTAAAAAAATTTTTTCTTCTCTCTCTGTGAAATTTTACTAAACTTTGAGTCAGGGGCTACATAAGAGGATTTTATATTTAGCTGAGAGTGGATTTGCTGACTTGGCACTCGTAAATCAGACCTTCCTGCATTTTCCTCACATCTTGCTTATGTGCATGCTTTCCCTGATACATACTTTGAAGTTTTCTTCTGTTTTCTCATTTCTGTCTTTTAAAGTTGGTATTATCAGTTTTGCTAATGACTTTTCACTTGGAGTAAGATTATGAATACGTTTTGTTTTTAATCGTTGCATGAGAGTAAATAATGTTGTTATTATTTTTTTAATATCTATCAGGCACTTTTTGTTTTTATGGCATTATCCTTTGCCCGTGATGAAATTATCTGGCTACTTCGTCATGCAGATAACATGCCAAAGAAGAGTGCAGATGACTTTATAGATAAGTAAGTTAGCAGCATTTAAAAAAAATATTTTTTGTATATTTTGATTTATGGGCTATAGAATTTGGGGACTAAAGTGACATTATTTTTAAAAACTTTTTTTAAGGCTTTTCATATTTGTCATAATGGAGGGATTATTTATAATATATCGTTAGGTGGTATGAATTACAATGGAAAGTCAACTTTAGCTTAGAATTAGGGCTTTAAATGTTTTTCTCTTTAGTACTCTAGGTGGTCATAGAAGTCTTGTTTGTCTTCTTGCTATAGTATAGTATTTCTTATGGAATTCATGTTTCAAAATTATGTACTACACAGAAATTTGAATAAGAAGCCTAACAGAGTTGCAACTGTGTCGTTTGTAATATCCTTCTCTCATTTTAGTCCACAGTCCCTCAATACAAGTTAGATAAATGAATCAGAGAAATAAGAGCATACAGAAAAATCTTACTTCTCCCTAATACTGTAATCTTCTTTCATTTATGATTTTTTAATGATGTATTTATGAGATGTCCTCATTTTATTTTTATTTTGTATTTTCCTTTATCAGTTTTTTATTCTTACCTTTTTTTTTGCTTTCCATGATTTCTTTATTTATATGAAATAATATAAAAAGAAATTAGTTGACATTAAATATTTAACAATGCTTTTTCTAAGGAAAAAACTTAATGTAGCAATATCAAAGGCATTTCATATTTTCCTTGATGACAGTGAATTTAATTTTTGCAATATTTTTCTTGAATTTTTTTAAAAAGGCACATTGCTGAATTAATATTTTACATGGAAGAGCTTAGAGCACATGTAAGGAAATATGGACCTGTAATGCAGAGGTATTACGTGCAGTACCTTTCTGGCTTTGATGCTGTTGTCCTCAATGAACTTGTGCAGGTAAAAAATTATGTCATATTCTCCCTTTTGTTCCTTATTTCCCGCCTCTCTAATAACTGATTTGTTTGCTCAGTAAACATTTACGAAATTAATCTTTTACCAAGTGGTGAAGATACAAATGTAAATAAGTCATGGTCATATTTTGTCAAGGGGATCATCGTCTAGAGGGGCAAAAACATTTTGTTGTAGTCCAGTGTGATGGGCATTATGCTTACGTGTGTATAAAGCTCATAGTGAACACATGCAAGGAATAATTCTTTATCTTGGGGGTGGAGGTGTACAGTAACCAAATTATAGAGGGTCTTGCAAAAGAGGAGGTTAGTCATAAATCAGATTTAATACTTAGGAAGATCACCCTGACTCAGTGTTGGCGATAGATTGCTGGGGGCTAAGTGAGGATGCAGAGAGATCAGAAGAAAAATTACTGTAGTAGGCTAAGTGAGAGCTATTGGGAGCCTGAACTTGGGCAGTGGCTATGGAGATAAAGAAGAGTTGATGGAGACATTATAATTGGTAATTAAGTATTAGAGGAAAACAGAAGGTAAATCTTTTTGCATAGTGTGTTAGAGAATGGCCAGTAAAAAAAAATTCATCTAGATGTCATAGTTTAATAAAATGTCCTAATTTTATTTTCAATTTGGATTTTCCTCTATTGATTTTTAGTCTTAGCTTTTTTTCATTTTTTTGCTTTCCATAATTTCTTGATTCAATCTTTTTTTCTTTTTTTTTTTTACAAGAGATAAATAATCTTTTTAATCTTAATATAGATTTCTTTTTATTTTTATTCCAAATAAATTGACTGTAAGGAAAATAATGTTTCAGTGTTTTCATTTTAAAAAATCACAGATGTCTATAAACTACTATAAGCTAACATACGTAAGCTAAGAGAGGAAGAGCAGCACGAATTCTCTTTATATTAAGACTACTCTAAAACTACTCATTTTCCACATAAATAACCGTACTTTGAAATCCGAATTTTCTTTCAAACTTACCTAAAAATGCAAATAAAAAAAAAATTGTTCATGTAATTGTTTGCCCTGGATTTTATACAGCTTATAGTTTACTATCCTAAACTACTTTATTTCTTTTATCCACTAGATGGAGCTCATATGCTTCCTTTAATAATGTCTATTAAAAGGGGGAATAGAAAAGCTGATTTTATCCTTAGAGTGTTATTGCTTTGCTGCAGGTTTTTTTTGAATAGTTATTACTTACCAGATAAACCAAAGGCTACTGTGCTATCACAATCTAAAAAGTAAACCAGACTCCTGGTTTCATGGCATTTTGAAACTTACTATGACTAGTTGGATATTTATTAATAAATTTTACAGATTTATGTTAAAGTGTTAGAATTTTTAAGTCACTCCATGTCTTTTGGTGTCTTTTATATAAACTGGATTTTAACAATACTGAGAAAATTAATTTTTTATTTTTTCTGGGATTATAGTAATAGTAGTAGTAGCAGCAGCAATAATAATACTAATATTAATAATTGGCAAATTTATTGATAGTATATTACTTCTGTACAACAACTCTGTGACGGTAGGTATAGTGAAGAAAAAAGACCTTATGTAACTTGATCAGTATTTCACGGTTCATGAGTAATAGAGCCACTATTTGAACTCAAGTCTTAACTCAAATGTCTGAGCTTTTTACCACCCACTTCTGTTGTAAAGTATATGCATAGTGTTTTTAACCATTTGTTACGATTTAAATTTAGAACTAAGATTAACCTGTTAAAATAGTTCATTGTAATAGGTATTAGTTTTTTTTAAATTGTGGTAAAATATACATAACATAAAAGTTACCATTTTAACCATTTTTAAATGTACAGTATAGGACATTGTGTACATTTACATTGTTGTATAAGTCTTAATGTTTTGAAAATTGTTTATGCTTTATGTGAGTTAAGCATCCACTTTTTAAAAAGTTTATCATTTAGCATCTACTTTACATGCAGTTATCAAATATTCACTTTTTTTAGCCAGTTTGAGAGGGCTTTTTTTTGGCCCTAATTTTGTTGAGGTAAAATTTATATATGATAAAAATCATCCATTTTTAGTGTACTGTTTGAATTTGGGCAACTGTATTCATTCATGTAACATCACCAGTCAAGATGTAGAGCATTTCCAACACTACAAGTTTTCTTCTGCACCTTTGTAGTTGATTCCCTCTCTAGACCCCCAGCAACCCCTTGTCTGCTTTTTGTCACCTTTTGCCTTTTAAAAAAGTTTTTCCTATAAATGAAATTGTCATGATATAATTTTTTGTTTTTCATTTCTTTCAATTAGCATAATGTTTTTGAGATTCATCCATGTTATTGTGTGTATCAACCTTCCATTCCAGAAAGGAATGTTTATTGCAGAAAAATATTCCATACTATGGATATGCCAGTTTGTTTATCCATCTACCAGTTGATGGACCTATGAGTTTTTTTCCCAGCTAGATGTTTTTATCATTATTTTTTGTTTTTCAGAATCTTTCTGTTTGCCCTGAAGATGAATCAATCATCATGTCCTCTTTTGTGAACACTATGACTTCTCTAAGTGTAAAACAAGGTAATAAGTCTTTTAAATAAAAACATATTTTCTTGTAATCAGGTTTCAAGTTCGATTATTAAAGAGAGGATTTAGCAGTTAGTTTTTACAGAATTACTTACCTTATTTTTGGGCATGTTTAACCTGTTCTCTTTTGTTTTAACTTTGTTCATTCTGAAGCAAAGGTTTCCAAAATGGATGTGTGATGATTATAAAAATCATGAGACATATAGCTTAACATTTCTTATTATTCAGCAGGGGGGAAAAAGCATTTTGTAATATAAAAAAAAAAATAAAGAAAAATGAGCACCCCACATCGTAACAAAGTGCATATTTGGTCCAAGCATTACCTATGACAATAATGGATACCGTTAATAAAATCGTTAATCTGGGCAGGCACTTTATATGTATTATCCTATTTAATCCTCATCAGTGTTAAAAAGCTGTTATTACTTTTATTTGACAGATTTGGAAACTTAAGGTTTGAGGGTTAACCTCTCAATTATTTAACATGGTTTGCCCACACTCTAACAGATGTTAAATAGTACAGTAGGATCTTAAGTTCAGGTCTGTCCATCTCAAAACTTGATGTCCTATAATAGACTGCCTCTCCATTAGTTGAATACTCTATTCCAGTAAACTGATAATGATGTTTTAGTTTTATAATATTTAAGTAAAAGGTATCAGAAATCTTGAAAATTTCTGAGTAATAAATTTATTTTAGTTTTATTAATCTTTATAGTTATCACACTTAAGTAATGAATCTACTGTAACCTTGCCTGGTGGTGTTTGGTTTATATAAAGTTATTTTGTGGAACTGCAGCATGCTATCCAAAGTTTCTATTCACAGGATTCCTCATGCTCTATTTTAGGTCCTTTAAATTGACATGTAAGCAAAATGAGAGTCACAGGGTTTAGGAGAGAAGTCTGTACTTTACACTTCTCTTAGCATAACTGCCTCCTTTATCATCATCTTTATAGGATATGAAAATTATTTCGTTCTTACCTATTAAATTATTTTTATTTTTAAATTGTAGTTAAAATAAACATAGTATGAAATTTACTACCTTATCATTTTTAAGTGTACAGTTCAGTAGTGTTAAGTATACTCACATAGTTGTGCAATAAATATTCAGAACCTTTCATCTTGCAAAACTAAAACTCTATAAAATAACAATTCCCCATTTTCCTTTCCCTCCAGCCCCTGGATCCACTATTCTACTTTATGTTTCTATGAGTTCGACTATTCTAGATACTTCACATAACTGAATTGTACAGTATTTGTCTTTTTTTGTCACTAACTTATTTTACTTAGCATAATGTCCTCAACATGTGATCCATGTTGTAGTATGTGATAGAATTTGTTCCCTTTTTAAGGCTAAATAATGTGCCATTTTGTGTTTATATCACATTTTGTTCATCCATTCATCTGTTGATGGACTTTTTGGTACTTCCACCTTTTGGCTGTTGTGAATAATGCTGCTGTAAACATTGGTGTACACATATCTTCCAGACCCTGCCTTTATTCTTTTGTATATATGTCCAGAAGTAGAATTGTCTTAGCTCTTAAATTTTAAAATGTGATTATAGGTATGTATAATTACATTATTACAAATTATATTAATTACAAATTAATTAGATTAATTTGCTTTGTAATCTTTTTCCTACTGTAGTTGAAGACGGGGAAGTATTTGATTTCAGAGGAATGAGATTAGACTGGTTTAGATTACAGGTAAGAATAATTTTCATTGTCATTCTGTTTTGTTATTGAATACCTTAGTTAACATGAAAACATAACTTAGTATGAAAAAAATATTCATTATTGTACACCTATTGAAAAGACTTCTTTCGTATAACTAACATAGTCTTTACTTCATGGAAGAAACTTTTTTATATTGAGGTATAATTGACATGAAGCGTTCTGTTAGTTTCAGGTATACAACATAATGATTCAATATATAAGTGTATTTTGAAATGATCACAGTAAGTCTAGTTAATATCCATTACCACATGTAGTTACAAAGTTTATTTTTTCTTGTGATGAGAACTTCTAGGATTTACTCTCATAGCAACTTTCAAATATATAATACAGTGTTATTAACTATAGCCACCATCCTATACATTACATACCCAGGACTTATTTATTTTGTAACTGGAAGTTTATATCTTTTGACTACCTTCACCCATTTCACCTACTCCTGACTCCCTGCCTCTGGCAACCACCAATCTGTTGTCTGTATCTGTGAGTTTGGGGTTTTTTTGGTTCATTTTGTTTTGTTTTTTGTTATTTTAGATTCCACATATAAGTGAGATCATATGGTATTTGTCTTTCTCTGTCTGACTTCTTTCACTTAGCACAGTGCCTTCAAGGTCCATCCATGTTGTCACAAATAGCAGGATTTCCTTCCTTTTCTCATGGCTGAATAATATTCCATTGTGTGTGTGTGTGTGTGTGTGTCCCACAACTTTTTTATCCATTCATCCATCAGTGGACACTTAGGTTGTTTCCATGTTGTGGCTATTGTAAATGATGCTTCAGTGAACAAAGGGGTGTAGATATCTTTTTGCAGTAGTGTTTTCATTTTCTTCAGGTAAATACCCAGACATGGAATTGCTAGATCATATGTTAGTTCTATTTTCAATTTTTTCAGGAACCTCCATACTGTTTTCCATAATGGCTGCACCCATTTCCATTCCTACCAATGATGCACACGGATTTCCTTTTCTCCACATCCTCACCAACACTTGTTATTTATTGTCTTTTTGATAATAGCCATTGTAACAGGTGTGAGTTGATGATTAGTAATGTTGAACATCTTTTTATGTACCTGTTGGCCATCTGTATGTCTTCTTTGGGAAAAGATCTATTCAGATACTCTGCACATTTTTAATTGATTTGTTTGGTTTTTTGCTATTGAGTTGTATATATAGAAGACACATTTTGTACTAGTTGTTAAATTTGGATAAATATATTTCTCACTTATACCAATATAAAAGTTTTTGAATACAGTATCATAATTTTTACATAACTAGGTTTTTGGGCCACGTAGTCTTTGTTAGAACTACTCTGCCATTGTAGTGTGAGAGCAGCTTTATTTAATATGTAAACAAATGGGCATAGTTGTGTTTCAATAAAACTATTTATAAAAGCAAGCAGCTGGCTCACAGACCATAGTTTACCATCCCCTGATCTAGTGCTAAAAGCTTCATTTTTCTGAAATGCAGAAATAAATGATATTAGACTTAAAAAGTTTTTATTCAATATATAACCATCACATAAATAGTTTTTAAGGACTTTTTAAAATTCAAGCCTGAAATTTTTGTATGTACTGTAAATTTAATGATAGAATTTAATTGCCCCTTAAATATTTCTAGTAATTATGGGGAAACTGTGGCATGGTATTTTCAATAACTGTATATTTAAAAATAATAATAATATGTTCTCATTATAAAAAGTCAAAGTATCCAGAGGTAACGTAGAAAAGGAAAATTCGCGCTTTTCCCAGTTTCATTCCCCAGAAATATTAACTTCTAATAATTGGCCTATGCAGTATCCTTTTAGGTGTTCAAACCTATAGATGAGGTTATACTGTATACTGTTCTGCAACATAAAAAAATTTAAAAGTGTTTTAATTAAAAGTGAAAATATAACCACTATGTGTTTGAGGAAGAGATTTTTAGATGAATACAGTCTCAGGAAGGACTCACAGAAAGAGCGTACTTTTCTGGCAGTCTGCTTAGTTCCCTGAGGTGCTTTTGCTTTTGTTAGGTTCTTTCCTTCCAATGTCAAAATATATAGGCACTTTTCTGTCTCTTGCTCTGTGTTCTACAGCAGCATATTTTTAGAAATTAAGATTTTATAAATTAAGCCACAGTTTTAAGTAACTTGCCTGAGATTGTAGAGCTGGTTAGTGGGAGATCAGGGAAAGAATACTTGAGATACCACCATCCCAAAATGTTTAATGTGTACATATTATAGGTTATTTTCTTCCAGTTAAAAATAAAGTTTAGAAATTAACATTTTCTTGTTTTAAAAAGTGCTATGAAGCAATACATAAGCAGTGCTTATAGAATGAATGAAAATAGAACTGGAATTACTCTGCCAAAGGATATACACATCAAAAATTTAAAGAGTCATTGTCACAAAGTTTGAACTGCTTTCAGTCTCTTACTCTTAGTTTGTGGGAGTGCCTAAACCAACATTTAGGTTCAGAGAATTTTAGAGATTTAGGTGCATTTCAAATTTACCTTATTAAATACTTCCAGGATTCTTAAACTTATTCATTTGAAAAATTTACTTGAGAATTGTACCTTTGTCCAGTGCAGTCATACAGCAGAATATAAAGCATTTGAGCATTAGAGATATAGAATTGATATATCCCTCTGTGAGATTTTTAAATTTTCCTTAGCTTATAAATGCAACACTGTAATGACATTGCTCTCTCTCTTCACATAGTCTTCCTTCTTTGTTTATCTCTGTATCCAAATTTCTTCTTTTTATAAGGACACTGATCATATTGGATTAGGGTCCACTTTAATGACCTCATTTTAACTTGATTACCTCTATAAAGACTCTTTACATTCTGAGGTATTAGGAATTATAATTTGGGGGGACATAATTCAACTCGTAACATTGCTCTTAACCAGGATTGTGACATACAGTCACTCAACCCCTTTCTATTGCATAATAGATTCTTATTTTTTAGTGATAATAAGTCAGAACATACCAAGGAAGGAAATAATGGGACATAAAACTAAGCCAGAGAAGTCTTAACTAGGAAAAGGGGGCAAAAGTGTGTGGTGGGAGGCAGTGTCCAGAATCTAGGAGGTTTGCAGAGATTATTAAGAGCAAGTCAACAGTGAGGGTTCTAAGACTACAGACTAGACCATAGGATGCAGGAGATAAAATATTGACAGTAGTATTATATAATCTGTAGAACAGTACAAATCCTCTTTTGGGTATTTTATAAATCTGGCTCTGAAGACAAGGCACAAAACATGAAAAATTAAATAGCAGTTTAAAAATCTAAAAGCTTACGTTAAAATATGCCACCGACAGAGTATGATTAACAATTAATTATAGTTTTCTTAGGAAGGAGAAAGTTTTTTTCAAGTTGGAGTTGCTAGTAATGGCTTTATAGAGAAAGCAACGTTTTAACCCAGACATTGAAAGATAGGTAGAATTTGAATAGGAAAATAGCTTACACAGGAAAGGGCAAGTAAAGAAACTCTTTAGTGTAAAGTATTACTACAAGAAGGAAAATATCAATATCTTCACAAAAGATATGAATGATCTGAGTTTGATCAGTGATGTGGTAGAAGGACAAGAGCTGTTAGGTATAAGCATATGGCCAGAGAGAGATGTAGAGCTCTGTAGATATCACTTCTTGAGTGGAGCAGGGCTAGAAGGATAAACATTTGGGAGAATGTTATAATATGCTTTGTGCCTTCACTGGAGTCTTTGTAGTCTTAAAAGAAGAGTTCTCCTTCTCTACATGTATTCTCTGCCATTTTTTTCTGCTTCCTAAGGCATCTCATTCCACTGTGTCTCATTAGTCCCCTAAGCATCTTCAGTCACTCTTTCATTTAGCTTCTTCTTTTCTGCCTTCTAATTTACTTGAGTTGTTCAAATCTGAGACTTTTATTTAAACCAATTCTTTTTTAGTAATGTATGTTTCTTCTTCCATTGTTGTCAGGCATTTCAAATGAGTGTTTTAAATCAAATTATCTCATTTTGTCACCATCTATTTCATCTGAATTTATTTTCACAGTGATATTTTAATTCAGAATTTTTAAAATGAGGCTCAGTTAATGGAAGTCTTTATTGAACTCATGGCCACTACTGGTTTCTCTTTATACTTTAAATCTGATGAAAGGTAAATTAAACTTCCATTAGACTTAGTTTATGATGAATGTCCAGAATATATCTTGCCATTAGAGTATTGCCATCATATTCCTCATTCTCCCCCCTTTACTGGCAGACACAAACAACAAAATATAAAACTCTGCTTTGTGATGTGCCTGCCTCAGTGAATGGTAATTTCCTCCACGTAGAAGCTGAGATTTCCCATTGTAGAAGCTGAGGTTTGATTTTTATCCTACTTAAAAGGCAATAATTATTTAGTCTCTTAATGTTTCATGGGTACTAGCAGAAGACATGGGGGTCTTGGATCAGAGACAAAGGACTTAGTTCACTGCACAAGAAGTGGCATGAACATCAGTATATATACATCATTTTTCCCTTGCTTCCTTGTCTCGTGTGGGTAGTACAGAGAGACCCAGATGAATGCTATGCATTGGTCATGTCTTGCAGCTAAGGAGGACTGAGTTTGAGGAACCCTCTGTTTTGTCATCAATAGTAAGCATACTTGCTCTTTGTTCCAGAGGGACACATTTCTTTATTTCTCAAGTTTGGTAGATGCAAATATAACCCCCAGAAATGGCCTGGATAGTGAGTGGTCTGGGCCTTGCGTTTTTGGCATATCCAGCAGGGTGTGTAGGCACACATATGAGATTTATGAAGGAATGTCTCCCAAAAGCCAGAACCCTGGCCATCATCCATAATTCTCTGTTGCCTATCACATCTAGTCATTCCCAGATTAAATACTTTTGAACTGTATGACCCTAGACCGTAGCATAATCCTGTCTGGATTATTGCCACCACTTCCTCCTAAAAGATCTCTGCCTTCTGTTCCCTTTCTGCCCACCCCTCTCTGTTTCCCCCTCCACAAAGAATAATCTTTCTAAACAATAATTAGCCATCACACAGAACCTTCGGTGGTTCACCGAAAAGTTTAAATTCTTTAACATGATATTCAAGGATCTGCAGGATCTGGTTGAATCTCTTCTTTCACCATTTCCTTTCTCTTCTCTGCACTCTAACCGTGGCCATAGTGAGCAGTGTTTTGCTCTGTAGGCACCCCTCCTATTCTCGTTCTCCACCCTTCTGAAATGTCCACCGTCCGTGGGCAGGTTTCGCTTTCTGTGAGTTGGTACCTCTTTAGTGGAATTTCTTTTCCTCGCAACCTATCCTGATGGTTTCGGTTAAGACCTATCACTTTTTTGGTCAACCTACACTAATTTTACCATCTTCACAGTGGTTTTCTAGAATCCATCAGTTAATACAGTGTGTTATGTTATCCAGTTTTTAATGATTCAGTATAATCTAAAACCTCCCTGAATCAACATGTGCAATACCTACTTTCATCTTACTGTTTCCTATGTATGTTTTCTCTTGAAATAGATTGAAAACCTCTTTTGGTAGGAACACCATGACAATTCGTTGTTTTATACTTTTGATATTGTAACTTCACTTATTTTGGGCATTCAAGATGAATGACCCATGTATTAGATTCTGTTTTATGGACAGTATTTCAGTTTATTTAAAGAAATTCTTGATAGGAATTTCAAGTTTGGGTCACTGTAGACAATTTTTAAAAGGTGATGTTGCTCATAATAAACTTTAAGTATTTTTCAGTAGTGGGTGTTTTTTTTTTTTTTTTTCTTTCCCCCCTGTAGACTTGCTCTATACCTAAAGTCATTACCTGAACTACTTTTGTTTTTTGCTTTACTTTTACAGGCATATACTAGTGTCTCTAAGGCTTCACTTAGTCTTTCAGATCACAGAGAACTTGGAAAGATGATGAATACAATAATTTTTCACACAAAAATGGTAGATTCCTTGGTGGAAATGTTGGTGGAAACATCAGATCTCTCCATATTTTGGTATGTTGTAATTTTCTTTAAATCAGAATTTGAAATTTTTATTATCCAAAGGTATGTTTCTTGATTATTTTATGTTAGTGTGGTGCTTAGTACAGTTCAGTAGTAGACTCTTAAGAATAAACGGAATAGTGGACAACTTGCCAATAGAATGAAGTTTACCAAGTTGGGATTTTGTATCTATTTTTAATTCTCTATAAGAGCAACTCTTACTGATGTGAATTTATTTTTTACACTTTCTTTGAGGAGGTGAAAAGCAGTCACTTCAGATTGTGTCATTAGACTAAAGGAAAAAAGTTTTGGATCAGGGTCAAATAGAGTAAACATTGGAAATTAAATAGCACATAATTTCACTCTGCAGTATTAAGTTAAGACATTAGTATTATGATGATGTGGTGACTATTGCCTCCATTGTGCTCCACTCTCCTTTGCTTCTATCATATAGCTCTTCTGTTATACTTAGTACTTTACAACTCTTTTTCTCCCCCACATAATATGGTTCTTTTTAAAATTTATTTATTTATTTTTGGCTGCATTGGGTCTTTGTTGCTGTGCACGGGCTTTCTCTAGTTGGGGCGAGCAGGGGCTACTCTTCGTTGTGGTGCGTGGGCTTTCCATTACTGTGGCTTCTCTTGTTGCGGAGCACGCGCTCTGGGTGCGTGGGCTTCAGTAGTTGTGGCGCATGGGCTTAGTTGCTCCGCAGCATGTGGGATCCTCCCAGACCAGGGCTCGAACCCGTGTCCCCAGCATTGGCAGGTGGATTCTTAACCACTGCGCCACCAGGGAAGCCCCATAATATGGTTCTTGAAGATGGTCATGTTTTTGTTTCCTTAATGTCTAGTATAGTAGGTACTTAATAAATATTTAAATGAATAAGTGAGCTTGATTGTAATAAAATTAATAAACAGTGGTGTCAGGACTCAAACTTAAGTATTCTTACTTCAGAGCTGTACAGTAACAACTCTGTTTCTGCTTCCTAACCTTTTTTCCTTTAGGGAAGCTGATGGGAATAGTCTAGTAGATTCCTTTAATTCTAAAATGCTGAGATAGTCTCAGTGGATAGTGATAGTTTCTTTGTATTGAATAACGATCATTATGAAAAGCTTCTCGTTGATTTTATTTTTGGGGAAAAAAATCAATCTACAATGATTTTTGCAGTTTGTAGTATGGCTTTAATTAGCAGTGTTACAGAAGAAATCCAAATCGCCCGGCGGGGAAGACATAGGGATCTCTTAATGCAACTCATGAAACACAATTATCACATAACAAGTTTGTAAGAATTTTAAGGATTATTTGGTACCCTATCCTATTGTCTGACCCAAAGGCTACCTTGGAAAGAAAACGGAACATTTTACATTTAGGTATTTTTGAGCTACAGAAAGGTTCCTATTGCAAAAGAAGGATACAGCAATCAGAAATTCCTCTTCTCTTTCTGGGAAATAAAGGCACTTTGAATAATGTTTAAAATTTGCAAATTTTCAGTCATTTAATTAATTTTTATCCATATTTTCTCTTAACCACATTCTTACTTTGTCATATCCAAGATAAAGACATGTTTACTACTTCTGTTTGTCTTCATTATTCCAAGATGTACTATATTTTATCACCTCACATTCTTTTAGATTTAACATCTCTTAAATCTGGAAGTAATTTAAAATTGATGGTGTGTCATTGTTTAATTGACAATGTTTTTCTTTCTTAGTGATACATAAAATAATGGTGTTTCTTACAATTGATAGTGACTTAGCTTTGATAAAATTTGATGATGTAAGATTTGAATATCATATATTCATATGCCATAGATATGGTTTATCTTCTCTTTTAATTTTTTTATTTAAAAATGTGTTAATGTTATATAAATAATATTTTTCTTACTCTGAAATGATTATTGGTGTGTAAGAGATAACTCTTTGGAAAAATAACTTTTCTCTTCCTAAGAGAATAAATGCTACAGTTGGTAATTTTTGCTCACTTGAATCAAATTAAATTAATTATAAGGTACTGTTTCATAAAATTTTAATTTTAACTATAAAAATTGTGATTCTAATTTTTGTTTCCTTATAGTTTTTATAGTCGTGCTTTTGAGAAGATGTTTCAACAATGTTTGGAATTACCCTCTCAGTCAAGATACTCAATTGCATTCCCACTACTTTGCACTCATTTTATGAGTTGCACACATGAACTGTGTCCAGAAGAGGTAATTTCAGAGTAGTATTGCGATTTATATGGTATGCAGAATAAACTACTCTAAACATAAAGCTGACCAAATGTTCACAAAGACTCACAAAGTTCTAATTATCTAATCTAGCTGCCCACTTAATGCATCTCTATGCAGAATCAGAAGAATGCTTGAATAGACATATGATATAGACATAATATCTATTTGAATGATCAGATAAATATACATACATGTTTATAAGAGCATATCATAAAGTCACTTGGAATTACCTTTATTAAAATAAATAGTGAGTCAGGTATTAATATTTATGGTAAAGTTATATAGTGATTGATTTTTGAATGCTTAGTTTTCCTCTGAAACGCTCGTTGAAAAGACTTAAAAGTTGTAGAGATTACTGACTAAACAAACATTTCAAAGAGGAATTTCACTGACTTGTCAATATAATTGATACAGTAAGCAAAATCCAGATTTGCTGGTATTTGTAATATATTCACATATAGGCACACACAGTTACTGAGTAATTGAACTACTCAGTTTTACAGATACCAAGTATCTATCAAAAATGTACTCAGTATTTCTTCTAATCTTTCAAGAAGAAATATCACTTTGTGAGTATGGTAAGAATATATATTAAAATTAAATAGTATTTTAAAAAATAATTTAACTTAGTCTTGAATCCCTTTACTTAGAGCTGCAGAACTTATAGAAAAGAAACTTACAAATAGCAGCATTATTATTATCTTTAAGCATTAGGTAGTATCTATTGCAGATTGTTTTTCAGCATTCCATTGGAAGCAGACTCAGAAATTAGCCTGCAGGAAGTTTATTAGGGAGTGCTTTTAAGATTAATACCTGTGAGGATATAATACCACCAATTTTAATAGATTTGTAGATTTTTTACAATTAAAAGATTTTTTCCTCACCATCATCCTTCCCATTAATTACCCATCAAGTCCTCTTAATTTTATTTGTGTGGTATATTGTAGTTCAGCTTTTCAATGTTTTTCATCTGTACTGCTAAATAATTTTTCTTCCTTCAATATCTGCCTTAAAGACTAACACAATGCCACCAGAGTGCCTCTTTCCTTCTTAAAGAACCATCAGTGGTTCTCCATTGCATACGGAGAAAGTAAAAATTTAAAATCGTCAACAATTTGATCTCTACCCCCATTCTTTTTTTTTCTTTTGTTTTTTTGTCTTTAAGAAAAATACATATATAAACATAAAAATGTCATTTTAAGTATTTTAAAATGTATAGTTCAGTGACATTAATTACCTTTACAGTGTTGTGCAACCTCACCACTGTTCATTTCTAAAACTTTCATCACCCCAACCAGAGACTCTGTATACCCTTAAGCAATAGCTCCCCATCCTTCAGCATTCCATTGGAGTGGTATACTCCAGTCTGCTTTCTGTCTATGAATTTGCCTCTTCTAGAGAGTTCATATAAGTGGAATCATACAGTGTTTGTCCCTTTGTGTCTGGCCTATTTCATTTAATGTACTGTTTCAAGGCTCATCCATGTTATAGATATATATCAGAACTTTCTTTTTATGAATGATAATAATCCATTGTATGTATATATCACATTTTGTTTATCCACTATATACTCACAGTCTTCTACTTTCCACTCCCTACTGTAACTATCCCACCTTAGGTAAACTGTACTAATTTACTAGTCTACTTTTCGGCATCTTAGAGGCTTTTTCCTCATACATAAAATTCATTTCACTACACCTCTACCTGTCGTACTCTTACTTTTTCTTCAATGATCAGCTTAAATCCACCTCCTCCAAAAAGGTTTTCAGCATTGCTCCAGTTAAAATCTGTCCCTCCTTTACCATATTTTCATAGCACTTTCATCATTATTTTATCTATCGTCATCTAACCCATAGCATATATTTTAATGTTTCTACCTCATTTTGTTGGTAAAGTTATGGTTCCCTAATGGGGTAAGACTCAGTTCTTACCAAATAATTACAACAGGTAATTAATAGTGTGTTTATATTTATATAGAACCATAGAATTTATACAGCATTTCTCATCTTTTGTTGCATTTGATTATTACAACAAAGTAACAGCATAGTCAGAACTACTGATAATTTCTGGTGGACTGATGTTTTTTTTCTCCCTATATTCATATAGCTAGTAAGTGATACTATTCTGTTTTCATTTAGCTAACTTGTTAAAGCCTGTTATATTCCAGCTGTGCCTTCTTAAACCTGTGATTGAAAGGATGCAAAGACACAGTCTTTACCCTAGACAAATCCGTGATCTGATGATCTGTGTTGTGGTAGAAATATACATGGGGCACTCTGGGAACATTGAGGGAATTCATCTAAGGGTGATGAGGGAATTCACCTAAGGGTGAGGATAGAGTAAGTTGGTGTGCACAGTTAATAGTTCTCAGTGCAATCTTGCTTTGTAATTTTAGTTTTAGCCATTCATCTCATTTAGATCAGAAAGGTTATAGAAAAGGCCTCTAGAACAACTTCTTAATGCTGAGGCTTTATTTTAAGCTGTAGTTCTTACAGTGAATTTGAAGAAAGATGGTACCTTTTGAACTAGATTTGAAATTCACACCCTCCTGGGTCAGCAGGATTCCCAGATAATGGTAGCCAGTACTAATGAGAAACTAATTATCGTGTTGCTATAACTGTACCATCCAGTAGAGTAGTTCACTCATCTTTTCCAGTTTCATTGTTTAAAAATCTTCCATATGCTAATGTCTCCTAAATCTATATCTGCAGCCCACACCTTTCCCTTCGAGTTAGATTTTCTCTGTATCCTGCTGAAACTTAGGTATTTTTAACCATCTGAAGTGTAACATGTCCAGAATAGAAATACTGATTTTCCACATACACCCCAACTTGAAGCCTTTCTGTTTTTGGCTCTGCCTTTATATATGTTTATATATTCAGACTCCTGCCTCTTCTCACCCTTGAACAAGCCACATCATCTTTTGCCTGGATGATTGTTATCATCTCCTAAGTGGTCTCTTTGCTTCTGCCATTATCCTCTGTTCTCAGCACAGAGCCAGAGTTAAGAAATCTTAGTACTGTTTTCTTTCCAGTCTTAGCATTTTTGAGCCATTGAAGAGAAGTAGTGAAATCAGATCTGTATTTTAAATAAGTTAGTCTAGTAAGTTTGAAGCAATGCTAGTTCAGTGTTCTTTTTTTCCGGAAGAAGGGATAGCAAGGGATATGTTTTATCTTTCAGGAGTCAGAGTCTGGTTAAATAAAACACAAATGTTTATAATTTGAAATTTTTCCTTAAATAAAGTGAACCATTATTTAATTGTATCTGGTCTGTAGATCCCTTTAGGTTTTGCGTCCTATTCAAGTTTTAAAGGGCATTTTAAATAAAATACATTATAAGGTAGCATGGTACATCTAGAAACAGTTATTTTACATGTTAAAGTATTTTTATATTATTTTATATTATCTTACATTTATTTCAGCATAGAAATAATGTTTGTAATGTCTGCATATGTTTGTTATATAATTATGGAAGATCAGGGAAAGAACACTTATAAAAATCTGTCTCGAGAAACTAACACAACATTTTAAATCAACTATACTCCAATAGAAATTTTTTAAAAAGCTGTCTCTTTGTAAGTATTGCAAATGTATAGTGCAAAGTTGTACAGCATTATATACTCAACATTCCAGTTACCATTGACAAGAAAAACCCATTAAACTATTGCAACACCCACCAAAACTCAAATGATACAGAATTCTGTAGCTAGAGATAGATTGATTTGAGTGAGTGTATGTATCTACATATACGTATATAATCTCCCAAACGTTAGATATAATATTCTTTTTTTCCCCTCTTGTGTTCAGAAAATGCATTCATGGTCAGCTTTTTTTTCTCTTCTGGGATAGGGAGTTTGATTTTAGAGAGTTGAATGCCTTGTGAATTTGTTTGTTTTACTGAGTTGATTTCTAATGATTTTATTTAAATATTTTAACATTTCTTTTCTGTTTATACACTACAAAATTCTATGTTTTCAAGATTTTTATGTGTATATATATATATATATATACACACACACACACACACGTGTGTGTGTGTATAATCAGGTGAGATCAGAAAATATAACTCTAAATCTGATCTTTCATATTGTGTGTTTGATATTTTATTATTTAAGAACTGGATATAGGACATTGGAATTTGAAAATTAACAGTTTTTCATGTTAGGAAGACACTGGTCCTTTCAGATTCCTTGCAATCATAATTGTATAATCACCAGGTACTTATTTTATGTCAGTTGTGTGCAAATACAATATGGTAGGTTAGTTGTTAAAAGAGATAAAAGAAATCTATAACATCTCCCATCCTCACTCCTTATTGTAGAATAGACTTGAACCTTATTTTCCATGTTTATTTAAAAAGTGTTTTAATTCAAACTACTTTCTTATAGTTTTTATTATTGTTGTTACTGTTTTGCTTTAACAGAGACATCATATTGGAGATCGCAGTCTTTCCTTATGTAATATGTTCCTCGATGAAATGGCCAAACAAGCTAGAAATCTCATCACTGATATTTGCACGGAACAGTGTACTCTTAGTGACCAGGTGATAATTTAAATGTTTCCTTACAGATAGGAAAATTGTGTAGGAAGGCAAGAAAATGATCTCTTAGCTAGTTTTTTTTTTTTTTCCTTTTTTTAATTTTATTCTCACACTCTCAGTAAATCTCATTACGTTGTGAAGCTCCATTATTAGGTTTTTTAAAAATTCCCTCCGTCCTTAGGATTACAGTTTAAAATTAAGCTTCTAGCTTGGCATTCAAGTCCCTTCCTAAGGTAGCTCAAACCGCTCTAACCTGTACTTTATACTCCACTACCTAGTCATTCTAACTAGATTCTGAACACATCATGTCCTATCATAGTCTTGGTCTTCATAGGCCATTTTCCTTTCAGTAAAATGTTCTTTCTTATTCCTCATTTGCCTGGTATTTTTTAACTTGTCCTTTAACTGTAGCTTTGATTATAACTACCTCTATGAAGTGTTTCTTCACACAAGATTTACCTGTTTCTGTTTTTCACCAAGCTGAGTGGGCTCTCCAAGCTGGCTAGGTAAACTCTACATCTCACTTATTACCTCTCTTCTTAGTGCTAGCATGATATTTGCCACATAGTCTGGATTTAGCTAAGGTTTGTTTCAGTAGTTAATGTTTTCAAAGTAATTGGTTTGTATGATTTCATTTCTTTTTAAATTCAGTTGCTGCCCAAGCATTGTGCCAAAACCATCAGTCAAGCAGTGAATAAGAAGTCAAAAAAACAGACTGGTAAGAAAGGGGAACCTGAAAGGGAAAAACCAGGAGTTGAGAGCATGAGGAAAAACAGGCTGGTAGTGACCAAGTAAGCCATCCACTATTATTGTATCTTTTTGTTATAGGTAGAGGAGTTTTTTTTTCATTTTTTGTATGGCATTAGTACTGAGGAAATGCTGGTAATTGTAAATTCTTCATTTCCCAGTTGTTAATTTTTTTGACCTTTATGAACTTGATTAGCCAGTTAGTGCTTATTTCATCTCAAAATACATATTTTGGATTTTTGAAGAAAATACATGTAATAGATGTCATTTGTCTTTATATGTTGAATATTGAAGGCCAAGAATCTGTCTAAAGATTTGGGGGGGTATACTATAAGCAGTCTATGATTTTCAGTTTATTTAAAATCAGATGTCTGACACTACTTTGGCATCTTGTCATATATTAGAAAATACTTGATGTCCTTCTTTTTTAATGGGTATATTAGACTAGATAGCATTCAGTGCTGTTTGTTTGTTTGTAGGGGAGGTATAGATGAGCAATAATAGGTGAATATTTTTTGTTTAAAGTAAATTGCCTACTTCCTTGCTTCCTATGTTGAGCAAGCTATTGGCCATCTTCTAGACAGCTTTCTTCCTCCAGAACAGAAAGTACAGCAGGAGTTGGAAATGATTCTTTATGAGTGCAGAATAAGCTCTTTCTTGTATATTAAGTCAATATAGTCATCATCTGAATGAAGAAACGAATGATGCTATCTTTAGAAAATTGCTCTCAAAGGTTAGTGATACCCTTAGAGATTTTGAACTTGTCAGTTCAGATCTTAAGAGAGAAAAAATCAATTTTGCAGTTATTATTCCCAAATAAAGTCTGATATGTTTATAAAATTAATTTTGTATTGCTGTGATGAAATGCTAAAAAAAATTTTTAATTTACTGTTCAATAATATTTTTTCAGCCTTGATAAATTGCACACTGCACTTTCTGAGTTGTGTTTCTCTATAAATTATGTACCAAACATGGTGGTTTGGGAACATACCTTTACCCCACGAGAATATTTGACTTCTCATCTGGAAATCCGCTTTACTAAGTAAGAAAGAGTATAAACTGTTTTTGTTTGTTGGTTTAGTTAATGAGTTTGTTATATTTATTCTTCATATCTATGCAATGTTTACTTTTATGAGGGAAAGCATTAGTAGAAATCGTATATAAATGGTATATAAATTAGTAGAAACGGTAGTACAAAAAATAATGAACTGGGAAGTATAAAGAATAGTGAACTGGGAATTACTTAAATTACCCAGATTCTTATCCCATATTTATTAACTAGTTGCAACACTGGACAAGCCAGTTAATCTCTGTGAGTCTTAACTTCCTTGTAAGAAAAAGGGAGAAGATTGGAGCAAATCAGTGTACTTCAGCGGGCAGGTGGCATCCCAGTAGGATCATGAAATCAGTTTAGAAGGTTGTAATCAATATTTGAAGGAAGAAAGAAGAGGGAGGGAAGTAAAGAAGGAAGAAGAAATAGGAAAAAAATCAGTGCATTGCATGTAGTAAGTAGAAATACTGCTTCATGAAACTGTTTATATATGTGTGTAGTGTGTTGTGATGCTAGATACATATCTTATAGTGGATCAGAGTCAAATGTGTGAAAACCTCAGGACTAGATGAACACTTAAGTCTTGTGAATTCCAACGTATGCTGTTATGCCAGTAGAATTCTAGACTCTTGAGGCGCTCAATTCTAATTACTTTTATAAGTTATATATATGTTTCTTGAAATGATATTTCATGTAACAAGTCAGAAATCCTTTAATTTTGTAAATATTGCTTCAGCCTTTTTCTAAAATTACACACTTATTTATTAAAGAAAATATTGATTCAACATGTTTTTCTTGAAGGCCTTAAGGCAATTTATGAAACAAAATTTTGCCAAAGGTTTTTCAAAAAGTTTGGCAAAAGGTTGTAGTCACTAACAAGTGTTTGTGCCATATGCATAACATTGTGTTTGTTAAGTACTATGAGTAGTAATGAAACGGTATAAAGCTTAGAGCTTCGACAATTATAGAACAAAATAGAATATTTAAATGGACAGTAAATTGAGTGTTAAGTCATCAGCTGAGAAGAGTCCAGTGTTGAGCAAAGACTATCTTTTGCTCTTCTTTAGTAAGGTAGGCATCCTGAGAGTGAAACCCAGACTGCTCCAGTATTTAGACCGAAGGGACATTACGCCTTCTGGTATTTATGGCTCTCAACTGGGTGGGGTAGGGAGTGGTGGGTGGAAGGTAGGGTTCAGTTTACAGCTCCCTTGTTTTCCTTCTGTAAACAGTCTGGTCCGTTAATCCAAGGAGAAGCAGATGTTCTTTTTACCAAACATCTACTTAGTGATCAGGATCAAGGCAAGGCTATATAAACTTGTTTACCTGGGAAAGATTTTTATGCCAGGACAAATAGCTTGTGAGTATTAGTTTGTTGATTTTTGCTGATCACTTGAGCACAATCTTAGGACTTAGGGGCTGTGTACAAGGATAGCAGTTTTTGTCTTGAGTTGTTCTTCTGGGACTGTTACTAGTGATGGGGTTTGTCTGGTGTCTTTAAGGATTCATCCTTACAAATACAAGTCTAAGATCTTTGTAAATCTAATGCTCAGGGAGTTTTAAAGAAGGTGGCTAATGTGGGAAAAGATCGCTTAGGAAAGTATTTTCAACATTTGTTTCCTTTTAGGCTTATACAGTTTCTTGGGATATAAACAAAACAGATCTGTGTTTTATGTGGTGTGAGTGATTATTGTACAATAAAGCTTTTGTTGTTGTTGCCATGCTTTGATTGTCATGCATTTTGTTGAGAGGTAGCACTAAGTCAGGCAGATGTGGGGTCAAATCCTAGACCCACCACTTCCAAACAAAGTGACCTTGAGCAGTTTACTTGAATTCTGCACCTTAGTTTTTTTTTTTCCCCCTCTATGCAATGGTGGTGATAACTGCATAGTAGGGTTATTAAATATGAAGACTGTAGGTAATATATATAAAGCCTAAAAAACTACTGGCACATAACAGTGCCAAAGGAATTCAGGCTATGGACTAAATAGTCCACTGTACTTGCTGGAGACAACATATCATATTAAAGGAATTTTTTAAACCTCTTTATTCTTAAATCATTTTTATTACTGATGCCCTTAGTATTTTTTTTTAATCACTTGCATTCCCATTTCATTATACCTTTTAGGTATATATTCTTTTTTAAAGTTGTTTCTGTGAGATAAACGTAGTAGTAATTTCATGAATTTGTAACAAAGTGTATTTAAAATTTCATTGCTTATTTAATATTAGAGATCAGTAGATTGAATGGCCTGTTTATATAGATACAACAATTAGAACTTTTTAATTCGTTCTTTACCCGCCCCCCCCCCCAGGTCAATTGTTGGAATGACTATGTATAATCAAGCCACACAGGAAATTGCAAAACCATCAGAGCTTCTAACAAGCGTAAGAGCATACATGACTGTACTCCAGTCAATAGAAAACTATGTGCAAATTGATATTACAAGAGTATTTAATAATGTGCTTCTTCAACAAACACAACATTTAGACAGTCATGGAGAGCCAACCATTACAAGTCTGTACACAAATTGGTAAGGAACATATTTAGAAATTTGGAGTGATATAAAGTTTCTTTGTAATGAATGAGTTATGAAAGTTTTTTTTTTAATGGATAATTGCTCATTCATATTATTACTCAACTTTAAAATTATATGCAGGAATGTATACCATAATAAATTTTGAATTAATTTCTCCATTTGTAAATTTACTTTTCGCCTTAGGTATCTGGAAACTTTGTTAAGACAAGTCAGCAATGGTCATATAGCTTATTTCCCTGCAATGAAAGCATTTGTGAACTTACCTACGGAAAATGAATTAACATTTAATGCAGAGGAATATTCTGACATATCAGGTGAATAATACTTTGACATGTTTTAGAGAATGAAGAAAGCTTGATTCTTTTGGTTTTGATTCTGTTATTACTATTTTCATTCAATTATATGGATAATCATACATTGTATCTTAGACTTAGCTTTGCATTTGTGTTCTTATTTATTCTACTGACTTTTCTTAGGGTTTTCCATTAATAATTTGCTTCTTAAAATGTTTGCTCTGTCAAAGTATAAAATTAATTCCATTTCCTTTCAGAAATGAGGTCGTTATCAGAACTGCTAGGCCCATATGGTATGAAGTTCCTAAGTGAAAGCCTTATGTGGCATATTTCATCACAAGTTGCTGAACTTAAGGTAATATAGTCTTTATTGATTTTAGCTTTAAAACATTTCAAGAATATGAGCAGCAAGCCTAGAAGCCTCAGGAAACAAATTTCTCATCTTTAATTTACTTTCTTGTGTTCCTTTCAGTAAGAGATAATAGAAGAATTATGGTCCAGTAATTTAGCTTTTGCCAACTATTTTTTATTTCAGACTGAATAAGCATATTCTTCTAGAACTGTTTGTATTTTTAGTGCTTCTTTGCCATTTAATATGGTGGGTTGAGTACTATGATGTGATAATAAAAACTAGTCTATTCATATCTATGAGAATTCAAGGTATCTGACGTCCTTAACAGTGCTGCAAGGCCCCTAGAGGATCTGGCCTTCCACTTTTTCTCACCTTTTACACTCCTCCATCCTGGCTGGCCTACTTGCTATTGTGTCATCTCAAAATACTCTTCACTAAGATACTGTCTTAGCTTGTCTTCTCATGACATTCATGTATTTTCAATTATCAGAATATCCCTCCTTGACCACACTTTTAAAAATAGCAACCATTACTTTTTATTCTTTTTATCCAGCTGTATTTGTATTTTACTGGTGACCTTCCATATCATGCATCTTATGTCACTCACAAGAATAAAAACTCAATTATAAACTCTCTTAAAACCTTGGTGCTAAATTAGTGTCCAGCACATAGTAGTGCTTGGTAAATATCTGTTGGATTCAAAAATAAAAATAGGTAGCTTTCCTTACTCTTTACTTTGTTCTAGGACTTTTCTAAGCTCTTTATATATTTTTTATTAACTCCTTTAAATCCTTAAGACTGGTATTGTCCCTATTTTACAAATTAGAAAAGTGAGACCAGGAAAGGTTAAGTAACTTGTCCAGGCTCACATGCTAATAAGTGGTGAAACTTTTAATTTGAATCTGTATAGTCTATCTGGCTCCAGAGCTTATACTAGTACCCTACTACACTGTCTTGAGAAATGCAAGAGATCTTAGCAGTCAGCTAACCCACCCTTATCTGATGCCAGAATACACATTTTTCTAGGTGGATGATTTGGTCTTCTTGAAAATGAGACAGTCTTATCAATTACTGCATATCTCTAGTTATGTTAATATCTAAATAGTAATTTTTGATTGGTCCTCATTCTTACATCAAGAGGTAGAGACTGCCTCTAACAAGATGACCCTTCACATATTTAAAAACTTTCGTTGGTATTACCTTTCTCTTCCCTAGGTGAAGTATATTCATATTTAGTCTCACTCTCTTCTGTTACAAATTCTATCTTGTTGGTGTCACTTTTAGAGGCTGGTGCCCTGAACTGAGAATAAACTTCAGCTAGAGATCTGAGTAGTGAGGGTGTACCTACTTACCCTGGACACCATACTTACTGATACAGTTTAAGATAGCATCAGCACTTTACATAGCTATACCATGCTGTTTTCAACTTGGAATCAGGTGCCTTTTTTTCCCTTCCCCCTTCCTCCTTCTCCTTTCCTCCTTTCCCCTTCCTTCTTCCCCTCCCCTCTTTTGTTTTCATATACAGACTTGAACCAGGCTTTCTACATCTTATATTTTGTGTGATTTCGTTTTTTAGACCTTTATTGTTGTTCCTTTAATAATTTATCTTGTTAGATATTGTTCATTATTTCTGGATTTTTTTTAGTTCAGATTTTGTCATAGTCTTTCAGTAATCCTTTTATAAACTTAACTGTCTTAGCTATGTCCTTAAGTATCAGTGTTATCAAATACATTCCTATTCTTTAAAAGAAATGGAAGGAGCTTATGTTTTAACATTTCTCTTTTGTATCTTGGAGTGACCATATTTTCTTTCTCAGATATTAAAATTTAATTTAAAGTTGATGTGATAATAGTATCGTGTTGACTTCTTTTTTAATACTATGAGTTTTCTGACTCTAGTGTTATTTCTTGGCTGGATTCTTTTTCAAATATTTGGTAATATTAAACCTGAGTTAAAAAGCTAGACAAAAGAAACTTTTTGTGTAGGAGCTTAGATTTATTATCTTTGGAGATATATGGGTGTGAATTAGCTTGGGTTTCTCATTGAATGTAGTATACCCCAAAACCAAGATGGTTTAAGATACTAAAACTTTTTTTTCTCTAAAACTTTTGATTTTAGTAATCTGTGTGATTTTCCTTACTTAACTTTTCTTTTTACCTTCATAAAAACTTGCCTATTTTATTAATGATTTAATGTTACTTGTAAGACTTTTAGAAAATCACATGATTATGTTTTGGTATTTAGGGGCTTTTTATTTTTATTTTTTTGCTTCTCAAATACTAAATCCTGATTTAGTTGAGTATTTTTCAGAAGGCTTCTTCATGTGGTCAACGATAAATATGAAAGCTTTACATTTCTAGCCTTGTGCCCATTATCATTTAGATTTCTGCAAAACAAAGCTAGTCCTGAGGATTTAGTTTTCTGGAATTGCACAGTGCTTTACAGTGGTTTTCTTAGATATCCTTCTTAATAATCCCAAGTTGTAGTTCAGATTTCTCTGAATTTATTTTTTTTTTTTTAATTAATTAATTTATTTATTTTGGCTGCGTTGGATCTTCATTGCTACGCGTGGGCTTTCTCTAGTTGTGGCGAGCAGGGGCTACTCTTCATTGCAGTGCGCGGGCTACTCTTTGTTGCAGTGCACGGGCTTCTCATTGTCGTGGCTTCTCTTGTTGCAGAGCATGGGCTCTAGGCACGCGGGCTTCAGTAGTTGTGGCTCGCGGGCTTAGTTGCTCCGCGGCATGTGGGATCTTTCCTGACCAGGGATCGAACCCATGTCCCCTGCATTGGCAGGCAGATTCTTAACCACTGAGCCACCAGGGAAGTCCCTCTGAATTTAACTATTTGTATATTATTAAGAACTGGAGGTGTTATTTATGACTTTGTATTCTCAGCCTCTGTGTACTGAGGCATACTTCAACGTGTATTCTGATCATTTATTCTGTAAGAAATCTTACGATCATAATATAATGGTGTTTCATATAGACAACTTCAATGTGTTTTATACTGTTCAGTATGTTTTATATCTCATTGAGATAAATCTCCAGAAGTACTTGTCTATCGGTGCTGATTCTAATTGCTTTGCATTTTTCAGTGTCCTATAAAATTACTTTCCTTAGAATAATCAAATTTATGAAATTACAAAAGTAAAATAACATACAGATTGCTGCTTCCAATACTGGTAGGCTAGGTTATTTAGATCAACTTTTCGCTTAAGGACAACTTTTTTTGAAATGTATATATATACATATATATATATATGTATATAAAGAAAAAATTTTCTAAAGAAGAGCTAAAAAGGCAGTGAGGTGTTTATTTCTAGGCTAAAATCAAGGAAAGCACTGTAAGCCACTGTGCTGATGTGAGGACATTCGCTGATCCAGAAGTAACATTTGTTAAGAGTCAGCTGAGTCTTGGTGGTCTTGTGGGGAGCAAGGGGCTCCGTAATCAAAACCCAAAGACTGCCCAAAGTAGGAGTGGAAAGGAATTCTGCTTAAATTCCCTTTTGCCCTCTTTACATAGATACCCCAAAGAGTTATACCTTCAGGGTAACAGTGAACTGGAAATGATTCACCCCCCACCCCCCAGGATTTGCAGCCCTGTTTGTGTTACTCTCTTTGTCTTGAATCTCAAGTCTTGAATGTGGATTAAAAGTGGTCCTAGATTAGTAGTGCCCCAAGGTGCTTGGCAGAAGCCAATAAAAATCCTCTCTGGAGAAAGGTATCTTCATCCTAGGATTCAAATGATTCCTGCAAATAATTTTTCACATGCAGTCAGCTCCAGCTGAAGAGTGGAAGTCTGTTGGAGATTAGGGGAGGGAGGAGGGACGAGGTCTAATACATCTGGCTGGCTACAGTGATTCTTAGGTCGTTCTCCCTTTCTCTCCGGCCACCTTCTGTTCCTGATGTTCCTGAATGTAGAGTCCTCCTTGTCAGCATCACTTCTTAAGACGGTGAGGAGAAGTTGGGTGTGTAACGACCCCCCCCCCCCACCTTACAGACATGTAATAACCCTCTTGTTATCAAGCCCAAGTCTTCCTTTCTATGCCACTGCCTGCAATTTCTGAGTCCTACGTAGGCCCTGAGGCTTCCATTAGCTTGCCTTCTGCATAGTATCTCCCCTGCAGGAACTTAACTGCTCAAATTTCTCTTCTCCACTTATTCTTTGCTCCAGTTTTCATCTTCTAGAATTTTGTTGGCATCTCTCATTAGGTCTTCTTTCTTCTGTTGTTTCCTTTGTTACCAAAGATTTATGCCTTTTTATTTTTTTCCTATCACCTCAGTGTATTTCTGGAAGAAGCAGAGTTTAGACATACATATAGAGTTCTCTACATTTAGCCAGCACTTCCATGTAGTCTACATACTTGTTTGAACATTTCTATAGGACAAATTTCTGAAAGTGGATCAAAGAATATGTACATTTACATTTTTTTCTGATATTGTCAAATATCCCTCAGTAAAGATTATAACTCACACTCTCCATAGTAGAGCATGATGATGCCGATATAGCATTTTAATCTTTATGAAATTAGTGAATACAGTGTTTTGGGGGGAATTATAATATATTTAAGATAGTTCTGTAACATCTTAGCTTTTAATTTTCTCTTTTTATTTTTTATATTTAATCTAAACTGACATAAACTAAATATTATGTGGCTGCATCTTCTTTTTATCTTAAAGATTACCTTAATTGATTGTTTCAGTTCCTGTTTTAGCTGAGGACCTTTTTATTTCAGAGTAAATTTGTGGGCCAATTAAAAAAAAGGAAAGCTTCTTTATATTTAATGTTTGTGAGTAAATCGGGTGTCAGACATAGTCAACACTGTGCACATGTAATAATGATAAAACGTGCTTATTACTTTCTGGAGAAGAAAACCACCAGTGTCTCCAATCCTACTAAAATTCTTGGGGTGTTTCATTTGGAGTTGTGCCCATCGAGTCAACTTCTTCCAGTCTTGCCAGTTCTTTCAGTTCTTCTAGTTCTTCAGAGTCCTAGAAGGATGAAGTAAGAAATTTAAATATGAATTGTGCCAAGAATTTAACACTTTCTAACAGAAAACCAACATTTTTTTTAGTAGTCTTGATTCGTTTCACTTGATTAGTCTCAGTTTGTTCCAGACTATTTAGTTATAATTCCTAGTTCCAGCATTTGGGCCATTTGTCAGAGATATTAATCAATGGCTTTAAATGTATAGAAAGCTCTGTTTCAGGGTGCAATCGAGGGAGAAAAGAAATGTATATAAACTGTACTTTTAAGAGGAGACATCATTAACTTTTTTTTAAGAGTAATGTGCAAACAGATACTTCGGGGTAATCGTTCTTAAAGCATGGTCCCCAGGTCAGCAGTGGCAGCCTTGCCTTGGATCTTAATAAAAATGCACAAGTTTTGGTTCTACCTAAGACCTGCTGAATCAGAACCTGTGGAGCTAGAGCCCAACAAGTCCTCCAGATCATTCTGACGCACACTGAAGATTAACAACCATTTCTTTAGGGATTAAGAGTGTGGATTTTAAAATCAGGCATACCTGAATTCAAATTCCAAATTCCACTATTTAATATCTATAACTTTGGGCAAGTTATCTAACTTCTCTGAGCCTTAGTTTTCTCAGTTATAAAATTGGACTGTCACCTCCCTCATTTGGATCAGGGTAAATGGGATTGTTTGTAAATTGCCTAGTAGAGGAGCTTAAAAATGATTACAGAATCTTACTATTAAATATATACAATAATTTATTGATTCTAAAACAATTATCCTATATTAGCATTTCTGAAATTATATGTCTTATATGATTAGAAAACATTGTGTTAGTTTTAATTGGTAGAGTTTTTTTCTTTTTTCTTTTTTAATTTATTTATTTTATTTATTTATTTTTGGTTGCATTGGGTCTTCGTTGCTGTGCGCGGGCTTTCTCTAGTTGCGGCGAGCGGGGGCTACTCTTCGTTGCGGTGTGCTGGCTTCTCATTGCGGTAGCTTCTCTTCTTGCGGAGCACAGGCTCTACACGCGTGGGCTTCAGTAGTTGCAGCATGCAGGCTTCAGTAGTTGCGACACGCGGGCTCAGTAGTTGTGGTGCACTGGCTTAGTTGCTTCGCGGCATGTGGGATCTTCCCGGACCAGGGCTCGAACCCATGTCCCCTGCATTGGCAGGTGGATTCTTAACCACTGTGCCACCAGGGAAGCCCGAGTTTTTTTCTTAATGGCACATTAGATAATGGTGCATTTAAAATTCATTGCTGTCTTTGATTCACTGATAACATGATATTATGTTCAAGGTGCGTGAGCACAGTCAAGGTTGAGCATATATTTGAGTGTATATTGATTGATGGGACAAGTATTGAATTGGTCTCAGAGAGAGCAGGTAGTCTAATTAGACACTGTAGAAGTTGAATTTAGCAAATAAACGTGACTGGAGCTGAACATCTGAATGAGAGCATAAACAGAAATGATCTCAAGTGGAACATAAGCAAAATTCATACTAGTATAGGAAAAATTACTTTTATAGATTTTCCATTTAGTTTTCCATGCTCCCCTTAAATCAGTTGTCATCAGCCTTTGGCTTGTAACACAACCACTATGGCACTTTAACAATATGCTTGCTACATACATCTCCACACCCAGACCTGCTGAATTGAGATATCCAGGCTTTCCAAATACATATACCCACTATCTCTGTCAGAATAAAATTAATTATATTTGTTTGAGTTATAATTTTTAAATGAAATTACTTTTCCAGTATTCCTTTTAAGAAAAGCATTGTTTAATGAGTTATACTTTTCTTAATTAGCTATCCTTCACTCTCTTCCCTCTCTTCTCTTCCCTTTTCTCACTGGTCCCTGAAAGAGGAGGTTGATAGTTGACATTTCCATTTTGTGCTAGGAAACATTGCTCTGTTCTCTGTGAAGTGATACCATATCCCTACAAGTTTTTCTCCCTCTGATTTTATATATATATATATATATATATATATATATATATATATCCAATGATGAATTCTAGGCTATCTTCAGCCAGCTTTAACTTTAGCAAGTTCTTTCTGTTTTAGTTGGAATTTATTGCTCTCTATATCCACTTCAGTGTCTGCTTTTTATTATTGGTGCTGTTCTGTGTCTAAGCAGAAGATAATCCTTTATCCTACTACTTATCTTTATTGCTTTTTCCTGAACTCCTCCCTTCTTGAATTTGCAAACTGAAGGAAAACATTAATTTTATGTAAATAATTTTAAAATTCTTTTATGAAAACAATAACAAAAACATAGCATAGAGCATCTAGATTTCATGTATTATTTTTCCTACTTGCTAGATTTTAATTTCCAAGCATGTTCTTATCTCATCAACATAAGGAGGTCTATGCCTGACCTAGGATCTTTCTTTTCTTTTCTTTAGAAACTTGTGGTGGAGAATGTTGATGTGCTAACACAAATGAGGACCAGCTTTGACAAACCCGACCAGATGGCTGCACTCTTTAAAAGATTATCATGTGGGTAACTCATGATACTTTTTATAAGCATTACGAACACCTTGACACTCAGTATTTAGCTTTTGCTCAAATTTTATAAATATAAATATAAGTAGTAAGTTATGAAAAGTACTCTTCAGTAATGAGGAGAATTGGAAAATTTTTGCAGTCAAAGGATCTTTTAAGTGAATGGCTTACCTGTTTCATAATTTTTTTTTCTTTTCCATACTCTTAGTACCATGTGTCAAATATTTGATATCATTATCAATTAGTTCATGAACCCATTAAATTAAATACAATAAATCTATATTAATTTAGACTAAAGGAGATTTAACTTTTGAGTCTGTAATTTTCTGAAAATCAACTTTGAGGTATTGCTTATGTAAGTAAAATGCACACATTTAAGTGAATGGTGTGATGGATTTTGACAAATGTTGTGTACATCCACATAACCATTACCACAGTCAAGAGGTAGAGCAGTCCCATCACCTCAGAAAGCTTCTCATGACTCTTTGTAGTCAGTTTCACACCCCTAGACAGTGAATGCTCTGATTTCTATCACTGTAGATTAAATTTGCCTGTTCTAAAACTTCATATAAACAGAATCACAGAGTATGTACTCTTTCGTATATATTGTTGAGATTCACCCCTCTGTGTTAAGTGAAATCAGTAGTTTGTTCCTTTGTATTGCTAACTAGTATTCATTGCATGAAAACCTGAGCCTACAACTTAAAAAAAAGTCTTCTTGATACTGATTCTTTGTGGGAGATATGTGAAATAGCAGTGAATCTTAAGTGTTTATTAAAGTATGTTTAGCCAAGTACCTATTTTAGATGTACTTGAATTAATTTCATTTGATTTTTGTCCTTGAACTCAAAGTTATAATTAAAAATTATTTTAAAGTCATACTTAACTGATTCATTCAAAAGCCTTTACAACATTAAAAATTTAGTGAAATTCTAAATTAAATATTCTCTGTATTTGAGAAAACCAGAGTTTATTTACCCAAATAAAAAATAACTCTTGGGCTTCCCTGGTGGCGCAGTGATTGAGAGTCTGCCTGCCGGTGCAGGGGACACGGGTTCGAGCCCTGGTCTGGGAGGATCCCACATGCCGCGGAGCGACTACGCCCGTGAGCCACAATTACTGAGCCTGCGTGTCTGGAGCCTGTGCTCTGCAACAAGAGAGGCCGCGACAGTGAGAGGCCCGCGCACCGCGATGAAGAGTGGCCCCCGCTCGCCGCAACTAGAGAAAGCCCTCGCAGCCCAACACAAACGAAGACCCAACACAGCCAAAAATAAATAAATAAATAAATAAATAAATAAATTTAAAAAAATAAATAAATAAAAAATAACCCTGAAGTAAATTAAAGATGCATATATTTTATATACTTCCCCTTTGATGTTTTTCTTTTAAATGTTTTGCAGCTATATCAAATTTTGTAAAACTATAAAATGATTTAGAGAATCACTTTATTAGGCTATCTTATCCTGCTTTTAAAAATACAAACTTTGGGACTTCCCTGGTGGCACTGTGGTTAAGAATCCACCTGCCAATGCAGAGGACACGGGTTTGAGCCCTGGTCTGGGAAGATTCCACATGACATGGAGCAAGTCTGTGTGCCACAAATACTGAGCCTGCACTCTAGAGCCCATGAGCCACAAATACTGAGCCTGCACTCTAGAGCCCATGAGCCACAACTACTGAGCCCTTGTGCCACAACTACTGAAGACTGTGCGCCGCAACTAGAGAAAGCCCACACGCAGCAACAATGACCCAACGCAGCCAAAAAATAAATGAATAAAAAAATACAAAATTATTTAATAAAAATTACACTGAAAGGGGGAAAAGTCAGGTTTACTGTATGGAACTTTATAAAATGAAATTAAAAAAATGAAAAAGGAAAGATTGACTTGGTAGCATTATAGGGAGGAGGAGTGTGAATAAATACTTAGTAAGGGGACTTCCCTGGTGGCGCTTAGGAATCCACCTGCCAATGCAGGGAACCCAGGTTCGATCCCTGGTCCAGGAAGATCCCACATGCCGCAGATCAACTAAGCCCGTGCACCACAACTACTGAGCCTGTACACCACAACTACTGAAGCCCGCGTGCTGCAACTACTGAGCCTGCGTGCTGCAACTGCTGAAGCCTGTGTGCCTAGAGCCCATGCTCTGCAAGAAGAGAAGCCACCGCAATGAGAAGCCTGTGCACCGCAACTAGAGAAAGCCCGTGCACGGCAACGAAGACCCAACGCAGCCAAAAATAAATTTAAAAAATTTTTTTTCAAATCTTAGTAGGATATTATTTTTTAAATCCCTATCTGATCTCTTTTGTTCATTGTTTTTCTTTTTAACATCTTTATTAGAGTATAATTGCTTTACAATGGTGTGTCAGTTTCTGTTTTTATAACAAAGTGAATCAGTTATACATATACACATGTCCCCATATCCCCTCCCTCTTGCGTCTCCCTCCCACCCTCCCTATCCCACCCCTCTAGGTGGTCACAAAGCACCGAGCTGATCTCCCTGTGCTATGCGGCTGCTTCCCACTAGCTGTCTGTTTTACATTTGGTAGTGTATGTATGTCCATGCCACTCTCTCACTTCATCCCAGCTTACCCTTCCCCCTCCCGGTGTCCTCGAGTTCATTCTCTACGTCTGCATCTTTATTCCTGTCCTGCCCCTAGGTTCTTCAAAACCATTTTTTTTCCTTTTTTTTTTGGATTCCTTATATATGTGTTAGCATACGGGTATTTGTTTTTCTCTTTCTGACTTACTTCACTCTGTATGACAGACTCTAGGTCCATCCACCTCACTACAAATAACGCAATTTTGTTTCTTTTTATGGCTGAGTAATATTCCATTGTATATATGTACCACATCTTCTTTATCCATTCATCTGTCGATGGACACTTAGGTTGCTTCCATGTCCTGGCTATTGTAAATAGTTCTGCAATGAACATTGTGGTACATGACTCTTTTTGAATTATGGTTTTCTCAGGGTATATGCCCAGTAGTGGGATTGCTGAGTTGTATGGTAGTTCTATTTTTAGTTTTTTAAGGAACCTCCATACTGTTCTCCATAGTGGCTGTATCAATTTACATTCCCACCAGCAGTGCAAGAGGGCTCCCTTTTCTTCACACCCTCTCCAGCATTTATTGTTTGTAGACTTTTTGATGATGGCCATTCTGACTGGTGTGAGGTGATACCTCATTGTAGTTTTGATTTGCATTTCTCTAATGATTAGTGATGTTGAGCATCCTTTCATGTGTTTGTTGGCAATCTTCTGTTCATTGTTATACTATATACTTCTGTTTTCTAGTATGTTTTACTTTATTATTTTTTTTATTATTTTTCACATTTCTTTAATTTTTAAATACTCATTTGATCACCCAACTGGCCTTAACCCTACTTAATTTCATGCTAATAAACAACATTTTGACTGTGTCATCTGGTTAGAAGCAACTAATCCACTGCAGTGTTCAATGCATGTTTACTGTTACTTTAACTCTTCTACTCATGGATTTGAAACAAAATCTTTTTTGTGATTTGGAAAAAGAAAAGATCTGCTTGAGAGTGACTTATTTAGGGGAATAGAGAAAGCTATGCTTTGAGTTGAACTGTTTTCCAGAATACTCTCTTTTGTCTCTGATCTCTTCTTTACCTTTGTGCTGCCTTTATCCCACATACAGAAATTGATTTACTTTTGTGTAGCAGTTTGATTTTCATAGTCAACAAACACATTCTTTTAAATACCCTAAAAAAGAGAAAGCAATATAATTTATTAAAAGTAGCTCTGGGGAATTCCCTGGAGGTCCAGTAGTTAGGTACTTTCACTGCCATGGCCCGGATTCAATCCCTGCTTGGGGAACTAAGATCTTGCAAGCCACGTGGTGCGGCCAAAAAAAAAAGAAAAGTAGCTCTGAATTGGGAGACAATCTGAAATTAACTTTTAATTTTTCGGAATTTCTGACTATGTGACTTGAGCAAATTTATTTTATTTATTAAAACAATAAGTTAAACAAGATTTCTTAATCTGAAGTTTCTCAGAACTTTTAATATATTGTTATTGTGCATATTCAAGAGGAGGTTATAGATACAGTCTTTGCAAACTTCATTAAATTCTGAGTAACATCCTTTGGGAAGTATATGATTATATCACACTACTTATTTTCTGATTGTTCACCTTATTCTCTGCATTCTTTTTTCTGGGTTTGTTGTCTTGTTTTTTGGACTGGAATGCCCTTTTGTTCTCACTCCTCCTTTATGCCCATAAATTGGATGACATATTCTCAGAGAAATATTTTCTTTTACCCTCATTTCTTCTCTCCTTATCTGGATAGTAACAACTTTCTAGTCTCATTTCTTGAATAACCATTTTATTGAACATCTTCTAGTCTTCTGGGTCTTAAGCACTCTTGCTGAGTGCCATAGATAGATAAAAAGATTAATAAGACTTTGCGCCTGTGGAATTTATAACATATTTGTGCCTTACATCATTTTGTTAACACTCTGTTTTAATTCTCATCACATTTTGGCTTATATTTATGCCTTTCCATGTGTATTAATAAAAGATGCTTATGGTAAAGGTTTAAACAAACCACACAGGAGGTAGAAAGTCAAAACAAAATTCTCTCCATTCCTGCTTCTCAAAGGTGTAACTACAGTTAACAGTTTTCTATACATCTGTCGAGAAATTTATTATGTATATACAAATATATGTGTGTGTGTGTGTGTGTATATGTGTATACATATATACCTTCTCTCATATAAATAAGATCATATTTTCTTAGTTTTCTTGACCGTCCATTTAGACTGTTATTAAGGTCTAGATTATTATTTTGTTTATGTTTGCTTTCTTATTATATAGTACAATGACTTGTATATAGGGAGTAATTCAATACATTTTGGCTTTTTAAAATACGAAGGTATTGATCCTTCTAATTCTAATCTCTCTTGATTTTATTTAACCAAGTTTTGATATTGAATATAATAGCAATAAATTTCAGAACAATGTTCTCTAACCAAAACGTAAGTGATCAAATCCATTCATAGTCTTCAGAAACCTGGTCTTACTGCTTATGATCTCAATAGTCATTTTTTGTTTCTGGACTCTCTAGACCTCAACAACTTAATTTAGCATCTCCAAGTTCCAGGGCCAGTTGATTTTTTTTTTTTTTTTGGCTGCATCGGGTCTTAGTTGCGGCACACGGGATCTTTGTTGAGTCATGTGGCATCTTTTGTTGTGGTGCGCTGGCTCCTCATTGTGTCGTGTGGGCTTCTCTCTAGTTGTGGCATGCAGGTTTTTTCTCTCTAGTTGTGGCACGTGGTCTGCAGAGCACGTGGGCTGTGTAGTTTGTGGCGTGCGGGCTCTTTCATTGAGGTGTGTGAGCTCAGTAGTTGTGGTGCATGGGCTTAGTTGCCCGGAGGCGTGTGGGATCTTAGTTCCCCGGAGGCGTGTGGGATCTTAGTTCCCCGACCAAGGATTGAGCCCTCATCCCCTGCATTGGAAGGTGGATTCTCTACCACTGGACCACCAGGGAAGTCCCGCCAGTTGATTTTTGAGGATCCACTCTGATCAGCTTCTTCTTTTTCCCCTAGTCTCTCTCTCCTTCCTCCTATCACTACCATTAATGTGATAGGATTATACAGGTGGCTACTTGCGTGATTGTTTCAGGATTCTGATGAACCATCTAAACCATTTTAAAGAACAGAGTGTACTCCACTGGAAGTAAACTATAATTTCCTAATTTTAATATCAGTTTTCAGTACCCTTGCCTCTTTAATCATTGGTTGTAATCAAATTGTTTTTAATTGTGCCTTTTATCATGGGGATTTTATGACTAAGAGTTTTTCTCCATGGTTAAGAAAGAATCCAATTCACTCTCTTCTTTTCTCCACTTCCTTCAAATTTAGCTGTTGACAGTGTCTTGAAGAGGATGACAATAATTGGTGTAATTTTATCCTTCCGATCATTGGCACAAGAAGCACTTAGAGATGTAAGAAACCATTATGAGTACATATCCTATAGCCAAATAATCCTTTTTAATTTCCCAGAAATTTAAAAGTAACTTTAAAAATTTATCGTTGGCAGTAATATAATTAAAATTCCAGTTTTCATAGTTTATATGAAATAAAGCATATAAAAATTATAGTTACTTAAACTCATTTTTTGTTTTGGTATTGAAATTTAGGGGATATAACTTGCCTGAATATTGTGCTACTTTTTCAACCTTTTTCTTCATTAGAGCATTTTCCATTTTGACTATACTTGGTTTGGCATCAAATACATTCTGTTTATGTGTATTGTAGTACTTTAGAAAATCACTTGAAAATAGATAAAGTAAAATAATTTTATGCAAACTAGAAGTAATTGAATGATAATATCTCATAAGTTTAGAGGTTGCTTTTTAAAAATAATTCTGCATTCTTAATTTGTTTTCCTGCCTAGGTCTTGTCCTACCACATTCCTTTTCTTGTCAGTTCAATTGAAGATTTCAAGGATCACATTCCAAGGGAAACTGATATGAAGGTAATAAAACTTCTATTTGGATTTTACAGTTTTTAAAATTACATATTTAACTTACATATGAAGTAAAACTTAATAAATCCTAAGCTACTATAAAGTTTATATTTTAGAGTGATGGGTTAGCATGCTTGCCTATGAAAATGCATCTTAGAGAGCTCAGCACCAAAATACTATATAGGCATTTTGAAAGTCAATCTTCCTTGATCACCTATAGCAATGTAAAATGGGTTAATATCAATCACCTTTTCCTTAAACTGATAGCTATTTATACATGGTCATAAGCAGAATGAAAAAGATAAGCCAGTGAAATGAGAGTTGTTTTGTTTTAAATAAAGCTAATTTCAGTTTTTAAAAATTGATGTTAAAAAGTCTTATAAAAGGATGTTAATTATAGGCTATAATTTTTAAAATTAGTATCCTGTTTTAAACAAATAAATATAAGAAGGTTGGTAGCCTTACCAGAGTCCACAGGTTTTGTTTGTTTTGTAAATTTATTGATCATGAAATACAGCCACTGATTTAATCCCAGCAAAGATTTACCAGTGGTTACACATCTAGTAATTGACCTATCATATCTATATTTTCTAAACTTTCATGTTTCTTGGAAAGATTATTTTCTGTTTTGCATATTTTGAAAAGCTCTGACTTGAAAAAGTTATTTCTAAACTTTTTGTATGGCGTTCAAGTCTCAAATTTATTTTTGAGGCTTATCTTCCATTACTTGTTCCATCCTTCTCTCGCTCTCTTCACTTTCTTACTCTATCCCTCTCTTCCATTGGGTCCTGTAAGATGACCAAATCTTGTTGTGTGCATTCTCACATTTTCTACTTTGTTCTCTAATTTATTCTTCCTGAAAATCCTGGCTTCTTCTATTTTTGCCTTTTGAAATCCTGCTCATCTGTTAATGCCTGATTCAATTGCCATCTTCTAAGAAATATTGCTGGATCCCCAAGTGATCATTTCATCTCTTCTTTCTTCTTTTTTTTTAGTATTATCAGAGAACTTTTTGTTTGTTCATTGTAGAATTAAATATATTCTGCCTTGTATTATAGTTGTGTTTTTACACTTAAATTTATACTAGATTGTAAACTTTTGTTGTTGTAATATCAAGGCTAACCAATTATGTAGGTAGTATTTTGTTGTTGTTTGTTGTTTTTTTTTTAAGTTTTGGCTGTGTTGGGCCTTCGTTGCTGTGTGCGGGCTTTCTCTGATTGCGGTGAGCAGGGGCTACTCTTCGTTGCGGTGCACGAGCTTCTCACTGCAGTGGCTTCTCTTGTTGCGGAGCACGGGCCCTAGGCGCACGGGCTTCAGTAGTTGTGGCGCACCGGCTTAGTTGCTCTTCGGCATGTGGGATCTTCCCAGACCAGGGATCAAACCTGTGTCCCCTGCATTGGCAGGTGGTTTCTTAACCACTGTGCCACCAGGGAAGTCCCATGTAGGTAGTTTTTAACTGAGTTATTGAGCAGAGTATCCGTGAAATCCATATATGATACCAAAAAAAATTAGTCATTTGAAATTGCTTTATCAGGTTTTAAATTAGTACTCCTTTAAAAATCTATTATAATAAGTAATTTACTGTATTTATAGATACAACATGATTAGGCACTGAGACACTATAATTTTTAATTAAACAAGTATGGACATAAAACGTAAGGCCAGTAATTTTGATTCACTTTTGTTCTTTTTTTCATATCTGTTGGTTTGATCTTGATCTTACACTTATGCTTCCAAGAAAAATAATAGCTTTAGAATGATTCTGTTGGAATTCCCACAGAAAGTATACAAGTTTTGTTTGGCTTAGTAGTGTCAAGTTATAATCAGCAGTGCACACACACAAAATACTAAATCAGCTTGTTCAGTGAAGTTAGTTGTGCTGTAGTTCCTTCTACAGCCAATTTTCTGAAATTCTCCAGTGTTCTTGTAGGCAGACTCTAATTTAAACACTATACCTTTTCTTACTAAAGTGAGATTTCTCAGAAATTTGTTAGAATATTTCTTACTCTATAATTCTTATATTTTTTAGGTTGCAATGAATGTATATGAATTGTCATCAGCTGCTGGATTACCTTGTGAGATTGATCCTGCCTTGGTGGTAGCTCTTTCCTCACAAAAATCAGGTAAAATGCATTAGTAATTATGTAGTAGTCTTAGTAGATAACCAGGACAACACAGATATAGGTGTGATACTTATCTATTTGTTCAACTTCCTGCTTTATATCAAGGGTTTTCTTTGTTTGTTGTACATACAGATTAGATATTTAAGTCATAAGACTGTATGAGGTTATTAAGCCCATTTAGTGTGCAGAAATGAAGAGGATCAGAGTCTGAGTCCTGGTACACTCTCAAGTTTAAGAGTTCAGGGAGAAGAGGAAGAACTACTAAAAGAGAAACTTGAGAAGGAAGGATCTGTGAAGGAGAAGAAAAACCAGGAAAGAATCGCTTCGAGGAGAGTGGAAAGGGAATGATCAGCTATGTAGAATTAATACGTGTGACAAGAGCAGTGTCAGTGGAGTCTTAGAGGCAAAAGGCTCATTAAAGAGGCTTAGGAGAAAACAAATTAGAGATAATGAGTATAAAACAACTCTCTCACAGAGTTTTACTGTAAAAAGGGGAGCGAAGAAATAAAATTATAGTAGCAGGAGGCAAGAGTAAAATCAAGAGAAGGATATTTTTCAGATGGGGAAATAATAGCATTTGTATGCTGATGGAGATGGTCTAATAGATAGAAGCATTGTTATCTAGAAAAGGGTGTCCTGGGAATTCCCTGGCAGTCTAGTGGTTAGGACTCAGCTGTTTCACTGCCAGGGCCAGGGTTGAATCCCTGCTTGGGAAACTAAGATCCCGCAAGCTGCTATGCAGCCAAACAAACAAATAAATAAAATGTATAGAAAAATAGAAAAGGGTGTCCTATATTAATTGGACTAGAGCTACTTACCATAAAGAGTCTGTGCATTATTATGTAATATTAAACATTCAAAATATTTTAAAATCAGCCCTTTGAAATGTGGTACACAGAATTCTCTAGATATTTCTAGATTTTTCTACAAAGTAAAAACATTTCATCTGCTTCTGGTACTAAAATACCTTCCCCTACTTCCTTGGATGTAACATGGTGTTTGACTGAGTTCATCCGTTCTTTTTTGATTTGACATTACTTTTGTTTCATCATTCATGCAGTATGTTAATTATAGTCACATGGATAATTACTATAATTACTTGATTTGCCACAGCTATATTTTTCATAATCAGCCAGATTTTTTTTTCCTGAAATATAGTTGATTTATAGTGTTGTGCCAATCTCTGCTGTACAGCAAAGTGACTCAGTTATATACATACAGACATTCTTTTTTTTATATTCTTTTCCATTATGGTTTATCACAGGACATTGAATATAGTTCCCTGTGTTATACAGTAGGACCTTGTTGTTCATCCATCCTGTATATAATAGTTTACATCTGCTAATCCCACACTCCCAGTCCTTCCCTTCCCCACCCACCTCCCCCTTGGCAACCGGAAGTCTGTTTTCTATGTCTGTGAGTCTATTTCTGTTTTGTGGATAGGTTGATTTGTGCCATATTTTAGATTCCACGTATAAGTGATATCATAAGGTATTTGTCTTTCTCTTCCTGACTGACTTCACTTAGTATAATAATCTCTAGTTACATCCGTGTTGTTGCAAGTGGCATTATTTCGTTCTTTTTTAAGGCTGAGTAGTATTCCATTGTATATATGTACCACATCTTCTTTATCCATTATCTGTTGATGGACATTTAGGTTGTTTCCATGTTTTAGCTATTGTGAATAGTCATGACCAGCCAGATTTTTAAAATATATTCTGGCTCTTTTCTTATGTTCAATTCTTAGTTATATGTGTTGATAAATAGTAAGGTGACTAGATGTTCCCAGGTACCAGATAAGTGAAGTACATAGATAACCCACAATTTTAGTATATGGATACAATAAATATTTTAGATAAATTATTTTACAATAAATATTTAAAACCTTAGGACAATACTAGTTATATTCATTTATGACTGGTTTCTCCTGTCTTCTAAAATGGAGAGGTTAGAAATCCAGTCTTTCCACATTTATCTTTTTAATAGTACATTTCACTTATATCTATTTTAGAAAAAAAACTTAAGAGTTTTTTGGATGATTTTGCAGAGTAAGTTATGACATAATTTTCTATACTGAAACATAGAATTTTCCTATAAAGTAATTTATTATTAGTTTTCAATTAGGAAATTTTAGGATTCCAGTTATTCTAAACGTATTTTTAGTCCTGTAACTAAAAATGTATTTAGTTACAGGACTAATATTTTTAAACCTTACAGTTTAAAAAAAATTTTTTTTGCTTCATTGTTTTATTAGAGGTCCTTGAAATATGCCTGAGGACTTGATAATAGCCAATAGTAATGTGTTTTATTTCTATTCATTCTGTATTTCTTGTAACAAAATTGTAATCAGTTCTATAGAGACTCAGTAAAATACACAAAAATTAAAATGTGCTTTTTCTGGTTTAGATGATCAACTCTTAACTAATCTTGACAGAAATACCTTGACTTTATTTTTAATTTTTATCCCTTAGAAAACATAAGTCCAGAAGAAGAATATAAAATTGCCTGCCTCCTCATGGTCTTTGTGGCAGTTTCTTTGCCAACACTGGCCAGTAATGTGATGTCTCAGTATAGCCCTGCTATAGAAGGTAATAGTGGTTTAAAATTGTTTTGGCACTGGAAAAGTTATGAGTTTTGACATAGTAGGTACTTTTCAATTAATTGATTTTTTTAATAATAAAAAGTGGGTTAAGTTCTGCCGCTTACTAGTTGTATAACCTTGAATAGTCAGTTTTTCTTTTTCTAAGCCCCAGTTTCGTATACACATATGGAATGTGTATATGTGAGCCTGTGGGTGCCTGAATGTGTGTGTGGAAGGGGATAGTGAAGGGAGTATCCAATTCTTAGGATTATTTTAAGGATTGAATGAAGAAATGTTTGTAAAGCAGCTAAGCACTTATTTTTTAAGTTTCCAAGACAATATAAAACTGATATATGGTTTCTTTTAGGGGTTTTTGAAAATGTGCCTGTTTAATACAGATATAATTATTTGTTGTTCTCTTCTACACTGTTTTTACAAGCACTAGTTCTCATGAAAGTGAAGGGAGAGCAAGCAAGGCAGGTTATGCTTCAGCTCTGTTTTTAATCATGCCACTATTTATGTAGATTATGAAGTCATTAAAGATTTGATATTTTGGGATCACACAGAAACTACAAACCCTATTTGCGCTTTCTCAGGGCACTGCAACAACATACACTGCTTGGCCAAAGCCATCAACCAGATCGCTGCAGCTTTGTTTACAATTCACAAGGGAAGCATTGAAGATCGGCTTAAAGAATTTCTGGCGGTGTGTATAATCAAACAAAACTCATGACAATTTTTAGAGAAAATAAAAAATCGTAACTATGAAGTGTAACAAAGCAAATTCTCTTAATTAATTTATTTATTTATTTTTGGAATAAGGAATAGGTAAAGTTAGGGCATTAAAGTCAAGGAGCAGTTAGTTTAGCATTTTTTCCTTTGACTTAGAAGTCTCTCATTTCTAGAGCTCTGCAATGTGACTTTTTTTTCTAAGCTGATGGTTGGACTGCCCTAGAATTTTGCCTAGAGTTTGAAAGAGAAAAAAACAAAACAAAGGAAAATTGAGGCAAAGGATGAATGTATCCCTCTAAAAGGATGTATTTTACTTATTTCCATTTATTTGGAGAAAGACTGTTAATGGAAACAAACTCAAAAGTAAGAATACTATTCACTGCCAAAAGAGGGTAGTAGTGCTAACTCTAGCCTCATGAAGTATAGCTTTTAGTTTCTATGGTAGTGTAGCTCTTTCTTCCCTTTATCAACTTACCTTTTTCATATTTTAATTAAAAGAAAGATGCACTGTGATATAAAGAACACTAGAATATTTGCTTCTTTTTAAGTTATAAATCCTGTTAGCTTTAAAAATATTTTTTTTTATTTTTAAAGTAAACGTACTAGCAAACTAACTTGAGGACAAAATAACATCTATTTCAAAGAAAACAGTATTAAGAGTTAAAATTTTTCTTTTCATTTTCTTTATTTCCTTTATTTAAGACTTAATGTCTTAATCTCATTGTGGTCCTATTAATTCAAACTCAATGTGAAATTTTCTTCTTATTTGGGAATTTTAAAATATAGTTAATACAGTTACTGGGAAGAGAAAAAGCAATTTAAATCGTTTTTTAAAAAAAGACCTGTTCTGAAAAAAATCAGTTTTAAAGACCAATAAGAATATTTGATTATATTTATTATCTTTGTATCTGTTTATACCTTAATAGCTCTTAAATTGTTGCTTGAATGTAAAGAACCTAAGCTCACCTTATGATGGAAATGTGTTGCAAGTTGAAGCATACTGAAAATAAGTGGTGAACATTTTATTTTAAAAAACTTATTTATTTAAAATGTATGTATACTTTTAAGCTTGCATCCTCCAGTCTACTGAAAATTGGCCAGGAGACAGATAAAACAACGACAAGAAATAGAGAATCTGTTTATTTACTGCTAGATATGGTAAGTCTTATTTTAATTTTTGCTAACAACAAAAAAGTTCCAGTCATTCCTGATAGTCTTTTCTTGATATTTCAGTCATTAAATTATAATAAGAGCTGATATTTTTTTTTAAACATCTTTATTGGGGTATAATTGCTTTACAATGGTATGTTAGTTTCTGCTTTATAACAATGATGTATCTTTTTGACCATTTATATTCACTCCACCCAAGCCACACACTTTCTAATAATTGCTAAATAGACTGATATCACTTGTATTTTACCATATGGTAATCACATCAGAAAACAACAGAATAAAAGATCACCATTACCTATAGAGTATTCTTTTATGAATAGTTTTTCAACCTATTGGGAAACACTCAGGCTTTATATTTTCCTAGTGTATCAGTTTGAACTCTTTCCGAATTTTCTGTTTTTTGACTTCATCCCACCCATCTAATAACATTTCCTGTAATTTTCTGTGCCTCTTCAGTGCCTTCTCTTTACTGCCATGAAACCACGTGTGCTTGTTTCTACCATGTGATTCTTTCCTCACTTAGAATAATTTCCTTTATCTGCAGAGGTCTGTGTCTATCCTAATAATGATTCAGCGTACCTCGTAGCTCGAATCTCTTTTCAGATAGACTTTCTTGATTACTTTGGCCTATGTTAATTTTTCTTCTCTTTTGAACTCTCTGGAACTTAACAGCTTTCCACTTAATTGTAGATGGTCTCATGTTTGATTTGGCTTTTTAGCTTAGTGTTGGGTTCCAGTTAGACTTGATGATATGGACCACATTTTAAATGTGATATATTGTTGAGGGCAATGCAAGTGCTCAGTATTTCCTGTTGATTAATTGATTTAATTGAAAAGTAGTGATTTAAAATGTTTTGATAGCATACACTGTGGCACATTCGCATTTCAGATTTTAAAGTGAAAGGAAAATTTATGTCTATTCCCAATAACGGCAATATAAAATTATGCTTTACTAGTTGTCAGTAAATGTTCCCATTATAAGTAAGTTGAATTGATGCATTTTTGGAATTTTTCAGATTGTGCAGGAATCCCCATTCCTGACAATGGATCTTTTGGAATCTTGTTTTCCTTATGTCTTGCTGAGAAATGCATACCATGCTGTCTACAAGCAAAGTGTTACATCTTCTGCATAAAATATCTACTTATTGAAGACAAGCACGCATTTTTGTTGCCTCGGTTTTACCTGTAAACTGTGGAACTATTTTACCTTAAGGCCTGAAAAACAGTTTTGTGGATTATTATAAATTTCTTTCATACAGTTGTGTTTTCTGATCATTGGTTTCTTAATATCGTTGTACTTCAGTATACTTGGTTGATTTAGGTTGCACATTCACTGAATTCACTGAAATTATTTCAATTTAGAGTATCGTTTGTTTGAAAAACATGCATTCTCTATGTTTTTGATATTTGATAATGGAAAAAAAAAACCTTTGCTTGTTTATTTCTGAAAAAGAATTGTATTTAGTGATTATTTTAGATAGTGATATAGCATTCATCTGTGTGTAAATTATTTCATATAGGGAAGAGTTCTGACCTGTACCTATTATGGTTCTTATTGAAAACAAAACTGGATGTGCATTTCTGTGATGTTATGAATACATTTCTACTTTATTTTGAAACATTTGCCAAACTAATTACTATAACACTGTATAACATTAAAAATGTTAAAGGACTGCTTAGCATTAGAAGCAGACTGTATCCCAAAATTCTAAAACAGCAGCAAATGTTGTTGCTTGTATAAAGCCTAATGATAATTTTTAGACTAATTTCCATGGTGCCCTCTTGGCATTAGCACTACCATTGAACCCTGCTGTATAATAAACAATCTTAGACATTTATCAACTGTTGATACAAATGTTAGTCCCTAACCACTTTTTATATGTTTTAAATTTTTGAAATTCAAGTGTATCTGCCATAACATAAAATAAACACTAGACTGTATCACATTTTGAATGATTTCTTTAATTTGGGATCCTCAGAAATTTACTCAGTAATATGAAAGTTTTCATTTAAACTTAGTTTAAAATAAACTTTAATTTATTCTAGGAATGTCTAAGTAGCATGTTGATACCAGGTCACCTATTATAAGATTTGTTTAAATGTTTTGAAAAACATTCCTCTAGAAAAAATGTTAAAATTAGAAAATAAAATTCCATAGCTTTTTTTTTGTGGGGGGTGCGGGTGCGCTCCCCAGATCTTAGTTCTCTGACCAGGGATCAAACCCGCGCCCCCTGCAGTGGAAGTGTGGAGTCCCAACCACTGGACCGCCAGGGAAGTCCTTCCATAACATTTTTTAAAAATTAAGAGCTAAAAGGAAACTTGTGTGCCATCAACTTGCTAATTTTATGTGTGAGCAAGTGGACAGATATATTTGAAAGATTGGGGGAAAAAATGGAATGATCATAGAATTAGTGAAAATGTTGAGAACTACTGCATCAGTCAGTAATGAATGGGAAAGACATAAAGGGCCTATTGCTTGGCAGTTGTCATGGAGGGCAGAGCAGCTCATTTAGTTTGAAAACTAACCAGATGTTTTGCTCTTTGATTGGCATTGTAAAGACTGTTTCTCAACAGCTGTGTATCTGGATATCGTATAGAGCTTCTGTTGTTCACAGCTTCTTATGTATACGCCCTGGTAACTCGTGTTAAGATAAAAGAAAACTCCTGTGAACTTAGTTACAATTTTCTGTTGTTCAGATACTGGGATGAAATTGAAGTGCCACAAGATTATCATATTTCTATTTTGTGTATGATTTCTCCAGTCTGTATTTAAAGCAGGGAATAGTTGTCACTATCTGTTGAAAATTTCCAGTGGTTCCATGAGGATTTTCTAAAAGGGAAGGAATTTTTAAATGGAATGTTTTAAACTTGAAATAGCCTAAATACACAGGTAACAGTTGAAACTAAGATTAAGTGCTGTTTGCTTTGAAATATTAGGATCCTAGAGTGGTAATAACTTGTCGGTAATGATATCCTCGGAGGTATAGTAGGCATTTGAGTATGTACACTTTGATCGGGGTGATATGTTGAAGGGTATAAGGATGTACATAAGACATAATTTACCCCTCTTCAGGCCAAGAAAAAAATCGTTCTTTTATAGTCGTGTGAAGTTTACCTTGCCCCAGTTTTTTCTCATATATTCAAACTGACTGACTGACTGGTGTCCTGTGTGATTGGTTTTTGCAGAGCCTTTCTACCTCCAAAAAATAAATTTAACATTTTAAAAAATAAAGTTAAAAGTAAATTGACTACTATTTTTAACATCTTGTTTTTCTTAACTTATTTTCTTCTGAATTTATACTACAACATACTGTTTTTATTGTTTTCTTAACAGTGATGTCATCATACCATGTATGCTTGCCTGTAATCTACTTATTTCACTCAAGTAGAAAAGGGTCTTTGATATTTATATTCTTTTTAAAGCCTTCATATATACCATAACTAGTTTTAACAGATTCATCTGGATGAACATTTAGACAGATTTCTTCTTTTTCATTACAGGCATACCTTGGAGATATTGTGGATTCAGTTCCAGACCACTACAATAAAGTGCATACCACAATAAAGCAAGTCACACGAATTTTTTGGTTTCCTGGTGCATATAAAAGTTATGTTTACACTGTACTGTAGTACGTTAACTGTGAAATAGTCTTATGTCTTAAAAAATGTACATACCTAAATTTAAAATGTTTCATTGCTAAAATAATGCTAACCATCATCTGATAATGCGGGGTTGCTACCAGCATTCAATATACAAAAAACGCAGTATTTGTGAAGTGCAGTACAGCGAAGCGCAATAAAATGAAATATTCTTGTATTATAAATATATTGTATCTTAGTGAACTTGGATTATTATCTCCTTAGGATAATTTCTCACCAGTAAAATTGCTTGGTGGAAGGGTATATACATTTTAAACTTTGATACCTATTAAATTTCCCTCCAGTAAGATTATATCAGTTTTAGTCCTACAATTGTGTGAGGATAATTTCCTCCTATAAGTAAACTATATACCAATTTTACTATTGTTGATGCATCTTTTCCTCCTTAAAAGATGAAACATAAATCTTGTTTTAATTTGCATACATTTGCTTATTAGTAAAGTGGAATATCTTTTTTTATGTTTACTGGTTTTTATTTAGTGAATTATTCATTTTCATTCTTTTTGTTGTTTTCAAGTGGAGTGGTCAAAAGATTTTCTCTTAAAATACTAATTGAACACATTTGCATGTATAAGATTTTTTAGTGCATGTATTTAGGATTGAAAACACCCCCATACAATGTTGAGTATAGTGATATGACTATTAAAATATACTAACAGTGCATAGTAATTAAAGTTAGTACACAGCTACTTTGATTACTGAATTTTAATTGACTTTTAGAGGTATAAAACATTTATTTCCAAATCCAAGTTAAGAACAGCATTGATATAAAAAGGGTATATACCTGTTAAAGACTGAAAAGATGTCCAGTTTAAATATATGAACTACAGAGTAGATTGAAATTATACCAAACTCCTAATTCCTTAATTCTAAATTTATACTATTAAATAAGTGTGTTGTAAATGACATAATAAGCTAATTCCAAAAGCTGCTCTTTGTGTGTTTAGATACTGTATGTAGGAAACTATATACCAATTTTAACCTCATTTCTCAGAGATGTCATTTTGAAAGCTTTATCTTTCTCAAGTAAAAAACATCTACCAATCAGAAGGTAAAAAGTTGTAAGGCTTTCCTTGCCTTTCATACTAATAGCCTGGTATACATAATTTTCAAAAAAGAAAAAAATCATTTTCCCCCTAAATTGATGTAATTAATACTAACCTTTTAAATTACCAATAAAATAGCCAGTTAAATTACACCCTCTAAAGTTAATTTGTAAAACTCTTTATATTTTAATATGCTTGCTAAAATTACGTTTCTATTACTCATTCCAGCCCAGACTTCATTTTTTGGAAAGTTTTCCCATTTTACAAAATGTTTTGGAACCTAGGTAAAGTTGCCTTTTTGTTATTAAATATACAGAGGAAATAGAAATCTATACCATATATTATTTTAAATGTAATTAAGAAAGGAAATCACTGCCCTACTGGTCATTAATCCATCTTTATTTACTGTAATCATTACCTATTTAATAGATTGAACTAATGCAGGATCTCTGGTCACAAAGTGTCCTCTGTTCAGTCAATTTGAGAGCAGATGTCTGAACTGTTGGGGATGAAAAAGATGTGTAAGATCTTGCCCCTGCCTTCCTGGAGCTTAGAGTGAGCTTTGTACTGTTTTAAGTCATAATTTAGTCTGCTGTTTATTCTGTTGTGCCAGTGTTGCCAGTTTCTTAAACTACCCCCCCCACCCACCCCCCCCCATAGGAAAATATTAGAAGTTCACTGCCATAGGACTAGGGCTCTGGTATCTATTCAGGAGAAAAGACAGTTGGGAACTTAGAGGCAAGAGAAGGTTGAGTCCAGAAAAAAAAACTCAGAGCCTGGCTTTATGGGTTATAATTGGCACAGTGCTGTGCTGATAGCTGTGAGATGCAGTTGTGCAAGTATTGGCTGGGTGAGATCAATGTAGTTTAAGCTAGCAATACCCCTACCAAGTGTTTGTGTTTCCCCAGTTACTAAAACAGTACCTCAAGAGTTAAAAATGAGTTGTTCCTTCCTCTGCTAGACTCTCATTCCTTTTGTTTCTCCAACTTATCTCTTAATTTTTCCATCCTCTTTTCCAGAGGTAACCATGGAACTTGACACACATGCTTCCCATGACTTCCATTCTGGATCTTCGAGTTATAGTCATTGTCACTCTTACTAATCATTTTCTTCTTTTCCCTTCATTCATTGATTCAACAAATACTTATAGGTGCTTGGGTATAAGGGTGAGCAAAATAAAGAAGGTTCCCCTTTACACTTAAGTTCACATTTTAATGATGGTAGACAATAAAGGAGCAAACTTCTGATAGTGATGGGGAAATATCCAGGATGATGAACTGAGGAGTGGAAGAGAGAGTTGCTTGGGGGTAGTACTGTAGAAAGTGTCATCTGGGAAGGCCTCTGTAAGAGAAACATGAAGGATGAGAAGGAACCAGAAATGGACAGAACAGTGAAGGTAAAGGCCCAGAAGACAAAAACAAACTTGGCATATATGAGAAGTAGAAGAACACAAATTAGCATTTCTGTCAGAAGGAGCACTTGACAGAGCCTCATTTGGCTAGCTAGCGCTTTTCCTTTTTCTGGTTTGCCTGTCTTCCTTTGTTCTTTGATTGTATATTAAGAGTTCACAGATCAGTCAAGGTAGGTTGGTTATAAAGAAGGAAATGAACTGAATTCACTGATGCTGTGGCATTGATCTGAGAATAGTAAGGTCTATTACACACCATCAGGTTTTCTAAACCAAGCCCAAGTTCTGTCAGGCAGTGAACCTTAACCTTCTGGTTAATTTACATGAAATCATGCCCACCCTTCTATTATAATGACTTGCCTTTGGGAGATTTCAGCTGTGCTATTTGTAAAGACTTGTGAATGAATAATCCTTAAAGTAGTGTAACTCCTTATATCTGTTCTTCATCTCTTTTATAGCCACTTGAGCATGAACCATCATTTCATTTGATGGTCTTGGCCTGAATTTCCAGATAGACAACTTGCCCTCTTATTCTAAAGGTATACCATGACTTCTGTCTTTGGGAAAAGAATCGGTTTGAAATTTTAAATGTTTTAATCTTTAGTGAGAAATGATTTTTGAGTTATTTGGTCCTGTTGAAAGGAAAAATATTTATCGACTCTGCTCTGGTGTTATTTTCAGAGTGGAAAATTGCTTTAAATGTATTAAAATTGCATTCTTTCTTGTATGAACCGAACTTTCCATACACGTTGCTGTAGTTAACATTTCAAGCATGCCTAACTGAAATGTTTCATTTCCAAGAAAAGTTTTCATTTCATTTTGACCTGAAAATAACAAAATAAGATAAATTAGCAATCTAAAGTCAGGAACCTAGCCATAGAGGGCCATATCTCATTTCTGGTTAAGTGCACCCACTTGACCCTTACCTTTCTACTTCTTTCTCTTCGGAAGTAAGATGGATGGACAAGTCTTGGTGTAGGTTCTGGTCAACCTCTTACATGAGGTTCACAAACCTGGAAAGTGGGTGAGCTGGAGATAGGATATGCAACCTTGCTGACTGCCATGTCTTAACTGTGGTATATGGCTGAGTCACATTTATAGTGCACATATTGACCAAATGCTCAATGGTTGATTCTTTTTTTTTTTTTTTAAACATCTTTATTGGAGTATAATTGCTTTACAATGGTGTGTTAGTTTCTGCTTTATAACAAAGTGAATCAGTTATACATATACATATGTTCCCATATCTCTTCCCTCTTGCATCTCCCTCCCTCCCACCCTCCCTATCCCACCCCTCTAGGTGGTCACAAATCACCGAGCTGATCTCCCTGTGCTATGCGGCTGCTTCCCACTAGCTATCTATTTTACATTTGGTAGTGTATATATGTCCATGACACTCTCTCATCCTGTCACATCTTACCCCTCCCCCTCCCCATATCCTCAAGTCCATTCTCTAGTAGGTCTGTGTCTTTATTCCCGTCTTGCCACTAGGTTCTTCATGACCTTTTTTTTCCCTTAGATTCCATATATATGTGTTAGCATACTGTAGACAATGGTTGATTCTTGAAATTAATATTTGGCCAAGGCCTAAGTTGAAAAGTACCATCATAGTATACAAGTTCTAAAATACATGAATAAATTTTATTCAAAAATTATAATTTTATTACATCAATTATACTTTAAACTTTTAATGTAGTTCAGAATCATTAATTTCTCACTTTTGTCAGCTGCTCGGTTGCTCCCACACTCATGTTAAACTACTTATTTCAGGTACTAAATAGTTACTTTCAAGTGTAGAGCAGAGACCAACTCATGATGAAGTTTCTATCAAATTATTATTTGCTTTTTCTCCATTAGTAAGTTAAAAGGTATTTCCTCTTTAACTCCTGGATTTAAAGTTTTGGGGGTCAGTGGTGATGATACAATTTTATTAAAGTATTCTCACAAACTGAAACTTTATGCACAATTGGATAAAGTTTTCAGAAACCCAAGATATGTTGCCCTTATTTTTTTTTCTAATGTTTTTGCAGGGATTTACTGCATCACACATTTGCTTGAGAAAACAATTGTCAGTAAATGTTGGTTCTAGAAATCTGGCACTGGAGTGATGTGACTGGCTCTCAAGATAAAAATATTGCTTCTGAATTTCAAGTTGCATATCATCTTTAGTTGCGTGTATGCACACCAATTTCAGCATCTTCCCTGCAGTAGAAGGAGAATCTTTACAGCAAGCATCATGTAAGAAATACTTGCATTCTAAAGGCACATTCACACTTAAACTGGTGGATAGAATTCAACATGTAAAGCACATAGGGAGATTTTCACTCTCAAGTTACATCTAAAATGTTTATTTGAAAGTGAACATTCAATGATTAATTATAAATCAAGGTGCCATACTAATTAGGTATGACCATAACTTATGTAATCACATAGTCATTGATTATACACAAGCTATGGGTGCCAGAAAGCAATCTGAAGTGGGCATTCAACTGTTAAACCTTGCAAAGGCTGAAGTTGAGGAGCAGATAATGTACAAGTTCCCAGGCTGAAGCTGAACTTCAGTTCATTCCTAGTTCTTACCTTCAGCCAAAACGTACAAGGATCCTTGTATGCTGCATGAAGCAAGGCCCAGCTGGCAGAACTTGAGGTGGCAACGAAGAGAAAATTTGACCTTGACTGTTAATAGGGGTTTTGTCCAAACTGAAAATGTTGGCTAGAGTAATAATGAGAGCTAATGTTTATTGCGAGTTCACTGTGTACTAGACACTGTGGTATAAGGTAAGTTTTATCTAATTTAATTCTCTATTGCTCATTTCGTTCTCACAATAACTGTGTGTGATGGTTATCCTCATTACCAATGTGGAAACAGAAACTCAGGGAAGGTAAGTAATCTGTTCAGACTCACACTGCGAGGAAGTAGCAGGGCCAAGATTTAAATCTGGCCTAGAACTGTACTTTTAACAGTACTTTGTCTCTCAGATATGAATGTAGGCTTTTTTTTAATCCAATAGTATTTAAAGCTGCTTTGCACTAATTTAACTGCAGCTCAAGGAGCAGAAGAATAACCCTTACTCAGTGCTTATATTGTGCCACTCTCAGTACTAGGCATTTTCATGTCCCTTATCTCATTTAATCTCTTAAACCAAATTACTTAGTAAGGATTATTTTTTCAATTTTCATAAGTGAATGGGAAACTGATTTACAGCCTTAAATCCCTTGCCCCAGTGTCACAGAATTATTGAGTGACAGCACTGAGGTTAAAATCTACAGCTGTTGGATTTCTAGCCCATACTACTACTGTATTGTGCTCTTTCCCAAAACACTGAAAAACATTCCCTGGGTAAATAACAGTGAGAAGCTAACCCAGCTGTTTTTTGGGGTTTTTTTTGGCTGCGTTGGGTCTTCATTGCTGCGCGCAGGCTTTCTCTAATTGTGGCGAGTGGGGGCAGCTCTTTGTTGTGGTACGCGGGCTTCTCATTGCGGTGGCTTCTCCTGTTGTGGAGCACAGGTTCTAGGCACAAGCGCTCTAGAGCACAGGCTCAGTAGTTGTGGCGCACGGGCTTAGTCGCTCCGCAGCATGTGGGATCTTCCTGGACCAGGGCTTGAAACTGTGTCCCCTGCATTGGCAGGCAGATTCTTAACCACTACGCCACCAGGGAAGTCCCAAAGCTAACCCAGCTGTTGAAGTGAGATCCTACTTTGGAATATTCAACACTTGGCCTAGCATTAGACTTAGTGTAGGGAGCTCTGTAAACATGACTGATTAAATGATTCTGCGTTTTTGAAAGATGACCTTATTTTTAAGATAATGGCTAATACTTGAATGAAAAACCCATTATGCAGCAGTGATTGTAATAAAGGAACGTTTTAGTCTTTTACAGCTGGATAGAGCCTTAGGAATTATCTACTTCACCTTACTCAAGGGTTAAGTAATTAAACCAAAGTTACTTAGAAAAAGACTATGGGATTAGAATACTGTCTTCATGATTCTTGGTATAGTGCTGTTTGTGCTGTGCAATGCTGCTGCATATATACTTGTAGTTACATAGTCATAAAGTCTTAATCATAATGAGCTTTCACTGGTTCTTGGTAGGATTTCGGGGGTGGATGTGAGGTATGATGCCATGTCATCAAATTAATCTGGGATTTGAATCCAACTCTGTCACTTAGGGATGATTTGCTTGACTCTTCAGAGTTTGTTTCCTTAAGTGTAGAATAGGGATAATACCTACCTCAAGGACTATTGTGAGAATTAAAGTAAAGGAGATTATGTATATAAATCAGTGAGATTGGGGCCTGCCACATGGCATTCAGTTAATGGTGGTTGTTTTTCTGATATTATTCAGCTATTTGGTTTTGCTTATAAAATTGCCTTCTGAGAGTTCCATCATGTTTTTATGAATAGTATAACATCACAATTTACATTCGTGAGAATGGAACATCTTCGTGTCAGTCTATATTCTAGCTCTGGTTTGAAAGTCGTTACGTTGTCTTAAATGTGGAAGTTTTTTTTTTAAGGACTGCTCTAAACTGTATTACTTTATACTGATTTTTATATACTACATACAACAGAGGTAAAGCTTGTATTTTCAGATATCATTGCAACATCCAGAACAGTTTCAACAATTCCTCATTGGAAGCCTCTGTACTTTTCCTCATGTTGTTTCCTACCTCTGGAAATAGAATGTTCTTTTATATTCTGGCTGGCAAATCATCACCTCCCTTTTCCTTAGCACATCATCCTGTTTCTTTTGAACCTTATAGGTAGCTTTATTATAGTACTTACTGAATCACTGTGTATTTGTTATGTGTCTGTGTCTTCTTCAAGTCTGGGAATGCCTTAAGGTCAGGGTCCATGTTTATTTTGCCTTTCAGTTTAGTCATCCCCCCAACCCTGCACAGCCCTCAGAAAATATGCTGTGAGGTGGAAAAGACTGATGGCTAGATAGATACTATAGAACTCCATTGCTAATGATACCCATTGCTTCATGATGGGAACAAGTGGTTATTTTTCTCTTTGTTCTTGTGGAGGAGCAGGGCATTATTAGTTACAGGTAGGTGGGGTTTCTAGCACCTGGAATGGGCGTAGCTCATTGGTGATACAAAGAAGTGGTTTCTGTGATTTCTCCTGATGAGGTGATTCACATGTCTGGAGTATTTGGGGGAAAAGATGAGGGATCTGAGCTTCTTATATATCGATAAATAGGCATAAGGATGGGAGCATTGGCGGGAGATCAAAAGGGTGTTCCATGTTATAGGAAAATGATTTTTTTAATTTGGAAATTAAGTGAAATGCCAAGGGCAAAGAAGAAGGACCATCAGAGAAATTACAGAGTGACTGCTCAGGTCACTGTTCTGAAATAGAGAAATGATCCTTTCATTCTGGTGACTTACCTCTAGCTAGAGTCTGTACTTCATAAAAGAGGCAGGAGCTTTGAGACACTTAATTGTAATCTTATCCCTTTGCAGAAATACCTCCCATACTCAAGCAGGTTTGATGGTCTTCTCATGTCACTAGGCACAAGGATTAGCAGACCTTGAAATGTTATCCTATCAGTATAACTTCACATTTATTCTCAAGATTGCACTGGCAATTAATTCCCTTGGCAGCTGATCACACAGTGAGGACCGACCAGGCTCATAGGCTTCCAAGACAGCCGAACACCCTTGAAGAATAAATGCCTCTGCCACTGGAGGTCACGGCACCCAGAAAGTGATTAGAGGAAGCAGCTGATGACCTCTCTAGTGAGTTCTGCTATTCCTGTCATATCCAAGCCCAAGTCCAAGGGTTGCTGGCAAGTGGACCAATACCATGACTCCCGTTTGAAAGATAGACCACACAACTCAACTATATTCTCTTCAGCCCTAAGCCATCCAGGCTTCCAGAAAAGCAGTCTGCATATTGATTCTATACAGCCTGTGACAGTTGGAAGATAGATAGGTGTGGTGTTTCAAGAACAGCTTATGAATCCCTCAGGCCACCCTATGTAAACCTATCATAGGAATTTTGCTTTGCTTCATATATTAACCTCATTGTACCATTGAGGCAGAGATTCCTAAAAAAAGTGTACACAGGGTGAACCCTGTTAAAATAATGAGTTTAACTCTCTCTGCGTGTGAGAAGGAGGACACCGTGAGAGCACCTGTGTTCTTGGGGGAGCACCCAGGTAGAGGTGCTCAGCACATGCTCTGACATAACTACTTGCTCCCAACATGAAGCAAAGGGCATCTTTACCAGCGGATTTCCGTAACATTTGTCTAGCCATCAGCCTTTTCCTCCTCACGGCGTATTTTCTGAGAGAGAAATTTATTAGAGGGGTTTGTTTCCTTACCTTTTCAATCTTGAAATTAATAGAGCCCTTCGTGTAATTCTAAATAGCTTAAGTTCTAAAGAGAATCAGAAAAGAGAGAATACTGTGGCACTTTTTAAATGTGCGGTATCGTCAACAATGGTTATTGTGGACAACGGGTTTCTGAGAGTCTCGTTTTCTGTGTTAGCTGTTTTAATTGATTTTTCAAAGATTAATTTGGTAAGAGTTTTCATTTTAAAAGTAATGCTTGAGTCAGGAAATTAAAGAAACAAATTTCCAGCTTTAATTCTACTCCTCCTTGGAGCATTATATATCTTTCCAGAGTCCCAAACCTCAGCAAATATTATTTCATCTCCCTCCATTTTCCTTCTCAATGCCACATAATTCTAAAATTAAAAGAAACAGTGTATTATGTCATATCCTAGCAGCAGTTCAACAAATGTTCTTTACCTACTATGTGCCAGATACTAGGGGCAGAATGATAAAACTAAAAATACAGTTTAACTAGTCTGTGGTGACCTGTCCTACTCACAGCTTCATCTTGGAGAGATATTCCTAATGGGGGCTCCCTTCTTCTGTGATTATGGATATGTGAATGCATTAGAAAATTAGTGTGATATCATTAGCAATTAAAATAAATTGCACTTAACTAGAATTCAACCTGGGCTGGGCTTCCGTCTCTCCCTCCCTCCCTCCTTCCCTCCCTTCTTTCCTTCCTTCCTTTCTTCCTTCTTTCCTTTCTCTCTCTCTTCCTTTCTTTTTGAAATCTGGCTACAATATTATGCTAGTGCACATATTTTAATTTGGTGGAAGGCGTGCATAACAAAATAAGTGAAAAGCTATAAATGTTAGCACGTATTTATTCCAGTGACTAAGGAGTAATAAATCATTTTGTCAAGTTGCACTGTAGCAGTCAAGTTTCATCTCTGTTATGGCTAATTGGCGAAGAATTTGTAACTCCATAGAATGGGAAAAAAGTGTATTAACTTGTAGCAATAGATCATTGAACTTATTAAATGTACCTTTCCTAATTCATACTTTCTTATGCTGAAAAAAAAGTACCTCTCTCAAATATATAATTTTTACAGGTCACTGGAAAAGAATGCTGTACAACAGGATTATTATAATGCGCTAAAAATGGCACTTGTATCTCATTGGCACGTAGAGAGCTCATGTGAAACCTCTTTTTGATCTTTGTTGGCTTTTTAGCTGAAAAGATTTGGAAATCTTTTTGGCACTGGCAAAGATAGCACTCTAGTGGCTGTTGGTCGATTTTTAGCAACAGATAAGATAGTCTTTGTTGAAGTCAGTTGATTAATACATAATAGGCAATATGTTGCCTTAAAAGCAAATGCATATTTTTCTCATATCAAAAAATTCCCCAGGTTTGCCAACATTCAGAGATATTTAAAAGACGTCTACATTTTCTTTTCCAGTTGGTCCTATGTTGAGAAATAATACTGCAACCCTCTGAGTTTTAGCAGTTTTTTAGGTAAAAGGAATTGTTCATGATGTAATTGATATTGTAACTACTCAGCTGGACTCCAGCTTTCAAGGGCTAAATGCATTTGTTGATTTGTTGATTTCCTACTCCAGCTAAAAGAATTCAAAGACATGAAAAGTCTATTGTGAAAAATACATAAATATCACAAAAGTCATCCTCAAGTGGGCTATCAGAAAGGGTACAAAAGCAGTTATTGCTTTCTAATACAATTATGAAAAACTTAAATTGAAAAAAGTATAACCATCTCAAATTTGTCAAGGCAGTTATAAAAGAGTACATAAGGGAAGGTTTCCCCTAAAATGTTTTTTTAATTTAATGAAGTCTTTTTCCCCAGCTTTATTGAGGTGTAGTTGACATGTAACATGTAAGTTTAAGGTATACAAAGTATTGGTTTGATACACTTATATATTGCAAATATATATATTGCAAAATGATTACCACCAGCACATTAGCTAACACCTCCATCATGTCACATAATTACTACTTCTTTTTTGTGGCGAGAACATTTAAGATCTACTCTCTTAGCAACTTCCAAGTATGTAATACAGCATTATTAACTATAATCATTTGATCCCCAGAATTTATTCATCTTATAACTGGAAGTTTGTACCATTTGATCAACATCTCCCATTTCCCCCACCCCCACCATTGCCTGGTAATCACTATTCTAATCTCTGTGTCTATGACTTTGGCTTTTTTAGATTCCACATGTAAGTGATGTACAGTATTTGTCTTTCTTTGTCTGACGTGTTTTACTTAGCATAATGCCCTCAAGCTTCATCCATGTTGTCACAAATGGCAGAACTTTCTTCTTTCTCATGGCTGAATAATATTCCATTGTACATATATACCACATCTTATCTATTTATCTGTTGATGGACACTTAGTTGTTTCCCTATCTTGGCTATTGTGAATATGCTGCAGTGAACATGGGAGTGCAGATATCGCTTCCAGATCCTGTTTTCATTTCCTTTGGATATATACCCAGAAGTGGGATTGCTGGATCATATGGTAGTTCTATTTTTAATTTTTAAGATACCTTCATACTGTTCCATAGTGGCTGTACCCATATCTATTCCCAACAACAGTGCACAAAGGTTCCCTTTTCTCTACATCCTCACCTACACTTGTTTCCCTCATCTTTTTGACAATAGCCCTTCCAACAGGTATGAGGTAATATGTGATTGTCGTTTTGATTTGCATTTCCCTGATGATTAGTAGTGTAGAGCACTTTTTCATGCACCTGTTGGCCATTTGTCTGTCTTTAGAAAAATGTCATTTTCTTAGCTTATTTTTAATTGGATTGTGTGGGGTTTTGGTTTTGGTTTTGGTTTTGTTTTTTTTTGCTGTTGAGTTGTATGAGATCTTTATATATTTTGGATATTAATCACATATCAGATATAAGATTTGCAAATATTTTCTCCCATTCTGTAGATTTCTTTTTCATTTTGTTGATCGTCTCTTTTGCTGTGCAGAAGCTTTTTAGCTTGATATAGTCCCACTTATTTTTATTTTTGTTGATTGTGCTTTAGGTATCATATCCAAAAAATCATTGCAAAGATCAATGTCAAGGAGCTTTCTCCTTGTTTTCTTCCAGAACTTTTATGGTTTCAGGTCTCCTGTATTTGTGAATGGCATAAGATAGGGGTCCAGTTCTATTCTTCGTGTGGTTATGCAGTCTTCCCAGCACCATTATTGAAGAGACTATTTTTTCCTCATTGAGTGTTTTTGGCTCCCTTGTCAAATATTAGCTGACCATATACACATGGGTTTATTTTTGTGCTCTTCTGTTCCATTGGAACAGATTCCAGTGCAATCTGTTCCATTGGAATTTATGTCAATGCATACTGTTTTGATTATAATAGCTTTGTAGTATAATTTGAAATCAGGAAGTGTGATGCCTCCAGCTTTGTTCTTCTTTTAATTGGTGCTTTGGCCATTTGACATCTTTTGTAGTTCCATTCAAATTTTAGGATTGTTTTTCTATTTCTGTGAAAAATGCCATTGGAAGTTTAATAAGGATTGCATTGAATCTATAGATGACCGTGGGTGGTATGAACAAGTTAATTTTAATTCTTCCAATGCATAAACACAGGATATCTTTCCATTTATTTGCATTTTCTTTAATTTCATCAATGTCTTATGGTTTTCAGTGTACAGATCTTTCACCTTCTTGGTTAAATTTATTCCTAAGTATTTTATTGGTTTTGATTCTATTGTGAATGATATTGTTTTCTTTGTTTTTCATTGTTAGTATATAGAAATGTAGCTGATTTCTGTGTGTTGATTTTGTATCCTGCAGTTGTACTGAATCCATTGATTAATTCTGGAAGCTTTTTGGTAGAGTCTTTGGGATTTTCTACATCAGCAAAGAGAGACAATTTTAATTTTTTTCTTGCCAATTTGGATGTCTTTTACTTTTTTTTCTTGCCTGATTACTCTGGCTAAGACTTCCAGTACTATCTATGTCAAATATATTGCAAGAGTGGGCATCCTTGTCTTGTTCTTGATCTTAGAGAAAAAGCTTTCAACCTTTCACCACTGAGTCTGCTGTTAGCTGTGTGCTTGCTACATATGGGCTTTAATATGTTGAGGTATTTTCCTTCTGCACCCAATTCGTTGAGCATTTTTATTGTGAAAGGATTATAGTATTTTGTCAAATTCTTTTTCTGCATCTATTGAGATGATCATATGATTTTTATCTTTTATTCTATTAATGTGTATCACATTTATTGACTTTCATATGTGAACCATCCTTGCATCCAAGGGATAAATCCCACTTGATTATGGTGTATGATCCTTTTAATGTATTCAATTCGGTTTGCTAGTATTTTGTTGAGGATTTTTGCATCTACATTCATTGGGGATATGGTCTGTAGTTTTCTTTTATTATAGTATCCTTATCTGGCTTTGGTGTCAGAGTAATGCTGGACTTGTAAAATGAGTTTAGGAGTCTCCCGTCCTCTTCAGTGTTTTAGAAGAATTTGAGAGAAAGCTTGGTCTTAAGCCTTCTTTAAATGTTTGGTAGAATTCACAGTGAAACCATCTGGTCCTAGGCTTTTCTTTATTGGGAGGTGTATGACTACTGGTTCAATCTTCTTAGCAATTATGGGTCTGTTTAGATTTTCTATTTTTTTACAATTCAGTCTTGGTAGACGTATGTTTCTAAAAATTTATCCATTTCTTCTAGGTTAGTCAATTTGTTGGCATATAATCACAGTAATCTCTTATTTGAGTCTTCTCTCTTTTTTCTTAGTCTAGCTAAAGGTTTGTCAATTTTGTTTATCTTTCCAAAAAACTAGCTCTTATTTACATTAATCTTTTCTAGTGTTTTTCTGGACTCTATTTCATGTATTTCTGCTCTGATCTTTGTTATTTCCTTTCTTCTCCTAATTTTGGGCTTAGTTTGTTCTTCTTTTTCTAGTTTCTTTAGGTATAAAGCTGGTTATTTGAAATCTTTTTTCTTAGTGTAGGTGTTTATCACTATACACTTCCCTCTTAGAACTGCTTTTGCAGCATCCCATGGCTTTTATATTGTTGTGTTTCCATTTTCATTTGTTTCAAGATAATTTTTTCCCTTTTGATTAATTCTGTGACCCACTGGTTGTTCTGAAGTGTGTTGTTTAATTTCCGCTATTTGTGAAATTTCCAGCTTTCCTCCTGTTATTGATTTCTAGTTTCATACCATTGTGGTTAGAAAAGAAACTTGGTATGATTTCAGTCTTCTTACATTTGCTAAGACTTGTTTCATGACCTATCATATGATCTGTCCTGGAGAATGCTTTCTGTGCACTTGAGAATAATATATATTCTGTTGATGTTGGATGGAATCTTTTCTGCATGTCTGTTAGGTCCATTTGGTTTGAAGTATGTGCCAAATCCTACGTTTCCTTGTTAATTTTCTGTCTGGATGATCTATTGTTGAAAGTAGGGTTTTGAAGTCTAGTATTGTACAGTAAGTCCCCTACAAACAAACGAGTTCGGTTCTGAGTGTGCGTTCGTAAGTCCAATTTGTTCGTAAGTCAGAGTTAGCCTAGGTACCCAACTAACACAATCGGCTATATAGTACTGTACTGTAATAGGTTTATAATACTTTTCACACAAGTAATACATAAAAAACAAACAACAAAAAATAAAACATTTTTTAACTTACAGTACAGTACTTTGAAAAGTACAGTAGTACAGTACAACAGCTGGCATACAGGGGCTGGCATTGAGTGAACAGGCAAGAAGAGTTACTGACTGGAGGAGGGAAAGGAGGTGGGAGATAGTAGAGCCGAAGGATTGTCAGCGATAGGCGATGGAAGGCAAGCTGCAATTTCACTCACACCTGACATTGTTGGCACAGGTTCTGGTTCCTTACTGGATTCAATTCTATCTACCCTCTTAAAAAAAGGATCCAGTGATGTCTGGGTAGTAGCTCTTCTTTTCTCATCATAGATTACATGGTAGCACTAGATTGCATTCTGAATTGCTGCTGCACCCTTTGTGTACCATTCTGCATTCGGGTCCTGTGCCTCAAAAACTAACACTGCGTCCTCAAATAAAGAAAATCCCCTTGCCATTTCCTGCTCAACCACTTGTAGAGGATGCACACACGTGACAATATATGCCAGACACGTGAACTAACTTATGTGATTGGACATGCAAAAGCACGTTCGAATCTTTGAAAGTTCGCAACTTGAAGGTTCGTATGTAAGGGACTTACTGTATTGTCTATTTCTCCCTTTACATCTGTTAGTATTTGCTTACTATAAGTGCCTCAGTGTTGGGTGCATATATATTTATAACTGTTGTATCTTTTTGATGAATCCACTGCTTTATCATTATATAATGACCTTATTTTTCTCTTGTTACCATTTTTGGCTTAAAGTCTATTTTATCTGATACAAGTATAGCTACCCTTTCTCTCTTTTGGTTTCTACCTTGCATGGAATATATTTTTTCATCCCTTCACTTTGAGCCTTCCTGTGTCCTTAAAGCTGAAGTGAACCTCTTGTAGGCAGCATGTAGTCAGGTCTTATTTTTTTTAATCCATCCAGCCACTCCATGTCTTTTGATTGGAGAGCTCAATCTGTTTACATTTAGATTAATTATTGTAAGTAAGGCTTTACTAATGCTACCTTATGAATTGTTTTCTGGCTGTTTTGTAGTTCCCTTGTTCCTTTCTTCCTCTCTCTTGCTGTCTTCTGTTGTAAATTAGTTATTTTCCATAGTGGGTATGCTTTGATTCCCTTCTTTTTCTTTTTCTTTTTTTTTTTTTTTTTTGGCTGCACCATGTGGTTTGCAGGATCTCAGTTCCCTGACCAGGGATTTAACCCAGGCCACGGCAGTGAAAGCCCAGAATCCTAACCACTAGGCCACCAGGGAACTCCCCCCTCTATCTTTTGTGAATCTGCTGTGGGTTTTTGCTTTGTGGCTATCATGAGGCTTACATAAAACATCTTATACATACAACAATCTACTTTACATTGGTAACAATTTAACTTCGATTACCTACAAAACCTCTACCTTTTACTCCCCCTTTTATATTTTTGATGTCACAATTTACATCTTTTTATTTTGTGTATCCATTAAGAAATTATTGTATCTATAGCTTTTTAAAAATACTTTTGTCCTTTAACTTTTATACTAAGGTTAAATAGTTAACATACCACTATATTACAGTATTAGAGTATTCTGAATTTGACTATATGCCAAATTTAACCAGTGTGATATATATTTTCATATGTTTCATGTTACTAATTATCATCCTTTCATTTCAGCTTGAAGAATTCCTTTCAGCATATCTTGTAAAGTAGGTACAGTGGTGAAGAACACCCTCAGCTTTTGTTTGTTAGGGAAACTGTCTCACCTTCGCTTCTGAAGGGCAGTTTTTCTGGGTAAATTATTCTTGATTGGCAGTTTGTTTCTTTTAGTACTTTGGATATATCATTTCATTCTCTCCTGATCTGTAAGGTCTGTGCTGAGAATTTGCTCTTAGCCTTATGGAGGTTTCTTTGTTATGTATTTCTCTATTGAATTCTTCAGTTCACTCAGTGTATTCTTCAGCTCCAGAATTTGGTTCATTTTTATGTTTTCTATCTTTCTGTTGAACTTCTCATTTTGTTTTTCTGTTGTGTTCCTAATATTGTTAAATTATTTATCTGTGTTCTTTGTAGTTCTCTGAGCATCTTTAGAACAATTATTTTGAACACTTTGTTGGGCAATTCCTGCATCACCATTTCTTTGGGGATCATTACTGATGGCTTACTGTATTCCTTCAGGAGAGTCATGATTCCCTGGTTCTTCATGATCCCTTGTAGCCTTGCATAGATGTCTCTACATTTAAATAACTAGTCACCTCTTCTGGACTTCATGTACTGATCTCAGCAAGGAAAGACTTTCACCTGTGGTTTGGGACATGCTGGAATGTGCTGTGACCCTGGTTCTAGTAGAGGAAGGTACCAAGTGTGGGGACATGTGGTGGCACTGGGTCCAGGGGTGCGTGATGTCTCTTCGGCTCATGCTGCTGAGGTCCACAACATCAACAACTGTGTGGTCCTTGGGAGCACTGTGGGGGTCTACAGTGGCTGTAAGGGCTATTGGGGTCCTCAGTTATGCCTCTAGGTCCAGCAACTAGTGACCAGGCCAGACAGTGATGGTGGCTAGAGCCAGTAGTGTACATACACTTGGCTATGGGGCCTGCTGCAGGTGCCTGTGTGGTAGCTTGGATCAGCTGCAGACACATACACAGTGGTAGGGGCCAGGGTAGGCAGTGAGGGCTGGGCCAGTTGTGGGCTCACAGGCAGCTGTGGGGGCCCTGGCTGTTGGTGTGCTCTCCTATGACTGCATCATCTCCCTCTGTGTGCGCACTGCAGGGGAGGCCAGTAATGGGGGTCAGGCCAGGAGTATGCAGGTGCACAGCTGGAGGGCTTAATTGCAGGTAGTGTGGTGCAGTGGTGCAAGCCAGTGACAGAAGACAAGGCCTGATCCAAGCCCACAGGCAGTTATGGAGACCTTGGCTGTCAGCATGCTCTTCAGTGGCTGTATTGTCTTCCCCTGGGTGTGCACACTGCAGTGGACACTGGTGGCAGGTATCAGGCTAGCGGCATGCAAATGTACATCTGGAGGGGCTATGTCAAGTACACACTAGGAAGTGGATGTCAGCTGTGGGGGTCTAGGCTGGCATCTAGCACTCATGTAGCCACAGAGGACTGGGCTGGCCACCAGTGCAGTTCCTGGGCTGTGGCATGGATGAAGAAGGAGGTAGCAGGGAAGGACTCAGGTGGCTGGTGTCAGTAAATACAAATACCTGTGGGGCAAAAGCTGGTGAAATCCCCAGGGGGTCTTTGGCAACTGTGCTGGTGTTAGTTTCTTCAGTGGCAAAATCTTCTGGATTTGTCTGCAGAGCAAGTCACAAGTCACTACAAACCATGATTGTTATTGGTAACTCCTGCTTTTCTTCCTTGTTTCTGTCTCTATGTGTCTCAGCTTTGCCAGTCTCTGGGTGGGGTGAAACTGTAATGGGACCTTCATATGGTGCCCCAAAGGCTGGGGAAGCTGGTTGCTCACTCCATCCACTCCTCCTTTCCTGGCTAGGGGAGCTCTTTCTAGCTGGGAAGTTCTCTCTTGACCCTGAGCAGTGCTGGCTTGAGGAATGGGATAATGCAGGCAAAATGAAGCTTTCTTCCTTCTCTTCTCATGAGGTTATTCTCAGATTTTTGTTCCACTGTGTTGCTGAAGTTTCTTAAGTGGACTCGAGAGCTCTCCAGAGTTGTTCTTATTCATGGAGAGCTGTCTAATTGCTGATCTTCACTGGGGGATGGAGGGCAGGGTTTTCTCCATCACTGTTTTGGTAATATCACTCCTGCCTCCACTTCAGGGAGTTTGTGACAAAGGCTCTGTACTTACATATGTGTATGCTTTTTCCTAGGGAAATAATTCATATTGTTCATCAGATTTTCAAAGAGGCTAGGGAAAAGGTTAAGAATAATTGCACCATATGACATATATAAAATACTTGTTACATGAATGCTTGCATTGGACTGTATTTCTTCTTGAAAGATTTCTTTTAATATGTACCATTTCTTCTTGAACAATATCTCCTTTAGAAACTCCTCAACTAACAAAGGTAAATGAGTAAACATTAAAAAAAAATTGTTTCCTTTCCCAGAGTTCCCTGCTCCCCTTTTCTGGAATCTTTCATATTTGAGAGGCAAAGTACTCCTGAACGTCAGAGAAGCTACACAGACAAGTTGTGACCTGAACACTTGGGAGCCATTTGTTCCTCCAAATATAAAGTCCTGGCTGTGGTGCAGCCAGAAACAACACAGCCTTCCATGTCTTCAATTAGCACAGGGCCCGGCTCTCATGGGGACACCGCATCCCATTCTGCCTGGCTCAGTTCCTCAGGCTGCAACGCTGTTTCTTGGGCTGAGGACAGCACTGGTGAGAGGTGGGGAAGGAGATGGCATAGCCTGAAAACTTGCAGTTGTGATCACCTAACTTTGAATTGATCTAGAATGAAACCTTTTTTCCCTCCTAAACTGCAAGTATTTGAAATGCTCAGTGGCGTCTTTGGGGTGGGAAATTAGCATAACTTCCTTCTCTCACAGTCAGGTCTTCCACCCTCCCAGTGGGGTTTCTCTTTGAAATAAGAGTCGTGTGTGTGGAAAGGATTCAGGAGCAAGGCTTGGAGGACCAAGAAGAAAAGCAACCGGCCTATTTCCCATCCAAAGAGTAACCAGATACAGCTGTAACTTTAGACTGAGGTGCTTGGGAAAATGATTTTTATTATTTATTATTTTTTAAGAAGCAAGTGTATATTGCTGAGGAAGGGCCTAAAATGTGGCTGAGGAAATCTAGCTTTGATGATATAGTCCAATATACTATGTAAAATTTAACAAGCTAGTTGATTTTTTTTCTTAAGGACAAAACTCTTAAAATTAATTTTTTAAAAAGACAAAATGATTACATATCAATTTAGAAATACAAACCAGAGATTCTCAAATACCCAGAGGATACGATAGACTTATAGCCCATTCTTATTTCCTTCCATATTAGCTACATTCAAGTTTGAGCAATTATTGAAGGAAGTTAAAATTCTCTTGTGTTTTGACTACCTGTGGGAGGTATAATAAGATCTCAGCTGAAGCAGAAAACATACAATAAATCCTCCTTTTATGACTGACTTGAACATAGTTTATGGTGTTCGCAATAGTCACGTAACTTTGTGGGCGAAACAAGTAAATTACATTGTAAGTTATGTATTGCTAAATAGCCTCTGCTGAATAATAACCTGTTTTGTATATTTGCCACCTCTTTGTAATAGTAGTTTGTGTCTGCACTGTAGGTAGCACATAATCAACTGTGATATTGAAATGAAGAGAAAAGAGGCATTTGACGCTGGGTTTGTGAAAGGTTATATGTAATGGCATTTCCCATGAGCAAATTAGACCAAGGACTTCCCTGGTGGCACAATGGTTAAGAATCCGCCTGCCAGTGCAAGGGACACAGGTTCGAGCCCTGGTCCGGGAAGATCCCACATGCCACAGAGCAGCTAAGCCTGCGAGCCACAACTACTGAAGCCCCCGCGCCTAGAGCCTGTGCTCCGCAACAAGAGAAGCCACCGCAATGAGAAGCCTGCGCACCGCAATGAAGAGTAGCCCCCACTCGCCACAACTAGAGGAAGCCCGCGTGCAGCAATGAAGACTCAACGCAGACAAAAATAAATAAATAATTAATTTTAAAAATTAGACCAAAAAAGTTATACTACATTTTATTAGTTTGAATAGAAAAAAGGTGACTTAAAAACTAGGAAATATGTCAAGCACATGGTTTATTGGCTCAATATATTTTTTCAAGGAGTCATTATTTATGAACCTGAATGATACCCACACCCTTTCTTTTAGCCCATTCAAGAGAAGTTCAACATAGTTATTCTTTAATTACTGTCACCAGAAAACTAACCTTTAAAAAGAAAGAAAAGGAGAAACAATTGTATTGTTTTGAGTCCAGTTCATTTGGAAAGCCTATGCTGGAGTCACCATATATGTGGGTTTGAACCAAACTTTTTGTTCAAGTAAGTCTATGCACCTCAGATCCAAATTTGGTGGTGTTCCAGGATACCTGCAGCACCACTCCCGACTGACTTTGCATCTCCAACCTGTGACCTCAGCAAGAGTGGATGTAATTGAGATGAGACTTGTAAGGTGCAAGATTCCAGTTTAACTCCTTTGAATTCTTGAGGTGTCTGGGCTCCGTGTATCTCGAGTGTAAGGTTTCATAGTGGTAGTAGTAATCAGTCTCACTGCCACCAGACTGTTTTTCTGAAGGAAAAGAGACATTTCTTCATACAAATAGAAGACTAATTCTGTCATAGGATGCATTCATCTGAAAAGGGATTGACGGGCAAGTGGAAATTCAGAATTTCAGTATCAAACGCATTGAAACTCAGATTCAACCTTTTAACAATCTGCATCTGTTTTCATTCATGGTCCTTGTTCTGAATATTGTGATTGTGGCTACAATTCTAGCAAGGCATGTTTGTGAATCAGAGAACAGACTACAAAGTCCAGAAGCTGCAGGACTATTAACTAAAGGCTTCAGACTTAAGTGAAATGCATTTATCCTGAGTGTCGAAGAAGTGCTACCTTGTGGCTAGATACATTAGGAATAGATTAAAGAGGGCCCCATAAAAGAGGGGGGAAAACCTATAAACCACATTCAAGAAAATTAAAAAATAAAGAATCTCCTTCCATGAGACCTTTACACTGAACCTTTTAGGATATATTCATTTCTACTCTATGTGCTATTTTCTGGAGTGTACCATAGCTTAAATAATAATGCAAAAATGGATTCACTAATGATTCCCATATTTTACGTGTACAACACCTAGGCCTCTGTCATCATCAGGTTGAATCCCAATCTTCTGTAGCTGAAAAATAACATTTCCATATTTATTTCTTTAATGCATTCATCTTAAGAGCCGGCATTCTACAGAGAGGATATTATACTAGGACTACTCGACTCTAAGGTGATATTTCCTTGTGGAGGTAACCACATTTCTTCCTTTGTTATTAAACTGGGGAGGCAGTCTTAGATGGATAAAACAAGAAGGAATTGGATGCTGAAACAATTTTCCCTGTACTCCCCAGCCATCAGTACTTAGGTTGACAGGTTAGCTACCATTTTGCTTGCCATGTAAAGGTACTGTGTGGAATTAAGTTCATCTTCACTTCAAAAATCTGAAGATGTTTCCCAGATGAATTTAGAGTACATTAAGCAACCATTAAATGCCCTTTTATCATGTTTCAGATTATGGGAGGCTCACTGCCCTCAAATTTGTGTGAAAAGTCAGTTGCCTCAGGAGGTCCTAGGAGTTCAAAAGCTGTCAGTGCAAGTGTTCCCAACCCAAGGCCTGGGATGGCAACTGTGACTTGGTTCCCATGTCACCAGGCCCTACAGCACAGGAGATCAGCTCTGCCTGCCACAAAGCCTAAAGGGCATGAGACTACATTGATAGAATTTGGGCTTGGAAAGTGTAAACACATAAAAATATGCATTTTTTTTTCTTTGAGTATGATGTAGTCTTTTAATTGGTTAATATATGATTTTTTCTTCTAGTGTCATCCACTTAAATAATTTTTCCATTTTATAAAGTAATACTTGTTTATTGAAGGAAACATATATTTACTGAAGAAAATCCATGTTTTTTCAGGAAAAATACAGACAAGGAAAAAACACAAATGTTAAATCACCCCAAATCCCATCTATATTAACATTTTATCTAGATACAGGTAAAAAGGTATCTATAGAGATTGAGATTGACATACATACACTATTGATACTATGTATAAAAGAGATAACTAATGAGTTATAAAGGTATATACTTTGAACCTCATGGTAATAAATACCAGTTCTTGTAAATCTTGAAAAAAAAAATCATTCTTTGAAAAACAATCAAAACAAAAAAAGATGTATATCTAGATATATCTATAAATATAGATATGTATACATACATACATATATACATTCTAGAGCTATATGCATTTCTATATTTACATTTATATCTACATCTACCCCGTACATCTGTCTATTGATCTATTGATCTACTTATCTATTTCAGCATCTATATCTATATACACTTACTTGAGATCATACAGTACCCACTGTTTGATAACTTTTTAAAACTTAACGTATATCATGAGCATTTTTCCGTGTCATTTTCTTCTACTACAGTATAGTCTACTAAATCATTTTTTAATGGTTTAATGCATAGTATTCCATGTGCCATACTTTTACCAGTCCCCTATTGTTTATTAAGATACATTCGTAGAAGTAGAATTATGAGCCAAAATTGTAAGGCTTCTGCTATTCAACATCACTGTCTTCCAGATGGTCTGTTCCTATTTCTACTTCCACCTGCAGGGTTTGAGAGGGCCTGCTTCCCTGCCTCATTACCAAACATTAAACCCTTATAGGGTATTCTTTATCAGAACAGCTCAAAGTGTCACGCAGACATCCACTTAACAATTTCTTCTCTACTAGGCAGGGGAGTGAAAAGGGTTGTTATACTTGGTTTAGTGAAAAACATTCAATATTTGGCTGAAGTAGGAAACTAAGATTAGGTCAAGCAAAGACCAAGAACAGACTCCTGGTCAGCTGAGTTCCTAGTTATATTTCTTTTTTTTAGGTATATTGCCAGAATTTCATTTAACTATATGTTCAAAGAACTGTTATTTTAGTTGAGTGGCATGGTTCATTTTGTAATAGTAATAAATTTTTTTCAGTTCAGAGTTTCAAAATGAATTCTAATATGTGAGAGTTTAATTCAGGGCAACTTCAGGACAAAATAGGTTTTAAAGAGATCTGTAAAAGGGAGATCAGCTCTGTGCTTTGTGACCACCTAGAGGGGTGGGATAGGGAGGGTGGGAGCTCGGAAACACAGGAGGGAGGGATATGGGGATATATGTATACATATAGCTGATTCACTTTCTTATACAGCAGAAACTAACACAACATTGTAAAGCAATTATACTCCAATAAAAATGTTAAAAAAATAATTAATGTGTTTAGAGTTCCTAAAAAACAAAAGAGACTTGTAAAAAGAAACTAAAATAAATTCCTGGATATCAAAATATCCTTTAAATAGAATTGGTGAATAAAGTATAAATTTAAAAAATAGATTAAATTTTCTGACAATACTCATTGACTTAAGAAAATTATACTGGTTGGAAAATACATTTTGCTAAAACAAAATATTTGAAAAAGAAGTTTTTGCGAAGTCTACAATATGTCAGAATTTATTCAACCCTAGTTTTTGTTGCATTTTCAAGTATTAACCTGTGGTATTCAAGAGCATCTTCACAAACTAAGAGGAACTAGCTCTAAGGGGCTGCTATATAAAATGTATAATACCAATGCTGCATACTTAAGGATAGATGTACTCTAGGAGTTACTGTAAAATGGGATAATCTGCATTGGATTCATGTAGAATATCAACAAAAACACATGAAAATGCAATTTGGGAAGAAAGTATTTAATGATAGAGGTAGGCACGGTCTGGGTAGAGGTAGGTGTCCCAAGACTCTATTGCCCCTGTGTAGCATCTGCCATTTTCCCATATGCACCTATCTCTATTCACTTTGTCTTCTTTCACACTCATCTCTGACTTCTTTCTTTTATTTCCCCTTTTCTATATATTTCAATCTTTTCTTGCTCTTTTATATTCTCCTTTTATTTTAGGTTATCAAGGTTTCCATAGCATTGTCCAGTAGAGGAAAAAGAGAGAATCTGCTTCTAATTGTGATTCTTTATATTGACTGCCTTTATCTCCAATGGAACATCCCTGCGTGTTTCTCTAATATAAAACAGGTAAACATATAATGGAATGGACCCTTAGTACCATTTAGCCTGCGGCATCATCGTTCAGCTATAGGTGGTAAAAAGAGAATACTGTCCTGGAATTGGTGATATTAAATGGACTGGGTCAGGGGTCTGAAAGCCCTGGGTTCAAATCCAAATCTACTACTCACCAGCTCTTTGCTATTGGACTGACCTAAAAACTCACAGTGTCTTAGGATTAAATGAGATAACGTAGCTCCAGCATTTAGCACAAGCTTGGCCTACAGAAAAACATTTTTTAGGAGGTGAGATAAACAATCATTTGGGACTCTATTAAAGTATGTTGGCTCCACTAGGTGTTACTGGGGGTTACTTTGCCCTCTTAAGTGTTGAACACCATTCCACTAACTGCAGAAAATCCAGTGTTTTCCCAACAAATAGCCATGAATTCCTGAGGAGCTTATGGTCATGGTCACCTATGGCTCCCGTCTCCTGCTTCTGCCAAATTATTTGTTAAGGGACTGTCTCACCATGCCATGAATGTGTCCATGTTTTGTGCCACTTTGACCCTGGCATGTCACCCAGTGATTTTATTTTGCATACATACACAAAAAGTACTCACAAAAGATATTTATTTGTATGTAGAAAACTTGACTGAAGTTTCAGGTAGAGGAATTTATTTTACAGACATGTTAACTTACAAATTAAATGTTGGATATTCTTGATTTTGAAAGTGCCTTGGCTATTTTTGAAAAGAGGGCTCTAGTTTCTATAAAATGATGATAAATAGCAATACCTAAGTCATAGGATTGTTGTGAGGGTTGAATAATGTAAACCATGAAAAACACTTAGAACAATGCCTGGCATGAAGTGGTTAGCCATTCCGTCTACTCTTACTATCATTATCGCTCTTATTGTTATCTGCCCTGCCGCTATGTGACCTGGCGCTCCCCTCCCTTCTTTATCTCTTCTCTTTCTTCTGCCACCCACATTTCTGTTTGTTGTCTTGGCGGCTGCTGACCTTTAGCTCTGGCATTCATCCAAGGTGTTTATGAAAACATTTCCTAAACTGAGGTAGTTTCCTTTCTAAGGAGAATTCTGCTGCTAGCTGTTAAGATAAAACGTGTTGGCAGCTTTTTCCCCTACTGCTTATATATTTTAAGCATATAAATTTATTTAGGGAGGTAGGTTCCAGATGTATCTCATACTGAGATCAGATTAATCCCTGTTTCTTTAAACAATTTATACCTACGAACTACCCGGTTTATTTATTGACCCAATAGTGTTTCTTATCTTTGTACAAGAGTGTATAGTCTTTGATGGCAAGATTGTGTCTGACACATTTTGATTTGACCCAGAGACTTTCATGTAGTGGGTGTAATAAATAATAACTGATCGACTCCTTTCTCCACCATCGTGGTATGTGCGGTTGACTCCTTTCCTTGTCATGTCTTCTACAAGACTTTCAGGATCAGGTGATTTCTGGCTAAGAAACAAAAGCAGAGTCATTTCATTCCCCAAAGACTTCAAATGAAAATTCACAATACAGTCAGGTACAGCTCCAAGAGGAGACACTGGCAAGGAACCAGGCTGTGTCTATAAGGAATTGCACATCCGAGGCTCACATTTATGCTGTATAAAGGTCACTAGCATTTTACCCTATCAAGCTGAAAAATTGCCACTACCTGTCCAGTTGGACATATTTTATTGGGAAAATATTTTTTTTCTTTATGCTTCTGCACTAATAGGTTGGTTCAGCAATAAATATGTGAGACCTTTTGTTTTAAAAACGATAGCTGATTGAATAATAGATGGAACAATATTGAGTATATTCAATTCCAAGGAAGAAAAGTATTTTTAAAATTTATTTATTTTTAATTTATTTTTGGCTGCACTGGGTCTCTGTTGCGGTGCGCGGGCTTCTAATTGCAGTGGCTTCTCTTATTGCAGTGCACGGGCTTCGGTAGTTGTGGCACACGAGCTCAGTAGTTGTGGCTCGCAGGCTCAGTAATTGTGGCCCACGGGCCCAGTTGCTCCGTGGCATGTGGGATCTTCCCGGACCAGGGGTCGAACCCATGTCCCCTGCATTGGCAGGCGGATTCTTAACCACCGCGCCACCAGAGAAGCCCAAGAAAAGTATTTTTAAAAAGAGCCAGCAATTTTTTTTGTTTCTATTTTTTTTTTTTTTTTTTTTTGGCTGCATTGGGTCATTGTTGCTGCGCACGGGCTTTCTCTAGTTGTGGCGAGCGGGGGCTACTCTTCTTTGCAGTGTGCAGGCTTCTTATTGCTGTGGCTTCTGCTGTGGAGCATGGGCTCTAGGCGCTTGGGCTTCAGTAGTTGTGGCACACGGGCTCAGTAGTTCTGGCTCGCGGGCTCTAGAGTGCAGGCTCTGTAGTTGTGGCGCACAGGCTTCGTTGCTCTGCGGCATGTGGGATCTTCCCAAACCAGGGCTCGAACCCGTGTTCCGTGCATTGGCAGGTGGATTCTTAACCACTGTGCCACCAGGGAAGCCCCCAGCAATTTTTTTTAAGGTAGCGTGGAGAGTTTTAATTTAATCCTTCTCTCACAGAAGGAGTGGAAGAGGTGAAGATGATTATGCAGAGAGACCACCAGTCTGCCCCCGCTGAGCCCACCTGCAGACGGCATTCTGCGAATGCCTCACTGCGGCTCAGCTCCCAGCAGTATAGGTGCTAAAGAGACCTGTGTGGGAACAAGTGGTCTACAAGGTTTGCAGTGTGTGTGCACATGTCTGGTTGTGTGAGTCTGTGTGGATGGGTGTATCTATGCGATGTGCAGCAGCAGGGGGCCGGATGGGTGTTGAGGAGGTGGGGTGGGGGGTGGTTCTCTTTTCATCCTTGTGTCCAGCTGAGCCATTTTTGGACAGCTTTGGATGCCTTTGGCATTTAAAAAATCTTGTAAGTACCCTATCAACCTCAGGCCTAACACAGTTTAGGACATTTTATATGAAAGAGGACATTTACATAATTCTTAGAACTCAAAGATTAATCTTTATCATCTGCAAAAACCAGGGGTTTGACACCTATTCTGCTTTTCCTGATGTTGCCTGAGATATTGCTGTATTTCACCTTCGTTGAAAGGAAAGAGGAAAATGAATGATATTTATTAACTTAATAAACTGTAATCGCATAGTGTTTATTGAAGACCAACATCTCTAGGATGCAAGGGCAGCCCCTCCCCATGCCAACTACACCCTACCTGGGCAGAGCTCATCAGCTCAGGTATTTACACTAGAGATGAAAAAGTCTGTTCCATTTAGAACTGGCTGGAAAAAAAGTAGAATGAGGGTCAAGTTATTAGTGTGGTGTTTAGTAAGGTAGAGCAAAAAACAGCACTGATGAGGAGGAAAGTCAAGGAGAGAACATGGAAAGAAGGGAAGAAGGGAGGAAAACAAGGAAGAAGGAAGGGAAAGAGGTATGTTGTGGAGGGATTCTAGGGCCTGCTATGAATTTACTCAGTTTTCACTGTGGAGAGAGTAGGTCTGGGAGTGGAAGGGGATCAGATATCTGCTCACTTTCTTTTTTTTTTTTTTTTGGTTGAGGTATAATTGACATATAACATTATATTAGTTTCAGGTGTACAACATAATAATTTGTATATATTACAAAATGGTCACCACAATGTCTAGTTAACATCTGTCACCATAGTCAAGATTTTTTTTCTTGTGATGAGAACTTTCTTTTAGCAGCTTTCAAATATGCAATACAGTATCATTAACTGTAGTACCATGCTGTACACTACAGCCCCATGATTTACTCATTTTGTAACTGAAAGTTTGTACCTTTTGCCAGACACTTTCTAATTATGGCATTGCTTCACTGGATTCCGAGGGCCACGGAGCCAGCTGTTATGTCTGATCTGTTCATCACTGTAAACTCAGGACCTAGAACAGTGCCTAGAATTGAGCAGATACTTCATAAATATTTGTCGAATGAACAAACTCATTATTTTCCTAAAGACAGATCAGTTTCTCTTTGTTTCCCATATTTAAAATAAACAGTTATTTTCATCCAGCATGCTAACTTGTGACTAAAAGGTCCACAGCAAGGACTGAGCTGACCTAACTTTTCAGGAATCCCAAACCAGGGAGGGTAGCTGGGACCAGCCTGGGCTCCACCTAGAGGGGACACAGATCACAGACCCATTTACCCTTTCCAGTCCAGGAGAAACAAACAGCAGAAAGTTTTAGAGTGAGAATTTCCAATTTAGCTGTGCAAATCCCTCCACACACCCTTTGTAGAAATCATGAAGGTGGCCTCCTTAGCCACAAAGGGTACCATTGGGTGAGGTGACTCATCCAAAGCCAGAAATCGCCTCATTGACAAGCATTGGAACTGTTATTACATGGAAAAAAATCTGTTGTTAGTTCCCTAAGCTTCTATAGAGATAATAAGCTCTTACACAGATAAGGATGAGCAATTATTAATTACGTATTTCCTTTGATGAGAAAATACAAGTAATGAGTTCAGAATGGGGAAGGTGGGGGAAATGTCCAGGTTATATGTAGGAAGAGCAGGTACCATTAAAAGAGAGATGCTCGGATAGGTAATGTGCCCACCTGACAAAGGGGTGGGGAATTTTTAGGATGGGGAGAGATGCTTTCACAGATAATACTAATACTAATACTACTAATAATAACAACAGCTAACACTGATCAGGCCAGGCACTGTTCTAATTGTTTACACATATTATCTCATTTAATGCTCACAGCAACCTCATGAGGTCCAGTACTGTTATCATTCCACTTGACAGAGGGGGAACTGAGGCTGAGAAGTGTTGAGACACTTGCTCAAGATTACACAGAAAGTTGGTGACCTCCTCTAATGATGGATGGGGGAAATAGCCAATTTGGTAATCTCCAACCCCAGAAAAATTAAAATGAAGGGCAAAAATCTTAGGGGCTTCCGCTTCTATTCCAGAAGTAAGTTGGCAAGCATAAACCTGGTAGCACGACTCTTAGCAGTTGCCAACTTTGTAACTTCTGATGTTGGCTATCTTTGTCATTCCTCTCATTCCCTGTCAAAATTCATTTTACAATTTTAAGTGAAATGAAATGGAGTGCTTATACCTGGGAGCAGTAAGGAAAATTGAGTGTGGGACCAAGAGACAGGTCAGGGATAGTGGCTGGGTCCCTGGAGTCTGTTGGAAAAAGGAAACCACTGGCTCAGGCATGTAAAGAGTCCTTGGAGATGAGCAGATAATTCCAGGATATGTAAATTGTGAAAGCAGACTCAGGCATCATTGAGAGAGGTTGTGGAATATTCTTTTCTGAAGGTGTTTAGATTTGGGGCTTGTTTTCTAGATCTGTTTTTATATTATCACTAAAAAGGAGACATGGTCTCCTGTGTCCTGGCCACAGCATCTGAAATGTTCTCTGTCCCCCACCCTTGCCAACAAATCAGACCTAGGAGGCTGCTTCCCCTAGACTCACTTCTGAAGCATTGCTAAGAGTGCTTGAAGAGCTGTGGAAACAAGTAATTTTTTTATTAAAAATTTTATTTGAAAAATGGGAATACAACATAAACACCACTTATCCCGTCTTTTTTATCATCATGGCATAAAGTAAGTGGCTAAATTCCTCCTCCCTCTGCTTACACACACATTTAATTCTGCTCTCCAGGGGAAAGTATACCTTGCTTATCCTTTCCAACTTGTTTCTTCAGAGACATGGATGTTTTTTGTAGACATTATCTTATTTTACCCTAAAACTGCCTTTTGATGTCAAATGAGAAGGAACTATTATGCCCATTTTACAGATCAGGATACTGAGGGTCAGAGAAGTTCAGTGACTTACACAAGGTCAAAATATTAGTGTGAGATGGAACTAGGACTCAAACCAATTGTGCCTTGCTAGTCTTCATATTTGGTGAGGTTGTCATAATGAATAACTTCTCAGTGTTGCTGTTCCTTCCTATAACCATCAGTAAAGACTCTTCTTCACAGTCACTCATTCATTAATTCATGCAACAAATATTTTTGAGTGCCTTCTAGTTGCCTGTTTTAGGCGCTAGAGCAAATGGTCAAATCACTATCTGCATTGAGCTTATATTCTAGGGAAAGAAGATACATAATAAAATAAATACATATATTATAGAGTATACTACAAGGTGCTGAGTTAGGGAGAAAAATAAAGCAGTGGAAGAGGAGGGATAAAGAGGGACACAGGATTGGGCATTTGCCTTTTTAAATAGGGTCATCAGGGAAGTCTTCATTAAGAAGTTAACATTTGAGCAAAAATTTGAAAGAGGTACAGTACTGAGTCGTATGGACATCTGGAGAAAGAGCACTCCAGACAGAGGAATCAGCAAGGGCAAAATCCATGAGTTAGGAGCATTTCCACTCCCAGTATGTTCAAGAGCCAGCAAAGGGATGTATGTGGTGGAGTGGAGTGAAGGAGGGGAAGAACAGTAGGAGATGAAGTCATAGAGGAAAGGGGAAGGTAGATTCAGCCGGGTCTTGTGGACCTTGTAAAGACTTCGATGTTTGCTTTAAGTGAAAATGAAGGGCACTGGAGGAGTAACGTAATCTGACATATTTATAAAGGATCACTTTCACTGATGTGTTGTGATTAGACTGTAAGGGACTGCAAATGGAAGCAGGGGCACTGGTCATGAGGCTATTGTGATATCAGACTTGTTCCACTGTTTTAACAGTTGAGGTGATGAGATATGGTCAGGTTCTTCATATATTTGGAAGGTGGAGCCAAAAAGTAGAATGATCCCCCAGGATTTTGGCTTGAGCAACTGGAAGGATGGAACTATCATTAATGGAGATTGGAAAGACTGCAAGTAGGCCAGGGTTTAAACTTTTTATTCTTTCCTTTTCTTTCTTTCTTTTTTCTTTTGGCATGGTGGTGGTAAAAGATCAGGAGCACAATTTGGGGCATGCTAAATTTGAGGTGTTTATTAGATATCAAAGTGGAAATGTTGAGTAGGAAGTTGAGTACATTTCAAGGTCAAAGTCTGAGCTAAAAGACATAAATCTGGGAGTCATCAGTTTCGAGATAGAACATAAAAGTTGTGAGATTGGATGAAATCGCCAAGGGAGTAAATACAGAGGAAAGAAGAGGATCAAGGACTGAGCCCTGAGGCCCTCCAACATTAAGGAAATGAAGGAGATGAGGATTTCCAGGATCATTTTTTAAGTAGAAAATACACCAGGACTCTCTTAAGTGTCCAAATAGTCTGTCACCCCCCCACCACCACGCCCCGCACCATCATCACTTCCATGACCACGTAACTGTTATATGATGTCGATTATGTGAACTGGATCTGCCATAGCAGTGCTATGCAGAGCAAGTCTACATCTCACCTCTTTGCATATCCAGGAGAGTGGTAAATTTGCTGGGTGGAGAAATTCCTTAACTGTCATTCACATAACGAGGGACGCCTCTTATTGTACTACTATCATGTGGTGGTCCAGAAAGGGCTTTGCTCTGGATTAACATGCCTTAAATAAAGAAGCTAATAGAAAAAGAATCTATTCTCAATTAGATTACAAATTCTAATCATCTACTATGGGACCAGCATACTACAAGGTATAGTGGGGCACACAAGAGTTACGATATGGCCCTCAACCTTGAGGCATCACAGGTTGTAACATGCCTCTATAACAAGGGGTATTCTGATTAAGCGATATAGTGGTGAATAAGTGTAGTCACTGCAGCCTGCCAAGATTGGGTAAGAGGTCATAAAGGTCATGCTTATCCAACAGCCTGCCTGGAGCAGAGAGTATATATTGAGAAACAGCTGTGTGTTGGCTTGGATGGAGGAGTGGGATAAGGTCTATGTAAGGGACATGAAGAGGCCAGGATCAAGGGAGCCTTGGGGTGGTGGTGGTTGGTGATGGGAGTGCGGCCTGAGTTGGGGGAGAATGTCAAGGGTCTGGCTATCCTAGGCCAGGTTCCAAAAGTAAGGTTTGACAAAAACTTCCAAGGGTAAGCCTCAGCTCCAGCTCTCTTCTTATGCCACTCTGAAGAGGCATGAGTTTGGGGAAGGCTGGACAGCAGGACTCTGGGAAGCTTCTCATGCTGAACATGGAGGCTGAGTAGGCCCACTGACCTCCTGGGTCCTCCCTAAAGCTCAGCATGAGGGGCACAGAGGGTGATGTCCAAGGACTGCTTTATTTCATCCTTTCACCCCCACTTGTGTTAGATTTAACCTCGCTAGGAAAATGTGTCCTTAAATTTAAAAAAAATGATTTTTTATATCAAAACATTTTTGAAGGATAAAAGATTGCTATACTAGACAAAATGACACATATTCTTTTGTTATTTATTTTTATTTACTCACTCTCACAACCTACATTTATTGAACATCTACTATGCAAGATACCGTGCTGAGCACACACGCAATGAACGGAGCACAATTCCCTGCCTTCTCTGGAGGTCCCTGACTTAGGCTCACATCATGTTATGTTATGGTTGGAATACTTTCTGGTAGAAAAAAACTCATTTGCATATGTGCCCCATCACATCCACTCTTCATAACCTTAAACAGGGGTTCAGTTTAATTCACCTACTCCCTGCACCTGTGTGCCTCAAAGGAAAAAGTAATGACCAAACATTCCGTTGAATAAAGCCAAACTGTTCTTTTTGATTCAGTCAGTCACAGGGCTGAGATTGCCCATGTGCTCACCCTGAAAGTTAATGGCCTACAGAAAAACCTAGTGCTAAACTGATTTAGTTTTATAATTTTATTCCAATAACAAGGGATGTTTTCCACTGAGTGGGAAAGATGCATAAGGCATTTATTTGGTGGGATAGGCGGTTTCAAGACTTTTCTAGTCAGAGCATTTTTGTTCCATGATTAACAACATCAGATTTTCTTCTGAAAGCCTTCTTTTGGAAAGACCACGTTGAACTTCAGAATGTATTTTAAGTGCTGTATTTGCTCTAATGAAAAAAAGATAAACACTGTGACCATTTCATAAATTTCAATGTTCACTTCATGTCTTTGCCACCCAACAAAGACAAAAGGGAATAAATGAGCTCCAGAACTTTTGGCATAGTTCATCTAAAATGTTTTTTGTTTGCTTTCTTAAAACTCAGGGCCATAACTCCTATATTGTCCATTTAGGAGTGGGTAAATGCAGTGACCCTGACTTTGGCAAAAGCTCATTCTTTTTTTTTTTTAAATTGAGATTTCTGAAACATTTTCAAAACGTTACACTAAGGAAACTTTAAATGGTAGCAATAAGGTTTTGTTTAAGCTTGGCCATTTGACAGTTCCTGTTTGTCTGAAAAAGACTCCCTAACATGCGTCTACCATCAAATACACAAAGTAAGTTAAATTTGTAGTTCAATATGCCGTCTTGAAACAAAACGGCAGTCTAGGAGAATTTTCAAGTCAATGTAACATTTTATGGGTTTCTAGAAAATGTTTAATGTAAATAAGTTACTATAGAGGCTTCAATTTTAGATTGGCATATTAACCAAACTGTAATGGAAAGTCTAACTAATTTAAAGTTTTTCTAATTAGTTTACTTTAAATCAAATGGATTTAAAATTTGTTGCTGGTTTGAAGAGCTGTATAAATTACACATTGAAAATTCTATTCTTTAAAATAGAATAGAATGCCTTTCTAAAGAGTTATATTTTGTTCATGTTTAATCCAATTTCAAGGCCTCCTGTCTTGATGCAGAGATCAAGGCTCTGGGCAGCTCTTAGCTATAGTTGGTGGCATTATTCACAAGTAGACACTGTCTTGTCTTTTCTAGAGACCACAGTAATGAGACACTGAATCTAATTCTAACCTTATGGTGCTTCACTTGTCAAATCAGAGCCATCTCATCAGAGCTGGAAAGAGGGAAAGAGATGGTATTGATAAATGGCTGATGAAATTGGCCGGGAAGTTTCTTACCCTCTATCTGCTAGTGCAACTGATTCCCAACCCTGGATGGTTTCTCTGCGTGTCTCAATGACCTGCTTTTCCCCCTTCCTCCTTCTCCCCTAAATTATCATTATCATTGAAACAATTAATATATACTTTGGAGCTAATGGAACAATTTAAGCTATATAAATTTAATTGAGAGCTGGTTTATCATTGAAAAATAGGTTCAAAAAGCCCTACCACCGCCACCAAACAACCAGATAAGTCAAAATTCAATTATATTCAACCTGGCTCTTTGTTCTTAATTAGTCAAATTTCTTTATTAATATGTAGGTTCAATCTAAGGGCTTAAAATTTAGACATAAGATTGATCGAAAAATAAATAGAGAACATAAGAATTAAGTATACAAATATAAGTATGTGTATGTACAATGAGAGAAAGAAAGGGAAAGGGAGGGAGAGAGAGGGAGAGAGAAGAGAGAAGAACCTTGGGTTTGGTGAGAAAGCGGGGTTTGAAGGTTGCAAGGTGGAGAAGTTATGTATCCTCTGGAATATTTGCAAATGTAAACAATTTCAGACCATGTCTGGTCTCAGGTACAGCGATCCATTTTGAGGTTTTTAGTTTCATTTTCATCTCTGCTTCTCTTGTGTTTTCCCCTTCATTAGTTTGAAAGTTATATGCCCTATTGCTATTTTTGTAGTGGTTACCTGAGATGCTTTAAGGGATACATTTAACCTAACACAGTCTAATATTAATAATTAGACAATCAAAGTATCCTTCCAAATGATAAAAGATTTTGGAATATCTTAGCAGTACTTACCACTCCCTTTGGAATTACATGCTATTGTTATCTAGTAAATAAGTATCTATGGGTGGACATTCTTTTTAAAAAAAAAAAGAAATTGGGGGAGATTAGTTAAGGATTCAACAAATGTGCATTTTTTATAAGCAATTTATAAACTAATTAATAGTGAAACTGTATAGGAACTGTTACCTCTCAGGCATAAATATTTTGTAACCATTATGTCTTGAGTTGAGTCTTAGTTCACAGACCCATGTGAACATGCTTGGAATTCATTACTTTTATCAGTGGGGAGTTGCAAATAAAAGGAGCAGGAGAGTCTTGGTGACAGTAAATGATAACCTTGGTGGGATATATGTTGAATTACAAGCAGATTTACACAGAAGCTCAGTGGTTTTCATGGATCTTACCCCAGAATGTTATAATATTTTATGGCTTTAGCCACAGTACAGATCAGATTCCCGAACACTACTCTTATCGTAAAAAGATGTAACACAGTTTTGGCCTTATAAAAACATACAGTATGTCAAAAGTACCTTTAGTCCTGGGTTTTCTCGAAGGAGCAGGGAAAGGGTTATTCAGCACAACATCTGTTCCATCTTATATTTCTGTAGCACTTAATCTCCAGGGCATTTTTGTTTATAGATAGGCAAAGAACAGGCAATATGAGAGGAAAATTGGTTGGGGGTCGTGGCACACATGAGAAAAATTAAAATGGTGAGAGTTGAAGTCCTGGTAAATATTACTTTATACTTATCATCTGCGACCTATTTGTTCTTTGTAATTGTTTTTATAAAAATAAACAATATTATTAATAAGAGTAGTACTTTGGCATCGAATCGTCTTTTTGAAATTGTATCCTTTGTGGTGATGTAGTGCTGAGGCACTGCACAGAGGTCTCATTACTATCCCTATTATAAGGGGAACTAGACCCCAGGGACATAGTCATCCCCGAGGCCAGTGGGATGAAATTAGACTCCTGGTAAACCTTGAAGGGGTTTAGTAAACAAAGACCTCTCTTACCAATCCAAATTAGGATTCCAGTTAGAAAAAAAGTTATAGCAGACCAAATGATGGATACGATTACTTTGTTAGTAATCTAACAAAGCTGATTGGAGAAAGTGGCTTTAGATATATGGCTAACAGGACTTGCTAACTTTTGACCCCAGGACTGAGAATTAAGTACCCAGTCACAGGCGTGCTGGGCCATCGTAGGCCTTCCTTGCAGTGGCTGCACTACCTCTAGAAGTGACCACAGTGGGCACCAAAGAGGGCTTGAAGATCTCCAAAGGAGAGGGAAAAGCCCAGTAGCTTTCTGCGCTCAAGTTCACAGGCCGGAAAAGTGGCTCTTCCAGTCAGGTTCCTCCCATGTATTAAGTCCTGGGGAGGAGTGGACATCACCTCCCTGTGGAATTATCTTCTTGTTTCCCCACTAGCATTAAGTTCATCCCTCGCATCCTTCCAACCTGTTTTTGCTGCGCCTCTTTTCATTTCCTTTGTTCTCTCCTTTGTTCTCCTTCCCTGCCTGGGGTGGGGGAGGGGGACTTCATGGGCAGCCGTCAAACATTTTTTTGTCCTAATAATTTATTTCAATCATATATCATGGCCTTAGGGATATATACTATTTGTTATACCTATTTATAAATGCAACAATGGAAACATATACTTTGTATATTTTGAGATCTATATATGAAATGACGCAAATATTAATTCTCTATAGTCAGGAAAGAAAATGTAAATTTTTACTGAGGTTGAAAACATGGAATGCGTGAATACCTTACATTTGTTAAAATATAGAATAAGTTCATTCATAAGAAGAACCTACAAATTTGTGTTTCCCTGGAGGCAGCAATAGCTAGATAGAAACAATGGAATGGCTATTTGGATACTTTTTTCTTTTCTAAATGTGATTGAACTCTTTTCTAGTAAAGTAGTTTCTTGATTGCCTTAGTCGAAGTCTTACTATGAATCAAGTGTTACAACTTTATGGTTTTCTATTTGGTTGTTCTTAAATACTTTAGGGACAATCTTAGCATGTTGTTGGCTTGACCACATTCTTCAGAGAAAAGTGAGCTCTGAAACAAAATGCATAGCAGATGTAAAGCACTGCAAAGTTCCCCAACTAACCTTCACCATAAATGATATTTTTAACACTAGGCAGCACCCACTGAGTGGCTGATGTGGTGCAGTGTGACAGGGTTCCTTGAGGGCTGCACCACCCTGGCTATTGTGGTCTTACAGATACTTCTAGTTAAATTTTTTCATACCTAGAAGAGGAAATGCAATCTTCTGCAAAAAGCATGTCCATGGGTGATGTGGGGAAGAAGCAAAAATAAAAGGAAAATATGGACCTATAATTTGGTGAAATGAAACATGTCACTTGCATGACAAAGAATCATTTCAAATGTACACACTTAGGCTCTTATTATATGAAAAGTGACTAAATAAATATATACCGAGGTGAAAATATGTTAGGGAAATGTAAGCAGTTTTTCAAGAGCAGTTTAGAGGTACTATCAAAAATGCCAACTTAACCATTTTCCACCTGCCAATTCTTTCAAAGCCTCACCTCCCAGGGCCTCCTCCTTCCACTTTAAGTTTGGGGCCCATCTGAAGAAAACAGTGATGTTTGTGACCGTGCTTGTAGGGTGGTGTCATCTAAACCCTTGGAAGGAAAAGGTGTTCTCTCTTTCTACACTAACTTAGTTTTTAAGGGACCAATTTCAGGAATTTATCAACCTCAACGGAGAACATCCTTCAGATCTAGTGTAAATCTTCTTTGCTGTAACATAATGTTGTAACTTAGTCTTTTCTCAGTTAAGATATAGGACCAACCATTATACAGTTCTTTCCATTTTGTAGAGAAAACTTATAACAATGTAAGTTTTATGATGGCTCAGACTTTGTTTGTTGTGTCATCTCCACAACCTAAAACTGGGACTTAGAAGGTAGCAATATGTGTTCAATGAATGAATGGATGAATGATCTTTTCCAGGATAACAGTATTCTTTTAAACTCTCTTCAGAGATTATATTCCACCACCTCACCTCCGCCAAAGAGAAGTTTCATTGTTTCCTCTGTATCCTCTTCACTTTGGTCCTATTAGACATAATATTCTAGACCTTGACAGCTATGTTGTCATTGTGTTAATCACCATCACTATCATCATAATCAAAAACATTAATATTGTTTATAAAACAGTATAAATGGACTCAATGGGCACTCTACTAAAAGGTCCTCTTTAAAGACTTACTTGTTTTCATTCCAATCTTACAAATTTAAATGGTTTTCATTTCAAAATTGGGAAGAAAGGAAATCTAAAAACAGGGATGCTATTTCTCACTCTTGCAAAATATTTAAAGAATTCAAATTGTTTTTGTTTGGCAATTACTAGTAAGAAGTCAAAATCTGAATGTCTATCAAGACAGGAGATGAAGGATTTATAAAAAGTCTATGCTTAAAAGTATCTGAATGACCTGAACTGATCTTCATGTGTGTTGTTTTCATAACTTTGTCAGGTTTTTATCTTTATTGGCCAAGGGAAAGAATGGCTGATTTTCTGTTCCCATCTCTCTTTCTACTTCGCATGGAATAATTCAGTGATGTCACTCTATATAACATCTTTCCCTAATTCTCTCTCTGGGAATCCTTCCCATGCAATGTGTTACCTTTGACATGACGTGTAACTAGGGGGGAGGGCGTGGTTTTCCCAGATGATCTATGTGCAAAGTCCTATCAAATTTTGAACCACATTAGGTCAAGTAAGGAACTGGAGAGACTCACTTCTTTTTCCTTTTAATAATATACTTTAATAACAATCCTTTAATAATGATCAGACTGGCAGCTAATAAACAGAATCAAAACAAATATTATATTTTGTAAATTATCATCATTTCTGAATAGTCTTGGAATTTATTTCTTATGAAAAAAATAAATAAAACCAAGGTTTTATTTGGAGATAGAAGATATAATTCTCCACTAGAATTATTCCAAAGACTGTCATGTATCATAATGTCATTGTAATTAACAGGTTTGACCAGATGTTTTTCCTTTGGGTTCAAGAAATTATTTACTCTTGAGGAGGAACCAAGATGGCAGAGTAGAAGGACGTGCTCTCACTCCCTCTTGCGAGAACACCAGAATCACAACTAGCTGCTGGACAATCATCGACAGGAAGACACTGGAACTCACCAAAAAAGATACCCCACATACAAAGACAAAGGAGAAGCCACAATGAGACGGTAGGAGGGGCGCAATCACAGTAAAATCAAATCCCATAACTGGTGGGTGGGTGACTCAAGACTGGCGAACACTTATACCACAGAAGTCCACCCACTGGAGTGAAGGTTCTGAGCCCCACGTCAGGCTTCCCAACCTGGGGGTCCGGCAACGGGAGGAGGAATTCCTAGAGAATCAGACTTTGAAGCCTAGTGGGAATTGATTGCAGGACTTTGACAGGACTGGGGGAAACAGAGACTCCACTCTTGGAGGGCACACACAAAGTAGTGTGCGCATCGGGACCCAGGGGAAGGAGCAGTGACCCCAGGGGAGACTGAACCAGACCTACCTGCTAGGGTTGGAGGGCCTCCTGCAGAGGTGGGGGGGGTGGCTCTTTCACCGTGGGGACAAGGGCACTGGCAGCAGAAGTTCTGGGAAGTACTCCTTGGCGTGAGCCCTCCCAGAGTCTGTCATTAGCCCCACCAAAGAACCCAGGTAGGCTCCAGTGTTGGGTTGCCTCAGGCCAAACAACCAACAGGGAGGGAACCCAGCCCCACCCATCAACAGTCAAGTGGATTAAAGTTTTACTTAGCTCTGCCCACCAGAGCAACAGGCAGCTCTACCCACCATGAGTCCCTCCCATCAAGCCTCTTAGATAGCCTCATCCACCAGAGGGCAGACAACAGAAGCAAGAAGAACTACAATCCTGCAGCCTGTGGAGCAAAAACCACATTCACAGAAAGATAGACAAGATGAAAAGGCAGAGGGCTATATACCAGATGAAGGAACAAGATAAAACCCCAGAAAAACAACTAAATGAAGTGGAGATAGGCAACCTTCCAGAAAAAGAATTCAGAATAATGATAGTGAAACAAAGACCTAGAAGAATTAAAGAGCAAACAAACAGAGATGAACAATACAATAACTGAAATGAAAACTACACTAGAAGGAATCAATAGCAGAATAACTGAGGCAAAAGAACGGATAAGTGACCTGGAAGACAGAATGGTGGAATTCCCTGCTGTGGAACAGACTAAAGAAAAAAGAATGAAAAGAAATGAAGACAGCCTAAGAGACCTCTGGGACAACATTAAATGCAACAACATTCGCATTACAGGTGTCCCAGAAGGAGAAGAGAGAAAGAAAGGACATGAGAAAATATTTGAAGAGATTATAGTCGAAAGTTTCCCTATCATGGGAAAGCAAATAGCCACCCAAGTCCAGGAAGCGCAGAGAGTCCCATATAGGATAAACCCAAGGAGAAACACGCCGAGACACATAGTAATCAAATTGGCAAAAATTAAAGACAAAGAAAAATTATTGAAAGCAGCAAGGGAAAAATGACAAATAACATACAAGGGAACTCCCATAATGTTAACAGCTGATTTCTCAGCAGAAACTCTACATGCCAGAAGGGAGTGGCATGATATACTTAAAGTGATGAAAGGGAAGAACCTACAACCAAGATTACTCTACCCAGCAAGGATCTCATTCATATTCGATGGAGAAATCAAAAGCTTTACAGACAAGCAAAAGCTAAGAGAATTCAGCACCACCAAACCAGCTCTACAACAAATGCTAAAGGAACTTCTCTAAGTGGGAAACACAAGAGAAGAAAAGGACCTACAAAAACAAACCCAAAACAATTAAGAAAATGGTCATAGGAACATACATATTGATAATTACCTTAAACGTGAATGGATTAAATGCTCCAACCAAAAGACATAGACTGGCTGAATGGATACAAAAATAAGACCCATATATATGCTGTCTACAAGAGACCCACTTCAGACCTAGGGACACATACAGACTGAAAGTGAAGGGATGGAAAAAGATATTCCATGCAAATGGAAATCAAAAGAAAGCTGGAGTAGCTATACTCATATCAGATAAAACAGACTTTAAAATAAAGAATGTTACAAGAGACAAGGAAGGACACTACATAATGATCCAGGGATCAATCCAAGAAGAAGATATAACAATTATAAATATATATACACCCAACATAGGAGCACCTCAATACATAAGGCAACTGCTAACAGCTATAAAAGAGGAAATCGAGAGTAACACAATAATAGTGGGGGATTTTAACACCTCACACCAATGGACAGATCATCCAAAATGAAAATAAACAAGGAAACACAAGCTTTAAATGACACAATAGACCAGATAGATTTAATTGATATTTATAGGACATTCCATCCAAAAACAGCAGATTACACTTTCTTCGCAAGTGGGCACAGAACAACCTCCAGGATAGATCACATCTTGGGTCACAAATCAAGCCTCAGTTAAGTTAAGAAAATTGAAATCATATCAAGCATCTTTTCTGACCACAACACTATGAGATTAGAAATGAATTACAGGGAAAAAAATGTAAAAAACACAAACACATGGAGGCTAAACAATACGTTACTAAATAACCAAGAGATCACTGAAGAAATAAAAGAGGAAATCAAAAAATACCTAGAGACAAATGACAATGAAAACACAACAATCCAAAACCTATGGGATGCAGCAAAAGCAGTTCTAAGAGGGAAGTTTATAGCTATACAAGCCTACCTCAAGAAACAAGAAAAATCTCAAGTAAACAATCTAACCTTACACCTAAAGCAACTAGAGAAAGAAGAACAAACAAAACCCAAAATTAGCAGAAGGAAAGAAATCATAAAGATCAGAGCAGAAATAAATGAAATAGAAACAAAGAAAACAGTAGCAAAGATCAATAAAACTAAAAGCTGGTTCTTTGAGAAGATAAACAAAATTGATAAACCATTAGCCAGACTCATCAAGAAAAAGAGGGAGAGGGCTCAAATCAATAAAATTAGAAATGAAAAAGGAGAAGTTACAACAGACACCGCAGAAATACAAAGCATCCTAAGAGACTACTACAAGCAATTCTATGCCAATAAAATGGACGACCTGGAAGAAATGGACAAATTCTTAGAAAGGTGTAACCTTCCAAGACTGAACCAGGAAGAAACAGAAAATATGAACAGGCAAAACACAAGTAATGAAATTGAAACTGTGATTAAAAATCTTCCAACAAACAAAAGTCCAGGACCCAATGGCTTCACAGGTGAATTCTATCAAACATTTAGAGAAGAGCTGACACCCATCCTTCTCAAACTCTTCCAAAACATTGCAGAGGAAGGAACACCCCCAAACTCATTCTATGAGGCCACCATCACCCTGATACCAAAACCAGACAAAGACACTACAAAAAAAGAAAATTACAGACCAATATCACTGATGAATATAGATGCAAAAATCCTCAACAAAATACTAGCAAACAGAATCCAACAACACATTAAAAGGATCATACACCAGGATCAAGTGGGATTTATCCCAGGGATGCAAGGATTCTTCAATATAAGCAAATCAATCAATGTGATACATCATATTAACAAATTGAAGAATAAAAACCATGTGATCTTCTCAATAGATGCAGAAAAAGCTTTTGACAAAATTCAATGCCCATTTATGATAAAAACTCTCCAGAAAGTGGGCATAGAGGGAACCTACCTCAACATGATAAAGGCCATATACGACAAACCCACAGCAAACATCATTCTCAATGGTGAAAAACTGAAAGCATTTCCTCTACGATCAGGAACAAGACAAGGATGTCCACTCTCACCACTATTATTCAACATAGTTTTGGAAGTCCTAGCCACAGCAATCAGAGAAGAAAAAGAAATAAAAGGAATCCAAATTGGAAAAGAAGAAGTAAAACTGTCACTGTTTGCAGATGATATGATACTATACATAGAGAATCCTAAAAATGCCACCAGAAAACTACTAGAGCTAATCAATGAATTTGGTAAAGTTGCAGGAAACAAAATTAATGCACAGAAATCTCTTGCATTCCTATACACTAATGATGAAAAATCTGAAAGAGAAATTGTGGAAACACTCCCATTTACCATTGCAACAAAAAGAATAAAATACCTAGGAATAAACCTACCTAAGGAGACAAAAGACCTGTATGCAGAAAACTATAAGACACTGATGAAAGAAATTAAAGATGATACCAACAGATGGAGAGATATACCATGCTCTTGGATTGGAAGAATCAATATTGTGAAAATGACTATACTACCCAAAGCAATCTACAGATTCAATGCAATCCCTATCAAATTACCAATGGCATTTTTTACGGAACTAGAACAAATCATCTTAAAATTTGTATGGAGACACAGAAGACCCTGAATAGCCAAAGCAGTCTTGAGGGAAAAAAACGGAGCTGGAGGAATCAGACTCCCTGACTTCAGACTATACTACAAAGCTACAGTAATCAAGACAATATGGTACTGGCACAAAAACAGAAACATAGATCAATGGAACAAGATAGAAAGCCCAGAGATAAACCCACGCAGCCATGGTCAACTACTCTATGACAAAGGGGCAAGATATACAATGGAGAAAAGACAGTCTCTTCAATAAGTGGTGCTGGGAAAACTGGACAGCTACATGTAAAAGAATGAAATTAGAATACTCCCTAACACCATACACAAAAATAAACTCAAAGTGGATTTGAGACCTAAATGTAAGACCGGACACTATAAAACTCTTAGAGGAAAACATAGGAAGAACACTGTTGTGTTGCTTGTGTCACAGCAAGATCTTTTTTGATCCACCTCCTAGAGTAATGGAAATAAAAACAAAAATAAACAAATGGGACCTAATGAAACTTCAAAGCTTTTTCACAGCAAAGGACACCATAAACAAGACAAAAAGACAACCTTCAGAATGGGAGAAAATATTTGCAAATGAATCAATGGACAAAGGATTAATCTCCAAAATATATAAACAGCTCATGCAGCTCAATATTAAAGAAACAAACACCCCAATCCAAAAATGGGTAGAAGACCTAAATAGACATTTCTCCAAAGAAGACATACAGATGGCCAAGAAGCACATGAAAAGCTGCTCAACATCACTAATTATTAGAGAAATGCAAATCAAAACTACAATGAGGTATCATCTGACAGCAGTTAGAATGGGCATCATCAGAAAATCTACAAGCAACAAATGCTGGAGAGGGTGTGGAGAAAAGGGAACACTCTTGCACTGTTGGTGGGAATGTCAATTGATACAGCCACTATGGAGAACAGTATGGAGGTTCCTTAAAAAACTAAAAATAGAATTACCATATGATCCAGCAATCCCACTACTGGGCATATACCCAGAGATAACCATAATTCAAAAAGACACATGCACCTCAATGTTCATTGCAACACTATTTACAATAGCCAGGTCATGGAAGCAACCTAAATGCCCATCGACAGACAAATGGATAAGGAAGTTGTGGTGCATATATACAATGGAATATTACTCAGCCATATAAAGTAACGAAATTGAGTCATTTGTTGAGACATGGATGGATCTAGAGACTGTCATACAGAGTGAAGTAAGTCAGAAAGAGAAAAACAAATATCGTATATTAACGCATGTATGTGGAACCTAGAAAAATGGTACAGATGAACCGACTTGCAGGGCAGAAGTTGAGACACAGATGTAGAGAACAAACGTATGGACACCAAGGGGGGAAAACCACGGTGGGGTGGGGATGGTGGTGTGCTGAATTGGGCTATTGGGATGGACATGTATACACTGATGTGTATAAAATTGATGACTAATAAGAAACTGCAGTATAAACAAACAAACAAACAAACAAACAAAAACTAACACTAAACTTTCTTTGGGTTATTTGTATGGAAATATGTTAACATAAATGTTTCAGACATTACATGAAATTTCTAAAAATCTTATATGTTCTGGTATAATGTTATAAGTCATAATTGTAGTTATTACTTTAAAATGTATATCTCAGAAATAACTAAATTTCCTTGTCAATTGCATTATTATGAACTTTCATCAAATCTTTAACCGTGGTCATTTTTAAGTCTTTTGTCATTTACAGACAGTTCTGGGTGTACTCTGATGCTTTTGCAAAAATGTTCCTATAAAAGGATTTCATTTTCAAGGAATTCATGGAAAAGCCTCTGACAGGTACAGGTTTCTGGTAACTGACTATACTGCTGAACTGAATGAATAAGCATTTTCAGAACTCTAATGGAAAACTGATGAATTCATAAAAGTGCTAACAAAAGATCAAGATGAAAAAAAAAAATTAATTACATGGGACTGAGTGAACTGATGAGGATGATTATAATTTTTGTGACTCTCTGAATAAAAAAAAAAAGAAATTATTTACTCTTGTGTTCAGTTAATAATATTGTATCGATCAGTCATACATTCAGGGTAGGATTTGGAAATTATAATCTTCCTGTCTTTCTTTATCATTTCTGAGAGATTCCTCAAAGGAGACAGGTTTTACAAGACAAATTTCCTAAGATAAAACCAATCTTGGTGTTAAGATCTTCACTAATTATCATCAGAATGAATCAAGATATCAAGGGAATCAATGGAATAGAATTGAGAGTCCAGAATAAACCTTTACATTTATGTTTGATATTCGACAAGAATGCCAAGACAATTAAATGGGGCAAGAATAATCTTTTCAATAAATAGTGCTGAGACAACTAGATAGCCACATGCAAAAGAATGAAGTTGGACCTCTTCCTTACACCATGGATAAAAACTAACTCAAAATAGACCATAGACCAAAATACAAGAGCTAAAAGTTCTTAGAAGAAAACAGGAGTAAATCTTTGTGACCTTGGGTTACTCCAGTCCTTCTTAGATTTGACGCTAAAAGCACAAAAGACAAAAGAAATATTGAACTTCAACATTACAAACTTTTCTGCTTCAAAGAACACAATTAAGAAAATAAGAAGACAAACCATAGAATGAGAAAAGGTATTTGCAAATTATATATCTGATAAGGAACTTGTACCTAGATTGTATTAAAAACTCTTACAAATCAAAACAACATAAAACAAAGCAAACAAACCAAACCAACAATGACAAACAACCCAATTAAAAAGTGCAAAGGATCCAAAGAGAGATTTCTCCACAGAAGATATACAAATACACAGCCAATAAGCACTTGAAGATATGCTCAACATCATTGGTCATTAAGAAAATACACATCAAAACCACAATGAGATGCCACTTCACAACCACTAGGATGGCTGTAATAAAAAAGACAGATGATATTAAGTGTTGGGAAGGTTGTAGAGGAACGGGAAACACTTATATGTTGCTGGTAAGAATGCAAGATGGTGCAGCCACTTTGAACACAGTTTGGCAGTTCCCCAAAGGTTAAACATAGAGTTACCACGTGATCCAGCAAGTGCACTCCTAGGTATATAGCCAAGAGAAATGAAAACATATGTTCATGTAAAAACTTGTACAGAAACGTCATAGCAGTATTATTTATAATAGCCAAAGAATGGAAACTTCTGAAATGTTCATCAACTGGTAAATGGATAAGAAAATGTGGTATATCCATAAAACGGAATATTATTCAGCAACAAAAAGAAGCGAAGTACTGACGTATACTACAACATAGATGAACCCAAAAACATTATGAAAGGTGAAAGAAGCCAGTCACAGTGACCATATATTGTATGATTGCATTTATATGAAAAGGTATATGTAAGTCCAGAATAGGCAAACTATAGAGACAGAAGATAGATTAGTGGTTGTCTAGGGCTAGAAGGCTTGGGGGAAATGGGGAGTGACTGCTAATTGGAATGGGTTTCTTTTTGGGGATGATGAAAATGTTCTAAAATTGGTTGTGATGGTGGTTGCTCAACTCTGAATAATCTAAGACCCACTGGATAATATACTTTAGAAGAACGAAGTTTATATAATTTATGCAAATTATATCTCAATATAGATGTTATAAAAAAAATCTGGGGGATTGGCATGATACTTAGTAGGTAAGGTATTTACATTAAAGCACACCCACTGTCCTAATGAGCACTGTGCCAAGACTGCAGGAGTAAGTTTTCATGTGGAGGCAATGCGGGGCCAAGAGGAAAAGCACAGGTCTTACAGCTGGATTGTCTGGATTTGAATCCTGACGTGACCTCTTATTAAGTCGTGGGGTCTTGGGAAATTATTTATTTACTCTGTGGCTCAGCTTCCTCATTCCTAAGTGAGAATAATGTTACCATGTTATCAAGTTGTTGTGATGACTGAATGAATTAGATGTTTTTATGGTGCCTGGCACATAGTAAATCATAGTAAATGCTATATAAATATTTATTATTATTATATATAGTCCACAAACTTCAAAACATAACTTTTTGGTGCTGACTGAATTCCAACTCTTTCTGCTTCCAACTTAGTGAGTAAACGTATGAAAAAAGGAGCCGAAGTTGGAGTAAGGAAAAATGGATTTCTAAGGGACAGATTTCAGAAAGATAATAACAACAACAACAAAAACACAGAGGAAAAGGAAAACAACATCAGCATTTGCCTCCTCATGTTGCTACATTCTAAGAAATAATACCTTGTTTCTGTGAAATGTGATTAAATATATCTCAAGAAAGAGGCAAAATGTGTGCATTTACCTTTTGAGAGCTGCAATTAGGAAATTCTCTAACTACTAACTCAACTACTGAGTTACTAAAGTTGTTAGCATTGGGTGGTTCCCACTATTCTGGCCTGAGCTGCACTATAATGATCCAGTTCTTTATGATGGAAGAATGGAGAGAAAGATTGAAAGAGTATTAGTCAGAGGTGGAGTTATTAATAGGTGATGGGAAGAGTAAGATAGCTGAGGGCCAACCTGAGGGTCAAGGGCCTCAATTAGAAAGGATCATGGAGGAAAATGGCACAGATTAATTAATGGTCTTGGATTAGCAAGAAGTTCAGCAGGTCAGGATTCTCACATGGGGCAAATTAGTTGACCAGTGATATAAGGGTAATAAGCCTAGTCCCAGGAAAGATCCTGTTAGCACTAAGAGGATCCATGTTAAGATTTAGGTTCTTTACACTGGGTAGTTTATTTTGAAGTCTCTCACTTTTTTTTTTTCTTTTTTTTAGTGTTTACAGTAATCATATTGCTGGTTGTGCTGTTATTTTTATTCTAAGAGCGTTGTATGTATGCTGTGGGATAAAGCAGATGAGTATTTATTTATTCATTTATTTAGCTGTGCTGTGTGGCATGCAGGATCCTAGTTCCCCAACCAGGGATTGAGCCCATGTCCCCTGCACTGGGAGCACAGAGTCTGGACCACTGGACCACCAGGGAGGTCCCTGAAGTCTCTCACTTTGAATGTAGAAATCTTTCAATACCTACTTCTGATATTCTGATGAGCATTATTACTCTTCAAAACTGAAAAAAAATTTAAAAAATTCATTGGCTTTAGTAATTGATATAGTTGCCAAGTTGGCAGATTCATGTTCTCATTACTTATATAACCATGGAAGAGATTGAATCATCTTCCAGGTTAAATATGATATGTGCAACTCACATTTAACAAATCACAGATGACAGAAGACTAGCTGGGTTGTCTGACCACGAATTGAACCTGCGCCCTTGGCAGTGAAAGCAAGGAGTTCTAACCACTGGACTGCCAGGGAATTCCTGGGTTATTGCTTCTTATTGATTTTTTTTTGCAGGATTTCTAATCTTGTGGGGATCATTTTAATGCCATTTTCTAATGTGGCCTTGATGGCCACCGTCAGTTGCTCAGTTGTTTACATCATAACTCGGGTTGGGATGACCTGTGTGTTACTTGACTTCTCCTCTGGCACCATAAGAGGGGAACTGTAAATCAAGACTTCCACACATATGATAAGATGAAAGATGTAGCAAAACATGGAGGTCTATTCTAGAGTAAGATGATAGAAAGGGTATTCTAGAAATCATCTGCAGTTAAATCTTGTCAAAGGGAGATTAGAAAGAAATCCAGGATCATCTAGGTTTCAATTGACATTAGACACAGGAAGTGCCACAGGGCGAGGTTTCCTTGGATGTGTCCCATACCTTCTCTTCTGGATTCCCAAATCCTTTTAAGCTGTTTGGAAGGTTTGCAAGATTTTAAGGGATTGTGTAAACTGAATACCATTATGTTTAATTATCATATAAACTTTATATAGGCACTTGGTGTTTCCAAATGGATGAAAAACACACACCTTCAACAGAGAAGGATGGTGTAAATAGAAAGAATATTGAACCGGGAACCTTTAACTACCATTAACTGACTTCATGACTTTACATAAGTGATTTTAACTCTGAGTTTCCTCTTCAAATGAAGATATGGAGGGCTGGGAGGTGAGGGAGGGGGAACAGGTGGGTGGGCTATATTGCTGAGGTTCATGTCTTTACTAAGATACTATGGTTCCTTCTGGAACTTCTCTGAAGCTGGATCTATTGTTCTTTTGTTGCAGTCGGGGTGGAGTGGTGCTGTTTTCCTTTAGAAAAGTACATTAGGGTCAGAGAGCCAGCTGATTTTATTGTCAGGACTCACTGGGGCTCTGAGGATGACCTTTGAATAACTAACAGAGGCATCTAGTCCTCTCTTCTTTCCTACCCCTTTCAGAGTGTCATTTAGCTGTTAGACTGCTTTACTGAAATTTTGTTTCAAGTAAGAGAAGATAACCAGGAGACAAAAATCATGAAATCTTTATAGCATGTAAAGAGTTTACTAAAGGTAAATCAGAGCTTAATATCTAGTTCAAAATGGTGATACTCAAAGTGTCCCTGGACAGCAGTATCAGCGTCACTTGGAACTCATTAGAAGTGCAAATTCTCATGCCCTACCCCAAACCCATTACATTAGAAACTCTGGACGAGGCCCAGCAATCTGTGTTTTCAGAAACCCTGCAGGGGATTCTGCTGCACATTACAGTTTGAGAGTCACTGCCCTAATGCTGTTGTAGCTAACAGGTGGGAAGCTTTTGTTGGATTGCTTGGAGACTGGAAACGTGAGATCTTCCTAAAGAGGAATTACTAAGTCTTCAGAATAGCTTGGGCAGGGGCCATGAAGCAGGAAGGTGTCCCTGTTTGGAGGGCAAAGCTTTGCATTCTATTCCTGGGTAGCAGAGCCAGAGGCTGACCGCCGGTGTGGCCGTGTTCAGAGACCCAGTCTCACAGAAAGCCCTGTTTCTCCCATTTCCCAGCTCCCTTCTGCCCAGGAAGAAGTGTGATTGTTGTAACTGTGAAAAGAGCATGGATTCAAGTCCCACTTCTGACAGGCCCTTAGCCAGCTGTGAGAGCTTTGGGAAATGACTTCATTTCTCTGAGCCTCAGTTTCTTCATCTTTGTAACCAATACCTCTGGCAAAGCGTGGTGCAGTTTATGTGCCTCACACATAGTAGGTATTGAATAAACACTAGTCCCCTTGCTCCCCGGGTACTTAGGGCTAATGCTCAGTTGGTGCAGAATGAGATTGGCTGCAGTCACTCTGACTGGTCAGTGTCTGAGCCGCCCTAGTTGTTAGTTACTTCACACGTCAGCCCCGCACATTTCCTTATAGGACAGATGTGGACAGTCTTACAAACCACAGCTGGGGTAAGTTTAAAGTGTATTTAACAGATGAAAATTATGTTAATGTTTAAATTATTGACAAAACAAGACATTGCAAAATTCTTTTTAATTGGTCAAACTTAAATTTTGGAAATATGGCTATTTCACAGTGATAACCTCTAGCAAGATCTTTTTTTGATGTCTCCACAGGAACACTTATTGGGTACTTAAATGGAATGGTACTTACCATGGTGCCATGAGGCATTATAAGAAGACTGATTGGCCATGACTGGGTCTGGGTGTAGCTCCTAAGCAGCCGTCGAGCCCAGAATTGACCCACAGTCCCAACTAGGTGCAAGGGGGCTGCTAGGCTGCAGCTCTTGCAGAGCCAGGTGCCATGTGGTTACTCTGAAGTGCCTTCATCCCTGGAAGAAACCCACTGGATGAGCCTTGAGGAGCCCTTCAAAGTCCTGGAATCCGGTTTTCATAAAATGTTTTTCAGCAAGGTACTGGTACATCAATAAGTTGCATTTGCTGCCTTGATAACTTTCTCAAATATAAAATCCACTGCATAAAACTCTTTGATTTTCATCCTTAGTTCCAAAATGTGAGTTCTAAAAGATCACTATAGCTATGCCCATCAAAATATCATTTAAAAGCTCCAATTCTCCAGCCCCTTCTGTGTGGCCTACAGATTATCTACTTTGAAATTTCTTCACCAGATAGGGAGAAATGTCTAAAGCAATCAGCTGTCTTTCATGTAGCCCAGGTGCAGTTTTACAAAAAGATCAGTGTTCTGTCAGTTAAACGCTGGTTAAATAAAGTGGTGTAAAATAGAACATAAGAGAAACAAATTACCAATGACCTATTTCCTCTGGGGCACTGGGTTTCAGCCTTCCCTTAATTTTCTCTAGTGTGGGCCTGTCTGAAGGCCCTCAGTTTTGAGGGTACATCTCATCTACTAGTGGAAACTATGCCATATCTCATTTGTGTTTCCTTCATGACTGTATGGCCTACTTTTCAAACTCAGCTATCATAATTTACACAGTTTGTATTTTACTTCTCTTTAAGATATGTATATTTTAATATTTACAATATTGCATTCCAAGTTCCATCAGCCAACATTTCTCAAATGACTATTTCAAAAGAAATAGAAGATGAAGTCTCTTCTTTAAAAAAAAAAAAAAATACATGCTATTTAGGAAGGCACAGCCCACCCAGATGAAATAATGAAGACATTTTTTTGAAGCAGTAAATTGGCAAGTGCTAAAGAATAATTTGCAAAAATGAATGATGTTCAAGGGGAACTAACTAGAAAAATGATCAGAACCAGGCAGGGTACTCAAAAAGGCTTCTGGTGGCCAATAGGCACATGAAAAGATGCTCAACATCGCTAGTTATTAGAGAAACACAAATCAAAACTACAATGAGGTACCACCTCACACAGGTCAGAATAGCCATTATTAAAAAGTCTACAAATAACAAATACTGGAGAGGGTGTGGAGAAAAGGGAACCCTCCTACACTGTTGGTGGGAATGTAAACTGGTGCAGCCACTAGGAAAACAGTATGGAGGTTACTTAAAAAACTAAAAATAGAGTTACCATATGATCCAGCAATCCCACTCCTGGTCATATATATATCTGGAAAAAAACCTATAATTTGAAAAGATACACAAACCCCTATGTTTATAGCAGCACTATTTACAATAGCCAAGACATGGAAGCAACCTAAATGTTCATCGACAGATGAGTGAATAAAGAAGATGTGGTACATATATACAATGGAATACTACTCAGCCACACAAAAGAATGAAATAATGCCATTTGCAGCAACATGGATAGACCTAGATATTATCATACTAAGTGAAGTAAGTCAGAAAGAGAAGCACAAATACCATATGATATCACTTATATGTGGAATCTAAAATATGACCCAAATGAACTTATTTACAAAACAGAAGCAGACTCACACACATAGTGAACAGACTTGTTGCCAAGGGGAGGGGGCTTGCGGGAGGTATGGATTGGGAGTTTGGGATTAGCAGATGCCAACTATTATATATAGCATGGATAAATAACAAGGTCCTACTGTATAGCACTGGGAACTATATTCAATATCCTGTAATAAATCATAATGGAAAAGAATATGAAAAATAATATATATATATATATGACAGTATCACTTTGCTGTATACCAGAAACTAACACAACATTGTAAATCAACTATATTTCAATAAAGAAATAAATTTTAAAAACCCCAAAACCCAAAAAGGCTTCTAGGAGGCAGTGAAATTTATTTTGGGTTTTGATAAAGAGAAATTTGGATTAGAGAAAAGTTGTGAGGGTACATGTTAGACAAAGGGGATATTTGACTTATGTGCAGGGGAAGGCAAACACACTTTATTTCAGATAATTGTAGAACCATTAAAACAACTGGCTCATTTTTTTCACCTCATGCTGTTAAGATTTAAGATGAACAGGAAAATATATTTGTCAAACAATCTATTATATCTACTCCTCACTTCTTCCTTCTAGTTTATTGAAAATTCCACCTACATTTTCTTTACAGAGCCCCCCAAAGGCTCTATTATTAACTGTTTTTATATTTGTTTTTTCCCCTAAATTTTACTTGCTAAATCATTTTTCATCTAATTCATTTATATAATTTTTGGCTTTCTTTTGTTAAATGACACTAAATAATTGTAGACCAGGCAAAGTTGGTATACTCACTTAAATGACTCCCTATCTGCCATCTGTTGTTTTTTCTTTTCTCCTAAGTGGAACAAACTTCCTTCTGAAATAATTTACTGCAGTCCCAAATGGCTGTTTATGGTCATTTTAGAGATAAAATTCCATAAACTCAGGTTAGCACTGACATTTTATAAGTGCTGTCGAGTCAATGCTGGGGAATGGAAACCATCTCACTTGATGCTCTAAAGTGGAAGCATCTTTTGTCTGCTTATTATTGACTGTGAGAAATGGATGGATTAAAGCAGCGAAATGTTTCAGTGATGCAGAGCAAAGGTGACTTCCTGTTTTGTTTTAGGGTTTGTTTCCTTCTCTTCTCAATGAAGGCTGTGTTTTCTGACATTCTGCAATCCTTTTGCTCAGTGATTTCCCATTGAAAGGGCAGGGTAAGAGTGCCTCTGCAGGTCATTCATTTACAATTTGCCCTGAAAAGGGAGGAAGGGGGAGAGGGAGGAAAAGGGGCGGCTCATTAGTGGAAGGAGCAGACCAGGAGGGGATCTGTTTTCCATTTTCTTTTCTAGATTGAGCTCATTTGGATGAAAAGGGTTTTATTGTTGTCATTATCATCATTATCATTACCAGTGTGGTGTAATTTTCCTACACATCTCTCAAGTGTTAGGTGAAATTATTGGTGAGAAGAGTTAATAAATGCCATTTTATTTTAGTGAGTAAAATCGGGAAAAAAAAATGCCCAAGTACTTTAAAGCAGTTTTCAATTTGAAACTTAAAAAGCAAAACTCAAAAGTTTTAATTCTGCAGGGCAAAGGAAAAACAAAACAAAACAACAACAACAAAAAACCCACCCGTATCTTGCTTCTGGTGGCCTATTTGTAATTATATAGCGTTTCTTCTCCTTTTAAGAAAGGCGATTTCCCTCCACCTAGTTATTCAAAATGCAGACCTCTGTAGTCAGGAGCTCTGGGTTGATAAGGCTCCAACACCGCTGCAGGGGTCCCTGCTTCCTGCGACTTGGACATTGAGTGACGTTGCTTAAGTCTTTCCCCCTCAGGTCTGACTTTCTGCAGAGCCGGTGATCACAGAGGTGAGGCTATAATTTGATTAAAGGAAATATCTCCAGGGAGCGTGGGGCTCGGGTGGGTTCCCAAGTGGGGAACTGGGGGCGCTCCTTCGTGGGGATTTGGGGTGGGCTCTTCAGTGAGAGGCTGGGGGCTCCCCTTTGGAGCCGGGGGTGGGGGGCTGAGGGGGTGCTCCCCCGTGTGTGGGTGGGGAAGAGGTGGTCGTCTCAAGTCCGCTCTGTCTTGGGTTCTCGCATCCTCACTGCTTCTCCAGGCTTCCCTTTCCTCCGCCTCCAACCCACAGACCTCTCTCCGGACCCCTCACTCCCTTCCCGGGAAGGGGAGCGAGCGCTGGAGGGCTGGGACTGCACCGGGGCGGAGCTGCCTGTCGGGTCGGTAGGTAGGAAAGCGAAGAGCAGAGGGTCGGAGCCATAGACCTCCCGTCGAGACTCCTGCTGGTCCCCTCCTGCCTGCGGCTGGCTGGCCGCAGCTCTCACCAAAAATTGGATCTTCTGCTCAGCCTGCAAGACTTGCAAACTCTTCCTGCACCCTCCTCCCGCATTAGGAGTCTTTGCCCTCTGGTTGCCCCCTTCCCCAACCCCCCTCCGGTCCTCCTCCTCACTTGGGAGAATTTCATGCTTCTTTTAGCACCTTGTTGTAATCCAGGGGAGGTGACACCCCAGAGCTCCAACTACCTCAGCTGAATTCTACTTTTGTTTTCATTTCTCCCTCGCTTCCTCTTGTTTTCCTCTCATCTGATTCATCGGCGAAGTCCGATGCTTCTGCCAGAGGGAGCGAGGAATAAATAGATGCTGCGGCCCCAGAAGGCTTAGACGTCGGGAAAGAGCAGCCAGAGCTGCAGGAGCGGCAGGGGCGGCGGCGGCTGGAGCTCGGCGAAGCTCGTGGTACCCCATTGGGGGAATTTGATCCAAGGAAGCTGTGAGATTGCCGGGGGAGGAGAAGCTCCCAGATCATTGTGTCCACTTCCAGGGGGGGAGGAGGAGACGGCGGAGCGGGCCTCTTGGCGTCCTCGGCACTGCTGCACCCTGCCCCGTCCCGCCGGGATCATGGTGTGCGGCAGCCCGGGAGGGAGGCTGCTGCTGCGGGCCGGGCTGCTCGCCCTGGCTGCGCTCTGCCTGCTCCGCGTGCCCGGAGCTCGGGCGGCAGCCTGTGAGCCCGTCCGCATCCCGCTGTGCAAGTCCCTGCCCTGGAACATGACCAAGATGCCCAACCACCTGCACCACAGCACCCAGGCCAACGCCATCCTGGCCATCGAGCAGTTCGAAGGTCTGCTGGGCACCCACTGCAGCCCGGATCTGCTCTTCTTCCTCTGCGCCATGTACGCGCCCATCTGCACCATTGACTTCCAGCACGAGCCCATCAAGCCCTGCAAGTCTGTGTGCGAGCGGGCCCGGCAGGGCTGCGAGCCCATCCTCATCAAGTACCGCCACTCGTGGCCGGAAAGCCTGGCCTGTGAGGAGCTGCCGGTTTATGACCGCGGCGTGTGCATCTCTCCCGAGGCCATCGTCACTGCAGACGGAGCCGGTGAGTCCTGACACTGCACAACCTGCGCCGCCCCGACCCCCGGCCCAAGCGCGTCCTCCAGCCGCTCACTTCTTGGAGTCCTTGTTACTCGCCTTTACTCTCTGATTTCTGTCTTTTCTCTTTGGTTCACTTCTCTTAATGTCTCCCTCAATTACTGCTCTGTCGAGCACTATGCTTTTTTTCCTCTCACCTCATCACCCTTCCAAACGGATGCGCTCTATTCCAATAGGCGATCTGTCTTTCTAAAACACTCAGTTCCTTCCACTCCCATTACACTTCTACTCAACACTGCCCCTTCACTTCTTCTTTCCATGTCCAAGTAACCACATCTCCTAGAGTGATGCTTTTTTCTTACTTTTTTAATTTGTTTAGAATCACTTAACTTTCTTGCCTGATTCTCTTGCATTCTCAGTCATCAGTTTTCTATATTCCTCGTGTTTAGCTACTTGTCAAGATTGTATGGTGAAAACAGAGAGCTGAAGAACTGTTTTCTTCTAATCGTTAAAAATGCCAAGATAATTCCAGTAACCTTACTCCAACCCACAGATGTTAGTGGTATGTGTTTGCTCAACATCCAGTTTGAGCAATTACCTTCACCTTAAATTTCCCCTTCCTTTCAATGAGATAAATTGTTCTTCCATTCCAGACTGAAATAGCTGGGAAACATTGCCATGCACTGCTAATTAGCTCCTGAGACTTCCTGCAGCCACAGAGCTGGCGGAGTGAAATTGCTGGGCTCCTTTCACATTCCCACATGCCTTCAAGTCATTTTGTAAATGACATATGTATGAAAGGAGTTATATTTAAGGCGTGTTATCATCATACACTCATGTAATGTTATTTTTAATCTCACCCCTTATCCCACTCTTAAGCTCTGCAAATAATTTGTCTTCGATACTTTATTTTATGCTCTTTCTCTGTGTGCATCAAGCACCGGTTCATTTCAATCTTTCCCTACTGTAAAACTTTATTGCAGTTCTACAGTAAATGGAATCGATCACAAGTTGTTTTCTCACTAGTGTTTGGTCTAATTAGGGCAGTCATAACTCTTAAGACCCCAGCTAAACCTAGTTCATTATGGTCCATTTAATTCTAACTCAAAATCATTCCTCCCAGCTACCCAAAACTCGAAAATTTCACCCTTCATATACTTTAAATATAAACCCAATCTTTTATGATTGGTCCTCTTTCACACCCTCCCCAGATCAACTCTGCCCTTAGATGTGATGTCTTTATACCTCCTTCTCTGTTCATTTTTGGGGCATCAACTTTTTCTTCTGCCTCTCAACTTGCTCAGCCTAAGCTCATGTCCTTAGTCCGTTTCTAGGTAAAATAGTTCTTGGTGGTCTGGGAATTGATTTGGAAAAATTGCTTTCTGTGCACATTGCATTGACCCACTTAACATACAGTGAGTGGGGAGGGGAAAAGTACTTGTACAAATAGCTGCAAAACCAAACTGAACAGAAAGATTTCAAGAGCTTTTTGATGGTCACCTCAGTTTATCACCTTTGACTACCCCTATTGTCGTCTTGATTTTAATGACGAACCAACGACTGGTTGTTTAAAATAATCAAAAAGAAATGTATTTCTTATTAATCTTTGGTCTAAAAGAGCACTCTTGAGCTTTTGTACTCATTAACATTACAGGCTGTGCAGACACTGGGAGAGCTCAGTTGCTGCCCTGGTCTGCCAGGCACTTAGATTAGTTAAATGCTGGTGCTCTTCTCAGGCCAAGGGCTAGGAACGAGGTGGCCACGGTTCACACTGAAATGCATTCCTCCTCTTGCTCTGAAACCTCTGTTACAGGTGCACTTCAAATGAGAGAGGTTTGGCAAGGTTAATGGCTCTCAAAAGCCATGGTCAATATGAATGGAAAGCAGTTTCCTTAAGTGTCCCTTAAGTTACCTATCATCGTGGACCAAATGTAGAACAATTGCCTCATTGAAGCCCTCAAATAGGACATGCATGGAAACAATTTGTCAGTCCATGGAACCTGATTGCTAAGCTGCTTTAAAATGCCATAATGTGCTTTGCTGACAGCATCCTTGCTAGAAAAAGAAGTAGGGGTAAGTGGCAGTTGGAACTGTATTTTAGTGATGGTCTCCCTTCCCCTTCCCTTTACCATAACCCTCAGTGTGAATCAGAGACTGTGGTGGCAGGAGGGAGCTGAAGGGGAGGTGGGGAAGGGGAATGGAATGGTGGATTCCAAGGCCAGCTTGCTGAAAATTACATTCCCTATCCTGGGTCAAACTGTCAGGCACCTGGAATTACTTAGGAACTACCATATGTGGCCAGTTTAATTTACGATGCAATATGCTCCTTGGTTCAGTGGGATATGGTAGTTCACAAAGCAGGGTTTTTTTTTTCCTTCCTCTAGGTATAAACAGAGTTCCTATGTCTTATGCCTAGAATCTAGCAGAATATAAAAATGAGGTCTCCCTGAACAAAATGGAACCACCTTTTACGTTCCTTCAATGTCAAGAGGATTTTCAAATCCTACCATTCACACAGATCTGTTCCCTTGTAGTACATTATGACTCCACCAACAAGTTTAAGGACATTTTACAAAGCAAAATCTTATTGAAATGAAATATCGCTTCAAACTACTTTTTGTTGTGAAATATTAGGGGCAAACATATTTTTATAAAGAAAAGATCATATCTTCCTGATTATTACCAAGAAATTCACATGAAATTTATTCTTTTTCCACATTTTATATTTACTAGAGAGTTGAGACTGCATGTACACCTGCTTTATCTGAGAATTCAGTTCAATTTAGTCATTCAGCCAGTTAATTAAGACATTAGTCAAATCTTTAATATCGTATAGTGAGTAAAGGGTATGTGCTTGGAATGGGGCAGACTAGGCAGGTATTGAATCTTGACTCTGGCCTCATACCAACTGTTACTATAGGGAAATGATATAACCACTCCAATTCAAAGTTTTCTAATCTGTAACATGGGGACATACTGCCTACACCCCATGGACGTCTGGTACATAGTAGGTCCTCAACAAATTGCTGCTGTTGCTATTGCTATTTTACCATTATTATCATTGTTATTCAAATTGATTTTTTGTTTGTTTTTTTGGACAAACATGCTCTGTTGGTAAATGTAGGTACGGCCTAGAACTTTTATCAGTTCAACTCTGGGAAACAAGCTTCACACTGAGAACTAACTGGGAAAGCGGATCTTATTTCTCCTGAATATAAACTTTGTATTTCATTGTACACAAATGGACCTGGACCTCAGGCTCAAGAACAAATCCCTTTGGGAGCAATAGGTATAAAGAATGAGTCTGATGGATGTCTGTTAGTTACAAATAGTTTATCTGAGAAATGTAGACGTTGAGTGTTTAAGAAAATTTATGGTCTGATAGTTAACTGGTGTTTATACAGCCTCCTGGTTTGCCATGCCAAGGGCTTTATAATCGCTCCTCAGTCATTGCTGCTTTTTGTTGTCACCCCAGCTCTTGCCCAGCACATTTCTCCCAGCCCTCTCTCGCCTGGCAGAGCTGTGCCAACTTTCACATGCATGCACTGCTGTTTAATCATTTCTCCACTTTCTGGGGAACAGGCAGCCTTTTCTTTAGCCCTGTTCTACAAATATTTGAGGGGCCAAATACCAAGAAGGGAGAATTATTTAGTGTGATATGAGGAGGAAAATGGAATGGAAAGGAGAAATGGACATTTTAGATTAAGACTAGAGAGAAAACATGATTCTAAAGCTTCTTCATAATGTAAAATATCGAAAGGCACTCTGGATGGGGTAGGGAAGAGTATTTTAGAATGCGGTGATATTAAATTCTATTTATAGCTAACACAATTATTAGTGGTAATGGAATCTCATGTAGTTTCCAAATTGTATTTCAGTAACTCACTTTTATCTTATTCCCACAAAATTCTAAATAGTTGTTTGCTATAAATAGCAAAAATGACTAAGTTATATTTGTCCTTTCTCCTCCTACTAGGTGTATCAAAAGAGGAGACCAAGAACCACCATATAGAGTTTTAAATGATGAAGAATTGGCTATATATCCTCAGTTTAAAGAACACCAGTTTAAAAGTTATGGGCCCTTAGTTGGAATCCCAGATTTGCCATTAATGTTGTACCTTGAGCAAGTCATCTGACCTTAACATTGGGATTGTGAAGAACAAAAAGAAATATTCATGTGAAGTGAATGATAAATGGTAAATCAACATTAATGTGATTGGGAAGAGGAACAGGAATCATTAGCGGCCACAGAATAAGAACTAACAACACTTAGTGTGTTCCAGGTGCTGTTCTAAGTGGGCAATGCATATTAATTTATTTAATTCTCATAATAACTGCACAGTAGGTATAATACTATTACTCTTATCTGCAGAAAGGGAAGCTGAAGCATCTAGAGAAGTTAAGTGCACCAAGTCCGTAAAGCTATTAATAGAAAGAAGGTTCAAACCAGGACCTGTTCTAAGCTATACGTCCTCTCTTATGAAGAAATAGGTGATACTAACTGTACAGAGAATCTGTGTCTTTCGACCATCAGATTTCAGTTAAAGGAACAAGTTTTCTTCATTGCATTTCAAAAGCCCATTTATATATGGCCTAAGAGAATAGAAGACAGTCCTGGACAATGGATTCCAAGAGATAAGAGATAAGTACTTCTCTGAACTTCTGAGACAGCAGGAGACATACTTTGCAGACTCTCCTGTCTAACCCTGAGCCCCTCAGTCTCTGCAGGCCCCAGAGTGAACTCATCATCTCCTTACCTTCATACGCCTATTCTCTTCTAGTATTTTCTATATTGTTAAGAGACACCACCACACCCATACTCCAGGCCTGGGAGTCAGCTTTGCTTCCACCCTTTTCTTTATCCCCCACATTCAGTAGGTATCAAGTGCTATGAGATCTACTCTGAATCCAGTTCCCTCCCCTTCTTCCCTAATGGTACTTTCTTTGTTTTGGCCTCACCATTTCTTCCATGGATTATGGAGCTAGAATGATAATTGGCTTGCTGACCTCCAGTATGATGCCTCCCTATTCCAACAGGGTGATCTTTCTGAAATACAAATCTGTTGTTTAAAATCCTTTGATATCTGCCTCTAGTCTTCATGATCTCATGCCTTCTTACCTCTCTAGTTTCCTTTCTCTCTGCTTACACCACTCTATTAGCCCCACTGGAAGACTTGCAGGTCCTTTGATGAGTCCTGTGGTTTCTCACCCCAGACCTTTGCATGTGCTATTCTCTATTTGGAAAACCCTCCTTTCCTTCTCCAGCTCTTATTTAGAGCTCTTCTCCTGGAAACCTCTATGACCCCTACCTGAAATCCTTGGGGCATTAAAACCTACTAATAATACCCACTATTTTAATTTAGGATAATTTTGTTAGAATTCCTAAGTTTAACTTTCTGAAAACATTTTTTTGCATTATTTATGATCAGAAAACTTTGGTTTTCTCTCTTATAATTCTAACAACTGATGTCTAAGCACTTTAAAAAGTGTAGAAACATTTTCCTATGAATAAGAGTAAAAGAAGAAAACCAATCTCCCAGGTTCAGCTGCTTCAAAGGGGTTTTCTTTTTCCAAGAGAAGAATTTTATTTTTCAGTTTTATTTCAATCTTTTGACATTAAACAATTATTTTAAATGTGGATCAATATATTTTTTTAATTTACGGAGAGATCATCTTTGTATAAATCATATGCATATTATCACATGATTATTAGACTTATTCAAGAGTAGAATTCATAGACTCTGACCTGAGTGGAACCAAACATTTTAGAATCAAGTATTTGTTGCCTAATTATCTATATTTTTATTTGGTGACTGCCATCTTTCCTAGGATATAGCTTTTTTTCTTATCTTTTATTAATTTTTTTGGCCACACCTCAGGCTTGCGGGATCTAAGTTCCCCGACCAGGGATTGAACCCTGGCCACAGCTGTGAAAGCCCAGAATCCTAACCGCTAGGCCACCAGGAAACTCCCTAGGATATAACTTTTAAAATACCAGCTAATGATTACTAAGCCTGGGAAAGTAATTCATTAGTTGTAATTTTGGGTATTATTGTTCTAAAATGGTATTACCCCTCCTTGTTTAGTTTATTCATGATATGACCTGTGAAGAAAAAGGACAGAGGAAGAACATTATTTTCTATTAGGATAAACAGAGGCATTAAACTCACTTAACATAAAGTGTTAATACAAATGTAAAATGCTCGTGTAAGTGTACTGAGTTGAAGTGTCAGTAAGAACATATAATTAGGTACAGCATAGTGCTTTGCTGGGGCACTCAGTGTTATTCATTAGAGGCTGATTTCTAAACTAGAACAAAGAAGAATTTTACATAATTACCATTTTCATTACCATTTATCATTTTATCATTTTCCGGGATTTGGGGATCATGAAAAGAGTCAATGGCACTTTCCAATTATTACTGTGTCTGTTAATTGCACTGGCTTGAGTAGTCCCTAGATGGTAGGCTTCCTTTCTGCTAACGAACTGTTTAGTCTGCAGTTAACCCGAAACACAAGAATGCTTTCTGCATGCTTTCCTTAAGCACTAAGAATTAAAATGTATGCCAGTGAAGTGTGATACATCTATTTATCGAAGAGGTGTATTTAGTTCTTTTAGCCATCAAGAAATGTGTTGGGTGAATACCTAATATATTCATGGGCTTTAAAGTTACAGGAAGTTTTTGTGAAACTCAGAAACTTTGTTTATTACATACTGAAATAGTATGCACAGTTGATGAAGATTCAAAAGAGTATATCAACTTTCAATCACATGAAAGAATACATCATGTCCTTATTTGACCTACAAATGATAGTGTGTCAACCTCACAACACTAACAAGAATCAATTTCCTTGAGACACCTGGGTTCTTACCCAAATCAACTTGTGACTGAATTAGATTTTAATATGGGAATTCTTGAAATAATAATGAATATGTTATGATTCTTACTTTATTCTATCATCTCCTTTCAGATTTTCCTATGGATTCTAGTAATGGAAACTGTAGAGGGGCAAGCAGTGGTGAGTATATCACTATCTTCCTGGTTTTCTTTTGTGGTCAGATTAGTCTTGATGTTACCTAGATATTCAAATCTTATTTGGGGAAGTTTGTGTCTTATATTTTCAAAGTAAACTTATAAAAATATTTATTTGTATTAATTTTAGTTTTTAAATTAACATGGTAAAATTTGATCTTTTGTTTTTGTGTATAGGTCTATGAATTTTAATGCATGTTTAGATTTGTGTAACTACCACCACAGTCAGTATACGTAACAGTTCCATAACCTCAAAACAAACAAACAAGAAAACCCCAGTTCCCTTGAGCTTCTCCCACCCTTAACCACTGGCAAACCCTGATCTGTTCTTCATTGCTATACTTTTGTCTTTTTGAGATTGCCATATGTGGGATGATAAGAGTATGTAACCTTTGGACATTGGCTTCTCTCACACACAAAATGCCTTTGAGATTCATCTAAGTTTTTGCATGTATCAATAGTCCATTCCATTTTGCTGCTGAATATTTTATTACTTGGATGTATTACCATTTGTTTATCCATTTATGTCTTGAAGGATATTTGGGGTGTTTCCACTTTTTGGCTATCATAGACAGAGCTATTATAAACATTTGTGTATAGGTTTTTGTGTAAATGTAAGCTTTCATTTCTCTAGGGTAAATATCTAGGAATATGATTACTGGGCTAAATGATAAAGGTATGTTTAACTTCATAAAAAAACTGCCAAACTGTTTCCAAAATGACTGTTCAATTTTGCACTAGCAATACTTAAGAGTTCTAGGTGCTCTGCATCTAAGAATGGCTTTAGTTGCATCCTGCAAATTTTGATAGGTTTTATTTTGATTTTTCTTCAGTTCAGAATGTTTTATAATTTCCCTTGAGATTACCTCTGTGACTCATGCCTTACTTAGGATTGTGTTGTTAAATTTGGTGCTGTTTGGAGGTTTTTCTGTTCTTCTTATGCTATTAATTTTTTATTCTAATTCCATTATGGTGAAAGAATATAATTTGTATGATTTTAATCTTTTAAATTTGTTAAGATTTATTACATGACCCAGGATATGGTCTATCCTGGTGAATGTTCCATGTGTACTTTGGAAATATATATTCTGGTGTTACTGGGTGGAATGTTCTTTAAATGTCAATTAGATTTATTGATTGATACTTTTTTTTAGTTCTTTTATATTCTTGCTGGTTTTCTATCTACTACATCTATCAATCACTGTGAGAGAAATGTTTAAGTCTCCAAATATTGTGGATTTTTCTGTTTCTTTTTTCAGTTCTGTCAGTTTTGTTCCATGAAGTCAAAGGTGACATTATTTGGTGTGTACACATTTAATATTTTTATGTCTTATTGGTGAATTGACCCTTTTCATGATGTAATGTTCCTCTTTATCTCTGGTAATTTTCTTTTCTCTAAAGTCTATTTTGTTTTATGTTAATGTAGCTCCTCCAGTTTTCTTTTGATTAGTGTTTGCAATGTGTATCTTTTTCTATCCTTTTACTTTTAACTTACCTACATCATTATGTTTTAAATAAATTTCTTCTAGACATCATATAGTTGGTTTTTTTGTTGGTGTTGGTTTTCTATCCATTCTGTCAACCTTTGTGTTTTGATTAGTATATTTAGATCATTTACATCTGTTGTAATTATTAATATCTTTGTATTTAGAGCCACTATTTTGTTTTATGTTTGTTCCCTCTCTTTTTCATTCCTGTTTCCAATTTCCTAGCTTTCTCTTGGATTATTTGAATGAATCTCTCTCTCATTCTCTCTCTCTCTCTGTTTCATGTGCATGTGTGTGTACACACACACACAGACACACCCATGTATGTGTCTGTGTGATATATATCTATCTATCTTTCCATGAGACAATGTAGTATTTTCTCTTTGAACCATTCATGTTTCTTTCAAACATTAAATATGTTTTAAACAGCTCAAGAGGAGAAAAATAGCCTACTGTATTTCTACAGATGTTTATAATTTCTATTGTTCTTCCTTCTTCCCTGATGTTCTAGTATCATTTCCCTTGTGTCTGAAGAACTTCCTTAATGCTTCTTTTAGAGCAGTTCTGGTGGCAGCAGATTCTATCAGTTTTCCTTCATCTAAAAATTCATCTCATATTCATTCCTGAAGGATATTTTCATTGGATATAGAATTCTGGGTTGGCAGTTCATTCAGTCCTTAAGAAATGCTATTTCATTTACTTCTGTCCTCAGTGTTTCTCATGGGACATTGGTTGTCATTCAGATCGTTGTTCTCCTGTAAGTAATGCATCAGATTTCTCTGGTTGCTTTCAATAATGTTTTCTTTGTTTTTACTTTTTAGCAGTTTGATTACAGTATGTCTGGACATTGATTTCTTTGGGTTTATCCTGTTTAGGGTTAATTGAGTTTCTTGTATCTATAAGTTTATACCTTTTCTCAGATTTGGGAAGCTTTCAGCAATTATTTCTTCAAAAAATATTTTATACCACATTCTCTTCTACTTGAGAGTTGATGATGGTATGAATTTTAGACCTTTTGATATTTCCCACAGGTCCCAGAGGCTCTGTTCATTCCCTCCCAGCCTTCCTCTGTTCTTTACATTGGATAATTTCTATCGGCCTGTCTTCAAGTTTACTGACTCCTGCCTTAGTCCTCTCCATTCTGCTGTTGAGCCCATCCACTGAACTTTTAAATTTCCATTATTGTAATTTTCAAAATTAAGATTTCCTCTTGGTTCTTTATTATATCCTGAATTTCATTGTTGAGAATTTCTATCTTTCCCTTCATTTCAAGGGTGTTCACCATGACTTTCTGGGGAATTTTTATAAAACTGCCTTAAAATCATGGTTGGATAATTTCAACATTTGTGTCATCTGATTGTTTTTTCCCATACAGATTGAGATTTTCCTGGTTCTCATGGGCGGAGTAATTTTTTATTAGATTCTGGACATTTTGAATATTATGTTCTAAGACTTTGGGTCTTTAAAATCATATGGAGAATGGTGATATTTTTGCTCTAGCAGCAGTCTACCTAACTGGGTTAGGCTGCAAATTCTGACTAGTCTTCTGTGGGTTGTGATTTCAATATCAGTTCCACTTCCAAAGGCATTTGCGGTGCCTTTCAGATCTATCCCATGTGTACACTACTCAGTGGCCAGTGTGAGATCAAGGCTGTGATTTATACCATAGTCGAGTTTTCAAAGTCTATAGTATACTGTTTAGTGTCAGATTCACACATACCCGGGGTGAGCCCAGCAGTTCATAAATATTTTTATGGGATCATTTCCCAAGCTCCTCCCTCTCTGTGATTGCCTTAGTACTTTTCTGTTCCTTGGGGGCTCCCCCTTTTTGTCCTTTGGCCAGAAAGCTGGAGCTTTATTTATCCCACTCTGTGATATACTTCCTGTGACTTCTTCTGTATCAGGGGCCAAGTGGTGGAGGACAAAGCAATGGGGGTTTGTCCCAGTCTCTTGACACCACATGTCATCCAATCAGAAAGGAAGGTTCCCCTCCATTGTCATTTTAGGCTTCCAAGGACCTCCCTTGCAGCAGCTGTTGCTGCCACCACTGTCCCAGGATTCCTTCAGAGATGGGGATAGAAGAGAATGGAGTGTTAGGAGACCCTTTCTGACTTCCTGAGTCAGAACCAGGGGGCTTTTCCTGGAGGACTCTCTGCATGATGACTACTTCCTGGCTGTGTTGAAACCAGGCTGGGAGGTACCAGAGGTGGAAAGAATGATGAACCCACTATCAGTCTGATGGTACTGAGCTTCTCCTCAAACTTCCTGCTACTGTTTACTTTTCAGAGTCCTTAAGTAGCAACATCTTGCGTTCTGTTTTATAACTGTGTTCAGTGGGAGATACATGATGGAGTCTACTTACTCCATCTTTCCATAAAATAAACCCTTAAGTGAAGTATGGCATACGTGCAGAAAAGGCACAAATCATAAGCATGCAGCCCAGTGCCTTTTCACAAAGTAAACACTCGTATGTAACCACTGCACAGATCAAGATGTATACCATTACCAGCACTCCAGAAACACTTCCTTGTGCCTCTTCCAAACCACTACTTCCACCTTTCTTCCCAGAGGTAACCACTAGCAGAAATTCTAACAGCATAGATTAATTTTGCCTGATTTTCAACTTTTATGAATGGAATCCTAATATATATATAGTGTGTGTGCATATGTGTGTGCGTGTGTGGGGCTTCCTTTGTTCTTCATTATGCTGTGTATAGCAGAACTTCTAAATTTTCATTGCTATATAGTATTCTATCATATGAGTATACCGCACTTCATTTATTCATTCTAATATTCCTGGACGTTTGCTCTGTTTCTAGTTTTGTTTTGTTTTTTTACTATGACTAATGCTGCATTTGTTTCTGCAGGAACATTACAACTACAATTAGTTACTGTATACTTCTTTTTTACTTTCTGGAAATAGTAATGTGCACTGATTTGGGTCTGTATGTACTGCCTTGTAAGGTGTCTTATATGTGGAAGTGGAATCTTTATTAAGTTGTAAATAAGTTTGAAACATCAATTGTCATTAGATTGGAAGAGTTTTCACTGTTGATTTCCACTGAATCTTATCAGAGTGACAAGTATTTGACATGAGGCAGTGTGCACCAAACAAACATTTATCTTTTAAAAAACACAAGTGAATTAAAATGATTTATTTAGAATTATGTTGTTACCTTTTTAATGTAATTGAGTGTTCTTATAGTGTCATAAAATTAGCTGGAAATCACTGGTGCCCAGTAGTGGTGCTATTTTAAGGATCACTCCTGCTATGTTCATGTTTGCTGAAAACAAACCGAAAAACTCATTAGTATATAGTACAATTAGTGAGTCAAAATTTCAGGCCAAGCGCATGCATGTGCTATCAATTTGTCTAGAATTTATGGTTAGAATAATATAGCACTTCAGTGTGTGAAAGAGAGAAGACATTAATGACACTATAAATTCATACACAAAGATAGTTCAATGTGTAAAACTACCTCGAATGAATACAGTGTTCCAGGGTTCAGTGTTTACTGTTTCTCTTTTATAAATGTTTTCCTGTCCCCTGGTATAATGGGAGCGATGAAAACAAATTAACAGGGAGGCAAAACCAAGCTCATTTGCTTGTGAAGAAACACACTGACATAGTCACATGTTCCAAAAGAAAAGAAAATTTGTTCACACTCAAAATTTTGTGCGTTGGAGTAATGTAACAGCTGAGGTTGATTATGACAAAGCAGGAAATGAGGAGGACACAAAAACATTGTAACCCTCATAACCCCTCTTTCAAAAGTGTCAAGCTGTTTCTGTCTGGAATTTGGAAATGAAATTCTTTCTCTCTGGTTAACTTATCCTTTGCCTCAAAGCCTAACAGTCTTCTTTTTTGGGAGACAGTGACTGTCTGAGTAGCTTCCAGTTCGTGAGTGTGTTTTGCTGTTGTAAATCCACTATCACAATAAGGGGTACATTCTCTCTAGTTTCCATAACATGGAATATGGAGAAAAACAATTTTAGTTCTATTCTGCTGAGTCACTTCGTCTGTCAAATCAACACAGAAAATTAAGACAGGTATTCAAATGGTGCAATGAAAAGATATGTTGTTTATTAAAACAATTTTGAAAAAGAATCTCCCCCCCGACCCCAGTTTTCTACTTGGTGATGGTGACCAATTTATGAGCTTTTGTATTTGAAAAACACAAATTTCCCCAAAGAGATGATATAGTTAGTAAATTCTGACACTAATTAACTGTATAAGCATGACCAAATTACTTAACCTGTTATTCTGGGTCTGTTTTTTTAATATAAAATCAGATCATATTGACTGCTGAATTCTGATATATATCTGATATATTTTCTTTCTAAAAAAAATTTTTTTTAAGTTTTTTTTTTGACGTGGACCATTTTTAAACTCTTTATTGAATTTGTTACAATATTGCTTCTGTTTTACGTTTTGGTTTTCTGGCCGCGAGGCACATAGGATCCTAGCTCCCCGACCAGGGATCGAACCTGCACCCCCTGCGTTGGAAGGCGAAGTCTTAACCACTGGACCGCCAGGGAAGTCCCATATCTGATATATTTTCAAATTAGGGAAACATGAGTAATATCTGCTGGTGTTAAGTTGGATAGTCTCCCAGTTTTCACTAACACCTTCCTGACCCTTTTTCAAAGTTGCTTCTGAGAAACTCCTCTGAGCAGCTGAGTAACTGGTGATTGTTGATTGCCTGCACCTGCCAGGGCTGCCCTGGCAACACCCACCCCCCCCCCCTTTTATTGGGATGACCAATGCCTAGCTTGGGTAGTACAGACCCATTCTCTCTCTTTCCTTCTCCAAATTTATTTCCTCCCCTTTGGCTTCTACTAATTTTGGGAAGGAGTCCAGTGTTTTTTTTTCCTTTGGTGCAAATGTATACTGACTATAGAGGCTGACTTAACTTGTGGCAACTTCTACCTTTTATTTGAAAATAAAATTAGGATAGATAAAAATCGTATTTTGTAATTATATAGTAGCTTACAAATATATGCTTTTTTCACTGCTTTCCAGTATTGGACACTTTTTTTTTTTGGCTGTGTTGGGTCTTTGTTGCTGCAAGCAGGCTTTCTCTAGTTGCGCTGGGGCTACTCTTCCTTGCGGTACACAGGCTTCTCATTGCGATGGCTTCTCTTGTTGCGGAACATGGGCTCTAGGTAACGAGGGCTTCAGTAGTTGCAGCACATGGGCTCAGTAGTTGTGGCACGCGGGCCCTAGAGGGTGTGGGCTTCAGCAGTTGCAGTGTGTGGGCTCAGTAGTTGCCGCGCATAGGATCTAGGGCACGTGGGCTTCAGTAGTTGTGGCTCACGGGCTCTAGAGCGCAGGCTCAGTAGTTGTGGCGTATGGGCTCAGTTGCTCCATGGCATGTGGGATCTTCCTGGACCAGGGATCGAACCCATGTCCCATGCATTGGCAGGCAGATTCTTAACCACTGCGCCACCAAGGAAGTCCCTGGACACTTTTGATTAATACTTATTCCTAAGTATTCTTCTCCCTGAGCTACTACCCAAATTGTCCTAGCTCTTTTCCTCCTGTCCACAGCTATGGGCATTCCCCAAGTTTCTGTGCTTGGCCTCTGCTCCTCCTTGCAATGAGTTCTTCCTGCTGGAAGTCATTCAGCCACATAGGCCTAATGATCACTCTTGTGACAGCTCTGATCACTCTCGCAGGTAGAGTTCCACATTTCTCCTCCAGTGAACACTTCTACCTGGGCAGCCTATTTGTACTTCAAATACTACATGATTTAATAATGTTCTTTTCATTAAAAGTTTACTCCTTGCAACTTTTGTTTTAGTATGTGGCACCATTGTTCTCCCAGATCCCCGGTACTGAAACTTCATAGTCCATCTACCGATAAACTTATTAGTCCATCCACCCACCGTTCATCAAAAATGTAATGACCACCCCTTGCACCAGGCATACTTGATGCCAAGAACAGGGAGGGAGTGAAGGAGTGAACAGTTGACTGCACTACCCTTTTCTCCCACCTCTTTTCTGTGTGGTTGACATTGAGTGGATGCATGATGTTCTGAAAGACCCACTTTGCTTTTCTCTTAATTGACCTTTTTTTTTTTTTTTTAGCCACACCGAGTGGCTTGTGGGGATCTTATTTCCCCGACTAGGGATTGAACCAGGGCCCTCGGCAGTGAAAGCGCAGTGTCCTAACCACTGGACTGCCAGGGAATTCCCTCTTAATTGACCTCTTTTATATATCACAAAACTAACACTTCAGATCTCACAGGAGAAAACAGGCATATCACATTTGTTCTCTACATTTTGTATATCCTGAATGACTTGTGGATCCAGAAACCTTCTGAAAGACAGTTCATTTTAAAATTTCCAGTGACATAAATCCTAAAGGAATAAAACTAAATTTCCTTTTCATATTAATATAGTGTTAGTTCCCTCAATCTTAAGCAATTCCCTTTTACAAAGTGCAAATTACTATGAATTGAGACCTTTATTACAATGTTCGAGGTTTGTTTTTTGAGCTAGATTAAACAAATGTTAGTTTTGCTTTTTAAAGCCTGATTATATTACCTGAGTTCACCAATCAACTTCATTGCATTTTCCACATACTGCTCTAATCCAAAATAGAATCTAATATGATATTCTTTGCCCAATGTATATGTTTAGGAAATAAATATTATTTTAAACACGTAATGAATAGCTGCTAAGTCATGACACTTTAATTTATGGAAAAATGAAAGGAATTCATATAAGTATGAATTTTTATGTCAATGGTACTTACAGTAAAATGCACAATTCTTAAGTCTATGGCACATTGACTTTTGACAAATGTATATACCCATGTAGCTGTCACCCAGATCAAGATAAAGAACATTTCCATCACCCCTGAGAATTCCCTTGTGCCGAGTCAATCACCTACCCCACCATGAGGTGAGCATAGGTCTGATTTTTATTACCATAAATTAATGTTTGTTCTTCGGCTTCATGGAAGTGGAATCATACAGTACGTACTCTTTTGTGACTGGCTGCTTTTGTTTTTGTATAATGCTTTTGAGATTTACCCATTTAGTTCTGTGTATCATTTTATTGTGAAATAGTATGCCTTTGTGTGAGCATAATACCAATATGATTTCTAAATTCTATTCTTTTTATACAGTTCCCCCAAAACAAAATGTAATAATCTAAATTAAGTTTCTATCTCTAGGAAAAAAATTAGCAAATTTTTATCCTCAAACATATAGATCATTTTTTTGTTAGAAAATTATCTCTTCTGTTTCATAAACTGCTCTTGAATTTGCATAAGTATCTTCCTTCCAATCTTTTTGGTTTGCTTATATATTACTACTACTACTAGCTAACATCCAATGAGTGATTAAGTACCAGGCTCTGTGCCAAATTCTTTATGTGAATTACTCTTTAAATTCTTACAATAACCCTATGAGGTAGCCAGCTTTAGTTTAGAAATGGGTTTTGTAACTTGCCCAAGGCCACATAAGTAGGAAGGGACAGAGATGGGATTTAAACTCATGTGCCCTTAATTTTGCCATACTCTTTAGCACTAATGTTTACTAGAATGGCCACATATATGATCACTTTGGCTCGCTAAGTTTGATCCTTCAAATTTTGGATGTGTACATAATAGTTCAAATGGACTTCCTACATCAGGAAAGAAATGAGCTTGGTGTACCTGAATCAAAATAGCAGAGTCAGGTACTACTGAAAAAAATCTGATTGCTTTGCTTACTTTTGGTAGGCACCACAGTTCTGTAGGTGGCAAGGAGCCTTGGGAAAATATTGCTTATCTTACTCATTAAATGGTCTTTACAAATGAGGGATTAGGATTCCCAGTGAATCTTGCACAAAAATAAATCTGATATTTATGGGCCATGGTGTGCTAGGTACTGTGAAAGGTGTTTTATGTGTATTATCTCATTTAATTCTCTCAGTTATTCTGCAAGATACCACCTTTTAGATATTAAAAGTTACAAAAATAGTAAGAGATGGAGCCTACATTCAAACCCAGCTGTGTCTCACAATAAAAGTCCATCCTTTTAACCATGGTGTTTCCTGGACTCTGCCTCAGTGGTATAGATCTTCTTAGTGGTATAGATCAACATGGTTCCTGATTCTGTAAGAGATGCATTGCTGTTCTTTTTAAAATTTTTCCTTCATTATTGAGATCAGGACATTAGGGTTCTGTTTTTTTGTTTGTTTTAGTTTTTTTTTCACTGCACCAGGAATAATAATATCCTCTAGATTTTCAATACAGTGTCCATTTCATGACTTGTAATTTTGGGAAGAGGGAAGGTGGTCCTAGGGGTGGCATCTAGGGATGTTTCACCATCTCTTTTTTTCTAGAAGGGTAGTGAAACTGACTTCCAGAAGGCCAAATGATACATTGCCCACCCTGCACTAAGCTCTATCTGTACATGTTCCATAATGGCACCCATCCCTGTTGCCATTTTGATGACTTTGATGATAAAGTAGATCATCCATCTAGTGCATTGACTCCTTCACTTCACTAACCTGTTTGTTCTACCCCAGCCATCCACTTCCATGGGTGCATTCTGTACCTTGCCATTTAGCAGTGGTGCCAGCTCTGTAATCTTAATTTCAAGTATCCACTTCTTTGCCTACCATCTCTTTTCATTCCAGCAGATTTGCTTTAGTATCATCACTGCTAAAATGTTACTCCACTGGGACTACCTATTCATCATATACCACTTACTATTATTGTTCAACCTTAACCTCCTTGTCTACCTGAGATTTCATGGTCTATTGTAATAATCATTCCCTTGAAAATACCCTCAATTCCCTTGCCTATCTTTTCTTCTGCCTTAGTCACCTGGCAAACTCTCAACTCCTGATGCCGGAGAAGATTACTTAGGTAGGGTGACTGGTTTTACTTTAAGTTCAAGACAAAATTCAAATACATGATCAACATTGCCTAGCAATCCTATCTTGTTTCTCTAGAAAGTTTGCCTTTCCGCTCAATAAAATAACTGTTTTATACTTTCTCTTCTCTCCTTACTCTTCCATACCCTGCTTCTCTTAGCCTCTCCTTCCCCACAGCTGATGACTTCATCCTTCAATGAGAAAGTAAAAGCCATCAGAATGAACTCTCATCATCCCAGCAACAGATTTAGAAGCTGTCAACATCAGTACCCCTCTCTCCTTTTTCTTCTTGTGCAGTCCTAGAGAGTCCCTCTGGCTTTCACCCATCTTTTCCTTGCCAACTAAATTTTTTTTTTTGGCCCCCCAGCATGCGCAATCTTAGTTCCCCAAGATCAAACCCATGCCCCCTGCAGTGGAAGTGTGGAGTCTTAACCACTGGACTGCCAGGGAAGTCCCCTTGCCAACTGAATTTAATGGACCCCTTTCTCTCTTAAGTCATCTGAGCTTTGAGGGTTCTCTCCTCAAAGATAGCTCTCCTTTTCTCTTGAAACACCATCTTCTTTCAGCTCTTTGACTCTATACTCTCCTGTATTTCTTCCCCATCTTTGGATGCTCCTTCTCAGTCTCCTTTATGGTCTTCTTCGTCACTATCTTATGTATGAAGATGTAGTTCCTGCCTAGATAGCTACAGCTGATCTTTCAGGTTTCAAGCTTTAATGTCATTTCCTCAGAGGACTTTGAAGACCAGACTAGTTTAGGTCATCAATTTGTATGTTCTCACTGCACATTGTACTTTTCTTTCATAGGAAGTATTACATATGAAAATAAATTATTTCGTGTGTAATTATTTGTTCAATGTCTGTATCCTATTCTGAATTGTCTGTATTGCTCATCAGGTGTCCTACATGCCTGGCACAGAGTTTGGCATGTAATAGACACCCAATAAATATTTGTAGAATGAATGAATTAATATGTAAGTTACTCAAAGGGTTCAACAAATGTTAGTTCTCTTTTCCTTTTCCATCTTTAGAGAAGCATAGTTAATCCCAGGGTTGTAGAGTCAGAAAACGCTATTTCTATAGAAGAAAGACAAGTTTATGGTGTGATGGACATTGACATATGTTTAAAATTACTCAAGCCTTGCCCATGGACACCATTTATAGGCAACTGAAAATATAGATCTGGATCTCAGTAAAGAAGTCATAGTTAAGGATCATAACATTTTATATTTTACATCTGTTTTAAAAATTGTTGTGGTCTTCTATGTGTCTTAAAATGGAGCGAAGGTGGACAAGTGGGCTTCCAGGGTCAAATATAAAACATACAGTTCATTTGGTACAAATTAAAATTATTTAAACTCTGATCTGATTAGAGTCAGTCTTGAAAGAGTTATAATAGAAATTGTAATGCAAATAGAATTGTATTTTCTTTTTTCCCCCTACTTTTTGAAAATAAATCTTGAGCACAGATCTAAGGCCTTTTCCTAAAAAAAAGCAGAAAAGTACTCACTCACAGATGGTAGTATTCCAAAGTCATGGTACATGAAAAGTTATAGGGGTTTTGGAATCTGCCAAAGTTAATTATAGTCTTACAGCTCTGGAGAAGACCCAAGAGAAGTCAATTTCAAACAAAGGTCAGGGTTAGTTAGAAAGCCATATCACACTTAAGCTTGAACTCAAACAAGGTTGCCTTAAATAGTTAAGGTCCGGTGAGTATCAAATTTCATAATTGTCAGGTACTTATAATTTTTAGACTTGTGAAATCATGGAACCCTTTAAAAAAGACTTTTGTCTTTATGTATTTTCAATAAATGAGCTGATTCTTATTTTTATGTGTAAAAAAATGAATAAAGAAGGATGTGATGACTTTCCACCCGGAACTATGTTTCTAAGAAGCCCCAGTGTTGAGACAGTGAAGCTGTTCCCGGCTCAGGCACTGCAGTGCACCATAGGGCAGCTCCCCTGAATTGCAGACCAGGTTCTGTGCAGCACTGGGCATGTTAATTTTACAAACTCCTATCTGTTCTAGGGTGGTAAACTCACATTCATACTAGGATAATAAACAGTTTTCAGTTTCATTAGCAGAGGAGTAGGAGATCTTGGATTCTAGAAGAGTAGCTGAGAGAATCTAGCTAGAGAATATGAGGGAAAGCTGCCCAAGACAGTTTCCTGGTTGTGCTCCACGGATGCTTGTGAGATATAGGACTGCATGTTGTTCTGTGATTCAGGTTATATTTAATTCTATACTTCGAGGTGAATGAATTGCTGATATTAAAACTTTCCCCACACTTGAAGAACTCCTTGTCACTTCTTTACTGTGTCACAGCCAACTCCTTTAAATTTTGCCGTATTTTTTCCTTAGGTAAGAGCACCAAGGCAGTTCCTTTACACGTTTTTCTTCTCAACAGTGGAATGCAAGCAAATCAATATCTAGTGGTCTTTTGTGCAAAGCTCAGTAAAATAATAGATTTTACTTTGCCACTTAGGGAAAAAAATAAGACCTTGTGCCATTGGGAAGCTGGGGGAGGGAGACTAGTGGCAAAATTATTGGTGAATTAAAGTATATATGATGATAATGCAACTGGCCCAATAAAAAGTCTGAGAAATCAACTATTGGTAGTAAAATAAAAAGAAGCTGTTGCAGTCTGATTTAGGGTGGCTGGTACAAAAAAATGTAGTAAATAATGCATGCGGTGTATTCCTCTATGATTTTTTTTTTTTGGCCATTTCCCAGTTCTTGGGCTTTTGGAGACATATATGTAGATGTGGGTAGAAATACTTTAGAAAAGGGATAATCTTCCAGATATGTTGATCTAAGATACACTTTTCATGAAAACCTTCAGATATGAATGTTTGAGTTGAGTTAGCATAAATAAGTGAAAGTTCTTCTGTATTTGAGCCTTGTGGATATAAAATTCCACTCCTCCTTATTACTCTGTTATTTTTTGAGCTACTAGTTCCTTCAACCAGACAGATATTTGCTGATAGCAAGAGCTAAGGTTTGGAGCATAGGAAAGTTTTCAAACATATAGTACGGCATTGTCACCTCTGAGGCCAGCAGGAGAAACAAGTGCATTGAGGAGGAACAAAATTTAGTCCCAAGAAAACAATTGCTTAGGTCATTAGCTATTAGGAAAGAGACTAGCTAATACATGTAGTTGTACAATTGGTTGTGGAAACACCTACTTGAAATCTTCCTAAATTGTTTTATGATATAATTTTTTTGAAAAATCTCTGCCTGGAAAGTGTTTTGGAATCCATTTTTTATGCTTCAAGCAAAGTTATACGGTAACAACATCATATTAGATGCAATCCAGTAACCGCTGGTGTATTTTTGCCAAGAATTTTTTAGTAGAACATGTGCAATTTTCTGAAGAATTACAAACATGTAGATAATTTATCTACATTCATTATTTTTAATGAATAAATATCTATTTTTAAAGAGATAGAAAAGCATAAGTGAATTGGGAGATTGGGATTGACATATATACACTAATATGTATAAAATAGATAACTAATAAGAACCTGCTGTACAGCACAGGGAACTCCACTTCGCTGTATAGTAGAAACTAACACAGCATTGTAAAACAACTATACCCCAATAAAAAAATTCTTTTTAATTAAAAAAAATATAAAGAGATAGAAAAGCATAAATCCATATCTATATATGGGTGAGGATAATTTGTAAGTCAAAGACCATAACATATATTTCTTCAGAAATAATGTCAATCTCAAGAATATCTCTCTTTTAAAAATGTGTAATATTTTGGTACAAAATAAAACAGTAGAACTAGATCACTTTCTATTCTGTTTTAAATGGGAATACAAATGTTTTGCTAATAAGAAAGTTATTTTTTGAAGAGTCTTCTTCAAACTAGCAACCAGCACTGATGTTACGTATGGTTTATTGGGCTGAGATTGTTCTTCCACAAAAATAGTGTTAAAAATGACCTGCAGAACAAGAGAATTGCTGTGTGTAGCACTGAGGACACCCTCACTTCTCTCCTGGGTGAGAACAACAGCACTGCTGCTCCTGCTTTGGAGACCAGCACCTGCCCCCAGTAGAGACGCTTATTTCTAGAACTGAAAAGCGGGTAGTGAGGTGTTACATCCCTTGGGACTACTACTTCAAAGCATGTTATCTGTGAGTTCAACCGGAAATAACATTTATTTTGATTAGAAAACACAATGTCAAATGGTCAAGGAAAGCTTCTGCCTTTTATTAGTCTACATGCTAACATAAAACACTTTTTAAACAAAAATTTTTTGTTGGCTTCTTTTCTGTGGTTCATGTGTTCCTTTTTCCTTTTTCTGTGTGAAAATAGAAGAAACACATACCATTTCATCTTAAATGAAGCTTTCTCAGGGGTACTATTTTAAAGAAATCTTTACATAAACTAAAATGCTTTCTAAGGTAATTGTGTATTATTTCCTATTTTTATATTGACTTTAATGACTAAGAATTTACTATGATGTATACATATTATGATGTATGATGTATATATGTTGTATATTTCTTAGCTAAGTCATCTATAAACAGTATAGTAATCTACTCTCCAAGATGTTAAATGATTTATCCAATACATGAAACATTTTGAGATAATTACGTTTATTACATACACCTGTATTATGTCACATAGAATATGTGTTCTGGTCACCACTCACCAGATATTTAAAAAGCACAGAACTTCTCATTTTGAAATATGTATCTAGTAATTTCTGCCAATAAACATAAAAATACCATTGAGTTTAATAGCAGTTATTCTGCCTGTAGAAGGTAGTCATGATAATCACTATGGTGTACACCTGAAACAAGTATAATATTGTAACTCATTTATACTTCAGTTAAAAATTTTAAAAGTAAAAATTAAATAAAAAAGAAGGAACTCATGCCTCTTCAATAAGTTCACTGGGTTATAACAATACCTGCTTATCTCACTGAGTTGCTTTTAGATCCGGAAACTAATATTTGGAGGGGTGCTGTGTAATCTGTAAAATGTCTATGAATGCAAGTGGTCTTGCACAGGGGTAAACCAGTTACCTGAGCATAAGCATAAATTGCCTCTCAGTTGGCATTGATTCTTCTGCCACAAGCACTAAGCATGTCTCTTTCAGGACTCTGGAGTCATGCTCTCCTCCTGCATGGTGGTGAAGTGTTTCCTCAGGATCTGGGTGGTTTGTTGGAGAGTGGGATCTTATGAGCATTTGACATTGAATAAGAGACTATGTAGCTAGAATAAACGTGAATGTAGTTCCAGGAGAAAGAGACCAGACACGTAGAATTGCTAAGAGCCTCCTTGCTGCCGAACTTGGATCTAATATTACCAAAAAATGTGCATAAACAAAAGAAAGCTGATGTTGGAGTTTTGTTTATAATAGATAAAATGTTATATTTTTTAGAACGCTGCAAATGTAAACCCATCAGAGCTACACAGAAGACCTATTTCCGAAACAATTACAACTATGGTAAGGATAACTCATGATTGATTTATAAACTGCTGAGTTAAGAAAGGATGTGTATGTGTGTGTAAATAAGAATGAGGCTTAAAAACAAACAAGGACAACTTTTTTTTGATTGATTGATTTAATTGATTTATTTTTGGCTGCGTTGGGTCTTCATTGCTGTGCGTGGGCTTTCTCTGGTTGCCCCAAGTAGGGGCTCGGGTGGCGTTTGCAGGCTTCTCGTTGCCGTGGCTTCTCTTGTCATGAAGCACAGGCTCTAGGCACATGGGCTCAGTAGTTGTGGTGCACCGGCTTAGTTACTCCGCGGCATGTGGGAATCTTCCCGGACCAGGGCTCAAACCCGTGTCCCCTGCATTGGCAGGTGGGTTCTTAACCACCGCACCACTAGGGAAGCCCCAACAGGGACAACTTTTAAGAGCAAACTCTCCCTGTTCCAAACAACTAAACGGTCTCATAAGGGGACCATTCTCAACAAATGCTTGATTTTTTTGAAGCATATCAGGCAACATTGCTGGCATCTTAGAACCATGCAATTAAGTACACAGAGATACATTTCAAAACAGATGGGAGGGACTCTTCCCTTTCTGACAGGCCAGGGAGGATTTGGAGCTGCAGTGGGTCATCAGTTGTGATTTACGGGGGTGAACAGTAAGTGAGGTAAACAGAGGAGCACTTCAATGCATATGAGTGGTTAAAAGAATCAAACTGGGTTTCTTCAGTCTAACTCATGGAAAACATTGACAGAGTTGAAAAGTAACACAAAAGTTGTTAGTATTCAATTAAGGAAATGTTTTGTTATCTAGCCTGACCTAGACATCTGGTATTCTGATAAACAAAATATTAATTGAAGAGCTACCATTCTAAATGTAGCTGACAAATTTAACTGGAAGAGGAAAAAGTCTGCTGCCTCTGTGCCAAGTACTGTGTTAGGTGGTTTCCATACACTGTCTTATGTGATTTTCTCAACTGCGCCATGAGACGTTCTATTATCCTTATTTTATCAATGATTATTGAACCTAAGTTGTCTTTCCTTTGATTATTCAGAATTACGTTTGGGTACTGGGATGCTTCAGAGTCACAAATATCAATTACCATTATATTTCAAAAGGTCAATTAATAGAGTTTTCCAGTTGATAAAATAAGGAACAAATCAGTATTTGCTGTATTCCATAGGCATTTTATTATAATTTCCCCCCCCCCCCGGCATTTATGAGATTAATAAAGTTCATGTTACTGTCTCTGTCGATGCTGAGTAAATGAATAAACATGGTAATTAAATAGATTTTTAAAGGCACCTACATTATTAAAATGAGGGCTTTATTATTGAGTTTACATGCCCTACTTTAGAGAATATAGGACATACACGGCAGACTTATCCTACTTCTATAATTTTGGGAATTGTATGGAGAGAAATGAGTAAATCTCTGTAAGAGTAATCTTTGATATCTTTGAGAATACTGTGTATTGAAAGGTATCAAGTAAAAGATTCAGTGTAGTTAAATCTCTTTAAAATAAATATACCTAGTTTCTCAAGTTTTTCTTCAATGGAATCAATTTTTATTTTTTGTTTACTAACATCTTTAGAGGAATCTATAGTTTCTCTTAGCCAATGGTAGACACACTTTCCAAGGTTGAAATGTTTACCTAAGATGAGACTGGCTGCTCACCTGAGGACCCTCTCCTCTACAAAGTGATATGAAATATCACAAGAAAAGGGAAGTCTTAATTTTTAGGAGGTTAGCTTTGTAAGACTGAAAAATGCTATATGAACTTTTAAGTACGGTTATATTAAAAACAAAAGCATGATAGAAATTTTATATTGGGGAATTTTAGTTGAATTTATATTTATTTTACTTATTAATTTTTACTATACCCAACCTTCTTAGTGCTGCAGTGGTTAGTGCTGCTATTTTTGTTAAAAGATAAAATACTACTGGTTACAAGTCATGGGAAGAGAAAATCAGCAACGAGGTAGCTGAGTGAAAATTACAACCAAAAATGGGATACAGAGCACAGTTAATGGAAAAAAGATAATTTCTTTCTCATAGCCAAACAATAACTAGATTGCTCATAGTTTAAGGATTTTCACTTGTCTGAGGCTTACTCAGAGCTTCTTTGGGGAAGGCAGGCACTGAAATGATTAAATAGAAGGAAAAACCCTGCAAAGAAAATACATTTTAAATTCCAAACTATGTTGATTTTTGTCTTTCTTAAATATCTACACGTGTCTACTGAGAAAACAAAGTGGGGGTGGGAGCATTTGATAATTCAGATAAAACCTCTGCTTCATTCAGATTAATTCAGTTAAAAGCTCTTGAGCTTTAACAAAATTGCTTGAATAATAAAGTAAGTCTTGTAGAGAGATATTTATTTTGGAGTGGGTACATGTGCTAAAAATTTCTAATGAAAATAGTAGACACACCGGGTAAATAAATCATTAGTTTGAGAAGGTTTGCACAGTTCACTAATCTGTGATAGTTGATGAATGCTATGAAGCACATTCACATAAGCCAGGACGCACAAAAATGTCTGCTAGCTGGGGTTGTGAATCTATCATCTGATTCTCCCAAATGACATTTCAAAAAGGGCAATCTTATCTTTTGTTAAAATAAGAGTAGAACACTAATAAAAAGGGACTCCTTCACTCACAAATCACACCAAGCAGGGACAGCTGGGCAGTTACATTTTGCTTAGTATAAGCTCTCATACTTGAGACAACTAATTCTCTGAAGATTGAAATACCTGTGAAGCAAAAATGAGGTTTTGTCCTAAAGTTTTTAGAATTAGTAGCTTAATTTTTATTGTATGTGTCTTGTACTGGTGGAATGTTATTGAATAAGTTTCTGTATGGAATTGGGGCATTGACGGGAGGCAATGGCTTATTAGCTGGCTTTATATTTTCACGGATTACTTTTTTCTTTGTAGTTCTAAACCCCTAAAATATGTGGGAAGGGACTCAGATGAAAGTAGTTTACAGATATATGCCTAAGAGGCTTTCAAAAAGTACATTCATTTAGATATGTTGTGTTTTCCTCTGTATAACATCCATGGATATTGAACTAGAGCAATGAGGCTGCCTGGTCAAAAGCCACTGGCTTCTTACTATTTGACATTTTTGCTTCTTCTTAGGCTTTTTCAAACTCCCCCTTTAGGAAAAAAAAAGTAAAAAGCTCATTTACCAGAAGTAGGAATCTAAAGAATTTGGCTCTTCCAAAGGAGAGAAATACAGAAAAGAAGGAGAACTGTACTTTCTAGATTCTGAGTCAAATACTTTGACTTTGCAACTGAATTATTTTTAAGGCAGTTTGTCTTTATATTGAGAAGTCAAGCCGTGTCTTATAAGTTGGTTGCTAGAATATCCCTTGAGAGAGGTAAATTAATGCAATTGACATAGTAGACCACATTCCATAGCACATGAGTGGTGACAGTTTTTATTCAAAAAGAAAATACAGTATACCTTAAGGAGGGTATGAAAGATAATCTATACTGAAACAAAGGAAGAAAGGAGCCGACGTCTGAACAGTGAGCTAAGATGAGGAAGGTGGAAAGATCGAAGAACAAGCTTGGGAACACCGTAGAACAGAACAACTTTACGACACTAAAGAAAACCCCAACTCTTTAGAAAATCTATTAATAGACCCTATAGAAGAATGCTGACAAAGCAACAAAGAATATTTAAGTACTAGGTCTTTACATATAGTGAAATTAATATAGTTTAAATTCTTCTTGGCACAATTGAAACTGCACATATACATATACACACAACCAAAAAGAAATTTTGAAGGAAAATTACATCCAGATTCAATCTTTGCTTATCTAAATGGTTTCTCACCATGAAATACATGCACACATGTATGCTTATATACACACAAATATAAACTTACATGCAAAGGGGATCAGGGCTGAACATTAAGGGGGCAGGTGTGTTGTGTAGTGTGTCACTCACTACTGTCTAAGGTGAAAATATATGGTTGACTTTTCCTCTCTATTCTTTGAGCATTAAGTGGATATGAATTGACTAGAAAGAAGCCTATGTATCTTTTTTGAATGCAGTGCCTATTGTGTATCATATTACCACATCAGCTTTATTGTCTTTTATCCAGTCATTCGGGCTAAAGTTAAAGAAGTAAAGATCAAGTGCCATGATGTGACTGCAGTAGTGGAGGTGAAGGAGATTTTAAAGGCTTCTCTGGTAAACATTCCAAGGGACACTGTTAACCTTTACACCAGCTCCGGTTGCCTGTGTCCTCCACTTAACGTCAATGAGGAGTATCTCATCATGGGCTATGAAGATGAGGAACGCTCCAGGTAATTCACTCCTTAAGGATTCAGAATAATGACTCCTGGGTTCTTACTTTGGGATCTGTCTACCTTCTGGGGGATTAAAGATCAGTTTTAGTTGGATCCTTCAATTTCATGTATTGGATACAAAAGTATATGTGGGAAATTTGTGGGTGTGCATTTTTCTGGGGAAAGGGATCATAACTTCATTTGTTCTTAAAGGGGTCCATGACTCCCGATTAGTTAGAATTACTGTTCTAAAACTTGGCTGTCCTAGTCTAGTATAAACAGTTAAGTCTTTCTGACAATGATTCCTTGTACTTTTCAGTAATATATTTTAATGTTTCAAAAATGGTTGCTTCTTTAAAAATATAGATTACTGTTGGTGGAAGGTTCTATTGCTGAGAAATGGAAGGATCGACTTGGTAAAAAAGTTAAGGTAAGCCTAAATTTTATGTTCAAAATGATAAACAGAAAATAAAAGTAGAAAGACAGTCATTTGTCATTTAAACAAAATAGCTGCCCTCAACTTCATGAGAAATATTAAAACCTGATACATATATATTTAATATTCCAAGAACTGAGTTTGTCTGTAATGTCTGTTTCATTTAAGGAGCAAATTCTCTGTGTGTGTATCAGAGATCTAACTACAGCTGCCTAACTTCTCACCATGGGAAGTCTAGCTGTAGTTAGTCCAGCCCTGCTCTGGTGGCTCCACATTATCATTAGGGCTCTAGGCTCCATCTAGCTTACGGATCTGTCATTTTTAAAGATATTGCTTCCATATTCAAGGTTAGCTGGACGTCACAGGATGGCTGCCCTACCTCCACATCACACCTACATTTCAGGGAGAAAGAAAAAGGAGGTAAAAATAGATTCCAAGCATCCTACCTAGCAATTTTACTTAGGACTGGGTCTCCTGTCCATCCCTAGCTGCAAGAGAAGCTGGAAAATGTAGTTTTTTTAGCTGAATATGTTGGTTCCTTGAACAATTGCAGTTCTGTGAGTCAGAGAAGAAGGGGAGAATAAAGCTTGGGTACAAAACTGCCAATATTGTCCCAATGCAGAGACACCAGTTCCTATGTACAAGGTGCAGCCTCATTCATCTGTATGTAAGAGATCTGACCAGATTAGGTCCTTAGAGCAGAAACATAGCTTGATTTTTAAGCCAATGACTCTTAGATTCTGTAAGTGATGCATTTAAAAAAAAATCACAGTAAATCACTTTATTATAGAAGGTTCCATTTCCCCTTACTAAGCAAATCTGTTTCAACAAAAGGAATGTGGGGAGTATGCACAGAAGGGCAAAGAATCAAAAACCGTGTGTGTGTGTGTGTGTGTGTGTGTGTGTGTGTGTGTGTGTGTGTGTGTGTGTGTGTAGTGGGCAGAAAGGGGGGGAGGGGAGATTGGGAATTGTACCAAACATAATACATCCTCTTCCCTCTTTGAGTCTGAAGGCTTGGGAAACATTTACAAGGGTAAGTTAAACAACCCCAGGCAGTTTATCTTATACACCTGGCACTTGACACAGCAGACACATTTCAGTTTAAGTGACCTACAAGAAACGTAGAGGGCATTATTTTGCAGGGAGAAAATACCCTCCAGAAAGCTCTCCCCCCGCCACCACCCCAGTATTTTGTCAAAAGTGAGATGTATTTCAAGTTCAGACTCATGAGAATCCTCTATTTGTATCTCTCTTCAATTTGTTTGGTGTCTGTTAAAAAGTAGCTCTTCTTCAGTGTGTTGGAATCTCTTACTGTCCTTTTAATTCCGTTTTCTGCTTGCTAATGCAGAACAGGAATTTGTCCTAAATTCCTGTACCAGTTGGAAGAGCTTTCAACATCATTGCTGCAAAGCATATAACACGGCTTGCTGCTTCTCTTTTGGTACCAAAACAATTATCATCGTGTAAAGACCCAGGACACATGGCGTGTTTGTCCTTTTTCCTAGTAAGGCAAAGATATTTTCCATTGCTTTCTACAGGGAACTCACAGTTATTATTGTGAACTCATTTATATTTTCAGTCTGGATTTAAACATGCTGAAGGGAAGAAATAACTTCAACAATTTTTAATTCATACGCAGAACTCAGGGTTAAAGACCATAAATGGGAAACCTCTTTTGGCTAGAATTACTGAGATTCTTACTGTAGTTTTCCAGTCAGTTCTGAAGATGTAAAAGAGTTTTAGGGAGGATACTGTTTTTTTTAAATAAGAGTTGTCCTTTTCAGCTGATTTTTTTTGCTCTCAGGGATAGATCAAGAATTAAAGACTTTTTTATGGTTTTGCAATGCAAATTTTTTTTAAACCTAAGTCTCTGTAATAGCAGGTTGTTCAAATCAAGATATTTGGCCTGCCTTGGGGAGCTGAAATTCAGACTTTTTTTTTATATGAAAATCCAGTAAGATTGTAGAGTTAAGTGTGCTAAAATGAAGAATTACTTTCAGTAATTTCAGTGATTGAAAATAGAGAATTTGTTATCTACTAAGAATTTTATACATTTTTCATCTGTGAATCTTCAGAACACTAAACAGATGCTAGAATTAATTCTAATATGTAAATGATAAGGTCTAGTAAGTCCAAGAATCTTCGAATGGTAACTGATGGAGTTAGAATTTGAACCTGGGCCATCTGACATTAGCTCCTTGCTGTTCAAAGTGTGGTCCCTCCCTGGGCCAGCAACATTGGCATCACCTGGGAGCTTGTTAGGTATGAAAATCTTGGGCCCCGTCCCAGACCCACTGAATGAGGATCTGCAATTTTAACAAGATCTCCAAGTTATTTCTATATTCATTGAAGTTTAAGAAGTACTGCTATAGCCCTTATTCTTATTTACTACCTGTAATACCATAATATAACTTCTTTTTAAATTATTATATTCAATAATGTAAACATTATTGAAATTGTTAGTATGAAATATTAATAAACTTGATTGTAGTTATTAGAAACATTGGTGATGTCTGCTTTGTAAAACGTAGAATGAGGGCAGAACTTTGTTCTGTTTTGTTGCACTTGGTAGATATTATTTAGGAAATATTTTTAAGGGACTCTACCCCCTCCCCCCATTTTCATTTTTTTCACTGCTCATATCACACAGGTTTAAAAGGCTGTGTTTTTACGAGTCATAAGAGAGGAAAATAAAAAGTAGCCCTTTCTTCAAATTCTCTATGTAAATCTTCCATTGGTTGGTCACCCATGAAGTAAGTACTAGACTTGTATATGTTACCTCAGGAAATACCCGCAGATATCAATGTATATTTGTGTCACCATTTATTGGAGATTTTAACTTTAAGATTTGATATGAAAGCATTACTGATACATTACAAGTGGCCAATTTTGTGCTTTTTCAAATCAAAGAATTATGTTTATATAGCGTCCATCTCATTGTTACCCTGGGATATAGATTTTATACTTTTGGAAAAGTAGTAAAATGCTTTTGAGATCTGATTTTGCAGTCTTACTCAGTTGTTAGAATAATGGAAGTGATGACCCTGGTAATATGTGCTTGTGACCATTTTCTGTTTTAAATTTCACAGCGCTGGGATCTGAAGCTCCGTCATCTTGGACTGAATAAAAGTGATTCTAGCCATAGTGATTCCCCTCAGAGTCAGAAGTCTGGTAGGAATGCTAACCCCCGGCAAGCACGCAACTAAATCCTGAAATGCAGAAAATCCTCAGTGGACTTCCTATTAAGACTTGCGTTGCTGGACTAGCAAAGGAAAATTGCACTATTGCACGTCATATTCTATTTTTTAACCACAAAAATCAGGTGGTAACTGATATTACTTCTATTTTTTCTTTTGTTTTCTGCTTTTCTCCTTTCCTCCATCCCTACTCCCCTTTTTTGTGGTCTGGGTGCAGATCCTTAAATATATTATATGTATTCTATTTCACTAATCATGGGAAAACTGTTCTTTGCAATAATAATAAATTAAACATGTTGATACCAGGGCCTCTTTGCTGGAGTAAATGTTAATTTACTGTTCTGCACCCAGATTGGGAATGCAATATTGGATGCAAAGAGAGATTTCTGGTATACACAGAAAGCTAGGTAGGCTGTAAAGCATACTTTGCTGATCTAATTAGAGCCTCATTTTTGCATGCCTTTTGGGCATTCTCCTCACGCTTAGAAAGTTCTAAATGTTTATAAAGGTAAAATGGCAGTTTGAAATCAAATGCCACACAGGCAAAGCGATCAAGCACCAGGAAGCATTTATGAGGAAACGACACGCAAGATGAATTATTTGCAAGATTGGCAGGAAGCAAAATAAACAGTGTTAGGAGCTGGGGAAAGAGCATTTTGCCTGATCGAGAAGCACAACTGAAACCAGTAGCTGGTTGGGGTGTTAACAGCAGCGTTTCTCTTTTGGCAACACATTCAATTTGTTTGTGAATATATTAATCAGCATTAGGGAAGTGAATTATAACCAGACATCAGCTGTTATCAGCATGGCTCTGTTTAATTTGCTTCCTTTTAGATAAACCCATTGGTGTAAGTCTTTTTTTTCTTCTTCTTTTAAAATAAATCTCACTTGCTGCATTTGACCAGGAAAAGAAAGTGTGTAAGCATATGCACCAGGGTGTTATTCTTTTAAAGATATGGGGCTCTCTAAAATGCTGTAGTTGCAGGATGGTAAAACGTGCAAGATTCTGGGTGTGGGTGTGTCTGTGTGTGTTAGCGTGGGGTGTGTGTCCGTACACTCACACCCAAGCTGAACTGAATTACAGGCCTGTGCAGTGGCCTGCACTTTATCATTTGGATTTGTGCTGTTTAATGCTCAGTAAAATATGCTTAATAAAAGGAATTACGGTTGTCAGGAGAGAGGTGACTCTGACTTTTGAAACAAATGCTCATTTTCATTACCCAAGCTGCAGTGGGGTCCCTCCGGGGACCATGGGGAACAAATCATGCTCTCACTTCTTCCTCCAGCAGGGGTTCTTTAGAGCCTGTGCCCATCACTTGACAGTCTCATTCTCTTAAATTTACATTTTTGATATTAGTATTAATAGAACCAAATTTCTAAGCTGTGGTATGCTGAAAAGAAAACACTTATGAAGCAAATGGTGCTGTTTCCTTCTACAAGGACAAACATGTAAGAATGAAATTCATTCCTGAACAAAAGTTCCCTAAAATGGTAAATAACAATTCATCTAAATTCCCTCTTTTGGAAGTAAGAGAACATCCCCGCCTCCTGACTGACCCCCAAACCCCAACCATTTCCACAATCCCAGAAGTAGGAGTTCTCACCTTTGCCTACATCAGGACCACATAGTCTTTGAAATGCCATATGGTTGCTTTCAGGTATTTTCACCATCTGCCCTTTGGGCTTTACTCTCAGATGGCTAAGACAGGGTCATTTCTTTCCAGATGCTGCTGTTGTAGCCCACAAAGGGGAGTTTGGGTGTCACGGGGTAGTAGTGAAGTCCCACAGTGGATGAACTGTACCTCAGTATCTCTCGTCCTGACCTCAACTTGAGCTTCAAGGACTGAGGACTGGAAACTAGCACTTCTGCCTCTTCCTGTTTCTCTCATGCCTTTTTCATGTTCATGAGGGAAGAAGGGCAAGAACCGGCTGCAGGAGATTTAAAGGAATTGGTTTCTCAAATCCACAAAATGTCATCAACTCTTCCAAACCATAGTAAGAGGAATTTTAAGTAGCAAAATCTTTTGAGGTACAATGAAAGCCACAGCTGTTTGCAGCTCCTGCAGGTTTCTTCTTTTGGGGGGAGGGCAATAATATTTGTGTAGAGATTTGACACAATTTATGTTCAATACATATACAATTGTGATATTTATAAGCAAAAGATGACCAGAGTTTTAGATTCAGCTGTGTTTTTTTCCACCTTCCATTCTGCTCATCAGTACGAGCCTCTGTCAGCTGCAGTTTCTAATGGTATAAGGTCCCTGAATAAAGTGCATTTGCGTTTTCAGTTTGATAGTTGCAATATCTCCATTAATAAATTATGTATAGGCCTATTTTGGAGGATGACGTGATTTTTTTTATCTTAATGGTCACGTTTCTAACCAGACTGCAAAATCATTTCTACTCTGTAATTGCCGTAATACAAATACGTCTAACTAATGCCCCTCTACAGGCTTTTCTGACAAGCATTAACTTTCAAAGCCACTAAAAATTTAATATATATGCCTCCTTGTCAGTAAGCTTGAGATCTACAAAATTAATTTAACATTTCTTTGGAAAATTTTGTTCACTTTCAGGATTTTAATTTTCCTAGCCAAATAACAACACTAAAAATGTTAGACGCATGCTGAATAAACTAGCAAAAAGTACAATAACAGCAAACTTGGATTCTCCTCATGGATACGTGAGTATTTTACTGTGTCACGTCCAGAGTGTAATCTGATTCGGTGCCATATGTTGCACTGAGCATTGGAGGTGGGGTGAGACAAAGCCATGTCATTCCACATCTGTTATAGATTAAGAAGGCAAATACAAAAATTGTAATCACTGTGAGTAAATAGCACTACTTATTGTCTTCTGCAAGAAATTATTTGCTATTATCTTTCAACAAGTAAAATGAAAAATTAAATGTTTCAAGAGTGATGTTTATTTAGACTGAATTTTAATATTTTAATAATACAAGCTTTCAAGAACATGGGTAAAAGTGAGGTAAAGTGGAGATTTCTAATACAGTTATTGAAATCCAACCGATAGAATTTTAAAATATGGTTGCCAGCTGTACTAATATTACCAAAAACAGTATAGTTACGCCTTTGATAATTTACCTCTTTGGGATAATAATGTCTAACAGTGGCTCGAGTGCTCTGCAAAACATTTGGCATGTGTATTACCTCATGTAATCCTTGGAAGTCTGTGAAGGAGGAATTGTTATTTCCATTTTACAGATGAAGAAATCAAGAATTTAGAACTTCAGAGTTATGTAAGTAGCAGAGCTGGGCCTCAGACCATCTTATTCCCCAAGTTATATGTTTTTCACCATTGAAATTACTGATAAAAAGTTAAGTGCTTCCTGACATAAACACCCAGCAGTGCCATCAACCTGGAACTACAGCTGCCCTCACTCCTTTTTCCTTAGAGACATTCAGTCATTCAAAATGGTCCCCTTATCACATCTCAAAAAGAGATTTGTTAAGGCACCTGGATTCAAATTCTCACTTTGCAACTTACTGGCTGTTTAGTCTACACTCCAAGTTTTAAGATCAGGTGAGCTGAGCTGGGTGGAGCCTGTTGGCCAGTGCCTAGAGCATGGGAGGTGCTTAATAAGTGTCAGAATCATTCCACCTTTTACTACTGAATACTTTTATGAGGTACTCAGTTCTCAAACAGTTCTCTCGCAAGTGCTTAACGCAAGAAGAAAAGCAGCTTCCAAGAGATCCTACCCCTGCCCTGTTCTCTTTCCTCCATCTTTACGATGCCAGACTCAAAAAAAGTCCCCCCAACTCATCCTCAAGTTGAAGATGATTGAAATCGTCTTCCTTTACCTCCTCCAGCCAGGTAGATGTGCTTAGAAAGCAACATGATCAGGAGACTAGATGAATACTTAATCAATTTTGAAAAAGATAAGGTTTTGTAAAAACAGCATAGTAGTCAATTCTACAAATACTTACATCACTGATACAAAGTTATTTCAAATGTGATTTATTTTGGAAATCAACCAGAACACTTCTCCAATCACTTTTAAATATAGAGGATGATAAAACTATAGAAAGCTTCATATCTTTATGCTGTTCATCGCGATGGAGATGTCAACTTCCAGATTAATTCACTTATTAATCTTTCAACTTTTAAGTGGAATTGGACTTCTATACTTTACTGTTATCTATTATAAGTAATAAATTATTTCACATCAAGGAGCGAGGCAGGTCAAACAATTTTCTCTTAATGTTATTGGTAAAAGTTTGGCTCTCCAAAAAAGGTTTTTGCTCCTGGTTTAGGTGAGCAAGGAGAGACCTCTTGCAAAGATACACGTTCTCAATATGTGTTGAATTTTGTCGGAGGAGCTTCTTGGTGTTTTTCATTTCCTAGGGAGTTCCAGAAGTACTAAAATTATATCGAGACAAAGTGTTTATGTTTCAAAAGTGCAGGCTCTGCATTCCAGGCTACACACTGAGGGTTCTCAAAACAGAGGCAGCTTTTACTGAAACTTGGAAATAAGAATAACTCACAAGGGCTTGGACTAGTACATACTGGAAAAATAGAAGATAACCTAAGAGCCAGCTGAAAAAGGGAACAACCTAACCCAGGGATTGCATGGTAAATACTTAAGGCTTTGTGGGTCACACAGTCTCTTGCAAGCTCTGCCACTGAGGCTCAAAAGCAAACTCGACAATGCATACATGAGTGAGCATGGTGGTGTTCCAATAAAACTGTATTTACGAAAACAGGAGGTAGGCTGGATTTAGCCCTTGGGTTGTAGTTTGTCTATCTTTGTGGATCTAGTCAAATGCTCCCTGACTAGTTTGAATTATTTTATCGTTTGATGGACTTAATGAAATAGGTGGTTCTGGTAGCATAGAGAAATTAACTACTAAGAAAAGTTAGATTTGTGCTTAAAAAGGACTTTGCCTAAAATTTTACCATTAGAAATTCAGTTTATGGGTTGAACATTGTTCTCTTTAGGAATCTGCTTAAAATGCAAGTGCTTGGGAAACATATCAAGTCAGCATTTCTTTAGTATTAATTAAGTAGCTAGGACCAAAAGAGGCCCTAGAAGCTGCACGAGAGCACATAGTGCCTAGAGTAAAGAAAAGGGGATTGAAAGGGGAGAGCTATGAAAGGGAGGTGTTTGTCTCCCTGCTTTAAACAATTATTCATAGGATCCATTTGACCACCCAATAATATTTTTGTTGTTGTTGTTCCTGCAAAGGCACATTCTTTAGGAATAATGTCCTGCATGAATGAGTGCTTAGATATCCAGACAGAGAGTGCCACTTCGGTTACTACACACCCATTCAACAAACACCTATTTTGTTGCAAGGCTCAGGGCTAGGAAATGAAGGTAAGACGTGGAATAGGATAATCCAGCAAGGAAAATCCACATATAATACAAAATGGTAGAATCTACAAAAGAAGCAAGAACAAAGGGTAATTCTTTTTAAAAGCCCTTCGCACTCCCGGTCTCATTTCTCTCTTGCCCTCCCTCCCATTCATTCTAGTTTGGTATATTGAAATGTTCCTAGTGCTAGTTATTCCTTAGTTTTAAAGCTGGCATGACAGGAACAGTGGAAAACTACAAATATGGTTGGTAGTTGTCATTTGTAGAAACCTTACTTATTCCTTGCTATTTCCTTAACATTTCCACTTAAGTTGCTAAAACTAGAAAAAGATACTAGGAAGTGTTGCTCATGCACTAAAACCCCCTTGTGTGTTTAACCCATTCACCATAAGCTTGATTTACAGCGGCTTTCCTTGCTTGATGAACCCCACATGCCCCATAATTTAAACATCTTAATGTGCCTCTCACTGGAGTGCCTTTTTATTTGAATGTAAATTGATTCTGAAACTGCTTCCAATCAGAAGTTTGTGTTTGATTCACTGTAGCTTACAGAGGAATATGGTCTCACCAAGGTCCAGTCTGCAAGGTATAGGATTGAGGTTCAATTGCCACCATAATTAACCTAGTTCAGGTTAATTTAACCATAAAATATACACTCCAGCTGACTGTTTAACCTGCCACAAATAAATGAATAGCATAGATCCTGAGTCACTCAACAAATGAAATGCAGGTTGTTCATATAAATACAGAAGAACTTCAAGTTCATTTCTGGATTTGTGCAGCTTGTTCTTTTTTGAGGACTTTGAGGGATTTTTAGTGGAAGGCAGACAAGATTTTTGTAGCATTCTAAACCTGAGAGCAACCCCACTCACCTTTGTCTAGTTCAGGTAAAACCAAATTTAAACCATTTAAGAAAGTGATTTATTTATATCCCTCCCATTCAAAAAGAGTATGCTGGAAGTCATTTAATGATTTCTATTGGTAGATAATTCTAAGGTTTAATAATTATTCCTGCTATTGGCAGGTTACATTGCAGGTTTTAGTGCAAGAAAATGTCAAGATACATGAAATATTTAGCTACAATTATAAAAACTATGCTTTTTTTTTTTTCAAGTACTTGTTTAATACTTTACACTAAATAGCCAAATTGGAAAGTATTTCAGACTTGTTGACTATCATCTTAGTAAATCAGGAAAATTTCAAGTTCTACTTTTCTCCTTCAAATTCAGGAAGGAGTGTGTGAGCTCCAACTACGCCTGGGTTCAGGTGTTAGCTCTCCTTGGAGACAAACTCCAGCCCCTTTCCATGATGCCATTCTCAGAGCCACAGCCTGGAGACTGGGGAAACGTCTTGCGGTGATGAGGACAGGCCAACAGACAAAAATGTGAATATAACGAGGCAACGGTACACAAACATATCCAAAGAGGAGAGGCCTGAGCCTGGGAAGAGGATGCCAGAGGATGCTGGCCCCTGGCCCCTGACTAGTGTCGCCACAGCCAGAGTCATGTTGATGCAGAACTCTCTCCCCAAAACACAGAGGATGGTGATCCTGACCCAAACCAGGCCCACCCTCTTGGACAACTGATTTTTTGTCTCTGGAAATTAGGTGGGCTTAAAAATTCCTGAGGCTTGGAGTAGATAGAGAGGACATAGCAAGTGTTTCCTCCATACCAGGCATTATGTCATACTGTAAAGTTCTTTTTTTTTTTGGCCACACCATACAGCATGAGGGATCTTAGTTCCCCAACCAGGGATCAAACCTGTGCCCCCTGCAGTGGAAGTGCGGAGTCCTAACCGCTGGACTGCCAGGTTCTTCTCATGGGAAAGAGGGACAGAAAACCAGCCTGCTTTAATGACATGCAAATTTAAATCATAAAATAGTTCTTTACACTTATCTAGCATTGTTCATCTCAAAGGACACTTTGTCACCCACTCATTCAGTGGCACTTTGATGTGATGTTTGGTGGTGGGTGTTATTGCATGGTACCTGCCCTGCTGGAAGGTACAGTCTGATGCAGGGGGCAGACGAGACAAGTGACAAATTGTGAGAAGTGCTAAGAAAGGTAAAGGGGATGCACTGATAGAGGCCATGGGGTGGAGGTGGGGGTGGGGATGGAGAGGACCTGCTCGACAACAGTAGTCTTAGAGTGAGAGTCACTGTGAAGGGTATGATGCTAAGCTTTAGGGCCCGTCACTTGTCCCAGCCACAGGGGTCCCATGATGGTGTGTTTTTATAAGATTTACAAATTTAAGATTTAAAATTTTTCCATAAAAAAAGTTTCTCCCAAATTGTGTAAGCTTCAGGGCTCACAAAATCTGAATTCATTCTTAGTGGTTAGGGAAGGTTTCTCTGAAGAAGAGACATTTTGGTTGATTCCAATAGGATAAGAAGCAGCCTGCCATGCTTGATGCGGGGGTAGTAGTCCAGTTGGGTTGAAGGGCCATTTGAAAATCCCGAAGCTGGAAATTGCCCAGCCACTTGGAGGACCTGTGGAGGGAGTAGAATGGGGAATAGAGAGAGAGGGTAGGAAGGAAAGTTGGGGAAGGTAGCAGGGGCAAACATGGAGGGCCACGGTGGCCGTATGAAGGAGTTTGGTTTGTGTCAAAGTGATATGGAAAACCATTGGAGTGTTCTAAGCAGGCAAATGACATGATCAGATTTATGTTTTTTAAGATTGCTCAGACGATAAGAATTGATATGAGGTTGGGAGCATGATTAGAGAAAGGAGACTGTGGCACTATTCCAGGCAAGAGATGGTGCTGGGATTACAACAGTGGTCGTAGTGGTCATGGAGGGAACTGGACAGATTTAAGACACATGTTAGATTTTGAAATCCTAGCTGATGGGTTGGATGTAGGGAGCTGGGAAGAGAAAAGAGTCAAAGATGACCTAATAAAAAGATAATGGAGGTGGGCAGAATTACTGCCAGAAGGTTGCAATCATCACAACAAGTTGTATTAGGAATATCTAGGAAGGCATTTATTAATATAATGGATAGGGCTTTACATGTGTGAATATGTCAACGCTGACATTTCTTTGAAGGTGATGTAAGAGCAGGATTACAGAGTTAGACATGATTCTGCATTATTTAATCCCACTTGAGTGTGCAGGAATGAATTAGGTATGTGAAACATGTGTACCATCTTCATAAATCAGACTTTAACCTTGTTATCTGAGTTAGTTTACATTTCTTAGTAGCCTGTGGGAAACAATTATATGACTGCCACTGAATCATTCCAATCAGTGAAGAGACCAGGCTTTGAAAGCATACATGAAATGTAGCCAACATTGTGTTTGCCTGTGGATTAAGACCTTGACTTTAGGAGGTTTCAGTTAGGAGATGTTTTCCTAGAGTTAAAGACACATTTTTGCAAATAAGCAGGGAAGAGAAACATTGGCTAATCTGGTTCTCTAATTTCTTCCAAGTGTAATTGAAAGTTCTAAACTGTCAACTATAATTAAACACAATCTGAGCATTTAGGATCCTGACAAATCCATATTTGTGTGTGATGGTGTCTGTAGCATTAGAGACAATTTCAAAGAACTATAAGTGAAGATACTGGAAGGAGAAAGTAACTGCTATGCTGGTCTTACAAAAAATTCTTACCTTTTCCTTAGGGAATATAGACCAGTAAACATAAGTAGTTGCAAAAGCAATAAAAGTTATATTGTTCTTAAACAATTACATTCATTCATTAGGCTTTTAGAAAATAACACAGGCACTGAAATAACCATGGAATGCAAGGAGGAGATCATTAGGCTGCAAAGTAAGGTTCTTAGGGACTGACATCTCTAACTGTGCAATGTGAAGAATGTCAGTCAACTCAGCATTCAACTCTATACGAAATCTTCCAAGAGTGGATTTTATATGAATGAGTTTACATCTTATTTCAGAACCCCTTTCTTCAGATTCTTCTCTGTTTTTTGCTGAGAGTTGGTGATCTAGGTGTTTTTATATCTTATCTTTGTGGGACTTCTGCCCTCTACTACCCTCACACACACACAATTCCTGAAATACTTATTTTGAAGCCTAGTAGTATTTGATGAGAAGTCTAATCTCAGGGGAAAAAAAGGTAGGTATGGGGAAGGTAGCAGAAGATGATGAACACCACAGGAAAGCCAACATAAGAACATTTGGGGTGAAATTAATACTTCTGTGGTTGCTTACATTAGGGTGTTAAGCCTAAAGAAGTACAAAGAAATGGCATGATAAAAACATTTTAGAGAAAGGTAGGAAAAGAGGCTAAACTATGACAGGATTAGAATGGAATGATTCAGGAGACCTTGCTGATAGTGCTGGAAAGAAAAGTAATGCAGTTTCAAATTCTGCCCATTGCAGAATTTTTGGTATATACATCAAACAGCAGGAAGAACAGTCACCCTAAGCTGTTTCCTTGTGAGGTCTCTGCCTCCAGCTCAGACTCTCTGTAGCCATCAGCCAAGAGTGATGTCCAAAATCAAACTAAGGCATTAGAAGTAAGTGTTAGCGAGAATACCCTGGCAGTCCAGTGGTTAGGACTCCACGCTTCCATCGCAGGGGGCATGGGTTCGATCCTTGGTCAGGGAACTAAGATCCTGCAAGCTGCGTGCTGTGGCCAAAAAATAAAATAAAAGGTAAAAAGCGTCAGCTTAAAAAAAAAAAAAAAAAGTGTTAGCGTCTGGGAGGCCATTGCCACCAAGTGTGAACTCTGAAAAGTGACCCTTCCCTCCTTCTGGCTGTGACATGCCACGGGTCTGACGGTCATCCCTGCTGCTGTAGCCAATCTCAATGCCAAACTCCTGGAGATGCAGCCGTCACCTCTGAGCTCTACCAGGCACCCCAGGGAACCAGTGCCACGTGGCTTCCAGAGAGTGGCTGCGGCAGCAGAACGTGGAGCATCTGTCTGGAAACTGCCCCCAGATCCACGTACAGAGCCAGATTCCACCCCAGGAGCTTCCCCCATTCTGCCCCTGGAGTCCCCTCAGCTTACCTACCTACATGTAGCTGTTGGCACTGTTTGGGTTGTCTCACCAGTTATACTGGAACTACTATGAGCAACTAAACAATTCAGTATGCTTGTGGCTACCCAAAATATCATTGTTGAATGCGTTGTCCGTGAAATAACCTTATATGATACTTATCTTGTTTGCCTGCCTTTAGTTAAAAAAAAAATCACTTTTTATTAAAAGAACACCCTGAATGAGTAATGAGGTCCTTTATCTCATTGTTGCCAAGTATGGTGTTTGTTAAAGCTTGAAGAGTGAGAAAATGGATATCTTTCATCAGCCACTAATGGGGGGGAAAATAAGCTTAAATTTGTGACTTTCCATAAGATTAATCTAAATCTGGGAAAACTGGCTAGACTTTCCCCTGTCTGTTGTGTTCTTCAGTAAGTACAGGACATAAATACATCGCAGCAAATTTTGCCCCTCTGCTTTGCATATTAATAAAATTAGTTGTTGTGCAACTCTGTTGACCCCACCTTCTGCAGCCCACAGCTGCTTTGGCATGCTAATTGAATTGTCAATAATAAACACAGAAAAGGAGGCCCTTCAAGCTACCATTTCGGGGCCACAAAACCTTCACTTACAGGCTGCCTGCTGTTTCTCCCAACTGTGCGTGAAAAGCAATTAAGAAAAGTCTTGTGTAACTGTAGTCTGCTAAATCAAGGATAAACTGTATGTCGGAACTAACAAAAGACACACAAAACACTTGCAAATCTTCTCACAACCAAACTGTGTGCAATGGTGCTTGTAAGAATGTGTGGCCCAATTAATGGAAAAACACTTAACTAAAAGTTAAATTGTCCCGTTGCCTTTTGCCCTATAAACTGGTGCCTAGCCTCAAGCATGAGAACCCTACCTCAACACATATTTTACCAAGGGGGAAACACAGTGAACCAGATATGAAACAGTCTAATAACTTTACCAGTCCTGGGCCAGCTGCTAATGCTCAGAATTTATACTGAATGAATACTTACCTCTTTGTTATTTCTAATTGCAGTGGTGAAAAGGTTACTAAATTCCCACATGTGATGGTACAAAGGACACTGTACAAACACAACAGCTCCATTTGACACCCGTGGAAGCAGGGATTGCAGGCTTGTAGGCTGAGTTAAAAAATAAATTAATAAAATACAGTTTGCATTTGCTGGCAAGTAGATGTGCCATGGTAACAAATTTAAGTTACCAGTTTTTAAAATTGTGTGAAGTCATTCTCTTGTTATTAATAGGTTACAATTTGGCATATATTTTATTACTTAAAGTTATTTATAAACTGTTCTAAACTCCTAAGACATCTCGGTTTGAAGTGTTATTGAAATAATCCCTGGAATAAAATTCCTATGAGACTTATTTTACCCCTAAAGCTGTTCCCGGATGGTGTAGTGTGTGTAACAGCGAGGGGTACCAATTAACCTGGATAACCCAGGAGAGACCATGAAAAATGGCCTATAGGATCTGGAGGCATATTTAAAGATGCCAGTCAACATTTTCTTAAATGTAAGATTTTGAAAATACTGAACGTAAAACCTTGAAAGTTGCTAAAAATAGAACAGTTTAAAAATTGTTCCTCATTAAAAGACATTTTAACCACTACATTTAAAATTAAAAGTAAGTAATTTACAATCATTCTTTTTTTTTTTAACATCTTTATTGGAGTATAATTGTTTTACAACGGGGTGTTTGTTTCTGCTTTATTTATTTATTTATTTATTTATTTATTTATTTATTTATTTATTTATTTATTTATTTTAAACATCTTTATTGGAGTATAATTGCTTTACAATGGTGTGTTAGTTTCTGCTTTATAACAAAGTGAATCAGTTATACATATACATATGTTCCCATAACTCTTCCCTCTTGCGTCTCCTTCCCTCCCACCCTCCCTATCCTACCCCTCTAGGTGGTCACAAAGCACTGAGCTGATCTCCCTGTGCAATGCGGCTGCTTCCCACTAGCTATCTATTTTACGTTTGGTGGTGTATATATGTCCATGCCACTCTCTCACTTTGTCACAGCTTACCCTCCCCCCTCCCCATATTCTCAAGTCCACTCTCTAGTAGGTCTGTTTTTATTCGCGTCTTGCCCCTAGGTTCTTCATGACTTTTTTTTTCTTTCCTTGAATTCCATATATATGTGTTAGCATACGGTATTTGTTTTTCTCTTTCTAACTTACTTCACTCTGTATGACAGACTTTAGGTCCATCCACCTCACTACAAATAACGCAATTTCGTTTCTTTTGATGGCTGAGTAATACTCCATTGTATATATGTGCCACATCTTCTTTATCCATTCATCTGTTGATGGACACTTAGGTTGCTTCCATGTCCTGGCTATTGTAAATAGAGCTGCAGTGAACATTGTGGTACATGACTCTTTTTGAATTATGGTTTTCTCAGGGTATATGCCCAGTAGTGGGATTGCTGGGTCATATGGTAGTTCTGTTTGTAGTTTTTTAAGGAACCTCCATACTGTTCTCCATAGTGGCTGTATCAATTTACATTCCCACCAACAGTGCAAGAGTGTTCCCTTTTCTCCACACCCTCTCCAGCATTTATTGTTTCTAGATTTTTTGATGATGGCCATCCTGACCGGTGTGAGATGATATCTCATTGTAGTTTTGATTTGCATTTCTCTAATGATTAATGATGTTCAGCATTCTTTCCTGTGTTTGTTGGCAACCTGTATGTCTTCTTTGGAGAAATGTCTATTTCAGTCTTCTGCCCATTTTTGGATTGGGTTGTTTGTTTTATTGATATTGAGCTGCATGAGCTGCTTGTAAAGTTTGGAGATTAAGCCTTTGTCAGTTGCTTCATTTGCAAATATTTTCTCCCATTCTGATGGTTGTCTTTTGGTCTTGTTTATGGTTTCCTTTGCTGTGCAAAAGCTTTTAAGTTTCATTCAGTCCCATTTGTTTATTTTTGTTTTTATTTCCATTTCTCTAGGAGTTGGGTCAAAAATGATCTTGCTGTGATTTATGTCATACAGTGTTCTGCCTATGTTTTCCTCTAAGAGTTTGATAGCGTCTGGCCTTACATTTAGGTCTTTAATCCATTTTGAGTTTATTTTTGTGTATAGTGTTAGGGAGTGTTCTAATTTCATACTTTTACATGTACCTGTCCAGTTTTCCCAGCACCACTTATTGAAGAGGCTGTCTTTTCTCCACTGTATATTCTTGCCTCCTTTATCAAAGATAAGGTGACCATATGTGGGTGGGTTTATCTCTGGGCTTTCTATCCTGTTCTATTGATCTGTATTTCTGTTTTTGTGCCAGTACCATACTGTCTTGATTCCTCCAGCTCCGTTTTTCTTTCTCAAGATTGCTTTGGCTATTCGGGGTCTTTTGTGTTTCCATACAAATTGTGAAATTTTTTGTTCTACTTCTGTGAAAAATGCCAGTGGTAGTTTGATAGGGATTGCATTGAATCTGTAGATTGCTTTGGGTAGTAGAGTCATTTTCACAATGTTGATTCTTAAAATCCAAGAACATGGTATATCTCTCCATCTATTTGTATCATCTTTAATTCCTTTCATCAGTGTCTTATAATTTTCTGCATACAGGTCTTTTGTCTCCTTAGGTAGGTTTATTCCTAGATATTTTATTCTTTTTGTTGCAATGGTAAATGGGAGTGTTTTCTTAATTTCACTTTCAGATTTTTCATCATTAGTGTATAGGAATGCTAGAGATTTCTGTGCATTAATTTTGTATCTGGCTACATTACCAAATTCATTGATTAGCTCTAGTAGTTTTCTGGTAGCCTCTTTAGGATTCTCTGTGTATAGTATCATGTCATCTGCAAACAGTGACAACTTTACTTCTTCTTTTCTGATTTGGATTCTTTTTATTTCTTTTTCTTCTCTGATTGCTCTGGCTAAAACTTCCAAAACTATGTTGAATAATAGTGGTGAGAGTGGGCAACCTTGTCTTGTTCCTGATCTTAGTGGAAATGGTTTCAGTTTTTCACTGTTGAGGACAATGTTGGCTGTGGGTTTGTCATATATGGCCTTTATTATGTTGAGGTAAGTTCTCTCTATGCCTACTTTCTGCAGGGTTTTTATCATAAATGGGTGTTGAATTTTGTCAAAAGCTTTCTCTGCATCGATTGAGATGATCATATGGTTTTTCTCCTTCAATTTGTTAATATGGTGTATCGCACTGATTGATTTGCATATATTGAAGAATCCTTGCATTCCTGGGATAAACCCCACTTGATCATGGTGTATAATCCTTTTAATGTGCTGTTGGATTCTGTTTGCTAGTATTTTGTAGAGGATTTTTGCATCTATGTTCACCAGTGATATTGGCCTGTAGTTTTCTTTCTTTGTGACATCTTTGTCTGGTTTTGGTATCCGGGTGATGGTGGCCTCGTAGAATGAGTTTGGGAGTGTTCCTCCCTCTGCTATATTTGGGAACAGTTTGAGAAGGATAGGTGTTAGCGCTTCTCTAAATGTTTGATAGAATTCGCTTGTGAAGCCATCTGGTCCTGGGCTGTTGTTTGTTGGAAGATTTTTAATCACAGTTTCAATTTCAGTGCTTGTGATTGGTCTGTTCGTATTTTCTCTTTCTTCCTGGTTCAGTCTCAGAAGTTTGTGCATTTCTAAGAATTTTTCCATTTCTTCCAGGTTGTCCATTTTATTGGCATAGTGTTGCTTGTAGTAATCTCTCATGATCCTTTGTATTTTTGCAGTGTCACTTGTTACTTCTCCTTTTCATTTCTACTTCTATTGATCTGAGTCTTCTCCCTTTTTTTCTTGATGAGTCTGGCTAATGGTTTATCAATTTTGTTTATCTTCTCAAAGAACCAGCTTTTAGTTTTATTGATCTTTGCTATCGTTTCCTTCATTTCTTTTTCATTTATTTCTGATCTTATCTTTATGTTTTCTTTCCTTCTGCTAACTTTGGGCTTATTTAATTCTTCTTTCTCTAATTGATTTAGGTGTAAGGTTAGGTTGTTTATTTGAGATGTTTCTTGTTTCTTAAGGTAGGATTGTATTGCTATAAACTTCCCTCTTAGAAATGCTTTTGCTGAATCCCATAGGTTTAGGGTCATTGTGTTTTCACTGTCATTTGTTTCTAGGTATTTTTTGATTTCCTATTTGATTTCTTCAGTGATTTCTTGGTTATTTTATTTATTTATTTTTAATAAATTAATTTTTTTTTTTTATTTTTGGCTGCGTTGGGTGTTCGTTGCTGCTTGCGGACTTTCTCCAGTTGCTTCGAGTGGGGGACTACTCTTCATTGCGGTGTGGTGGCTTCTCTTATTGTGGAGCACAGGCTCTGGGCACGCAGGTTTCAGTAGTTGTGGCACGTGGGTTCTAGAGCGTAGGCTCAGTAGTCATGGCGCATGGGCTTAGTTGCTCTGCAGCATGTGGGATCTTCCCGGACCAGGGCTCGAACCCGTGTCCCCCGCACTGGCAGGTGGATTCCTAACCACTGCACCACCAGGGAAGCCCCTCTTGGTTATTAAGTAGTGTATTGTTTAGCCTCCATGTACTTGTATTTTTTACAGATTTTTTCCTGTAATTGATATCTAGTCTCATAGCATTGTGCTCGGAAAAGATACTTGATACGATTTCAATTTTCTTAAATTTACCAAGGCTTGATTTGTGACTCAAGATATGATCTATCCTGGAGAATGTTCCATGAGCACTTGAGAAGAATGTGTATTTTGTTGTTCTTGGATGGAATGTCCTATAAATATCAATTCAGTCCATCTTGTTTAATGTATCATTTAAAGCTTGTGTTTCCTTATTTATTTTCATTTTGGATGATCTGTCCATTGGTGAAAGTGGGGTGTTAAAGTGCCCTACTATGATTGTGTTACTGTCGATTTCCCTTTTTATGGCTGTTAGTATTTGCCTTATGTATTGAGGTGCTCCTATGTTGGGTGCATAAATAGGTACAATTGTTGTATCTTCTTCTTGGGTCAATCCCTTGATCATTATGTAGTGTCCTTCTTCGTCTCTTGTAATACTCTTATTTTAAAGTCTATTTTGTCTGATATGAGAGTTGCTACTCCAGCTTTCTTTTGATTTCCATTTGCATGGAATATATTTTTCCATCCCCTCACTTTCAATCTGTATGTGTCCCTAGGTCTGAAGTGGGTCTCTTGTTGACAACATATATATGGGTCTTGTTTTTGTATCCATTCAGCCAGTCTGTGTCTTTTGGTTGGAGCATTTAATCCATTTACATTTAAGGTAATTATCGATATGTATGTTCCTATTCCCATTTTCTTAATTGTTTTGGGTTTGTTATTTAGGTCTTTTCCTTCTCTTGTGTTTCCTGCCTAGAGAAGTTGCTTTAGCATTTGTTGTAGAGCTGGTTTGGCGGTGCTGAATTCTCTTAGCTTTTGCTTGTCTGTAAAGGTTTTAATTTCTCCATCAAATCTGAATGAGATCCTTGCTGGGTAGAGTAATCTTGGTTGTAGGTTTTTCTCCTTCATCACTTTAAATATGTCCTGCCACTCCCTTCTGGCTTGCAGAGTTTCTGCTGAAAGATCAGCTGTTAACCGTATGCAGATTCCCTTGTGTTTTATTTGTTTTTTTTCCCTTGCTGATTTTAATACTTTTTCTTTGTATTTAATTTTTGATAGTTTGATTAATATGTGTCTTGGCATGTTTCTCCTTGGATTTATCCTGTATGAGACTCTCTGTGTTTCCTGGACTTGATTAACTATTTCCTTTCCCATATTAGGGAAGTTTTCCACTATGAACTCTTCAAATATTTTCTCAGTCTCTTTCTTTTTCTCTTTTTCTTCTGGGACCCCTATAATTCAAATGTTGGTGTGTTTAATGTTGTCCCAGAAGTCTCTGAGACTGTCCTCAGTTCTTTTCATTCTTTTTTCTTTATTCTGTTCGGCAGTAGTTATTTCCACTATTTTATCTTCTAGGTCACTTATCTGTTCTTCTGCCTCAGTTATTGTGCTATTGATTCCTTCTAGAGAATTTTTAATTTCATTTATTGTGTTGTTCATCTCTGTTTATTTGCTCTTTAGTTCTTCTAGGTCCTTGTTAAACGTTTCTTGTATTTTCTCCATTCTATTTCCAAGATTTCGGATCATCTTTACTCTCATTATTTTGAATTCTTTTTCAGGTAGACTGCCTATTCCCTCTTCATTTGTTAGGTCTGGTTTGTTTTTGCCTTGCTCCTTCATCTGCTGTGTGTTTCTCTGTCTTCTCATTTTGCTTAACTTACTGTGTTTGGGGTCTCCTTTTCGCAGGCTGCAGGTTCGTAGTTCCTGTTGTTTTTGGTATCTGTCCCCAGTGGCTAAGGTTGGTTCAGTGGGTTGTGTAAGCTTCCTGGTGGAGGGGACTAGTGCCTGTGTTCTGGTGGATGAGGCTGGATCTTGTATTTCTGGTGGGCAGGTCCATGTCTGGTGGTGTGTTTTGGGGTGTCTGTGGCCTTATTATGATTTTAGGCAGCCTCTCTGCTAATGGATGGGGCTGTGTTCCTGTCTTGCTAGTTGTTTGGCATGGGGTGTCCAGCACTGTAGTTTGCTGGCCGTTGAGTGAATCTGGGTCTTGGCGTTGAGATGGAGATCTCTGGGAGATTTTAGCCGTTTGATATTACATGGTGCTGGGAGGTCTCTTGTGGACCAGTGTACTGAAGTTGGCTCTCCCACCTCAGAGGCACAGCCCTCATGCCTGGCTGGAGCACCAAGAGCCTTTCATCCACACGGCTCAGAATAAAAGGGAGAAAAAATAAAGAAATAAAGAAAGGAAGGAAGAAAGAAAGAAAGAAGATAAAATAAAGTAAAATAAGAAGTTATTAAAATAAAAAATAATTATTAAGAAAAAAAAATTTTTAAGTAAAAAAAAAAAACAAAAGCAAGAAAACGGACAGAGAGAACCCTAGGACAAATGGTAAAAGCAAAGCTATACAGACAAAATCACACACAGAAGCATACACATACACACTCACAAAAAGAGAAAAAGGGAAAAAAAATATATATCTTTGCTCCCAAAGTCCACCTCCTCAATTTGAGATGATTCGTTGTCTATTCAGGTATTCCACAGATGCAGGTACATCAGGTTGATTGTGGAGCTTTAATCCGCTGCTCCTGAGGCTGCTGGGAGAAATTTCCCTTTCTCTTCTTTGTTCGCACAGCTCCTGGGGTTCAGCTTTGGATTTGGACCCGCCTCTGCGTGTAGGTCGCCTGAGGGTGTCTGTTCTTTGCTCAGACTGGACGGGATAAAGGAGCAGCTGCTTCGGGGGCTCTGGCTCACTCAGGCCAGGGGGAGGGAGGGGTACGGATGCAGGGTGAGCCTGCGGTGGCAGAAGCCGGCATGACGTTGCACTAGCCTGAGGTGCGCCGTGTGTTCTCCTGGGGAAGTTGTCCCTGGATCATGGGACCCTGGCCGTGGCGGGCTGCACAGGCTCCCGGGAGGGGAGGTATGGATAGTGACCTGTGCTCGCACACAGGCTTCTTGGTGGCGGCAGCAGCAACCTTAGCATCTCATGCCTGTCTCTGGGGTCCGCGCTGATAGCCGCGGCTCACGCCCGTCTCTGGAGCTCGTTTAGGCGGTGCTCTGAATCCCCTCTCCTCGCGCGCCAGGAAACAAAGAGGCAAGAAAAAGTCTCTTGCCTCTTCAGCAGGTCCAGACTTTTTCCTGGACTCCCTCCCGGCCAGCTGTGGCGCACTAGCCCCTTCAGGCTGTGTTCACGCAGCCAACCCCAGTCCTCTCCCTGCGATCCGACCAAAGCCCAAGCCTCAGCTCCCAGCCCCCGCCCGCCCCGGCGGGTGAGCAGACAAGCCTCTCGGGCTGGTGAGTGCTGCTCGGCGCCGAGCTTCTGTGCAGGAGCCTCTCCGCTTTGCCCTCCGCACCCCTGTTGCTGAGCTGTCCTCCATGGCTCCGAAGCTTCCCCCCTCTGCCACCCGCAGTCTCCGCCTGCAAAGGGGCTTCCTAGTGTGTGGAAACCTTTCCTCCTTCACAGCTCCCTCCCACTGGTGCAGGTCCCATCCCTATTCTTTTGTCTCTGTTTTTTCTTTTTTCTTTTGCCCTACCCAGGTACGTGGGGAGTTTCTTGTCTTTTGGGAGGTCTGAGATCTTCTGCCAGCGTTCAGTAGGAGCTGTTCCACATGTAGATGTATTTCTGATGTATTTGTGGGGAGGAAGGTGATCTCCGCGTCTTACTCTTCCGCCATCTTGAAGCTCCTCTCGATAAGGTACATGTTTAAATTCAAAGTCCACATATACGTATTGGGTTATTCTTCCATCAGGTGAAAATTTTAAAATATGAATCTTTTGTGGTCATACAAAAAGAGCATAAAATTTAGACTTCCAAGATATGGCTTTGAGTTCCAACTTTGCCATTTATTAATGAGTTACTCAACTTCTCTGAGTCTTAATTTTCTCCTCTGTAAAATGGGGATGAAGATGTCAGTTGCAAAGGTTTTGCCTGTCTGGTTTATTCTTCCATAGATTTCCTCATGGTTGGCCTCCTCACTTCATTGAGATCTTTGTTCAAGTGACTCCTCTTCAAAGAGGCCTTCCTGACCACCCTCAGCTTCTTTCCAGAGAGCGACAGTGTTTCCCCTACAATCATTCTTATGTTGACATGCATATAGTGAAAATATATACAAGCATTAAAATGCTGACATCAAAGTTTTTAAATTAACATAGAAGGCTAGACTTGTGAGAAGTGTATATGTATGTGTGTGTGTAAATGTGTATGTATATGGCTATTTATTAGAATAAAAATATTTTCATCAGCTGATTCCAATTGATCCTCAATTATGTTTTAAAGATTCAAGTATGACATATTGTAGTAAGTTAATTTTTTAAAGGCTATTTTTGTTTTTTCAAGTGCCTTTACTGTAGACAGCAGCATTCTTTGTTGTGTGAAGTAAAAAGCAGCTGTAGTAAGATTGGGTTCTTTGCATCTGTCTCTATCTTTAGTAAATCAAGGATATGTCCTAGAGAATGTTTCCTATGATCTTTTTTTTTTCGTTTTCTTACAGTGCCCAATGAAAACGAATCAACTTTAGGAAAATTACAGTCTAAATTATACATGTTGATTCAAATTTTGTGGATTATGTGGGTAGAATGGATTTGATATTTCTTTCTAATAACAAAACAACTGCAACTACATGTTAATATTCCTGCTGAATGAATAAACATGATATTGATAAATCTGCATCTCACACATAAACCTTTCTTTGTTTAATCAATTGATTCAGGTAAAACATGGTGCATGTCAGGAAGAGTTTATAAACCAAAGTGGTAGGAAACGTTTTTATTTCTCTTTTCCTCTTCTCATTTTTATTTCATTCTTGCTTATAAAAATCCTGCAGCAAGAATTACTGGCATTCAAAATATGTTCTCTGAAGTTACTATCCTTACTTATTGATTTGAAACAGCTGTAAAACTTGAGGGGCTCAAATGAGTTTCCAAACACGCTGTTAAGAAGTACCTATGACGTACCCTGGATGGTTAGAGGGTTGTTTTGCATTCTTGGGGTAAAGCTTGTTGGGCTCCTGGGTTCTCCTTGGGCCTTGGTGTAGGGTATGTAACTCCTGTGTGTACTTCTGAAAATATTCAGACACCAAGTAGAAGGTTAGCAAAGAAAGAAATTCAGCCAGCACAAGACATTGCCCCTAAATGTTTGCATCAATTAAAGCCCTCTTCAAGGCTAGCCTGGCGTTCCTCCAGCTGCAGTGTTCCATGTAAAATAAAATATTGCCAGCTGTAGTCAATGATTTGCTTTCCCAGTGAAACACGAGAAACGTGTAATCGCTGTTAATATGGTAAAAATTGATCAAGTGTGACAGGCTATATAATTTACTGATTGCAATAGCCTTTTAGGTACCAACTCTGACAGCAGTACCCACTGATTAGTTTCTAGATCTCTAGAGCTAAGGTAAATTTTATACTTCAAATTTAGCTTTATGTCTCTCACGTGACAGAGGATTGGTTAAAAGGCCTATGATTTAGTTAATTGAGAGAATACTATCAACTATTCAAATGTTTTTGTAAGAGTGTTTAATAATGCAAGAAATTCTTATGTTATAATTTAAATGAATAAAGCAGGACTCAAAGTTACCGTATAATGATTACAGTTGCTCAAAAAAAAAAAAAAAAAAATCTGAGGTTAAAAAAATGCTAGAACATCAAAACATCTTTTTTTCTGGTTCCCATTTCTGTTAAGCCAAATGTACTGATTGAAAAAGTATAGTTGGCAGTCTGCAAATGATTTGAGAAAGATGCAGAGGAAAAAATAATGCATTAAAAGCATCAAAAATTGTAAAGTACCAGAAAAAAGTGGTGAAAAATAGAGGGATCTGAGAGCCCAAGCATTCACTTTTACAACTTGTGCCAAGAAATTAATTCTCATACTACATGTGCTTTGGTGATAAACATCTTTGGGGATCTCAATACACTGGTTATCCTTGGAGGAGTTTATAACGATGAGGCCATATAATCATGTCATGGTCAGGAGGGTGAGCTCTGTCAGATTTCAGCTTTTTCATCTCTAAAGGGGGAGTAATACCATTACCTACCCTACAGGACTACTAAACATTCAAGTGAGCTGATGCCCAGAAAACAGTGAATGTGCTGCCTGGCTACTGGTGAAGTTTGTAAGTGTTGCCTTTTTTTGTGAGTTTTTAATTGTCTATATTTGTATTTTTCACTACAAATTATCAGATTATCAACTACAATCTGTAGGTTTTATTTTTATGATACGATATATAATCAGCATCTTAAGGTCTTTTTGTGGCCACAAAATATTTTTACTTTTCTCTGATGAAGTTTCAGGGTTTTACCTTTTGCTGCCTCTCTGGGTCCAGCAATCCTGCCCTTTGATAATGTGACTAGTTTACGCACGTCTTCCAAGATTCACTTCAGCATTGCCTCCTCTGTATCCTGCTTTCGGCCCTTAAATTCTACCAAGATTTAGATAATCATCTTTGCTGTATTCAAAAATCATGTAATCTTAAGCAGAGAAAGTCCAGTTTTAACTTTGGCTCAATATAGCTGTCGAATCAGCAGACTCCTTGGAAAACAGCTAAGCGTTAAGGAAGAAGTCATGTTTCGCCTTCCGGGGTTGACAGTGTTATCTGCCTTCAGCAGAGGTTCTTTAAAAGCCCGTCATATTTTAAATTCCAATTTTTACTCTTTTGTAGTTCCTTAGAATTAGAATTTTATTAGTAATAATGACTCAAAGGGGAGGAGGAGTCACTCGATCTTGGAGTTTTCTGTGTACATTTGGTCTAGTCTAAGAAACCAAAAAAACATTATCTTAGGGTTTGCAGGCCCTTTGGCCGAGCCTCAGAAACGTGGCTGGAGCGGACTTTGCTGCTTTAACTTTACAGGTCTAATGGCGATCCCTGCCTTGGGGCCGCCTCAGCCAAGAGGGCGCCTCGCCTGGGCGGGTTGAGGACTGGCATCTGCCACCACCATGGCCTAGAAGCTCTCTCTCCCTCTGGTGATCCACTAGTTGCAGCAGCCATGCTCCCTGGCTGGTCTCTCTACTACCACAGTGTGTTTTTATTTCCTGCCACTGGGCCTTTCTTTGGTTAAGACCTTCTGGGTTCTCTGACAGTTGTCAATCACTTGGAAGCTCAGAAGGGGGCTGGAATCGCCTCATGCAAATTTGCCCATGTCTTGCCCAGCTACTTTCATGCTCTGCACATCAATAGTTTGCAGGGGGGAGAGTTCAAGTTCCATCTCTCTACAGTGTTTCTCCCAACTTCTGTTTTCCCTGAGTTTTGCAAATAACTTCAAAGACAAGGTTCAAGATTTTATGGAATTCTCAGCAGGTAGTTTTTTGCAGTGAGTATCCATTCCCGGCACTGTTTATTGTGAGCAAAAGAACAGATGTGCTTTCTCTTGGAGGATAGACACAGTGCGCCTCTTATGTATTTCCTTCATGCTCATTTAACCTACTGGAAGCACAGAATAGATATTTAAAGTGTTTTATTGTCGTTGGGCATAGAGACAAGCTGGTGCTCAAATTCCCTATAAATACCACATGCTTTTGGTGATTTTCCCTGAACTGCAGCTTGGCCATTGTTCATGGGGTAACCAGATAACACACTGGATTTTTGGCTAATTGTGTTGCAATTGATTTTCTAATCAGGGTAATTCATGCAACCAAGATAAAAATACTAAAACTTGAATACATGGGTCAACTTTTTTTTTTTTTAACATCTTTATTGGAGTATAATTGCTTTACAATGGTGTGTTAGTTTCTGCTTTATAACAAAGTGAATCAGTTATACATATACATATTTTCCCATATCTCTTCCCTCTTGCATCTCCCTCCCTCCCACCCTCCCTATCCCACCCCCATGGGTCAACTTTTAAGTTTCTTGAAACAAAAAGTTTATACTATTTCTAACTACATGCCAGGTGATTACTTAAATTGAAAGAAAAAAAAAAAAATCCCAAAATCAAATCAGCTGGCAGTAATGGAGGCAGATTAAGCCAGAAAAGGTAGAGATTTGTGTGGTTCTTTGTTATCTTATCTAAACATAAACTTCACTAGTGAACTCCCAAAGCAGTGTCTCATTTCCATTTGGAATATTGCAATTGGTATTTTTTACATTGTCTATTTTGGTCCTTATGAAAAGAAAGTGGAAAAATGGCCTGATGAGGTGGCATAATGCTTAAATCCACACCCGGTCTCTAACTTTTTTCCCCACGGGGTTCAGTCTACAAAGTCTCTAACACTTGCTGCTATTAATAAAAGTTGAATAAAATGATGCCTTTGTCTGAAGACATTAGCAGAATTGTAGTTGTGTTCCAAAGGATTGGGGGCTGAGAGGAGGGTGTGAGAAGGCCAGTTGGCCAGGGCACTGACCTGAAGGGTTGCTAAATTTGTTAAGGGGGAGGGCACCCAGCCAGCCATCAATGAACCACAAGTGCTCTGTTGCCAATCTAGGTGTCCACGATGCTCGGAATAGTTTTGCTTACTTTAAGCAGTTCTATCACATGTGCTCAGAAATTCTAATGATCGTTTATATATTTTATTGAAGCAAGATTTTAAAAATTGGACATGCAGTCTTGCTCCATACTCATGTTAATGACAACTTTAGAATTAAGGTTATAAAGATAGCGAAATATTTTGAACTTAAACCAGGAAACCAGCACCATCCCTTTTCTCCCCCACTCCTGAAACCCTCCACAATTGAAAAAAATTGTTTCCCTAGTTAGTTCTTATTTGAGGATACTGCAATGTTTCAGCACCCTGGCCAAACAGTAAAATCACCTAGAAACTCTGGGCCCCATCATAGTCCAATTGAAACTGGTCTCTGGGGGGTTGGTCTTAAATGCTCCATGGGGGTTCTGATCTATACTCATTGTGTTGAATGAGTACCAGGTGACCATGATGACTTATTATACCCTCAAAATTTAGCTCACATCAGAAACACCTGGAGGGCTTGTGAAAAGAGCTTGCTGGGCCCTACCCCCAGCATTTCTAAGTAGGTCTCGGTTGGGACCTGAGCATTTCTGTCTCTGTCAAGTTCCAGTGCTCGTTGATGCTGCCTCAGGGACAACACTTTGAGAACCACTGCACTAATACGGATCCTGACTCATTCTGTGTATCCTAAGGTACTTTCACTCCTAGAAAACTTCTGAAATTGTTATTGTTGTTTATGGGGGAGATTCGGAGAAGGGGCACAGAGTTAGTGCCAAAAGGGCAGGAAGTGGAGGGAAGGGACTTTAAGAAAAAGAGTTAAGATAAGAATGTTATCAAAATTGAAGAGGGGGAAGGTTTGAACTTTATAAGTCCAGCTGCGCAGAGAAGTTTTACCAAAGAAGTTTGAGGAGAGAAGACCAGGGAAAGTTCTAATGGATGTAAGAGGATTTAAACGAAATTTTAAAGAAGTGTTGTCAAAGTCTCTATTTTTCCCTCAGTGTGATGAGAAATGTAAGTAACGGATGGTTTTTTGTTGTGTCACATCTGGTCACTGCCCCATCTCTCTGGGATGGACCACGTGTGTCAGGCTTTTATAAGCAGTACATTCCCTGCTTTTTTTCCCTTCTTCATTCTCCTCTCTAGGAGAACCACAGCAACCTAACTTCAACTCTGTAAAGAAACAAGAATTGGAAGGAATGATGGTTTCAAAGATGCAAGAGACTATTCCTGGAGCTTAAGGAAAAAGAAATTCTCTTGAGTCTAAGAGAGACTATGTTCAGGGCTATTATGGGTGTGGAGCAAAAGGTGGAAAAATGTATCCAGTGGCTCCCATTGGTCAAAAGAGATCCTGGAGTGTGAAAGCCCCCGCACTTCAGTTATGTGTGTGTTTGGGGGGTTGGGGGTGGGATTGAAGAGGTGCCCAGGAGGCAAAATGGGAACACAGGCTCTGGTTATCAACAATAGGATGCCTGAATGAGTGAAAGTAGGTGCGATTGAGATGAAGAAAAAATGGAATTCAAAATTTATTTTAGAAGACCCAGATGGGATACACTATTCCTTGGAAACACAATTTTTTTAGCCACATATATTTGCAAGTACTTTAAAAGAGCACCCAAAGGTAGTGGGAAATGAAGGGTGCGAGGAGTCAGAACACCTGAGATAGTCCTAATTTTGTTGATAACTAGTGGCATGTGGTCAAGTCACTGACTTCCTGAGCCTCACTATCTTCTTACAAAAGGAGGAACTCTGAGGTCAGCCCTGACAAATACCCTATGAAACAGAGATGAAGAATCTGATGTTAGGTCCTAGTTAGGCACCATGTTTTTATTTTTTATTTTATCTTTTAAAATATTTATTTATTTATTTATTTTTGGCTGCATGCGGGCTTTCTCTAGCTGCCGCAAGCGGGGGCTACTCTTTGTTGCGGTGCGGGGGCTTCTCATTGCGGTGGCTTCTCTCATTGCGGAGCACGGGCTCTATGTGCGTGGGCTTCAGTAGTTGTGGCTCGCAGGCTTCAGTAGTTGTGGCTTGCAGGCTCAGTAGTTGTGGTGCATGGGCTTAGTTGCTCCACAGCATGTGGGATCTTCCCAGACCAGGGCTCGAACCCGTATCCCCTGCATTGGCAGGCAGATTCTCAACCACTGCGCCACCAGGAAAGCCCTGGCAGGTGGATTCTTAACCACTGTGCCACCAGGGAAGCCCCAGGCACCAAGTTTTTAAAGCATAAAATAAATTTGTATTTCTTGCCTGTCTTTAACTAAGATTCAAATTAGGTAAAACTCAGATTTGTTTCCCTGGGTTAGGGGTGAGGCCAAAATAAGGTTTTAGAGAGCACAAAGAAATCAGTAGGGCCTTGTCCTTTAGGTAGGAACATACAGGACAAATGTTAGGACAGTTCAATTTCGGTAAACAAGAAATTTGGCTATATTAGCACAATGCTGAAGTAGAGTTTACTAACTGTTCCGTTTCTTTTCTTTCTTTCTTTCTTTTTTTTCTGGAGGTGGGGAGAAGTTTACATTCCTCAAAAGACATGGACTAAAATAGATGAGACTTAGACTGGAATCTTTTTTGTAACAAACAGCGAACCTTATTTCTCAGTTTCTTCTGTCTCACTCTATTGGTTCTGAAACTGGCAAATCAGAACAATTTTTTTTTTTTTAATTTGAGATTCAACCATTTATTTTATGTGAAAATTAAGCATATTTGTTCTTTATTCTTGGTCTTATATGTTTTATGGCTAAAGTAGGAAGTTTTTCTAAAAATTAAAATTCTGATGGAACAAGTATAAATGATAACTGGGTTATTAAGAATTTCATCAGGAATTTAAAATTGGATATAAATATTTGCTATTTCTCATAATTGCATGATTAAATCAGTAGGAAACTAGTATTACGAAATAATTAAAAATCACCCTTTACTTATCAATGGCATTCTGCCGGTCTTACTGAAACTTAATTTTCATTGTATTATCAATATAAAATTCATCCTTCCTCTGGTTTCTGAGCCCATATCCTACCCTCTCACTGAGGCTTCTCTTTCTATTTGTCTTTCTCATTCCTGTGTCTGAAAACTCTCCCTATTGGGTTAATTTTGCCTCCACATATAAATATGCTCAATATGTTCTAATCTTGAAAACAATTAGATTCCATCTACCCACTGCTGCATCTTTCCTTGTTTGGCTTTCTCTTTCTCTCTTTTCCCTTCCTTTCTCCATTTCTCTCTCCTTTCTTCTCCTTATCCCTGCTCCTCCCCCAGCTGCTTCCTTTCATTCATTCACTGGGTAAGTGCTTTTGAGGGTAGCGGTGTATCCTATGTGCCTCACACTGTAGTGAGTTCTGGAAAACATGGCTATACTGGAAAGATTGGGCTCTACCCTCATGGGGCTTAAAGTCTGGTGAAGGAGACATTTGATAAAAGAAGCAGGCAAGTATCATCACCTACACTCTTTCTCTCTAACCTATTGCAATTCAGCTTGAAGCTCTAGCCCAGGCCATCAATGATCAATCATTTCCAAAAGCATTGAACGCTTTTTGTTTTATTTACACTTTCAATTTCTTATAGGAGTTTATCACTTCATTCTTCTGGAAACTTCTTTCTCCTTTGCCTTGTGTACCCATTCTTCACTGGTTTTCTTATTCCTTCTTATCCCCTAGGCCCTTTTGGAACCATTTCCTATATTCATCAATGAATGGGTATCATTTCATAGTGTTCTACCACCAGTCCTTTTATAACTTTTCTAATTTCCTGAGGCAAACCTGCCAGTTCTTATGCCTTCTGCTGCCCCCTCTGCACTGGTAACTACATGTTCAATCACATCTCTTTCCCATCCATTCAAATGCCTGGTGGCATTCCATCTCAAACTCAACAGGTTCTGAATTGAACTCATTTTCTCCAAAACTGTGTCCTCCTCAGGTGTTCCCTGTTTTATTTTATAGAATCACCACGCACACAATCACTTAAACGAGACTTGTTGTAAATAAGCGCAGCAAGATTTTTAAGAACTGGCTTTTATAGGTGATATTCAAATTGAGATTTAAATGGCAAGAGGGAGCCAATCACACAGATATCTGGGGGACAGTATTCTAGGTAGAGGGAACAAAGTGCAAAGGCCTAAAGGTGGAGAATGATTTTGAGGAGTTCATAGAACAGAAAGAAGACCAGTGTGGCTGGAGGGTAGGGGGCAAGAGGGAGGGCAGTGCCAGATGAGCTTGAGAAATTGTCAGGGGTTACATCACCAAGATTGTTGTAGATCATGGGAAGGGTTTCGTTTTATTCTAAGTGAAATAGGGTGCGATTGAGGGATTCTTCAGCCAGAGAGTGACATTTAATTTACACTTTGTAAAGATCACTTCTACTACTCAATGAATAACAAATTGTGGAAGAGCAAGAGTATAGACATGGCGTCCAGCTAGGAGGCTGTTTGGCTATCTAGGCAGGAGATGCTAGAAGTTGGAAATAGGGTAGTACCAGGGGAGCTGAAGGAGGAGAAGTCAGGATATATTTTGGAAGTAGTATCAATAAGACTTCCTGATGAATTGGATATAGAAGGGGAGGCAAACAAAGGCATTAAAGACTATTCCTAGGTTTTTGGTATAAGCAACTGTGGGGCCATTTTACTGAGATGAAAAGATATGGAAGGAACAGAAATTTTTTGCGGGGGGGTGCAGATAGACAGAAAGCTTTGTTCTGATTATGTAAAGTTTGAAATGCCTTTAATATCTCCAAAAGAAAATGTCAAATAGGCAGTTGGATAAGTGAATCTGGAGCCTAGAAAAGAAAGAGCTGGTGACCCAAATGTGGGAGTCATTGACAGATGGTATCTGAAACCATGGGAACACATAAGATTGTCCAACAAGTGAACATAGGTGGAGAAAAACAGGGGACAAGAGGGCTGAGAATGGAGTCCTGTGTTACACTAATGTTTAGAGGTCAAGTAGGAGAGAAGCAAACAGATTAGTTAGGCAGACCAGTGAGGAAGGGGAAGACCAGGAGAATGTAGTGTCATTGAAGCTGGACAGTGTTCAGCGCTACTGAGAGGCCAAGCAAATGGAGGGCAGAAAAGGGACCTTAGGATAGAGTCTGTCGATGACCCTGACAAGAGCAGTTTCAGGATGAAGAGGGTCCTGCCTTTGTGAGTGCTTCAGATCACCCTGACATACTTTACTTCTTGTATTATCTTCATTAAGCTTCTGTATTTTTATTCTTCATTAAGTGGGCATATTAATATTTTTATAGTCCTTTATAATAGGTAATAACAGTCACTGTTGTTGAGAGCTTATTAGAATAGTGTGTGCAAAGGCATAGAGACATAACAAATGGTACGACCTTTCAATTGCATTAGTTGCATATGGTCAGAGTGTATAGTATGTGGGTGAGAATGAAGGTGGAAAGGATCAAAAAGAGTGAAGGTAAAGTTGGACAGGTAGACAGGGCAGATAGAAAAGAGTAAAGTTTTACAGTTTTGTAGTTTTTCAGAGTTTTGTCGTTTTCCTCTTATAGGTCTTATACATATTTTGTTAGATTTCCACATAAGTATTTCATTTGTAAGGGTGCTAATGTAAGTGGTGTTGTGTTTTATTATTTCGAATTCCACTTGTTCATTACTGGTACACAGGCATATGTCAGAAATATTATAAGTTCAATTGCAGACCACTGCAATAAAGTAAATATGCAATAAAGTGAGTCACATGAGTTGTTTGGTTTCCAAGTGCATATAAAGGTTATGTTTATACTGTACTGTAGTATACTTATACTCTATTAAGTGTATAATAGCATTATATCTTAAAAAATGTACATATACCTTAGCTAAAAATATTTTTTTGCTAAAAAAATTCTAACCATCAGCTGAGCTCTTCAGTGAGCTGTAATCCTTTTGCTGGTGGGGTGTCTTGCCTCAGAGTTGATGGCTGCTGATTGACTAGAGTGGTGGTTGCTGAAGGTTGGAGTGGCTGTGAAAATTTCTTAAAAGAAAACAAGAGTAAAGCTTGCTGCATCGATTGACTTCCTTTTTCACAAATGGTTTCTCTGTAGCATGCAGTGCTGTTTGTTAGCTTTTTACCCACAGTAGAACTTTCAAAATTGGAGTCAATCCTCTCAAACCCTGTTGCTGCTTTATCAACTAAGTTTATGCAATATTCTAAAGAAATTGCCATTTCTTTAGCAATAAAGTATTTTTAATACCACAAACTTTCAATTTAAAAATATGATATCTGCAAAGTGCAATGAAACGAGGTGTACCTGTGTAGGAAAGTGATTGACTTTTGTATATTAACTTTGTATCCTGCAACCTTATGATAATTGTTTATAGGCATTTTCTTATAAGGATTTTTTGTTATTGTTGATTCCTTAGAATTTTCCGCACAGATGATCATGTCACCTACGAACAAAAACAGTTTTATTTCTCCCTTCCCAGTCTGTATGCCTTTTATATCCTTTTCTTACTGCATTAGCTAGGACTTCCACTACAGTGTTGAAAAGCAGTGGTGAGAGGGAACATCCTTGCCTTGCTCCTGATCTCAATAGGAAAGCTTCAAGTTTCTCATCATTAAATGTGATGTTAGCCATACGGTTTTTTGTGTATATGTATATATTTATCAAATTGAGGAAGTTCACCTCTATTCTTAGCTTACTGAGAATTTTTATCATTATGGATGTGGATATAAAAAAAATATTTTTCAGCATCTATTGACATGATCATGTGATTTTTCTTTAGCCTATTGATGTGATGGATCACATTTTTTACTTCTAACTTTTTATTTCTAGGTAGCTTTTTACTTCTAAGGAGCTTTTACTTTTTGCTTTCACTTTTTTTTTTTTTTTGGTTGCACCTCCTGGCATGCAGAACTTCCCTGACCAGGGATGGAACCCACTGCAGCGGAAGGGTGGAGTCTTAACCACCAGACCACCAGGGGAGACTGCATGTACTTTTAACATTTGCTTTCAACTTTTATTTTTCACTTTTCACTTGTATTTTCTCCTTTTTCTTTTTACTTTCACTTTTCACTTTAAACGTCCACTTTCACATTTTACTTTTACTCCTACTTTTCACTTTTATTTTTAACGTTTCACTTTCTTTTCACCTGGCTTCTACTTTTGCTTTTTACTTTCACCTTTTACTTTTTATTTTTACTTTTTACTTTTACTTCTAACCTTTCACTCTTACTTTTAATTTTTACTCTTTCCACTTTTACTTTTACTTTTGCTTTCACCTTACTTTACACTTTTACTTTCACCTTTTACTTCTTACTTCTACTTTGTACTTTGTACTCTTCACTCTTACTTATACTTTTTACCTTTACTTATTTGATTTTAAATGTTGAACCAACCTACCTGGGATAAATCACACTTGGTTATAATATATAATTCTTCTTATACATTGTTGAATTTGATTTTCTAATATTTTATTGAAGACTTTTATATTTATGTTCGTGAGAAATGTTGGTCTGTATTTTTCTTATAATGTCTTTGTGTGGTTTTTTGTATTATGGTAATGCTGGCTTCATAGAATGAGTTAGTTAATTTTCTCTTCTTCTATTTTCTGAGAGAGATTGTAGAGAATTGGTATAATTTCTTCCTTAAATGTTTGATAGAATTCACCAGCAAACCTCTCTGGGCCTGGTGCTTTCTGTTTTATAAGGTTATTAATTATTGAATTAATTTCTTTAATAGGTATAGGCCTATTCAGGTTGTCTATTTTCTCTTTGTAAGTTTTGTCAAATTGTGTCTTTCAAGGAATGGTTCACTTCATATAGGTTATCACATTTGTGGGCATAGAGTTGTACACAGTATTCTTTTATTAACCTTTCTATGTCTGCAGGATCTGTAGTGATGTCCCCTCTTTTATTTCTGATATTATTAATTTGTGTCTTCTCTTTTTTTCTTAGTTAGCCTTGCTAGGTGCTTAGAGATTTTACTGATTGTTTTAAAGAACCAGCTTTTTTTTTTTCCCCTCTATTTCCTTTTTTCAGTGATTTCTGCTCTAATTTTTATTATTTTCTTCTTACTTTGGATTTAATTTGCTCTTCTTTTTCTAGTTTTCTAAGGCAGAATCTTAGGTGATTGATTTTAGATAATCTTTTCTAACACAGTTGACCCTTGAACAATGTGGGGATTAGAGGTGCCAACCCTCCAAGCAGTTGAAAATCTGGTATAATTTTATAGTTGGCCCTCTTTTCCTTACATGCAGTTCTGCACCTATGGATTCAATCAACTGTGGATCATTTAGTACCACAGTATGTATTTAAAAATCTGCATATATTAATACTATGTATAAAATAGACAAATGATGGGAACATACTGTATAGTACAGGGAACTCTACCTAATGCACTGGGGTAACCTAAGTGGGAGGGAAGTCCAAAAGGGAGGAGATATCTGTATGTGTATGGCTGATTCATTTTGTTGTGCAGTGGAGGCTAACACAACATTGCAAAGCAACTATATTCCAATAAAAATTAATTTTAAAAATCTGCATATAAGTGCAGTTCAAACCAGTGTTGTTCAAGGGTCAACTATGTATACATTCAATGCTATAAACTTCCTTCAAAGTACTGCTTTCACTGTATCCCACAAATTTTTATGATTTGTGTTTGCATTTTCATTTAGTTCAAAATATTAAAACTTTTTTCTTAATTTCTTTTTTGACCCATGTGTTATTTAGAAGTGTGTTGTTTAATTTCCACATATTTAAGGATCTTCCAGTTATCTTTCTGTTACTGATTTCTAGTATAATTCTACTGTGGTCTGAGAGCATACATTGTGTGATTTGTATTGTTCTAAATTTGTTAAGATGTGTGTTATGGCCCAGAATGTGTTCTATCTTGATGAATGTTCCATGTGAGCTTGAGAAGAATGTGTATTCTGCTGTTATTGGATGAAATAGTCTATAGACGTTCATTATATCTAGTTGACTGATGTGTGGTATTAAGTCCAACTATGTTCTTACTGATGTTCTGCCTGCTGGATCTGTCCATTTCTGATAGGGGGAGTGTTGAAGTCTCCAACTACAATAGCTGATTTGTTTATTTCCCTTTCCAGTTTTACCATTTTTTTTGCCATATGTGTTTTGATGCTCCATTGTTAGGTGCATATATGTGAAAGATTGTCATATTTTATTGGAGAATTGACCCCTTTAACATTATGCAATGCCCTTCTTTATCCCTTCTAACTTTCCTTGCTCTGAAGTCTGCTTGTCCAAAATTAATATAGCTACTCCTGAATTATTTTGATTGGTATTAGAATGATATATTTTTCTTCATCCCTTTACTTTCGATCTATGTAGACTTTATATTTAAAGTGGGTTTCTTATAAGTCAAGTCATTATGCTGTACACCTTAAGATTATGCAGTATGGTATGTCAACTATATCTCAATAAAACTGAAAGAAAAAAAGTCAAAAGGTAACATGTTGGTGGAGATGTGGAGAAAAAGGGAGCCCTGTACTCTGTTGGTGGGAATGTAAATTGGTGCAGCCACTACGGAAAAACAGTATGGAGGTTCCTCCAAAAATTAAAAATAGAACTACCATATGACCCAGAAATCCCACTTCTGGGTATATTTCCAAAGGAAATAAAATCACTATCTCAAAAAGAAAAAAAAAACCCTTGATTTCTTGTAGACAACATATGATTGGGTCTTGATTTTTGATCCACTCTGACAATCTGTATCTTTTAATTGGTGAATTTAGACCATTGACATCAAAGTGACGACAGCTAACACTGCTGTATGTTATACAGAAAAGTTAAGAGAGTAAATCCTAAGAGTTCTCACCACAAGGAGAAAAATTTTTTTTAATTTTTTCTTCTTGTTTTTCCTTGTATATATATGAGAAGATCAATGTTAACTGAAACTATTGTTGTAATAATTTCACAATATATGTATATCAAATCATCATGCTGCATGCCTTAAACTTATACAGTGATATGTCAATTATTTCTTAATAAAATTGGAAAAAAATCAGAAAAAAGGCAAAAAGTTTTATTGATATAGTTGGTTAATATCTACTATGTTACTGTTTTCTATCTGTTGCCCTTGTTCTTTGTTCTTATTTTTGTCTCCTGCTCTTTTTCTGCCTTTTGTGGTTGGAGTTGGCTATTTCCCTTCCCCCAAGTCAGTTAGGTTCTGACAAAACTTCAGCAGGTTAGGCTCTGGTTATATTGTTTCTCCTGAGGGCAGGTCTTGTTAAGAACAGGATGCTCTACTATATTTCAGAATGGTTCTTTTTTTCTCCCCCTGCTGGAAGCATGAGGAGATTTTTCTCTGATAGTCACTGTGAGAATTTGGTAGAGTTTCAGCAGGTAAAACACAGGAGTGTGAGGGCCCCTAATGACTGAATCCCCTAGGAGTTTTTCTCTCTGACTTGTCCATAGTTAGCCTCTAGCAATTCATCCATTATAGTTCAGATTCAGCTACTCCTGCATGGGTTCCCATGGAGGTTTTGTTTATAGGTTTATGCTCTGGTAAGTTGTTGATTCTCTTCATTCACCTGTTGGTCTCTCCAATTTGGAGGTGGGGAAACAGTGGTTGACCCTGTGACCTCACTTCCATTATGGATCTAAGAAGAGTTGATTTTTTTTTTTTGGCCACACCGCATGGCTTGCAGGATCTTAGTTCCCCAACCAGGGATTGAACCCACACCCTTGGCAGTGAAAGCACAGAGTCCTAACCACTGGACTGCAGGGGAATTCCCTGAGTTGTTGATTTTTATTAAAGATAATTTTTAAAGAGAAGTTTTAGGTTCATAGCAAAATTGAGAGGAGGATATAGAGATTTCCTATATACTCCCTGCCCCTACATATATATAGACTCCCCCCATTGTCAACATTCCCCACCAAAGTGATATATTTGTTATAAATGGTGACCTGTGTTGACAAATCATAACTCTCCAAAAACCATAGTTTACATTAGGGTTCACTCTTGGTGTTGTACATTTATGGATTCGGACAAATGTATAATGACATGTATCCATCCCATCATTACAATATCATACAGAGTATTTTCACTGCATAAAAATCTTCTGTGCTCCACCCATTCATTCCCAACTTCTGACCCTGAATTGTTGATTTTTCAGTTTGTTCAGCTTTTTCTTTATTGTTAGGATGAAGCAGTGACTTCTGAGCTTCTTACATGCCAGACTGGAAACCACTTAACCTCGTTTAATTTTTTAGAATAAAGGTTAAAAGCAAGAATTTTCTATTTAACTAAGAGCTTTGAGTGAGTCTGGGGCTTAAGATTTTATTGTATCTTAAGCCAATTGAAATGGTTCTTCTGAACTATGTATTGCAGCTAAGAATACAAGGAAAAATCCGCTGTTCATACTAGGGAAATATTATTAAAGTTTTATTAGCAATCTCATAACTATTGTTTTAGCTTTGAATTATTCACATCTGAACATTAATTTCCTGGCTTGCTCAATTTTCAAATCTCTAGTACTGTTGAGTCTAGAACACAAAAACACTAACATGCTCAAATATGGCAGTCCCACAGCACAGTTTTCCTATGATGAAATAGGAATAATAGGCCAAATGCAATTACTTGAAATTATGCATTTTTCATTACAATAGTCATTGTTATTTAAAACTGAGAGTTTAGATTGAGGACTTTAATTTTCACTGTTTAGAAAGGAATGTTTTTGGTTTCCGGTACTTGAAGCATCAAAAAAGGATGATTGTTCCATGATACTGTTAATGTGTTTCTGGCAATAATAGGCTTAAAGGAAATTTATTTGAAAATAGAAAAAAAAATGAAACAGTCTCGGTGTGTGTACCACTTAACATGTTTCCTATTGTCTGTAGATCTAGCCATTCATTCATATACTGATAACCTAAAAATTGGATTCAGGGTACTTTAAGAGGAGTGCCATCAAGATTGTCAATAGAAAACTTTCTTTCCTCATATTTTATTTTTTCTTTTTTAAATTTATTTTTAATTGAAGTATAGTTGATTTACGTGTTAATTTCTGCTGTACAGCAAAGTGACTCAGTTATACACATACATACATTCTTTTCAATATTCTTTTCCATTATGGTTTATCCCAGGATATGGAATATAATTCCCTGTGCTATACAGTAGGACCTTGTTGTTTATCCAGTCTACATGTAATAGTTTTCATCTGCTAACCCCAAACTCCCAGTTCATCGCCCCCACTTCTTCACATTTTAAAGTACTTTACTGCCATATCTTAGGTAATTATCCTGGATAAATCATGTTGCTGGAACTCTTGTATTTTGCCGCCTTTGAAAACTATAATTGCCATTATAAGTCAGGATCTCAGTCACATTACAAATGGACATTTACTAAGCAGACATTAAACAACTAAAAAGTTTCATTAGTGTGGTTTTTATATAGCAATACAAAAGGCAGAAGTATAAAAGTGAACAGTATAGTGGCTGGTTTGCTAAGGATGTGAAGAATTAAAGTATGCTTTCCTAATAATATTATATTACTATAGTGGATGGAGCCTCATGACGGCAGGGAATCTTGCCCTAAAAAATACATTAGAAAATTAAAAAAAAAAAAAACTTGATGTGATGTATTTGAAATTACTATAATATTTGAGATGGGACACTAGGTAATTGTTGTTCTATCTTTGTCTCATCCAATATTAAAGCATGCAGTAGGCACTTAACAAATGTTTGACTTAATGAGTGATATTATTTAATTGTCATGATTGAATGAGTGGCATCATTGAATGTCACTAATGAATGACAAATATCATTTAAAAATACCCATTTTTATTGCTAATATGAAGTTAAACAATGGTATTGTGGTTATGTGAATAAAAAGAAATCTTTACATGAGATACATGTCAAAATATAATTGATCCTTATTATTTATGGATTTGTGAACTTACCTACTCACTGAAATGTATCTGTAACCCCTAAATCAACACTTGTGATGTTTGTATGGTCATTTGCAGACACGTTCAGAGCAGCACAAAATTGGAGTGGCCCAATGCACACGTTCCCAGCTGAGGTTGAACAAGGTGACTCTCAGCCTTCTTGTTTCAGTCCTCGTACTGTAAACAAGTGACTTCATAATCTACTTAATGATCACATTTTTGCGCTTCTTCTGGGTTATTTTGCTGTTTAAAATGGCCTCCAAGCGTAGTGCTGAAGTGCAGCGTAGTTTTCCTAACTATAGGAAGGCTATGATGTACATTACAGAGAAACACCATGCATTAGGTAAACCTCTTTCCGTTACGAGTTATGGTGTTGCTGACCGTGAGTTCAATGTTAATAAATCAACATTATATATCATGTGTCTTTAAACAGACACACATAAGACGAGGCTGTGTATTGACCAGTTGTCCACAAGGTGACCAGAGGCTTGCAGGAACCTAACCCTGTTTTTCTACCATGAGCAGTGGTTCAGTGTTTGCTAATTCAGTGTTTGTGATAAATTTATAGAACATAGATATCCAGAAAAATGAGAATTGACTGTATTTACCGATGAAGTGATGGAGCGATCTGGGGTTTGCTTAAAAATAATTCACGGAGGCACAGGGAATTGGGTTGGGACATAGATGAAACACATTGATGAGTTGAAAATTGGTGAAGCTGCAATTAGCTGCTCATTAAACTATTTTCTCTATTTTTGTAAATGTTTGGGGTTTCCATAATAAAAAGTTGTTTTCAAAATCCCATTCTAAGTATTTAAAGACTTTAATTCCAAATATTTTCATGAATGTTTGCTGCTCCCAATTTTAGTACTTGACTCAAAATTTTCCTAATTTTTTTCCTCCCTCTATCATCCTGTTTCCTCCAGGTTTACCCCATTCTACTGTTGTAGGTAAAAGAAAATGGAAGGAAGTTAGAATACAATCTGAGGGCTTTGAAAAGAGTTTAATTGGATTTTACAGACCCCAAAAAAGTAAATTATGTCTTGCAGGGTCTGTCCACCTCTCTAGAACAATCAACACATTAAACAAACAAGCTGTTGCCAGGGACTTTATTTACACAGCTCTCCTTCTTACCTCAAGGACTCTGTGACATCCTCTGCTTTTTTGCTTTTCTGAGAATAAATTCTCTAAGGGAGCCTTCCTAGTAAGGGTTAACCCCTGTACACTGTGTCTAGCAGTGATTGGCTGAGAGAGTTTGTTTACCTTAAAGGGAAGAAACACTTTCTTTTTTAGTTTCTTGTTGACTTTGACCCTAGAGTATACAGGATGATTTCAGGACTGCCCTTGATAGATGAAGAATTTATAAACTGGCCTATGACGTTGGCTCACAGAGAGGGAGGAATAGACCACCAGCTCTGTTTATTTGTTTTTTTGTCTTAATTAAAAAAAAAAAAAAACACCCAGCCCAGCCAGAGTTGAAAGAAGTAGGAGAAAAATACAGGGAAAACAACATAATTGTACCTTGTACTTTCCTAATGTTTCTTGCCTGTGGGGCTCAAAATATTCTCTAAACATTAACTCAAACATCAGTAGCTCCAAGGTACAGACAGGGCAAACATTATTACCCTCATCTGAAAGATGAGGTGAGGCAGGGCAGGGAGTCAACAGAGCCGAGATTAGGACTCAGAACTTGACTGCTGTTCAGCAACCAGCAAAGTAACTCCAGGACCCTTCGCTGCCTTCTCTGGGTGGTTTTCCTTTCGCATCTTAGTCATAACCCATCCCCTCACCATAAGCCTTTTGTGAGATCTCTTCTCTCATCTGTGAGGCCTTACCGGACCACCTGGACCACTAAATAGTATCCCTCCATCTGCCCCCACCCCAACCCCCATCACATCATGCCTTTCTCCAGCTTTGATTTCTTTTTGACCTTATTACCTGGCACATTGTTTATTCCTGGTCTCCCTCCATTAAGATGCTCCATGAGGGAATACTGTATTACTGTGCCTCCAATGCCTGTTGAGCCCAAAGTGGGTACTGAGTAAATATTTGTTGACTAACTCCCTTCCTTTATTAAAATTTGCTTTTAGTTAAAATTCAATAGTGTTATCTCAAGGTGGTTGAGAAGGCTTAACATATCTCCTAGGGGTTACTTTCATTATAATAGGAGAAACCTTACTGTGAATTAGCCAGAGGAACAAAGCTCTAATTCATTGCAGCTAATAATTTCAAGAAAGTATTTCTGCCCAGCAAGGGGTCCTTTTTGATGATCTCTGACCCTATGTCCAAGGCCAGCCCTCCCAACAGCGGTCATCAGAAACAGTGAGAAAAGAAAAGTGGATGAGAAACAGACTTTGTATTCTGTACATCAGTAGTAGGTTTAAATTGTGAAGAAATAAAACAGGATTTTATTTTAACTGAAATATATTCAAGATCAGAAGTAAAACCTTTCAGTGCTTTTAGACAACATCTTTTTCTGTCCTACATCTTTCTTTATGTCAGGTATCTGGCTTTCATTTTATCTAAAAAAACATGCTTTTCACACACACACACGCACACACACACACACACACACACACACACACACATACATGGAAAGGAGGCCTTGCCTTGTTAGGGGAGCAATCAGAGGGATGCTTCTTTAGAGACCCAGACCCTCATTGAATCAAGGATATGGCAGAGAAATCCCTCTCCTGCAGGCTTGTCTATTGATTAAGAGCTTCGTGTAGCTTCCTAATGGCAAACTTTGAACAGTCATGTGGTATAAAGGGTGAGCCTTTTCTCACGGAAACCCACCATCATGACAAATTGTAATTAGGAGCAAATCAGAGCATGATCAGACTTCTGGTGGCTTCTGAAAGGTGCAAGTGCCAGATTAAAGTCTATCTAGATGATAATCCATATTGTGGCTATTGTGTAAATTTATTTTTGTAAAACTTAATCAAATTTTCACATTGGTTATTTCTAATTTATTCTCAACTGCTTTATACGTTTTGATATTTTTTGTGTTCATTTGCTTTTTTTTTTTTTTACACCCAAGTCTTGGTCCAGGAACCATTTAAAGTGCCTTACAAATACACACACACACACACACACACATATATATATATATATATATACACACGCACATATACAATAAGAAAAAAGATTACATTAAAAATTGGTGAAGAGGAAATCAATATAATGGAAAAGTGAGAATAGGCAAGGTGAGATAAGAATAATAATGCCTAAACATATACCATTTGCTGGGGAGAGGTAGGCACTGTTCTAAGCACTTTGCATATAGGAACTCATTTTATCTTGACAACATCCCTACAAGATTAGTGCTGTTATTCTCATCATTTTACAGATGAGGTAACAGGCGTGGAGAAGTGATTGTGACCATACAAATAGTAAGGGGTAGAGCTCTGGGGCTCAAAGCTCAGCACTCTGGCTCCATCATGCTTTACTGATTCAACAATGAAGCTGGAAATAAGATTAATACACAAAGTAGAAATTGTAAGGTCCCGCCGTCCTGCTAGAGGCAGACCACAAGTTTACCTCTAAGATTTTTGGCAGACAAAATCAAGAAGGAAAAACGATCAGTTACAGGATTCACAGTGTTTAGGAGATAAAAAACAAGCTAGTTGCTCAAGAGTAGCATAATTATTTCTAGTTGGGAGACCAGGAAGAAAATTCTCTTGTAAATTCTCACAAAGAAGTCACTATGTGATGAAGTGGACACTATTCTCCAGTTAGGCTGTCAGGTTTTCATAGGTCTGTTTTTTTTACATTCTTCACTGTGTCATAATGTATAACCAACACCAAAGCCAAGTTCAGTAAAAGGCAATTCTGCAAGGGTGGTGATTTCTGAAGATGTAGTCAGGTTTGTGGATCTCTGCTGGTCTGGCTTAATTTAGGAAAACATTTTAAGCTATTTAGAGGGAAGAATGGACTGTAGATTTCACAGGCCACTGTCCATAATTATTATTCCTCTCAATTGAGCTTTTGTAAAACTTTGAGTGGTAGCGAGTTTGAGGTTATTTCCTGACCAGTACCTGGAGTGCAGCTTTTCTGTGCTATTGGTTAAGTACAGAGCTTTAGCTTTAGCAGCTGACTGAGTTGGGTGAAGGACAGATTTTCTTGTAAAAGCTGAGGAAATGCAAGGAGACTCTTTGAATAGAGGGCCACCCAGTCTGTATAGGACTACATTCAATGGGATAGAGTCTGGGGCCTTGACCACCCCCAAAATATATGGAGCCAAAATGACTCTGTGGGGATCAAAAAGTTCCCCACAGACAATTTCAGTATGGACTTCTGAAAGCAGGTATAACCAAATACATACCTCAGTGATTAAAAACAAATCTCAGTAATGGACTCCTAACATTTTTAAACTTAAAAATAAAACCAAGGTAATAAAAATATAAACATAATTTAAAAAATAAAATAGTATAAAGAATCTTAACCAAAAAAGCAATCATCCTTTACAGCAGCCCTCTCCTTTCCTGTTTCACTCACCAAAGGCTACCACTTAAATTTTCTGTTGTTGTTTTTACATTTTACCCAGATTTATAATTTTTTAAAATATTCTGCCACATTTGCTTTATCATCCTCTCAGTCTATATACATATATAGAGATAGATATAGATAGATAGACATATGATTAATTTTTTTGACCATTTGAGAGTAGTTTGAATACATCATGGCCCTTTACCCTTAGAAACTTCAGTATGTATTTCCTAAGTACAAGTTGTATATTCTTTAAAAAAACCACAGTACAACTCTCAAATTCAGGAAGCTTAACATTGGCTCAATATTTTATCTTATCTATAGTTCATATTGCAGCTTCTTCAATTGTCTCAATAACGTCCTTTAGAGCATTTGTTCTCTGTAAGTGCAAGATTTGGTTCAGGATCAAGTATTGATTTGTCACTCCTCTTAATCTCCTTTATTCTGAAATGATTCCTCAGCCTTTCTCTGTCTTTTACAACATTAACACTTATTTTTACATTTTTAATTTTTAAAAACTTTGAGATAAAATTGCCACACAGTAAACTGTATATAAATTGTGCAATTTGATAGGTTTTGAAGTATGTATACAAGTTTCCACATGTCCCTTTGTAATTTCTCTCTCCAGCCACCCCATCTCCCCCATTCCCCATACAACCACTGATTTGCTTTCTATTACTAGATTAGTTTATATTTTTAGAGTCATGTAAGTGGAATGATAAAGCGTGTACTATTTTTTTCAGCACAGTTATTTTGAGATTCATCCATGTTGATGCATCCATCAATATTCCATTCTTTTTTATTGTTGAAGTATTCCTTTGTATGGATACACTATGGATTGTTTACTCATTCACCTGTTGATGGGCATTTGGGTCGTTTACAGTTTTTGGCAATTACGTATGAAGCTATGAACATTCATGTACAAATCTTGTATGGACATACTTACCTTCTAGATAGACCTATAAGGAAATATGTGGATTATATGGTAGGCCCATGTTTGATTTCTTAAGAAACTGCCAAACTATTCAAGCGGTTTTACTATTTTATATTCTTATAGCAGTGTAGGAGAGTTTCAGATCCTCCAATTTCTAGCGAACACTTCGAATGTCAGCCTTTTTAATTTTAGTGATTCTACTAAATGTGTAGAAGTGTCTCATTGTGGTTTTAAGCATTTCCCTAATGACTAATGATGTTGAGCACGTTGGGTGTGTTTGTCATACGTATATCTTCTTTGGTGAAGTGTCTTTTCAAAATTTTTCCTTGATATTGAGACTTTTGAATGTTTCTCAATTTGGGTTTGCCTGATGTTTCCCTGTTACTAGATTTAGGCTGTGCATACCCAACTGGAATAACATAAACATAATATTTCCTTCTCAGAGCATTTTATCTGGAGACACACTTTATCTCTCTGCTCCATGTTGGTAATATAATCCCCTGGTCAATGTGTGGCCCAGCCTTCCTTCCCCATAGTTACTTTTTCCCCTCTTTCGACTAATAAGCAATTTGTGGAGAGAGATTTTGAGACCATGGAAATGCTCCTGCTCCTCGTCAAATTTCCTCCTGGATTTAGTATCACTTGATGATGACGTCCTGAACCAATCTTTACTAGTATTGTTGCAACGTATTGATTTTATAATTTAAGCACTCCTATATTTATCAGTTCACATGCTACTGTAAGAGAGAGCCCACTTGACCTCTCTCTCCCTCCCTCCCCCGCCTTTTTTTGGCCGTGCTGCTTGGCTTGCGAGATCTTAGTTCCCTGACCAGGGAAATCTACCTAGCTAGCTAGCTGGCTATCTAGGAACTGTAAAAATTTAACAACTAGCTAGTACGGGCAAGGCTGGGAGAGGTGGGAAACCCTGATTTTTAGCATTTGCCAATTTCCATGGTGTAAATACCCCCACTATAGATGGTTTCAAGCTACCATTATGAAGTCACTGAATGCATCTCTGGAAAGAAATGCACAATTAGCTCTCATGAGCCAATAGAATTAGCTAGCTAATCTAACTAATCCAGCTCATCTACCCTAGCTAATCTAGCTAGCTCATCTATCTATCTGTCCATCTCTTCACCTACCTACTTACCTATTCCTCTAATTCAATCCAACCCCTCAGGCTTCTTCCTTGACGTCACTCATTTCATATTTTATCCTCCCTTCTTCTATAGTGACAATCCCAGCTCTCAACAACACTAACATGTTAACTCATTTGTTTATTCCTATAATATACAAATAATTGTTTAAGAATTACTACACCCATATCACTACTGAAAACAAAACAGTTAAAAAGAGTTCAAGATTTATTTGCATTTCCCCTAGACTGCAGGCATGTGGTCAAATCAGGTTTAAAAATTCCTTGGGTTAGTCACCCCCATTCCATTTCAGTTTGGTTATGTCGTTCATTTGAAGTATAGTTGGGTTCATTTATATTTGTTTGCATTCAGTTTTGGGTTTTTACTCTCATCTTTGTGGGCTTAATTATATTTTTTGAATATGTAGAACATCACATAGTTCCAAAAGTACAAAAAGGTTTTTTTAAAGAAGTGTTGCTCTCTCTTCTATCCCTTCTACCCCATTTACCACACCTCTTGTAGGTCTCCAAGTGCATTAATTTCTTTTTTTTTTTTAGGAAAAGTGGCTGCATGTAAATTCAATTTTTTTTTTAACATCTTTATTGGAGTATAATTGCTTTACAATGATGTGTTAGTTTCTGCTTTATAACAAAGTGACTCAGCTATACATATACATATATCCCCATATCCCCTCCCTCTTGCATCTCCCTCCCACCCTCCCTATCCCAGCCCTCTAGGTGGTCACAAAGCACCGAGCTGATCTCCCTGTGCTATGCGGCTGCTTCCCACTAGCTACCTGTTTTACATTTGGTAGTGTATATATGTCCATGCCACTCTCTCACTTCGTCCCAGCTTACCCTTCCCCCTCCCCATGTCCTCAAATCCATTCTCTACATCTGCGTCTTTATTCCTGTCCTGCCCCGTAGGTTCTTCAGAACCATTTTTTTTTTTTTTTTACATTCCATATATATGTGTCAGCATACGGGTATTTGTTTTTCTCTTTCTGACTTACTTCACTCTGTATGACAGACTCTAGGTCCATCCACCTCACTACAAATAACGCAATTTCATTTCTTTTGATGGCTGAGTAATATTCCATTGTATAAATGTGCCACATCTTCTTTATCCATTCATCTGTCAGTGGACACTTAGGTTGCTTCCATATCCTGGCTATTGTAAATAGAGCTGCAATGAATATTGTGGTACATGACTCTTTTTGAATTACAGTTTTCTCAGGGTATATGCCCAGTAGTGGGATTGCTGGGTCGTATGGTAGTTCTATTTTTAGTTTTTTAAGGAACCTCCATACTGTTCTCCATAGTGGCTGTATCAATTTACATTCCCACCAACAGTGCAAGAGGGTTCCCTTTTCTCCACACTCTCTCCAACATTTATTGTTTGTAGAGTTTTTGATGATGGCCATTCTGACTGGTGTGAGGTGATATCTCATTGTAGTTTTGATTTGCATTTCTCTAATGATTAGTAATGTTGAGCATCTTTTCATGTGTTTGTTGGCAATCTCTATATCTTCTTTGGAGAAATGTCTATTTAGGTCTTCTGCCCATTTTTGGATTGGGTTGTTTGTTTTTTTGGTATTGAGCTGAATGAGCTGCTTGTAAAGTTTGGAGATTAATCCTTTGTCAGTTGCTTTGTTTGCAAATATCTTCTCCTCTTCTGAGGGTTGTCTTTTCGTCTTGTTTATGGTTTCCTTTGCTGTGCAAAAGCTTTGAAGTTTCATTAGGTCCCATTTGCTTATTTTTGTTTTTATTTCCACTTCTCTAGGAGGTGGGTCAAAAAGGATCTTGCTGTGATTTATGTCATAGAGTGTTCTGTCTATGTTTTCCTCTATGAGTTTTATACTGTCTGGCCTTACATTTAGGTCTTTAATCCATTTTGAGTTTATTTTTGTGTATGGTGTTAAGGAGTGTTCTAATTTCATTCTTTTACATGTAGCTGTCCAGTTTTCCCAGCACCACTTATTGAAGAGGCTGTCTTTTCTCCATTGTATATTCTTACCTCCTTTATCAAAAATAAGGTGACCATATGTGCATGGGTTTATCTCTGGGCTTTCTATCCTGTTCCATTGATCTATATTTCTGTTTTTGTGCCAGTACCATACTGTGTTGATTGCATTAATCTCTTATTTATCCTTTCTGTGTTTCTTTTTGCAAAAATAAGCAAACACATGTATTTCATATTTCCCCTTCTTTCTTAGACAAAGATACAAAGATACCATACTACAGGTATTCTTTTGAACTTTGCATTGTTCACTTAACAGTATATCTAGAACTCACTCCATATCTGTTTATATGAGCTTCCTCTCAAGAAATAAACTTAAAAAAATTTTTCACCGCTACCTATTACTCTATTGAGACTGCATTCTATAGTTTATAAAACCAATCTCCTACATATGAGCATTTAAGTTGTTCATAGTATTTTGAAATTACAAATAATGCTACAGTGACAAATTTTGTGCCCATTTATTTTCATACTGTTGAGGTATATCTTCAGTGTAGACTTCCTAGAAGTAGGGTTGCTGGAGAAAAGATAAATGTAGAAGTAGTTCTGTTATATGTGGCAACGACCATTTTTTAAATTTACTTCTCTTTTTTAATTCTGCCTCAAGTATTTAAGTAACATGTTTATAGTGCCTTTAAAAATATATTAATTTAGACATTGGCATTTGATTTCCTATTATGATAGGTGAGGACTTGCACACTTATTTATTTATTTTTTTTGTTCTTTCTCCTTTTGTAATTTCAGATTTGATTTGTACATTCATTTTTCCTCCTAGTTCTTAAATGAAAACATTAGAAAATTTCCATAGTTTTTCTGTTAACTGTTAGATTACAAGAGACTTCAGTCTATTCCAGACTATTCATCACATGTCCCCATTCCCATACAGTATCAAAACCCCTGCTCTCATCCAATTAATGCTTCTCCCCTCATTCAGCTCAGATCTGCTAGATGCGTGCAGTGGAGGAGGAGTGTCTGGTTCATTATATTTCTTAATCCAATTATTCTCAGCAGACATTTTGGGGCCACTCCAGGTTGAGTTCAGAGAAGGTTATCTTTCTTTCATGGGTCTCCTTTGGAGATTTCTTAGAGAAAATCTAAGGGGTGCTGGGGTCAGAAGTCTTACTGTGGATCCATCCATCTGGTATTGCCTTTACTCCTGCTGGCTGTCAACAACTTCCTCTTCAACCTCTGAGCTTCCAAAAGGTCATTATTATTTATTTTATTTACTTATTTATTTTTTTGGCTGCATTGGGTCTTCGTTGCTGGGGACTTGCACACTTATACCTTATCTCTTCCTCCTTCTTCCCAATGGTTTTATCACTGTTCTCCACGTTGGCACTTAGGAACGTTAGCTTCTATAATTTCTGCTAGCCCTTTTCTGAAATAAACACAAGAAGTGTGCTTGCAATGCCAAAGTAGCTTTAATATAAGTCCCCTAGCTTGACTTTAATTGATGGCCCTCCTGTTTTTTGAAATTTTTTAATTTTTTCTTTTTAATTGAAGCATAGTTGATTTACAGTGTTATATTTAGTTTCAGGTGTACAACACAGTAATTCAATATTTTTATAGATTATACTTCATTTAAAGGTATTATAAAATAATGGCTATATTTCCCTGTATTGTACAATAAATCCTTGTAGCTCATTTAATTTAGCCATAGTAGTTTGTACCTCTCAATTCCCTACCCCTATCTTGTCCCTCCTTTCTCTCCCTCCCTGCTGGTAACCACTAGTTTGTTCTCTATATCTGTGAGTCTGTTTGTAATCTGTTATATTCTTTCATTTTGTTTTTTAGATTCTGCATATAAGTAATAACATACAGTATTTGTCTTTTTCTGTCTGAATTATTTCACTAAGCATAATACCCTCTAGTTCCATCCATGTTGTTGCAAGTGGCAGAATTTTATTGTGTTTTTTATGGCTGAGAAATATTCCATTGTGTATATATATATATAAAACATCTTTTTTATCCATTCATCTTTTGGTGGACACTTAGGTTGTTTCTATATCTTGGCTATTTTAAATAACGCTGCCAAGAACATAAGGGAACATATATCTTTTTGGGTTAGTGTTTTGTTTTCTTCGGATATACACCCAGGAGCAGAATTGCTGGATGATATAGTAGTTCTAGTTTTAGTTTTTTGAGGCGCTTCCATACTTTTTTTCTGCACCAATTTACATTTCCACCAACAGTTTACTAGGTTTCCTTTGGTCCATATTCTTGCCAACGTTTGTTATTTGTGGTCTTTTTATGATGGCCATTCTGACAGGTGTGAGGTGATATCTCATTGTGGTTTTCACTTGCATTTCTCTGATTATTAGCGGTGTAGAGCACCTTTTCATGTACTTGTTGGCCATTTGTATGTCTTCTATAGAAAATGTGTATTCAAGTTTTCTGCTCATTAAAAATTTTTTTTTATATTGAGTTGTATGAACTGTTTATGTATTTTTTGTAAACATCTTTATTGGAGTATAATTGTTTTACACGGTTGTGTTAGTTTCTGCTGTATAAAAAAGTGAATCAGCTATACCTATACTTATATCCCCATACCCCTTCCCTCTTGCATCTCCCTCCCAACGTCCCTATCCCACCCCTCTAGGTGGTCACAAAGCACCGAGCTGATCTCCCTGTGCTATGCGGCTGCTTCCCACTAGCTAGCTATTTTACATTTGGTAGTGTATATATGTCCATGCTATTCTCTCACTTCGCCCCAGCTTACACTTCCCCTCCCTGTGTCCTTAAGTCCACTCTCCATGTCTGTGTCTTTATTCCTGTCCTGCCCCTAGGTTCTTCAGAACCTTTTTTTTTTTAGATTCCATATATATGTGTTAGCACAGGGTATTTGTTTTTCTCTTTCTGACTTACTTCACTCTGTATGACAGAGTCTAGGTCCATCCTCCTCAGTACAAATAACTCAATTTCATTTCTTTTGATGGCTGAGTAATATTCCATTGTATATATGTGCCACATCTTCTATATCCATTCAGCTGTTGATGGACACTTAGGTTGCTTCCATGTCCTGGCTATTGTAAATAGAGCTGCAATGAACATTGTGGTACATGACTCTTTTTGTTTTGTTTTGTTTTGTTTTTGAATTATTGAATTTTATTTTATTTTTTTATACAGCAGGTTCTTATTAGTCATCATTTTTATCCCCATCAGGGTATACATGTCAATCCCAATCGCGCAGTTCATCACACCACCCACCCTCACCCCAGTGGCTTTCCCACCTTGGTGTCCATATGTTTGTTCTCTACATCTGTGTCTCAATTTCTGCCCTGCAAACCGGTTCATCTGTACCATTTTTCTAGGTTCCACATATATGCGTTAATATACGATATTTGTTTTTCTCTTTCTGACTTACTTCACTCTGTATGATGGTCTCTAGATCCATCCACGTCTCAACAAATGACCCAGTTTCGTTCCTTTTTATGGCTGAGTAATATTCCATTGTATATATGCACCACATCTTCTTCTTTATCCTTTCGTCTGTCGATGGGCATTTAGGTTGCTTCCATGACCTGGCTATTGTAAATAGTACTGCAATGAACATTGGGGTACATGTGTCCTTTTGAATTACGGTTTTCTCAGGGTATTTGGCCAGTGGTGGGATTGCTAGGTCGTATGGTAGTTCTATTTTTAGTTTTTTAAGGAACCTCCATACTGTTCTCCATAGTGGCTGTATCAATTTACATTCCCACCAACAGTGCAAGAGGGTTCCCTTTTCTCCACACTCTCTCCAACATTTATTGTTTGTAGAGTTTTTGATGATGGCCATTCTGACTGGTGTGAGGTGATACCTCATTGTAGTTTTGATTTGCATTTCCCTAATAATTAGTGATGTTGAGCAGCTTTTCATGTGCCTCTTGGTCATCTGTATGTCTTCTTTGGAGAAATGTCTATTTAGGTCTTCTGACCATTTTTGGACTGGGTTGTTGGCTTTTTTAATATTGAACTGCATGAGCTGTTTACATATTTTGGAGATTAATCCTTTGTCCATTGATTCATTTGCAAATCTTTTCTCCCATTCTGAGGGTTGTCTTTTCGTCTTGTTTATTGTTTCCTTTGCTGTGCAAAAGCTTTGAAGGTTCAATAGGTCCCATTTGTTTATTTTTGTTTTTATTTCCATTACTCTAGGAGGTGGATCAAAAATGATCTTGCTGTGATTTATGTCAAAGAGTGTTCTTCCTATGTTTTCCTCTAAGAGTTTTATAGTGTCTGATCTTACATTTATGTCTCTAAACCATTTTAAGTTTATTTTTGTGTATGGTGTTAGGGAGTGTTCTAATTTCGTTCTTTTACATGTAGTTGTCCAGTTTTCCCAGCACCACTTATTGAAGAGACTGTCTTTTCTCTACTGTATATCCTTGCCTCATTTGTCATAGATTAGTTGACCATAGGTGCGTGGGTTTTTCTCTGGGCTTTCTATCTTGTTCCATTGATCTATGTTTCTGTTTTTGTGCCAGTACCATATTGTCTTGATTACTGTAGCTTTATAGTACAGTCTGAAGTCAGGGAGTCTTATTCGTCCAGCTCCATTTTTTCCCCTCAAGACGGCTTTGGCTATTCGGGGTCTTTTGTGTCTCCATACAGATTTTAAGAGTTTTGTTCTAGTTCCGTAAAAACTGCCATTGGTAATTTGATAGGGATTGCATTGAATCTGTAGATTGCTTTGGGTAGTATAGTCATTTTCACAATATTGATTCTTCCAATCCAAGAGCATGGTATATCTCTCCATCTGTTGGTATCATCTTTAATTTCTTTCATCAGTGTCTTATGGTTTTCTGCATACAGGTCTTTTGTCTCCCTAGGTAGGTTTATTCCTAGGTATTGTATTCTTTTTGTTGCAATGGTAAATGGGAGTGTTTCCTTAATTTCTCTTTCAGATTTTTCATCATTAGTGTATATGAATGCAAGAGATTTCTGTGCATTAATTTTGTATCCTGGAATTTTACCAGATTCATTGATTAGCTCTCGTAGTTTTCTGGGAGCATGTTTAGGATTCTCTATGTATACTATCACGTCATCTGCAAACTGCGACAGTTTTACTTCTTCTTTTCCAATTTGGATTCCTTTTATTTCTTTTTCTTCTCTGATTGCTGTGGCTAGGACTTCCAAAGCTATGTTGAATAATAGTGGTGAGAGTGGACATCCTTGTCTTGTTCCTGATCTTAGAGGAAATGCTTTCAGTTTTTCACCATTGAGAATGACGTTTGCTGTGGGTTTGTTGTATATGGCCTTTATTATGTTGAGGTAGGTTCCCTCTATGCCCACTGTCTGGAAAATTTTTATCGTAAATGGATGTTGAATTTTGTCAAAAGATTTTTCTGCATCTATTGAGATGGTCATATGGTTTTTATTCTTCAATTTGTTAATATGGTATATCACATTGCTTGATTTTTGTATATTGAAGAATCCTTGCATCCCTGGGATAAATCCCACTTGATCGTGGTGTATGATCCTTTTAATGTGTTGTTGGATTCTGTTTGCTAGTATTTTGTTGAGGACTTTTGCATCTATATTCATCAGTGATATTGGTCTGTAATTTTCTTTTTTTGTAGTATCTTTGTCTGGTTTTCGTATCAGGGTGTTGGTGGCCTCATAGAATTAGTTTGGGAGTGTTCCTTCCTCTGTAATTTTTTGGAAGAGTTTGAGAAGGATGGGTGTTAGCTCTTCTCTAAATGTTTGATAGAATTCACCTGTGAAGCCGTCTGGTCCTGGACTTTTGTTTGTTGGAAGATTTTTTTTGTTTGTTTATTTTTGGCTGTGTTGGGTCTTCGTTGCTGCGCGCTGGCTTTCTCTAGTTGCGGTGAGCAGGGGCTGCTCTTCATTGCAGTGCGCGGGCTTCTCATTGAGGTGGCATCTCTTGTTGTGGAACACAGGCTCTAGGCACATGGGCTCAGTAGTTGTGGCATGCAGGCTGAAGAGCTGTGGCATGCAGGCTCAGTAATTGTGGCTCGTGGGCTCTAGAGCGCAGGCTCAGTAGTTGTGGAGCACAGGCTTAGTTGCTCCATGGCATGTGGGATCTTCCTGGACCAGGGCTTGAACCCGTGTTCCCTGCATTGGCAGGTGGATTGTTAACCACTGCCCCACCAGGGAAGCCCTGTTGGAAGATTTTTAATCAGTTTCAATTTCATTACCTGTGATTGGTCTGTTCATATTTTCTGTTTCTTCCTGGTTCAGTCTTGGAAGGTTATACCTTTCTAAGAATTTGTCCATTTCTTCCAGGTTGTCCATTTTATTGGCATAGAGTTGCTTGTAGTAGTCTCTTAGGGTGCTCTTTATTTCTGCAGTATCTGTTGTAACTTCTCCTTTTTCATTTCTAATTTTATTGATTTGAGTCCTCTCCCTCTTTTTCTTGATGAGTCTGGCTAATGGTTTATCAATTTTGTTTATCTTCTCAAAGAACCAGCTTTTATTTTTATTCATCTTTGCTATTGCTTTCTTTGTTTCTATATCATTTATTTCTCCTCTGATATTTATGATTTCTTTCCTTCTGCTAACTTTGGGTTTTGTTTGTTCTTCTTCCTCTAGTTCCTTTAGGTGTAAGGTTAGATTGTTTATTTGAGACTTTTCTTGTTTCTTGAGGTAGGCTTGTATAGGTATAAACTTCCCTCTTAGAACTGCTTTTGCTGCATCCCATAGGTTTTGGATCGTCGTGTTTTCATCGTCATTTGTCTCTAGGTATTTTTTGATTTCCTCTTTGATTTCTTCTGTGATCTCTTGGTTATTTAGTAACATATTGTTTAGCCTCCATGTGTTTGTGTTTTGTATGTTTTTTTCCCTGTAATTCATTTCTAATCTCATAGCGTTGTGGTCAGAAAAGATGCTTGATATTATTTCAGTTTTCTTAAATATACTGAGTCTTGATTTGTGACCCAAGATGTGATCTATCCTGGAGAATGTTCCGTGCGCACTTGAGAAGAAAGTGTAATCTGCTGTTTTTGGATGGAATGTCCTATAAATATCAATTAAATCTATCTGGTCTATTGTGTCATTTAAAGCTTCTGTTTCCTTATTTATTTTCATTTTGGATGATCTGTCCATTGGTGTAAGTGAGGTGTTAAAGTCCCCCACTATTGTTGTGTTACTGTCGATTTCCTCTTTTAGAGCTGTTAGCAGTTGCCTTATGTATTGAGGTGCTCCTATGTTGGGTGCATATATATTTATAATTGTTATATCTTCTTCTTGGATTGATCCCTTGATCATTACGTAGTGTCCTTCCTTGTCTCTTGTAACATTCTTTATTTTAAAGTCTGTTTTATCTGATATGAGCATTGCTACTCCAGCTTTCTTTTTTTTTTTAATTAATTAATTAATTTATTTATTTATTTTGGCTGTGTTGGGTCTTTGTTTCTGTGCGAGGGCTTTTTCTAGTTGCAGCGAGCGGGAGCCACTCTTCATCGCGGTGCGCGGACATCTTACTGTCACGGCCTCTGTTGTTGCGGAACACAGGCTTCAGACGCGCAGGCTCAGTAGTTGTGGCTCATGGGCCCAGTTGCTCCGCGGCATGTGGGATCTTCCCAGGCCAGGGCTCGAACCCGTGTCCCCTGCATTGGCAGGCAGATTCTCAACCACTGCGCCACCACGGAAGCCCTCCAGCTTTCTTTTGATTTCCATTTGCATGGAATATCTTTTTCCATCCCCTCACTTTCAGTCTGTATGTGTCCCTAGGTTTGAAGTGGGTCTCTTGGAGACGCGTATATATGGGTCTTGTTTTCGTATCCATTCAGCAAGCCTGTGACTTTTGGTTGGAGCATTTAATCCATTCACATTTAAGGTAATTATCCATATGTATGTTCCTATGACCATTTTCTTAATTGTTTTGGGTTTGTTTTTGTAGGTCCTTTTCTTCTCTTGTGTTTCTCACTTAGAGAAGTTCCTTTAGCATTTGTTGTAGAGCTGGTCTGGTGGTGCTGAATTCTCTTAGTTTTTGCTTGTCTGTAAAGCTTTTGATTTCTCCATCGAATCTGAATGAGATCCTTGCCAGGTAAAGTAATCTTGGTTGTAGGTTCTTCCCTTTCATCACTTTAAGTATATCATGCCACTGCTTTCTGGTTTGTAGAGTTTCTGCTGAGAAATCAGCTGTTAACCTTATGGGAGTTCCCTTGTATGTTATGTGTCATTTTTCCCTTGCTGCTTTCAGTAATTATCTTTGTCTTTAACTTTTGCCAATTTGATTACTATGTGTCTCCATGTGTTTCTCCTTGGGTTTATCTTGTGTGGGACTCTCTGCACTTCCTGGACTTGGGTGGCTCTTTCTTTTCCCATGTTAGGGAAGTTTTCAACTATAATCTCTTCAAATATTTTCTCATGTCCTTTCTGTCTCTCTTCTCCTTCTGGGGCCCCTATAATGCAAATGTTGTTGCGTTTAATGTTGTCCCAGAGGTCTCTTAGTCTGTCTTCATTTCTTTTCATTCTATTTTTCTTTATTCTGTTTCGCAGCAGTGAATTCCACCATTCTGTGTTCCAGGTCACTTATCCGTTCTTCTGCCTCAGTTATTCTGCTATTGATTCCTTCTAGTGTAGTTTTCATTTCAGTTATTGTATTGTTCATCTCTGTTTGTTTGTTTGTTCTTTAATTCTTCTAGGTCTTTGTTAAACATTTCTTGCATCTCCTCCATCTTTGCCTCCATTCTTTTTCCGAGGTCCTGGATCATCTTCACTATCATTATTCTGAATTCTTTTTCTGGAAGGTTGCCTATCTCCACTTCACTTGGTTGTTTTTCTGGGGTTTTATCTTGTTCCTTCATCTGGTACTTAGCCCTCTGCCTTTTCATCTTGTCTATCTTTCTGTGAATGTGGTTTTTGTTCCACAGGCTGCAGGATTGTAGTTCTTCTTGCTTTCGCTGTCTGCCCTCTGGTGGATGAGGCTATCTAAGAGGCTTGTGCAAGTTCCCTGATGGGAGGGACTGGTGGTGGGTAGAGCTGGCTGTTGCTCTGGTGGGCAGAGCTCAGTAAAACTTTAATGTGCTTTCGTGCCAATGGGTGGGGCTGTGTTCCTTCCCTGTTGGTTGTTTGGCCTGAGGCAACCCAACACTGGAGCCTACCTGGGCTCTTTGGTGGGCTAATGGCAGACTCTGGGAGGGCTCACGTCAAGGAGTACTTCCCAGAGCCTCTGCTGCCTATTTCCTTGTCCTCACGGTGAGCCACAGCCACCCCCCTCCTCTGCAGGAGATGTTCCAACACTAGCAGGTAGGTCTGGTTCAGTCTCCCCTGGGGTCCCTGCTCCTTCCCTTGGGTCCCCATGCACACACTGCTTTGTGTGTGCCCTCCAAGAGTGGAGTCTCTGTTTCCCCCAGTCCTGTTGAAGTCCTGCAATCAAATCCCACTAGCCTTCAAAGTCTGATTTTCTAGGAATTCCTCCTCCCGTTGCCGGACCCCTAGGTTTGGAAGCCTGACGTGGGTTTCAGAACCTTCACTCCAGTGGGTGGACTTCTGTGGTATAAGTGTTCTCCAGTCTGTGAGTCACCCACCCAGCAGGTACGGGATTTGGTTTTACTGTGATTGCACCCCTCCTACTGTTTCATTTTGGCTTCTCCTTTGTCTTTGTATGTGGGGTATCTTTTTTGGTGAGTTCCAGTGTCTTCCTGTCGATGATTGTCCAGCAGCTAGTTATGATTCTGGTGTTCTCGCAAGACTGGGTGAGAGCATGTTCTTCTACTCTGCCATCTTGTTTCCTGGCTCCTGTTTATGTATTTTTGATATTACCTCCTTATCAGTCATATCATTTGCAAATATTTTCTCCCATTCAGTAGGCTGTCTTTTTGTTTTGTCAATGGTTTCCTTTGCTGTGCAAAAGCTTTTAAGTTTGATTAGGTCCCATTTGTTTATTTTTGCTTTTGTTTCCTTTGCCTAAAAAAACAGATCCAAAAAAATATTGCTACAGTTTATGTCAAAGAGTGTTCTGCCTATGTCTCCTTCTATGAGTTTTATGGTTTCCAGTCTTACATTTAGGTCTTTAATTCATTTTGAGTTTACTTTTGTATATGGTGGAGAAAATGTTCTTATTTTATTCTTTTACACGTAGCTGTCAAGTTTTCCCAGTACCACTTATTGAAAAGACTGTCTATTCTCCATTGTATCTTCTTGCCTCTGTTGTCATAGATTGACCATAAGTGCATGTGTTTATTTCTGGGCTCTCTATTTTCTTGCATTGACCTATGTGTCTGTTTTTGTGCCTGTACTATACTCTTTTGATGATTGTAGGTTTGTAGTATAGTCTAAAGTCTTGGGGGATGATACCTCCAGGTTTGTTCTTTTTTCTCAAGATTGCTTTGGCTATTCAGGGTCTTTTGCAGTTCCATATAAAGTTTAGGATTATTTGTTCTATTTCTGTGAAAAATGTCCTGTGTATTTTGATAGAGATTGCATTAAATCTGCAAATTGCTTTGGGTAGTATACCATTTTATTTATTTATTTATTTATTATTTTTGGCTGTATTGGGTCTTCGTTTCTGTGTGAGGGCTTTCTCTAGTTGCGGCAAGCGGGGGCCACTCTTCATCGCGGTGCGCGGGCCTCTCACTGTCGTGGCCTCTCTTGTTGCGCAGCACAGGCTCCAGACGCACAGGCTCAGCAGTTGTGGCTCACGGGTCTAGTTGCTCCGCGGCATGTGGGATCTTCCCAGACCAGGGCTCAAACCCGTGTCCCCTGCATTGGCAGGCGGATTCTCAACCACTGCGCCACCAGGGAAGCCCCAGTATACCATTTTAATAGTATTAATTTTTCCAATCCAAGAGCACAGAATATCTTTCCATTTCTTTGAGTCCTCTTTGCTTTCCTTTATCAATGTTATACAGTTTTCAGCATATATGTATTTTACCTCCTTGGTTAAGTTTATTCCTAGGTATTTTATTATTTTTGATATAATTGTAAATGTGATTTTTTTCTTGAATTCTCTGATAGTTAATTTTTAGTGTATAGAAAAGCAACAGATTTCTGTATATTAATCTTGTATCCTGCAACTATACTAAATTCATTCATAGGTCTAATAGTTTTTTGGTGGGGACTTTAGAATTTTCTATATGTAGTATCATGGCATCTGCAAATAGTGGCAGTTTTACTTCTTCCCTTCCAATCTGGAGGCTTTTAATTTCTTTTTCTTTTTGTCTGATTACTATGGCTAGGACTTCCAATACCGTGTTATATAGAAATGGCAAGAGTGACCTCCCATGTTTTAAAGCTGCTGCTACCAGCTCAGCTTCTCCATTGGTTAACTCTGTACCTTCAAACACCTTCCTTCATTTTCTTGTCCATCTGCTATAGCAATGTCATAAGCTGGAAACCCTGGGCTGGATCTGGCATTGTTTGGCCCTATTAATATTTCAAAATGTTTTAAAGTAGCTGTCAACATTAAAAGATTTTTCATAAAAATCTAGGCTTTTCTTGGTACATTGGAATCTCTGGGTCTCTGTTTCTTCATGTCAACAATCCTTTGGAGCTAAGGAGCTGCTGCTGCCCCATTTAGATAGGGCATGTTCTAACTGCCCTCATTTACTTTGCCTACTGGGCTATATGAGTTTGCAATCCCTGAACTACAGAGTCTATCTTCTCTCTGGGAGATAAGGACATTAGTGCTCCTACCCTTCCCTTTATTTGGATCAGTGTATATTTATTCTTCTGTTGTTAATCTGAAAATCAATGACAGTATTTGCATTTTCATGACTAATTAATTTTATTTCTATGTTTTATTAAAAAAATTAGCTCACTGGACTTCCCCAGTGGTGCAGTGGTTGAGAATCCACCTGCCAATGCAGGGGACACGGGTTCGAGCCCTGGTCCGGGATGATCCCACATGCCACAGAGCAACAAAGTCTGTGCACCACGACTACTGAGCCTGCTCTCTAGAGCCTGCAAGCCACAACTACTGAGCCTGCATGCCGCAACTACTGAAGCCCATGCGCCTAGAGCCCATGCTCTGCAACAAGAGAAGCCACCGCAATGAGAAGCCCTCACACTGCAACGAAGAGTAGCCCCTGCTCACCGCAACTAGAGAAAGCCTGCGTGCAGCAACGAAGACCCAACACAGCCAAAAATAAATAAATAAATTTATAAAAACTAAAAATTAAAAAATAGCTCACTGAAAAGCCAAGTGGTGGGCTAGACTTATATTTCTTACTCTAGTTTTTTCTTTTTTAAAAAAGAAATTAATTAATTAATTTATTTATTTTTGGCCACGTTGGGTCTTTGTTGCTGTGTGCAGGCTTTGTCTAGTTGCAGCGAGCAGCGTCTACTCTTCATTGCAGTGCATGGACTTTTCATTGCAGTGCGTGGACTTCTCATTGCAGTGGCTTCTCTTGTTGCGGAGCACGGGCTCTAGGCACCCAGGCTTCAGTAGCTGTGGCACGTGGGCTCAGTAGTCATGGCTCACAGGCTCTAGAGCACAGGCTCAGTAGTTGTGGTGCACGGGCTCAGGTGCTCCACGGTATGTGGGATCTTCTCGGACCAGGGATCGAACCGGTGTTCACTGCACTGGCAGGTGGATTCTTAACCACTGCACCACCAGGGAATTCCCCTTACTCTAGTTTTAATGCTATGATTACTCAAAGGAGAGAGTCTGAGTGCATTCTTCATTTCTACACCCCACCAATTACTTCCTATATATTCTAGTTTTTCCCAGACATGAATGTGCCCTTATACTTCCCCCTCCCTCCTCAGAGCTTTCTTTCCCAGGGCCTCACTTTCTGGCTCCAATCTGACCTGGTCATCTTTAATCTTCTTGCTCAGTTGTTGTCTTGTGATTTTGCTTCACTGCTCTCTTGTTTCTTGGATCTCACGCATTTTTTTTAATGCCTTCATTTAGTGGAGGCATACCATCAGCTAACTGCCTAAGAGAAAAAAATATTTATTTTTTTTTTAAACAAACTTTTTTTTTTTTTTTTTAACATTTTTTTTCTTTTTGGCCACGCCACATGACTCGCGGGATCTTAGTTCCCTGACCAGGGATCGAACTCCCTGAAGCATGGAGTCCTAACCAAGGAATTCCCGAGAAAACATCTTTATTACCTGCCTGCTATTTGTGTCTGGGTAGGTGTGTATAGAAGCCTAGGTTAAAAATACTTTCCTCTCAGAACCTGAAAGTCTTTCCTTCACAGTTTTCCAACATATCCAGAGTTCCAATTACAGTCTGGTGCTTGTTCTTCTGTAGGTAACTTAGTGCATGTGTTTTTGTGTATGTGTATGTGTGTTTCTTGTCTGGAAGTTTTTAGGGCCTTCTGTTTGGTTCTGGAATTTAACAGTTTCATGCTGAGTAAAACTTAAAGTGCTTATAATGACCTGCAAGGCCCTCTATGGTCTGGCTCCCAATTCTCAGTTTCTCCTCAAAACTTACTACTCTCCAGTAGCTTACTCCTCTCCAGCCACAGTAGCCTCCCTACTGTTCCTTGAACCTGCCTAGCATGTGTTGGAGCCTGCTCTTTAGCTATTCTCACTACTGATATGCTCCACCCACAGATAGTCTCCTTCAAAGGCAGACTCTCCCTGCTTATCTTATTTAATACTGCAACCCTCCTGCTGCTGCCCCTGTACTCTCAATCCCTCTTACCTTGTTCTACCTTTTTCTCTATTCTATAACATACTTGTAACATACTATAACATTTACTTTTGCTAAGTGTTTATTGTCTATCTCTCACTGAGAGAACCAAATCTTCATGAGATGAAGAAATTTACTTTATCTTAAATGCCTAGAACAAAGCCTTCTACCTTATAAGTGCTCAATAAATTTTTGTTGAATGATATTGGTTATGTTGAACTCATACAGCTAGCTCATAAATGATTCCTATTCAGGCAGGCCAAAGGAAGGATGACAAAGAGGATCACAGTGTTCCATGAGTGGAAGAGTTGAACCTAACATGTACTCACTTTGAGATTACAGTCTTGTAATTTATCAAGAAAGAAACTGGCTTGCATTTCAGATGGACTGGTATAAGTCAATAGCTCTGTAGTTTGTGGGGTGCAAAGAGTTGTTCTTTCAAAAAATGGGATATGTTAAACACCAAGTCCATGGATGGAACTTTTTTTGGACATTAATTTGAGGGACCAAACATGAAGCTGTAAAAGAAACCAACCAATTCTACCAGGGTTGGTAACAGCTTTAATGAAACACTTTGGGGGAAAAAAAGAATATGTCTTTTACATTATTTTTGGACTTCAAAATATTATCCTGTTCCATACCCTCAAACCCCTCTCACGAAGATAACCAACTACAGTAGTGTAAACTTAGTTAATTCAATAAAACACATACTTCAGTTGATGCAGTTAATTCTAATGAAAACTGAAAGATCACAGCATAGAGTTTAAAGAACAATTGTTCATTGATGGTTTATATACATTTGTGAGAATTGCTTGTAAGTGGACTTGCATACCTATTTTTTCTTTCATTCATTTATTCTCCAAAAATGTGTTGAATGCTGATACAGTCCTAGCCTTCAAGGTTCATGCAGTCTAGATCAAGAAAACAGATAAGTGGACAGGCCTAAACTTACACAGTGAGTGTTAGAATCCAATTTTCTGATTCTCTAGAATACTGTTTAGAATTTAATTTAAAATTCACATTTTCAGTACTTAGTCAAATGCAAAATATAATTTACAAACACTTTAAACATCCATTGTTGAAATGTGAGATGCACTTTTGACTTTTAAACATCTATTTTATACCCACGTTGCAATTAATTAAAACATGATTCTATAAATTCTGACTAGAAGTCTTATTGCATCTTATAATGACTACATTCCTGTTTTTGACGTGTCTTATCCACATTATATTTGAGTGTCTCAAAACACTGTGTATAATATGTATGCCTGGATGTTGGATTTATTAAGCAGAAAAGAAGTGAGAGGCAGAATATAGTAGTCATTAAGGGAGCCAGGTTTCACATGTCAAGGAAAATTTCACAGAAGAGGCCATTTTGAAGAGTATCTTCAAGATGAGACGTGGAATTGGAGCAGTTTGGGCCAATATTCTGTTAATAGCTATATAATCATCATGGACAAATCTATTTTCCCCTGCATAGTGTCAGGACACATAATGACCTCTAGCTGGGCTGAAATTTTTTTTTTTTTTTTTAGTTTTTAAATTTAATTTATTTTTTTTATACAGCAGGTTCTTATTAGTCACCCATTTTATACACATCAGTGTATACATGTCAATCCCAATCTCCCAATTCATCACACCAGTTTTTAAAAAAAAATTTATTTATTTTTGGCTGCGTCTGGTCTTAGTTGTGGCATATGGGATCTTCGTTGAGGCATGCGGGATCTTTTGTTGTGGAGCGTGGGCTTCTCTCTAGCTGTGTTGTACAGGTTTTCTCTTCTCTAGTTGTGGCACGCAGGCTCCAGGGCATGTGGGCTCTGTAGTTTGCGGCACATGGGCTCTCTAGTTGAGGTACGTGAGCTCAGTAGTTGTGGTGTGCGGGCTTAGCTGCCCTGCGGCATGTGGGATCCTAGTTCCCCCATCAGGGATGGAACCCACGTCCCCTGCATTGTAAGGTGGATTCCTTACCACTGGACCACCAGGGAAGTCCCCGGGCTGAACTTTTAAAGTTCAAGATATTTATGTGCTTTTAAAATTTCACTTGACAGCAACTCACTTGATATTCATTTGGCCAAAATGGTATTTAAAAATACTGTGTATAAATGGCCACCTGAATACATTTCTCCCTTAAATTCTAACTCTTGAGACTGTGAGGAGTTTTTATGTTAAGGCTTATTCACACCAAGAAATGCCAACGTTTGTTGCCAACTAGTTATGATTAAGGAGGACTGAAAATGAGGCTCTAGACTTTCTTTTTTTAAATTGAGAATTACTGCTTGGATTCAGTTTTTATGGCTTGATCCCATAATGGATGAATTGGCCCACTTCTGAGGGAACACATTTCATGTAGCGTAGATCTGTGTGTGGGTATTTATCCACTGAATTTATGTAGTGTACATTTTATCCCAAATGAAGAATATTAAAAAATATTTACTTGAAAATAGTAATAAAATTTAAAATAATAAAAAAGTCATAAAATTTAAATAGTGAACAAGAGAGAAAGACTAAGGATAGTTGGACAGAAGGGGAGAAGGGATACAGTTACTTGGAAGAAGTAAGGTAGAGAATAAAGCAAAGGCAATGTAAAAAACAACTCAGCATAGCAGGCAATATAACTGATATATTAAGCAGCTAAGGTTATTATGTAATTGATATATTGAGCAACTAAAGTCATTTGATTCTTGGTGCTAGAAGGCATGATTATACTGTTGTAATTTATTTTTAAAAAAAGGGAAACCATGCTTCATTAGATAATGGCTTTTACATTTGACATTTTATTTTTTTATTTTTTACTGAAGTATAGTTGATTTACATGTTGTGTTAGTTTCTGGTGTAGAGCAAAGTGGTTCAGATATATATTTGTGTTTGTGTGTGTGTGTGTGTGTATTCTTTTTCATATACTTTTCCATTATGGTTTGTTACAGGATATTGAATATAGTTCCCTGTGCTATACAATAGGACCTTGTTGTTTATACATTTGACATTTTATATAGCAGATTTAAATACATCTAAGTATTGTTCAGTTCTATAAGGCTAAAATACTTACTTTACAAACTTCTCAAATTTCACATGTAGAAAGTCATGCAAACTAAATGAATACCAAGCATTTAGCCCCCTAAAGTACGTTAGTGACTCTTGAGGGTCATAAGTAAAAAAACAAATTTCTTTTGCTCCTGAAGATCTAACAATCTACTTTGGAAGACAGCATATAGAATAATTGGAGAATAGTACAGTGCTGAATAAAAGCTTATGCTTTCTTATAAACAAATGCTAAATTATGTGGTAGAGAGTGAGATATTTTTAGAAATTTAGAAATCAATGTGGAGTAAAGAAGTCAGCAAAAGCTTCATAGAGGAAGACAGAGTTTGAGTTTGAAGGATGAATCCAGGTGGGAAAATACTATGAAATGAAGTATGAAAATATAAATTAGCCAACTTCCACAAAATATTTTTGTATGGAAAATGTAATAATTAAAAAACTCAAAGCGCAAATCAAAACCAAAAGGTATCACCTCACATTCATTAGGATGGCTATTATCAAAGAGAAAATAGCAAGGGTTGGTGAGGAGTTAGAGAAATTCGAACCCTTGTGAACTGTTGATGGGAATGTAAAATGGTGCAGCCACTATGGAAAACATTATGGGATTCCTCAAAAAATTAAAAATAGAATTACCATATGATCCAGAAATTCCACTTCTAGGTAAATATCCAAAAGAACTGAAAGCAGAGTGTCAGAAATATTTGTACACCCATGTTCATAGCAGCATTAAACAATCTCTAAAAGGTGGAGAACTTAGAACTACTACCCGTTGCTAACATTTTTCCTTCTGAGGTAATATTTCAACTCTCCATCCTTACTTTCTAGGTAATTTTCAACTTTTAATACTTCTTATTTATCCTTTCTTATTTTTACTCCAGTTTTCTCTCATGTTCGCTAAATAGTGGCCCTTTAAAATATTTGTTACACTTACACCTGAGATTATAGTGAAGGAGTATGTCTTAGTTTTCTACTAATCATTAGTTCAACTAAGAGGCATCTAACTCCTAAGATAATCTTTGCCTATTAAATCTCAAGTGACTACCTTCATTCCTATACCCATTTAGACTAAATTAGATTTCTTTGACTTTTCAATTGGCAAGACCAAGCATGTAGGCCTTCAGTAGTGGTCTTGCATAGAAAGACATAAATCTAGAGTCTGTTGCTTTGACAAGCACATTTTTGTTCTAACTCACGGACTGTTTGGTAGTAGTTCATAGGTTTGCCTGAACTTCTTGAACAGCAGAACTTGTAAACTATTTGGAAATCAAAACACCAGGTCAACAGTAGATAAAGCAGATATTTCCTTTCCCAATTTCTAGAGCCTTAAGAAGCAGAAGCCCCCAAAACTAGTGGGTGATGTGTCCCTTGCTGGAGCTGGACTGAATACGGAAAGTGGTAACACGGTGACTATGGATCATCCCCTCTGGTGTTCACGTGACCAGTGGGGCTGCAACTGATTTGGATATAGGACTGCGGTTGTAGGAAACACTAAGACTGTGCTTAGGTGAATCTGTTCCTTAGCTGATCCCAGCCAATATTTTTTTCAATGCATAAGAGATTTTTGGAGATAATTTTGTTTCAAATTGAACTTTACCATGTTAGTGTTACCTATTAAGCAGCACCCCAGTTTAATCTTTTGTATTGCAAGAGGAAACAGGTGATCATTATCAAATTACCACTATCACTAATTCCTTCAAACAGACTTCCAAATCACTGGTCTCTGTTGCAGAGATCCTACGCATTCTGACCCCTTTATCCCCACTACTTCCACTGGAGTTTTCACCTCCTGATATGAGCAGCACTTTCTCTTCATAGTCTTTAAAAATAATTATTCATAGACTGTTGTGAAATCTGAAAATAATATTACAGCAAAAATGTAGGTGCTTGAATCCTTCCCAATTTTCTCCTCTCAAACCAAAGGAATCTCCTTTTTAAAAGCTACTAGACTCAGTAGGACTGAATTTGTGCCTCCAGCTTGGGGCATGATGGCTTACCTAAGAATGTTTCTGGGCCCAATTTGTATGCGTGCATGTGTACCTCATGGCTGGGACATGCAAAGAATCTTGAGAGTTGCTCTTAGGTTCCCTCGAGAACTAAATTCATGTAACATCAGAAGGAATGATGGACGCTACTCAAGAAGACAGGGCAAGGGTAAGAAAAACTGTGACTCCGAGGACTATGGAAGCATATCCGAAGCCAAGGGGAAGCCTGTGCTCTGCCTTAGAACACAGAAGGAAGGAGCTGAGGGGACGGGGGTTGTATTGAATATATCCCAGACTAGAATCCATGTGAGTCCATTTCATACATTAATTATACAACAGTTTACTGTACACCATGTTTCTGAAATGAATAATATTATTCAAAGGTGTTCAGAATCGTCTTTTCGAATAGATGCTGCACAATGCACAAAACTCTCTTACAGTGCTGTTTATAGGGAAAAAGTCTAGTTTCTCATACACACAAGTTTTTGTATAGAAGCAGTACTGAGAGAATAACAGCAAACTGTTGGGCTGCAGAGAGAGAAAGAGATCAATTGATCCAGGGCTGGAAAGAGAGATTCAGTTCAGGAAAGAGCATCCCTGAGAGTAGCAGGCACTGACGGCTGGTAATTCAAAGCTGTGGTATCCATCAAGGGCATGGGCTAGGCGCTGCCAGGCAAGGAAATGGCCCTTAGGAACAGCAGAGAAGGTCACTTTAGGGAGATGATGTACCCTGCCCCTCAGGTCACCCTTGCAGAAGACGGTGAGACTTCTGTGTACCATCAGTCTTTAGTTTTATTAGTCTGGTTCGACTAGACAATCTCTAGTCAATTCTTTCTGTGTGAGAATTCAGTCTTATGACCTGAGTGAGGAAACAGCATCATAATTTTCAAGCATTCTGACAGCTCGGGCCAATTACACAGGCTCTAAACAGTGAAATGGCTCTCAGGTTCCAAGCTGGGAGGGAGGAATGAAAGGGAAATGAATTGCACATATTCTCTTCCAAAAGAGTCCTAGTTAGTGCCAACCAATTCCATCTTTATCCTGTAGTAATTTTCCTACCTTTCCTAATTCAGCAAACGGATTTATACCTGGCAAAGAGATGATTACAAATTTGTCATTTGGTGTTCTGCATACAAGTTCGGTAATATCTTCGTTATAAAGGCAATATGTTGCTTTTTAAAAATTAAACTTAGTTAGTTATTTAAATACTTTATTATGGAAATTTTCAAATAGAAAAAGTTGAATACTATACCAAACCCTAATTTGTCCATTTCATTCAGCTCCAATAGTTAATAAGATATCACAGTCTTATTTCATTAACAACCACTTCCAGCCCCTAGATTATTATTTTTTCCCTTTTTTTGGTTATGTTTTATTTCGTTTTTCCCCCACATCCTAGTCACTGAATTACTTTCAAGCAAATCCCAGACGTTTCATTTTGTCGATACCATTAACATACCTGAAAACAATTCCCCTTCATTGAATACTTGTTTAATATCAAATATGCACTCAGTGTTCTAAATATCCCCAACTATTTCATAAAATTTTTTGCAGTCTGTTTGTTCAAATCAAAATCTAAATAAAGTCCATACGTTGCCTTTAGCTAATATAACTCAAAAGCCCCTCTCTCTAATATCTCTTTTAATCTATAGATTACCCTTCCGTCTGTATTTTTTTCTTGCTATCTTTTTTTAAAGAGACTATGTCATCTGTCCTACAAAATTTCTCACTTTCTTGATTTCTGTTGCCTGCATATGTTTTTTTTTTCTTTTTTTAAACACGTTATCTCATTTTGTCTACATAACTACCTGATGAAGTAGAAAGAAGAGATAGTTTTACCACTGAGCAAAGGAGTTGATCAGGGTATGGAGAGATATAGCGGTTTGTCCAAACTTGGAGTTAATAAGTAGTTGAACCAAAACTAGAATCCAGGAAACACATTTCTTAAACCAGGGCTCAGCTCTTTTTACCCAAACACTGAACCTCTTATTTCATTAATTAAAGCAGTATTAAAACACCAAAAATCCTGAGGAGCCTTTGAATAAAAAAATTAAAATATTATTAGTACAGTTTAATGTTTTATAATTTCTTAAAAGTAATCCATGTACACTGTTATCTAGGCAGCATTTGTCATGAATGGGAATCACTGAGCCTCAATATATGTATATATGTTTACTTGTCTGCAGTAGTATATATGCCTATATGACTGTCTTAAATTTATTCTTTCGTATCATTCACATGCTTGAGTATTTCTTTGTCTTAGTTGCTATACTAGATTATAAACTTTTGGATGCAAAGTACAGTGTTAGTTTCTCTGCAGTTTCTCATAGTCAAATGTATGTGACTGATATTCAGGATGTTTGGTGAAAAACAAAGGCAAACTGGGCTGTGTGAATTCTCATTCAGTACTGAAGTAGAAACAGCATTTTCTGAGTAATGAAATACCTTCTACGTCTCTGCTTATTTTTCACTGCCATCTACTGGTGCCTGATGTTATTTCTGATTAAGATCTTTCGGGGGAAGTCTGTCATAGGGACTGAATGGAGAAAAAAGAAATTATGAAGTCATAAAAATTCTTTGAGAAAGTTCCTTTCAAAGGACTAGGTGCTTTTCTTGATAAGTAAAGCTACCTTAAGTGTACAATAAAAATTACTAACTTCTAAAAATTTCCATATCTATTATAATACCCTCTAAGCATTACAAAATCTGCTAATTAAACTTATAGATCATCTGCTACAAATTTTGAGGCATAAAATGAGTATAACTTCTATAGAGTAAAATTAAAATTATATTTAAATGTAAGCAAAGAGACTGAAGGATTGCTGTAAAATAGCAGGTCAGAAATGATAAAGGGCTGAAATAATATAGTAGAGATCTGTGAAGAGCACAAAATCTAGATATAAAGATGAGGTAGAATATGTAGATGAAATGACTGATTGATGGCTTAGGGACAATGAAGAGGGAATTATGATGACTCCAAAGTTTTAGTTGAACCCTTAGAATAACTCCCTTAACAAAGTGTAAATTCTAAGGAAGAACACATTTGAAAGAGAAATATAAGTTCAGTTTTGGACATGCTAGGTTTGATATTTGTAGATTCAGTGCCCTTGGTTGCACTGTCAATTAAACATGTGTTCAATGGTAACTAAATTTACCGTGATCACTTCACAATGTATACAAATGTCGAATCATTACGTTGTACACCTCAAAATAATAACAATAAAAGAATATAAAAAAGAAAAAATATGAGTATAACTTCTAGCCAACAATTCTTATCACAGTTGAATTACTGGCAAATTAATTTTAACAAATTTAACAATGTAGAATGATACTGCTGGTTGTTAATTAGAGTATATATTATACATACATGTGCTAGGTTCTGAAAACAGAGCAGAATATAAGAAAGCCATGGCTTTGATCCTAAGAGAAGATAATTGTAAATATTGGAGGGAGGAGGTATAAAAATTTCTCATTTAGGCTTTTTCTAAGTTTATGCAAAACACATCAACAAAATGAATTCTAAAAGTAATTTAATCTCTGTAGTAAAATAGGTATTTTTTTGCATTTTGAATTTATCATTATAGTTAAAACAGATTAAATTAGCTTTCCTAACCCCTTATATAGTGATTTAGATTAAGGCCTTTTGATATGTCATATTATTGAGTCTTGTGCTCTTTGGTGACTGTTTTTTGGGAGAGAATGAATTGCTGAGGTAGTTTTAAAAATCACAATGCAGTTGATCTAGCAATAACCTCAGTTTTTATAGTAAACCATATGAAACATTGCTATTCCAAGCCTGAAAAATTTATTATATAAATACACATATCACTTTTACAAATCATTAAACATTTTTTTTTCACTTGTTTAGCAACATAGAAAGTAGAAGAAACAAAATGCAGAACTAAGAAAAGAAAGGTTAGTGACTAGTTAGGGTAAGTCTAAATTTAAATTTACTCAAAAATAGAGTAATACTATTTCAATTACTGTAACTTTGAAACATAATCTTTCTCAAGATTGCTTTGGCTATTTGGGGGTCTTTTGTGGTTCTGTACAAATTTTAAGATCATTTGTTGTAGTTTTGTGAAAAATGCCATTGGAATTTTTGGCTGTGTTGGGCCTTTGTTGCTGTGCACGGGCTTTCTCTAGTTGCAGCGAGCAGGGGCTACTCTTTGTTGCAGTGTGCAAGCTTCTCATTGCAGTGGCTTCTGTTGTTGCAGAGCACGGGCTCTAGGTGTGCGGGCTTCAGTAGTTGTGGCACATGGGCTCTAGAGCGCAGGCTCAGTAGTAGCGGTGCACGGGCTTCGTTGCTCCGCGGCATATGGGATCTTCCCAGACCAGGGATCGAACCTGTGTCCCCTGCACTGGCAGGCGGATTCTTAACCACTGTGCCACCAGGGAAGTCCCCCATTGGAATTATGATAGATGTTGCATTGAACCTACAGATTGCTTTGTGTAGTATGGACATCTTAACAATATTCTTCCAATCCATGAGTATGGAATGTCTTTCCATTTACGTGAGTCTTTTCAATTTCTTTCATCAATGTCTTATAGTTTTTAGTGTACAGGTCTTTGACCTCCTTGGTTAAATTTATTCCTAGATATCCTTTTTAATGCAATTGTAAATGGAATTGTTTTCTTAACTTCTCTGACAGTTTATTAGTTTATAGAAATGCAACTGATTTTTGTGTATTCATGTTGTATCCTGCAACTTTACTAATTTATTAGTTCTAACAGTTTTTTGGTAGAGTCTTCAGGGTTTTCTATATATAATATCATGTCATCTGCAAGTAGAAACTGTTTTACTTCTTCCCTTCAGATTTGGACGCCATTTATTTCTTTTTCTTGCCTAATTGCTCTGGCTAGGGCTTCCAGTACTATGCTAAATAAAAGTGGCAAGGGTGGACATCCTTATCATGTTCTTGATCTTAGAGAAAAAGCTTTCAACTTTTCACCATTGAGTATGCTGTTAGCTTGTCACACATTGCCTTTATTATGTTGAGGTACCATTCCTTCCATACCTACTTTCCTGAGAGTTTTTATTATGAATAGATGTTGAATTTTGTCAAATGACGTTCCAGCATCTATTGAGATCATCATATGATTTTTATCTTTCATTTTTAAAATGTGATTAGTAGATGATTTGCAGATGTTGAACCATCTTGCACCTCTGGAATAAATCCCACTTAATCATGGGGTTTCATCCTTTCACTGTATTTTTGAATTAGGTTTGATGGTAATTTGTTGAGGATTTTTGCATCATTGCTCATTAGGGATATTGGCCTGTAATTTTCCTTTCTTATAGTTTCCTTGACTGGTCTTGGTATTGAGGTAATGCTTGCCTCCTAAAATGAGTTTGGAAATTTCCCTCTTCTATTTTTTGGAAGAGTTTGAGAAAGGTTGCCATCTGGTCTTAGACTTTTGTTTGTTGGAAAGTTTCTGATTACTAATTCAACCTCCTTACTAGTAATGGGTCTGTTCAGATTTTCTGTTTCTTTATAATTCAGTCTTGGTAGGTTGTATGTTCTAGGAATTATCCATTTCTTCTCATTTATCCAATTTAAAGTTTTGTCAATTTTATCTTTCCAAGAAACCAACTCTTAGTTTCATTGATCTTTTCTGTTTACTTTTTAGTCTCTGTTTCATTTATTTCTGCTCTGATATTTATTTCCTTCCTTCTACTACCGTTGGGCTTTGTTCTTGTTTTTCTAGTTCCTCTAGGAGTAAAGTTAGGCTATTTGACACTTTTCTTGTTTCTTGAGGTAGGCTTTTTATTGCTGTCTGCTTCTTAGAAATGCAGCATCCCATATCTTTCGGTATTTTGTATTTCCATTTTCATTTGTCTCAAGTTATTTTTTGATTTCCCTTTTGATTTCTTCTTTGACCCATTTGCTGTTCAGGAGCATATTGTTTAATCTCTGCATATCTGAAAAATTTCCAGTCTTCCTTTTATAATTGTGTTCTAGTTTCACACCATTGTGGTCAGAGGATATGCTTGATATGATTTCAAACTTCTTAAGACTTGTTTTGTGGCCTAACATATGATCTATCCTGAATAATGTTCCATGTACATTTGAAAAGAATGTGTATTTTTCTGCTTTTGGATGAAATGTTCTGTAAATGTCTGTTAAGTCCATCTGGCCAAATGTGTTGTTTAAAAGTCCAATGATTCCTTATTGATTTTCTGTCTGGAACATCTATCCATTGATAAAAGTGGGATATTGAAGTCCTTTACTATTATTGTATTGCTGTCAATTTTTCCCTTTAAATCTGTTAATAATTACTCTATATATTTAGGTACTCCTATGTTGGGTGCATAAATATTTACAAATGTTACATTTTCTTGTTGGACTGACACCATTATTATATAATGACCTTCTTTGTCACTATTACTTGCTTTGTGCTAAAGTCTATTTTCTCTGGTATGAGTATGGCTATCCCAGCTTTCTTTTGGTTTCCATCTGCATGAAGTCTTTTCCTATCCCTTCACTTTGAGACTATCTGTGTCCTTAAAGCTGAAGTGAGTCTCTTCTCAGTAGCATATAGTTGGGTTTTTTTTTTTTTTAATCCATCCAGCCATTCTGTGTGTTTTGATTGGAGATTAAATTCATTTACATTTAGATTAATTATAGGTTGGTGAGGCCTTACTAATACCATCTCTTAATTGTTTTCTGGCTATTTTGTAGTTCCTTTGTTCTTCTCTGTTGCCTTCATCTGTGAATTGATGATGATCTGTAATGATATGCTTTGATTCTCTTCTCTTTATCTCTTGTGACTCTACTGTAGGTTTTTGCTTTGTGGTTACTATGAGACTTACATAGATAATCTTTTATATATAACAATCTGTTTTATGCTATAACAATTTAACTTCAGTAACCTACAAAAACTCTACCCTTTTACTTCCCCCCTTATGTATTTGATGTTACAATTTACATCTTTTTTTCTTGTGTATCCATTAAGAAATTATTGTAATTCATTATTTTTATTACTTGTCTTTTAACCTTTGTAACTCGATTTGTAAGTGATTAACTCACCAGCATTAGAGTATTCTGAATCTAATTATATATTTACCTCTACTAGTGAGATTTATATTTTCGTATGTTTTCCTGTTACTAACTAGTGTCATTTCAGTTCAGCTTAAAGAATCCCCTTTAACATTTGTTGTAAGCCATGTCTAGTGGTGATGAAGTCTTTCAGCTTTTGCTTTTCTGGAAAACTCTTCTTCAATTCTGAAGGACAACTTTGCCAGGTAGACTATTCTTAGTTGGCAGTTTTTTGTTTCTTTCAGCATGTTGAATACACCATGCTACTCCCTCCTGGCCTGCAAAGTTTCTGCTAAAAAATCTGCTTATAGTCTTATGGGGGTTCCCTTGTATGAAACAAGTTTTTTTTTCTTGCTGCTTTTAAGATTCTGTCTTTTGCAATTTAGTTATAACTTGTCTTAGTGTGGGTCTCTTTAGATCATCACATTTAGAACTCTGAGCTTCCTGGATCTGGGTGTCTGTGTCTTTTCCCAGGTTTGGGAAGCTTATAGCCATTTTTTCTTCAATTTTTTCTGCCCTTTCTGGGACCCCTGTAATGCAAATACTGGGTTGCTTGATGGTGTCCTACAAGCTATCTTTACTCTTTTTCATTCTTTCACTTTACGCTGCTCTGATTGGATGAATTCCACTGTTTTGTCTTTGACTTCACTGATATTTTTTCTACTTCATTTAGTGTACTGTTGGCCCCTCTACTGAATTTTTCAGTTCAGTTATTGTATTCTTCAGCTCTGTAATTTTTATTTGCTACATTCTTTCTTACATTTTCTGCGTTGAAATTCTCACTTTGTTCATGCATCATTCTCCTGACCTCAGTGAACATCTTTATGACTATATTTTGAAACTTTATTAGATAAATCACTACCTCCATTTCATTAAGGTCTTTTTCTGAGGTTTTATCTAGTTCTTTGTTTGGAACATAGTCCTCTGTTTCTTCATTTTCCTTGACTCTGTGTTGGTTTCTATGCATTAGGTAAAACCACCTCTCCCAGTTTTGAAGGAGTGGTCTTGTGTAGATGAACCTTATCATTTAATCATGCCCTAGCTCTTGGCTCTCACATCTTTGTGATCTTCCAAGCAGACTTCTTTGTTCTTAGTGGCTCTCAGTAGTGGAGAGTGTACCAAGACCTGTCAGTGTCCCAGAGGGGATGGATCTCAGTCCCGCACTTAGATGCAGGCTGATTGGAAACTGTATTCTCAGGCAGCAGCTTTTAAAGTATGCAAATACACCTCTTGAGAAGACTGGGAGATGTCATTTCTGTCTGCTCTCTTTGCACTGAGGCTTGTGGGGAACTGCTTGTTTGCTACAGTCCTATGGGATCCACAAGCACTGCTGGCCACCAGAACCAGGTGTTCAAGGGATGTCCCCTGGGTGGTAGCCATAATAGCTGGGGTGCCAGATGTTTGCACAAACTCCTTCTCTGGAGGTGCTGGTGATCTGGTGTGAGGCAGAGGGAGCACACAAAGATGGTGCCTGCCAGCCTCCATGGTCTCTGTAGAGTAGTAATGTAGTGACTCCCTAGGAGTGTGTTAAAGTAGAAGACTGCCGTTCAGACTAAAGCATTTAAGATAAGCAAATAGGCCTGTTCCATGTAAAGACTGGGCAGTTTCAGTATGTTCCCTCTGTGCTAGGCCTTGGGGGATTAGCCACGGTGAATCCATACAATCCTGTAAGGAACTGCTTCTCAGGTTGCACTAGCCTTGTGGGTCTCAGGGAGGCAAGCCCTGCTGGCTTTCAAAGCTACATGCTTTGGGGGCCCATCTCTTGGGTCCAAGTCTTAAAAGTTGGAGCACCAGCTGTGGGGTCTGAACCTTTTGATCCTCAGGGAGGAACTGGTCCTGAGTTCCCTCTTGGTCATGTCATTGTGCCAGGTAGGGTTTATGGTGAGATAGTGTCTCAGCCTCTCCTACCCATTCCAGTGTGGGTTTTTTCTCATTCACCTGATGTGTAAGAGTTGCTCAGCTAGATTCTAGATTTTTCAGAGGGAACTGTTCTGTATGCAGCTGTATTTTCAATTTGTCCATGGGAGGAGGTGAGTTTGGGAGTCATCTTGTACTGGAACCTATTATTATTATTTTTTTTAATACTCTTGGACTCTGTATAATTTCCTTCTACATCTTTTTTTTTTTTAATTAATTATTTTTGGCTGTGTTGCGTCTTCGTTTCTGTGCGAGGGCTTTCTCTAGTTGCGGCGAGCGGGGGCCACTCTTCATCGCGGCGCACGGGCCTCTCACTATCGCGGCCTCTTTTGTTGTGGAGCACAGGCTCCAGACGCGCAGGCTCAGTAATTGTGGCTCACGGGCCTAGCTGCTCCGCGGCATGTGGGATCTTCCCAGACCAGGGCTCGAACCCGTGTCTCCTGCATTGGCAGGCAGATTCTCAACCACTGCGCCACCAGGGAAGCCCCTATTATTTTTTAAAAAATATTTTACCTCCTCAAGATGTTTGGAATAGCAGTAGTTTAATGAAGAATTGTCTATCACGTGTTAGACCAGAGGGCAGACTGATGAAGAACACATTTCTGGGTTTTCCTCTTTCCTACTGTGTCTGGTCATGAGGACCAATCTCAGGTACTGTTAAGTGTATGGTTTGTCTCAGGAGCCCTTGATGGACCAAGTTTCTCCACATGCTGGGACCCTTCTGTTGGACTTATCTTTTCTACTGATCTATTTTACTTATCCACTTTTGAATCTTAAGCAAACCCTAATTTAGAGCAGCACAGACCTTTTCGCATATGATTACTAATTTTCAGGACATCAGGCTACTAAATAATTCACTCAAGTGACAAGATAATGCAATCAAGTGGTCAAGATACCACATTCCTGGATTTAATATTGATATGGGACAGTTAGTTTGGCATCAGCCTCTATCTGTTATTCTTGTTAGTTTCCGCTCACAAAATATATCCAGCCGCTAACAAGGGGATTGGGTGACAGCACAGTTGACCCTTGAACAATGTGTGCGTTAGGGTTGCCAACCCCCAGCACAGTCAAAAACTCATGTGTAACTTTAGAGTTGACCCTATGTAATAATAGGCCCTATGTAATAATAATTCTGCATCCGTGGATTCAACCAACCATGGATCAGGTAGTACTGTAGAACCTATTCATTGAAAAAAAATCTTCACGTAAGTGAAACTGCACAGTTCAAACCTGTGGGTCATTTGTACAAGAACCTAAATGCAAATCTAGTGTTAAATTAAAAAAAAAAAAAAAAAAAAGACTCAAGCCAGTAAATCACTAACATCTTTATATATGATCAGTAATACATTTATACTTAGCTTGGTGGTTGACCTAAATTTTCTTATTACTCTTACTAAAAACAAGATTATTCACCGGAAGAATTTGGGTACATTTATTTATTTTATTTTTGGCTGCACAGCATGGCTTGTGGGGTCTTAGTTCCCCGACCAGGGATTGACGCTGGGCCATGGTAGTGAAAGCGCCTAGTCCTAACCACAGGACCACCAGGGAATTCCCGTTGGGTACATTTAAAGTTTTGGTTTATATAAAGTGGTATACTACCAGAAAGGTTATTTCCTTCTCATCTTCAGAATCAATTTTATCCTGCAAGTATCATTACAGAAAATTTTAAATGAATTTTGTTAATTTAAACTTTGTACTACTTCTTTTTTTTTTTTATGTGGGATCTTCCCGGACCAGGGCTCGAACCCGTGTCCCCTGCATTAGCAGGTGGATTCTTAACCACTGCGCCACCAGGGAAGCCCTGTACTACTTCTTAAACAGTCATGATGGACTGAATATGAGACATTTGAGTTTGTTGATAGACCTAAGAAATTAGACTATTACACAAAAATTGTTTAAATGGATTAAAAACACTACCTCTTCATTAAAAACTTTCTTATATAAGTATCTATGTAAAATATGTCCCATAGGAAACAACATAGTAATGCTTTTCTAATAACTGTACACGTCAAAGAAAATTCCTGCTTTGAATACTATTAGAAAACAAGGACAAATTTAAAGAAAACCTTTAAAATATTAAAATAGTTATTTTGAAATAGTTATTTTATTTTAAAATCTTAACCATATCCTTAAAATGAAAAAGATATGAAAGACATTAAATAAAATTTGGGAAACTAGAACAGGCAAGCATCATTAATGCCCCAAACGCACATTCCCAACAGTTTCACATAACCACATTAAACATCTAATTTTCAAGTCTAGCTGCCTGATAGAATGCACTCTGGTCTTTGAGAAATGGTGCTGTGTTACCCAAGGCTAGCTGCACACAAAAATGGTGTTGCTGAGAAAAATGCCATGTTTTACCTGGCACTCTAGAGGGGCTCTACTGCACTAATGTGGCCGTTAGAACCTTTAATCCTGTCAGCAGTTTTTAAATACCCAATGATACTGACATGATTGCAAAAAATTCTGATGCATGCTACTTTTATGCTACATGTTACTTAACATGTCTCCCAGGTCATCCTGGCTTTTGAGCTGATTCTACAGGCACTTACCTAGGCCCAGTTACAGGATACATAATATTTACTATTTCATTTACTGCCTAAGATATTTCTCAACCAGTAAGTTTGGCATTCTATTTATAGGTAATAGTGCAGGTATCTATAAGCTTGTTTATGGGTCCCATGTCAGAATTGTGAATTTACAGACACTAGGGAGACAGGGACTAAGCCTTGGGTTTAGTTTACTTTTGCACACTTCTCTGTGTCCAGCATAGCGGTACTCTCATAATTGGTACCAGTTCAGTAAATATTTACCAAAACTTCTTCAGGCATTCCATTTTGGAATTCTTGTAGAAACAAGCCAATTTTGAAGATCTTCTAGGCTTTGAAAATTTAATAAATGAAAGGCACTTGCCATTACTGATCATAAGTAAAAAAGGTGGTATAAAATTAAGGTTAGAAGTGGTGATTCTTCTGTGTGTGCCCACATGTGTAAAGTGGAATTCAAGATAAGAAGTTAAAAGATACACAAGAAACAATATGGGAGAGAATATGAAGAATAGGGTTAGACTTGAAAATGAAAAAAAAATAGATTACTTTTTGGATAAACTGCAGTTATAAATTAACCTTTATGAGGAAATTTTGGGGAATGGGGTAAAAACAAAACAAAACAAACAAACAAAAAAACAAAATTCTCCCACCATAATAAAGCATGATTCAAATAGGTTTTTGGGAAAACTTAAGTTTTGAAAAAAATCTGTTGACCTCTTTTGATCAATTGGGATTTTTACCATTCCATACACTCTGAATTATAACTAAATAACTACATGTTACAATGTTTTGTTAACGTGCAAGGAAAAAAAATTTGGATTCTTTGAGCCTGAACAATTAAGAAACTAAAAGATCCCATCCTTAAATTTTTATACTTGATTTTCTTACAAAATTAACTTCAGTTGTTTGTTAGGCCAATATTTATCTGAAAATGGCAGCCTCCAACAGTAAATAATTGGAATAAACACAGCATCATTATGAGCTTTAGGGAAACAAATCTACAAAGTTAATTTTTCCTTCTTGAATAATAAAAGATTGGACAGGAGTGAAAAACCAAAACCATGAAGGAAAAAAGGCAAATGTAAATAAAGGATATGCATCAAAACAAAGTCCAGAAGTCAAAAACAAATATTAGAAAGATGCTTCAAAAATCAATAACCATCACAGGGAAAACATTATGAAAGCAATTCAGAAAATAAATGAACACATATCTTTAAAATATAGAAATATTTGGGATACTCTACAATGCCCAGTTAATTGCTATAAATATTTTTCCCCCTCAGGTGTATATGGATACTATAGAAATCAATAGGATTTGTTTACTTTCTGTTATAAAAATTTTTTCTCGTATGTGAAAAATTAAAACCAATTCTTCAACCTTTAGAAAAGGAAAGAAAATGAATCTCTTCACTATAATACAGCATGAAAATAGGGTATCTGTTTACTTTCCCACATTTTGAGTATGTTTTTTAAATGAAATACATGGTCAGATAATTTCAGAGATCTTTTTAGGAGAACAGGTGACTGAAAACCAAGTTCTCTTTTCAGGCCAGCCACAAAACTTGAATTGATAAAGTACACTTTGTATAACTTAGCATGTACGCAGATAACAGAGCAGGCTCATGTTTGAGCCAGCCAGCCTAAACATCTTCCTGTGGGTCAGCAATCTGTGGCCCACGGGCTGAATGTGGCTTGTGGCCTATTTGTGTATAGCCTTGAGACTAAGAATGGTTTTTACATTTTTTAAAGGGTTGTAAACAAAATAAAAACAGAGAATATGTGACAAAGAACCATCTATGGTCTACAAAGCCTAAAGTATTTACAATCTGGCCCTTTACAGAAAAAGTCTGCAGACCCTTCATTTATATTAATGTTGTACAGAATTCAAGCAGTGCAATTACAAGTCCAAGGTAATGTTCATTTATTCCCATCCAGAACATAGTAACATTCTGAAAAGGTGGCTTCTGACGTCATCTGTCAATTTCTTTTCAATTTTTTTCATTTTCAACATCATTAAAGTTCATCCTACAATAATAATATAAAAGTGATTGAATTCCTTTCTCTTTCAACATCTAATGTTAAAAAGAAGTTAAAAATTATAAACTGACCTAAGTTTTACCTTCTCAAAAATAATTACCCAATATTCTTATTTAATAGATCAGATGAAGTATACCTCGCCTGTTATAACAATGGAAAAAGGGTATCTCACAATTCTCACCTGCCCATGGCAGATAATACCAATTATAACTTACCACACTTTCAAAGTCATACTTTGATGTGCTCTATAACTTAATTTCAGTTAGCATATTCTACTTTATGACTAATGTTTTCGATTTCAAATGTTTCACTTGAGATAAGCCACAATTTTAAAAATAAAGCATCTTGAGAAAACGAACATAGCCAAAATATCAGAAAAACATTTTTGTTCATGGAAACAAAAAAAATAAAGTTTCATAACTATCTCTTTTCTATCTTTTAGATTTAGATAAAACATAATTCTTGAGGTAGGTTGTAAAGCTTCCTATACCAGGGTCTGTAGTTCTAATATGGATCTATAAAGCCAGACATCTCTAGCCCTCTTCAGAGGCTGTGCTGTTCTTTCGTCTTTTCACCTTATAGGGAAAGAAACGAAGAAACCTCATGTGTGACTGTATTAAATTCCATTCAGAAAGCACTCTAGCATTCGTAAACTCTTTGGTCTGTTTCTAAATATGTCCTAGAATGATACTGATTTAAAAAAGGAAAACATGAATAGATCTCTGAAGAATAGCAGGAAAGAGGCTGCAATGCTTCTTGATAGATTAATAATTCAAGGGTGGGGGGCAAGATGAATACAGGTTTTGATACATCCTGACTATACCAAGAACAAAAGAAAACTTGCTCTCCAAAGTGTTATGAGGCTCAAATCAATGCGTTTACATTTGAGCAAATTTTAATAACTTATGACCACAGTCACTATTTTTCTGTTAAATGGTTTTACTTGTCCCAATTTCTAAGCATTTAAGTGTCCAGAGGCTAAATTTGTCATATTTTCCAAAGAAGAAATTTCTAACTACCTTATTAATTTTTAAAGCTTCATTTTACTGTTTATTGATACATATACTATATAGTAAGAATAAATTTAAATACTGTTTGCCAAAGTCAGCTCTAGATTTAGTCCTTACCTTATTTCTCTTTCCATGATTTTGGAGGTTTTCCAATTTTTCATATATTAAGGTAGTAATCTCTTTTGCATCTCTGGAATCTATTTGCTCTCCCCAAGTATTTCTCTAAAATTGAAAACATTCTTCTTATAACCTTTTAAGTATCTAATCAAATCATGACATTTCCATCTAAGAAACTTGATTAAATATTCCTTAAAGTTCCAAGTGTTTAAAACTTCAATTTCAAGGAAATGCTGCTGCAAAAGCAGTTAACCAATGATTTACCTGAAATAAATACTAACAATACTTTTATGGAAACATGTAAATTAATACCTTGATTAAAATGCATTGCTAACTCCAAATGCCTCAAAACATCTAAATTGTTTAAGATGTCCCCAGAGGACTCAAAGCATTCTAATCTAAAGTCATTGGCATAGACAAAAACCTTGACCAACTACAACAGTGCAAAGCAATGTATATTTCCTGGTTCTCATCTGCCCACAGCAGGAAGGTGGCTAAAAAGCAGGGGAGAGGACAGGTCAATACACCCAGGCCCGCTTATTTTGGATCTGGAGCCACCTGTTTCCTTCTTCCTGGTGGGAACTCCAAACTGTATGCTAGGATTTTGTTTCTGTGTATAGCTGCTCACCTGGTTTGAATTTCTCACTTCAATCACCATTCTGCTTTGGCCTTGTCTGCTGGACTTCTGGATTCTACCCCTGCCTTTCCATTTGGACAGGGATATTTTGGGTCCTCATCTTATCCTCTGGACACATGGTAACATCATGTTTTCAAACAGCTCCCTGTATGGCCTGGTTAATTCTGCGACTGCTCATTATACTGATACTTCCCTAACATCATTCTACCTGAAGAAGACGCCTATTTATGTCACCTAATTCTCAGGTGTTCTGAGAATTGGGAAGCTAGTGATTCCAAAGGAATTAAGATTCAGGCTCTGGTATAAAGCTCCTTTACTATCACTGAGTCCTGCTTACCCCAGACTGTTCTTAAGACAGAGATAGCTTCCTCATAAATCAAAATCCTTCACTGAAAAATCTATATGTCTGACAAATCTACATTTCTGAAATTCATCATCTAATTTCTTTAGCTCTATTTCAAAATGTATTATAATCAAAAGTAAATAACACAAGATCTTAAACTGATATTCTTAAAAAGTATATATTAAAACATTTGAAATTATTTCAATGTTTTATGAGAAAACATGAATGCATGGCAGATATTTCTTTTTATCACAGTTCTACTGTCAAAAATGTCTTATTCTTTTACTTGGGAAGACAGCAAAGGTCATGAGTCCTTTCAGTTAGCAATTATACTGGCTGAAAGATATATGCTTTTGTATCAATGACCATAGAGACCCACTGGTAATGAATGCCAAGTTTTCTTGTTTAAAAAAAAAAAAAAAGCATATTGTCAGTGGCCCAAAAACAAATTATGAATGAACCATGGAACCCTAACTTTTATAGTCTAAACCAATAATAAGTATTCCTCAAGATAAATGCTCAAGTACTAAGGCTATTTCAAAAGTATTGACAGTATTCTCTTAATTTTCTCTTTCTTTCCTAGAAAAACTAATTATAAAGATAATATATGTTAATCCTATAAAAGTAGGAAATACAAAACTTCACTGAAAATAATTACCTTGAATTCTACCACCCACAGAAAACTACTATTAGTATTTTGGTGTGTCTATTTAGTAGTTCCCTATTCAGGAGTATAAAAATTTTAAGGCAATGGAGATCTTATCAACTGTGAGGCAGAAAAATCTTTTAAAATCCCTTGGTGTGTATGTGAAAAGAAGCTTGTTTCAGTGACATGCAGTGAAATTAAAAATGACAAAGGGAAAGAAACTAGAAAAAAGCATTACCTGCTAAAGGAAAGGCACACAGAAGAAGGCATGTACATACCTTTGCCCTTTCATAAGGATAAAATTTAACAGTTGGATAGGCTCTGATACCAGCTTTCTGGCAGGTTTGAGCATAAGCTTGACAGTCTACTTTTCCAGCTTTCACTTTTCCTTTAATCATCTGAAAAGAGAAAAATATGCTTTGCTATTCTCTTTGGCATATACTATTCTGGCAACCACAAAGCAATATGATACTAAAAATTTTAAATATATATAAATCTAAGGATTTGTTACTTAAAAAAAAAGTTTTAATCATTTCCATTCAAACAAGATTGCTTCCAAATTCTTACTAGCTCTGAACTCTTATTTACCTAGCACAGCCCTGCCAATAGCAAATAAACTCTCCTTTGCCTTATCAAGAAAATTGAGAAGCTTTATCCTGAACTACTTCTTCGCCTTCCTCCTGTTACCCACAGTGTGTCTGTCACACCAGAAACGTCTCAGATTCTGTCCTCCACCTCCCTCAGGTCTCTGGTCTCATCTGTTGAGGCAGCACCCTTCCTCTTGTGGAAGGCTGACTATGTCTACATTCTCTGGTCCCTCTCTCTCAGAGCTCTTTCTCACTCTTCAGTATATACACATATGACCAAAAAAGAATTCCTTCCTTAATTGCCCTGGTTCCTCTAGCTACCACACTGCTTCTTTCTTTCTCTTTTTTTTTTTTTTTTAAATTTTTATTTATTTATTTATTTTAAATTTATGGCTTGTATTGGGTCTTCGTTTCTGTGCGAGGGCTTTCTCTAGTTGTGGCAAGCGGGGGCCACTCTTCATCGCGGTGCGCGGGCCTTTCACTATCGTGGCCTCTCTTGTTGCGGAGCACAGGCTCCAGACGCACAGGCTCAGTAATTGTGGCTCACGGGCCTAGCTGCTCCGTGGCATGTGGGATCTTCCCAGACCAGGGCTCGAACCCGTGTCCCCTGCATTGGCAGGCAGATTCTCAACCACTGCGCCACCAGGGAAGCCCCTCTTTCTCTTTTTGAGCAGTTTATTCTTTGACCACTTCCTCATCATCTACTTATTATCAACACGTTTTAACTAGCTTCTGTTCTTACTGCTCCCTCCACTGAAACCACGAGAAGTTCACCCATGACTTCTATTTGGCCAAACTGAATGGACAATTTTCAGTCTTCTTAATGGGTATCTGTCACTACGGACCACACCTTTCTTTCCTCTTTTCTTTCTTGGCTTATCACTATTCTCTTGGCTACTCTACTCCTCTGGCTATTCTTCCTCATTTCTAGCATGGGGACCTCCTCCTACACCCGCCCCTCAAATTAAAATGTCCAATCACAGTTCCATCTCTCATCAACAATTTTTTTCACTGTGAAAAATCTCCCAGGGAGATTTTATAGACCTATCTGCTGCTGAACCCTATTATTCCCCTTGATTTCAGTCAACTAGGTACTGGCCTGTTTCACTTAAATAAGCCCCTTAAACATACCATTTCTAAAATGAATCCTTTCGCCTTAGCCCACTACTCCTTCTGTCCAACTATTCACTCAGTTCAGGCCAGAAACTAGGGCCATCCTAGACTCCTTTTTCTACTACACTTACCACAAACAAATACCAAATCCTAGTCATTCCTGTATCTCTCTTACACGTGTTCCATTCTTTCTATCACCACAGCCATAATCCTGGTTCAGGTTATCACCTCTCACTTCAGGACAATTAAAATATCTTTGCTACCTCTAATTTTGTCCCCAAGGCTGGGGTACTCAACAGGTGGACTAACTTGTGCTAGGGCACCAGCAAAGCTGCATGCAGAAGCATGTATGCACGCATGCACACACACTCATAGTGAAGGTCAGAAACATCTAGTTGACTTGCACTTTAGGTTACAGAAGGACACCATATTGTTTTTGGTGCTCTGATCTTTCTCTGATCTTGATGGCCCATGTTCAGTCCGTTCAATGTGAGCCTTCTAAAATATAAAATGGATCCTGACATATCCAACAGTTCTCTTCCAATGCTTATATAGAATACATTCTGAACAGTCTGAAAACAGTGAGGAAGAGTGTACAATGTGAATAGTGTAGGCAAGCAGACCAACCCATCTCCTTCTTGCCTATTTAAGAGCCTCAGTTTTTGCCACTCCCCTTCTGTCGTTATCTTCTGGTAATCCTGGACCAACAGTGGAGAAGCCTGAACATGCTCCACTGGCTTGTGTCCCTGTATCTTTGCAAATTCTGTCTTCTCTGTTTAGAGTGCTCTCTAGCCAACCCTTTCAAAGTGCCACACTCCTAGTCATGTTGTAATTCTCATCTCAAATACTAACTTTCCTGTGGAGCCTTTCGTCTCCTCCTGGCATGACTCTGACCACCTTCTTCCCATACTCTTGTTTCCCTCTAATTTCACTATAGTAATGATCCTATTGATTTATACACATCTATTTGCATTTTATCTTCCCACTAGATTAAAATCTTGTTAAAGACATGGAATTTTTGTCTTTCCATTTTTTTAGCCCTAATATTTTGCATAATGCTACTTGGTGCTTAGGATTTGCTGAATGGCCTTTTTAATAATTTTCTGCTATATGCAAGATATTGCTGCATTACAAAATATATAACTAAGTTTTTAAGGGATAAGGGAATAAAACATTTTTGTTAGACTTATTGGAGAAAAAGGAAGCATAAGAGGAAAAGAAGATAGAAGTAGAAAAAAATGAATAACCTCTTATTTCAAAGACCAGTCAATAACTAAAACAATGTTTTATGGCTCCATAGGGCTTTGAAATCCTTTTGCTAAAAAATTCCCCCGGCTTGGGATGTTCAGCTTTTGTTTTAGATTTGTGGAACTGGTACTGACTTTCTCATTCTAATGAATACTTCAGAGCCAAAGGCAAAGTTCCTTCAGTAAAGAGGTGAGGAAGCTATCAGTCTGGATGAGGCCACTGACAGGACTGTTATGACAGAAACACCAAAACAGACTGCATTTAGTTTAATTTTATAAGCGTTTACTGAGTTAAGACACAGGGGATATACAGATAGATAAGACATGTATCTTGCCCTCACAAAGCTCATAGTTTTATAGAGGAGAAAGATATCTAAATATATAGTTAACATGCATTGTATAAGCACACTGATGGAGTACATGATATCCAGGTGACACTGCTTATGTGGGAAGGTTAGAGAATACATAATGCCATTGGAGCTGTTTTGTACAATAGGGAGAAAAAAAATCCAGATGACCAAGGTAAGGAAAAGGCATTTTAGAGAGGAAACAGCATGTACATAAGGGTACTTGTTCAGAGAACCTGGAGTACTTTGTTGTGCCTGGAGTGTAAGGTGTGAGGTCAGGGAGAGAGAGAAAGCTGAAGAGGTCAGAAGGGTCACATCAGAGATTTGTAGTCAAGGATGCAGGTCAAGTAATGTGGTTAACAGGAAGCCACAGAAGGCGGTATTTCAGAAAGATCATCAGGGTGGAACTGAAGAAGGTAGACTGGCAATATGAGACTTGTTAAGAGGCACATATGATTGAGTCTAGATGAGAGATGATGAAGGCTTGAACAAAAAAGGCTAGCAGAGGAGATGATAGGAGATGACAGATTTGAAAGGCATTTAGGAGATAGAACTGATAGGATCTAGTGACTGCCTGGATGGCAGCAGAGTAATGGTGATGGGAAGAAAATAAGGAACAAGCAGAAGAAGTGAGGTTTCCGGCTATTTTGGTTAAGAAGACAATGTCAACCAAGATAAGGATGTTAGCTAAAAGCTTTAATAAAGAAGGAAGAAATCTACTGCAAAGATTATAATCACAGAAATGGAACAGAGTTTTTTAAATTCAGAGGAAACTTTTAAGAAATAAAATTATATTTACTATGTCTTATCTAATTATTAAAACATGCCAGTGACCACAACTTATTTAAGTAGATAGACATGACTTACCCTAGCCAAGAGCTCAAACTCTGGAGCAAAGTTTTGGCAAGGTCCACACCAAGGAGCATAGAAATCAACCACCCAATGGTTTTTCCCTTGTAAAACTTTTTCATTGAAAGTCTGAGGTGTTAGATCTATAGATGCTTGAGGTAAAAATCTGTGACAAGGGATGAAAATTATTTTTCATTATACAAACCAAAGCAAACATCTAAAATAGAATATTAAAAATCTTTCTAAGTTAAATGACTTCAAACAATGACAATGTAATAATGTAATAAAGCACAACCTTATCTTGGTAAATTATAATTCTTTACTAAGTACTTTAAAATGCTTGAACCTTAAACAACTTAGTAAATTTAGCTACAGACATGAGAGGAAGGTAAATAGCATTGAATATAATTTATACAATGATACATATTTTAATTACTCACCCTAGACCCCAGATTCTTAGGGAATAAGCATCCCTATTCCAACCATTGTAACTACTGAAAGAAGAAAAAATACGTAAGTTGTAGACAGTTATTTTCTATTATTGGACATGTTCAGAAAACAATCTCTTTGTAGCAATTGAAAAGATAAGTTTAGTTGACTGATTTCATCTAGCATCTCTTTTCTCAGATATACCCAGCTGCAAATACCGCTTACATGGCTTTCCAAATATATTTTTCTCTAGTCTCGATGTTTTTTTGTACTCTGGACAGACCTGAATGTTTAGCTGCCTGCTGGACATCTCCTATAGATCTGTGGTAATGGCAAAACTCCAAATCTCCAAGGCTTTACTTTCTGAACCTTTATTCCAGTTATTACTGTCAAATTCCTACCCACTTTTTAAGACCCATGAGGACTAGTGGAAATAATGTGAGCAAAACCCTCTGGTAGAATACCTGAAACCAAATAGGGGCTTAATAAATGTTCTTCCTCTCCCCATTTTCTTTACTAGATTGTCAGCTTCATGATCAGTGGGACTATTCAATTCACTTTTCATCCTGTAAATTTCTGATTAGCACACTATCTTAAACATGGTGAGCTCCCCAAAATACTGGTGGTTTAACTTTTATTTAGTTAGGATAACTTTTAAATTTTAACTGTATAAATAAATGATTATATAAACATCTTCAAATTTTAGAGAACACTTACTGATATTGATAAGCTTTATTTGATTTTGGGGGAAAAAATCTTATCTCAGGGTATCTCCGAACATTTTCTTGGGAACAAAAAGAATGATACTGTTGGCAGTCTATACTGCCCACATTGATCAGTCCAGTTAATGTCTACAAAAGAAAAAAGAGATCAAAGTAATTAGAATAAAATTACCATAACTATTTTATATATGTTTACAATAGAGAAATAGTCACTGTGAGATGATTATTATATTATTTATCAGTGATTTTCACCAAATAAAAATGGTTAAGGGCTTAAAACATAATAGAACATTTATAGTAATGCACTGGAAATCTAATTTTGTAGTCAAGAACTTATTACAATTATTGCAGATTAAATAATTGATTTTGTTCATCTATGACATGGGGAAAATTGTGTGGTTATAAAATTCAAAGTGTTAGAAACCAAGAACTAATGAAGTTCTTTGCAATGGCATTTCAAAGAGTTACTTTTTCAAATGCAGCCATGCGTCACAGATAGCATACTGAGTCACGCCCAAATTTAAAAATTTTATTGAAAAGAGCAGAAAATTATATTATTATGAATTTAAGATACTAGAAATAATTTTAACTCTTAGGTTTATTATTTATCTTAGAAATAAATACAAAATAGTAATTTCATTTTCCATTCTCGTATTTAAATAATTTGTTCCCGATCCTTCATGATTTATACCGCTCTGTAGGAAATTTAAAAATCTGTTTCATTGATCAAGGCCAATTTTTTCTTACTTTAAAGTCTCAAAATATTGTGAAGAAACTGTATCTTTAAGCTCTAAAAATGAAGTAGAAAAAATGTTAATAGGAAATAAAGGAGATCTTTGTGTTGATGCTGGCAGAAATTTGGTCAAATATACACCAAGTCACATAGAAAAAAGGGTAATTATTCTATACTATTCATATACCAGACAGAAGCAGAGTTGAAATCTAACTGGTATATAAAAAGTGATCAGAACTTTTATTAAGTGATAATCTAGAGGTGGGTTCACTCATCTCAGTTTCAAAATAATTGTTAAATAAACATTCTTAGTAAATGTTAAGATTTACAATAAACTATTTTACTACACCCGGGCCATTCTTTTCCATTCTGGCATTAAGACTTGACACGGATGACACCATGGAGAATAGAAATCAACCATCCAGACTTCGTCATGTTTTCTTTGTTTAACTAGTTCATTGAAAGTGGTGGGTGTCAAGGAGATCACTGAAGGATTCATAAGGTCCTAAAGAGAATACAGCGTTCATTGTAACAGATATAAAAAGGAGTAGTTCATATATTCTTGGCAAATTGTTGGTATATGTCATTTAGAAAGGTTCCTGTTTCTGAATAATCAAAAGATACATTAGGATATATAAAGAGAATCTACAGTGAATTATTTTAAAAAGTAAGAAATGATCCTTAATTTATTTTTTAAGTTTGGATTTTGCCCATCAGTCTTATTAAATCAAGGTGTATTTTCTTATTTCTATACATCACTAAAATCATCTTAGGTAGAGAAAAGAGGCAACTTTAATTAAGGTTAGAGGTAGATGAGGCAAGAGTTCCAAGAGCTGCCCAGATGTCTACACAGGCCATATAGTTCTTTTTGGAACCAATAATTGGTTTGGAAATGACCCTTTAATTATTTATGGAAAGCCTACTATTCTATTTTTCTGACATTCCGACTTGAGATACTGCACAACCTCAGATCACTTGCTCCAAATGCTGTTTTAACAGAGCTTCAGTCTATCATGACTGGGTAATACTAATGAAGATGTTTGCTTCCCTGGGGAAACAATCAAAAACAACACAAAACAAGAAACTACTACTTTGGAGGAGGAGGGAGAGATGAGCAGGACAGAAAGTAGAATGGTCACTGCACGGATAATAAGCTAGAATTGTTCATTTCTTTCTTAGGAGTTCCCCTGTAACTATTTTAGTCAATTAAGACTGTTAGTGAGAAAAAAGGAGATGCTGTAGATGCAGAGCACTTCTGGGCTAATAACACAGCAGGCTCGGCATAAGCTGCCTGGGCCTGAAGAAGTCCTCCATTGGCGCTTGGGGTAAGACTGTCCTTAGCCACATATTTCTTGGAATTATCCAAGAATGGGGCTCACTGCTATTTCATCTATATGGGACCGAAAAGAAATAATCTGTGGTAATTCTACCTGAGAAAACAGGGAAAGGGGGTGACGAGGCTTTATGTAAAAGTTACAATTTCATGTGTTAATAAATAATTGTGTCCATAAGTACAAAGCACTATACTAGGTAACAAACAAGACATATACTTGCTATAAACTCTGAGAATAAGTCTGTAATATTTAAAAGAGTAGAAAATTTAACAAATTAATGTTGTCAGGAAATGTTTTGGCATAAAAAGAACAAATCCTATTATTAAACACTATCAAATATTCATACAAAGTGTAAACATACATGGAAGGACTTATAGCCACAGGCTGTAACTTAAAATACCTCTACGAACTCCAAGATCTGTTCAGCAGAGTGATGTCCTTCATATTCATGAATGTTGGACTGGTTGAATACCACTGTTGTTGGATAAGCCTGAATGTTATACTGTTAGGAATGAGAACACAAATTAAACAAAGATTTTATACACTTTACCCAACTGTTTCAAATTCATAACCAGCTCTCCTTTATTTAAGTAACAACAACAAGATTTTAAAAACTCATTGCTAAACTGCTGGTGACTGAAAAATTTTAGCCTGGCCAGATTTAGCAAAGGAAATAGATTTAGTGTTGTACTCCTGAGTATCTGATCCTTATTTATAGTTACTCCATTAGCCATAAAATCCACAGGCACTGAAACACTGAGAAGTGAGGATGGGTAATTACTAGCTTGGTCCTCTTCTGCTCTCCTGAACCAAGGTGGATGCGGATGTAAAGAGCAGACTAATCTCTAGCTTGAGTGTTTTTTTTTTTTTAAATACCATAATAAACACTCCAATTTGTTTAGAAGTAGAAGAAAAATCAGGAAATAAAAATAGCAAGAATATGGGCTTCCCTGGCGGTGCAGTGATTGAGAATCTGCCTGCTAAGGCAGGGGACACGGGTTTGAGCCCTGGTCTGGGAAGATCCCACATGCCGCGGAGCAACTAGGACCGTGAGCCACAACTACTGAGCGTGCGTGTCTGGAGCCTGTGCTCTGCAACAAGAGAGGCCACGATAGTGAGAGGCCCGCACACAGCGATGAAGAGTGGCCCCCACTTGCTGCAACTAGAGAAAGCTCTCGCACAGAAATGAAGACCCAACACAGCCCAAAAAAAAAATAATAAATAAATAAATTAATAATTCATGTGTATAGAACCATATTTTAGGCTAAAGAATTATGAATTCTGCCCTAAAAATGAGGTCACTTTTTTATTCTTTGCTCAAGTCAGCTTTTATGGTAAAAAATACTATAACTTCCTCCTCAGAATTAGTATGAACACTAATCCAGAAAGCACTTCTCTAAAGTTTTTCTTCTTATTTATTGTTTTTAAAAAGTTATAAAGAGATCCCTATCTGTGGATTTGCTGTAGCTGAACTCTGCATCCTCAAAGTTGAAAAGCACTCATTAGCAAACTGGAATCTTTGACTAGGATTCAAAAATAATTTTAGAAAAAACAATGGAAACATTTATCAAACTTTCATAAATGAGCACAAATAGCCCATTAGATGAACAAAACAATAATTTTATCTAACATTTGACAAGTCCTTATTATGTGCTGAGCACCTTTTTAGCACTGACACGTGGAGTTTCTCATCTGTTCCTCACATCAATTCTATTCAGAAGCTAAAATTACTAAGTCAACTTTATAGATGAGGAAACTGAGGTACTGAGAGGCTAAGTGACTTCGTCAAGTTAACCAATTAGTGAGTAGTGAATCCTGACCTCTATTCCAGGTGAATTTGATGCAATCGTTTTAAATCTTTAAACTTTGCTTAATTATCTATAGGATATTTAAAAGTTGAGATTAAAAGTAGAAAAACTACAGGAATTCAAATTAATTAGTTTATCACAATTTTTTATCTTTGCTTAGCACCTTTTTAAAGTCTCATACAAGGCATTCAAAACCAAAGAAAGGCCTTATTTATTTCATTTTTTAAACTTATTTTAATGAAATTTCAAACATAATGAAAAGAGAGAATAATCTAACAAACACTCACGTATATCTCTGCTACATTTAAGGATGATTAACTTTTCTGCCATTCTGGCAGACTGTTGAAAGTTCTTTCTTCATCCCATTTCCTTTCCTCCCTGACACTAGGAAAGAGCATGTATCCAATCCATTGATGTTTTACACTTTGGCTACATGCATATGTATCCCTAAGCAGTATATTGTAATGTTTCAGCACTTTAAACTTTCTATAATTTCATCATACTCTATACTATCCTGCAACCTGCTTTTTTCATTATATTCTTGAGATTTACCCATGCTGGTAAAGACAGATCTAGTTTTAAGTCCTCTATGGTTATTCCACTCTGTGACTGGATAATTTATTTATTCATGTACTTGCTATTGTCAGCTAAATTTTAAAAAAAATTGATGGATGGGGAGGGTGTATGACTATTGCTATAATTTGTACTTTCTTGATGACTAGCGAAGTCGAACATTTTCCATATTTATTGAATTTCCTCCTTTACAAAATGTCTGTACACTTTCTCATTTTTCTTCTACTTAAAAAAAATTGATTTGTAGTCTTTAAATATTCTGGACAGTAAGGTTTTGTCAGTTATATGTGCTGCAAATATTTCCTCAGTCTGTTGTTTGCTTTGACTTTATAATGTCTCTTTCTTTGGCAATAGTTTTAACATTTAACGTAGCCAAATTCATTCCCATTCATAATTTTTATCCTTAGTGTATGTGTGCCTACACAGGCATGCATGTCTGTGTGGAATGAAATTATTCCTCACACAGATGCATAAAGATTTCACCCTACATTTACTTCTATTATGTTTTTAAAACACATTCTTTTTTTAAAAAAATTGAGGTATAGTTGATTTACAATATTGTTTTAGTTTCAATTGTACAGCAAAATGATTCAGTTTTATGTATATATATTTCAGATTATTTTCCACTAGAGCTTATTACAAGATATTGAATATAATTCCCTGTGCTATACAGTAAGTCTCTGTTGCTTATCTGTTTTATGTATAGTAAGTAGTGTGTATCTGCTAATCCCATACCCCTATCTGTTCCCCTCGCAAGCTTTGGTAACGGTAAGTTTCTGTGAGCCTGTTTCTGTTTTGTGTATATACATTCGTATTTTTTTAGATTCCACATGTAGGTGATTTCACATAATATTTGGCTTTCTCTGTCTGACTGACTTCACTATAGTACTCTCTAGGTCCATCCATGTTGCTGAAAATGGCAATATTTCATTCTTTTTAATGGCTGAGTAATATTTCATTATACACACACATCTTCTTAAGCCAACTGTCTGTTGATGGGCACTTGGGTTGTTTCCATGTCTTGGCTATTGTAAATAGTGCTGCTGTGAACACCAGGGTGCACGTATCTCCTCAAATTAGTTTTTGCTTTTTCCGGATATATATCCAGGAGTGGGATTGCTGGATCATGTGGCAGCTCTATTTTTACTTTTTTAAGGAAACTTCATACTGTTTTCCATAGTGGCTGCACCAATTTATATCCTCACCAACAGTGTACGAGGGTTTCCTTTTCTCCACACCCTCTCCAGCATTTATTATTGTTTGTAGACTTTTTGATGACAGCCATTTTGACTGGTATGAGGTGATACCTCATTATGGTTTTAATTTGCACTTCTCTAGTAATTAGTGAGTTGAGCATCTTTTCATATGCCTGTTGGCCATCTGTATATCTTCATCATAATAATTACTGAAAATCATCAGATATCCAGTGTTCAAGTTTCCCCAATTATCTCTATTTTTTTTTTCTGGAGTTAGTTTATTTGAACTGCATCCAAACAAGGCCTAGACACTGCATTTGAATGATGTCTTGTGAGTCTTTTTCATCTCTTTTTTCCTTCTTTCAATGTATATATCCAATAAACTGGTGTTTGTCCTGTAAGGTTCTCTACATGCTGGGACTTGAAGATTGTATGTACCTGGTGTCACTTGCCATGTTCCTCTGTCATTGGATTTCCTATACACTGATATCTGGAGGCTTGATTTGATTTAGGTTTTTTTTTTCCCCAAGGATATTTTATAATTTCTAGTTCTTCCTAAACTGAAGAGTATTTATTAACCTAAGAAAATATTTTGTATGTAAACAAAAGTTAAGAAGCTCATTTAATTTCTATTAACTACACTTAAAAGACAAAGAATAAAAACTATATACCACCAAAAGGTAATATTAAGTTAAAAAAAATCTTAAGTAATTGAAAATCGAATAATCATGTATTTTATCAAGTCAACTAAAGATTTTTCTGAGTTTCATAAATAAGACCCTGTCTACACTGAACCACATATTATCTATTTACATTTAGTCCAATCATAATTTTATATCATTTTGTTGAAGTTATTTCTTTAAATAATTTGTTACTACTCTAAATGTTAGATGTACATTTGAAAGTTATTTTATTGCTTTAACATTAGGCTGCCAAAACATTTTACAAAAACATTAATTAGAATAAATTTTTTGTACTTTGCCTTACCATGTTACAGAGTCCCTCGTGAACTGTACAGTCTAATGTACCAAACTTAAGCTGACCGTAAAGATGCTTTGATGCTTTTCGTAACTCTGGCAATAAAGCTCGACATGGTGGACACCACTATGAAAGAAAAAATATTCATAAGCACTGAGCCAAATGAAACAAAAAAACACACACCATTTTTACAAGCAAATGCCAAGTAAGACAAACCATACTTAGTTACAAATCTTATGCATTTATATTCTCAGTCCTTGGAGGGGAGGGGCAAGTATATCAGCCTTTCTTAGAAGTAATATGTGACAGAGGCCAAACTGAGTAACATGATTCTAATATTCATGGTTCAAGGTTACCCAGAAAATTTTTTGGCTGTGACAAGAGAAAATGACAATATCGAAATCTGACAGATAAACATAACTTACAGGGGCAAAAAAATCAACTAGCCATGGTTCTTTGTCATTGGCAGGAAAATTCTGAGGTCCCAGTGTGGTAACGTGAGAATTAACACTTTCTTTGGCAAAGGCAAGTATATCATAAAGAATCTTCTTTCCTTTGAAACAGAGAAAGAGAAAAATTAAAATCTACATTCTGTCTTTTTATCCATAGAAACATTTCAAAGCTTTTGTACTTGAAATATTAAAGAGAAGATAAACTTACTAACAAATTGATTTTGTTGAGGTTTTAGTGTTCTGTATACTATATACACATAGGTTTGCTCTGCCAGGAGAAACCTTTCCTTTACTCTGTTTCTTAGAGGATCAGATAAAATGTCAAGATCTCTTTGAAAAGTTCCTTCATCCTCAGAGGCAGAATAATTTCCTTGCAGTGTTGAGTTCTTTTTACTTACCTGAAGTACTGTTATAGCCTCTTAAATCTGTTTCTTCAACCTAGACTTCTCTTATGAATTCAAAACCTGTATTACCAACTGCCCAGTGGAAATTTACCTGGATGTCATATAAACATTTTAAACAAAATATATCCAAATTGAAGTTGAGCTATTTTCCCCTAAACTTGCTCCTTTTCTCACCTTCCCTACCTTTGCAATGGCATAATCATCCACTAGGTGCCTAAATTAAGATTTCCCAGAGTTATTCTTGCCTTCTTTCTTTGCCCTTGTATCATAGCTCCATCTCTTACCATCTCCAACCCCAATTTAGGCTACTGCCTAAATTTAGTCTGACCTACTGAAATAACCAAGCTGGTCTTTCTGTTCTGCCTTCCTTAACTAATTCATTTTCTACACTGCTACCACAGGCAAGTTAAAAAAAAAACATTCATCTGATCATGTTGTCCCCTTGCTTAAAGACCACTGCCTAAAGAATATACTCCTTGGCTTGGCAAATAATAGCTTTCTTAGGACCAGCACATAGTCCATTTTCCCATGTGCCCTCTGATTTATTCACTCGATAGTCAATATGAAGTCAAGCACCTATTATGTGTCAGGTCCTGTTTTAAATGCCATAGTGCATGCAAAATTAAAAAAGATACAGACCTTCTCCTTAAGGAGTTCACAGGCCAGTAGAAGAGAGAGAGAGAGAGATTTTCATAAATATTTAAATAGAGTGATAAATGACACCACATTCTCCTGCTTTTTTCTCACTCTTTAGCTGCTGCTGCTTGAATTGCTTCAAGAATTCTATCTTTGACAGTCCCTTAAAAGTGACCCATAGGGCCCTGATTTTGTCTCTCTATGCACTTTTGACAAGTTCATACTCACCCATGGCTTCAATTACCATTGATATGATGATCATTTGTATCTACAGTTTTAGCCCAAACTCTTCTCCTAAGGACCAGGCCTATATTCAACTGTGAACTGGGGGTGTCTACTCCATGGCACCTCCTCCCCCAGTGTTCTCTTCCTCACAGAATGGTGCAATCAGTCACTCAGTTGCCAATTCACCACGTCAGAAGCTTGGGTTTCCTTTTCTTATTCCCCTACATCTAAACACAATCACTGGGGCTTCCCTGGTGGCGCAGTGGTTGAGAATCCGCCTCCCAATGCAGGGGACACAGGTTCGATCCCTGGTCCAGGAAGATCCCACATGCTGCGGAGCAACTAAGCCCGTGCGCCACAACTACTGAGCCTGTGCTCTAGAGCCCGCGAGCCACAACTACTGAAGCCTGCACACCCTAGAGCCGGTGCTCCACAACAAGAGAAGCCACTGTAATGAGAAGCCCACGCACTGCAATGAAGAGTAGTCCCCGTTCACCGCAACTAGAGAAAGCCCGCACACAGCAACGAAGACCCAATGCAGCCAAAAAAAAAAAAACACACACACACACACACACACACACACACACACAAAAACAAAAAAAACCCCACAATCATCAAGTTATACTGATTTTGTATTCTTGGTATTTAAAAACTCTGTCCACTTCTTTTCATCCACATTACCACTATTTAGATAAGGTAGCCATCTCCTCTTACATAAATGACTGCATCAGACTTCTACCTGCTCTCCCTTCATCCAATTTTTGTTTCTATCCATTCTAGGCAGCCAGTCGCCTTTCTAAAATGTAGAACTAGTTAAATCATATCTCTGCTTAAATCCATGAATCCCTCTGCTTTGCCTCCAGGATAGAGTCCAAATTACTTTACCTGACAGAGGAAACACATAATTTGGACCCCTGGTGCCCTCTCAAACCTCAAGTCTCATTCCTTTCCACACTCAACATTCCAGTTATCCTGAAATTCTTGCTTTCTAAGAATGAATGAGGTACCCTTTCATTTCAGAGGCCATGAATACATTTGCTGGTTCCTGGGCTTGGAATGTGTTTAACACCTCTTTATTTGTATAACCACTACTTCTACTTTAGATCTCAATGAAGAGCTTGCTTTCTCTAACCTCAGAAAATTATTCCATCTATATGTTCTGCCTAAGTGCAACCCATACTTATCTCTTATGGTAGTCAGTCTCCAAGATAGCCCCCAATGATCCCTACCTCAGGTACTCATACCATTGCTGTACCAGGGTTGGTGTATGTGACCAATAGGATATGGTGGATGTGACGGTTTATATTATCTGAGATCAGATCATCATTGCGTTTGTGTGTGTGTGTGTGTGTGTGTGTCTCTCTCTCTCTCTCTGATAATTCATTCTGAGAGAAGTGAGTAGCTGTACAGAGAGTCCCACCTGGTAAGGAACTGAGGCCTCCTGACTATGCCATGAGTCAGCTTAGAACCAAATCTGCCAGCCTCAGTCTAACCTTCAGATGACTGTAGTCCTTACCCACCCTGACTGCAACCTCATGAGAAAAACTGAGCCAGACCACTCAGCTAAGCTGTTCTCAGATTCCTGAACACCAGAAACTGTGTGAGTTAATAAATGTTGTTTTAAGTTGCTAAGTTTTGGGGTAATTTATTACTCAGAAATAGATAATACTCCTCACTTCAGACATTTTAAAAGTTGCCCATCTACTTGTCTGTTTTCTCTACTAGTTCATAATGTTCATAATAAACACCTATTTAAATCCAATACTCAATACCTATTTAAATCCAAAGAAATAATACAAGTTATGCTGTAAAGTTAGTGATGACATACAAAAGGAAGTACTTGGGTATTCATGGTATATTACAGGGAGAAAATGCTTTATGCAAAGTTTTGAAGGGTGACTTGGAGTTTGCTAAATATTCTGAGGGGCAGGAAGAAATGATTACAATGCAGGAGGAAGAAAAAAATCTTGTGTAAAGGCATAGGAGTGAAAGAACATATTTTCAGTGATCCACAAGTAGTGGAGCTAAGATTATTGGGAGGGGCAGAGGTGGGAGATGAGGCAGAGGAAGATGAGGCAGAGGCAGATAGTGAATGTACCCTATTAATTTAACAACTATTTACTGAGCTACTATGCACCAGCATCCTAGGTGCTGGAAATATAGTGGTGAGCAAGACAGACAAAGTCATTGCTCCTATGCTAAGGAATCTGAAGTTTATTCTAAAAGAGATCAGGAGATTCAAGGCAAAAAAGTGACATGTGAATGTTCTAGGTATTCTAGGGTAATAAATCTGCAAATAAAACAAGTAAATAATTGTAAAGAGAATATGCTATGAGACAGTTATATTGGAGAATATTAAAGAAGATGAAGGAGATGATGGACCTGAAATAAGGCAGCGAGGGGGAATCTGAGAAATATTTCAGAGGTGAAAAAGAACAGAACTCCATTATTAAAACTTGGGTCATTTCCAGCACTTTCAGGAGGTGGCATAGTTTAGCGTGGCTATAAGCCTAGGCTTTGGAGTCAGACACATTTGGATACAAAATCTACCTTGACCAATTACTAGTTGTCATGGGCAAGTTACTTTATCTTTCTGAGCCTCAGTTTGCTCCCTTGCTGGGTTGTTGTGAAGATAAAAATGGATATGCACAATATGCAAATTCTTTTAGAAAAACATCTCATTTATAAAAAATACTGAATAAACAGTAGTTACTGTTAAGTTTATCTTGTCAAGTCTTTGCTCACAGAATTCCTTCAGTCTATAGGGTCTCACTTGTTTTTCTCTTATTTGCTTTGGGAAATTGAGCATTCAAATGTCATTTTAATTCAAAGATCACCTCCTGACCTATACTATGCAAAAGTCTCTTTATTTGATCTTATAATTTATACATAATGACTATTACAATGTTTGTCATATTTTCTTATAAATCTCCCTCCTCTCACCCACCACTAGATGATATTTTAAGCTTGTTGAGAGCAGAGTCCATGTCTTATAATTTTGCATTCCTAACACCTAAAAGAGTGCTTGTCATGTAACAGGCAAAGTATCAGTATCTGTTATTTACTAACTGTGTTATAGTCAGTAGTTTATGTCTCTCTTTTGCTACATTTGACCTTTTTCAGGACAGGGGCGATGTTGTATTCCAAACCCTAGGAATTGGAACTGTACTTACATGATGCAGGGCTAAAGTCCCAAAAAAAGGTGAAATGCAGAAATATAAATTCAAGAGAGATAACAAAGCAGTTAATGGAGATGTCTGGTCATCTAGTGTTTGAAAAATCCAAAACAATGTCTAGAAATTGCCCATAATGATTGAGATGCTACATTTGGCACACTGAAATGGAAACTAGGTGTTTCTTACTTTTGTCAACAAGACAAACCCTGAAATTCCTTACTAGCCTGACAAGTCATCAGAGCTCTTGCTGAAACAGTGATCAAAATATTGGGGAGAAAAAAGGGATTTATTTTAAAGAGTAAAGAAGATAAAACGACTATATTTAATTCAAAATATCTTTCCCCACAAGAAACAAATTTACTAATAAATGGGAGGAAAGTTATTTTTCATAATCATGTCCACATAAAACAAGGTTAAAAAGTAGAATTAAGAATTACTATTTGAAAATCGAGAAATTTTTATCACTTTTTCCCTTCTTACCATGATGAATTTCAAATTCCTTAGTTCCTTGTCCTTTAAATACTGCTAGACATGGCTGAAAAACATAGAGATTACTACAGATGTCTGGTGCAGAGGAACAGTCAAACTTGCCAACCTAAAGTATAAAGAGAAGGTTTAATCTGTTGAAAATAAAATCTTACCCATTCAGTTAAATATTCATAAGGATAATCCAAAAATGACATTGCTATAACAACACAGCTTCTAAACAGAAGTTAATGGACCATGAAAGAAAGAGAAATCATTAATTTACATTTAACACTGAAACTAAATTTAGTTATAAAAAAAAATGCCTCCTAGAGATTTCAAAAACCTGAGAGGAAATTTCCAAGAAAATATTAAGTTGTTTAAGAAACCCACCCTTCTAAAAATGTAGAGAATATTTATATAATCTTGGGGTGGGGGAAAGAGAGAACATCTTAAGAGAGACCCTACAAGCAGAAATAATAAAGAAAAAGGTTCACATTTTCATATGGTATGGAAAAAAACCCAGTGGGCAAATGATAAACCAAAAAAAATATTTGTAGCATTTAAGACAAAGGATCTATTAAGAAATAAAAAGATGAACATCCTATCAGGAGAAAGAAAATGGGCCAGAGACATACATGGAAAATAAAGTAGAAAGCAAATAAATGAAAATGAGTATTATTAGCAAATCATTTTGGCCTATCAGAACAGTGCTGATTATAAAGAATGATAATACCAGGGCTGGCACTGGTATAGAGAAATGGTCACTTACATGCTGTCAGTAAGAATATAAACTGATATAAACTTCCTGGAAGACTCTGGTAATGAGGATAAAAAACTTTGAAGAAAATATATACCCCTGGTTCAAAAAATTCCTCATACTGCATTTTTGCAGTATATCTTTTTGATATAAAAATGGAAACAAAGTCACCAGTAAAACAGGATTTGTCAAACAATCATGGTGTGTAACCATACAGTGAAATACTGCTTGGTCTTTAGGATGATGACTGATACATTTACATATACATACACACATATACACATATATATTTCACTCGTATGTGGAAAAATTTATATCACTAAATGGAAAATTTTACAAAAGAGAATTTAGTGAATCTAATTTGATTAAAAAGCATACATATAAATTTACATGTGTGTCTATTACAATGGCCATTACAATATGCATATATGTGCACACACATACATATGCCCACACTTAAAAAGCTTGAAAGGTTATAACAGTAAATTCTTAGTAGGTTTATTAACAGTGGAGAAAATGTGGATAATTTTTAGGCATCTACTTTAAATCATTTTTGTGCTTATTTGTATATCCTAATTTAAAATAATGAATATGTAATTACTTACATAAAGAAATAAGAATTTTAAAAAGGGAAAATATCCTATTCTATAGTATGCATTCCAGAAAAACTATCATACAGATTTATCACATACCAACTACCCAAGAGAAATGAAGGTCAACCTTTTTCAGATATCATTTTAACTTTTAATAGAAAAAAGAAAACGCAACAGAAGAACAAAGGCATTTAGGGGTCTCTTAACCTAGAATTTCAAATAAACATTTTTATGTTATTTAAAACATTAACTTTATGTACTAAATTAAGAAGAAAGCACATAAGCAGAAGGCTAGGCAGAATACACTTTTCTTACTTGAATATGTTCATTTTTAAGTAGAGTTTTTAGTTTCTTCAACTCAGGATCATTTGAATTTTCATTTTTTCCAAAATGAAAAAATAAGAGCCACCGATGATGAGCCAAACGATCCTTAAAAGTGATTAAAGAAGAAAGTGATAAAGGAAAAGAAACATCAGAGATGGGAAATCCTAAGAGTTCTATCAATAATTTCTATTTCTTTGACTTAATTTTAACTATCCTACCCATTACTTCAAAATATTGTCTAAAATTCAGACCCAGTCATATTCTTATTTTGTAGTTTATTTGGAATAATGCTATATAAATCAATTATATAATATTACACAAAGAAAAGAGTCACTAAATCATAAAATCTTAAAGACGATGACTGTGCCAGGAAAAAGTATCATTTCAACAACACAGGGCCAAAAAGCTGAAAGGCGGGGAAGTCAGATTTCTTCAGGTTTAACAAAAAGTTTGGTAGGGATATAGACTTAGAACACTCTGGGATCAAAAAGTAGAAAAAATAATTGATTCTACTACAAACTGAATATTTCTAAAGTTGCTTCTTAATTCTCAGTGAACAACACAGATAGTTCTGTAAGCGAGAACAAAGAGTTCCAGATCAGATCCAAAGTTGCTTTGTGATCAAAATCTTGCCTTTTCTGGTGCACCTCCTACAGCCTACCTTCAGGACTAGTTAGGTTTCCAAAACTACAGATCCACACTGAAGCTGCAACGCCAGCAACCTTGGCATTAGAGTTCAACCTAGAACCAACTGATATATATGTAAGTCCTTTGAAACTGCTACTTCTTCTCCAAAATGAATAAAACAAACGCTGATTTTAAAATGTTAAGATCTGAAATGTTACCAGCATTTAATACTATTTATTATTAAAAAAAATATTACCTCTAGTGTGTTTGCCGAAAGTAGTTCAAAATCTGGAAGGTTATGCATTATTTCCAAATATATTTCTTTAGCATCCAATGAATTAAGAAACTAGAATAAGAGAATCATATTGTAATCTTTTTAATCAACGTTCACTTATTTTAGTGTCTTAGTTTTTCAGCTTTCAGAGAAAGAACTTTTAAGGAAAAAAATCATAGAAGTTACACAGTTTTTAAGGTAATTATCCTAAATGTTGTCCTTTTCCAAAAAAAAAAAAGAGGACAGTATATCATATTGTGGCAATTATTAAACTGGGTTGTTTCTCTGAAAAATAGTGATGTCAAATAAATTTCATTATTAGGTGTTTCATTACCTGGAATTTTCTATTAACTGTGCTGCATATTCTATGATAATCCTCAAAATAACCTGGAGTGACCTCCGGCTCACTGGGAAAAAGCTATGGTATGTTCAGTTTAATTTTAACGCTGACATGTTTTACGAATGTTTACATGCTTTACGAATTCTTTAAAAATTGTTAAAACACTAGAATATTTGGTGATCTAAGATGCTTCATACCCCAATCAATAACTAATAGGAATTAAGATAAGAAAAACTTATTATTGGAAAACTGGAATGGACTTTGTTTATTACAGAGATTTTTAGAAATAATGTACCAAAACCAAACCACTTAGGAGTTTTACAGAGTAAAATGTATATATATAAAAGATATATTTTAAATTAAATATATTTTAGATCTAGGTCTCTTATTTAAAACAAAACAACTGAAATAGACACATCTCGATTCTAACAAACCTTCTTTACTTCTGTCCATATTTTATCCTCAGCATATTTTTCTCATAGAACTCTCTTTGCTCTTCTAATTCTCATGGAAGCAGCTGCTATTACAGAGTGCAGCAATAGTTACATCAAGAAAATGTATACAGGGGTTGATGAAACAGTTTATTGTATATCTTTAATTATAATAAACTATTTGTTTGAAATTCAAATATTACTTGAAAAATCTAAAACTCCATTAAAAACTTGTAGGAACTACCACTGTATTCACAGTTTGTGTTCGACATGAGAATAATCAATAGAAACAATGTCTATAACGTAAGTACAGAAAACTCAGATTTCAGCTTAAAAAAAAAAATCTATAGCATATTCTCAAAAATCTATGAAATAACTTGTTACCAAAGGGCTTAAAAGGCCAAAACAAAAGACTTTCATGTCTCAGTACTATTATAGCTCATTCACTTTAGTCACATTCATGAAGATTTTACTAAAAATACTCCCATAGCACCTTATATAAGTATGTAAGTTACAAATCCAGTAGAACCTCCTTATAAACCTGTTTGTTTTAGAGTAAAATTTGGCAGTTACATCTAGAAGGGTACTGTCCAGCCTCTGAATTTCACCTGCCAGACATATTTAGCTGGCATAGTGTTTTACAGTTTTTAAAACTTGAATGCTTTTAGGAGGGACAGGGACTTCTAATTCGTCACTCTGTGTTGTCACATTTCTAATATCACTCATTTATGTTTCCTAAGATCATATCTGAGCTTGCTGTTTTATATCAAAAAGCCCAAAGACCTCACTGAAATATGAGATTGTAGTACTGAAGGCAAGAGCCTATATTAAGTGTTGGCCAGGGTACAGGCAATCCTCATGAGCTAATGGCACAGTGTAAATAAACCCAACTTTTCTGGGCATTCTGGCAATATGAATTGAATTTAAAATTGCTGCAGCCATCTCATTCTGAACAGGTAACGGAAGAAGCGCACAAAGGTGAACAAGATAGTCATTACAACACTGCTTATAATCATGAAAAAGTAGAAACAAATATCTATCAAGAGAGGACTGATTAAACTCAGTATGTTACATTTAGTCAATGGATTACTATTCAGGAATTGTTGATGTATTTTTGATTGATGTATATATTTATAGGAATTATTGTATATACTACTATTCAGGGACACACACACACAATATAAGGCACATAAGTAGGCACTATATATGGTACTTATGTGCCAGATATTCTTCTAGGCATTTGGGATATATCAATGGAAAATCCAAACTTAACATTTACTGCAGAAGAAAAATAATGAAAGAGTAAATAAATAAGTAAATTACAGTGTATGTTATAAGGGGATAAGTGCAATGGAGGTGGATTATGGAAAGATTTTAAAGACAGAGCCACAGATTTCCCTGATGAATATGGTATAGGTTATATGGTATGAGAAAGAGGGGTCAAGAATGACTCCCAAAGTGTTTGGCCTTAATGATAAAAGATGAAGTTTTCATCAACTGAGATGGGGAAAAACTGGGTACAGCAGATGTATGGGGAAATATCAGGAGTTTAGTTACAGATCTAAGTTCAAGACATCAATTAATATCCCAGGGGAAATACTGCATGGGCTGGAGAATATCCATGTCTGGACCAAAGACAAAACTGGTGAGTTGTCTGCATGAAGTCATAATTGTATGTACATACAGGTAGAGACCTGGAAGGGTATGTACCAAGATTTGATGGTGCTTGCCTATGGGTGATTTAATTTTAATGAACTTTGCATCTTTCTTTATACATTTATATACCAAATATGAATTTCTGTAATGAATATGTGTAATCTTGTCAATACCAAAAAAGGAAAAATTAAAATACAGAAAAGAAAACTAAAGGTAGTCTGTCTTATATCAGTCTTTTTTTCTTTGTGGGTTCTCTAGGGACCTATCTGATATCCCAGTATTTGTCTTAGCTCCTTGACAAGTATCTTGAACCTCCGTTTCCTCATTTATAAAATTAGGAATGTGAACCACACCGGTAGATTGCCAAACTGAGTTTACACCAGAATCAAACAGGGTGCTTTAAAAAAACAGATACCAGATTCCATCTAAACCTACCAATGATCTATATTTTAACATTAGAAAATATACAAATAAATGGAAACCAATAAATATTCATTTAACCTAAGAATGTATTTCATACGTTTGGGTTTTTAAAACTATAATGGTTTATGCCAGTTTAAAAATAATCCTTATAGCTTAACTTTATAAACTGAAGTATTAAACAGAATCCCAGAAATTAAATATTTGTTCTAAATAATTAAGTGTCCTATAATCAGATGATATAAACTGGTTCATTATTTTGCTCATTGTTTACAAAATGATGTATTTGAATACGTGTGTGTGTAAAGAAATTAAAGTGATTCATACCAAAATACCACTTTTCTCTTTGTTATTTAAAGTGGCTCCAGGAGGAAAATACGCAGTAGTACTTGTTGTAATGTCCAGACTTTTACAAAGGTTGTCCTGGGTGGCACAGTCCATCCATCCTACGTTAACAAGACCATCCTAAAATGGAAAGAAACAAAAAATCGTGTTGTAAGTGGAAGAAAAAGTTAAAAGGATTTATATTTAGTAAAAACACAACTTTTCTACTATTAATTAAACTTTTAAAAAGAACACTCAAAAAATGATGCAGATTTGAATAACATGATTAATAAATTTAATCTAATATATATATAAATTACACCTTACACAGGAAACATTTTCAAGCAAACACAGAACATTAACAATCTTCGTAAGTGGCAAACTCCCAACCCATAAGGCAGCTTCAATAGTGTTAAAGTATCAACAACACACAGACTGCACTCCCTGATCATAATATGATGAGAGCTAAATAAGTAAAATAACAAAACAACAAAAAATAAAGTTTAGAAATGACAAAAACACTAGTATATAACTTTCTGGTTAAAGAGGAACTCTAATGGAATACTTAGAAGTGAATGATAATGAAAGCACCACATGTTAAAATGTATTAAACACAACTAATTAATTAGAAAGAAACTCACAGCTATGAATACATTTATCAGAAAACAAGAAAGATTACAAATAAGTGAGATAAATGTTTAAGAAACCACCAAGGAAAATATTTGGAATCAGTTTTTAAATGTGCTTCTTAACATGGTGATACAATTTTACAAAGTAATTGATGCTTACCAACATCCCACTTAACCTGAGACGTGTCTGTGAAGTCAAACAATCTGGTGGGGGAAAAAAAACTTATGAGGCAATTTCAGCTTAAGTCTGTACTTTCATTTGCTGTTCCCCCAAACCATCAATGTTGATTCTTAGGCAATTAATTGGGCTGTGCTGGTAAATACTGAGACTTTTATTTACTAGGTAGACACAGAGGTCAATGTCTCATTCTTCTCCCTCCCCCCTGTCCCCTTTTCTCTCCCTACCCCTCCCTTCCCTCTCCTTAGTCTTTTATTCTCTCCCCTTAGTTTCTCAGGATTTCCAGCTAAAGAAAAAAGAAGGAATTCCCTCTCAAGTACCTCTTTAGGATCTTATTCTCAAATGTCTCCTCCTATAAACAGTCCCCTTTATCCAAGGGATCTCATGATTTGGGGTAATAAAATGTAATGCCTATTTGATAAATAACAATATGTGCAGAATCCTTAAAATACAATACAATCTTAGAATAGCTTCTTCACTATTTTTATGTAAGTCCTATAAATATGAATGCTACGATACAATGAGATAGATTTAGAAGAAAGGGAGATGCAGCATCACAGAGCTCACGGAGATAGGTAAAATCAATCTACCTACGGTAAAAATAAAATAATGTCAGAAAGCTTTAAAAGTTTTCCTTATGTGTGGAATGGAGAGAAACATGTGCATTAGGCCAAAATGAGAGAAAACCCCTCAATGACAGACTAAGTTTAAGGGTGATTAGGTGATTTTTGCTGCAAGGCAATACATTCCTAAGATGGGCCTTACCCCATGGGGTGAGTGGCTGATTTTAGCTGCAAGGCAATACCTTTCCAACATAGCAGCATAAAGGCTGAGAGGTGAAGTATGGGGAAAAGATCCATGTTGGGATTAAACATATGAAAATGCATTAATTAATTAGGATATTTTCGAACACTAGGACCAATTTTTAACCAATCTTACTGCTTGAATACAGTTTATGTTTGTGTAGGGTACTGAACTTCCAACTTAATTTACTAGGGGAAAGGGTCCTAGAAATGGAAAGTTATCATCTTCAAATATATACTTTTTTTTTTTTTTAAGGTCGCAGCACGTGACATGTGAGATCTTAGTTCCCCAACCAGGGATTGAACCTGTGTCCCCTGCATTGGGAGTGTGGAGTCTTAACCACTGGACCACCAGGGAAGTCCCCCAAATATATACTTTTATGAGGCAAACATGTACATTTTTGAAATGAATACATATGAGGGAAAGTCAGTAACTGCAAAATATTATTATTTTGTGAGGGTTGTATCTGTCAACAACTAATTATTTTTTCGAAGTGTCAAAAACATTTGTAGCTATCTGACGGTATAATTTACCATAAGTGTAATTAAGCTGAAAAATTTGCCCATTGAACATAAACCACATGATACTTTAAGAAATTAATAACTGTAGAGGAGAGATCAAGATGGTGGAGTAGGAAGACATAGAGCTCACCTCCCCTGACAACATAGCAAAAATACATCTACATGTGGAACAATTCTCATGGAAAACTAACTGGAAAATGGCAGAAGAACTCCTATACAACCAAGGCTGCAAGAAAGATTTCCATATAACCAGGTAGGGTGGAAAAGGCATAGGGTTGGGACCCCCACCTGAGAGGGATCTGACAGAAAGAGAAGGTCCCCATGGGCAGACCCTCAACGTGGGGAGCAAGTGGGTTGAGCCACAGACGGGGCATTCCAGTCCTGGGGTCCTGCAAGGAGGAGACAAGCACCCTTGGCTGCCGGGAGAACTGCTGGGACAGACAGAAGGGCTAGAGGAGCCTAGACTCTACTCATGAGGAGTACGCATGTGCTGGTTTACCAAAAATCAGGGCAGAGAGAGCTTTGCACTGGCAGCTGCCACTTCGCCACACTCCCCAATCCGAGCTGGTTGAACATCCCGGCCCCGCTCACTCCATACCACAGCCCGGTGCTAGATTTGGGCCAACCAAGCCCTGGGAGGAGACTTGGTCTAGCTATGCAGAGACAGACTGGGGGTCCTGGGATATGACCTGGGTGGAGTGGAGGTGGCCACTGTCAGCACTTGTTCAGGTAGTGCCGCAGGAGCACCCCGCAGTGTGCCTCCCAGTGGAGCCGATGCTCTGGCTCCACCCACTCCACACAGCAGCTTAGCCTCGGAGCTGGGGCAGACAGGTCCTGGGAGAAGACTGCCACGGGGTCAGCCCAGTGCTCTGGTGGTAGCACAGCCGCCTCAATTCCTGCAGCCACTACACCCCAACCCCCAGCCCCAGCCTAGTGAATGTCCCAGCCCCACCCACTCCACACCACAGCCTTGCACTAGATCTGGGATAAACAGAAGAAGGGATGAGACCCTGGGCTGGTTCTGACTGGAGCCTCGGACGCCTACAGAGGAGGTGTACTGGTCCTTTGTGAGCACATGGGCCTCACTTGCTTCAGCAATCACCTCCTTTTGGGGCAGGGCACCACTCAAGGGGAATGGAGCCTGATTGAGCCCGACCCTCAGGGCATTTACTCCAACAGCTGGGGAGCAGACCCTGTCCCTGACAGGGCAGCAACAGCTAGGCAGCAAAGAGGAAGTCCCGCCTCACGCCCTGCACAGTCTTTAGATCCCCCAAAACCAACCAAACCCCCTATTCTAGGTGATAACGACCAGCATACCCTGAAGAAAGACATGGCTGGTGTCCATCCTACACACAGAGTCTACACAGGGATGCTACCACATAAAAACACCCCTTTAAGACCATAATAGATAATCGTTTCTCCTAAATTCAGAGACAGAGACAGTTAAGTAAAATGAAAAGGCAGAGGAAATACTCCCAATTAAAAGAGCAAGAAAAATCCCCTGAAACAAATAATGGGACAGAGCTCACCAGTCTACCGGACCCCAAGTTCAAAAAGGTGGTAATAAAACGCTAAATGAATTAAGAAAGATCAATATAAAGGCAGATCACTGTAACAAGGAACTAGAAAACTATAAAGATGAACAAATCAAAAATAGATAATTCAATTTCTAAGATAAAAAGAAGTCTAGAAGCAATGTACAGCTAACTAAATGACACAGAAGAATGAATAAGTAAGCTGGAAGACAGAATAATAGAAATCACCCAATCAGAAGAGCAGACAAAGACAAGTGAAAAAAAAAAAAAAAAAAATGAAAGGAACTTACAAGATCTATAAAATAATATAAAATGTGCCAACCTATGCATAATAGGGGTTTGAGAAGGAGAAGAGAGAGAGAAGGGGATCAAAAACTTATATGAAGAAACTATGGCTGAAAATTTGCCAAACCTAAAGAAGGAAACAGATATCCAGGTACAAGAAGCACAAAGGGTCCTAAACAAGATGAACTCAAACAGACCCACAAGATATATCATAATTAAGATGGCAAAACTTAAAGACAAAAAGAGCATTCTAAAGGCAGCGAGAGAAAAACAAAGAGTTAATTACAAGGGAACCCCCATAAGGCTATCAGCTGATTTGCAGGCCAGAAGGGAGTGGCATAATATACTAAAAGTTTTGAAAGGAAAAAACCTGCAACCTAGGATACTCTATACAGCAAGATTATCATTTAGAATAGGAGAGAGAAAGAATTTCTCAGACAAGCAAAAACTAAAAAGATTCAGTAATACTAAACCTACCCTAAAAGAAAGGGTCTTCTCTAAATGGAAAAGGAGCAAGAAACTACAGGAAAGAGAAAATCAAAATAGGCAAGGCAAATATATAGTAAGAATTGAAGATCACTTAAATAAGCTAGTATGTAGACTAAACAGTCAAAAAAAATTGTAAAAGCGACTCTATAATAAAAATAAAAGGATAAGTATAAACATGTAAGATAGGATATCAAAATTGCAAAGTATCAGGGAGGGGAGTAAAAAATGTACATCTTTTAGAATGTGTCTGAATTGAATGACTATCAGTTTACATCAAGTAGATAGAGTTACAGGTCAACATACCTGAATTCCACGGTAACCACAAATCAAAAACATAAAATAGATTCACAAAGACCAAAAAGAAAGGAAGTCACACATAAAACAAAAGAAAATCATCAGACCAAAAGAAAAAACAAAAAGAATAAACAAAGAAGGACTACAAAAACAACTGGAAAACAAGGATTAAAATGGTAATAAGTACAAACCCTATCAACTACTTTAAATGTCAACAGACTAAATGCTTTGATCAAAAGAGTGGCTGATTGGATTAAAAAAACAAGAACCTGAAATATGCTGTCTACAAGAGACTTACTTCAGGATAAAAGACACACACAGACTGAAAGTGAGGAGAAGGAAAATGATATTTCAGGCAAATGGGAATGACAAGAAAGTGGGGGTAGCAATATTCATATCAAACAAAGTAGACTTTAAGACAAAGGCCATAAAAAAGACAAAGAAGGGCACTATATAATGATAAAGAAATCAACACAAGAAGAGGATATTATACTCATTAATACATATGCACCTAATATAGGAGCACATAAATATATACAGCAAATACTAAAAGACATAAAGGGAAAAACTGACAAAAATACAGTAATAGTAGATTTAACAATCCACTGACATCAATGGACAGATCATCCAGACAGAAAATCAAGAAGGAAACAGTGGTTTTAAATGATACAACAGACCAGTTGGACTTAATAGATTTCTACAGAATACTACATCCCCTGAAAACCCCAGAATACACATTCTTTTCAAGTGCACATGGAATGTTCTATAGGACAGACCACATGCTAGGTCATAAAACAAACCTCAACAAATTTAAGAGGATAGAAGTTATTTAAAGCATCTTTTCTGACCACAATTATATGAATCAGAAATTAACTATGGAAAGAAAAACAGAGAAAGAGCAAACATGTGGAGGCTGAACAACATGCTACTAAGAAACAAATGGGTCAAAGATGGAATCGAAGAAGAAATTATAAAATACCCTGAGATTAAGGAAAATGAGAACACATTATAAAATCTCTGGCATGCAGCAAAAGCAATTCTTAGGGGGAAATCCACAGCGATACAGGCCTTCCTCAAGAAACAAGAAAAATTTCAAATGAACAATCTCACCAACCACCTAAAAGGATTAGTAAAAGAAAAACAAAGTGCAAAGTCAGCAGAAGGAAGGAAATAATAAAGATCAGAGAGAAATAAAATAGATCAGGGAGAAAAAAAGCAACAAAGAAAAGATCAATAAAACCAAGAGTTGATTTTTTTGAAAAGATAAAATCGACAAGCCAGGCTCATGAAGAAGAAAAGAGAGGACCCCAATAAACAAATTAAGAAATGAAAGAGGAGAAATAACTGATATCACAGAAATACAAAAAAATCAGAAGAGAAATACAATGAACAGTTTACATGCCAACAAACTGTACAACCTAGAAGAAATGGGCAAATTTTTAGAAACATACAGCCTGGCAAGACTAAGTCAAGAAGAAACACAGTTTGAACAGGCTAATCACTAGAAGTGAAACAGAATCTGTAATAATAATTAAAAGAAAAACTTTCTGCAAACAAAAGTCCAAGACCAGATGGCTTCACTGAAGAATTCTACCAAACATAAAAAACTTAAACTAATACTTCTCAAACTATTCCAAAAAATTGAAGAAGAGGGAACACTTCCAAATTCATTCTATGAGGCCACTATTACCCTAATTACAAAACTAGACAAAGACACTACAAAAAAAAAAAAGTTACAGGCCAGTATCTATGATGAATATAGGTGCAAAAATCCTCAACAGAATATTAGCAAGCTGAATCCAACAATACCTGAAAAGGATCATACACCATGATCAAGTTGGATCCATTCCAGGATCACAAGGATGGTTCCACATATGCAAATCAGTCAGTGTGATACACCACATTAACAAAAGGAAAGACAAAAACCACATGATCACATGATCATCTCAACAGATGCAGAAAAAGCATTTCACAAAATTCAACATCCGTTCATGATAAAAACTCTCTCCAAAGTGGGTGTAGAGGGAACATATTATGACATAATAAACGCCATTTACTACAAAGCCACAGCCAACATAATACTCAGTGGTGAAAAGGTAAAAGCCTTCCCTCTAAATTCAGGAATAAGACGAGGATGCCCACTCTCAGAGCTTCTATTCAACAGAGTATTAGACGTCCTAGCCACAGCAATCAGATAAGGAAAAGAAATAAAAGGTATCCAAATTGGAAGGGAAAAGGTAAAACTGCCACCCTTTGCAGATGACATACAATACTCTATATACAAAACCCTAGTCTTCACCCAAAAAAGTATAAGAACTATTAAAGGAATTTGGCAAGATAGCAGCATACAAGATTAATATACAGAAATCTGTCATGTTTCTATACACTAAAAATGAAATATAAGTAAAACAAAAAATATCCCATTTAAAATCTCATCAAAAAAATTAAATACCTAGGAATAAACGTAACCAAGGAGGTGAAATACCTACATGCTGAAAACTATAAATCACTGGTAAAGGAAATGAAGATGATTCAAAAAAATGGAAAGATATCCTATGCTCTTAGATGGGAAGAATTAATATTGTTAAAATGGATATACTACCCAAAGAAATCTACAGATTTAATGCAATCCCTATCAAAATACCATGACATTTTTCACAGAATTAGAACAAATAATCCTAAAATTTATATGAAAACACAAAAGGCCCAGAATTGCCAAAACAATTCTGAGGAAAAAGAACAAAGCTGGAGGCATAACCCTTCTCAACTTCAGAATATACTACAAAGCTACAGTAATCAAAAAGCATGGTATTAATACAAAGACATATAGATGAACAGAACAGGGAGCCCAGAAATAAACCCACACACCTACAGTCAATTAATCTATGACAAAGGAAACAACAATAAAGAGAAAAGACAGTCTCTTCAACAAATGGTGTTGAGAAAGCTGGACAGCTGCATGTAAATCAATGAATTTAGAATATTCCCTCCCACCATATACAAAAATAAATTCAAAACAATTTAAAGGAGAGAGTAACCAAGATGGCAGAGTAGTAGGATGTGACGCTTACCTTCTCCCACAAAGACATCAAAAATACATCAACATGTGGAACAATTCTCACAGAATATCTACTGAACACTGCCAGAACACCTCAAACTGCTGAAAGGGCAAGAAAATCTCCATGTAACCAGGTAGGAAAAAAGAAAAACAAGAAAGCAAGAAAGGAATCAAGACAGGACCTGTGCCCCTGGGACGGAGCTGTGAAAGAGGAAAGGTGCCAGCCCCCCTGGCGGGGAGATTGGCCAGGACAGAAGGGGAGCTTCAGAGACTCGGAGGAGAGTGCAGCAGCTAGTTTGCGGCAGCCAGAGTGAAGGAAGAACTGCACAGACGGTCAGTGCCACCACCCTGCACTCCCCAGCCGGAGGCACGTGTCTGTCAGCGCGGGCAGGGGCTGGGTACTGGAACTCAGGCTTCGGAAATCAGAACTGGGGAGAGGACTGGGGTTGACTGTGTGAAGACAGCCCTGGGGGGGGGGTGCTGGAATCCAGTGCGACCATGGCTGGTGGTGTGCACAGAGGAAGCCTAGGCCGCCTTAGAGGCCAGCTGCCATTATTTGGGGGGTGCATGAGGGGAGGGGCGGGATGCGGGTGCACACACTTGCAGAGGGTAGGGCACTGCCTGCAAGGGATCCAGGGGACGTCACAAGCTGCCACCACTGCCTGCCCAGATGCCAGGAGCGGTTGCAGGCTGCCACCGCCTCCCTCCCAGACCTCAGGAGTGGTCGCAAGCCACCTCTGCTCCCATCGCATGCTCCAGGGGGGCGCCTGAGCTGCCACTGCTGCCAAGAACCCCAGGAGTGGGCACCAGCCACTGCATCTGCACACCCCCTATCAAGGGGATAACAACAAGTACATGCTGAGGAAAGAGGTGACAGGCATCCATACTAAAAACAGCCCCTACAACAAATAAATTAAACCCACACAAGCTACACAGGGATGCCCCCAAGTGTAAATAGCCATTCAAGACCACAAGATAATTGCTTCTCCTAAACTCAGGGAGTAAGAGAAATATAACTAAAATGAAGAAGCAGAGGAACCACTTCCAGCTAAAAGACCAAGAGCATTCCCCTGAAAGAACAAATACTGAAATAAACCTCTTCAGTCTAATAGACACCGAGTTCAAAAAGGAGGTAATGAAAATACTGAAGAAATTAAGAAAGGCTATCAACAGAAATGCAGAATAGTGTAAAAAGGAACTAGAAACTATAAAGAGGAACCAAAAAAAATTAGAAAACTCATCTGCCGAGATGAAAGCTGAGTTAAAGCAATGAAAAACAGAGTGAATAGTGCAGAAAAACAGATAAGTGACGTGGAAAACAGAATAATGGAAATCACCCAATCAGGACAGCAGACAGAAAGCCAAATGAAAAAAAAATGAAAGCAATATAAGAGACCTACAGGATAATATAAAGCAGTGGTCCCCAACGTTTTTGGCACCAGGGACCGGTGTGGAAGGCAATTTTTCCACCGACAGGGGTGGGGTGGGGGGATGGTTCAGGTGGTAATGCAAGTGATGGTTCAGGTGGTAATGTGAGTGAGGGGGAGCGATGGGAAGTGGCAGGTGAAGCTTCGCTCACTTGTCCGCCGCTCACTTCCTGCTGTGCGGCCCGGTTCCTAACAGGCCACTGTGGTTGGGGACCTCTGATATAAAGCGTGCCAACCTATGCATAATAGGGATTCCAGAAGTGGGATAAAGAGAAAAAGGGATGGAAAGTGTATTTGAAGAAATTATGGCTGAAAACTTCCCAAACCTAAAGAAGTAAACAGATATACAGGTACAGGAAGCACAGAGGGTCCCAAACAGACCTACACCAAGACATACGATAATAAAAATGGCAAAAGTTAAAGAGAGGGTTCTAAAGGCAGCAATAGAAAAACAAAAGAGTTAATTCCAAGGGAACCGCCATAAGACTATCAGTTGATTTATCTACAGAAACACTGCAGGCCAGAAGGGACTGGCAAGATATATTCAAAGTCCTGAAAGGGAAAAATCTACAACCTAGGATAATCTACCCTGTAAAATTATCATTAGAATAGAAGGAGAGATAAACAATTTCTCAGGGGACTTCCCTGGCAGTCCAGAGGTTAAGACTCTGCACTTCCACAGCAGGGGCATGGGTTTGATCCCTGGTCAAAGAACTAAGATCCTGCATGCCACGTGACGTGGCCAAAAAAAAAAAAAAAATCATCAGAGAGAAAAGAAGCAAGACTCTATAGGAAAGAGAAAATCACAACCTCAAAGTAAGTCACTTAAATAAGCCAGTACACAAATTAAAAAAAAAAAAATCAAAAAATTTCTGTGAACGTGATGATAACCACAATGAACAGCAAAAGGATGAACATGAAGACGTAAAAGGGGACATCAAAAATCATAAGATGTGGGGAGTAAGAAAATGTGTATATATTTTTTTCCTAGAATATATTTGAGCCTATATGACTACCAGTCTAAGGCAAGCAGAAATAGGAAGGGTTAACATGCTACAAAAGCAGGGTAACCACAAATCAAAAACATACAATAGATTCACAAAAACCAAAAAGAAAAGAATACAAGTATAATACAAAAGAAAATCATAAAACCACAAAAGGGTCATACATTTACAATGCTTGGTGTCAGTTTATTTATCTCTTGTAAAAATAAAATACAGTGTGCATGTGTGAAAAAAAAAAAAAACCACAAAAGGGAAAACAAAGAGACAAAGAAGAAATATAAAATCAATGGGAAAACAAGGTTTAAAATGGCAATAAATACATATCTATCAATAATTAACTTAAATGTTAAAGGATGAAATGCTCCAATCAAAAGACACAGAGTGGAAGACTGGCTAAAAAAAACAAGAGCCTAAAATATGCTACCTACTAGACACCCACTTTAGGGCAAAGGACACACATAGATTGAAAGTGAGGGGACAGAAAAAGATATTTCATACAAAAGGAAATGATAAGAAAGTAAGAGTTGCAATGCTCATATCAAACAAGATAGATTTTTAAAAAAAGGTCATAAAGAAGGACACTATATAATGATAAAAGGATCAATACAAGAGGACTTCACACTTATCAACACACATACACCTAATACAGTAGCACCCAAATACATAAAACAAATATTAACAGAGATAAAGGTAGAAATTGATAGGAATACAACAGTAGTACGAGACGTTAACACCACACTCACATCAATGCACAGATCTTCCAGACAATCAATAAGGCAACAGAGACCCTACATAATAGAACAGCTAGACTTAATTGATATTTTCAGGACATTATATCCAAAAAAAATCAGAACACACATTCTTTCCAAGTGCACATGGAGCATTCTCTAGGACTGACCACATACTAGGGCACAAAACAAGCCTCAACAAATTTCAGAGTACAGAAATTATCTCAAGCATCTTTTTTGACCACAATGAAATGAAAGTAGAAATTAACCACAAAAAAAGAAATGAGAAAAAAATGATTACATGGAGACTAAACAACATGCTACTAAAAAACCAATGGCTCAACGATGAAATCAAAGAGGAAATTACAAAATACCTTGGGACAAATGACAATGCAAACACAATGATACAAAATCTCTGGGATGCAGCAAAAGCAGTTCTTAAGAGTGAAGTTCATAGTGATACAGGCCTTCCTCAAAAAACAAGAAAAATCTCAAATAAACAAACTAACCTACCACTAAAAAGAATTAGAAAAAACAACAAAACCTAAAGTCAGCAGAAGGAAGGAAATAATAAAGATCTGAGAGGAAATAAATAAAATAGAGATTAAGATAATTTTAAAAAATCAATAAAACAAAGAGCTGGTTCTTTGAAAGGGTAAAGAAAATAGAAAAACCCCTGGCCAGGCACACCAAGAAGAAAAGAAAGAGAACGCAAATAAACAAAATAAGAAATGAAAAAGGAGAAATCTCAACTGATACCACAGAAATACAAAATACTATGAACAATTATATACCAACAAATTGGACAACCTAGAAGAAATGGACAGGTTTCTAGAAACATACAGCCCAGCAAAACTGAATCAAGAAGAAACAGATAATTTGAAAAGACCAATCATTAGAAGTGAAAGAGAATATGTAATTAAAAAACTCCCTACAAACAAAAATCCAGGACCACAGAGCGTCACAGGTGAATTCTCAAACATACGAATTTATACCAACCCTTCTCAAACTCTTCCAAAAAACTCAAGAGGAGGGAACACTCCCAAGGACATTCCAAGAAGCCACCATCACCCTGTTACCAAAACCAGACAAAGACACAACCAAAAAAGAAAATTACAGGCCAATATCTTTGATAAATATAGATGCAAAAAACCTCAACAAAACATTAGCAAACCGAATCCTACAAAACATAAAAAAGATCATACACCATGACCAAGTGGGATCCATCCTAAATTCACAAGGATGGTTCAACATACACAACTCAATTAATGTGATACACCACATAAATAAAAGAAAAGGCAAAAACCACATGATCATCTAAACAGATGCAGAAACAGCAGTTGACAAAATTCAGCATCCATTCATGATAAAATCTCTTACCAAAGTAGGTACAGAGGGAACATATCTCAAGATAGTAAAATTTATGACACACCTACAGCCAATACAATACTCAACGGTGTTGAGTATTGGTCCCTGGTCAAACGGTGTTTTAGGAAAGCCTTCCTAAAATCTGGAACAAAACAAGGATGCAGGGGCTTCCTTGGTGGCGCAGTGGTTGAGAATCTGCCTGCTAATGCAGGGGACATGGGTTCAAGCCCTGGTCTGGGAAGATCCCACATGCCGCAGAGCAACTAGGCCCGTGAGCCACAACTACTGAGCCTGCGTGTCTGAAGCCTGTGCTCCGCAACAAGAGAGGCCACGATAGTGAGAGGCCCGCGTACCGCGATGAAGAATGGCCCCCCACTCGCCGCAACTAGAGAAAGCCCTCACACAGAAACGAAGACCTAACACAGCCAAAAATAAATAAATTAAAAAAAACAGACAAACAAAAAAACAAGGATGCCCACTCTCACCTCTTCTATTCAACATAGTATTGGAAGTCCTAGCCATAGCAATCAGACAAGAGAAAGAAATAAAAGATATGCAAATTGGAAGAGCTAAAATTGTCATCATATGCAGATGATATGATACTATATATAAATAACCCTAAAGACACCGCACAAAAACTACTAGAACTGATAAACAAATTCAGCAAGGTAGCAGGATACAAGGGTAACATACAGAGAAGCAAGACGAACTACAATCCTGCAGCATGTGGAACAAAAACCACATTCACAGAAAGAAAGACAAAATGAAAAGGCAGTGGACTATGTAACAGATGAAAGAACAAAATAAAACCCTAGAAAAACAACTAAATGAAATGGAGATAGGCAACCTCCCAGAAAAAGAATTCAGAATAATGATAGTGAAGATGATTCAGGACCTCGGAAAAAGAATGAAGGCAAAGATCAAGAAGATGCAAGAAATGTTTAACAAAGACCTAGAAGAATTAAACAAACAAACAGAGATAAACAATACAATATCTGAAATGAATAATACACTAGAAGGAATCAATAGGAGAATAACTGAGGCAGAAGAATGGATAAGTGACCTGGAAGACAGAATGGTGGAAATCACTGCCATGGAACAGAATAAAGAAAAAAGAATGAAAAGAAATGAAGACAGCCTAAGAGACCTCTGGGACAATACTAAGTGCACCAACATTTGCATTATAGGGGTCCCAGAAGGAGAAGAGAGAGAGAAAGTACCCGAGAAAATATCTGAAGAGATTATAGTTGAAAACTTCCCTAACACGGGAAAGGAAATAGCCACCCAAGTCCAGGAAGTGCAGAGAGTCCCAGGCAGAAGCGCAAGGAGAAACATGCTGAGACACATACTAATCAAACTGACAAAAATTAAAGACAAAGAAAAATGATTAAAAGCAACAAGAGAAATACGGCAAATAACATACAAGGGAACTCCCATAAGGTTAACAGCTGATTTCTCAGCAGAAACTCTACAAGCCAGAAGGGAGTACCAAGATATATTTAAAGTGATGAAAGGGAAGAACCTACAACCAAGGTTACTCTACCCGGCAAGGATCTCATTCAGATTCAACAGAGAAACCAACAGCTTTACAGACAAGCAAAAGCTAAGAGAATTCAGCACCACCAAACCAGCTCTACAACAAATGCTAAAGGAACTTCTCTAAGTGGGAAACACAAGAGAAGAAAAGGACCTACAAAAACAAACCCAAAACAATTAAGAAAATGGTCATAGGAACATAGATACCAATAATTACCTTAAACATGAATGGACTAAATGCTCCAACCAAAAGACACAGGCTTGCGGAATGGATACAAAAACAAGACCCATCTATATGCTGTCTACAAGAGACCCACTTCAGACCTAGGAACACATACAGACTGAAAGTGAGAGGATGGAAAAAGATATTCCATGCAAATGGAAATCAAAAGAAAGCTGGTGTAGCAGTACTCATATCAGATAAAATAGACTTTAAAAATAAAAAATGTTACAAGAGACAAGGAAGGACACTACATAATGATCAAGGGATCAATCCAAGAAGAAGATAAAACAATTATAACTATATGTGTACCTAACATAGGAACACCTCAATACATAAGGCAAATACTAACAGCTATAAAAGGTGAAATCGACAGTAACACAATAATAGTGGGGGACTTTCACACCTCACTTACACCAATGGACAGATCATCCAGACAGAAAATTAATAAAGAAACACAATCTTTAAATGACACAATAGACCAGATAGATTTAACTGATATTTACAGGACATTCCATCCGAAAACAGCAGATTACACTTTCTTCTCAAGTCCACACAGAACATTCTCCAGGATAGATCACATCTTGGGTCACAAATCAAGCCTTGGTAAATTTAAGAAAACTGAAATCATATCAAGCATCTTTTCCAACCACAACGCTATGAGATTAGAAATGAATTACAGGGAAAAAAAGTAAAAAACACAAACACATGAAGGCTAAACAATACGATACTAAATAACCAAGAGATCACTGAAGAAATCAAAGAGGAAATCAAAAAATACCTAAAGACAAATGACAATGAAAACACGACAATCAAAAACCTATGGGATTCAGCAAAAGCAGTACTAAGAGAGAAGTTTATAGCTATACAATCCTACCTCAAGAAACAAGAAAAATCTCATATAAACAATCTAACCTTACAACCTAAAGGAACTAGAGAGAGAAGCACAAACAAAACCCATAGTAGAAGGAAAGAACTCATAAAGATCAGAGCCGAAATAAATGAAAGCGAAACAAAGAAAACAATAGCAAAGATCAATAAAACTAAAAGCTGGTTCTTTGAGATGATAAACAAAATTGGTAAACCTTTTTAGCCAGACTCATCAAGAAAAAGAGGGAGAGGACTCAAATCAATAAAATCAGAAATGAAAAAGGAGAAGTTACAACGGACATCGCAGAAATACAAAGCATCGTAAGAGACTACTACAAGCAACTCTATGCCAATAAAATGGACAACCTGGAAGAAATGGACAAATTCTTAGAAAGGTATAACCTTCTAAGACTGAACCAGGAGGAAATAGAAAATGTGAACAGACCAATCACAAGTAATGAAAGTTACACAAATAACTGTGACTAAAAATCTTCCAAGAAGCAAAAGTCCAGGACCAGATGGCTTCACAGGTGAATTCTATCAAATATTTATAGAAGAGCTAACACCCATCCTTCTCAAACACTTCCAAAAAATTACAGCGGAAGGAACACTCCCAAACTCATTCTATGAGGCCACCATCACCCTGATGCTGAAACCAAACAAAGGTACTACAAAAAAGGAAATTATAGACCAATATCTCTGATGAATATAGATGCAAAAATCCTCAACAAAATACTAGCAAACAGAATCCAACAACACATTAAAAGGATCATACACCAGGATCAAGTGGGATTTACCCCAGGGATGCAAGGATTCTTCAATATATGCAAATCAATTAATGTGATACACCATATTAACAAACTGAAAGATAAAAACCATATAATCATCTCCATAGATGCACAAGAAGCTTTCGACAAAATTCAACACCCATTTATAAAAACTCTCCAGAAAGTAGGCAAAGAGGGAACCTACCTCAACATAATAAAGGCCATATATGACAAACCCACAGCCAACATTGTTCTCAATGGTGAAAAACTGCAACCATTTCCTCTAAGATCAGGAACAAGACAAGGTTGCCCACTCTAACCACTGTTATTCAACACAGTTTTGGAAGTTTTAGCCACAGTAGTCAGAGAAGAAAAAGAAATAAAAGGAATCCAAATCAGAAAAGAAAAAGTAAAACTGTCACTGTTTGCAGATGACATGATAGTATACATAGAGAATCCTAAAGATGCCACCAGAAAACTACTACAGCTAATCAATAAATTTGGTAAAGTTGCAGGATAGAAAATTAATGCACAGAAATCTCTTGCATTCCTATACACTAACAACGAAAGACCAGAAAGAAAAATTAAGGAAACAATTCCATTCACCATTGCAACAAAAAGAATAAAATACCTAGGAATAAACCTACCTAAGGAGGTAAAAGATCTGTACTCAGAAAACTCTAAGACAGTGATGAAAGAAATTAAAGATGACAAAACAGATGGAGAGATATACCATGTTCTTGGATTGGAAGAATCAATATTGTGAAAATGACTATACTACCCAAAGCAATCTACAGATTCAGTGCAATCCCTATCAAATTACCAATGGCATTTTTTTACAGAACTAGAACAAAAAATCTTAAAATCTGTATGGAGACACAAAAGACCCCGAATAGCTAAAGCAATCTTGAGGGAAAAAAATGGAGCTGGAGGAACCAGACTCCCTGACTTCAAACTATACTACACACCTACAGTCATCAAGACACTATGGTACTGGCACAAAAACAGAAATATAGATCAATGGAACAGTATAGAAAGCCCAGAGATAAACCCACGTACCTATGGTCAACTAATCTATGACAAAGGAGGCAAGGACATATACAATGGAGAAAAGACAGTGTCTTCAATAAGTGGTGCTGGGAAAATTGGACAGCTACATGTAAAAGAATGAAATTAGAACACTCCCTTACACCATACACAAAAATAAACTCAAAATGGATTCGAGACCTAAATGTAAGACCAGGCACTATAAAACTCTTAGAGGAAAAGATAGGAAGAAGACTCTTTGACATAAATCACAGCAAGATCTTTTTGGATCCACCTCCTAGAGTAATGGGAATAAAAACAAAAATAAACAAATGGGACCTAATGAAACTTCAAAACTTTTGAACAGCAAAGGAAACCATAAACAAGATGAAAAGACAATCTTCAGAATGGGAGAAAATATTTGTAAACGAATCAATGGACAAAGGATTAATCTCCACAATATATAAACAGCTCATGCAGCTCAATATTAAAGAAACAAACAACCCAATCCAAAAATGGGCAGAAGACCGGAATAGACATTTCTCCAAAGAAAACATACAGATGGCCAAGAGGCACATGAAAAGCTGCTCAACATCACTAATTATTAGAGAAATCCAAATCAAAACTACAGTGAGGTATCACCTCACACCGGTTAGAATGGGCATCATCAGAAAATCTACAAACAGCAAATGCTGGAGAGCGTGTGGAGAAAAGGGAACCCTCTTGCACTGTTGGTGGGAATGTAAATTGATACAGCCACTATGGAGAACAGTATGGAGGCTCCTTAAAAAACTAAAAATAGAACTACCATATGACCCAGCAATCCCACTACTGGGCATATTCCCAGAGAAAACCGTAATTCAAAAAGACACATGCACCCCAATGTTCAGTGCAGCACTATTTACAATAGTCAGGTCCTGGAAGCAACCTAAATGCCCATCGACAGACGAATGGATAAAGAAGATGTGGTACATATATACAATGGAATATGACTCAGCCATAAAAAGGAACGAAACTGGGTCATTTGTAGAGATATGGATGGACCTAGAGACTGCATACAAAATGAAGTCAGAAAGAGAAAAAGGAATATCATATATTCATGCATATGTGGAATCTAGAAAAATGGTACAGATGAACCAGGTTGCAAGGCAGAAATAGAGACACAGATGTAGAGAACAAACGTATGGACACCAAGCAGGGAAAGCAGGGGTTGGGGCTGGTGGTGGGATGAATTGGGACATTGGCACTGATGTATATACACTAATATGTATAAAACAGATAACTAATAAGAACCTGCTGTATAAAAAAATATTTTAAAGTAACATACAGATATCGGTTGCATTTCTTCACACCAACAATGAAATATCAGAAAGAGAATGTAAAAAACCAATACCTTTTAAAATCACAGCCCCAAAATAAACTACTTAGGAATAAACCTGACCAAGGAGGTGAAAGACTTATACGATGAGAACTATGAAACATTAAAAAAGGAAACTGTAGACGATTCAAAAAAATGGAAAGATAACCCATGCTCCTAGATTGGAAAAATTAATATTGTTAAAATGGCCATACTACCCAAAGCAATCTACAGATTTAATGCAATCCCTATCAAATTACCCATGACATTTTCACAGAATTAGAATAATCCTAAAATTCATATGGAACCATAAAAGAGCCAGAGTTGCCAAAGCAATCCTGAAGAAAAAGAACAAAGCAAGAGGCATAACCCTCCCAGACTTCAGACAATACTACAAAGCTACAGTAATCAAAGCAGTGTGGCATTGGCACAAAAACAGACATATGGATCAATGGGACAGAACAGAGAGCCCAGAAATAAACCCACACACCTACGGTCAATTAATCTTCAACAGAGGAGGCAAGAATATACAATGGGGAAAAAACAATCTCTTCAGCATGTGGTGTTGGGAAAGTTGGACAGCCACATGTAAATCAGTGAAGTTAGAACACACCCTCTCACCATACACAAAAATAAACTCAAAATGGCTTAAAGACTTAAATATAAGACATGACACCATAAAACTCCTAGAAGAAATCATAGGCAAAACATTTTCTGACATAAATCATACCAGCGTTTTCTTAGCTCAGTCTCCCAAGGCAATAAAAATAAAAACTAAAATAAACAAATGGGACCTAATCAAACTTAAAAGCTTTTTCACAGGAAAGGAAACCATAAACAAAAACAAAAAGCCAACCTACAGAATGGGAGAAAATATTTGCAAATGATGCAACCAACAGGGGCTTAATTTCCAAAATACACAAACAGCTCATATAACTCAACAACAAAAACCCAAACCACCAAATTGAAAAATTTGTAGAAGACGTAAACAGACATTTCTCCAAAGAAGAAATACAGATGGCCAGTGGGCACATGAAAAGATGCTCAACATCACAAATTATTAGAGAAATGCAAATCACAACTACAGTGAGGTACCACCTCCAGTCAAAATGGCCATCATCAGAAAGTCTACAAATAGCAAATGCTGGAGAGGGTGTGGAGAAAAGAGAACACTCCAACACTGTTGGTGGGAATGTAAGTTGGTGTAGCCAATACAGAGAACAGAATATAGGTTCCTCAAAAAACTAAAAACAGAATTACCATATGATCCAGCAATCCCACTCCTGGGCTTATATCCAGACAAAACTCCATTCCAAAAAGACACATGCACCCCTATGTTCACAGCAGCACTATTCACAATAGCCAAGACATGGAAACAACCTAAATGTCCATCGATAGATGAATGGATAAAGAAGATGTGGTACGTATATACAATGGAATACTACTCAGCCATAAAAAAGAATGAAATAATGCCATTTGCAGCAACATGGATGCAACTAGAGACGATCTACTAAGTGAAGTAAGTCAAAGAGAAAGACAAATACCATGTGATATCACTTATATGTGGAATCTAAAATACAACAGAAATGAACCTATGAAACAGAAACAGAATCACGGATATAGAGAACAGACTGGTGGTTGCCAAGGGGGAAGGGGTTGTGGGGGAATGGAATAGGAGGTTGGGGTTAGCAGATGTAAGCTTTTACATACAGAATGGATAAACAACAAGGTCCTACTGTATAGCACAGAGAACTATGTTCAATATCCTATGATAAACCATAATGGAAAAGAATACTAAAAAAAAAGAATGTAAATATATGTATAACTGAATCCCTTTGCTATACAGCAGTAATTAACACAACACTGTAAATCAACTATACTTCAATTAAAAAAAAAAAAAGATTTAAAGACCTAAATATAAGACACGACACCATAAAATTCCTAAGAGAGAACATAGGCAAAACATTCTTGTACATAAATTGTAGAAATATTTTCTTAGATCAATCTCCCAAGGCAAAAGCAATAAAAACCAAAAATAAACAAACAGGACCTAATCAAACTTACAAGCTTTTGCACAGCAAAGAAACCTTCAACAAAATGAAAAGACAACTTAAGGAATGGGAGAAAATATTTGCAAATGATGTGACTGAAATGGGGTTAATATCCAAAATATGTAAGTAGCTCATATGACCAAATTAAAAAAAACAAACAACCCAATCAAAAAATGGGCAGGAACTTCCCTGGTGGTCCAGTGGTTAAGACTCTGTGCTTCCAATGCAGGGGAAGAAGGTTCAGTCCCTGGTTGGGGAAGTAAGATACCACATGCCGTGTTGTGTGGCCAAAAAGGAAAAAAAAAAAAAAGGGCAGAAGACCTAAATAGAGATTTCTCCAAAGAAGCCATACAGATGGCCAACAGGCACATTAAAGATGCTCAACATGGCTAATTATTAAAGAAATGCAAATCAAAACCATGATGAGGTATCATCTCACACCAGTAAGTATGGCTATCATCAAAAAGTCTACAAATAAATGCTGGAAAGGGTGTGGAGAAAAGGGAACCCTGCTACACTGTTGGTGGGAATGTAAACTGGTACAGCCACTATGGAGAACAGTATGGTGGTTCCTCAAAAAAAACTAAAAATAGAGCTACCATATGATCCAGAAATTCCACTCCTGGGGATATATCTGGAAAAGACAAAAACTGTAATTTGAAAAGATACATGCACCCCAATGTTCACAGCAGCACTATTTACAATAGCCAAGACATGGAAACAACCCAAGTGCCCATCAACAGACAACTGGCTTAAGATGTGGTATGGATACAATGGAACATTAGCCATAAAAAGAATGAAATATTGCCATTTGCAGCAACATGGATGGACCCAGAGAATATTATACTTTGTGAAGTAAGTCAGACAAAGACAAATATATGATATCATTTATATGTGGAATCTAAAAAATAATACAACTCAGTCTATTTAATACAAAACAGAAACAGACTTACGGACACAGGAAACAAATTTATGGTTACCAAAGGGGAGAGAGAGGGAGGAAAGGACAAATTAACAGTGTGGGATTAACAGAAACAAGCTACTTTACATGAAATAGATAAGCAACAAGGATTTACTGTATAGTACAGGGAATTATACCCAATATCTTGTAATAACCTATAATGGAATATATTCCACAAAAAAACCAAACTGAATCACTATGCTGTACACCTGAAACTAACACAATATTGTAAATATGCACTTCAACTTCAAAAGAAAGAAGGAACTTAATAATTTTATAACCTATGTGTAAAATAATCAAAAAGAAATATTCATTAAATAAAAAAATTATAACTGGGTACAAATTGTATTTTGAAAATAATCAATTATAGAAGCATACTTAAGACTTTCACTTAATCTAAGGGTACATACTTCCAGTTACAAGATTAATAACTTCTGGGGATCTACTGTACAGCATATAGTGATTATAGCTAGCAATACTGTATAAAATACTTGAAAGCTGCTGAAAGAGTAGATCTTAAATGTTCTCACCCCAAGAAAGAAATGGTAAATAGATGACAGGATGGAGATGTTAGCTAATGTTATGGTGGTGGTCATCATTTTGCAACATGTGTTTCAAATCAACAAATTGTACACCTTAAAGTTACAGAATGCTCTATGTCAATTATATCTCAATAAACCTAGGGGAAAAAAAAGATTGTCACCTAAAAATCAAATGTCATGGTCTCTTCATCATAACAAAATAACAAATATTACCTCTTCCTTTGGAACAAAAAGTGATCAGCCAGCCGATACCAGCAGCAAACGCAGTTTGTATGGAGTTAACAAAATTTCCTTAAGAGAAAATAAAGAAAATTTCTGATCATTTACTACTCCATAATGGAAACCGTTTTCTAAATGGGTTTTCCCTTCTAATGTCACCCATTTCCAATCCACTCTGAGTAGTTTTCAGGATTCCTAAAAATCCTCTTGAGCATATCAAATTCCTTCAACTATTTATTTTTTTAAATCATATAAAATCTAAATTCATTATTAAGAAACAAATTGGCAAGTAAGGCCCCTTGTGATCTGAGCTTTGTCTACCCATTCAGCCAGCCATATTCTTCCCCAAGCCACTCTACCCATTACCCATCTTTTTGTTAGATTCATGAAATACCGCCAGTTTCCCAGTGACCTTTTAAGGCTTCCTCTTCACTTTCAAGACAGGTTATATCTGACCTCGTTCAAGAAGAATTTCCTAACCCTTCCTCCTTTCCCCACCTGAGTTCTTTCATATCTTTCATGCTTCCCTAAGCTTACCTCTATCATAATGGTTACTACACTGCATTTTAATGGTTTACTAATGGGGTCCTGGAAGGCAGGGATTATATAGTTTATTACTACAGCCCTAGTATTTAACATAGTTTCAGAGACATAACTGTATTCAATGAATGATATGAGCATCCCTTTAGAAGTAAATACTATCATTTCATGGGTAGTACAGATAATTAAATAACCCACCTAAAGTCACTTGATGAATTCAAAACCTAAGATTAGACGAGTTTTTAAACTTCAAAATTAAACTGAATACAGGCATGAATTTACTGCCTGATGTAGTATACTTATGAAAGCAATAAAACACTTGGTTTACTAAATATTTAGTTGCACTTTAAAAGTTGCCTTTTCACCTAGCCCCACTTCATACCCATGTCCTACATCAAAATTGTTTTAGTTTATATATAAATATAGTTAATTTTTTAAATGCCTACTATTTAGTAGGGCTCAGAACAAATGACACAATTCCCTTCTAAGAAGCATGGAAAAGATATTCAAAAATTTCAGTATTATGACTAGAACATTGCCACTGAAAAGCTTAAAATACCAATTCAAAGTACCCTTGAAAATCAAGCAAATTATGAAAACAAAATTACCTGTCCACAATTCTGTCACTGTGCTTCTAACATGCTGCATGGCGAAATTCACTAAACTTTCCTTTGATCTGTCACCATGGTATTTCACTGCAGCCTATTTTTTTATTTATAAAAAGAGAAATGTCTTTTACTTTTTCTTTTTAAAACGCATACCAAATACCTTGATTCTCCATTATCCTGAATAAGTAAGATCTGTCTCTCAATAGTACAGTGTATTTCTAACTGACATGCTAAGTAAGAATCTTGACTGCATAGATTCCATGTCAGACATTTGAATAATACTATTTATAATGTTTTTAGTTTCACTTTTATCACTTAACACTGGGGAGAGGAAGGGAAATCAGAACTTTACATTCAATGAGAGAAAACACCTGTAAAATACTTCGTAAATTATAAAGTACAACATGCATATTGGTTAACATTATGTTCTTTAAGATGGAAAGTGAAATTGGCAAACATTTAATTTTGAAATAGAACAAAGACAAAATAATGGCATCTAAAAGTATTCACAGTATAATAAAAAATGTTTATTATGACTACAGTTAGATGGCATCTAAAATAAGACTTAAAAAACAGAAGATTCTACAAATTCACATAGTGTTTTCTCTAGTATTCCCCTTGTTATAATGTTCTACCAATTAAAAAAAAAAATGCCAATTTTCTCTCTTACCATTCCAGACCTAAAAATGAAGAGGCTGGGATAACTGTTCACTCCTTTCATTCGGCAAAGCATTCTATCATCGCCACAGTTAACAGCTCCAATTCGAAGCAATCCATCTACTTCTTTAGCAAAGTCTCTCCACTATGAGGAAAAAAAAAGTTTCTTCTTATAAGATCATTTATCTTTCCCTGAACATTCTTCAAGCTGTACTTTCCTTTTTTTTAAAAATTAATTAATTATTTCTTTTTGGCTGCACTGGGTCTTTGCTGGTGCACACAGGCTTTCTCTAGCTGCGGAGAGAGGGGGCTACACTTTGTTGTGGTGCGCAGGCTTCTCATTGCAGTGGCTTCTCTTGTTGCGGAGCACGGGCTTTAGGCGCGCGGGCTTCAGTAGTTGTGGCTCATGTGCTCTAGAGCACAGGCTCAGTAGTTGTGGCATACGGGTTTAGTTGTTCTGTGGCATGTGGGATCTTACCGGGCCAGGGCTTGAACCCGTGTCCCCTGCATTGGCAGGCGGATTCTTAACCACTGCACCACCAGGGAAGTCCCCAAGCTGTACTTTCTTAAAGGAGATTATGCTCAGGAAATAAAACCATATACACGTGAAAAAATATTATAGTCATTTCTGTTATAGTTACTACTAATAGAAAAAACCCTCAAATAACACTCAAATTTAAAAAAACACTCAAATAACAGATCAGTTGTAAACAGTAAGACTTTAATAATCAGGATGTAAAAAATACGTACTGTGGGAGCTAAATCATGGCAGTGTGAACACCCTGGGGAGTAGAAGTTCACAAACCACAGTTCTCCAGAATTAACAGCAGCATCTGAAAGTACATAAAACCAAAACAACTTAGAACAACCAAAACAACCAATTTACTAAAGGTTTGTACCTATTTTAGTTAAGAAGTTTCCTTGATATCAGAATGAAAAAAAGTCATATATTTCTCACACTGCCTTTATCATTTTCTGTATAATTTTTTCTATAAGAAGAAAACATACTATTTCAACTGTCAAACTAACAATACCTTTTTTTTTTTTTGACTCTTCCAAGCCCTACTTGAATAAGAAACAACCTTGAACTGCATGATCAATGTCAGCAAGAAGCTGTAAAAAGAAAGGAAGCAACACAAGGAAGCAACAGCCAAACCTCATGACAGTCTGTGTGGTTGAGAGAAATGAAGAGAAACAATGAGAGAGACTGAGATTTAAGCTCTTCTACTATCTGCAGCACTGGTTAAGCACACAGTCAATCAATTCTGACAGCTACTCCAGATTCTGAAAGAATGAAGAGACCTACACGACATAGAAAGGACTGTGGGGATTAAACCTAATCTTTGCTCTTAAAAAGACATTTTCCTTGGAAAATTGTGTTATTTGAAATATTAGATCAAAGTTTTTAACAATTCAAAACATGAATACATATTTGCTAATAGATCTGAACGCTACATAATATCTACCCAACAATACCTTATAGGTTATAATCTAATCTATAAGAGGATCTGATATAAACAAAATTTATTCATTTAAAAATTTTATCATTGTTAAGGATGTGCTCTAACATTCAAGATAAAAAAGTTAAGAAAATTTGCTTTTAGTTAGAGTCTCCATGTAATTCCATATGAAAATCAGTTATCAGTAATTTTTAAAGAAAATATTTTCATAAGTTATAATAAATTATACCAAGACATCAAAACATGCACACTATTCTAAATATGTGTAACTGATTCAGATTAATTAGTAACATGCACAATAATGTTCACCTACATTTCAGTTACAAGACACACAGATCTATGTGAAAAACAGTTAAGCCATACATTACAAGCAAAGTGTATACATCAGGATTTTATCAGCTGTTCTTTGGCAAAGGTTAGAAAGTCTGACAAATAGACCACTCTATCTAGGTTGTCAAAATAATTGCCATGCTGACTTAGATCAACTGGTATGAATTTAGGTAAAATCTTATATGTTCTCTGCCCCTTTCCTCTGGGACCTCTATGACGCAAATGTTAGTATACATGACGTTGTCCCAGAGGTCTCTTAAACTGTCCTCATTTCTTTCTATTCTTTTTTCATTTTCCTGTTGGGCTTCAGTGATTTCCACTCCTCTGTCTTCCAGCTTGCTGATCCATTCCTCTGCATCATCTAATCTACTGTTGATTCCTTCTAGTGTATTTTTTCATTTCAGTTATCATATTCTTCATCTGTTTGGTTGTTCTTTATATTTTCTAACTCTTTGTTCAAAAACTTCTAACTTCTCACTCTGTTCATTCAATCTTCTCCCAAATTCTTTGAACATCTTAACAATATATTTAAAGTGATGAAAGGGAAAAACCTATAACCAAGAAGACTCTACCCAGCAAGGCTTTCATTAAGATTTGAAGGACAGATCAAAAGTTTTACAGAGAAGCAAAAGCTAAAAGAGTTCATCACCATGAAACCAGCTTTACAAGAAATGTTACAGGGACTTACCTAAGTGAAAAAGAAAAGGCCACAACTAGAAAAATGAAAATTATGGAAGGAAAAAAAATTTCAAAAAAAAAAAAAAAAAATCTCATTGTTAAAGTCAAATATACAATAAAGGTAGTAAATCAGCCATGTATAAAGCTAGTAAAAAGGTTAAAAGACAAAATATACTCAATAAATAATTAAGGAATATATAAAACAAAAAGATGTAAAATATGACGTCAAAGTCAGTAAATGTGGTGGTGGAGGGAGTAAAAATGCAGGGTTGTTAAAATGAGTTAATAAGCACACACACAGAGACTGCTACGTACAGTGTGTGGAGTAGTCAACGACTATGTAATATCTTTGTATGGTGACATATCATAATCAGACTTACTGTAGTGATCACTTTGAAATGTACAGAAACACCAAGTCACTATGTTGTGTAACAGGAACTAACACAGTGTTGTATGTCATTACACTTCAGAAACAAACTCACAGAAAAAGAGATCAGGTTTGTGGTTACCAGAGGCAGGGGTCGGGGGGAGGGAGAGTTGGATGAAGGTGGTCAAAAGGTACAAACTTCTAGTTACGAGACAAATAAGTACTAGGGATGGAATGTAGAACATCATAAATATAATCAACAATGCTGTATATCATATATAAAAGTTGTTAAGAGCGAATCCTGAGAGTTCCATTACAAGAAAACATTTTTTCCTATTTCTTTAATTTTGTATCTGTATAAGATAATGAATATTTACTAAACTTATTTTGATCATCATTTCATGATGGATGTAAGTCAAATCATGCTGTACACCTTAAACTTATACAGTGCCGTATGTCAGTTATATCTCAATAAAACTGGAAGGGAAAAAAATAATGGCATTTAATTTGACACAAAACCTTATTTAAAGTGGGAAAAAAAAATGTCTCCCATCTTGGTACTTTGTTTTCATAGACTACTTCTAACTTATTTGCCCAGTTCCCACTATTATTAAAAATATTTTTAATACTGTATTATCAAAGCTCAATGGGATGTTTTTGCATAACCCCGTGACTCAGAATAGAACAAGTATATTTCAAAATGTGATTTTCAGCTTCTAAACTATACAACTATAGCTAATGTCTGTTAATATTTATGTGATTATAGCTAATAGCTTCTGTTAGCCTAGAAAAATGTAAAAAAAGGCAGAAGTGCTTTGAGTTCCTCTTTAATTTCTTGAGCGTGTCTTCAAAAGGATGAATGTATTGTGTGGGTACTACTCAAAATGACTACTGTTAAGTGCAAGATGTTCTTTGCTTTCGCAGGTACTATCTAGAACTTGTTTTAATAACTGCATAATACTTTTGTATGACATATAAAAAGATAACATGCATCATGTTTAATGGGAAGGATAAGAACTTCAAAGTGAAGTTTATTAATCACATTTTTTCTTCTGTACTATAGTTGAACATTTCAGAGTTCCACTCCTGATAAAAGTGAACTATGTAATTTGGATTAACTCTTCCACTACAACTTCAGAACTGGACAAAATACAAACGACTACTGTTGAAAGCATCAGAGAGTTACCAATGCAGAGAAGAATTACAGGGCCCAGGAATGGGAGGAGGTAGAAATCAGGGGGCCAATGTTTGCCAGGAGGTAGTTGATAGGCAAGAAACTGAGCAGAGCTTTCAATAGATTCATGAGACTAGAGGGACAAAGATGGAGTTCAGGGCACATGTAGAGAAGGGTCCTGTAAATAAAGATGAACTGGAAGGAGACCAGTCCTGTACAAGTACAAAGCTCAGCTTCTGAATCATTTCAGTCTCTGTTTGGATAAAGCTGATCTGAGATTGTTAGTGACCCTAGTCAGAAGAAAATATAACTTCTCTCTGGAGCAAGAGAACATACATAACTTAAAAATAACTCCATAATTGTTTATATAATTAGTTACACAGAAGACCAGATTAAGTGACCCAAACCAATAGAAACTACTGGTAATGGAAAGAGACCCACAGCCAAGTATGCTAATGTGATATTTACATAAGCACAAGTTGATACTACTATCCATCCTTATTTATCGTCCTCCCTTGGCTTCTTCAGCTAAAACTTAGGGATCAGCTTGTCTTAGCCTAGTAATACACAGGGTAGTATTAGAGTTCAGACTGAATAGTGGCAACTTTGCACCGAACCTATCAATGTCAGTTAATTATTTCTGAAAAACTGTCTCTAAGGTTTTGTGACTATTAATTCTTAACTACTATTCGGAGTTCCATATGAATTATTAGCAGTTCTTAACCTTTTCTCTATAATAACAAATCTGAAAAAGTTTGAATCCATGTGCAATACAACCATCAGGAAAGTCTTTCATTCTGGGTGGATTCATGGATTAGTCAGCTTGCAGGTTTTGTTCAGTTCCTCTAATTCTATCTCTAATTCCAAAGTTTTCTGCCCCACAGGACCACAAAATACTTATTGATTGACTAGCAGATGAGAGACAATAACCACAGAAAAATCAATAGGTTCATATAACTACAGTCTAAAAAGTTATGATTCTGCAAGCTTGTGACATGGGTGTCAGTTCTGTCTACCAACAATGCAAATGAATCGAATTTTCCTCCATTTCCTCTGTAGAGAAGACACCCATTTTCCTTAGAGCTTGTTCAAGTGTTCACTACAAGACTTTTAACAAAATAATGTACTGAACAGCTACCTTGTAGGCCTGAACTCGCCAACATGATATACAAGTTAAGAATACGATGCAATTCTTGCTTAGAAGGAACTGTACAGAAACAAGTGACTGTAACACATTGTTTATGATGATAACATGAGAAATTATAAAAATTTATTTTGCAGCTAGTATGCTATTTTAGTTTTCTAAATTAAATGAGACTGTAACACAGCAAAATAAAATTGAAATATGATTTGAGGTAAAATATATTGGTTTGAAGTAGAAAAGAATATTTTATTACAAGTGTACAAATTTGAAAATGTAAGCATCTTTAAGGTTTTCTACAATGCAATGCAAAGTGCAGTAGAAATATATTTTTATATTCATTTTCACACAAATCACAGATCAAATTAAATCTGCTTCCAAAAATAACCACATACTTATTCAAAACCCTGAAATATAAAAGTTCTAAAACCAGAAGTATTTCTGCAAGTTTGCAGGAAGCTCACCTGGCATACAAACCTATCCTGAACTGATATGGGGGCTATGTGTTATTTTTACTTCTTTTATTTAGTATACACTTATGCATTTCGCTGTATAAATATTATTTTTTAAAAAATAGTATACTGCCCCACATTCTGCTAAGAACTTTTTTATCAGTGCTGATATTTTTATTTTGTTCTCATCCAGCTTTTATCCTCTATGCATATATGTGTATACCTTTTGTATGATTTGTATTATACTGCGTATACAATTTTGTATTAGGCTTTTCTTTTCACATAACTACTCTTAAATATAAACACTTTTTAATAATGTGAAAAAATATAGAAAAAAAGAATAAATATTGGTTCATTATTTCAAATGTGTCAATTATACACAAACACACACGTACAGAATGTTGAGGATGTTGCTAGCACTTCTAAGGTTTCATTTCCTCAACTGCCAAATGAGAGGAATAATTATTGTTGCTAATACACAGAATGTCATAAAAGTTCACTGACATAATGGAAAGAAAAGTTGATGATGACAATAAAAGAAACTATGTGAAAACCTCAACTATGGTTATAGAACATTATTTAAAATACAGTATATACCATATTACCTTGCTAAAATTTTTAAAATTTCTAAATTCTAAATGCATTTGTCCTTGAGCGTTTTAGTTAAGAGACTGGTCTTGAACTAGCTTTAGAAAATCATATACCCCCAAACTTACCGAATTCTCTTCTATCCAATGTAATGATTTCAGGATCATCGTCATAAATACCTATTTAGAAAAATACATAAAATTATAGTTAAAACTTCATCATAAAAATAAATTACCACATAAAAGATGTTACTTACTTTTGTTTCAATCATCAAAAATCAGATTGCTATACTAAATCTCCAAGTGGAAGAATATGCAACACACTAAGAGAAAAGCAAAGAGTAATAATACCATTGGTGATACATTTAAAGAGTATCAAAAGACATTAGTTTCCTGATATGGACTGTCATGGGGTGTGTGTGTCTGTGTGTGGCAGGGGGTGGGGATTCCCAATATTCACACAATGTCATCTCTACAGAAAATTTCTATTATACATTTTTTTAAAAAAGTTTTTATTTTGAAATAATTATAGACTTGCAGGAAATTGTAAACACAGTTCAGAGTCCTTCTTATCTTTCATCCAGCTTCCCCTAATGGTGACATACTATGTAATTTTAGTACAATATCCAAACCAGGAAATTGGCACTAGTACATTACTGTTAACTAGATTAGAGACCTCATTCGCTTTCAGACTGCATTTTTTTTTTAATGTGTTATCGCTTAAAAATATTTTGTATTGCTAAAAGTCTTATATAATTAGAATACTTGCAGAGGTAGAAGCAAACTTAAGTAAATATAAATTTTATTTATAATAATAATTAACACCAATGTGAGAAAGTTTCTCATTACTACATAAATTATCTAAATATCAGTGATGGATATATACCAGGGGTTAGTAAATATTTTAGATTTTGTGGGACATATGGTTTCTGTCACAGCTATTCAACTCTGCCCCTGAAGTGTGAAAAATATGTAGATAAATGAACAAAACTGTATTCCAATAAAACTTTATTTACAAAAGCAGGTGGCAGGCCAGACTTAGCCTGTGAAATATAGATTGCTGACACCTGTTATAGACTATTAAGCTATAGTGATTATACCTGAAAATACTATTTTGAAAAGTCAGTCTTGAGAAACAAATACTCCAGATACAAACTGAAAATATTTTATTTAGTCTAAGATAAAAGCATACTTCAGTTCTCTGCCTGCATTGGAGGCTAATTGAGATTGTAAATATTATGTGTTACCCTTATAACAATCACAAGAGAACTACTGGGTATCGGAATGCTCCCTCTTTGCTTGACACCTGTATTTACTTTCCCCCCCCTCAATCTCTTTAACTTGTTTACTCTCTCTGCTCTTGTCTCATTTCTCATTCCTGTCAATACCTTCAACCATTATTAATCATTACTAATTAAGAAGAATGGCATTTCTACTGAAGTGACCACTATTAAAGGAAACTTTAGTCTTCCTTGGAAAATATGATGCTCTAAAAATACTGAAAGGCTTCAATATTTAACTTCTAATACACATATTTTAAAAAATTAAATAGCAATCCTTATTTTAAAAGTATTTAACAAGATTATGACCAAAACACCTTCATATTTATACAGATATCTACATACTGCTTGACTTTCCTTTTGAATTCCACTCTCATGTTATATTAAAAAGAAGGTCAAGGGGGGACTTCCCTGGTGGCTCAGTGGTTAAAAATCTGCCTGCCAATGCAGGAGACACGGGTTCGAGCCCTGGTCCGGGAAGATCCCACATGCCGTGCAACAACTAAGCCCATGCGCCACAACTACTGAGCCTGTGCTCTAGAGCCCGCGAGCCACAACTACTGAGCCCATGTGCCACAACTACTGAAGCCCGCGCACCTAGAGCCCGTGCTCCCAACAAGAGAAGCCACCACAATGAGAAGCCTGCACACCACAACGAAGAGTAGCCTCCGCTCGCCGCAACCAGAGAAAAGCCCGCGTGCAGCAACAAAAGACCCAATGCAGCCAAAAATAAAATAAATAAAATAAATTAAAAAAAAAAAAGGTCAAGGGGGCACATGTTAACTACGTAATAGTTTATACATTAGCTAAGTGGTGAAACAAAATTTTCTAAATTTACTCGAATAAACAATAATTTCATAAGGAATATCATATCATCTTACCAAAATCATAACGATAATAATTCCAGCTTTCATACTGGCCTCCTTGATTATCTGCAAGTCCCTTTTCTCCATATTTGTCATACTTTTTCCGCAGATCTTCATCTTTGAGTACTTCATATGCTCTGTTTATTTTCAAAAAATCACTATGTGCATCTGGGTTATTCTATTAAAAAATATTAGATATAATATTTGTTTCAGATACACGATCAATTGATTTAACTTAATCCTGAGATTTCTGTGTGAACAGATACCAAGATAAGGAGGAGTAGTACAATATGAAATGGGTGCTCATGCATTGAAATAAAAAAGTCAAAAAGTATTTTTAAAGAACTACAATCTTAAAAAATACGAAAAGTAATAGAAATGAGAATTGATGCTTCAAAAGGTTGATAGAGGTGGTCATCAAATATAAGTCACTACTTCTAAGAGATGCAACAGAAAAAACTGACAAATGAACCCTTGGAAACACTTAATATTGTAAATATTATGTGTTACCCTTAAAACAATCACGAAGAAATTTGTAGGTTATTTTTCTATTTGAGGCAAAACCCAGTACTTTAAGTAAAAAAAAGTTATGTACTCCAATCTATCAGATAATGACATAAGGACTAATATCAGAGTAACAACTCAAAACTGGATTAATATGTTTCATTTGTTCCTGTTTCATAGAATTGTTTTTTGAAGAATGTTTTCATCTAAATAATACTTAGTTGTAAGTGGTCTACCATCTTTCATGTAGAAACTTAAAAGAAATAACATTCTGAAATTTTAAAGAAAAATCTGAAATAATGAAAACCCTAAACACAATACAATGTAGATCTCAAGAAAATATTACCAATTAACAAGTGTTTTAGAGAAATACTGATTCTATTGCTCAGCTTTATGTAATCGAAATAAAATAATCCTATTTAAAATTCTATCTAGGGACTTCCCTGGTGACCTAGTGGTTAGGATTCTAGGCTTTCACTGCAGTGGCCGGGGTTCAATCCCTGGTCAGTGATTGAATCCGTGGTGAGGCCAAAAATAAAACATAAAAAATAAAAAAGAAATAAAAATAGTACAAAAAACAAAAAAAAAAAACAAAAAACTGCAGTTACTGAACAGTAAAAAAAATTCTATCTAGATATAATTAAATCTTTCTCCTTGATGAGTATCAAATCTCAGTAAGAAAAAAATGAATGAGATAAATTATAAAAATACCTTAAGAATTAAAACTAATACAGTTTTGAAGGATTACATCATAGGATACATAATCAATATTTATGATTGGAATTAACTGGATTTGGCTGCTCCCAAGTTTTAATTTATAATACTTTCTGACTCTGTTCTTAGACTTGCACATGGGAGAAAATAGTTAAAGTTGAAGCATACTATTATTAGCTATTACTGCCATTTTTAGCAAGACATACCCTCTAAGTTCTAAGGAAATAATTTTTCTGTTACTGTTCTAAAATACTTGATTTTAAACTGCTTTACTAGGAAATCTACTGCTTTGTGATTAACAGCTGTAACATAACTGTTGGAAATTAGTTTTCAAATTAAGAGAGAACTGCATTTTTGGTACAGACATTCCTTTACACACTTCTGAACTTAGAACATTTTGCTTCTTCTGTTTTTAGTACAGAGGTTGCATTATGATTTTTGACATGTGATTGTTCTTAACCATTTTGAGCACTTATTTAAAATAATTTTAAAAATAATTTAAATACATACCCAAACTTACTGAAACACATTAATTAGATATGTTTAAAAAGAAATTTTTACCTACCGGGTTTTTATCAGGATGTAGCTTCAATGCCAATTTCTTGAAAGCCTGTCTTATTTCTCTACTGCTTGCAGTTTTGGATACACCAAGTAAACTGTAAAAATCCTGATCTGTACCCACTAAAATGGCCATATACACTATTAGAAAACAGAGCATGACCCTTTTCAAGTCTCTGAGATAGTCATCTTTATTTAACCAGACTCCCATTGTTTTTCTTGTACAAGTTCTGACTCAAGTGAACATTAAGATAATGCCACTGGTTCCGGTTGATGTAATATGCAAATCTGAGAACTTCTGTCCACATTACTCCAAAGGTGAAACAGGTATCATGAATTTTTTCCCAAAATGTTAATCTAAAGAGAGAAAATCAGGTAGTTGAAATACATTAATAAAAAACCAAACACATCAATAACACTATTTACTAAATAACATGGCCAGCAATACAATCTCCAGTAAATGACAAATCATGGTGAGTGCCTCAGGCTCTGTTCTTTGGGGGCCCCCTTCACTGCTTCCGTTATCTAGGTAGACAGATTCGTGAGATCACTCAAGGTAGCAGATAAAGGTAAAAAGTAGCTAGTGAGGTTGCAGCTACCTAGAACTCTTTACAAACAAACAAGTGCAGCAACTTGCTCTATCAGCACCAGAACACAAGGCGGGAGGGTGGGGGGAGAGCTATTTCCTTCCATCTTCTACCCAGCTTAAGCTTGCCTCTTTTGATCTGCTTCCTTTTTGGTTATTTCTTCACCCCTTTAAGGCTATTCAGTTTTCATTTCAATCAAATTTCACTTGTAGGAAATATCCTTTGCGAGTACTAGCAAGAAGCACCAGATCCTTCCAAAGGGTCTGTATTTTTCATATAAACCGTCCAAGAGTAGCAGTGAATTTATATCGCTGTAACAACTTACATAGTCGGAAGTTTTTTCCCCTGAATTTTCTCAGAAGGTGCTTACTTATACCTAAGTAGTTACTATTTTATAAACTAGAAGACTAATAACTGCAAGTTAACTGTAATTTTAGTGCAAAGTTTACATTTGGCATTAATAAAAATAGACAAAGAAACAAAAGGAGAAAAGGAATCAGTTATTTAGACATGCTCACCTGTGTAGGGTAAAAATAAAATCAGATCACATGTAAACTTGTATACTTTATCAATAGTTCCAAACATATCATAATGCTTCGAAAAATCTAACCTTCCTAGCATCCTCAGTTCCTCCTTTCTTCATTTAATCCTAAATGCCTATTTAAAATTTTTTTTCCTTACCTGTGAATGGTTTTGGTTCATTTCTAATCCTTTTCACGCCACCAGAAAACCCTTTGTAAAATAGAGTGATGGAGATTAATAAACATCCAGACTAAAAAACAACGTTTAGAATAAAGTAGAGAATATATTCTCAAACACCACTTTGAGACAAGCGGTGTTTGTTCCCTGCCTAGTGGTGGTTCTCAGACAGCGTGGGCGTGCCTGAGGCTGTGCGCCGAGCTGCGGGAACAGGTGGAAGCTGCAGGTAAATGCAACACTAACTCCTCGCTGCCACCACTCCAGGATGCGTTGCGGGGAAAGGGGAAAGGGAGACACTAGGTGAAAGAGACTGTCAAGTGTTGCTGGTGTGTGAAATCTCAAGTCGGATTAGGGAGAAAGGAACCTGGATAACTGAGGGTAAAGTGAGAAATTGGAGCAAAAAGCGGGGAATTGTTGGGCAGAGGAATGGCGGTGTAGGTAGAACGGAGGAAGACTGGAAGCGAGAACACAATAAACCAGCCTCAAGAGCGAAAAGGAGGGGAGATTCCAGTGCACAGGCATTTAGCCCCTCCCTTCCCGGAGGGCCCAGGCCGCCGCCAGCTCCAGCAGAGCCCCGGCTCCCCACCCATGCCCACCTCGGTGCTGCGAGGTCGTCTCCTGCAGCTACTTTCCCATCCTCAATCCCCGGCGGCAGACCCCACTCGGCCAAACACAAGCTGTGCGTGCGGTAAGGAAGCACGCACTCTCTGACCGCTGGCCCGCGGCGCCCGCTATGTGGTACGAGCAGCCGCACCGGCAGCGACGAGCGCGGCCGGCTCGGCTCGGCTCCTCGCGCGGCCGTCTCCTAGGCGAGGCGGGGCGGGGCCTGGCGCGGGGCATTGTGGGAAAGGCGTGGAGGACGCTGCTTGGGAGGACTCGCCTCAGGATCTGCGGGCGCAGCGGGGTGCGGAGGGCGGTGCAGGTTTAGGTTGACGTGGCCGTTTGCGCGGAATCCGGCTCCGGCTCCGGCTCCAACCCGGAGCTGAAGAACACGCAATACCCACAAAGCCCGCGCTGCCGCACCATCGCGGCTGGCGCACGCCGCGGGCAGGAAGCTGGACGACAAAGTCCGCCCCCTTTTGCTCCCGTTGCTGTGGTGACGGGACCAATTTCCCCCCCCTCCCCCGGAGGGCGGGTTTAGGCGTGCAATTTCCCTGTGACCCTGTTCTTCTTAAAGGGAAAGGCAGAGCTATAGAGGATTTTTCTGGTCGTTGGGTGGGGCAGAAAGGGGAATTTAACTTAAGTGACATTGATAGCAGTGTCGGTCTAGAGGGCTGAAGAGGGAGTAGGAAATTTGGAAGAAATAAAAATATTTATGAGTGTGTGTGGGTGACAAACCTTTGAGCATTCTACAGTATTGCCTGACTTCCTAGTCATCCAAACTGGAAACTGGGGAGTTATCCATACTCCTCTCTCCCACATTTACATCTAAATGATGTGATATAGAAACTGCATTTTTGATCTGCAGAAATGTAACTAGAACAATGGAAGTAGCTGCAGTTGCAACCATCAAAAGAGAAAACATCCTGATGAAGAGGATGCCTGCTTATGACATCAACACTAATATAAGTTGTACTTGGTAACAATTTCATGTGTAGTAAATCAAATGTCAGCTTGTTAAAAAATGATGACCATGTAGGATCCATAGCTAAACTAATATATTGCCCGAAAGAAGAGAAAGTAGTCAGAGCAAAGGCAGAAATATTAGAAGCAGCCTAATGTAATAGTAGCTAATAAGTGCCAGGAACTGGTCTAAGCACACATGTAATTCAGTCCTCCAAGTAATCTTATATGACAGGGACTATTAATATATCCATTTCACAGTTGAGGAAACCAAGGTAAATATATGATAGAGCTGAGATTCACACCTGAGCAGCCTGGCTCCAGAGACTGTAATGTTAATCATTATGTCACCCTGTGAGCCACCAAAATCTTTAGAGTAAATTGAAGAGCAAAAAAGAAAACTGGAGAATCAAGCAGGGGCCAAGATTACAGTGGGTTTTATGCCATGATGAAGACATAGACTACCTTTTAGGTAATCAGGAAGCTACTTAAAGCTTTTAAGTAAGGGACTGAGATTGTATTTTAGATCATTCTGGTAGCTATTGGAGAGTGAATACAAAGGGACCATGACTGGAGAAAGGGAGAACAGTTAGGAGAATGTTAGAGAAAGAGTAAATTTGGCAAGAAATGGTGATTAGTTGGTTGTGGGAGATAAAAGAGAGAAAGGATCTAGGGTTAACTTCTGGTTTAGGTGGCTGAGTACCACTCACGGAATGAAGATCTGTTTAGGGAGAAGATAAAGGATTCTGATTTGGATATATCTATTTCAAGTTCCCTAGATTATGTCCAAATAAAGGTACACAGCAGGGTCATACTGCTCACTGCATGACAGGCCAATAAATCAAGAGACCAGTTTTGGGGGCAAGGAAGAGCAACTTTATTCAGAAAGCCAGCAGACCAAGAACATGGCAGACTTGTGTCCCAAAAAACCATCTTGCCTGAGTTAGAATTCAGCCTTCTTTTATACTAAAAGGGGAGGGAGTAAAGTCAAACATTTCCCGGTTCTGGTCAATCTCCAGAGGGGATGTGTTAATTTCTTCCTTGCAGTCAGACCAGGTGGGCCTGGTCAGGATGTTTCCTGTGAGCTATACAAAGGTATTTTACCTTAATGCTCGTTACCTGGGAGGCAGGGTTCCCAGAGATGGGCATTATGTGTAATTTAAGCTTATAGGCAACATCCCTTTAGTGATTAATTTGTAATAGAATACAAAGGTTCTTCCCTATTACATAACCATCAGGGAAATGCAAATCAAAACCACAATGAGATAACACCTCACACCTGTTAGAATGACTATTGTTATAAAGATAAGAGATAACAAATGCTGGAGTGGACATGGAGAAAAGGAACCCTTGTGCACTGTTCGTGGGAATCTAGATTGGTATAGCCACTATGGAAACCGGTACAGAGGTTCCTCAAAAAGCTAAAAATAGAACTACCATGTGATCCAGCAATTCTGCTTCTGGGTATTTATCAGAAGATGAAAACACTAATTAGAAATGACATATGCATCAATGTGTTCACTGCAACATTATTTACAATAGCTAAGATATGGAAAGAGCCTAAATGTCCATTGAAGGATGAATAGATAAGAAAAATATGTATATATAGTGGAATATTATTCAGCCATAAAAAAGAATGAAATATTGCCATTTGAGACAACATGAATGGTCTTTGAGGGCATTATGCTAAGAGTAATAAGTTGGCAGAGAAAGACAAATACTGTATGATCTCACTTATATGTGCATTCTAAAAAAAAACCCCAAAACAAAAAACCAAGTTCATAGATACAGAGAACAGATTGGTGGTTGCCTGAGGCTGGGGGTAGGAGGGTTGGTGAAATGCGGGAAGGAGTCAAAAGGTGCAAACCTCCAGTTATAAAATAAATAAGTCCTGAAGATGTAATGTACAGCAGGGTGACTATAGTGAATAATACTGTATTGGGTATTTGATTTCTAAAAGAGTAGATCTTAAAAGTTCTTATCACAAGAATAAAATTCTGTAAAATTCTTATTGTGGTGATCATTTCACAATATATAGAAATATCAAATCCTTATGTTGTACACCTGAAACTAATATAATGCTGCCCGTGAATTCTACCTTAATTTTAAAAAAAAGAAGAATGTAAGCTCCACGAAGACAGGAATTTTTGTTTGTTTTAGCTACTGTTGTATCCCCAGTTCTTCCTGGCATATGGTAGGTACTAAATACATTTTTTTTTTGAATAAAACAAATTAATTTGATAAGTGATCTGAAAAAGAAGAGCTCATCAAGGAGTCAAAAATGAGATGATTAGATACATTCAAAAACAACTAAACATGAAGGAAGTTAATGAGAATGATTCAGGTAAGATACTGACTAAAACTTGTTAATTGGGTCTGGCAGTTAGGTTATAGCCATCACAGAAAGCACAATTTTAGTGGGTGGTAAGGGTGGAAGCCAGATTGCAGTGGACTGGAGATTGGATGGGAGCTGAGGAAATGGAAATTGTAAGTCAATAGGAATCTACTGGAAGTTTGGACGAAGAGAGAGGCAGGTAAACTTATTGCAATTCAAGCAGGATGTGGATTCAAGAGAGGAAATGCTTTAGGCTTGAAAAGACTTGAACAAGTTTAAAAGCTGGTTAGGAGCCAAAAAGGAGAGGGAGGCTGCAGATATAGGAGAGAGTCAAGGGCCCAAGTGAATGGATTGATCATAAACAGTTCATTTATTCATTAACATTGTTTATTGTCCTCTGGGCTAGGTCCTTGGGGTAAAGTGGTGAGCAAAGTTATAACTCTGCCCCAAAGAAGTAGGATAATGGAGGACACATTAATCTTTTATTCAAGCAAATCTATAATTATGAAGGGAAAATATATAGTGCTGTGAGAGTAAATAACGGAGAACTGACCTTTGGGGAGCAAAGTGTTTGAAAAGGTATTACCAAAATAAATGAAATAAAATAAAAAAGAAATTTAATGTATATGGGGCAAGGAATTAGAGAATGTTTTAGGCGGAGGGAAGAGCAAGTGCGTGGTCTTTGTACTTCGAAAGTCCATGGGTTGATTGAGGATCAAAAAGAACAGAATGCAGTGAGCCTAAAGGAGAGAGTCAGCAGGATGACCCTGGTAAAGTACACAGGGTCAAGATCATGCAAAGTCTTACAGTTCATTTTAGAGATTCTCATCTTTTTTCCTAGAGCAATAAAAAGTCACAGCCAGTTTTAGGCAGTGGAATATCATCATCATCATCATTGTTATTGTTATGATTTTACTTTTAAAAATTTGGGAACAATCTCAGTGTTACAAAAAAATTCAAAGTTTCTTTGTTTTCCTCAACCATATGAGAGTAAGTTGCCGACATGTTTTCCCATTATTTCCCAAAACCGTGGTGTGTATTTTTTACAAACAAAGACATTCTCCTATATACCCACAACACAATCATCAGAGAATTAACACTGATACATTATTACCATCTAATCTACTATCTAATCCTCATATCCCTTGTAGGCTTTGCAATTTGTCCCAATTATGTCCTTGTAGGACCCAGCGCAGAATGACGTGTTTCATTTAGTTGTCATAACTCCTTAGCTCCTTCAGTTAGAAACAGTTCTTCAGTTTTTCCTTGACTTTCAATATCTTGATACTTGTAAAGAGTACAGGCCAGTTATTTTATAGATGTCTCCCTTTTTTGGTTTGTCTGATGTTTCCTCATGATCAGATTTAGGTTATGCATCTTTGTCGGGAATCTCATAGAAGTGACGTTATGTTGTTTTCATTGCATGTTACGATGTGGTCCCAAATCTTGATTTGTCCCATTACTGGTAGTGTTAAATTGGATCGTTTGATTAAAGAGGTGTCTGTGAGGCCTTTCCACTGTAAAGTTACATTTTTTCTCTTTGTAATTAAGAAGTGCTTTGTGGGGAGAAACTTCGAAACCCTATGAGTGTCCTGTTGCTCCTCAAACTTTCAATTTATTTGTTAATTTATGTTATTATGGATTCATGGATTCCTATTTTGTTTAAAGGGTTAAAATCCATTATTATCATTTATTTAGATGCCCACGTTGTCCTAGATTTGACTATTTGGAATTCTTCCAAGCTGACTTTCATGTTTCTTTGACAATCCCCATCATTTTTTGAATATGTTTCTTTTAGAGCACAGTAAGACATTCTACACTCATCCAGCACTTTTCCTGCCTCAGCCCTGATACCAGCCATTTCTATAAGAAGTCCTGATTCTTTCAGAGAATGGTATTTAGATAGCAAGATCTTGGTGCTAACCATGCTCCATGCTTCTGGGATGCTGTTACTCCCAGTTCTTACCAGTGGACAGAGGTTGGGAATACATATATGTATAGATACACACACACACACACACACACACACACACATACGCATGTTCGCATTTACATACATATAAAACTATGAGGTCTTTTTTTTTTTTTTTTTTTTTTTAAACATCTTTATTGAAGTATAATTGCCCCACAATGGTGTGTAAAATAAAAAAAATAAAATAAAAAAAAAAAAAAATAAAAAAATTCTAAAGCTATATTTTACTGTAGCAAAAAAAAAAAAATCAATTACATAGAAATTGAGAGAATTTAAAGAAATAAATCATTGTACTGTCAAAAAAAAAAAAAAAAAAAAAAAAACTATGAGGTCCCACCAGTACCTCCAATTCCAGTATGATGCCATTTCATTTTGTTCATTCTATTTTCCTCCTTTCCCTGAAAATGAGAAACCTGATTCCCATTATCCTTGATACATATGTACTTAATGTTCAATGCCCCCTGTGTAACCGATCTCCCATTGCTGATGCTAGCCCCTCTCCCGTGCAGTTGCCCTCTTCATCCCACTTGGCTTCTCACACTTTATCCTGGGTCGCTCCCCTGAGCAGGTGCTCCACTCACTTCATGCGGGTGCCAACCTATGCCAGGCTGCACTCCCACAGGGACACCCAGAAATGGCTCCAATATGCACTCACTTGCTCCCTCATCTCTTTTCCTTCACCCAGTATGGACACTCTCCCCAACTTGGTTGGGCTCTAACTCGTGCCAAACCCACCTAATGGCTTTTGGTCTGAATTATTCAGGATGGGGAAGGGCCAGGATTATTTTTTAATAATCATTTTAGCTATAGTTTGAAGAATTTATAGTAAGAGGGCAATAGTAAATATAGGAAAACTGGCTAGGAGACTATTGCAATGGCCTAGGTGTTAGGGGATAATGTCTTGAACTAGGGTGGAGTTAGTTCAGATGTAGAAAAATGAACAGATTCAAGAAAAAAGTGGGAGGTAATATACATAGGATTTGGTGATGAATTGGTCATGGTGGGGAAGAGAAAGATATCTGAAGACAGATCTCTACTTCAGATAATTAATGTCCACTTGCTTCAGAGAAACTGAAGCCTTGCCAGCTTCAGTACAATAAATCAAAACTTGATAAAATAGCTCCATCATATATGCATGAGATATGTTATTAACGAGGGGACTGTTTTGTTTCAGTTTTAGTTCCATCTGGGGAATTGCTATTTATCTTTTAAGATCCAGTTCACGTTTCTTCTAAAAATTATTTTTCTGTGAGCCATTCAAGCATGTTTGATCACTCCATCCTTTATTATTCCATTTATCACACCATATTGTAATTACATTTCATTGGTTGGTCTAATGAATTCTTTGAGATCAGGAATCAGATATTATTTACTTTTTTTCTCACGGCCTAGCTAGAACAGTGCTTGGCACTTATTCAATACATGCATTACAATGGAATGAAGAATCAATATTTATTATGTGCAAAGAGGAAAGAATAGTCCTTTGTCTCTAAAGTCATTAATGTCTGTCCTGGGAGGAGAGGCATGAAGAACACACATTCACATGTAGAAAAATAATAAATGTTGAATGAGTGATATAAACAATGTTTTCCAGAGGGACTCAGTTTTGGGCTCAAGTGTACAGAGTAGAATGAGAGGACAGTATAGGTGTTTCTAAGTTTAAAAAAATTCTTTAATAAATTTGGAATTTTAGAACCAGGTAGAATCTTTGAGGTTGTAAAGTTTACTTCTTAAATTCATAGGGGAGGAAATGGAGGCCCAGGAATGTTGATGAGTGACTTGCCTAAAGACTCAAATGAGTCAAAATACTCATTACTCAAACGTAAATGAACGAAATGGGACTACTACCTGTGTTTTCTGATTTCTCAGCCAGTGTGAAATGATAATCATAATCATAATAACTGAAACTTAATATACATTATATGTCCCAGGCACTATATCAAGCACTTTACTTATATTAACACATTCAATTGTCATAACAACTCTATGAGGTAAGTGCAATCATTATGTCAGTTTTACAGATGAGGAAACTGAGGCTAAGAGAGGTTAAGCTACTTGCCCACTGTTGCACAGTTGTTAAGTGGTAGAAGCTGGATTCCAACCTGGGCAGTCTTGATCTGGAGTCCATAATCAGTTAATTAACTGAAGTATTTTTGACAGCTTTTATTTAATAAGGTGTTATTTTCATAGATTTTTTTTTCATAATAACCTATCACAAGTGCTTGGCTTTGGGGGTAAATTGTAATACTCTATTAGATCAGACCTTATTTGTAAAGACAAGGTTGATGTCTTAAAATCACCTACAGCACCTACTGATAGAATTGACATTCATTATGTGTGTTGAATTCAGTTGAATTTTCAGTTGCTTATATTTCTATGATAATTATAATTTTACATTTTTATCTCCAATAAACAGGTCTTCTTTTGCCTACAACTGACCTTTCTTTTATGCTTATTTTATTTTATGCTTATTTCCCTATATCCCAATTTTTTTTTCAACTGCATAGTTTAGTCCACTTATAATTACTGTTATTACTGATATATGTGGGTTTATTTCTAGAGTCTTATTTTGTGCTATTTGTTCTGCCTTTTCTGTTTCTTTATTCCTCCTTTCTTTTTTTAAAAAAATTTTATTTATTTATTTATTTATTTTTGGGTGTGTTGGGTCTTCGTTTCTGTGCGAGGGCTTTCTCTAGTTGCAGCGAGCGGGGTCCACTCTTCATCGCGGTGCGCGGGCCTCTCACTGTCGCGGCCTCTCTTCTTGCGGAGCACGGGCTCCAGACGCGCAGGCTCAGTAGTTGTGGCTCACGGGCCTAGTTGCTCCACGGCATGTGGGATCTTCCCAGACCAGGGCTCGAACCCGTGTCCCCTGCATTGGCAGGCAGATTCTCAACCACTGCGCCACCAGGGAAGCCCCTATCCCAATTTTTTGACACTACAGTTTTTAGTGTTAAAAAAGTTATGTAGTAATTAAATACTTAAACAAAAAAGTCAAAATAAAGCATACATAAAATGTATAACACATATAAATATACATATGTATATATATACATACCTGTATATATATTTTGTATACATTGGCTTCTCTTGGCACTAATTCCTAAATAAATAATTGCTAAGTTGAATTGAAAGCAAACAAGAAGCAAATATAGGTTGACAGTCCTAATGAAATATTTTTTCTTTCTATTTTACTTGATTTAAAAATGGGGGTAGAATTCCCTGGCAGTCCAGTGGTTAGGACTCACCACTTTCACTGGAGTGGCTGGGGTTTTCAATACCTGGTCAAGGAACTAAGATCCCGCAAGCCACGCGGCATGGCCAAAAACAAAGAAAATGAAAAGAAAAAGGGGGACCAGGAGATTGGAATATAAACTGATAAAATGTGCTTGACAGTCTACCACATCCCAAATCTTTAGAGATGATAGAGATGTTTATTTTTAAAAAATCCAAATCATTGTTGCAGAACAAGTGCCCTTGATGAACCAGAAATTTTGAGGGATCCCTGAAATGTGGAAGACAGGAGGTGTTGAGTTAACAGAAGAAATCACTGAGCAAAGACCAAAGGAGAAGAATGCTGCAAAATGTGAGAATGGCTCTGGATGTTATTAAGAAGAGAATGACATGGGAATGAAAGAACATGGAGATGTTGGTTGGTTGAAGCACTGAATTTAGGGTAGCTATGCAGGTGAGCCCCTGTATTGGGCATACTCAAGGCCATCCCCAAGTTTGATGATTCACTAGAATGACCCATCTGACTAAGAATGTAATTGCACTCATGGCTACGATTTACTATACGGAAAGAATACAAAGCAGAAACAGTAAAGGGGAAAAATGCATGAGCAGAGTCTGGAGGAAACCAGGTAACTTCCAAGAGTCCTCTCCCAGTAGGGTTCACAGGATGCACACCTCTAGCAACGAATTGTGACAACACATGCAAAGGGTTGTGTACAAGGGAAGCTCATTAGAGACTAAGTGGCTAAGGTTTTTATTGGCAACTGGGCAGGTAGACATCCTCTGCTTAGTAGGCACCAAAATTGTAGACCAACCACCAGAAGGAAAGTAAATGTTCAGCACAAACCACATTGTTTTAGAGTTTAGGTACAGTGAGTCATTTTTATCATTTAAGGAAAGTTTTGTACCAGGAAACTGTTTACCAGCCAAGTTCCCAGACCCCAGACAAAGAGCAGCTTCTCAGCAAGACTTTCCAAGGAGAGCAGTCTCAGGTTTGCTATGTTAACTCTTTTTTGCACAGCCTCCTCTAATCACTCTCTTCCAACCAATCAAGCAGTACACTAAGGAGGCATCTGCTGCCAGACAGGTACAGTGAGGGCATGAGATTTTTTCAAGGTGTCAAGGAAAGGTCCTGGTTTGCTAGGAGGGAGGAGAAGATGACATACTCAGAAAATTAATGAACGTCACATTCCTCTCAGCAGCACATTTTCCCTTCCTTCATGAACACAAAGGAGATCCTATCGTACATGGGAATAGCATATACATAGAGGCTATCAAGAGGAGGTGTAAAAACAAAGATAGCATAACTAAGAATCACCAAAGTTTCAAGATCAACTCAACAAAGAAGGCACAAAACCCAAAACAAATAAAAATACAACTAACAAAAGAGGGGGGACTTCCCTGGTGGTACAATGGTTAAGAATCCGCCTGCCAATGCAGGGGACACAGGTTCAAGCCCTGGTCCAGGAAGATCCCACATGCTGCAGAGCAACTAAGCCCGTGCACCACAACTACTGAGCCTGAGCTCTAGAGCCTGCAAGCCACAACAACTGACCCCGTGTGCCACAACTACTGAAGACCTTGCACCTAGAGCCCATGGTCCACAACAAGAGAAGCCACCGCAGTGAGAAGCCCATGCACCACAACCAAGAGTAGCCCCCGCTCGCTGCAACTAGAGAAAGCCCATGTGCAGCAACAAAGACCCAACACAGCCATAAATAAATAAATAAATAAATAAATTTTTTTTTTAAAGTGGAGTTAATAGTGCACACAAAGTGGGCTATGTGCATCCCAGGAGGGACACAGGTGATCTTTTGGGGGTAGGGGCAGGGAGGAAATTTTTCAACTATTTTTACCAAAAAATAATTATAAAAAATTCAACTTTACTTACGTTACTAGAATGTCAGCTACATGGAGTCAAGAAATATTGTCTGCTTTGCCTATGATATTCCAGACGTATCTGTTAAAGAGTAGATTTTAGTATTTGTTGAAGGAATAGATGAATAAATTTAATATGTGAATTAAGAACAGCAATGTTGGGACTTCCCTGGTGGCACAGTGCTTAAGAATCCGCCTGCCAATGCAGGGGACACGGGTTTGAGCCCTGGTCCGGGAAGATCCCACATGCCGCGGAGCAACTAAGCCCGTGTGCCAAACTACTGAGCCTGTGGTCTAGAGCCCATGAGCCACAACTACTGAAGCCCACGTGCCACAACTACTGAAGCCTGTGCACCTAGAGCCTGTGCTCCGCAACAAGAGAAGCCACTGCAATGAGAAACCCACACACTGCAACGAAAAGTAGCCCCTGCTTGCCGCAACTACAGACAGCCTGCGCGCAGCAACAAAGACCCAACGCAGCCAAAAATAAATAAATTAAAAACAAAAAAAAAGAACAGCAATGCCATAGAATTTGTAAAGAAATATACTGATAAAAGTACAACCCTCATCCTCTTGTCTGCCCTGTCCCCCTCAAAAATAAAAAAATTGGAGACCAGGACAGGCTGTTATAACAAAGAAGCAAATTCAATGCAAATGAAAAGTATAATCATTAAAATAAAAATCTCAAAGACGGACCGAGTAGAGGGATGTTCACAGAAAACCAGCAAGCTAGAAGATCAAATGAGGAATTCTCTAGGAATGTAGGACACAAAGATGGATCCATTGATTGGAGAAGTTGGGAACTCTAATAGAGATTCCAAGAAGAGATGAGAGAGCAAATGCAATGTAAGAAGTTTCAGACGTATTTCCTACAGTGGGAGACTCAACTTTTCAGATTAATAGGACACACTGTGCTGAACAGGATGAATGAAAAACATATTTTGTGATAAAACCAGAACCTCAAAGGAAGGAAAACAATGATAAATGCTTCCAAAGAAAAAAGCATACATGATATTCAGATTAAAGGCAAACTAAATACAAGAAGGCATCTTTCCTCAAAGTTCTGAGAGAGATGATTCTGAACTTTATTTTATGATGCTATTATAAATTTTATAATTTATATTTTTCAGTATTTTTTCTTCATTGTAAGTATACAGTAACACAATTATTTTTACTTATATCCTGCAACATCATTAAATTGACTAACTATGGTAGGTTTTTTTGTAGGTTACACTGGATTTTCTTTGAAAAATATGTTGTCTATGAATTAAGACAATTTTATTTCTTCTTTCCAACCAATGCTTTTTATGCCTTTTTCCTGCTTTATTGTAGTGACTAGAACCTCAGTACAATGCTGAGTAGAAGTGTTGAACAGATTGTTTTTAATCTTAGGGGGAAAGCATTCAGTGTTTCACCATTAGGTAAGGTGTTAGCTATAGTTTTTTTGGTAGACGACTTTTACCAAGCTGAGAAAATTCTGTTCTCAGCTTGCTGAGAGGCTTTATTAGGAATGGATGTTGAATTTTCTCAAGCGAATTGTTTATATTTATTGAGATGATCACGTTTGGGGTTTTTTCTCCCCAGTTTGTTAATATAGTGAATTAAGTTGATTGATTTTTGAATGCTAAACTGTCCTTGCATTCCTTGGATAAATTCACTTGGTCATAATACAGTCCCTCTTAATATATTGTTGGATTTGATTTTCTGAAATTTGTTTAGGATTTTCTCTTCTCTTTCCATGAGGGATATCGGTTTGCAGTTTTCTGTTCTTATAATGTCTTAGTTTGGTTTTGGCATCAGTGTAATGCTGGGCTCACAGAATGAGCTGGGATGTATTCACTCCTTTTCAATTTTCTGGAAGAGTTTGTGTAAAATTGGTATTACTTCTTTCTTGAGTATTTGGTACAATTCACCAAAGAAGCTATCTGAGTCTAGGATTTTATTTGCGGGATGGTTTTTAACTTTGAATTCAATTTAAAAAAAGATACAGAGCTATTAAGTTTATTTATTTCTTTTTGTTTAGCTTTTTATTTTAAAATTGTGGTACATTCACAGGAAGTTAAAAAAGAAAATACATAGATGCCCTGTGAAGGCTTCATTCAATTTTCCCCAATGGTTATATTTTATGTAATTATAGTACAATATCAAGACAAGTAAATTGACATTGATACAATGTTTGCATAGTTTGGTGCCATTGGTGTCACTCAAGATATAGAACTATTCCATCACCACACAGAGGTCTCCTTTATGCTACCCGTTTAGTCACGAGATTACCCCCCCCCCCACGTCCTATCACCTCTAACCCCTGACAACCATATTTCCATCTTTATAATTTTGCCATTTTGAGATTTGATTTTCACTCAGCCTAAAACCCTTGAGATTCATTCAAGTTGTTGCAGGTGTTAATAGTTTGTTCCATTGGTTTTATTTCTGAACAGTATTCCATGGTACGTTTAACCATTCATCTATTGTAGAACGTTTTGGTTGTTTCCAGTTTTGGACCTTTGCAAATGAGGTGTCATGAATATTTGTGTGTAGTTTTTGTGTGTGTATGTAAACGTAAATTTTAATTTCTCTGGAATAAATTCCCAGAAGTGTGATTGCTGGGTTGTGTGGTAAGTATATATTGATACTTATTTTTTAAAGAAACTGGCAAACAGTTTTTCAAAGTTGCTGTACCATTATGCATTTCTACCAGCAATTACTGAGGGTTTCTGTTGGTAAAACTTCTCTCATCACAAAACCAAAAGATGGGACTGCATTGCCTGCTCAGGAACAAATGGATTTGCATTCCTTCCTGGGATTTACAGTGATAAATGAGCTTCCTAATTTCTGACGGCAATGTCAGCAGAGCTAACTGCATAAGATTGAGAAGGGGAATATGCCACATTTCTGGAGTAGGGCTCCGAATTGTACCATTCATATAGGACAGAAGCCCTGGGAGGTGCTAACCTACCAATGTAGAGCAGGTTCTGGAGCACATACAAATACAAAATAGTACTAGAGGAAGGGACAAAAGTGGAAGAAAACTTCCAAGAAAAATGAGCTCTCATCAAGAATTTTAAGTCTGGTGCTTGTATAGTTAAGACATCAGCTATAAGACATATATGAGAAATGATTTATTTCTTCTTCTAAAAACCCTAATTTAAAATAAGAGGTGGAGAAGGAGTAAATGAAAGGAAACAACAGTATTCTACATCATGATATAATATACTTATTCTGTTGTGAGAGAGATAACCTTATACATTTTGTTGCAGTCAGAAACTTTTTTTTCCTACGAAAGAGCCAATTAGATCCAAAAAAGGGGAAGATTTTACACTAGAGGAAATGGGAAATCTAAGCATTACAAAAAGGACTTTAAATGTGTATGTTGAAAATACACAAAGGAATAAAGCAGAGTGAAAGTTTAGAATAAACTTGTCTTAGACTTATTCCTTGCAGGCTCTCTTCTCAGAAAGGGATTTGACCTTTCGCTTTTCCGTGACTTCCCATGGAAATAAGTCATAGCTGAGTGTTTAAGGACCTCAATGCTGGTAGAATTCTCAGGTGATAGATCAAGCCACTGATCCAACAACAGCAACCACAAGGTTTAGATCCAGAATGCTGATCATGACAGAGAGGGGCTAGTGTTTTCCTAGTCAAAATCCCCACAGCACTAGGGCCCAGATGCTCCCTCTGAGTCTAATGTCTGGCCTTCCAGATGCCTGGGGGTCCTAGCCAGGTTGTGATAGGCAATGGAGGACCTGTACACCTACTACTTCTTTCTTAGGAATTTTATACAGGCCTGGAGTGTTTGATGTTGTTCACTTAACAATTGGCCCAAAAAGTAGGGCATCTGTCCCAGCATACCAAGGCACCACAGATCAAAGACCTACTGTGGAAGTAGGAAAAGCCCAAACAGGGCATCATGAGTAGCTTCAAGGACTGGGATGGATAATTACCAACTGCTTGCAGGAACTAGTCCTTTGAAGTCCCATGTTTCTTAATCAATAAATTTGCTAAGAATGTTAAGCCCTGGTGAGATACAGATTGTCAATATTCCATAGTTGTTATTAAGGCCTGAGAGGGAGTTACATGGAGGTGAAGCAGAAGAGGAAGTGTGAACTGGAACCGGAGGTGAAACTACTAGTTGAATATTCTGATGAGTGGAATGGGCAAAGAATTTTAGATAAAGTAAGACCAAATAAATGAACCATTTCCCTAATCCACTTCCTATAATCAGAGCAAAGAAGGTTGCCATGTAACCATGTCAAGATTAGGTGTCATGTGTTCTGTCAGGATTAGGTAGTATGAGACAGAGAATGTTGTTAGGGCACTATGTAGAGCAAGAAAAGTGGGGGAAGTATAAAGTATGTGACCCTTATGATCATCCACACACACACCCCCGCCCCGATCCCATGACAGTGATAACCTTAAATCAGACCAAATGAACTGACAGAACTGTTGGGTGGACCTCCACCACGAGGCTGCCTCTTGGAAGACTATGAAGTTATGGCATCTAAATAAAGGGGCCAAACAGAATAACTTTGAAGGTGTCCCCAACTATGTTCTATGAAAATAATTAGGGTGTAGGGGGCCCTTCCTGTAAAAACCAGACTGAATGCTTAGTGTGTGAGATAAAGGGAATATTAGGGGAGGGCCCAGACCATCTGGAAGATGAGAACAAGGAGGAACCAAAAATTATATCCCCTCCTATGACATTTAAATAATAGAATGGTTTGTCTGGTAAGGTATGTGTCCTCTAGGTAGTTGCTAACCAGTCCCAGCTCATCATGACCCCAGAGTTGTCTGATGATTCATATATTAAAGCAGAGGCATTGGCTGTCCAGTTGCAGATGCTCATACACATGGTTGCAACATTGGAAGTATGATGCTGTTGACTCTTGGGCTGTCCAGAGACCCTCCAATCAGACACTGGATTATACTTCATGGCCCAGAAAATATTAAGCTGGGCCTCCTATGGCTATAGCCTATGGGCTATTCCATGCACATATCACCTGCACAGTGTGTGGCAGTAAAATGCTGGGACAGGTCTCTGAAAAGGACAAACTTCATCAGTCTGCTGTTCATCATCCCATTGGTAGACTGGGCTGCACGCCTAATGCTATATCTGTTTTAAGTACACCTCCTCAGGGGTCTATCTGTTCTTAGCTATCTTCTAGCGATCCAGAAGGGGGCATGGAATCATCTGGAGTGGAGCAAATACAGTGCAAGACCCAAGCCTAGATATGACTTCCCACAATCACTCCTCTTCCCTCCACCCTGACTTGATCAATCAGTTAGGAAGCCTAGATTGCATCCTGTGCCAGTGGCTGGATGGACACCAACCTGGAGGCACTGCTATATCCTGATCCACTGTTGTGGCCACACAACCAGGGTCATGCCCATCCTCTATCTTGTCCCTTGTAATATTGCACTTCTGGGCACAGACACTCTGTTGTGTGGACACTACACTTATCATTCTTATTACACATGCATTCATTCTTAGCTCTATAAAAGGTGGGAGAGTGTGGTGGCAACAGGGGAAGTCCTACATCCCAGAGAAATTGATTTATGTTTGGTGGATCAGATAACACTCAGTTTGTGATTCAGTTTACTTGGTAGCCCAGGGTCAGGCATTCAGTATTTACCAGGGTCTAGGAGAAAACTGAGAGCTAATTTCACGTTGATAATATTTGTTACAAGAGGACATCATTGCCATATAACAAAACTCTAAAAGCCTAGGCTGTGCATCTTCTATTGGGGCGTATCAGAAGCACCTTATAGTATCTCTGTCTGCCAAAGGCACTTTCAATATCATTGGGTCTGCTGGTCATAAGTTCCAAGTAACAGGACCATTTGCATCACAGTGTAGATCTACTTATTTCAGACCCTTTCTTAAGTCAGGTCCATCTAAAACTGTCCAGTCTCATGAATTAATTGGTAAATGAGTTGGAGTAACACACCCGAATATTGTAAATATTTCCTCCAAGATTCAAGAAGCCACCAAATGTTTAACTTCTTCCTTCATGATAGGTGCAGCAACTAATATAATTTTACCATTTATACCATTTATACCATTATAACTTATATTAACTCATACCATTATACTACTTTAAAAGAAATATTTCAACCTGTCCTAGACCACTGGGCCATTAGTAATTTTACCAGAGTAGCAGATCCTGAAATTTATCTCCTATTGTCTGGCATATGTATGCCTTAGTAAGGCTTGGTACATCCTACTTATCTGTTCCACATTAATATAGTGGATCAGTATGATAGTCTTTAGGATATCAGGATGATCAAGGACCCTCTAAAGCATATTATGACAATAAGAGGTTTGACATAGTCCTGGAATAAGGTAATAAAAATATATTGTTGTTGGTGCCAGGTACATGCAAATTGCTTCTCTTTTCTCTTATCCAACTGAAAAAAAAATAGCATTTAACAGGTTAACAGCTGCACACCGTGTGCCAAAGACTGTGCTAGACTTTTTCAGCTCAGAAAACTTAGCTGAAAATGTAACTTCCTTTGGCACCACATTTTATTCTCCGAGAGTCAGTGACTTTTGCCCCAGCCAAAAAGGCAAGTTAAATGAGGATATATTAGGAATCACTAACCCTGCATGTCTCAGGCCTTTAATGGTGGTATTAATGTTTGAAATTCACCCAGGGATGTGATCTTGCTTTTGGCTTGCTTTCTTTGTGTCTGTGTGCAACAGTTTCAGATGCTTCCATTTGGCCCTTTCTATCATAAAAGCCCTATCTCCCCTCAAGGAACCAATTCTTGGGATTCTGCCAGTTACTAAGCATTTATCTATTTATACTATACAATCTAGGACTGGGGAAATAACCACAGGATGGGTTCACATCCTCTTGGGCCTACTATTAGACTCAGGCCAAAACTGCATGAGTCCTACCTTGCTTAGTGGATCATGGTGACATGTTGAGTTTCCAGGGATCAGCAAAAACTCGGAACTAGTATCTGAAAAATTCCCAGAAGATCTGGCTATTTCCCTTTTGCAAGGCCAGTGTCAGTCTGGCAAAAGGGCACTGGCTCCCCTGGAGAAGGCCCAAGGGGGAAAATCACAGTATGTTCCTGTTGTCATGTTGCCGGCATCTCTCTCAATTGAGGGACTCTACATTTGGGAACTGGTTAGGTCTGGGATCCAGGTAACAGTCTGTGAATTCCAGCTATGGTGACTTGAGTTACTTTTCTGCCCTGTAGACCCAGAAGTTTTCCTTCCATAAATGTCAAACAGCACCTTAGTAGGTGCCTATCTTTTTAATTAACTGGGACCCTATAGTCAATTAGCCATTGCTACAGATCAATGCGGTCAAAATACTTTGATTTTCATTCCATCTCTTTAAGAATTGCACCCTTCGACTGCTGCCAGTTGAACCGTACCACTTGGCTTCTACAATTCTGAGATCTTATTCTCAGTGAGATCAAGCAACTCATTTCTACCGCAACATTCCCCACAACCATTTCTGACCTATAGAATGTAGCCACCACAGAGCTCTTTGAGGATGCTGCTGCCTCCTCCCAATGCATTTATTAATACTTTGGTGAAGGTAACGTTCTTTTGGTCCTCCTGAAGGGATGGTTTGGGAGTGGCAGAGCATAATAGATCCATTCCAACTTACCCTTTTTCCTGAGCCTTTAGACTTCTTCCTCTACAGTATGCCAAGAAAGTTCTGACATTTTGACCTCATCATCTGGAAGCCATCATTTAATCTAGGCTTTTTTTCGTTCACCTAACAGATTACTAAGACAAGTTCAGGTGTTAAAGGCAAAATACTAAATGTGAAATTCTAAGTGAGTGCACTTATGTTAATGAATTTGGCCCTATTGAGTCATATATTCTGGACCTCTTGGTTTAAATATCCTTAGAATTCATTTTCCACAGCTCCCCGGGCTCCTGTCAGTATAAATTGGAAGTTCCTTTTTTTTTTGGAAGTTTCTCTATTTTTAAATTTTTTCTTGAAATTAAAAAAAAAATGGATTGATTTTAGATTTATGGAAAAGGTACAAAGGTAGTAGAGAGTTCCTTCACCTAGCTTTCCCAGATGTTAACATCTTACAGTCATGGGACATTTGTGAAACTGAGGTTTCAACATTTGTACAATACCATTAGCTCTACTACTTTCTTTGGATTTCACCAGTTTTTTCACTAATAATTGGCAGTTCTTTTAACTCTTTTTGTGTGTGTGCTATTACTTGCTGCAGCAGGTCTTCTGCTCCATCTGGACTATGTTGGGATCCAACTTTTGTTATGGGCCTAGAATGAATAAGAATTGGTAGGGGTGAGTCCCAGGAACATCATTATTAGGAACCCAAAACATCCAGTATACCAAGTTGGAGAAAGAACACGATAGCTCCAATAAAAATTCATATTTAAAAAATGTATGGGGGGCTTCCCTGGTGGCACAGTGGTTGAGAATCTGCCTGCCAATGCAGGGGACACGGGTTCGAGCCCTGGTCTGGGAAGATCCCACATGCTGTGGAGCAACTGGGCCCGTGAGCCACAACTACTGAGCCTGCGCGTCTGGAGCCTGTGCTCCGCAACAAGAGAGGCCGCGATAGTGAGAGGCCCGCGCACCGCGATGAAGACTGGCCCCCGCTTGCCGCAACTGGAGAAAGCCCTCGCACAGAAACGAAGACCCAACACCGCCATAAATAAATACATAAATAAATTTTAAAAAAAATGTATGAAGGGAAACACATAAGCACAAACACATATATCAAAATCCTGAGCACATATCATAGCTTGCTGGATGGGAAACGCAAAGCAGGAAAAGTAAGTTCTACAGTTAACCAATATGACAGCTCTCTGAGGTGATGTCCTTTTTTACCTTATTCTCCATGGTTTCTCTTTCTACTTTCTGAGAAAATTCTCCTTTCCTGTTATCCTCTACAGCCACATCTGAGGGTTCACTTCAAAAGAAAAGTGAAAAGAATAAACTTATCAAGGATAAAGAAGGAAAGAAAGAAATTGAAAACCACGAAATAGCTCACATGTATGAGGTATGAGCTATAAGCTGGGCACTGTTCTAAGTATTTTTCACATAATATTTCACTTAATTCTTACAGAATCCTCTGAGGTAGATATTATTGTGCCAATTTTACAGAGGTGGGAAGTAAGGCACAAAGAATTCAATACCTTGACAAAGGTTGTACAGGTAGTAAGGACAGAACTGGAATTTGAATCTGGGCAGCCTGGTTCTAGAGACTGCATTTTTGAGATGGGCATAATGCTGGGCTCACAAAATGAGTTGGGAAGTATATTCTTTTCCTCTATTTTTAGAGAGAGATTGATTTTTATTTTCTCCTTAAATATTTGATAGCAGTCACAGTGCATTTACCTGGACCTGGAGTTCTCTTTGTGAGAAAGTTTTTATGTAATTTTTAAATTGTATGTATTTCTTTACTAGGATATTCGGATTTTCTATTTCTTCTTGAGTCAATCAATGTTGGTAATTTTTGTCTTTCAAGTAATTTGTCCATTTTACTAAGTTGTAAAATTTATTGGTATAAAATTATTCATACTATTCCCTTATTATCCTTCGTGTCTGGGTAATATGTAGTGATATTCATGTTTCATCCCTGACATTGGTTACTTGTCTCTTCTTTTGTCATTTTTCTTGATCAAACTACTGACTGATCAATTTTTTGGATCTTTTTGAAGAATCAGGTTTTGGTTTAATTAATTTTCATTTTTCTGTTTTATGGTTTATTGATTTTTCTCTTATCTTTATTGTCTTTTTTTTGCTTATGTTGGGTTTAACTGATCTTTAAAATTTTTACTTCTTAAGATGGAAGTTTAAGTTGATTTGAGACATTTCTTCTTTTTCTAGAATAAATATTTAAAGTTATAATGTCCTTTTTTCAGCTTTATTGAAGTATAATCGACAAAATTGTAAGATGTTTATTGGTATATGTATATATTGTGAAATGATTCCCATCATTGAATTAACACATCCGTTACCTAGTTACCTTTTTTGTTGTTGTTAAGAACATGTAAATTTTACGTTCTTAACAAATTTCAGTGACACAATACAGAATTATCACTAAAGTTTGTACCCTTTTACCAGTCTCTCTCTAGTCTCCCGACCCCCCCAGCCCTGGCAACCACCATTCTACTCTCTGTTTCTATGAGTCTGACTTTTTTTTTTTTAGATTCTACATAGAAGTGATACAATACAGTATTTGTCACAATACAGTAAGTGTCTGGCTTATTTCACTTAGCTTAGTGTTCCCCAGATTTATCCGTGTTGCTTCAAATGGCAGGATTTTCTTCTTTTTTAAAGCTGAATAATATTCTTGTGTGTGTGTGTGTGTGTGTGTGTGTGTGTGTGTATACATCTATCTATTCTCTATCTAGCTAGCTAGCTAGCTAGCTATCATCTACCTATCTTCTATCTATCGTGTTTTCCTTATCCATTCATCTGTTGACACTTAGGTTGTTTCCAGAATAATACTGAAATGAACAGGAGAGTTGGATGGTCAGGCCACTCAAGATGGCTGTTCTCTTGCTCTTTGTACAGTCCCCCACCTGATGAGTGCCTGCTTTACCTACATCTTACCCACAGACTGACCTTCCTACGTACTTGCCCCAGGCCCCAGTTAATGATTGTTCTTATCAAAGGGGGGATAAGGGGCGTGCCCCTCTGCTGGTTTCCCTGCTAACTAATGAGCCCACCTGACGCCAATTCTCCTATACTGGTAATCTCCCCTTCCCCCCGGGAGTGAAGACTACCATCATGTCCTGCCGCGCACAGTGGGGTGTCGCTCCAGGGCCTTGCTTCAGACGTGTAAGCTATCCTATCCATTAAACTGTTGACGTCTCTGTTGCTGACTCTGGGCTCTTTCTTCGGTCTTGAAGCTGTTGCAAATACAGGACTTGTAGGCCTGCGGGGTGCAGCACAAGAGTACAAATATCTTTTTGAGTAATGATTTCATTTCCTTTGGACATATATTCAGAAGTGGGATTGCTGGATCATATGGTAATTCTGTTTTTGGCTTTTTGAGTAACCTCTGTACTGTTTTCCATAGTGGCTGTATCAATTTACATTCTCACCAGCAGAATACAATATTCCCTTTTTTCCATATCCTTGCCAAAATTTATTTCTCGTTTTTTTGATAATAGACACTAACAAGAGTGAGATGATACCTCATTGGTTTTGATTTGCATTTCCCTGATGATTAGTGATGTTGAGCACCTTTTCATGTACCTGTTGGCCATCTGTGTGTCTTCTTTGGAAAAATGTCTATTTAGGTCTTTGCCCATTTTATAATTGTGTTATTATTATTATTATTATTATTGATTTTGATAATGAATTGTATGAGTTCTTTGTATATTTTAGATATTAACTCTTTATCAGAGCTGTGGTTTGCAAATATTTTCTCTCATTCAGTAAGCTGCCTTTTCATTTTGTTGATGATTTCCTTTGCTGTGCAGAGCTTTTTAATTTGATATAGTCTCACTTGTTCGTTCTTGCATTTGTTGTCTGTTTCTGGTGTCAAATCTAAAAAATTATCGCCAAGACCAATGTCAGGGAGCTTACTGCCTATGTTTTCTTCTAGGAGTCTTATGGCTTCAGGTCTCATGTTCAACTTTTTAATCCATTTTGAGTTTATTTTTGTGTATGGTGAAAGGTACAGGGTACAGATCTTTCACCTCATTGGTTAAATTTATTCCTAGGTATTTTATTCCTCTTAATGCATTTGTAAAAGAGATTGTTTTCTTAATTTTTCTTTCTGATACACGTTGTTATATGTTGTTAGAGTATAAAACAACGGATTTTTGTATCTTGATTTTGTATTCTGCAAACTTACTGAATTTATTAGTTCTAATAGCTTTTGGGCGGAGTCTTTAGGATTTTCTATATAAGCTATCATGTCATCTGCAAATAGAGACAATTTTACTTTTTCTTTTTGAATTTGGATGCTTTTATTTCTTTTTCTTGCCTATTTGCTCTGACTAGGATTTCTAGTATGTTGAATAAAAGTGGTGAGAGTGTCTTCTTCCTGATTTGAGAGAAAAAGCTTTTAGATTTTCACCACTGAGTATAATATTAGCTGTGTGTTTGTCATATACGACCTTTATTATTTTGAGGTATGTTCCTTCTACATCTAATTTGTTGTATTTATCAAGATAGAATGTGGAATTTTGTCAAATCTATTGGGGTGATGATACGATTTTTATCTTTTATTTTGTTAATGTGGTATATCACATTTATTGATTTTCATATGTTGAACCATCCATGCACCCAAGGGAAAAAAATCTCACTTAATCATGCTGTATGATCCTTTTAATGTATTGCTGAATTTGATGTGGTAATATTTTGCTGAAATCCTTGCATCTATATTCATCAGTGATATTGATATTGGCCTGTAATTTTCTTTTCTGGTAGTGTCCATATCTGGCTTTGTAGGAGGTTAAAATATCTTGTAAAATGATTTTGGAAATGTTCCTTTCTCTTTAACTTTTTGGAAGAGTCTGAGAAGGATTGGTGTTAATTCTTCTTAGAACACTTAGTAGAATTCACCTGTGGAGCTATCTGGTCCTGGGCTTTTCTTCGTTGGGAGGTTTTTGATTACTGATTCAACCTCCTTACTAGCAATGGGTTTGTTCAGATTTTCTATTTCTTCATGATTTGTCTTGGTAGGTTGTATGTTTCTAGGAATTTATTTCTTCTAGGTTAACTAATTTTTTGGCACATGATTGTTCACAGTAGGCTCTTAGAATTCTTTGTATTTCTGTTATCATTTGTAACATCTCTTTCATTTATAATTTTATTTGAATCCTATTTCTTTTTTTCTTGGCAAGTCTAGCTGAAGGCTTGGGTATTTTGTTTATCTTTTTGAAAAACCAGATCTCAGTTTTATTGTTCTTTTCAGGCTCCGTTTCATTTATTTCCACTCTGATATTTGTTATTTCTTTCCTTCTATGAACTTTGGGCTTAGTTTGTTCTTCTTTTTCTAGTTCTTTGAGGTGTCAAGTTAGGTTATTTAGTTGAAATCTTTCTTTTCTCATACAGTAAGCATTTATTACTATAAACTTCCCTCTTAGAACTGCTTTTGTGGCATCCCATAAGTTTTGGTATGTTGTATTACCATTTTCATTTGTCTCAAGGTCTTTCTTGATTTCTCTTTTGATTTCTTTTTTGACCCATTTGCTGTTGAGGAGTATGTTGTTTAATCTCCATATATTTGTGAATTTTCCAGTTTTATTCTTGTAAGTGATTTCTGGTTTTATACCACTGTGGTTGGAAAAGATGCTTGATATGACTGCAGTCTTCTTAAATTTATTAAGACTTTTTTTTGGACGAACATATGATCTATCCTGGAGCATGATCTGTGTATAAGGAGAATGTGCACTCTGCTCCTGTTGGCTGAAATTTTCTATCTATGTCTGTCAGGTCCCAGGTGTATGGCTGTGGGGTTGCTTCTGTATCATTTAAAAACTGCTTCTTTTTTTGTTATTGTCCTGTGGGACCCATGCATGCAAGCTCTGTGAGAAGGTGAAAGGTATGCCCACCAGCTCCCCAGTCTCTGTGGAAGATCATAGCCAGACCCTAGATACATGTTAAATTGGAAGCTGGACCTTCAGGCAGCAGCTTGTGAAGTATTCAGTCAAGACCCCTTTCAGGGAGAGAACGGGAAATGGGCATTTTTACCTGCTCCCTCTGTATTGAGCCCTAGAGGGATAGCTCTGGCCATTGCTCATGCCCATGCCTGTTAAAAATTGTTTCTTTGTTTATAATCCTGTGGGACTTGTGATTACAAATCATGTTGGCTGTCAGAGCCAGGCAATTCAGGGCCCCATCCCTCAGGCAGCAGGTGGAAAAGGAGGAGCTCCAGAAGCTTTTTCCAGAGAGATCCTGGTGACCTGGTTTTATTGTTGGAGTTAGTCAGGAGAGGTGGGCATCCCTGCCTACTCCCTTTGCACTTAGCCCCAGGGGGATAGCTGTGTCAAACGTTCACGCACCCTTTAAGAACTGTTTCTTTGTTTGTCTCAGTTCCAAGAATCTCATGGATGCAGGCCCCTTAGGCCCTCAAGAGCCAGGTGTCTTGGGGGCCCGTCCCTTGGGTGGGAATCTTAAAAGTTGGGGTGCTAGATGTGTGGTCCAAGCCTCTCACTTCTCAGGGAGAAGCTGGAAGCTGGGGGTTCCTTCCTAACTGTGGGGTGCTGTGCTGAGTGGGGTTCGTGGCAAGAATGTGTCTCAGCTTTTCTCACCCATCTCACTGCGAGTGCATTCTCATTTGACTAATGTGCCAGAGTCACTCAGCTAGTTCCTGGATTTCTTTCAGAGGGAACTGCTGTATGTGTAGCTGTACATTTGGTGCATTAGTGGAAGGAGGGAAGTTCAGGAGACTCCTATGTCCCCATCTTGGTCCCTCTTCTGCTATCATTTTAGTGGTATCTCACTTGTGTTTTCATTCTTATTCAGTTAAAAATATTTTAAATTTCCCTTATAATTCTTCTTTGGCCCATGTGTTATTTGGATGTAACAAGGGGCATAAACTAGTGCTTACCTCGTAAAATTGTTGTGAAGAAGTAAGTGAACAATCATAGAAGTGAGGCGCTTAGAAACAGGTCCCTGCACATAATGATTGCTGTGCATAAGCTATCATTTTCACTGCCAAATTTATGTTTGAGTCTCCTTATTCTGCTTTAAGGAAAAACCTGAATTTTCTCTTACCTCTGGTACTGTAAACCCTGGGACTCATTTAAACCACTGCTTACTCTTTCATAATCCTTTGCTACTACCAGTGTAAAATCAGAATGCTTTGAGGGCCCAGTCTTTCTTATATTGCTAACATATAATTAGTCTCTAATTAACCAGACTTTTTGTGGATAAAAGAGAACTATTATTTGTTTTGTGCAACTTCTGCTTGCTTTAGCAGCCACGTGTCCTTTAAAATTCTGTGGTGGGGAGAAGAAAACAAACAGAATATGGGTGTGGTGTTTAAAAAAATCGTGTTACTTCTTTGTCTTTTTCAATCAGAAAAGTTTACTTTGGCCATCTTGGAATATATTACTCATTGTAACCAGTTTCAAGTTATATGACTCCTTGTTTCTTGGTGAATTTATTTTATACCTAAGAATTGCTTTACTAAATGCTGTTTCCAGGGGTTATTCATTTTTCCCTCCCAACATTTTAAAACATCAAACAGAACCGAATGTGCCTTTTGCCCAAATTAATATACTCAAAACAAAGATTAAATAAAAATATTAAAATTTCAGTTGCATGCTAATATGCAGAGAACCTTCCTCGATGACGAATGGAGATGCTAAATAAAAAGGACAAGCATTCTCTATCTCTAAATGAGGGAACAGGGTTTCAGGGAAGGGAGTAGACTATGAAAGGCTCTCTGAGATTTTTAAACGCTGAACCACTGTTCCTATCTGTCTAGATGCAAGTGCCTGACCTGGTGATGACAACTTTGGGACTTGTCATACCTAACAACAGCCTCTCACATATTGATATAGGCTTCTATCCTGTTCTCCATTGAAAGGTTTTAATTTCTATAATAGTCAGACTTTTCAACAAAAGCTTAGTATTATATTGAACAATTCTTTTGGCATAACTGACTACAAAAATCTGATATATTCCCTCTTAATAGCAGTGGATACTTTAATGCAGTTATTACACTTATAAGAAAGTTTTATAGCATCATAATGATATCAGCAATATTCTGCAGTTAAATATAATTGTTTAATTCTGTTGTCATAAATTTTGCATTTGAAGTTAGTCTTTATCAAGATCAATTTATATCCCAAAGACCTAATCTACTTCTTGTAAAAAATGTTCTCTTCAATGCCTGTTCCTTTATTAATTAGCAATGTTAATTAGTTGAATAATTTTTTAATTTACAAAGCTAAGGGGCAGATTGCCACCAAGTTGATGGCAGCAAACATACTGTCACTATGCCTGTCTCCTCTTATCTCCATTATTATTGTTTTTGTTCAATTCATAAAAATGCCACTGAGCCAGCAAAGAGTGTCACCCACTATTAATTAGGTAAGATGAGTTGCCAAAGTATGCTAGGAAAGAAAAGTGTCTTTCCATTGAGCAAGCCTTCACTTCATATAGAATTTTTGTTTGAAAAATTATTTTACACGATCTTTGGTCCTTCAGGATACTTGGAGGTTTTCTATACTCTTATTAAAGGTAAACACTAGAAGTTTTATTTGATTTTGTTTCTACTTGATCAGTTTGTCAGTTGCAAAAACAAGAAAACCACAGGCTGCAGTTTGCCACATTCTCCAGGACATAACTGAGGAAAAAATAATCTTTAAATACTTCAGTCATTAGGACATGAAGTATGATCTAGGGACTCTTGGGGACCCCGGTATCTTTCCAGGTATCCATGAGGTCAAAACCATTTTCATAATAATAATGAGATGTTAATTGTGTTTTGTTCACTTTCATTCTGTCACAAATATACAGCGAAATTTTCTAGAGGCTACATGATGTGTCATATCACAGTACATTGACTGTAGAAACAGATATGAAAATCTAGCTGTCTTTTATAAAGCCAAACATTAAACAGATTTATAGAAATGTAAAATACTGTCATCTTCATTAATTTTGGGGAGAAGTTTTTCATAAACATGTATTTTAATATGTAATGATTTATTTTTTAAATGAAAATTAATAAAATATTTTAAATTTCTCAGTTTATTTCTAATATGGTAAATATCAATAGACAACAGATATAAACAAAGGCTTTTTGAAGTTACCAATTTTTAAGAGTGTAAAAGGACTCTGAGGCAAGAGTTTGCGAACCACTGATCAATCCAAGTGCCAAGAAGACTTGCTACTTTTCCCACTCTATCCTGAGAACTGTGTACCTGAATATTTATCTAATATCCTTACTCATTTTAATGACTTCAACTCTGTTTTTAGTTTATGTATCCTGTGTTCCCCCGCCTCCCGCTCCAGCTCTAGATTCACTGTCAGATCAATTACCTTAGATCTTAAATTTTACAGAGTTCTGAACCCTTGCAGCAACTTGATTGAAAAGCAGAATGGACTGGAGAGATATGAAGAAATAAGAGTAGGAATGGTGAGCTTCAAAGAACTAAAGTTTTATAACTGGTAATATTTCTCCTATAACCCCTACATTCATGTAACCAAGGCAATGAGACCGGACTAGAGCTAGAAACTTATCATTTATAGATGGTTTGTAGTATGTCAGACATTTTATTAGCTGCTTTTTGTCTTTTATTATTTTTAGTCCTCAGTTTCTTTGGAGGTATGCATATTTGACTCATTTCATGGATGAGGAAACCTAGTTTGGAGAAGTGAAATGATTTATTCAAGGCAACACAGCTAATTGGCAGAGTTGGAATTCCCAGCTTGGTCTGATTAGCCCCCCAGGCCATGTGAGCAAGAGGCGCCTTTCAATTTCTTTTGTGTTGTTTCTTTTTCTTTAGGTTTCACACTGAGGAAGGTCTGCACCATAATAGATATTTAGTAAATAATTTTTGTAGAATGGGGACATAAATTTGACCCAACTAAAGAGGTGAGTCCTGCTTAGCTGTGTTAAAATTATTTCTATCTTCTCTCAGATCATTCCAGCCCCCTGATCAGAATCAGAATTTCCAACTGTTCCCTCTGCTCATAAAAGCATTTTAATCAGAGATCCTTTAGCATGGGGAGTCACTGACCTTTCAAGGGCTGTGAAAATTAATGAATGGAAGATAGGTCAGTTTCTTCCAGAATGTAAATTAGAATTAGTCTAAGAGAAACTTAAAAATAAATTGCCACTGGGGACTGAAGAGTTATTAGAAATAAGATCAAATTCCAAGAAGGATATTTTACATTACATGAAATATATATCTTGAAATACATCCCCATACCCCCTCCTGAAAAGAAATTCTATTCTGCTTTTATTAGTCTATCTAGAACAATTTGGTTGGTTCTGTTCTACTTTAACAATCAACTTAAAATGCATGAACAGTTTCACATCATTAACTTTCATCTCTACTTGTTATTATAACTTGAAATCTTAAAAAGTAATGGTTATCTTTTTAGAAAGTACTTTGTGTGATTTACCTATCTGAAAGATCACAAGGAAGAGAATAAATAAGTCACAAAAATCCAAACTGATATATTTTGACTGCCACCTATTTACTAATTTTATTTCTAATAGGAAAAGACATGAATTTATACTAGTCACATCAATGGTGTGATGAGGGAGCAACACCAGTCACTTTGCTAAAAAATTTAGATTTAGTAAAAGCAAAAATTATGACTATGGCCTATGATAAGTTAAAAGTAACCTAAATAAATAAGAAATAGTTTTTAAAAGTATTGTTCTCATTTAATATTAATGAAATACATATCCTTAATCAGGAATGTCTTTTCTATAGCTTTTATAATTATAAAAAATAAGACGAGTCTCCATTTTCTCTGACCATCTGATAATTCATTGCACATATTTTATGATGCGCATCTCGTACAACCTATGTGTACGTTTATCTGGAAAATAAGGTCTTGTCCATTTTCTTCAGGAGAGAAACAGAGCTTAATAACCAGCAGTGCTGGCAGCAGCCTCAGTACCATGATCAAGAGCAGAGATCACAGGATGATGAGAAAGACCTGGGTTTGAACCCCAGCTATGCCATTTTAGCCCTGGACAAATCAGTTAACCTCTTTTATCCTTATCTGTAAAATAGTCATAATGATTATCTCACAAAATTGTTTTGAGGATTATAAAAGAGCATGTCTTTAAAAAGCCTGGTATATGATAAGCATTCACAAATGGTAACATAAAAGGAAAAAGCAAACAACCTTTTTCTTTCTACAGAAATATCCTTACAGCAGAGAGAGGTATTTCATCATGCTGTTTAAGCTTAGTGGAAATATTTCTTAAGAGCCTATAACTGTCATCTAAAATTCTACATACTCTAAGTAACCTATATTCTATTATTTTTTTGAAGAGGAATTAACTCAAGTGAGATAACAATTGTCTTAACAGTGTAAAATCATACATATGCATTCTTGACTTTAAATGTTTCTAATAAAATATATTAGTGTATCAAAATCATAGTGCTTCATTATCTCCTCGGGGAAGTGATAAAATCAGTTTTTAGAAACTAAAAAGTAAGAAAAATTTGGTCCTAAAATTTGGTATATTAACCAAAATGCAACACCTGTGAACCTGAAACAATCAGGTCATACCCATTTCTTTACTGGGAAAAGAAATTGAGTAAATTGCCTCCTGAGAGTGGATAGTCAGCTATTTCATGCAGAGCTTTGTTTAGAAGCATGAGTTATCTTGATGAGTATAATTTCTAGCCTGGTTTCCTTTGTGAAGATTCAGGGTAAGGCCTGAGGCCTTAGTATTACCACTTATCCCTTCTCCTTGAGTTATGATTAAAAGAGAATAATCACGGAGATTTGAGTCAAACAGGAATCAATACATCAATATTATTACTGATAAGGGCTATGTCAGGGATAGTCTTTAATACTCAAGAATAACTGAAGTACATTATTGCCTGATCCTCCTGTTAGTTGACAAGTGCTGCCAAGTGTCTGTAGACATTTCTTGGAAACTAGAGGTCTCAGGGCCAAATACACTGTGTTCACATGTTCGCCCACATGAATATATTTAGAGATGAAATCAGCTTGAAATGAATATTAAGAACAACCTTAAAGGGGAAATGAAGTCATAGCCAGGCAGTTTTATCCCTTTGCCTTGGTGATGTGGTATGTGATGTGCTCACTATATGCAAATGTCTCTGGGCTTTAAAAAGAAATATATATTTTTTCATAATAAGAATAGGCACAGGGGCTTCCCTGGTGGCGCAGTGGTTGAGAATCTGCCTGCTAATGCAGGGGACACGGGTTCGAGCCCTGGTCTGGGAAGATCCCACATGCCGCGGAGCAACTAGACCCGTGAGCCACAACTACTGAGCCTGTGCGTCTGGAGCCTGTGTTCCACAACAAGAGAGGCCACGATAGTGAGAGGCCCGCGCACCGCGATGAAGAGTGGCCCCCGCTTGCCGCAACTAGAGAAAGCCCTCGTACAGAAACGAAGACCCAACATAGCCAAAAATAAATAAATAAATAAAGAAAGAAAGAAAGAAAGAAAGAAAGAAAGAAAGAATAGGCACAAAAAGGAGTAGAAAAAGATGATGCTCATCCTCCACCACCCCAATATAATTACTATTAGCACTTTTCTGTGTCTCATTCTGTTTTTACAGATCTATAAAAATATTTATTCTGTTCTTTCTAGTTAAATTCCTAACAAATATTTTCAATGTTACAACATAATCTTTATAAACATATGTTTAATGATAGTGTAGTGTATAATATTTCACCGAATGGATTTAGCATAATTTATTTAAACAGTCACCCTGTGTTTATTTCCAGTTTTTAAAGTTGTTTCTAGATTTCCTTTTGCTAATATAAACAATGCTGACGTAAGTATCATTCTGCATAAAACCTTTGCTGTTTTAGATTTCTTACCTTTAGAATCTCAAGAGTTGAACTTTAAGATTCAAAGGTATATTTAGGGTCTAAGGTATATTCCCACAAGACATTAGAGTAGGAGGCAAGAAAACATTTTTTCCTAATAAAAACCTAATCAGCTTTCTAAAATATGGCGCCTAAAAGTTGTCCTGAGGAGCTATATTTTAGGAATAGCAACAAGGTGTATGAGACCTGTATATGGAAGTTGCATTCTGTCACTGATAATAACCATTTAGCAGCACTGCTACCAGAGGAAAATGCTAACTGTCTTTGCTGCTCTTCTGACGCACGAGAGGAGTTTAATAGAAAATTGAGCACATTTTCAACTTGGTAAATTCCTCAAGAAGCGAGAGAGGGGCTAGCATTTGGTGAGTGCCTGCTTGGCTCCAGGCACAGTGATTGTTATTTTACATTTATTATTGTTTAAGTTACACAGTAGGGGTTGTTGCCTCAATTATACCACTCACTTCTTTTCCCCTCCAGGGTTCTGGTCAATAGAATACAGCATCAGAGACCTAATTCAAACTGGGCTCAAGATTTCAGACATATTACTGGTAAAGTTGGATTGAAGGATGTGAAATGCCTCCTAATTCCTTCCAAGCCTAGATTTTGGAATCCATCTGTCTGTTATTATCTATCTGCTTACAGGTGAAAAGTTGGAGTTGGGAAAGCAGGCCCTCTTGGTCTGCTTATCACATAAAGATTACAAACACAGGTGCTCACTGTGTAAGAGAGCAAGCAGGCCCCAGAGGACAAAAGGCAGTTTCTTGTCCACTTGGCAGTGTAGTGTCTTGCCTTCTGCTCAACATAGACCAATGGAGAACTGCTTCTCTGTAATAGGTAAGAAACCTGAGGTTCAGATATGTTAAGCAACATTCTGAGGTCACAAAGCTAAGTGGCAAGTGGCTGAGCCAACATTCAAACCTAGACCCCAAGGCCCATGTTCTTTTCATTGTGCCAATGAGCATTACTGCCTTCATGAGCCTCATTTCCCCCCAGCACATTCTTATTTTAATAGAGGCTTTCTGGGGACATAATATCTTAAGGGATAGGACTGACTCTAATGGTGGGAATTTCAGGCATCTTAGTAGACCAGGAGGATTGAGATTTGGGACAGTTTGGCCTTTTGACATTTCTCAAATGATGAATCCATCTACAAATCTTGGAACAGCTATAGCAATCAGCCTAACTAAGCTCAAGACAGAAAAAAATGAGAGCGAAAAGTCAATGCCTAAGCTCTAAGACAAGATTTTGTAATGAGAAACACTTTAAAACTACATTTAGAAGTATTTAAGAAACTATACATAAATATTGTTGAGTTCTATGATTTAAACTTAAATCATGACTTTGTAACAATGATCTATAAGAAATAGTATTGTTTCATGCTCCATATATTTCAGAAGATATGCTTGGTTTTTAAATCACATGAGGAATGAAATTCTAAAAGACATTTTTCAAAGAAAGAAATACTTTATCAGTCAAAGCTAATAAATTCTTAAATTTTATAGTATGAATTCTTTTTCCAGATTTCAAAATGTGTCCATAATAGTGATTGCTTTTTAGATTATAAAAATAATTTACTTTCAAAAAATGGAAAAGTAGGGCTTCCCTGGTGGCGCAGTTGTTGAGAATCTGCCTGCCAATGCAGGGGACACGGGTTCGAGCCCTGGTCTGGGAAGATCCCGCATGCCGCGGAGCAACTGGGCCTGTGAGCCACAACTACTGAGCCTGCGCGTCTGGAGCCTGTGCTCTGCAACAAGAGAGGCTGCGATAGTGATAGGCCCGCACACTGCGATGAAGAGTGGCCCCCGCTTGCCACAACTAGAGAAAGCCCTCGCACAGAAACGAAGACCCAACACAGCCAAAATAAATAAATTAATTAATTAATTAAAACTTAAAAAAAATGGAAAAGTAAATGAAGTAAAACAAATCAATAATCCCATAATCACACACAATCACCTTTTAAATTTCTTTTGTATTTCTTGTCTTAAAAATTTTTTGCCCATTTTTTTTTCTCTATGTAAAATCAATAGTCTTTCATTTCCTCCCACTAGAGCTCTGGGTGCCATAATCCATTTTCTTGAGAGCTTCTTCCATTAATTACTCCTCTTCTTCCTGAATCTTTAAACTTTCTTCTCTCTGGGTTCTTGTTTTTAAGCATATGAATAGGCTGTATTAGTTAAGGGTATGTGTCCTTTATGTAAGAATTTGTTCTAACACAGACACATCTGCCCTTGCCAACTCTAAGTAGCCTTCCCCCTGTCAGGAGAGACAGTCGCTCATGGGTCTCTTCTCTGCTGAGTGTGCCAAAACTGCAATGTCCTGACTGTTCTTTTACCTGGACCATTTCTCAGGGTTGTTTGTGTATCTAATACTTTAAGACATGAGATACATCCTCCTCTAGACAAAGAGTAGGCTTAATTACTGCTTGCTGTAAAAGCAGTAAATTCCCCAAACCCAGTGTTCCTCAGGTGAAATACAAACCCACTAAATGCATGGTGTTCATCTAAACTCATTGTATCATCTAGATTGCATGGTACTGGCATAAAAATAGACATATATATCAATAGAATAGACTTGAGAGTTCAGAAATAAACCCATACATTTGTGGTCAATTGAGTTTCTACAAAGGTGCCAAAACACTTCATTAGGAAAGGAGTAGTTTTCCAACAAATGGGGCTAGGACAGCTGGATATCTACATGCAAAAGAATGAAGTTGTATTCCTACCTCACACAATATATAAAAATTAACTCAGAATGGATCAAAGGCCTAAATGTAAAAGCTAAGATTGTATAATATATATCTTATATACAGTATAGGTGTAAATATATATAATATAGGTGTAAGTCATCATTACCTTGGATTGGCAATAGTATTTTAGACATTTAGATATAATACCAAAAGCAGAAGCAAGCCCCCCAAAAATAGATAATTAGACTTCATCAAAATTAAAAGGTTTTATGCTTAAGAGGACACTATTTTGAAAGTGAACACACAACAAACAGATAGAATGGGAGAAATATTTGAAAAACATATATTTGATAAGAGTCTAGTATCCAGAATATATAAAGAACTTTCACAACTCAACAATGAAATGACAAATAACCCAATTAAAAAATGAGCAAAGATACTTCTCCAAAGAAGATACACAAATGAGTTGTAAGCACATCAAGTTATGGTCAACATTATTAGCTATCAGAGCAATGCAAATAAAATCAAAGAGATACCACTTCTCACCCACTAGAATGGCTAGAATAAAAAAGACAGATAAAAACACGTGTTGGCAAGTATGTATAGAAATCAGAAACCTCATACATTGCTGGTGGGAATGTAAAATAATGCAGCTATTTTGTAATGATTTCTTAAAATGTTAAACAGTTACCATATACTCCCATAATTCCACTCTTAGATATGTACCCCAAAGTGATGAAAATGTATGTACATACAAAAACTCATACACAAAAGTTCACAGCAGCATTAATCATAGTAGCCAAAAAGTGTTAACAACCGCAAAGTCTATTAACTGATGAATGTATAAACAAAATGTAGTGTATCCATACGATCGAATATTATTTGGCTATATAAATGAAGTTCTGATATATGGTACAACATTGATGTACCTTGAAAACATGCTAAGTGAAAGAAGCAGACATAAAAGGGCATAAACTGTATGATATCATTTGTACAAAATGCCCAGTACAGGCAAACTGATAGATTCAGAAATAAATTAGGAATTGCCATGGGGTAGTGGGAGGATGGAGAGTGACTTCTAAAGAGATTTTGGGCTGATGAAAATGTCCTGAAGTTATATAGTGATGATGGCTATATATCTGTGAATTTACTAAAAATTACAAAATTGTAAAACTTAAAAGGGTGAATTTTATGGTATGTGACTTATTTCTCAATTAAAAAACAAAACAAAACAAATCTGTGCTGAGCCATAGTTTAGCAAGAGATGAGATGGATTAATGGCAATTACATGATGAGATTTTATCTATTCCCTCTAGGAAAGGAATGTTGAAAAAGAGCCAGAGCAGTAGTCTCTCAGATAGAAGGTCGAGATCATTACACAGGGGTATACTTTAGATATTACATTCTTTTTTTAAAATTTGAAACCACACCAATTCTCTTGTGGGAATGAAAGGTAAGGTCTTTTATTTTTTATGTTTAGTTTTGAAAACCAAAGAAAAAATACAGTCAGAGAGGAGGTGGAAACTGCAAGATATCAGGGCTATGACTTCCTGTGGCAACAGTGGGCCAGGGGAAGGAAAACCTATTTCTTTCTTGAATAGTGTGACTTTGGTAGAAGTCAAGGACTTAACCTAGGATGTAATATCAAGGACTAGAGTTAGGAAGTAACCTCTCAGCAGCTGTGTGGGACACTGCTCCCTTATCCCATTTAGACAGCAAGGAATGAGTGTGGAACCTGTTGGTGCCACAAACTGGAACTTGCTTGAGCCAACTTCAGACCATAAACTGGTTTATATTCCTGTGGGTATTTTAGTAGATTATTGGTCATATGCAAAGTGAAATTTAATCTATTTGCCTCTTGGAATCTGAAAAAAACTTATACTTAAGATCTTTAGAGATTCTAGGGGAGAGGGAGGCCCAAGAGGGAGAGGGTATATGTATACCTATAGCTGATTCACTTCACTGTGCAGCAGAAACTAACACAACATTGTAAAGCAATTATACTCCAATAAAAAAAAATCTTTAGAGATTCCATGTATCTCTGAGTAGAAACATGAATCTTAGTAGTTGAATGGGTTAGTTTCTCATCATTGGAGATCTCTGTAGCCATCTCAAATTGTCCTGTTACTAGGAAATAATTTCAATTTTCTCCAGTTTATAAAATAAAGCATTGGTTTAACCCTATATATCCCTATTGCCTCTACCTTCCCTCGTCCTTCATTTTAGCTGAAATACTCTTATGGGATTGTTTGGCTGTCCTGTTTTCCTCCTGTGCTCTATTCTAGGTGGGCCACTGATCATGACCTGTCTTTCCTTGGAGGCATCTATCTTTCCTCAGATTTCAGGCTAGTTGGTGACCCTGAGATCTCTGATCTTTGATGGGTTCAAGGGAAGTTATGCTTTTATAAATTATCTGGATTTTTCTTATTGTTAGTGTGGGAGTGATGCTCTTTTCAGATTTCTACAGCCTAAACAGAAGATAGAAGATACATCACTTACTAAATAATTCTTTTCTCTAGTGAATTGAAAGACACCTATCATCTTTTAAATTCTCATTTATACTTGTTAACTAAATTTTCTTATAATTATAAAATATTTCAAAGGATAATTTTGAATTTAAGGATATAGAATCATAACATCTACAAGTAGAAATTAAATTATCTCATTGATTTCAATATTTATTTTCAATAATTCAATTACTCATCTTAAATCATTGTCTAGGATTTTTAGAAGGCTGTTGAATACTAGAGGTGATTATAGATATTTCTTGTTTTTTTGCTGATTTTAGTGGTAATTAATTCAGTATTTTACTGTTTAATATGATACCTATTATTGGCTTTTGTTAAATAGTAGTCTCTTTTCATTCCCATTTACTTATATTTTTACTAGGTATGGCTATTTTATATTAACGAGTGCATTTTTGACATCTATGTAGATAATGCACATATGATTACAACATAAGTCAAATGAATATAGAGGAAACAAAAAAAAATCTCTAAAAGTAATGGAATAAAAATAAATTCAAAGAAAAGATAAAATTAAAAAACGGTTCCTTAAACATTAAAAATATATCACATCTCCTCTTAGGTTATTTACATTTAAAGCAATTATTGATAAGTATGTGTACTTATCTCCAGTTTGTTAATTGCTTTTGGCTTGTTTTTGTAGTCTTTTTTGTTCTTTTCTTCTTTTTCTCTTTTCCGTTGTGATTCGATGGCTATCTTTAATGGTATATTTGGATTCCTTTCTTTTGGGGGTGTGTGTGTGTATCTATTATAGATTTTGGTTATGGTTACCATGAGGTTTGTATATAGCAATCTCTCTCCTCTCTCTCTCTCTGAAATACATATGTAAATATATTTCAATCTTCTGACTAGTGATTGGTCTATTCAAACTTTCTATTTCTTTGATTCAGTCTTAGAAGGATATATGATTCTAAGAGTTTATCCATTTCTTCTTGGTATTTCAATTTGTTGGCATATGGCTATTCATAGTATTCTCTTATAATCATTTGTATTTCTTTGTTATCCATTGTAATTTCTCCTCTTTTATTTCTGATTTTATTTATCTGAACTTTCTTTTGCTCTTAGTGAGTCTAGCTGAAGATTTGTTAATTTTGTTTATCTTTTCAAAGAACAAGCTTTTAGTTTCATTGATCTTTTCTATTATCTTTTAAATCACTGTTTTATATATTTCTACTCTGATCTTTACCATTTCTTTTTCTTTTTTTCACTGACTATGGGCTTTGTTCTTCTTTTTAGTTCCTTTAGGTGTAAGGGTAGACTGTTATTTGAGACTTTTCTTGTTTCTTGAGGTAGGCCTGTATTGCTATAAACTTCCCTTTTAGTACCACTTTTGCTGCATCCCATATATTTTGGTATGTGGTATTTTCAGTTTCATTTGTCTTCAGGTATTTTTAATTTTTTCCTTTGATTTCTTTGTTGACCCTATAGTTGTTCAGTAGCATATTATTCAGTCTCCATTCATTTGTGTCTTTTTCAGCTTTCTTCTTGTAGTTGATTTCCAGTTTCATTCCACTGTGGTCATAAAAGATGGTTGATATGACTTTAATCTTAAATTTATTGAGACGTATTTTGTGTCCCAACATATGGTCTATCCTTGAGAATGTTCCATGTGTATTTGAGAAGAATGTGTATTCTGCTCCATTTGGATGAAATGTTCTATATAAATCTATTAAGTCTACCTGATCTAATGTTGCATTTAAAGCCACTGTTTCCTTGCTGACTTTCTGAATGGATGATCTATTCATTGATGTAAGGGGGCTGTTAAAGTCCTCTAACATTATTTTTTTGCTGTCAATTTCTCCCTTTAGGTCTATTAGTAATTGTTTTATATACTTTGGTGTTCCTATGTTAGGTGCATATATATTGATTTATAACTGTTATGTCTTCTTGATGAATTGTCCTCTTTATCATTATATAATGTCCATCTCTGTCTCTTGTTTCCTTTTTTTGGAGTGAAGTCTATTTTGTCTGGTATAAGTATGGCCACACCCACTTTCTTTTGGCTGCCATTTGCTTGTAGTATCATCTTCCATCCCTTCACTTTAAACCTGTGTTTGTCTTTAGAACTGAAATGAGTCTCCTAGAGGCAGTGTATAGTTGGGTCTTGTTTTTTAATCCATCCAGCCACTCTGTGTCTTCTGATTGGTGAATTTAATCCATTTACATTTAGGGTGATTATTGATAAATGAGGACTTAGTACTGCCATTTTATCTTTTGTTTTCTGGTTGTTCTATATCTCCTCCCCTCACACCTGTGTTTCTGTGTGTACTTTTGGTTCGGTGGTTTTCTATGATGTTTTTCTCAGTTTCCTCATTTTTAATGTTTCACGTTTCTGCTCTAGATTTATATTTTGTGGTTACCATAGATTTGTAAAAAAAATCTCATAGATAAAATAGTCCATTTTCTACTGATAGCATCTTATCTCCATTTGCCTATATGGGTTCTCTCCATTTCCTCTTCCCCTTTTATGTTTTTGTTGTCTCAAATTATCCTTTTTTATGTTGTGAGATCATTATCAAATTGAAATAGTTATAGTTATTTTTATTGCTTTTTCCCCTTTAACCTTTATGACATAATTAAGTGCTTAACAACCTATTCTAATACAGAGTTTTAATTTTCTGATTCTATCACCTTGCTCAAAGTTTTGTATACTTTTGCCTTTTCATTTCAGGTAGAAGATAACTTTTCTGAGTAGAGTATTCTTGGCTGACAGCTTTTATCTTTCAATATTTTGAGTACGTCACTCTACTTTCTCCTCGTCTGTAGAATTTCTGCTGAGAAATCTGCTGATAGCCTAATGAGGTTTCCTTTGTAGATACCATCCTTTTTACCCCTGGCTGCTTTCAAAATTCTTTCTTTGTAATTGACTTCTGAAAGTTTTAATATAATGTGTCTTGGAGAAGGTCTTTTTGTGTTGAGGTAATTAGGAGTTCTCAGCTATTATTTCTTTAAATAAACTCTCCTCCATTCTCCCTCTCTTCTCCTTCTGACATTCCCATTATCCTTGTGTTGCCCTTCCTGATGGAGCTGGATAAATTTTATAGAATTTCTTCATTTTTTTAGATATCATTTCTGTCTCTTCTTCTACCTGTATCACTTCTAGATTTCTATCTTTGAGCTTGCTAATTCTCTCTTTTACATTGTCTGCTCTACTTCTGCTTTTTAATGCATTCTTCATCTCATTTATTGAGTTCTTCAGCTCCAGAGTTTCTGTTTGGTTGTTTTTTAGAGTTTCAATGTTTTTGGTAAAGTATTCCTTCTGTTCATAACTTTACTCCTGAACCCACTAAACTGCCTTTCTCAGTTTTTCTGTAGTTTGTTGAGTTTCTTTATGACAGCTATTTTTAATTCTCCATCATTTATATCACAATATTCCATGACTTTAAATTTGGTTTCTGGAGAACTGTTATTTTTCTTTTGTAACACAGTGTTCCCATGATTTTTCATTGTGCTTGATGAATTGTTGTTCCTCTTCTGGCACACTTGAAGTACTGAACGCCTTTCTTCATAGGTACACTTTTTTTTCACTGATTCTAACAATTCAACAGGTTAGTAATTAAAGGCCTTTCCTCTGTCTTTCAGCAGGTGGCACTATAACACAAGTTTGTGGTTTCTCTTATCTGAGCTGCCTCTGGCTATATCTGGGAATCAGTACTTTCCACACTCTACTACCTCTCTCAGAAGTGTCACTCAGTACCTTCCTTGCCTCTGCTTGTCTCTTTATGGCTGCTGGTGCCTTGCTGCTGCTAGTGTTGATGCTGTAGTTGGTGTCACTGCCTGGGCACCAATATGGTGGGTGCCTGTTGTGTCCAGGGTCTCCTGGGTTGTGGGCTCTGCCATCACTGGAGGAGGGGGAGAGTGTGGGAATTCAGGGTCATGGACACCTTTGCTGTGTCCAGGATTTTTGGGTTTGCAGGCTTGCTGCTGCTGGTGGAAGGGCTAGAGTTGCAGGTACCTCTGTGGCTGGAGGGATGGGATCACAGGCCTTGCTGCCACTGATGCCTGGTTCCCTTTGGCTGGGGGCACGTCTGTGGTCAGGAGGCTGGACTCATGTGTGCCACCTATCCTGCTGCTACCAGGTTTTCTGGGGGCTCTGGGCTCTGCTACCAGGTTCTCTGGGGCTGTGGGCTCAGCTGCCAAGTCTGGGGGGCTGGGATTACAGGTACCGCCTCTGCTGTTCCCTCAATCTGCCTTCTCTATGCGTTCCAGTCCACCTGCCTTTACGTGTACAGATGTGCAGAACACTCTGGCATCCTGTTGTTTTGGACAGAGGAACCTTTGTTGAGTTACGGATATTTTACTGGTTGTAGATGGAAGGGGAAAGAAAAAGTGAGCATTTGACATTGCCATGATGCTGACATCAGTAACCAGGATGTCTGGTTTTGAAAATCAGCAGGTCTTAACTCCGGAGAGCTGGAAGGCTGTAGAAATCTGAGACTTCACTCCTCAGAGGTGTGCACAAAAACTCACTCAATCTGAGTCCCAGTGCAGAAGCAGCAGTTTGAAAAATGCCTGGATAGACTCACTTGCTAATCTTGGAGAGCCTCCTGGAGAAACAAGAAAAATCTCAAAAAAGCAAAAACAAAAACAAAACAAAACAAAAAAAACAATCTAACATTACACTTAAAAGAACTAGAAAAAGAAGAAGAAAAAAATCTCATTAGTAGAAGGAAGGAAATAATGAAGATCAGAGACTAAATAAATAAATAGGAGACTTAAAATACAATAGAAAAGATCAATGAAACTGAGAGCTGGTTCGTTGAAAAGATAAACAAAATTGATAAACCTTTCACTAGACTTATCAAGAAAAAAGAAAAGAGAGCTCAAATAAAATCAGAAATGAAGCAGAAGTTACTACAAACACTACAGAAATAGAAAGGATCATAAGAGATTAGTTGAATGATTAACTGCCAACAAATTGGGCAATCTAGAAGAAATGAATAAATTCATAGAAATATTCAATCTTCCATGACTGAATCAGGAAGAAATAGAAAATCTGAACATACTAATTACTAGTGGTGAAATTGAATCAGTAATCCAAAAAACTCCTAATAAACAAAGTCCAGGACTATACAGCTTCACAGGTGACTTCTAAGCATTTAAAGATGAGATTATACCTGTCCTCAAACTATTCCAAAGAATTGAAGAGGAAGGATCACTCCCAAATTTATTCTACAAGGCCACCATTACCCTGAAACAAAAACCAGACATAGACACTACAAAAAAAGCCAAAAAGCGAAAAAAAACCACTACAGGCTAATATCCCTGACAAACATACAGGCAAAATCCTCAGTGCAAAATACTAGCAAACCAAATTCAACATACATTAAAAGGATCATACACTATGATCAAATGAGATGGAGCCCAGGGATGCAAGGATGGTTCAATATCTGCACATCAATCAATGTTATACAAACAAGACCAAAGTTAAAAATCATGTGATCATCTCAATAGATGCAGAAAAAGCATTTGACAAAATCTAACATACATGTATGATAAAAACTCTCAACAAAGTAGATGTAGAAGGAACATACCTCAGCATAATAAAGACCGTATATGACAAACCCACAGCTAACATTATGCTCAAAGAGGAAAGATAAAATCTTTTCCTCTAAGATCAGGAACAAGAGAAGGATGCCTACTTCACCACTCTTATTCAACACTGTATTGGAAATCCTAGCCACAGGAATCAGCAAGAAAAAGAAATAAAAGGCATCCAAATTGGAAAGGAAGAAGTAAACCTGTCACTTTTTGCAGATGACATGATTTTATATATAGAAAACCTGTAAATACTATGCCAAAAATTATTAGGAATAATAATTCAGTAAAGTTGAAGAATACAAAATTGATATACAGAAATCTGTTGTGTTTCTATACACTAATGATAAACTATAAGAAAGAGAAATTAAGAAAGTAATCCCATTTAAAATTACATCAAAAAGATGCAAAAAAAGAAAAAGAAAAAAGAAAAAAAATACCTTGGAATAAATCAAACCAAGGAAGTATAAAAGACTTGTACTCAGAAAACTATAAGACATTGATGAAAGAAATTGAAGATGACACGAACAAATGGAAAGATAAACCATGCTCATGGATTGGAAGAATTAATATTGTTGAAATGTCCATGCTACCCAAAGCAATCTACAAATTTTATACAACCCTATCAAAACAATGGTTTTTTTTTTTTTTTTACAGAGCTAGAACAAATAATCCTAAAATTTGTATAGAATAATGAAAGTTCCAGATACCCAATGCAATCTTGAAATAGAACAAAGCTGGTGGTATCATGCTCCCACATTTAAAACTATACTACATATTAGAAACATGAAAATCAAAACTACAATGAAGTATCACCTCACACCAGTCAGAATGGCCATCATCAAAAAGTCTACAAATAATAAGTGCTGGAGAGGGTGTGGAGAAAATGGAACTCTCCTACACTGTTGGTGGGAATGTAAATTGGTACAGCTGCCATGGAGAAAACTATGGAAATTCCTTAAAAAACTAAAAATAGAGTTACAATATGACCTAGGAATCCTACTCCTGGGCATATATCTGGGAAAAATGAAAACTCTAATTTGAAAAGACACATGCACCCCAATGTTCATAGCAGCACAATTTACAATAGCCAAGACATGGAAGCAATCTAAGTGTCTATCAGCAGATGAATGGATAAAGAAAATGTGATATACATATAAAATTTTATAATTTTATACATATATTTTATAATTTTATATATATATAAAATTGACTGTAAAAAAGAATGAAATAAGGCCATTGGCAGCAACATGGATGGACCTAGAGGCTATCATACTAAGAGAAGTAAGTCAGACAGAGAAAGACAATATATCACATGATATCACTTATGTGTGGAATCTAAAAAAAATGATACAAATGAATCTATATACAAAACAGAAATGGACTCATAGACATAGGAAACAAACTTATTGTTACCAAAGGGGAAAGGGGAGGAGGGATAAATTAGGAGTTTGGGATTGACAGATACAGAGAATTATATTCAATATCTTGTAGTAACCTATAATGGAAAAAAATCTGAAAAAGAAAAAGAATCTGAAAAGAATCTGAATTATATATATGTATATATCACTGAATCACTTTGCTGTGTAGCTGAAACTAACACAACATTGTAAATCAACTATACTTCAATACAAGCTATACTGCAAAGCTATAGTAATCCAAACACTATGGTACTGACAGGAAAACAGACACTCTGATGGATGAAACAGAATAGAGAGCCCAGAAATAAACCCATGCTTATATGGTCAATTAATTTACACCAAAGCAGGCAAGAACATAAAATGGGGAAATGGCAGTATCTTCAATAAACAGTGCTGGGAAAAGTGGACCGATAAATGCAAACAAAATGAACCCAGACCTCTTTCTTACACCATGTGCAAAAATAAACTCAAAATGATTAAAGACTTAAATCCAAGACCTGAAATCATAAAACTCCTAAAAGAAAACATACAGTAAACCCTTTGACATCAGTCTGAGCAGTATCTTTTTGGATTTTTCTCCTCAGACAAGGGAAATAAAAGCAAAAATAAACAAAGGGGGATATATCAAACCAAAAATCTTTTGCACAGTGAGGGAAATCATCAAAAGAACAAAAAGGCAACCTATTGAATGGGGAAAGATATTTGCAAGTTATATATCCAATATGGGGTTAATATCCAAAATGTGCAAAGAACTCACATAACTCAATATAAAAAAAAAACCCCAACCAAGCAAGCAATCCAACTGATAAATGGGCAGAGAACCTGAATAGATATATTTCCAAAGAAGACATATAGATGGTCAACAGACACACGAAAGATGCTCAATATCACTAATTTTCAGGGAAATGCAAACCAAAACCACAGTGAGATATCACCTCATGCCTGTCAGAATGTCTATTTTCAAAAAGACAACAAATAACAACTGTTGGCCAGGTTGTGGAGAAAAAGGAATCCTACACTGTTGGTGGGTAGGTAAATTGGTACAGGGACTATGGAAAACAGTATGAATATTCCTCAAAAAATTAAAAATAAAACTATCATATGATCCTGCAATTCCACTTCTTGGTATTTATCCAATGAAAATGGAATCACTAATTCAAAGAGATATATACACCCCTATGTTTATTGCAGCATTATTTAGAATAGACAACATATGGAAGCAACCTAAGTGTCCATTGATAAATGAATGAAGAATAAGTGGTACATATATACAATGGAATATCGGCCATAAAAAGGGTGAAATTTTGCCATTTGCAACAACATGTATGGATCTAAAGGGTATTATGCTAAGTGAAACATGTCAGACAAAGACAAATATCATATGATTTCTCTATATGTGGAATCTAAAAAAACAAAACAATGAACAAACAGAACAAAAATAAAACAGAAACAGACTCATAGTATAGACAACAAACTGGTGGTTGGCAGAGGGGAGGGAGATACGGGAAATGATGAAATAGGTGAAGGGGATTAAGAGGTACAAACTTCCAGTCATAAAATAAATAAATCATGGGAATATAACGTACAGCACAGGGAATGTAGTCAACAGTATTCTAATAACTTTGTATGGTGATAGATGCTTACTAGACTTATCGTGGTGATCATTTTGTAATGCATATAAATGTCTAACCACTATATTGTACACCTAAAAGTAATATATATAATACTGTATGTAAACTATACTTCAATAAAAAATAATAAAAAAGATAACGTTATACACACACACAATGGAAAATTGTTCAGCCATAAAAAAGAATGAAATCTCACCATTTGTGACAACATGGATGGAATTTGAGGGCATTATGGTAAATGAAATCAGACAGAGAAAGACAAGTACTGTGCTATCTTTCTTATATGTGGAATATAAAAAACAAACAAAAACCGCCACAAGAAACAAGTTCATAGTACACAGTGTAAATTGGTGTTTATTAGAGGGGTTTGGGTGAAATGAATTAAAGGGGTGAAAAGGCACAAAGTCCCAGTTATAAAATAAATATGTTATGGGGATGTAATATACAGCATTGTGAGTGTAGTTAATAACACCGTACTGCATGTTTGAAAGTTGCTAAGAGAGTAGATCTTAGAAGTCCTCATCACAAGAAAAAAACATTTTTGTAACTATATATGGTGACAAATGTTAACTAGACTTATCGTGGTGATTATTTAACATTATATATAAATATTGAATCACTTTGTTGTAAACAAAACTAATGTAATGTTATATATCAATTATACCACAGTAGAAAAAAGAAATTCTTGTTCCTTTAGTTGTAACAATAGTATTGTGATTATGCTAAAAAATTTCTTGTGTAGATAAATACTACAAATATCTATAATGACATGATATGGTATTTGTGATTTGCTTCAAAATAATATAGAGCAGGGAGAATTGGGTAGAAGGTAAATGAATACATGGACCAAAATTGGTAGTTGTCAAAGCTGGTGATAGGTACATGGGAGTTCACCATATGTTTCACTGACTTTTATATTTGAAATTTGAAGCAAAGTTTCACAGGACTCTGGGGAATTGTTATAAAGACCGAAATTTTGCCAAATAATTAGGGCAATAAAAATGGAAAATGGATTTATAAAAAAACTAATAAATTAGGTAATCTATGATTAAGTTGGATATAATCACAGATATCCATAAAAATATAAATTACCTAAAATGATCCAAGAGGAAGTAGACATGTATGTCTACATTGATTACTGTGTAAGAAATAGGAAATGTTTTTAGAGGTAATAATAAAAAGTCACCAGGTCCAGATTGTTTTATACCTGAATTCAATCTAACTTCCAAAGAACAAATAAATTCTCTATTATTTACTATTTCAGACCATAGAAAAAGACTACAATTAATTTTTCAAAGATAACCTTAATACTGAATACTAGCAAGAACAGTTCAAACAAATGTATTCATGAATATAGATACAAATATCATAAAATATTAGCAAATTAGATTCAGCAATGTATTAAAGAGTAATAAACCATAATTAAGTGATCTTTTGGTTTTCAGGGTTGAAAGATAATTTAACATCAGGAAATCTATTAACATAAACCATTACCTTAGCAGATTAAACAAGAAAAACCATGTAATTGTATTAATTGATGTTTTTCTCTTTTTGGTGTTGCTGGCATATTTGGAAGGTATATTTTAGTTCAGTTCTCACCCCAGTTTGCAGATAGCTTCTGCAGCAACCAGCAAATTTTCCAGTCCATAAACTTGTGTAGTAGAGAGTAAGGAAAGGAAGTGTATAGAAAATCTTTTTCAGTTCCTCTGGAAGAGCAGGTTGCTAAGGCCATCCAAATCAAGTTCAAATTGGTTTAAATCAAGCTCATTATGTAGTACAGAATCATTATATGATATATGATGATTAAGATTGCTCTAATGACTAATGGAATAGATTTTGTATCTTATTAAAATGCAAATTATTTCAGCAGGGATAATGAATTCAGCTCCATTTGCCAATAACAACAAAGGAGACTTCATTAGGAAAGTGGAAAGGAGGACAAATATATTGGATACTTAAGATGGGGAGAAGAAAGGTGCACCATCAAGAAGGCAAAAGTACTTCAGGAGACCAACTTTACTGACCTAATACTTTGGCTTAGGGTGAGCCCGAATGTCTGTGCTCTAATCACAGAGGCCTCAACAGGAAAGGGAAGGGCAGATTCAGAGGGAGGGCAGACAGGAGAAGAGATTAGCATTCAAGAAGTATACCTCCCATGGTCCCCGCTTTTGACAGGCATTTTAATAATGCAAGCACTATGATTGTTCACAATTTTTAGATGCGGAGACAATTTTAGGGAAGTTATGTATCTTGCACAAAGTGACCCAGTTATTAAAATGCTAAGCCAAATTTTAATTCAAGTTTGTGTGACTTCAAAGCCATTACTGTTTCCCCACTGAAATAATTAAAGGAAAGAATATTCAACTATATCATTTTCTTCAATAGTGAGTATGAGATGAGTATTACATATACATATTACATGAAGCATACAAATATTTTCATTAACTGATTCATTAAAAATTTATTGAGATTCAGGAGCAGAAAATTTCCTTTTTTGGTTACATAATAATAAGAAGAGCCAGTGAGGATTATTTTGTTTCTCTAGTATAAGTAAGTTTAATTAGGCATTAAAACCAGCCAAGCCAACTGTCTCTTTTTTTTTTTTTTTTATTCTTTACGCAGGTTTTTAATTGTAGAATACGATATGCGTACTGAGAAGTGCACAGGACAAAACTGTCAATGTGACAAATAAAAAGAGAATACTTACATAACCACTACTCAAATCTGAAAGTATTGATACTTGTCAGCATCACAAAACCCCCCCATATCCTTTTCTCATCACAAGCTCCTTCTCTCTTCCCAGTTAAACATCATCCTCATTTCTTCTTTTTTTATAATAATTTTTTTTTATTAGTCATCAATTTTATACACATCAGTGTATACATGTCAATCCCAATCGCCCAATTCATCACACCACCATCCCCACTCCCCCGCCACTTTCCTCGTTTGGTGTCCATACGTTTGTTCTCTACATCTGTGTCTCAACTTCTGCCCTGCAAACTGGTTAATCTGTACCATCTTCTAGGTTCCACATATATGTGTTAATATACAATATTTGTTTTTCTCTTTCTGACTTACTTCACTCTGTATGACAGTCTCTAGATCCATCCACGTCTCTACAAATGACCCAATTTCGTTCCTTTTTATGGCTGAGTAATATTCCATTGTATATATGTACCACATCTTCTTTATCCATTCGTCTGTTGATGGGCATTTAGGCTGCTTCCATGACCTGGCTATTGTAAATAGTGCTGCAATGAATATTGGGGTACATGTGTCCTTTTGAGTTATGGTTTTCTCTGGGTAAATGCCCAGTAGTGGGATTGCTGGATCATATGGTAATTCTATTTTTAGTTTTTTAAGGAACCTCCGTACTGTTCTCCACAGTGGCTATATCAATTTACACTCTCACCAACAGTGCAAGATGGTTCCCTTTTCTCCACACCCTCTCCAGCATTTGTTGTTTGTAGATTTTCTGATGATGCCCATTCTAACTGGTGTCAGGTGATACCTCATTATAGTTTTGATTTGCATTTCTCTAATAATTAGTGATGTTGAGCAGCTTTTCATGTGTCTCTTGGCCATCTGTATGTCTTCTTTGGAGAAATGTCTATTTAGGTCTTCTGACCATTTTTGGATTGGGGTGTTTGTTTTTTTAATATTGAGCTGCATGAGCTGTTTATATATTTTGGAGATTAATCCTTTGTCCGTTGATTCGTTTGCAAATATTTTCTCCCATTCTGAGGGTTGTCTTTTCGTCTTGTTTATGGTTGCCTTTGTTGTGCAAAAGCTTTTAAGTTTCATTAGGTCCCATTTGTTTATTTTTGTTTTTATTTCCATTACTCTAGGAGGTGGATCAAAAAAGATCTTGCTGTGATTTATGTCAAAGAGTGTTCGTCCCATGTTTTCCTCTAAGAGTTTTATAGTGTCCAGTCTTACATTTAGGTCTCGAATCCATTTTGAGTTTATTTTTGTGTATGGTGTTAGGGAGTGTTCTAATTTCATTCTTTTACATGTAGCTGTCCAGTTTTCCCAGCACCACTTATTGAAGAGACTGTCTTTTCTCCACTGTATATCCTTGCCTCCTTTGTCATAGATTAGTTGACCATAGGTGTGTGGGTTTATCTCTGGGCTTTCTATCTTGTTCCATTGATCTATGTTTCTGTTTTTGTGCCAGTACCATATTGTCTTGATTACTGTAGCTTTACAGTATAGTCTGAAGTCAGGGAGTCTGATTCCTCCAGCTCCGTTTTTTTCCCACAAGACTGCCTTGGCTATTCGGGGTCTTTTCTGTCTCCATACAAATTTTAAGATTTTTTTTTCTAGTTCTGTAAAAAATGCCATTGGTAATTTCATAGGGATTGCATTGAATCTGTAGATTGCTTTGGGTAGTATTGTCATTTTCACCATATTTATTCTTCCAATCCAAGAACATGGTATATCTCTCCATCTGTTGGTATCATCTTTAATTTCTTTCATCAGTGTCTTACAGTTTTCTGCATACAGGTCTTTTGTCTCCCTAGGTAGGTTTATGCCTAGGTATTTTATTCTTTTTGTTGCAGTGGTAAATGGTAGTGTTTCCTTAATTTCTCTTTCACATTTTTCATCATTAGTGTAAAGGAATGCAAGAGATTTCTGTGCATTAATTTTGTATCCTGCAACTTTACCAAATTTATTGATTAGCTGTAGTAGTTTTCTGGTGGCATCTTTAGGATTCTCTATGTATACTATCATGTCATCTGCAAACAGTGACAGTTTTACTTCTTTTCCAATTTGTATTCCTTTTATTTCTTCTTCTTCTCTGATTGCCGTGGCTAGGACTTCCAAAACTATGTTGAATAATCGTGGTGAGAGTGGACATCCTTGTCTTGTTCCTGATCTTAGAGGAAATGCTTTCAGTTTTTCACCATTGAGAATGATGTTTGCTGTGGGTTTGTTGTATATGGCCTTTATTATGTTGAGGTAGGTTCCCTCTATGCCCACTGTCTGGAGAATTTTTATCATAAATGGGTGTTGAATTTTGTTTGTTTCCCCCATTTCTGTCAAAGTCCTGCAATCAAATCCTAGTAGCCTTCAAAGTCTGATTCTCTGGGAATTCCTCCTCCTGTTGCCGGACCCGCAGGCTGGGAAGCTTGACGTGGGGCTCAGAACCTTCACTCTAGTGGGTGGACTTCTGTGGTATAAGTGTTCTCCAGTCTGTGAGTCACCCACCCAGCAGTTATGGGATTTGATTTTACTGTGATTGCACCCCTCCTACTGTCTCATTGTGGCTTCTTCTTTGTCTTTGGATGTGGGGTATCTTTTTTGGTGAGTTCCAGTGTCTTCCTGTCGATGAGTGTCCAGCAGCTACTTGTGATTCTGGTGTTCTCACAAGAGGAAGTGAGAGCACGTCCTTCTACTCCGCCATATTGGTTCCAATCCCCCTGTCTCGTTTTGATAGCCAAGGTTTTACAAAATTGTTTTCCAGATATATATATCCTTTCTCTCCCTCTCTCTGAATTATACATATATGTATATATGTGTGTATGTGTACATATATATGTGTGTGCAAATATATGTATATATGTATATGTGTATATATGTATATATATAATTCATATATATATGAATGATACCTATATATTCTCTCTAATATGTCATTTAACAAATGAGGATTTTAACATTTATCTGAGCAACTAAAAATTACATGTTTGGAGTTTAAAAAATAATTACGAACCTCCCTTCTTCAGGAAAGTCTGTCCTTGAAGTGATTACCTACATAAGGGTTTGCAGGTTTTTGTCTCTAAAGCAGATTAGGAAATAAATTAGTGAGTTTTTCTTAGTTAGAATTGTTTAGCTTAAATGCCTGGGTAGCTTATTTTTTCTCATATATTTAATTAGCATCCTATATTAGCTAGAAAATAAAAATATAATATATGTAGTATGTAAATTATGTATTATGTATTTTTGTATATGAGTATATTCAAACAAATTATCTTAATATTTTGTCAGTTTATCTTTGTAATGAAGTTTTACAAATAGTTTGGGTGTGTTATTTATACATAATTTTAAAAAGATATTACAATATCTTTTAAATGATCATCTGTTATACTATTTTGCTTTCTCATCACGAATTTCCTCGAAACCTTACCAGTAGAAGGTGTTGTCATACTTTGATCCCCAATCTGAGAGTTAGAGATGGTATCTTACTCTGCATTTTTTGGGTGTATTATGAATCAGGTCCACCATTTTCTCATATATTTAAGAGCCATTTGTGTTTCATTCAATTTACTTTTTCTATGCCTATTATATCCTTTGGTCTATTTTTCTATTTGGTTGTTTCTCATTTTCTTGTTCTTCCGGACTTTATCTAAGTTAAGCCCATTGCAAGCCTTTTTTCTGTTTTTTTTTCATTGACTTTGCATTTGTTGATCACAATTAAAAATTGTTTGATATAGTTGAACTTATCAATCTTTTATTGTTTCTGGATTTTGAGTTAGTGTTAGAAGTTCTTCTAGACCTATACTTGTCTGCTCCCAGTACTTGTATAGTTTCATTTTTTACATTTAGATGGTTGATCCATTTGGAGTTTATCTTTGTAGACACAATTTTATCTTTCTCTATATTTAGAAAGTATAGTCAGTTCTAGTATAGTACTTGTTTTGAAAATACAAGTTGTTACAATGAAATTGATGTATTAGGGAGCAGTTTGAACATAACATTAATTTTGCATTTGTTTATGCACAATTTTATCTGTGAGAAACACCAGATGTATACAGAAAGTTACCCAGCTGATGTGAGCTATGCTATGCAGGAATACACAAAACGAAAGCACATACATGCACCGCAGCTGTCTACCTTAGTTCACCACATGTTTTATCCTACATGGTGTGTTTTGATATTACTTCACACATTTGTAAACTTTTCTATGTTAAAACACCCCACTCATTTAAAATCCCAAACATGCTTAAGCATTCTGTTTCAAAAGTATCAAGCAGTGCATACAAGAGTAAAACTGTAAAACCTAAAATAAAGATTTTCAAAGAAATGAGAAAGTATGTGATAACACTCAAGCAAAAGGCATAAAGGAATTCACATTGCAGACAATCGAGACTCCACAAAAATAAAAGAAACCTTTATGGCGGGAACAACTTTAAGTGCTGTGAAGTCATTGAGAAAAAGACCTAAAGAAATAGAAGAAATGGAAAGATTGTGGAATATGAAGACCAAACTGCATTGTGAACAACTTTTCTTACAATCAAAGAGAAAGCATAATCTATATACAAATCCTTAGACATCACCAAGTCCTGCAGAAGTGACTTCTTTTTACTTAAGTGTTGAATTGGTGATTTTAAACATCTCCAGTTTTCAAAATCTTCAATTGTCTGGTGAAACGATGAGTACAAAAAGAAAGCCACAAAATTTCCAGCAGCAAAACAGATGTTAATTGAAGAAGTGGGCTATATAGTGTATCACATTATAGTTTTGATGAAACAGGTATCTATTAAAAATGCATGCCTTGAAGGACCTACATCTCAAAGGCAGAAAAACAAGCCCAAGTATTTAAGTCTGTGAAACATCACAAATTGTGATAATCCTTCTACCACTTCGTAGTGAGTCACAGGCTGCAACCCTTCCTAAGTTCACGTCCACAAACAAACCTCAGGTCTTTTTCAAATTTGAGTGCCATTTTAATTACAGTATTTATGTATTTCTTAACCATTTAGTGTGTATAAAACTGTGCTATACTTAAAAAAAAAATTAGATTCCTATCTTTTTTATGTGTTACTGATGAAACTTTTGACTGTTGAACCCTAACCCATTTTTCCCATAAGCCCTGTAATTTTTATTGTGTGAGTTTGCATAATGGGTGATTTTAGGGAACATATATTTTCCATTACAGCAGAACTCACTGTACATGTTTTCTGATAATTTGAAATACTGGTTTTATCTTTTATTAAATTTCTATGTGTACCTTTTCTATTTCTGAACACTCAATTTTGTTTCATGGTCAGTCTGACTGCTCATATGCCAATGCCACGTTATTTTACTTTTTGAGTCTTGATACTATTTCAATAACTAGTAGAGCCAGCTAATCCTCCTCCTGCCCACCTTCCCCCACCATAGTTCCTGTATTTTAGAGTTTTCCTGCCCTATTTTTTGCTTGCTTATTTTTCCATATAGACTTTAGAATCAATTTTATGAGCTCTAGGAAGAAAGATATTGATGATTTAAATAGAATCACATAAATTCATGAATTAACACAGATACTGAGTCTTCTTCTTCATGAAATATCTCCAGAAAATGCCTTCCATTTTCTCAAGTCTATATTGGTGGTTTTCAGAAGTGTGTTCATGGTTTTTTTCTCACAGAAGTTGTTAGATTACTTATTAAGTATATTTGTAGCATTGTATATTTTTTTGTTGCTATGTTAAATGGGATTTTAGTTTCTGTTATATCATTTAAATGATTGTTGTTTTGGTAGTTATTGATTTCCATATATTAATTTTGTATCCTGCTACCTTACTGAGTTATCTTATTGTTTGTGTTTTTTTTTCCATTGATTTTCTTGGGATTTCCAAGTATACATCATATCAGATGATATGATTTTGATGTTATTAAGAAAGAGAAAGCATTTAGGGCATTTTCCAATTCACATACCCTAAATGCCTTTTCTTTTTTTAATGGCATTAAAACTAATACTTCCATTACAACATGAAATAGTAATGACAGTGGTTATCCTGGTCTTGTTCTTGGCTTTAAAAGGAATGGTTCTAGTATTTCCCCTTTCAACGAACCCCTGGATTTTGGTCTGTGATAGATTAAGCAAGTTTCTATCTATTACCATTTTACTGAGTGTTTTTATTAGGAGGGAGAAGAGAATTCCTGGGTCTAATGGAGCATTGCTTGATAAAACAGGCTGTCAAGGATGTACAGAAGAAAATGCAGTAAGTAGAAAGCAGGATTCTTGAATTTTTAAATAAATAGTTGTGAAAATGGAACTTCTTTGGGTATATGCCTTTGAATCTACCACTGAATTTGTTTCCTGTATCATTATGATGAGAAGTGGCAATTCTGAATAGATTATGGACAAGTTTGTGTGTGGAACTGGGGTGGGTGGGGTATATATGTGTTTATTAATAAAACTTTGTGATTAACAAATGTGATTAAATCAGAATTATGTGTCAATTTTTATTTTGTCTTAGGCTCTGCATCCTAAGAGTGCATATTGATAGAGATGATATCAGCTTTTTATTTGCCAACTCTACATATACAGCTACCAGATTATTACAAATTTAAGGTAAGAGCACAGATTAAAAAAATTAAAATGTAAAGGGGATAATGAGGGGAAGGTTTACTGGAGGCTGGGATCCTATTCCATTGCGTTTTTCTATAGTGCTTAGTGGCAGGCACTGTGGGCACTTTGCAGAATATCTGTATAAGAAAGAGATGAATTTTGAGGTAATTTTGAAGACAATACAACTGCAGTCATGTCACATAGTGGTTTAGCTTATAGTGTAGCATCATTTTTTTTTAACATCTTTATTGGAGTATAATTGCTTTCCAATGTTGTGGTAGTTTCTGCTGTGAATCAGCTATACGTGTACATATATCCCCATATCCCCTCCCTCTTGCATCTCCCTCCCACCCTCCCTATCCCACCCCTCTACGTGGTCACAAAGCACGGAGCTGATCTCCCTGTGTAGCATCATGTTTTAGGACATAGCTTTTGGTGGCAGACTTCTTGTGTTTAATTCCTGGCTATACCACTTACAACCTTTGTGATTATGGTCAAACTCTATACATGTTCTGTGCCTTAGCTTTCTCATCCATAAAAACATGGATGATAATGCCTACTTCATAGGCTATTGTTAGGTTTAAATCAGTTATATATATAAGAGTTTAAGATATTACCTAGCATATAGTAAGTGCTCTATAAGCATTAATATTTTTATTGGATGGCAAGTTCTGCCTAGTTTTATGGCTATGTTCCTCTTTGTGACCACTTTTAACAATGGTAAGTCTAGAAAATACAGGTGATTTGTTTTATTAAGTGAGAAATTAGGATGTTTTTCTTACAGTTAAGGCGTCCTATTATAATAATCTTTGTTTTTATTATATCAGAGAATGTATCCTAGAAGTTTGAGTTGAATAAGCAACATATTTAAAGAAATGCTACCTAAAGAAGCCTGTGATAATCATATATAAAATGGAGTACATAAAGCAAAATTAAAAACTAAATCTCAAATAGAATTAAACTTTAATATATTCAAAGACTATTTATTTAAAACAATTAATATTATATTTAAATGCTGCCCCATTGTGCTATTAAGATATAATATAGCTAATTCCTAAAGAAAAATATTTTTTTTAAATGACACATTTTCTGAAAAACTATTCTCTCATGACTTTTTAATTAAAAATTTTTAACATCTTTATTGGAGTATAATTGCTTTACAGTGTTGTGTTAGTTTCTGCTGTATAACAAAGTGAATCAGCTATATGCATACCTATATCCCCATATCCCCTCCCTCTTGCATCTCCCTCCCACCCTCCTTATCCCACCCCTCTAGGTGGCCACAAATCACTGAGCTGATCTCCCTGTGCAATGCAGCTGCTTCCCACTAGCTATCTATTTTACATTTGGTAGTGTATATATGTCAATGCTACTCTCTTACTTCGTCCCAGCTTACACTTCCCCCTCCCTGTGTCCTCAAGTCCATTCTCTACATCTGTGTCTTTATTCCTGTCCTGCTCCTAGGTTCTTCAGAACCTTTTTTTTTTAGATTCCATATATATGTGTTAGCATACGGTATTTGTTTTTCTCTTTCTGACTTACTTCACTCTGTATGACAGAATCTAGGTCCATCTACCTCACTACAAATAACTCAATTTCGTTTCTTTTTATGGCGAGTAATATTCCATTGTGTATATGTGCCACATCTTCTTTATCCATTCATCTGTCGATGGGCACTTAGGTTGCTTCCATGTCCTGGCTATTGTAAATAGAGCTGCAATGAACATTTTGGTACATGACTCTTTTTGAATTATGGTTTTCTCAGGGTATATGCCCAGGAGTGGGATTGCTGGGTCGTATGGTAGTTCTATTTTTAGTTTTTTAAGGAACCTCCATACTGTTCTCCATAGTGGTTGTATCAATTTACATTCCCACCAACAGTGCAAGAGGGTTCCCTTTTCTCCACACCTTCTCCAGCATTTATTGTGTGTAGACTATGGTAAAAAGTGGGGTCATGTTACTTACCTCTCTGGGCTTCATTACCTTCTCATAAAAGTAGAAACTTATATTAGATTTCTTTCATATCCCTTCCAATTCTAAAGTTTCATGAATTTCTTATAAAGGAATCCTAATGTATCTTTAAAGTACATGGATACAGAAAATGAATAAAATTTATTGATCCTTTTAAGGTAGGCTACATATAAGTAAATCATTTGATTTATTCTTGAATACTCCCATAACTATGTAAATGTTTTTATTAGATACTAAATTTTGGTTGATATTATATAGAAACAGTATGTTTCTTCTTAGCTTGGACAATTAAACTTTGCTATCAAAGTGCTTTATGGAAAAGCCTGCTTTCATTACAATCACATATTTGGTAGCAACTGGTGTAATTCCCATTTTTAGAAAAATGTAGGTGATTCATTGTGACCTGTTAGGAACCAATATATCTACTTCAGTCTAATTTATTTGTTATTCTCAAGAAATTTTAAGAGTCTGAAATTTTGCCCTATTTGCAGGTTAACAAGTTAATCTCATGGATGCTGTTGAAGACATGCGATTACTAGATGAGAGATAAAGGACAATTTAATTAACTATAGCAATAGTGGTAGCCAGAATATCAATATTTTTGTATGGGTTCCCTGAGCCTCTATACCCACAGTATGATGTGAATAGGACTAGATGATACTTGTATACATAGTGAGTTGTGTTACAGGAGAGAAATCCTGAACTCAGGGAAATCTGAATCTTTTATAATGAACAATAAAGAAACCTTCCCTTTGCTCCAGGTGAACCATTATCTCTATTTACCAAAGCTATTCACTATACAAATACACTTGAAAAGATAGCCTAGAACAAAAGACGGTGTCTCTGCTCACAAGAAGCTCAGAAGCAAGAGACTCATGGAGAATTGTCTCTCAGTACTTATACCTCTTGATAATAACTTTAAAAAATTCCAATTAATTTTTAGTAACACTACACATTCAGATAAAGACGTCAAAACTTGAAAATTTAAGCTCAGCCTATCACATTTACAAAGTTATCAATCTGGAATAATCAGAATTATAGAAGTTTCCATACTGAGTTAGACAATGATTTGTCTGAAATGGCATGTGGCTAATTATAAAATAGTATATCTTCACTAATATTTGGTAGCAACTGGATTCTGATAATATTTTGGGAATTGTTATGGTTATTTTTCTGTCATAGTGTCATTCTTTTCATTATGGGGAAATTACTCTGATGTTTTCTGAAATTCAGTCCTGGAGTGATATCAGTAGCAGAATGACAACTCTATTGGATCAGTTGATAACCACTGAATGTACACATAAGAAGATGAAATGGACAGTGCTTTAGAATGGGGATTCCCAATCGGGGGCCATAAAATCATTATTACAAATTAAAATGAAGATCAGGAATTGCCTAGGGAATTGAGAAATCATGAGGGGGCAAATGGTGCAAGTTTAGTTTAACTAAAGTTAATGTGTTAACAGAAGAATTCTGGCAGACATTGCACAGAGGCAGCCTGTCATAAATGCTGCTCAGCTAAAGTCTTAAGGTTTCTCAGAGAATCCAGAAGTAACTAAAATAGCTTTTACTAATGACTAGCCAACCTGTTCCATGGCAGACTGCCCAGACTGTTTTTTTTTTTTTCTTTAATGGTTTCCAGCCAATCAGCTTACCCGAAGAAAAGTAGAACAAACACATTGCTCTCAGAAAATCTATGGGTTTTTTCCTACTTCATCTCCTCTTTGTTTTATAAATTCGTTTTTTGCTGTTCTTAAAAAGTGTTTAATGACTGACTCTCTTTTATAAAAGAAACCTTTGTGTGAATATTAACTAAATGTTTCTGAGTTATTTGTTCACAGTCCAAATTCATAATATCTCCTGTGTGTAAACTATTTTAAAGTGTATATGTGCTATTTTATTAAATAAAAGTTTATATAAAAGCATTAACAAATGTACAGTAATTTTTAAATGTATATTTTCTCAATTAACTGATAATAATGGAGACAGTGGCCCTTATAATAACCGTTAATCAATTAGCCAGTATTTAAAAAATACCTATTATTTACTTAGCACAGTCCCTGAAGACAGCTAGTCAGGGATACCAGAATCACAAAATGTTTACGTAATTGTTATTATTCTATTAAGCATGAAAATGATCAGTTTAGACAATATTCTAGCAGTTTAGAGGAGAGGTTTAGCAGGTAGAGGTCGAGGTGGGGCTAGAGTGATGGAGGGATTGTGGAGTGTGGTCATGAAGAAAGGAAAGAACATTTTGGAAAGTTACAATAACCAGAGCAAAGAGGCAAATGGTGCTAGTAAGGAAGATGGAGCAAATATATGTATAGGGAAAAATGGGGTTTGTATAGTTTGAATGCTGGCTATTGACAAAGATTCATTCTCTCATTGTCCAAACTACTCAGACTCCTCTGAACTTCTTTTCAACTAGGCCTGACTCTTGTATTTCCATGTTCCTCTGCATTGTCCAATTTTAGCAAGTATCCTGGTAACTCAATTTAATCAGTATCCCTTTCCCTGGAAATCTGATTGGGTTCCTCATCCTCTGCCATCCCTCAGGTGATATCTGATCACCCTAGACTGTCTTAAACAAGAATCATATTAAGTTGGTTTAGCCACAATCCTCCATAATCCCCTAAGTTTCCTTATAGTAATTTTCCATCCACTGATCCCCACCCTACTCTTTGGCTATAAATTCCCTCTTGCCCAAGCTGTATACAGAGTTGAGCCCAGTCTCTCTCCCCCACTTCAGTATCTCATCTCAGTGGTCCCTGTACACATCTTGATAGTCTCCCCCCACCCCCCTTGAATAAAGTCTTCCTTATTATGTTTTAACAAATCTCATTGAATATTTTTTTTTCTTTAACACTACTCAAAAGTGTGAACCATAGACCAGCAGTACAGTCATGAACTGAGAGCTTATTAGAGATATAGAATCTCAGATTCCACCCTACATTTAATGAATTAAACCTGCAGTTTTACAAGATTTCTTAGGTGATTTATATGCACATTAAAGATTGAGAAATATTGCTAGGTGATTGGTTTCCAATGCTTGTCACTAAACCAGGACCATTTTGGCTAAATAAGAATGCCTAGAATGCTTGCTAAAAATAGAAGTTCTCAGAAACCTCCACCAGAGATTCTAATTCACTAAACTTGAAATTCAGGAATGTTAACAAGCTTCCCCAGGTGATTGTGATGCACCACTGCCCTAAGCGGAGGACAGTATCTTCTAACTTTGACTTGATCTAGTTCCAGATCACTGATTCTCAACCTTGGCTGCACATTAGAATCACTTGGAGACCTCTTTAAAAATACTGATCACTGAGCTCCACTCTGAGAGTCTGATTTACCAGTGCTGTTGTGGGACTGAGGAATCCTTTTTTTTTTTTAAAACATCTTTATTGGAGTATAATTGCTTTACAATGGTATGTTAGTTTCTGCTTTATAACAAAGTGGATCAGCTATACATATACATATATCCCCATATCTCCTCCCTCTTGCGTCTCCCTCCCACCCTCCCTATCCCACCCCTCTAGGTGGTCAGGAATCCATATATTTTTAAAACTCCTCAGCGACTTTATTGTGCACCCAGGATTGAGAAATACTATTCCTTATGATTTAGTTTAAATAGCATAGGTGGGAATAAATGAAAGGAATGTAACAGGGAAGAGCCAGTTCTGACCCCATGTTGGATCTGTTTCTTTGACTTTAACCTTTGCTTTTCATTGCTTTTGTTATTATAATCACACAAGCCTGCCCGGCTGCCTGAATGTTAAACTAAAGTGCCTTCGTTCAGCTCACAGGGAATCTGACCCTGCCCACCTGTGAATGGCTGCAGAAAAGGAGAAATTAACACATCCCCTCCCGATGCTGGAAGCCAGGCAAAACTAATGGCCTTTTTACTTTGCTTCCTCACCTCCCCCTACTCTCTGTTCTATAAAAGAAACTGGCGTCCAGACCCCGATAAGATGGTTTTTTGGGGACTGTAATCTGCCATCTTCTTGGTCTGCCGGCTTTTCCAAAAAAGTCGCAATTCCTTGTCTCAGCACCTCGTCTCCCGATATATTAGCCTGTCATGCAGCGAGCAGAGCGAGCTTGGACTCGGTAACAGGAACCTTGGATTTTTTCTTTTTTTTTCAAAACAGAAGAGTTACATATGAGATGGACCTAAATGGGAGATTATTTTCGTGGTGGTGTAAAGAAATAGATTAAAAAGAGAGAGAGAAGCAGTGTGAAAACCATCTGTAATAGTGCAGTGGAGAGCTGTTCTACTGAAGCACTAACAGTAAAAATGGAAAGGAAGATTTTGAGAGAAGAAATATTTAGAATGAAGAATTATCAGGTCTTTGAAACAAACTCTTAGTAAGGAGTAGGCTTAATAACATAAGAGTCTGTAGAGAGGTCAAGAAAACCGAGTGTTGAGAAATTACTGTTGGATTGGATGGTTCGGAAGTCATGGAGATTTTTGAGAGTATTATTTCAGCGAAGGGGTGGGAAAAAAATCTAAAATGTAAGAGACTGTAGAGAGAGTTAATGATGAAGAAAATGTGGTTGTGGGGTGACTTCATTTAAAATCCTTAACCAAGAAGACAAGAAAGAAATAACATGTTTCCAGAAAGGAGAAATAGTCTAGTGAAGGCCGTTGTTGTTTTAAAGCGTGAAATTTACATGTAAAGTGAAGTTACAGAAGAGACTGAAAATAGAAAGCAAACCAAAACAATCCTTTAATTTTCTTTTTCTGAACATTAAAACTATGTAAAAAATTCAACAAATTTTAGTTGGCTGAGGGGACTATTTGTCAAAAGGTGCTATGGGTTTAAGAAAATAATTTAGATGCTGTCAAAACAATGAACTCCCATCACTTTAATCCATGGCATAGCAGCACCTGAGCCCACTGGGCCATTGTATTAAAAGTTACACCTTAAAAACAACTGGGCCAGAATAAGTAACACCCTTTCATTTTGAGAGCTGATCTTTCTTTGTAATCTTGTGAATGGTGGGGCTGGGGTGGGAGGAGGAGAAGTACACTTAATTTTGCCTATTAAAGATCACTTAGTCTCTCCTGTCTAGAATAGCCTCTTTTGGGGAAATTGTCAATTAATTCAAATTCAAACTTCCTAAAAGGCTGTTTCTCTCCTTTCTCAAAGGTCTTTCCTTCCTCCATTTCAGGAGAGTGTCTAGGTGTGTGTGTGTTGGTTGTGGGGCTTACATTTACTCATGGTGGACTATTAGCCTGAGTTTTGCCCCTTCATTGTTTCATTCTGGTTTCTACTGCAGTGAAGTTGATTGATCTGGTATAGCCTTGTGGAAGCATGCTTATACCACCTTGATTTTTTACTAGTGTATAAGCATCCTCTGCTTAAGTTCATAGTTTCTCCCATCTGTCCCCAGTCATGATGTGCCTGCTGATATATCTTATCTTGACTAATTGACCACAGTGTCACTAGGAGTGAAAGAGATAAGCAACCTACTAAAATGCTGCTTAATTACTCATAACAGGAAAAACCGAAAGATCTGATGGCTGAAAACCTGACGTCAGTTACCTTGTGGATAGTGATGAATTTCTACCTAATTTCTAGACCCAAATTAGTTCACAGACCTAGAACTCCTTGATGGAAGGGGAGACCAGGTCCTCTTGAGGAAAGATGCTGTACACAGCCACCAGGTATATACTGTGAATTCTCTTCCAAGCCTTTCCCAAAGGGCCACTACTAGAGTAACTGCACACTGGGGAAAAGGAAATACCCTGACTTTTCAGAGATTACTAGATACAGGTTACGAATTGATATTATTTCTGGGTACCCCATATTCACCATGATCCACCAATCAAAATGGGAGCTTATGGTGGCCAGGTGATAGATGGAGGCTTAGCCTAAATTTGAGTTACAGTGGACCGTAGAGCACAGCTGGTGTTTTCTTCCTTGGTTCCTGAATGTATAATTGGAATAGACACACTTGGTAACTGACAAAATCTCCACTTCTTGCTGCCTTGTTAAACTTTACTCTTCTGAGTGTGTTATCTATTAATTTTTTCCAGCTTTACTGAAGTATAATTGACAAATACAATTGTATTTAAGATGTACAATGTGATGAATTAATATATGTATATGTGTGAAATAATTACTGTAATCCAGTTAACACATCTATTACCTCACGTAGTTACTATTTTTTTTTTTTTTTTTTTTGGTGAAAAAACTTAAGATCTAGTCTCTTAGAAAATTTCAAGTATACAATACAGTACTATTAATGGTAATCACCATGCTGTATATTAGATCCTCAGATCTGATTCATCTTACAACTTGAAGTTTGTACCCTTTGACCAACACATCCCTGTTCTCCCACTCTCTACCCCCTGGAAACTAATGTTCTACTCTCTGCTTCTATGAGTTCAACTTTTTTAGATTCCACATATAAGTGAGAACATACAGTATTTGTATTCTCTGTCTGGCTTATTCCACTTAGCATAATGTCCTCCAGGTTCATCCATGCTTTTGTAAATGGTGTTCTTTTTTATGGCTGAATGATTTTCCATTGTATATATACCACATTTTAAAAATCCACTCATCCATTGATGATACTTAGGTTGTTTCCATACCTTGGCTATTGCAAATAAAGCTTCAATGAACAGGGGTGTTCAGATACCTCCTCAAGATACTGATTTGATTTCCTTTGGATATGCACTCAGAAGTGGGCTTAATGGATAATATGGTAGTTCTATTTCTAATCTTTTGAGGACCCTCCATACTATTATCCATAAAGGCTGTACCAATTTACATTTCCATCAAGTGCAAAAGTGTTCCCTTTTCACCACACCCTAGCCAACACATCTTATCTTTTGTCCTTTTGATAATAAACTTCCTAACAGGTTTGAGGTGATATCCCATTGTGGTTTTGATTTGCATTTCTCTGATGATTAGTGATGTTGAGCACCTTTTCATATAACTTTTGTCCATTGTATGTCCATTCAAGTTCTTTGCCTATTTTTAAGTCAGGAGTTTTTGTTGTTGTTGTTGTTTTTCTATTGAGTTGTGTGAGTTCCTTGAGTATTTCGAATATTAACCCCTATCAGATATATAGTTTAGAAATATTTTCTCACATTCAGTAGGTTGCCTTTTTGTTTTGCTAGTTGTTTCCTTTGCGGTGCAGAAGCTTTTTAGTGTGACATACTCCTACTTGTTTATTTTCACTTTTGTTACCTGTACTTCTGGTGTAATATTTAGAAACGATTACCAAGATCAGTGTTGAAGAGTTTTTCCCCTTTGTTTTATTCTAAGAGTTTTATTGTTTCAGCTTTTTTCCTATATTTTATTCTAGGAGCTTTTCCCCTATGTTTTATTCTAGGAGTTTTATGTTTTCAGGTCTTATATTAAAAGTCTTCAATCAATTTCAAGTTAATTTTTGTGTATGGTATAATATAAGGGTCCGATTTCATACTTTTGCAAGTGGATATTCAGTTTTCCAAACACCATTTATTGAAAAGACTATTCTTTCTTCATTGTATGTTCTTGGTATTTGTGTGGTATGTAGCATCAGTTGTAATGTCTCTTTTTTTTTCATTTCTTAAAAAAAAATTTTTTTATTGACATATATTTGATTTACAGTGTTGTGCAAATCTCTGCTGTACAGCAAAGTGACTCAGTTATACACATATAGGCATTCTTTTTTTTTATATGCTCAACATCACTAATTATTAGAGAAATGACTACAATGAGGTACCACCTCACATCAGTTAGAATGGCCATCATTAAAAAGTCTACATTAGCTGGGACAAGGTAAGGGAGTGGCGTGGACATGTATACACTACCAAATGTAAGATGGATAGCTAGTGGGAAGCAGCCACATAGCACAGGGAGATCAGCTCGGTGCTTTGTGACCACCTAGAGGGGTGGGATAGGGAGGGTGGGAGGCAGGGAGATGCAAGAGGCAGGAGAGATGGGGATGTATGTATATGTATAACTGATTCACTTTGTTGTAAAATAGAAACTAACACACCATTGTAAAGTACTTATACTCCAATAAAGATGTTAAAAAAAAAAAAGAAAAGAAAGGGTAAATTTATACGAAAATAAAAAGTCTACAAATAACAAATGCTGGAGGGGGTGTGGAGAAAAGGGAACCCTCCTACACTGTTGGTGGGAATGTAATTTGGTACAGCCACTATGGAGAACAGTATGGATGTTCCTTAAAAAACTAAAAATAGAACTACCATATGACCCAGCAATCCCACTACTGGGCATATACCTGGAGAAAACCATAATTTGAAAAGACGCATGTACCCCAATGTTCATTGCGGCACTATTTACAATAGCCAGGACATGGAAACAACCTAAATGTCCAACAATAGATGAATGGATAAAGAAGATGTGGTACATATATATAATGGAATATTACTCAGCCATAAAAAAGAACGAAATTGGTTCATTTGAAGAGATGTGGATGGACCTAGAGTCTGTCATACAGAGTGAAGTAAGCCAGAAAGAGAAAAACAAATATTGTATATTAATGCATATATGTGGAATCTAGAAAAATGGTACAGATGAACCTATTTGTAGGTTAGGAATACAGACGTAGATGTAGAGAACGGACATGTGGACACAGTGGGGGAAGAGGAGGGTGAGACAAATTGGGAGATTAGGTTTGACATAAATACAGTACCATGTGTAAAATAGATAGCTAGTGAGAACCTGCTGTATAGCACAGGGAACTCAGCTCGGTGCTCTGTGACAACCTAGATGGGTGGGATGGGGGGGTGGGAGGGAGGTCCAAGAGGGAGGGGATATAGGTATACATATAGCTGATTCACTTCATTATACAGCAGAAGCTAACACAAAATTGTAAAGCAATTTTACTCCAAAAAAAAAAAAATACTGCTTTGACCCATCTCGGGGGTGACTTTGATGGTTGGCAGTTTCAAGTGGGACCCATAGCAAAAGAGGGCTCTCCAGCAGGTCCAGGCTGTAGTGCAAGCTGCCCTGTCTCTCAGGTAGATCCAATTGTGCAAGAAGTAGATAAGGACTCCGTATGGAGTATCCAGAAGCCCCAACAGGAAAGTTGCAGCACAGACCCTTAGGGTTTTAGAACGAGGCCATTTCCTCCACTGGAAAGAGTTACCAGCAGCTGTTTCTGGCGCATTGCTGAGCACTAGCAGAGACTGAGCACCTGCCCATCAGCTGTACCACAACCTGCATAGATCACTGAATTGTAAAGTTTGGATGAGCAAAGTGACAATTCATTGTAAAATGGTGCTATAATATGAATGTTTGTGTCCCCCTAAAATTCATATGTTGAAATCCTAAGCCCAAAAATAATAGTATTAGGAGATGGAGGTCTTTGGGAGGTGATTAGGTCAGAGGGTGAAGCCTTCATGAACAGAATTAGTGCCCTTACAAAAGAGGCCTGAGAAAGCTCCCTTGCCTCTTCTGCCATGTGAGGTTATAGCTCAAATACAACCATCTATGAGGAAGTGGGTTCTCACCAGACACCGAGTCTGCTGACATCATGATCTTGGACTTCCCAGCCTCCAGAACCGTGAGGAATAAATGTTGTTTACAAGCCATCTAGTTTATGGTATTTTTGTTGTAGCATCCCAAATGGACTAAGACAAATGGAAACTGCATTTTGGGGATCAGGCCCAAGGAAGTCACAAGGGCAAATAAATGATGTCAACAGGTGACCTAAGTTCTGTTTTACCTACCTCTGTTGCACTAATATATCTCTCTGAACTCATATATATGGAACTATTTTATAGATAGTTTGGCTCCATATGTGGAACCAAATATGGGCTGCTATCTCCCTATAGCTCAGAGGTGGCCCTAAAGGACCATTGGGAAGGAGTGAATATTCTCAGTGAGCAAAGGTGTGAGGTTTAGACATGGTTGTTTACTTTGTATGAAAGAGAAATGAACTGAGTTAGATATACCTCCCAAGAAGGTGGTGAATGGCTTGGCTTGGTCAGGAGTCTGGAATAGGCAAGATTAGAAGATTGGGGTCAGGAAGGTCCAAGGAAGAATGGGCTGGACATATGAGTGTGTGACTCTTCCTATCTCTATTATTGTTCACTGGAATGCATCCAACACAGAAGAAAGACTGAACAACCAGGTGGACAGAATCATCCTTCTGGTGGATGTTGGTCAGCTTCTGTCTTCAGCCACCTCAGTGCTTATGCAGTGGGCTCAAAACAGAGTAGAAATGGTGGTAGGGATGGAGACTGTACATGGCCTCGATATGTGGAGTCCTACTCACCATGGCTGATACTGCTGCTGCTGAATGCTGAATCTATTAGAAGCAGAGATCAGTGGTAAGGTCCTGATATATTATCATCCCTCAGTAAGATCAACCAGTCACATGATAGCAAGTTGATTACACCAACCCCCTTCCATCATGAAGATGATAGTAATTCTTCCTTACTATCAAATTCAAATTGATGTCTTCTCTAAATATGGTTTACCTTTCCTTCTAACAGTACTTCTGCAACACCACCATTCGAGCACTTACACAATGTGTGATTTACTAAAACAATACCATATAACATCCTCTCAGATCGAGGAACTCTTCATAGAGAAAGAGGTGTGAAAGTGGGTGCCCGGCCAAGAGGCCCTCTTGTCCTACCACACATCACATCCCCTGGAAACAACCAGATGATTATAATTATGGAATGGCTCAGCCAGTTCCCTGCAAGATTGCCTGGAATCACTGGCTGATGTATAATGAGGTGTCCTCATGGCTAAAACACACGGGTCCAGGAGCCAAGACATTGATATAGAACTGGTCCCTCTCACCATTCACTCTCTGAGGTACACCTGTGCAATTTGCACTTTCCTTTCTTGACAGCTTAGCTCTGCTAGATTAGGAGAATTCTTTTACTCAGCAATACAAGGAAGTATCTAGTGAACCTGAAGTTGTGACTGCTTCAAAAGAATGAAAAGACAATCCTGATTTATTATGGGCTCCTCATGCCAGTGGACCAGCAGCTAAAGAAAAGAATTACTATATTCGTGGGGGGAAATGAGCCTCAAGATCACGAAGAGCTACGACTGCTACTAAACAATGGAATTGAGGAGATGCACTGGTGCTTTCACGTCTGGTGATAATGATGAATCAACAGTTGTAGTGACCATAGCACGATAAAAACAAAGCAAATAAAAGCTCAGATTCTCAGGTTGAAGATCTGGGTTATTCCACTAGGTAAGCAACTTGGATAAGCTGAGGAGAGAGTGAGCAACCTGGTAGACAAAAGGGAGAGAAAAATACACAAAGGGTGACAGAGAAGTAAGATGATGAGTATGAATTTTAGTTTGGGTATCAGTTGTAGCATCTGTAGCTTGTGCCTCTATCACTTGTGTATTAAGCTTTCTGAAGAAGCAAGTGCCTTGAATATTCAGTGATGGATTGTATTTAATGTAGGGCACAAGTTGATCTGAGTGGTACCAGGGTGGATTTATCAGGGTGCCTCTGGTGCCCTTACATCCTCTTAGTCATTTCTCCTAGTCCAGCTGTGGCTGGGGAGGATAGTTCTAAATATATTTTGACTCACTTTGTACTGAAAGCATCTTGCCTCAAACGTATCATGTCTTTGATTTCAGCCCCACGGCTCCTCTGATGCTGTGGATGAAGGAGGTGTAAATAGGCAGCTGGAATATGAATCTAGATGTTAGGAAGTAAGTTTGTAGAGGTAAATTTAAGTGTTTCCAGACTGTAGAAGGTATTTGAAGACACTGGAGGGAAAGAGATTCCTTAGGAAGAATTTCAAGTGAAAAGAAAAAGATCATGGAGAAATGTCCCAAAGAATATGTAAAACACTTATATTTGAGGAACAGTTAATATATGTGCAAAGAGGGAACACCGGCAAAAATCTTGAAGAGTGGCCAGTGATAATACCAGGAGAATGCTTAATGTTTTTATTTAAGGATGGCCTCATTAAGCCAAATTTACTAATCTTCTCAATTTTATATAAAGAACAGAAATAACACACACACACACACACACACACACACACACACAGAGTTCTTTGTAATTTATAAAGCCATTCTATAAATTTTCACATTTGATCCATACAAATATATGCAATAAGCTCAGATTTCAAAATTATTCCCATTTTAGAGATAAGGAAATTGGATCCCTGACTTTATTGATAGAGAGTGGATAGCTGGATGTTAAATCAAAGCCTATGTCTTGTTAAACTGAAGGAAGTAACTGTTCATCATTTTAGACTTTGAATTTTAGCTTCTGGTTCAAAGTCTGCAGCTTCAGCCTTCACATGTTATTTAGAAACCTGCTCCTATTATGCCTATTGTTATAGCTTCATCCTGATCTGTGTGTCTTAAACAGGGCATTACTAGTTACGCCTCTATTTTAATCATTGTAGGTTGATTCATTTATTTGTAAAAGCATTAATTAGTTATCCTCATGCATTGTCTCAGTTCAAGGTAGAGGCTTCAAATGTTACATTAACAAACATTGTTTTGGGAACTTACAGACTGAAATGAATGCATAATATAAACAAATAATATGTATAAATAAAAGATGAAACTAGCTTACTGTTATTAGATTTGCTTCAAATATATTTGTATGTGTAGGCCATAGAAAGAAAGTAAAATAAAAATGTAACACATATTAAATAAAAATTTAGTTTTTTTGGTTCTATGTAGATAAGTAATGTTCAAAGATTTCTCTTGGGCGAAAATAATTATACTAAATTTTGTAGATACATACATTTTGTAGCAGCAATAAACAAATTTGCCACATTTCTAAATTTTAATGAACATACCCAGAAATTGTCAAAACAATTTCCCCTTGATTTGGCATTAAAAATACAGGCAAGACTCTAGAGGGCACTCTATTCCTGTTGTTTTTCAAGAGGTGGTACAATTCCTTTTAAATGCAGCAATGAATGCAGGTATTTAAAATTCGTCATGAATACTTCCAAGAAGGTTAGAATTCTCATGCAAGATCTTGAAATTAGTATGTGTTAGTGGGATTTTGTGTTTTATGTTATATGCTTTCACTTGGGATAGTTTATGTTCTTTAATGCCTAGGATGTAATTAAGTTCTCAGGAGAATACACCTATATTTAAAAGGCTAAACGTTCTAATATGTGTAGCTCTAATTGTTTTCTCAGCATTGCTTAATTATGTTTAACTTAATTTCTTTACTTGATTGTTATTGCTAGTAATAACATATATTGTTACTTTAGTCAGAGTTTTGGGATTTTTCTGGGATTGGCATCATCACATTACTTTGATTCTTCCCTAATTACCTGCACATTAAATGTATATGGGAGGGCCTCATCTGGTGCCTGGATTATAGCAGGTGTTAACTGAATATTCCTTAAATCTGAATCTGAAGGTTAAAAAAATCTTTTAATAGTAAATGAAGATACCACATTATCTATATCTGTGCCCTCTTCCCTAGGCCATTCATGGGCTAGGTGATGGTAAAAACCTCGTCACTCAGGGTTTAATTTAGCTCAGAGACTACTCTGGTTGGCCAGTACATTATAAAAAATCTGAATTTGACTGCATTTAAGCCATTGCATTCTATTGATAAATTCTAACAATACTCACATCCCCCTGATTTGTACCTTACCTGCCTGGTACTTAAAAAGCCATGTGTGCTTAAAACCTCTGGATCTTTTTGCTGGCAGCAGATGTCTCTGTTAAATACCACGTTGTGTGAATAAGTGTTGCCTCCTTAGTTTGGCTTATCGGCCCTTGTGTATAAACCTCTAGCTTCCTAAGTCTCTCTACTCTTTAAGCTGAGATTTTATTTCCATTTGTACCCTCAGCTTTGCCAGAATTGACCAAGGGGAATTGAAGTTTTAGGAATAACTCACTTTTGTTTTCCTATTCTGACTGTGCTTTCAGGGCTAATAACTTGTGTTGCACAAAACTCCCATCATGCATTCCATTTCCAGGAAGTGGGCAATGAATTTTTTCCCCATATGTCTGGATCTTATCTTGGTAACCTTCCAGCTACCCAGTTCGACCCCAAGTAACTTGAATCTTACTTCACTCTGTACAGTACCTGGAGATGGTAGTCGCAGCTGAACTACAGGCCACTAGAGGGGACTATGTTATCTGCTGCCACTTAACTGCATTGTCCAGTTCTTCCATCCGCATTCCCATTGTGGTGCTTCACCCCCCACCATTAAGGACATACCTTGTTGGACTCCCCTGACACCAACACTTGCTCTCATCCTCTTTACCTGGTAGTCATAATCCCTCACATATTTATGTAGCACTTTCAAAACACATTATTTAACTTCCTAACTGTATCAGCTCTTATAATAGGCATCTATAAATTGGGTATCATCACTTCCTTGTATAGATGATAAAAATGTGGCTGAAAAAGTCAAGATTTGCAGCCATGTCTTCATATTGCAGATATCAGGGTGCTCTGGTTGTTTGTTTGTTTAAAGTAATTGCAGCTGGTAATAGACTGTAGCTTGCCTGAACTTCTTAATAACTAGAGTCACTTAATAATTAGAGTCCACTTAAGCTCTCACCCCACATTGTGAGGCCTTGATATTTTTGTTCTGCTCATCTGAATCAGAGTTCCTATTCTGACTCCAACAACTGGATTATGATCTTATTAGGAATTAGGCTCACTATTCCCAAAGCTCAGAATATCACAATAAGCATATAAACGCATCTTCTCAGCTAATAACTTGACATTCTCTTTTCAAACAGTGTATCCCAAACTTACCTGAAAAGACTCGCTAATGGCCTTCTTATATGTACAGATTGCCAGGTGACCAGATTTCTTCCCCGGGCACACTGTAGCTTAGCAGGTCTGGGCAGAGGTCTGAGAGTTTTAAAACAAGTGTTGTAGACAGTTATCTTCAAGCAAATTTGAAAATCAACTTCTTGGAGCAGAGTGTCTTAGAAAAGCATGAAATTAATCTTTTCATGCTCATTTCCTTTTCCGTGACTTTTTTCTTACTAGATAAATTTGAGCATCTTTCTTTTCCTTTTCCCTCCTCCTCTGCCTAGCTTCCACTGTCAGTGACAGAATTTCACTTTCATAGCTTATCAGCCCACTGTGTAATTTGGGTCTAGAAAGCTATTTGATCTACAGATGCTCCTTGTCCTGAATTGAATTAGAATAAATGATTCTGAAATTGTACCCATCCAAGATGATTTATGCCATAGCATTTCTAAAGGCCACATATTAATGAAAGAGTTTTGGAACCAGACGGTGTTGGACTTAAACTCTTTTCTTCTCTTCTCAGAAGAAGGTGACATGTCTTTCCCTAAATGACCCTATTCCATCCCTGCAGAAGCTGCCAGGCTATCTCAATGATGCTTAAGTTAAACTCTAGGAGGCTGTTGACACATTATAAAGACAAAGCACATGTACAAAGATCCCACAAGAAAAATGACAAATTAGGTAGTGGTTATTTGTGTGGCTAAATTTCTTATATTTTTTACTTGAGACAATTTGGGGAGGCACTGCCAATGTTTGTAAAAGACTATGATTTTGTAGCATCAGTCTTTCTTTCTGAGCAATACATAATTTCTTCAGCTATATTACAATCTTTAATTGGATTACACTTATGTTTCACTGACTTGGGAATTATACTTTTGTGGTGACTTTGTTTAATTATTACTGTAATTATCCATGACCAATCTGACCTATATTCTTATTGACCTAATTATACGGAAGAGTGGCTAAAGGCCTTTTTTTCTTTTTTACACTATACCATTTTATTTATGTATTTTTTATATCCTCAAGTAGCCTATCAGAAGTTATTTTCTACTGAAAAATGACATTTTATTCCCCAAACAGAAAAGCTATGAATCACTAATTCAGCTATTTAAAAAAAGAGAAATTTTATTTTAGGAAAGTTCTTCACTTCTGGGTGACATTATGATGAATAATAATTTATCTTATTAGGAGAGAGAGAATATTTGAAACATGGATTTCTCTTAACTATGGAACAAGAAGCTGTTATAACTTTTACTGTTTTACTCTGTCATATTAACAATTCCAATTACGTTGTTCTTGGATTTAGCATATTTTGTTCAGTACTGGCCACATTTTATTTTTTTTCATTAGGGGTTGAAGACTTAAACAAGGTAATCCGAAAAAAAATCATGTTTTATTTACTTTAGATATCCAAGGTTTTTGCCAATTGTTTTCCTGAGCATAATGATTTTGATAAACACTGTTCTACTATTATTTGAATATCTGACAGGATTTCCATTAATATTCCAAATATTACACCAGTTGACTTCAGTTTGACAGAAAAAAGATAAATTAGCCTGGCCTCCAACACTATTGATGTGTTTTGAATAAGAAATGCCAACCATGCTTCTGTGGTTTTGTACAGATGAGGAATATGTGAAAAGAAATAAATTGGCAGTGATGATTTTATGATAAGTGACAATTTTATTAGAAAGAATACCCCAAAGAAATAATATTTCATCAGGCAAAAAGGAATATTTATATTAAAACAACAAACCATAACAGAAAGCAGTTGCAAAAATGTGGAACATGTGGGTGTGCCTGAGGATGCAGGAAATGATTTATGCTGTTTCAAATTACTATGCTTTTGAAAATTGAAATAATTTGATAGTATTATTTATCTTTCAAATATATGTATTCACATAACTTTTCTTATTTTAGAATCAACTTACGTTCAAACATTTTGGTGAGTTTCACTGGCCTTGCTTATGTCTTAAATAGGATTGAGAAAGAAGAGGAAAACGTATGCTAGTCACTCTGCCAGTCATGCTACCTTCCTTGTCACAGTTAATCATCACCATGATCCTCTGAAGCAGGTTGTATCCTTTCCACTCAGAGACATGAAAACGAGTCTTAGAGAGATTAAGTCATACTGAAGATCACAGGCATAGCAGTTCTAGCAAAACTGGTGTTAGAACCTCAATCTTTTGGTTCAGTAACTCATTCTACACTTTACAGTATATTTACTTTGTAAACTATAAAATGACATACACTTGTAAGAGTTACAATTATTACCTAATAGTATAGAGTTTTGCTAGAGTCTTTTACCGTATAGAAAGCCTTGCATTTGATTCCAAACCTAATGAATGTTTGAACTCAATTAGTTTTTTTTTTTTTAAATTGAGTACTTCAATGCACGTGCCAGGTACTTTACATGCACTATATTGTTAAACCCCCACAACATCCCATTGCAGTAAAAAATGCTGTTACACTCATGTTACAAATGAGGAAACAAGCTCAGTGAGATTAAGTAGCTTGCTCAATAGTCAGAGAGTGTGGAACCTACTTCCATTCCTCTGAACCATGTTCTGTTTGCACATTGTCAGTCAGAGGTAAGAGTTCCTTACATAAAGAATTATACGCACAGAAAGACTTATATGCTGAGAACTACAAAACATTGATAAAGGAAATTGAAGATGATTCAAAGAAATGGAAAGATATCTCATGATCTTGGGGTGGAGGGATTATAGTATTGTAAAAATGGCCATACACCCAAAGCAATCTACAGATTTAATGCAATCCCTATCAAATTACCCATGACATTTTTCACAGAACTAGAACTAGAAATAATCCTAAAATACATACAGAACCACAAAAGACCCAGAATTGCCAAAGCAATCCTGAGGAAAAAGAACAAAGCAGGAGGCATAACCATCCCAGACTTCAGACAATACTACAAAGCTACAGTAATCAAAACAGCTTGGTAATGACACAGAAATAGACATATGGATCAATGGAACAGAATAGAGAGCCCAGAAATAAACCCATACACCTATAGTAAATTAATCTTTGACAAAAGAGGCAAGAATATCCAATGGGGAAAAGACAGTCTCTTCAGCAAGTGGTGTTGGGAAAGCTGGACAGCCACATGCAAATCAATGAAGTTAGAACACTCCCTCACATCATACACAAAAATGAACTCAAAATGACTTAAAGACTTAAATATAAGACATGACAACATAAAACTCCTAGAAGATAGCATAGGCAAAACATTCTCTGACATAAATTGTAGCAGTGTTTTCTTAGGTCAGTCTCCCAAAGGCAAAAGAAATAAAAGCAAAATTAAATAAATGGGACCTAATCAAACTTATAAGCTTTTGCATAGCAAAAGGAAACCATAAAGAAAATGAAAAGACAATCTATGGAATGGGAGAAAATATTTGCAAATGTTGTGACTGACAAGTGCTTAATTTCCAAAATATACAAACAGCTTGCATAGCTCAATATCAAAAAAACAAACAACCCAATCTAAAAATTGGCAGAAGACCTTGATATTTCTCCAAAGAAGACATATAGATGGCCAATAGGCACATGAAAAGATGCTCAACATAGCTAATTATTAGAGAAATGCAAATCAAAACTACAATGAGGTATCACCTCACACCAGTCAGAATGGCCATCATCGAAAAGTCTACAAACAATAAATGCTGGAGAGGGTGTGGAGAAAAAGGGAACCCTCCTACACTGTTGGTAGGAATGTAAATTTGTACAGCCACTACGGAGAACAGTATGGAGGTTCCTTAAAAAACTAAAAATAGAGTTACCATATGATCTAGCAATCCCACTTCTGGGCATATATACAGAGAAAACTGTAATGCAAAAAGATACATGCACCCCAATGTTCATAGCAGCATTATTTACAATAGCTAAGACATGGAAACAAACTAAATGTTCATTAGTGATGAATGGATAAAGAAGATGTGGTATATATATGCAATGGAATATTACTCAGCCATAAAAAAGAATGAAATAATGCCATTTGCAGCAACATGGATGGACCTAGAGACTGTCATACTAAGTGAAGCAAGTCAGAGAAAGACAAATATCATATGATATCACATATGTGGAATCTAAAAAAAATGATGCAAATGAACTTATTTACAAAACAGAAAGAGACTGACAGACATAGAAAACAAATTTATGGTTACCAAAGGGGAAAGCAAGGGGAGGATAAATTAGGAGTTTGGGATTAGCAGATATAAACTTTTATATATAAAATAGATAAACAACAAGGCCCTACTGTATAGAACAGGGAACTATATTCAATATCTTGTAATAAACTATAATAGAAAAGAATATGAAAGAGAAGATATACATAACTGAATCATTTTGCTGTACATCAGAAACTAACACAACATTGTAAATCAACTATACTTCAATTTAAAAAAAGAATAACACATGCAGCTTTACACAGAATCCAACTCCTTATTTATTTAATCATGATTTAGGCTTTTTCCATAATCAATTATTCAATTGATCTGTTAGTTCTGGAAACCATTACCCAAACTCCATGATTTGGATCTAATAACAACTTTGGGTTTCATAGACTGCTTTATATATATATGTATATATGTGTGTGTGTGTGTATGGATATATATATATATAAAAGAATATATGTAAGGATATAGATGGATATTGTGATATATATATTTTAAAATATATGTTAGGATGTATATAAGGAGATATATATATATATATATAAAGATATATATAAGGATAAATGCATAAGGATATGTGTATATATATATCATATATATGTATGTGTGTGTGTGTATATTCTCTGACACTGAGAAATCAGGAGGACAAGCCCACATTTAAGATTGGTTATTTGGCGGTTGGTCAATCTTCAGGTGTAGAAGCTTGTTACAAGATTTTTTCGTGTAATCACTGATTAGAAAGAAGGTATCTCTGACTTAACATAAATTAAATATGACCATTAGCCTTTTTTCTTTTTTTTAACATCTTTATTGGAGTATAATTGCTTTAAAATGGTGTGTTAGTTTCTGCTTTATAACAAAGTGAATCAGTTATACATATACATATGTCCCCATATTTCTTCCCTCTTGCATCTCCCTCCCTCCCATCCTCCCTATCCCACCCCTCTAGGTGGTCACAAAGCACAGAGCTGATCTCCCTGTGCTATGCGGTTGCTTCCCACTAGCTATCTATTTTATGTTTGGTAGTGTATATATGTCCATGCCACTCTCTCACTTTGTCACATCTTACCCTTCCCCCTCCCCATAGCCTCAAGTCCATTCTCTAGTAGGTCTGTGTCTTTATTCCCGTCTTGCCACTAGGTTCTTGCAAATGAAGCAACTGACAAAGGATTAATCTGCAAAATTTACAAGCAGTTCATGCAGCTCAATAACAAAAAAACAAACAACCCAATCCCAAAATGGGCAGAAGACCTAAATAGACATTTCTCCAAAGAAGATATACAGATTGCCAACAAACACAGGAAAGAATGCTCAACATCATTAATCATTACAGAAATGCAAATCAAAACTACAATGAGATATCATCTCACATCGGTCAGAATGGCCATCATCAAAAAATCTAGAAACAATAAATGCTGGAGAGGGTGTGGAGAAAAGAGAACCCTCTTGCACTGTTGGTGGGAATGTAAATTGATACAGACACTATGGAGAACAGTATGGAGGTTCCTTAAAAAACTAAAAATAGAACTACCATACGACCCAGCAATCCCACTACTGGGCATATACCCTGAGAAAACCATAATTCAAAAAGAGTCATGTACCACAATGTTCATTTTAGCTCTATTTACAATAGCCAGGACATGGAAGCAACCTAAGTGTCCATCATCGGATGACCATTAGCCTTTTGAAGAGCATTGACTTACACCAGGCAAACTGTAGGCTTCTGAGGATTTAAATTAAGGGGAAAATTGTAAAAGATCAGTCATCAGCATTTATTTATCATCTGTCATAAGCTAAAGAGAGAATTTTGGTTTCATAAGTCAACAAGAGTTAGCTGAATTCCCAGTCTGATTTAACAAGAAATCAACATAAGCAGCTCAAATGTCTTGCAAATAAATTGCAATATTGTATTTTCTTGTACTTTCTCAGATGTGCCAAAGCAAGTACCCTTCATGTCAACTCTCTTATTTAAAAATCTGACAGTGCCTTGTTTCCTTTTATTATAGTGTCCCCTTGAACTACAGCCATTGTTTCTGGACTGCCATTTTCAAATCTTTTCTCTCTGTGAAGATGCAAACGAGGAAAGCTGATGGTTCTGATGAGAGTTCTGTCTCTCTCTTCCATTAATCCTCTTTTCCACTTTGACATTATTTTAATTACTTAAAAAAAACCCAAACAAAAGATACTTCACTACCAAAATAGTACTGTTTGCTTTAGAACAAAGCTATTGGGAAGAAAGTTATATAAGTGTTAGGAAGGAAGCTGAGATGAGAAGGTAAGATCAGAAGAGACAAGGGAGGACTGAGAGCGGTCCCAGGGCGAGCATGTGAGACTGACCCAGAGAGAACCTGGAAGCTGGGTATAGGGGAAAAAAACACAAGACCTAGGCAGAAGACCTGGCTAAATACTTTTCTAAAAATTTAATTTAATTTAATTAAGAATTTTTTTATTGAAGTAGAGTTGATTTACCATGTTGTGCCAATCCCTGCTGCACAGCAAAGTGACTCAGTTCTACACATCTAGACATTCCTTTTTTTAAATATTCTTTTCCATTATGGTTTATTACAGGATATTGAATATAGTTCTCTGTGCTATACATTAGGACCTTGTTGTTTATCCATTCTAAATGTAAAAGTTTGCATCTACCAAACTCAAATTCCCAGTCCATCTCTCTCCCTCCCCTCCTCCCCCTTGGCAACCACAAGTCTGTTCTCTATGTCTATGGGTCTGTTTCTGTTTTGTAGATAGGTTCAGTTGTCTGACTCTATACTTTGCTGTGCCAGTCTAGGCAATTAATTAATTAATTTCTCTGAGCACCACTTTTTAATCTCTAAATATTAGAATTATACCCACCTCAAAAGGAGTTTACAAGTGTACAAATGTGCTGTAATTGTAAATACACGTAAAGTCTTAAAACTGAGCTGGAGGAACAGCAGCAAATAGCCAGGACTTGTGGAGGACTTGGGCTCTTGGAGGGCCTGGACCCAGTAATAGTTAACCTGGGGCCTAAGCAGCTAAGACAAAGAGCAGGACTGTCTGGCTTGTAGGGCTGCAGGGAAAGGGTGCATGCTCCAAGAGGAGGGTGGGTGGAGAGAAATGACAGGCATCAACCCTCTTGTAATTTTTTGATTTTCCATGCTTGGGCATGTGCTTATTTGAGACTTGGTTTAAGGTTTGCCAACTTGTATCACTTGTTTCTGCCTATAGAAATGTTAAGACACTTTCCAAGCCAATTAGAGGGAACAATGGATGCCACTAGAAAGTCTAAAGTGCCATTGGAAGATCCAATTCCCAGGACTGAAACCAGATGTATTCCCTGAAATAACTCAGGGTTCTAATGTGAATATGAAAGCCTTCAAAGAAACCCTTTTCAGAGCCTCTAAAGCTTATTTAACTGGCTTTGATATCTTAGCATCAGATATGAGTGAAGAGAACAATACAGAAACTTCTTTAGCACCTCTCTTTTAGGGAGCCACCCATTTTCCCATTTCATAACAATTGGCTAGGCCTGGCCAGTCTGTATGTTTTCAATACCACTTAGCTTATGGTCCAGGCCTGACCAGTCAGAGCACTGCATCCCCCCGACTTCAGTGGTTGCTAAAGGGATGAGCATGTAACTCAAACTGGGTGATTCAGAGTCCTCCAGGTTTCTAACTTCCACAATCCATATGGTTTTAGGAATACCTGCAACCATTTTGCTGATACACAGACAAATCCTATGTGATTTCAAGCAAAGCAGAGGCAAGCAGAACCAAAATCAAAGAGGCAAGAAAACAGAGTTCTGATGAAATTGTTTAAACCCCTGGATTCAGCAGGAGATGTACCTTTTGGTCTTCTCGCTTACATTTTTCTATCACTTGATACTGAAAATGTTTTGGCTTGAACAATTCCATAGTGTTAAACTCCAAATATTTCTCATTATGTTATATAGTTTGTAATTTAACTGAAGAAAAATAAAAGAGATTTTTTTAGCTAAAAATAATTTAATATTGTAGGATTTCTTATCATATGTAGACCCTGCTGAGATGTTTGCTATAGTTTTAGAAATAACAGATAAATTTGTGCCATAAAGCTTATTAACATGAAAACTTTTCTCATACAGGTCTTTATCTTATTAATTAGATTAAATGCAATTGCTTAGTAAAGAAATAGTTTCTACAGGGACTTCAGGTATGCCAGAGTATATTAGGAAAACGTGCAGATACTCTTTCTTTGATATGTCTTTTGACAATTGAAGACTATTTCAACTGTCAACCGTGAAGACATATATTGTCTCATGTACCATGACTAGGAGCTATACTGAAGTGCTAATATTTTCAAGTGATTATCACGTCTGTCTAAGAAGAGTAATAATAAAAATGTTATTTGAAAACATTAAGATTTTTTTTCTTACCTCAGAAAAACTATGCAAAGTTCTTTAGTCATTATTCAAGTTGTAAAATTAACTCATTATATGAAAATGTAAAGAAGACTAATGGTACTCTTAGAATATAAAACTATAGTAAATTGTTAATTATAAATTCATTTCCTTCTCCTTGTTCATCATAATGATTTACTTTTAAAATCTGGAACAAATAAGCCCAATTAACCAATTTTGATTATGGGTTTGCTCTTGGTTAAAATATTTCAATTTATATCTGCTTTTATGGGGGAGAGAATGTTGAAATACCCAAGATTTTGGGAAATATTTAATAAATAATCACTTTAATTTTATATTAGTTATAATATAACTAATGGGAATAGCTTAATTATGATATGACAACAGATAGAAAGTGGGCCTAGTTTTTAATGATTGAATATATTTTTTGTATTATGTTTAAATTAATTTTTTATTAGGTAGTATTAAAATTAAATTAAATTAAATTAAATTAAAAACACAGTAAAAAGTCTATACCATCCTTTTCCCCATATGCCTAGTACTCACTTTATATTCTTCTTCCCACCCCTCCCCTTGCATAGGCAACTCCCTTACATAGATGCCTATATATCCTTCCAAAGTTTCTTTTTTCATGTACAAGGAAGCATGTATATAGAAACTTAATATTCCCCCATATTTTACACATGTTTGAAAACTTTTACTATGAAGTCTGTTGTCTTTGCTTTCTATTCTTTATATGTCTTCTGACAGTTAAGGAGTTTTTTTTCCTCCCTTGTGGTTGCCTTTATAAATATAACTATGTATAGTCTACAGTATCAACCCTACTAAGACAACTAATAAAATAAACATGTTTCTTCTTCCTTCCTGTTCCCTCCTTTTTCTTCCACCATCTGATAGTATAGAATAAAATTATCTTTCTTAGTATTTACCCTTATATGGTTAAATATGCATATATTTCTATTAATTGATCTGTCAGCTTCAAATAACATTTTTGACTCCAGGCTATTACAGACAAGACAGTCAGAAAATTTATTTACTCTCTACCTTTCCTTTATGCCCTCCCTGTATTTATTAGTTTATCATTTCTACATTTTCAGAACATACTATATTTACATCCTGATTTTTTGCCCTTATCCTCACTTATAGTCAGTGTCAGTTCTACAGTTACATGTATTTCAGTCCTCATTTCCAGTCTCTTTACTGCAGTTTTCCTGACCTTGTTTGGATAAAGTTCATCCTTTTGTATCTACTACTAGGAAAGAAACATTATTTGAAGAGAATATGATTGTATACTAACCAACCCTGCCCCCCCCATGTAATCAGTTGAAAACCTGCTGTAAATAAGAACATTCAGTGAAGTAAAGGGACATGGAAGTAACATAGAGAAATCAGTACTTTTTATTATATAGGGAACAACTATAAACAAATGACTCCATAAAATACCTAGAAATAAACACATCAAGAAATATATAAAACCTATATCTAGAAAATTTTAGAAAACTCCTGAAGAGCACAAAAGAAGAATTGAAATAATGGAAAGATATACCAAGATTTTGACAGGAACATTCAAAATCATGAAGTTATCAATTCTTCATAACTTATAAATTTAAAGTGATCCAATAAGAGAACCAAGTGTTTTTAAGCTAGAAAAATTGATTATAAAGTTTATATAGAAAAAATATACAAACAAGAATATTGAAAAGAACTTTGAAAAAAGGAGCAATAGTGGTAGGGGCAGGATTTCCAGAGGCAAAACATTTTATGTCTCAATAATTCAACAGAGAGCTAGTATATAAATAAACAAACAGCCAGAAATAAATGATATGGAAATCTAGTATATTACATAGGTGTTATCCCCAAACTAAAGGGTAAAAATGTATTATTAAACAAATGGTCCTGGGATGATGGGTAGCTCTCTGGAAAAAATAAAATTGAATCCACATTGTACATTATATACTATGATGAATTTCAGTTTCACCAAGAACTTACATGTAAAAGAAGAAGCCATTAAAATACTAGATGAAAATTTATTTTTCAGTGGGAAGGCTTTTCTAACTATGAATCAAAATCCAGAATCTGTAATAAAAAAAGATTAGTGGATTTGGAACTATAAAAAAGAAAAAAATTCTTCATGACAAAAATACCACATGGTAAGTCAAAAAACAAATTTCAATCTTGAAAAAATTTTGCAATTTATATCACAGGCAAAGAATAAATCTTACCATTATACAGAAAGCTCCTAGAGCTCAACCAAAGACCAACAGCCTAAAAGTTAAGAGAGCAAAAGATATAAGCAGTTCACAAATAACAAAATACAAATAATTTAAAAACATAAAAGAGGTAGTCAACCTCACTGAAAATTAGAGGTTTTTATAATGAAGGGTATCCAATTGATTTATTGTTCTAAATTTTTAAATTCAAATTATTCTATTAAGATCCTATAAGTTGCATGGTATTACTTATAGGGTTGGCCAAAAGTTTGTTTTTCTGTACAACGTTATCAAAAAGCCTGAACGGACTTTTTGACCAACCCAATACAACAATTTCAACTGCAGTTTATTTTCACATGGAGTGACATTTTATGTGATCTTTTATTGTGCACCTGTTTTCATATTTCTGGAACAAGTTCCAATCATTAGGATGAATGCAGTAATTAAGGGCCTACTAAAGATGAATCTTCACCCGTACATGCTGTGTCAATTTTGATCACTCTAATATCTGCCACTGCTATTAAAACAATTCATTCTCATTTCATCAAGTATTTTTGTAAACTTATTTTCTTTTAGTCTTCACATTAGTTGTTTTTCTCTCTGAGTATCAAAAAATGCTACCCATGTGAGATGAGGCATTCAAGACAAGGGTAACATTATTCCCTGAGTAATAGTGACACCTGCAATCCTTAGTATCACAAAATATGATAATTGCATCAGCTTTGTGCTACAAAACTGACAGTTGAAAACCCGCTTTGGCAAAGCAGGACTCTTTTCTACTGCTTGGTTTGTTTCAGTTGTTTGTGTTCTTAGTCCACCTGTTCCTGAAGTTATTTTCATTTCCTCCAATACTTGGTATCTTAGTATTATAAACATATGGGAGGTGGATGGTTATAATACATACTCCGTGTTTGATCTCTTTGGCAGAGACAGTACCCGAGAGAACTCTCTGGGATAACTGGATTTTCCTATGTCTGGCTCAAGCTTTATTGCGTTATGTTGGTCTGTGAGATCACATTGTACTGAGCAGAGGCTCTCTCAGCACACCTTGATTTATCCAACTTGCCCACTGAACTGGTGCTCCACATTCCCTCTGCAAAACATATCCATGACCAGAGCAAGCTGAATGCAGATGGCTGAAGACTGCTCTCTCATGCACTCTGCTCCTCCTTGGATAGCTGCATACTTACCATAAATCAAGAAGCTTGTCCCCATACTTTCTTTTATGTGAGTTTTATTATAATCACTAAACATAATTTTAATTAAATATTCCATAAACTGACAAGAATGGAAAGAAAGTGTTGTTTGCATGATAACTAGACTGAATGCTTTGGAAAGACTCAATTAAAAAGGTCACTTAAAAATCCTGTCAGATAAAGTATTGGTGAGACAACAGTAAAAACATTAGAGAAATTATACAATATGAAAGGATTTTCTATTCAGATTGTTCTGAAAGACTGCATCCCTGAGATTTCTCTTCATATTAAAAAGTTGAAATTGGAAATTGTAGACTGCATTGTGAGTTTGGTTCTGCAAGGTATCACACAAAACTCCAGTCAAGTAGTGGGCTCATACTCACAGAAGTTTTTTTGCTCTACATGAAAAAAACTGGAAAATGAATGTACATTTGTATATTTTAAATTCAGGTAAAATGTTTAAAGTATATATGCAATGCTTTTAAATGATTCAACTCTTTACACCAACTGGTTTTGATTAATTGACCAATTACAAATGCTGATGTTTCAGATAAGAGGATTTGTACTGAACTTGAACATGAATGGCTGTCCTTTTAATATTTTCATGCGGACCTAAGTTTTTGAGATAGGTAGAAGTTTGTTTTTGGAAGAATATAATGTTCTCTTAGGATGCAGGCAAAGTGATTAGAAAAAGTTTTGAGAATATCTGAAATAAGGGCAGGATGAAACGGAAGTGGGAGCAAAATGAGAAAACTGTGGACCCAGAAGTCATGTTCTTCCTATTCCTGCTGGAAGAAATCCATGACCTAAATCACAAATTAACACCTCTTCTCTTTCCCCCATGGCTTATTTTAATAAGAGACAAAGGGCTTCCCTGGTGGCTCAGTGGTTGACAATCTGCCTGCCAAAGCAGGGGACACGGGTTCGAGCCCTGGTCTGGGAAGATCCCAAATGCCGCGGAGCAACTAGGCCCGTGAGCCACAACTACTGAGCCTGCGCGCCTGGAGCCTGTGCTCCGCAACAAGAGAGGCCGCGACAGTGAGAGGCCCGCACACCGTGATGAAGAGTGGCCCCCGCTAGCCGTAACTAGAGAAAGCCCTCACACAGAAACGAAGACCCAACACAGCCAAATATAAATAAAGAAGCTTTCATTTAAAAAAAAAAAAAAAAGAGACAAAGACTTTCAAGCTAATAGTAAGGGTATTCTAAGTACAAGTAACTGTACATAACACTAGCCATTTCTATTTTAGTGTGAATTAATTTTTAGTCTTTGTGTAAATGACTGAGACTGGTGGGGCTTCTGGAAGATGATGTAGATAAGAAACAGGAAGAAAAGTACAAACACCAGGTTGGAGCAGGGCAAGACAGGGTGTACCTTCTTAAAGTAGTATTAGATGACGAAAATCTCTTTGACTACATGGATAAAGCTGTTGTTTTCAAAATTTTCCATGCAATCAATGTCACATTGTTGACCCCAGCAACTGAAATCTTATTCATGTTGTGCTATCTACCCATTTCATGCTGACCTGCTATCACCCTGACAGTTTGTCTTAATTATATTTGAGTAAGTCTATTCATCACGCCATTTTGTTTTACTTTGTTTTGATTGTAGCAAATGGAGCCAACATGAAATTCATCTTTATCTGTAATCTAGCAGGATTGGAAAATAAGTCTCTAAGACCTAGATGGATACAACATAACCTGAGTGCTACAAATTATGTGGTTTGAGTTTACCATGATTTCATGAAATCATTCTCCTTTTACTTACGTTCTGGGAAAAATATATACTTTTTATTTAATGAATTAAGAAATTCAGAGAGAAACAAAGCAACACTGGCACCTGATAGTCATAATTTGAGTTCGTCTTATCATAAACTTGATCCTTTTACTTAAAATTGAAGGGTACTACATAAACTGTGTGTTTATAAGAGTAATAATATTTTAAAATAAAATTTGAATTATTACAAACAATTCTTTGCTATATTCCATTTTCTTTCAGTTATAGAGATACTTGAAAAAATAATTTAACTTTGTAAAACTAGGAAATTACTTATAGTAAGTCTAGGACCCAGTTGGGCACAGAAGCCGTGAAGGAAAGAAGACATAATTTTCAAGGTAGAAGGATATTGCCTCTTACGGTGTCTAACAGAGCTATCCTATTGCTAGAGTGAGAAAAAGGGTAACTAGAGCAGCAGGGGACATAATTACAAATAAAAGGGGAAATACAACTATCTTTGAATTTGTTGCCAAATGTTTAAAAAGGAAGTTTTAAGTTTGCAGTTATTCTTCCATTTACTCAGGTGAATGATAAATCTTGCAAAGTTGATAGGTAAAGCCTCAGATTTTATATATTTGGCCTCTAGGATAAAAGTAGTCTTGTTAAAACATACTGGCAATTAAAATTTTTATTTTCAATGGTAGTACAGTTAAAGAAAGCATACTGTGTTTTTGTTTGACATTAAATCTGATGAAATATTTGTCTGGAAGAAAAATATGCCTGATTTTGTGTGTGTGTATCTGTGTGTATGCGCATGCTCTTGTTTACGTGTTATTATCCTAAGGCTTTTTTACTTTTCCGTCCATCTCCTCGGTCTAAACCAACCTTCTCTCACATCCTATATACTTCAGTCTGGAAGTGAATAAAACCCTCTGAAAGTTGTTTACAATTAGCATAAGAAAGGGAGAAAGAAAGCATTGACTATAATTTAGTATCAGTGTATCTGATTCCACTGATTTTATTAATAATGCTTCCCATTTGTGGGAAGTATAAAAGCAAATTAATTACTGCCATTTCTGCTGGACTCTTGAGTTCAACCTACATTTTTGAGAATAGCAAATATTATAAATTTTACAATTTCCTGACATTATACTTGACAGAAATGCAGAGAAATACTTTCATGTGAAAACTTTGCCAGAGAGGAGGAAAAGTGAATCATACCAAAACTTTTATTTGCTTTTATATAAAATTAACTTTTACTAACATAACCTCTGTTAAAGCAAATCCCCCAATACTAGGACCTCAACATGTTTAAGTGTTTTGCGATTGTACGAACTCAAATTCTCACTAAATGAATAAACATTAAAAAGAAAGAAGAAAATGGAGGGGAAAAGGAGAAATGAGAAAATTTGGATAAAAAGAATTAATAACATTAAAGTGTGAATATTCTAAATGTTAATATAGAAACAAAATTAATTTTTAATCAGAACTCCTCACATGCTATTTTTTCAGTCTGATGAAGTGTTCTAAAATTTTTTATAAAGGTAAAAATGCATGAGATAAGTAAGATATTTTTGGAAAAGAGGACTAGAGAAGGAGAACTTGCTTTATTAGATGAGAACATGCAGTAATTTACTGTATTTGAATCAATATGGCATTGGCATCAGAAAAGACCAGTGGAAAAGAATCCAAAATCTGAAAATAGATCCTGGTGAGGATGAGAATTTAACATATGGCAAAGGTGGTATTTTAACTCACTGGGAAAATGTTTTTTTCAACATATAGTGCTAGCCCAGTTGGCTACCCATCAGGAAGTAAATAAAATTGTAACAGTACCTCACACCATATAGATAAATTTTGGATGGACTGAAAATTAAATTTAACAAAAACACAGTAACAAACACGTATAAGAAAATCTAGAAGACCATGGTTATAAACTGGGGGAAGGAGAGTTTTATTTTTTAAAAAGTAAATAGAAAAAGCAATATATTTGGAAAAGATATTTGTATGTAGAATGCAGACAGAAGATTAATATTTATAATACACAAAGAGTTCTGAGAAATTGACAAGGAGATAATCCAAGAGAAAATGGGCGAAGGACAATAACTAGGCAAATCATGAAAGAGTTAATCCAAAAAAGTTCAACCTCCTTATAGGCAGGCAAAAGTTAATTAAACTAATATCTGTATACCTCTCCAACTGGCCAAAATTAAAAAGAAGGAAAACACCACTTTCTGCCCAGGAAGAGAGAGTATTTTCAGATGTTACTAACAAAAATGTAAATTATTGCATCCTTGTTGGAAAGTAATGCGGTAATGTCTATTTAAAGAAATAAATGCATAGTTGACTTTGATCTAGCAGTCCCTTTCTTAGGAATTTAGCCAGTAGAAATAATAGCACCCATGAAAATTGTATACAGACTATTGGTTGTAACATTATTCATAGTGGCAAAGAATTAGAAACAAAGTGAATGCTCATCATAGTACATTTATACCATGGACTATTTTGTAGTCATTAAAAAGACTGTATTAGAACCATACTAGGAAACTTGGAAGGATTTCCATGAGGTATTGTTGAGTGAGAAAAGCAGGATGCTGACAATATTGCATAATATCCAAATTTTGAAATATAAGTAAGATCCCCCCACTATAAATATATATGCATTTTGTAAATACTTATAATTTTATAATCTAAGAAATTTTGTCACCTGGATTACCTAGGATGTGATGGTGCTGGTGATGATGTGGGTAAAAGGGGAAGAGAAAGGAGAAAGGTAACGTATTAGTTTTTTGTTGTTATGTAACAAATCAGCACAAATTTAGAAGCTTAAACATCATACAGCTATTTTCCCACAGTTTTTATGTGTCAGCAGTCACATTTGCTAAGCTGAATCCTCTGCTCAGTGTCTTATAAGGCTGCAATCAAAGTGTTGGCAGGACTGAATTCTTTTCTGGAGCTCATGATGCTTTTTCAAGCTCACATGATTGTTGGTGGAATTCATTTCCTTGCGACTGCATGACTGCAGGCCTTGGCTTCTCCCTGGCTGTCGTCTATAGGCCACCCTAATGTCCTAGAGGCCACCTGCAATTCCTCATCACGTGTCCTTTTCCATAGGCAGCTCAAAACACAGCTGTTTGATTCTTCAAGGCCAGCAGGAGAGTCTCCTGTTGCTAAATCAGTTAAGGTGTCTTATAAAATGGAATGTAATCGTGAGAGACAACCCACCCAATCACTTTTGCCATATTCTACTGGTTAGAAGAAAGTCATAGGTCCTGTTAACACCCAAGGGCAGGGGATTTTTACAAGGTCATGGATCATAGATGGGGAGGTCAAGATTAGAGTGTGTTTTGTCATAGAAAGCTAAGCAAATAATGAAAAGAAACAATATTTCAAAAAGACCAAAAAACTAATTGAATACAGAAACTATTAATATGATCATACCTATATGTAGTAAATAATCTTTAAAAGTAAAGACTTTTTAAAAAAGAAAATGATTGCCATGTGTCAGATCATTAGTATTGTACATTTTCTTGTGTTCTACACAGACCATTAATAACGATACACGGTGCCGTGTGCTTCTCTGGTTTCTTCATGAAGAATGTGCTCTATTGTTTTCCTTCATATTTCATCCATTCTAACATGGTCTCAATTGTCAGAGGCCCATTATTTTATGTATCACAATGAAAGAAAAAAAGAATGCTAGTTAAACTGGGCTTTTCTAGCACCATCAATTATGAGACATATGCCAATTTCAACGACTTGAAAATGTGAAAATATATTCATCTTAGATTTGATGAAAATTACTTGGGGACATTTTCTTCTTGGGAAAGCTCTCTTTAGCTTCCTGCTGGAGGCCCTTAGGGTCCAATGGGTTACCTCCTTCCTCTCAGACATTGCCTGCTGAAAGCCATTGCTTGCCTCACATCCTTCTATTTCCTTAAAATGTAAATCAGGAATAACAATAATCAGATTTAGGCCAAGCAAAGATAAGTAAGACACTTTCTAAGAGCAAATTCCTCTTAAGTCATTCAATGGTTCTATGGTGCTAGGTTTCCACTTTCAGGTTAACTAACACAAACTCTCTAAACATATATTTTACTTACTATTATTATTATTTTTTGTAGAAAGAAGCAACGTTAAGATGAAAATAGTGTAACAAAATTTTGGAATTAATTTTTATTTGTCAGCTGCAAAGGTCTGGAAAATTTTTTTAGCTAAGCACAGAAAATAGATGTAATTATAATATTGTGTGTGAACAATGTTTTCCCTTAGATAAAATGAATGCTCATCAAACTTGTCAAGCAATTTAAATGAACTATCTCTTATGGCTATTTCAAATGCACTGAAAGTGACTCAGTAATTTCTTGAAAGAGACTGTATTTTAAAAATGAAGGTAATTTGCTCTTTTCTTTGGCTAGTTCTTTGCTCAAAGTCTTCTGTATATTAGGAAACATTTTTCTTATGGGATCTACAGGTCATTGCTAAATTTTTATGTGATATCATTATCACTCTCCAGAATAAAGTCTGTTACCATGTTTTTTCATAAAAAATCCTTTACCAGTAAAATGATTAATATAACAAGCTCTAAAATTAGTTTAATGTATTCAATAGGTGTTTGAGATAATTAGAATTTTCAAAAGGAACAGCCTAAACTGTTACCCTTAAAAAATTATAAATAGCATTATATTTATAACCTTAGTCTTTAAAAAAAATTTAGGTGTCTTTTGCTTCCATTACTGTTTTGTAGATCTTAAAGTTTTTCTCTAACCTTCCTCTGAAATTGAATTTCACGGTGCTATTCTAGTTTTCATCAGTAAAAAGCTTTAATTAGAACTCTAAGGATTTATTTACATTTCCTGTTTCAAAGTGACCTGAAGCTATCTGGTGAAGTTTTCTTTTTTCTCCAGAAATCAGTGACAGCATGTCAGATATAGCTTCAAGCTGGAGTCTAATTTTCAGTCACCTTCGTACCTCCCATACGCGGGGGTGCCCTACAGATTTCAAGTGCAGCGGTCAGAAGCCGATGAGCAAGATCAGCTACCCATCTGTGCTTTGTCAGTGTTGGCATTTACCATCCTAAGAGTACCTTTTCTTTCTCTCTGCCTTTGTCTCTGATCTTAAGAACTGCTAGAATTTTACCCTTGTAAGTCTTCCTAATTCCCTGTCTCCCCTTTTGATTTTCTCACACACAGGCAATAATAGATGTCAGTGCTATGGTACACATTGCTGTACCTGAGGAAGGGTTTTTTTTATTAGCAAACATAAATGCTTGGGTTTCTTTTCTTCTGAGTTAGAAGGGTATGATGGCTTGAGCCCCTCAAAAATACATCTTGGCTTTATGATATTGTATGATATTGACAAGTTGAAAGCAACATAAACTGATCTTACATTTCCATGTTTTTCTGTTACTAAGTCTATTCTCACATGAAAGCTGAAAGATTTAGCCTCTCCTAGAACTGGTGGGATGGCCCTGTACCCAGCCAGTCAGCCAAGGGTTGTTTCCCCAACCTAATGTACATTGGGGTCACCTGTATCTTGCTCCCTAAAACAGAGAGATCTCTTTTCATGGAGTGCTCTTGCACTTAGGCAGGTGCCCCAAACTCAATCTCACCTGTCAAAAGTCCAGAAGAGGCAACAGATATTTGGAAGAAACAGTCAAAGATAGGCAAGGCAGCTACCTAACTCTCCAATCACTATACCTATATCAAGTCAGAGCACCAGAACACCTTGTACTCCAGGACTACCTCACCTAGCCTTTTTTCTATGTTTTATAGGATTTTGCTTTAATCAGCTCCAGTTGTTTTAATAAAATACCTTAGATGGGGTGGCTTAAACTACAGAAGTTTATTTCTCATAGTTCTGGAGGCTGGATGTCTGAGGCCAGGGTGTCAGTATGATTGGGTTCTGGTGAAGACTCTCTTCCTCGCTTGCAGATGGCCACCTTCTTGCTGTATTCTCACATGGTAAAGAGAGGAAGCTCTTGTCTCTTCCTCTTCTCAAAAGGGCACTAATCCCATCATGGAGGATCCACCCTTATGACCTCACTTAAAACTAATTACCTTCTAAAGGTCCCCTCTCCTAATGCCATTACATTGAAGGTTAGTGCTTCAGCATATGAATTTGGAGGGGACACAAATACTCAGTCTATAACAGATTTGAAGTGTTTTTTTTTGTATGAAAGAACACAACACAATGACACTGGGATAGACGAGATAGATGAAAGGTACAGCTTTTAGTTACTTACAGCTCCAAATGAGAGAAGGCTATCACTCAGGCCATGCAGAGGGTTGCACCCAGGTAAGGGTAACAGCAAGCTGGTGCTGTAGCAGGCAATTTATGTATGGCAAGAAGGGTGAGTTTCGCTAAGTTGTGTGGTCCTCCTGTGGATTGGCTAGTTTGAATAATTTTGCAGGCTCTGGGGCATAGAGGCTGTCCTTAGGTGTTTGGTACCTGGCCCTGGGGCAAATAGGTCAGATGCATAGTGATCCAGAGTCTGAGAGAGTCCGATAAGGGAAGTGATTGGGGTGTGGACTCAGCTGCTGAAGAAGGGAAACTGACCAGCCTCTAGGCAGGGCCTTAAAACTGGGTCAAGAGAGCATAAAAAATTTATATTACACATGGTTGCCAGGAACATGATTTCCTATCATTCTCTCAGTTTTCATTAGGGGTTAGTATGAGGACTGGCAATAAGAGAAAGGTTTCTGTGTCTTTTAAAAGGTATTATTGAAAATAATGCTCATTGGTATCCATGATGCCAACATGAAGACTCATTTTATAAATTCTTCTTAGGATTTTGTGTTATTGACAATTGTTTCCCAATGCATTGGTATGGGAGCATTTAATTACTGGGTAACAAATGCTGTGGCTTCTGTAATTTCTTTTGAGTACAGACCTTTTCAATAAACAGCTGCAGTCATGAGTAGAGTCCCCCACCTGTACCTTAAGCATGTAGCAAGCTAATTATTATTATTATTATTATTTTAAATCAGGAAACATAAAGTTAATTTCATGATGGGTGATATTGAGTAGGTTTTTTATCTTTTTTGGACTTCACTGTAAAATGGCAATAAAACCTGTACTATCATCTACATGGTTTGTATGAGATTCAAGTGGGATGATTTTATAAAAAGCATATAAAAGTGTTTTTCTAAATAATAATGGAATTCAAATAACTCAGGCTATAGCCTGTGGACATAAAGTTATTGGTATTAACATCCAAATAAAGAGGGTTTTTTAAGCTACAGCCTGTTCATGCAACACTCACTCTTAATCCCTAAGGCTCTCCATGTATATATTTACCTATATTCTGAACATGTCTCACAAGTGTTCATGGGGCCTCTGTGGCCCCTCGCTTATATCTCTTCTGTGCATTAGAGTCAAGTTGCTGGTGACAACCCTGAGCCCTAGGGCTTAACTCTAGTCGGTGGAAGACCAGGTAAGATGTTACCTGCTTTAATTTGGGGTTGTTTTCTCTCTCTTAGGCCTGAAACGAGACTCCTTGAGACTTCCTGTGCCTGGAATGCCACTTAGGCTTTCCTAGAGAAGTATACTAAGTCTGTCTGCTCCCAAATTTCTCTTTCCATACAGTATCTACACCAGTCCATTGGACTGGGCATGTTGGGTGGTCACTATGCTGTCACCTCCATCCTCATTTCCACTTCTCACTAGATTCCCAGATCCGTACATACATATGCCTATATGTTTATGTCTTTTCTTCCTCCTTCTTCTCAGACCCCAAAGCTTTCATGGATGTCAATTCATGCACCCAGATAATGCCAGATTTGCCGTCCAATTTCTGAAAACAGTAGTTCAGTGTGGATTTAAGTATAACATCTCATTTTGTTGAGAACTATTTATTGTAAATTAAGTCACATCAATTTTTGATTGTTGTTCTAACTGTGCTCCACAGCCACAGAGTCTCTGCTATTACTGAAATGCTTCCTTCCACTGAGTATTGCTGTTTGAAACTCCATCTTGAATAATGTCCTTCAATTTGTCTGTTTCTTGTTGTTGACTCTTTGTTTCTGGTCCCAGTTTTCTTCTCATTTTGGACCTATTCTTATATCTTGCTTCAGCAGACTCTCAGAGTCCCTAGTTTCTGGGCCACCCTTGTCTTCCATTAAATCTAGCTCAGCCTTCTAAGTCCCCCAAGCTCAGGTCAATGGCTTTGCTTCCTACTCAGCAGGGAGGGGAAATTGGTGGCTTGGATGTAGGATGGTATGAACTGATTCCTAAAAATAATACGCATTCATTCCTATCATTTCTGTATAGGCCCTGTAGAACATTTGTTCATTTTTAAATTGTAGAAGACTGCTTGTCTTGGTAAGAACTTACTTCAGGATAGTTTATCTTATTCATATGGCCAATTATCACTGTATAGTTTTCCTTCTTGTGTTTAGCTGCTCTCTGACCTAATTAGATACAGCAGTGATGCTCAACACTGGCTGCACATTTTAAATCATCTCAAGTGGTTTTGAAAAAATTCTTTATTCTGGATCAATTGAAGCAGAATTTCTACAGGTGGATTCAAGACATGGGTGTTTAAAAAAAATCTTTCTAGGTGTTTCTAATATGCATCTAAGATTGAGAACCACCGGGAAGTTTTCAAAACAATCACTTGCTTTATAATTTTAGACAGCAGTTCTATCTCATACTTAATAGCCTCCTTTATTTTCAATCTATTCTCTTTAAATATAAAAGTATTTAAAACATATTGTGCTTAACCCTCAATTCTTGCCTAAGATAGGGCATTTGCATATCTGGAAATGGGCTAACCAGTCTATAATATTCAATAACTTATAAATGAAACCATAATTAGATTTTCAAATATCATTCTCCAAAGTCATGAAAATTCTCTCCTGAGGCTATTTCCATTATTAAGTAAATGCATTATAAATTAGGAAACCAAAGGAATATGCATGAACTATAATTCATATCCTGTAAATTTAGGACTAAATCAGAAATCTCATTTTTCTTCAGGATGTATTGCTGTATGCTTCTTGTCTACCTATCAAGAACTTAATTATGTAGAAATTAAATTCTTTGAAATCCTTAGGAATCTTATAAATGTTGAAAAAAAAACAACAAACATCTTGCTGTATTCACACAAAACTTAGGCTTTTAAAATTCCTGTTGGAGATCAAAAAGTATCGCAACACATTCAAAGGGAGAGAGAAACAATGACTTGAGAGAAAAGTTTTTTTTTTTTAATGTGTGAAAAATACTCGATGGGCATAGAAAATGACCACAGATAATTTTTAAAAATTGATATTTCCTCCTGATATTTCTCCTTAGGAGAGTGTGATAGGTTGGAGAGTAAAAAAAAAAAAAGATTTTAGTCTCTGGTTTTTGTTTTCAAAAAGCTCAGCCCCACTGAAGAAATTATATTAAGTGCTCTTTGAAGCAAAAACATTTCATAGAGAAAGTGATTCTTCTCCTCTTAAAGCAAGAATGGAGGATGGGGTTCAACTGGAGATAGCCAAATATTCTCCCGGGTTTTAAGGAGCTGGTGGATTTTGGACCCCAGAGGTAGGAATGTGTGGCCCTGCTTCTGAGACAGAATCCTGAAAAGGTAAAAAGGGAGAGGAGAAGTTTATAAAACCCAAGATAGGAAGGGATCTGCACCCAGTTTTCAGGCTTAGAGTCTTGGGACTTGGCAAAACTTCAGAGAGGGAATGGCTGCTTGATGTATCTGGGCAGAAGGGGCACAGAGAGCCCTGTGGAGATGATTCTTGGGTCACTAAGTGCTATACACTGAATGTTTGTGTCTCCCCAAATTCATGTGTCTGAAGCAATAAACAAAGATTGAATGACTATTGACAAATCATTAAAAATCAAATAATTAAAATTCAAATTAATATAGAAATGTGTTAATAATTACATTCTTAGAGATGCAAACAGACTCATTCAATTACTATTTATTGAATAAATAAATACAATAAAAACTTATCAACCTTTTATTTATTTTATGGGATCCTGCACTTGGCTTAATTCCCATTAAAAATCCCAGCAAGCCTTCTTCTGTGAAAGCCCAGTGGTATGAAATTCTCCTGAACTTGTATGTATAATAACTGTAATGTATCAGAAGGAAAGTTTGATAAAACAAATAAAATATTTTTCATAAAAGGTGGTTTACAGTAAGGTAAAATTTTAGATCTCAATGCTTCACAAAGAATATTTCCAGTGTCAAAAACTTCTTTGAAAATAATTTTTTTCATGCAGGTATCCATTCTGTGTGTACCTCCGACAAAGTCTGCAGCATTTCCCTTTGTCACTGTGGTTTGATCATGTGACTCTGCCCTTCCAGTCACTGGGGGTTATGGGTCATTGTACATTCCTCTGCTTATGTGAGCCACACAGTGTATTCTCAGAACTTGCTCTTTCTTATTTTCTGAGGCATCTATAACACTTTCGGGACATGCTCAGACTTTTGAATTTCACACATCAGTAATATTTCCCCTCAATCTGGGGCAATTATCATAGTGTTGTGATTTTCTATTTGGCCAAGCAAGTATGTTAATAAAACAAATTGATTACCACCCATTCTTATCATATTGAATAAATGGATATTTCTGTGAGAGATAATAAATAAGGAAAACATAATTGCAGAAATTAAGAATGCGGAATTAATTTAGCTTTAGGATAGACTTGTTATAGTATATCTTTTTTTTTTCTTTTTTTCTTAATTGCAGAGAAATCAATGACAACTTAAGTACTGAGTGGCACTGGACCAAAGCCTGGCATTTGGGAGTCACTGCCCTAGATAATGCCTTCTTGTTCTGGACAATTTCAATGGCGCCCATAATTCTAAGATGGTGTCAGAAGAGGGATTGTCTTTCTCTAAGGTTTATCTTCTCTTCGTAGAGCATTCATTTATTTAACAAACACAATCCAGGCCTATGCTTTGTGCCAGGGACATAGAGATAAAAGTCCCTGCCTCCTGAAACTCACAATCTGTAAACAGATAATTTTTCAGTTGAATCCTACTGTTACTGACTCATGTTCCTGGAAATAACCATGTATATCAAAAATGTGAAAGAGGAATATAATGCATACCATCTTTTAAAGCAGTTAACCTATCGTCAACATGCAGAGAAAACTTTCAATTATTTCTATCTTTATTAAATTCTCATTTATATTTACTCATTTTTTACAAACAGAATCATAATTTTTATGACAATTCTTACTATAAAGTCTTTGACTCCATTTCTCTTTGACTATTATTGTATTGCTTGCCTTCCTCACCACTCTTTCCCTGCTTCAACTTTTGCTTGGAATCAATTAGTTCTTTTGTAGTCTTTTCCCTCTTTTTTTTCCCTATTCTTATTCCTTCTTTTGGTTGCACTTATTTTTGGTTTTCCAGTAATTTCTCACAAATTAAAAAAGTCAAACATAATAACACAATATCCATGACCTTAGAGAGGGAGCACAATAGAAATGAGAAAGCAAAGCAAGCAAGCTGAGTATGAAATATTGAAGTTCCTCTGCTGCTAAAATTGGAGCCTGGTCAAAGTCTTACCAAGGACATTTGAGGTTGAAAGAAAATAAAAATAACAAGCTTCAGATGTTTATAATCTGGTAAGTGTACGTTAGACATAAGTACAAAGTCCTATGAGAAGGGCGCACATGTAATATAGATGGAGTGTGGAGGTTTCTGGAAGCAAATGACACCTGAAACAATTTATGACAAATGAGAAGGATTGAGTCGTTGACGAATATGAGTAAAGACATTTCCAGAAAAGGAAAAGCTGATGTAAAGACATGGAGAAATGAGAAAGGATGCTGCTGCAACTCAAATGGAGAATTACTCAGGATGGTGACCATTAGGTTCTTCACAGAGGAGACAATCTGAGCTGGGTGAACTGAATAGGCCACATGAAAAGTACATGAAATTCCCAAGATCACCCTCATTTCTGATGTCAACTGGAAATTGGAGGGTCCCTAAGACCACTCTCAGGTTTAATAACTCACTAGAAGAACTCACAGAACTCAGCAAAGCCATTATACTCATGGTTACAGTTTATTACAGCAAAAGATAGATTTAAATGATATAAGGGAGGAAGTGCACAGGGAAGGGTCCATGAAGGTCCTAGGCATGAGCTCCCAGTTATCCTTTCCCAGAGGAATCTTGAGAACAGCACTAACTTTTCCCAGCAACAATGTGTGACAACATTCATGGAGTATTGCCAACCAGGGAAGCTTACTTGAGCCTTGGTGTCCAGAGTTTGTATTGGGGCTTGGTCATGTAGACATGTCTGACTACCCACATGGCTGGCCTTAGTCTTCAACCCCTCCAGACGTCAATCTGACACCATGTGTCTCAAGGCTCCCCAACCATAAATTACATTATTAGCACAGACTATCTGACAAGGTCCAATGTTCTCAAATAAACATAAACACTCTTATCAGGCAGAACATTTCAAAGGCATAGAGGTTACCTCCCAGGATCTGAGGGCAAAGGCCAAACCTCTCTTTGGGCAAGGTTAGTCCCTTATCGCACACCAGAAAACTCTGAAATTCCACCCATATTTCCTTCAGAGGAAGCCTGACATCAGGTATCTCTCATTGGACCAGGGGTCATATCCATTGAGACCTGGTGGATCTCAACACTGGCTACACATTGAGCTTACTTAGGAGCACTTAACATTGTTGATGTTTAAGTCTGTATCCCCTGATTAAGAGATTATGATTTAATTTGTCTGTGACAGGTCTAGGATTGGTATGTTTTTAAAGTTCTCCAGGGGATTTCAATTTGTGGTCAAGATTGTGAACCACTCACTACATGAAGTAGCTGGGAGAATTCTGCCTGGTAAAGATACTCTCAGGAGCATGATGGCTCTCTGTTGAGGTATCAGAATAAAAGAAAAAGTTGCCTCTGGAAATGGGTGTAGATAAAGATGCAGCCTCAGGAGAAGAAGCATAAAGAGAGATGCTGAGTCACGAGAATGGTTTTCTACTGGAGTTGCTGAGATATCCAAAGAGACATGACAATTCTCATGAGGCCCTACTCTACCACTGCTAATCTGGTTTTCTGTACGTTTCGTTATCCTTAGAGTGGTCATCTACCATCAGAGGTTATCTGTGCTTGTGCTGTGCAATTTGAATGAGTTTACCTAATACTCTGGCTGCTGCCTCTTACTTCCTGGGGCAGGTTAGGTAATCCTTAAAGCTCCAGCTATCTCATTGGTAAAATGTAGATAATAGTAGATACCTCATACAGTGTTCTAAGATTAAATCATCAAAACCTTATTCTACTGTGCCAAATTGTTTAGCTTAATACATAAATTAACTTATTTAATTTTTGTAACAGCTCTATGGAATAATGCCATTATAACTTTCATTTGATAGCTGAGAAACTAGGACTTATTAAAATTAAATAATTTGTTCAATATTGTTCATGGCTTATTTCATTAATAATGCTACTAATAAAACTAGCTTATTGGGATAAATATACTTAATTTACTAATAAAGAAGTTGTTTATCTAGCATCTGATGATATATGGTTTTCTACTGCTTTTGAATTTTTGCTTTTGAATTTTTCCAAGTGTTGTAGTTTTATCTTTCCAATGAGATTATAAGTTTTATATTCCCCATAAGATTATATCTTCCCAATAAGATATAATATACAAGAGACCAACTCTTATATTTTGTTTGCATCCCTTATTGCTCTTGGAGCAGGAGGAGAAGTGATCCTATCATGTTAAAGAGAACCAAATTGATACCTGGGGAGGTCAAATGATTTGAAGTTACTCATTGGAGTGGAAGTAGAACCGCAATCTACTGGCTTTTATTCAGGAGGCTTTCACTGGACCTTACACCCGTGGAAACAGAAGAGAAAGTTATGTAACAATTCCACACATTCTCAAATCATCTGCCATAACTACGTGGTTTTGGAGATAGTGAAAATGGCATGATTCTAAATTCAATTACAAATGAATTTTCAGGAAAATAGAGTATTCTAGTTAATCAAATATTCTGGTTAATGAAGACTTTCTGTATATGTCACATACGAATTATCTATTTAAAAAATCCCGTTATATTAAAACTATGAAGCACATATCATACTTTATGTTTGATGATTCATAAAAGTTTCTTGCTATGGTTTAGGACCACAGTAGCATCATTTCACGTAAAACTGAATAGATAAACTAAATTATTTTAAATATTATGTAATAAAGTAACTTTATAAAAGTAGCAAAGAAAAAGTTTTCATATAATAATAAAGTCCCCTACATACGAACGAGTTCAGTTCCAAGAGCTCATTCATAAGTCCAATTTGTTCGTAAGTCCAACAAAGTTAGCCTAGGTACCCAACTAATACAATCGGCTACATACTACTGTACTGTAATAGGTTTATAATACTTTTCACACAAATAATACATAAAAAAACAAACACAAAAAATAGAGAAAACATTTTTAATCTTACAGTACAGTACCTTGAAAAGTACCGTAGTACAGTACAACAGCTGGCATACAGGGGCTGGCATCGAGTGAACAGGCAAGAAGAGTTACTGACTGGAGGAGGGAGAGGAGGTGGGAGATGGTAGAGCTGAAGGATCATCAGCAATAGGAGACAGAGGGCAAGCTGCAATTTCACTCACACCTGACGTTGATGGCACAGGTTCTGTTTCCTTGCTGGGTTCAATTACATCTACCCTCTTGAAAAAAATGATCCAGTGATGTGATGTCTGGGTAGTAGCTCTTTTTTTCTCTTCATAGATGACATGGTAGCACTGTTGCATTCTGAACAGCTGCTGCAACCTTCGGGGACAATTCTCTGGTACTAATAGTGCCTCCTCAAAAACTAACAGTGCCTCCTCAAATAAAGAAAATCCCCTCGTCATTTCCTGTGTCGTGAATCTCTTCAGTTCTTCAGTTACTTCTTCATCTTGTCTCTCTTCATCCTTTCTCTGGGCCTCCAATTCCATCAGGACTTCATTAGTAAGCTCCTCTTATTGCACAGCAAGGAGTTCAATGAAGTCGTCCTCTTGCAGATCTAGCTCCAGCTTCTCCCTGAGAGTCACTAAGTTGCTGAAGACCTCTTTTGACTCCTCATCCACCTTCTCAAATCCACAAAAATTGTGAACAAACTGCAGGCAAAGGTTCTTCCAAACCCCATTCATGGTGACAGCTATAACCTCATGCCAAGCAAAGTCAATGTTTTTTATGGCCTTGTAGATGTTGTAGATAGTCCTTCCAAAATTGTCACAAGGTTGTTCCTGACTCGTCATTCACCTTTACTGCCTGACAAAAAGTGTGACGTGAATAATATTTCTTGAAAGTCACTATAACTTCCCTGGTCCATAGGTTGGATGAGTGACATAGTATTTGGTGACAGATGCACTGCTTTGATGTTGGGATGAAATTCATCCATGAAAGGGAGGTGGCCCGGAGCATTATCAAGCAGCGATAGAATGTTGAATGGGGCGTCCTTCTCCAAGCAATAGTTCTCTACCTCCAGGATAAAGTGGTGGAAAAACCAGTCCTGGAAAATGGCCTGTGTAAGCCAGGCTTTGGGGTTACTCTTCCACACAACAGGAAGAGAGCCCTTGGCTACGTTTTTAAGGGCTCTTGGGTTCTCTGAATGATAAACTAAGAGAGGCTTCAGCTTCATATCGTGCTGGAAACATTGCCACCAAACAACACAGTTAGCCTATCCTTTGCTGCTTTATAGCTTGGCATCGACTTTTCCTCCTTACTGATGTAACTTCGTTATGGCATCCTCTTCCAGTACAGTCCTGTCTCATCCATATTAAAAAACTGCTTGGGTAAATTTGCGCCTTCATCAATAATTTCTCAAAGCGTTTCAGGAAATTCCTGGGCAGCTACCGTATCTGCACTCGCTGCCTACCACTTACTTTTACATTGTGAAGGTTGGCTCTAGCCTTGAACCGATGAAACCAGCCGTGGCTGGCATTGAAAGATGCTCCCTCTGATTCTTCACTGTGTTTCTTCTTCAAGCCCATAGAGGCTTTTAGCTTTCTCTTGAATCAGCATTAAGCTGAGCGGGACTCGACACTGATGCTGATCCTGCATCCACACACTGATAAGTTTCTCCATCTCCTCCATCACTTTTCCACACTTCTTCGATATTATTGTCGACATCATTGGCACAGCAGACTTCACATGTTCCATGACCTTGTTTTTGTTCTTTAGAATCGTGCCAATGGTTGAACGATTCATGTTATAAGAATGAGCGACATCTACCATCTTTTCGCCTCACTCCACTCTCTCAATCATTTCCACTTTTGTTTCCATTGTTATCACTTGGTGCTTCTTAGCAGTACCAGCTACATCACCGCTGCTTTTATGCTTGCTTCTGGGACATCCTGGGCTTGAAATAAAGATACTATACTACTGTACTCTATACAGTACTGTACAGTAAAGTACACAAAAGCACAACTAATTGTAGAGGATACATGCACATGACAATGTATGCTAGACACCTTAACTAACTTATGTGACTGGACATGCAGACGCACGTTCGCACCTTTGAAAGTTCGCAACTTGAAGGTTCGTATGTAGGGGACTCACTGTACTGCAAAAATAAAAAATTCAATCAATCATTCAGGAAGATAGAGAATTAAAATTTATAAAGTTTCTATGGTCATTATTTTAGATACTTTTACATACATTATGTACTGTTTCACAATAGCAAACTCCTTCTTTCTGTTATTTTCCTGTCTTGAATACCTGTGAAATTGATGTCTCTGTCTAAGCAACCTGATAACACACAACTTACAAGGACTAAATAGTTAAATATTAACCATGTTCACTAAGAATATAGAATTCCTATAAATGAGATTGACAGAAAAATGTATAGCTTGTTCTGAATACTAATATACTGTACATATTTATTTTGGGTGAAATTAGTACTGGGCTGAAGCCTTTTGTGAAGCAAAGTATATTTGAGTTGACTCTTTGTGGCCCCATTACAAGTGGTTGATTTGATACAGTTCAGTGTTGAGACAGAGACTTTGTTAGCAGGACACAGAAAGTGTCTGAGCAGCAAGCCTAGTCATTCTTGTTTTGATTAGAGTTGTGATTTGGCCAAACATCATCTTTCATTTATATTTAACTTTGTTACTTGAAGTCAATTATCAGTTTCAGACATTACATTTCTTAATATTTGCTTACTTTTGTACTTTGCAATTCTTTTGCTTTCAAATAGACCTGATTTTTTCTTTTTTCCTCATTCTTTCCCAATATATACCTCATGACAGTATAAAATGTTAAATTTAAAAATAATTACTAAGGGAAGCTATAAAATCACCATCTTTGGAAATCTTTAACAACAAGATAGATTTTCTAGGGTTATTTTAGGCCATAGGTTAGACAGAGGGATAAATTTGTATAATTTTCAGAGTCTGCTAGCCTTAGGGTTCTGGAATCTAATGCTATGTCAAGCAAAATGAAAGATGAATTGAGATTTAAATTTACTGATCACTGGTACTGGTTGAGAAGATTAGATCAATGAAAAGTATAGCAGAAAGGGAATACTATGTCATGCATTACTTTATGTTGAATCTATCATTTGGCATATACATTTAGATACATTTTGGGGGGAGGAGTGTTTCTTTTCTTTGAAATCACTTTAGTGCTATTTTGAGGCTTATTATTCCTCGTTTTCCCCCACTTCTAAGCCCCCACATATCCACACTATAGGTGGTGAATAGTTTGGAATTCCGTGTGGCTTAGATGTTGAGTAATTTTATGTTATATAGCACCTCACAATGGCAGTATGTGGAATTAGCAGTGGGCTGAATCAGTTAATTGCACACTCTAGGTATGGAGGTCAGGGAACTGGAGGTCCAGGGAGACACAAAGAAAATTGGGCATTATAAGGGTAGAGTACACATTCACTGCCTGAATGTTGGGTGTGTCCAGGAGGGATGAGTGAGGGGAAGGAGGGACAGAGATGACAAAGGCCATTCCCTACAGGCTCTGATAACCTCACATTCTGCTTTTTAGGCTTAAGGGCTTTACTTGGATCATACGGTAGTTCTCTATTTTTAATTTTTTGAGGAATCTTCATACTGTTTTTCATAGTGGCTGTACCAATTTACAGAGCCACCAACAGTGTACTAAGGTTCTCTTTTCTCCACCTCCTAGCCAACACTTATTATTTCTTGTCTTTTTGATGATAGTCACTCTGACCTGTGTGTGGTGATACCTCATTGTGGTTTTGATGTGCATTCCCTGATGATTAGTGATGTTGAGCATCTTTCTATATGCCTATTGACCATCTGTATGTCTTCTTTGGAAAAATGTCTATTCAGATCCTCTGCCCACTTTTTAATTGGCTTGTTTGGTTTTTGATATTGATTTGTACGAGTTCTTTATATATTTTGGATATTAACCCCTAATCAGATATATCATTTGCAAATATCTTCTCCCATTCAGTAGGTGGCCTTTTCATTTTACTGATGGTTTCTTTCACTGTGCAAAAGCTTTTAAGTTTTATTAGGTCCCATTTGTTTATTTTTGCTTTTGTTTCCCTTGCCTGAGGAGAGAGATCCAAAAAAGTATTTCTAAGACTGATGTCAAAGAGAACACTGCCTATGTTTTCTTCTAGTTTTATGGTTTCCAGTTTGACATTTAAAAGGTCTTTAATCCACTTTGAGTTTATTTTTGTATATGATATGAGAAAATGTCCTAATTTTATTCTTTTACATGTAGCTGTCCAGTTTTCCCAAAACCACTTCTGAAGAGACTGTCTTTTCCCCATTGTATATTCTTGCTTCCTATGTTGTGGATTAATTTAGAAATTCCACACCTGGGTATTTATCAGAAGAAAAGAAAAACATTAATTTGAAAAAAGATACATCCATTCCAATGTTCATAGCAGCATTATTTACAATAGCCAAGATATGGAAGCAACTTAAGTGTCCATCAACATATGAATGGATAAAGAAGATGTGGTATTGTGGTATATATAGTGGAATATTACTAAGCCATAGAAAAGAATGAAATTTTGCTATTTACAACAACATGGATGGACCTGGAGGGTATTATGTTTAGAGAAGTAAGTCAGACAGAGAAAGACAAGTACTGTATGTTTTCACTTATATGTGGAATCTAAAAAATAAAACAACTGAACAAGTATAACAAAACAGAAACAGACTCACAGATACAGAGAACAGACTGGCAGTTGCCAGAGGGGAAAGGGGTGGGGCTAGGGGCAAAAAGGGTGAGGGGGATTAAGAGAAACAAACTACTGGGTATAAAATAGATAAGTTACAAGGATGTAAATTACAGCACAGGGAATACAGCCAATATTTTATAATGACTTTATATGGAGTGTAATCTATAAATTTATCAAATTACTATGTTGTACACTTGAAACTAATATAATATTATAAGTCAACTATATTTCAATTAAAAGAAAAGACTTTACTTGGAGACTTTTTCAAAGGAATTTGTATCTTTAGATGACAAGTAAGCAGTCAAAAAAGCAGAAACCCTTGCCACATTTTGCACTAAATTTGAATTTGCTTTCCTTATCTTTTGTCTATGAAATCCTTTGTAACAGCTTTTATATATTTTATTCTCTTAGTGTTTATAGCAATAATAGCTCATATTCTTAATTAAGAGCATATATTTTCCTTTTTTTATTTTTAAGATACTTTATTTTACTTTTGCTTTTCAATTTATCTTCTTGCTCTTTTTTAAAAATAATAGTTTTATAACTTTCTTACAATGTATCCAACACTATTAAATTTTGAGCTGTTTTATCTAACACTACTAAATTTTGAGATGTTGGTTTTGTCTTATGTTTAAATAAATTAAGACAATTATTTTTAGAATAGTTTTAGGTTCACAGCACAACTGAAGGGAAGGTACAGAGATTTCCTGCATAGCTCCCACCCCCACACATGCATAGCCTCCCATTATCAACATTACTCACCAGAATAGTACATTTTCTTGCCAAGGATGAACCTACACTGACACATCATAATCACTCAAAGTCCGTAGTTTACATTAGGGCTTACTCTTGGTGTTGTACATTCTATGGGTTTCGAAAAAAGTATAATGACATATATTCATCATTATATAACACAGACATTATAACTCAAAGCTCTTCAACTAAGATCAGGTACAAAGCAAGGATGTCCCCTCTTACCAATCTTTTTCAACATTGTACTGAAAGTCCTTGCTAATACAAGTCAAAGAAGAACTTAAAAAGTGAAGAAATATTCCATGTTCATATATAGAAAGACTCAATATTGTCAACATATTAGTTCTTCCCAACTTGATCTATAGCTTCAATGCAATTCCAATCAAAATTGAAGCAAGTTACTGTGTGGATATTGACAAACTGATCCTAAAGTTTATATGAAGGGGCAATAGACCCAGAATAAACAACAAAATATTGAAGAAGAAGAACAAAGTTAGAGGCTGATGCTACCCAAATTCAAGACTTAGTAAAAGTTACAGTAATTAAGAGAGTGTGGTATTGGTGAAAAAATAGACAAATAGATCAATGGAATATAACACAGAACCCAGAAATAGACTCTTGTAAATATGATCAACTGATTTTTGGTAAAGGAGCAAAGGTCATACAATGGAGCAAAAATAATCCCTTCAACAAATGGTGGTCAAACAACTGGACATTCACATGCAAAAAAAAAAAAAAGAATTAGGCACAGACTTTACACTGTTCTCAGAAATTAACTCGAAATGGATCATGGGCCTAAACGTAAAATGCAAAACTAGAAAACTGCTACAGTATAACATGGCAGAAAACTCAGATGACCTTGGGTATGGTCATGCCTTTTAGATACATCATCAAAGGCACAATCTATGAAAGAAATAATTGCTAGGCTGAACTTCATTAAAATTAAAAATTTCTGCTCTGTGAAAGACAATGTCAAGAGAATGGGAAGACAAGCCACAACCTAGGAGGAAATATTTGCAAAAGACATATCTGATAAAGGACTGTTATCCAAAATGTACAAAGAACTCTTAAAACTCAACAGTAAGAAAACAAATAATCATAGTTAAAACCAGGCCAAAGACCTTAATAGACACTTCACCAAAGAAGAGATACAGATAGCAAATAAGTATATTAAAAGATGCTCCTCATCATGTGTTATCAGGAAAGTGCAAATTCAAACAATGAGATACCATTACATACCTGTTAGAATGGCTAAAATCCAGAACACTGACAACAATAAGTGTTGGTGAGGTTGTGGAGCAACAGGAACCCTCATACATCGCTGGTGAGAATACAAAATGCTACAGCCACTTTGGAAGACAGTTTTGTTGTTTCTTACTAAACTAAATATACTCTCACCATACAATCCACCAATTGCACTCCTTGGTATTTATGCAGAGTTGAAAATGTATGTCCACACAAAAACCTACAGATGGATATTTACAGCAGCTTTATACGTATTTGCCAACACTTGGAGGCAACCCCAGAAGTCCTTTAGTAGGTGAAGAATAAATAAACTGTGGTACATCTAGACAATGTAATATTATTTAGAGTTAACAAGAAATGAATTTTTTTTTAACATCTTTATTGGAGTATAATTGCTTTACAATGGTGTGTTAGTTTCTGCTTTATAACAAAGTGAATCAGCTATACCTATATCCCCATACCTCCTCCCTCTTGTGTCTCCCTCCCACCCTCCCTATCCCAGCAAATTACACACATATTACTAAGTGAAAGAAGCAAACCTGAAAAGGCCACATACTGTATGATTCCAACTATATGACATTATGGAAAAACTATGGAGACAGTAAAAAGATCAGTGGTTTAGATCTGGGTCAAGAGTTGGGGTGAGAGAAGGATAAATAGGTGACACACAGAAGACTTTTAGAGCAGTGAGAATGCTCCATATGAGATCATAATGATAGATATATATGATTATACATTTGTTCAAGCCCATAGAATGTAAAACACCAAGAGTGAATCGTAATGTAGACTATGACTTTGGGGTGATTATGATGGGTCAATGTACATTCATCAGTTGTAACAAGTGTAACACTCTGGTGGGACATGTTGATAATATGCATGTGTGGGGGCAAGTGGTATATGAGAAATCCTTACACCTTCCTCTCAATTTCACTGTGAACTTAAAACTGCTCTAAAGAATAAAGTAAAAAAAACCAACAACTTTGTTTTTGAAAACTATAACTTCTCTCATTGATTGTCTTTTCCCCCTTAACTCCCCATGTTCTCCATATTCTCGGACTGAGCGAATGACTACATTTTTCATTTTAAATGGTTCTTCATAGGAAATGCTTTTTTTCTTTTCCCTGAACATGACTTTCTTCTGTGATAATGAAAATGATTGACATGTTTAAAATAAAGATCATTCAGTTAGTATTCTAGGCAATTTTCAAAAATTAGCAAATTTCCCCTTGAAATTTCTTGTTTAATGTCTTAAATTTGCTATTGCTAGTTTAATAGTGGCTCAAAAAAGATGATAACACTTTGAAATAATTAGACTGGTTATCCAAACACTGATACATGTAAGGGGAATATCTACTTTAATGCACAGACACCACAAGTTAACCAAAATTATTCCAAATAAAAAATTAATATAAAATTTGATTATAATATTTAATTAGAATTACTTTCAAATATGGATTTTAAAATCTTATTCTGTAGTATTACTGCAATTCTCCAAAATGTATAGTTTACGAACAGTGTATAAATTCTTTTGCTAAAAACTACATTTTTAGAAATAATATGTAGTTTATTTTATAAAATATTAATACCTATTTTTAACCTAATGAAGTATTAGTGGTTTGAGATATTTCAGAGTGAAATAGGAATGTAGACATCACTCTGAAATTACAGGAGTTTAAATTGCTGCAGTTTTAACTATTATTAATACTCTGGCTCTTTCTTGGTATGGAATTCACATTTTTGGATGATGTTTCTTGTTGGCATGAATTTTGTCTTTAAAAATGAATTTAACTTAAGGCCACATCTTGTTGAACAAAATAAACCTTCAGTGACTTGTTTAATATAGACAAATTATCTTTCTATTTTGCTATTCTCACAGTCTGCATTTTACTTGAGTACCTTACCTGCATTCTTCAACTGTTAATAAACTTTAACTTACTCCTCCTCTTTCACCCTTCTCTGGTAACCAGTATGGTTATAATTAATACAATTTCATGGAGTGAATATCAGAAAACCCAATGATAAATTTCTCAACAACTACTTACTGACAGGAAATGTGAAAGAACTTCTAGAAGCAAGAAAAGACATAGTACACCTTAGTTATAGCCATGATCTTATTCCTTCTATGGATTTGGTTTATCTTTAGACCTCACCAAGTTGCCTTTCAAATTAATGTCAAAGATGAGTAGACAGAGAGAGTATTTCAATCTCCCTCACCATGGCATTGTTTATTTTTTTAGTACAATCCAAGCGTCAACTCCTTAGATGCTCAGTAAGTCTACTGGGTTATCTTGTACTCTTAGATTTGATATAATTAGTTTCAACTTCCAACCCAGTGTCCCTTTTTTTATCTTCAGTTTCTTGATAGCCAGTTACTATTGGCTTGAGTTCCTGATGTTGTTTTATCCTCTTTGTCTACTGTACCATTTCTCTCATTTATCTTCTGCCTATATTAATTCCTTTCCCATACCATGTTGTCCCATTATTCTGTTTCTAAATTACCAACTTTGCCCAGTTTAATTCTGCTTCCAAATTACCATCAATGCAGGCTGATTCTCTGGAAAATTTTATTGGATACTTAGGGCCAAAAAAAGTTTACATCACAGGACAACATATCACTTAAAATCAGATAATAGATATTTGTATATGTTAGATTTTGCTCCATAAAAAACCACTTCAAAATGGTAAGCTAACAACAATTTTATTACTGCTTCTGAGTCTGTGGTTGATTATGCAGTTCTACAGCCATCTGAGGGCTGATTGATCTAGGATTGTTTCTCCCACATATTGGGAAGTAGTGTTGGCTGTTGGGCTGGGGCAGTAGGGATGACTGGGCCATGTGTCTTTTACCATCCAGTGGACTAGCCTTGTCTTTTAACATGGTAGCAGCAACATAATTTTGAAGAGTTAGCAAGAGACAAGCCTTTAATACACAAATACTTTTTAAATCTCTGTTTCTGTCAGGTTTGCCATTGACCAAAGCAAGGCATATGGCAAAACTCAGAATCAGTGTGGGAGGTAAATACTCAAGGGCAAGGATAAGAGAAGGAGAATTATTAAGCCAATTTGTAAACAATCTGCCAAACATTGTTTAACTTTTTTATCATTTATATTTTTATTGTTCATCTTTTCTTATAAGGCACATACATCCAACCACATTGCTGTGTCCCATAGATTTTGAATTGTTGTGTTTCTGTTTTCATTTGTTTCTAGATATTTTTTAATTTCCTCTTCATTTTCTTCAGTGACCCATTTGTTGTTTAGTAGCATGTTGTTTACCTTCTATGTGTTTGTGTTTTTTGCAGTTTTCTTCCTTGTAATTGATCAATAGTCTCACAGCATTGTGGTTGGAAAAGATGCTTGATATGATTTCAGTCTTCTTAAATTTGCTGAGACTTGCTTTTCAGCCTAGCATCTGATCTATCCTGAAGAATGTTCCATGTGCACTTGAAAAGAATATATATTCTGCTGCTTTTGAATGGTATGTTCTATATATACCTATCTATTAAGTCCATCTGGTCTACTGTGCCTTTAAGGCCAGTGTTTCCTTATTGATTTTTTGTCTGGATGATCTGTCCATTGATGTCAGTGGGGTGGTAAAAGTTCTCTACTATTATTGTGTTACTGTCAATTTCTCATTTCATGTCTATTAATATTTGCTTTATGTATTTAGGTTCTCCCATGTTGGATGCATATATTTACAGTTGTTACATCTTCTTCTTGGATTGAACCCTTGATCATTATGTAATTTCCTTCTTTGCCCCTTGTTAGAATCTTTGTTTTAAAGATTATTTTGTCTGATATAAGTATTGCTACCCTGGCTTTCTTTTCATTTCCACTTGTATGAAATACCTTTTGACATCTTCTCACATCCAGTCTGTGTGTGTCTTTAGATCTGAAATGAGTCTCTCGTAGGCAGCATATATACGGGTCTTTTTAAAAATCCATTCAGCCACTCTAAGTCTTTTTACTGGAGCATTTAGTACATTTATGTTGAAAGTAATTATTGATAGGTACGTACTTATTGCCATTTTGTTAGTTGTTTTGGGTTTTGTAGTTCTTTTTGTTCCTTTTTTCTTTTGCTCTCTTCCCTTATGATTTGATGACTATCTTTAGTGTTATGTTTGGATTCCTTTCTCTTTTGTGTGTGTTTATCTATTATAGATTCTTGGTTTGTGGTTACCATGAAGTTTATACATAGCAATCTAACTATCTATCTATGTATCTATCTATCTATGTATCTATCTATCTATCTATCATCTATCTATCTATGTATCTGTGTATCTATCTATCATCTCTGATTATTTTAAGTTGCTGATCTCTTAAGTTCAAATGTATTTTAACAACCCTGCATTTTACCTGCCCCTGCAGTGTTTACAGTTTTTGACATCATATTTTTTTATTCTTTTGTTTTTTTGTATCCCTTAACTACTTATTGTGGATATAGATGAATTACTACTTTTGTCTTTTAACCTTCCTACTAGCTTTATAAGTGGTTGATCTATTAACTTTACTTTATATTTGCCTTTACCAATGACATTTTTCCTTTCATAGTTTTCATCTCTAGTTGTAGCATTTTCCACCTAGAGAAGTCCCTTAATATTTCTTATAAAGCTGGTTTGGTAGTGCTGACCTCTTTTAGCTTTTGCTAGTCTGCAAAACGTTTGATTTCCACTTCAAATCTGAATGAAAGCCTTGCCAGGTTAGTATTCTTGGTTGTAGGTTTTTCCTTTTATCTCTTTAACTGTATCATGCAACTCCCTTCTGACTGGTAGAGTTTCTGCTAAAAAGTCAGCTGATAGCCTTATTGGAGTTCCTTTGTATGTTATCTGTTGCTTTTCCCTTACTGTTTTTAATACTCTCTCTTTATTTTTAACTTTTGCCATTTTAATTACAATGTGTCTTGGTGTGGTTCTCTTTGGGTTGATCCTGTTTGGGAATGTCTGTGTTTCCTAGACCTGGATATCTATTTCCTTTCCCAGGTTTTCAGCTATTATATGTTCAAATATGTTCTTTTCCTCTTCCTTTCTTTCTTCTCCTTCTGGGACCCCCATAATGCGAATGTTAGTAGGCTTGATGTTGTCTCAGAGGTCTCTTAAACTGTCTTCATTTTTAAAATTCTTTTTCTTTTTTCTATTCATCTTGAGGGATTTCCACTACTCTGTCTTCCAGCTTGCTGATCTGTTACTCTGTATCATCATCATCATACTGTTGATTCTTTCTAGTGTATTTTTAAAATTTCAGTTATTGTGTTTTTCAGCTCTATTTGTTTCTTCTTTATATGTTCTAATTCTTTGTTAAAAACTTATAACTTCTCACTGTGTTCATCCATTCTTCTCCCGAGTTCTTTGAGCATCTTTATGATCATTACCTTGAACTCTTTATTGAGTAGATTGCTTATCTCCACTTCAATTTCAAAAGTGGCTTTGTGTAAGAAATGTCCTATGGGGCCCAGCAGCACACTCTCCTTTGGTCACCAGAGCTAGGTGCTTTAGGTGTACCCTCTATGTGGGTTTTTCTGTTGTGGCAGGCTAACTATTGTGGGCATGCTAGGTGTAGCTGGTCCTTGAATTTGGTTGGTTGTCAGGCCCAGCCTTGTGTGGAGGCTGCTGGCCACTGATGGTGGGACTGGGACCTCACCCAGTGGTTGTTATGGCCAGGGAAGTCCAGGTCTTGGTGCCAGCCCACTGGTGGGCAGGGATGGCTCATGAAGCAGCTGGTTATGGAGCTCCAAGTGGAGCTATGGCTATGGCTGGCCCACTGGTGGGTGGAACCAGGTCCTGGGGTGGCCAGCTGTGAGACTTGGGGTCCCGGAGCTAGTGTTGACCTGATGATGGGTGGGGCCATGACCCAGGAGGGTCCCAGGGCTGATGTCAGTCTGTTGGTAGGTGGGACTGATTCCTGACATGGCTAGCTGCAGGGTCCAGGCTGTTCCAGAGCTGGTGACCATCCACTAGTGGGTGGCCCCAGATCTCAGGGCAACTTCCTGAGGGACCCAAGGTGTTTTAGAACTGGTATTGGCCTGCTGTTGTGAAGGGCTGAGGCCCAGTGTGTCCTGGGGTGCTGATGGCCTGCTAGTGGGTGGGCCAGGTCTTGACATAGCTGGATGTGGGACTACTGTGGTCCTGGGGCTGGTGTTGGCCCACTGCTGTGCAAGACCAGGGCCCAGGAGGTCCCCAGGCTGGTGCCCACCCAGCAGTGGGTGAGACCAAGTGTTGGGACTCATGCCAGCTCACTGAAGGGTGGAGCAAGGTCCTGGGGTCTCTAGTTGCGGGGATCTTGGGGGTCCAGGGTTGGTGTCAGCACACTGGTGGATAGGGCTGGGGTCTATTGGGTTCCCAGGGCTAGTTCCAGGCCATGGCAGACGGGGCTGTGTTCTGGGCCCTTTGCTGGTGGGGCTGGGTCCAGGGGTAGCTGGGAGCTCAGGAATCCAGCCTGCTGGTGGGTGGAGCTGTGTCCCCTCCCAGCTAGCTGTTTGGCCTGAGGTGTCCCAGGGCTGGTGCTGACCAGCTGGTGGATAGGACCAAGTCCTAGCACTAATAAGTTAGAGGGAGGATTCCAAAATGGCACTTGCCAGCACCGGTGGGATAAGCTCCCCAAAATGGCTGCTGCCAGTGTTTATGTCCCCAGGGTGAGTCCCAATTGCCTCCTGCCTCTCCCAGAGACTCTCCAAGATCAGGAAGTGGGTCTGATCCAGGCTCCGTTCAAATTACTGCTTCTGCCCTGGGTCTCAAAGAGTGTAAGATTTTGTGCACACTCTTTAAGAGTGAAGTCTGTATTTCCCACAGTTATCTGGCTCTCCCCGAAGTAAGCCCCACTGGTCTTCAAAAACAAATGTTTTAGGGGATCATCTTCCCAGTGCAGGACCCCTAGGCTGGGGATGTGGAGCTCAGATCCTTCACTCCTTGGGGAGAACCTCTGCAATTATAATTATCTTCCTGTATGGGCCTTGACTATACTGTGTCTCCGCCCATCCTACCCATCTCATTGTGGTTCCTTCTTTATATTTTTTAGTAGTAGAAGATTTTTCTGCCAGTCTTCAGGTCTTTCTCATTGATAGCTGCTCTATAAGTAGTTGTAATTTTGATGTGCTTGTGGGATGAAGTGAGCTGAGGGTCTTCTTACTCTGCCATCTTGGCCACTCCTCTACTTTAGCTCTTTTTAACCTCTTTTCCTATGTCATCTAAATCCGACCTCCAAAGACCGAATTTTTGTAAACAAACCTACTGATGAGGTATATTTACTGTATAAGTAAAATGGCTCTCTCTATGATAGAAATTCAGGGTACAACTCAATCTTTTCCTAACAGTTATACAAATATGAAGATGAAAATGTGAATTCTCACAAAATAGTAATAGTACTCTTATGTATTCAGTGTATAAACAAGGCTTTGGATTTATAAACCACTTAAGATAGTTTTGGGGCCCCTCTAGGGGGCATTTGTAGTTGAAAATTTTACAGCATATTTGGAAAAACCTTTCAGAAAATGGATATTGCAAGACAGACTGGTACGAAAAGAGAACTGTGCTGATGCTGACAGAAGGAAGCATGAACATTTTGAAATAGTATTTTTTTTTAAATCGAGTTGTATGAAAGTGCCCGATTTTATTTTAAAAACCTAAGAGAAATTTGCTGCAGTTTTCAAATCTAATTATCAGTGACAGTAACTTTAAAACCTGAAACAGTTTACTTAGTGACTTATTTTATTCCTGGGAGAGAAGCAGAGTTGTGACCTAGACCAGGATCTAAGGAACTTCCCTGTCATGCTGAGGTAGCAACCTGATCTGGGTGTAGAATATGTGATTTCACTTTATGATTCCTATAGGAGTAGAGATTAGTGCTCTGATATATGTAGTTATTCAGAAATACAATCAGATTATCATATTTGGATCAATAACAGGCATAACTGAACCTCTTTGACACCTGTATCACTAGGATATGTGCTTGAGTAGGGTGATCTGATAAAATATGGGACATCCAATTAAATTTGAATTTCAGATAAACAACAAATAATTTTTTGTATAAGTATGCCCTAAATATTGCATTGGAGATATCTATCTATGCTAAAAATTATTTATCTGAAATTCAAATTTAATGGGGAATTCTGTGTTTCTATTTGCTATTTCTGGAACCTTGTCAGCTTAGGACAACATGAGGCTTAAGAGTCAGGACATATACATAAAAAGTACTAACAAAAGGAAATACATTGTGGTGGATTTAACACGTATATCTACAAATTCTTTGGCACTCCTTCATTGACAGATGGGGACTATGTCCCTGTCTTTGAATCTGGTTTGGATTTAGGGATTTGCTAGTATTCAATAGAATGTAGAGGAGATGCCACTCCATGCCTACCAAGCCTGGGTCATAAAAGGCGTGTGCAGACACTCACTGTTGAAGCACTGAGCCACCAGGTAAGAAGACTAACTACCCTGAGGCCACCATGCTGTAAGGAAGCCCAGGTCACAGGGAAAGGCTCAAGTAGCTGCTTTAGCCAACAGCCCCAGCTTAAGTCCCACTGAGGTAGCAGCTTAGAGCCAACATCAACCACTAGGCATATGAGTGAAGTCATCTCCAGATGATTCAAGACCCCAGCCACTGAGTAACTCCCAGATGAAACACAGACATTGTGGAACAGAGATAAGCTATTCCTACTGTGTCCTATCTGAATTCTTGACCTACATCATCTGAGAGCATAATAAAGTGGTTGTTTTAAGCAACTAAGTTTTGGGGTAATTTGTTATGCAGTAATACTAACTGTAATACACATGTTAAGTACAAAGTGAATGGTTAACAATCTGTGATTCAGGAGTTTAAGGGAGGAAGAAGTCACCAAAAGCTTGGGTGGGGGTGGGGCTCCCCTTCTTGACTCTACTCCCATACTTGAAATGCATAGCTTTATAGGAAGTATAGGACATGGACAATGAGAAAAGGAAAGTGTGAAAGTGGATTTAATGGCAAAGATCTCTGTTCTTTTTCCTTTAAAGTTCTTCTCTTAGAATAATTGGAATTTAAAATAAATCAGCTTATGAAGCACTGGAAAGAAGATGAAGGGTTGAATGGAGAAGGAATAAATTAAACTCCCATCTTCATTCGTGGGTTATGCTTCTGAGTGTTTAAAGATAAAGCTATTATGACTGTGTATAGGACTTAATAGTCTTTAGGGAGACTGATAAACTGAGAAAGAGATTGCAGTAATTTTGGATTGGTGACTCCAGGCTGACTTAGTCACTTAAATTTCACGTTTCTTTAAAATTCTGAAACAAGGGCATTCTTAAGTGTTCTTTTAAAAGAACAGAAGAGTCTCATGGGAGAGCAAAGCAATTTGATGAAAAGAGACTTTTCTTCATGCTTTAATGCCTCTGAGGAAGTCTCCAAACTGCTGAACGATCAAAGATAAAAGCAAAAAAGAATATTTTTGCCTTTATTTGTGGCAAGATTTTTTGAGAGCTACCATGTGCAGATATTGTGGGGTAAGATACTAAAGGCTGAATCCTTTTCTTTGAAAACTTTATAATGTCAGGAGATGTTTATAATGTAAAGGATATTTGTACACTCCTCAAAGCTAAAACCTAGAGATTTCTATGTACAAATACAGTAGTATACTTTCTGTTTTAGGAGTGGACTTTGAGCAAAATATTGAGGTAGGTGTTGCTGAAACAGCTTCCTTCCTCTTACTGTATTCTTTACTCTCTTTACTCCCCTTCCCTCGCACCTTTCTGGACCTTCCCAGAACCCCTCAGTTCTCATGCTGTGTCTGACCTATTAGCTCCTCCCTTTCTCTACTACAATCTACAGTACTCATTTCTCTGAATTTCCTCCAAGGTATGCTTTGACGCTATCAATGTCTCCACACATGTCCATCCAAATGTACCTTCCCTTAGTGAGGCGTGGCAACCACATAGACTGGGTTTTCCAGGATAGATAGTACACAAACAATCCCATTGTCTCCATATATTGAAATTCCTCAGAAATCCCAACATTTTTATATTCAAACTATATCTCTCAGAACTTCACTCAAATCTGGGACTTCCCCGGTGGCCCAGTGGTAAAGAATAAGCCTTCCAAAGCAGAGGGCGTGGGTTCAATCTAGTTGGGGAACTAAGATCCCACATGCCACGGGGCAACTAAGCAGGCACGCCACAACTATTGAGCTCGTGCCTCAACAAGAGAGCCCGCGTGCTGCAAACTACAGAGCCCACGTGCTCTGGAGCCCATGTGCCACAACTAGAGAGAGAAAACCCACAGCCACAACTAGAGAGAAGCCCACAAGCTGCAACAAAGAGACCATGCGCCGTAATGAAAGATCCCACATGCCTCAATGTAGATCCCGTGTGCCACAACTAGGACCCAACGCAGCCATAAAAGTAAGGCAAATAAATAAATAAATAAATAAATAAATAAATAAGAGAATTTTGCTCAAATCTAAGAGGGACCCCAAATACTTTTACATCACGTGTTTAGATTCCTTGTGTCAAAGATTCTTATCCTCCACCCCTCATTGACTCTATTTAAAAAAAAAAAAATCAGTTTTCTGGTTACTCTACAGTTTTCATTAGAGACATTGGCATTTGCTTTACTCTCTTTGTCCTTGCCCAAGTTCTGGCATTTTCTCATCCACCCATCTATCCATCCTTCCAGTTTACTATTCATGTGAACAGCTCATATTATACCATAGCTTCACAGTTACTTGTGGCTCTCGACTTTGATGCCTTTCTTTCTTTTTCAATTTAGTTACCTGGCACAATTTATTTCCTGGCACATTATGTTAAGGAAATAAAAATACTTAAAATACAAGACAATTTTTATAAAGCATCCCCAGACTTTGGTAACAGAATCATCAGGTACTAACAGCACAAATTTCATTGGCCCTTGCTCTCCTCTAAGGATGTGGTACCTTTAAGCCCCTGCAAATTTTCACCCAATTAAGACTTCACTCTCCCTGAATGTGGGGGGGGGGGTGGTGGTGGTGTCTTGTACGTGCCTCAAAAGTGTTAGGTTCAGTCACTGTACATTGTCTATCCTGGTTTTCCTATGTTGCTCCATGAGCTTCTCAACCTCCTTTGCCTGAGGGGCTGCTTGTCAGTGCTCTATCTGCAGGTACCTCCTGTGAAAACACCCATGCTCGTGCCAAGTGTTCATTATCTTTGAATTTCCATAGTTTCCAAATCCCAGGGTAGGAAAGAATGCAAGCTACTCGGTTAGACTTTTGTCTTGGAGACTTAAGTAACACCCCTGATGCCTGTCCTATCTCAGATATTACCTCATGAAACAAACAAAAAGTTTTTACATCTTTTCATTTAATTTGCTTGTGCTATAGGTTTTTAGCAGTGGTTCCCAACCTTGAATGTGCATTAGAATCACCTGTTTAAATCATCCATTTAAAAATGCTGATGTCTCCCCCACCCCCCAGCGATTCTGATTTAATCCATCTGGGATGGAACCAACATAAGGTGATTCTACTGTGCTGTGAGGGTTGAGCATCTCTGGTTTATAGGCACTGACAGGAGGCTGACAGTGCTCATCTCCTCCCGGTTTTTATTCCAGGTACTTTCAAAATAGTGTTCCTCCTCCTTTGCATCAAAACAAATAGCCCTCGCCCTTCAGCAAATCATCTCAAAGCACCTACGTGATAGTGAGAGAAGTCTGAATTTTAGTTTGGTGCTTAAAATAAGAGTCCACAGCAGTTTTTATAAGGGAAGAATTCCAAGCACAGACGTCTGGTGGAGAAAAAGACTTACTGGTGTTGGAGGTTTCCCCATTTTAAGTAATCAGAAAAATCTTTGGCCCAGTTTTGAAAAAGATTGACTAGGATACAAAAATGAGCATGTATTACCTCATTTTCATCTTTAACCTATTTGATTTTTCTGTTCAATATATGGGAACACAGTTAATGTCACATATAATATTAATTCTGGATTTTGATAGGTTTCTCAGTTTCCCAGGGTCACAATTTATACTGAGCACAGGCGAATCATTTGAAGAGTCAATCAGTTATGCAATTTTCTCTGAATAATATGCAGAGGTGGATTTAGTGATGATAATGAAGTTGAAACTTTAGGGTCTCTGGAGGGCTCTAGAAATGTGTCCCTATAATCATATTTTTGTAAAATTTGCATAAGAAAGTTTTTTTTTTTCTTAAGAAGGGTCTCCTTCCCCAAACTGCAAAAGCTTCAGACCTCCCTTAACCTGATTATGTGGAATCCTTGAGAATCGTGCCAAAGTGAAATGGTTCTTATTTCAATGTCTTTATCTTTCATTTTCTTTTCTATTAGAAAAAAATGGGCTTATTTTAAGCCAATATGTGCCACTAACCATGTAAAGTTGCTAAATTACTGAAGTACTACTCTACCTGTTGGTAAAATAGCCATTGCCTCAAGCCCCCAAGTACCCCATACTACCATTCCATCTAACCCGGTTGTTCCCCTGAAGCTTACTGATGCCCCCCATGATCCAACCCCTAGCAAGGTAACATCTGGTACACCAGGGGGCCCTCCAGAACCCTGTTTCAGTGCAGTGGCCACGAGCATCCATTCTGATTGGTCAATACCTGTGCTAAATGAGTTATTAAATATGTTGAATATCAACCTTGCTCAAAAACAACTTAAAAAATTCTGTAGTTATATATCATAGGTAAGATGACTAAATGTTTAATAAAATATTTTTACACAGGTGACACTATAAAAAAATCCAACCTCTTTTAGAAATTATTTTTGGAAATTTGTTTTGGGCCCATTTAATATCTGGTTTATGTATGACTAAGAAAAGTCATGTCATATAGAAACCAGATCTTAGCTCAGTCAAAAAGGATTTGAGGAATACCTTAATAGAGCTTTTATTTGCAACTAGGATGGTTCTTAAAATATATTCAAAGAAGGAAGCCAGCTGCTAACACAAAGGAGTACACTACTCAACAGTCATTGTGTAGGAGTTGCTATGAGGGCTAGAAAGGAGATAGCACAGATATTCAACAATCGCTTAAATCTTTACCAAGAAATACATTTGGGAAACTGCTATACTTAAACTCTATCTAGAGATGATCCACACTTTAGATTAAAGAATATAAGCTCAGGGCATTCTCTGCATAATTTGGCAACCTAGGAATGAATAAATCATTTGGATCAGATTTGATGCACATGAGTGTTGAAAGTAAATGAAAAATTAATTTAAGACTAAGTTGTTTAAAATATATAAGCTCACTTTAGAACATAAAACACAGCATAATCTTTGAAAAGAATAACCTCACCTTATTATTTTCACAGATATTTTATTTGTAAACTGAAAAGAATCTATGGTTATACTATATTTATAGATTCAAAGACGCTTTGGTAATGTAATTATTAATAAACAGATAAAAATAAGCAACAAAGGGAAGAGGTGAAAGGTACTTTTGGGTAGAAAAAAGTGACCCCCATACATTTGCAAGGCAGGTTTATTTGAAGACTCACAAATGGCCTGAAACCACCCATGGGAATACTCAAATTTACAGATGCCAATAGCTTTTCTGAGTAAAAATCTGCCTATTCATTCAGGACTCAAAAAAACCTTTACTGAGTACTTAATATATTCCAGGCATTGTATTAGACTACTGATATGAAAGAATGAAGATGACATAGTCCCTGTCCTAAAGGGCACAGTCCCAGTGGTGGAGACAAACAGGTAAATAATAGCTCCATTCAATATAGCATGTAAGTGGTTTGTAGAAATGAATTAGTCACCTCTATATAATTATATATCTTTTTAGTATAAGATGCTGCTTGGCAGAAACTCCAAAGGAGTTTTCAAACCCAACACAGATTCTCTCCCACGGGTGTGACTCATCAGGAGAGAGTATTCCTTCCAGTGTTAAATGGAACCACATCATGCTATCTTGGAGCCCAGATTCCCTGAGTACTTAATGTGTACAACAGTGCAGCAATGGGGATTCCATTTGATCTCTGCCAATCTCTCCCATTTTTCTGGTCCAGCTATAGTGCTCTTCTGCCCACATTTCTGAGACAAACAATATCTGTTCTCTGCTTCTTTCGTAATGAAAGAAAACTTAGCCGTAATTGGATTCAAGTGCACACTTGCCCGCTTTAATCCCCAGGTTTAATCCCAAATTCCACCAGCAGGTGGTAGGGAAGTCAAACAGAGTAAACCTGTTTATAATGGTTTTGGGCTGAGACCACAATACAGTAATGATTTTGACACTACTGGATAAATAACATCTTCTATGTTTATAATAACACTTGTAGATATTGTTCTTGCTTACTTTATTTGACAAAAAATTTGTGGATTTTTTTGAACTACATTTTTAGTTTCTTAGAATTTCAAACAACAGAATTATTATTATTATTAAAGAATACTGTGTGAATGTGTATTGATTTGGCTTATTAAAGCTTACCCAAAGTAGCCATAGTCTTTATATTTAAGAAGAATACTATTTTAAAGTCTGAAAACAGAATTAATATGTGTTAATACAATATCTAGTAAAGTTTTCTTTCTAGAATAAAAAAATCTGAAAGTCTAGATATCTATTTTCTTTATTTCATTTCTTATTCTGCAAGTGAACCAAAAAGGACAGGGGTTTAACTGACCATTGTGATGCACAGGTCTTTGGAACACTCAATTGCATTTGGCATGTCACCCCAGGACACTCGAGGTCCTTTCACATCCTCTGTGACACGGAAAGAAGTGAACAAACATCAGACACCTAAGATTCATTTTTGGTCCCTTTTTTCCCAAATAATTTTATACAAGTCCCTGCATGTACAAGTTTAAGAGTAAAGGAAAGAAAGGCTAATTAGAAGTAGAACATCAAGCTAATTTCCCTTAACTGGCAAACTTTCTAATACATAGTATGTAGGGCCTGTAAGATTGCATTTTAAACATACTTTGTGCCAAATATCTCCATGAATTATTCTGAAGAGAAATTATTTTAAAAGGGTATGTTTATTTCAGAAGAACTTCTTTGTTTTTTAGGAAGCATTCTGAGATAATTCATTCCTTTACATATATTTCTTAGTTAATGAAGGTATTTCTTTTCTAACTTTTGTTTCTTTTTGTATAACGAATATTTTCTTGATTTCAGTGGCTACTCTATCTCAATGAAGTAATGAAAATGGTCATGACAAATGATTCTTTCTTGATAATCCATGTAATCATTAGAGGAATAAATATAATATCTGGAAATTAGAATTAGAAGCTATTTTCTTTTGGTAAAATTTTAACATTTAAAAAGTTAATGTTAGGAAATAAAGTTAGCTGTTTTTAGCTATTGCAATCAATATATTTGATACACAGAATATCTGGCATTAGGCATGTGGTGTTAAAGTCTGAAATAATATTTCTTTTTTGAACTCCAATGTGTCTTTATCATAAATTACATTGTTGAAAATTCATTTGGTGGGAAGATGGAGGTGGCTTTTGAATCTTCTCAAATCCCCACAAAAGTAAACATAGTAACTAGATAGCAAAACCAGAAATATTCATGGACAACATTTATAATAAAATTAGGTGACATGAATTCTCTTGAATTTCAAAAGTAGGATCAAGCCATCAAGAGCTACAAGACATGCAAGGTATTAGCATATGTTCAGAAGAAAGCAGAAGAGAAACAATGGAGAGTCTAAAGGGCCTGAGAACAGGAGAACTTAAAATAATCAACAAATATTCACTGGAAAATATAGTGCAGGCAATTTTAGAATAGCAGCTGAAACTGGAAATGAGTTTTGCCCACTGCAAAAGTGGTGAATGCAGGGGCCTTCAGTAAGGCCTGCAAAGGCTAGAGAAATCTAGGGCCTATGGACTATTAAATTGACCAGCTAGGATTCCTTTTCAAGACAGGATCCCACCCCAAGGAGAAAGTGTTTGGAGTGAATTAAAAATTAGCCAATAGAGGGACAACCAGAGGACCAAAGGACAATGTTTAGGTGAGACTGGGGAAGGAGACAAGAGACAGGAAATCTCAGCAAGTTGCCTTATTATTTAACACTATATAAAAAAACCACAGAACAGGGAGTCCTGAAGTTAAAAAATGCTGAATTTAATGTCCTAAAAGTTCATGAAAACCAATTTTATATACACAAAAACCCCAGAAACTATTGAGGTCAAATCTCAGAAAAATTTGTTACAAGAATAAAAGAGAATAAAAATGAGAATAACATTTTTACAGATAACACAAGTTTGTTAGAAAGACCTGTTCCTGAAACACGTAAAAGCCATAAAACCTTCTACTTCAAAATAAGTTAATAGACATTAAGAAAATGATACAAATTATGAGAAATAATATAGTCAGAATTAGAAACTCTAAGAAAGTACGTGACTGAATGTGAGAATTAGAAATTAAATAAAAAGGAATACAAGAGTGAATAAGTACAACATATAATGCTTTAAGAGAAATATAAAGCAAAGAAGAGAAAAGTTGTAAAAACTAAAAAGAAAAAAATAAGGATTTGAGAGAAAGTGATAGATATTGAAAATAGACAGAGACTCTAATGTAAGGATAACAGAAGTCATTTAAGAAGAATAACCAAAGCAATGAAAGAAAATAAATACAAAAATATGAAATTTAAGAAAAATTTCCTGAATTTATAAAATATGTATCTGAAACTATATTTTGGAAGAGCACATCATGAACCTGAGGATATCGACCCAAATGACCACCACCAAGACATATGGTAATGAAGTTACTGAAAGAAGAACTCCTGTATTTCCTAACTGAACAGTACATGGAAGCTAGAAATTGTATAACTCTTGCTTGAATAATCAAACTTGTATTTGATTAAATAGAAGTATGTAAAAGTGTGAATGTGACAAACTTGGTCAGTGTATTGAAAACAATTATTTCAGATATTTTGTCCATTTACTGGATGTTTTAGGCAGGAGGGTAAGTTCTATCCCTGTAACTCCTTCCTGACTAGAAATGGAAGTCCTCCTTGGCTGCCTTTTAGTTATATCTTACTTTATCTGTGCCTCCCCAAGACTCTTAAATCCACAAAATTTTAGAGTTTCCTCAAAGCACAGGAAATATCTGTATTCCTACCTAAAATAAATGATTCTTTGACATTAAAACATTAAGGTTTTGAGTGTTTTTCACTGATACTCCTTGTCAAATCACCAAATTGTTTACTTCATATGTCTGTCCCAATCTTCAAGGAATATTATAATATTTTTCTACTGTTGCTGTAATACATTATCACAAATTTAGCAGCTTAAAACAATAAAAATTTATTATCTAACAGTCTGTAGGTCAAAAGTTTGGGCACAGAGTGGCTTAGATGTTTCCTCTGCTTCAAGTCCCACAAGGCTGGAATCAAAGTGCCAGCTGGTCTGCAATCCCTTCTGAAGGCTCTGAGGGAGAATCTGCTCCCAGGCTATTTGTGTCGTTGGCAGAATTCAGTTCCATGTAGTTGTAGGATTGGGGTCCCTACTTCCTAGGTGTCAGCTGGGAGTTGCCCTTGTCTTCATAAGAGGTGAAAACTGGACTGGAGACTGTAGTGTAGATGTACTGCCATAATGCATTTCTTAACACATCACCCCTGACTTAACCATCCAGGAAGTGACACATTAAGACAATGGCAATTTAGCACTATGTGTTTCCCATACTGTGGAGAATAGCTTAGAGTGTTCCCTTCCTCTCTGCTGGCAGGAGGATCCAAAAGAGAAAACCCAAAACATGCTAAGTCAAGCAAACTCATTTCTTTTCCCAGATGCATTAATTAGGTAAGTCATTCCTTTTCTTATAGAGGGAGTGAGTAATGAGGGAATTGAGAGACATCAGGAAAACATAAGACGAGGAATAACATTCCCTCCTCTCCCCCTCACCAAATTATAGGGATGTGTGATTTCTAATCATGGACAAGGAGTTCTTCCTCTCATTTAAGTCAATGAAAATAGTATTAGGAGTATATGGGAGGGATTCCCCTATTCCACATGCCATAGGTACCACACCTCCAGCTCCCTTGTTACAATCTCCTCTGAGCAGATTCTTTGTAGTTCCTGCACAGACTTCCACTCTCACCAAAGAATTTTTCCTTGGAAGAAATAATGTTGTAGTCTTTTCCCTGGGGCATATAACTCTTCCTACATTCTAAGCTGTTAGTATACATTAATGGTGTTGTGTGTAGATAAGCTTAGCTATTGGGCAGAATTTGTTCCAGTTTCTCCTGAGGTTTCAACTGGATCTTTTTCTGGGTGGGTGCTGCCTCTGTTATTCATAGACTGGCACATCCTCAGGGATAAGGACTCTGGGTCACCTAGATCTTTTACAATTTTAGTTCCTTCATGGGTGGATTGGACGGTCTCAGTACACTGTCCAGGGATGGAGAACAGTATGTGTGGAAGGGGTGCCTGCCTTGATAAATGTATCAGTTGTGCTCTTTTCCCTCCTTGTCTCATTTCCTGATGCCCTCTTTCTTTTTCTCAGCATGTCAGGCATAAAATCTCTGCCACCCTGACCAGGGGTATAATTTTTCTAAAACATCTCTATGGGGCTGTGATTATTTAATTGGATTCACTTGATTTGGCCTGTCCTATTTTTTGCCTGTGTTTTGTACACAAGAAAGTGTCCCCAAGAATATCTAACCTTGGATGGTGACTAGCCGGTTTTTATAAGCATAATCATCATTTTACTCAGGTCTGACATAGCTAAGACTGAAATCAGAATAATCTAAAACCTTCTCTCAATTTCGACTTATTTAGGCTGGTGATGGGAAGATATTTATCAGTCCTCAGGTTAAAGGGATCCCATATACTTCAGATATTCTTCACTATTCAAATCTCACTGTCCAAATATTTACTTTATATATTTGCAAAAAATTTTTACCCATAATTCCTTGAACTCAAAACCTGCTATAATGAATATGTTTGTGCACCAGCAAAATCATTTTAATTGGGGAGGGCTCAGGGAGAGAAGAGATAAAACGGGCTACATCTCAGCTGTTCTCCCAATAGAATTACAGCATGTGTGCTTTTATTGTTCAACGAGTTTGCATTATTGTTATCAGCTTATTACTTTTGCCCTGAGAGTTCAGCCTTTAAGTTTCCCAGTGTCTGCCTCCATAAAGAGCCTGTAGGTACTACCAACCTGGGGTCTAAATTAGACAAGTGTTAATTTTATTTGAAGTCAGAAGGATGGTTAGTTAGCATTTGAAATACTCTAACGAGGCATACTCTTTCAACATACAGTTAGTTAGCATTTGAAAGAATCTAATCAGGAGAGGCACCTGCTCTTCAGAGGCACTGCTACTAGCACTTTCACTATCTCCATCTAAATCAATACTAGTAGGTGTCCTAATTATAGCATATGGGATGTTGATTTTTCACTGGTGAAATGAGTGTTCAAGATATATGGGTTGGTTAGAAATACTACATAGGCACCTTTGACATACATAAAAAAAGACTAGGTGTCCAGTGAGCCAAGCAGCCTGGACCAGTGGTTCTTGACTAGGGGGCAATTTTTCAGTTTGGCAATGTTAACATTTTTGGTTGTCTCAATTGGAAGGAGGGGCTGCTACTGACATCTTGTGGGTAGATGCTAGGGATGTTGCTTAAAATGCTATAATGTACAGAACCTTCCCACCCCCATCACCCCAACAAGAATTATCTGGCCCAAAATACTGGTAGTGTCAAGGTTGAGAAACCCTAGCCCAGACTCTTCAGGGTGGTGCCCTAGGTCTAGGGCTCTATTTGTCTCTATGTGTAGCCATTAACTGAGGATTTTGTCTTCTGCTTTTGATTAGAAATTTAGCTGACACCTGCTGCCAGAATATTGCTACAATTCCCTCAAGTAAACCTTTCATGGAAGGTGCTAGCTGGAGTTCATAACAGGTCAGAGAACTGGGACTTAACTATTTTTGTGCCTGCTTGTTAATATATGTTTCGATATGTTGCAGAATTCAATATGAAACTTACTCTCATTGTAATGGAACACCTGACAGATCAAGAGATTTTTTTTTTTAGGCTTCCCTTCCAATGGATTTTTATTTTTTGTGACTATAGTTACAATGTCTATGCTATTTAGATGGTAGGATAATAAGTTGACATTAAATTAATCAAAAGTATTTTGTTTTCTCAAGCATTTGTAAATTAGGATTTTACAGAGATTTTGAGAGCAAAGGCCTATGGCTTTTACCTACCTCTCATAATTAGAGTCTATTTATTTTTATCAAAATAACCTAATAATTGTGTATAACTAATTTTGCTTCAATAAGTTTCCAAAAGGCAAGGTACAGCTTCAACCTTCTATCACACTGAGTACTCAGTAGCTTGAAGTGCTGACATGCTCAAATATTTGTGCATATATTCAATAGATTATATTGAATACCTTCTATATACCAGGCACTGTTATAGTTCCTATGGATATAATGATGAACAAAACGGGCAACAAACTTACTTTCCTGTGGATTATATTAGAAATATGTCTGAGTTCCAATTGTGAGCACAGCTGAATTCTTTGGCTAGTAGCAAATTATTTACAAGGCAAATTAGTGGATGTAAATAAGTGTGAGAGTGGGGGGGGGGGGTCACAGGCTATTGTCAATTTTACACTAACAGATAAATATTACCCTCAGAACAAGTTTTCCCCTCAATTTTTATGAAAATCTTTGCATATAAAATACCTGGGCTAATCACTCATAAATTAAGAGAATCTGTAAGTATAGTTTCTACAAATCATTGCTACATGAGAGAGAAAATAAGAAAGAATATTTGGTAAAGTCTCTGGGTTATTTTAAATTATAGGACTGATCCCTCTCCTTCACATGCAGAAAAGTCCTCCTTCCCCTTGCTTCAATTTCACTTCTATAAATCACCATTATAGTATTTTTCTTTCTTAAAAATCATTTATTTATTTCTAAAGTATAGTAGATTTACAATATTGTGTTAGTTTCATGTGTACAGCATAATGATTCAGTATTTTTGCAGATTATATTCCACTATAGGTTATTACAAGATAATGAGTATAATTCCCTGTGCTCTACAATATATAGTATATCTTTGTTACTTACCTATTTTATACATAGTAGTTTGTTAATCTCACACCCCTAATTTCTTCCTCCCCACTTCCCTCTCCCCTTCGGTATCCACAAATATAGAAAACCTTTGGTTTCTGTATCTGTGAGTCTATTTCTGTTTTGCATTATACATTCATTTGTATTACTGTATTATTTTTTAGATGCCAATATGAGTGAAATCATATAGTATTCATCTTTTTCAGTCTGACTTATTTCACTAAGCCTAATATTCTCTAGGTCAATCCATGTTGCTGAAAGTGGCAATATTACATTCTTTTTTTATGGCTGAGTAGTATTCCAATGTATGTATATACCACATCTTCTTAAGCCAATCATCTGTTGATTGGTATTTAGGGTGCTTCCATATCTTGGCAATTGTAAATAGTGCTGCTATGAACATTACGGTGCATGTATTAATATTTTCTTAAATCAGTGTATTCTTTTTTTTTCAGATATATACCCAGGAGTGAAATTGCTGGATCATATGGTAGTTCTATTTTTAGTTTTTAAAGACCGCCATTCTGTTTACCATAGTGGCTGCACCAATTTACCTATAGTGTGCAAGGGTTCCCTTTTCTGCACATACTCCCAGACATATGTTATTTGTGTTCTTTTTGATGATAGCCATTCTAACAGGTGTAAGGTGATATCTCATTGTAGTTTTGATTTGCATTTCTCTAATAATTAATGTTGAGCATCTTTTCACGTGCCTGTTAGCCCTCTGTATGTCTTCTTTGGAAAAATATCTATTCAAGTTCTCTGCTGATTTTTGATTGGATTTTTATTTTTATTATTGTTTTTAAGTTTTAGTTTTTATTTATTTATTTATTTTTGGCTGCGTTGGGTCTTCATTGCTGCGCACAGGCTTTCTCTAGTTGAGGCGAGCAGGGGCTACTCTTTGTTGCAGTGGGCTTCTCATTGCGGTGGCTTCTCTTGTTGCCTAGAGCACAGGCTCTAGGCACGTGGGCTTCAGTAGTTGTGGCAGACGGGCTCAGTAGTTGTGGCTCGCAGGCTTTAGAGCACAGGCTCAGTAGTTGTGGTGCACCGGCTTAGTTGCTCCGCAGCAGGTGGGATCTTCCTGGACCAGGGCTGGAACCCATGCCCCTACAATGGCAGGCGGATTCTTAACCACTGTGCCACAAGGGAAGTCCTGATTGGATTTGTAAATATTGAATTGTATGAGTTGTTTGTATGTTTTGGTTATTAACCCCTTGTCAGTCACATCATTTGCAAATATTTTCTCCCATTCTGTAGGTTGTCTTCTCATTTTGTCAGTGGTTTCCTTTGCTGTGCAAAAGCTTTTAATTAGGTCCCATTTATTTTTGCTTTTATTTCTTTTGCCTTAGGCAATTGATGCAAGAAAATATTCCTATGATTTATGTCAAAGAGTGTTTCTGCCTATGCTCTCTTTTAGGAGTTTTATGGTTTCATGTCTTACATTTAGGTCTTTAAACTACTTTGAGTTTATTTTCGTATATGGTGTGAAGGAATGTTCTAATCTCATTGATTTATATATGGCTGTCCAGTTTTCCCAGCACCACTTGTCCAAGAGAATTTTTTCCATTGTATATTCTTGCCTCCTTTGTTGATTAATTGACCCCAGATGCATGGGTTTATTTCTGGGCTCTCTATTCTGTTCCACTGACCTATCTATGCATCTGTTTTTGTGGCAATCCCATGTTGTTTTTATTACTGTAGCTTTGTAGTATTGTCTGAAGTCTGGAGGGGTTATACCTCCAGCTTTGTTCTTTTTTTTTTTCAGGATTGCTTTGGCAATTCAGGGTCTTTTGTGGTTCTATATAAATTTTAGGATGACTTGTTCTAGTTCTGTGAAAATTGTTCTGGGTATTTTGATAGAGATTGCATTGCTTTGGGTAGTATGGCCATTTTAATAATATTAATTCTTCCAATTCCAGAGTACAGGGTGTATTTCCATTTTTCTGAGTCATTCTCAAATTCCTTCATCAATGTTTTATAGCTTCAGCATATAGGTCTTTCAAATCCTTGGTTAAGATTATTCCTAGGTTTTTTTTTTTTTTAATGTGATTTTATTTATTTATTTATTTCATTGAAGTATAGTTGATTTGCAATGTTGTGTTAGTTTCAGGTGTACAGCAAAGTGATTCGGTTACACACATATATATATATATTTTCAGATTCTTTTCCCTTACAGGTTATTATAAGATATTGAGTATAGTTCCCTGTGCTATACAGTATTTCCTTGTTGGTTATCTATTTTATATATAGTAGTATGTATATGTCAATCCCAAACTCCTATTTTATCCCTCCCCCTTTTCCCTTTGGTAACCATGAGTTTGTTTTCCATGTCTGTGAGTCTCTGTTTTGTAGATAAGTTCATTTGTATCATTTTATTAGAGCCCAAATAAATTGATATTATATGATCTTTGTCTGGCTTACTTAGTATGATCATCTTTCATGTTGCTGCAAATGGTATTATTTCATTCTTTTTTATGGCTGAGTAATATTCCACTGTATAAATATGCCACATCTTCTTTATTCATTCATCTGTTGATGGACATTTAGGTTGCTTCCATATCTTGGCTATTGTAAGTGGTGCTGCAATGAACATTTTGGTGCATGTATCTTTTCGAATTATGGTTTTCTCCAGATATATACCCAGGAGTGGTATTGCTGGATCATATGGTAGTTCTATTTTTAGTTTTTTAAGGACCCTCCACACTGTTCTCCATAGTGGCTGTACCAATTTACATTCCTGCCAACTGTGTAGGAGGGTTCCCTTTTTTCTCCACACCCTCTCCAGTATTTATTATTTGTAGACTTTTTGATGATGGCCATTCTGACTGGTGTGAGGTGATACCTCATTGTAGTTTTGATTTGCATCTCTCTAATAATTAGTGATGTTGAGCATCTTTTCATGTGTCTTTTGGCTGTCTATATGTCTTCTTTGGAGAAATGTCTATTTAGATCTTCTGCCCATTTTTTGACTGGGTTGTTCGTTTGTTTTTTGATATTGAGCTGTATAAGCTGTTTGTATATTTTGGAGATTAATCCCTTGTTGGTCACACCATTTGCAAATATTTTCTCCCATTCTTTTCATTTTGTTTATAGTTTCCTTTACTATGCAAAAGCTTTTAAGTTTAATTAGGTCCCATTTGTTTATTTTTGTTTTTATTTCCATTAATTTAGGAGACATCCAAAAAGATATTGCTACAATTTATGTCAAAGAGTGTTCTGCCTGTGTTTTCCTCTAGGAGATTTATAGTATCTGGTCTTACATTTTGGTCTTTAATCCATTTTGAGTTTATTTTTGTGTTTGGTGTTAGACATTGTTCTAATTTCATTCTTTTATGTATAGCTGTCCAGTTTTTCCAGTACCACTTACTGAAGAGATTGTCTTTTCTCCATTGTATAGTCTTGCCTCCTTTGTCGTAGATTAGTTGATCATAGGTGCATGGGTTTATTTCTGGGCTTTCTATCTGTTCCATTGATCTATATGTCTGTTTTGGTAAATGTAGTTTTGTAGTATAGTCTGAAGTCAGGGAGCCTGATTCCTCCAGCTCCGCTTTTTTTTCTCAAGATTGTTTTGGCTATTTGGGGTCTTTTGTGTTTCCATTCAAATACAATTTTTTTGTTCTAGTTCTATGAGAAATGCCATTGGTAATTTGATAGGGATTGCAGTGAATCTGCAATCTATGGAGATTGCCTTAGGTAGTATAGTCATTTGGGCAATCTTGATTCTTTCAATCCAAGAACATGGTATATCTTTCCATCTGTTTGTGTCATCTTCGCTTTCATCAGTGTCTTATAGTTTTCTGAGTTTAGGTCTTTTGCTCCTTAGATAGGTTTATTCCTAGGTATTTTATTCTTTTTGACGTGATGTCAGATGGGATTGTTTCTTTAATTTTCCTTTCTGATCTTTCATTGTTAGTGTGTAGAAATGCAACAGATTTCTGTGTATTAATTTTGTATCCTGTGACTTTACCAAAATCATTGATGAGCTCTAGTAGTTTTCTGGTAGCATCTTTAGGATTTTCTATATATAATATAATGTCATCTGTAAACAGTGACAATTTTACTTCTTTTCCAATTTGGATTCCTTTCATTTATTTTTCTTCTCTGATTGTTGTGGCTAGGACTTCCAAAACTATGCCGAATAAAAGTGGAGAGAGTGCACATTCTTGTCTTGTTCCAGATCTTAGAGGAAATGTTTTCAGCTTTTCAACTGTTGAGTATGATGTTAGCTATGGGTTTGTCATATATGGCCTTTATTATGTTGAGGTAACTTCCTTCTATGCCCATATTCTGGAGAGTTTTTAACATAAATGGATGTTGAATTTTATCAAAAGGTTTTTCTGCATCTATTGAGATGATCATATGGTTTTTATTCTTCAGTTTGTTAATGTGGTATATCACACTGATTGATTTGTGGATATTGAAAAATTCTGGCATCTGTGGGATAAATCCCACTTGATCATGGCGTATGATCCTTTTAATGTATTGTTGGATTCAGTTTGCTAGTATTTTGCTGAGGATTTTTGTATCTATGTTCATCAGTAATATTGGCCTGTAATTTTCTTTTTTGTGTGTGGTATCTTTGTCTGGTTTTGGTATCAGGGTAATGGTGGCCTCATAGAATGAGTTTGGAAATGTTCCTTCCTCTGCAATTTTTTTGGAACAGTTGCAGAAGGACAGGTGTTAACTCTTCTCTAAATATTTGGTAGAATTAGCCTGTACAGCCATCTGGTCCTGGATTTTTGTTTGTTGGGAGTTTTTATTTATTTATTTATTTATTTAATTTTAATTTTTTAATGACAGCACTCTAGATTCACCAATTTATTAGTTTCTACAATTTAAAAGGATCCAACATTTGGCCATTAATAAAATACATATTAATAGTGATTCGAACAAATAAGATGCAAGAGGCTTCCCCATAAGAGTGGGAGGGGATGTCACCTAAGTAAAATCCTGAGAGTTTATTCTCAAAAATAGTATGGCAGAGGTCATGTTTTTAAAACACATACACTCACGTTCACACACATAGAAAGTCCTAGGAAGATCCGGTAGAACATTTACATCTCAAAGAACAGGAAGAGAAATGCAAGTCCCCCTAGAAGGCCTTTGTTTAAAGTCAGAATTCTGGAAAAATATTTTTATCAAGCTGGCTTTTTAAGCTTAATTTAACTTAACTGTGTACACAATAAAAAAGCCCCCTCATTTTTAGGGCAAGATTTCCTTTAATTCCCAATTAAGTAAGTACTTGTAAGTTTTGTACATAAGTAAACCTGACTAGGGTATTAGTTGGAGCTGGCAATCTGCTGTTCCTTTTTCTTTTGTTTTAAAAGATTTATTTCCCATTCTGAGGTCAGTTTGTTGAAATAAAATTGCTAGTGACAATCGTGTGGTGCTGCTTGAGAGCTTCACTCCTCTAGGTTTTGCCCCAGAGTTGTTTTAGCCCCCTCTTATGTGTCTCGGGTTCTCCTGGTGGTGTATAAGACTACCACAGGTGCTCCAATTGTGGAATGGCCAGTTCTTATTCACGTCCCTGGTTGAGCAGTTTGTTAATTAAATGAGTGTTTCCCTGTAGGGACAGCTGCACAGCATGAGGTCTTGCCTCCACCACTCCTGCAAGTTTCTCAGTTGCCTGAGAAAGCTGTTGCTGGCCTGGAGGAGAGAATCCCTTCTTTGGAGCTCAGAAGCTCTCATAAGATTTTGGTTTTTTATTTTGACAAACTCTATTAAGGTAGACAATTCAAGGAAAAATGACAGGCCAGTCTTCTCCCTAATTACTCAGTCCCACCCTACTCCGTGTTTAACTGAGCAAAGTCTTCCCAGTCTTTAAACTGAGGATACCCATTCAGTATCTAAACTGGGTCTTCCCAGTGCCTTTCACTGCGAATAACCCACTCAGTGTCTAAACTGAGCAAAATCTTCCCAGTCCTTTGACTGAGGATAACCCAGTTACCTCTTCTTGAAACTAAGTCTCAAGGATAACCTATTCCCCCACTGAATAAAATTTAGGATTATCAACCAATAATGGGAGATCCTAGAACCAAGAGAGACTCACCCACATTCATCTGGACTCCCTGCGGAGGCGGATGGGCACAAGAGGCCTCTTCTGGTACCAAGGGTCTAGATCCTCACAGAGTTCAGGTGAAGGAGAGGAATCTGCTCTAGTCCCTTCATTGGTCGGCTATAACTGTTGACTAAAAAATTATTCACAACCTAAAAGTTGAGAGTTATGTTTTATTTGGCAGAAATTTTTAGGACTTCAAGCCCAGGAGGCATCATCTCAAGTAACCCTGAGAGAACTGCTCCCAATTGGGAGTTTTTAAATCTCAGATTCAATTTCAGTACTTGTCAATGGTCTGCTCATATTTTCTATTTCTTCCTGGGAGATTGTACCTTTCTAAGAATTTGTCCATTTCTTCTAGATTGTCCACTTTATTGGCATATAGTTGCTTGTAGTAGTCTTTTATGGTCTTCTGTATTTCTTTGGTGTCAGTTGTAACTTCTCCATTTTCATTTCTAATTTTATTTGTTTGGGCCCTCTCCCCCCCTTTTTTATTGATGAGCCTGGCTAAAGGGTTATCAATTTTGTTTATCTTCTCAAAGAACAATCTTTTAGTTTCATTGATCTTTTCTGTTGTTTTCTTAGTCTCTATTTCATTTATTTCTGCTCTGATCTTTATATCTTTCCTTCTACTAACTTTGGGTTGTGTTTGCTCTTCTTTCTCTAGTTGCTTTAGGTGTAAAGTTAGGTTGCTTATTTGAGATTTTCCTTGTTTCCTAAGATAAGCTTGTATCACCATAAACTTCCCTCTTAGAACTGCTTTTGCTGCATCCCATAGGGTTTGGATCATCGTGATTTTGCTTTAATTTGTCTCTAGGTATTTTTTAATTTTCTCTTTGATTTCTTCAGTGATCCACTGGTTGTTAGTAGCATATTGTTTAGCCTCCATGTGTTTGTGTTTTTTACAATTTTTTTTTCTTGTGGTTGATTTCTAATCTCATAGCATTATGGTTGGAAAAGATGCTTGATATGATTTCAATTTTCTTAAGTTTATTAAGACTTCCTTTGTGGCCCAGCATGTGATCTATCCTGGAGAATGTTCCATGGGCACTTGAAAAGAATGTGAATTCTGCTGCCTTTGGATGGAATGCTCTATAAATATCAATTAAGTCGATCTGGTCTAATGTGTGATTTTAGGCCTATGTTTCCTTATTGATTTTCTGTCTGAATGATCTGTTCATTGATGTAAGTGGGGTGTTAAAGTCCCCCACTATTATTGTGCTACTGTCAATTTCTCCTTTTATGTCTGACAACATTTGCCTTATATACTGAGGTGCTTCTATGTTGGGTGCATAAATATTTACAATTGTTATATCTTCCTCTTGGATTGATCCCTTAATCATTAATGTAGTGTCCTTCCTTGTCTCTTGTGACAGTCTTTATTTTAGTATCTATTTTGTCTGATATGAGTATTGCTACTCCAGCTTTTTTTTTTTTAAAGATTTATTTATTGATTGATTGCTTGATTGCTATGTTGGGTCTTCGTTTCTGTGCGAGGGCTTTCTCTAGTTGCGGCAAGCGGGGGCCACTCTTCATCGTGGTATGCGGGCCTCTCACTATTGTGGCCTCTCTTATTGCAGAGCACAGGCTCCAGACGCGCAGGCTCAGTAGTTTTGGCTCACGGACCTAGTTGCTCCGTGGCATGTGGGATCTTCCCAGACCAGGGCTCGAACCCGTGTCCCCTGCATTAGCAGGCAGACTCTTAACCACTGCACCACCAGGGAAGCCCCTCCAGCTTTCTTTTGATTTCCATTTGAATTGTGTACCTTTTTCCATCCCCTCACTTTCAGTCTGTATGTGTCTCTAGATCTGTCTCTTGTTGACAGCATGTATACAGGTCTTGTTTTTGTATCCATTCAGCCAGTCTATGTCTTTTGGTTGGAGCATTTAGTCTGCTTACATTTAAGGTAATTATCGATATCTATGTTCTTACTGCCATTTTGTTAATTGTTTTGGCTTTGTTTTTGTAGTTCTTTTTTCTTCCTTTCCTCTTTGTTCTCTTGTGATTTGATATAGGATTTTTTACTTTCTCTTTCTGATATTTCATTTTTAGTGTATAGAAACACAACAGATTTCTGTATAGTAATCTTTATCCTACAACCTTCATGAATTCATTTATTAGTTCTAATATCCTTGGGGTGGAGACTTTAGGGTTCTCTATATGGAGTATCATGTCATCTGAAAAGAGTGACAGTTTCACCTCTTCCCTTCCAATTTGGATACCTTTTATTTCTTTTTCTTGTCTGATTGCTGGGGCTAGGATTTCCAATGCTATGTTGACTAGAAATGGTGAGAGTGGGCATCCTTGTCTTGTTCTTGAACTTAGCAGGAAGGCTTTAAGGTTTTCACCTTTGAGTATTATGTTGGCTGTGGGCTTGTCATAAATAGCCTTTATTATGTTGATATAGGTTCCCTCTAAACCCAGTTTGATGAGAGTTTTTATCATGAATGGATGTTGAATTTTGTCAAATACTTTTTCTGCATCTATTGAAACGATCATGTAATTTTTGTCTTTCCTTTTCTTAATGTGGTCTATCACATTGATTGATTTGTGTATGTTGAACCATCCTTGTGACCCTGGAGTAAATCCAACTTGATCATGGTGTATGATCCTTTTAATGTATTGTTGGATTCAGTTTGGTAATATTTTGTTGAAGGTTTTTGCATTTCTATTCATCAAAGTTACTGGCCTGTAGTTTTTGTTTTTTGTTTTTTTTGTAGCATCTTTGGTTTTGGTATCAGGATAATAGTGGTCTTGTATAATGAATTTGGGAGTGTTTCTGCCTCTTCAATTTTTTAGAATAGTTTGAGAGGGACAGGTATAAGTTCTTTATATGTGTGGTAGAATTCCCCTGTAAAGGTGTTTGGTCCTGGACTTTTGTTTGCTGGGAGTTTTTTAAATTACAGATTCAGTTTCACTTCTAGTGCTCTTTCTGTTCAAATTGTCTGTTTCTTCTTGCCTCAGTCTTGGCAAGCTGTCTTTTTTCTAGAAATTTGTCCATTTCTTCCAGGTTGTCCAATTTGTTGGCATACAACTGTTCACAGTATTCTCTTACAATTTTTTTGTATCTCTGTTGTGTTGGTTGTTATTTCTCCTCTTTTGTTTCTTATTTTGTTTATTTGTGTTCTCTCTTCTTTTTGGTGAGCTTGGCTAAAGGTTTATCCATTTTGTTTATCTTTTCAAAATACCAGCTCTTCGTTTTATTGATCGTTTCTATTTTTTGAGGGGAGGATATCATTTTACTTATTTCGTCTCTGATCTTTATTATTTCCTTCCTTCTGCTGACTTTGGGCTTTGTTTGTTCTTCTTTTTCTAATTCTTTTAGGTGGTAAGTTAGGTTGTTTATTTGAGATTTTTCTTGTTTCTTGAGGAAGGCATGTATTACTATAAACTTTCCTCTTAGAAGAGCTTTTGCTGCATCTCATAGATTTTGGAAAGTTGTGTTTTCATTTTCATTTGTCTCAACGTATTTTCTGATTTCCTCTTTGAGTTCATTGTTGACCCATTGGTTTTTTAGTAGCATGTTGTTTAGTTTCCATGTGTTTGTTCTTTTCCTGTTTTTCTTTCTATAGTTCATTTCTAGTTTCATACTGCTGTGGTTGAAAAAGATGCTTGATATAGTTTCTATCCTCTTAAATTTACTGAGGCTTAGTTTGTGACCTAGAATGTGATCCATCCTGAAGAACGTTCCATGCTTCCCTGCACACTTGAAAAGAATGTGTATTGTTTGTTTTTGGATGTGATGTCCTGTAGCTATCAATTAAGTCCAACAGGTATACTGTGTCATTTAGGACCTCTGTTGCCTTACTGATTTTCTGTCTGGATGATCTGTCCATTGATATCTGTGGGGTGTTAAAGTCTCCTACTATCATTGTATTATTGTCAGTTTCTCCCTTTATGTCTGTTAGTGTTTGCTTTATGTAGTTAGGTGCTCCTATATCGGGTGTGTATATGTCAATAAGGGTAACATCTTCGTGTATTGATCCCTTTATCATTATATAATGCCCTTCTTTGTCTTTCTTTATGGTCTTTGTTTTAAAGTCTATTTTGTCTGATATGAGTATTGCTTCCCCATCTTTTCTGTTGTTTCCATCTTCATGAAATACCTTTTCCACCCTCTCACTTTCATTCTGTGTGTCCATCATCCTGAAATGAGACTCTTTTCGGCAGCATATTGCAGGCTCTTTTTTTTTTATCCAGTCAGCCACTTTATGTCTTTCAATTGGAGTATTTAGTCCATTGACATTTAAAGTAATTATTGATAGGTATGTACTTATTGCGATTTTAATCCTTGTTTTCCAGTTGCTTTTGTAGTCATTCTTTGCTCATTTTTTCTTTTTGTTTTTTCCTTTTGTGGGCTGATGATTTTCTTTTGTAGTATGCTTGATTTCCTTTTGTTCTAATTTTTGTGACTCTATTGTATGTTTTTGTTTGTGGTTAAAATGGAATTCATGTATGTTGACTAGTGACTATATCTACTTGCTTTAAACTGTGATTCAAATTCAAACGCATTTTAAAAGATCTATATGTTTTTACTTCCCTCCCCATATTTTGTGATTTTGATTTCCTATTTTACATCTTCATACTTCTTTTTTACTGTTTATTGTAGTTATAATTACTTTTACAATTTTTCCTCGTTTTTTAATCTATGTACTGGCTTATTTAAGTGACCTTCAATCACTGGTTTATTTAAGGATCTTCAATCCTTAGTATATATTTTCCTTTCCTATTGGGATTTTCCCTTTTCTATATATTCTTTTCCATTTAGAGAATACCCTTCAACATTTCTCTTAGGGTAGGTTTAGTATTGCTGAATTCTTTAAGTTTTTGCTTATCTGAGAAATTCTTTATCTCTCCTTCTATGCTTATAATCTTGCTGTGTAGAGTATCCTAGGTTGCAGGTTTTTCTCTTTCAGGACTTTAAGTATATGCCACTCTATTCTAGCTTCAGAGAAATCAGCTGATAGCCTTATGGGGGTTCCCTTTATATGACTCTTTGTTTTCTCTTGCTGCCTTTAGAATTCTCTCTTTACATTTAACTTTTGCCATTTTAATTATGATATATCTTGGTGTGGGTCTGTTTTGGTTCGTCTTGTTTGGGACCCTGTGCTTCTTGTACCTGGATATTTGTTTCCCTTTTTAGACTTGGGAAGTTTTCAGCCATAATTTCTTCAGATACATTTTCAGTCCCCTTCTCTCTCTCCTCCTTCTGGAATCTCTATTATGCTTAGGTTGGCATGCTTTATATTATCCCATAGATCTCATATGTTGCTTTCATTTCTTTTCATTTGTCTTTCTGTCTGCTGTTGAGTGATTTCCATTTATTCTATTTTCCAGATCACTTATGCATTCTTCTGTGTCACTTAGTCTGCTATTTATTGCTTCTAGATTGCTTTTATCTCAAAAATTGAATTATTTATTTTTGATTTGAGTCTTCTTTATAGTTTCTAGTTCCTTGTTAATGTGATCTGTGCTTAGATTGATTCTCTTTCTTTAATTCAGTTAGCATTTTTATTACTGATTTTTTAAACTCGCTACCTGGTAGACTGATTTTCTCTGTTTTATTATTTATTTTTTCAGGGGTTTTCTCTTGCTCTTTCAATTAAGAGTAGTTCCTCTGCCTTTTCATTTTACTTTACTTTCCCTATCTCTGTGAATTTAGGTGAAACAGTTACTTATTGTGGTCTTGAAGGGGTGTTCTTATGTGGGAGCATCCCTATGCAGACTGCATGTGCCCAGTGCCCTTGGTGGGAGGGTTGGATTTGATGTGGATGCCAGTCATGTCTTTCCTCAGGGTGTACTGGCAGCCATCACCTTGGTAGGGTGTGTGGCTGGTATTGGAGTAGCTAGAGCCTGCTCAGGATATGAGGAGGGACTTCCTCTATGCTCAGTGGCAGTCACAGCCCTTTCAAGGTTGGGGGCTGCTCAAGTTGCTGGAGCAGATACCCTGAGGGTCAGGCTTGAACTGGCTCTGTTCCTTTTAAGTGTTTGTTTTTCTTTCTCCCCACACTGGGGCCTTTGCCCCAAAGTTGGGGGAATGCTGTAGTAAGCAGGGATCAAGTGCTTACAGAGGTCTGATACACCTCTGTATGCAGAGGCATCTGCAAGCTCCATTTAGACACAGCCCAAGGTCGTGGTCTCTTCCCCTATTGTCCCAGATCTAGTGCAAGGGTTTGGCACTGAGTAAGTGGGGCCAGAGCATTCACTCAGCTGATGCTGGGGATTGTGGCATTGTGGATGCAGGAATTGAAGAGGCTGTGCTGCTGTCAGAAGTCTGAGCTGCTTGGCATTTGAGAAAGCATGAACAGTGGCCACTGCTGCTCCACCTGGACCACACTCTGGGCCCCTGGGTTGCCTCTGTGTCCTTAACTCGAGTCTTTCCCCAGACCTGGTTGCCCTACATCCAGTGCCAAGCTGTGACATGGAGTGAGTGGGGCCAGAGAGTTCACTCAAACTCATATTGGGAAGTGTGGTGAAGCAGCAGCCGCTAGGGCAGACCTTTCTCTGCCCGGTCTGGTGGCAAGCCAGAATCTGTGTATTCCTCATGAATGGAGTCTAGGTTTCTTCAGGCTTTCTATCTGTCTCAGTAGTTTTCCAAGCAGCCAAGGGGCTTGTCTTCTCCCTGCTGGACCCCAGGATTGGGACACCTAGTCTGTGGTTTTACCCCACTCACTTCCCATGTCCACCCACGAGTTCTCCTTTTTCCACTTAGTCCCATCCCAGGGGCACAGGTCCCAACCCAATGCTTTCCTTCCCAGTGTATCTGATTACATGGGAATCTTTCTTGCAGCCTTGGTTGTATAGGATTTCTTCTTCCAGTTTCCAGTTAGTTTCCCGTGAGAATTGTTCCACATGTAGATGTATTTTTGATGTGTTTGTGGGGGGAGGTGAGCTCCATGTCCTCTTTGTCCACCATCTTGACCCCCCTATCCTGTGTTTTTCATACTATATCAAGTTTATGCACATTTCCATCTCCCCTGCTAGTTTGTGAACTGTTTCAAGGTGGTAATGGCACATTTCCAGTACTTACCAAAGAAACTGGTGCACAGAGGGAGTTATGTTTATGGAACAGATGAATGAGTAAACTGATATCATCACTTATTCCTATATCCAGAAAGCATACATATTATTTCTATTTATGGTTTCCACGTATTATTTAATGATCACAAGAAATAGGTGAATTTTAGTTGTAGAAAATTTGAATGGAAAGAGCAAATAGCCAATACCATGGTCAAGATGTCCACTTGAGAAAGGCTGGTTGATTATCAGCCAAGAGGACTCACAGGTGTTATTATCTTGGTAAGTATGTAATCCTAAATCTAGTGCAGTCACTCTGAGAGTGGATGTGCTAACCACTGATGTGATGGACTCCCAGTAACCAGACTCATGAGATTGATGAACAGAATACAAATGTTAATATACCAATATTCATGAGTGTTGGCATAATCAAAGTATCCTTGACCTGCAGGCACATCTATCTGGAATTGGAGTCAGAGCACTGAGATTGACACAAATTTCTTCAGTGTGATGTATCTATCTCCCTGAAAGGAAGAGCATTTTTCATGAGAAAATGAAAGAAAACTTCAGGAACTTTTTTACCTGTAAGAGAAAAACCAATTGACAAGAATTGCTTTGAAGTGTGCTAAGGTCAAAGATAAAGGTCTCTGACCCACTTCTCTAGATATAAAGATGATTCTTTATAGAGCTGGAGGGAAAAGTTCATCTTTGCTTTATTTTCCCCAGAGCTCTCTTTTCCCTTGTTTCGTACTATAGTGAACAGATGATAAGGAGGAAATGAATTCAAATTTATTTACTTGCAAATAGACATATTCTACAAAGCTTTGCTTTGAGTAAGGATAGTTAATAGCAAAGTAGTGCTACCAATTTTTCATCTTTCAAATTCCAAACTGATTCAATCAAAAACACATTCTGTTAAACACAGTTACTCCTTGGCAAAAAACATTCTCCCAATATGTTGAGCATTCATTTGACTTTCTTGTTAGTGACTCAGATATTACTTAGAGTCACATCAAGTTGTTTTCTCTCTCATGCTAAATGTCTTCTTTAATAGTGTGGTATATTGAACAAACATCACCTGACTATTTAATGTTTTTAATTCATACAAAGAACCAAATTCAGTGCTTATGTAGTGGATGTATTAGACACAATTTTTAAAAATTTATGTCCTTATAATTCAGAACTTTACAATTGAATTTTAGAAAAATATAACAAGATGTAACATCAACTCTTGGAGAGGGGAAGTCAGTAGGCTTTTTCCAAACTGGCTTTTGATTTGCTTCTTTCTTAGTTTCATCTATAAATGGCAAATTAACTATGCATTTGCCTTATTTTCTTAAAGAACTTTTTGGAGCATTACTTGAATTAGTGTACAAAAACTTGGTACCTATTTGATGATAACCACACAGAATATCTTTAGAGTTTAGACTTACTTACGTAACAGTGAAAAAAATGTAGGATAGTTTTAGTTTTAATTACAGAGATAAGTTTTCATTCTTTTATGGATAGACCTGGAAGATTGATGGTTTCTGTCTTGTACCTGGTAAAAGAGTGGAGAAACTGGAGAAGTTTTGGGCTGGCATAGAAGCATTCAAGGACTGACTGACTGACTGACAGCAGAAGAACAGTTATTTGAATTTACAAAAGTCATGGCTCCCTTACCCAGAGTCATCGTCTTGAAGAGCAAGATCATAACTCACCACTATCCTTAGAATAATGTCAAAACTCTTTAATATGAAACATAAGACCTCATGTAACCTGGTCCTTGCTTGTAGTTTTCAGTGCCCCAGTAATGCTGACCTGCTTTCTCACCTACAGGCTTTTGCTTAATTATCCTCTTTGCCTGGAACACTCTGTCCCTTTTATATTTTTCACTGAGCTAATTCCCACTCATCTTTTTGATGTCCCCTTAAGTGCCTCTTCCTTTGTGAAAGTCTTGATCCCCCAAACTGGGTTAGGTGTCCTTTCATTATGCTCTAGTAGCATTTTGTTTTTACCTCTGTGGTAATATTTTATATACTAAATTGTAATTGACAGTTTTCTTGTCCACATCTATAACTAGACTTCAGGATAGGAGAGGGCAAGCACTATATCTTTCTTACTTTTGTATTCCAGTGCTTGACACAGCATGCATCTGAGAGAAACTAATTGAATGAATTGATGCATAAATAAACAAATGTTAGTGTAAACCAGTGGTTTTCAAATGGGGCGCTTGATCTTGCTTACCAGGGGACATTTGGCAATTTCTGAAGACATTTAAATTAAGATTTAGGAGAGGTGGTGCTATATCATTTAGTGGGTAGATGCCAGGTATGCTGCTAAAAATCCTATAGTGCACAGGTCAGCCTCCCATAACAAAGTATTATCTGATCCAAAATGTCAATAGTGTCAAGACTGAGGAACTCTGGGGTAAATAATACTACGTTTATTGTAACAGGTAATACAAAGGTGTCCTCAGGGGTGAGTAGTAGAAAAAAGTGGGTGGCAAAGGAAATAACTGGCATGTTTAGAAACTTGTACCTTTCAAACTGAGGTACAAGGAGAGTTGTTCAAAACCAAGGTCATGGAGAGCAATAGGGACCAACCTTCCTCTGTTAGTGGTGCTGTGTGTGGTGGGTTGAGTAGAGAAGTCCAAAAGTTTCAGGCTTAGATGTGCTCTCTAATATGTTTGTTATTCTTTTCTTATCCCTTATAGTTACTGCTCTTTTGTGTTGCCTTAATTTCCTCCTACCATCCATCAAATATTTGTCACTGAATTTTCAAGTTTTAAAAAAATATATTCTCTTTGAATGTTTCAGATTGTATACTGGGGAGGAAAAACTGAAAATGAATTCCCCATAATTTATAGGAGAAAGTTGGAGGAGATAGAACCTAAAGTGCTTCCTATATAGGAATAAAAAAAACATTGTATTTCTGGCCTATCTTCTTAGAAATAGGGATATATTATCTTATAAGCTCTATATTACATCTTTCTTTGATCACATTTTGTCTAAAGTTAAACATAGTAAGACCCTTTTTTTCTACATATAGATTTGAAATACATCTAATACAAAGTTAAATAAAATTGGCCTTTAAAATCATAATCAGGGGCTTCCCTGGTGGCGCAGTGGTTGAGAATCTGCCTGTCAATGCAGGGGACACGGGTTCGAGCCCTGGTCTGGGAAGATCCCACATGCCGTGGAGCAACTAGGCCCGTGAGCCACAACTACTGAGCCTGCGCACCTGGAGCCTGTGCTCCGCAACAAGAGAGGCCGCGATAGTGAGAGGCCCGCGCACCGCGATGAAGAGTGGCCCCCACTTGCCGCAACTAGAGAAAGCCCTCGCACAGAAACGAAGACCCAACCCAGCCAGAAATAAATAAATAAACCCAAAGTTAAAAAAAAAAAATCATAATCAGTATAACAAAAATGGAACCAACTAGTAAACAAGAAAGTGTATTTCTTGTTTACTGTATCTATGGAAACAAAGGGAAAAATTACTTCTGCTTCCAACAGATGTACAAAGATGAAAAATACTTTGCTTCTCTGAATAATCAGCACAGATGTTGCCCTCCTGTTAACCTTGTGTTATTACCTATTTTATCACAAGAAAAGCAAAGTCATGGGGGTGGAGATCAAAAGATATAAGATTAAGAAAATGGATTGAAGATGCCTTAAAGAAAATTGTATACTATCAATTAATTGGAATTTCTGAATTGCTTTCTGAATCAGGAAATAAAAAATGTCCAAACCTAGGTGGTTTCTAAGTCAAGTCTGTGACCTGACTCATAAATATGACCACTTTCTGTACAGTTTTATAAGCAAATTTTAATAGAAAATCTTTAAGATTAAGAATATGGAAGAATAAAAATTAACCAAACTGGGAAGAGACTCCCAAAATACATATCATAAAAATAATATTCCATTAAGTTTTAAATGAGATGTCCTATGAGCCATGCTGATATCATGAATCTGGTTTTCATCAGGATCTACAGCTTGATGAGATTTCCTGAAAGATATCAATACTTTCCAGGTGATTCTCACCAGATATTAAAGAATAAATGGAATTTATATGAGAATTAAGGCTGAAATGCAATTTCTACCACCCCACATACACCTCTTATGTCTCTACTGAAGTTAAAAGATTGATGCGTTCCTCTATTTTGGTTTAAAAGTTTTATAATCTATATAGTTCTTTTAAAATAATCAAGGAGTTGAAAAACTATTTGTTTACATCAGGTTTTTTGTTTGATTTTGTTTTGTGTGTTTTGTTTTTTTGCATAGAATCAGCTGAAAAACAAAGTTTTTCTTATATCACCTTTCACAGTGGATTGAGTGTATTGTGTCTATGTAGTTAATGGTTGGGTTTGGTTCTTCCCCTATGCTCAAGACAGTTTAAAGCACTTGTTCTCCTGGGTGAAGACAGAGGAGCCAATTACCTGGTGCAGCCAGGCAGGTGCTCCAGTCAGGCTCCCTGCTAAGAGGTAAGTCGCAACTGCAAATGCTGGCAGGATGCTGGCAAGAGACTCCTATCACTCTAAGAAGACAGGGAGGTGGTGAGGGCAGAGTTCCCTCTGGAGGAGTCTCTGTCTCTGCCCTAGCACATCTTGTCAATGCCCTTTTAGAAGTTAAGCATTGCAGCATTGCACAGCCATCTAAGACTCTAGTGGCCTGAGATGGTGGTAAAAGCCATCATTTGCCTCACACACATTTTCTCACATACAACTCACACAACCCCCTGGCCAAGGGAGTATGTTTATCTTCTTTCTTAAAGACAAGGAAGTAATTTGCCCAAAGTCACACATATAATCAGTGGTAGAGCTACATTTCAAACTGAGGTCTCTCTAACCCCAACACTGCTGTGTTCTCTCTCCACAACTCCTTGTGGCTCCTTGCAAGTTCTCCAGAGCTGCCTTTCTAACTAAAAGAGGAAGTAGCATTGGTCATTTTTCTGAGTCAGATCACATAGAACCTTTGTTTTCTAATCTGGCAATCAGAGATTAAAGAATTTAATAATATTCTAGAATCTCTTAATTGGAATCTTGACCCAATTCTATTGTTAACTTTGAATAATCTCAATTTTGGCTTTTTTTGTGCAAAAAAATTCATCACCACAATCTGTTATTTCATACAGGAGTTCTGTGGAAAACTTAATGGATGATTTTTAAATTTCTACCATGAAACATCACATGATGAAGGCAAAGAGTCATCACTGATTGGGAACATAGAATAGCAGGAATATATCAATAGCTTTTGATGTCATTAATCTCAAAGAAAGATTGCACTGGACAAAGTCAAAAGGGTAGGGAAGGCTTTTCCTCAAGACTACTGCAATAGGGGAGAGAGACTGAGCTCAATTTCACTGAAACAAAGGGCTACAGAGTTTTTAAGAGTTGGGATGAGGGGAATCATAAACCAGCTGTATCTCCTAATTGTCCTAACCCAAACAAAAAGTAAACTTTCTCACATCTTCATGACAGAAGGAAGTTTTAAATCTTGTAACAAGGCATCCACTGAAGTTAGGCTCTAATCTCCCACAGACTCTGAGAGATAGGGGCACTATCTTCCTTGATGAATATGTTTCAACATGATGATTGTCAGGTCTTTGGGAAAGACATTCCCTAGGTTATAAAACTAGCAAGAGGCTTCTAAGGAGATCTGTATACATTTCAAAGAGAACAGAGAAAGAATTTGTGATTATAAGTTTTGTAAAGCAAATGCTCTAAGAAAAGGGACTATGATTAGGAACAAACCTATCTAAAGTTTAGTCAAGCTGAAGGGAACGTTGAGGTCATCTTAGTCATTAACAATAAGGCTTTACCAAAGCCTAAAATTAGCATTGTATTTGTTATATATTACTATGAATATTTGGGAGCTGGCACTACTTGTCTCCCAAAGATCTACGGGCTCTGAATAATCATATTGCTTTTAAGTCTGCAGATAAAGAAAGAAAACACAGATATTTTGGGTAAACAGTCAAACAGATCTCCATAATATCTTTATAATAACTCAATCTAAGTGGCCAATTTGCATATATTATTCTGATAATTTCCTTAATTATTAAATTTCTTTGACTACAGAGATTTTTCTGTTCTCCTTCAATTATTATTAAATATGTGATAGCTGAATCATATAATGTTAGCTGCTGGAAGAACAGTTTCCCTAATTAAAAACAAAACCAGACCTCCATGGATTTTGCCACTGGAAGGAGATCATCTCGGAAGAGGAGAGCAAATGAACAAGTAGCTCCTTCTTTGTTGTCCTGAATTTATCTTTATCTTGGGGTTCTCTTATTCCAATCACTCTCACTATCATCAAACCATTCTCCAGGGTTATTCTGCAGTTCCTTTAAAGGTCTGATTCAAGCACAGAAAGGAACCCCATCTTTTAGTTATCTTTATTACAATTACTACAGCATGGAATTTTCAAATATTAACCAAACACAAAACCATAACAATAAAGATACAAGCACAGAAAAATGTATGAAGTGTAAAAACAATCTGGCTGACATAGTGTAGGTTGCTGATCCTATGATTAACTAGTCATTTTTCCCAGTCTCCAGGCTCTGTCCACTACTCTGGTAATAAGTCTCTCACAACTGGGTCTCTCCCTCCAATCTCAACTCAAGCTTTCTTGCATGCATTCTGTGATATAGACTCTAGCTCCACTAGAGCATTCTCTTCCCTACAGACATCTGAACTCTTCTGCATCATTGTACAAGCTATGCCCCTGGCCAGGAAAGGCACCCTCCCATATCTTTTGTCCATATATCTTCACTCCTTCTTGACGGCCCACTCATTTATCACTTCTTAGTGTTCCAGATTCCTGCAAAATTAACTGCTTTCCTGTTTATCTTAAAATTTCACTTTTACCGTGTTATTTGGTTCTGTATCTATCCCCTTTGTTACATCTGAATTCCTTGGAGATAGGGACTGTGTCTTAATGACCAACTACATCTAGCATAGTCACAAGCATATAGTAGGCACTCAATAGCTTTTTGTTAAATTACATTGATCAATTTTTATGTCTCTTTGGAGAGAATACCCACATCTTCATGTCAACTGACATAACTTTGAAGATTCCTGTCCAATTCCTTGCTTTATATTTCCAACTCTGTGGAACAGTCCATCTAACTGGACATTTTGATCCTTGCCACCTTTGCATTTAAGGCCAGGAAAGCCTATATTGTGAAATCCTGAGGTGTGAGTTGCAAGTTAGAGTGAAGGGGGCAGTTGAGTAATTTGCCTTTCTTCAATAGTAGACTAGATCTGTTAAAATTCTATTACATAAGAAAACTATTTGTTTACTTTGGTGCATAATTCAATCACTACTTTAGGTAAAAAGAAAAAAATTGCTATAGGTGTTCACACATAATGGAATTCTTGTATTAAGTCTCTTCAATTGCAGAACATGTTTGCTTAGCTAGTACTGCCCATCTTTCACACCACAACCCCTTCTGAATGCTGACTGAATCTGTAGACTCTTCCTTTGGGAAAAGAGAATCTCCATGAAGCCATTTGAGGTTTTTATCCTATTCTGTCCTTTTCTGAGTCTACTCTCTAAGAATTAAACCAATGAAAATATTCCAACAATCCTTATTTTTACTTTACCAGGTATTTCTGGGGGCGGATAGGATAGTCTTGTTCACTGAGTGTGTAACACCTATGAAAACAGGTATTTTTCCCAGGACTAAAATTTGCTTTGGTATAATTAAAACCAGCTAGTGGGTACAGTTTTAAGTTACTAAATTTTCTCTAATCATTTTTTTATTGTCATAAGACTCAATTTGTGAAGGAAATTATGACTGCTTGTGTGGTTATTTTACTGGATATTATCTAATATTGTAACCCGAACTGAAAGCAGTAGGAATGGGGTGACATACTTTAGACTGAGAGAATAAGATTGACAAGATACAGAAAAGGCATATTTAATTTTACAATTGGAGTTCATTTTTACAAGGCATACAATTTACATGGAACAATGGGAAAAAAAAGAAAAGTTTAAATATTCTCTGAATAAGTTCAGTGAATATTTAACTACTCCAAAAAAAGATAAACAATTAAGTTATACAAGGCTAAAGCCTTTGTTGAGCAGGTGTTAGGCAAAGAATGTTTATAAAGGCTGTTGAAAAGAAGTTCTCCCTTTGTTAAAGATCTCTTGGATTTTAGTAATGCTCTTTTATTAAAAACTTTACTATACATTATTCCTGGTAGTTACAATGGCACTAAATACATTGAGTGAGTTGGTTGAGAGCAGTCTTTCATTAAGGTCATAGTAAAATCTTTTCTTTGACCTTGTTATGGGCTGAATTATGTCCCCCAAATTCATATATTAAAGTTCTAAACCCCAGTACCTCAGCATGTGACTGTATTTGGAGATAGGGTCTTTAAAGAGGTGATTAAGTTAAAATGAAGCATGAGGGTGGGCCCTAATCCAAATGACTGGCATCCTTATAAAATGAGGAAATCTGGACACAAACAGGCACAGCGAGAAGACAATATGAAGACACAAGGAGAAGATGGCTATCTACAAGCCAAGGAGAGAGGCCTCAGAAGAAACTAACCCCATCAACACCTTTATCTCAGACACTAGCCTCCAGAACTGTGGGGAAATAAATTCTGTTGTTTAAGCCACCCGCCCAGTCTGTGGTACTTTGTCATGGCAGCCCTAGGAAACTAATATAGTACTTGAGGCTAGAATTCAGTAGCTTCTGAATGATGGATCTTGCTCTGATTTTATGATAGGAAAAAGAGTTTATTATTATTTTTATGTCACTTATACGAAATAAAGATTTTATATCAAGTTTAAAATTAGAGGCTCCTAAGCATTTTAGGTGTACTGCAATTCACTACAACTGGCCTGGTAAAGGATTACATCCATAATGAAAGTACAATGTATATGTTTCCTAGGGTGGCTGTAGCAAGTAACAAACTGGTGACTTAAAACAGAAATTTCTTATTTCATAGTTCTGGACGCTGAAAGCCCAAAATCAAGATGTTAGCGGGTCATGCTCTTTCTGAAACCTACAGGAAAATCCTTCCCTGCCTCTTCCTAGCTTCTAGTGGTTTTCTGGCAATTGTTGATGTTCCTTGACTTGCAGCAGCTGTATAACTCCAACCTCTGCCTCAATTACTGTGGGCCATTCTCCCTGTGTCTATCTGTGTCTCTTCTCCTCTTATCAGGACCAGACATATTGGATTACGGGTCTATCCTACTCCAGTATGACCTCATCTTAACTTAATTAATTGCATCTGCTATGACTTTATTTCAAAATAAGGTCACATTCTGAGGTACAGGGGCTTAAGATGTCAACATGTCTTTTAGCACGACACAATTCAACCCATAACAGGTCCTTTAGGATATCGTGAATTCCTTGCTACAGGAAAGGCAAATTTAGAAATTCAAATGGTTGTTTATTTATTGTTAGTAATCAAAAGAGCAGTTATATATGGTTTGTTTTGCAGATGCCATTAGCCTGAATGGACTGGAAATAGTCTGGATATTTATCTGCCTTTAATTAAGTCATATTGCTTATTGTTAGCCGTTAATGAAGTATGTGCTGATGGCATAATGAGAACTAAGAAGGCTTGCCAGAAATTTTCTCATTACTTGCTCTTCTTGTGGAATTAATGCCCTCTATATTCATTCTAGACCCAGAGTCATCATCCTTTTGTTAAAATCATACCAGTTTATATTGATTTATTATAATAATTTATATAACAGTAATTTAGATTAAAAAGCTAATTTCTCCTTTTCTGAACATACCATGTGTTTGCTTCCAGGTATGAAGGAAAACAGTCCTCTTCCTCTTCTAAAACTTGCAGTCTTTTCAGACTTATGCCAACAATGACAGTCTAAGTGGTTATATATAATCATAGCTCTTGGCTGATCTCCAAGCTGCTATAGACTATACCACTTGGGAGGAATTAAAAATATTTGTTATCCTTTGCAGAAGAAATTTTCATTAGCTGGGTTCTTGCTAATTTTTAGAAGTTTGTGTCCCTGCTTCACTAGGAGCTACTTGAAGGTAAAACTGAATCGTATAGCAGAGCACCTAACTCATTTATTGAAAACTTACTATGTTCCTGGCACTATTCTAAGGGAATTATCTTTTATTTTATAGATAAGCAGATGGGAGGCCTAAAGAGAGGTTAAGTAATGAATCAAATACTCCACACCAAGAGAGTGTCAGACAGGATTTGAATCCAGGCAGTCCGACTGCAGGGCTGGGGTCAGCTCCATTTAGTAGTTCTGCCTTCCTACATAGATGGCTAACCAATAAATACATTTCTTAAATTCACAGTAGGGTGTTTATCTTGGGATTCATTAGGCTTATTGTTTCACTCTCATAATCAAGTTAAAGTTAAGTGTCCATGATCTTGAAAAGCTGTTTTCAAGTTATTTATTTATTTCACTCAAAGTAAAAAAAGTTTTCCCTTTTATGTGATTAGCTAACTAAGTGCCTTTTAGGAAAAGGAAAGGGAAACAATTCCATTGCCTAGAATTTAATTTTAGAAATTGTATTTTTTGAGGTCTGAGCAGAAATTTAAATTTTTTCTTTACTAAATTAAAAAATACAGAGCAGTACTTAGCTGTTGTAATAAGATTGCAATATGAGATCTAAAGAGACTGGTATCTCCTTCAACTCTTCCTCCAGTCCTAAAGTAATTCAGGTTTACATCCTACTGTCCACCCTTCCACACCTCATTCCAAGCTCCTGATAGGATCAAAATATATACATTTCTACAACTTGTTGTTTTTATTGAGGAGAAATATCATCCCCTCAAGTTCACAAATAAAGATTTATTTTTAAAATAATAGTATAATTTTCCATTGAATAAATGCACTGATTAAACCATTTCCTTAGTGATGGGCATTAGAATGGTTTTCAGGTCCCCTGTCCCCTTTGTTGTTAAATAACAAGCTTACGAAAAGTGAGTTTGTCGGTCAAAGTACATGTAGATTTAAAAATAGATGTTGCCAGATTACATTACCCAAATTTACTACTTTAACCGTTTATAATGTAGACTTTTCTTTTTGAAATCAGACAGTATTGCCTTTTATATATGTTGGGAGCTTTTAAATCTCTATTGCAATGTTTTACTTGTCTCCTCTACAGAATAAAACTCATAAGAAACTCAGATGATATGCTCAATAGATATATACATCTAAAGGAGGACTCTTGAACTTGCTTCCTGTTCCTTCCAAAGAGCAGAAAAGAGTTTGGAAGAAAATAGATCCAGGTTGTGTTTTGTTATGAGGGTTCCATGAATTAGGTTGGCTCATGACCTTGGGTTCCTTCTAGACCAAAGCTCATGGTTCAGAAAATAGGGGGGGGGGGGGGGGGAGCTTTCTTTATGGTCCCTGTGCAAAGATACTTTTAATTTTAACTAAATTCTTCCTCATTCTTATTTACTGAGAAGGCTGTGCATCCAACTCTCTTTAGCAATTCTATAAACCGCTGAATGCAATTTTAGAGATCTCAGACAATGGACCTGCTGCCACATTAAAACATTCCCTCACTATCGTAATGTTTGGACCCTACAATTGTTGGCTTAGTTATTCTGAAAACTGACAATCTGCCGGAAGTTGTGTGTGACAGTTTATCTTTCCCTGATTCTAAGCACTCCACATGTCAATGAAGATAATATATGACATTTGGCTGTCCAAGCTGCCATCTGGGGAAGAGTGTCTCTTAATCAATCTAATCAGATTCTGTTTGTAGAACTGACAAATTTGCACATTCAAGATGGGACAGAAAGTTTATTCTAATTAATTCTTAATTTTGTAACAATATAAATATTTAAATCAGTACTGCAGCATGGTTTAGCAGAACAATGTAACTGAATTTGAAACTCAACTTCACTTTGTAGTGGTTGTATGAACTTGGCTGAGTTAATTATATTCTCCAAGCTTTAGTTTCTTCAGGTATAAAACTGGGCTATAACACCAACCTCTCAGGGTGATATAAAAAGGAAATCAGATAGTAACAACAACAACAAAAAATAGATGATTTAATTTATAATTTATAAACTAGCTTATAAACTATAGTTTATAGTTTAATCTGTATCAAAATTAAAAACTTCTGTGCATCAATTGGCATAATCAATAGTGTGAAAAAGCAAGCCATAGAATAGGAGAAAATATTTGCAAATCATATATCTGATAAAGGGTTAATATCCAGAATACATAAAGAACTCCTACAACTCAACAACAATAAAACAAACACTCCAATTTAAAAATGAGGAAAGGACTTGAATAGACATTTCTCCGAAGAAGATATACAAATGGCCAATAAGCACATGAAAAGATACTGAACATCACTGAGCATTAGAGAAATGCAAATCAAAACCACAAAATCACTGATATAACCTCATACCTATTAGGATGGCTACTATCAAAAACCCAGAAAATAACAAATGTTGGCAAGGGTAAGGAAAAATTGGAATCCCAGTGCACTGTTGGTAGGAATGTAAAATGGTGCACCCACTAGCCTCAAAAAATTTAAATTAGTAGTACCATATGATTCAGCAATTACACTTCTGAGTATATACCCAAAAGATTTGAAAGCAGGACCTTGAAGAGACATTTGTACACCCATGTTCATAGCAGCATTACTCACAATAGCTGAAAGGTGGAAGTAACACGAGTATCCATCAATGGATGAATGGATAAATAAAATTTGGTATATGCATACAATGGAAAATTATTCGGCCTTAAAAAGGAAGATTTTGACACATGATACATCATGGATGAATCTTGAGGACGTTTTGCTAAGTGAAATAAACTGGTCACAAAAAGACAAATGCCATATGATTCCACATAATGAGGTACCTAGAGTAGTCAAATTCATAGGGACAGAGAGTACAATGGTGATTGTCAGAGGCTGCAGGATTGTGGGTATGAGGAGTTATTGTCTAATGGGTATAGAGTTTCAGGTTTTCAAGCTGAAAAGAGTTCTGAAGATGGATGGTGGTGATGGTTGCACAACAATGTGAATGTACTTAATGCCACTAAACTGTATACTTAAAAATGATTAAGATAGTAAATTTTATGTGTATTTTGAAAAAAGTTCATCAGGTAATGTATGTATAGCAATTAGTATGGTTTCTAGTTATAGCAGATGATCAATAAATAGTTATTACTAATAACAGTGATAACGTTTAATCTCACTGGGTTACTACTTTTCCCTGGCTTGTTTTATTTTTAATTAAAAAACACTTTTATGTATGTAAGTTTTCAAACATACAGAAAAGGTGAAATAGCTCAATAAACAGCTATAGATCCTTAGCCAAGATTCAGCAAAATTAACATTTGTCATGTTTTACATCCATCTATCCATATGTTTATGCATGTATGTACATTTATATACATATATTTGTATCTATTTGATTGATGTGTTATTAGAATTTTATATATTATGTAAAATATATTTTTACTGAACCATTTAAGCCATCTGTTTAAAATAAATTGACAAAATCATCACACTTTACTAAATATTTTAGCATGCATTTCTTAATAAGAATAAACTACATAATCATAATACCATTATAACTAGGAAAATTAATATCTATTCCCTAATGTCATGTATCACTCATTCATATACAAATATATCTAGTTGTCTCCAAAATGTTTTTAACAGATAATTTTTTTCAAACCACGATCCCTTCAAGATTTATGTATTACATTTGGTTATTATGTCTCTTTAGACTATTCTAGTTCAGTCTCATGTTTGTTTTTCCCTGTGACACTGGCTTTTTGAAGAGACCATTCTAGCTGCTTTGAGGGATGTCACACATTCTAGATTTTTTTAAAAAAATGATTTCCTTATGATATGGTTCAGCTTGTTCTTCTATATCCTCTATTTCTGTAAAGCTGGAAGTTACGTCTAAAACCTTGATGATATTCAGATGAAATATTTAAAAAATAACTTCATTGAGATATCTTTGACATATAAAAACTATATATATTTAAGGTGTGCAATTTCATGTTTTAATATATGTATACCCTGTGGAAAGATCACCACAATCAAGCTAAATATCTTATCCATCACCTCTACATAGTTACCATTGTGTGGGGTGTGTGTGTGTGTGTGTGGTGAGTAAATTTAAGATCTATCCTCTTAGAAAATTTCAAGTATATAAGATGAGACATTTTTTGACCAGTGATGTCTTTATATTAACTCCCTATAGGCACATAAAGGCAGGCTTTGCTTGCATGAGTTTGCTATAGATCACTGGGTTAAGAGAGGGTTGTCAAATCTCTATGTTGTAGAGGATACTAAGTGATTGCAAAGCAATGTGTGACATACATGTGTAGAGCCTCATCCCACCAAACTTACTGCACATGGCTTTAGCATTCTTTGATCTTTGATTAAATTAGTATTTCATTGGGAGTTTTAAAATGGTGATGAATTAGAATTCCTCTAAAAGAAAGCAAGTTAGATATTGAATTCTTTCCCTTTAATTATCAATTTTCAGAGTGAAAGTTGGGAAATAGCTGTCTCTTTCAGTGGTAGCAAATGAGATTTGTCTTTCACTTTTCAAACACTGTAGGGCATATAAATGTATAGCAATGGATTTTAGAACAAAGTAAACAATTCTTAAGTCCACAGCTGATATCTTGCCATACTTTTAAAAAAATGGGTTATAGTGGTAATGATTTATGGTAACAAACTCTGAACTAAGACCAACAGAGGTTTAAACAACCTTCTTCTCTTGCCTTTCTCCTTTACCAGATCCCTCCAGAGTTACATCACCAAATTATTCCCCTTGGCTGAGAGGAGAGATTATTGTATGAATCTCTCCCTCATTCTTCTTTAGTGAGTGCTCTTTATTCCTTTTTCTTCTCCCTCTTCTGTTCATACAAAAAGGGCTTCTTACAAGCACATAAAACCTACTCCTGGGAAGACATTCTGCTGATTTCCATTCTTTAAACAACAATTACTGAACAGGTGCTTAATGTCAGGCATAGAGTCAATTTCTGAATCTACAAAGAGATAAAAAGCATTGCCCTTGTCTTTCAGGAGCTTATGATTCATTCTGAAGCTATCTTTTGAAGAGGAATTAGCTGATGCTTCAAGTATAAAAGAAATAAGCTGTGAACAATCAGGAGGTGATTACAAAGATGACAGTTAGCCTTTCTTAGGAAGTGAACATAGAAAAATGTCAATTTTAAAAAGGACATTTTCTGGATAATGAAACAGTGTTGAGCTGTTGCTAGGTTGAAGATTTAGAATTCTGTTGGCATAATGGGTCATGATCTCCTTCCCAAAAATTTGCTATTACATTGGAGACCTAAAAATTGCTCAACCTTTGATGCCACTTTCAAAAATCAAGTTTACTGGCACGTAAAACATTTTCTATGATTAATATTATTTTTGTTTTTTAAATATAAATTTATGGTCTATTTAGTATTTAGTACATTATTTTGCCCTAACGTAAAAGAAAAGTACCATTTCATACTACTTTTAATCCAGTAATAAGTAGTTCTTGCATTTTACCAAGATTTTTCATTTTGACAATGACAGAAAGAGATTATCCTCCTTATAACTCATGACATTTGCTTTTACTGTTCTATACTCATTTTAGGTAAAGAAATTAAAATAAGTGGCTAAATGAATCTCCAAAATCTCAAAATTCATAGATGACCATTTTATGCCATTTTCTTGTACTTCTTTAGGCTGGTCATACAAACTTCTCTATGATTTGATTTGTAGAATAATACTGAGCATGTTTGCATTTTCCTTTTCCATTCTTTTCAGCTTGGTAAGACTTCAATGACCCAAATTTTAAAACAAAGCACATGAAAAACATTATTCTAAAATTTTTAATTGTAAAGTAAAACCTTCAGTTTCATCCATGATAATAGCTTCTGTCATTCTCTTCATAATCAGGAAGAAGTGAATGAATGAATTGTGGGCATCCATTGAGGTAAAAACCTTGGCCTGCCTTCTCAGTTTTCATATAAGTATTTCAACATTACTATCTACTTAACATGAATTAGCAACTACTTTTTTCTTTTCCTTTCTTTTCTTTTGGGCTGCGCGGCATGCGGGATCTTAGTTCCCCGACCAGGGATCAAACCCACGCCCCCTGCAGCGGAAGTGCGGAGTCCTAACCACTGGACTGCCAGGGAATTCCCAGCAACTACTTTAATAGCAGTTATCATATGACAGCTTTTGTTCTAAGACCTTATTCACATTACTGTTATAATGCTCATATCAATTCAATGGGATAGGTACTTTTATTATTGTCATTTTGTAGATGAGGAAATTAAAGCAAAGAAAGCTTAAGTAACTTACCCAGTGCTCTACAGCCAATTAAGTGGCAGAGCTGTGCTTTTATCTCTATCTTGTGCCACTTCCTCACACAGCCTCACATGTCAAATATATGGATATATTCACCTTAAACTCTCCATCATCTGGCCTAGCTCAGAAATGAGGTTAAGAGAGTGTAAGGTATTAATGACTGAAGGATATGCTCCAGTTATTTTATTGCTTTGATTATTATTATTATTTTAATTTTTATTCTTTATTTCAAACAATAAGAAAATTAATATTAAACCTTGACCCTCTATAAAACAACCTGCACTGCTGTGTTTGATGTCATGCCTTTTATTGATGAATGCTATAAGAAACAGCCTCATAAGCCTATCACTGTATTTGATATGGGAATGATACTAAGGACATTCTCTACTATATTACTTAGTCCTGCATTATAAAGTCCTGAGTGAGAAATTTCTTTTATAACTTAGTGGTAGGAAAGGGATTTGTTTTCAATGATAATTCCTGCCCCTCCTTTTCAACAGTAATTTACAATCGGTCATATTTCCCTTTTCCATTTGGTTACCAGGAATAGCATGTGTAGCTTAGTCAAATATGTATTTTAGTTAAATATGTAGACAACATTAAAATTTTTAAGAGTAGTTTCTTACAACATTCATTTTTACATTTTATACTTTGTATTTCTTTCCTCTTTATGTCTTGGCTTCCCATTTTAGCTTATATTTTCCCTGCTCCAGATTTTAATGCACATTATTATCACTTTTGAACATTTTATGTAAGCTATCTCAAATCTGTCATGAATAAGACAGATACAATCTCATGTCCCCTAGGCCCCAGCGATGCAAAGAAGCAAAAGGCATGGTGTCTGAGCTTCATAAGATCAGACATCACATCATTGGGAATATAGCACATAGACACAGAAACAAATTATTAATGAGATCGAACATACTATGAGTCCCAAATGAGTGGTATAGATTAAAAAATACTAACTGAATTTTGAGGGAAGTCCAAGGAAGTTGGAAAAAACAGAAAGAAAGAGAAACTAAGTTGGCCACTGAAGAAAGGCTAGAACTTCAATAAGAATATGGGAAGAGAGGAAGACTTTTTAGGAAAGGAAAGTTTGCTGAACCAAGAAATAGAAATGGAAATATGTTTTATTCAAATGACAATGGATATATAAGTATGGCAGAAGAGTATTAGCTCCCTACTCCAATATTCATTCTCCTGCTTCCCCTCAATTGCTGAACCTTAATTTTATTTCAGAGCAACCATGTAACCAGATTTAAAAAGCTATGTTTTCTAGGAGGCAAGAATATACAGTGGAGAAAAGACAGCCTCTTCAATAAGTGGTGCTGGGAAAACTGGACAGCTACATGTAAAAGAATGAAATTAGAACACTCCCTAACACCATACACAAAAATAAACTCAAAATGGATTAAAGACCTAAATGTAAGGCCAGACACCATCAAACTCTTAGAGGAAAACATAGGCAGAACACTCTATGACATAAATCACAGCAAGATCCTTTTTGACCCACCTCCTCAAGAAATGGAAATAAAAACAAAAATAAACAAATGGGACCTAATGAAACTTAAAAGCTTTTGCACAGCAAAGGAAACCATAAACAAGATGAAAAGACAACCCTCAGAATGGGAGAAAATATTTGCAAATGAAGCAACTGACAAAGGATTAATCTCCAAAACATACAAGCAACTCATGCAGCTCAATAAAAAAAAACAAACAACCCAATCCAAAACTGGGCAGAAGACATAAATAGACATTTCTCCAAAGAAGCTATACAGATTGCCAACAAACACATGAAAGAATGCTGAACATCATTAATCATTAGAGAAATGCAAATCAAAACTACAATGAGATATCATCTCACACCGGTCAGAATGGCCATCATCAAAAAATCAACAAACAATAAATCTTGGAGAGGGTGTGGAGAAAAGGAAACCCTCTTGCACTGTTGGTGGGAATGTCAATTGATACAGCCACTATGGAGAACAGTATGGAGGTTCCTTAAAAAACTACAAATAGAACTACCATACGACCCAGCAATCCCACTACTGGGCATATACCCAGAGAAAACTATAATTCAAAAAGACACATGAACCCCAATGTTCACTGCAGCACTATTTACAATAGCCAGGTCATGGAAGCAACCTAAATGCCCATAGACAGATGAATGGATAAAGAAGATATGGTACATGTATACAATGGAATATTACTCAGCCATAAAAATGAATGAAATTGGGTCATTTGTAGAGATGTGGATGGACCTAGAGACTGTCATACAGAGTGAAGTAAGTCAGAAAGAGAAAAACAAATACTGTATGCTAACACATATATACGGAATCTAATAAAAGAAAAGAAAAAAAATGGTCAGAAGAACCTAGGGGCAAGACGGGAATAAAGATGCAGACCTACTAGAGAATGGACTTGAGGACACGGGGAGGGGGAAGGGTAAGCTGGGACAAAGTGAGAGAGTGGCATGGACATATACACACTACCAAACGTAAAACAGATAGGTAGTGGGAAGCAGCCGTATAGCACAGGGAGATCAGCTCGGTGCTTTGTGACCACCTAGAGGGGTGGGATAGGGAGGGTGGGAGGGAGGGAGATGCAAGAGGGATGAGATATGGGGACATGTGTATATGTATAACTGATTCACTTTGTTATAAAAACAGAAACTGACACACCATTGTAAAGCAATTATACTCTAATAAAGATGTTAAAAAAATAAACTGTATTACTATAAAAAAACAAAAAAACAAAAATCTATGTTTTCCATCTCCACTTTGAAACCAAGTTCAGCTAAGTATTAAGTTTTTGGCAGTGAAATGTAAGCACAAGTGTTATGTCACTGCGTGGGACTTTTGGAAGATCTCCTTAAAGGAGCAGGTCCTTCTTCTCTCCATCTACCACCCTACTGCCCGGAAGGCCAAAGAACAGTTGGACCTCAAGTGGGGATCTTAGATCCTGAGGATAAGGGCCACACAAGCATGCAGGAGAAGAGAGCTGAGAGCAGCTTGGGCCCCTGATGCCTTCTAGCAGCTGTCAGACAGCCCCGGTCTAACCACCTCCAGATTCTTTTATGCGAGAGACTAAAGCCTGGTGAATTTGAAGGGGATCTTTTCCAAGTTGCTCTGACTCATGCTAAATGCAATTCCTCCCTGAGAAAACCATTTGGCTAGAGTAGGGAATTTGTATTAAGCATAATCAAAAATTGTGTCAGAGCTAATATCCAGCAAACAAATATGGGCTTTATTACTGAAAAAAAAATTGATTGTATGTGAACTTTCAAGGAAAAGTTTCTAAGCTGTTTTATTCAGTTAATTAAACTTGTATGAACTAATTTTCTAAGTGAAATTACATGTTTTATGCCAGTGGGAAATATAGAAATATATACCTAGTTTGTATCTACTGTTACTATAAAACATTTTATAAAAGGACAGAAGACACATTTAGAATAATTTTTAAATGTGCTTAAAGTTTTAATAGCAGCTAAGGAAATCAGGAATATGAGTTCAATAAAAAATATTTTTTCTTAAGTTTATAAATACTAACTTCAGTTTAATAACTCATTTTTAATGACAATAAAAATAGAATAAAAATACAACAACAGTATTAACTGAAATTGAAAAGCTAACTAAAAGTAACTACATAAAACTGCTGTACAAAAAATTGTTTATAAAACTTAAGTATTACAATAATTTATTACGTAAAAGACATTGAAAACTCATTATAAGAGGACTTAGATTTTTTTTAACTAAGAATGTAATCAATATCAAGATGAATATTATTTTTTCATTATCCAATTTTGCAAGCTGAGATTTACAACTAGTCCCTTAAAACATTTTTCTTGGTCTTTGCATCTTCAAACCTGTGTAAATTGAGGAATCACTGTACTTGCTTTGAAACCCTATTAAAGAAATGCAAGGAAGATGAGAAAATATATGCTTTTGAAATCTTCCAATTTTGTGGTATTTCATGTCTAAATAAGTAAAAATTTTATTTTTCACAACTGTTTGACCCTTAGTTTGGAAGCCGGGTGTAACACATTCCAGGTTTCTTATGCAGGTACCACAAAAGTAAATTAATAGTACTCCTGTAAAATTCCCTTCCACTTGCTGGAAAATTACCTTAGAGCATCAGATCACCAGCTGGCAGAGACACCAAGAACAGTTATGTATCAGCTAACAAAAAAATAAAGTTTCTTAGTCATCCAACTAACTCGATGATTACAGTTGGAACCAAGACTTTTGTGGTGATCAGGTAATTTTCTTACTAATTTCCTAATTCTTGACTTCTCATGATAATATTGCAGCAAACTTGTGAAATGGCATCAGTGGGAGTGATTAAGAATATCGTACAGCTAAAATTGGTTACAGGAGAAAAGAATGTTTCTTCATTTAAAAGAGTGTTATAACTAATTCCTAATTACTTACTTAATTAATTACCAAGCTAGACTCTTCTAGGGCTTTTAACAGTTAAAATTATTCACTCTAAATCATGATCATATAAGGAACAAAATGTATAAGGTTATTATGGATTTTTCTATGTTGCAAAGCAAGAATAAATGCTAAGCCAAATCTAGGTGTTCACAAAAACAAATTTAAAATTTGATTGCTTGAACTTGTTATGCAAAGGTCAAGTTTATAAAAACTATTTGCATAGCAGTGCTGCTATTTAGAGAAGATGTAAAACAAACTCATAACTGGTAGATGGTCTTAGACTTAAGAAGGGAAGAAAAGACTTGGCAAAATCACTATAAATCAGCTTTCCATATTTATAGAAGTTTTTGCTCAAATATAAACTTCAAAACTTTAAAGACATATTATCAAGATAAATACCTAAAAGTGATGCTTTATCCAGTTTCATGCTAGAAATCATACCTTGAGTAACTGGAAAGAAATATTTAAAATGAAGTACCCATAATTCACCTCTTATTCCTTGTATCATAGCATTTATACATGGCATATGTTATTGTACAAAATAATATATATTTGGAATGTAAAATAAACAGAAATTTTTGTCCTCTCCTATTATTTCCTATCTTGCTTCTTTCTTTTCCTTTTAATCTTTGTGTATAGAAATATTGACAACTAGGAAGTTTCCCAGATTTACACGAAATATAACTTCAAAAATTACATTATTAGAAAGTGTGTTGGGACAAACCTGTAGCAGATAAATAGCTATTGGAAATGAATTGATTTAAAACAGGAGAAATTTAACAAAAGGTTCTGACCAAGATTGGTTATGATCCAAAGAAGGGAGAATGTAGAAGTGGGATATAAAGGAAAATTTGTGGATGGAAGAGAATTAACGGCCTGTGTAAAAACAAGTCAGTATTTTTAAACTTTAAGTTTAAAGTAAGAATGTCAAGTAGAAGATCTGGAAGCTACCTTGAACCATCCTTATAATGCTCTTACAGCTCACTCAAATCACTGAGCTCTGAAGCACCCTGTACTCACAATTCTACATTTGTGTATCCTACATCTGCAGGGCTGACCCAACTTCCTCCCTCTCTCTTCTTTTCATTAGTGACATTTGCAAATGAGGGCTTCTCAGAGGGTGGTTACTGGGGTGAAGTGGTAGCTGGAACGCACTTTCTACAAAGAGTGGATCATGTTGCTGACTTGTTTCACTGGGAGAAAGGAAGACTAAGGTGAAAATATGTCAGCTGTCTTCAACTCCTTGAAGAGCTTTTACTAATATTCAAATGGATTGTTCCATGTTGTTTCAGAGAGAAATAACTAGAATAATAAATGAGATTTTGACTATTATAAATAACATTTGAACCATCAGATTTTTTTTTCAAAAGAGGAACAGTCTCCCTTATAAATAGTGAGTTTCTCATCACCAAGAGTGGTTAAACCAGGCATATAGAAGGCAGATTGTAACAGATGGCTGTTGAGTATGAGTCTTTGATGCTGTGCTTTTAATGTATACTGTATATCAACAGTCAGTATAAGAATCCCTATCATTTCCTCATCACCCCTCTTTGCCACCAGGCTATGGTCTCAATGCTAATGTGTTACTGCTTCTCTCCACCTACAGGCTACTTTCCAGTCACTGGCCACCCCCTACTTGCACAAAGGGTAACCACTATTTTGTTTCTTAAAAATATAGATTAGATTTGCCTGTTTAAAAAACATCTAAATGGAATAATATGAACTCTTTTGTGTTTGGCTTTTGCCCAATGATATTTGTGAGATTCATTCATGTTGTAGATTATTCATTCTAATTCCAGTACAGGGTTTCATTGTGTGAATAGTCTATACTTTATCTATTGTACTGTTGACAGGAATTTGTGTAGTTTCCAGTTTGGGGCTGTTTGAATAATGTTTTAATGATCATTCCATTAAAGTTTTGTTGTTGTTGAACACATGCATGCATTTCTATTGAGAATATACCTAGGAGGGGCTTGCTGGGTCAAGGAGTATAAGTATGTTCGGCTGAAGCAGACACTGCGACATAGTTTGCCAAAGTGATTGTATCAATTTACACTCTCACCAGCATGTCTGAGAATTCTGGTTGCTCTGTATCTTTGCAAACATTTATTACTGTCAGTATTTGTAACTTTAGCTGTGCTAATGGATGTTTTGTAGTCAGAGTGATCTTTTAATTTTTTTATTTTTTATTTTCTTCTCATAAAGCTAACACTATTAAAATTTTTAATTTTTTTAACATCTTTATTGGAGTATAATTGCTTTACAATGCTGTGTTAGTTTCTGCTTTATAACAAAGTGAATCAGCTATACATATACATATATCCCCATATCTCCTCCCTCTTCTATCTCCCTCCCACCCTCCCTATCCCACCCCTCTAGGTGGTCACAAAGCACTGAGCTGATCTCCCTGTGCTATGCGGCTGCTTCCCACTAGTTATCTATTTTACATTTGGTAGTATATATAAGTCCATGCCACTCTCTCACTTCGTCCCAGCTTACCCTTCCCCCTCCCCGTGTTCTCAAGTCCATTCTCTACGTCTGCATCTTTATTCCTGTCCTGCCTGCCTAGGTTCTTCAGAACCATTTTTTTTTTTTTTTTTTAGATTCCATATATATGTGTCAGCATATGGTATTTGTTTTTCTTTCTGACCAGAGTGATCTTCTTAAAACCATAAATAAGATTACATCTCTTCCCTTCTTGAACAGCCCTTCAGTGCCGTCTAATTTCACCTAGAATAAAATCCAACCTTGTTGTGGTTTATAGACCTCTGAATGATCTAATCCCTGCCCATCTCTGATTTTATTTTATATCACAATCTCCCTTTTTCTCAAGATTCTAGACTCATAGATTTTATTCTGTCTTTTGAAAATTACAAACTATGTCCCACTTTAGAATTTTACACAAGGTTTTAATCCCAGATTTTTACTTACCCAGTTTATTGATATTCTAATTCTAATGTTATAATTTTTAAAAAGCTGATTATTTAGGCAGAAATAAGGAGACCAAACATGATTTGAAAAGCTCACTTTGATTGGGGTATAGCATCAAAGTTTGGGAACAGTGAGATCTAAAATCACAATTTTGTTTTCCCTCTGGATTTAGGCTTAGGCTTTGTTGTCAGTGAGAATCAATCAGAATGTGTTGCCCAAGCAAGGAGAAGAGAAAACTCTCTTCAACAGCCTTTTGGAGTCACTGGAGTTAGAAGTGCTGATATTGACTCAAGCCTACTTTCTGATCTGCATAAATTTCTTTTCCAAACAGAGATAGGAGGAAGAGTGCATTTTCCTCTGTGGAAGACTACATGGTATGAGCATTGACAGTTTAAATATTGTAAACTGTGATTTACTGAGAAATGGAAAGCACATCTATCATTTTTGGAAATCCTCTTCAGCATGGCTCTTATAAATCATTCTTGTCATGCACTATGAAAGAACCGCTGGCCACTTCACTTCTACTATTTTCTCTGTCAGCATTCTGAAATTTTAATTGATTATGTATTTGTTGAAAAGAAAAGATTGACAAGCTCTTGCACCTTTTACTTCTTATAACAGTACTGGTTTTACAGGGATTTAAGGCAATTATGACTGTAGTATTATTTATTATGCTAGAAGTATAATAATTAATGATTATAAAAGCTTAAATCTTTGTGTTTTTTGTATTATTAAGAACTAGTAAAGAGTTAAATAAGGAAAGAGAGTGGCAAGTAATACAAATATTAAATAAGCACATTAGGTATGTAAGTTTGGAAAGACCAATATATTCTTTTTGAGTCAACAAATATTAATAAAACCTAAATTATAAAACAATAATAGATATTAGATTATAATTCTAACCCTTGTAGACTCATTTGGTGTGCTTGCCTCATAAAAAATAGTTGTCAAACTGTTTCATGTTTCTTTGAAAACTCTTCGCATCTAGTGAGAATGAATTAACAGAAGGATGCTGACCTTGTCTCTTCAAAATTTACAAGGAAGAAAAATCCTACAAAATTATATAAAACATCAATGATAAATTATCTTCAACTCGAACATAAAAAAGAACATAAAAATATTAAGAAGAGTGTTAGAGAAAAATGGGACATCCAAAACACATTTTGTACTTACTAATGAAACTTCAAAACAACAGATTTTAAAACAATTTAAAAAGAAAAGCTCAAAGTTTTGTGGCTATGGCAGTTAAGAATTTCAATAGAAATTGTGTTGAAATGATTGCTACAGACTGCCAGCCATTTTCAGTAGTTGATAATGAAGCCTTTTAAAGATTTGCTTAAGCTATGAAACGTTAGCATAAAATTCTCTCTAGGAAATACACTACTGAAAAACTGTTTCCTGAATTATATTCTTCAGTGCATAGAAAAGTTTAGATACATTATTAAGTGGACACGTTGAAGTAAGACTCTATGTATACTGACTGCAGGAACAATCTAGAGATGACAGTGCTGAGAAATTATTCTCAGACAATAATATAAAAATTTAGGAAACTGATGGCTAGATTTTTAAATAACCTAAAGTAGTAAATATTTTTGATAAAATTTTATTTATTCTTATATACAGATGCTTTTTTCATGATGATGATATTTGGCTTTGAGTGAATATTAATTCTAACACTCAGCTTTGAGAAAACATATATTTACTGTGCCACCAGTATTTATATATTCATTAATGATATGCATGTACTAATAGTCTGAGGATTTTAAGTACTAGGCCTACAATATTAAGTACATAGTAAATTAAGTGTATTACAAAATGAACAGAGAAATGGAAATTTAAAAAGGCTGAGTTAAAGATGATATAAAAAATATTTTTAAATGTCAGCTAATTATCATGGTTTCCTAATATCATTAGGTAATATTTTAAGAAATAAAATTAGGGCAATGCATTCATCATAAATAAAAGTTAATGTAAATCCATCTTATAAATAGTCTTCATAATTTCAAATTTTCAAAGGGCTGATTAGACTGTCATCATTTAAAATTCCTACTGTGGCTATTGAAGAGCACTTCCTAATAGGAGAAGGGTCAACTTCCTCCATTTCTTACTGTTTGCTTTTGCTTGCATTAATATTATATTATTAATCTTTAATTTATTTACAGGAATATTTTTAAGCCATTTCTACATTTTCCGAGAATGATTCAGTTAACACTATAAAATAATCTACAAATCAATTTAACTGTTTACAAGTAAACTATGAAGGGTTAAAATATTCTGGTGGCTTGAGATTCTGTTCCTCTCTCACTACCCAAAGCCAAATTATCTTTAGAGCTCAACCTCATTACCATGCTTTCTTTTGGTTATGCTCTTTGGTGGGAACCTTTAAGATGATTTTAAAAGATACTTATTTCCCAAGGTTTCCCTTACTCTATGTTTGTAGCTACCATTTCAAATAATTTTAATGTAGTCAGTTCTGATTTCCTTTATTTAAAGGAATAACAATTTTATAGTTGGAAAGGATTTTTACATCAAATGTGTGTCAACCCCCTATTTGATTTCCTTCCAATAAGTTAGTTTTAATTTTTTTCCCTCTTTAACTTTCCAGTGCTTCTGTCTTTCAGTTATTCAATATCTAGCTGAGAGTACACTGCCTTATTTTTAAGTCAAAACAATGCTATACTCAAAGAATATTACCTTTAAAAAATTCCTGGTAATTAATAATGACATTTCAAACACTTCCTTTGTTTTGAACATATTTTGGCAAATATTTTCTCAGTGCAAAGTATATTAATTCTCAATACATGCATGTTTTTAAATGGTAAAGAAAGGGTTATATGATTTTTAAGATAGTCATATTTTTCCCACTGCACTATGACATAGAAGACATTTTAAAAAAGAATTGGATGGGACTTCCCTGGTGGCACAGTGGTTAAGAATCCGCCTGCCAATGTAGGGGACACGGGTTCAAGCCCTGGTCCGGGAAGATCCCACATGCCACAGAGCAACTAAGCCCGTGCGCCACAACTACTGAGCCTGTGCTCTAGAGCCTGCTGGCCACAACTACTGAGCCTGTGTGCTGCAACTACTGAAGCCCGTGCACCTAGAGGCCGTGCTCTGTAACAAGAGAAGCCACCGCAATGAGAAGCCCACGCACCAAAACAAAGAGTAGCCCCCCCGCTCGCCGCAACTAGAGAAAGCCGGTGCACAGCAACAAAGACCCAATGCAGCCAAAATAAATAAATTTATTTTTAAAAAAAATGGATAATTTGCATGAAAAAAGAGTTAATTTACATATATAAGAATTTACTAGTTATGGTAAGTGGCATCCACGTGGGTTAGAAATAATTTATTTTATTGTAGTTCTTGAAATCTTGATTCTATTATCTTACTTCTATTATCAAATCCTCTGAGCACCTTGACAAAACATTCACCAGCAGCGTGTCTGAATAATGTAATGAACTCAGTTAGCATGGAAATTTGTTTTCTGTGATTTGAAAGAAGCTTCACAAATACCTTTGGTTAAGGTTCAGTTTATTGTCTAGAGGGCTTTGTATAAACTAAAAGCTCTGAAGTCAGGGAAACAATTACTGTGAGCATTATTGAAATTAAATTTGCCATACAAGTCATTGCCCAGTTGTGATGTCAGGTAACAGATGACATTTGTTCACATTTCTTTACTTTACATGAGTGTTACGAAACAGATAGCACTGACAAGGCTTTACAGATTATTTAATATTTCAAGTGTTTCTCTGTTTATACTTTTGAAAGGATATCTTGAAATCCTAACAGGATATCTATGAGATTATGCACATTCTTTGCAAGGAATTTCTTTCAAATTTTATGATGAATTATGGCTAATGGAACACTTATTTTGCCAAATTACATCCTGAAACCAGATTTTTTTATGAGATGGCAGAAAGAAGACTTCTAAGGCAGCTATCCAACATTGAAAGATGATACCTTGGAAGGTAATAATAATAACGGCATGAATAAAAATAATAATACTATCAACCATTTATTGAGGAGTTACTATGTGTTGAGCACTGTGCCGAGTGCTGCACATGACTTATTTCATTACTATAACACCATGCGTTAAGCAGTAATATTATTTCCATTTTATAGATTAAGACTCTGAAACTCTGAGAAAAAAGTTAAATAACTTGCCAAAGTTCATATGAGTGGAATAGGAATTTAAATCTAGGTCTGCTTAATTCCAGAGCCCACGCTCTTAACCACCTCACTAGATACATCATCCCTGGAGATGTTCAAGCCTAGTCCAGAAGATGGCTTGGCAAGGATATGCTAGAAAGGCTTCCAATATCAGCTGGATGGTTGAACCAAGTGAATTAAAACTTTCAAACCATGAGAATCTGTGATTCTATGTTTATATCAGTAAGAAATGTATTTTTATGTACCTTTAAACTTCAGAAGAAGAATCGTGACTAGAGTTTCATCAAAGATGGATTTAAAATCAGTTTTAATTTAAAACACTAAAAAGGAATATGAAATAGTTTAGAAAACTTGGTTCCAAAACAAATGTTCTCTTCAAACTGTGGGTTAAATTTAGTCAAAGAAAAATGGTGCAATGCCTTTGAGAGATGCCTTGCTTCAGGCCTTTGTATCTCATCTAAATGTTGAAGTTCCTTCTCCACTGGTCTCCCTGCCTGAGACTAATCTCAATGTGCCATTCGTCCCTGTTCATGTCAGTCACCACAGAAAGCCCCGGATTTCTGGGCCAATCGATCTTCAGCAAAATCCTGATATTATTGACCTCTGGAATGGTCCCTTTACCTTCTTGCTCTAGTGGAAATTGGCCTCTCCCAAAAGGGCCTCCCTGCAGGTCTTCCCTGCAGCCTTCTCATGTGATGGTTGCTTTTTATTCTACAGTTCTTATACAGATGGACTTGAAGACGGGGATGGACATCCTCTTTGTCCCTCATTGCTGTTTTCAGATCATTCTTTTCCTATCCTCTCTAAAACTCTGAATTCCATACCAAATTGCCCACTGCTTCTCCTTATTGCTGTTATTAACTAATTCACAGGACACCCCCAACCCCCTATTCTCTATTATTTTAGTTTCTGGCTCACCATCACTTTCCCTATCATTGTGACATTATTGGTAAAGATGAAGACCCCAATAATTGGCCTCCCATTTCTTTGATCGTCTCTTCTCCAATGATCTATCCTCCACACTACTTCAGCCACCTACAGCCATTGTCTAAAGACTCTTCTCCCTCTTATCCTGCTCTGCGTTTTCTCTCCTCTTCTCCCCTCCATCCCCAGCTGCAACTGTGTTATTTATCACCTTATGAAAGACTATGCAATTTAATTTATTATGCTTTTTTTTGTTTTCGCCCAGGTGGAATGTAAATTCCTCAAGACCAGAGATTTTTTAAAAAACTGATCGCAGGAAATACTGGCTAGTTATTTTTCAAATCTTTCTTCTTCCCTGGGCACACAGGTACACTATATTTCCCAACTACCCTTATGATTTGTTTTTGGCTAATGAAACTTGAATGAAGTGATAAGCACCATTTCAAGTCCTAACCTCCATGTTCTCTTTCTTCCCCCATCTGCTCTGTGGATACAGAGAATCCAATCAATGACTGATGCTCTCTCTAGGGTAGTGGAGCCACAAGACGGTAATAACCTGGGTTCCTGAATCACCTCCTGATGGCAGCTCACCAAACATACTCACTGATCTTTTACCTGACACAGAAGTAGGGTTCTATTGTGTTAAGCCTTGAAAATTGTTGGGTTGTTTGTTGCAGCAGTAATAGCTATTCTGAATCATACAATGATATATCTCAAGCACCTGGATTGTGACTGAAGCATGGTAGTTGTTCATTAACAGATGCATTTTTCCTTTATTCTTCAATATAATGGAATTAAAGACCTCAAAATCACTAGTACCTGCTTAGCTAGTATTTCAAAACTAGTTACATACTAAGCTTAACAGACAGTATAGCTTGGCTAGAACTGCCCTGAATTCTGATGAGCTATGCCAAGACAGCAGTTGCCCAGGACATTATTTCCCTGGAAAACCAGGTCTTATTCTAGCTGTAACAACAGAATAGAAATGCTAGTGAAATACTCTGTGAACTAATCTATTCCAGACTAAGTTATTTATTTATTTATTTCTTGGTGCTTAAAACCTTTGTTTAGTGCTCAAGACATTTCTGATGTACTGGGAAAGACCAATTCAACTGGTTATTCATCATTCTCACGTTTACTTTCTTTATTTATAGTACAAGTTCTCTATATGCCAAACAGAGTTGAAGCCCTATTTTAATGCCATCTTATGATTCTCTGAGATATTTGAGGTCAGAAATATACTGCTTCTTTTCTAGGAATCGCCAAGATTTACCAAAAATTTTTCTCTTTTTATTCACAAATGGATGAAAAATCTGATGACTTTGAACGTATAAATAAAAAGTTGCCAGGGGCTTCCCTGGTGGTGCAGTGGTTGAGAATCCGCCTGCCAATGCAGCGGACACGGGTTCGAGCCCTGGTCTGGGAAGATCCCACATACCGCGGAACAACTGGGCCCGTGAGCCACAACTACTGAGCCTGTGCGTCTGGAGCCTGTGCTCCGCAACGAGAGGCCGCGATAGTGAAAGGCCCGCGCACCGCGATGAAGAGTGGCCCCCACTTGCCGCAACTAGAGAAAGCCCTCGCACAGAAACGAAGACACAACACAGCCAAAAACAAATAAATAAATAAATATTTTTTTTAAAAAAAGGACTCACCTTTATTAGAATCAGGATCACTTTTATATCAGTCGGTCAAATTTGCCCCACCCCAGCACTGTTTAAAAAAAAAAAAGTTGCCAGGAAAAAGCCAACCAAGATATAAAGATAATACCTAAATTCATAATATAAGGCTTTCTGTCTGATTTCATGTGTACAGCAACTTACTTACCTTAACCAAATGTTATTATTTGCCCTAATGAAATTATATAACACAGACAGCACAAACTGTTTAATAACCCTGCCCATAAATAGCATGAACCCACACACACAAATACGTCAAGAAACATCTCATTGAAAGAACCCTAATAACTTGGGGAATAAAGGAAAATAATATATCCTAGAAATACTATTGTTGCTTCTCTTTTCTGTATTATACGTCTATTTAAATTGAAACAGAGTTCCTCAGTTTTGCCCTTGACTATACTGAATTATTTGTAGCAATAATATAAATCTAGACTGAAAAAGGCATTTGTTTTTCTATTTAAGTAGACAATTTGATCATATTTAGAGACATTTGCCAGAGATCTGCAAATCATATTTTGATTTCCTAATTCACTCTTTTCTTCTGCCACATGCTATACATTCTATGTATAATACAATACATGTTGCTGATTATATTACCATTAATTCCTGACTTATGTTTAACAGATGACTTTTAAATAGCCTGTGTTCTTTCAGAACTATTTGTTTTGTATCTTTTTAGATTATTAGTAATATTTATAATTTTAAATAAGCAAAATCTGAATTAATAGAAACATAGCTCTGGTTTGCAAGTTAAAGTAGAAGACTACCTTGGGTTTGGTGTTATAATTTTTTCAGGATTAGAAAATCTTTAGATTTTAAAAAATCTTTAGAAATCAATAAGAATTGATTTAGATTCAATTTTAGAAAATCAATTTTAGAAAATCAATTTTAGAAAATCTTTGGAAATCAATAAAAATTGATTGTGTTTGGTGTTATAATTTTTTCAAGATTTTTCTTGAAAAGGCTATTCAAATATATTTCTAATGCTTTTTGAAATACTTTTCCCCCAAAAGAATACATTTTTCAAGGTATTATGAAACATTGATTATTTAAGGATTCAAAACTTCTATAATCCAAAGTGTATTATATTTGAAAACTTCAAAGTAGCTTATAAATATTAATTTCTTTTATAATGTATATTAGTATACAATTATCTTCACTGTATATTATAAGCTGTATAGGCTGGGTTTAAGATCTTTAACACATCTCTTGTAAGTCTTGTAAATTGTGATTTTAGGAAATGTTTAGTTGGTTATCCCCATGGAACAACCCTCCACTGCAGGAGTGGTCTGCAAACATTTAGAGAACACGTACTGGTCAGTTTTTCCATTGTGGAGTTGCTATTTGACCTTAGCATGACCTATCTGAGGGAACCCAGAACCACAAGTGGAATCTGGTTCCAAGTGGGAAAAATATCTTATAATAGTGTGCATGAACTAGGAAAATTACCAAAGAGTCCTAAGCTATCCCAGATGGAAGTTTAGTCACCGGGAAAAAGAATTTCATCCACAAAGGTGGAAATCCTTAATTTTGGGGAAATGCTCTAGCACCCTTATTTTTAAAAATCCCTAAAAATTCAAAGAGAAGCAGCATCTGCTTCCTTGGTCTGTGTGTGCTTTTGAATAAGCTCCCTAGTGTATCTTTGACCTCAGCACAGTTTACTGAGAGCAGTTGGCAGGCACAGATTTGGGCCCACATTTTCCTAATCTGCCTTCCAAATTCCTTCTTGCATTTTGCTTGGTCGTATCCTGTGCACTTCAGCTTGGCATTTCAGCATTTGTCACTGATCCTATTTTAAAAATCAAGCTTGCCGTTGTTTTGGCTCAGGTACTTTAAAAACAAAAATTGAAAAGCAACGAACTATATAGGAGGTCTTGGGAAAGAAGGCAAAGCCAGCTATTTCCTGTTAATGAGTTGAATGTGGAACATAGGTTTCTTCAGGCTCTGGTCTCATCTTCTGTCCATTATTTCTCCTCTGATGTCTGAGCAAATATCATATCAATTGACTTAAGATGAGAATAAAAGCAAATTCCCTTTCCAAATTTCAGGAAAGTTCTTTGGGAAAAACATAAGATTAGGAAAGGCGATAACTTTATTTTAAATTTGAGACGAGAATTAAATGGTACAGAAGCCTGATCCTAGGAGAAATTGTGATATTTGTTTTAGGGCAAGCCATTCCCATTTCTACATCCCCCTCTCAGTCCCCACTTCCCTGATCCTCAAATACTGCTGAGACAAGCATTGTTATTTAACTTTCTTGAAGGTCCCTCTTCTTCAAAACTTACTTAACCTATGTACTAACATCTAAGAGAACTGGAACTCATTAGTTGATCAACTAATTCATGCAAAGTATTGAAGAGTAACTGATAAATGTATTAGCTTTTAATTTTAAATAAGCAACACTGATGCCCTTTATCCTAATCATAGAAATTTTGGGATCTGTGACAGGTCATTTCTGAGGGTCTTTTTGGTCAGAGTGGGTCTTCCCATAGCAGTCAAATCACATTGCATAGGCAACAGCCTTTATCTGCTTACAGGCAAATGAATGTAGACCTATTTGTTTTTTTTCAGGATGTTTGTCTAGGCACACTTCCTGTGCAGTCTAAAAAGTCTGACAAGTGTCTGTATGGATTATGTATTTTAGTTAGCCCTTCCTGGGTGCTGTAGGTAGAGCAGGCCTGGTTGATAAAAACATCTTACATGAAATAAATTCTAATATTCTTGATTAATTAGTTCTTGCCTAGAGTCCTTTCATTAAGCAAATATCCTATGCTCATCGTCAAAGTCAGGAAGACATAAGATGGAGGGTTAAATCATATCAACTTCAGTTGGTTTCCTGTGACTTTGCTTTTCTCTTCTTTTTTGGAGAAGAGATCCATTTTAGGAGATGACAGTCCTACTAGGCAGATATGGACAACAAGAGGTGCTAGATTACAAAGTGTAGGCTGAACATTTAGAAAAGATTTACAATGGGATGGAAACCCTAGTGCTTGATGTACAAATGCCTTTATATTTTTCAAATGCAATTATTGACCAGGGCTGTCTATGAGGCCTTTTTTGTTAAATCCTATTTTCACATCTATTTACTCCCAATAATCTCTCATAATGTACTTTCAACGTGCTTTTTTCCCCTTAATTTTACAATGTGAGTTCACCTACAGAAGAAGTCCTGACTATAGTTAGTTGAAAGTATCTGTTAAAGATGTGATCATAAAAGTGATGTGCAAGTAACCATATTGGTGGAATCTCAATTTGGGGGTAAAAACATGAAATGGATAAATTTTTCAATAACTTCTACTACTCTTTCAATAGCAGTTCTTTCAAGTCACCCATTTTTCTTGCTGGTTAGTGGGCTTCCTTGATAACATTTCAGTTAAATTACATAACATTCTGTCATTTACAGTTAATAAAACATTTCATTTTGGTTATTAACACATCTTTCTTCTCCACACTTGTTCCTCTGGTATTGGTTTGGTGAGGAGGGAAAGGGAAGAGATTTGTCCTTATAGCAACCGTGCACAGCAAGTTGGTTATATGCTCCTTGGTTGATTGTAACTTTTGCTTCTAGACGAGAACCACCCCTTATGTATGGTGGTGAAATTACACATTTGTCTATTGCTGGCTGTGACTTCCATCTATATGGTGGGCTTTTGAGTGCTAGCACTCTTGTGGGATGTCCAGTTGTTGGTTCTTCACAGGGCCTGATAATAGCCTCCTGATGTGCTGCCCGCTAATATGGAATAACTGTCATAGGCACAACCTCTTCTTACCTCTCAAAGCAGGTGGACAACCTATAATGCCTTGCTTCTGGCACACTCTGTGGATAGGTGTACCTGTTGGAGGGGGGATCAGCAAAAATGGTTTTACTGTGTCACCTTCTCCCTTGTCTTGCTATACTGCAGAGATCCTTGGGCATTCTTGCAACAGACTTGATGGGAATGCAAGCTGTCCTGGCACTTCCGGCCTCTGATCTTCCACTTCTCTCCTGCCCCTTCTCTATACCCCAGGTGCTTTGCTTCTCAGGAGCTCAGCCACTGTCAGATAAGAGATGAGTACCAGTTCTTGCTTTAGTAGCAACAGAAGACAGTTTGAATACTCCTTTCTTATTGGAAAGATAGAGCCAGAGGACCAATTCTAATGACTTTCCTCAGCCACAGGAAGGATGTGGGGAGGAATGGTTGGTTTCCACCAACTCTATAGCGCTCCAAACGGCCAACTGTTACTTGCTTCCAGTCCTTCCTTTATATCTCTATGTGGTAAAAGTCACCAAACTAGCATGGTCTCTGCCACTCACTAACTACATTATGTAATTACACTAATAACTGGCATAAACTGGTCTTAGAATAAATACAATCAACTCTTGGTAAGAACATAAATTGGAGTGTAGGGAAAGAAGCATTGATTCCTGGAAAGAGGACTACTAGCTCTGACCTTTCACTGTGCCATAGGTGTCAGTCAGTATGTTTTATGGAGGAATGCAAAGCTTTTATGAATCTGACAAGTCTGTTAATGGAGGTGAGTTAGGGAGCTTTCACTGTAAAGTATGATATTTGCATCATAAAGCAACTTTATGAACCTGAGGTTGAATGGCCTGATCCAAACTTTCCAGCTAATTAGTCATCATTAGGACATGAAATCAGATCTTCTGACTTTATTTGCAGGGCTCTTTTTACTATAATACTTGCATCCATTAGGGTTCAGTCAGGAAAATAGAAATCATTCTAGATCTTTCAAACAGAATGATTTATTAGAGGAAACCTGTTTACATTAGCCATGAAAGAGACAAGACAGTGAACAGGGAAGAGTGAAACAACTGAGAGGATAGCAATCTCAGGGAGGTGCTACCATTTCTAGAGCTAGATCTGTTACCAGAGCCCATGTGGTGAGGGCTATGGCTAGGGCAGGGGTTGCTCAGCAGAAGCGGGGATCACAGACGTGGGTGCTGGAGTCATGGAAAAGGTGCAGCCATTTATCAGAGAAGCCAACCAAGGCAGAGAGAGACATATCTGGCTCCTTCCTTCATCCTATCCTTCATTCTTCTACTTGTACCTCTCCTCCCTTTTCTGATATTTGCTTTTTTGGAAATAGGTATGTGGTAATCCTGATAGTATTACTTAGGGAAATATGTAGCTATGAACTAAGAAAAAACATGGCATGTCTAATAACATAGTTCTAAAGTGGCATAGTTAAAGGGTTAAAAAGAAGCAAACTCCCAGTAAGATAATTAGTAATACTTAATTATTATATAAACAATAAATATTATATTATTCACAATAGCCAAAACACGGAAACAACCTAAGTGTCCATTGATGGGTGGATAAATGGATAAAGATAATGTGGTGTGCATACATATATATATATATATATATACACACACACACACACACACACACACAATGGGATATTATTCAGCTATAAAAAGAAGGAAATCTTGCCATTTGCAACAACATGAATGAACCTTCAGCGCACCATGCTAAGTGAAATAAGTCAGGTAGAGAAAGACAAATATGATATGATATCACTTATATGTAGAATCTAAAAAAGCTGGACTCCTAGAAACAGAGAGTAGAGCAGTGACTGTCAGGCGCTGGAGGGTGGGGAAATGGGGAGATATTGGTCAAAGGGTACAAAGTTCCAGTTGTAAGATAAATAAGTTCTGAGGAAAAATAAATATTACACAAATAGTAAATGATAAAATTAGACATGGTCATTGTGCCATTTATTCTGTTTTATCCTCATCTCACCTTTTACTGTAATTACACCTTTTCATTTTTTCCTATTACAGGAAAGGGAGAAAAATAAAGAGGAAGAAGAACCGGAAAGAGAAGAGGGGATGGGAATCATCAGAGAGACAAATGTGGTGAGAATCAAGAAGGCACAGACAATACAGGCAGAAAAGCAAGGCTAGTAACTGCAGTTATAGATTAAAATGTTGAAACAATACTACACGTACAGCATTTTAATGGACATTCTCCCCACTTAAATGAGAAGAAGGAGAAGGAATTGGGAATGGGAAAGAATATATATCAAACAAACCCACCCCCTACTGCATTATTTTCGGCCGACCTTGATTTCTTGCCACCAGAGTAGGTTCCACAGATGTTTAATTTTCTGAGCTAGTAGTATGTTTTAATGAATACTGTACACAATGTTTTTTCCTATGACTTAAACTCATCTAGACTCAAGGGTCTAAGTTTGGATAGCAGAAAGAAGCATAAACAGTAAAAGGAAGCATCTATCTTCCTATAGAAGAGAAAATGCTTAAAAGTTGACCATAAACAGGGGAGAGAAACCAGACAACCATATTGTGGTTCAGTTCTTTTCATTTACTCGTTACTGTCAGGGCTAGTCTAGCTGCCACTCTGAGCAATTTGCTCTGCTTTAACTTTGTCAGTTTCTATTCATCACCTAGCTCTTGTCTCCAATTATGGTCAGGTAATTGTTTGTCACCTCTTATCTCCACTTGAAAATGTTTATATGTTGATAGTCCTGTAACTTTAAACAGGTCGCCAATTTTTAATAAGGTTAGGGTTCTTTTTATTTTCTGCCTTTCATGATTAAGAGATACTTACTGAAGAACATACAGACCACTGTTAAGTAATTTATACCAAGGCACCCAATATCATGACAGAATTCAGGATGTGGTGGGAGACTGGCAGGTGGAGAAGGAGACAGAGTAGTTGGCAGGACCTGTGTGTATCATCTTCTTAGTTTAGAAGCCCATATGGTGCTTCATAATGCTCTGCTCAATTGCCATATAGTTTTAGTCTACATCCTATTAAAAATAAACTCTATTAAGAAGACATTTCAGATAAATTATAAATCTCATAATTTACAAGAAGTTCTCAGGAGGAGTGTTTTGAGTTTAATATAGACTGACCTTGAAAGATAAATTGAGACATCTATTTTTTAATGAAAAAATATACTTATTTCTGAAAGGTGTTTCCACTATTTAAAAATTACAAATTATATGTCTTTGATTAAAATAAGGTTAAGTGCAATTTTATTGTCATGAACAAAATAACACAAAACAAAATATAACAAATAATCCCCACCCCCAAAATACCCCCCACCCCCCAAAATACCCCCACACTTTATTGTCCATCATGGAGGCATGGCCTGTTCCTCCTGTAGCTTGTTGTATGAAGGTGTAAGTCCTAATTTTAAACCCTGGAGATGAACTACTCAAAAGAAATCACAGTCCCTGACCTTTAGAATCTTGTAATTTAGTTCATCTGATGAGATATAGCTACAAGAGCAACTTGTAGTGACTCACAACAATAGTCAGTGACCTATTAGGGACTAATCTTACAGTCAGTAATGTGCTGCTTGGAATTAGCCATACCAACCTGTAAGTTCTATTTAAATTTTCAGGACAAATTTTGGAAAACATAAATAAATATAATTAAAGGTAATGACTTTATTTTCTATAATCTTATTGATATTTTTATATCTGAGCTATTTACACTATCAACACTTTCATATATATTCAGTTACAAAAACATTTGGTAGTCTTCAATATTCGCACTGACTGTATCAGTGTAAGAGGGCCACCCTGTCCTCTTACAGCTATACTTCTACTGTCCACTGCTTCCTGGATTTGTAACTTAATGAAACAGAGCAGCTGCCTTGAATAGGCTCACTCAGAGCACACTCACAAAAACACAGGCTCCTACAAAGGCCAAAGGGAAAAGGATATATGGAAGCAATGCACATCAATGATAATTTTTACAAAGGTACTCACCCTCTGATCTCCTTTATCATTGTCCTGTAAGTTCTGGCTTTTGAATCTGGAGACATATGCTTATTTTCATTTGCATGATTTCCCCCTAAAAGACAAATATGGGGCTTTGTCAGAGAATTCAATGAAAATTGAGAAATGGATTATTATCTTGACAATTGGCTTTTATGCACTACTTGGACATCTTTAAGAATCAAAGATTTATCATCCATTGACATAAATCCATGGTGTAGAAATTCTAAAGACATACCATGGAATCAAGAGATTTCTATTACCAAAAATAGGTATTGTTATTTTATTCTTAATAGAATAATAGAATATGCTATAAAGAATAAAAATGAGATTCATAATAATCATAAATACTAAAAAATACAAAGAGTAAACGAATTTAAACAAGTTTTACGCTTAGAATATATGAGGTATTATATAATTTAATTCATATGGTTTGAGCAAAATGAGAGAATGAGACCGGCAAATCAAATATTCTAGTTAATAAATAGTAACAATGTGAACATTAACAGTCTCTTAATGAGGTCATTATTATAAGCAAACAAGTTATAAAATTTGAAAAAAATGGCATACAATAAATACATAAACTATATTTAGTTTTTCTTTCCTGATTCCAAAGTTATGTCAGCCTTATTATTTGGACTATAAATTAGTTCCATGTAGCAACCAACTAGCATGGTACTCAGTAAACATTTATTGAAGAATAAATATGTGGAAGCAGATACTAACATGATTCTAGCTGAGAGAATGAATGACTAACATATTACATACTATATGTAGCATTTACATTGACCTTACAAAAAAGTTTAATTCATACAGAATGTTAGATATTTTCATACATTTCCAGTGATTTTTTTACCCCAAATTTACTTGATAAAATCACTTGGTAGCAGTTCAAAAAATTTGGCATTTTCTCTAGCGTTAAAAAGTAATTTGGTCTTAAAGCACATACATAGATACATCTGTTAAATAAAGGATAAAAATGCATCTATTTTTTGTTAAATTGAGCATAGTTAAAAATAATCACAGAATATATGTTAACATATTTTGAAATATTTAAGGTTGAGTTTTTAACTTTATACATTTTCGTGAAATTATATAGGTTTAGATATTATAAAATGATAAACTAATTTGAAAAGGCAATACCTAATTTAAAAATTATCTAATAAAAGCAATGTATTTCATAATTACATAAATTAAACTAGGTTTTAACATATTTTAAGTGTTTCTAAATGCCCAACATAAAATTCTCAAATTGATTTTAATTTTGATGCTTTGGACTTAGAATTGATAGGTTTATTAGTTGGAAAAGGAATTTTAATATCCAGGCACAGCCTTAAGCCAGTCATTTCCTGCTCTAGTCACATAAAGCTTCATTTACAACAGTTAGTTTCGGATTTTAAAACTTAATTAATATTTCCTTTTCTAACATGTGATGGTAATTAAGTCAGAGCAGATTTGCCTATAAATATTCATGACTAAGTAACAAAATACTTTCAGATTTTCTTCTATGTTCACTGCATTAATACTCCATTATCAGTCAAATTAATTAAATATGAACAAATACAGGCCTAATGGTCAGTCAAGAATGGTTTTAAAAGTAATTTAGATGTGTAATAGTTTTTCATAAACATTAGAGGTTGAGCCTCACAAGAACAGTCCAAGGTTGGCAGGGCGGCTTTTCCTAACATCTCTTTATTTTGTAATGATAACTCTGATTTATTGACTCTTTCCTTCAATGAAGGACCATGGTGACTATGTTACATGCATTATCTCCCTGTGACTTCATGACAACCTAATGAAGCAAGTTCTATGATTAGTGATACTTTATAGCAGAGGAAACTGTAAATATTAAGTAGTTTCCCTGAAGATTACTGAATTGGTAAATGGTGAGGCTGGAAATAGATACAGGCTTATCTTTACCACTTTTGGCTTCTTATTATAGATGAAGAAATTGAAATATAAAAAAGCTTAAGATGACTAGCAAGTTTAGATTACTAGAAAGGGGCAGGGTCAGAAGCTGAACCCAGTACTATTCCAAAAGTACTTCCAACAAATATTTAGATTTAAAAATCTCTGTTCACATGTAGTGAAGATTTTCTCTTGTGTAGTCTACTTGTAAGATAACTACTAGATTAATTTCGGAATTAAAAGCAGAACATTTGGAAGGAGCCAAATAATTTAAGCTATTTTGCTTATATTGCACAAAGCAAATAAGAATAGAGATGAAGTTCAGTTAAAAAAAAAAGTTTAAAAAACTGGGAAAAAAATCCCCTAAATTCTCTGAATTAACAACTCATGAAGAACCAACTACAGGCCAGTATCTTTTCATACATTATACCACTTACTCTTCACAATATCTATGGAAGATATGGTTGTTCATGCATTAATTTAACTAATATTGGTGGAGCACCTACTTTATTCCAAGCCCTGTTCTAAGTGCTGTAGGTATATCAGCAAGCAAGAGAGACATGGTCCCTGTTTTCATGGAGCTTACATGTGAGAAAGAGCAACACACCACAAACAAGTAAATACAGGATGATGTGATTTAAAGTGTCACCAGAAGTGGACTGTAGTTTTGGTTGGATGGAGACACCAAGGATCCTGACAGCAGCACACATTTGAAGACATGAGGAGACAGGTGCTGGTGAAGGGGAGAGGAATCTCAAAAGCCCTAAGTGAGGAAAGAGCTTTGCATGTTTATTCAATAGAAAAAAGACCAGTGTGACTGGAGCAAAGTCAGTGAGAGAGACAACATCAGGGTAAGTCATCCAGAAGGGTGCTTTTAATACATAAATCAGAGCCCATCACTCTCTTGCTGACAATCCTTCAAAAGTGTCCCATTACACACAGAACAAAATCCTCCAAATTTTCAAAGGCCTCCAAGGTTCCACACAGATATAACTCCTGCCATCAATCCAACCACTCATCCTCTAGTTTATGTCCCACCAGCAACACCCCACCTTGCTGGTCATCCAGTGTGCCAAGTATCCCTAGCCTCAGGATGCTTTTATTGCTGTTCCCTCTGCTTGGAATTTTCTTTCTATGGATATGTACATGGCTTCATGTTTTCATTCATTTCATTTTCATTCTCTGCTCAATTGTTACAACCTTGGGGAAGCCTTCCATGATTATCAGTAAAATCTAATCCCCTCCTATCCCTCTCTTTTCCTTTACCCTGCTTCTTCCAGTTGCTATGGCTGCATAAGAAATTACATCAAAAGTTAATTGTTTAAAATAACAATAATCATTTGTTATCTTTCATAGTGTCTGTAGGTCAGGAACTTGAGAGTAGTTTAGCTGGGCAATTCTGGCTTGGGGTCTCTTATGAAGTTGCAGTCAGACAGCTGTGTCTGGGGTCACCTGTCAGCCTTCATTCACATGACTGGCACCTGGTCTGGGAAGTCTCAAAAGGCTGGGGACTGGGGGGTTCCTAAGTGACATTTCTCTTTCTCTATAAGGTCTCTCCAGCATAGTGGCTTCAGGGTAGTCAGAATTCTTACATGATGCCTCAAGGCTCCAAAGGCAAATGTCCTGAGAGAGAGTGAGGCATAAGCCTTATCACCATTTATGGCATAGGCTTGGGAAATCAGGCAATATCACTTCTGGGGCATTCTATTGGTTGGGGCAGTTACCTGTTGAGGCAGTTACCTCCTCAAGGGAGGAGGGGGGATGTAGCTCTTGTCTCTTGATGGAGAAGTGTCAATATAATATTGTAAGAAGAACATGTGGGATTGAGATATATATATTCTCCAATGTTTGGAAAATAAAATCTCACATTCCTTTATTTTTTCTCCAAAGTAGTTTTCACTCTGTTTATTGCCTGTTTCCCACATTAGGATATAAGCCCTACAAAGACAGGACTCTTGACGGTCCTCTTTGCTGCTGGTCAATCTTTTTTTACTAACCAAATCAATGATTAGCACATAGCAGGCACTTAACATTTTCTATTGTTGAATAAATATTTCCTGAATCAATGATCTATTAAGCACTAGTGTTTCAGAGATGGAAAATTTTTTATAATATTCTGTAAACTGTTCCAGAAATGTAGTAAGAGAAGAGACTATACTAAAATTATCCTAAAAATGAGTTGGTTTTCATGTGTGCCTAAACAGAAAAATAAATGCTTCTTTTATAATATTTTGGAAAAACTACGACTTTTTAATGACATTATACTTACTAACTTCTCAGTTGCTACAAATCACAATAGTATGAGAAGTATTAATTTAGGTTGTAATCTGCTTATGTGTACAGATTATAACATTGCAAATAGCACATTAATCTTTCAGTCACAGCTATACAAATGCCATCATTTAGCTCTTACTAATATCAATGAAGATGAGCAGGGTCCTTTATTCTCTAGTTTTGACTGTTCACTTTACCGTTTTCAATGGGCCTAAATTTCTGCTTTTTTTTTTTTAAATTGACGTATAGTTGATTTACAATGTTGTGTTAATTTCTGCTTTTTTTAAAAGGCAGATTGTTGACTTCCAGAAGGAAAGTATTTCTTGGATCTTTACTGAAAAAACTGTAATTCTTTGAAGCCAAGAAATATATGTTTGAAATTCATTCTCCATAAGGGTCACTGTAGTGGTTTGTAATACAGACATAGGAATGTGCCTTAAGGTTGACATTTTAATAATAAGCCTCAAGGACATGAGACTCACTATACCAACAGGAAAAATAGGTGCTTTTTCATTCGAATTTAAAACAACCTAAATGATCACCAAGAACAGTTGAGAAATTAATTATATACCACATGTTAATGTAAAGGCATTTAAAAAGATGTTGCAAAAGAGAAAGCAAAAGATAATTTTTCATAGCTGGCAAGATTACCTAACTAAAACTCCAAGATAATTAACTAAAAAATCAGAACTAATATAAAATTCATCGTTATTTGGATAGAATATATTATAAAAAATCAACAGTTTTCTTATAAACAGCAGCGATTAGAAGACATAATGGGAAAATACGAAAGCATAAGAGCAACAAAATATAAAACACTTAGGACTGGCGACAAGCTAAGAAGAAACAGAGACAGTGCAATAAATTTAAGGAGCTCGGCCCTGCTCTGTACTCCGCCCCTCGGCGGGCGGGCTGACTGGGTCCGTAGATCTCAAATGACAAAACAGTCACTGGTGACAAAAGTACGCAAAACTGCAGTTTTAACCACTGGCACTTACTGGAATCTCATCTGTTCTCCGTCTGATGCAGTAAGAGTTTGTGCCACCCAAGAACGTCGGAAAAGCTATGAAGGGGACTTTTCAGTCTCCTCTGCGGGGTACAGATGCACAGGATTTTAAGTCCCAGATTGCGCAGTGAACCTGAGGCTTGTTTTGCTCCAGATGACACCATCGGGTTAGAAAACTATCCTCAAATCTGGACGCAGAAAACACCAAGGAAGTGGACACCAAAATGACCAAAGGAATTCTCCAGAAACAAACATTGGTGGGGCCGACCCCCCTTCAGGGTACATGAAACCAGCCTTTGAAGACAGGGTTCCCGCCTCCCGGCTGGGCTAACCTGCATCGCCTGGACGCGTCAAGCTCTCCCACGCCGGGGGCGTCTTCAAAACAAATGGCACCTCCCGGACCAACGTTTGGTTCTTATTCTTCAGACATTCCTTCCATAAAAGCATCACATCCTCCTCCAAAATTGTGGAAGACCCTTCAGGGATGGCGTCCCAAGACAGAACGGAGGGTCCTCAGAGGCCAGCGGAGAAGAAGGGCCCCTCGCAGACCCACCAGGCTGGCCCGTTCCCTGCTCGAGGTTTCTGCCCCTGAGAACGCGGCCGCCGGCCCTCAGAAGGCCTCATAAGGAAGAGGCCCATGGCCAAATGGCCGACCGTGCCAGCAGTGGCCAATGACGCTAGAATTTGTCTTCTCTGATGCTGCCACCAGCAAAAGGCTTTCCTCACCTAGGAAACTGGGGGAGAGAACCGGCCTCAAACCGGCATCGAGGAGGCCGGAGGCTGAGGCGGGGAAATGCCCCGAGGGTCCTTACTACCCTCGGGGCATTTTCTTGGGACACGCTGGACGACCCAAACTTTAACCTGTTCCGAGGCCGTGGAGACGTCCGGCCCCCAGATGGCCCCCGAAGGAGCCGCTGGGCCCTGAGGCCGAGCAGCTGAGAGTGGGGCCTGTGGCTGCGGAGGGCTCTCCTCAGTGGATGGCGCCTGTGGTGCACACCGCGTGGGAGCCGCGGGCTGAAGGAACGGCGAATTCTTCCGGCTCCTTGGTTCCCACCAGCAGCCCCGGAAAACGCCACTGCCTCGCCCGCTGACCCAGCGGCCCGCGCGAGCTGCTTCGGGCTGGAGTGAGGAGCATTTCCGGACCTGAGTGGTGAGCACTTCCGGGACCCGAGGTGGATTATGTGGAGCAGATTGGGACTGTCTCGTTCAAGGAGTCGCCCTTGAGGAAACAGTCCGTATACGGCAAGTTTGACCCACTCCTGAAAGACAGCCCTCAGAGACCGACGCCTGTGACCCCTGAGACAGGCAGTGCGGGCGAGGCCGACGCCCCTTCCTCAGGAAGTCCGCCTGAGGCCAAGCTGGTGGAATTTGATTTCTTCCGAGCTCGGGATGCTCCTGTGCCAGGTTGGCCCTGTGTGTCCTCGGGCCGGGGGTACGTGCCCATCGTGGATATGCTGCAGCGCAGCATGGACCTGGACGCTACGGTGAAGCCACACAAAAGGAGAACCTGTTGCTGAAGAGCAGAGGTGAGGGGCTCTCTGAGAAGAAGCTGGAGATGGGGAAGATCATGGACGGGTTTGAGGAGATTGTGTACCAGGCAGTGGAGGCGGCTCAGAAGCAGAAGGCACTTACCAAAAGCTGAAATCCAGAAGGTTCTGAAAGAAAAAGATCAACTTATTGCAGACTGAACTACATGGAAAAATCTCTCTCTTTAACCTTTTCAGGTGGTTTGAGAAACAGAAGGACTTGATCAGAGGCTACCACACATATGAAGAAGCACTGAAGAAGTGTGTTGAGGATTACATAGAAAGAATTGAAAAGGAAGGTCAGAGATACCAGGCGCTGGAGGCCCATTCAGGAGAGAAACTCAAGCTCACAAATGAGGAGATTGCCCAGGTCTGGAGTAAGGCCCAGGCAAAGGCATTGACCTTCCAAGTGAGCCTGAGGAAAGAGCATCCACTCACTGGAGAAGAACATTGAGCAGAAGACAAAAAAAAAAAATGATGAATTGACCAGAATCTCTTGTCCACCTCATTTCCAGGATGTAAAAATCTGACGTGGAAGTTTCTGACCAGTGTCCATCTCTCCCTCCTGTCTGTCAGTCTGTCTGACTCTCTGTTAGACAATTTCATGTTCTTTCTTCTCTCTTGACCTCAACTTGTTTTTAAATCAGATTGCTTTAAAAAGAAGACTAAAGAGGATGAACCTAGAGATTATCATACTAAGTGAAGTAAGCCAGACAGAGAAAGACAAATATCATATGATATCGCTTATGTATGAAATCTAAAAAAATGATACAAATGAACTTATTTACAAAACAGAAATAGACTCACAGACATAGAAAACAAACTCATGGTTACCAAAGGGGAAAGGGATAGGGGAGGGATAAATTAGGGTTTGGGATTAAAATATACACATACTATGTATAAAACAGATAACCAAAAAGAACCTACTGTATAACACAGGAAACTATGCTCAATATCTTGTAATAACCTATAATGGAAGAGAATGTAAAAAAAGAATATATATGTATAACTAACTCACCTTGCTGTACACCTGAAACTAACACAACATTGTAGATCAACTATATTTCAATTAAAAAAAAACTAAAGAAAGTTTCCCTTTAGTTAAAAAAAAAACAAAAGAATTTAAGTGTACTAGCTTTGGAATTACACACTAGGTTTAAATCCTAACTCTGTCATGTATTAGCTGTAGAGCCCAATCTCTCCTACGTCAGCTTCCTTACTGATAAAATGTGTACAATTATTGAAATACTGGTGCAAGATTGACAGACAATGTATGTCTGGAAAAAGCACTTGAAAATAATGTCCATTAAATATAGTTTAAAATGCATCAAAATCTTATTAGTAAAACTGTGGGACTTACATAACAGACAGATGGAGCAATAAAACAGCACAGATGCTTCAGGGACAAAATACCAGTATATATAAAAATATATTGTTTGATAAAGGCTGCAATACAAATCAGTGAGGGCAGAAGAAAAATTTCAACAAATGGTTCCGGACTTTGGGTGAAATCTTTGGGAAAAATTAGCTAGATGTGTACTTTTCATATAAAGTCCATATAAATTAGATCATTAAATAAATAAAATAACTGTTAATCAATTAGAATAAAATTGAAGTCATTAAGTATTGGATATCAACATGGGGAAAAGCCTCCAAGACAAAAGAACAATAGCAGAACAACAGAGAATAAATAGATTTGACTACATAAAAATTAGGTCTAAATGACACCAAAAAAATATTATGAAAAGTAAATTATAAATGGTAAACAAGAAAAATACTTTCATCATTCATGATAAGCCAAAGGTTAATATAAATACCTAAAGAACATTTACAAATCAGTAATAAAAATTGTAAACCCTGTAAGAGAAAAATGAACATAAAGTGGAGCAAGTATTTTGTTAAAGTGGTACAAAGAGCCAAAAAAAAAGTTAATACGAAAAAATCTCAATAACCAATTTAGAAACACATTTTTGCTTATCATATTGGTAAATAATTTGAAAGAGAAATAGGTAATATTCATTATTAGTTAGTGTACCCTGAGATTGGAGCATTCACAGATTGCAGATGAGGGAATAAATTTGAGTAAATGTTAAGGAACTACTACTAGATTTATAATCCTTGACACAATATTTTTTCTATACAAATTTATCTTAAGAAATAGAGAGGATTCTAACAGCTGTTGGGGAAAGGTTGTGGTAGAGAGAATGGCAAGAAGGGGTTAATATTGAGTTATTACCAGGGATAGAACTGAACGTACTTGGAGAGTGGGAGAGGGACATGAAGGCCAAGTAGGAGCCAAGAACAAAATTTCCTGAATATTAAAAAATACATACAACTATTGTATAAAATTTAAAAGAATACAAAAAATTCCAAAAAAGCAAAATAAAAATGAAAGTTGTTTTTTAAAAATGAAAGTGCCAGTTTACATGGAAATTTGGAGGAAAAGCTGGTTTGAAATAGATGATAAGTTAATTTTTAAACTTGAGTTGAATGTGTGCCAACAAGGTATTAAAGATATATTCAAATATCTTCCTTAGTTTTTATTATGTAATATATGAGCATAGTAAAAAAAAAAAGAAGATCGAATAGGAGAGAAAGTTACACAATATCAAATTTCCCACTACTTTCCTATAACTACTACAAGTCCTACTCTTCATTAGTAGCCACCTTGAATTCTCATTTACTTCCTCTGGTGATCAATTCCATATTCGTGGAACTCAAACCTCAATATTTTGTTCTATCAACATCAAATATTACTTGATGTCTTCATACTTTGAGAGACCAGGAACTTGTCCTCTCTTCCTAATTTTCTTAAGTTGAATTATTACTTTTGGATCCTATTGGTAATAATTGTAACATATTATATGTACACTTCTGTAAGAAGTTTACACTTAAACTTCTACGTCTTGATTGATCAGCTTCAGACAATATTGTTGAAATCCCTCAATAGAAACTGAGTGTATCAGTGATTATAAACTCTCCTCCACCTCTCATCCCCCTGTTTTTCTCCTAATATCTGGAGGCTATACTATCACTTTTATTAAGGTTTAGAACATTTATATTTTATTCTGTAAATATAATAAAATAATTCATATTTTGCCTAGAGGTTGAATTCTGAAAACTTAAAATGATAAATAGCATTTGATAATTTTATAATTATGTAACTATTATTGATGTAGAATATACTACATATTTAGGACCCATTGAGAAAGAAATAGAATTCCTTTTTCTTTGCTTTTTAAACAACTTTATTGAGATATAACTTGCACACCATAAAATTCATCCCTTTTAACTATACCATTTCAAGATATTTAGTAAACTTACCAAGTGATGCAGTCTTCATCATAACCCACCAATATTTTCATCACCCCAGTAAGGTCCCTCATGTCCATTTACAATTAATCCCCTTTCTTACCTGCCAGCCTCAGGTAAACATTAATCTACTTTCTGACTCTATAGATTTGCCTTGTCTGGTTTTTTTCTCTTAGAAAAATGGTTTAAGATTTATACATGTTGTTGGGACTTCCCTGCTGGTGCAGTGGTTAAGAATCTGCCTGCCAATGCAGGGGACACAGGTTCGAGCACTGGTCTGGGAAGATCCCACATGCCGCGGAGCAGCTAAGTCCATGAGCCACAACTACTGAGCCTGTGCTCTAAAGCCCGTGAGCCACAACTACTGAAGCCTGCGTGCCTAGAGCCCGTGCTCCGCAACAAGAGAAGCCACTGCAATGAGAAACCCATGCACTGCAACGAAGAGTAGCCCCTGTGGGCCGCAACTAGAGAAAGCCTGTGTGTAGCATGGAAGACCCAATGAGCCATAAATAAATAAATAAACAAACAAATAAATAAAAAGATTTATACATGCGGTAGCATGTGCCACTATTTCATTCCTTTTTATTGTTAGATAGTATTCCTTTGTTTTGATTTACCATATTTTGTTAGTCATTCATCAGTTGATGGACATTTGAGGTGTTTACATTTTTTGGATATTATGAATAACTCTGCTATGAACATTTGTGTGCAGGTATTTGTGTGAGCTTATATTTTTTATTTCTCTTAGGTTGATACCTAGGAAATCTAATTTTGTATTTTTCTACACCAATCTACACAAAGGAAAATGTCCCAATTATCAAAAGCATCTGGAGTTTTTTTTTCCTATATGTCATTAATTACTTTGAATCATTCCATATTTTACAGTCTAACCTCGGCTTTTTTGTTCAGAATTTTTTCCCTCTAGAGATTTAATTTTTACATTAATATGTCAAAAATACTAAAAGGTATAAAGATATTACCCACAAACCTGCATATTTACACTCTGCTTAAGAAATAAAATACTTCCGGAACACTTGAGGAACCTCATGGATTTCACCTCAGTAGCATCTCCCTCTCTTCTTTCCAGAGATTACCATTATCCAGAGTTTATCATCTTTATGCATTAAAAAAAAAACCTTTTACTAACTGTATATGTATTTCTCAATTAGTTAAAAAAACAAACAAACAAATATTTATGCTGTTTAAATTCCTACTGGACCTGATTTTTTCTCAACATTTAATTTTGTGGGATTTACCTATATGTATAGTTTTTTGTTTTGTTTTGTTTTTACTGAAAGTCATACATTTTCATTACCATGTTATATTTCATTTTGTGAATATGCCAACATTTACCCATTTTTCAGTTAATTGGAAGTTAACTAGTTAAATTTTATTTATTTTTTGGGTGGGGGCACTATAATCATTCTTTGTCACTGACCCAAGAATGTTTTCTATCAGCATCCAGGAAACTGTAGAAGGCTGACCTGATAGCTTGTATAAAAGGTGAAATCTCAGAACCACCACAGTTCTTAACATCTTATTTTATTTATTAATAATGTATATCAATTTTATTGACCTTTTCAAAGAGCCAACCTTTTATTTCATTGGTTGTCTCTATTGTTTTTCTGTTTTCTATTTCATTGATTTCTGCTCTGATATTTATTTTCTTATTTTTAACTTATTTTGTGTTTAATTTGCTCATCCTCTTCAAGTTTTTTAATGTGGATCCTGAGGTCATTAATAGGAGAGCTTTGTTTATTTTTAAAACAGTAATATAGTGCTATAAATTTCCCCATAGGTACTGCTTTGGCTACATCTCACAGATTTTAATATGTTGTGTTTTCATCCTCATTCAGTTCAGAATACTTTCTAATGTCCCTTTTATTTTTTTCTTTGACCTGTGGATTATTTAAAAGTGTATTATTTAGTTTCCAAGTATTTGGGAATTTTCCAGAGATCTTTGTTAGTGATCTCTAATTTAATTCCACTGGGGTCAGAGAACATACTTGGTATGATTTGAATCCTTTTAATATTATTGAGACTTGTTTTATGGCCCAGAATGGGGTTTCCCTTGGTAAATATATTCAATGTGTGCACTTTAAAATAATGTGTATTTTGCTGTGTAGAGTATACTATAAATGTCAATTATTCAAGTCTATTGATAGTGTTGTTCAGATCTTTTATATCCTTAATGGGTTTCTCTCTACTTGTTTTATCAGTTTTTTAAAGTGAGGAGTATCAAATATCTGACCATTTGACTGTAATTGTGAATTTGTGTACTTCTCCTTAGAGTTGCATTATGTTTGTTTCATGTATTTGAAGCTCTGTTATTATGTGCATCTTCATTTTGACACCTTCATTTTATATAGGCATTCCTGTGCATTCAAAAATATATTTATTATTATTTTCCCAATATTTGAAAATTTTTTTAGCCTGGAAATTTTCAGAATATCTAATTTGCCATATTATTAAAAATTTACATCTTTTCTGGATTTTTTTCTTGTCAATTAAAATATAATGTGCTCTTATTTAATCAATAAAATAATTAATGTTTTTAGTTTGTTGAGATTCTTGATAAATTTAATCCAATTTTTTTTCTTGAAGTCATCCTTTTGGATCCCTTTGGTTTCTTGTTTTAATTTGAACTAATTTCTTCTTAACCCTTCTTCACAGATGTAAACCTTGGATTTTGTTTTTAATCTCCATGGCTAGGTTAGATACATGCCTCTGATTTTAGTCACTAATTACTTTTTTGATTTTGAGGTGTACTGACTCATGTAATTATTTTAGAAGAGTATTTGAGTGATATGTTCTTTGAATTTGGTGCTTCTGAATATGTCATCATTTATCTTTGTCATTTTGTTATAGTTTGCTGGGTGTGGAATTCTGAGTTTAAAACTATTTGCCCTTTAATTCATTACATGGTGCCAGTATAACCTTAATATAAAAACCAATAAAGTTAGTGCCACAAATATTTAGAACAATTTCACTTATGGATCAGGATATAAACTTTCTAAACAAAATGAACATCAGCAATGCATTAAAAACAATAACACTCTATGAAAAATCATTTGGGAAATACTAGTTCATGATCAGTGAACCAACAGAAATAAGTAATTATCAATATATTACAATCTAAAGGAGAAAAGTCATGCAACTGTATCAATAACAATAAATGCTAACAATTTAATGGAGCGGTTACCATGTGCCAGATGCTGTTCTAAATTCTTTATGTATAGTAACTCATTTAATCCTTATATCAACCTTATGAGGAAGGTGATATTATTATGCTCCTCTACACATGAGAAGACAGACACATAATAGTAACTTAAAAAGATCATATAGTTCTCTAGGTCAAAGAACAGGGATTCAAACTCAGGTAGTCTGGATCCAGAGTTTATGCTGTATTATATTCTGTCATTAATAGATACTGAAAAATCATTCTATAAATTTTTGTTAACATTCCAATTTAATATTAGGTAATAAGAATAAAGGAACTACCTATTATAATAGAGATAATTTACCTGAATATAGAGTTAAAGCAAAAGAGATGGAACATCTGAGAGATGAGACATATTGGGTCACTTTTGCCCTATACTCAGGACTATTTTCTCAATTCCCCTCAGAACTAACATTGAATGTTTTGTTTTGGGAAGCGTATTTTAATTTCTTAGAATCCATTCTTGTTGTCTTATTTCTCTTTCTCATGTCAAAATTTTTTGGTTTAGTTTAATTTTATGAGAGCAACATTTCAAAATTTTCTCAACATTATTAATTAGAAAAAAAAAGTTGTATGCTATTCCCTAAGTTCTACTCTGTTCTCTTTAATGTGATTTATTTTATTTTTTATTTTATTAATGTATCTTGCAGACATTGGTTATAAATTAGAAAAGAAAACTGCTTTGAATTCTCTACATTGACAGAAATAACTTTTTGATACTGCTTAAGGCTGAAGATTGTCTTGGCCAAGGATTTTAATAATAAGCTTTATGTAGCTTGTTCAAATTTTTATTTTATTTTATGAAACATATAATGCAATAATTAAGCATTTTTGTGTATTAAGTGTGTAATCAGTATACTGTGAGTTCTTAAATATCAATTCAATATATGATAGAAGGGACATACTGAAAGCAAAGGGCAAATGAGTTTTAATGAGGAGATAACATTCACCAACACACACTTAAGTAGAATAGACCTCATTCTTTACATTGCAATATTATTTGTAAGCTGGCCAATGTGAGGGCTTGAAATTTCATGGCATAATTAGAAAATCACTGTGGCCTCAAAGACTTTGGTATCTTGGCTCATAAAACAGTAGTGGTGGAGTACTTGCTTTTTATGGAGATTTTTTCCCTGTGGTTTATCTTTGAGAACAGAATTCAGATGTTTGTTGACTATCTCATAACAACAAAGTCAGGTAAGAGATTATTAAGTGAATGTAGCTAGGATTATCAATGAAGGCACAGTGAAGGTAAAATCAGTACTTTCAGAGCAAAGACTAACTTATTTCTGACAACTCTGATAACTGCTCAAAAAAGTGAGGCTGTGATTGTGTAAAGCTGTCTGCTAGCTAAAGACATTAAATTCAGATGGAGTTCAGGAAATAGCTTGTTGGAGAGAGGAAAACGGAGGCTTCACTTGATTTAACCTCTTTTTTTTTTTTTTCTAGAAACGGTTTATTTTCTGTCAACCTTATTTCCGTTTTGTGTTTGAGTCTGTGGGAGAACAGCTTAAGCCCACTCAGTAGTTGTTCCTACCCATTCAGTGGCCAGAGCAGTGGGGGCCGCAGACAGTCCTCGCTGGCGGCTGAGGCTCGGTCTCCAGTGGGGAACTGCTGGGTGGGCACAGAGGGCACCTGCGCCTTCAGACCCGTCTGTGACCTCGGGTGCAGTAGTAGTGAGTTTGGGAGCTGGAGCAGACCATTCACCCTGAAAGTCCCCCTCGGTCACCGCCTTTCCAGCAGCAGCGTGCTCTTCCTTTCCGTCTCTTCCGGAAGTGGAGATGGGGCTGATCTCCCAGGGGTGATCGCGGGAGATGGTGCCGCGCATGCGCAGAACAGTCCGGGCCAGCGTCCACCATGTCAGAACCCCGAGTGGGCTCCCCTGTTGTTGTCCCGGGATTTTGGCAGTGTCCACAGGGCGCAGAGGAGAGTCTGTCGCCCAGGGCGATGGTGGGCGGGTTCACATAAGAGCCTCTGTGAGAGGCCGGTGGTGAGCCCTGGGAACGGTAGCCGCCAGAAGCCGTGGCTCGTGAAAGGCTGCCTGGATCTTATTAGTGAAGGTTCCAGCAGTGAGGTGGTCAGTAATAGGAGTGGTCCTGGTGGCAGCAGCAAACTTCACCACAGCTTGCTGGCCGGTATTCCTGGAGGATATGATGCTGGAATCAGCCGGTGTTCAACAGCAACAATGGCACAAGCTGCTGGAAGAAGCGTCTCCCCTGTTCTCCTCAGATTTATGAGGTAGATGCCATTTTGCTTTTGTAGATGATTGTTCCATTTGGAAATCAAGGTTGTTGCCCACTAAATGGGTTCCAGCTGCAAGAAATTTGAGGACAGCCTCCTCCTTCATTTGCAGGACGTCAGAGACTCAGGGCATTGTGAAAATTTCCCTTTAAGTTTCCACAGGAACCCAGAGGAGATATATGGATCCCTTTCCCTATGGGTAGCACAGAAAAACTAACCTCTTCTAACTTGTAAATCAGAAGGCACTTTCTAGAAAATTTTGCAAAGATTTTTTTCTACATTTGACCCTTGAACAACACAGGTTTGAACCTGTGTGGATCTGCTTATACATGGATTTTTTTCAATAGTAAATACTGTAGTACCACCTGATCTGTGGTTGGTTGAATATGCTGACAGGGAAATGTGGATACTGAAGAATAGCGGATACTGGGGAACAATGTATATGGAGGGCTGACTGTAATTTATATGCAGATTTTCCACTGAGGGCTGGGTGAGCGCCTCTAGTTCCCGGGTTGTTAAAGGGTCAACTGTACATATTACAACTTTCACTAGATGCAGTCAGTGTTGTTTAGATAGACATAGTAACTTTATAGTGGAAGATTTCTTTTTTTAAAAGTTTATTTATTTATTTTAAATTTATTTAAAAATTTTTTTGGCTGCGTTGGGTCTTCGTCACTGCGCGCGGGCTTTCTCTCTGGTTGCTGCGAGCGGGGGCTACTCTTCGTTGAGGTGAGCAGCCTTCTCATTATAGTGGCTTCTCTTGTTGCGGAGCATGGGCTCCAGGCACGTGGGCTTCAGTAGTTGTGGCACATGGGCTCAGTAGTTGTGGCACGCGAGCTCTAGAGCGCAGGCTCAGTAGTTGTGGCGCACGGGTTTAGTTGCTCTGCGGCATGTGGGATCTTCCCGGACCAGGGCTCAAACCTGTGTACCCTGCATTGGCAGGCAGATTCTTAACTACTGCACCACCAGGGAAGCCCCTGGAAGATTTCTTGTCAGTAAAATCATAGTGTTTATTTTAAAGGACTGGATTTAAATCTGAGGACTGTCTTTATCAATTGTCTCAACTGTTAATCAGGAATATTACCTACCTCATGGGCTTTTTGTAAGAATTTTGAAAAGTAATACTATTAGGTACTGGGAACAGTGTCTGACACATAGTGAGCACTCAATAAATATTAAATATTGTTACCTGTCTATGAATATCTCTACCTTAAACCTCAAGATAACAGGCAAGCTTCTTGCAGGGAGGAATCAAACTACATTTGTGTCTCCAAACAAACAACAAGAGATATTGCTTTTAAGTATATTTTTCTTAGCAGCTTGCAGATAGCAATAGCTGTTATGAAGCTCATACTCAAGGTCTGTGCTTGTTTCAAAGAAAGCTCACCATGTGTTGGGAGCTTGGCAGATGACTCAGTTCTGATTCCTTTTATGTCCACTTTCTCTCATTTTTCTTCTAAAATGTACAAGCAGCACAGCATCAATTTCTCTCTTCTCCTCCATCTCCCTCTCTTCCTCCTCTCCTCCCCCAACACTCCTTTTCCTTCAACACACGCACACAAGCATACACACTAGTTTCATTTTATTTATTTATTTAATCCCCAAAGGATTCACAGAGCAGTCTGTGTGCAGCTGCCGTGTTTTCCACTGGTTAAATTGGCAGTTACCTACTGTGTGGAGTTGCTAGGAGAAGGTGAATAAGCATGATTACAGCATCATCGTTGTACATATTTTTCAGTAACAACCTGTGGAGCTCTGTGGTCTGTCTTCTGTATGGCTCTTATGTTATTTTCTCATTGTTGTCATTAGTATTTGTTGAATTTATTGTTAGAGCCTGGTATATTTTTAACTCTTGGTTCCAGATCAATTAGGAGACAAAAACCTTGGCATTTAAAACAGCCACTTTTTTCTCAGGGCGGTGCTGCTGGTACTGGTTCCTACCATCTGTTTTCTTATTACATCCTGCCCTCCTTCCATTGGTAGAGAGGAATTCAGCTTCTTCTGGTGTGCTAAAGTCATTCACGTTTCTCTTGTGCATAATAGATCTCAGAAACTGTAGGAATTCTGATGTGCTTCAGTGCACAGAACAGTAACAAATGAGCTGCTTTGGGGGAGAGCTGGAGCGCTCAGTCGGTCAGTAGTACAGTAGAAGGCTCACATGTGTCGATTGTTTCTGTGAGGTCAGAGGATCTGTTTATACTGCTGTCTGCTTGAAGGGAGGTGATGTGGTGAGCAGTGGATATGCCTGTCAAAGTCAATAGCAATTCTGGCAGAAGCTGCCGTCCGCTCTGTAAATCTGCAATGTTTTGATAGATAAGAGATGCTACTGTATAACTGTTTTAAGATTTGTAGTGGACTGAGGAATGCTTGTTCTAGCTGCTGAAACTGACTAACTATATTGCCCTAGGAGTATCATCATGGGGTCTACTGCTACAGAAACTGAAGAATTGGAAAACACCACTTTTAAGTATCTCATAGGAGAACAGACTGAAAAAATGTGGCAACGCCTGAAAGGAATGTGAGTAAGCCCTTTGCTTGGTCTGTGTTTTTATCCACCTCTCTGACCAAAAAAAATTTTCACTATTAACATGATGAATTGTTGGTTCTTTCTGACTTTGTGGATTAGTGTTTCCTTTAGAAAGATTTTCTTTAAAAAAATAAAAATAAAACGTGTCAGTCTTAGCTAACAACTTGCTTGAAGGATGTATAGTTTTTTTGCACAAGTATGTTTTATGTAAAGTAAGGTAACTCCCTGAGAATTCACTTCACTATTAGACTACATGGCTTCTTTTAGACATTCTGTATGTGTTACTTAGATATGTGGTTTAGATATGCAGAAAAGTAATTAGAAAAGCTGCTTGTCTGGGTACTTGCAGAAATAAAATTTCTCTCAGGTAAAAAGACAGATTACTACTAATACTTATTTCTTTGTGATTAGATTTTGAATAAAAAGGACAGGATTAATATGATAATAAATAACTATACTCCATTGTGCTTATTCATTATGTCTTAATAATCTTTTTTTTAAGAAAAAAATGTTTATGTGGTAAAATTACTAGCAGCATACCAAACTTGCTTGAGAGTTTTGGCTTAAATTAACCAATTCACTTCTGAGAGTACAGAATAGCTCGTGGTGTAAACTAGACTTTAGTAAGATGGGTCAAGAAGTGTGCTTATGTCAAGCATGAAATGTAAGTACCTGAGTCAAACTTTAACTGCAGTACTGTTTACCTTGCTGTTTAAACAGCATCTAGGTTTTTTTCTGTGTATGTAACTAATTCCTGTTTAGTGTTCCAGCACACTATGTTTACATGCTTCATTTTAATTATGTCATAATTTTAAAATCAGATTTAATATTTTTAAAATATGAAATATGAATATTTACAGGCCATTGCAATTGCTTAGTATATTTGCAGACTTCAAATGAAAATATGTTTGCTTTTCTATAATAATAGCTAAAGGAATCCTATACCATGAGAAACACAGGTTTTCTAGAATTTGTATTTCTAATGTTGTGTACACATGTTATTGTATAAAATGCAACATTTGAGTAAATTTAATGTTGCTGTTTATCAAAATCTATGATTTTTTTTAAAAGAAAAATGATATCAAACTTTGTTAGGTAAAAATTCCTTCTACTTTCTTCTGTTTGAATGTATTCAATGATGTTTATATAATTAGTGTTCTCTGTATATTTTCTTACACTTGAAGTAATACATGGCATTACAGTGCACTGGTTTAAGAGCACACTAATAATGCAAACAACGTTTACCAGAGAATAACTTTTAAAAAGGAAGCCATCTTTACATCATTTGAATGAATTAGAGAAATATGTTTACAAGATTCATTGAAGATTTAGAAATCACAGATTTTTGGTTCTCTAGGGAAACAAATAATCCTATAAAAGCAAATAACAGCTTACAAAATTAATCAGCATAGATGAAAATTAAACATTGGCAGTCATCAGCTGATTTGTATCCTAACCTAATGAGTGGATGAACGAACATCTGTACCGGAAAAATTATATTTCATATTACAACCTATTTTAGATTTTCTTCCCTTTAGCAGGACAGGATGGTTTTGGTTTGTTTGTTTTGTTCAGTTTGTCTTTGTTCTATTTTTCTGCAGTTATTTGAATGTATGAAGATGTATGGTAGTGAGTGTATGCATATGTCTTTAAAAAAATTGAAAAGTGAATTTGTGTTTACCTAACATTTTACGGCAAAGTTATCCAACTTTCACACTATCAGTTGATCTCAAAGATCAACTGTCATATTTTTTCAGGAGAGGGTGATAGAGTCATTCAGCAGTAGAGCTTCGTGACGATATTCAACATGGATGTAGGATATAATTATATATGTACCTATATAAATTTTGAATTGTGTCTATACAGCACCACTGAATGACCACATAGAGACACTGAATGACCAAATTACTGATAACTAGGTTTTTTAAAATAATTATTGCTAAAGTGATGGAAATGACTGAATGCTTTTGCATTAAAGCAAGAAAGAATTTTCATTTTTATACTACTATTTTAACTTGTACTTGAAGACATTTCCAGTATTCTAGGTTCAGAATTGTCAAAACAAGAAGCTCTAAATCTAAAATCGGCATGACTAATGACAACCAAATTGTTTAATTATGGTCTTTTGTGTAGTCTAAATTCAAGGCAATGATATGAGGGACTCCCTATTCCGTTGCTGAGATTGTCTTGCCTATTTAAAATGTTATATTGACTCAAACAGAATTTTAGCTTATCAAAATGTCTAGTGCTAGAATTCCACTTTTAAGTAATGGCAATTAAAATCATGTTGCTCATGAAAGCTATCAAATAATTTCGCAATGATTTTCTTAGTTTGGCAAAAAAGACTCAATGGAGGCCTTTAGATACTTGTTTAGAAAGTGATTTTTTGATCTTTAACTGCAAACTTTACAAATGCATTTATTTATTTCAACAGGATATTGAAATAAGTACATTTTTGAGGTTAAATAAAAATAGAGACAAAGGTTAAAGTAAAACAAGGTTTATCCCAGTATACCTTAAAAATGGAAAACATGAACCACTACAGGTAGATATTTACAGAAAATATTTTATAGGCACTTTCATATAACATATTTTAGAACACTTTTTTCAGTCCATAGAAGTAATTTTTATATTTTGAAGCACATGTAAAAATGTTGGTAAACTAATTAAAATATCAATTTTTCTCTATCATTTTGTTGATTTCTTTCATTGAACTCCTTTTAAATCTCCTTCATATAATATTTAATCGAGACAGCATATTCAGTAATGTGCTAAGAAATCTCTTATTCATTTGTGGGAACAAAGGTAAAACAGTTTTCTCTTCCCATTTCTGATGTAGACTTGTATGCTTTGTTCTATTAATTTTATAGTTACGGCTCTTTTCTTTAGCTTTCTTCAATCCATCTTCGACCACTAATTTGTCACTCAGTATGACAATTCAGATTCTACACAATGACTCACCATCTCTGATGATAGAAATGTTAGCAAATGACTATGGCATCATGTCCTTCATAAACTACATTTAAAAAGAATCATATATTTGTCCATAAGTTACCAACCGTTTAGGATTTGGAAAACAGTTCCTGTTTCTTTTGCCATCTTGAAACCTGTTGAAATTTCTGGTTCAGAAGTTTCCTGTGACTCTGGGACCTATACTACTTCCTACATACTGAGAACATTTTTCTAACACTAGTCTTTGCAAAGATTGTTAAGTTTATTGATTTCCATGAAGAAAGTTGATTTGAAGATTTTATATTTGTTTTCATTTTTACATAGTAGTTTTTTTCAATTTAAAAAGAATCTTTTTTTGTGTCATGATACTGGTTTTTGGTCTTTAAGTGTAAAAAGGGCTCTTCCACTGTGGATTTTTTAAAAAATCAAATATGTTTTAAAACATTGGTACTTCTCTTTCCCATCAGTGTTACTGTTCTAAGAATTTGATCTAAGAGGTTACAGCATTTCCAGAAAACTGTGATCAAGTTAAAATTCCAGTGAAAACCACAAGGTGTTAGAGTAAAACTAAATCAGAGTGTTATCCTACTCAGTTTTTCAACAGAAAAGAGGAAAGTTTGAACTGCTCAAAGCCATAAACTATTGACAAAAAAGTGAGACTCACCACTCCATAGTACTTACTGCCAATACCTTCAGTTTTTATAGATGTAAGACTGTGAGAATTTCGCTGTTAGAACCTAACTTAATATATGATAATTGATTTTATATGTAGAGACACATACCTCTTTATCTGTCCTAATCCATACAAATATACAGATTTTAAGATCTGGAATTGTGAATGCAACAGTGGAAAGACTTAAACTTCTTTTCTCATTTTTTTCTCTTTGATTGGTGGTACACATGATCTTCAGTAGTAGAAGAATAAAATGTAGAGGAGCAGAAAGTGAAGGAGAAAGCAGAAACTGTATAATAACCCGATAACTAATTTCAATTAGCTGTTATTTTAGAGGGCAGTGTGTTGTACGGTTCTCTGATGAAGTAGCCCAAAACTTTATCACCAGGAAGATGTAGCAGAAATACATACTTAGAATAAAAATTGGCAGAAGGTAAAATGACAGGCGTTATTAGCACCATATTACCAAACTAGAATTATACTTTAGGATGGAGCAACTTTATAGATTAGAAGCAAATAAACCTGATCCTTTTACTCTCCTGCTTCAAACCTTTAAAGGCTTCTAGTGCCCTCCCTTCAAAGTTCAGCATCCATATGTATAAAATAGATAACTAATAAGAACCTGCTGTATAAAAAAATAAATAAAATTCAAGAAAAACCCCACAAAGTTCAGCATCCTTCCCAGGTCTCACCATACCTGTTCAACTTTTGGAGCCTGCCCTCATGCCTCTTCCTCTGTGGCCCCCTCCCACCCAAACCCAGCGCTGCACAGAAGAAATGCTGCTTACTTCCCATCTGCCTTTGCTCATCTTTTTCTCTCTTCCAGAGGGAACCACTCCTTTCTCCTCTCTCAGTCAGAGTTGCTCTTGCTTCCCATGAGGCTTTTAGAGATGTGTGGGGATGTTTCTGGTTGTTTCAGTGCCTGAGAGTGTTTCTGTATTCAGTGGGCAGCAAGGTCCAGGCATGATAACTGTCCTCCAGAGCTTAAGACATTCTCTTATCAGGAAGAATTGTCCTACTCAAAATTTTAATTGAGAGCCTATTAAGAAATGCTCAAAGATCTCTTCTTAAATTTCACTTGCAAAAGAAATCCTTCCTGACCTTCCATACTAGATTAGTTTCCTATATTTGGCTCATTAAGTAACCTGGGCTTCCCTTTTCATAACAAAATCTACCTTCCCCACAAGCTACTGAGAAAAAGAGCTATGTTCACTGTGATTGCTTGTGGATCTCCAGCCCGTAGCATAATAACTGGCATATTGGACATAATGCAGTAAATACTGTTAAATCAATCCATCAATGAATAAAATTCTGAATCTTATAGTGGGTCTAACTACAAAATTAGAAGATCAGTCAGGCTGTCAATATAGGGCTTAAAGCCAGGTTGGAGGAGTGGCGATAGATTCATAGCTGGAATAGGGATAAAGAAGATGGAAGGAAATAATGTTTGCTTATCGTCTACTAGTTGTCAGAACTTTCCAGATATAACATATCTGTATTCTCATTTACTCTTTACAATGATTTCAAGAGGTAAGTATCCTAAGTTAGTTAAACATCCAGTGTCTGATGGAACTTGGATTTAAACACAGATCAGCCTAGTTCTAAACCTCTTATTCATCTTTCTCCCAATAAAAAAAAAAACACAAAAGAAGACATTCTCACAATGGTTACCTAGAAAGAGCACCAGAAAAGGATCTAGAGTGGTGCTTCTTAAAACTTAGTCCATGAGCCTTATGGTAGGCAGACTAATTGACCGCAAGAGATGTCCATGTCCTAATCCCCAGAACCTGTGAAAATGTTACCTTATATGTCAAAGGGGAATTAAGGAGGCAGACGGAGTTAAGGTTGCTAACCAGCTGACCTTAAAATATGGAGATTTGTCTAGATTATCCAGATGGGTCCATGTAATCACAAGCGTTCTTAAAAATGGAAGAAGGAGGCAGAAGGAGGTCATAGTGCCATGATGTGAGAAGGACTCAACTTGTCTTTGCCAACATCAAAGGTGGAGGAAACAGGCTATAAGCCAAGGAATGTGGGAACCTCTAGAAGCTTGAAAAGGAAAGAAAACAGAATCTCTCTCTAGAGCCTCTAAAAAGAATGTATCCCTACCAGCACCTTGATTTTAGCTCAGTGAAACTTGCATCAAATTTCTGACCCATGGAACTGAAGATAATACATCTGCGTTGTTTCAAGCTACTCAGTTTGTGGTACATTTGTTGCAGTAGCAATAAGAAACTAATACATTTCTCCTGTAACAGAATAGTAGAGTATTTAACCAACATGACCACTCCTATCCTCTCCCAACACACACATACACTCTCACTCACACCCACATACACACACACAGACACAGACATGATGCCTAGAGGTGGGGCCCAGCCTAGGTCCCTCTATGGCACACTGGAGTCAGATACGCATTATCCTTAGCCATTAAATAACTCACTGTCCTCCATTTAACACTGGATACATGCTCAGAACCCCAGTTTTCTTACCAAGCTCTGATATTGAAAATATGTAGTGGATTCATTTCAAATGTCAAAGAATGTTTATGCTGTCTTTCTTGGAAATTGCTGATAAATCTCAGTCTCTGTTCTCATATGGATGTGTATGTGACTCTTTTGATGGATTAATAAGGCAAATCAGTTTTAAAAAAATCAGTTTTTTAGTCATAAAACTGATTTGAAGAAAAGCATCTCAAGAAGCCTATATTGGTATACAGATATAATATTAATATAAATCTCAGTTCTTGCATAACATTATGTTATGCTTTCTAGAACGGACATTGTTGAGATGAAATACCTTAGAGATGAAGAAATTGAACTCGGAAACAGTCAGATATTTTCTAATACCATCTATCATTTAACTGAGTGACTGTGGAAAAGTTATTAGCTTTTCTGTGAAATCCAATTATTTCATTCGTTATTCATTCAGTCATACTTACTGATTGTGTAGTATGTCAGGTACTATTTTAGGCACAGGAACTTACATTCTAGAGGAAACAAATGACCAAAAAGTAAATTACAAAAAGTAAGTTAAAATGGAGTAAGAAGTGACCTGAAAAAAATGTACTAGGTCATGTGATCAAGAGTCACTTGGAGAAGGTATTTTGGCTAGTCAGGGATGACTTCTCTCAGGAGCTGAGACACACAAAAATTGATACCTATCTCATTAGATCTTGGGATGAGAGAGAGGTTAAGGAATGTCACATAATCTTTGCCCAAATTCAGAATTAAGTGAAGGACAGATGTAAGAGTCCAGTAGATGGAGATAAAATGTCAGCTTTATTGAAAGACTAAATTTGTAATGGAGAGTAAGGTTTTTGGTTTGCAGCTAAGTAAGCCAAAACATCTGTGAATTCAACTTACTCCCCAAAACTGTAGACTTGCCCAAACAGAGACAAAGTCTCTTCTCCTAAATTTACCTCATAACCTCTGGTAGATGAGGTATGCTTTCTACAAGTAGAATATCCCTTCCACGCCCCTTGAAAAGGACAGCTTACATCCCAAAGTCTAATTCCTTCTCCACAATTCACCAACCAAATGTTGCTTCTCGTCCTCTGTGAAAGAATGTGAGAAGTGGCAAAGAGAGGCCTGGAAGGCTTTTCCAATGGAAGGTCCTTCCACTTAGAAGGAAGCATTAGGATCTGGGAATCTGGATGTTGCCAGAGTGAAGATAGTGAAAATTAAATAAAATAATGTATATAAGAAATATAACTGAGTACCTGGCACACAGTAAGCTCTTAAAACATTGTAATTATTAATAGTCCCATAATCTTGTCCATTCTTATGTGTATTCCAACTCTACTGTTTAACAGCTATATGGTAAGTTGATTCATTTTTCAATGTCTTGGTTTCTTAACTGAAAATGGGAATAATATCCTTACCAATCTCATAGGTGTTGGGAATATTAAATGAATTAATGCTTATAAACTGCTAAGAACAGTGTCTAGAATTCAAGTAATGCTAGCAGTATCGTTATTATTACTGATAATACATGCAGAAGCAGAATTCTATTTTTTTTTTCAGGTAATTTTCTTAGAATCAGTAGACAGAGCAGGATTGTCAAGATGAGAAAAGAAGGCTTTCTTTTAGCTCAGTGGAAGTGGTCTCACCAAAATCCCCAGGTTTCTATTTACCAGAACAGTTATACTCAAGGATTTACCTTTCCCTGAGGCAAGAGTGTGTTACGTGGGAAGAGAGAGCTGAGGAAGAGAAGTGGGCTGGCCTTGAGAGTTTCACTGATAGAAGAATTGCCTTGATGGATTCAGTGTCTTTTGTTCAGCGTCTTGTAGTGGTATTAGAATGGATTTTAGGTCTCTGTAATCATGTATGACCTAGGGCTAATCTAATTTCCTGAGTCACTCGGGCTTGAAAATCATTTGTTAGGTTTTTTCTTATCCCTGTCTAGGTCGGGTTCATAAGAGAGTTGATTTCCAAGTAATTATTGTCATGTGCCATGGTCATTCCTTTTGTCAATTCATTATAGAAAATACCGAATCACCATTATGTTATTAGATTTTGTCCTTTATTCTAACATATTTCAGTCAGTTAATCAAACGTAAATATTTGAGCAAGTCTGATTCCCATCCAAAAGGACTGTGCTGTAATCCATTTGGATATGAAAGGAACTGTTCATTAGCATCATTAAACAGATGATAGTTTTAAGGGCTTATGAGAATCCTAGTATTTCACATACCTGATCTGAACAAGTATTGGGCACGAATAACTATTTATTGTTAAGAAAGGACATAAAAATTATAACAGGTTATTAGAGGCATATAAATGAAACATTTTGACTCTTTTGGTTCCTCCTTTAAGCTACAATTTCTTGAGGTTGTTTAAAGAGATTATATTCTATTTAATACCTTATAAAATATTTAAAAACAAATTTTTATTAAATAGGCCCAGAAAATCCTCAAAGCAAATAATTTCTGGTAGGTAAAATTTTGGTATTTGTAGCTATTCAAGTAAGTTTATAAAGAGTCATGAAAGAGTAGTAAAATCTCTTAAGTAACAGTGTCTACAGGGCGGCAAAACAGAGGTCAACCTGAATTAAACTCTGCATAATCCTGGAGCATCAAAGGATTCTTGGAATTTTGTACATGAATCAAGTCCTTGATAACTTAGAAGAAAATCACAATAGACTTCTTATCAGCAAAGCAACAGTATGATGACTCTGGTCCACTTAAAACTGGACTTTCTAAGACTTGGTTAAAAATAAACAGCATTTGGAGCAAGCTAAGAAAAAACGGAATGACTTGGGCATCAATCATGTTTTTGATTAGCTTAAGCTATTTAAAATCACCTTATAATTGCATAGTAGTAATCACACTTTTTAATTCTTTTATGCCTTATTCTTTCTAAAATATTTTTCTTTTGATGTGTATGGTTCAGCATAATTATCCTGTTTTTCTGATGAGAAAACTGAGCCCCAAAGACATTAAATATCTTGAATAATGTTCCCCTATTAGTAGGGGGAGAGCCAGATTCTTAGGCCCATACCTATTCCCTTGAACACTGACTTAGATAATTCTATTTAACAGTCGAGACTCACTATAAAACCTGACATTTCAGGAGTTAAAAACTGCTCTCTTATTTTGATGTTTCCACAATCCTGCCATCTGTTTGCCTAATTCTGCATACTCATAGATGAATACTAAGGGGAGTTATCTCTTGGCATATGCTTTAGATGTCAGAAACTCCCTAGTTTTATTTCTCTCCTTTTCTAGGGCATGCATTACCATTACCCCTTTAATTAATTTATTTAAACAATGATCCTAGCTAGAATTTGCAAAGGAATTTGACTTTTCCTAAACTCTCTTGCCCCTTTAGAGTTTGGACACTTACAAAATTATTCTAATTTATTTGGCCTTTAGTATGCCAAACAACAGAGAAAAATAACGCCGCACGGTAGAAATGTCTGGATGTCTGTCCCTGAAGATTTTTATTTACCAATGAGAGTAAAGCCAGGAGTTTTAATGATTAAAACAAGGTATTTTATTCTTGCTGTGCTTTCTCTTCTTTTCATGTTATAACAGATTTTAAGCATATGATAAGTTTCTTTTTTAAAGTGAGCATTTCTCCTTTTGTTTATTTTTAGAAAAATCATCCAAATGGAGTTTATTCTACTTTATTGCCAGCAGAGAATATAAACTCCTTAAAGGCATGCAGTATTTTCCTCATCATTTCTTAGTCTGTATTTGGAAATGGTTACTAGATGGGTTAAGGAGCTCTTTTGAACTCTAAGAACTCTCAAAATCTTCAGTACCTCCTACTGGTCCCAATATGAAAAAATGTCTTTATATGTGTGACCCTCTTGATATTTCATCCCCTAGCAAATCTCTGCTTTAATATCTCAAGTTTTCCAAGGAGCCCTCTATTTTCCAGAAATTCTTTTATGCTGTTGTTTACTGTTACAATACGGTCCAATTTGTTCATGACTTCCTGCATCCACTCTTGTATAATCCCTCCCATACTGACTCTGAGCTTGGCCAGAATGTTGGCTAACTTGCTTTGGCCAATGGGATGTTAGCAAATGTGACACAAGCAAAGGCTTGCGAAGGGCTTATGTATTGCGGTTTACTCTCTCCTGCTGCTCTTTGGAACCCCCATACCAGTACTGAAAGAAGCCTGGTTAAGCCTACTGGAGGATGAGAATGTGGAGCAGATATAAACCATTCCAGCTGAGGCCCCTCTAGACCAACCAGACCATCAGCCACCAGACATGTGAATGAGGTCATCCTGGATTATCCAGCTTCCTCAAAATCATGACAAAATAGTAAATGTTTATTGTTTTCGGCTACTGAGTTGCAAGATGGTTTGTTACACACAAAAAAATGCCAACTGATATAAGCTCTTAGCCTCTAAATTTTTCATATAGTTCTTCTCTGGCTTCCACAGTTTTTTCCCATTAACACTCTTCTTCTCTCCCTCATCATCTCCTATCATTTATCTCTTTTACCCGATCAAAAATTAGGAAATATTTCAAAGATTATAAAAATAAAAACTGAGGTCCCTATTTTCAGAAAGTCAGTCCAATGAAATTCTCTTCCACATTATTTCCACAAGTAACAATATCAATGGTACATACCCATTTACAGTATTTCTTGCAAAACATGATCACTCAGTAGCCTGTATATTGAAGTTGTGTTGCTCTTAGGTTTCTTTAAACAAATATAATTTTCCACCAAATAGAAGAGAAACATAGAATAAGGCAGCGAAACTGCACAGTTTCATAAGAGAAGATGGTTCATATCCTGTTACCCTGGCAACAGGCACTGGGAAGGCCAGGGCTCCCCACACATCCTGTTGCCCTGACAACAGGTCAGGCAGGGCATGGGAAGGCCCAGTTTCCACTCTTCTAGGCCTTTTCTTTTCAACCACAAAGAAAAAGGAGAAAGGGATTTTGCATTGTCCCTCCCCACCTACATATATCTTCTATTATCTGTATCACTCCAGTATAAGATTATCTTTCAAGATGTAGGAGAGGGTAAGAAAATAGTGATCTCAATTTTTACATTCATAAGCTCTGAAACATTTGCTAATTTTTGATTGAGTCAAAGGAGTAAATGATAGGAAAAAAAGGAAGAGGGAGGAAATCAAAGTTGTAGAGAGAATAAATTGTGGAAACCAGATCAGTAGTATACAAATAATGTAGCAGTAAAGGCTTTAAATTCTATAAAACAGAAGTCTTCAACTTCTGTAAACCAGATTCTTTTTTTTTTTTTTTTTTTTAATTTGTAAACCAGATTCTTATTGGTGAAGAGAAAAGTGGCAAAATCTTCTCTCAAAAAACAGGAAAAGGGGTTTGTGGAGAACAGATTTTGAATTTAAATTCAGTGAAAAAGGAACCGTAGGTTGGTGAAGAGGAAGTATCTTTGGGAGACTATAACCAAGTTAAAATTGAATTTCTAGAAGACCAGGTGGGAAAGTTGGAGCCTAATCAGAATATCACTAGAATCCATGAAAAAACACTCAAGACTGTATGAGACTAGATAAGGTGACCCTTCTAGGTACTCTAATTGCACTTCATGTATTATTATTGTCCATTTAATTTTCTGCCTTCTAGGTAACCTTCTTACTTCCTTAGAGGTACAAGAGGGGAGAGGTAGCATCCATTTGCCATTTGTTTAGTATTGTATCCTCAGTGCCTAGAATAGTACACTGCGTAAAGTAAGAACTTAAAACTGTCTCACTATAAAGCCAGTAATTAGGCAATGTGTAACAACTTTACATTTGAGTGGTACAGCTAGTAAAGCTATATAATTCAGCAGCAACATTAATTCAGGTTGGAAGGTCAAGAAGGTTTTATGGACCAGTAGAGATTATTGGGGATGTGACTATATGACAGACAAAACAAAAAACAGAAGATAAGCCTTGTAATATGGAACTTAGAATCTCAGAGGATGGTTGTGAGGGATAAAATAATGCAGTCAAAGTGCCCAAACCCTGTGTCTGGCACAAAATAAGTACCTGCAATTGTAAATTAGTTTTGTGGCACAACTATGTGTAAGACAGTGTGTTTGTTTTTGCCCATTCCTCTGCCAAATATAGACTGAGATAAAAGTTGACCCTAATAACTGTCTGATGGGTAGAGGCAGAGGAGATTCAACATTGAGTGAGCTTCCTACTCCAAAATTCTAATTTCTTAAGTTCTATACCAATCGTATCCTAGGAAAACTCAAATTTCTGTTTCGTTATGTAGTTGAATAGTTGGGATTATGTTGAGAACATCGTTCAGTGATTAGTGAGTATTCTGTGTTCACATGACCTTGTGGCCCAGAACTCTTGGTGAGTGAAGATCGCTGTGTATCCTGTGAGAGTTAGTTGCCTGCTGAAGCTTCCAAAATGTAATGAGTCAGACAAATGGAGATAAGCTGACCAAACTTGTAGGAGATCAGGTTAAATACTTTATATTAGCTTCTGGGCTGCAGGTACTTGTCTGCTACTGAGTTGAAGAAGACTAACTAATCCTTTCTTTGTACAGTTCCTCAAAGAGAAACTTTGCAAGGTAGTCTTGAAATGTCACAATGTGACTGAGCAATTTTAACAGTTTTTGAGGTTTATTTTTACCAGACGTTCACGTCCAAGGTGTGTGACATGGCTTGAACTAAAGTCATAATTTTCAAGCTGTCATTTAATATTTGTGTTCTCTGACTTCATCCTTCATGTGAATCATATTTCAATGCAGGATAAATATTTGCAGAAACTGTATCAAAAGATGCCTCTAAGAGCGAACCTGTCTACCATTAATGGAGTAATGAATTAAGGAGAGATCACATATACTTCATGACTGAGAATATTCCAAAATGAAATTCACAACCAAACTATTAACATACAGTTTAAAGGATTAAACTATACCTGGCATTAGTCCCCAAATGACTTTATTATATATACTTTCCCTCTGTTTTACACAAGACATTATAACAAATTTTTTGATTCATTACCAAAATTGTTTTAGTTTTCTAAATAAAAAATGATCAAATACAATGCTAAAAATTATTTTGTTTACCATTATTCTGATATTTCTTTGATTTATGTCTATAATAAAGTAGCATAACATCCATGTTCTGTTGTTAGACAAGTTGGTTGATCCACTGATAGCTATAGCACATGGAGAATAAGAAATAACACGGAATCACTTTAGAGCATTTTGGAATTGGAAACATGTTGCCAAGTAATCTTAGTTCCCTAGAAAGAGGAAATGTTTAAGTTCAGAAAGAAGGAATTAAGAAAATCCTCTCCCTGATAAACTCAAATTGTTTTGTTAAGTGTATGTCTTATGGGTATGAAAGTAAACACTAATTTACACAGTGTGAGTCAAACTATGGTAATCTTAGTCATTGATTAGAACTGTATTAAGAATGGGAGTCATTAAGAAATAAAGTTGTAGCTTAAATTCATCAGGACTGTACTGACACTTGTAAAAATATTGAGGTGCTTTGGAAAGTAGGACTAGCATTATTTCATTAACCCAATTCAGCTGACTTGTTAATACAATTTAATTTATTTATTCATTCAATGACTATTCATCATGGGGCACACAGAGAGTTCCAGCATCATTCTAGGCACCAGGGATACAATGATAAACAATACAGTCATGACCTCTATCTTCATGGAATTACATTTTGATAGGATGGATGATAGACAAGCAAACAAAAAATATACAATGTAATTTGAACAAAAGCAAATAGAATAAGATGGCAATGTGTCTGGGAGGTTCAGATGTGGCTATTTAGAAGAGCGGTCAGGGAAGGGCTTCCATGACAGTGACTCATGAAGAGGGACCTTAATGAAATGAGGAGTTAGCTATGCCAAGACCTGAAGTAATGGCATCCCAGACAGAGGGAACCAAGGGCACAGCCCCCAAGGCAGGATGCATGTGGCGTGTTTGAGGAAAAATAACAAGACCAGGAGGCCTGGATCACAGCAGGTGAGGGAAAGAGTGAAAGAATTGTGTGTGGAGAGAAAGGCAGAAGCCAGATCATCTAAGACCCAATAGGTCATCATAAGAAATTAGGATTTTATTCTGAACCTGGTAGAGAGCTCTTGGAGCTTTGAAGAAGTGAAGTGGAGTGTTAAGACTTAGGTTTTAAGAGGAATTCTCTGGTCATTTTGTGGAAACTAACACTGAGGAGGGGGAAGGCAGGGAAGAACAAGATTGGAAATAGGAGGATATGTTAAGAGGTTATGGCAGTTGTCCAGTTGGAGAATTGGTAGCTTTGGTGACACTGGTACTTATGGAGTTGGTAAGAAGTATTCAGATTTAGGACATATTTAAAATTCAAACTGGTAAGACTCATGATGAATTGGATGTGTGAGTGTAAGGTTTGAAAAGAATGAGATATAACGCCTTATTTTGTGCATGTGTGTATGTGTGATCCTGAACAACTGGGTCTATGGTCCCTTGTCTGAAATCCTTGGGCCCAAATGTGACCTGAATTCATAACTTTTCAGATTTTAAAAATGTAGTAAGGTGCCTATTCCAAAAATTACTAAATATTCCCAGTGGGATCTAGGGTACCTCCCAATGAATATTTCTGCAACAAAACATGTAAATATTCACTTAATAAAGACAAAAATGGTCTGTATTCAGTTCAGGTTTTGGTGCCAAATGAGTTCAGGTCAGATCAGATTTTACTGCCAAATGAAAATGTCTGGTTTTTAGAGCCTTAGGATTTTCATAGCTGTGGATAAGGGATTATTAACCTGTTCCATTTCCTGAAATGGGGAAGTTGGTGGTGAAAACAAAAAGCTCTTTTGGATCCATGAATTTTGAGATGCCTATTAGGCACTCAAGTGGTCTTACAAATAAATAAACAGCTGGACAAATGAGAAGTCAAGGCTGAAAATATAAATTTGGGAGTCATCAATATATGGATATATTTAAAGGCGCTAAATGAGATCTTCTAGGGAGTTAAAATTGGTATAAATGAGAAGAGAATCAAGGGTTGAGCCCTCAGCCACCCCAATATTTAAAGGTTGGGAGAGAAGACAGTAAAGGAGACTGAGGAGTAGCCATTATGCCATGGCATCTTGGAAGCCAAGGGAAGTCTATTTTTTAAGAAAGTCAGTGTCAAATGTCAAATGTTGCTGAGAGGTCATGTAACATGAACTGTGCCTTGACTATTGGTTTTTGCATTGTAGAGATCTTTGGCAATCTTGGCAAAACACTTTCAGTGAAGTGGTGGGACAAAATCCTAACAGGACTGGGTAGAAGAGAAGACAAGGTGGAGAAGTGGGGGCAGCATGAACAGTTAACTCTTTAAAGAATTTTCTATAAAGGTGATCATAGAGGTAGGGTGATAGCTAGAGGGGGGGTTAAGGGTAAAGGAGTTTATGAAATGTAGAAGATATTATTAGAGGATTATGATGGGAATGATGATAGAAATGATTTTGTAGAGAGTGAGAAATCAATGGAGAGAGAGAGATCTCCAGCCCCTTGAGTAGGTGAGAGGTAAGGATTGCTTAAGTGCAGAGATTGGATCTAGGAGCAAGCGTGGCTCATCCATGGCAACAGGAGGGAAGGCAATGTTTGGGAACATTTGCAAGTAGGTAGGTGTAAACATGGTGATGGTCCTCTCTGCTTACTTTATTTCCTCAGTGAAATGAAATAAGAGGCTATTTGCAGAGACTGAGAAGGGGAGAGAGGGAGTGGAGATTTGAGAACATATGAAACAATCACCTCAGAAAGCAGCGTGACTAAGGTGGAATTGACAGGCAGTGCTGAGCATCCACTTCAACGGTATATCTAAAGTGAGATCACTCTGCATCACTGTGTCCTTTTTTGCCCTGCTACATTCAGTTTAGCTGCTTCCATGAAGGGTCAGAGCAGATGCAGAACTGGGTTTACAGAGTTCTTATTTTGTCAGAAAATGTAAATGCAATGGATGAAGAAGGGGAAGCTGGTGTTGAGGGCCTCTTCAAGGTTAAAGGTAAGGGGAGAGATGAGGGCATGGGGAGAATGCTGGCCAGTGAGAAAGTGGATAAGGTCAGTAGATTGGATGTAGAGAAAGGGATAATGAATTTCTGGAATGAGATTCTAGGATCAGTGAACTTTTTCTCTTCTCAAAGACACAAAATGATATAATAAACACATATTATGTGTAGACAAGCCTATACAAGAAATACAATTTATGAAATGAATCTATGGTAGGTAATTTTATTTTCCCCCTTTTTACAGAAGTCTGCTGTGAGTTCCTTTACATTTTGTTACTAGGCTTTCTCTTCAAAACAGAAGAGGCTGTTAGGAGTATGGCCATTCCTGCAAAGAAAACAAAGCTGGCAGATCTAATTTTAGGTTGCTTTTCCTTGACAACAGCCTTTTAAATATTGCTTATACAACAGTAAAAATTGGCTGCACAAATTAATGAGACTGCATTTGGTCAAAGAAGTTCAATTCACTTTTACACTTGAACTTTTCACAGTGTCATGAGAACACATAATAGTGCTTTCTCTTTAGCTTGCTTCAGTGACTGAAGTTTTACTGTTTATGGTGTTCTTGGTGGTGGATGACAAATTTCAATATATGTGTCAGTAAAACAGGCTAAGCATGCAATGAAGGACTGCTGTGAAATATGGTTTTAACCACAAGAATATGGAGATTGTTTCACTACATAAGGGTTGTTGTTCCTCTTTACATTAATGGTAGCTTAGGTGGCCTAAATAATTCAGACTTTAAGTTCCCCCTTGAGAGCCAAATCATGTTGTGAGTCTGTACATGCTAAGTGAGCAACTACTTGTCTCTTTCTTTGATGATTTTATTACCAAGAGTGAAGCTTGCTTGGTTTAAATTTTACAATAAAACCATCACACACACATACACACATATTCACACAAAATAATGATATTTAATTATGTACTTTGGTAAAAATGCAACTTCCATTCAGTAACTATACATAATATTGTATTGACCAGGTATAAAGTGAATTAAAAGTCATTGTTTCTTTTGATTTTTATTTATTTATTTGTTTGTTTATTTATTTATGGTCCTGCTGCATGGTTTGTGGGATCTTAGTTTCCCAACCAGGGATCGAACCTGGCCCCAGCATTGAAAGCACCGAATCCTAACCACCGGACTGCCAGGGAATTCCCTTTTGATTTTTATTGCGATGTCATTATATATAGAATTTGGTGGGTCATGGTATTAAAGATTTATAAGACTTCAATATAAAGGTCACTTGTGGATAGATTTTATGTTCACTTTTCCCAGGAAATTTAAACTTCTGGTTTTGTGAAATGAACTAATTTGGGGATACTCATATGTGAGTATTTGAAAATTATTCTTCTGAAGTGGTTGCTGTATTTTCTATTTGGCATTTCAGGGTTGATCTTGTTTGAAGTTTGGTGCCAGGTTGCTTACCCTAAAGTAATTCTTATAATTCTTGGATCCCTGGTGGGATGTCCGCATAGGTAATGCTGTGCATTTTATGGTTGGAAAATTGACTTTCCTTCTCAGCTCAGAGGTCTTCCCTCCTGATTTTCCTCCTTTTGAGGACTGGCCTGAATATGATCTGAGACTACATGACTCCTGGTTATTCTGCCATCAAAGCTGTACTTGAATGTCTAAAATTGCCAGTCATATGCTTTGACTGGGTCTTCAGAGAAATATAAATTTGGCTTCCTTGGTTCTTATCCTGTACATTGTATAACACTTCTACTTTCAAAAATTAATTCTCATTTTTATTAAAGTAATAAAGTAATACCATAAGACAGTGAAAACAGAAATTTTCTTCCCTACCCCTTGATACTACCCAGGTCTGCTTCCTGAGACATCGACTTTCATCTTTTAATTCTTTCTTCCTATAAATCATCCATGTTTTAAAATAATAATTTTATGTAGTTGTTTCTGGATTTATCTATTTTGAGCATTGCCTACCGACTTCATATAGCAGTGGATGAAAATTTAGCACTCTTAGACCAAGTTCTAACCACTCCCCACTTGACTTACTCTCCCATCATTCTCCTACTGTGGTTCTATTACCATTCCAGTGAATCAGTATTTGGTGTTCATAGTTTATGATTGAATTGTCTTTACTTCTGAGCCAAGAAATGAGATATGAATATATTTCCTGTAGACTACAACCCTTTGTTTTTTCTTGGAATTAATAATTATTTCATCTTAGTTGTTAGTTTGTTGGCCTCGATTACTGCATAACTATCACTAATTCTTTCCAATTCATAAAAAGAGGTTATAAGACACTCTTCAATATATTTCCTACATTTCCAAGCACATCATGTGCTTTTTCTGTCCCACTCTTTTTCTTGAAGACATTGTTCTTTGAGCCTTTGTCCCCAGCTCCTTCTGGGGCTTTCCATGCCTAAGGCACAGTTATCCCCTGGGACTTCTCTTTGCCTTCATTCTGGGAAATCCCTTCAACACCCTCATGAGTTGTGTCTTTTTTTCCTGGGTCCCATTCTTTCTTGGTTTACTCTCCTTTAGGGGATGAGCTTCTCTAATAGCTTCCTGCAATAAGACACTTGAGAAAAACATGCTTTTAATGTACATTCATATATGAAAATATATTTTTCTATTTTGATACAGCTTGATTGGCTCTGAAATAATAAGTTAAAATAATTTTTTTCTCAGAATTTTGAAAGTATGGCTTCATTGTATCTTAACTTTTATTGCTGCTACCAAGAAGTTCGATGTCATTTAGCCCTGATCTTTTTATGTGATATTCTCCCCAACCCCCATGAGCCAGGAATTTCTCCATATTCCTTTTTCTTCAGAAATTTCATGATAACATGTGAGATTTTTATAATGGGAAATTGGTTGGTCCTTTCAGTCTAGAAATGCATGCCCTTCAGTTTGGGGAAAATTTCTCCATTTTTTGGTTTGATAATTTTCTTCTTTCCATTTCCTTCATTTAATCTTTCAGGGATTCATATGTTTCTCCTTCTGTATTAAGCCTCAAATTTTCTATTTTCTCTCCTCTTGTCCATTTTTACCCTTTTATTTTTATTTATTTTTTGTTTATTGAGGTAACTGACTTATAACAAGTTTCACATGACATTATATTTCAACTTCTGTTCACATTACAGTGTGCTCACCACCATATAGTTATTTTGACTATATAGTCATTTTTACCCTTTTTAAAAAACTAAAAAATTTGATGCTTATCTTTCAACACCCCCAGCACTTTCCAAGACCTGATCTCATTCTTATTTTGACTGATTTCTATTTGTAGCATTCCATTCTTTTTTTTACACATTTAATAACACTTTTTATGGCTCTGAAATTCATTTTTGTTGATTAACATTTTCCTTCCTCTACTTGAATAGATTCTACTGAGTTGCTGTTTTCTGTGTGTTTATTTCAGTTTGTCTTTCATGTTAAAGACTCTCCTTAAAGGTATGGTGATTCTTGGCTGTCTGCTCACTTGTAAAAGAGAGACACTGAAAAGCTGATTGATGCTTAGTGTGAATGGATAGGGTTTGTTGATGTGTGGGCTTCATAATGGGGTGGGAAGTACTCAGCTACTTAGTTAGGTGATTACAAAATGCCATTATCCACAGGTCTTTTCTTTGGATCTCCTTATTTTCTGTACTGGAAGATAATCTAACCACCAGTCTAGGATGTTAAAACCTTTTTGTCCCCATTCTAGAACTGAGTGAGGAAAAGAGTTGGGGTCATACAATTCATTATGTAGTTTTTACTTAGTTTCCTTTTTTGCAATATAGCAGCTCACCTCTCCCATCTCTGTGACTTAATTTCACCAGAAGATAAACATGTAACTAGATAAACATCAGATTAGATAAGCATCTAATCTTCCATAGTGATGTGGGAGCAGTAGTTGCCACATACTGAGGAGGAAAATGAAAGTCTATCTTTTCTACATATAGGCTTTCAAACAAAACCCTAATTCTCTGACTTCTGCAAGTTGGTGCCTTCAATTCCTGCATCTTTTCAGGGTTGTTAGGGTGAAACATTTGTTTCTAACTGCTGTTCTTTGCTAAGATTTCCGGTCCTCCATCCACTTTCCAAATTTCTAAAAAAAAAAAAGAGTTGATTCTCTTGTGTCTTGTTCATTTTTTTCCCATTTACTTTATCATTCTGGGAGATTTACAACATTTTTATGTCTTTCTGTTGTGTTAGTGGAGTTTTAAGAGTAAGCAATGGTAAATGCATGTTCAATTAGCATGTTTAAAAAGAGATGTACTCAAGTTTCTCAATACTTTGAAAATTAATTCAGATTTTCTTTTTCACTTTAATTCTCTTGACAACCTGTGAGGTAAGACCATGTACTAACTCCTTTTATCATATAAGGAGACAAAAGGAGGTGATCTTCTTAAAGTAGTAATTATATTACAAAGGGTTCAGTGTAGGAAACAGAAACCATGCTGGTATTTGAAACAGAAGGGGATCCAATACAGGAATTAGATGTTTACAAAATCATAGGAATGTTTGCAGGAGCTGGAAGTCAGGGGCCACCACAGGACTGGCAAATTGAAAGCTTATCACCTTAACTGTGATTCACAGGAAGGAAGATACTACAGCTGGGCTGCGGTAACTAGTGCTACCACCCCACTGCCTCTAGACACCTTTGGAGCCAGTGGCTGGTTATGGAAGATGGAATCCAGCCAATAGAACTGTCTCATGGTCTTGTTTGTCAGCCAAAAACAGTAGGAGAAAGATGGCTTTTCCTAACCTTGCCTTCCAAATGCTTTGAGATCACTTTTTTTTTTTTTTGAGATCACTTTTAATTGGTACTACCTAATGCATGTCTAGAACCTTAGCTAAAATGGTCTGGGAATGTAAATTTTAGCTTTAAAATCTCTCCAAATAAAATGAGTCAGTGTAATGTATCTACTACAGTAATACAGCTGGTTTGCTACAGAGCTACAACTGGGTCCCAGTTTTTGTGACTTCCAGCATTTTTCTTTCTATTGCTTCCTTCCATTAAAAAAGAAAAAACACAATGGAAAAGAATATAATAAAATATAAATATTTAATTACAAAAGAATAAAAATCACATTAAATTTGTTTCCCAAATGAAATGAGTAAAAATACAGTAAGTGTAATTGGCATGTTTTTATTTTCAGGCTTTTGAACCCAGCAATATTTGGTAATATTGAAATGCTAGATAATATTTTGATTTTCATTGCATAGAGCACATGGACCTATATTACATGCTGAACATTATACTAGGCCACTTGAGGGATATAGAAATAAAAGGCTTAGTCTTTCCTCTAACTGGGTAGATAAAACTAACTTGTATCAGTTGGTAGTACACGATAAAATATGGAAGATAAATATTTTCTTTGTGGGTGAGAAAAAGACTCACATATCTGTTGTATGTCGGGAACTATATTTTTTTATCTCATTAAATCTTCATACAAACTGTGTAAGTTAAAATTGCCATTCATTTTAGAGAGCAGTAAATTGCCACTCAAGAAGGTTAGAGAACTCACCAAATTATGCTGACATTGGACTATGGAGAAAGATTTAAATATTATACTCTTTTTTTATGTCAGGCTCCCTCTTGAGGAGATTTGAGATGAACCTGGATGAAATAATTGGATATGGATGGAGAGAGGGGTAGGTCATAATTGAGTGAAATCCCATAAGAGGCCATAATTGAGGAAGGTGGGTTGCATGGTGACTGTGGCAACTTAGAGGATACTTGTTGCCTCTTGAGTCAGCAGCCTCTTAGCTCAGCTTCTTTTTATTTGTTGTATCACCACACAGTGGTCAGTTCTGATTTTCAGAGAAAAGTCAAAATCCATACTTTTAATGTATAGTCTTATTATTTTTAAATGCTAGGAAATAAATCAAAGCTTTGAGAATAACTGATTGGGTCAACACTGTCAAGACCAAGTAACACCCAGGGTAGGTAACAGAAGGTTAAAATGGAATCTTTCCATTTAGCTTTGGCTGAGGCACTGAAGGCCAAGGACAATGCAAAAGGTGCCAACCAAATTCATGTACTACATGCTGGGCCACCCATACAGGAAAACTAAGTAAGTGAAAAATAGAATCTTTGGCATTAGAGACAGCCCTCCTCTGGTCTATATTGATGGGATATTGAAAGAGAGGATTTTAGGACTTATTTGGAAGGAGAGCTGTCCATGTGCTGATATCCTCATCACCTCCAAGAAAAAGTCCAAGAGTGAGAGACTGTGGATGGGGCTACCTTTGTCAGCAAGGAGAAAGAGGGTCCACTGGGCTTGCCACCAACATCAGGGCAAGGAGGCATGCATCTTCCTATATGCCAAGTGGACTCTTAGAAAGAAGCCCATCTTGGTCAGTTCAAAGGGGATCCTACTGAAGTTGATTGCATGGAATCAACCCTAACAGGGAAAGCCTCTGCAGAGTGAACCAGTGGAGCTAGGGATGAAGGAGGGAGTCCTTAGCGGTCAGATAGAGGACAAAGCATCACTTGCCCTAGGAACTGCAGTCAGAAGGCCACAGAGGGAAAATTTCCAACAATCCTGTGTGTGGGGGGATCCCACCAGAGAAAAAGTCAGCATCTGGAAGGAACCAACATAGGAGAGCAGTTGTACCTGCTGTATAAAACTGTGCCATTCCTCCTAATTCCCTTTCTCCTCTGGCCTAGTAACTTAGAGAGCTGGGGAGGAAGGAAACTCTAACCTGAAGCAGGTCTGAGCTTGAGGGTGGGAAGGTGAGGCTGGAAAATGCTTCACTTGAAAAAAAACATGTAGTTCTGATTATTACACTGTATGTTGGACATTTTGACTTCTGAAGTGAAACTCATCTTGTAACTGAAAGGGAACAGAAAATCTGTGGGAACTGGACTTCATCCGGTAGTGGAAACAAAGAAATTCAGAGGGTGGGTGTGAAGGGACAATGGGGGAAAAGAATAAAAGCTTCCTTACTGACTCTAGCATGTTTCTTCAACATATGTCTGCAAGACACGTGTCTGCGAGCCAAAACTGTGTGTCTCCATTTGCAATCTCTGGGATAGAGAAAGACAGTTGGGTTGGGGATGGGGAGCAAGCACGGGGTGGAAAATGTATAATCAATAACATTAAGTAATAAAAGATTGTAAAGCTTTCTGTATAAATAGTCAACATTCTGTTTTGTCTTTTTTCTTTCATCGTAGACTCCACATGACCTTGTAAGGTGCTTACTTCACATTTAGATGAATGAACAAAATTGACAGTGCTACTGCTTTTAGACATGTTGATGGTAAATGCTTACCTCAGCTTAGGAGATAGCCCAATAAAGATCATTCAGCTTTCTTCAAATGATAATACATTACTCACTGAAGACTCAGTAAATGATTTCGTGTGCTCCTCTGGAGCCTACTGCAATTGATTTTTTCAGATGTACATTTCTCAAAGTTTTAACAAAATCACCAAATCAGAGCATTCTCTGATTACATAACTCCTGAAGTGCCATCATCTGGAATTTGTTCAAATACTGGTATAAAATGCATTGCAAAAGATAGTCTGGAAAGACCTCTTGCTGATTGCAAATTGTTAAGGGGGAATTTGTGCTATGTAGAGCAAGGAATGCTTTGGCTAATGGTTAATGTTTTTGTTCTCTTTGAGTTCCTGTTAGTGTTTTGTTGTTTTGGGCTGTGTAGCTTCTGCAATGATTAGGATGAGGTTAGCACAGAGTAGATGTTTTACCCAATAAAGAAAGTATGGTTGAAAAACCTGCTGGTCCCTTGTCCATTTGCTGTCACACAATAGAACACGTGGGCATTGCACTGTCTGACACTCATTCTGAGCCTGGAAATTGTTTGTGTTTCCCCACACCATTAAGTACGTGAGTAACAAAGGCAGCACTAATGACTTTTTGGCATGTGGATATCTCTTGTCACAGAATCTCTTTGAGAATCAGGCTTTATTTAAAAACATGTTTCACTGGATCAAAAATAAAATTCATTTAGCATTGTTTTAAAGTGTAACAATAAACAACAGTTCGTGGTTCACAAAAGCACATGATAGGAAAATTGCTTCTCTCCTAAATGAAACTAATTCACAAGATGAATATTTTTCTTTTGATCCATGGTCCATTTTAAGATTATATAGGCAAAGGTTCTAATGTAGGTGATGATTTTATAACCCTAAAACATTTACATCAATAGGTCAGACAGTTAAACTCAGTTCCAGGAAGTTTGATAGAATCTTGCTATTAGAAAATTTATGCGAGGTTTAGAATTGAAATTCAAAAAATATACACAGATCTTCATTTATCCATTCATCATCCATCCATTTATTCACTCACTAAGTCACTAGCTCACTCATCCACTCATTCAATAAAATGTACTGATCTTCTACCAGGTGGAAAGCCTGCTTTTTAGACGAATAAAAGAATAATTGTAAACCTTAGGAAGTGGGACACTTAAAAGCTAATAAAAGAATTTGACATTGGCAAAAATAATCAGATGTAGATATATTTATATATTTGTAATGTATGTTACGTATTAATGTATGTAAGCACATAAATATTTATATATGTATATATACACACACAATGTGGTGTGCATACAACTTGGTGTCTGACTTATTTGTTTTTGTTACGTTTTATTCATTGCTGCTTCATTTTCTTTATATGTTTTAATTGGTAACATGGTGTTTACCTTACTGTTTCTCTGTTGCTAGACAACTGTGTTGTTTCTAATTTAGGGCTGTTGTATAGATAACACTAGGAAACACCTTTCCTATAGTTTATGTATTTTTTAGGACACATTTCCAGAAGTAGGTATGCTGGGTGAAATCTAAATTTCAAGTGACCAACTTTCAATCATCTCCTCTTATTTTAAGCCCACTCCTCCCAGCACCTTAAATCCAGGAGTTTTTTCACCCTACTGGGACCTCCAATTCATTATCCCTTTACACTGTCTTCCCTTTGCTCCCCTCATGTGCTCATGTTTCCCCAACAAGCTTTAGATGAATGAGTCCATTCTCATATCCCTTGCTTGCGTGCTCATTAACTCCCTTGTTCCCCTTGGGATACACTTCCAGAAAAATCCTACTTCTTGTTAATTACACTTGCTGATCATTCATGCCTGCATTCACGTAGGTGAGTCTGGCTGGAGAAAAACACACCACTATGCTAACTGATTTTACTTTAAATGCATGGCTAGGAACCTCAAGTGTACCTTAATTGTCCGCAGATACACTGTGTTCCCTGTAACCATGAATGACTGTTCTAGGCCTTCTCCTGTCTCCTCGAACCTCAGATGCTTCCTTTCTCCTTGCTTCCTACTTCACTGAGCAAATGTATTACTACCAAGAGCCCTCCCTGATCATGTCAACAACCCCATGTGTCTCTCCTCACCCATACTTTGCCTGCCCTTCTGTTACAATGAATGAACTGTCAGTGCTCCTGTTCAAGGCCATACCCCTACTTGTGTTCTAAAGTGTAATTGTCACTCAAGGACAACATTCCTATAATTACACCTGCTTTAGATTGCATTTCCCCCCTTTCTAATATATAATTATATCAGCATAAAAGTATATTGTAGTAATTCCAAGTCAAAAAAATAAAAACACTTTTAACTATGTCACCTTCTATCTAAGTCAAATTTCCCCTTTACAGTAAAACTTTTCAAAAGAGTAGTCTGCTCGTACTGTTTCTACCTGTTCTTCTTCTACTTGTTCTTGAATCCACCCTAATAATTTTTTATATTTCCCTTTTCCAATGCAACCACTTTTGTTAAAAATCATCAAAGGCTTTCATATCACCAAATTGACTGTTCACTTCTCAGTCTTCACCTCTCTTGGTTCATTAACATATATTTCCATTGGCTTAATGTTCCTTTTTGAAACACTTTCTTTACTGTTCCCAGAATAATCTCTTTTTAAAAAAAAATAATAATTTATTTTATTTTTTTTTGTTTTAATTGCATTTTTAAAATTGAGGTATAGTTGATATACAATATTATATAAGTTTCAGGTGTACAACACAGTGATTTATAGTTTTTAAATGTTATATTCCATTACTGTGAAATATTGGCTATATTCCCTGTGTTGTAATATATACCCTTGTAGCTTATTTATTTTATACATAGTAGTTTGTACCTCTTAATCCCCTACTTTTATCTTGCCCTTCCCCCCTCCCCACTGGTAACCACTAGTTTGTACTCTATAGCTGTGAGTCTGTTTCTTTTTTGTTATATTCACTGGTTTGTTGTATTTTTTAGATTCCATATATAAGTGATATTGTACGGTATTTGTCTTTCTCTGTCTGACTTATTTCACTTAGCATAATACCCTCCAAGTCCATCCATGTTGTTGCAAATGGCAAAATTTCATTCTTTTTTGTGGCTGACTAGTACTCCATTGTGTGTGTGTGTGTATATATATATATATATGTATATATATATATATACACACACACACATATGCCACATCTTCTTGATCCATTCATCTGTTGATGGGCACTTAGGTTGCTTCCATGTCTTGGCAATTATAAATAGTACTTATGTGAACATTGGGGGCATGTATTTTTTTTAAATTAGTGCTTTCATTTTTTTTCAGACAAATACCTAGGAATGGAAGTGCTGGGTCATATTGTAGTTCTATTTTTAGTTTTTTGAGAAACTTCCATACTGTTTTCCATAGTGGTTGCACCTATTTACATTCCCAACAAGAGTGCACAAGGGTTCCCTTTTCTCCACATCCTTGCCAACATTTGTTATTTGAGATCTTTTTGATGATAGCCATTCTGACAGGTGTGAGGTGATATCTCATTGTGGCTTAATGTGCGTTGCTCTGATGATTAGTGGTGTTCCACATCTTTTCATGTGCCTGTTGGCCATCCATATGTCTTCTTGGGAAAGATGTTTTTTCAGATTTTCTGCCCATTTTTAAATCAGGTGGTTTTTTTTGTTTTTTGTTTTTGATGTTGAGTTGTATGAGCTCTTTATGTATTTTGGATGTTAAGCCCTTAAAGGTCATATCATTTGCAAATATGTTCTCCCGTTCAGTAGGTTGTCTTTTCATTTTGTTGATGTTTTCCTTTGCTGTGCAAAAGCTTTTAAGTTTAATTAGGTCCCATTTGTTTATTTTTGCTTTTATTTCCTTTGTTTTAGGAGATAGATCCAAAAAGTATTGCTATGATTTATGTCACAGAGTGTTCCACTTATGCTTTCTTCTAGGAGTTTTATAGTTTCTGGTCTTACATTTAGGTCTTTAATCCATTTTGAGTTTATTTTTGTCTATGGTGTTAGAGAATGTTCTAAGAAGTCTCTTGCTTCTTTGTCTACTTTGCTGATTATTCCCCTTCTCAGTTTTCTTTGCTAGCTTCTCCTTATTTTCCAACATTTGAATTTTGGAGTGTCCCAGAACTCAATTCTCAGATTTGTTGTTTTCTCTGTCTGTGCTCCTGCCACATTGATAACATCCAGTGTCATAGTATAATATTCCATCAATCTATTGATTAGCGCCAAATTAATATCTCCAGCCTTGACCTCTCCAGACTTCAAAATCCACATTCTATTCAACATCTCTTATTGCTCAAATTTAACATTTCCAAAACCAAACTTGATTCCCCACTTTTATCCCTCTGTAAAACTGTCTCTTCCTGTAGACTTTCTAATCTAGGTCCATGGTAACTCCATTCTGTCATCTTCTCAGGCCGGAAGGTTTAGAATCATTCTTAACTTTTTCCTCACAACCACATCTAATTCATGAGAAAATCCTGTAGAATCCACCTCAAAATATATCTGAAATTCAACCACCATTCACCACCTCTAATGCAACCTCCCTCGTCCAAGTCACTATCATCTCTCATCAGGAATACTCCCACCTGCCACAGCTGCTCTCTTCCTGCCACCACTCTTGCATCTCTGCCATTCTTCACACAATGTTGGAGTCATCCTTTAAAAAAGGAAGCTGGGTCATGTCACTTCTTTGCTAAAGAACTTTCATTGGCTCTTTATCTCAGATAAAATTAAAAGTCCTTATCCTTTCTGATTTGTACCTCCTCCTCCTCCACCTCTTTAACTTCATGTCCTACCACTCTTCTCTTTCCTCATCCAGCCCCATTTACACTGGCTTCCTTGCTTTTCCTAAACTTGAGGCATGCTCAGGATCTTTTCATCTGCCCTTTGCTCTGATGGTTACACTTGCCTCAGATGCACACATGGTGCACTCCCTCACTTCCTTTAGGGCACTACTCAAATGTCACCTTCTCCAACAGGCTTTCTTTAACCACCTTTTATTAAACAGTACTCCCAACATCACTCTGTAACCCTTTCCGCTATTTCAGTTGTCCTTGTAACACTTACCATCAGACATATTATTTACTTGCTTAATTGTTTATCTCCCTTTAGAGTCCAAACTTCATGAAAGCAGCCACCTTTCTTTTTATTTTGATCATTCTCTCTCCACGGCATGGGTCATGCCTGCAACCTCGTTAACACCTACCATTTTTTTTGTTGAATGGATGAATCAATAGCATTTTCACATTCAAATTGTTGAATCATATTATCAAATTGTGTATTACATAATTTCTGTGAGGGTTATTGCACACTTATAGGTGTTGGATATTGTTTTTAATTCTTGCTTATTTAGTGAGAAAAATAAAATTACATGTTTCTGATTACTTCTATATTCTATTTTTTATTTTCATATCTCATGTATTTATAACTTTCAAAAACGGTTGATTTTCCATAAGTATATAGTAGGTAGACATGAATTTATTGTTATTTTATTAATGGTATAATGTTAATATATAAATTAGATGGGTTAGCACAGTACCATATCTAATAGAAACAAAACAAAACAAAACACTTTTTGGACTATGTAATCTGCCAAATAAGGTGGCTATTTGTACTTCTAATATATTATTTTCTCTTCATGTATTGCCTCTTAGATATCATTATCTGGTTTATTTGTGACCAGCTATTTGATTTTTCCTTGAGTCTATATATTCAAAAGGATACAGTTGTGAAGAATCCACTGTAGTCTTTGTTAAATTAAATTTTGACATAGGAAAAAATGGAGACGTACTTCAATGCTGTAGTAATCATAACTGAACCAAATGCTTCATCATATTTTAATACTGGCAAATTGTAAATGGTGAAATACACCCTAGTTATAGCTTTCTGACTTGTTAAAACAGATAAATGTGATGGAACTTGTTTTGAGTAATTTGCAGAACAAAACATAAGGGTTGATAATAACTGTGAAACTAAATGCATTGTGTAAATCCAAAATTATGTACGTTGTATTCAACTTACACTTTTTTTTGTTCAATATTGTAAGCCACTGTGGTAAGATTTACTTATGATAAATGAAAAATCAAATGGCATATTCAGATCTTGACACATGAATTGAATAATTATTTGATTTTTTTTTCTGACATTAATTTAAAGAAACCTCTTTGAACATATTATTCATGAGCCTTTCTGCTACAGAATATTTTTCATTATAAACGTTCTGAGGAAGCTGGCTTCAAATAAAAGTTTTTGATTTAATAATGACAGTTTTAAACAGCTTTATTAAGGTATAATTTACATATCAAAGAATTCATCCATTTTAAGTATACAACTCAATGATTGTTTTAGTAAATTTATAGGGTTATGCAACCCATACCATGATCCTGTTCTGAAACATTTCTATGACTTCAAAAAGTTTTCTTGTTTCAGTTTTCAGTCATTCCCGACTCACAGCCCCACCTACTTCCAGTCCTGGCAAATGTTGATTTGTTTTCTGTCTCTATAGATTTATCCTTTTTTTGAAATGTCATATAAATGGAATCATGCAATATGAAGTCTAATTTTTTGTAGTGGATATCAGAAGTTCATTCCTATTTACTGCTGAATAGTATTTGATTTTATGGATATACCACATTTTGTTTATTCACTCACCAGTTGATGGACAGGTTTGGCTATCACAAATAATGCCACTATGAACATTCATGTACAAGACTTTGTGTGAACATATGGTTTCAATTGTTTTGGAATCGTTGGATCCAATGGTAAATCTATGTTTAACCCTTTAATAAACTGCTAAACTTCCAAAGAGGTTGTACAATTTTATATTGCTACCAACAGTGTATAATAGTTGTATTTTCTTCACATTTTCACTAACACCTGGTATAGTAGTCTTTTTGATTAGAATCATTCTAGTGGGAGTGTAATTGTAATTCTATCTCATTGTGGTTTTTTGTGTTTTTTTTTGTTTTTTTTTAATAAGGTTTAATTTATTTATTTATGGCTGTGTTGGGTCTTCGTTTCTGTGCGAGGGCTTTCTCCAGTTGTGGCAAGTGGGGGCCACTCCTCATCACGGTGCGTGGGCCTCTCACTATCGCAGCCTCTCTTGTTGCGGAGCACAGGCTCCAGACTCACAGGCTCAGCAATTGTGGCTCACGGGCCCAGTTGCTCCGCGGCATGTGGGATCCTCCCAGACCAGGGCTCGAACCCATGTCCCCTGCACTGGCAGGCAGACTCTCAACCACTGCGCCACCAGGGAAGCCCTCATTGTGGTTTTAATTTGCATTTCTCTAATGACTGATAATTGTGAACACCTTTTCATTAGTCACTTGTATAGTTTCTTTGATAGAATGTATACTCAAATCTTTGGCCCATTTTTAAAATGGTTTGTTTAACTTATTTTGAATTTTAAGAGTTCTTTATATACTTTGGTTGCAAGTCCTTTATCATATCTGATATATGACCTACAAATATTTTTTTTCTCTATCTGTTGCTTATCTTTCATTTTTTTGGGGGGGGAAGAAATATTTTAATTTTGAAATACATACAAAGATGGGGGTGGGGAAGGGATCATAATCTTTGTGGTGATTGAGCCAGATGGCAGACAAGCCCTGACATCCCCCTACCCACCCCGCACACCTCCAGAAGTGGCAGTGTATATATATGCATCCTTTCCGTAGGAGCCCTGGGGGGGCAGTCACCTACCTACCTGCTGTTGGCCACAGCAACCTCCTCAGTGTAGCTTTTCTGCTCCTTCCATCCACCTGGCCTATCAAATATAGGTCAGACCTTTGAAATGGGCCTTTCATGTTCTGTGGTTACTCCTTTTTTTTTTTTTTTTAACATCTTTATTATAGTATAATTGCTTTACAATGGTGTATTAGTTTCTGCTTTATAACAAAGTGACCCAGCTATACATATACATATATCCCCATATCTCCTCCCTCTTGTGTCTCCCTCCCACCCCTCTAGGTGGTCACAAAGCACCATCTTTCCTTTTCTTAATGGTGTCTTTTGAAGAGTAAAATTTTATTTTTTCTCTTATGGATTGTGCTTTTAGTATTATATCTAAAAAAATCTTTGCCTAATCCAAGGTCACAGGATTTTTCTCCTGTTTTCTATTAGAAGTTTTTGTAGTCTTAGTTCTTACATTTAAGTCTATTATCCTATTTGAGTTAATTTCTATGTATGGGTTGAAGTAAGGGTCTAAGTTCATATTTTTGTATGTGGAAAACCAGCTGACTTGTCAACATTTGTTGAAAAGCCCATCTGATTCCCACTGGTACCTTTATTAAAAATCAATTGATAAAAATGTAAGGATTTATTTCTGGTCTTTTAATTCTGTTCTGTTTATCTACATGCCAGTTTATACCAATACCAACTGTCTTGATTACTGTAGCTTTATAGTAAGTTTCAAATCACACAGTGTAAATCTTCCAACTTTGTTCTTCTTTTAAAAAATTGTTTTGGAAACGTAAAAAAGACAAACACATGGAGGCTAAACAATACGTTACTAAATAACCAAGAGATCACTGAAGAAATCAAAGAGGAAATAAAAAAATACCTAGAGACAAATGACAATGAAAACACGACGACCCAAAACCTATGGGATGCAGCAAAAGCAGTTCTAAGAGGGAAGTTTATAGCTATACAAGCCTACCTAAAGAAACAAGAAAAATCTCAAGTAAACAATCTAACCTTACACCTAAAGAAACTAGAGAAAGAAGAACAAACAAAACCCAAAGTTAGCAGAAGGAAAGAAATCATAAAGATCAGAGCAGAAATAAATGAAATAGAAACAAACAAAACAATAGCAAAGATCAATAAAACTAAAAGCTGGTTCTTTGAGAAGATAAACAAAATTGATAAGCCATTAGCCAGACTCATCAAGAAAAAGAGGGAGAGGACTCAAACCAATAAAATCAGAAATGAAAAAGGAGAAGTTACAACAGACACCGCAGAAATACAAAGCATCCTAAGAGACTACTACAAGCAACTTTATGCCAATAAAATGGACAACCTGGAAGAAATGGACAAATTCTTAGAAAGGTATAACCTTCCAAGACTGAACCAGGAAGAAACAGAAAATATGAACAGACCAATCACAAGTAATGAAATTGAAACTGTGATTAAAAATCTTCCAACAAACAAAAGTCCAGGACCAGATGGCTACACAGGTGAATTCTATCAAACATTTAGAGAAGAGCTAACACCCATCCTTCTCAAACTCTTCCAAAAAATTGCAGAGGAAGGAACACTCCCAAACTCATTCTATGAGGCCACCATCACCCTGATACCAAAACCAGACAAAGACACTACAAAAAAAGAAAATTACAGACCAATATCACTGATGAATATAGATGCAAAAATCCTCAACAAAATACTAGCAAACAGAATCCAACAACACATTAAAAGGATCATACACCACGATCAAGTGGGATTTATCCCAGGGATGCAAGGATTCTTCAATATACGCAAATCAATCAATGTGATACACCGTATTAACAAATTGAAGAAGAAAAACCATATGATCATCTCAATAGATGCAGAAAAAGCTTTTGACAAAATTCAACACCCATTTCTGATAAAAACTCTCCAGAAAGTGGGCATAGAGGGAACCTACCTCAACATAATAAAGGCCACAAACCCACAGCAAACATCATTCTCAATGGTGAAAAACTGAAAGCATTTCCTCTAAGATCAGGAACGAGACAAGGATGTCCACTCTCACCACTATTATTCAACATAGTTCTGGAAGTTCTAGCCACGGCAATCAGAGAAGAAAAAGAAATAAAAGGAATACAAATTGGAAAAGAAGAAGTAAAACTGTCACTGTTTGTGGATGACATGATACTATACATAGAGAATCCTAAAACTGCCACCAGAAAACTGCTAGAGCTAATTAATGAATATGGTAAAGTTGCAGGATACAAAGTTAATGCACAGAAATCTCTTGCATTCCTATACCCTAATGATGAAAAATCTGAAAGAGAAATTATGGAAACACTCCCATTTACCATTGCAACAAAAAGAATAAAATACTTAGGAAAACTATAAGACACTGATGAAAGAAATTAAAGATGATACCAACAGATGGAGAGATATACCATGTTCTTGGATTGGAAGAATCAACATTGTGAAAATGAGTGTACTACCCAAAGCAATCTACAGATTCAATGCAATCCCTATCAAATTACCAATGGCATTTTTTACGGAGCTAGAACAAATCATCTTAAAATTTGTATGGAGACACAAAAGACCCCGAATAGCCAAAGCAGTCTTGAGGGAAAAAAAAACGGAGCTGGAGGAATCAGACTCCCTGACTTCAGACTATACTACAAAGCTACAGTAATCAAGACAATATGGTACTGGCACAAAAACAGAAACATAGATCAATGGAACAAGATAGAAAGCCCAGAGATTAACCCACGCACCTATGGTCAACTAGTCTATGACAAAGGAGGCAAAGATATACAATGGAGAAAAGACAGTCTCTTCAATAAGTGGTGCTGGGAAAACTGGACAGCTATATGTGAAAGAATGAAATTAGAATACTCCCTAACACCATACACAAAAATAAACTCAAAATGGATTCGAGACCTAAATATAAGACTGGACACTATAAAACTCTTAGAGGAAAACATAGGAAGAACACTCTTTGACATAAATCACAGCAAGATCTTTTTTGATCCACCTCCTAGAGTAATGGAAATAAAAACAAAAATAAACTAGTGGGACCTAATGAAACTTCAAAGCTTTTGCACAGCAAAGGAAACCATAAACAAGACGAAAAGACAACCCTCAGAATGGGAGAAAATATTTGCAAACGAATCAATGGACAAAGGATTAATCTCCAAAATATATAAACAGCTCATTCAGCTCAATATTAAAGAAACAAACACCCCAATCCAAAAATGGGCAGAAGACCTAAATAGACATTTCTCCAAAGAAGACATACAGACGGCCACGAAGCACATGAAAAGATGCTCAACATCACTAATTATTAGAGAAATGCAAATCAAAACTACCATGAGGTATCACCTCACTCCTGTTAGAATGGGCATCATCAGAAAATCTACAAACAACAAATGCTGGAGAGGGTGTGGAGAAAAGGGAACCCTCTTGCACTGTTGGTGGGAATGTAAATTGATACAGCCACTATGGAGAACAATATGGAGGTTCCTTAAAAAACTAAAAATAGAATTACCATATGACCCAGCAATCCCACTACTGGGCATATACCCAGAGAAAACTGTAATTCAAAAAGACACATGCACCTGAATGTTCATTGCAGCACTATTTACAATAGCCAGGTCATGGAAGCAACCTAAATGCCCATCAACAGACTAATGGATAAAGAAGTTGTGGTACATATATACAATGGAATATTACTCAGCCATAAAAAGGAACGAAATTGAGTCATTTGTTGAGACGTGGATGGATCTAGAGACTGTCATACAGAGTGAAGTAAGTCAGAAAGAGAAAAACAAATATCGTATATTAATGCATGTATGTGGAACCTAGAAAAATGGTACAGATGAGCCAGTTTGCAGGGCAGAAGTTGAGACACAGATGTAGAGAATGGACATATGGACACCAAGGGGGGAAAACTGCGTTGGGGTGGGGATGGTGGTGTGCTGAATTGGGCGATTGGGATTGACATGTATACACTGATGTGTATAAAATTGATGCCTAATAAGAACCTGCAGTATAAAACAACAAACAAAACAACTAATACTAAACTTTCATTGGGTTATTTGTATGGAAATATGTTAATATAAATGTTTCAGACATTACATGAAATTTCTAAAAATCTTATATGTTCTGGTATAATGTTATAAGTAATAATCCTAGTTATTACTTTAAAATGTATATCTCAGAAATAACTAATTTTCTTGTCAACTGCATTATTATGGACTTTCATCAAATCTTTAACCGTGGTCATTTTTAAGTCTTTTGTCATTTACAGACAGTTCTGGGTGTACTCTGATGCTATTGCAAATATGTTCCTATAAAAGGGTTACATCTTCAAGAAATTCATGGAAAAGACTCTGACAAGTACAGGTTTCTGGTAACTGACTGTACTGCTGAACTGAATGAATAAGCATTTTCAGAACTCTAATGAAAAACTGATGAACTCATAAAAGTGCTAACAAAAGATCAAGATGAAAAAAAAAATTAATTACATGGGACTGAGTGAACTGATGAGGATGAGTATAATTTTTGTGACTTTCTGTCTGAATTAAAAAAAAAAAAAATCCCACAAGGACTCAGAGGCAAAGAATATACAAATCAAGTTTCACTGCAAAGTAAAGGAGCTGTTACAGTGGAGGATTACTGGACTGAATGTCAATATTATGACATAGTATGAGTGTGTTTCATGTTTGGTAATTGCAATCATCGTTGCTTTTGTTGTGGTCATCCACGTACAATGCTTGGTGTCAGTCTATTTATCTCTTGTAAAAATAAAATACAGTGTGTGTGTGTGAAAAAAAAAAAAAAAAGAAAATATATAGATGGCAAATAAGCATATGAAAAGATGATCCACATCACATGTGATTAGGGAAATGAAAATTAAAACAACGAGATACTGCTACATACCTTTTAGAATGGCCAAAATCCGGAACACTGACAACATCAAATGCTGCTGAGGATGTGGATCAATAGGAACTCTCTTATGAAAGACAAATACCATATGATATCACTTATATGTGAAATCTAATTAAAATATGATACCAAAAAAAAAAAAAAAATTGTTTTGGCTATTCTATATCCTTTGTAATTTCATATCAATTTTAGAATCAGCTTTTCCAATTGGTACCAAAAAAGCCTGGTGGGATTCTGATAGGGATTTTGTTGCATGTATAAATCCGTCCTAGGGAACTGTCATGTTAACAATATCAAGTCATCAGCTCATAAACATGGAAAGTTCATTAATTTTTATTTTCTTTAATTTCTCTCAGTAATATTTTTATAGTTATCTCTGTATAAATCTTACACTTCTTTTATTAAATTTATTCCTTAGTATTTTGTTCTTTTGATATTTTGAATGGAATTTGTTTTATTTTTCATTTCGGATAGTTTGTTATTATAGAGAAATATAATTGAATGTTAACTAAAGTTAATGTGGTTATCATTTCACAATACATGTAAGTCAAACCATTTTACTATACACCTTAAACTTAGACAGTGCTGTATGTCAATTATATCTCACTAAAACCAGAAAAAACACATTTACAATATAAAAGGTAGAACAATAAAAAATGGAAAGCTATAATAAAAAATAAATAAAAATTAAAAAGAAGAAATGTAATTTAATTTTTATATTGATCATGTATCCCCAAAACTTGCTAAACTTATTAACTTCTAGTTATTTTTTAAAAATTGATTTAGAATTTTCTACATACAAGATCATGTAGGCTGTGAATAAAGGCAGTTTTACTTCTTTGTTTCCAATTTGTATGCTTATAATTGCTCTTAGTTGCCTTAATGCCCTGGGTAAATCCTCCAGTATGATGATGAATAGAAGTGATGAGTACCGATATCCTTGCCTAGTTCTTAGGTGGAGAGCATTCAGCGTTTCTCTTTTCAACTAAAGATGCCCTTTAAGTTCATGAAATTCCTTTTTATGCCTTGTTTGTTGAATATTTTTATCATGAATATGTATTACATTTTGTGAAATTTTTTCTGCATCTATTGGGATGATGATATGCTTCTGTCTTTTATTCTGTTAATATGGTATATTATATTAATTAATTTCCATATTTTAAACCAACCTTGCGTTCCTAGGATAAATCCTACTTAGATATTGTATATAATCCTCTTATATATTTTTGGATTTGGTTTGTTACTATTTTGTTAAGAATTTTTTGTAAGTGTTCCTGAGGGATATTGTTTTATAATTTTCTTTTCTTGTGATGTTTTGTCTGAGTTTGGATTTATAGAATAAGTTGCCAAGTGTACTTCCAACCTCTATTAGATGAAAGAGTATTATTTCTTTTTAAAAAAAAAATTCTACAATTTACTAGGAAAGCCATTTGGGCCTGAGTTTTCCTTTGTGGGAAGATTTTTAATTCCTAATTCAGTTTATTTACTTGTTATAGACTTACTCAGAATTTCTATTTATTAGAGTCAGTTCTGGTGATTTATGTCTTTCTATGAATTTGCCCATTTAATCTAAGTTGTCTAATTTTTTGTTGTGGAGTTGATAAAATTATTCCTCTATTGTCCTTTAATTTCTGAAGGGTTGATAGTGATGTTCATGTTATTTTCCTTGATTTTGATGATTTGTGTCTTCTCTCTTCCTGATTAATCTAGCTATAGGAGTGACAAATTTTGATCTTTTCAAAGAGCCAACTTTTGGTTTCATTGATTTTTCTGTATTGTTTTATGTTATCTACATCATAGATTTCTGAATCTTTAATATTTCACCTTTTGCTCACTTAAGATGTAATTTGCTTTTCTTTTTTAAGTTGTTAAAGTGGAAACTTGGATTATTTTTTGAAACCTTTATTTTTTTCCTAATATAAGCATTGAGAGACATACATTTCCTTTTTAACCCTGATTTATATGTGTCTCATACACTTTGGTATGTTGTGTTTTCATTTCTGTTAGGTTCAAAATATGTCTTAATTTCCATTGCAGTTACATCTATCCATGAGTTATTTACAGTATGTTATTTTCTATATATTTGTGAATATAACAAATTTCTTTCTGTTTTTGATTTCTAATTTAATATAATTGTAGTTGATGGGAGACCATACTTGGATGATCCCAATCATTTTAAATTTATTGAGACATATTTTACGGGCTAGCATATGGTCAATTCTGGAGAATATTATTTGTGCACTTGAAAAGAATATATATTCTGTTGTTTTTGGGTGGCATGTTCTCTAAATATCAGGTCTAATTGATTGATTGTGTTTTTCAAGTTTTCTATATCCCTGTATATTTTCTGTTCAGTTTTCTATCAACTATTGAAAGTGCAGTGTTGAAATATGCAACTATATTTGTTTAATTTTCCATTTTCCTTTTAATTTGGTCAGTTTTGCTTCAGGTTTTTGGGGCCTCTGTTTGGTATACATTTCTAAGTGTTTTATCTTCCTAATGCATTGACCCTCTTATCATTATGAATGCTCCTCTTTGTCTATAGTTACATTTCTTGTCTCAAAGTTTCTATTGTATGATATAAATAGAGCCACTTTATCTCTCTTACAATTGCATGGCATATCTTTTCCCAACCTTTTACTTTGAACCTACTTCTATCTTTATGTCTAAAGCATGTCTCTTATAGATAGCATATGGTTGTGTCTTGCCTTTTGGTGCAGTCTGACAACCTCTACCTTTTGATTAGAATTTTTAATCAAATCACATTTAATAGAATTAATATGGTTGGATTGATATCTGTCATTTTGCTGGTTGTTTTCTTTATGCCATATGCCTTCTGCCCTCCATATTCTGCTCTAAATCAAGTCAGTCACCTCTAGCAATGAAGTTCCTGGTTTTCAAGGCCAGCCCCACTATGGTAAAACTATCATGTTGACCCAGCAACATGGGGTGGTGGATGGGGTGTAGCTCTAGGTCAGAACGCCATGGACTCTCACCATTAACTCATGGTCAGAGTTTTTGGTGAATATATGCTTTAAAATTTTTTTTTTGCCTTTGATTGATTTCTAGAGTCCTGAATGATTGATTTGGCCAGTTGTATACAGTTTTTTAATGCAGAATATTTTTGATTTTCACTCCTCCGTAGCCAGAAGTCCCCAACATTTTGGATTTGATGGAACGTTTTGATGAAACATGTGGGCTTTATTTTTCTAACAAATAAAAAATGGTAACTTAAAAAAAACCTATATTTACACTCTTTTTCTTATACTTTGATTAGATTGTGAAAGTTGAGATAATGGTCTTGGGAAATAAAAGTTATCCTCAATACTGACATATGGTTTGATCTTACAGTGGTCTAAAGAAAAGCTGATGACCTAAACATTACATAAATTTTATAAAGCCTAATATTTATTTTTAAAATCTATACTTTTAGCTTCCTACAGTTACTTTTGGGAGACTTTATTTTGTCACTGTGCTTATACTTTTGGTCTTGTCAGACTCTAAATTGTAGCTAAAGTTATACAAAGTATTAATAAGAAAATGGAGTGACTCTGTGTAAATTCCACTTTCTTGCGAATAACAAAAGCAAGGAAAAGACAGAGACTATTTCTTAGATTTTAGGGGATCTCAGGGTAGAAAGATACCCCACATCTGTAGCTGAGATAGGAATATCCATTTGAATAACTGTCATCCAACCTCTGCTTGAATACTTCCATTTATGAGGAGCTCACTAGCATCCTGATGGAGTCCAATTTTGGGGGGGATAGCTTTAACATTTAACTATCAAACCTAAAATGAAATAGGTAAAAAAGAAAAGAGACCTCCTAAATGCCACAAATCTTTTTTTTTCTAACTACTGAGAAAAGAAAAGAATTTCCACTAACTCAAAATGCTAAGGGCTGATTTGATCATCATGGAGAAACCTAAAGGAATTTATGGTACGAAAGTTTCCCTTTTTGTGAAGGAAGGACCTGATTTAAAGCCTAGTGCAAGCATCAAAGATTGTGGGCATAGCTAGTGACTGAGGGGGATCCTGGGATGCAAGAAAGGTGGGTATGAGGGGGAAGGCCCAGAAAAGCATTCACATTGGCTTTTAGTCCAATCTCTTGTCTAGTTTAGATTTTGCCCCTGCAGAGCAGGTAACACATGGCCCCTGCCTGTACTCTGTTATGTTCGGGTGGATGGGAAGGAGAAAGTCTCATCTGAGTAATAGGAAGTATCTCTTTGGTGGGTAAGAGCATTGACTTTGGAATCAGGCAGACTTGGGTGTGAATCTGCTCCACCCCTTGGTAGGGCTGAGTGACCAAGAAAAGATAGTTTATCCCTAGTCTTAGTGTCCTCATCTGTAAGTTGGGTTGATAATAACAGGCTTTTTTATAAGTGATAAGTAAAACAACATATGCCAAGCACTTAAAACAGTACTTGAAAATTAGTAAACATTTGATAAATGGTGGTTACTATTTATTCATTAAGTCAATTCAACAGATATTTGCTGAGTACCTACTACATGCCAGATACTGCACTAGATTTGGGGAATATAAACAGTAATACACAAAAAAGCAGTTTAAAGCAGTAAACACACACATTTTGGTTTTCATGGAGATTATATTCTAGTGGAAAAAGTCTAGATGGATAGATATACATACATATGTATAAACACATGAGAGGCCATTATAAGTACTATTATAATTTTAGTAATAAGGGATATGTATTTCTTGAGGTCTAAACAAAATATTTTACAATCGTCCCTGATTATACCATTAATCACTTCCTTTTCACACAAAGTAGTGGCCTCCTTAACAAAATATCAGACTCATTTTAAAACTTCTCGATCACTTTCAGTTAAATTAATACCTTTTGTTTCTTTAAGACTTGGTCCTGTTTTGTTTTATTTTATTTTATTTTATTTATTTATTTTAACATCTTTATTGGAATATAATAGCTTTACAATGGTGTGTTGGTTTCTGCTTTATAACAAAGTGAATCAGTTATACATATACATATGTCCCCATATCTCTTCCATCTTGCATCTCCCTCCCTCCCACCCTCCCTATCCCACCCCTCTAGGTGGTCACAAAGCACCGAGCTGATCTCTCTGTGCTATGTGGCTGCTTCCCACTAGCTATCTATTTTATGTTTGGTAGTGTATATATGTCCATGCCACTCTCTCACTTTGTCCCAGCTTAGCCTTCCCCCTCCCGGTATCCTCAAGTCCGTTCTCTAGTAGGTCTGCATCTTTATTCCCGTCTTGCCCCTAGGTTCTTCTGACCATTTTTTTTTTCTTTTCTTTTATTAGATTCCATATATATGTGTTGGCATACGGTATTTGTTTTTCTCTTTCTGACTTACTTCACTCTGTATGACAGTCTCTATGTCCATCCACCTCACTACAAATAACTCAGTTTTGTTCCTTTTTATGGCTGAGTAATATTCCATTGTATATATATGTGCCACATCTTCTTTATCCATTCATCTGTTGATTGACACTTAGGTTGCTTCCATGTCCTGGCTATTGTAAATAGAGCTGCAATGAACATTTTGGTACATGACTCTTTGAATTATGGTTTTCTCGGTATATGCTCTGTAGTGGGATTGCTGGGTCGTATGGTAGTTCTATTTTTAGTTTTTTAAGGAACCTCCATACTGTTCTCCATAGTGGTTGTATCAATTTACATTCCCACCAACAGTGCAAGAGGGTTCCCTTTTCTCCACACCCTCTCCAGCATTTATTGTTTGTAGATTTTTTGATGATGGCCATTCTGACCGGTGTGAGATGATATCTCATTGTAGTTTTGATTTGCACTTCTCTAATGATTAACGATGTTGAGCATTCTTTCATGTGTTTGTTGGCCATCTGTATATCTTCTTTGGAGAAATGTCTATTTAGGTCTTCTGCCCATTTTTGGATTGGGTGGTTTTTTTTTTTTTATATTGAGCTGCATCAGCTGCTTGTAAATTTTGGAGATTAATCCTTTGTCAGTTGCTTCATTTGCAAATATTTTCTCCCATTCTGACGGTTGTCTTTTCGTCTTGTTTATGGTTTCCTTTGCTGTGCAAAAGCTTTGAAGTTTCATTCGGTCCCATTTGTTTATTTTTGTTTTTATTTCCATTTCTCTAGGAGGTGGGTCAAAAAGGATCTTGCTGTGATTTATGTCATAGAGTGTTCTGCCTATGTTTTCCTCTAAGAGTTTGATGGTGTCTGGCCTTACATTTAGGTCTTTAATCCATTTTGAGTTTATTTTTGTGCATGGTGTTAGGGAGTGTTCTAATTTCATTCTTTTACATGTATCTGTCCAGTTTTCCCAGCCCCACTTATTGAAGAGGCTGTCTTTTCTCCACTGTATATTCTTGCCTCCTTTATCAAAGATAAGGTGACCATATGTGTGTGGGTTTATCTCTGGGCTTTCTATTCTGTTCCATTGATCTATATTTCTGTTTTTGTGCCAGTACCATACTGTAAGACTTGGTCCTGTTTATTTTAAATTATCAGTCTTATATCCAACTTAAAACTCTCCTTATCCCTCTCTTAACCCTAAGTGCAAGAGTGGAAGGAATGGCTTTCTCTATTTAGGCAACTGCTTACCCCATCTTCCTTCCCAGCACTGGACGCTGTGATGTTGAACCTGGGGATAGGGCAGGACAGGCAAAGCGTCCCCAAGTTACTACAAAGTACAGATGATGGCTCTAGCAGAGAAGGAGGGGAGGCAATATCCTCTCCACAAATGCAGCAGCCTTTCCTAAAAGGTGACCTCCTTCTTCCCATCAACCATTCTTTTATAGTAGGAGCTGTGTGTGTGTGTGTGCGTGCATGCGTGTATGTAAGTACTTCTGATTCTGCTAACTGGACCTTTTTCAGAAAACCCTTTAGGCAGGTGGTTATCTCTAACAGAGGAAGCTCTCCAGCCTCTAAATATGTTCCTTATAATTGGTGCTTTTGCTCACAGCAATGGGCTTTAATCATCATGTGCAGCTTCCAGCACCTAGCACCACTCTGTTCTTAGGTGTTAAATAAAATTAGTGTTACTTGACCATACACGTGTTGGTAATAGATTTTTGCCATTGGGAGAGAATATATTGGATTCTCTTTGGTGGAAAATTACTAATTTTTTTTATAAACAAATTTTTCTTTGCCTTAGCTGTCATACATATAAATATTACTGATGATCTAACTGGTGAAAGTCTTTTATTTATTTATTTTTTTTGGAGTTATTCTTCAGCATAATGGTGCTGAATGTTTAATTGCAAAAGTTCCTTGTAATTGAAAGGGGAAAATAATTTACAGTATGATTTTTAAGAAGTTCTATTCTTCATGTGAAACAGGTGTGGTAGAATCATCTTCACCAGTTTACCAATGACAATAGGACAGAATTCATATTTAGTCAACTCTGTTAATTTCCTGTAGAAGGTTACATTGCCTTTCTTCCCTATGTACATAAAGGAATCAAATGATTTCTGCAATAAAAGCCTTTTACAAGGATGTCTGATGATGTAATAAGTACGAATAAGAAATTGTGATGCAAGATATGATATATATTAAATAATATTTCTAAGAATGATTTATACTTTATTATGTGTTCAATAAATATTTATTAAATAAATGCAGAGTATAATAAAAACTGAAATGCAGTGTGTACTTATCTTTTCTTTAAACCCTTTTGATAGTCTTTAGTGTTGTGCCAATCTGCATTTTAAGGCATTTTCATCTTTTGAGACTAGATCTAAATCAGCCATATGTCCTAAGCTTGCCAGTCTTTCTCCCTTCTTTCCTTCTTCTCCTGTTTTTTTCTTTTTTTTTTAATGAAGAAAAGGGTAAAATTATATCTGCAAACTTGACACTAATGATTTTGTTAATTAGAGGTTGAATTAGAGCTTTCACATTTTCATTATAAGTTGTAAACCCCAAATTTATCTAAGAATTGTTATGAGTGCCAGCATGGTAAGCTGTCACCATAATTATCTTTTGGATGAACATTGAAGTGGGAGTAAATGTAAAGACAGGAATATTGCTTTCATGTATTCTTACGATTGCCTACGATTGCTGATTTTTATAGAAACGAAGTTTGCTTTTCATGCTTTGGGTTTGTCTAAGAAAATTTTAACACTTCCTATGTAGACTGTCCTATAAACATGTTCTGAAAGGATTATCCCTTGCTAGAATTAACACTGACATCTTTTTGCATTTGAAATACTTAAGGCTTTCATCTTTTACCATTTCTAACTAAATGGGATCAGTAGGAAGTAATACATATGTGCAATTTCAGTAACTTCAAGTTAAAGGAAGCGTCATCAATCAAATCCAATGTGTTCTGGTGTAAGATGGTGTATATTTTCTGTTATAAAATAATACAACAGGAAAGAAGTCATTTATCAGACATTGTGACATTATACTTTTAGTTTGGACAAGAGAATGTTTTGGTAGTCAAGCCATCAAAGGCAAGACGAGGGGTCAGTAACTGTTTAAAAGTGGTACGCTAAATTCATGATCATTGTTTTCTTACATGATGAGAGATGTGAGGTGTTCACTATATTAGCCCCCAAATGGGAACTGAGGCATGAGAAGTTATACAGAAAAAGTTCAGCTTTTCTAAACTAAGAAAAGAGTTTGTCTTGGACAAGGAGTTACACCATTTTTTCCAGGCAGTGGGACAAATGCACTGGCAATGGTATCCAGACATGCTGAGTTCAGGTACAATATTTGGCACCTGTGTTGTGATTTTCCAATCCTAACCTGGTTTGAAGGTATTTGCAGAGATATATGACATGGGGGAAAATCAAGACACGTAGGAATGCTCCTGAAATGAGAGTTGTATACATGTGGCATGCACATGTACTTTCCCCTTCTCTGCCAACGTCAGACATTGTTATTTATCATAGCACCCCTTCCCATTGAGGCTGGACATGAACCTCAACACAGTGCTCCAGGAATCCACTCCCAATCTGTTAGAGTGAGAAAGAACTTGTGTGTGTGTGTGTGTGTACACAGGAGTAACCGACTCAGTACTCACGGTAGTACCTAATGGATATTTGTTTCATAATGAACTGAACAAGATTGTTCAGAATTTATAAAATTCTTTTAGTGTTTTATGAATTGTGGCAAATACAGACCAACAAAGAAATTTCTCTTTGGAGTTGTTTATTTTCAAACTTCTAGTCAAGAAAAACACTTCTCAAAAGAAACGCACAAAAAATTTAGTAATGGATAATTTTTATGATTCAGTTTATACTGGTTTGAGCAGCTTCTTTTTGAGATTAACTTCAACCCTGCTTGCAGATACTCTTTCACTCCGCTTCATGTGGAAGGTAAGCTGTCCTTTATCATGGCAAGAATATGAGGCAGGCTCCAAGGCTTCTGCAACAAAACCTCCCCTTTTCTTCCTACGTGCCAGGCATCTAGAGAACGGAGATCCTTTGGTCCTCTACAGAGGACGTTGCGTGAATGATCTTTTTGTGATTGGATTTTGAACTATGCCATACAGCTTCTGTCAAAAGCATGGAAGGGCTTTGGGTTTTCAGGTTTTGAGTACTTTCTCAAATACGCTAACTATGCAATCTTGGGCTTTATATGACTTCAGTTTTCTTATCTATAGAAAGGACATTACTATAATAGTGTTATCTACTTCTAGGAGTGGTTTTGTGAAATGAAAGTACATGTGTAAAAACGCTTATAAAGTTTTAAACAAGTGTCAGTTAATGTTCAGGCTGTGCACTGTGTCTTTTAGAACATGGCACTTAACAAATGGGGAGACAGGATAATGTGAGAGTCGAAAGCATTGTCTTTGAAACCAAACACATCAGGGTTCACATCTCAGTTTCCCCATTTACTAACTCTGTGACTCAAGGTGCATTTCTTGACCCCTCTGAGTCTCATTTTCTTCATTTGTCTAGAAGAAAGCAGACTGTTATGAGGATTAAATTGTCACGTGTTTAAAGCAGTTGGCACCTCGCTAGTGCCTAGTAAATAGTCAATTAACAACAGCTATTATTTTTTATTGTTTTATTTTAAAAATTTATTTTATTGAAGTTTAGTTGATTTACAATGTGTGTTAGTTTCTGCTGTACAGCAAACTGATTCGGTTATACATATATATACATTCTTTTTCATACTCTTTTCCATTATGGTTTATCAAAGGGTATTGAATATGGTTCTCTGTGCTATACAGTAGGACCTCGTTGTTTATCCATTCTGTATATAATAGTTTGCATCTGCTAATCCCAAACTCCCAATCCATCTCTCCTCACCCCACCTCCCCCTTGGCAACCACAAGTCTGTTCTTTATGTCTAACAACAGCTATTATAATCAATAAATACTAGTTGATGTAATGAAAATTATAATCAGAGAAATGCTACCCACTCTACATTTTTTATTCTCCACATGTGTCAGATCATCAGAAAGCTACACATATGAATTTTTTCATATTATCCTGCACTACAATTATCACTATAGAACATCAACATTCTGTAACTGGCTTTGTATTGATGTTCTTTTAAAGTGATGAAAATACATGAATGCCTTTGAATTATTATGCTGTTTATTTTGTTCTTTGGTGTCCTTATATAACAACCATGTAACAAACTCCTAACAGAATTTAAATATTAAAAAAGTTTCTTCTGCTTTACTGGTATATTTCCTTTTATGAGGTGAAATAAGTTGTATATAATGCATAACATTTCCCTTTTTACCTTGGCTGCAAGGAAACTTAGAGCTATGTTTTGTTCACAAAAGCTTTAATCATATTAAGAATTGAAACTTCCTTATATAGTTATTGCTCCCTGATCAATTATATTATTGATCTTTTCATTTTTATGTTAAAATATTCCAGTTCTATAACTTCATTACTTTTTGTAAACTGGCCCAAGTCTCTTTTTAAGTAGATGGATCATTGAAAATTAGAAAAACATAAGCTACCGGGACTTCCCTGGCTGTTCAGTGGTTAAGACTCTGTGCTTCGAATGCAGGGGGCATGGGTTTGATCCCTGGTCATGAAACTAAGATCCCACATGCCGCAGGGTGTGGCCAAAAAAAAAAAAATATATATATATATATATATATACTAAATTCTGATAAACTTTGATTCCACCTTTGCTATCTTGCAACATTCTGAATTAATTTTATTAAATCAAGCTTAATTTTGAGACTTAATTAAATAAAATGTCCCAGTCAGCAAAGCAATGTGCTGTATATTATTGACAAAATGTGTGCATTATGAATTCAACCTTAAAATAGGTAACACTAATTATAATAAATATAATTTATGCTAATTAACAGTTAATCTGTAGATATAAAAAATGCATTTTTATTGTCCCGGTATTTCCTTTAAAAGAAAATGGGTCACAATATTAGAGTAGCCCTTTCATATTAACATGATTTTTGTAAGCACATGGATGAAAGTTAACTTTTAGTGGTCTTTTGGTGACAAAATAAGAAAATTTATTTTTTCCTCCTGTACCTTAAATGTACCAAGTTCTTTATTAGCATCTTACCTTCTCATTACTTTTACTATGTTATTTTAAGGGCAAAACTGAATTAACTGTAATATTATTATATAACATCTAAGGAAGTAAACATTTAAGGATTCAAAAAACTCTACTTCCATTCATAGTACTTTTTGTTCAGTATATAGTCTGAGGAAACAATAAAACACTTTGGATAAGTGACATAAAATTGAGTTGTTCCTTATTTTCATTAAAGGCAAGAGAGCTGAAAAAAAGATGTTGTATTTGAGAAGTATTTTGTGGTACTTGTTTAATGATGGAAGAAAGAGTGATTAGTCACTATTTTTTCCTAAAAGTTATAAAATAATTTCAGTCACAAAAAATGTAACCCTAGCTTTTCCAGAATGTATTAGTAATATATCAATGTAATAATGGAGATGGTAAAACAATGCAGTCTGACCCCAAATTCCTTTCCCTTGGAGTTGCTTGGGTTGCAGATCCCTTCTCATTTTGCACATTTTTTCTCCTTAGTGAGCTACACTTAGTAAAACATCCAGCCTGTTTGGGGTTGGGGTAGGGGCAGAGGAAGCAGGAGGCTCATTTAGTGTTAGTTCATGTCTCTTTCCCTGTCTTGCCTCCATCAGTGGTGCTAATCAACTAATCAATACTCTTATCACCTGATGGCCTCCATCTGCATCTTTTGCTGCTGCTGTAAACAGCACTGATCTTGGTTTTTATCTGGGGTCTCACCTTGACATTTTTGATGTGGAAGTCATCCCATTGTTGTCACACACCTTGAAATAGGAGAAGGTTCTGTCTTCTCCTTTGGCTCCTCAAAGGGTTTAAGCTTTCTTTCTTTTTTTTCTTTAAAGAAGCTACACTCAAGTCCTTTAAGCTAGAGAAGAAGTCATCCAAGGGCAGTCACAAAGAACTACATCTAAAAGTGCTGTTCCAAGAGGTACCTAGAATGATACCCAGAGTTCAGCCACACTGACTCTTCTCTTTCAGAGACTGTCCATTTCCCATTGGACATGGGAGAGATTGCAGAGGTATGTGTCTTCACTTTTGTGAGGGAGTCTTAATTTCTGTACATCTGAACTCAGTTGTCCACATCATTGTATTCTTCTCTTGGAATTCTTTATTATCTTCTATAAGTAGGACTTTTTAGTGTCAGCTTAGGCAATTGAGAGTTTCGGTCCTCCTCTCCCATTTTTTTTTTAAAAGAGTAAACTAAGGAGTCCCATCAAAGTATATGTATATATAATTGTTTTCATATTCTGTAGTTTCCTTTTTCCATCTTATTGAGGAAAAGCAGCAACTTTATAGGCCCCCTCTATGTCACCAAAAGAAGTAACCCAATTAAGCAACTAGTACGTGCTTCACAATAATCTCATTGAATTTTCACAAGATCCATGACAATAGGAACGTACATTTTATGGGTAAAGAAACCAAGATTCAGAGTTAAGTAGCACACTCAAGATCACATGGCTAATTATGAATGGAATCAAAATTCAATTCTAGTGCATTTTGTTGGACTCCAATGTCTGTGCTCTGACCACATCTAGGGCAGCATGTGACCTCCAGCAGATTTACTCCTCAGACCTTTAGAGAATTGAATAGCTTGCCTTGCTGCCATACATTATGTGAAACATTCCTATTGTTCCTTTCCTCTGATAAAAATGTTTACAAAGACATATTTCCCCACTCAGAAAAGACCCTGTCTTAAGTGAAAGAGTAAAATTTTCATGGTAGTAAAATACCTAGATCCAAGTAAATACGTATCTTTATGTTTATTTATCATTTTACACAAAATAGATATACAATATATATGCATTAATTAATTGCTTATATTGAGGGAAGCTTATGAATCTGGATACTAAAGGTAGGTCTTTAATATTAAAGAAGTACTTCTCAGGTCTTAAACGGATTTTAAGGTTAGAAAGTTTGAGAAGAAGAGTATCTCATGAAACTCTTTTTGCAATCACGTTGCTGAGCCATTGACTTTCTTATTGATATTCAATTATCACACTGAACAGTGTGATAATTTCTTTCCTGTTGAAAAAAATTTCAGCAAAAAAGTGTTCTTAAAAAAGAAGCAAATGCCACCCTAAAAACTTTTCTTCTCAGAGTTCAACATAACCTAGTAGTGAGCAGTGCATGGCATCTGAATGTGTATAAAGAATTGGGTTGACATATCTTGGAGAAGAGACACTTAGGAGACTTTTACCTTACTTTCCATCCTGTACTCAAAGGCGATTCTCACATTAGCCCAGATTTCAGAAGTCAAAATTCAGATCGAAAGAGATCTCTTTGTTCTGTTTTATTTCAATTGGGCTTCCTGTGATAACAGCCAAAAATTGTACTGTTTATAAAAGAGTCCTGGGTATTTCTAGTGGTTGTGGGACTAGATATTCAATTCTTTGGTGGGCATAGGGAAAGCTTCTTCATATTATTTCATCTGCCTGATAATTATTACCTTTGTGATATGTCATCCCTTTCATTCAATGAATAATTATTGAAATGTATCTCTTCAATATAATTTTTATAAGTGTTTTAAAGCCACATGACTAAGGATTATGCTGGTGGTTTTAGAGAATATTTTTCCTCTGGATCTAAATATATTGATCTGTAAAGAGATTTCATGATTTCCGTGAAACTACTTAGAAAATTTAGTTCACTAAATTGTGAAGATTGTCATTTGCCTACCCTCTGTGTTTTAGATAAATGTACATAATTTTAACTGTTTCAAATGTTATTCCACCTACATGCAGCACTCAAGTACAAAAGTCACTTAGAACACAGACAAGGTAATTCATGAAAAACAAATCACTTTATCAAAATAGTCATAGTATCACTGTAAAAATGTGAAGTCAAATGTCATCTCCCACTGGATCGAGCCTAATGTGCCATGTGCAAAACCTTTTATTCTAAGTGTTCTCTAATACAATAGAGGCTCTCTTCACTCTGTGAATATATCCATTTATATTTCCTACTTGCAATTCCATGAATAGTGCATATTCTCTCTTGCAGCTACACTCACACCTGCAGGCCAACTCCTCATCCTTAGTGTCTAACTTGACATCAGCCCTCTTTCTGAAGGCTTCCTGGACTGCAAGACTGGGTCAGGAGCACCTCCAGTGTGACTGCTGTGACTTTACAGCATCCTATATTTAGCAACATAACAATGTTTATCATGCTTTTATTGAAATTTTTTCTTTTCCTCTTTCACTAAACTCTTAAGTTCTCAGAGAGAGGGACTATCTTCTCATTAATTGTTAAATAGCTATTCCTATAATAATTGCTAACAGACAGTAACTGCTCAATTAATATTGAGCAGAGAGAGTTGAATTAACTGAACATTTAAAATTTGATATTGAGAAATTTATTACCCTGACACAGTTCATGATGAGAATTACAAGCAATAGCATAAAAATACCTAAGTGCCTAATTATGCATAGCTAGATTGATTATAGTGCTACCACCTGTAATTTGTATGTAAATAAGTTTACCCCGGTCCACTGAAAGTTTTCTAAGCATCATCCTGTTTCACCTAGGCTATGTAGACCAGCGCCTCTCTGGTTGTCGAACATCTTTCTAAATGCACACCAACACTTGAAAACAAGTAACTTGTATTTATGCTTTTTCTGAGATTTAGAAATAATAAATATGCAGTACTTTTTTTTCCTATTGAAGCTCAGGTTCTAAAACTATCATGTTAAGGAGAACTTGAACAAAACATTTCCTGGGAACCCACTCCTTGTGAGGAACTGAGCTAAACATTGTATTAGGTATGAAGGTAAATGAGACATTGGTCTCACTAGCCAAGATTCTTGAAGAGAATTATTTGCTGTCAGGTAAAATCCACAGACTCTGAGAGATAAAGTTTTTGCAATTTAGGCAGAACCTAAAATTTTCACTATTTTTTCAGTTGTCTAATTACGATTTTGGTGGGCTTGGGGAGTAAAGGCTAGCAAATGTCCTTAGAGCTGTGAATTTAGGTCTGACTGGTATCATGGTGTCAACTACAGATTCAGAACCTTTGGGGGAAAAAAAAGTATGTGTGGGCGAGGTCAGGGAAGGGTCTTGCAAGACCCATTTGAAGTGTGTTGAGAATGGAGGGGGTAACTTCATTTTTATTCCTGATATGTATAAATGGCTCTTCTTCGTGGAGAGAGAGGGGAGGCCATGATTAGGACCTATGACAAAATACTGTGATGTTAAACTTAGTATAGATTTTTTTCCTCTCTTCTTTTTGTTTGTAAGATATGATTTACCTATAATAAAATTTACCAATTTTAAGCGCATAGTTTGTTGAAGCTTGGTAATTGTCTTCAATCATGAAATCATCACAACATCAAGATGTACAATAGTTCCCTCACCTTAAATAATTTTCTTGTGCCCTGTTGCCCTTGAACAGGGCCAACAGACCTGTTCTCTCCCTGCCCCTGACCACAAGTAACATCAGATCTGCTTTCTGTCCTTATAGTTTTGCATTTTCTAAAATTTTCTATAAATGGAATTATACAGAACATAGTCTCCTGCTTTGACTTTTTTACTTAGCGTAATGTTTTTGAGATTCATCCATGTTATTGTGTGTATTCGTAGTTGATTCTTTTTTTATTGGCCTGTAGTATATCATGGTATGATATAATAACATTTTCTTATCCACTCATAAGTTGATGGACATTTGGATTGCTTATACTTTTTAGCTGTTATGAATAATGCTTCTATGACACTTACAGATAGGTTTTGTGTGGACACATGTAACCATTTTTCTTTTGTAAATACCTAAGAGTGAAGTTACTCAGCTACATGGTTAATATTTGTTTAACTTTATGAGATACATATAACTTTCCAAAGTGGCTGTATTATTTCCATTTCCAGCAGCAATATAGAGTTCCACATGTTCCATATCCTTGCCACACTTGTTATTTTCAATATTTTAGTTTTATTTATTTATTTTTTTTAAAGATTTTTTTGATGTGGACCATTTTTAAAGGCTTTATTGAATTTGTTACAATATTGCTTCTCTTTTATGTTTTGGTTTTTTGGCCGCAAGGTTAGCTCCCCGACCAGGGATCAAACCCACACCCCCTGCATTGGAAGGTGAAGTCTTAACCACGGGACCGCCAGGGAAGTCCCTCAATCTTTTAAATTTTAATCCTTCTGATGGATGTGTAGTAGTATCACATTGTGGTTTTAACTTGCATTTCCCTAATGACTAGTGATCATTGAGAATCTTTTCATGTGCTTATGAGCCATTCGAATGTCTTCTTTTATGAAGTGTCTGTTTAAATATTTTTTCGTATTTTTGATGATTGATCTTATTATTATTGAGTTTGAAAAACATGTAGTCTGGACACAAGCCCTTAGTTGAATATATAGATTGCAAAACAAAATTTTTCCCAGTCTGTGACTAACGTTTTGTTTTATTAACTATGACTTTGAAGAGCAAATGTTTTTACTCTTCATGAAATCTATTTTATCTATGATTTTCTTTTACAGTTTGTGCTTTGGGGCTCACCCAATGCCACAAAAATTTTCTTCTGTTTTTCCAATAGGAGTTTAACAGTTTTAGTTCCTTTATTTAGGAACCACCATTCTGAGCTGATTTTTCTTGTGTATGATATAAGATAACGGTTGATATTCATTTTCCCCCTATATAGTTAGTCATTTTTTCCATCCCACTTTGTTGAAAAGACTATCATTTCCCAATTAAATTACCTTGGAAACTTTGCCAAAAGTCAGTTGACCATGTAAGTATGAGTCTGTATAGTCTCTATTCTGTTCCATTGATCTGTATGTCTATCCTTATGCCAGTACCTCACTGTCTTGATTAATATAGCTTTATATTAAATTTTGAAATGAGGTAGTCTAAGTACTACAATTTTATTCTCTTCAACAATATTGCTTTGGTTATTCTAGGTCTTTTGACTTTTAATATGTTAAATTTATATTGTCAATTTGCTTTAAAAGTCCCAGTTAGGATTATGATTAAGAATGCATTGAATCTAGGGATCGGTTTGGAGAGGATTAACATCTTAACAATATTGGGTCTTCCAATCTATGAGCATGGTGTATTGCTCCATTTGTTTAGGTCTAGTTTCATTTTTTTTCAGCAATGTAATCTTGTAACTCTTTCTTTAAAATTTTTCTATATTTTTTATGTTTTTGTGAATGCAGTTATTTTCTAAATTTCATTTCATATTTTTGATTCCTAAGAAATAGAAATGCACTTGATTTTTATAATAATGGCCTTGGGTATCGCAACCCTGTTGAATTCACTTATTAGTTTTCATAGCTTTCTTGTGGATCCTTAGGGTTTTCTACATATGCTACCATGTTGTCTGCAATAAAAACATTTTTTACTTCTTGTCTATTCTTCATGACTTTTATCTCTTTTTTGTATCTTGTTGCACTGTCTTGGATTTAAGGTACAATATTAAAATGGAGAGAGCATAGATCCCTTGTTCGTGATCTTAGCTGGAAAGCACTGAGCCTTATATCACTGAGTTTGATGTTAGCTGGAGTTTTTTCATAGGAGCTCTTAATCGGGTTAGGGACATTCCTTTTTAGTTCTAGTTTTCTGAGAATTTTTAATCATGAAATGGTGGTCAATTTTGTCAAATGCTTTCACTGCATCTACTGAAATAATTATATGGTTTCTTCCTTTAATCAATTAATATGGTGAATTATATTGATTTTCAGATGTTAAATTAACCTTGCATCCCTGAGATAAACACCTCTTGGTTATGATATATTATGTTTTTTGCATAATGCCCAGTTTGATTTGCTAAAATTTTAAAATAATTCTTGTGTCTGCCCTTTAGCCTGGGGAGCCTACTCTCTCAATAGACAAACCCTCAGAATTCCTCTTCTTTTTTCCCTTACAGCCGGGGCAGTCAGTTTTTCTCTAAGGTTATGTTCATCAAAACTGTGTATATGCTCTGTTGGCATTTCAGGAATAAGTGTTCCCATGAGCAGAAAGAATGAACTGGTTAGGATGAAGAATAGAACTTTGATTTACAATGTATGGAAAGCTATGAACCCTGCCAGAGGATTTATAACGTGGAAATGGCTGGCAAGATCGACTTCTTGATTTGCAAGAATTTGGAGGATCCCTGGCAGGGTTACTGAGGCCCAGTGTGAAAACCCTTATCTACTTGTGTCTCCATCTCTTTTATTTCTGCAACTCTATTTTCTCTTACCTTTCTCTACAATAAACTCAATGCGTGGATGACCCCCTCCCACCAAAAAAAGAGTTAGATTTATGACTCTAAGTAAATATTAGATTAGTAACAGCATATAAGTTGATTTAAATAAAATTAAATTACAAATTTAATTGATCGATTTCAAACTCACAAATTGAGCTGATTTACAACTCTAAACCAAAAGTTTTACCTCCTGTAGCATGATCCAATTGTATGTACTTTTTGGATGCTTTATTTATCAAGAATACCTTCCTGAAAATTGAGGGAAGAATATGAATAACACCTCTTCCTCAAAAACATTGAATGCTTTCTTATTGTTTAACAAAACAAGGTACATAAGTCTCTGTCTAGTAGTCTAAGCTTTCTCCCTGGTTTTTCCAACCTTCTAACTTATTATTTTGTTATGTTTTCATCCTTACCTCTCATTCCAAACAACATGGTTTACTGTTTATTCCACCAACATAGCCAGTGGGTTTCTGCTTCTTTGCCTTCACTGTTGTAGGACTGACTTGTTCCTTGATTTTTCTCAGTTCTCTAGGATAACTGAGGTCCAGAGAGGTGGCATGAATTGATCAATGTCAAACACTTAAGAGAGAATTGGAATAAGAACTCAGATTTAGAATTTTTCTATCTTGGTCTGAAGGGTTTGGATTTTATGTGGTAAGAAATAGGGAGCCTTTTAGGTTCCTAGGAAGATAACTCATGGAAAGAAAATGTGGTCTAAGAAAGATAAACCTGGTATCTTTAAAGTGAAGGAAGCAAGATGAAACTGTGACAGGCACAAGAGCCAAGAAGCTGGAGGTATCCCAGAGGATACAGGTGAGGTTAAAGGTTACCAGACAAACCGAAAGTTATGGATTTAAAGATATTGTGAAGAAAACAGTGACAACACATAACAAGACCCTGGGAAGGAAGAACTGGCAGGATACAAAAGAAATAGGATTGGGCGCCTCCTTAAAATTCTTTCTCTACATTACCATAAACCTTATCATATTACTTTTGGTATAATAAATATTTGTGTATTTTATTTATTTACATAAACTGTTTTTACCATCTGCTCTTTCCAGGCATTGTTCTAGACTCTGGGGACACAAGATTGAATCATTTATTTAATGAATGCATGATCTCACCATCAAAATACATATGCCAAAGTTTTATTAAGGTTGTTGAAAATATTTTTTGATTCTGCAGTTCTTTTTCTTTTTTCTTTTTTTTTAGCATAAAGTTGTTTTTTGTATTCTCTTAATCCTTCTAATGATGTAGATCTCTAGTGATGTTCTTTTTTCATTCCTTATACATAATGCATATATTCTATCTTTTTTTTTTGAATTTTATTTTATTTTTTTATACAGCAGGTTCTTATTAGTTATCCATTTTATACATATTAGTGTATACATGTCAATCCCAATCTCCCAATTCATCACACCACCACCCCCCGGCCCCACCACTTTCCCCCCTTGGTGTCCATACGTTTGTTCTCTACATCTGTGTCTCTATTTCTGCCCTGCAAACCGGTTCATCTGTACCATTTTTCTAGGTTCCACACATATGCATTAATATATATTTGTTTTTCACTTTCTGACTTACTTCACTCTGTATGACAGTCTCTAGGTCCATCCACGTCTCTACAAATGACCCAATTTCATTCCTTTTTATGGCTGAGTAATATTCCATTGTATATATATACTACATCTTCTTTATCCATTCATCTGTCAATGGGCATTTAGGTTGCTTCCATGACCTGGCTATTGGAAATAGTGCTGCAATGAACACTGGGGTGCATGTGTCTTTTTGAATTATGGTTTTCTCTGGGTATATGCCCAGTAGTGGGATTGCTGGATCATATGGTACTTCTATTTTTAGTTTTTTAAGGAACCTCCATACTGTTCTCCATAGTGGCTGTATCAATTGACATTCCCACCAACAGTGCAAGAGGGTTCCCTTTTCTCCACACCCTCTCCAGCATTTGTTGTTTGTAGATTTTCTGATGATGCCCATTCTAACTGGTATGAGGTGATACCTCATTGTATTTTGATTTGCATTTCTCTAATAATTAGTGATGTAGAGCAGCTTTTCGTGTGCTTCTTGGCCATCTGTATGTCTTCTTCAGAGAAATGTCTATGTAGGTCTACTGCTCATTTTTGGATTGGGTTATTTGTTTTTTTGATACTGAGCTGCATGAGCCGCTTGTAAATTTGGGAGATTAATCCTTTGTCAGTTGCTTCATTTGCAAACATTTTCTCCCATTCTGATGGTTGTCTTTTCATCTTGTTTATGGTTTCCTTTGCTGTGCAAAAACTTTTAAGTTTCATTAGGTCCCATTTGTTTATTTTTGTTTTTATTTCCATTTCTCTAGGAGGTGGGTCAAAAAGGATCTTGCTGTGATTTATGTCATGGAGTGTTTTTCCTATGTTTTCCTCTAAGAGTTTTATAGTGTCTGGCTTTATGTTTAGGTCTTTAATCCATTTTGAGCTTATTTTTGTGTATGGTGTTAGGGAGTGTTCTAATTTCATTCTTTTACATGTAGCTGTCCAGTTTTCCCAGCACCACTTATTGAAGAGACTGTCTTTTCTCCATTGTATATCTTTGCCTCCTTTGTCATAGATTAGTTGACCATAGGTGCGTGGGTTTATCTCTGGGCTTTCTATCCTATTCCATTGATCTATATTTCTGTTTTTGTTCCAGTACCGTACTCTCTTGATTACTGTAGCTTTATAGTATAGTCTGAAGTCAGGGAGCCTGATTCCTCCAGCTCCATTTTTCTTTCTCAAGACTGCTTTGGCTATTCGGGGTCTTTTGTGTCTCCATACAAATTTTAAGATTTTTTGTTTTAGTTCTGTAAAAAATGCCATTGGTAATTTGATAGGGATTGATTGAATCTGTAGATTGCTTTGGGTAGTATAGTCATTTTCACAATATTGATTCTTCCAATCCAAGAACATGGTGTATCTCTCCATCTATTTGTATCATCTTTAATTTCTTTCATCAGTGTCTTATAGTTTTCTGCATACAGGTCTTTTGTCTCTCTAAGTAGGTTTATTCCTAGGTATTTTATTCTTTTTGTTGCAATGCTAAATGGGAGTGTTTCCTTAATTTCTCTTTCTGATTTTTCATCATTAGTGTATAAGAATGCAAATGATTTCTGTGCATTAATTTTGTATCCTGCAACTTTACCACATTCATTGATTAGCTCTAGTACTTTTCTGGTGGCATCTTTAGGATTCTCTATGTATACTATCATGTCATCTGCAAACAGTGACAGTTTTACTTCTTCTTTGCCAATTTGTATTCCTTTTATTTCTGTTTTTTCTCAGATTTCCATGGCTAGGACTTCCAAAACAATGTTGAATAGTAGTGGTGAGCATGGACATCCTTGTCTTGTTCCTGATCTTAGAGGAAACGCTTTCAGTTTTTCACCATTGAGAATGATGTTTGCTGTGGGTTTGTTGTATATGGCCTTTATTATGTTGAGGTAGGTTCCCCCTATGCCCACTTTCTGGAGAGTTTTTATCATAAATGGGTGTTGAATTTTGTCAAAAGCTTTTTCTGCATCTATTGAGATGATCATATGGTTTTTATTCCTCAATTTGTTAATATGGTGTATCACATTGATTGCTTTGCACATAGTGAAGAATCCTTGCATCCCTGGGATAAATCCCACTTGATCCTGGTGTATGATCCTTTTAATATGTTTCTGGATTCTGTTTGCTAGTATTTTGTTGAGGATTTTTGCATCTATATTCATCAGAGATATTGGTCTGTAATTTTCTTTTTTTGTGATGTCTTTGGTCCTGGTATCAGGGTGATGGTGGCCTCATAGAATGAGTTTGCAAGTGTTCCTTCCTCTGCAATTTTTTGGAAGAGTTTGAGAAGGGTGGGTGTTAGCTCTTCTCTAAATGTTTGATAGAATTCACCTGTAAAGCCATCTGGTCCTGGATTTTTGTTTGTTGGAAGATTTTTAATCACAGTTTCAATTTCATTACTTGTGATTGGTCTTTTCATATTTTCTATTTCTTCTTGGTTCAGTCTTGGAAGGTTATACCTTTCTAAGAATTTGTCCATTTCTTCCAGGTTGTCCATTTTATTGGCATAGAGTTGTTTGTAGTAGTCTCTTAGGATGCTTTGTATTTCTGCAGTGTGTGTTGTAACTTCTCCTTTTTCATTTCTAATTTTATTGATTTGAGTCCTCTCCCTCTTTTTCTTGATGAGTCTGACTAATGGCTTATCAATTTTGTTTATCTTCTCAAAGAACCAGTTTTTAGTTTTATTGATCTTTGCTATTGTTTTCTTTGTCTCTATTTCATTTATTTCTGCTCTGATCTTTATGATTTCTTTCCTTCTGCTAACTTTGGGTTTTGTTTCTTCTTCTTTCTCTAGTTCCTTTAGGTGTAAGGTTAGCTTGTTTGAGATTTTTCTTGTTTCTTGAGGTAGGCTTATATTGCTATAAACCTCCCTCTTAGAACTGCTTTTGCTGCATCCCATAGGTTTTGGATCCTCGTGTTTTCATTGTCATTTGTCTCTAGGTATTTTTTGACATCCTCTTTGATTTCTTCAGTGATCTCTTGGTTATTTAGTAATGTATTGTTTAGCCTCCGTGTGTTTGTGTTTTTTACGGTTTTTTCCCTGTTATTGATTTCTAACCTCATAGCGTTGTGGTCAGAAAAGATGCTTGATATGATTTCAATTTTCTTAAATTTACCAAGGCTTGATTTGTGACCCAAGATGTGACCTCTCCTGGTGAATGTTCCATGTACACTTGAGAAGACAGTGTAATCTGTTTTAGAATGGAATGTCCTATAAATGTCAATTAAATCTATCTGGTATGTTGTGTCATTTAAAGCTTGTGTTTCCTTATTACTCTTCTGTTTGGATGATCTGTCCATTGGTGTAAGTTAGGTTTTAAAAGTCCCCCACTATTATTGTGTTACTGTCGATTTCCTCTTTTATAGCTGTTAACGGTTGCCTTATGTATTGAGGTGCTCCTATGTTAGGTGCATATATATTTATAATTGTTATATCTTCTTGGATTGATCCCGTGATCATTATGTAGTGTCCTTCCTTGTCTCTTGTAACATTCTTTATTTTAAAGTCTAATTTATCTGATATGAGTATTGCTACTCCAGCTTTCTTTTGATTTTCATTTGCATGGAATATCTTTTTCCATCCCCTCACTTTCAGTCTGTATGTGACCCTACGTCTGAAGTGGGTCTCTTGTAGACAACATATATATGGGTCTTATTTTTGTGTCCATTCAGCGAGCCTGTGTCTTTTGGTTGGAGCATTTAATCCATTCACGTTTAAGGTAATTATCTATATGTATGTTCCTACTACCATTTTCTTAATTGTTTTGGGTTTGTTTTTGTAGGTCCTTTTCTTCTCTTGTGTTTCCCACTTAGAGAAGTTCTTTTAACATTTGCTGTAGAGCTGGTTTGGTGGTGCTCAATTCTCTTTGCTCTTGCTTGTTGTAAAGCTTTTGATTTCTCCATCGATTATGAATGAGATCCTTGCCGGATAGAGTAATCTTAGCTGTAGGTTCTTCCCTTTCAGCATTTTAAATATATCATGCCACTCCCTTCTGGCTTGTAGAGTTTCTGCTGAGAAATCAGCTGTTAATCCTATGGGAGTTCCCTTTTATGTTATTTGTCATTTTTCCCTTGCTGCTTTCAATCATTTTTCTTTGTCTTTAATTTTTGCCAATTTGATTACTATGTGTCTTGGCATGTTTCTCCTCGGGTTTATCCTCCCTGAGACTCTCTGTTCTTCCTGGACTTGGGTGGCTATTTCCTCTCCCACGTTAGGGAAGTTTTCGACTATAATCTCTTCAAATATTTTCTCTGGTCCTTTCTCTCTCTCTTCTCCTTCTGGGACCCCTACAATGTGAATGTTGTTGCATTTAATGTTGTCCCAGAGGTCTCTTAGGCTGTCTTCATTTCTTTTCATTCTTTTTTCTTTATTCTGTTCCGCAGCAGTGAATCCCACCATTCTGTCTTCCAGGTCACTTAGCCATTCTTCTGCCTCAGTTATTCTGCTATTGATTCCTTCTAGTGTAATTTTCATTTCAGTTATTGTATTGTTCATCTCTGTTTCTTTGTTCTTTAATTCTTCTAGGTCTTTGTTAAACATGTCTTGCATCTTCTTGATCTTTGCCTCCATTCTTTTTCCGAGGTCCTGGATCATCTTCACTATCATTATTCTGAATTCTTTTTCTGGAAGCTTGCTTATCTCCACTTCACTTGGTTGTTTTTCTGGGGTTTTACCTTGTTCCTTCATCTGGTACATAGCCCTCTGCCTTTTCATCTTGTCTATCTTTCTGTGAATGTGATTTTTGTTCCACAGGCTGCAGGATTATAGTTTTTCTTGCTTCTGCTGTCTGCCCTCCGGTGGATGAGGCCATCTAAGAGTCTTGTGCAAGTTTCCTGATGGGAGGGACTGATGGTGGGTAGAGCTGAGTGTTGCTCTGGTGGGCAGAGCTCAGTAAAACTTTAATCCACTTGTCTGCTGCTGGGTGGGGCTGGGTTCCCTCCCTGTTGGTTGCTTGGCCTGAGGCGGCCCACCACTGGAGTCTACCCCGCTCTTTGGTGGGGCTAATGGCAGACTCTGGGAGGGCTCTCGCCAAGGAGTACTTCCTAGAACTTCTGCTTCCAGTGTCCTTGACCCCATGGTGAGCCACAGCCAACCCCGCCCCCCCACCTCTGCAGGAGGCCCTCCAACACTAGCATGTAGGTCTGGTTCAGTCTCCTATGGGGTTACTGCTCTTTCTCCTGGGTCCCGACGCACACACTACTTTGTGTGTGCCCTCCAAGAGTGGAGTCTCTGTTTCCCCCAGTCTTGTTGAAGTCCTGCAATGAAATCCCACTAGCCTTCAAAGTCTGATTCTCTAGGAATTCCTCCTCCCGTTGCCGGACCCACAGGTTGGGAAGCCTGATGTATAGTTCAGAACCTTCACTCCAGTGGGTGGACTTCTGTGGTATAAGTGTTCTCCAGTTTGTGAGTCAGCCACCCAGCAGTTATGGGATTTGATTTTATTGTGATTGCCCCTCCTACCGTCTCATTGTGGCTTCTCTTTTGTCTTTGGATGTGGGGTATCTTTTTTGGTGAGTTCCAGTGTCTTCCTGTTGATGATTGTCCAACAGTTAGTTGTGATTTCGATGCTCTCGCAAGAGGGAGTGAACGCACGTCTTTCCACTCCACCATCTTGAACCAATCTGCAGTTATTTTTTAAAAGAGGAAGTCATAATCCTGAATCTGGGAATACTTAGAAATAGATTTCAAGTTTGCCTGTGGATAACACCATTCAGTAGGCATGAAAGCAGAATATGTGTATATTTGTTTAATGAGGACAAAAATTATTGTTTTAACTTGCATCAAACAGGTTTTAAGCTTAATGTTAATGGAATAATTTGGGTAATGCTATTCCCAAATACCGTACTTGACAAAGAATAGAATAAAGGAAATGCTTTCTAAACTGAAGAGAATCTTTTTTACCCTTAAAAAAAATACTTGTAATTCCTGTGGTTTGTTAGGAGGTACACAGCTCCTCAATGTATCAGTATATGCAATTAAAAATTTTTGAGACACTGCTTTAAATTTTTTATCAAAGTATACTTCAGTTTCTCAAATCACAATTCTGTTGTATGTATATTTGGAAAGGAAAAGTGTAAAAATTCTCCGGTATAGACATTCACAGTATTTTTGGCTAAATACAAAACTGGTCACTCCATTATTATTTGACTAGTAAACTTAAGGTTAAATTTGAAATATATAACGGGCTTAAATGCCTGTTAAATTATTAGTAGTAGAATCTTTGTTAACCAGAGGCATTGCCTCTTCCTCTGGCTCTCACCATTTATTTTTTATCATTGTCTTAGTATGAAGGCAAAGAAAATGAGGCAACACCAAGTTAACCAACCCAACATGATTCTCTAAGAAAAATGAAACAAAACTGAAAGGCAGAAAAAAGTAAACATTCTGATTACTTCTGTTTAGTAGTCTTTAAGTCTTACTCTTTAATTTAACATTCAGTCAACATATTGAGTGCTCACCATGTGTCAGTCTTTGCACTTCGCAAGAGGAATACACAGGTAAAGAAGGCAGAAGGGTCCATGCCTAACAGTGCTTCCCTTCTAGGTAGTAAAGACAGGTATTAAAAAGTTAGCAAATAAGTAAACAGGATACTTTCAGAAAATGAAAAGTGACTTGAAAGAAATAAACAAGCTATGGAATAGGAAATAAGAAGCTGGTGGGTCTGCTTTATAATAGGGGCCAACAGAAAGCCCTACTGAGTGGTATTACTTGAGCTGACCTGTGGAAGAATTAGAATTTAACTGGTTCACAAAATTGGATGCAGGAGAACGGACTTAGCTTTGTATCATGCACAAAATAAATTAACCCTTTATAAAAGGCTAGGGTATGAAAGGAAGTAGCTTTTCCTCTGCATCCAGGATGACATTTCAGTTTTGACACCTTCCCTACCTGTATGACAGACTTCCAAAGACAGTAAGAACAAGAAAAATGGAGAACAATATTTCTGAAGGTAATAATAAAGTTTGGTCTTTACATTGTTTTCCTTTCAAATATTATTTTTACAACTAAAAATTATCCTCTGGATTTGAAGAATGATTCTGAATCTAGTATTCATGTATCATTAAACTTTTTTGATATTTGGCTTTAAAAATAAATGGCTCCTTTTGCTTCCTATTCTACCTAGTTGTTCTGACCATTGTACATCTTCTGAGCTGAGTGGAAATTTGCTGTTTCTATGATAACTTACTATGACTGGGAAGAAGTTATATCAGTGGAAAATAATAGTACTCATTTTTATAAGCATCTTTGCTATTTGATTAAAAGGGAAGTTGAGTGTACTCAAAAAGCATCCTGAAGTACTTAATGGATTGACAAAGCTAAAGTGGTTTTATAATGCCTAAATTATTTGTCAAAACTTTTCCCACTCCCCAACACACAAATATTATCTCTCTCTCTCTCTCTCTTTCTCCCCAGAATTTCTTAGATCCACTTTGTTCAAAGAAGGCCCTAATTTTCAGTCTTAGGTAGAACAGTTATTAAATTGTTCTAGATAGATGCTCATTCTCTTCTATTTTTAAAAAATCTTTTTATAAGAAAATGTTAAGTTCTTCTTTGACAGCCCATTTCTGGCATGAGAGCCTTTCTCTGTAGAATCAAATAAAAAACTGATGGTTTTGGAATACCCACTCAGAGTTTTAAGGGGTGAGAAATTCTTCCAGTCTCCATGATACCAGTAACCTAAAGAAAACACAAGAAGTTTCTGGAGTTCTGGATCCTTGGTGTTGTGTGATATAAGCGGCCAGATCAGGATGCAGAAGAGAGCTTTAGTAGAGTCAGCATAGACATCACTGGGGCTCTCAACTCCTATTCACTTGTCAAACAGATAAAGTGAGAGATTGGACTGGCATAGAAGCAATTCTTTCCACGTCATTACCAGCTTAGTCTCCTTGCCAGGAGTTTCCTTGCCAGGAGATAGCTTGGTTACCAAGGGCTCCCAGAAGTGTTCCTTGGCAGCTCTGAGTGAATCTAGAGTTTGATTTCATGCTTATGCTTTTCTTCAGCTTGTGCTTGTCTGTGTTTTTTGAAAAATTATCTATGAATTTTTAATAAATTGTTCATATTTGCATATTATCTGAACTCTATAGGGACTTGGACATTATCTTTTATGTATTTGTTCATTTTAACAAAACAAAATTTTTGCCTTGCGAAATGCACTTTTTCTTCCTTGTATAGAGCAGTATGTGTGTGGGAAGATTCTTGAATTGTTCCTGCTTATTTTTGCCAGAGGAAAATAAAAGTATGTCTTTCACAACCATTTTCTTATGGTAGCCAGTGTTATCTGAGGCTATCAAAATGCCAGCAGGTGGCTTCTTTTCTAGTTCGATACAATGCAGCATAAATATTCTCTTCTTTTGCATAAAACAGCTAAATCAGAGTGAATTTGCTTCCTATATCTAAAGGTTAAAGACCAAGAGATAAAATGTGCAGAGTATACTCCTTGTGATGTGAATGCCGTAGGATTCATGGGGATGAGATATAGGTTAGTTTTGTAATAATTTATTTTTTTAATAAACTACTATTTTTAGATATATTGAGATCCTTAAATTTTGGGTCATTTTATTAATAAGGTGCAGAAGATTAGTTACAGGAAAGATATACTTAACATCTGATTTAAAGCTCATAAATATAAAATGTATTTTGAAAAATATAGACCCTGAATTGATAGACTGTGGTATATCCAGACTACAGAATATTATTTAGTGCTAAAAAGAAATGAGCTATCAAGTCATGAAAAGACATGGAGGAATCTTAAATGCATATTACTAAATGAAAGAAGCTCATCTGAAAAGGCTATATACTGTATGATTCCAATTATATTACATTCTGGAGAAGGCAAGACTATAGAGACAGTAAGATCAGTGGTTGGCAGGGGTTGAGAGGGAAGGGGAAGGATGGGTAGGTAGAGCACAAAGGATTTTTAGGGCAGTGAAAATACTCTGTATGAGACCATAATGTTGAATACAGGTCATTACATATTAGTCCAAACCTATAGGATGAGCAACATCGAGAGTAAGCCATAATGTAAACTATGGACTTTGGATGATTATGATGTGTCAATGTAAGTTCATCAGTTGTAACAAGTGACCCACTATGGTGGGGGATGTTGATAATAGGGGAGGCTACGCATGTGTTGGGCAGGGAGTATATGGGAAATCTTTGTGCCTTCCTCTCAATTTTGCTGTGAACCTTTAAGTGCTCTAAAAAAATAAAGTCTTAATTAAAAAACCCCATAATCTCATGTTATTTTCACTTTAAAATTTCAACAAATAAAGGAAAATATTTCAAAGTGTTGATATTTTTATTTTTAATTAAAAAATAAACAGAGAAAAATAATATAAGGATTTATTATTGGGGGTGGTGGGTGGGGGTGTTTGCCCCACTCTCCACTCCACTACTGCTTCCGCCAGCTCCTTGCCTATCCCTTTTTCCTCCTGCTCCCCTCAAAGGTGGAGATATTGGTAATCTGGCTAGTCAGTGTCTGGGAAAATTGGGCAGAAGTACTGCAAGCTAAAAGGCAGGAGCTATGCCCAGTTCCCCTCTCCTACTTCTTCATGCACACATTGAGTAGATTAAGCCTACTGAGGGCAGTCCCTGTCAACCGTCACTTTCTCCAATCAGGCCTAAGCCTAACTGAGTACTAAATCCCAAGATTTTGAATTTGAGGTTGCTGATCAGAACCTAGTCTCTCTTTCTTTTAATAACAGATCAAAATTTCTTTTGAAAGCCATTATTATTGGTTGATAGAATTGACCTCATTCCTCACACAGGATGGACAAGAGGACAGGGGAAGCCCCAGTTGACTTAATCCAATAAGCATGGTCTACCTTCCCGGTCCTGAGACTGGTTCACAGATGGGCATGTAAGCCAATCAGAACTATAAGATACAAGAGAATATTTTTGGAGCCTCTAAGAAAAAATAGCTGGGGTCTTCCTTCTACTAAATGTGAAGACACGAGGGTTAGAGCTGTGTGGCCTTTTTGCTAGCAAAAGGGATTCACCGTGAGGATGAAGCTCACTCACAGAGGAAAGCCCAGCTGAGACACACAGAGAAACCAAATCTTGATGACGTTATTTCAGACTCTGGGTCAAATCACAGCTGAAGGAAGCACTAGCCCTGAATCTTCATTTTATGAGTCTGCATATTTCCTATTTTTCTTTAAATCAGTTGAGCTCAGTTTTTGTTACTTGGAATACAGAGGATGCCCTTGGCCCACTGAGCCCTCATAGCAGATAGGCTAATCTCTGTTACATGTAATGCCCTCTGTTCCCACGAGTTGAACAGTATGTTTGCCAAGAATCTATGTTTCTTCCTAAACTCGTTTAAGCCAGTTGTGCTTTATACAGTAAATCTACAAATTAATTAAATATTAAATTAATAAAATATAAGTATGAAAAGAAATTTATTGAATATACCAAAACTAAGCTTAATATTTTGAAAAGACTCATCAAAATTAAGTCATACTAAAAAGGTATCTAATTTAAAATGAGCAAGACAAGAACAAGAGTTTGGAAGAATTAAACAAAACTACAATAGTATGATTTTGAGCTTAGTTTGCTTTGAAGATATCTTAAATTCTCATTCCACTTAAAAGAAACTAAAAATCACAGAGAGGCAATTTGATTGTGGTTTATACTAGAACATGAATTGAAGCTCCAATTAACAGACTCGTGCAAAGAAAAAGTTTTGCTCCTACAACAAATGGTTGGCAAATAAAAGCATTTTCACAAATTTCAAGTTAAATTACAAAGTTGTTAATCATATTTTAATGCTTTCCTGCTTTAACCAAAAGTTTTGGCTAACTGACAGCTACAGGTTTCCAAATTCTATGAGATCAGAGGCTTTTACTGCTCTTGATTGGAAGGTGGAACTGGGGATGGGAAAGCAGCATTGCTGAAGTGAGGCTCAAACTGTCTCAGAAAATGAATGTTCATCTGTTAACAGGAGGCTGGAGGGACTGTAAGGAGGAAGAGCTGTTAGTTAAGACATCAAGGTGTGAGATATTCTCCTGTGTCTTTGACACAGGTAACCCTTGTATAGTAGTTAGCAGCTAATTACTGATGGATTTTAGGCAGATTTATATTTTAGAAAAATCACTCTGGTGGTAGGTAGGAAGATGGGTTGGAATGAGCAGGAAATATGTTAAAGGAGGATAGTATCAATGGATGTGATCACCAACTAAATAACAAGAATGAGGAAGAAGCAGGAACAAAAGATGACTTGGTGGTTGTCAGTGAATGGAGAATGAGGTGCCTGAGAAATAGACTCTTTGGCCTTAAAGAGTTTAAAGTTGAGTAGTGTGCTGAGACCAACTAAATATTTATTGGGCCCTTTTTGTGCCAGGTATGGTGACACTAGGCACCATGGGGAAGATTACTATTCTCTAGAAGCTCAAGAGTTATGAGGAAAAAATACATGCTACTGTGGATATTTGCTAGGGTTTAAAATTATTTATTTTTGTTTGCTCACGTTCAACCCCTTTTGTAGACTACCCCATAGAGTGTGGGTAAAAGAGTTGTTTATCTCCCATTATGGAGGCCAAAGGTGGCCAGATATTTCCTCTCCCTTCTCCCTGAAAGTTATTCCTCTAGGGGACCCAAGATCAGCCAAAGGGATGTTCTTGACCAAGCTCAGAATTTGGAGTTATTGATGCAAAGACATTGGGTAGTTGGAGATCAGTTAGGGTGAGAGTCCAGCTACCTAGTATCCTTCCAGTAAATTCCTTTTGTGGCCGAGTTTGACTGCAAAGGTACAAACACAGACATTACAAGACAGGACACAAAACATGATTTGTTGGACTAGGAAAGAGAGAGACCTTTAAAGTGTGCCGTCAGTACTGAAAGAAATTCAGTCCACCTTCCTTCTAACATGCACTGGGAAGAGCCTTCTCAAGGGGCATGATTATAACATTCCCTCCTCTGAGAGCTTAGCTTACAGAGGAGCCCTGAACTCTTTAAGATGTTAAGGATTTAGAATTGTATAAGGACTTCCGTCTTTGGCATTGGTGTATCAAACTTTCATTAAAGGCATATTGACAGCTTACATAGGGAATATCTACATGTTTGTTAGGATTAGTTTAATAGCAAATATAAGTGAAATAAGCCAGACAGCAAAAGACAAATACCACATGGCATCACCTATATGCGGAATCTTTAAAAAAATGAACTGCTAGAAACAGGGGGTAGAAAAATGGTGGCTGGGGGGGGTGGGGGAAATAGGGAGGGGTTGGTAAAAGGATTCAAACTTTCAGTTATATGATGAATAAGGTCTGAGACTCTATAACATGATGACTATAGTGTATACACTATAATTAAAATTTTCTAAAAGAGGAGAACTTAAATGTTCTCAAACACAAAAAAAAGGTTAAGGTGTGAGGTGATAGATGTATTAATTAGTTTAATGGGAGGAATTCTTTCACAGTGTATACGTATATCAAATCATCACATTTACAGTTTAAATATCTTACACTTTTTAAGGATTTTTTTTTTTTTTTTAAGACAATCAGATGTTTTTATTTATTTATTTATTTATGGCTGTGTTGGGTCTTCGTTTCTGTGCGAGGGCTTTCTCTAGTTGTGGCAAGCAGGGGCCACTCTTCATCGCGGTGCGCGGGCCTCTCAGTATCGCGGCCTCTCTCGCTGCGGAGCACAGGCTCCAGGCGCGCAGGCTCAGTAATTGTGGCTCACGGGCCCAGTTGCTCCGCGGCATGTGGGATCTTCCCAGACCAGGGCTCGAACCCGCGTCCCCTGCATTGGCAGGCAGACTCTCAACCACTGCGCCACCAGGAAAGCCCTCTTACACTTTTATTTGTCAATTATACCTCAACAAAGCTGGAAAAAATATTTTAATAGCAAATAATAGGTGTATGTATTGTTCATTTTAGGGATGAATGAAAATTGTGACAAACCAAGTGTATTAAAAAACATAAAAGCTCATGAGTTCAGGGAACAGATTGCAAATGGATTTATTATGCTTATTTTTTTTACTATATTGTATTAAAATGGAAAAAGAGGGAAGATATTAAGCTTAAAGATTGATTTTTTAAATATGATAGCTCAGAGGTTGGACCACTAATAAACAGAAGAGTAGACTGGTATAGTTATCTGTGCAATGAGAGCACTCAGCATCATTTTAATTAGTGCAAATTTATAATGTTGTTTTTGCTCCCTAGTGTCTTTTTTAAAAATAAATTTATTATTTATTTATTTATTTATTTATTTATTTATTTTTGGCTGCATTGAGTCTTCGTTGCTGCTCACGGGCTTTCTCTAGTTGCCGCAAGCGGGGGCTACTCTTCGTTGAGCTGAACGGGCTTCTCATTGCAGTGGCTTCTCTTGTTGCGGAGCACGGGCTCTAGGTGCGCGGGCTCTAGGTGCACAGGCTTCAGTAGTTGTGGCACGTGGGCTCAGTAGTTGTGGCTCGTGGGCTCTAGAGCACAGGCTCAGTAGCTGTGGTGCACGGGCTTAGTTGCTCCGTGGCATGTGGGATCTTCCCGGACCAGGGATCGAACCTGTGTCCCATGCATTGGCAGGCGGATTCTTAACCACTGCGCCACCACAAAAGTCCCTCCCTAGTGTTTTTAAAATGCGGTTGCCTACACATCAGTTCTGGCTTCCCTCTCATTTTGCTTTGTTAAGAAAAGTTCTTCAAACCAGCATAATTTCTCCTGATAAGATTCAGGTGATATAATAATATGAGTAAAGACTGAGTTGGGAATTCCAAGATAGTCCTGGATCGGCTACATCCTGTTATTCTCTCTGGGCCATAGTTTTCTCATCTTAATATAAGACTCAATTGCACCCCCTTTATTTGCTTCAGAGTGTTATTGTGAAGGTTAAATTAATGCCAGATAGAGAATACCACTCCCATCACCCTTTTTCCCCTTACACTGCTTGTCTATTCTTATAATTCCTCTTATACCTGTCATATTTGCTTACCAAATTATTCTCTTCCTGAGCTAGAATGGAAGCTCCGTGAACATGGGGACTTCACGAGTTTTGTTCACTGCTTTATTCCAAAAGCACAGAGTGGTGCCTGACACAGAGCAGGTTCTGAATAAAATTTGATTGGCTAACAGTGAACAAAAATATTACTATTGTGAAAGCCTTTCTTGGGAAGCTTGTCTCTGATTGGGGATTAGGCCCAAAGACTCTGATTCAAGGGAGTTTTTTCATATTTGATTGATTCAAGGGAGTTTTTTCATATTTGATTGATGATCTTATCTTTCTATTTTCCATTGTACTGCTATTCTTCCAGGTTATCTCAAGATGAGATTGACTTGACTGCATCTTCCTGAAGTTTTTATGCACACTATTTGCTGTAGCTACTGTTTTTTATTTTTAAGCAAATATCTCAATATCTTATATTGTGTTCATTTGATAATATTGGTGCCTTATAGATGAGTGTTTCCTTTATCAATAGAGAAATATATGGAATTTTGGCTCGAACATAACATAGCCTAAATTTTGCTTTGCTCAACACAAGTCATAAATAAATTCTTATACAGAAGTGATTACATTTTTAGAATCAAAGTTGCCATAAGTTAAACAGGAGAATCATGGGGGAAAAAAGGCTTCAAGGACATATGCAAGAGGCAGGAATTTAATCTTCGTAAGGGCAGAATGTGTCTGTCCTGTTTACTGCTGTATAACCAGTGCTCAAGAGAATTTCTAGCTCACAGTTGGCACTGACTGAAAGGAGAGATGCTTGAAACAAGCAGTACAGAGCAGAAGTAGTCAGGGAGACAAAGCAGTAAAGAGGGCAGGAGAGAGTAAATGTTCTTCATGAAGTTAAAAAGAAAGGCAGCTCTGAGCTGGCAGTGGAGACAGCAGCACTGCACAATTCTGAGCCTCCTCAGGTTATTCTTTTTCTCTTTCCACGTTCCTTGTACCATCAAGAGTTCAAGCAGCCAGAGGATAAGTTGTGCACTGTGCAAGGTCACACTGACGTGTGACCTCAAGTCCCTGACCCTGGGTTGAAAGAGGAGCAGAATCCCCACTGATTGATGATTCCTTATTTAAGGTGAGGAGTGTTTAACACATTTCAGTGTGATTTTTATAAAAAGTGGTTAAACATTTTAAAAAGGCTTAAAGAATCCAGCTTCAGTTACTTAAACAATTAAATAAGATACAGTATTTTCTGATGGTGCCAGTTGCCAACAGAAATACATTTGGGGAGAGTGTGTGTTTATGCATTTTCACATTTCTATATATATGCTAATATATTACTATATATTTAAAATATTTTTACAAGGAGAAAAATATCTTTCAAGTACATATTTCTATAGTATTGGTCATTGAAATATAATTAGGAACCCAGCCTCTATTAAGTTCAATGGCAGTTACAGAATACAGGCATACATTATTTTTAAATTAAATTTGTCAGAGGAAGGCACTTGCATATGGTGATTCATGTACTTTTGACGTTCTCTATTATTTTCAGAAACTGATACACCCAACAGTACCAGTTGTAGATATCTATTCTTCCCCCTTTGTAAAGATACATAACTTTTTACAAATGTAAGCAATTCTTTTTGTGTGTGCTTTGCATCTTTTTACACATAGTGAAAAGCTAGCAGTTCACACACTGTAACATTAATGTAACATCTCTGATGAATAAATTATAATTTCCAAAACATGACTCCTTGGAAATTTGAAAAACAAAACAATAGCATTAAAAGGAATGAGCCTGATTTGATCTTAACAGTTCTTGATTTAATCAAACTGCAGGGGATTTTCATTTACATAGTAATGTTGTTTATTTTATTAAAAAAATATCTTTGAGAGCTAGCTTGATGTCATTGGTATATTGTTTCCTTCCATGAGCCAATAAATTCGCTTTCATGGGTAAATACTTAGTTTTTGGCCCCTAGGCTAACAGAGGCACATGAGCTGAGGTAGTCATAAATTGGTCAGTCCTGAATTCTACTAATGGAAGATTTTATAGCTTGTTTATCCAAATGGAAACTTTCTGGCTCAGTTTGACACTTTACATCCCATTTCTTCTTTCATCCATTCCATCATTCTCTCTAATTACTAAATTTTTACGAGTGCCAGTCTTTTGAAGACATGATATCTGCTTGAGGATGCATTTATTTCCTTTGATGGGGGAAAAAAAGAGAAGGCAGTTGGCAGCAGGAATAATTAAAGATAATGCCAATGATAGTAATGATGATGATAATGAAAAAGCCAATATTTATTGAGCGCTAACTGTGTGCTAGGCACTGTGCTCAGAAATGTATATATTTACATTATCTTATTTAATCTTGACAACAACCTTATGAAGTCTAAACATTTTTTAAAATTTAAATGCTACACACATTATAGAGGTGTAAAAATCTATTGTGACCACATCCTACAATCCTATAAAGGGTTTATTAGTCTCAAGTCTATTTTACAAATGTGAAAACTGAGGCATAGAGATGAAAAAATTTTCCAAGGTCAAATAACTAGTAGGTGGCAAAGCCAGCATTCAAACCCAGGTCTTTTTCACATCAGATTTTATGAATATTTGCACTTTATGATTATGCTCAGCAATAGAAATAAAGATGAAAATGCCAAAGAGTGAGTGCTGTGCGCCTCTCAGTGACTGTGGAAAACATACCTGAATGAAATAAAAATCAGACAGATACACTTTCTCCTTTCAACTTGAATTGCTGTTGGCAATATTTAAACCTCAAATACACTCCTTCTTTGCTGAAGGAGTAGGGTAGAGGTAATGAGGGGAAGGAGGGTTTTTTTTTTTTTTATTCTTTTCACTATTGATGGCATTGGATGAATTTTTCATTGAGGTTTCACTTGTTTTTTTTCTTTGTAAAGCTAAGTTGATGATCTTTTCATTTGCTTTTTTTTTAATGTTTCATGGGTCAGTCTGTATTTTTGGCAGGGACACTCCCATATTTGGGTATGTTGTCATTTTGTAATACCTTTTATTTACAGGCTTGTTACAAGAACTGACAAGACTAGTATCCTAAGATCTTGAAGGATTCCGGGTCTGTGTGTGTGTGCGTGTATGTGTGTGTTCCTGTAGTTAGTATAATTCTATCAATCTCCAATAGTTATTTATTTTAAATTTAAAATTATATTTGAAAATTCAGAGAGGAATTAACTTCAAATTTGTGGACTAGAGGAAAAGGAAATCGCTTTAGTGTGTCTTGTGGCCTCAGTTTCCCCAGGCAAAAATACAGGGTCTGAACTAGATGTTCTCTATAGTACTTCTCCACACTGGAACCATAATATATGTTTGCATCTGCCATTGAATGGAATCGGAATAGATTATGACAACCTCTGTAGTACACACAACCTTTAAATTAAAAAAATCATTTAGACTTCAACCATTAAGCCACACTAAATTAAACTAACTTCAAACTCTGCTGAAAGGAACTGTAAGTGAATACCTTTGTTGATAGATGAAAACTGGCTGGCATGCACAGTCATTAGCAGTGGGTGATAGTTTTTTTGGATGTAACATGGAAAGAACAGAGAGCTGTTTTGGAATGCCTTTGAAGTTTTTTCTTCCAGTTCTAAATATCTGAGATTCTTTACATTTTTCAAAGCAGAATGCTGTATAATTTTTCCTGGGTCTTAAAAAGTCACATATGCTTTATGGTCATGGATTTTCAGGGTACTTATAAATCAGACTTCAATAAGAAAAACTCATAAGTTGAAAAGAGTAATTCGAAGGTAACTCTAAATTCCATGTCTTTAAAGGCTGCTTTTAATATGAAAAGTAAAAACAATCTAAGTGATAAGATTGAGCAAATCACATGGTTTAAAATTTTTTATGTGAAACATATGCTCCAACATGGTTCAAATGGTTTAAAATAAGAAAGGAAGGAAGAAAATCAAAAGTTATTGAGCATACCTTATGTGCCAAGCGTGAGTGTCAGTAGCTTGAAATGTTAGGAAAGCCAAAGATTTGCATAATTAGAAGAGTCACTGACTTCATAATGTAGTGCTAAAATGCTAAAATGCAGCTTCTGGTCATATGGAGTGCCTGGGATCTGTGAAAACAGCAGTGACATTCAGGGACATGGAATAAGAGCTTCCAAGGAGATAAAGCCAGGGCTCCAAGAAAAGCTTGTGTTCTAGCCCCATAATGTAAAAAAGTTGTTCAATGTCAATGCTCATCAGCAAACATCCTTCTAACAGAATATGGACAGAGCTATGAAGCACAAATTTGTTTAAACAGTTTAGACAAAGTTCAAAGGGTGATAGTTGATATTCAGTCATTCATTCATTCATCCATCCATTCATTAAGTTATTATCTACAATGCACAAAAGCCTAGGACAGCAGATGTCATGGCCATAAGGAATTACAATACATAGTAGAAAGTGAGTCATGTCATAAGAAAGTATAGGTCAGGTTTGTGGTTTTTCAGAGAGAGTAGGGGCCACCAGGGAAAACATCATTGAACAGATAGCCTTTGAGCTGGACCTCACAGGGTAGGCTTGGGTGTCTCATAGAATGGCTCCTTTAGTATCCAAGACTGCATAAGTTATGATCCTTAATGGGAAGTGTAAGGACTCTTTGGTGGTGATCTCCAGCATGTATCTCCTTTTCCTGATATATACTCCCATCAGCAAAGAGGAATCTTTATGAACTGAACTGATGGTAGGGAGGATTGGTGAAAGGTATTGGAATTTGGTTGTAATGGGAAGAAGTTGGGGGGGGGGTGGTCAGGGTACATCTGATGTCTATAAAGACCCCAGCTGATTCTGATATGGTCTCTTTAGATGGCCATATCTCTTTCACATCATAGATGACAAGAGATATTAGGACATCAAAACTAAGTGCAATATTATCTAGTAATATTTGGTAACTGAGAACTGCTAAAATTAATGAGGGGGAGGTACCTTGTAATAAAGCATGGTATGTAAAATATGAACAGAGTATGCATGTATATGTATCATAGGGGTGGAAAGACTTTCCTTCTACCTTCCTAGTTTTGATAGCTGGTTATATAAAATAAACTAACAACAGGTAGATTAACAGGAGAAAAGGTATGTAAATTTATTAATTTTTAATATTACTTTCAGGAGGGCATAACAAGAGAAAAAGCTAAAACTCAAAACAGCATTGAGAGTTGAGAGCTTATATACCATCTTCATAGGGACACACACACACACACATACACACGCATATGAAAATTATGCTTCATTCAGCATTTAGGAACTGTGATATAAAGAAAAAATCTTCAAGGTAAACATTTTTCCCATGGTTGTCCTTCTGAACCTAATCAAATTGTAATTCTACACTTTTATGTACAGATTAAGATGAAAAACAAAACATTATGTGCATTTACCATGTATATATATTATCTCATTTTAAAAACACAAAACTCCCATGAGGTGGTCACAACTATTATTCCTTCTTTGCAGATGAGGAAATTGAAACTTAAATTTAAAAAATAACTTTCCAAAGATCATACACCTTGTTAGAGAAGGGGCTGGGATTCTAAGCAAAGTGGGTCTTTTTGGAGATTTGATGCTCTTTATATCAAAGAAGTTATCATTTAAATGTGCGTAAGAGTATTTATGCAAGTATTTAATCATTTGAATTTAACATGTCACATGTGTGATGTAGGTCAGTTAATAAGCAAACAGCAAAACCAATGAATTTGTTACTTATATCCTTCTCCTTCCATTTCTATGTACAAAGCAATTTATCCATCGAATAATTACTCTTTGCTTCGCAGTAAATGGACATTGGTTGTCAGTTCTTAAATCTGACCTTTCAGAGAATTATTGGTCTCAGACGAGGTATATTGTCGTAACAACTCCTGACCAAAACAGGAGACTGTACTTAATTTAACAAATATTTAGTGTCAATAATATTTCTTTCCACCCTCTGACCTGATTTTATTTGTAGTAAACAGCCTGCCTTTATGTGATTAGTGACTAAGATAAATTTATCTTTGTCCTGTGTTAACTGAACCTTGTGAGAGTATTCATGTCACTGGTATGCTGTACTAACAGAGTGGAGTGGTCCACCATCTCTTCCAGGCAGGAGGTTTGGTACCTGTACAAGTTTTTTATCTAGTAAGCATTTTAAGATACCATAAAATATTCCTGAGAAACCATTGCTAACCATTTTACTTTTTATTTAATTTATTCTAACTATTAAATTTAAAATATTAATATAATAATAAAAGCTGAGATGATGTCAACATGATGCCATGACTACCATTTAAACTGAAATGAATTGAAAAACATACTTGTACTTTTATCTTGCATATTAGCCATTTTAAATAGTGATAAATATTGAATATTCATGTCCCAGCATGCTGTCATTTCTATCATAACTAATTGCCTAATAAGGTTTGATGAAATTTTGTTTTGATGGTAAAGACCTTTGACCATATCAAACATTTAAAAATACTAAGTCATGATTGAGGGTTAAAGAAAATACTCTTAAGAGGCATGAGTGATTTTATGCCAACACACTAATCTTTAAAACAGCCCAAGTATTTTTGAGCTGCAATAATGGAAAAAACAACAATACTGGGCAGGAATGAAACAGGAAATGTTTAAATTGTTATTGCCTTAAGCAGAAACTTATGTAAGTAATGGTATTAAAAGTTATACAATATTTTGTCCCTTAATATTGCCTGAATGGTTGAAATATATTCTTGTGCTATAGACCTTCCTGTTTGTATAGCTTTCACATTGAAGCTAATTTGATTTTTATTGGCAGAAGATATTTTCCTTTACACTCCCAGATCAGCTCCCTAAAACAATATTTATAGGTTTCAACTCTCCTGAACAGAATCACCAACATTCATGGACCCTAGAAAAAATAATCTTGTTTAGAAGCAAAACAGTGTCATTTGATTCTATGTCAGATGGGAAATGGAATGTTTATTTTGAGGAGATAACTCAAGGTATAAACTACTTACTCTAAATAATTTGTTTTACTGTTGTTTTTATACCAATAAAAAGCTGACTTTAGGCCATTCTATCAACCCTGTTGAGGTCTTAATATTTATATTTAGAAGGAAGTTCCTTTATATTTCCTCACTGTCTTTTGCAAATATTTATATTTCTATATCTTCAGTAAATGGTCTTAAGAAGTTGAACTCCATTGCTTTTTGTCTGCATTAGCCTTAAGTGCTGAGAAAAATACAGTCATTCACTTTTCAGCATACATAAGCTCATTTAGTTGCACTGAATGCTCACACATCACATTATACATTTCCAAACACAATTATAGTATGGCCTAACATAGTCTAAAATTCCATTTTCCACAGCCAGTAAAAACAATTTTTTGGACCAGGTCCAAAGTATGCCAAGTTTAACTTGTGTATTACAGGACTGTTTTAGCATACTAAACCCCAAAGGGTTAGCTATCTTTTCCACTCTTTTTTCCTTGTTCTTGTAAAGGAGATAAGAGTACTAAAGTAAGTACTGAAGCCAATCTCTAGGAAAATTATAATTATATAATTATATATGCATGCATGTATGTGTGAATAGATGATAGATAGATAGGTAGATAGATAAACTTCTTTTAGTAGAGGGTGGTATATAGAAGCCAAGCTCTGGGTGCTAGGTATGCCTATTTCTACTGAACTGTCACTGCTTGCAAGCCTGTCAGTGGACAGAACAAGGAAATAGATAGATTTCTCTCCAAACTCAAAATTCGCAGATAGCATTTTGCAAAAGTATGGTATAGACATGCATTTAGTCATTGCCAACCTATTTTATGCAAGGCAGTGTTAAAGAGATGTATGGAATAAAAAAATGTTATTTCCTCAACATCAAATAAGACAGGAAAGTTAATGATGGACCAAAAGTAGTAAAAAAGATATTGCAATTATGCTGTAGATTTCTTAGAAGTGGAAGTAAGGATGCTCAACAGGCAGAGAAGGGACATCTATATCAGAGTTGGTTCTCAGGGAAGGCTTCCAGAAGCAAGGGATATACACACTGAGGGTTGAACAGTAAGTGGGAAATGGCTGGGAGAAGAAGTGAAGGAAGTATATTCTAGGCAGAAGAACTTAGAAACTGTAAATTTCTAGAGAGAGAACATAATGATCTATGTGAACTGAAAGTAATTCAATATGGTTGAAGCCCAGAGTGTATGTCTATGTAGTGTGTAGTGGGTGGGGAGATTTTGAGACATGTAGCTAGAATATATATGTTATATATGAAACATATAATATCATATAATGTATCATTTTATATAATATGATATTAAAGGGTTTAAACATCTTGAGGGTGTCTGGGAGTCATTGAAAGATTTTAAGCAAATAAGAATTCTACCTTTAAAGAGTTTTATTTAGTCCATTGTCAGAGATAGTATGCATGTAAATAATTATTATCTAAGACAGAAGCTTTTATATATCCCAGGAAAGTTAGAGAAACAATGGAATGTAAGGTAAGAGTTGGAAAATTATTTCTACTTGAAGAGCTAAGGGAAATCTCTGTGAAGGGAGAACATTTTGGTTGGGCTTACAACTCAGGCAGGGTTGTAGACTACTCATTTATTACTGATCATTTTGTCTTTAAAAAATAATTGTGAATATATATAATACACAGGTGTCATTCTCCTAAAGTTAACCTTGCTTCTGAAAAATGATGTCATGTTTTGATCTGGCAAATTTTATTGTAAAATTTATTGTAAGATACAAAATATAAAGATAATGCTGAATTATAAATTACAATGAAAAGTCAATTGTACATTGATTTTTCAATGTCTAAGATTTCAAAACAAAGTTAAAAACTAAAGTTGTAACAATCTTTAAAAAAAGTTTTATTTTAATATGATTTTAAAGTTAAAGAAAAATTGCAGGAATAGTGCAAGGAACTCCAGGAACAATTGTTTATATTTTGTTCCGTTATCATTCATTCTCTCTCTCTCTCTCTCTCTCTCTCTCTATATATATATATATATGTATATATGTAAAATTCTTATTTTATTCAATGGGTAACAATAGATTACAATCATTATTTAATTTGGTGCTCAAATTGTCCCATATTTGATCAATGTAGCCTCTTTAAGCTGTTTCCTATATTTCTTTGATATGTCCCCTTTATTCTTTGAATATTTCCTTTTAAGTTTATCTTATACTTTCCCTCCCCAGCCCTAGATTCAGCCTATTTTATAAGGAATTCTGATTTCTTTTAGTAGTGAGTGGTATATAGAAAACAAAATTTGGGTGCTTGGTGTTATCATTGCTAATGGTGTCTCATTGCTTCTCAGCCTTCTCAATGGACATAGCTAGACTTATATGTATTATATTCATTATCTATAGTTCATGCCAGTACCTCCAACTTCTATGCAACACCAGAGGATATATTCTAGTCTTCCCCTTTCTCATATGTGGAGTTCCCTTCTCTAATCATGAGAAAACTGGCTCTTGATATCCTTAATAATCCTTTGCTCAAGTCAATAGAACTTTTTATTTTTGATAAGAGATGAAAAAATTGATATAGAAGAATACATTTTTGTAAAAGAATAACATGCATGTGTAGTGAAAAAAAAATTTGTGGGAAGGGGAAAAAACTGAAGGAGGGCTGGTATTACCCAGTGTTTAAGCATACTAAAAGCTACATTAACTAAACCAGTATGATATTGGAACACAAAAATCAACAGAACAGAAGATAGACTGGGCCAAATAAACATGAAAATTGAATATTTGATAAAAGTCACATTTTAAACTAAAGGAAAAAATAAACAATATTTTTAAGAAATAGTATTGGGATAATAGGTAATTTGGGTAATCTGGAAAAATCAAACCGTATCATACTGAGAATATGCCTTAAATTTTAGATACTGTTAATTCATTTCCCAAAAGAACCCTATTTTTATCTGAATTATTTTTTAAATGATGCAGAAAATATGTCAAGAATTTATTTTTCTTTTGCATGAATAAAGAAACATAGCATTTATTAGAATTGAATGGGAATATATAATGCCTGCATATAATTAGGAAGAATAGATAGTTGACTATGTGGTAAAATTTAAAAGGCACCTATAACTAAATAGCTTTTAACCAACCTACCATAATTACTTAATTTTAGAGTTCTTGATAATCATGTCCTGGAATTTAATTGCAAGTATTTATCATCTGCTAATACATTAGCAGATTTTCTTTCTTTGTCAGGTCATCTGGCTCACAGTGTCATTTTAAGCAATGAAACACAAAATAGTTAAGTTTTTACAGAAATCAGTATGAAAAGAAAATACACAGAATGTTGACTCTAGATGACTGATGTAGTTCAAGAGGTGAACATCGAGAAATCAAAATGTAAGTGCTGGGATCCTAGAAGTGAACCCTGAGAGAAAGTTGAAGAGACATAAGAGACAGACTCTGACTACTTAAATAATATGCCTAGGGCCAGCAGAATGTCGCTCTTTCTATGAATAAGATAACCACAAAAAAAGGTTATCCAAGTGAACGCCAAGCTGAAGAAGACATAGAGCAAATTTGTCTCGATCTTTTCTTGGATTCATATCTCTATTGAGTTCCCAGACATGTCTTCCCCAAAGAAGACATTCCTTGGAAATTTTAAATCAAGGCATTAAAATAGGGAAGGAAAAAAACCCCAAAATAATTCCTTGAAGTGTTGTCATGTAGAAAGATGGTCATATTTCTTCTTTCTGTGACCCCCAAATTTTGTACAGTTAGCCCATATCTTCCTTTTCTAGTTATTTCCATAGGCAGCATTAATTGAAGTGAGTTTGGTGTACCTAATCAGAAAAATTACCTAACCTCCATGGTTTACTGGTTTCAGAACTTTTGTCTTACTGAACATGTGATTGTTCCAGCACAGAAATTGCTTTCATTAAGACCATCAGTGGCTTCCATATTGATAACTTTAAAAGAAGCATTTCTGTTCTCTTTTTACTTTTTAAAGTTTTAATTTGTTCTCTTTTTAATTGCTGTGCACATTTGGCACAAGTGACACCTTTCTCTTACTTGACATTCCCTCCAATTTTGTTGTAGGAAAAACTTTCCCTCCAACTCTCCGGTCTCTCTGACATCTTCACTGATAACGCTTCCCTCTCTATCCTTTCATTTGCCAGGATTTTGTTCTTGGGTCTTCACTCCTCTAACCTACATGTTCTCTCTGAGCTATGCCATCCACATTCATAGTTTTATATTTATGTTGCAATACCTCCACCTTCCACACACACATTTTGTCTCTATAACTGATTTCTTTCCTCTCTCCCTGTAATTTGAACACCTAATTGCCCATGAAACATCTCCATTCGGGCTATCCTTTGGTGTTGCAAACTCACTATGCCCCATCAGTGAACTTTTTAATTTTTTAAATTTTTTATACAGCAGGTTCTTATTAGTTATCTATTTTATACATATTAGTGCATATATGTCAATCCCAATCTACTAATTCATCCCACCACCACCACCCCCAGCCCCATCAATGAACTTTTTTTTTTCCACACACACACACTATATTTTATTTTTACAAGAGATAAATATAGACTGACACCAAGCATTGTACATGGATGACCACAACAAAAGCAACAATGATTGCAATTACCAAACATGAAACACACTCATACTATGTCATAATATTGACATTCAGTCCAGTAATCCTCCACTGTAACAGCTCCTTTACTTTGCAGTGAAAATTGATCTGTATATTCTTTGCCTCTGAGTCCTTGTTGGATTTTTTTTTTTTTTAATTCAGACAGAAAGTCACAAAAATTATACTCATCCTCATCAGTTCACTCAGTCCCATGTAATTAATTTTTTTTTCATCTTGATCTTTTGTTAGCACTTTTATGAGTTCATCAGTTTTTCATTAGCGTTCTGAAAATTCAGTTCTGCTTATTCATTCAGTTCAGCAGTACAGTCAGTTACCAGAAACCTGTACTTGTCAGAGTCTTTTCCATGAATTTCTTAAAGATGAAACCCTTTTATAGGAACATATTTGCAATAGCATCAGAGTACACACAGAACTGTCTGTAAATGACAAAAGACTTAAAAATGACCACAGTTAAAAATTTGATGAAAGTTCATAATAATGCAGTTGACAAGAAAATTAGTTATTTCTGAGATATACATTTTAAGGTAGTAACTAGGATTATGACTTATAACATTATACCAGAACATATAAGATTTTTAGAAATTTCATGTAATGTCTGAAACATTTATATTAACATATTTCCATACAAATAACCCAATGAAAGTTTAGTATTAGTTGTTTTGTTTGTTTGTTTTTTTATACTGCAGGTTCTTATTAGGCATCAATTTTATACACATCAGTGTATACATGTCAATCCCAATAGCCCAATTCAGCACAACACCATCCCCACCCCACCACAGTTTTCCCCCCTTGGTGTCCATATGTCCGTTCTCTACATCTGTGTCTCAACCTCTGCCCTGCAAACTGGCTCATCTGTACCATTTTTCTAGGTTCCACATACATGCGTTAATATACGATATTTGTTTTTCTCTTTCTGACTTACTTCACTCTGTATGACAGTCTCTAGATCCATCCACGTCTCAACAAATGACTCAATTTCATTCCTTTTTATGGCTGAGTAATATTCCATTGTATATATGTACCACATCTTCTTTATCCATTCGTCTGTTGATGGGCATTTAGGTTGCTTCCATGACCTGGCTATTGTAAATAGTGCTGCAATGAACATTCGGGTGCATGTGTCTTTTTGAATTACGGTTTTCTCTGGGTATATGCCCAGTAGTGGGATTGCTGGGTCATATGGTAATTCTATTTTCAGTTTTTTAAGAAACCTCCATATTGTTCTCCATAGTGGCTGTATCAATTTACCTTCCCACCAACAGTGCAAGAGGGTTCCCTTTTCTCCACATCCTCTCCAGCATTTGTTGTTTGTAGATTTTCTGATGATGCCCATTCTAACTGGTGTGAGGTGATACCTCATTGTAGTTTTGATTTGCATTTCTCTAATAATTAGTGATGTTGAGCATCTTTACATGTGCTTCGTGGCCGTCTGTATGTCTTCTTTGGAGAAATGTCTATTTAGGTCTTCTGCCCATTTTTGGATTGGGGTGTTTGTTTCTTTAATATTGAGCTGAATGAGCTGTTTATATATTTTGGAGATTAATCCTTTGTCCGTTGATTCGTTTGCAAATATTTTCTCCCATTCTGAGGGTTGTCTTTTCGTCTTGTTTATGGTTTCCTTTGCTGTGCAAAAGCTTTGAAGTTTCATTAGGTCCCATTTGTTTATTTTTGTTTTTATTTCCATTACTCTAGGAGGTGGATCAAAAAAGATCTTGCTGTGATTTCTGTCAAAGAGTGTTCTTCCTATGTTTTCCTCTAAGAGTTTTAAAGTGTCCAGTCTTACATTTAGGTCTCGAATCCATTTTGAGTTTATTTTTGCATATGGTGTTAGGGAGTATTCTAATTTCATTCTTTTACATGTAGCTGTCCAGTTTTCCCAGCACCACTTATTGAAGAGACTGTCTTTTCTCCATTGTATATCTTTGCCTCCTTTGTCATAGATTAGTTGACCATAGGTGCGTGGGTTTATCTCTGGGCTTTCTATCTTGTTCCATTGATCTATGTTTCTGTTTTTGTGCCAGTACCATATTGTCTTGATTACTGTAGCTTTGTAGTATAGTCTGAAGTCAGGGAGTCTGATTCCTCCAGCTCCGTTTTTTTCCCTCAAGACTGCTTTGGCTATTCGGGGTCTTTTGTGTCTCCATACAAATTTTAAGATGATTTGTTCTAGTTCCGTAAAAAATGCCATTGGTAATTTGATAGGGATTGCATTGAATCTGTAGATTGCTTTGGGTAGTATACTCATTTTCACAATGTTGATTCTTCCAATCCAAGAACATGATATATCTCTCCATCTGTTGGTATCATCTTTAATTTCTCTCATCAGTGTCTTATAGTTTTCTGCATACAGGTTTTTTGTCTCCCTAGGTAGGTTTATTCCTAGGTATTGTATTCTTTTTGTTGCAATGGTAAATGGGAGTGTTTCCATAATTTCTCTTTCAGATTTTTCATCATTAGTGTATAGGAATGCAAGAGATTTCTGTGCATTAATTTTGTATCCTGCAACTTTACCATATTCATTAATTAGCTCTACAGTTTTCTGGTGGCAGTTTTAGGATTCTCTATGTATAATATCATGTCATCCGCAAACAGTGACAGTTTTACTTCTTCTTTTCCAATTTGTATTCCTTTTATTTCTTTTTCTTCTCTGATTGCCGTGGCTAAGACTTCCAGAACTATGTTGAATAATAGTGGTGAGAGTGGACATCCTTGTCTCGTTCCTGATCTTAGAGGAAATGCTTTCAGTTTTTCACCATTGAGAATGATGTTTGCTATGGGTTTGTCATATATGGCCTTTATTATGTTGAGGTAGGTTCCCTCTATGCCCACTTTCTGGAGAGTTTTTATCATAAATGGGTGTTGAATTTTGTCAAAAGCTTTTTCTGCATCTATTGAGATGATCATATGGTTTTTCTTCTTCAACTTGTTAATATGGTGTATCACATTGCTTGATTTGCATATATTGAAGAATCCTTGCATCCCTGGGATAAATCCCACTTGATCCTGGTGTATGATCCTTTTAACGTGTTGTTGGATTCTGTTTGCTAGTATTTTGTTGAGGATTTTTGCATCTATATTCATCAGTGATATCGGTCTGTAATTTTCTTTCTTTGTAGTGTCTTTGTCTGGTTTTGGTATCAGGGTGATGGTGGCCTCATAGAATGAGTTTGGGAGTGTTCCTTCCTCTGCAATTTTTTGGAAGAGTTTGAGAAGGATAGGTGTTAGCTCTTCTCTAAATGTTTGATAGAATTCACCTGTGTAGCCATCTGGTCCTGGACTTTTGTTTGTTGGAAGATTTTTATTCACAGTTTCAATTTCAGTGCTTGTGATTGGTCTGTTCATATTTTCTGTTTCTTCCTGGTTCAGTCTTGGAAGGTTATACCTTTCTAAGAATTTGTCCATTTCTTCCAGGTTGTCCATTTTATTGGCATAGAGTTGCTTGTAGTAGTCTCTTAGGATGCTTTGTATTTCTGCAGTGTCTGTTGTAACTTCTCCTTTTTCATTTCTGATTTTATTGATTTGAGTCCTCTCCCTCTTTTTCTTGATGAGTCTGGCTAATGGCTTATCAATTTTGTTTATCTTCTCAAAGAACCAGCTTTTAGTTTTATTGATCTTTGCTATTGTTTTCCTTGTTTCTATTTCATTTATTTCTGCTCTGATCTTTATGATTTCTTTCCTTCTGCTAACTTTGGGTTTTGTTTGTTCTTCTTTCTCTAGTTTCTTTAGGTGTAAGGTTAGATTGTTTACTTGAGATTTTTCTTGTTTCTTTAGGTAGGCTTGTATAGCTATAAACTTCTCTCTTAGAACTGCTTTTGCTGCATTCCATAGGTTTTGGGTCGTCGTGTTTTCATTGTCATTTGTCTCTAGGTATTTTTTCATTTCTTCTTTGATTTCTTCAGTGATCTCTTGGTTATTTAGTAACGTGTTGTTTAGCCTCCATGCGTTTGTCTTTTTTACATTTTTTCCCCTGTAGTTCATTTCTAAACTCATAGCATTGTGGTCAGAAAAGATGCTTGATATGATTTCAATTTTCTTAAATTTACTGAGGCTTGATTTGTGACCCAAGATGTGATCTATCCTGGAGAATGTTCCGTGCGCACTTGAGAAGAACGTGTAATCTGCTGTTTTTGGATGGAATGTCCTGTAAATATCAATTAAATCTATCTGGTCTATTGTGTCATTTAAGGCTTCTGTTTCCTTATTTATTTTCATTTTGGATGATCTGTCCATTGGTGTAAGTGAGGTGTTAAAGTCCCCCACTATTATTGTGTTACTGTCAATTTCCTCTTTTATGGCTGTTAGCAGTTGCCTTATGTATTGAGGTGCTCCTATGTTGGGTGCATATATATTTATAATTGTTATATCTTCTTCTTGGATTGATCCCTTGATCATTATGTAGTGTCCTTCTTTGTCTCTTGTAACATTCTTTACTTTAAAGTCTATTTTATCTGATATGAGTATAGCTACTCCAGCTTTCTTTTGCTTTCCATTTGCATGGAATATCTTTTTCCATCCCCTCACTTTCAGTCTGTATGTGTCCCTTGGTCTAAAGTGGGTCTCTTGTAGACAGCATATATATGGGTCTTGTTTTTGTATCCATTCAGCAAGCCTGTGTCTTTTGGTTGGAGCATTTAATCCATTCAAGTTTAAGGTAATTATCGATATGTATGTTCCTATGACCATTTTCTTAATTGTTTTGGGTTTGTTTTTGTAGGTCCTTTTCTTCTCTTGTGTTTCCCACTTAGAGAAGTTCCTTTAGCATTTGTTGTAGAGCTGGTTTGGTGGTGCTGAATTCTCTTAGCTTTTGCTTGTCTGTAAAGCTTTTGATTTCTCCATCAAATCTAAATGAGATCCTTGCCGGGTAGACTAATCTTGCTTGTAGGTTCTTCCCTTTCATCACTTTAAGTATATCATGCCACTCCCTTCTGGCTTGTAGAGTTTCTGCTGAGAAATCAGCTGTTAACCTTATGGGAGTTCCCTTGTATGTTATTTGTCGTTTTTCCCTTGCTGCTTTCAATAGTTTTTCTTTGTCTTTAATTTTTGCCATTTTGATTACTATGTGTCTCGGCATGTTTCTCCTTGGGTTTATCCTGTATGGGACTCTCTGCGCTTCCTGGACTTGGGTGGCTATTTCCTTTCCCATGTTAGGGAAGTTTTCGACTATAATCTCTTCAAATATTTTCTCTGGTCCTTTCTCTCTCTCTTCTCCTTCTGGGATCCCTATAATGCGAATGTTGTTGCGTTTGATGTTGTCCCAGAGGTCTCTTAGGCTGTCTTCATTTCTTTTCATTCTTTTTTCTTTAGTCTGTTCCGCAGCAGTGAATTCCACCATTCTGTCTTCCAGGTCACTTACCCGTTCTTCTGCCTCAGTTATTCTGCTATTGATTCCTTCTAGTGTAGTTTTCATTTCAGTTATTGTATTGGTCATCTCTGTTTGTTTGTTCTTTAATTCTTCTAGGTCTTTGTTAATCATTTCTTGCATCTTCTCAATCTTTGCCTCCATTCTTATTCCGAGGTCCTGGATCATCTTCACTCTCATTATTCTGAATTCTTTTTCTGGAAGGTTGCCTATCTCCACTTCATTTAGTTGTTTTTCTGGGGGTTTTTCTTGTTCCTTCATCTGATATATAGCCCTCTGCCTTTTCATCTTGTCTATCTTTCTGTAACTGTGGGTTTTGGTCCACAGGCTGCAGGATTGCAGTTTTTCTTGCTTCTGCTGTCTGTCCTCTGGTGGTTGAGGCTATCTAAGAGGCTTGATGGGAGGCTCTGGTCGTGGGTAGAGCTGACTGTTGCGTCTCACTGTGGCTTCTCCTCTGTCCTTGGACGTGGGGTATCCTCCTTGGTGAGTTCCAGTGTCTTCCTGTCGATGATTGTCCAGCAGCCAGTTGTGATTCTGGTGCTCTCGTAAGAGGGAGTGAGAGCACGTCCTTCTACTCCACCATCTTGGTTAATCCATCTATAATATATCCCATCAATGAACTTTTGATCATACTTTTTTTCCTTTTTATTTCATTATTCTTCTTCTTACTATCTGATTCTTCCCAGTTGGTGGTGGTACCATCCACCCAGATAATAAACCAGAAATGAAAGTATTGTCTTAAAATCCTTTTCTTTCTCATTCAGTATACCAAATTATTCACTAAGCCCTATGCTTTATACCTGATAGTATCTCGAATAGGCTTTCTTTTCCAGTTAATGCCTTTGCCTTACTTCAGGTCAGTATCATCTCTCACCAAGAATAATTACTCTAACAGACTTTTTACTGATATCCCTACACCCAGACTTGTTCTTCTCAAAAATGTCTTCCACGTGTTTATCAGTGAAGTCTTCCAAAACTGTAAAGCCGAAGATGCCATCTTCCTGACTGTAGCCCACCAGTGACTACCCATTGCTTGTTGAATATAGTCTAAGCTCCCCATTTGGCACATATGATTTGTCATCTGTCTGATTTTCCAGCTTTACTTCCTGCCACTGTCCCACACAATTTTACCCTCAATCATAGGAAGATACCTGCTAGTTCCTTAAAACTATGGTATTTCATGCTTCTATGTTGTTTTTCACCTTCCTTTGCCTGGACTTTCTCCATTTCATCTTCCTAGTAAACAATTCTCCCCTGCTGAACTTCTACTTACTGGCTAAACCTTGCTAAAACATAATAAATTCCTCTCTGAGGCTTTATTTCTCTCCCTTCTGAGTTTCTTTTGTCCTTTTTATTTATTTTATGAATCCATGTATTGAATTGGATTGAAATTACTTTTAAAAGTGGATTATTTTTTTCCTTTTAAACTTGAGCTCCCCAAGGAAGGCGCCTGTGTTTTAAAAATCATTGTTGTCCTAACCCCTGGTACATCTTTTGTCACACTGGCCAGTGAAATTAAGCCATGTTATTTTTAAAGGTAATGTATAAAAGGCAAAAATTTACCTAAAACCAAAATTTACTTTTCAATGTGCATAAACAACATGCTACATTGGAGACTAAATACTCCTTTTCCATACTCCCAACACAGCCAGTTTTCTCTTTGTAGTTGGAAGAGATTGTTGTTTCTTTGACTGTATACCAGGTGAAGAAGTTAGTATAAAAAAAAGTCCCTATCTTGAAATACAAGTAGCATGCAACAAATGAAATTCTCATATTATGAGAGATTCTTGGGGATGGAGATCAAGGAAACAGCAGATTTACTTCTTCCAGCTCAGGGGCACTTGTGAGTAAGCCCTTTCTGAGATGAAAAGCCAGAGGAATTCTGGAAAGGTTGGGAAGGTGAAAAACTTGACAGTGAAAGTTCCTTCAGATTCCAGGAGTCTATGATTCTGTTTATAACAAATAACTCGCTCTCTCAAGGCCAAAAATGGACATCCATGAGCTCCTGTACTGAAACAGTGTATACATTTAAAACAACAGCAGTGCTCTGTATTTGTTGAACAACTGAGGAAAGTGAGTTCACAATCTCCACAATTTTAAGAAGGTTAGAACCAATTAATAATGATACTTGGAGCTCATCATTGGAAAAGGGAATTGTTAATGAAACAGGAGCAAAAGAAGAGGGAGAAGATAAAAATGTAAAATGACTGTGAGAAACAGAGAAAGGGAATCAAAGTGAATCATATTAGATGGCCCTAATCATTGGAGGCACTAGTGGTTAAATGCACGGGCAATGGAGGAAAGCAGTCCTGGGCTCAAATCTTTGCTTGGCCAGTCCCAGTTGTGCAATATTAACTATATCTAAAATAAGGATTCTAACTCCTGTGCCAAGTTGTTGTCAGGAGATTTCAATGTAATAGGGTCTGTAGAGTATTCAGAAGTGCCTGGCTCATAGTATGTGCTTAGTGAATGCAACAGTTGTCAATATTATCCTTGTAGTGGAGTATAGTGGGTGGGTAACCACATAGGTAACTCTGAACTTTACAAGTCTATGAATGGGACCCATCCAGGTTTTTTGGTGAAGGTTAAGTATCTAATAATGTGATTTTGAAAGAGGGTAGGGAATTCTAATTAATGAATTAATTTTTTAATGATTTGGGTTGCTGGTGAGCATAATTTTAAAAAGGGGATTGCATTATAGACATACACCTCAGCATTGCAGAACCATTCTGTATATTGAGGATAGAACCACAACTTCATTTATATATTCAATCTGACTTGTTTTTTTCTTAGAGTTTGTCAATGATATTTTGACCAAAAGTTTTATTTATCCACTCTTATTCAGTAAGGATTATACAGCAAACAAATAGTAAAACTTAAAATTTAAGACCTCCATATTTAATCTTCTGCTTTTTCTGGTTCACTTACCCATGCATGTGTAACGCTTACATTGTGAGAATGACCCAAATCAAACTAATATGTCTCTGAAATCAAGCCTGAATTCTTGCTAGGGTTGTACCTAATTCAAATGATCAGAGTATTATATTTTCCAAGATGTGATAGTAAACCAAGATGCCTTTTTCTTGCAGATCTGAAATTCATCTGAAACAATTAATAGCAGAGGGAAGTCTGCTATTAAAACATATTCTAGTGTGATTATGGGGAGGCAATGTTAGTAAGAATAAAGATATCAGCATCAGATAGAACTGGATTCAAATCCTATTACTATAACATACAAGATATGCAGCCTTTGGCAGCTTATATAATTTTTCTCAATTCTAGTTTCCTTCAGTGTTCCTTGAAAGTAAGAAAATCTACTTTCTAGGTGTGTTATGTAGAATTAACTGAAATAGTGCATATAAGGTATTCTGTCTAACATATAGTAAATGACTGATAAGCACATATCAACTCCCTTGCTCCCATACTTTCCATTGGGCCAGGTGGAGAAAAGAATAGATGAGGGAAGACTGTCATTTTCTAGGACTATAGAGCAGGATAAAAGTTAATAATGTTTTAAAAAGGTACAGAATTTCTAAGATAGACTTGGTTTCCAATATTTTGTCAGGTATTGGGCCTTGTGTTAGATGATGCAGTAGAAAATGTGTTTGGTGCTGGGCTTGGGAAAATGTTCAATGACCAGCTTAAATCCGCTATGGATTTAAATTTAGAGTTTAATTAAATGAATGTACAAATAAATTATGGTAACTATAATATGTCATGGAACAATTGATAGGAATGATGTATTGATCTGAAAAATAAGATCATACTTCCAGAGATGAGATTGATGACTCAGTACGGAAGCTAAGTTAATGATTTAGTGATGAATTTCAGATCTGCAGAGAAACTGAACCAGTCTCAGCGTGCAACTACCTTTGGACAACTTTCACTGACTGAAGAATTGCAGATAAGAACATTTTTGGCATGTTTCGAGAGTAATGGAATCCTTTGAATCAAATGCTTTTAAACCGTGATATCACATTGATTATTTTCCTAATTGCAACCCCTCTTCTTATGTGATGGTGCAGCCTCCGTGATTCTGCAGGCTAATGAGATGGGAACCACTCCACACTGCTTCAGTAACAATGTGCCCTCCAAATCATGTGTTGTTGCCTGGTGCTTAGGGCTGATATAACATTGCTTGCCTTTCCTCTTAGCCTGTTCGCTGAATATCTATTCATCCTTCAAGGCCCTGTCCAACCATCTCTTTCTTAGTCCTCTGACTCAAAGGGGATTTTACATTAAGGAGGATTTATTATTGATTGATTGATTGATTGATTGATTGCTGTGTTGGGTCCTCGTCTCTGTGCGAGGGCTTTCTCTAGTTGCGGCAAGCGGGGGCCATTCTTCATCGCGGTGCGCGGGTCTCTCATTATCGCGGCCTCTCTTGTTGCGGAGCACAGGCTCCAGATGCGCAGGCTCAGTAATTGTGGCTCACGGGCCTAGCTGCTCTACGGCATGCGGGATCTTCCCAGACCAGGGCTCGAACCCGTGTCACCTGCATTAGCAGGCAGACTCCCAACCACTGCGCCACCAGGGAAGCCCGGAGGTCTCTTTTTTTTAATGTTTATTTAACTACTCACTATGCAAAAGCCACTTCCTTTTATAGTAGATTTAATGTTGCTTGATACACATTGAGCGGTGGGTTGGTGTTTGGTTATGAGAATAGTTTTTAAATGATTCTCTTTGTTGTTGATGTTTCCACAGAATGTCACACTCATTCAAAGGAAGTTGTTTGACTGCCAGCACTAAAGGCTGTCAGAACTTGTGGGAGTGCTAAGTGGAACCAATCAAATTCTAACTGACCTGTTTCTACACTTCAATGACAAAGAGGAATTCCTCCTACTTTGTGAAGTGGAAAGGCTCAGCTCTCATACCTGGCTGAAGAGTTAGCCAATTTGGGGGACAGATTTTCCTTGCCACTTGAAGCTATAAACCTGGTCTTCCTTATTAATTAATTTTAGAAAATAATTCTGATGTAATTTTTATTGAATAAATAGACAATAAACTTTAAGTCTGACACACAAACAAGAAAATCTAGTTTAAATCCATTAACTAGGTAGAATGTACTTTTTGCCCCAAGGCAGAAAACATTTTTAGTCAAATTGAGAACCATTTCCAAAGTGATTTTTAGATGCCTTGTCAATTTTAATATCCCCATTGTATTTATTCTCAGATAAGTAGAGTTCCTGATTTGAAGAAGTGTAATGACAAATATTTTAAGATGAAACACATACGTAATTATTAGAAAATGTTTTGAAGCATTGCAAGAGATCAGTGAGAGTCTATTTTTAGGTTATTACAGACAACACATGAGGGAAAACACATTTTTGGGATAACTTGACTAGATTTATTCTTATTTAAGGTAGTCAGGAACAGTTAGATATTCTGATCTTTCCCTTAGTTTATTGCATCCTGCAGAATGGATGTATTCATTCACTGAACAGATGGATGTGTACACAAATAATTGCACAAATTATGATATTGCTATGAGGGAAACAGAGTGCTGAAGGTACACAAAATTCAAATGGGCTTGTCAGAGGAGTCACCTCTGTGAGGAGGGGAAACTGCAGCTGCATATGAGCAATGGGCAGGAGGAAGATCATTTTAGGCAGAGGGAGTGGTACATGGAGAAGAGGCAGGAAAGAGTGCCAGTGTCGATGGAACAAAATGCCAGTGTGGCTAGTGTGGAATGAGCCAAAGGGTCAGGGTTTTGAGATGGAAGCACAGGTAGATGAGGGCCAGATAGGGTGGAAGGTTAATATTGTGGTATAGCTACTCACTATGTACCCACAGAAATGAATGAATAAAAAAGCTTCATAACATAATGGGAACAATGTGCTTTTCTCTCTTCCATTTTGATGAATATGATCTTTCCTTTTTGCAGTCAGCCAGGCATCCATCTTCTTCATGCAGTGTGGGGAGTGGGGTTAATGTTATCGAAGTGAAAGACAAGTAAGAAGCCCAGCTTTGAATACCTAAATGGAAATTTTGAGCCCTCAATAAGACAATAGTGCTGAAAGCCAGGCCTTGTTCGCACCAAAAAGGGTTTCCTAAATTCCTGTGATCCAGGCTCATAGACTTGAACACTGAGTTTATTATAAACCATGGACAAAAGACACTCAAGAGATAAAGTAAGGGATTTTCTGCCATATGAGATGGGGAAAGCATACCTCTTCTGCCCTGGTAAAGGATAGAAATGGGAACGCTGAAAGAAGGCAATTTATGCAAATGGTCAGACGAAGTATTTTGACCTCTTACCTCTGAGCTGAAATCCCAGGGTGTGGAGCATGTTTCGTTGAAAGTGAAAGCTTACAGCACAGTTTTCCATTGACTTAGTGAGTAGACTACAGCAGAATAAAAATGGTGGTATGGTATGGTCAATCCCAAGACTTCCTCAGTGCTTGCGTGGGATTGAGGGCTCAGAAAGTTCTGCTTGACCAGTGGGGAATTCAGAAGTCAGCTGAAATGGGCCAGTGTATCTGCCATGCTCCTGCCATGCCCACAGCAAGGGGTCAGGAGGTCCCACAAAGAAGTCAAGTGTTAACAGCCTTGGCAAAGATCCAGATGAAGGATGTATAGGGGAAGGAAAAAATTTCCCTTTATGCTTTTTAGGTTCTTCTGGCTGGTCTAAGAATTAAATTGACATGAGACAGATTAACAGGTTAAAATCAAATTTAGTTACATACGTAATGGGACCGCATAAGAAAAATGAGACTCAAGGAGAAGTTAGGCAATTATATAAGATGGCTTATATGCCATCTGAGAGAAGGAGAAGGAGTAGAGTTGGGACTTCAAAGGGGAGGAAGGCAATTCACATGGAGATGGAAAAATAAATGTTTGGTATATAAATGTTTGCTATGCTATGCAGAGACAATGGGACACAGAATGGACTTTGGTCTCCAGGTCCAGGAGTTCCCCCTACCACAGCTAACCCATATTCTTCATAGATATCTATGGTGATAATGCGCTTCCTGGATCAGGCCCTTTATCTAAATTTTTTTGCGCAGTTAAGGAGGTAAAAAAGAAAGACTTCCTCAGTTATCTGTTTCTTAAAAATAATCAGCCTAAAATAATCCTCATGCCAAAGAGACACATTTTGGCTTGGCAAACTTGGCTTCCCTACAGATGTGACTGAGACTTAGAGAGTCTTGCACTCCAGTAAAGACTGAGATTGGGCTCAATTAGAAGGAGATGATCATAGTTCCCAAACTGAGCCAACTGAACAAACCAGCCAGGGATTTCAGCAATAGATGTCAGCAGGGAGCCAAGTGACCAGACAGATAAGGGACACGTTGCAGATTCCATAGAACACAAAGGAGAGCAGGAACCTGCTGGTTTGGGTCTGAGGCTACCTTTTTCCTGCCACTACAAGGTCATAGAAGCCCACCTGTCTATAAACTCAGATACCTCCTTGAAGAAAAACTGTGGGTTGGAGGAAATACATAAAACTGAACATTTACCAGATATGACTAAGATTTTAGAAAAAGAATATACAAGAGTATGATGAGGTAGCATTAATTAGCACTTTGTGTTAATTCATTCAATAAATAACCATTGAGTGTGTCTTATTTATCATGCACAGGGAATACAACAGACATTAACCCTTGTCCTCCTGGAGCTTACATTCTAGTGAGAGTAGTTCCCAGTTGAAGCTATAGAAAAAAAGAAAACAGAAAACACATAATTAGAAAAAAGAAAACACCTAATTAGAAAAATAAAGATGGGACAATTTATTTTCACATTCAATAGTAGTGTGTTATATATCTTTAATTCCACAACAATGGGATGAAAAGTATTCTGGTGGTATGCATGACCTTGCTGTGATTAAGAAGAGCTAAAAATGATTACAGAGTTTATTCCTGCTTGGACACTAACTTTAAATAACTTGACATCTTAACATGCAGTCAGTCATAGAGTCACAAAAATATGGGGCTGGAAAGGATCTTAGAGGTCATCCAGCCTGACATCTTAGTTTGACTGGTAAGGAAACACATGTGCAAAGAACTGAAGATACAATCACTGCTAGAGTTGGGATTTAAATATATGTTCCTTGACATTAGTCCAGGGCTCTTTATAATGGAACAGAGCTTCCATTCGGATCTTAGTAGAACATATTCATTGATTATTTCACCTTGATATCAATAGGCCCTTTCTTGGGCAGGCTCTTATGAGTATGGGGAACACAATGGGCCATGCGATGATGTTCAAGTAGGGTAGAGGATTAGTAGAAGTATAGACACTCATTAGAGGGGCTAGTTTCTTCTGTTTCTCTTTAGCATGTGAATGACAGCCCAGAAAAGGCCCAAGCAACCTCAGAGGCAGAGTGTCCACCAAGGTGACAACCTACTCAGTAGGGGTAAAAGCGAAGGCTCAGGAATGAGGCATCTGGGTTCAAATCCCAGCTCTACCACCTATCAACTAGCTTCATAATCAGTTGGGAACCTTGTAGCAGGAAAGTTTTTAAATAAAAAAATGGATCAAGTGCTGTCTCTAACAGTGCTGAGTTTTTGTTGTTGTTTGGTTTGGTTTGAGTTCTGGCACATTTTTAGGTGAGGTTCACGGTGTGAACAGGCAAAGGAGTTTTCTGTGGGAGGTAATGCCTGTAGGCAGAATGAACTGTCCGGTCTCCTCTTGGGGAGGAGCTCAGGGCCGTGGGAACAGAGGAGCTAGGGGGCCTCGAGGAAGGTTCGGAAGATGGAGGAGACGAGATCTTGCCAGTGGTGTTGATGGTGCCTTCACTGTCTGAGCTGGACTCAGAGTCACTGCCCCCGCAGTAGGCGCCCAAGCCTGGGAGGATGCAGATACAGACGGCAGCGAGCAGTGGATGGAGGGGCCGCTCAGGGATGTGCTTCCAAGATACCCGCAGGATGGGGCTTCTTGATTCTTGTCATCTGGGTCAGGGGCCGATGACAGTCTTTTCACACTGTTGTCCCTCTCTGAGCTCTTATGCTTCACAGCTCCCGCCAATAGCTTTGCCTGGGAGAATTTGTTCTTGGTGCCTGTACGTGTGTGTAGGGGGTGGGAGTGAAAGGGTTAGGCTAAGTCATACTGAAAAAGAGTTCACCATAATAGGAAAAATACAAAAATCATTTCTAATCCCCACCCCCAGAAAGAAACTATTCAAAATAAATTATCTTTAGTATATTTTAATAGGAGATTTAGCCTGTTTATTTTTATGATAAATTTTAGTATTTTGCACAGTACAGTTGTTAATTTAAAGACTATATTTTTGCAATTTAAGCCACAATAGTGAGGTTCTTTCATCTTATTGAACACTACATTAAATTTGAATAAGTTAGCAAAGCAAACTTTTCTCTCAAATATTAAGTTTAAATGCTGTTAGAGAAAAAGTTAATGAAAACATTTAAGAAATACATATTTTTCTTTGTGCCAAGTGACTAACTTACAGTTATCTTCTTATGGCTCCTTAAGTTCTAAGATTGGATTTAAAAATAAATATAGTGCATGATATAAGTGGGAACCTAAGTTTTCTACCTTAACTTCAGAGCAAAAAGAATATAAACCTAATGCAAGCAATGATGTTATTTTATGGATTTTCTGTAATTAGTTTAACAACATTCAGATTCTGCAGTTGATAATCAAGCCTTTGAGCCTCAAGTAAGATTGTATACTTGCTTGTCATTTGAACTGTACCTTGGTTAGATGTTTATTAGTATTCCTGTTGAGTTCCTTCCATCATGTTAATGAAGAAGTCATCTCAGTTTTCTAAAATCAAAGTAGACAAAACGAAAGTTAATAATAGAACTAGGACTAGAACCCACTTATTTTATTTTTAGTTCAATGCATTCTCAGACTGATTCCATTTCCTAGTGTGGATTAGAACTGCTCAATATGATCAATGATTTATTTTTAATTCTCTTCTTCTTTGTCTCTCCTCTGGGAGGAGAAAAAAAAAAGGTGTTCTTGCTCCTGTGGACATATTTAGAGGGTGCTAAGAGCTACAGATTGTCACCATATAGATCATACACCCCTCTGTGACATTTGATCCTTATTTGTATGGATTATTCAACTAAAGCATGTGTGTTTCTCAGTTTTTTCACCTTTTATTACATGTATATTTTAAAAACATTTTAATCATGCTTTGAGATGGTTTATTTTATTACATAACATACCTCTGGCCTGGAATCTCATGACATTATCGATTGAGTAGAAATTTTTTTAGTGATTTAGATATAGGAATGTCTCCAAAATAAGTTATATTAAAATATGGGGATTCGCCTTATCTGTATCTTGAACAAAAGTCCCTGCAGTGTGAGTCTAAGTCTTCCAAGTAAAACAATTTTTAATGTCACTTATTTTCAGCTGTTCACAACTTCTTATATCTACTTTTCTTTCTTTTTATTTTCATAAATTAAAATTTGATTGTATAATATAAAAACCTTATGTTCCCAGGGAGTTTTGGGGGGCTTAAAAAATTGTGTTTCTATGTGTGTGTGTGTTTCCATATCTTTTTTGCAGTGTCCCCTCTTAGTTGGAAAACTACACTTGCGTACAGATATCTGGGTACAATGTCTCTGATGGAATTAAGAAATTTTTGTTTTTCTAACTTTTGTAGCTCCGGCTAGCTTCACAGGGGTTTCTATCAGTTGAAATGGCATCTTCGACTTCAGCCAAGTGTAGGTTATTAGGTTATGAGTGCCAAAAATGTTGAGTCGTCTCCACACTTCATCCAGCGAGAATAAAAGCAAGATTGTAAAATAATTATAATCTCTTGAATCCAAGCCAGCTATGCAGCCTGAGTCCATCTTTCTTCATTAATTTGTATACAGTTCTTATTTTAACAGAACAAACTTTCAGAGGGTACTCACATGGGACTGCTGAACCAGCTGTACAACTTTTATTTTGAAGAAAAAAGTTGAGCCTCAGAACGGGCTGTTTTAAAGACAGGGAGGGACTTAGATTTTCCGAGCTTGACCAGCATGTGGAAGGAGTGCTCTCATGGCTGCAATAACCTAGGGAGCTCCTACCTGGGTGCCACGGGGGTAGGAAGGTTTCTGTTTGTTTTGTTCTGTTTCTGAGGGTCCTGTGCACTTCTCTTGTCCATGTCAACGTGACTCGGTGTTTTTGCACACCCTGCTCTGTGGGGGAGTGCCCCAACGTGCCTGTCTTATGTGGCCTCTATGGACACACTGCTCAGCTGGCAGAGAGCAGGGAAGTTTTCTCGAGCACCCAAAAAGAGAAAGAGAAAACTACTTTTTCCTTCTGGGCTCCTTGCAGCACAATAGATCAGGATAAGCTTCCACATTCTCTCCCTGGATTTCTGGAGTGGTTTCCAGGAACAAGTTAAACTTTCACCTTTAAATGGATGACCATGTCACAATCAGGAGGAAACATCTCCAAAGACCCATCTTTAGGTAAGTCATGCTACATCCTAGGTGGCTCCAGGGCTATCAGGAAAAGTATTTTCTCTTTTTCATACTTAACTTGGGAATTCTGGCACTAAGCTACAGCAAAGCAATAAAGAGTGTGCCTAAAGTTTAACTTCATGCATACTGAAGGAGTCCTTTTATTTTCTATTTTCTGAAACCCTATGCCCAAGCTTTTATTAATTCTTCAAAATGTATTTTAGAAATGCATTGCATTAGCTTTTTATGCACATGAATGACATAGCACTGGAAAAACTTCTGAAACATTATGCAATCCCTCCCTGTTTCTAGTGGTTGCATAGCCCTGTAAATGGGAAAGGTTGTGCTTGGTTCTTTCAACTGATTTCGCTCAGAAGTAGTATTTCAGTGCTGTGAATGCTACACGTTTTTGAAGTAATATATGGAGAGACAAATTTGAACTTGATGGCTATTATACTAGAGTGTGTACATCTTACAGCTAGTTCAGGAGTATCTGTATAGCAGTTAAAGAAACAGTAGGGCAATAGGAGATATTTTACACTGGGGTGGAATTTTGGGCCAGGCAGAATGTAGATCTAGTATAATGGATTGGGCTAAGGTTTTATTTTGAGGGGAGAGACACTCTTTTTCTAAGAGAGCAGCAATTTCTTCATTGACTCTATAACTCTTGATTCTTTAGTTACCTGTTACGTGCTTTAGAATCCAGAATTGGGAATTAAGAATTTTAAAGTAGCTAGAAAATGAACACAAACAATTTCTGCCTCTTAAAACAGACAATTAAAAAAAGTTAATTAGATAACAAATTTGTGTTTCCCCCCAGATAATATCTTAAATATAGCAGAGATACTACATGTTAACAATACTAAATTTTAAAGTCAATTTGCAGCCACTGGTTGTTGATCTTGAATTAACAACAGGATGATAGAAGTTTATGGGTGGAATTCCTGACATTCTGTGGTTGTTAAATAATGAATAAGAGTGGGCCTCAAGGAGTATAGTTATATAAAATGTTTCCATTTTATGTATTGATTAAGCATTACAACAATATTATTGGTAGCAAATAATATACTCTTGCAATGCTTAAAACAAAATGTTAGCCCAAATCTGTTTTAAAACCTTTTGAAGATAAATATTTTTAAATCTATATTATGGATTTCATATAATGTGTCTACTTAAATATGCATTTGTAAATTTAACCAAAAATCCAAAATGACCCCCCCAAGATGTGTATTCGCCGGCCATATTTCTTATGTCAAGAACTGGAAAAGTTCTTCCAGTCCCTACGTAATTCACTTCTATTTTCTCTCAAGTGCATGTGTGACTTCAAAGAGGTATGAGAGTTGCACAGATAATTCCAAACTCAACCGCACTGAGGCATCACTTGAAGAGGGCACCTTCAGAAGTTCAGGAGGGCAAGGTTAAGTTGGATAAAATCAGATCCACTTAGCCATCAACTTTAGTGTATTACTCCATTGTGGAGCTGTTGCAATTTGTGGCAGGTGATCTTTCATTGGTTTATGCCAAATCCTTGTCTCCTCCTGATAAATTATATGCTAAGGTGCCACTCGCAGGGGAATTGCAATTCGACTGTGCTTCTGTTATTTTTCATATGAAGAGCAGATCCTTTGTGGAAGGTGGGATTCTTTGTCCAGATAATTAGAATAAAATTTGGTAAATTCAAATGATTGCTTCATCATCCTGATGACCTAGAACAGAAAACACAGCTACCAAAGAGGACATACTTTCACCCAGGCAATTATTTCAAGTAAGTGTTGAAATGGGTCCCTGACTGAAAACAGGTTAAGGCTAGATGTGGGGTGGGATTGATTGGTCAACTGGCATGTTGACAGCTGACTTTGCTTTAATCAGGATGTGATTGTGATGAGGGAAAAGGGAGGTGGAGAGTATCTTAAAAGATCCAAATGACTAGATGTAATTCCTCAGAGAAAGTTTTAGACTATTCTTTAGTAAAATGCAGCATGGGCTTTCTAATAGCTAGTTGTGCTTTTGGGCAAGCTGGGAAGTGGTTTAAGCTTGGCTTTGGCATCTTTGGCCCATATCCCATGTCTCACTTCATTTTCTTGTCAGCCTCCTTTCGCAGCTCCCTTGTCCTCTTGGTCTCTTCCTGGGCTGTCCAGGCTTTCACACTGAGACATCCTTCTAGGCCTGCCCTTTCTGGTCAGAGACCCATGTACCAGACTTTTCCTTCTCAGTATGTACTTGTGTGCACCCCACTTCCTAAGGGCTTTGCACACTGGTTCTCAATCCACATGGTAAGCAAATCTGTGCTAGAATGTTTCATATGCGCTAGTTTATAAGTTTAACAGAAATTTTGTGAAGTATCTTTGCTTTTTATAAATAATTCATTTAAAATTTTAGTCTTTAAGAGAGATCAGCCCAGAATTTATTTTAGGAACATCTGACATATTGACACCATTCAAATTTCTATATACATGCTACTTTCTTCTGGAGTTGAACCCACAGCTTTAATTCAATTCACCTGGCATTCTCTGGTTGACTAGACGTGTCCATAATCTGGGATATGGCACTGGGGAGGCCAGACATGATAACAAAAAACAAGCCTTACCTGCCCTCACAAGGCAGATCATCTAGTATATATCTAAGTAACCATGGCACAGGCCGATGATGGGTGCCAAAAAAGAGATAACAACATCGTGGGAAATTATAATGGAAAAGACAGATTTCAGACTAATCTGGTACCTAAGTGAATTAAGAAAGATAAGAGCAAGATTTTTTAAATTTAATTTTTGAGACTGAATTAATATCAATTTTTCATCAGCATGATCTCCCTAAATTTCAGATAGTAAAAGTCATCCATCAAGTGTAAAAAATTAGTTGAGAGGTTTTTAGAGGAGATGATGAATATTGAAATTCCATGGCTGGTATGCTATTGGGAAGGCTGGGAGGAATCTTACATGCTATTAAGAAACTGCCTCTAAGAATGTGTCTCCTACAGTGCTGATTCCCAAACCATTTCACATAGTTAGGTTATTAAATCTATGTTTTAAAAGTCTATCATGGAAATTTTAGATATACATTTTCATGTCAGATCTGTGAAGCAAGGAACAAAGGCAGAGTTTCTCTTATGGCCGAGGCGGGAGTATATATGATCTCTTTCATGCATTTCACATGTTACTTTGGTATCAATGAGACTATTCAGCCCTGAGCATATATAAATGATGCATCTCAGACATATTTTGTGGTTCTGCCTGCAGATGTTCTTGCAGCTCAGACTTGTACCGAGAAGAGATGGTTCTCCCTTTACTCAAGAGAAACACTTTAGGCTTTATATTGTAATTTTCCAGGAAGGAAACACTATTACAAAACATGTATTAATGTGTTTTCCATCAACAACACTGAGTTTGTTCCTCAGCACTTAGAAAATAAAATTGCATAGATCTTTAAAATCCAAGATATGAATCAACACGATATGAGAGCCCTCTGATACACACATTCTTTAGACCTTTAAAAACTTCTTTTTCTGTATTACCACAGAATTTTATCTCTAGTAATCATAATTAATCTCTTTATATAAAAAGATTCATCAATTTACAGCACATTTCAGATGAAGTACCTTTACGTAACTTCAGTAAAACAATTGCTGAAGACACTTCCATCTTACTGCATACTCATATTGCTTAGTGAACTTTCTATACTCCCAGCAGATGAATCAATCTTAGACTTTGATACATGAAAAATCTGTTTCTCCTAATAAAATTGCATCTGTGAAAATAATTCCTATCTGAATTTCACTGCCATGAAGTGTTTAAGTCTGGGGTTTTGTTGTAATTATCTCCTCCCACTTGATTTGATATTTTATTTTATCAAATTCTATTGTATGTGCATCTTTTCTTTTTCTGTTTGTTGCTTCAAATTCTTTCTGAAAGTAGGTAGAAAAATGAATTTAAAAAATAAATTGAAACTCTTCTTACATGTTAAGCCTTATTTAGTGTTTTTTAGAACCAACAACCTTTTGAACCTCTTTCAGAATTCAAAAGTGGTTAAGTTATTTTTGGGGTGACTTCTCATTAGAAGTAGCACTAAAAAGCCACAAATGAAATCATACAAATAGTTCTTCATCAGCCCTAGAATTGAGAACTGGTCTATGCATCCTGGAGCTGAGACAGTAAAGTGCAAGTCGAATGGCTGCCAGGGCCCAAGACCAATGAAAATCATGCTGGGTTCTTCATAGCATTTAGAACATGCTGTTTCTTCTCTTTATGTCTTTTCAAAGTTTTATTTTTACAAGTGTCTGTTAGCAGAGGAATTCTGAGTGTGTTTTTGGCAGGCATATTCTCTTCACATGAAGATGTAGAAAGCAGTGAGATGCCTAGGAAAAGAAAAGCGGTCCTAATTTTGTTTGTTTGTGGACCTACTGGGGATGGTTAGTACCCTATTGCTGGGTCTGAATTCTAATTTCTAGGTTGTGATCTATTCTTTATAGAGAAATAGCATAAAATATCTGTTACATATTTTAAATCATATACCTTTTGGAGTGTAATCATTTTTATTTAGTCCCACTTTATGCTAAGTGTATTAACATCAGTGTCAAAGCTAGATCGGAAGTTGCCAATATGGAGGGATGACACCACATTTCTGATATTTAGACAGTAATAAGTAATCAGTAATATTACTGATTTTTAGACAGTAATAAGGTGGAGCACCTGACTGCTTTGCCAATTTACAGTAGTTTTCTAGGTGTTAATTATTCCATGTTTCAGACCCATTTCCTTCAGTGTTTTGGGAACAATAGAAAACGTGAACAAATAATATAAAATGCAAAATCACTTCAAAATTTAAAGAAATTGTAATACATTATAGGACATTGGTATTTTTGTCTCATAAATATTTAAGTATTTATGACATTCTGTGCTTTAAGTCTCTTCTTAACACCTTCTCACAAAAAAATGTGTACTTTAGAGAGAAATGTATTTAGTATAAAGTCATCAAAGTGAAAAGTAATTACATGGAAAAAAAGTGTGAACTGTTGAAGTAGAATGGTATATATTTTTTTGTTTGTTTTTGTTTCTAATTTATTTATTTATTTATTCATTTTTTGGCTGTGTTGGGTCTTCGTTTCTGTGCAAGGGCTTTCTCCAGTTGTGGCGAGCGGGGGCCACTCTTCATCGCGGTGCGCGGGCCTATCACTATCGCGGCCTCTCTTCTTGCGGAGCACAAGCTCCAGATGCGCAGGCTCAGTAGTTGTGGCGCACGGGCCCAGTCGCTCCGTGGCACGCGGGATCTTCCCAGACCAGGGCTCGAACCCGTGTCCCCTGCATTGGCAGGCAGATTCTCAACCACTGCCCCACCAGGGAAGCCCTAGAATGGTATATTAAAGACCTTTTCTTTTATGAAATGTATTTCCTCATAAGAAAAAGCTCTATGTAAATCAAATCCAAAATATAATATAACTCTATATCTATGAAAATATTTTGCCAGTTTTTGTTTCTAGGTGATTGTGAATTCATTTATTTAAAAAAGAGAGAAAAAGGAAAATGAATTGACTTGCAATGGCTACATAGTTGTATACTGGAAATTTAGTTTCAGGGTTTTGTTTTAAATGATAATTTTTACGTAAGTGACAATTAATTGATTGATAGAACAAAATAATTAACATTTAAGTTATTTCCACTTGCTATGAGAGTGAAAAATACTTCTGGAGGTGGGAGGGAGGGAGACGCAAGAGGGAAGAGATATGGGGATATATGTATATGTATAACTGATTCACTTTGTTATAAAGCAGAAACTAACACACCACTGTAAAGCAATTATACTCCAATAAAGATGTTAAAAAAAAAAAAACTTCTGGAAAATAGACATAATGATATGAATTTAAAGTCTGTGACATTATCAGACACAATGCTAATTAATAGAAGAACAAATATATTTTATAACAGACATATTCATTACAAATTAAACTTTTAGTTGTCTAGGTCAAGATGTTGTTGCTGCTGGTCAAAGGTCACTGTATGACTTATAGGGAAGGAATAGACACAATTGATCTTTAAAATAAATTACGAAGATCAGGGTAAAACAACAAATACATTTGAATGTAAGACAGGAAATGTTTATCAAGGAAAAAACTATCAGACATTGTGGTGCCTTTTTTTCCCCCAGTTGTGATAAAAGTAGCTCTAATTTTTAAATGGTCATCACAAATAGATAAACTGTAATTTATCATACATTTTAAAGTCAGGAAGTGAGTAATTCACTCCTTCTGATATTATTTCACCCACAATTCACAAAAATTTCAATTATTTCCAATAAACTTATCATCACTAGTGGCAGCAATAGCAGTAGGTGGTAACAATACCAAGAGCTACTCTTCATCAAAATCTTAGCATATTTTTAGACAAGGTACAAGCATATATTCTTCAGGGCAACTTCATGAGGAAGTATTAAATTCATAATTAATAATTTTGGGTATGGATCCAGGAAAAAGGAATAGATTAAAACATGGGAAAGCATCTCTCACTCAGGAGCTATGCAAATTTTGTTTTCTAAGCTAGAGGTGCTTGGTGCTGTTTGCGTTCATCTAGGACATCGGTGTGATTTAGAAACTGCTTTTCAAAGATCTGAAATGTTTGAAATGAGGAAAATCAAGATTATGCAGGTAAAATGATCTAGTGGGGATAATTATACGGTTTTATACCATCTGGAAAATTTTATATTTGGAATAATCAGCCTGTTACCTATAGTTTTAGGTAAAAAGCAATGAAAAATAATAATAATAGCAATGAAAAAATAATAGTAAGGTTAAAGATGACCTGTAGGTTTATAGAGAATAAGGTTAAAGAAGTCTGCAGTATTTATAAACCTAGTCTCTTTGGTTCTGTGACTCAACATGACATAATTTTGATAGTTCTCATGGGAAAGCTTCAGTTTATTTACGTATTTGATTAAGGCCACTTGGACCTGATCTCTAATTGAGGAAAATCCAACGTTTCCTGAATTGGAGCTGCTGGAAGTGTAGGGGGCAAGTCACAGTGCTTTTGAAGGAACAGATGATAAAGCTTCCAGAGTTATCTTTGTAACATCCCAAGCCTGCTCCATTAGAGTCATATTTTTTGTTATGGAGAAGTGTTAATTCTGAGTCAAATTTGTGTCCATTTTTGGTGTTTTGGTGACTCTAGCTTTTAGGATCTTAGGATGTTATTTTTAGAAGTGTTGTTTATTACATCAAAACAGATATTTAAATGTTAATTATATACTCATTAACAAATTGTTTTTAGGCATTGAAAGTCATGAGCTTTTATTATGAAAATCATCGCTTCAGCTTTAAAAATATTAATATTTAATTTGACATTTTTAAGGATCAAAGAGCTTGGAACAAGTTGTTTGAAGACCTGTGGTAATGAAGAACAGTAGGGTTGTATCTTTAACATACAAATGTGGCGATTTTTTGAGTCCTAATTAAAGAAGGAAAAGAAAATTGTAGTAGGTCAAGTCACTTTTAAATTGTATCATTAAATTAAAATTTGGATGAAATTAGGGACGTGATAATCTGGACCACGTGTCTGTTGGAGATCGCTAAGGAAGATTTCAAATGCTTATTACCATTCCAGTGTTGATGTCTTTGAGAAACAACTAATAGAAAAACAGAGACTCTGTAATTTCTGTGCCCACTAATTAAGCATTGGCTTCTCAGTCCAGCTGCATCCAATTGTTTCTAATTCTGTGATCCCATGTCATTTTATCTGCATCTCTTTTACTGCACGTTTCACTCCAGTCTATTATAATTACTTAAGGGGATCAACTCTCCTCCAAAACTGTAGGATTCCTAAGGCTGGAATCCATATTGAATCTCTGTATTTCCTATAACTTTTGGTAGAATGTGAGTCATAAGTAAGAACTTACCAAGTCTTTAAACTTAAATACCTAAAGGGACCAGGTCAGCACTGTAAATGTTTGAAATAGGAAGTGCTGGGAACTGTGATAGATGGAAAACACGAAACATTTGGTTTCACATTTTTAAAAACACTGATAGACTGAACAAACTCCAACTGAAGCCTGTTAGCTGTTGACCCTTAAAACGAATGAATGATAGAATGAATAATTTGTTTCCTTAGGTCCACATAGTGGTCATCTCTCCATTTTCAGGGTGAATGATGGCCAATGAATCTTGGATGAAAATTCTGGCAGCTACATCCAAGAGGATTACTAGAGGAGTGGGTACTTGGCTCTTGTTTCTAATACCAGTTAAAGAATGAGAAAACCAATATACTCCACAACATACTTATACTGATGATCTGTATATAATTTTGTAGCATTAAAGGAATAGATGAAGAAATATATAATTGTTGAATGAATAAAATGCATTCATTTTAGCCCCAACTTGAATTATCCTAGAATCAGGGAATTCAACACTGATATCCTTGAACAACTATGACTTGTTAGAAAGTACTTTCTCAAAAGGAAATCTGTCTTCCTATCAATACAGATTTTTCTCTCTTAGTAGAACTGGCACAAGAAGGATCCAAATGTTCTCTTTCACAGGACAGCCTTTCAAACACTGAAGACAATTGTGCCAGCTATCGCTGTTTTTAAATCTCCCTAAAGCATAGCGACTTAAAATGACATGAGTCTATAGATTAGCTGAGTGGTTCTGTGATCTGTGCCAAAGTTGGTTGATCTCAATGAAGCTTTCTCATGCAACTGTGGCCAGATGGTGGGTTTGCTGTGAGCTGGCTGGTCTAGGAGGACCTTGGTTATACAACTTGGGTTTCTTCCATGTGTACCTCTTATCCCTCCAGGAGGTTAGACTGGACATGTTCTCACGGTAATAACAGGAATTCATGAAAAGAAGGATAAACTTACACTTTTTCAAGTCTCTCTTTGAGTCAAGTTGCTACTTCTCATTGGAAAAATCAGAAAGTTACAAGACCAAGACCAGAATTGGTGGGGGAGGGCATTAATAAAAGGAAACACATTAATTAATACAATTAATGCTCTTCGAAAGCTCTTATGCTCTTTCTGATTCTTCTTTCCTTTAGTTCAGCCATAGTTCATTCAGTCATTGAAGATACAGCAATAATTTGAAATTTTCTTTCATGCTGTTAAAGTTATCTGAGTGACCAGGGAGAATAGGAAAAAATATATGGTAACAGAATAGTGAAGTCTAGTTGACCCTTCGGTGGCTGATGGGTCAAATGTGCCTTACCTGACTCCAGGGTTATAGCATGCCTGAGATTCCTGGTTTAAAAAGTTAAAAAAAGTTTAAAGTTAAAGAAGTTTCCCCTAATTGCTCAAAACATGAGCTATTACACCCATAATGACCTATACTTTCCTAATTCCTCTTGGAGAATTGATTTTTACCAAGTGTCATGCTAACAGACTTGAGAAAATTAGTTATTTTAATAAAAGCTGAATATAGTTAATTACATAATTTTGGGCAATTCGATTCCAATTCCATTAAAACTAAGACATGGAAAGAAGGCCTTGTAAATAGTAAAATAAAATAATACTTTCTTATGCATTTGAATAATATTCGTCTCATCCATAATGTGTATTCTCTAGGGATTTATGATTATTATCTTTTAAAAATGATTTATTTTTATGGGATAGATTTATGATATTGTTTTCTATTACTGAACCCTCCCAAACACTACCATAATGAGTAAATGTTTTCATAAAAGCCACAAATTATAAAATTTCTCTTTTAAATCATTGATTCACAAAATGAATGTTTGCTACTGACATTAGAATTGCAGCTTACAGAACTAAACTGAACTAAACTAAATTAACTACACCAAACTAAAACAAAACAAAATAAACTTCAGAAGTTAACCTCAGGGATTCAGCTTCAGTAGGTCTGGGAGTAGAAAGCTTTGATTATTTCTTCATGCTCCCGGTTCTATGCTGATTGACAGCTAGATTGGGAGCCACTTTCCTTAATGATATAATTTACATACGATAGGAATGGAAAAGCAGAGTAGTTTGGAAAACCTTTTAATAAAATTAGCATCAACATTGGAAATGTAAGCCCAATAATTTTTTTCAGGTGAAATGAATTTTGTTAATTTAATAAACAGGTAAAATATATTCTATGTGAAGCAGTATATCACCTCCCCTTACTCTCCCACCTCTGGCAACCACCAGTCTGTGCTCTGTATCTATGAGCTTGTTTTTTGTTTTGTTTTGTTTTAGATTCCACATATAGGTGAGATCATACAGTACTTTCTTTTTTCATTCAAAAATGTCTATGGGTACAGGGATCTGTGCATATGAAGAGGGGTAAGTTTCTCCTCTAAAAAATCTTTAACCCTTTTTTAGGATGTAGGTCTATAAAGTACAGAGACAAATTATCATGGACTCCAGAGCAATTGTTCTCAGCATTGGCTGTCTTACAATCACTGGGGAATTGAAAATCCCAATACCAGGGTTGTATCTCAGACCTATTATATCAAAATTGCTGGATGAGACTCAGGAATCAGTGTTTTTTTAAAACTCTCTGGGTATTTCTAATGTATAGCCAAGTTTGAGAACTACTGCCTTAACGAGAAGCACACATGAAAGACAATGACAGAAGAGGGAGGAACATTTGAGGATGAACATTGAAGGGTACATAGGCTTTTGACAGGCAAGTAGCAGAAAGAAAGGACATCAAAAAGATGGCATAGCATACACAAAGACATGGGAATACAAAAGTGCGTGAAGTGTTTGGGAGAGTTCTGCCAATAGGGAGAATTCCTGAATGGCCAGCATAGAGCTGAGCTTCTGTGTGTGGAAAAGATGTGTAGCTGAAAGCTTGGTTAGGGCTAGCAAGTCAAGGGCCATACTGCATTTATTTTGTAAATATGTGCTGTCACCCATCTGGTCTGTTGTTAAAACCGACAAACCTGATGAACCAAACTCCTGAGCTCGGAATTTCCAAAATGCTTTTTCATCATAGGGCACTATTCCCCCGAGATACTCTGAACAAAACATCAAATAAGTTTGGAAAATACTGCCTGTCATACTCATTCTCCTCTTAGAGATTTACAAGGAATATTAGAATTCGTGCAGTAAAATAAGATTGTTTACTCCAGTATTTCCCAAATCATATTCTATTTCTATATAATGCATATTAATATCTCCAGAAATTAATGTTTCAAAGTACACATTTTTGTTCCCCTAAATTTTTTCAGAAAATGTCTCCTTTATTTTTCTGAAATTCATTTTGTTTTCAGGTAGTCTTGTTTTCATCCTTTAATTATTTCTTTTCTTATGTTACCTAGAATATAGTCTGACCCCAAGAAATGTCTCCATAGTTAACATTTTTTATCTACTCTTAGAGAAGCTTAGGCAAAAAAATGTTGCCTAGTTCAGAGAATAGTTAATGTTCTATTACATAACTGTGATGGTGTGAGTTTAAAAAAAGGAAAAGAAATATTTTGAAAAGATTGAGAAGTGATGAACAAAGTCACATTATTGAAACAGCTGAGGGCAAATTAAGAAATAACAGATGGGAGCTATGTGTGGATTATCACACCCAGGTATCACTGTACACACAAGTTTGGCAGCATTTTACCCAACTCTTTTGCTTTTTTTAAAAAAGCATTGCCCTTAAATTCATGCTTAGTGAAATGTAGACTGTTCAATCTACAAATAACTCCATTTTGAATAATGATGGCTTGTGCTTGTGTAGAATCCCATATCAAGGGTTTAAAAAATTATTTTTACATCTGTTATACTATCTGTTCACATGATATCCTTATGAAATAGAATGAAAACTATATAGATCCCTATTTCATAGGTGAAGAAAGAAATTGAGGCTCAAGGGGTCACAGCAAGTCAGAGGAAGAAACATTGAAGAGTACTGACATTAAGAACAAGCAGTTAAGTGTGGCTTCTATTACAGATTGCACCTTCCTAACAGATAATGTTAGGAGACCTTAATGTGTATGTCAGGGCAGCTATACAATCATTCCTTAAGGTATAACACATTCGCACTTGCCAACGAAGTCACCTGAATCATTTAAAAAATTTTTAGCTACTCAGAATTATTTAATACACACGATATACATGAAAATTTTCTTTTCTGGAGGTGAAGCAAGGGGAAAAAAATGAGCAAAAGTAAATTACTATGTGTCCTCTGAGCCATATGATTTACTGTGAGGACTTTACAAACATAGGTTTGACATGTCATATATTAGGCCCTTACTAGGAATTTTAGGATATAAAATACTGTCTCTAGAAGAAGTAAAGAAAGAGGAGGGAATAGAAAGGTAAAGTTCAGGCAGTTACTTTGAAAGTGTTTCTAAACAGAAGAGATTTGTTTCTACCATAATATAAACTGCATTTTCCAAGGTAGCGGAAAGACCCTTGCAGATACTGAAGGATGTGGCTTCTAGATTGTGTAAGACTAGAACTAAATTTCATTGTGACTTCATTATGAATTCATTAATAGAAACGATTAAAATCTAATTTGACAGTTGCCACCTTATTAATCTTTTTTTTTCAGGCTTTACTTTCGGTAAATATCCTAATACACAAAATGCTTGAAATTTACTGTTTGATGGTGTTTTATTTTAATGTATTTAAGATCGTTCTTGAGTGCCATAAAACTCCCATGTTTTGTTATTTAAAAGTTTTTTTCTTTATTGTGATAGTTTTTCTAAAATATTATACTAAGAATCTATTTTTTAGAGGGAAAATAAATCCCACATTCTATTAGGGAAACAATACAGTGCCCTTATAAGGCTATTTTCTCTGTCTTAAGAATCAAATATTTAAAAAATTAAAAAAAAGATATTTGGTTTTGTGGTACAGGGTGGTAAAGACACAATTTGTTTAAAATACATTCCATTTCTAGAGTAGATTCATTATTTCTTGATATTTGTTTATTTAAATAATGAAAAACACTTTCTGACTACATTCTGACTACATTTTAAACAGCTGTTGTTACTAAATAACCATTGACCTAGACTTTATATAAAAATTCTTATTAATTCTGTATACCAGCTTTTAGACAAACTCATGTGGAAGTTGAATTGTTAAAGTTGAATAATTTTCATCGATGTATATCATCAGGATAATTTGTTCTGCTTAATCCTTCTTCTTACCTACCAACACATTGTTTTCCTCTCTCTTATTAGCGCAGTTGGGAATTTAGCCCCATTTAATGGAGGCTATGTCAATGCTGCGCTGGTGAATGACTAGCTTACATCTAATTTTTTAACTTGTTTCTCTCATAAATGTCTAGATAAAAATATGATTGTTGCTCCTTCCCACTCTCTGCTCTTTTCTTTCCTCCTCCTCTGTTGCCAGACCCCAGAATGCCTAACATTACTCAGAAAACTAATGGTTATGCCTATTAGTGTGTTATCCTGAGGTGTTCTACCTCCGAGTGTAAACATTAGAACATTTAAGGCCACCTTAAAGCTGTGAGTTTAACTCTGAGGAGATAATGGCCTTAGGACTTCCAGGTGGAGTATTAGTTCTGAATTTTCCCTTAAAGATTGAGATGCCAAGGGAAGGATCTGGAATTCCACGTTTAAGACTTGTCTTAGACTAGAATGTTTAGGTGACATCTCCATAACTTATTGAGTAAGTTGAAGAGCTCATTCTAAAATAATTTTCCCCTAGGTTTTCTACTCCATCAAGTTACTGTTCAATCTCTCTTTCTTCCATTCATTAGTTTTTAAAATGTAGACTGCCTGTTGCTTCCACATCCTCTCATTACTTTCTCCAGTCTCTTGCAAAACTATCTCCTTTCATAATCTCAATTATCTTCTCTGTTAGGTGATTCCTAAATCTACATTTGTAGATCTCAGCTCTATCCAGAGTGACAATATCTTCCCATCTCAGACATGTTTCACCTGAATGACCTCCTGATACCTGATACTAATCTGTCACAAAGAGATTTATTATAACACATACTTACTCTATAAGAGTAAGTTCAGGTGTATATGTGTGCTTGTCTCTTGCAACATTAGTGCCCCATGAGAGTTAATAGTTTTACACACATGTACACACACACACATTACTACACTATTTCCTAGAACTTTATTATGTTTATGTAAAATGTAAATATTTAAGAGGATGATATGATATTTAGTGTTTCCTAAATTGATATTAGAAATCTTTGTGTTAAATATCTACAAAGATATTAAAGTCTCCAGTAAACTGTCGTTTGAGAAATATTGCTTAGACGAACAGCCTAAGCCCAGCTACTTTGTTGACAGCTATTAAGGAAAGCATAAAATGTTTCCCTCTTGCCATTTAGACTTGAAATCTCAGTTATTTTTGATGCCTCCCTACTTCTTATCTTCCATAACAAAACAAATATCAAGTCCTTTCAGTTATGTCCTTAGAAAATTACACATTTCTCTCCTCTTTCCTTTGTGACTTTTTACTTCAAAACATTTTCCCCCTCATCTAAAATGTTATATTTTCCAAACTGACCTTCTAATCTCCACCCCTTCCTTTCACAGTTCCTTGTTTCTAGAGTTATCAGATTAGTCTTTAGAGCTTTGTCATGGTTATGTCACTACCTTCTTCCATAATTTTCAGTGACCCTTCATTTTCAACTAAGTGACATATTGACTCTTCTGGCATTCCAGACACTTTATACCTACTCTTCGTTTACCTCATCTCCTTCTTCCTTTCACAAATTCCCATGCTACATTCATTTTGGATGACTCCTTGTCCCCTAGGACTGTCTTATACTTCCCTTCTTGAGCTTATGTCCACTCTGCTTCCTCTACTTCAGTGCCTCTCCTCCATCTCCTGTCTGAATTTACTCTCTGTCCTCTTCAAGTCCATGCTTCAAGTCCTAATTCAAATGCTACTGTCTTCATGAAGTGTTCCCTGATTTTTCCAGCAAAAATAAGCTTCTCTTCTTTTGTGCTTTAATGATAGTAACACATTTTTTTCTCGTAGCTCTGTATTTCTGAGCATATTTGTAAGAAATTGGTATAATAATTTATTATTTAGTTCATATCCTATCTTCCCTTAGTATAAACTTATTGATGACTGAGGCTTTGTCATGTTTATAGAATTATAAAATGATCAGGTTGAAAAAACCTTATGTCTAGTGCAACTCTCTTATTTCATAGATGAATAAACAAAAAACTTTAAGACATTAAATGTTTTGACCAAGTTCTCACAATTACAGAGTCAGGTCAGAATCAAGACTAGATAGAACACAAGTCTTAACTCTCAATCCAGTGTTCTTTCTAATCTAATTTCTTTGCATCTCTTATGCTTCTAGCCCAAGGTAATAATCCCTATTGAGCATCTACTGTGAACCAGGGATTTTACCTACCTATTGTATCTAATAGTAAGAGTAACACTAGAATGTGGGCATTAATACCCTGATGCTACAGATAAAGAAACTGAAGTTCAGTGAGGTTAAATAACTTTCTTAGGTAGAAAAGTTTGGAATCAAAGCCAGGGGCACCTGACTCCAGAGCCTATGCTCTAGGGTCAAAGATTTAGTAAATAAAGAGGGCTATTTAGTTTAGGGTGAGAGTTTGAAGTAGCTTTCTTGGGAATCTGAATTGGACTGCCACCTAAGGAACAAGTCTCAAACTTTAAAATGACTGTATTTAGTTGTCATATAATGCAAATTAAAATCTAAAGAAAATGCAATACTGTGCCTTCTGGAATGGCTAAATGTGAAAACCAAAAATTTACCCAGGGCTAGTCAGGCTTTAGAGCGGAGTTTCTCAGCCTCAATGCTAGATCAAATCTTTGTTGCAAGGGACTGTCTTGTGCATTATAGGACGTTGAGCAACATCCCTGGCCCCTACCCACATGATGGCAGTAATATCCCCCCAGTTGTGATAAGAAATAGGTTTCCAGGCATTAACAAATATTCCTTGTAGTATAAAATCATGCCCAACTGAGAATCCATTGATTTAGAGAAATCAAAACTCTCATACATGATTGGTGGGACTGAAAATAAGTACAGCTTTGGAAAACTGTTTGCAGCATCTACTGAAGCTCAACATATGTACACCCAGAAATTTCACTCCTAGGTGTTTACCCAAGACAAGCACATATATATCATATATTCATCAAAGACCTGTACAAGCATGTTCTTAAAAGCACTATTTGTAATAAACTAAAATAAAATACCATCAGGTGCTCTTCAACAGTAGAGAGCATAAGTACATTGTGTGGAATACTATAAAGCAATGAGAAACAATGAACCAAAAATACATGCAATAATATGGGCTAATATCTCAAAGATCTATTGAATGAAAGAAGCCAGACACAAAAGAGTACATATTGTATGATTCCATTCAAGGTTTAGGAACAGGCAAAACTAATATAGGTATTAAAAGTCAAAAAAGTGGTTACCTTTGGAATCCCTTGAAGGGAGCATGAGAGAAGATTCTGGGCCTTGGCGAAATTTGTTTTTTGTTTTTTGTTTTTTTAATGTGGCTTCTGGTTATATGGGTATATTTAATTTTCAAAAATTCATCAAGCTAACACTTATGATTTGTGTAATTTTCAGTATGAATGTTATAATTTACTAAGAAGTTAGAAAAAAAACTGGAGCATTTTCTGTTTGGGGAAAGACTTACACATTCCATATTAACTGACTGCAGATGAAGCTTCAGAGAAAACCTGGTGGTGGTACTAGAGCAGCTTTGAGGGGTATACACTTTGCAAATGACTTTGCATGGTGTGGGTGGGCATAAAAGGAATGAACAATGCTTCTCTTCTGTGCCCTGTTAATGGAAACCTGTCAAAGAAATTATTAATAAATGTAGAGGACAATTAGAAGTTGATGGGCATACATTTAATTTTTAAATTTTCTATGTTTATCCACATATCTTGCAAGTTTTATTATTCTACGTTATTAATGAAAGTGATTATACTAGTCTCATGAAGCAGAGTTTGAGAAATGGAAATGCTTTTCACATAATGACACAGACCATGTGATCCCAGTTATATTATTCTATTATATACCCATGTATTACTTGTATTGCAATTTTTATATGTTCATTAGAGAGATATTCCCACATTCATATTTAGATTGCCAATCATTGTTTTATAGTTGGGAACAAGTCATATCAAGATACAGGCCTTATATAAGATAAATTATACTCTAATAAATGTTTATTCACGGTTTCAAACTGTGGGTGCATTTTAAAATGATAAATTAGTTGAATTGTTTATTATACAATTTTGAATTTTTTCACAAATTTATTCTTAGAAAGTATAAATTTAGAAACCATTCATTAGGAGATGTCATATGGAAACAAGAGACATGGCCAGTGTTAGGAGGAGAGAGGAGAATTAGAGAGGAATGGAGGAAGTCACCAGAGAGCCGCAGAGCAGCAACCGACCAGTAACGAAGATGGAGCAAAAAGTCTTGCTTTGGAACAGATCTGTGTCTCTGCCCAGCCTCTAGCTGGTGAGACAAATCACTTCACCATTCTGAGCTTCAGTTTTCTCTCTGAAAGGTGAGTGAATTGGCCTCAAGTGGATTTTGCAGCTCCTGAATTTTGTGAACACCTTTGTGAGAATGAGCAAAGGCCATAGAGTTGATCTCTGTTGATAACATTTAAGTGAGACCTTTAGAAGAATGGAAGAAAGCAGGAAACTACGTAGTACTAAAGAAGGGGCAATGAGTATAGATCATTTATATAAATAGCTTATAAGAAAGTAGATTTTTAGCAGGAAAGATATCACAATTAATTTTAAATGTATGTTAGGAAAATAAAATAAACCCTATATTTAGTCCACCAGTTATCACAAGTAATTGCTGCCCAAGATATTTGAAATATTTAGGAGTCTGCAGCAGATGGCAGGTCCAGCGCCAAGGCGAAGGGATAATCATGATAGTTATGTTGAATGAGCACCTAAGATGTAAAAGTGCCTTTTGTTTGGTATGTATGTAAGTTATGTCATGCTAGTGAGTATTTTTTAAAGTTGAAAAATTAAAAGTGAAGCTCAGAAGGGTAGCTAACTTGCTTAAAATCACACAGCTAGGAAGCTAGGAAGTAGCAGAGCCAGAATTCAAACTCACATCTGCCAGACTACACAATCCATGCAAAGTCTAAATACTGTACTGTCTCAAATAGCTGGGAGTAATAGTGTGGAGGAATAAAATATGGAGGGAAGATTGGGTAGCCATTGTTTTTTTTACTGACAAGAACTTTAAAAATTATTATTTTTACATAAATTAATTGACTAAATCCCATTGGCTCAAACCAGTAGCAGTGCCTTGTGAGGCAGGGAGGCAGTTGTCCTTAGGTGCAGGCACTGTGACTGACATTTTCCATAGAGAATTTAAAAACAATAATAACCTGCTATAGGTCAGTCTGCTTTTTATTATTACCGTGTGCCAGCAATGCTAAACAAACAGCCCTAACTCCTCCTAACTCCTAAATAATTGGTATAACTCCAAATAATCGCCATGGTACTGAGTTTTAATTATCTACATATCTATATACATTATTATATATACATGTATATATCATGTGTATATATAGTATGTGTCTATGTGTATACATATATTGGGTTGGCCAAAAAGTTCATTCAGGTTTTTCCATAAAACGTTATGAAAAACCTGAATGAACTTTTTGGCCAACCCAATATTTTATATATACATACATATATTACTTATTCTTTAATAAACATTGTGTTCTACATGGGAGATACCTTGGGGGAAATTCCAGTTATTCAGTAGTCTCCCAGCACACGCAGACTCAGCTACATACATTTGTTTCAAGAGCAAGCAGTCAGCCAAGTGTTGTTTTTTGGTCACTGGACTGTCATTTATTTCAAATGTACTGTTTAAAATATGTTGAAGGAAGCAAAAACTGTACTTAAATCGGACACAAACAATTCTGAGCAATTATAAACTTTGGAAAAGTTTACCAAGTATGGTACAAATTTACGCAGACTTTTCTGGTGAAGTTATTTTAGTGGCAATTTTTTGATCAAAGAGGCATTTGAAAGCTATTAGACTCAATCCTGAAGAAGCAAAGATATGAACAGCATTTTGTGAAGTGGGATTTCATAAATCTCTGCCAAACTATAACTTTAATACTTTTCCTATATATTTTTGTATCTGTTGCTTCATGTGAAGGAAACATTTTCAGAGTAAAATTAATATAAAGTGCTTTTTGAATTACTCTGAGCAAAGATAGATTGACAAATCTGGCTATACTGTCTACTGAAGATGAATATGTGAAGGAGATCAATTTTGACAACTTTGTTGAAAAATATGCCAAAGTCTCAAAACAAGAACTGTAATATTATTGATTTCTTTAATAGAACACCATGTAGATATATTTTTGTTGTTTTTTATAATTAAAAAATCAATCTGTTGCTTTTTCATTTTTCTGTAATATCTATAATATATTTTTTAAATTATTTATTTTGTATATGGGCATGCCAGCACAATTCAACTAGAGAAAATGTTTACTCTCTGCATTTCCTTTCTGGCCATTATAATTATTGGTCTCACTCCATGATTATTTCTGAGAATAATTTTTTCATATATATAAGGGGAGTATTAAAAAATGATCCACTCTGGGTATCCAGTATGCTAGGTATGCCACTAGCTAAAACTAAGAGTTATTTTATAAAATCTTGAATGATTGTGGGAAACAGCTTTTTATTGCTTTGTCTTCATCAGAGATCTGAGTATAGCAGTTGATAATACATACTTATTGAATGAAAAGACAAATTATGAATGAATAATAAACAAATACTTAAAATAAGCCATGTTTGGTCTGCTAGCATTACTGGAAATCTACATTTTTACTCTGAGCCCAAGATCCTAAAAATAATTTGACTGCTAATCAAAAGTACTCTTTTAGGTTTATGGCTGAAGATGAAAAGTCCTAAATAAATGCAGTAAACTTCAGAATTTTTAAAGCCTGATTCCCTAAAAATACTCTGTAAAAGGTTTTGGAATTTCAGTCCTGGATTGACCTTTTGTTTTTTCATCTGTGAAGTGAGAATAATAATAATAGTAATGCCATATAGGTTTGAAATGAGAGTAAAATGAGATAATAGAGAGAGAGGACTTAACAGTGCTCAAAATAGTCTAATTTGATAAATTATAGCTATCATGATCTATATGTCATGAGCTATCATGACATAGAAACTTAATATTTTTTGGTAAATTTACTCTGACCTAAAATGAGTCCATAAGCCTTTCCATTTGAGGAGAAAATATTTGTGAGTCAATGTTTTTTTCTTTAACAAATTTTAGGACACTAGGATTTGGTGACTATAGTTTTTGTCAGAATTAAGTGAAAGCCAGAAAATGACGAAAATGAGAAAGGAACAAAAAACATAAAGTGAGAGAAAGAAATTATATCTTCTCTGAGAGACATATTTACAGCTTCCTGCAAGCTAAGTTTATGTCAGACCATTTACCAAAATCCTATCTAGAATTTAGGCTCATGAGATGCAAGGTTCCACTGACCCTGGTGGCATCCTGCAGTTTAGGGAAGCAGTAGGCTCCGTTTCAATATCAGCTCTGTCTTCTTGTTCTCCTTGTATAAATGATACTGGAGAAGTAGAAGAGTAACAATTCATTTATATCTTTAATTTCCTGTGTACTCCTCATTTTATCCTGAGATAGGGCTGTACCACTGAATTTTATATATTTATATAGTTTCAAAATTCTGTTCTCAGTCATGCCATCCGCCAACATGTGCCTTGACTGCCACTGAGTGTACACCATTTTGTGTGATTCATTCTGTTGTCATTTGGATGTTATTGACCCATAGTAGACGCTCTTTATTGCCTGCTTGTTTTGGTAAAAGCAATAGTCCTCTCTCACATTTTTCCTTTGGGCCACTACAGAAATAATATAGCTAAGTTATCTAGTGTATTTCTATAGTTCATTTACATTCCTGTTCTACAGTTTTAAATTTAAATCTGACACAAATGCTGGGGGAAGAGGTAGCGTTTATTATTCTTCCTACACGTATTACAAATGAGATGATTATGGGTTGGAGACCATAAGTGCAGAGTCAGGAGTTACATGTTTAAGTAGTGAATTCCCATCAAGAGCACCTTACAGTTTTTGATAGACGTTTGCAGTGAAACTACTGTTTGTAGCAAAACAGTATTGGATTGAGAAGCTGCAATATAAGTTGATAAAAGCTAATTAGAAATTTGAATTTTATTTCAAAACCATGTTCAAAATTTCTATTGAACAAATAAATAATCATGTTAAGGGAGTGGTTGCATTGTTATTACAATAGTAATTCCACAAGTGGTTACTAAGCAACTCTGAAGGAACAATCTTGTGTGACTCATTTTCACCACTGTTGTACTTCTGTAATTTTGAGGATAGGGGACAAGTTGGCCACCAGTAAAGCAGCAATCAATAGAGATTTATGCCCAAATCTAAATCTTGACAAGCAGTCTTCTGTTATTTTCATTTATAAACATTGTGAGACTAAGCAGTTCATTTTCTCTTGACTTCAGTGCCTGCCCACTAACCTAAACTTCTTATAATAACCCTTTACTATGTGGTGCACTGAAATTCAAAATTCCCCATTGCTCGCAACTTATTGAACTCCATTTTTTTCTTAAATAGAGCTAGAAATAGTGGTGTGCTGGTAAATTGCCTCTATAAAAATAAATATAAACGCCTTGATTTCTAGCATTAACCAGTTTCCATGGTGTAAATATTTCCTTCATGGACTTGGAATTGGGAAGACATAGCACAGTGAGCTCTCAAGAGCTGCCAGGGGCTGGCTCCAGCCCAGCACTGGGGAGGGGATCAGAGATCACCCCACTCTGACCTCTCAAGTCACAGAGGAGGAAACTGAGGCTAAAGTAAAAGTGAATACTCACTCTTTCTCTCCTTTTTCTCCAACTATGGGTACTTAATTTAGTAATTTACTATAAACTACCTGAGGGTTGAGCAATTTATCCAGAAGAGGAGGTAATGGTAAGCAGAGGGCAGGATGTTACTCTATAAAGTATATATGGGAGGTGGAGATAAAGCTAACATGTGTTGATAGCCAGAAGCCAAAACAGATCGATGACAGAAAAATGCTATTCCCACCTACAGACGTTACTCTGTAACCAAACGGATTAGATTGACAATTTAAAAATCATTTAGCATTGGACTGGATAGATATCTGTAGCTTCAAATAATCTGTCACAATACAAGTTTGTGTTTTCCTATCTCTTTGATTGCCGAAGTCACAGAGTGACTTCCTGAAGGTTCACTTAGATGCTGATGCAGTGATGCTGTTGCTGCTGTTCCTGGACCACACTTAACCAGTGGAGTGTTAGATTTTCTCTCTAACCCTTCACTTTGCATTTTCGCTTGGAAAAGTTAATTAGAACTTACGCATAGATGAGGCTTGACACTGCCATAGTTTCAAGATGTTCTGGTTCTAGTTTCTGTCTTCCTGCCCTTCATGTAGTTTCTGACATTTGTTAGGCTTGGTTTTATCATCTCACTCCTGGTTTCTTCCTCATTACTTTTTTGGGATCAGTTCTGCTAGGCTATTCTTTGACGCCTGTGGGATTGCCCACCTTTCAATGTTCTAATGCTGTCTTCCTGATATCTTCAAGAATAGCTAACTCTTACTTTTTGTTTAGCACCTCATCTTGAATCTCCCCATCTATTCTCTATCTCTGGTCTCCACATCCACCATGCCCATTTTCCTGGTCTGAAATTGTCAGATGTAAGGTCAAAAGGGTAAAGACACTATTTTTTGTCTAATATATTACTTAATTGTTAATTATAATTTTATTAAGTATTAATTAATTAAAATATGATTTAATTAAGACTCTCTCAAAAGGCTAATGACTTCTAGTCAATAAAGTTGAACAACAGCAATAAAAATGGATCTGTTCCATTCTGTATTTGACCTTTTTTTTTGGATATGGGGCACTTGAAAAATTGACTAAAAGTGAATTGTTAGGAAAAATTGCAACTCTCAGGTGAGAGAAAAAGCTGGACTTCTGTTCTCCTTTCTGATATAGAAGGTCTTCTCGGGATGTTCTTTTGCGTGCCAAAGGGTAAGCCATTTCTCTTGAAACTTGGTCTGTGGGATATAATGAATTTTACATATTTCTCATAGTGATTTCCCTCTGCTCTTCTCCTGGGCCATTAGTCAAAAGGTATCCAAGACAGAAAAAGGTGGAACTACCAGGTTTGGAGCTTGGATGAACTCCCAGTCTATCTGTAGCATGGAACTTCTTCTTGGCTTATTCCATATTCACTGAAGCTATTTTCAAAGCATACTTTTCTTCTAATAGAATATGAATTTTAAAAAAAAATTTATTCTTACTGACATGTGATACCCCAGATTAAAACAAGGCTTTTGTCTTATTCTGTGAAGAAAAGCCTTGGGGGATAGACAGTTTTTTCATGTACACTTATAATTCATACGTAAGGACTTATAGCAAAAAGTAAACATCAGTGGATTAATAAAAACTCCCCTTTAGTAGGAGTTTTTATGTTTTGCACTGGACTTGAAGGCCAGAAATGCTCTGACATTTTGACAAAGGTGGTATTTTCTACTAAGCTTTGTGGAAAAAGAAATCTCTGTGACAGGTTTAGAGCAGGTTGACCAAGATAGCGCTGCCATTATTCATCCCAGCAAGTGGTCCTTCTCTTGCCTGCTGTTTTGGCCTCAATTTTCTAACCTTTTCCCCAATCGGTCCTTCCCTTCATTATATTAAACTCAAAATATAATTTCACCTTCTCCTCTTGCCATAAGAGAATGATTCCTTTGAATAAAAACACTGCTATGCTTAATTTGAAAATTCCCGTCAGGGTTACCCTTCAGAGTCATCTGAAAAGCTTATTAGGGCTAAAGCACCTAAGGAGACATTCAGAGACTCCTGCAAGTAAAGCTGTAGAGAGGTAGGACAGTCATGATATGCATGCTCTGAAAGCTCTTTCTGCTGCCATAAACAAAGTCACGTCGTCTGGGAGCATTATTCCTAAGGGGTTTATCTAAAATTATTATAATATAGATGAAGCAAGCATTTCTCACTTAATAGAAGTATATTTTAAATTGTAAAATCTATTGCCTCCATGTCAGAGAGGTTGCTAACTTGAAACAATGCTTGGGAAAAGAGAAAGGAAAATTTTAATTTAGTTTGCTCAGTATCTGCTATATATCAAGGACACTTACTCTTCATTTAGTCATGGGAAAGACACAAATGGCTTAATAGAAAAGTGTTCAATGACATGAACAAAGAAAGATTATAATCAGTTATTACTAATTATTGTGAATCATAATATATTATGATCAAACTATTCAGCAGCTATTAAAAAAATGAAATAGAGGTCTATATTAGTCTGGAAACATTCCCAAAATATATTAATATTGAAAAAGTAAGCTTGTAAATTCTACCTTCAAATGGTTTCACTAAAAAAAAAGAATGAGGCTCTATAAGTTTAAATATATGTATAAATGATTTGTAAACTGAGCATGGAGAAAGTTGTAGAAGGGTACATACCATACTATAATGTTGATTAGCTTAGAATCAATGGTATTGGTAGAAAGAATGGGAACACACTAGCTTTTAAATTTATGTACTAATGTATATAATTTTTAACTCTTTAAGCATATATTAATTTTATTATTAAAAATGTATAAAATTGAGAGCATATCAGTAGTTTCCGGGGATTAAGATTTGGGGGAGGGTTTGACTCAAAAGGGCAACATGAGGGAGTTTTTTGGCTCAGGAACTGTTCTGTATTATGAGTGTGATGGTAAGTGATGATACATGAATCTGTGCAAGTGCCAAAATTCATAGAATTTTGCATCAAAAAAGCACATTTTATTGTATGTGAGTTTGTAAGAAACTATAAAAATCAGTTAGGAAAAAATAATGAATTGTTTTTAAATGTTGAGAAATGGGTAATAAAAAATAGTCCTACAAAATCTACTAATTATAGACTAGACTAAAAGAATTTTTTTCCCAAGAGAAAACTATGCTATTATGTTGAAAGTTTTAGGGTTATTTTCCAATTTGAGCCCACTTAGTCATTGATGGTCAGGAGAGTAAGTCAGTTAATCAATAAGGTAGGTCAATAGGTATCACTCACCAAGTTTTATAAATAGCTAAACTAAAGCTGAAGCTAGGACAGTTTAGTAATTTACCCAGAGCTACACAGTTAATACGACTTCAAGTTGAAATCCAAACTTTGGGAAAAAAAGGTCAAGATTTCTAAAAGTGAGAAATACACAGGATACAAACTATTTGTATGAATTAACTATAATAAGTTAGTAATGAAAAATCTAGCACGATTTGAGATAGAAATATACTACTCCTTTACAGTAAGAGTAATAAAACAGACCTTAGACATAGTAGTTACTCATAGCCCATGTCTACCCAGGCACTCCTGCAGGATCTGTGGATATAGTGATTACAAATTATTGGAATCATCTAAGTGTATAGTTCCAGGATGCTGAAAATAAAGTAATATAATATTTTTATAAAGAATCTTAATTCAACTCTGCAAAAGAACTTGACTTACACACTTGCAACAATCCATTAAAAAGTGAAATAGTAGAGGATAAGGAGTCAATGGTAAATAATTTAACATGGGGTCACTGTAGTAAAAAAGAAGTATAATAAATTTGAAATCTGTTTGGTAGTGCTACATTCATATCTTATGACAATGTTGAACCCTGCGTTTTCACGTTAATAGGAGTAAAGCAGCAAAAGAGATCAGAGTTGCATGGATAAGGTTGACAGTTTGCATTGTAATTCATGGATATGTTCATTTCCAGTAATAATAGTGAATATTAAATATCTGTCTTCCTTTTAAGTGATCATAGTTCAAGATAGCACATTTTAAATATAAACTGTTTTACAAGAGTGAAATAGAAATTTCCTCATTGACTTCATCCAACTCAAGATTTTTAATTTTGTATTTTAAAATTTCCTTTTGTTTTTCTTTTTCAGTGTCAAACACTGTTTTTAATTTTTGCCTCTTCTATCTAAACCATGTCCATCCTTTCTGAGCTCAGTTGAAAATTTTCATGTAAACCTCTTTGGAAGTAACACTTTTTATTTTCTGAAATCTTACTATAATTAGAATTAAATACTTGGTATTTTTTGTTCCGTGCAAGTTAATTTCATCTCTCTGAACAGATTGTGAGTAACTTAAGTGCAGAGACTATATCATGCTCCTTTGACATTTCCCTAGCATCCATTCATTCAAGCAGTAAGTAGTTACTGATCACCTTCTCTGCTCAAGGCACCATGCTAGCTTGGGAAGGACATACAAAGATGACCTAAAACTTGTCTTGATTTTAAAGAATTTATCATTCAGTAGGAGATATAAAACTTGTTGTGCATGTTACTCCAATACTAGACATTATTTGGTACAAAGTGTTGAAAAAAGAGACAAAAAGACACCAGAGTATTGGTACAATTGGTGGAAGACATTTTTTTCTGACTGATTTTTGAAATATTTAGTGAAACTACTATCCTATTCTGGTTTCTTTTTTTAAAATTTAATTAATTAATTAATTAATTTATGGCTGTGTTGGGTCTTCGTTTCTGTGCGAGGGCTTTCTCTAGTTGCGGCAAGCGGGGGCCACTCTTCATCGCGGTGCGTGGGCCTCTATCGCGGCCTTTCGTTGCGGAGCACAGGCTCCAGACGCGCAGGCTCAGTAATTGTGGCTCACGGGCCCAGTTGCTCCGCAGCATGTGGGATCTTCCCAGCCCAGGGCTCGAACCCGTGTCCCCTGCATTGGCAGGCAGATTCTCAACCACTGCGCCACCAGGGAAGCCCCCTATTCTGGTTTCTTATCCCAGATATTTTCCCTTATGTCTGACACTAACACTAATAATTTTAAAAATTATATATACCTTTTTTTCTGGGAAAGAATTTATTGAAAAATACCCTTTTTCTCTGATTCATTACAATGATGTACAATCCCCTGTATTACAATGTGCCTGAAATTAGGTTGTGTCTTTTAATGAATGATGTCTTACAATGCCTTTTGAGGAGATGGCAATCATGACATATTAGGTTAAGCAATATGAAATTGATATTCAACAGTTTTTGACCTACAAAAGCAGCAATTTTATATGACAATATAAAATTTTACATTGTCAGCCCATTTGTAAATTTTGTTATTTCTGTTCATCTTCTCATCACCTCAGGTGATGTTAATTATATTACTGTTACTACACATGTTGAGTTCATTAATTGCACATAAAGAAAGGCATGAAAACAGAGCAATGGGGCCTATATTTGACATTGGAGCAGATACTTACTATGGGGTAAATGACCTTAATTATCCATTTTCTTGCAATGCAAAAACAAAATGCTTGAAGAGATCTCAAAAGTGAGAAACTCACAGGTAGATAAAGCTGTGCTACGTTGTTCCTTAGATATATGCACAAACATTGCTTTTACTCGCCAACCAATACAACTAGAAGTAATAGTAGTTGCAAAATCACCTGGATTGATGAAATAAATGCCCAAGTGATGATAAGTGTGCCAAAGTGACAATTAGTGTCATGCAGGAATATTGTAAAAGCATTTGGTTATAGTTTAATGACAATTTTGGTCTTTTTAGTGTCTTACAATGTTTTGGATTCAGTGAGATTGAATAATTTAGATATTTGTTCTTTCTTGCAAAACTTTTTAAAAGTTGTTTACACAAATTATGCTATAAAGAAACAGACTCTTCAAATGACTATAAGCTTTTGGAGAATGCTCAATTAGCATATCTTCTTTTTTATCCAGTCAAGGCTAAAATGTGATTTCATTTACTTCTCCTTTGTGTTGTATTAGACATAAGTTCTATTTCAAAAGTTTCTTTATATTTATAAAAATTCAAGTAAACTGTCATATACTAATCATTTCCTATATTTATGATATGATCTCCTCTACAAGTGATTGTGCTTTTGTGTACAGTACTATACAGTAAACTACACAAAAGCACCCCACTTGTAGAGGATGCACACACGTGACAATGTATGCCAGACAAGTGAACTAACTTATCTGATTGGACATTTGAACTCAGGTTCGCATTTTTGAAAGTTTACAACTTGAAGGTTTGTATGTTGGGGACTTACTGTATGAGTCTTTTACCTTCTTGGTTAGAATAATTCCTAGGTATTTTGTTCTTTTTGATGCAATTGTAAGTGGGATTTTCTTAATTTTTCTTTCTGATGGTTTGTTATTAGTGTATAGAAATGCCACAGACTTCTGTATATTTATCTTGTATCCTGTGACTTTACTGATTTCATTTAATAGTTTTAACAGTTTTTGGTGCCATCTTTAGGGTTTTCTATATATAGTATTATGTCATCTGCAAATGGTGACAGTTTTACTTGTTCCTTTCCAATTTGCATGCCTTTTATTTCTTTTACTTGCTTAATTGCTGTGGCTAGAACTTTGAATACTATGTTGAATAAAAGTGGTGAGAGTGGGCATTCTTGTCTTGTTCCCAACCTTAGAGGGAAAGCTTTCAGCTCTTAATCACTGAGTATATGTTAGCTGTGTGTTCGTCATATATGGCCTTTATTATGTTGAGGTACTTTATTTCTATTCCCACTTTGTTGGGAGTTTTATTGTAAATAGATGATGAATCTTGTCAAGTGCTTTTACTGCATCTGCTGAGATGATTGTATAATTTTTATTCATCATTTTGTTAATGTGAAATATCATGTTGATTGACTTGTGGATGTTGAACCATCCTTGCATCTGTGGAATAAATCCCACTTGCTTGTGTTGTATGATCTTTTTAATGTATTGTTGGATTTGGTTTGCTAGTATTTTGTTGAGGATTTTTGCATCTATGTTCATCAGTAATATTGGCCTGTAATTTTCTGTCTTTGTGGTGTCCTTGTCTGGTTTTGGTAATAGGTAATGCTGGCTTTGTAAAATGTGTTTAGAAGGTTTCCTTCTGCTTCAATTTTTTAGAAGAGTTTGAGAAGGATGGATATTAAATCTTCTTTGAATATTCGGTGGAATTAGCCAGTGAATCTCTCTAGTCCTGGGCTTTATTTTTGGGGAGTTTTTTTTTTTTTTTTTAACATCTTTATTGGAGTATAATTCCTTTACAATGATGTGTTAGTTTCTGCTTTATAACAAAGTGAATCAGTTATACATATACACATATCCCCATATCTCTTCCCTCTTGCATCTCCCTCCCTCCCGCCCTCCCTATCCCACCCCTCTAGGTGGTCACAAAGCACAGAGCTGATCTCCCTGTGCTATGCAGCTGCTTCCCACTAGCTATCTATTTTACATTTGGTAGCATATATATGTCCATGCCACTCTCTCACTTTGTCCCAGTTTACCCTTCCCCCTCCCCATATCCTCAAGTCCATTCTCTAGTAGGTCTGCATTTTTATTCCCGTCTTGCCCCTAGGTTCTTCATGACCAATTTTTTTTTTTTTTAGATTCCATATATATATGTGTTAGCATACGGTATTTGTTTTTCTCTTTCTGACCTACTTCACTGTATGCGACAGACTCTAACTCCATCTACCTCACTACAAATAACTCAATTCCGTTTCTTTTTATGGCTGAGTAATATTCCATTATATATATATGCTACATGTTCTTTATCCATTCATCTGTCGATGGACACTTAGGTTACTTCCATGTCCTGGTTATTGTAAATAGAGCTGCAATGAACATTGTGGTACATGATTCTTTTTGAATTATGGTTTTCTCAGGGTATATGCCCAGTAGTGGGATTGCTGGGTCATATGGTAGTTCTATTTTTAGTTTTTTAAGGAACCTCCATACTGTTCTCCATATCGGCTGTATCAATTTACATTCCCACCAACAGTGCAAGAGGGTTCCCTTTTCTGCATACCCTCTCCAGGATTTATTGTTTGTAGATTTTTTGATGATAGCCATCCTGAATGGTGTGAGATGGTATCTCATTGTAGTTTTGATTTGCATTTCTCTAATGATTAATGATGTTGAGCATTCTTTCATGTGTTTGTTGGCAATCTGTATATCTTCTTTGGAGAAATGTCTATTTAGGTCTTCTGCCCGTTTTTGGATTGGGTTGCTTGTTTTTTTGATATTGAGCTGCATGTGCTGCTTGTAAATTTTGCAGATTAATCCTTTGTCAGTTGCTTCATTTGCAAATATTTTCTCCCATTCTGAGGGTGGTCTTTTCGTCTTGTTTATGGTTTCCTTTGCTGTGCAAAAGCTTTTAAGTTTCATTAGGTCCCATTTGTTTATTTTTGTTTTTATTTCCATTTCTCTAGGAGGTGGGTCAAAAAGGACCTTGCTGTGATTTATGTCATAGAGTGTTCTGTCTATGTTTTCCTCTAAGAGTTTTATACTGTCTGGCCTTACATTTAGGTCTTTAATCCATTTTGAGTTTATTTTTGTGCATGGTGTTAGTGAGTGTTCTAATTTCATTCTTTTACATGTAGCTGTCTAGTTTTCCCAGCCCCACTTATTGAAGAGGCTGTCTTTTCTCCACTGTTGGAGAGATTTTTGATTACTGTTTTAATCTCCCTACTAGTAATCAGTCTAATCAGATTTTCTGTTTCTTCATGGTTCAGTCTTGGAGGATTTATGTTTCTAGGAATTTATCCATTTCTTCTAGCTTGTCCAATTTGTTGGTGTGTAATTGTTCATAGTAGTCTTTTATTGTCCTTTCTATTTCTGTGGTATCAGTTGTAACTTCTTCTCTTTCATCTCTGATTTTATTTATTTAAGCCCTGTCTCTTTTTTCTTGTTAGTCTAGTTAAAGGCTTATTGATTTTGTTTATCTTTTCAAAGAACCAGCTCTTAGTTTCATTGATTTTTTTTTGTCTCTATTTCATTTATTTCTACTCTGATTTTTATTATGTCCTTCCTTCTAATTTTGACCATCTTTTTTTGTCTAGTTCCTTTAGGTGCAAATTAGATTGTTTATTTGGGATTTTAAAAATTTTCTTGAGGTAGTCCTGTATCACTATGAGCTTTCCTCCCAGAACTGCTTTTGCTGCATTCCATAGATTTTGGTATATTGTTTTAATTTGTCTCTAGGTATTTTTTAAAATATATTTTAGTTATTTATTTATTTTTGTCTGTGTTGGGTCTTCGTTGCTGCGCACAGGCTTTTCTCTAGTTGCAGTGTGTGGGAGCTACTCTTCATTGCAGTGTGTGGGCTTCTCGTTGCGGTGGCTTCTCTCGTCAGGGAGCACAGGCTCTAGGTGCGTGGGCTTCAACAGTTGTGGCACGTGAGCTCAGTAGTTGTGGCTCGTGGGCTTAGTTGCTCTGTGACAAGTGAGATCTTCCCGGACCAGGGCTTGAAGCTGTGTCCCCTGCATTGGCAGGGGACACAGGTTCCTTTATCCACTGCGCCACCAGGGAAGTCCCCTTATCCACTGCGCCACCAGGGAAGTCCTAGGTATTTTTTAATTTCTCCTTTGACTTCTTTGATGACCCATTTGTTGTTTAGTAGCCTGTTTTTTAATCTCTATATTTTGTGGTTTTTCCTGCTTTCTTCTTGTGATTGCTTTCTAGTGTCATACGATTATTTTGGGAAAAGATGCTTGATATGATTTAAATCTTCTTGAATTTATTGAGACTTGTTTTGTATGAGATCTTTTAAATAACTTTTTAATTTGGTGTAAAACTAGCATACATGCCATTGTTGTCAAAATGAACAAGGAGATGTATCACATTGATATGAATGGGTGGAGGGAATGGTGTACTCTACCAAGACAGGAGAGAAAGAAAACTTGGAAAGTTTAAAGAGCAGCTGAGTTTTCTAAGATGAACTGGTTTTGGAGAGGAGATCAGGGCAAGCATGAATAAAGGCAGAGGGACATGATAGAGCAGGGGACTATAGTAGAGAGCCTAAAGGAGAGAGTGTAGGAAAAGAAAAGAAGAGAATAAGATTTTGGTGGATCTGGTCTATGATGCTTAGAAGTGTGTCATAATGATGGTGGTCCAGATTCTTCAGCTTTGCCTATGAGTTGCTGCAAAGTAAGGTGCTCATTCAAGAGTCTGGACCATCATGAATAAACAGAACAGAAAATATTTCATCTTGACAGAATCCACACCTACTACTTTAAGCCAAGTAAGATGATCCTGACAAATATCCACTTTTGAAAAGAAAAGATATTTTATAAATAATTCATGGCTATCTTTGCTTCAAAGTAAGAACAGCCCTGTTAACACTTTATACTTAAACTTTTATTTTGCATGATGTTATTGTACATTTCTTTCCACCTAAACTTTACAGAATGATGCATTTTTTTCCTCCATTTGCAGGATTATTTACTCCTGCAAAATCCTTGCCTGTGAGCATTGCTTTATTCCTGTTTATGCTGTTAAAGTTCAGCCAGATGGAACTCTTCCAAGCCCTTATTTCTGTCAGATATTTGAACAGCTGGGATTGTGTAGTTTCTGAGTTTGAAGGAAAGGATCTGTAGAGCTCATGTCAGCAAGAGCATGAGCTCTCATGATCTCTCTCAGTAGCTTTATATTCACACAGTTTCACTTGGAAAAGACTAACATCTGTAATTTGTGCCTAGATGGAAGAGAGAGTGAAAAGGAATTGTGTCTAATACCTGGCTTTTAACATTTCAGGCCATTTGTGATTGCTTTATTAAACTCACTTTAGAAAATTGTAATTATACCATTATTCTATCTTGTGAAGTCATTTGGCATGAAGTATGGACTTAAGTAGCTCTAGAATAATTTTTTTTTGAAAGGGGTTGAGATTCACCATGTTCAACTTAGATCACTAAGTAGAAGATAATTAAGAAAAAACTGGTGTTGGTGTAGCATGTGAGATTTATCTCAAAGATTAAGTAGGTTTCAAAAAGTGTTCTTTACACTACTAAAAAAGAATGGAGTTTGTTATTTTAAATTCTGAAAGTAGTTATAAATGGGATTTAAACAAAATGGTTTCTTCTCTCTTCTCATTTTTAATGGCTTGGTATTCATAAAAATTAATTTAAAAAGTTTTGTCAAAAATAAATTTCCACTTGTTGCATGTACCTTTGTGAAGCATGTTGAAAGTCTAAGCAAATGCTATGATCAGATTAGAAACTATCCAGTTTTGATGCAGATGAAGCTATGCTAGAATAGTATTGGCTTTTAAAAATATGAAAATATTGGATAATAAAGATATTTCATAGTAAAGAGTTGTAATAACAAAAAAGCAAGATGTTAATAGTAATGTAATTCTGATTGGAGATGAAGTGAGAAGGCTGGAAGACTGAGAGCCTTTGAATAATACAGTGAATGACATCTGAGTCACAGCTCATTAATTGCAATTTGAAACTAATTGAAAATCTATGTAATGTTAAACTTTTAAAATAGTAACATGCAAATGGCTCTAAGTATTATATAATGTATAGAGTTCCTTCAATAATTATTTTCATGAACGCTAATACTTGGAAAATTCTTATAGTTTTGACAAAAATATTAGAATAGGAAGGGACTCGTAGAAATCATTTGGTCCAATCAGTTCTGTTTAATTAATTGAGGCATAATTTACATATAGTAAAACACAGATTATGTGTGTTTAGTCCAATGAAATTTGAGAGTTGTTGACACATGTAACTAAAACTCCAACTAAAATATTGAGTATTTTCATCTCTCCAAAAATTTCCTCGTGGCCCAGTCAATATTCACACCCTCCCATCACACAGAGGCAAACTTTGTTGTAATTTCTCTTACTTTACCCTGGTTTTCCCTGCTCCAGAACTTCATTTAAATCGAATCATTCATTATGCACTCTTTTGTATATGGCTATTTTAACTCAACATAATATTTTTGAGCTTCAATCATGTTGTTTTGGGTATCAGTACTTTATTATTATTATTAATTATTTCTGAGTAGTATAATATTTCATTGTATAAAAATGCCATAATTTGTTTATCAGTTATCCTGTGTGGACATGTGGGTTATTTTCATTTTAGGAACATTATGAATAAATTTACTATAAACCTTCTTACCCAGATCTTTTTGTGGACAAATATTTTCATTTCTTTTGGGTAAATACCAAGGAGTAGATTTGCTGGGTCATAAAGAGGCTGTACATTTAACTTTAAGAAAAACTGCCAATCTAATTTCTGCAGTGGTAATAAAATTTTTCTCTCTCACCAGCAATGTAGGAGAGGTCTACTTGCTTCACTTTCTTAACAACACTTGACAAAAAATATTTTATTCCATTCTTGTGGGTTCAAAGTGGTAACTCATTAGATTTAATTTGTATTTCCCTTACTATTATAATGACTATAATCACATTGAACATCTTTTTATGTTTTTATTGACCATTTGCATATCTTCTTTTATGAAGTGTTTAATCAGGTATTTTGTCCATATTTATCGGGTTGTTTTCTGTTGATTATAGATTTGTAGGGGTTCTTTAAGTGTTCTGCATGTGAGTCTTTTGCCAGATATATGTCTGATGAATATTTTTGTCTAGCTTGTGACTTGACTTTTCATTTCCTTAGTGGTATTTTTAATGGTGTCTTTTGAAGAGTGGAAGTTTAATTTCAATGAAGTTAACTTTTAATTTTCTTTTACAGTTAGTGCTTTTTGTGTCCCAAGAAATTTTTGCTTACACAAGGATATTTTTCTGTTTTTTCTCTAAGCTTAATAATTTTATCGTTCATGTGTAGGTCTTTGATTCATCCTGAAATCAATTTTTGTTTATGATGTGAGGTAGAGGATAAAATTTATTTTTTCCGTATGCGTGTATAGGTATTCCTGATGATATTCATCAAGCGTCTATTATATCAATCTTCAAGAGTTTTCTATTTTAATTTGATGCATTAATAAATGCACATACAAATTTTTAAACATCACATAGAAAAATAATATTAAGTATATGCTACAATCACTTATCTTTTATGTGGATTTATCTACCTAACAAAATTTAAAATTTTTGAACACATTTGTACCCTGGCTAATATTTTTCCTCCGTCATTCCCCAAATTCTTAGTGAATATTTATTGATTGAATGATTGGATTATTGGGGTGGAGAATCAATTAATATTTATTAGTTTTTTTTTAACATCTTTATTGGAGTATAATTGCTTTACAATGGTGTGTTAGTTTCTGCTTTATAACAAAGTGAACCAGCTATACATATACATATATCCCCATATCTCCTCCCTCCTGCGTCTCCCTCCCACCCTCCCTATCCCACCCCTCTAGGTGGTCACAAAGCACAGAGCTGATCTCCCTGTGCTATGCAGCTGTTTCCCACTAGCTATCTATTTTACATTTGGTAGAATTTATAAGTCCATGCCACTCTCTCACTTTGTCCCAGCTTACCCTTCCCACTCCCCACGTCCTCAAGTCCATTCTCTACGTCTGCATCTTTATTCCTGTCCTGCCCGTAGGTTCTTCAGAACCATTTTTTTTTAGATTCCATATATATGTGTTAGCATACAGTGTTTGTTTTTCTCTTTCTGACTTACTTCGCTCTATATGACAGACACTAGGTCCATCCACCTCACTACAAATAGCTCAATATCATTTCTTTTTATGGCTGAGCAATATTCCATTATATATATATATATGCCACATGTTCTTTATCCATTCATCTGTCGATGGACACTTAGGTTACTTCCATGTCCTGGCTATTGTAAATAGAGCTGCAGTGAACATTTTGATACATGACTCTTTTTGAATTATGGTTTGCTCAGGGTATATGCCCAGTAGTGGGATTGCTGGGTCGTATGGTAGTTCTATTTTTAGTTTTTTAAGGAACCTCCATACTATCTGTATCAATTTACATTCCCACCAACAGTGCAAGAGCGATCCCTTTTCTCCACACCCTCTCCAGCATTTATTGTTTGTTGATTTTTTTGATGATGGCCATTCTGACTGGTGTGAGGTGATACTTCATTGTACTTTTGATTTGCATTTCTCAAATGATAAGTGATGTTGAACATTCTTTCATGTGTTTGTTGGCAAGCTGTCTATCTTCTTTGGAGAAATGTCTATTTAGGTCTTCTGCCCATTTTTGGATTGGGTTGTTTGTTTTTTTGATATTGAGCTGCATAAGCTGCTTGTATATTTTGGAGATTAATCCTTTGTCCGATGATTCATTTGCAAATATTTTTTTCCCATTCTGAGGGTTGTCTTTTCGTCTTGTTTATGGTGTCCTTTGCTGTGCAAAAGCTTTTAAGTTTCATTAGGTCCCATTTGTTTATTTTTGTTTTTATTTCCATTTCTCTAAGAGGTGGGTCAAAAAGGATCTTGCTGTGATTTATGTCATAGAGTGTTCTGTCTATGTTTTCCTCTAAGAGTTTGATGGTGTCTGGCCTTACATTTAGGTCTTTAATCCATTTTGAGTTTATTTTTGTGTATGGTGTTAGGGAGTGTTCTAATTTCCTTCTTTTACATGTAGCTGTCCAGTTTTCCCAGCACCACTTATTGAAGAGGCTGTCTTTTCTCCACTGTATATGCTTGCCTCCTTTATCAAAGATAAGGTGACCATATGTGCGTGGGTTTATCTCTGGGCTTTCTATCCTGTTCCATTGATTTATATTTCTGTTTTTGTGCCAGTACCATAGTGTCTTGATTACTGTAGCTTTGTAGTATAGTCTGAAGTCCGGGTGCCTGATTCCTCCAGCTCCATATTTCTTTCTCAAGATTGCTTTGGTTATTCGGGGTCTTTTGTGTTTCCATACAAATAGTGAAATTTTTTGTTCTAGTTCTGTGAAAAATGCCATTGGTAGTTTGATAGGGATTGCACTGAATCTGTAGATTGCTTTGGGTAGTATAGTCATTTTCACAATGTTGATTCTTCCAGTCCAAGAGCATGATATATCTCTCCATCTGTTTGTATCATCTTTTAAATTTATTTTTAAAATTTAATTTCTATTTCATATTGGAATATAGTTGATTTACAATACTGTGTTAGTTTCAGGTGTACAGCAAAGTGATTCAGATATACATACATATATATATATGATTCTTTTTCAGATTCTCTTCCCATACAGGTTATTACATAATATTGAGTAGGGTTCCCTGTGCTATACAGTAGGTCCTTTTGTCCTTTTCTAGTTACTACATATCTGTGAATACTTTTAAGTAGTTGCACATGGGGAACTTCCCTGGTGGCACAGTGGTTAAGAATCCACTGCAGGGGACACGGGTTTTAGCCCTGGTCCAGGAAGATCCCACATGCCACGGAGCAAGTAAGCCCATGTCCCACAACTACTGAGCCTGCACTCTAGAGCCCACGAGCCACAACTGCTGAGCCTGTGTGCCACAACTACTGAAGTCCGTGTGCCTAGAGCCCATGCGCCACAACAAGAGAAACCATTGCAATGAGAAGCCCGCACACCACAACCAAGAGTAGCCCCTGCTTGCCACAACTAGAGAAAGCCCAAGAGCAGCAGTGAAGACCCAATGCAGGCAAAAATAAATAAATAAAATAAGTAAATGTATTAAAAAAAAATGGTGCACATGATTTGGTGACTCAATGCAGTCATAAGTAAAAGTCTTTTATTTTCCTGTGCTATTAATATTTCCACTTTCTTTCTTATCATATTTCTCCTCCAAATATTCCCTTTTCCATGTGTTTGTCTCTTCCTTAATTCCTTCTTCACTGCCTTTAAACAAGCTCAGGCATTAAAAAACAAAACAAAAAAACCCCACTACCAAGTTTTCAATTTTGCTGCTCATCAGGTACCATCTTTTATCTTTCTTCATTCCTTTACTTCTTTGTTTCTTACATGGGATGCTCTCATATACTGTGAGGAGTCTGTGACTCTTCCCATGAGAAATTTGGGTTTCACTTTAAGGAAAATCTATGAAATAGCCTTCCTATTCTGGTTCATCTGGGTGATTATCTTAAAATCAAGTTCTACCACAGTTTTAGAACTGCCCTTGGAATTTGTGTTTATAATTCCACCGTGACCAAATGATAACCTAATGATAAGTCTGTTCAAGTTCTCAAACAAGGAATGTGGCTTTACTAATAGATTGTGGGAGAAGTCATTTGCACTGTTGATTTCTTTGCCCTCTTCTTCCCTCCTTCCTTTATCAATCCCTTGTCATTTGGCTTTGCCTTCCACCATTTTATTAAAATTGGAAATTGATCTCTTAACAGTACCCACATCAGACTTGGCCATTCTTAGGCCCGTTCAGAAAGAGTCAGCTTAGATAGTAACTGCCCCCCTCCATTATTGCTGTGATGCCATATTTGATACTAAACTCTCATACTCAAGATGCATGATCCAAGTCAATCAGCCAAGCTCCTCTGTTGCCTTTTTCCTTCAAGTCTTCTTCACTGACAACCACAGGTGAGAACTGGCATTCTATGAGGTCATGAAACAGCCGAGCCTCAACGATTCCGCCTTGTCACTATATGGTATCCTAGTCCATAGGACTTGGGCTTTTGTCTTAGTCCCGTTTCACAAGTATTGAGTAGATACCTCACCTGTACATTATTGTCACCCTCAATCCCTGTGCTTATGACATCCCTGCTTCTGGGCTGTCGTGTCCAGTCTTTCCTCTGTCCAGGAAATAGTCTTGTATTATGCTTCAGGTTGATGTTTGGACATTTTCTTCTTATGGGAATGCTCCCCAGGTGATAACCACTGGTCTGCCTTATTCTTTAACGTTTGACACGGTCCTGAATTTCTCTGTTTGGTTCTCTAGTGTGTACTCCAGTATTCTCAGATTGGTTATCCAGTATGAAAAACTTCTGAATTTGGAGTAAATGTTGTGGCATTGCACCTTCTTAGACATTGCACATTCTCACTCTCCAGAGCCAGACCTGGGTTGAAGTGTGTGTCTCCCGTCTCCACCCTTCCTAGCCCTGGATTCCTCACTAATTCAGAATGTTGTTTCCTTTGTACTTAAGGAAGTGCTATGATACTGGTGTATAACAATGTTACCTGTTTAATTCTTTGCATTACTATTTTCACATCATCACTGTCTCAAACATTTCAGTGTCTGCTGAGACAGAGTGGGGAGAGTTTTCTCATACTTTTATTTGCAGCTATTGGCATCTTATCTCAGTACAATCCTTTCCCTTCACTCAGCTCCCTCAATCCTGTTAACAGTAAACATTTATCAGAATAAGTTTTCATGTCAGGAGATCTGATGGTCTTATTTAAAAATAACATTTCAAATAAAATATTGCTTGGAGAAGTTTCTTCTGGTTTTCTTTCCTTAACAAAACAAAATTTGTCAGGATCTTGATCTTAAATAGAAACTGATGCTTGTAGGTATTAAAAGAGTAATTTAATGTGGAAGAAATCTATATTTAAGAAGGGTTTATAATGCATATTTTATAACCATTTATTCCATGATCTTTTTTGGGACTGTTGTTCTAATGTTTTTCAATAATTTTAGAATTGTGTGACATTAAGTTGTGATTCCACCCAGCTGCTACTTTAGATAGGCAAAGACTCTCTGCCTAGCCTGTACCTCTAGGAAAGTTTTTTCTCTTGTAATTCTCAGACATGTTAATTCATCCCATTTGATTCATTCTCCCTTTCTTCTTCTCCATCTCATGGTAAACTTTATAAAGCTTCTCTTTGAAGTTTTTTTCTCTTTCTTCTTTTCTTTGTTTTTGCTGGAAGGTCCCTGAAGGCTTCGGAAAGATCATAATTTCAGTATCCTCAATGATAGTCCATTTAACAAACTCTTAAGAATTCTCTAATCCAATGACTTCCTCACTATTTCAGCAGCATACTCCCATAGTCCTATTTTTGAGATCTTGAATTTTGAAAGCTCCCTTTCTGACCACAGTCTTCTTCCTATCCTTCCATAAAGCTGTTCATAATTCTTCAGTTTGTCACCTACTCTTGGCCTTCTTTCTCTTCCTACCCTGATTGAAGAGTGTTTTAATCTCTTTAACAGCAGTCTCACCAGTAACAGCAGTCTCATCACATTCTTTGGGTCCTGCCTTCTAGAGTCAATCATCAGTTTCCTCTGTGCCTGTTCCTGGTCCAAGTGGTGCTCAGGAAAGATTGTCTGACATCGTTTCTAGTCATCCTTAAAGAAAATTTCCAGTCACAGTCAGCCCTTCTTGATTTCTAATTGGTCTCATTCACATTAGTTCACGAACTCCTGGAAATCTTTACAACTTTTCTCGAAAACTCAGCACTCAACAAGCTACCATTTATTGAATTTTTATGAAACTGGAGTCCATTAGGTATGGTCCCTATTAATTTCATCCTTCTCAATTTCAAAGTTAATCTGATTAATCAGCCACTTTTTCTCCTCTTATCTGAAAGGAAAATCTGAACCTTCTTTCCAAGACTTTCTTCACACTTACCTTCATTTTAAGTTATGAATCCATCTCTAGTCTTTCATTTGCCATCAAACTTAATTTAAATTCATGGTTTCTAATTCATTCCTTATGCCACTACAATTTAGCTTTAGTTCTTACCATATCAGTGGAACTGCTCCAAGGTCTTGAGGTTATTACCTGATAGCCCATGTTTGGTTTCTGAGTCTCCTTTCCTTCTCAACTTCCTTGACCATGCTGCAGGATTTATCACTGCTAATCACGTCTTTACCAAATGTTCTGCTTCTTTGCTTTTATAACACTTCAGAGACTTGAAATCCACTTTAGTTAATCTTGGTAAAGATGCAGCTACCTCAAGGGATCCCTCCTTTTTCCCAATGAAACCTTTATTAAACTGGAAAGGGATCACTTTACTTATATTATTACTGCAGCTACATTTTAAGCAATTAAACAATTTTATTGTAAATAGGCTGACCTTAATTTTATGTCCCCCAAATTTAAATAGATTTTAGCAAAATTAAACAATTACTGAACATGTGTGATAAGAAGATATTGTATTAAAATAGTGTATCAAGATGATTAGCTTAATAATGTTGCACATTGTTCTGGGTGGCGAGAGGAGAAAATGGAGTCACTGAGTTAGGGACACTAGGTTCCTTTTGGGGTGTAGGTTAGTGTAGAGACAGACAGAATGCAGAGCTAAAGAGGAATACTAAACATCCTACCAAATCAGGCTTACTAAGATGGATAAAATCTGGGATAGAAAGATGGGGAAAGAACCAAAGTTAGTAGACAATGACCCCTGTTTGATTCGACAGTCACAAAATTTAGTGACTTTTTCCACTAGGCCTGTAAAGAAACCAAAATATGCTGCTATTTTAGATCAAAACCAACATGGCATTTTCCAAAGATACAAATAATATAGCTTGAAATAATAATTTAAAAGCCGCTACCATTTAATGAATATTTTATGGGCCAAGAAGGAATTTATTATCCTCACTTTTCAGATATGGAAAATGAGACTTAGAAAGTTTAGGTAATAGGCCTAAGGTCACTCAGTGATAGAACTGGGCACCTAGCCCAAGTTGTCAATCTCTAGACTTCTTGCTCTTCCTCTTCCTCATACTGTATAAGGCTCTAGATTCAACAGCGGAGAATCTGAGTTCCAGTCCTATGCTTCTGTTATTTAATTGTGCACAGATGAGTCATTTAATCTCTTTCAGCCCCAGTACAGTTTTCTGTAAAAAAAAAGGTGATAAGAAGGAGAAAATCAGCCAAATCCGAAGTGTGGGAATTTTACAGGACAAATGATATGATTTTTTCAACAAATTCTTGACATGAATAAAGAGGAATGGGGAGGGGAACTATTGTTGTAGATTAAAAGAGATTTAACAGACATATTGGAGCTGGGGGATGGGGCTGTTCCTGATTTAAACAACAAACTGAAAAAAAGTATGAGAAAATCATAAAATTTGAACATGAACTAGGTGTTTGATGATATTAAGAAATTATTAATAATATTGTAACATGTGATAATGATATTAGGAAATGTTATGGAAAAAGTGTTACCTGTTAATGATACATACAAAAGGGTAAATAGTGGAAGTGTTACTAAGTGTGAGATTTGCTTTAAATATAAGTGAGGTGGAGATAGATGAGAAAAAGTCAGCATCTGCTGATAATTGTTAAAGCTGAGTGGTGTGTGCATGGGAGTTCATTATACTAATTGCTCTTCTTTTGTATGTGTTTTAAATTTTCCATAATTAAAAAGTTAAAAAAAAAAGACAAGAAATAAGAATGGTGAGACATATATTCATTCTTATATCTGAAAGTTTACTTTCAGATATAAGAATGAATCATGAAGAAATCAGATATAACATTTTTATTATTATTATCTATTATAGCATTTGTGTCTGGCAAAGTATAATTTTATTCTTTCTATTATTTTTAAGGTATTAAAGAATAATTGGATTTTTAAAACTCACCTTAACCCATAAATGCCACTCTTTCCACCACATGCAGTTCACACCTAAATTGGCTTTGCTAAATTAATTTGTCAGGACTCTTCTATCAAGAAATTAAGTATCCGGGATGCAGGAACATTCTTTAGTTCCAACTCACTGATTTTGCTGGGAAAACAATTTCTCATCATAAGACTTTAAAATTTATTAAGAGTGTTCTTTCCAATGTTTAATACAGATTCTAAAATTTTAACACATATTTGAAATAGAAATATAAGGAGATAAAAGGATTCCAGGAACTATGGTGAGCAAATTTGCCAATTGTATCATGTAATATGTATATCATGCCCTGTGAACAAAGGAGCAAATTATTTTACATCTGATTGAAGTCATAGGAGACAAAATAGTTAAAAAGATTAATAATAAATCAATGAGATGGCTTTTATCTTAAGGAACCTTAATATTCACACTCAGCTGGCATATAGATTTTTTCATCTTTTTCATGTGATTTCCAAATCAAAGAAATCAATAAAACTGGCTTGTTTATTTTTTTTAAGTTGCAAATTTTATAGACTATTAAATATTCTTGACCAAAAGAAGCGGTCTATTTTTTGTCATAGTGACCAACAAGAATTTGAAGAAAGATGGTCAACAAATACTTGAAACTTGCTTTCATAGTTTGTGGTGTTTTGTCAGGTTTATGGTTATCTTGTCATAGTAAAAAAGCCTGTGATGACTTAACATGGGCTTGTGACAATGATGCTTTACTCTATTTCTATACCACTCTGATTATTCTTTGTCCCACATTAGCCATGACTGCCAAGTCTACTAGTCAAAACAATTTTACAATTGAACATTAATGGGCTCAAGAACATTAGGAGCAAATATAAGCAGGATGCCATAGTAACCCATGGAGTCTGAGGAAATGACAGTCTATTAAAGGGACAGATAATGTCCAAAAATAAAGCTTTACATAAACAGATTGACTTCTCATACTTGAAATGTCTCTTAATGTGAAAAGAGCTTCCAATTTCATACTGTCCATACTTCTCACTGTCATCATAGTACTTAAAAAATTCTGTTAATACTTAATTCATTTAAAAAATTTAAGAATGATAGATTATTAAGTTAATTGGGGGAGAAGATAAAATTACTTTATATAGAAGTAGTTTAGGGTTTTTAAGGTTATGTGATAAATTTTAAGAAAAACAGAAGGCAAATCATAGGCAATAGATTATTATGATTTTAGATTCAGCATTAACAGAAATGCCACTTAACCCATAAAGGCTCATAGGAAAACACCTCTCATTCTATTTCTTTTTTTTCATCTTTTTACTTATATTGGTCATTCCCAACTCTGCAAATAAATATTTATTACAGTGGATTTCATACTTTTCATGTTTGAGGCCAACTCTTTCACACTAGAAATTTTGAAGTCACCCTTGAAGGGATTTTTTAAAAAGTCAAAATAGCACTAAACACAGAAGGATTAATTAAATTTTCAAAACTACTCTAGTAGAGATACTTCTCAGTGTCTATTCCTATAAAAGCAATCACAACTGCACAGAATTCACGTCATCACCTTTCAACAGTGTGTCACTGAATATAGCTGTTTGTTGTCACATGAACAACTCTTAGTACTTAGGAGGTAAATTCCTGCACGTTGCAGACACTTTAGCATCTTTCAACATTTGGCTACACACCTAGGAAGAATGTGGTAAATAGCAGAGGTGAGAACCACTGATTTATTAAGTGTTTACCAGGTGCAAAGCCCTGTGATAAGTTCCATGCACTCTTTTCATCTCCTACTTTGAGTTCAGTTCCATAGATGGCTATACAAAATGAGGAATAGATTTCTACACAAGGAAGCTAGCAAGTGGATATTTGTATTATATTCAATCAAAAGGATTCTAGGACGAGTCAGCACATTTTTAATATTGAGAAAAAAATACAAATCTAAACAATATTAATTCTGTCATTTCAGGCCCAAGATATTGGTAAGAGAAAGGGAAGGGAGGTTAAGGAGAAGAATATAAACAGGAAGAAGGAAAGATAGAGCATACAAGGAGCCAGTGATTTACAACCAAGAATTAACTTAGGAATGTGCATTTCCATTAGTTTTACAATTTGTCCATTTTGTGATTGAGGAGTTTTAGTTTAGAAGATTTAGTTTAATATGATTCTCCTTGCTTTGTAATACATATTTAATATATTTATACTAAACTGCGTTAAATGTATAATGCTTAAAGTCATGCCAGCAGAGGGATGATCTAAAAAAAATAGCTGTGTTTAATTTCATGAAGACAGGAGAAAACAGCTATTGTAGAAATCACCAGTTATTTTAAAGGATAGCTTGTAAAGCAGGAATCATATAAATTCATTGCGACCCATACATAGGATGATTGTATCTGCTTATTTGCCTGGCATTGTCTCCGTTTATACTTGCTGTCTCCCTGTATTTGCTAAGGGTGTCCTATTTCATTCTCAGAAATGTTCTGGCTTGCATGATAAAGAATATAAACACCCTATTCATATACTGAAGTTATAGTGGTATAGATTTTTAATTCAAATTTAGGAAGAATTTTCCA